>NC_090934.1:1161661402-1164161402 GCF_040938575.1 Ambystoma mexicanum
ATAGGAAGGGTCTTGTAGGGTATTTTGTGGAGATTTGGGGCCTGACGGTATTTTCTTACCGCCGAAAAATAACTTAGCAACAATCACTCCTTGTATTCAGATTGGGCCATGTACAACAATAATACAGTGGACATGCATTATTTCAGCACACAGACATGCGTATTTGGTAGGCGTGGTTGGTATGCGTGGTTGGTGGTATTTTGGTGAGCATAATTCCCTTGTTTTATTTGTGGCCCCAATATCCAGAACCCCTTATTTTTGCTTAGATTTTTCGTGTAATCACTAGAGAGACCTCAGGCTTGCATTTCAGGAACACCACATTTTCATTTTTAGTGTGCTACCATGGGCAATTTCTCTCTGTCTTATCTACGGCAGCGAGCTATCATGTGGTATTTTCACTATCTTATATACGGTAGTGAACTATGTCCCGGGCCTCCCTTTTTGCCGACTCATAGACCTCCGACAAACTACAACACACACAGTTAGTTATAACTGCTCATACTGAATTACATTGTGCACACGGCTGCGCCCAAATTTGATGTTTAGCTACCTTGAAAATGACAATTGCACTGTCTAAACATCTCCCCACATCATCAGCACTGTTTTGGTAAATATAAAACACACCACCCGTCTGCTTTCAAATATTTTTGTGTATTATAAAAGTTGTACTTAAACACAATCTCACTCTTTACAGAAATAAATAAAATAGCACAGTAACAGCATTGTCTATACACTGAAAAGAGAGTGGCGGAGACAAGAACTCAATTTGCAACATTAAACATGTGATTAAAGCACAGGAATCTCCTTTCCGACACTGACTGAATATTCTCGTACACACTCAGCCCCCACACTTCTGTAATTACCTTATCTGTTCAGCATGAGTTTTCTTCAGCTGTTCTCTTTCTGAATGTGGCTCCCTTGAAGACTAACCCCGGTGAAAACAAGCGTCTTTCGTTCTCAAACCGGGGTTATTGCCTGGAATTCTCAGCTTTTGCAGCAGGAATGCTTCAGCCAGGAAAACAGGTCCTTCTCCCAGCTCTGCCAAATCCCGACTGTCCTCCCCCTCTCTTCAAGCTCCCCCAGCAAGACTCTCATCACTGCCTCTAGCATGATACTTGCTATGACGCTGCTCCAATCAGAATCAATCATGCCATCTCCTCCCTCACTACACAATGGCTCATTTCTACAGTAATTATTTGTAACCAACTGATTTTGTGTTCGTTCGAGCCCTTTTGCTTCCTGTAGTTATGTGGACAGAGCAGCAGAGAAAAAGAAAAAAATGAATGTGCGTTTAAAAGTTCACTTTCAGAGTAGGCCTAATTCTGCAGTGGAGACACATTTTTATTAGTGGGTTATGTTAAATGCAGTTTTATTAGTCAGGTTATTTATTAATAATGTTAGTTATTAATTTTCAAATGTGTGTCTTGCACCACAGGCATTTCAGGTGAAAAATAGTGTGCATTTTTGAGTGTGCACGTGTGCTTTTAACTGTAAAAATAGATTTGCATTTTATATGTTAAAATCGTTTTTGACTGAATAGCCTGTCTTTACTTATATGTCCATGTTAATCTGGCAACACATATAGCAATGCACCACACCCATGTGGTGGTGCTGCATCAAAAGAAATTGCTATCTGTGCAGTAGTGCTGTACTCTGTGCTGTAACACGCCAAATATCCTTACAGTCTCAAGATTGAAATGGGAAGGATTTGGATATCACATCTCTTGCTATAGGAAGGGTCTCAGGTTTTTTATTAGAAACATTGAGATATCACATCTCATGCTATAGGAAGGGTTTCAGGATTGGAATGGGAAGGATTTGGATACCACATCTCATGCTAAAGGAAGGGTCTCAGGTTTGGAAGGGGAAGGATTTGGATATCATATCTCATGTTATAGGGCGGGTCCCAGGTTTGGTATTAGAAGCATTGAGATATCACATCTCATGGTATAGGAAGGGTCTCAGGATTTGAATGGGAAGGAGTTGGATATCACATCTCATCCAATAGGAAGGGTCTCAGGTTTGGAATGGAAAGGAATTGGATATCACATCATGTTATAGGAAGGATCCCAGGGTTGGAATGGGAAGGATTTGGATATCCCTTCTCCTGCTATAGGAAGTGTCTCAGGTTGGAATGGGAAGGTGTTGGATATCACATCTCGTTATAGGAAGGGTCTCAGGATTGGAATGGGAAGGATTTGGATATCACATCTCTTGCTATAGGAAGGGTCTCAGGTTTTTTATTAGAAACATTGAGCTATCACATCTCATGCTATAGGAAGGGTTTCAGGATTGGAATGGGAAGGATTTGGATATCACATCTCATGCTAAAGGAAGGGTCTCAGGTTTGGAACGGGAAGGATTTGGATATCATATCTCATGTTATAGGACGGGTCCCATGTTTGGTATTAGAAGCATTGAGATATCACATCTCATGCTATAGGAGGAGTCTCAGGATTGGAATGGGAAGGAGTTGGATATCACATCTCATGCTAAAGGAAGGGTCTCAGGTTTGATAGAAGCATTGAGATATCACATCTCATGCTATAGGAAGGAACTCAGGATTGCAATGGGAAGGAGTTGGATATCACATCTCATGCCATAGGATGGGTCATCAGGTTTGGTATAAGCATTGAGATATCACATCTCTGCTATCGGAAGGGTCTCAGGATAGGAATGGGAAGGACTTAGATATCACATCTCATACTATAGGGAGGGTCTCAGTTTTGATATTAGAAGCATTGAGCTATCACATCTCATGCTATCGGAAGGGTCTCAGGATTGGAAAGGGATGGAGTTGGATATCACATCTCAAGCTATCTCGGGATTGGAATGGGAAGGAGTTTGATATCACATCTCAAGCTATAGGAAGGGTCTCAGGTTTGGAAGGGGAAGGATTTGGATCTCACATCTCATGTTTTAGGACGGGTCTCAGGTTTGGTATTAGAAGCATTGAGATATCACATCTCATGGTATAGGAAGGGTCTCAGGATTGGAATGGGAAGGAGTTGGCTATCACATCTCAAGCTATCTCAGGATTGGAATGGGAAGGAGTTTGATATCACATCTCAAGCTATAGGAAGGGTCTCAGGTTTGGAAAGGGAAGGATTTGGATTTCACATCTCATGTTATAGGATGGGTCTCATGTTTGGTTTTAGTAGCATTGAGATATCACATCTCATGCTATCGGAAGGGTCTCAGGTTTGGAAAGGGAAGGATTTGGAGTTCACATGTTATAGGATGGTTCTCAGGTTTGGTTTTAGAAGCATTAAGATATAACATCTCATGCTATAGGAAGGGTCTCAGGTTTGGAATGGGAAGGAGTTGATATCACATCTCATGCTAAAGGAAAGGTCTCAGGTTTGGAAGGGGAAGGATTTGGATCTCACATCTCATGTTTTAGGACGGGTCTCAGGTTTGGTATTAGAAGCATTGAAATATCACATCTCATGGTATAGGAAGGGTCTCAGGATTGGAATGGGAAGGAGTTGGATATCACATTGAATGGGAAGGAGTTTGATATCACATCTCAAGCTATAGGAAGGGTCTCAGGTTTGGAAAGGGAATGATTTGGATTTCACATCTCATGTTATAGGATGGTTCTCATGTTTGGTTTTAGAAGCATTGAGATATCACATCTCATGCTATCGGAAGGGTCTCAGGATTGGAATGGGAAGGATTTGGATATCCCTTCTCATGCTATAGGAAGTGTCTCAGGTTGGAATGGGAAGGAGTTGGATATCACATCTCGTTATAGGAAGGGTCTCAGGATTGGAATGGGAAGGATTTGGATATCACATCTCATGCTATAGGAAGGGTCTCAAGATTGAAATGGGAAGGATTTGGATATCACATCTCTTGCTATAGGAAGGGTCTCAGGTTTTATTATTAGAAACATTGAGATATCACATCTCATGCTATAGGAAGGGTTTCAGGATTGGAATGGGAAGGATTTGGATATCACATCTCATGCTAAAGGAAGGGTCTCAGGTTTGGAAGGGGAAGGATTTGGATATCATATCTCATGTTATAGGGCGGGTCCCAGGTTTGGTATTATAAGCATTGAGATATCACATCTCATGGTATAGGAAGGGTCTCAGGATTGGAATGGGAAGGAGTTGGATATCACATCTCATCCAATAGGAAGGGTCTCAGGTTTGGAATGGGAAGGAATTGGATATCACATCATGCTATAGGAAGGATCTCAGGATTGGAATGGGAAGGATTTGGATATCCCTTCTCATGCTATAGGAAGTGTCTCAGGTTGGAATGGGAAGGAGTTGGATATCACATCTCGTTATAGGAAGGGTCTCAGGATTGGAATCGGAAGGATTTGGATATCACATCTCTTGCTATAGGAAGGGTCTCAGGTTTTTTATTAGAAACATTGAGCTATCACATCTCATGCTATAGGAAGGGTTTCAGGATTGGAATGGGAAGGATTTGGATATCACATCTCATGCTAAAGGAAGGGTCTCAGGTTTGGAAGGGGAAGGATTTGGATATCACATCTCATGTTATAGGACGGGTCCCAGGTTTGGTATTAGAAGCATTGAGATATCACATCTCATGCTATAGGAGGAGTCTCAGGATTGGAATGGGAAGGAGTTGGATATCACGTCTCATGTTATAGGAAGGGTCTCAGGATTGGAATGGCAAGGAGTTGGATATCACATCTCATGCTATAGGGAGGGTCTCAGGTCTGATATTAGAAGCATTGAGATATCACATCTCATGCTATCGGAAGGGTCTCAGGATTGGAATGGGAAGGAGTTGGATATCACATATGCAAAAGGAAAGGTCTCAGGTTTGGAAGGGGAAGGATTTGGATCTCACATCTCATGTTTTAGGACGGGTCTCAGGTTTGGTATTAGAAGCCTTGAGATATCACATCTCATGGTATATAATAAGGGTCTCAGGAATGGAATGGGAAGGAGTTGGATATCACATCTCAAGCTATCTCAGGATTGGAATGGGAAGGAGTTTGATATCACATCTCGAGCTATAGGAAGGGTCTCAGGTTTGGGAAGGGAAGGATTCGGATTTCACATCTCGTTATAGGATGGTTCTCATGTTTGTTTTTAGAAGCATTGAGATATCAAATCTCATGCTATTGGAAGGGTCTCAGGTTTGGAATGGGAAGGAGTTGGATATCACATCTCATGTTATAGGAAGGATCTCAGGTTTGGTATTAGAAGCATTGAGATATCACATCTCATGCTATAGGAAGGGTCTCAGGATTGGAATGTGAAGGATTTGGATATCACATCTTACTAAAGGTAGGGTCTCAGGTTTGGTATAAGCATTGAGATATCACATCTCTGCTATCGGAAGGGTCTCAGGATTGGATTGGGAAGGAGTTGGATATCCCTTCTCATGCTATAGGAAGGGTCTCAGGTTGGAATGGGAAGGAGTTGGATATCACATCTCATGCTATAGGAAGGGTCTCAAGATTGAAATGGGAAGGTTTTGGATATCACATCTCTTGCTATAGGAAGGGTCTCAGGTTTTTTATTAGAAACATTGAGATATCACATCCCATGCTATAGGAAGGGTTTCAGGATTGGAATGGGAAGGATTTGGATATCACATCTCATGCTAAAGGAAGGGTCTCAGGTTTGGAAGGGGAAGGATTTGGATATCATATCTCATGTTATAGGGCGGGTCCCAGGTTTGGTATTAGAAGCATTGAGATATCACATCTCATGGTATAGGAAGGGTCTCAGGATTGGAATGGGAAGGAGTTGGATATCACATCTCATCCAATAGGAAGGGTCTCAGTTTTGGAATGGGAAGGAATTGGATATCACATCATGTTATAGGAAGGATCTCAGGATTGGAATGGGAAGGATTTGGATATCCCTTCTCATGCTATAGGAAGTGTCTCAGGTTGGAATGGGAAGGAGTTGGATATCACATCTCATTATAGGAAGGGTCTCAGGATTGGAATGGGAAGGATTTGGATATCACATCTCTTGCTATAGGAAGGGTCTCAGGTTTGGAAGGGGAAGGATTTGGATATCATATCTCATGTTATAGGGCGGGTCCCATGTTTGGTATTAGAAGCATTGAGATATCACATCTCATGCAAAGGAGGAGTCTCAGGATTGGAATGGGAAGGAGTTGGATATCACGTCTTATGTTATAGGAAGGGTCTCAGAATTGGAATGGCAAGGAGTTGGATATCACATCTCATGCTAAAGGAAGGGTCTCAGGTTTGATAGAAGCATTGAGATATCACATCTCATGCTATAGGAAGGAACTCAGGATTGCAATGGGAAGGAGTTGGATATCACATCTCATGCCATAGGATGGGTCATCAGGTTTGGTATAAGCATTGAGATATCACATCTCTGCTATCGGAAGGATCTCAGGATGGAATGGGAAGGATTTGGATATCACATCTCATGTTATAGGAAGGATCTCAGGTTTGGTATTAGAAGCATTGAGATATCACATCTCATGCTATAGGAAGGGTCTCAGGATTGGAATGGGAAGGAGTTGGATATCTCATCTCATGCTATAGGAAGGGTCTCAGGAATGGAATGAGAAGGAGTTTTATATGACATCTCATGCCATAGGAAGGATCTCAGGTTTGGTATAAGCATTGAGATATCACATCTCTGCTATCGGAAGGGTCTCAGGATTGGATTGGGAAGGAGTTGGATATCCCTTCTCATGCTATAGGAAGGGTCTCAGGTTGGAATGGGAAGGAGTTGGATATCACATCTCATGCTATAGGAAGGGTCTCAAGATTGAAATGGGAAGGTTTTGGATATCACATCTCTTGCTATAGGAAGGGTCTCAGGTTTTTTATTAGAAACATTGAGATATCACATCTCATGCTATAGGAAGGGTTTCAGGATTGGAATGGGAAGGATTTGGATATCACATCTCATGCTAAAGGAAGGGTCTCAGGTTTGGAAGGGGAAGGATTTGGATATCATATCTCATGTTATAGGGCGGGTCCCAGGTTTGGTATTAGAAGCATTGAGATATCACATCTCATGGTATAGGAAGGGTCTCAGGATTGGAATGGGAAGGAGTTGGATATCACATCTCATCCAATAGGAAGGGTCTCAGTTTTGGAATGGGAAGGAATTGGATATCACATCATGTTATAGGAAGGATCTCAGGATTGGAATGGGAAGGATTTGGATATCCCTTCTCATGCTATAGGAAGTGTCTCAGGTTGGAATGGGAAGGAGTTGGATATCACATCTCATTATAGGAAGGGTCTCAGGATTGGAATGGGAAGGATTTGGATATCACATCTCTTGCTATAGGAAGGGTCTCAGGTTTTTTTATTAGAAACATTGAGCTATCAAATCTCATGCTATAGGAAGGGTTTCAGGATTGGAATGGGAAGGATTGGATATCACATCTCATGCTAAAGGAAGGGTCTCAGGTTTGGAAGGGGAAGGATTTGGATATCATATCTCATGTTATAGGGCGGGTCCCATGTTTGGTATTAGAAGCATTGAGATATCACATCTCATGCAAAGGAGGAGTCTCAGGATTGGAATGGGAAGGAGTTGGATATCACGTCTCATGTTATAGGAAGGGTCTCAGAATTGGAATGGCAAGGAGTTGGATAGCACATCTCATGCTAAAGGAAGGGTCTCAGGTTTGATAGAAGCATTGAGATATCACATCTCATGCTATAGGAAGGAACTCAGGATTGCAATGGGAAGGAGTTGGATATCACATCTCATGCCATAGGATGGGTCATCAGGTTTGGTATAAGCATTGAGATATCACATCTCTGCTATCGGAAGGATCTCAGGATGGAATGGGAAGGATTTGGATATCACATCTCATGTTATAGGAAGGATCTCAGGTTTGGTATTAGAAGCATTGAGATATCACATCTCATGCTATAGGAAGGGTCTCAGGATTGGAATGGGAAGGAGTTGGATATCACATCTCATGCTATAGGAAGGGTCTCAGGAATGGAATGGGAAGGAGTTTTATATGACATCTCATGCCATAGGAAGGATCTCAGGTTTGGTATAAGCATTGAGATATCACATCTCTGCTATCGGAAGAGTCTCAGGATTGGAATGGGAAGGAGTTGGATATCCCATCTCATGTTATATGAAGGGTCTCAGGTTTGGTATTAGAAGCATTAAGATATCACATCTCATGCTATAGGAAGCGTCTCAGGATTGGAATGGGAAGGACTTGGATGTCACATCTCATGCTATAGGGAGGGTCTCAAGTTTGATATCAGAAGCTTTGAGATAAAAAATCTCATGATATCAGAAGGGTCTCAGGATTGGAATGTGAAGGAGTTTGATATCACATCTCATGATAAAGGAAGGGTCTAAGGTTTGGAAGGGGAAGGATTTGGATATCACATCTCATGTTATAGGACGGGTCTCAGGTTTGGTATTAGAAGCATTGCGATATCAAGTCTCATGGTATAGGAAGGGTCTCAGAATTGGAATGGGAAGGAGTTGGATATCACATCTCAAGCTATAGGAAGGGTCTCAGGATTGGAATGGGAAGGAGTTTGATATCACATCTCATGCCATAGTATGGGTCTCAGGTTTGGTAGAAGCATTGGGATATCACATCTCATGCTATCGGAAGGGTCTCAGGTTGGAATGGGAAGGATTTGGATATCACATCTCATGTTATAGGAAGGATCTCGGGTTTGGTATTAGAAGCATTGAGATATCACATCTCATGCTATAGGAAGGGTCTCAGGATTGGAATGGGAAGGAGTTGGATATCACATCTCATGCTATAGGAAGGGTCTCAGGAATGGAATGGGAAGGAGCTTCATATGACATCTCATGCCATAGGAAGGATCTCAGGTTTGGTATTAGAAGCATTGAGACATCACATCTCATGTTATAGGAAGGGTCTCAGGATTGGAATGGGAAGGAGTTGAATATCACATCTCATCCAATAGGAAGGGTCTCAGGTTTGGAATGGGAAGGAATTGGATATCACATCATGTTATAGGAAGGATCTCAGGATTGGAATGGGAAGGATTTGGATATCCCTTCTCATGCTATAGGAAGTGTCTCAGGTTGGAATGGGAAGGAGTTGGATATCACATCTCGTTATAGGAAGGGTCTCAGGATTGGAATGGGAAGGATTTGGATATCACATCTCTTGCTATAGGAAGGGTCTCAGGTTTTTTATTAGAAACATTGAGCTATCACATCTCATGCTATAGGAAGGGTTTCAGGATTGGAATGGGAAGGATTTGGATATCACATCTCATGCTAAAGGAAGGGTCTCAGGTTTGGAAGGGGAAGGATTTGGATATCACATCTCATGTTATAGGACGGGTCTCAGGTTTGGTATTAGAAGCCTTGAGATATCACATCTCATGGTATAATAAGGGTCTCAGGATTGGAATGGGAAGGAGTTGGATATCACATCTCAAGCTATCTCAGGATTGGAATGGGAAGGAGTTTGATATCACATCTCGAGCTATAGGAAGGGTCTCAGGTTTGGGAAGGGAAGGATTGGGATTTCACATCTCGTTATAGGATGGTTCTCATGTTTGTTTTTAGAAGCATTGAGATATCAAATCTCATGCTATTGGAAGGGTCTCAGGTTTGGAATGGGAAGGAGTTGGATATCACATCTCATGTTATAGGAAGGATCTCAGGTTTGGTATTAGAAGCATTGAGATATCACATATCATGCTATAGGAGGAGTCTCAGGATTGGAATGGGAACGAGTTGGATATCACGTCTCATGTTATAGGAAGGGTCTCAGGATTGGAATGGCAAGGAGTTGGATATCACATCTCATGCTATAGGGAGGGTCTCAGGTTTGATATTAGAAGCATTGAGATATCACATCTCATGCTATCGGAAGGGTCTCAGTATTGGAATGGGAAGGAGTTGGATATCACATATGCTAAAGGAAAGGTCTCAGGTTTGGAAGGGGAAGGATTTGGATCTCACATCTCATGTTTTAGGAAGGATCTCAGGTTTGGTATTAGAAGCATTGAGATATCACATCTCATGCTATAGGAAGGGTCTCAGGATTGGAATGTGAAGGATTTGGATATCACATCATACTAAAGGTAGGGTCTCAGGTTTGGTATAAGCATTGAGATATCATATCTCTGCTATCGGAAGGGTCTCAGGATTGGATTGGGAAGGAGTTGGATATCCCTTCTCATGCTATAGGAAGGGTCTCAGGTTGGAATGGAAAGGATTTGGATCTCACATCTCATGTTTTAGGACGGGTCTCAGGTTTGGTATTAGAAGCATTGAGATATCACATCTCATGGTATAGGAAGGGTCTCAGGATTGGAATGGGAAGGAGTTGGCTATCACATCTCAAGCTATCGCAGGATTGGAATGGGAAGGAGTTTGATATCACATCTCAAGCTATAGGAAGGGTCTCAGGTTTGGAAAGGGAAGGATTTGGATTTCACATCTCATGTTATAGGATGGTTCTCATGTTTGGTTTTAGTAGCATTGAGATATCACATCTCATGCTATCGGAAGGATCTCAGGTTTGGAAAGGGAAGGATTTGGATTTCACATGTTATAGGATGGTTCTCAGGTTTGGTTTTAGAACTATTAAGATATAACATCTCATGCTATAGGAAGGGTCTCAGGTTTGGAAGGGGAAGGATTTGGATCTCACATCTCATGTTTTAGGACCGGTCTCAGGTTTGGTATTAGAAGCATTGAAATATCACATCTCATGGTATAGGAAGGGTCTCAGGATTGGAATGGGACGGAGTTGGATATCACATTGAATGGGAAGGAGTTTGATATCACATCTCATGCTATAGGAAGGGTTTCAGGTTTGGTAGAAGCATTGAGATATCACATCTCATGCTATAGGAAGAGTCTCAGGTTTGGGAAGGGAAGGATTTGGATTTCACATCTCATGTTATAGGATGGTTCTCATGTTTGGTTTTTGAAGCATTGAGATATCAAATCTCATGCTATCGGAAGGGTCTCAGGTTTGGAATTGGAAGGAGTTGGATATCACATCTCATGTTATAGGAAGGATCTCAGGTTTGTTATTAGAAGCATTGAGATATCACATCTCATGCTATAGGAAGCGTCTCAGGATTGGAATGGGAAGGACTTGGATGTCACATCTCATGCTATAGGGAGGGTCTCAAGTTTGATATCAGAAGCTTTGAGATAACAAATCTCATGATATCGGAAGGGTCTCAGGATTGGAATGTGAAGGAGTTGGATATCACATCTCATGATAAAGGAAGGGTCTAAGGTTTGGAAGGGGAAGGATTTGGATATCACATCTCATGTTATAGGACGGGTCTCAGGTTTGGTATTAGAAGCATTGCGATATCAAGTCTCATGGTATAGGAGGGTCTCAGAATTGGAATGGGAAGGAGTTGGATATCACATCTCAAGCTATAGGAAGGGTCTCAGGTTTGGTAGAAGCATTGGGATATCACATCTCATGCTATCGAAGGGTCTCAGGTTGGAATGGGAAGGATTTGGATATCACATCTCATGGTATAGGAAGGATCTCAGGTTTGGTATTAGAAGCATTGAGATATCACATCTCATGCTATAGGAAGGGTCTCAGGATTGGAATGGGAAGGAGTTTGATATCACATCTCAAGCTATAGGAAGGGTCTCAGGTTTGGAAAGGGAAGGATTTGGATTTCACATCTTATGTTATAGGATGGTTCTCATGTTTGGTTTTAGTAGCATTGAGATATCACATCTCATGCTATCGGAAGGGTCTCAGGTTTGGAAAGGGAAGGATTTGGAGTTCACATGTTATAGGATGGTTCTCAGGTTTGGATTTAGAAGAATTAAGATATAACATCTCATGCTATCGGAAGGGTCTCAGGATTGGAATGGGAAGGAGTTGGATATCCCATCTTGTTATAGGAAGGGTCTCAGGTTTGGTATTAGAAGCATTGAGATATCACATCTCATGCTATAGGACGGGTCCCAGGTTTGGTATTAGAAGCATTGAGATATCACATCTCATGCTATAGGAGGAGTCTCAGGATTGGAATGGGAAGGAGTTGGATATCACGTCTCATGTTATAGGAAGGGTCTCAGGATTGGAATGGCAAGGAGTTGGATATCACATCTCATGCTATAGGGAGGGTCTCAGGTTTGATATTAGTAGCATTGAGATATCACATCTCATGCTATCGGAAGGGTCTCAGGATTGGAATGGGAAGGAGTTGGATATCACATATGCTAAAGGAAAGGTCTCAGGTTTGGAAGGGGAAGGATTTGGATCTCACATCTCATGTTTTAGGACGGGTCTCAGGTTTGGTATTAGAAGCCTTGAGATATCACATCTCATGGTATAATAAGGGTCTCAGGATTGGAATGGGAAGGAGTTGATATCACATCTCAAGCTATCTCAGGATTGGAATGGGAAGGAGTTTGATATCACATCTCGAGCTATAGGAAGGGTCTCAGGTTTGTGAAGGGAAGGATTCAGATTTCACATCTCGTTATAGGATGGTTCTCATGTTTGTTTTTAGAAGCATTGAGATATCAAATCTCATGCTATTGGAAGGGTCTCAGGTTTGGAATGGGAAGGAGTTGGATATCACATCTCATGTTATAGGAAGGATCTCAGGTTTGGTATTAGAAGCTTTGAGATATCACATCTCATGCTATAGGAAGGGTCTCAGGATTGGAATGTGAAGGATTTGGATATCAAATCATACTAAAGGTAGGGTCTCAGGTTTGGTATAAGCATTGAGATATCACATCTCTGCTATCGGAAGGGTCTCAGGATTGGATTGGGAAGGAGTTGGATATCCCTTCTCATGCTATAGGAAGGGTCTCAGGTTGGAATGGGAAGGAGTTGGATATCACATCTCATGCTATAGGAAGGGTCTCAAGATTGAAATGGGAAGGTTTTGGGTATCACATCTCTTGCTATAGGAAGGGTCTCAGGTTTTTTATTAGAAACATTGAGATATCACATCTCATGCTATAGGAAGGGTTTCAGGATTGGAATGGGAAGGATTTGGATATCACATCTCATGCTAAAGGAAGGGTCTCAGGTTTGGAAGGGGAAGGATTTGGATATCATATCTCATGTTATAGGGCGGGTCCCAGGTTTGTTATTAGAAGCATTGAGATATCACATCTCATGGTATAGGAAGGGTCTCAGGATTGGAATGGGAAGGAGTTGGATATCACATCTCATCCAATAGGAAGGGTCTCAGGTTTGGAATGGGAAGGAATTGGATATCACATCATGTTATAGGAAGGATCTCAGGATTGGAATGGGAAGGATTTGGATATCCCTTCTCATGCTATAGGAAGTGTCTCAGGTTGGAATGGGAAGGAGTTGGATATCACATCTCGTTATAGGAAGGGTCTCAGGATTGGAATGGGAAGGATTTGGATATCACATCTCTTGCTATAGGAAGGGTCTCAGGTTTTTTATTAGAAACATTGAGCTATCACATATCCTGCTATAGGAAGGGTTTCAGGATTGGAATGGGAAGGATTGGATATCACATCTCATGCTAAAGGAAGGGTCTCAGGTTTGGAAGGGGAAGGATTTGGATATCATATCTCATGTTATAGGGCGGGTCCCATGTTTGGTATTAGAAGCATTGAGATATCACATCTCATGCTATAGGAGGAGTCTCAGGATTGGAATGGGAAGGGGTTGGATATCACGTCTCATGTTATAGGAAGGGTCTCAGAATTGGAATGGCAAGGAGTTGGATATCACATCTCATGCTAAAGGAAGGGTCTCAGGTTTGATAGAAGCATTGAGATATCACATCTCATGCTATAGGAAGGAACTCAGGATTGCAATGGGAAGGAGTTGGATATCACATCTCATGCCATAGGATGGGTCATCAGGTTTGGTATAAGCATTGAGATATCACATCTCTACTATCGGAAGGGTCTCAGGATAGGAATGGGAAGGACTAAGATATCACATCTCATACTATAGGGAGGGTCTCAGTTTTGATATTAGAAGCATTGAGCTATCACATCTCATGCTATCGGAAGGGTCTCAGGATTGGAATGGGATGGAGTTGGATATCACATCTCAAGCTATCTCGGGATTGGAATGGGAAGGAGTTTGATATCACATCTCAAGCTATAGGAAGGGTCTCAGGTTTGGAAGGGGAAGGATTTGGATCTCACATCTCATGTTTTAGGACGGGTCTCAGGTTTAGTATTAGAAGCATTGAGATATCACATCTCATGGTATAGGAAGGGTCTCAGGATTGGAATGGGAAGGAGTTGGCTATCACATCTCAAGCTATCTCAGGATTGGAATGGGAAGGAGTTTGATATCACATCTCAAGCTATAGGAAGGGTCTCAGGTTTGGAAAGGGAAGGATTTGGATTTCACATCTCATGTTATAGGATGGTTCTCATGTTTGGTTTTAGTAGCATTGAGATATCACATCTCATGCTATCGGAAGGGTCTCAGGTTTGGAAAGGGAAGGATTTGGAGTTCACATGTTATAGGATGGTTCTCAGGTTTGGATTTAGAAGAATTAAGATATAACATCTCATGCTATAGGAAGGGTCTCAGGTTTGGAATGGGAAGGAGTTGATATCACATCTCATGCTAAAGGAAAGGTCTCAGGTTTGGAAGGGGAAGGATTTGGATCTCACATCTCATGTTTTAGGACGGGTCTCAGGTTTGGTATTAGAAGCATTGAAATATCACATCTCATGGTATAGGAAGGGTCTCAGGATTGGAATGGGAAGGAGTTGGATAACACATTGAATGGGAAGGAGTTTGATATCACATCTCAAGCTATAGGAAGGGTCTCAGGTTTGGAAAGGGAATGATTTGGATTTCACATCTCATGTTATAGGATGGTTCTCATGTTTGGTTTTAGAAGCATTGAGATATCACATCTCATGCTATCGGAAGGGTCTCAGGTTTGGAATGGGAAGGAGTTTGATATCAAATCTCATGTTATAGGAAGGATCTCAGGTTTGGTATTAGAAGCATTGAGATATCACATCTCATGCTATAGGAAGGGTCTCAGGATTGGAATCGGAAGTAGTTGTATATGACATCTCATGCCATAGGAAGGGTCTCAGGTTTGGTATAAGCATTGAGATATCACATCTCTGCTATCGGAAGGGTCTCAGGATTGGAATGGGAAGGAGTTGGATATCCCATCTTGTTATAGGAAGGGTCTCAGGTTTGGTATTAGAAGCATTGAGATATCACATCTCATGCTATAGGAAGGGTCTAAGGTTTGGAAAGGGGAAGGATTTGGGTATCACATCTCATGTTATAGGACCGGTCTCAGGTTTGGTATTAGAAGCATTGAGATATCAAGTCTCATGGTATAGGACGGGTCTCAGAATTGGAATGGGAAGGAGTTGGATATCACATCTCAAGCTATAGAAAGGGTCTCAGGATTGGAATGGGAAGGAGTTTGATATCACATCTCATGCCATGGTATGGGTCTCAGGTTTTGTAGAAGCATTGGGATATCAAATCACATGCTATAGGCAGGGTCTAAGGTTGGAATGGGAAGGAGTTGGATATCACATCTCATGTTATAGGAAGGGTCTCAGGATTGGAATAGGAAGGACTTGGATATCACATCTCATTCTATAGGAAGGCTCTCAGGGTTGGAAGGGGAAGGAGTTGGATATCACATTTCATGTTAGAGGTAGGATCTCAGGTTTGGTATTAGAAGCATTGAGATATCACATCTCATGCCATCAGAAGGGTCTCAGGAATGGAATGGGAAGGAGTTGAATATCACATCTCATGCTAAAGGGAGGGTCTAAGGTTTGGAAGGGGAAGGATTTGGACATCACATCTCATGTTTTAGGAAGGATCTCAGGTTTGGTATTAGAAGCATTGAGATATCACATCTCATGCTATCGGAAGGGTCTCAGGATTGGAATGGGAAGGACTTGGATATCACATCTCATGTTATAGGAAGGGTCTCAGGTTTGGTATTAGAAGCATTGAGATATCACATCTCATGCTTTAGGAAGGGTCTCAGGAATGGAATGGGAAGGACTTGGATATCACATCTCATGATACAGGAAGGGTCTAAGGTTTGGAAGGGGAAGGATTTGGATATCACATCTCATGTTATTGGACCGGTCTCAGGTTTGGTATTAGAAGCATTGAGATATCAAGTCTCATGGTATAGGACGGGAGTTTGATATCACATCTCATGCCATGGTATGGGTCTCAGGTTTTGTAGAAGCATTGGGATATCACATCTCATGCTATCGGAAGGGTATCAGGATTGGATTTGGAAGGAGTTGGATATCCCATCTCATGCTATAGGAAGGGTCTCAGGATTGGAATGGGAAGGACTTGGATATCACATCTCATGTTGTAGGAAGGCTCTCAGGTTTGGAAAGGGAAGGAGTTGGATATCACATTTCATGTTAGAGGTAGGATCTCAGGTTTGGTATTAGAGGCATTGAGATATCACATCTCATGCTATCAGAAGGGTATCAGGATTGGAATGGGAAGGAGTTGGATATCACATCGCATGCTAAAGGGAGGGTCTCAGGTTTGGAAGGGGAAGGATTTGTATATCACATCTTATGTTATAGGAAGGATCTCAGGTTTGGTATTAGAAGCATTGAGATATCACATCTCATGCTATCGGAAGGATCTCAGGTTTGGTATTAGAAGCATTGAGATATCACATCTCATGCTATAGGAAGGGTCTCAGGATTGGAATGGGAAGGAGTTGGATATCACATCTCATGTTATAGGAAGGATCTCAGGTTTGGTATTAGAAGCATATAGATATCACATCTCATGCTATAGGAAGGGTCTCATGATTGGAATGGGAAGGAGTTGGATATCACATCTCATGCTAAAGGAAGGGTCTCAGTTTTGGTAGAAGCATTGCGATATCACATCTCATGCTATAGGAAGGGTCTCAGGATTGGAATCGGAAGGAGTTGGATATCACATCTCATGCTATAGGAAGGGTCTCAGGTTTGGTATAAGCATTGAAATATCACATCTCTGCTATCGGAAGGGTCTCAGGATTGGAATGGGAAGGACTTAGATATCACATCTCATGCTATAGGGAGGGTCTCAGTTTTGATATCAGAAGCATTGAGATTTCACATCTCATGCTATCGGAAGGGTCTCAGGATTGGAATGGGAGGAGCTGGATATCACATCTCATGCTAAAGGAAGGGTCTCAGGTTTGGAAGGGGAAGGATTTGGATATCACATCTCATGTTATAGGAGGGGTCTCAGGTTTGGTATTAGAAGCATTGTGATATCACATCTCATGCTATAGGAAGTGTCTCAGGATTGGAATGGGAAGGAGTTGGATATCACATCTCATGCTATAGGAAGGGTTTCAGGTTTGGTAGAAGCATTGAGATATCACATCTCATGCTATAGGAAGAGTCTCAGGTTTGGGAAGGGAAGGATTTGGATTTCACATCTCATGTTATAGGATGGTTCTCATGTTTGGTTTTTGAAGCATTGAGATATCACATCTCATGCTATCGGAAGGGTCTCAGGTTTGGAATGGGAAGGAGTTGGATATCACATCTCATGTTATAGGAAGGATCTCAGGTTTGGTATTAGAAGCATTGAGATATCACATCTCATGCTATAGGAAGGGTCTCCGGATTGGAATGTGAAGGATTTGGATATCACATCTCATGTTATAGGAAGGGTCTCAGGATTGGAATGGCAAGGAGTTGGATATCACACCTCATGCTAAAGGAAGGGTCTCAGTTTTGATAGAAGCATTGAGATATCACATCTCATGCTATAGGAAGGAACTCAGGATTGGAATGGGAAGAAGTTGGATATCACGTCTCATGTTATAGGAAGGGTCTCAGGATTGGAATGGCAAGGAGTTGGATATCACATCTCATGCTAAAGGAAGGGTCTCAGGTTTGATAGAAGCATTGAGATATCACATCTCATGCTATAGGAAGGAACTCAGGATTGGAATGGGAAGGAGTTGGATATCACATCTCATGCCATAGGAAGGGTTATCAGGTTTGGTATAAGCATTGAGATATCACATCTCTGCTATCAGGAGGGTCTCAGGATAGGAATGGGAAGGACTTAGATATCACATCTCATACTATAGGGAGGGTCCCAGTTTTGATATTAGAAGCATTGAGCTATCACATCTCATGCTATCGGAAGGGTCTCAGGATTGGAATGGGATGGAGTTGGATATCACATCTCAAGCTATCTCAGGATTGGAATGGGAAGGAGTTTGATATCACATCTCAAGCTATAGGAAGGGTCTCAGGTTTGGAAGGGGAAGGATTTGGATCTCACATCTCATGTTTTAGGACGGGTCTCAGGTTTGGTATTAGAAGCATTGAGATATCACATCTCATGGTATAGGAAGGGTCTCAGGATTGGAATGGGAAGGAGTTGGCTATCACATCTCAAGCTATCGCAGGATTGGAATGGGAAGGAGTTTGATATCACATCTCAAGCTATAGGAAGGGTCTCAGGTTTGGAAAGGGAAGGATTTGGATTTCACATCTCATGTTATAGGATGGTTCTCATGTTTGGTTTTAGTAGCATTGAGATATCACATCTCATGCTATCGGAAGGATCTCAGGTTTGGAAAGGGAAGGATTTGGATTTCACATGTTATAGGATGGTTCTCAGGTTTGGTTTTAGAACTATTAAGATATAACATCTCATGCTATAGGAAGGGTCTCAGGTTTGGAAGGGGAAGGATTTGGATCTCACATCTCATGTTTTAGGACGGGTCTCAGGTTTGGTATTAGAAGCATTGAAATATCACATCTCATGGTATAGGAAGGGTCTCAGGATTGGAATGGGACGGAGTTGGATATCACATTGAATGGGAAGGAGTTTGATATCACATCTCATGCTATAGGAAGGGTTTCAGGTTTGGTAGAAGCATTGAGATATCACATCTCATGCTATAGGAAGAGTCTCAGGTTTGGGAAGGGAAGGATTTGGATTTCACATCTCATGTTATAGGAAGGATCTCAGGTTTGGTATTAGAAGCATTGAGATATCACATCTCATGCTATAGGAAGCGTCTCAGGATTGGAATGGGAAGGACTTGGATGTCACATCTCATGCTATAGGGAGGGTCTCAAGTTTGATATCAGAAGCTTTGAGATAACAAATCTCATGATATCGGAAGGGTCTCAGGATTGGAATGTGAAGGAGTTGGATATCACATCTCATGATAAAGGAAGGGTCTAAGGTTTGGAAGGGGAAGGATTTGGATATCACATCTCATGTTATAGGACGGGTCTCAGGTTTGGTATTAGAAGCATTGCGATATCAAGTCTCATGGTATAGGAGGGTCTCAGAATTGGAATGGGAAGGAGTTGGATATCACATCTCAAGCTATAGGAAGGGTCTCAGGTTTGGTAGAAGCATTGGGATATCACATCTCATGCTATCGAAGGGTCTCAGGTTGGAATGGGAAGGATTTGGATATCACATCTCATGGTATAGGAAGGATCTCAGGTTTGGTATTAGAAGCATTGAGATATCACATCTCATGCTATAGGAAGGGTCTCAGGATTGGAATGGGAAGGAGTTTGATATCACATCTCAAGCTATAGGAAGGGTCTCAGGTTTGGAAAGGGAAGGATTTGGATTTCACATCTTATGTTATAGGATGGTTCTCATGTTTGGTTTTAGTAGCATTGAGATATCACATCTCATGCTATCGGAAGGGTCTCGGGTTTGGAAAGGGAAGGATTTGGAGTTCACATGTTATAGGATGGTTCTCAGGTTTGGATTTAGAAGAATTAAGATATAACATCTCATGCTATAGGAAGGGTCTCAGGTTTGGAATGGGAAGGAGTTGATATCACATCTCATGCTAAAGGAAAGGTCTCAGGTTTGGAAGGGGAAGGATTTGGATCTCACATCTCATGTTTTAGGACGGGTCTCAGGTTTGGTATTAGAAGCATTGAAATATCACATCTCATGGTATTGGAAGGGTCTCAGGATTGGAATGGGAAGGAGTTGGATAACACATTGAATGGGAAGGAGTTTGATATCACATCTCAAGCTATAGGAAGGGTCTCAGGTTTGGAAAGGGAATGATTTGGATTTCACATCTCATGTTATAGGATGGTTCTCATGTTTGGTTTTAGAAGCATTTAGATATCACATCTCATGCTATCGGAAGGGTCTCAGGTTTGGAATGGGAAGGAGTTTGATATCACATCTCATATTATAGGAAGGATCTCAGGTTTGGTTTTAGAAGCATTGAGATATCACATCTCATGCTATCGGAAGGGTCTCAGGATTGGAATCGGAAGGAGTTGGATATCACATCTCATGTTATAGGAAGGGTCTCAGGTTTGGTATTAGAAGCATTGAGATATCACATCTCATGCTTTAGGAAGGGTCTCAGGAATGGAATGGGAAGGACTTGGATATCACATCTCATGATACAGGAAGGGTCTAAGGTTTGGAAGGGGAAGGATTTGGATATCACATCTCATGTTATTGGACCGGTCTCAGGTTTGGTATTAGAAGCATTGAGATATCAAGTCTCATGGTATAGGACGGGAGTTTGATATCACATCTCATGCCATGGTATGGGTCTCAGGTTTTGTAGAAGCATTGGGATATCACATCTCATGCTATCGGAAGGGTATCAGGATTGGATTTGGAAGGAGTTGGATATCCCATCTCATGCTATAGGAAGGGTCTCAGGATTGGAATGGGAAGGACTTGGATATCACATCTCATGTTGTAGGAAGGCTCTCAGGTTTGGAAAGGGAAGGAGTTGGATATCACATTTCATGTTAGAGGTAGGATCTCAGGTTTGGTATTAGAGGCATTGAGATATCACATCTCATGCTATCAGATGGGTATCAGGATTGGAATGGGAAGGAGTTGGATATCACATCGCATGCTAAAGGGAGGGTCTCAGGTTTGGAAGGGGAAGGATTTGGATATCACATCTTATGTTATAGGAAGGATCTCAGGTTTGGTATTAGAAGCATTGAGATATCACATCTCATGCTATCGGAAGGATCTCAGGTTTGGTATTAGAAGCATTGAGATATCACATCTCATGCTATAGGAAGGGTCTCAGGATTGGAATGGGAAGGAGTTGGATATCACATCTCATGTTATAGGAAGGATCTCAGGTTTGGTATTAGAAGCATATAGATATCACATCTCATGCTATAGGAAGGGTCTCATGATTGGAATGTGACGGAGTTGGATATCACATCTCATGCTAAAGGAAGGGTCTCAGTTTTGGTAGAAGCATCGCAATATCACATCTCATGCTATAGGAAGGGTCTCAGGATTGGAATCGGAAGGAGTTGGATATCACATCTCATGCTATAGGAAGGGTCTCAGGTTTGGTATAAGCATTGAAATATCACATCTCTGCTATCGGAAGGGTCTCAGGATTGGAATGGGAAGGACTTAGATATCACATCTCATGCTATAGGAAGGGTCTCAGTTTTGATATCAGAAGCATTGAGATTTCACATCTCATGCTATCGGAAGGGTCTCAGGATTGGAATGGGAGGAGCTGGATATCACATCTCATGCTAAAGGAAGGGTCTCAGGTTTGGAAGGGGAAGGATTTGGATATCACATCTCATGTTATAGGAGGGGTCTCAGGTTTGGTATTAGAAGCATTGTGATATCACATCTCATGCTATAGGAAGTGTCTCAGGATTGGAATGGGAAGGAGTTGGATATCACATCTCATGCTATAGGAAGGGTTTCAGGTTTGGTAGAAGCATTGAGATATCACATCTCATGCTATAGGAAGAGTCTCAGGTTTGGGAAGGGAAGGATTTGGATTTCACATCTCATGTTATAGGATGGTTCTCATGTTTGGTTTTTGAAGCATTGAGATATCACATCTCATGCTATCGGAAGGGTCTCAGGTTTGGAATGGGAAGGAGTTGGATATCACATCTCATGTTATAGGAAGGATCTCAGGTTTGGTATTAGAAGCATTGAGATATCACATCTCATGCTATAGGAAGGGTCTCCGGATTGGAATGTGAAGGTTTTGGATACCACATCTCATGTTATAGGAAGGGTCTCAGGATTGGAATGGCAAGGAGTTGGATATCACACCTCATGCTAAAGGAAGGGTCTCAGTTTTGATAGAAGCATTGAGATATCACATCTCATGCTATAGGAAGGAACTCAGGATTGGAATGGGAAGGAGTTGGATATCACGTCTCATGTTATAGGAAGGGTCTCAGGATTGGAATGGCAAGTAGTTGGATATCACATCTCATGCTAAAGGAAGGGTCTCAGGTTTGATAGAAACATTGAGATATCACATCTCATGCTATAGGAAGGAACTCAGGATTGGAATGGGAAGGAGTTGGATATCACATCTCATGCCATAGGAAGGGTTATCAGGTTTGGTATAAGCATTGAGATATCACATCTCTGCTATCGGAAGGGTCTCAGGAAAGGAATGGGAAGGACTTAGATATCACATCTCATACTATAGGGAGGGTCCCAGTTTTGATATTAGAAGCATTGAGCTATCACATCTCATGCTATCGGAAGGGTCTCAGGATTGGAATGGGATGGAGTTGGATATCACATCTCAAGCTATCTCAGGATTGGAATGGGAAGGAGTTTGATATCACATCTCAAGCTATAGGAAGGGTCTCAGGTTTGGAAGGGGAAGGATTTGGATCTCACATCTCATGTTTTAGGACGGGTCTCAGGTTTGGTATTAGAAGCATTGGGATATCACATCTCATGGTATAGGAAGGGTCTCAGGATTGGAATGGGAAGGAGTTGGCTATCACATCTCAAGCTATCGCAGGATTGGAATGGGAAGGAGTTTGATATCACATCTCAAGCTATAGGAAGGGTCTCAGGTTTGGAAATGGAAGGATTTGGATTTCACATCTCTTGTTATAGGATTGTTCTCATGTTTGGTTTTAGTAGCATTGAGATATCACATCTCATGCTATCGGAAGGATCTCAGGTTTGGAAAGGGAAGGATTTGGATTTTACATGTTATAGGATGGTTCTCAGGTTTGGTTTTAGAACTATTAAGATATAACATCTCATGCTATAGGAAGGGTCTCAGGTTTGGAAGGGGAAGGATTTGGATCTCACATCTCATGCTTTAGGACGGGTCTCAGGTTTGGTATTAGAAGCATTGAAATATCACATCTCATGGTATAGGAAGGGTCTCAGGATTGGAATGGGACGGAGTTGGATATCACATTGAATGGGAAGGAGTTTGATATCACATCTCATGCTATAGGAAGGGTTTCAGGTTTGGTAGAAGCATTGAGATATCACATCTCATGCTATAGGAAGAGTCTCAGGTTTGGGAAGGGAAGGATTTGGATTTCACATCTCATGTTATAGGATGGTTCTCATGTTTGGTTTTTGAAGCATTGAGATATCACATCTCATGCTATCGGAAGGGTCTCAGGTTTGGAATTGGAAGGAGTTGGATATCACATCTCATGTTATAGGAAGGATCTCAGGTTTGGTATTAGAAGCATTGAGATATCACATCTCATGCTATAGGAAGCGTCTCAGGATTGGAATGGGAAGGACTTGGATATCACATCTCATTCTATAGGAAGGCTCTCAGGGTTGGAAGGGGAAGGAGTTGGATATCACATTTCATGTTAGAGGTAGGATCTCAGGTTTGGTATTAGAAGCATTGAGATATCACATCTCATGCCATCAGAAGGGTCTCAGGAATGGAATGGGAAGGAGTTGGATATCACATCTCATGCTAAAGGGAGGGTCTAAGGTTTGGAAGGGGAAGGATTTGGACATCACATCTCATGTTATAGGAAGGATCTCAGGTTTGGTATTAGAAGCATTGAGATATCACATCTCATGCTATCGGAAGGGTCTCAGGATTGGAATGGGAAGGACTTGGATATCACATCTCATGTTATAGGAAGGGTCTCAGGTTTGGTATTAGAAGCATTGAGATATCACATCTCATGCTTTAGGAAGGGTCTCAGGAATGGAATGGGAAGGACTTGGATATCACATCTCATGATACAGGAAGGGTCTAAGGTTTGGAAGGGGAAGGATTTAGATATCACATCTCATGTTATTGGACCGGTCTCAGGTTTGGTATTAGAAGCATTGAGATATCAAGTCTCATGGTATAGGACGGGAGTTTGATATCACATCTCATGCCATGGTATGGGTCTCAGGTTTTGTAGAAGCATTAGGATATCACATCTCATGCTATCGGAAGGGTATCAGGATTGGATTTGGAAGGAGTTGGATATCCCATCTCATGCTATAGGAAGGGTATCAGGATTGGAATGGGAAAGACTTGGATATCACATCTCATGTTGTAGGAAGGCTCTCAGGTTTGGAAAGGGAAGGAGTTGGATATCACATTTCATGTTAGAGGTAGGATCTCAGGTTTGGTATTAGAGGCATTGAGATATCACATCTCATGCTATCAGAAGGGTATCAGGATTGGAATGGGAAGGAGTTGGATATCACATCGCATGCTAAAGGGAGGGTCTCAGGTTTGGAAGGGGAAGGATTTGTATATCACATCTTATGTTATAGGAAGGATCTCAGGTTTGGTATTAGAAGCATTGAGATATCACATCTCATGCTATCGGAAGGATCTCAGGTTTGGTATTAGAAGCATTGAGATATCACATCTCATGCTGTAGGAAGGGTCTCAGGATTGGAATGGGAAGGAGTTGGATATCACATCTCATGTTATAGGAAGGATCTCAGGTTTGGTATTAGAAGCATATAGATATCACATCTCATGCTATAGGAAGGGTCTCATGATTGGAATGGGAAGGAGTTGGATATCACATCTCATGCTAAAGGAAGGGTCTCAGTTTTGGTAGAAGCATTGCGATATCACATCTCATGCTATAGGAAGGGTCTCAGGATTGGAATCGGAAGGAGTTGGATATCACATCTCATGCTATAGGAAGGGTCTCAGGTTTGGTATAAGCATTGAAATATCACATCTCTGCTATCGGAAGGGTCTCAGGATTGGAATGGGAAGGACTTAGATATCACATCTCATGCTATAGGGAGGGTCTCAGTTTTGATATCAGAAGCATTGAGATTTCACATCTCATGCTATCGGAAGGGTCTCAGGATTGGAATGGGAGGAGCTGGATATCACATCTCATGCTAAAGGAAGGGTCTCAGGTTTGGAAGGGGAAGGATTTGGATATCACATCTCATGTTATAGGAGGGGTCTCAGGTTTGGTATTAGAAGCATTGTGATATCACATCTCATGCTATAGGAAGTGTCTCAGGATAGGAATGGGAAGGACTTAGATATCACATCTCATACTATAGGGAGGGTCCCAGTTTTGATATTAGAAGCATTGAGCTATCACATCTCATGCTATCGGAAGGGACTCAGGATTGGAATGGGATGGAGTTGGATATCACATCTCAAGCTATCTCAGGATTGGAATGGGAAGGAGTTTGATATCACATCTCAAGCTATAGGAAGGGTCTCAGGTTTGGAAGGGGAAGGATTTGGATCTCACATCTCATGTTTTAGGACGGGTCTCAGGTTTGGTATTAGAAGCATTGAGATATCACATCTCATGGTATAGGAAGGGTCTCAGGATTGGAATGGGAAGGAGTTGGCTATCACATCTCAAGCTATCGCAGGATTGGAATGGGAAGGAGTTTGATATCACATCTCAAGCTATAGGAAGGGTCTCAGGTTTGGAAAGGGAAGGATTTGGATTTCACATCTCATGTTATAGGATGGTTCTCATGTTTGGTTTTAGTAGCATTGAGATATCACATCTCATGCTATCGGAAGGATCTCAGGTTTGGAAAGGGAAGGATTTGGATTTCACATGTTATAGGATGGTTCTCAGGTTTGGTTTTAGAACTATTAAGATATAACATCTCATGCTATAGGAAGGGTCTCAGGTTTGGAAGGGGAAGGATTTGGATCTCACATCTCATGTTTTAGGACGGGTCTCAGGTTTGGTATTAGAAGCATTGAAATATCACATCTCATGGTATAGGAAGTGTCTCAGGATTGGAATGGGACGGAGTTGGATATCACATTGAATGGGAAGGAGTTTGATATCACATCTCATGCTATAGGAAGGGTTTCAGGTTTGGTAGAAGCATTGAGATATCACATCTCATGCTATAGGAAGAGTCTCAGGTTTGGGAAGGGAAGGATTTGGATTTCACATCTCATGTTATAGGATGGTTCTCATGTTTGGTTTTTGAAGCATTGAGATATCACATCTCATGCTATCGGAAGGGTCTCAGGTTTGGAATTGGAAGGAGTTGGATATCACATCTCATGTTATAGGAAGGATCTCAGGTTTGGTATTAGAAGCATTGAGATATCACATCTCATGCTATAGGAAGCGTCTCAGGATTGGAATGGGAAGGACTTGGATGTCACATCTCATGCTATAGGGAGGGTCTCAAGTTTGATATCAGAAGCTTTGAGATAACAAATCTCATGATATCGGAAGGGTCTCAGGATTGGAATGTGAAGGAGTTGTATATCACATCTCATGATAAAGGAAGGGTCTAAGGTTTGGAAGGGGAAGGATTTGGATATCACATCTCATGTTATAGGACGGGTCTCAGGTTTGGAATTAGAAGCATTGCGATATCAAGTCTCATGGTATAGGAGGGTCTCAGAATTGGAATGGGAAGGAGTTGGATATCACATCTCAAGCTATAGGAAGGGTCTCAGGTTTGGTAGAAGCATTGGGATATCACATCTCATGCTATCGAAGGGTCTCAGGTTGGAATGGGAAGGATTTGGATATCACATCTCATGGTATAGGAAGGATCTCAGGTTTGGTATTAGAAGCATTGAGATATCACATCTCATGCTATAGGAAGGGTCTCAGGATTGGAATGGGAAGGAGTTTGATATCACATCTCAAGCTATAGGAAGGGTCTCAGGTTTGGAAAGGGAAGGATTTGGATTTCACATCTTATGTTATAGGATGGTTCTCATGTTTGGTTTTAGTAGCATTGAGATATCACATCTCATGCTATCGGAAGGGTCTCGGGTTTGGAAAGGGAAGGATTTGGAGTTCAGATGTTATAGGATGGTTCTCAGGTTTGGATTTAGAAGAATTAAGATATAACATCTCATGCTATAGGAAGGGTCTCAGGTTTGGAATGGGAAGGAGTTGATATCACATCTCATGCTAAAGGAAAGGTCTCAGGTTTGGAAGGGGAAGGATTTGGATCTCACATCTCATGTTTTAGGACGGGTCTCAGGTTTGGTATTAGAAGCATTGAAATATCACATCTCATGGTATAGGAAGGGTCTCAGGATTGGAATGGGAAGGAGTTGGATAACACATTGAATGGGAAGGAGTTTGATATCACATCTCAAGCTATAGGAAGGGTCTCAGGTTTGGAAAGGGAATGATTTGGATTTCACATCTCATGTTATAGGATGGTTCTCATGTTTGGTTTTAGAAGCATTTAGATATCACATCTCATGCTATCGGAAGGGTCTCAGGTTTGGAATGGGAAGGAGTTTGATATCACATCTCATATTATAGGAAGGATCTCAGGTTTGGTTTTAGAAGCATTGAGATATCACATCTCATGCTATCGGAAGGGTCTCAGGATTGGAATCGGAAGGAGTTGGATATCACATCTCATGTTATAGGAAGGGTCTCAGGTTTGGTATTAGAAGCATTGAGATATCACATCTCATGCTTTAGGAAGGGTCTCAGGAATGGAATGGGAAGGACTTGGATATCACATCTCATGATACAGGAAGGGTCTAAGGTTTGGAAGGGGAAGGATTTGGATATCACATCTCATGTTATTGGACCGGTCTCAGGTTTGGTATTAGAAGCATTGAGATATCAAGTCTCATGGTATAGGACGGGAGTTTGATATCACATCTCATGCCATGGTATGGGTCTCAGGTTTTGTAGAAGCATTGGGATATCACATCTCATGCTATCGGAAGGGTATCAGGATTGGATTTGGAAGGAGTTGGATATCCCATCTCATGCTATAGGAAGGGTCTCAGGATTGGAATGGGAAGGACTTGGATATCACATCTCATGTTGTAGGAAGGCTCTCAGGTTTGGAAAGGGAAGGAGTTGGATATCACATTTCATGTTAGAGGTAGGATCTCAGGTTTGGTATTAGAGGCATTGAGATATCACATCTCATGCTATCAGATGGGTATCAGGATTGGAATGGGAAGGAGTTGGATATCACATCGCATGCTAAAGGGAGGGTCTCAGGTTTGGAAGGGGAAGGATTTGGATATCACATCTTATGTTATAGGAAGGATCTCAGGTTTGGTATTAGAAGCATTGAGATATCACATCTCATGCTATCGGAAGGATCTCAGGTTTGGTATTAGAAGCATTGAGATATCACATCTCATGCTATAGGAAGGGTCTCAGGATTGGAATGGGAAGGAGTTGGATATCACATCTCATGTTATAGGAAGGATCTCAGGTTTGGTATTAGAAGCATATAGATATCACATCTCATGCTATAGGAAGGGTCTCATGATTGGAATGTGAAGGAGTTGGATATCACATCTCATGCTAAAGGAAGGGTCTCAGTTTTGGTAGAAGCATTGCGATATCACATCTCATGCTATAGGAAGGGTCTCAGGATTGGAATCGGAAGGAGTTGGATATCACATCTCATGCTATAGGAAGGGTCTCAGGTTTGGTATAAGCATTGAAATATCACATCTCTGCTATCGGAAGGGTCTCAGGATTGGAATGGGAAGGACTTAGATATCACATCTCATGCTATAGGGAGGGTCTCAGTTTTGATATCAGAAGCATTGAGATTTCACATCTCATGCTATAGGAAGGGTCTCAGGATTGGAATGGGAGGAGCTGGATATCACATCTCATGCTAAAGGAAGGGTCTCAGGTTTGGAAGGGGAAGGATTTGGATATCACATCTCATGTTATAGGAGGGGTCTCAGGTTTGGTATTAGAAGCATTGTGATATCACATCTCATGCTATAGGAAGTGTCTCAGGATTGGAATGGGAAGGAGTTGGATATCACATCTCATGCTATAGGAAGGGTTTCAGGTTTGGTAGAAGCATTGAGATATCACATCTCATGCTATAGGAAGAGTCTCAGGTTTGGGAAGGGAAGGATTTGGATTTCACATCTCATGTTATAGGATGGTTCTCATGTTTGGTTTTTGAAGCATTGAGATATCACATCTCATGCTATCGGAAGGGTCTCAGGTTTGGAATGGGAAGGAGTTGGATATCACATCTCATGTTATAGGAAGGATCTCAGGTTTGGTATTAGAAGCATTGAGATATCACATCTCATGCTATAGGAAGGGTCTCCGGATTGGAATGTGAAGGATTTGGATACCACATCTCATGTTATAGGAAGGGTCTCAGGATTGGAATGGCAAGGAGTTGGATATCACACCTCATGCTAAAGGAAGGGTCTCAGTTTTGATAGAAGCATTGAGATATCACATCTCATGCTATAGGAAGGAACTCAGGATTGGAATGGGAAGGAGTTGGATATCACGTCTCATGTTATAGGAAGGGTCTCAGGATTGGAATGGCAAGTAGTTGGATATCACATCTCATGCTAAAGGAAGGGTCTCAGGTTTGATAGAAGCATTGAGATATCACATCTCATGCTATAGGAAGGAACTCAGGATTGGAATGGGAAGGAGTTGGATATCACATCTCATGCCATAGGAAGGGTTATCAGGTTTGGTATAAGCATTGAGATATCACATCTCTGCTATCGGAAGGGTCTCAGGATAGGAATGGGAAGGACTTAGATATCACATCTCATACTATAGGGAAGGTCCCAGTTTTGATATTAGAAGCATTGAGCTATCACATCTCATGCTATCGGAAGGGTCTCAGGATTGGAATGGGATGGAGTTGGATATCACATCTCAAGCTATCTCAGGATTGGAATGGGAAGGAGTTTGATATCACATCTCAAGCTATAGGAAGGGTCTCAGGTTTGGAAGGGGAAGGATTTGGATCTCACATCTCATGTTTTAGGACGGGTCTCAGGTTTGGTATTAGAAGCATTGAGATATCACATCTCATGGTATAGGAAGGGTCTCAGGATTGGAATGGGAAGGAGTTGGCTATCACATCTCAAGCTATCGCAGGATTGGAATGGGAAGGAGTTTGATATCACATCTCAAGCTATAGGAAGGGTCTCAGGTTTGGAAAGGGAAGGATTTGGATTTCACATCTCATGTTATAGGATGGTTCTCATGTTTGGTTTTAGTAGCATTGAGATATCACATCTCATGCTATCGGAAGGATCTCAGGTTTGGAAAGGGAAGGATTTGGATTTTACATGTTATAGGATGGTTCTCAGGTTTGGTTTTAGAACTATTAAGATATAACATCTCATGCTATAGGAAGGGTCTCAGGTTTGGAAGGGGAAGGATTTGGATCTCACATCTCATGTTTTAGGACGGGTCTCAGGTTTGGTATTAGAAGCATTGAAATATCACATCTCATGGTATAGGAAGGGTCTCAGGATTGGAATGGGACGGAGTTGGATATCACATTGAATGGGAAGGAGTTTGATATCACATCTCATGCTATAGGAAGGGTTTCAGGTTTGGTAGAAGCATTGAGATATCACATCTCATGCTATAGGAAGAGTCTCAGGTTTGGGAAGGGAAGGATTTGGATTTCACATCTCATGTTATAGGATGGTTCTCATGTTTGGTTTTTGAAGCATTGAGATATCACATCTCATTCTATAGGAAGGCTCTCAGGGTTGGAAGGGGAAGGAGTTGGATATCACATTTCATGTTAGAGGTAGGATCTCAGGTTTGGTATTAGAAGCATTGAGATATCACATCTCATGCCATCAGAAGGGTCTCAGGAATGGAATGGGAAGGAGTTGGATATCACATCTCATGCTAAAGGGAGGGTCTAAGGTTTGGAAGGGGAAGGATTTGGACATCACATCTCATGTTATAGGAAGGATCTCAGGTTTGGTATTAGAAGCATTGAGATATCACATCTCATGCTATCGGAAGGGTCTCAGGATTGGAATGGGAAGGACTTGGATATCACATCTCATGTTATAGGAAGGGTCTCAGGTTTGGTATTAGAAGCATTGAGATATCACATCTCATGCTTTAGGAAGGGTCTCAGGAATGGAATGGGAAGGACTTGGATATCACATCTCATGATACAGGAAGGGTCTAAGGTTTGGAAGGGGAAGGATTTGGATATCACATCTCATGTTATTGGACCGGTCTCAGGTTTGGTATTAGAAGCATTGAGATATCAAGTCTCATGGTATAGGACGGGAGTTTGATATCACATCTCATGCCATGGTATGGGTCTCAGGTTTTGTAGAAGCATTGGGATATCACATCTCATGCTATCGGAAGGGTATCAGGATTGGATTTGGAAGGAGTTGGATATCCCATCTCATGCTATAGGAAGGGTCTCAGGATTGGAATGGGAAGGACTTGGATATCACATCTCATGTTGTAGGAAGGCTCTCAGGTTTGGAAAGGGAAGGAGTTGGATATCACATTTCATGTTAGAGGTAGGATCTCAGGTTTGGTATTAGAGGCATTGAGATATCACATCTCATGCTATCAGAAGGGTATCAGGATTGGAATGGGAAGGAGTTGGATATCACATCGCATGCTAAAGGGAGGGTCTCAGGTTTGGAAGGGGAAGGATTTGTATATCACATCTTATGTTATAGGAAGGATCTCAGGTTTGGTATTAGAAGCATTGAGATATCACATCTCATGCTATCGGAAGGATCTCAGGTTTGGTATTAGAAGCATTGAGATATCACATCTCATGCTATAGGAAGGGTCTCAGGATTGGAATGGGAAGGAGTTGGATATCACATCTCATGTTATAGGAAGGATCTCAGGTTTGGTATTAGAAGCATATAGATATCACATCTCATGCTATAGGAAGGGTCTCATGATTGGAATGGGAAGGAGTTGGATATCACATCTCATGCTAAAGGAAGGGTCTCAGTTTTGGTAGAAGCATTGCGATATCACATCTCATGCTATAGGAAGGGTCTCAGGATTGGAATCGGAAGGAGTTGGATATCACATCTCATGCTATAGGAAGGGTCTCAGGTTTGGTATAAGCATTGAAATATCACATCTCTGCTATCGGAAGGGTCTCAGGATTGGAATGGGAAGGACTTAGATATCACATCTCATGCTATAGGGAGGGTCTCAGTTTTGATATCAGAAGCATTGAGATTTCACATCTCATGCTATCGGAAGGGTCTCAGGATTGGAATGGGAGGAGCTGGATATCACATCTCATGCTAAAGGAAGGGTCTCAGGTTTGGAAGGGGAAGGATTTGGATATCACATCTCATGTTATAGGAGGGGTCTCAGGTTTGGTATTAGAAGCATTGTGATATCACATCTCATGCTATAGGAAGTGTCTCAGGATTGGAATGGGAAGGAGTTGGATATCACATCTCATGCTATAGGAAGGGTTTCAGGTTTGGTAGAAGCATTGAGATATCACATCTCATGCTATAGGAAGAGTCTCAGGTTTGGGAAGGGAAGGATTTGGATTTCACATCTCATGTTATAGGATGGTTCTCATGTTTGGTTTTTGAAGCATTGAGATATCACATCTCATGCTATCGGAAGGGTCTCAGGTTTGGAATGGGAAGGAGTTGGATATCACATCTCATGTTATAGGAAGGATCTCAGGTTTGGTATTAGAAGCATTGAGATATCACATCTCATGCTATAGGAAGGGTCTCCGGATTGGAATGTGAAGGATTTGGATATCACATCTCATGTTATAGGAAGGGTCTCAGGATTGGAATGGCAAGGAGTTGGATATCACACCTCATGCTAAAGGAAGGGTCTCAGTTTTGATAGAAGCATTGAGATATCACATCTCATGCTATAGGAAGGAACTCAGGATTGGAATGGGAAGGAGTTGGATATCACGTCTCATGTTATAGGAAGGGTCTCAGGATTGGAATGGCAAGGAGTTGGATATCACATCTCATGCTAAAGGAAGGGTCTCAGGTTTGATAGAAGCATTGAGATATCACATCTCATGCTATAGGAAGGAACTCAGGATTGGAATGGGAAGGAGTTGGATATCACATCTCATGCCATAGGAAGGGTTATCAGGTTTGGTATAAGCATTGAGATATCACATCTCTGCTATCGGAAGGGTCTCAGGATAGGAATGGGAAGGACTTAGATATCACATCTCATACTATAGGGAGGGTCCCAGTTTTGATATTAGAAGCATTGAGCTATCACATCTCATGCTATCGGAAGGGTCTCAGGATTGGAATGGGATGGAGTTGGATATCACATCTCAAGCTATCTCAGGATTGGAATGGGAAGGAGTTTGATATCACATCTCAAGCTATAGGAAGGGTCTCAGGTTTGGAAGGGGAAGGATTTGGATCTCACATCTCATGTTTTAGGACGGGTCTCAGGTTTGGTATTAGAAGCATTGAGATATCACATCTCATGGTATAGGAAGGGTCTCAGGATTGGAATGGGAAGGAGTTGGCTATCACATCTCAAGCTATCGCAGGATTGGAATGGGAAGGAGTTTGATATCACATCTCAAGCTATAGGAAGGGTCTCAGGTTTGGAAAGGGAAGGATTTGGATTTCACATCTCATGTTATAGGATGGTTCTGATGTTTGGTTTTAGTAGCATTGAGATATCACATCTCATGCTATCGGAAGGATCTCAGGTTTGGAAAGGGAAGGATTTGGATTTCACATGTTATAGGATGTTTCTCAGGTTTGGTTTTAGAACTATTAAGATATAACATCTCATGCTATAGGAAGGGTCTCAGGTTTGGAAGGGGAAGGATTTGGATCTCACATCTCATGTTTTATGACGGGTCTCAGGTTTGGTATTAGAAGCATTGAAATATCACATCTCATGGTATAGGAAGGGTCTCAGGATTGGAATGGGACGGAGTTGGATATCACATTGAATGGGAAGGAGTTTGATATCACATCTCATGCTATAGGAAGGGTTTCAGGTTTGGTAGAAGCATTGAGATATCACATCTCATGCTATAGGAAGAGTCTCAGGTTTGGGAAGGGAAGGATTTGGATTTCACATCTCATGTTATAGGATGGTTCTCATGTTTGGTTTTTGAAGCATTGAGATATCACATCTCATGCTATCGGAAGGGTCTCAGGTTTGGAATTGGAAGGAGTTGGATATCACATCTCATGTTATAGGAAGGATCTCAGGTTTGGTATTAGAAGCATTGAGATATCACATCTCATGCTATAGGAAGCGTCTCAGGATTGGAATGGGAAGGACTTGGATGTCACATCTCATGCTACAGGGAGGGTCTCAAGTTTGATATCAGAAGCTTTGAGATAACAAATCTCATGATATCGGAAGGGTCTCAGGATTGGAATGTGAAGGAGTTGTATATCACATCTCATGATAAAGGAAGGGTCTAAGGTTTGGAAGGGGAAGGATTTGGATATCACATCTCATGTTATAGGACGGGTCTCAGGTTTGGTATTAGAAGCATTGCGATATCAAGTCTCATGGTATAGGAGGGTCTCAGAATTGGAATGGGAAGGAGTTGGATATCACATCTCAAGCTATAGGAAGGGTCTCAGGTTTGGTAGAAGCATTGGGATATCACATCGCATGCTATCGAAGGGTCTCAGGTTGGAATGGGAAGGATTTGGATTTCACATCTTATGTTATAGGATGGTTCTCATGTTTGGTTTTAGTAGCATTGAGATATCACATCTCATGCTATCGGAAGGGTCTCAGGTTTGGAAAGGGAAGGATTTGGAGTTCACATGTTATAGGATGGTTCTCAGGTTTGTATTTAGAAGAATTAAGATATAACATCTCATGCTATAGGAAGGGTCTCAGGTTTGGAATGGGAAGGAGTTGATATCACATCTCATGCTAAAGGAAAGGTCTCAGGTTTGGAAGGGGAAGGATTTGGATCTCACATCTCATGTTTTAGGACGGGTCTCAGGTTTGGTATTAGAAGCATTGAAATATCACATCTCATGGTTTAGGAAGGGTCTCAGGTTTGGAATGGGAAGGAGTTGGATAACACATTGAATGGGAAGGAGTTTGATATCACATCTCAAGCTATAGGAAGGGTCTCAGGTTTGGAAAGGGAATGATTTGGATTTCACATCTCATGTTATAGGATGGTTCTCATGTTTGGTTTTAGAAGCATTGAGATATCACATCTCATGCTATCGGAAGGGTCTCAGGTTTGGAATGGGAAGGAGTTTGATATCACATCTCATGTTATAGGAAGGATCTCAGGTTTGGTTTTAGAAGCATTGAGATATCACATCTCATGCTATCGGAAGGGTCTCAGGATTGGAATCGGAAGGAGTTGGATATCACATCTCATGTTATAGGAAGGGTCTCAGGTTTGGTATTAGAAGCATTGAGATATCACATCTCATGCTTTAGGAAGGGTCTCAGGAATGGAATGGGAAGGACTTGGATATCACATCTCATGATACAGGAAGGGTCTAAGGTTTGGAAGGGGAAGGATTTGGATATCACATCTCATGTTATTGGACCGGTCTCAGGTTTGGTATTAGAAGCATTGAGATATCAAGTCTCATGGTATAGGACGGGAGTTTGATATCACATCTCATGCCATGGTATGGGTCTCAGGTTTTGTAGAAGCATTGCGATATCACATCTCATGCTATCGGAAGGGTATCAGGATTGGATTTGGAAGGAGTTGGATATCCCATCTCATGCTATAGGAAGGGTCTCAGGATTGGAATGGGAAGGACTTGGATATCACATCTCATGTTGTAGGAAGGCTCTCAGGTTTGGAAAGGGAAGGAGTTGGATATCACATTTCATGTTAGAGGTAGGATCTCAGGTTTGGTATTAGAGGCATTGAGATATCACATCTCATGCTATCAGAAGGGTATCAGGATTGGAATGGGAAGGAGTTGGATATCACATCGCATGCTAAAGGGAGGGTCTCAGGTTTGGAAGGGGAAGGATTTGGATATCACATCTTATGTTATAGGAAGGATCTCAGGTTTGGTATTAGAAGCATTGAGATATCACATCTCATGCTATCGGAAGGATCTCAGGTTTGGTATTAGAAGCATTGAGATATCACATCTCATGCTATAGGAAGGGTCTCAGGATTGGAATGGGAAGGAGTTGGATATCACATCTCATGTTATAGGAAGGATCTCAGGTTTGGTATTAGAAGCATATAGATATCACATCTCATGCTATAGGAAGGGTCTCATGATTGGAATGGGAAGGAGTTGGATATCACATCTCATGCTAAAGGAAGGGTCTCAGTTTTGGTAGAAGCATTGCGATATCACATCTCATGCTATAGGAAGGGTCTCAGGATTGGAATCGGAAGGAGTTGGATATCACATCTCATGCTATAGGAAGGGTCTCAGGTTTGGTATAAGCATTGAAATATCACATCTCTGCTATCGGAAGGGTCTCAGGATTGGAATGGGAAGGACTTAGATATCACATCTCATGCTATAGGGAGGGTCTCAGTTTTGATATCAGAAGCATTGAGATTTCACATCTCATGCTATCGGAAGGGTCTCAGGATTGGAATGGGAGGAGCTGGATATCACATCTCATGCTAAAGGAAGGGTCTCAGGTTTGGAAGGGGAAGGATTTGGATATCACATCTCATGTTATAGGAGGGGTCTCAGGTTTGGTATTAGAAGCATTGTGATATCACATCTCATGCTATAGGAAGTGTCTCAGGATTGGAATGGGAAGGAGTTGGATATCACATCTCATGCTATAGGAAGGGTTTCAGGTTTGGTAGAAGCATTGAGATATCACATCTCATGCTATAGGAAGAGTCTCAGGTTTGGGAAGGGAAGGATTTGGATTTCACATCTCATGTTATAGGATGGTTCTCATGTTTGGTTTTTGAAGCATTGAGATATCACATCTCATGCTATCGGAAGGGTCTCAGGTTTGGAATGGGAAGGAGTTGGATATCACATCTCATGTTATAGGAAGGATCTCAGGTTTGGTATTAGAAGCATTGAGATATCACATCTCATGCTATAGGAAGGGTCTCCGGATTGGAATGTGAAGGATTTGGATATCACATCTCATGTTATAGGAAGGGTCTCAGGATTGGAATGGCAAGGAGTTGGATATCACACCTCATGCTAAAGGAAGGGTCTCAGTTTTGATAGAAGCATTGAGATATCACATCTCATGCTATAGGAAGGAACTCAGGATTGGAATGGGAAGGAGTTGGATATCACGTCTCATGTTATAGGAAGGGTCTCAGGATTGGAATGGCAAGGAGTTGGATATCACATCTCATGCTAAAGGAAGGGTCTCAGGTTTGATAGAAGCATTGAGATATCACATCTCATGCTATAGGAAGGAACTCAGGATTGGAATGGGAAGGAGTTGGATATCACATCTCATGCCATAGGAAGGGTTATCAGGTTTGGTATAAGCATTGAGATATCACATCTCTGCTATCGGAAGGGTCTCAGGATAGGAATGGGAAGGACTTAGATATCACATCTCATACTATAGGGAGGGTCCCAGTTTTGATATTAGAAGCATTGAGCTATCACATCTCATGCTATCGGAAGGGTCTCAGGATTGGAATGGGATGGAGTTGGATATCACATCTCAAGCTATCTCAGGATTGGAATGGGAAGGATTTGGATCTCACATCTCATGTTTTAGGACGGGTCTCAGGTTTGGTATTAGAAGCATTGAGATATCACATCTCATGGTATAGGAAGGGTCTCAGGATTGGAATGGGAAGGAGTTGGCTATCACATCTCAAGCTATCGCAGGATTGGAATGGGAAGGAGTTTGATATCACATCTCAAGCTATAGGAAGGGTCTCAGGTTTGGAAAGGGAAGGATTTGGATTTCACATCTCATGTTATAGGATGGTTCTCATGTTTGGTTTTAGTAGCATTGAGATATCACATCTCATGCTATCGGAAGGATCTCAGGTTTGGAAAGGGAAGGATTTGGATTTTACATGTTATAGGATGGTTCTCAGGTTTGGTTTTAGAACTATTAAGATATAACATCTCATGCTATAGGAAGGGTCTCAGGTTTGGAAGGGGAAGGATTTGGATCTCACATCTCATGTTTTAGGACGGGTCTCAGGTTTGGTATTAGAAGCATTGAAATATCACATCTCATGGTATAGGAAGGGTCTCAGGATTGGAATGGGACGGAGTTGGATATCACATTGAATGGGAAGGAGTTTGATATCACATCTCATGCTACAGGAAGGGTTTCAGGTTTGGTAGAAGCATTGAGATATCACATCTCATGCTATAGGAAGAGTCTCAGGTTTGGGAAGGGAAGGATTTGGATTTCACATCTCATGTTATAGGATGGTTCTCATGTTTGGTTTTTGAAGCATTGAGATATCACATCTCATGCTATCGGAAGGGTCTCAGGTTTGGAATTGGAAGGAGTTGGATATCACATCTCATGTTATAGGAAGGATCTCAGGTTTGGTATTAGAAGCATTGAGATATCACATCTCATGCTATAGGAAGCGTCTCAGGATTGGAATGGGAAGGACTTGGATGTCACATCTCATGCTATAGGGAGGGTCTCAAGTTTGATATCAGAAGCTTTGAGATAACAAATCTCATGATATCGGAAGGGTCTCAGGATTGGAATGTGAAGGAGTTGGATATCACATCTCATGATAAAGGAAGGGTCTAAGGTTTGGAAGGGGAAGGATTTGGATATCACATCTCATGTTATAGGACGGGTCTCAGGTTTGGTATTAGAAGCATTGCGATATCAAGTCTCATGGTATAGGAGGGTCTCAGAATTGGAATGGGAAGGAGTTGGATATCACATCTCAAGCTATAGGAAGGGTCTCAGGTTTGGTAGAAGCATTGGGATATCACATCTCATGCAATCGAAGGGTCTCAGGTTGGAATGGGAAGGATTTGGATATCACATCTCATGGTATAGGAAGGATCTCAGGTTTGGTATTAGAAGCATTGAGATATCACATCTCATGCTATAGGAAGGGTCTCAGGATTGGAATGGGAAGGAGTTTGATATCACATCTCAAGCTATAGGAATGGTCTCAGGTTTGGAAAGGGAAGGATTTGGATTTCACATCTTATGTTATAGGATGGTTCTCATGTTTGGTTTTAGTAGCATTGAGATATCACATCTCATGCTATCGGAAGGGTCTCAGGTTTGGAAAGGGAAGGATTTGGAGTTCACATGTTATAGGATGGTTCTCAGGTTTGGATTTAGAAGAATTAAGATATAACATCTCATGCTATAGGAAGGGTCTCAGGTTTGGAATGGGAAGGAGTTGATATCACATCTCATGCTAAAGGAAAGGTCTCAGGTTTGGAAGGGGAAGGATTTGGATCTCACATCTCATGTTTTAGGACGGGTCTCAGGTTTGGTATTAGAAGCATTGAAATATCACATCTCATGGTATAGGAAGGGTCTCAGGATTGGAATGGGAAGGAGTTGGATAACACATTGAATGGGAAGGAGTTTGATATCACATCTCAAGCTATAGGAAGGGTCTCAGGTTTGGAAAGGGAATGATTTGGATTTCACATCTCATGTTATAGGATGGTTCTCATGTTTGGTTTTAGAAGCATTGAGATATCACATCTCATGCTATCGGAAGGGTCTCAGGTTTGGAATGGGAAGGAGTTTGATATCACATCTCATGTTATAGGAAGGATCTCAGGTTTGGTTTTAGAAGCATTGAGATATCACATCTCATGCTATCGGAAGGGTCTCAGGATTGGAATCGGAAGGAGTTGTATATGACATCTCATGCCACAGGAAGGGTCTCAGGTTTGGTATAAGCATTGAGATATCACATCTCTGCTATCGGAAGGGTCTCATGATTGGAATGGGAAGGAGTTGGATATCCCATCTTGTTATAGGAAGGGTCTCAGGTTTGGTATTAGAAGCATTGAGATATCACATCTCATGGTATAGGAAGGGTCTCAGGTTTGGAATGGGAAGGAGTTGGATAACACATTGAATGGGAAGGAGTTTGATATCACATCTCAAGCTATAGGAAGGGTCTCAGGTTTGGAAAGGGAATGATTTGGATTTCACATCTCATGTTATAGGATGGTTCTCATGTTTGGTTTTAGAAGCATTGAGATATCACATCTCATGCTATCGGAAGGGTCTCAGGTTTGGAATGGGAAGGAGTTTGATATCACATCTCATGTTATAGGAAGGATCTCAGGTTTGGTTTTAGAAGCATTGAGATATCACATCTCATGCTATCGGAAGGGTCTCAGGATTGGAATCGGAAGGAGTTGGATATCACATCTCATGTTATAGGAAGGGTCTCAGGTTTGGTATTAGAAGCATTGAGATATCACATCTCATGCTTTAGGAAGGGTCTCAGGAATGGAATGGGAAGGACTTGGATATCACATCTCATGATACAGGAAGGGTCTAAGGTTTGGAAGGGGAAGGATTTGGATATCACATCTCATGTTATTGGACCGGTCTCAGGTTTGGTATTAGAAGCATTGAGATATCAAGTCTCATGGTATAGGACGGGAGTTTGATATCACACCTCATGCCATGGTATGGGTCTCAGGTTTTGTAGAAGCATTGGGATATCACATCTCATGCTATCGGAAGGGTATCAGGATTGGATTTGGAAGGAGTTGGATATCCCATCTCATGCTATAGGAAGGGTCTCAGGATTGGAATGGGAAGGACTTGGATATCACATCTCATGTTGTAGGAAGGCTCTCAGGTTTGGAAAGGGAAGGAGTTGGATATCACATTTCATGTTAGAGGTAGGATCTCAGGTTTGGTATTAGAGGCATTGAGATATCACATCTCATGCTATCAGAAGGGTATCAGGATTGGAATGGGAAGGAGTTGGATATCACATCGCATGCTAAAGGGAGGGTCTCAGGTTTGGAAGGGGAAGGATTTGGATATCACATCTTATGTTATAGGAAGGATCTCAGGTTTGGTATTAGAAGCATTGAGATATCACATCTCATGCTATCGGAAGGATCTCAGGTTTGGTATTAGAAGCATTGAGATATCACATCTCATGCTATAGGAAGGGTCTCAGGATTGGAATGGGAAGGAGTTGGATATCACATCTCATGTTATAGGAAGGATCTCAGGTTTGGTATTAGAAGCATATAGATATCACATCTCATGCTATAGGAAGGGTCTCATGATTGGAATGGGAAGGAGTTGGATATCACATCTCATGCTAAAGGAAGGGTCTCAGTTTTGGTAGAAGCATTGCGATATCACATCTCATGCTATAGGAAGGGTCTCAGGATTGGAATCGGAAGGAGTTGGATATCACATCTCATGCTATAGGAAGGGTCTCAGGTTTGGTATAAGCATTGAAATATCACATCTCTGCTATCGGAAGGGTCTCAGGATTGGAATGGGAAGGACTTAGATATCACATCTCATGCTATAGGGAGGGTCTCAGTTTTGATATCAGAAGCATTGAGATTTCACATCTCATGCTATCGGAAGGGTCTCAGGATTGGAATGGGAGGAGCTGGATATCACATCTCATGCTAAAGGAAGGGTCTCAGGTTTGGAAGGGGAAGGATTTGGATATCACATCTCATGTTATAGGAGGGGTCTCAGGTTTGGTATTAGAAGCATTGTGATATCACATCTCATGCTATAGGAAGTGTCTCAGGATTGGAATGGGAAGGAGTTGGATATCACATCTCATGCTATAGGAAGGGTTTCAGGTTTGGTAGAAGCATTGAGATATCACATCTCATGCTATAGGAAGAGTCTCAGGTTTGGGAAGGGAAGGATTTGGATTTCACATCTCATGTTATAGGATGGTTCTCATGTTTGGTTTTTGAAGCATTGAGATATCACATCTCATGCTATCGGAAGGGTCTCAGGTTTGGAATGGGAAGGAGTTGGATATCACATCTCATGTTATAGGAAGGATCTCAGGTTTGGTATTAGAAGCATTGAGATATCACATCTCATGCTATAGGAAGGGTCTCCGGATTGGAATGTGAAGGATTTGGATATCACATCTCATGTTATAGGAAGGGTCTCAGGATTGGAATGGCAAGGAGTTGGATATCACACCTCATGCTAAAGGAAGGGTCTCAGTTTTGATAGAAGCATTGAGATATCACATCTCATGCTATAGGAAGGAACTCAGGATTGGAATGGGAAGGAGTTGGATATCACGTCTCATGTTATAGGAAGGGTCTCAGGATTGGAATGGCAAGGAGTTGGATATCACATCTCATGCTAAAGGAAGGGTCTCAGGTTTGATAGAAGCATTGAGATATCACATCTCATGCTATAGGAAGGAACTCAGGATTGGAATGAGAAGGAGTTGGATATCACATCTCATGCCATAGGAAGGGTTATCAGGTTTGGTATAAGCATTGAGATATCACATCTCTGCTATCGGAAGGGTCTCAGGATAGGAATGGGAAGGACTTAGATATCACATCTCATACTATAGGGAGGGTCCCAGTTTTGATATTAGAAGCATTGAGCTATCACATCTCATGCTATCGGAAGGGTCTCAGGATTGGAATGGGATGGAGTTGGATATCACATCTCAAGCTATCTCAGGATTGGAATGGGAAGGATTTGGATCTCACATCTCATGTTTTAGGACGGGTCTCAGGTTTGGTATTAGAAGCATTGAGATATCACATCTCATGGTATAGGAAGGGTCTCAGGATTGGAATGGGAAGGAGTTGGCTATCACATCTCAAGCTATCGCAGGATTGGAATGGGAAGGAGTTTGATATCACATCTCAAGCTATAGGAAGGGTCTCAGGTTTGGAAAGGGAAGGATTTGGATTTCACATCTCATGTTATAGGATGGTTCTCATGTTTGGTTTTAGTAGCATTGAGATATCACATCTCATGCTATCGGAAGGATCTCAGGTTTGGAAAGGGAAGGATTTGGATTTTACATGTTATAGGATGGTTCTCAGGTTTGGTTTTAGAACTATTAAGATATAACATCTCATGCTATAGGAAGGGTCTCAGGTTTGGAAGGGGAAGGATTTGGATCTCACATCTCATGTTTTAGGACGGGTCTCAGGTTTGGTATTAGAAGCATTGAAATATCACATCTCATGGTATAGGAAGGGTCTCAGGATTGGAATGGGACGGAGTTGGATATCACATTGAATGGGAAGGAGTTTGATATCACATCTCATGCTATAGGAAGGGTTTCAGGTTTGGTAGAAGCATTGAGATATCACATCTCATGCTATAGGAAGAGTCTCAGGTTTGGGAAGGGAAGGATTTGGATTTCACATCTCATGTTATAGGATGGTTCTCATGTTTGGTTTTTGAAGCATTGAGATATCACATCTCATGCTATCGGAAGGGTCTCAGGTTTGGAATTGGAAGGAGTTGGATATCACATCTCATGTTATAGGAAGGATCTCAGGTTTGGTATTAGAAGCATTGAGATATCACATCTCATGCTATAGGAAGCGTCTCAGGATTGGAATGGGAAGGACTTGGATGTCACATCTCATGCTATAGGGAGGGTCTCAAGTTTGATATCAGAAGCTTTGAGATAACAAATCTCATGATATCGGAAGGGTCTCAGGATTGGAATGTGAAGGAGTTGGATATCACATCTCATGATAAAGGAAGGGTCTAAGGTTTGGAAGGGGAAGGATTTGGATATCACATCTCATGTTATAGGACGGGTCTCAGGTTTGGTATTAGAAGCATTGCGATATCAAGTCTCATGGTATAGGAGGGTCTCAGAATTGGAATGGGAAGGAGTTGGATATCACATCTCAAGCTATAGGAAGGGTCTCAGGTTTGGTAGAAGCATTGGGATATCACATCTCATGCAATCGAAGGGTCTCAGGTTGGAATGGGAAGGATTTGGATATCACATCTCATGGTATAGGAAGGATCTCAGGTTTGGTATTAGAAGCATTGAGATATCACATCTCATGCTATAGGAAGGGTCTCAGGATTGGAATGGGAAGGAGTTTGATATCACATCTCAAGCTATAGGAATGGTCTCAGGTTTGGAAAGGGAAGGATTTGGATTTCACATCTTATGTTATAGGATGGTTCTCATGTTTGGTTTTAGTAGCATTGAGATATCACATCTCATGCTATCGGAAGGGTCTCAGGTTTGGAAAGGGAAGGATTTGGAGTTCACATGTTATAGGATGGTTCTCAGGTTTGGATTTAGAAGAATTAAGATATAACATCTCATGCTATAGGAAGGGTCTCAGGTTTGGAATGGGAAGGAGTTGATATCACATCTCATGCTAAAGGAAAGGTCTCAGGTTTGGAAGGGGAAGGATTTGGATCTCACATCTCATGTTTTAGGACGGGTCTCAGGTTTGGTATTAGAAGCATTGAAATATCACATCTCATGGTATAGGAAGGGTCTCAGGATTGGAATGGGAAGGAGTTGGATAACACATTGAATGGGAAGGAGTTTGATATCACATCTCAAGCTATAGGAAGGGTCTCAGGTTTGGAAAGGGAATGATTTGGATTTCACATCTCATGTTATAGGATGGTTCTCATGTTTGGTTTTAGAAGCATTGAGATATCACATCTCATGCTATCGGAAGGGTCTCAGGTTTGGAATGGGAAGGAGTTTGATATCACATCTCATGTTATAGGAAGGATCTCAGGTTTGGTTTTAGAAGCATTGAGATATCACATCTCATGCTATCGGAAGGGTCTCAGGATTGGAATCGGAAGGAGTTGTATATGACATCTCATGCCACAGGAAGGGTCTCAGGTTTGGTATAAGCATTGAGATATCACATCTCTGCTATCGGAAGGGTCTCATGATTGGAATGGGAAGGAGTTGGATATCCCATCTTGTTATAGGAAGGGTCTCAGGTTTGGTATTAGAAGCATTGAGATATCACATCTCATGCTATAGGAAGGGTCTAAGGTTTGGAAAGGGGAAGGATTTGGGTATCACATCTCATGTTATAGGACCGGTCTCAGGTTTGGTATTAGAAGCATTGAGATATCAAGTCTCATGGTATAGGACGGGTCTCAGAATTGGAATGGGAAGGAGTTGGATATCACATCTCAAGCTATAGAAAGGGTCTCAGGATTGGAATGGGAAGGAGTTTGATATCACATCTCATGCCATGGTATGGGTCTCAGGTTTTGTAGAAGCATTGGGATATCAAATCACATGCTATAGGCAGGGTCTAAGGTTGGAATGGGAAGGAGTTGGATATCACATCTCATGTTATAGGAAGGGTCTCAGGATTGGAATGGGAAGGACTTGGATATCACATCTCATTCTATAGGAAGGCTCTCAGGGTTGGAAGGGGAAGGAGTTGGATATCACATTTCATGTTAGAGGTAGGATCTCAGGTTTGGTATTAGAGGCATTGAGATATCACATCTCATGCCATCAGAAGGGTCTCAGGATTGGAATGGGAAGGAGTTGGATATCACATCTCATGCTAAAGGGAGGGTCTAAGGTTTGGAAGGGGAAGGATTTGGACATCACATCTCATGTTATAGGAAGGATCTCAGGTTTGGTATTAGAAGCATTGAGATATCACATCTCATGCTATCGGAAGGGTCTCAGGATTGGAATGGGAAGGACTTGGATATCACATCTCATGTTATAGGAAGGGTCTCAGGTTTGGTATTAGAAGCATTGAGATATCACATCTCATGCTATAGGAAGGGTCTCAGGAATGGAATGGGAAGGACTTGGATATCACATCTCATGATACAGGAAGGGTCTAAGGTTTGGAAGGGGAAGGATTTGGATATCACATCTCATGTTATTGGACCGGTCTCAGGTTTGGTATTAGAAGCATTGAGATATCAAGTCTCATGGTATAGGACGGGAGTTTGATATCACATCTCATGCCATGGTATGGGTCTCAGGTTTTTTTGTAGAAGCATTGGGATATCACATCTCATGCTATCGGAAGGGTATCAGGATTGGATTTGGAAGGAGTTGGATATCCCATCTCATGCTATAGGAAGGGTCTCAGGATTGGAATGGAAAGGACTTGGATATCACATCTCATGTTGTAGGAAGGCTCTCAGGTTTGGAAAGGGAAGGAGTTGGATATCACATTTCATGTTAGAGGTAGGATCTCAGGTTTGGTATTAGAGGCATTGAGATATCACATCTCATGCTATCAGAAGGGTATCAGGATTGGAATGGGAAGGAGTTGGATATCACATCGCATGCTAAAGGGAGGGTCTCAGGTTTGGAAGGGGAAGGATTTGGATATCACATCTTATGTTATAGGAAGGATCTCAGGTTTGGTATTAGAAGCATTGAGATATCACATCTCATGCTATCGGAAGGATCTCAGGTTTGGTATTAGAAGCATTGAGATATCACATCTCATGCTATAGGAAGGGTCTCAGGATTGGAATGGGAAGGAGTTGGATATCACATCTCATGTTATAGGAAGGATCTCAGGTTTGGTATTAGAAGCATATAGATATCACATCTCATGCTATAGGAAGGGTCTCATGATTGGAATGGGAAGGAGTTGGATATCACATCTTATGCTAAAGGAAGGGTCTCAGTTTTGGTAGAAGCATTGCGATATCACATCTCATGCTATAGGAAGGGTCTCAGGATTGGAATCGGAAGGAGTTGGATATCACATCTCATGCTATAGGAAGGGTCTCAGGTTTGGTATAAGCATTGAAATATCACATCTCTGCTATCGGAAGGGTCTCAGGATTGGAATGGGAAGGACTTAGATATCACATCTCATGCTATAGGGAGGGTCTCAGTTTTGATATCAAAAGCATTGAGATTTCACATCTCATGCTATCGGAAGGGTCTCAGGATTGGAATGGGAGGAGCTGGATATCACATCTCATGCTAAAGGAAGGGTCTCAGGTTTGGAAGGGGAAGCATTTGGATATCACATCTCATGTTATAGGAGGGGTCTCAGGTTTGGTATTAGAAGCATTGTGATATCACATCTCATGCTATAGGAAGTGTCTCAGGATTGGAATGGGAAGGAGTTGGATATCACATCTCATGCTATAGGAAGGGTTTCAGGTTTGGTAGAAGCATTGAGATATCACATCTCATGCTATAGGAAGAGTCTCAGGTTTGGGAAGGGAAGGATTTGGATTTCACATCTCATGTTATAGGATGGTTCTCATGTTTGGTTTTTGAAGCATTGAGATATCACATCTCATGCTATCGGAAGGGTCTCAGGTTTGGAATGGGAAGGAGTTGGATATCACATCTCATGTTATAGGAAGGATCTCAGGTTTGGTATTAGAAGCATTGAGATATCACATCTCATGCTATAGGAAGGGTCTCCGGATTGGAATGTGAAGGATTTGGATATCACATCTCATGTTATAGGAAGGGTCTCAGGATTGGAATGGCAAGGAGTTCGATATCACATCTCATGCTAAAGGAAGGGTCTCAGTTTTGATAGAAGCATTGAGATATCACATCTCATGCTATAGGAAGGAACTCAGGATTGGAATGGGAAGGAGTTGGATATCACGTCTCATGTTATAGGAAGGGTCTCAGGATTGGAATGGCAAGGAGTTGGATATCACATCTCATGCTAAAGGAAGGGTCTCAGGTTTGATAGAAACATTGAGATATCACATCTCATGCTATAGGAAGGGTCTCCGGATTGGAATGTGAAGGATTTGGATATCACATCTCATGTTATAGGAAGGGTCTCAGGATTGGAATGGCAAGGAGTTGGATATCACATCTCATGCCATAGGAAGGGTTATCAGGTTTGGTATAAGCATTGAGATATCACATCTCTGCTATCGTAAGGGTGTCAGGATAGGAATGGGAAGGACTTAGATATCACATCTCATAATATAGGGAGGGTCCCAGTTTTGATATTAGAAGCATTGAGCTATCACATCTCATGCTATCGGAAGGGTCTCAGGATTGGAATGGGATGGAGTTGGATATCACATCTCAAGCTATCTCAGGATTGGAATGGGAAGGAGTTTGATATCACATCTCAAGCTATAGGAAGGGTCTCAGGTTTGGAAGGGGAAGGATTTGGATCTCACATCTCATGTTTTAGGACGGGTCTCAGGTTTGGTATTAGAAGCATTGAGATATCACATCTCATGGTATAGGAAGGGTCTCAGGATTGGAATGGGAAGGAGTTGGCTATCACATCTCAAGCTATCTCAGGATTGGAATGGGAAGGAGTTTGATATCACATCTCAAGCTATAGGAAGGGTCTCAGGTTTGGAAAGGGAAGGATTTGGATTTCACATCTCATGTTATAGGATGGTTCTCATGTTTGGTTTTAGTAGCATTGAGATATCACATCTCATGCTATCGGAAGGGTCTCAGGTTTGGAAAGGGAAGGATTTGGATTTCACATGTTATAGGATGGTTCTCAGGTTTGGTTTTAGAAGCATTAAGATATAACATCTCATGCTATAGGAAGGGTCTCAGGTTTGGAAGGGGAAGGATTTGGATCTCACATCTCATGTTTTAGGACGGGTCTTGTTAGGAAAGATTTCGTAATTGTAGGTAATTTTCCTTCCATGTGGCAACCCCTAAACTTTTTGCTGTTGTTTTTCACCTTGTTCTTGACTTTGCCAGAGAAGTGCAGCCTTCTGCCGCACTCCTCTGGGCTTTCGCTCCTTTCTTACGGGGAAACTGACATGCCCTTAAGACAGTCAGTACCGGGGAACGCTGTTTCCCGTAGTTTCTTTTATCATGTTGCGGCTTTTGTGCAACATGACACAAGAGGGCACTGTAAGCTAAGTTACAGCTCTCTTGGGTCTCTAGCCTTCTACAGGCCCTAGATACTCGTTTAGGATTGTATTTGATCGGTGCAAGTCATTCAGGGACTGGAATGGTGGCAGCGATCGTTTTGTGTATTTTGAGCTCCTTTTGGCGTTCTAAGCGCGTTTTTCGCGCCGAACCCAAAATGGTGGCCTGGCTCCCAAAATGGCCAGACCACGAGGTTCCTTTGTCCTGTCCACTGACCGTCTTGCTCCCTTCACCTTCCCCAGGTCGAGCGACCCGGGGCCTTCCTTATTTGGGCATGTACTTTCCCGCGAAACACAGATGCTTTCGCGGGCTTCTACATGTCTTTTGTGTGCCTCCAGGGTGTGGGCTGGGATGTCTAATCCCAATACACATCCTGGGTGCCAGAGAGTCTAGGGTGGTGTGAATGCCTGGGACCACCGTGGTCCGTGATTGGTCCACGAATGGTGTGTGTGTTGATGAGCGGATCTCCCATTGGGTCCCCTCCGTTTTGGCGCGAAGGGAACCGTGGATAAGAGGGGGCTGGAAACACCACTACCATGTTGATCTCCTGAGTTCTCACGAACGAAGGAATACAGGAGCCAAGTATCCTGCAACCAAGAGGCTGGACCGAGGAATCGCTGGTGACCCGCTGAAGGACTCCTCCTTTGCACTGCTGTCGTCCTGTGAAACCCTTTCCTCCTTTGATCGAACCAGCAGGCCTGTACTGGTGCTTCGACCTTTGGAATAGCAGGAACAGCTATTCTCGGCGACTTCATCATCTCCTGCCAGTAAGCCTTCGGAAGCGTCTCTGGGCCATCCAGTTGACTGACCAGCTTACACGGGAGTCCTGCTCTGTAACCGCTGCCAGGTTGTGTTGTATTTCGAGTCCTGGTCACTCTCACACGCTTCGTACACTTGGCGTTTCCAAGTCTGAAGTGAGTAGTGTACATTTGGCTCAGATACACACGGCCGCTCTGTTGCCCTGCTGTGGTGACAAAACTGTGCAGGTTTCTTCGATTGGGACATCTTTTTTCTCTACACGACGACAAGGCATTCCCGGCTCTTCTGAACCTGCCAGCTGCTGAAACTAACGTGGAGAAGCCTGGGTCTGCTTGCATCGGGGACCGGTGAGTAGTATAGCTAGGATCTGGTCGCCCTCCTGCAGTAGCCCATTGCTTTTCCCCGCTGTGTAAAAACAGCACCCTTTTGTCCGTACTCGCGCTCTGCTTCTGCTCACTGTGGAGGCTACGCTTGAGTCGCGGAACCTGTTCTCCTTCTGTTGTGCACTAACCCGAACTGCCTGACTTCCTCCGAAGAGCTTCTCCTTTTGCCCGTTGGCACCAGCGTGTGCAGGTACTTTGAGCACAAGGCTCCACTCTTCGCAGGGCTCGGACTTCCATCTAGTTAGGTGCCTCTGAAGGCGAACTGAGTCTAAAGCATTATCGCACTGCCTGTTTTCCTTCCCTTTCAGGTGGACTACACATTTCGTGCATATAACGCTTGCGACTGTCGTATTTGTATATATATTGTGTTGATATGGTATGTGTTGGCTTAATATTGTGATATTGTGATTTTCTCGCTACGGTCGTTGTTTTAAAGGCCTTGAAATAAATGTGTATATATTTTTGATATAACAACTGTTTGGAGTAGTTTGTAAGCGCTCTTGCTTTGTGTGCTCATTGCGGGCTTTCAGTCACCCTCACCCCTCTTGAGACCTAGTCTTGACCGCCGCGATCGCTACCTTGATTGGTCTGGCTCGTCCAGAGGTTACCCTGTTCCAAGTAAATAGGTTGGCCTTCTGAACTTCTGCGCCACCAGGGCAGAGTTCAGAAATACGTCTTAACAAATTGGTGTACAGCGGTGGGATACGACTGAAGGTATCCAGTGTTGCGCACGAACTAGGGCATTTCAGGTTATTCCAACCAGGACACGTAGTGAATTGTTGTAGTATAACTTTAAAAAGGCCATAGTCCTATCTAACAGTATGGAAACAAATGCCTTGTTAACTTTAAATGCTTCCAAATCAGAAACATTGAAGAAGATGTGTGCGGAGAGAGGTGTTTCCTCTCAAGGCACGAAATTGGAAATGATCCAAAGAATCGTGGCGTGACAAGAAGCGCAGCTTGACGCTATAACTTCTGAGGACAGTGCGGAAGGTGGTGGGGCTGCTCTCACTGGTAGAACCGACGGTTCTGCCGCTGCACTGATCCATCGCGACCACGAGGACAGGGAGGACGAGATGTCTAATGTTTCCTCTGCCAGTGCTGATGGGGAGGCTATGCTTGAATTCAAGAAGCAAGAGCAGTGGTTTAGGCAGCAGGAGCTTGAATTCAGCATAGCCAAACTAAAAATCGAACAGGCAGAAAAACAAAAAGACAGGGATCACCAGTTGGAACTGGCCAAGCTTCAGTTTGCAAATGGGTCCAAGGGTCCTGGACATGGGTCTGGGGCTTCCTCTCATCCACGGTTTCCGAAAAATCTGCTCAGTGTGTATGAAGAAAGGAATGACATTATGGACTGGCTGAATGCGTTTGAGTATGCATGCGAAGTTCAACAAGTTGACAATGCTGATAAGATTGCATGGTTACTCAGCAGACTGCCCCATTCTGGCTGTAGTGCCATTATGGAAATGTCGAAGGCTGAGCGAGCTGATTTCGCAATGTTAAAGCAAACTCTCATTTTAAAGTTTGGGAAGACTCCGGCCCAATATTTGAAACGTTTCAGAGAGTATAAGAAAAAGGAAGGTGGTACTTGGGTTTCTTATGTCACTTAATCCTTGAAAAACTTAACTGGCTGGGTCGAAGGTTATAAGGTTTCTACCTTCGAAGGCATGATAAATCTTGTCATGCTGGAACACATTTTTGCTTCTTCTTCCCCGGAGCTTAAGCAGCATTTGGCCGATTCGAAGGAGATGGATCCTAAGAGGCTGGCCATTGCAGCAGACTTATGGGTGTCACATCGAGTGTCCCATAAGGACAAAACTCATCCTGGTAAGCAGGAGGAAGGGAAAAAGTCCAAAGATATGGAGGGTGGAGAATCTGCTAAATCTTCTACCCATAAGGGCCACAAAAAGAAAAATAAGGGTAGGACACAAGAGAACTCACAGGGTAGTGGAGGTCCGCCTCCGAAACAGAACTCTGGTTACAATAAGCCTCCCTACGTAAACAGACCCAATGGATCTTGTTTTGCTTGTGGAGCAACTGACCACGTGAAGGGGGATCCCCGTTGTAAGGTTAGACCTTTGGGGGTCCACTCCGCTAATCTGGCCTTCTCCTCCTACGAGGAAGAAGAGATTACAGGAGCATCCTTCTCCTCAGACTCATTTCCCAGCGGGATAGAGGCTGAGGTAGTTTTAGTGTCCCTGGGTTCCTGGGAGCCTAAAGTCGCAGAGGCTTATGCTAGGATTCCGGATAATACCAAGCACTACTTTAAAGACAGTGGCCCTCATTACGACCCTGGCGGAAATCGAAAAACGATGGCGGAAATGCAATACCGCCATCGAATAGCACTTGGTGCGACTATGACCCGTCACCGCAAAGTACGATGCCATTAGCGACACCGTAGTGAACGCCAACGCTAACTGCACCAAGTACGCGCTCGCGCGCCATGCCAAACCGTAAATACCACCATGGCGCAAGGGTACGCGAATTCCGACCCTAGCGGACATGTACCTAACGCCATCAAGCACGGCGGAAAGTACCATTCCGCCATGGTGAGAAGTACGGCATCGCGAATCAACCGTAAACGGCCCCACTGAGTGCCTGTACACCGCTCCCTGGCCACATAGTACAACTCCCCGTAGGTGCAATGAAGTCACAATGCAACCAGTGAAATGTACAAGTCACCCATGCATGCCAACGAACAAAAGAATCTCAAGAGGGGCCAATGGGAGCTGCAGGGCACAGATGGCACGAATACAGAAGCCATTCCAATGGACATGACCTCAGTCCCCCACCAAGAAACGCACGCAAACACAGGCACCTGTGACCAGCAATATTCCGAAAATCACATCATTCCACCAGTCCACCTGGCTGACCGGCATCTGTTACACAAAACCTAATCCCCCGCCCCAGAGCATGACATCATTCAAACAGTCATATTGGCAGCCCTCATCCCTGACCTCACTGGGCTTCGTAGGCAAACGCGCCCAGCACAGTACCACGCAACTATACTCCGAAGCTGGAACCCAATGCAGATCTCCTCACAATACATCGCTCCCCAAATAGGAATATGCCACATCACTTGCAAAGAAGAACGCTACACGGCCCATATCAGAATAGAAATTTAATGCACAACAAATTCACCAAGCCCATAAAGCCATCAGGCCATGAACTCCAAAACACATTTCACCATTGTGGGCTGCATCCGCAAGAAATGACCAGCTACTTCTTGTGTGACGCCCTGTTCCTTCATGGTACACAGGGCCACATTCTCGTACGAAAAGGCAACATGGAAGCGCACAGAACCGCAGGGCCGTCCCAATGGGGAGGCACTAGTCCAGCTGAAAGGCCGAAATGTTGCTCCGAGCCACTAGTACTGCGTAAGGGCATGTGGCCCATTGGCGATCGTCCCATAAGATCGTAATGCTGCTCCACTGATTAACACGAAGCAGCAGGTGTCGGGAGTAAAAGCCATCTGCAGGAGTGGCATACAGATGGCAGCGGCAAAAGGGGAGGAGATACCTGTCAACCAAAAGAAAAGAAAAAGAATGGAATGGCCATCAGAACTACATTCGAACAACTCACTTCAATGATCACACTAAATCCACAGCCATATGCATGCTAGCCCACTCCAAAGGATCATCACCACCCCAAAACCACTTGCGACTCATAACTATCTATATCGAGGTGAAAACACCATCACAAACGAGTGTACCTGTGCATGCGTCTGTGAAAACAGAATCCATCAGATGGGATTGGTAACGTGCATGGACACAAGTGTCTGAAGGCGCGTCGAGACAGGGAGGGCTCAACAAGGCCAGATAGACGATGGTCCCACTATGGCAGCCCTGCATCACATAGCGCAGGGGAGGCGGACAGATTCCAAGAAGCCCTGTACATGGCAAACACTGTATCAAATCATCTGTCCATGCATCCATTCATCATTCCCTCATCCCGTAATGATAACGCCTGTTTCCATACTCACATAACATGTGAGAATTCCATTGAGTCTGTGCGTTATGCAGCCTGCAAAATCCACTGTGCCCCAGCCCGTAATTCCAGTGTTGTGAAGTAACATGTATTTGGGAACGTCCGGCCTCATCGTCCACTTCGCTATTGCGCATCCCAAACTATTCATATCAATCATTGCATCCTCGCCATGGCCCCTGTCCCAAGGACATTGAACAATAGAACGTTATATTTGCAGTCAAACCTGTGGGCATCTCCTCGCCGCTAGCTGATAACCGAAAGCGCCGCCCTTCGAATTCCTCATTTGCAACATCACGTCGAAAAGGCATCTGTGGCCGCTTGAAATCACAAATTAATCCATCTAGTGCGGCTGTGTGTGAAAATGGCAACTGCCTTCACTCACAAATGGGACGCCCCGCCCGTCGTTGCAACTCGGTACAGTGATGCATGAGGGTCCACCGTTACTCGAGTACTACGTTCCACTGACCCTTCACAAGTCTGTTCGCGACTGCAAAGATTGTATGTGAAACAATGGGACCATAGCCGAATGAACATATCAACCAATGTTACACGGCCATCGGGTACAAATACATGATTGTAATAGCAAGATGCCATTCCTCGAATTGCAGCGTTGTGTGCGGGACGTGCTCGGCCAAAGGGGAGAGCAGCTTGCACAGGTGGAATGAATCACCACAGGTGGAGGCCATACAGCCTGAAAACACATAACTTGCACACCCAGTCTCCTCCCACAACCACACCCACTCCGAAATGCTACCGGCAGGACTCGCGATGTTGGCCCTGGGGGACCTGATAGCACTGCAAGTACTCCAACTCCAAGAAGAAGACGAACACCAACTACAACCGGCCGCACGGAGGAGACGCAGGAGGAGGAGGGCAAGGCAGGGCCAGCAAGGGCCGCCAGCACAGCCACTACCACCACGCAGGCAGCCCGCAATCCCACGCCTCCGAGCACATCCGTTCAACCTCACTGATGAGCAGATCCACACCCTCTACCGTTTGGACCGGGACACCATAGCCGCCATTGTGGACATGACACAGGCTGACCTTGTCAGCATGATAGATAGCCCAACCGCCATCCCACCCCTACTGAAGGTGGTGTCTGTACTCCACTTCCTGGCCACAGGCACCTACCAGCACACAGTCGGACAGTTGCATGGCATTTCTCAGCCACTGTTCTCACGGACACTATTGCAAGTGCTCGATGCCCTCCTGCAGCACGCAGACGACTACATCTCTCTACCACGCTCGGAGCAGGAAATTACCAACACAAAAGTGGGATTCCATGCACTTGGCGGCATACCGGGTTGCCTTGGTGCCATCGACTGCACCCATGTGGAATTGGTCGTCCCACATGCCATGGAGGCCCAGTACCGCAACCGTAAACAATTTCATTCTCTGAATGTACAAATGGTGTGTGACTCCAACAGGATCATTACACATTGTTGTGCCCGATTCCCTGGATCAACCCATGATTCTATGGTCTTGAGGAACTCAACAATACCACGCTACATGGAGCGACACGCAGGGTACAGATCCTGGCTACTCGGTGAGTCTCATTTCATGCATGATGATGTGGGGTATGTGATGCGGCAATGACCTGGCAGGAAGGGGGGGGGTGCGTACGTAGCAATGGCATTCCACATAATTCGTTTATCGTCCACATACAGGTGATGCCGGATATCCACTGAAGAGATGGCTCCTCACACCAGTCCGGAACCCACGGGACCAGCATGAGGAGGACTACAACCATGCCCACTCACGTACCCGTGTAGTCATAGAACAGGCATTCGGCCTACTGAAGACTCGTTTCCGGTGCCTCAGCAGGTCTGGCGGGGCACTCCTGTACCGCCATGAGAAGGTTGCAAAGATGGTGATGGCATGTGTCATGCTACACAACATGTGCGTACGTAGAAATGTGCCCATGCCCCCGGACGCAGAACTGCAAGCACCTGAAGATGGTCATGATGAGGGTGGGGATGTGGCAGCACCTCAAGGAGTCCGCGAGGCACAGGAGGGCCGTGACATTCGTCAGCATCTCATTGATGCATGCTTCTAGCACTCACGCCTGGTGGCTGATACATGGACACGGGACTCGTGGCACTGTGTGTATCTGGTACATGCACAATATGGACTGTACGCCTATGATGGCCTAGTACACAAAGATCATTGTCCACACATCTCATTGGTTGATCGTGCATTGTTTATGGCATATGTGATATCATGTTGAACACCCTATCGACCCGCCACCCAAGTGAGCCCAACACACCCCCTCCACCCTCCTACCTCCCCCCCGAACACCAGTGTCCAAAGATGCTCATTGTCAGTGGGCAGTCGCTATTGCAAGCCCCCTCTGCGGGTATCAGGGGCACCCCTGCCTGTGGAGCGCAGGTTCCTCCCAGATCTACGTTGGGGGCTGCCCTGGACGGAACTTGCAACGGATGATGTCTCTGCCTGCTCACGTCCATGCATGTCCCTAAGGGTTTGTGAGAGCTCAGTGAGCACACGGCGCACTGCGGCAAGTTCGGCACATACGTCTTTGGACGTCGCATGCAGTTCCCCCCTCAGGCTCTCGGTGCTTCTCTCCATTTGGACTCTCAGGCTCTCGGTGCTACTCTCCATTTGTACTCTCAGGCACTCGGTGCTACTCTCCATTTGTGCCCTTAGTGTCTCTGTACTTCTCTCCATTTCTGCCCTAAGTGTCTCAGTTGATGTTTCTATGTCTGCCTTAGTGCCCCCACATTCATCGGCATGGTCCTTGAGGAGCGTGGCCAGTTGCTGCTGTTGCACGATTAACTGGTCGAGGGACTGTTGCCTCTGCTGGGCCATGGCCATTTGCGGTGGTGTCACAGAGTGGCTGTTCGCCTCATGTTGCCCTGCCACAGGGCTTGTGGGGGATGGCCAGTCGTCGTCTTGTGGGTGCCCCTGCGTGGTATCCTCATGGTGTACGGGATGGAACAGACAGGGGGATTGGGACAGGTCATGGATGGATCTGACTTCGACATCCCCGTCTTCTGTGTCGGAGCATGCTGCCATTAATGGGGTGTCACCTATGGTGCTGCTGCCACCAGAGGCAGTTCCTTCTGTGGCATCCATTGGGGGGACCTGTGGTGCTGCTGTTGTGGGCATGCTGGCTGCTGGGGTGCCTGTTGATGTTCCCTCCTCTGTGCTGCCACTTGATTTGTGCTGCTGCCGTGTCTTGATGCGTGCAGCTGAGGTGGAGGGTCTTTGGCCGTTGGTCTTGGCCCTCTTTGCAGGTGTGCTGGTAGGGGTGTCCTGAAGCTCGTCGTTTGGATCGGACCCTGTGGTGGAGTAAAGGAGGGCGAGCGTTATTAATGGGTCTGTGGGAATTGGAATGGCAATGTATCACATGCATTGGGGTGGTACCTGAGGGTGATTTGGGTCGGGACCTTAGAGGTGCTTTCATTTGTGTGTGGAGTGAGGGTGCAGTTGTTTGGCAGCCTGCAGTTAGGGTGTGCCTGCTGCACGTGTAGTGGGTGTTTTTGGGGTTTTTAATTATTTATGTATTTATTGTGAGTTTTAAAGTGCGCTATCAGGCCAATGTGTGTGGAAGTTCTCCTGGCCATGTGTTGCTGTTGCGCTATGTGGACACATGTGATTCACATGATTGGACATTGTGGATTTGGCATGGTTTTATTTGGGCCACCTACCGGATTCTCCGGATGTCTGCACTCCTTTCTCCATCCCTCCGACTCCCTCTATGCTCTCCATTCCAATGGTGGAGGCACAGATTTCTTCCCAGGGGGTCAACTTGATGGGTGATTCCGATCCTCCCCCGGTGGCTGTGGCAATGTTGCGGTTGGCAGAAAGTATGCTACGGACGCGTATCCGCAGGTCGTCCCATCGCTTTCTGCATTGCTGTGGGTTGCGGGGTGCGGTCCCCACCATACTTACCCGCTGTGCCACCAGGGCCCATATGGCCTTCTTGTTCGCAAGTGCCGTCCTGGTCATTTGCGTGGAGAAGACGGCGGCAGCATTCTCCTGGAGGGTCTCTGTAAGCACGGTGAGTTCCTCACGGGAGAAGTGGACCTGCCGCTTGCGGTCGCACGCTTTCTTCGCTACTTTTCCCATTTTTCTTGGTTTCACTAGGGTGGATGACGGGTTGGGATGTGTCTCAGGGTAGTGTTTTTAGTGGTTGTGTGGATTTTGTGGTTTTATAGGTGTACGGCGTGTTGTTTCCCGTTCCGGGCCCATGTTTTTACTTCCGTTTCCGTATATTTACGGTCACCGTACTTTCCGGTTGGCGCTCACTGCGGTGTCCGCTAAGATGGGTGGCGGTATTGCACCTAGGGCGCCGTACGGCGGCGGTGTGGGCCGTTTTGGGGTCATTTCCGCCATCGCGGACTTTGCACTTCCGCCATGCCGTGGTGCTCGTGCCCGATGGGTCGGAGTGGGCCGCACTTTGCTCCATCGTGCAATGGCGGAAACGCTATTTACGCTGTGGCGGTCCGGTCAGTCACTTTCCGCCAGGGTCGTAATGAGGGCCAGTGTGCTGATCAATGGAGTAGATACTCCAGCTCTTAGGGATAGTGGGTGCAGTCGCACTGTAGTGGATTCTACCTTGATAGACTCAGAGGAAGTTGCCTGAGCTACTCTGATGCCCACTAAGTTGGCTGACGGCCCACTCCGTATGTTCCCAGTAATACCTGTAAATCTTACTTTAAATGGTACAGCAGTCAGGATTCCAGTGAGCATTCAGAGAAACGTCCCGGGAAAGGTCTTGTTAGGTAATGATCTCAGAGCTTTAGGGCTCGTAGGAGACACTGCTGAAAGACCCTACACACGGTCTCAAGCACGGGCAGCATTGGCCAAGTCCAATACGCCGCCCCAGCCGAAGGGGAAACCCAAGGCGAATGGAGTCGACAAGTCAAGACGAGGGAAAGAGAATATTCCCCCGAGCTTGCCTACCACTGCGGTGGAGGAAGTTGGTCAATCGCCCGGGCCTGACGAGGAGGTGGCGATGCCTGAAGTATTTGACCCCAACGATCATCCTGAACTAAAAGACTTGTTAGTTGAAGGAGGTCCTGATAGGGACGAATTCAGTAAAGGCCAACGTGAGTGCCCATCTCTGGAAGGCCTAAGGAGACAGGCCTGCTCCCAGCTTGAGGGTGAACCTCCTGGGACGCATAGGATTTATTGGGAAGGTGGACTCCTGTATAGTGAGCCCAGAGAGTCTACAGAAGGAGACCATAGGAGGTTGGTGGTTCCCCTTGCTGTTAGGCCCTTCCTCCTGCAGTTGGCGCATGAAGTTCCCCTTGCTGGTCACCTTGGTATGAAGAGGACCAAGCAAAGGTTATCCATGCACTTCTACTGGCCCAAGATGGGGGTGCAAGTAGAAAGTCACTGCAGGAGTTGTGCCTCCTGCCAGTTGTTTGGTAAGGTTGGCGCGACAATCCAAGCTCCGTTGGTACCGCTCCCAGTTGTGGGGGTACCATTTGAAAGGGTAGGGATCGACATCGTTGGTCCCCTTGACCCGCAAACATCCTCAGGTAATAGGTTTATCCTGGTGCTGGTCGACCATGCAACCAGATATCCTGAGGCCATCCCATTGAAAACTGTAACTGCCAAGTCAGTTGCAGAAGCTTTACTCTGCATATTTACTAGGTTTGGCTTCCCTAAAGAAGTTGTGTCGGATCATGGCAGCAACTTTATGTCGACATATATGCAGGCTATGTGGAAAGAATGTGGGGTCACCTACAAGTTCTCTTCTGCATACCACCCCCAGACCAATGGTCTGGGGGGGGCGTTTCAACAGGACGTTAAAGAGCGTGATTGGGGCTCTGGAGGAGCCTCAGAGAAGAAAATGGGATCTTCTTGTTTCATGCTTACTGTTTGCCTACCGAGAGGTACCACAGGAGGGTGTTGGCTTCAGCCCCTTCGAACTTCTGTTCGGTCATCCCGTACGGGGACCCTTAGCCATCGTCAAGGAGGGATGGGAGATGCCCACTCCCCCTGTTACTACCAACGTAGTTGATTATGTGCTAGGGCTCAGAAAACGGATGGTACTTCTGATGGGCTTGGCTAGTGATAAATTGAAGGCAGGGCAAGCGCTGGTGAAACATTGGTACGACCAGAAAGCTTCCCTCATCAACTTTACACTTGGTCAGCAAGTCCTGATCATGAATCCCATAAGGCCTCGAGCTTTACAGGACAAATGGTCAGGCCCTTACCCAGTGGTGGAGCCCCTGGGTGAGGTTAACTATTCAGTGGACCTTGGAAGGCCTGAACAGGCTCCAAAAGTGTTTCATGTGAATAGGCTGAAGGCTTTCGTCCCAAGCGTCGAAATCGCAGCACTGCTACTGGCTTCAGATGTTGAGGAAGAGGAGTCTGAACCTCTCCCGACCTGTTCCCAAGCAGTCCTTCAGATAGCTCTTTTGAGGGTGTCCGAGTGGCCCCTCACCAAAATGGACAAGGCTCAGTGGTTTACCTTGGACATGAAGTAGGTGGAGGGAGGAGACAGCCTCTACCCAGTAAGGTACCAGCAATACAAGACTGGCCTACCCCCACTACGCAAACCCAAGTGAGAGCCTTCTTAGGACTCACGGGGTATTACCGCAATTTTGTGGCAGACTATGGCACCATAGCTGCTCCTCTGACTGCCCTCACAACTCTGAAGAAACCCAAGAAGGTAACTTGGACCGACAAGTGTGAGAAGGCCTTCAATGGCTTAAAAGACTCCTTGTGCCAGGCCCCTGTCCTCAGGGCCCCTGATTATCAAAGACCTTTTATAGTGCAGACGGACGCCTCTGACACTGGGATAGGAGCTGTACTATCACAAGTAGATGAGAAGGGTAAGGAACACCCTATCGGTTTTATTAGTCGCCAGCTTAAGGACAGAGAGCTCAGATGGTCCACGGTAGAGAAAGAATGTTTCTCTGTTGTGTGGGCCCTAAGGAAGCTGAGGCCCTACCTCTATGGGTCCCACTTCACTGTGCAAACTGACCATAAGCCGTTAAAGTGGCTAATGAACATGAAGGGGGAAAATCCAAAGTTGCTTAGGTGGTCCATAAGTCTACAAGGCTTCGACTTCACTATTGAGCATAGGCCAGGTGTCCAACATAGCAATGCTGATGGGTTGTCCAGAATGTTTAACCGACCTGAACAAGAGACTCATCCAGGGGTGGATTAGTTCCCCCTGTCCATAGTCTGGGAGGGGCGAGTGTTAGGAAAGATTTCGTAATTGTAGGTAATTTTCCTTCCATGTGGCAACCCCTAAACTTTTTGCTGTTGTTTTTCACCTTGTTCTTGACTTTGCCAGAGAAGTGCAGCCTTCTGCCGCACTCCTCTGGGCTTTCGCTCCTTTCTTACGGGGAAACTGACATGCCCTTAAGACAGTCAGTACCGGGGAACGCTGTTTCCCGTAGTTTCTTTTATCATGTTGCGGCTTTTGTGCAACATGACACAAGAGGGCACTGTAAGCTAAGTTACAGCTCTCTTGGGTCTCTAGCCTTCTACAGGCCTAGATACTCGTTTAGGATTGTATTTGATCGGTGCAAGTCATTCAGGGACTGGAATGGTGGCAGCGATCGTTTTGTGTATTTTGAGCTCCTTTTGGCGTTCTAAGCTCGTTTTTCTCGCTGAACCCAAAATGGTGGCCTGGCTCCCAAAATGGCCAGACCACAAGGCTCCTTTGTCCTGTCCACTGACCGTCTTGCTCCCTTCACCTTCCCCAGGTCGAGCGACCCGGGGCCTTCCTTATTTGGGCATGTACTTTCCCGCGAAACACAGATGCTTTCGCGGGATTCTACTTGTCTTTTGTGTGCCTCCAGGGTGTGGGCTGGGATGTCTGGTCCCAATACACATCCTGGGTGCCAGAGAGTCTAGGGTGGTGTGAATGCCTGGGACCACCGTGGTCCGTGATTGGTCCACGAATGGTGTGTGTGTTGATGAGCGGATCTCCCATTGGGTCCCCTCCGTTTTGGCGCGAAGGGAACCGTGGATAAGAGGGGGCTGGAAACACCACTACCATGTCGATCTCCTGAGTTCTCACGAACGAAGGAATACAGGAGCCAAGTATCCTGCAACCACGAGGCTGGACCGAGGAATCGCTGGTGACCCGCTGAAGGACTCCTCCTTTGCACTGCTGTCGTCCTGTGAAACCCTTTCCTCCTTTGATCGAACCAGAAGGCCTGTACTGGTGCTTCGACCTTTGGAATAGCAGGAACAGCTATTCTCGGCGACTTCATCATCTCCTGCCAGTAAGCCTTCGGAAGCGTCTCTGGGCCATCCAGTTGACTGACCAGCTTACACGGGAGTCCTGCTCTGTAACCGCCGCCAGGTTGTGTTGTATTTCGAGTTCTGGTCACTCTCACACGCTTCGTACACTTGGCGTTCCCAAGTCTGAAGTGAGTAGTGTACATTTGGCTCAGATACACACGGCCGCTCTGTTGCCCTGCTGTGGTGACAAAACTGTGCAGGTTTCTTCGATTGGGACGTCTTTTTTCTCTACACGACGACAAGGCATTCCCGGCTCTTCTGAACCTGCCAGCTGCTGAAACTAACGTGGAGAAGCCTGGGTCTGCTTGCATCGGGGACCGGTGAGTAGTATAGCTAGGATCTGGTCGCCCTCCTGCAGTAGCCCATTGCTTTTCCCCGCTGTGTAAAAACAGCACCCTTTTGTCCGTACTCGTGCTCTGCTTCTGCTCACTGTGGAGGCTGCGCTTGAGTCACGGAACCTGTTCTCCTTCTGTTGTGCACTAACCCGAACTGCCTGACTTCCTCCGAAGAGCTTCTCCTTTTGCCCGTTGGCACCAGCGTGTGCAGGTACTTTGAGCACAAGGCTCCACTCTTCGCAGGGCTCGGACTTCCATCTAGTGAGGTGCCTCTGAAGGCGAACTGAGTCTAAAGCATTATCGCACTGCCTGTTTTACTTCCCTTTCAGGTGGACTACACATTTCGTGCATATAACGCTTGCGACTGTCGTATTTGTATATATATTGTGTTGATATGGTATGTGTTGGCTTAATATTGTGATATTGTGATTTTCTCGCTACGGTCGTTGTTTTAAAGGCCTTGAAATAAATGTGTATATATTTTTGATATAACAACTGTTTGGAGTAGTTTGTAAGCGCTCTTGCTTTGTGTGCTCATTGCGGGCTTTCAGTTACCCTCACCCCTCTTGAGACCTAGTCTTGACCGCCGCGATCGCTACCTTGATTGGTCTGGCTCGTCCAGAGGTTACCCTGTTCCAAGTAATTAGGTTGGCCTTCTGAACTTCTGCGCCACCAGGACAGAGTTCAGAAATCCGTCTTAACAGGTCTCAGGTTTGGTATTAGAAGCATTGAAATATCACATCTCATGGTATAGGAAGGGTCTCAGGATTGGAATGGGACGGAGTTGGATATCACATTGAATGGGAAGGAGTTTGATATCACATCTCATGCTATAGGAAGGGTTTCAGGTTTGGTAGAAGCATTGAGATATCACATCTCATGCTATAGGAAGAGTCTCAGGTTTGGGAAGGGAAGGATTTGGATTTCACATCTCATGTTATAGGATGGTTCTCATGTTTGGTTTTTGAAGCATTGAGATATCACATCTCATGCTATTGGAAGGGTCTCAGGTTTGGAATTGGAAGGAGTTGGATATCACATCTCATGTTATAGGAAGGATCTCAGGTTTGGTATTAGAAGCATTGAGATATCACATCTCATGCTATAGGAAGCGTCTCAGGATTGGAATGGGAAGGACTTGGATGTCACATCTCATGCTATAGGGAGGGTCTCAAGTTTGATATCAGAAGCTTTGAGATAACAAATCTCATGATATCGGAAGGGTCTCAGGATTGGAATGTGAAGGAGTTGGATATCACATCTCATGATAAAGGAAGGGTCTAACGTTTGGAAGGGGAAGGATTTGGATATCACATCTCATGTTATAGGACGGGTCTCAGGTTTGGTATTAGAAGCATTGCGATATCAAGTCTCATGGTATAGGAGGGTCTCAGAATTGGAATGGGAAGGAGTTGGATATCACTTCTCAAGCTATAGGAAGGGTCTCAGGTTTGGTAGAAGCATTGGGATATCACATCCCATGCTATCGGAAGGGTCTCAGGTTGGAATGGGAAGGATTTGGATATCACATCTCATGTTATAGGAAGGATCTCAGGTTTGGTATTAGAAGCATTGAGATATCACATCTCATGCTATAGGAAGGGTCTCAGGATTGGAATGGGAAGGAGTTGGATATCACATCTCATGCTATAGGAAGGGGCTCAGGAATGGAATGGGAATGAGTTTTATATGACATCTCATGCCATAGGAAGGATCTCAGGTTTGGTATAAGCATTGAGATATCACATCTCTGCTATCGGAAGAGTGTCAGGATTGGAATGGGAAGGAGTTGGATATCCCATCTCATGTTGTAGGAAGGGTCTCAGGTTTGGTATTAGAAGCATTGAGATATCACATCTCATGCTATAGGAAGCGTCTCAGGATTGGAATGGGAAGGACTGGGATGTCACATCTCATGCTATAGGGAGGGTCTCAAGTTTGATATCAGAAGCTTTGAGATAAAAAATCTCATGATATCGGAAGGGTCTCAGGATTGGAATGTGAAGGAGTTTGATATCACATCTCATGATAAAGGAAGGGTCTAAGGTTTGGAAGGGGAAGGATTTGGATATCACATCTCATGTTATAGGACGGGTCTCAGGTTTGGTATTAGAAGCATTGCGATATCAAGTCTCATGGTATAGGAAGGGTCTCAGAATTGGAATGGGAAGGAGTTGGATATCACATCTCAAGCTATAGGAAGGGTCTCAGGATTGGAATGGGAAGGAGTTTGATATCACATCTCATGCCATAGTATGGGTCTCAGGTTTGGTAGAAGCATTGGGATATCACATCTCATGCTATCGGAAGGGTCTCAGGTTGGAATGGGAAGGATTTGGATATCACATCTCATGTTATAGGAAGGATCTCGGGTTTGGTATTAGAAGCATTGAGATATCACATCTCATGCTATAGGAAGGGTCTCAGGATTGGAATGGGAAGGAGTTGGATATCACATCTCATGCTATAGGAAGGGTCTCAGGAATGGAATGGGAAGGAGCTTTATATGACATCTCATGCCATAGGAAGGATCTCAGGTTTGGTATTAGAAGCATTGAGACATCACATCTCATGTTATAGGAAGGGTCACAGGATTGGAATGGGAAGGAGTTGGATATCACATCTCATCCAATAGGATGGGTCTCAGGTTTGGAAAGGGAAGGAATTGGATATCACATCATGTTATAGGAAGGATCTCAGGATTGGAATGGGAAGGATTTGGATATCCCTTCTCATGCTATAGGAAGTGTCTCAGGTTGGAATGGGAAGGAGTTGGATATCACATCTCGTTATAGGAAGGGTCTCAGGATTGGAATGCGAAGGATTTGGATATCACATCTATTGCTATAGGAAGGGTCTCAGGTTTTTTATTAGAAACATTGAGCTATCACATCTCATGCTATAGGAAGGGTTTCAGGATTGGAATGGGAAGGATTTGGATATCACATCTCATGCTAAAGGAAGGGTCTCAGGTTTGTAAGGGGAAGGATTTGGATATCACATCTCATGTTATAGGACGGGTCTCAGGTTTGGTATTAGAAGCCTTGAGATATCACATCTCATGGTATAATAAGGGTCTCAGGATTGGAATGGGAAGGAGTTGGATATCACATCTCAAGCTATCTCAGGATTGGAATGGGAAGGAGTTTGATATCACATCTCGAGCTATAGGAAGGGTCTCAGGTTTGGGAAGGGAAGGATTGGGATTTCACATCTCGTTATAGGATGGTTCTCATGTTTGTTTTTAGAAGCATTGAGATATCAAATCTCATGCTATTGGAAGGGTCTCAGGTTTGGAATTTGAAGGAGTTGGATATCACATCTCATGTTATAGGAAGGATCTCAGGTTTGGTATTAGAAGCATTGAGATATCACATATCATGCTATAGGAGGAGTCTCAGGATTGGAATGGGAAGGAGTTGGATATCACGTCTCATGTTATAGGAAGGGTCTCAGGATTGGAATGGCAAGGAGTTGGATATCACATCTCATGCTATAGGGAGGGTCTCAGGTTTGATATTAGAAGCATTGAGATATCACATCTCATGCTATCGGAAGGGTCTCAGGATTGGAATGGGAAGGAGTTGGATATCACATATGCTAAAGGAAAGGTCTCAGGTTTGGAAGGGGAAGGATTTGGATCTCACATCTCATGTTTTAGGAAGGATCTCAGGTTTGGTATTAGAAGCATTGAGATATCACATCTCATGCTATAGGAAGGGTCTCAGGATTGGAATGTGAAGGATTTGGATATCACATCATACTAAAGGTAGGGTCTCAGGTTTGGTATAAGCATTGAGATATCACATCTCTGCTATCGGAAGGGTCTCAGGATTGGATTGGGAAGGAGTTGGATATCCCTTCTCATGCTATAGGAAGGGTCTCAGGTTGGAATGGAAAGGAGTTGGATATCACATCTCATGCTATAGGAAGGGTCTTGTAGGGTATTTTGTGGAGATTTGGGGCCTGACGGTATTTTCTTACCGCCGAAAAATAACTTAGCAACAATCACTCCTTGTATTCAGATTGGGCCATGTACAACAATAATACAGTGGACATGCATTATTTCAGCACACAGACATGCGTATTTGGTATGCGTGGTTGGTATGCGTGGTTGGTGGTATTTTGGTGAGCATAATTCCCTTGTTTTATTTGTGGCCCCAATATCCAGAACCCCTTATTTTTGCTTAGATTTTTTGTGTAATCACTAGAGAGACCTCAGGCTTGCATTTCAGGAACGCCACATTTTCATTTTTAGTGTGCCACCATGGGCAATTTCTCTCTGTCTTATCTACGGCAGCGAGCTATCATGTGGTATTTTCACTATCTTATATACGGTAGTGAACTATGTCCCGGGCCTCCCTTTTTGCCGACTCATAGACCTCCGACAAACTACAACACACACAGTTAGTTATAACTGCTCATACTGAATTACATTGTGCACACGGCTGCAGCCAAATTTGATGTTTAGCTACCTTGAAAATGACAATTGCACTGTCTAAACATCTCCCCACATCATCAGCACTGTTTTGGTAAATGTAAAACACACCACCCGTCTGCTTTCAAATATTTTTGTGTATTATAAAAGTTGCATTTAAACACGATCTCACTCTTTACAGAAATAAATAAAATAGCACAGTAACAGCATTCTGTAATTACCTTATCTGTTCAGCAGGAGTTTTCTTCAGCTGTTCTGTTTCTGAATTTGGCTCCCTTGAAGATTAACCCCGGTGAAAACAAGCGTCTTTCGTTCTCAAACCGGGGTTATTGCCTTAAATTCTCAGATTTTGCAGCAGGAATGCTTCAGCCAGGAAAACAGGTCCTTCTCCCAGCTCTGCCAAATCCCGACTGTCCTCCCCCTCTCTTCAAGCTCCCCAAGCAAGACTCTCATCACTGCCTCTAGCATGATACTTGCTATGACAATGCTCCAATCAGAATCAATCATGCCATCTCCTCCCTCACTACACAATGGCTCATTTCTAAAGTAATTATTTGTAACCAACTGATTTCCTGTTCCTTCGAGCCCTTTTGCTTCCTGTAGTTATGTGGACAGAGCAGCAGAGAAAAAGAAAAAAATGAATGTGCGTTTAAAAGTTCACTTTCAGAGTAGGCCTAATTCTGCAGTGGAGACACATTTTTATTAGTGGGTTATGTTAAATGCAGTTTTATTAGTCAGGTTATTTATTAATAATGTTAGTTATTAATTTTCAAATGTGTCTCTTGCACCACAGGCATTTCAGGTGAAAAATAGTGTGCATTTTTGAATGTGCACGTGTGCTTTTAACTGTAAAAATAGATTTGCATCTTATATGTTAAAATCTTTTTGACTGAATAGCCTGTCTTTACTTATATGTCCATGTTAATCTGGCAACACATATCGCAATGCACCACACCCATGTGGTGGTGCTGCATCAGAAAAAATTGCTATCTGTGCAGTAGTGCTGTACTCTGTGCTGTAACACGCCAAATATCCTTACAGTCTCAGGATTGGAATGGGAAGGAGTTGGATATCCCATCTCATGTTATAGGAAGGGTCTCAGGTTTGGAAAGGGAAGGATTTGGATTTCACATCTCATGTTATAGGATGGTTCTCATGTTTGGTTTTAGTAGCATTGATATATCACATCTCATGCTATCGGAAGGGTCCCAGGTTTGGAAAGGGAAGGATTTGGAGTTCACATGTTATAGGATGGTTCTCAGGTTTGGTTTTAGAAGCATTAAGATATAACATCTCATGCTATAGGAATGGTCTCAGGTTTGGAATGGTAAGGAGTTGATATCACATCTCATGCTAAAGGAAAGGTCTCAGGTTTGGAAGGGGAAGGATTTGGATCTCACATCTCATGTTTTAGGACGGGTCTCAGGTTTGGTATTAGAAGCATTAAAATATCACATCTCATGGTATAGGAAGGGTCTCAGGATTGGAATGGGAAGGAGTTGGATATTACATTGAATGGGAAGGAGTTTGATATCACATCTCAAGCTATAGGAAGGGTCTCAGGTTTGGAAAGGGAATGATTCGGATTTCACATCTCATGTTATAGGATGGTTCTCATGTTTGGTTTTAGAAGCATTGAGATATCACATCTCATGCTATCGGAAGGGTCTCAGGTTTGGAATGGGAAGGAGTTTGATATCACATCTCATGTTATAGGAAGGATCTCAGGTTTGGTATTAGAAGCATTGAGATATCACATCACATGCTATAGGAAGGGTCTCAGGATTGGAATCGGAAGGAGTTGTATATGACATCTCATGCCATAGGAAGGGTCTCAGGTTTGGTATAAGCATTGAGATATCACATCTCTGCTATCGGAAGGGTCTCAGGATTGGAATGGGAAGGAGTTGGATATCCCATCTCGTTATAGGAAGGGTCTCAGGTTTGGTATTAGAAGCATTGAGATATCACATCTCATGCTATAGGAAGGTTCTAAGGTTTGGAAAGGGGAAGGATTTGGGTATCACATCTCATGTTATAGGACCGGTCTCAGGTTTGGTATTAGAAGCATTGAGATATCAAGTCTCATGGTATAGGACGGGTCTCAGAATTGGAATGGGAAGGAGTTGGATATCACATCTCAAGCTATAGAAAGGGTCTCAGGATTGGAATGGGAAGGAGTTTGATATCACATCTCATGCCATGGTATGGGTCTCAGGTTTTGTAGAAGCATTGGGATATCACATCTCAAGCTATAGAAAGGGTCTCAGGATTGGAATGGGAAGGAGTTGGAAATCACATCTCATTCTATAGGAAGGCTCTCAGGGTTGGAAAGGGAAGGAGTTGGATATCACATTTCATGTTAGAGGTAGGATCTCAGGTTTGGTATTAGAGGCATTTAGATATCACATCTCATGTCATCAGAAGGGTCTCAGGATTGGAATGGGAAGGAGTTAGATATCACATCTCATGCTAAAGGGAGGGTCTAAGGTTTGGAAGGGGAAGGATTTGGACATCACATCTCATGTTATAAGAAGGATCTCAGGTTTGGTATTGGAAGCATTGAGATATCACATCTCATGCTATCGGAAGGGTCTCAGGTTTGGTATAAGCATTGAGATATCACATCTCTGTTATCGGAAGGGTCTCAGGATTGGAATGGGAAGGACTTGGATATCACAATTCATGTTATAGGAAGGGTCTCAGGTTTGGTATTAGAAGCATTGAGATATCACATCTCATGCTATAGGAAAGGTCTCAGGATTGGAATGGGAAGGACTTGGATATCACATCTCATGTTATAGGAAGGGTCTCAGGTTTGGTATTAGAAGCATTGAGATATCACATCTCATGCTATAGGAAGGGTCTCAGGAATGGAATGGGAAGGACTTGGATATCACATCTCATGATACAGGAAGGGTCTAAGGTTTGGAAGGGGAAGGATTTGGATATCACATCTCATGTTATTGGACCGGTCTCAGGTTTGGTATTAGAAGCATTGAGATATCAAGTCTCATGGTATAGGATGGGAGTTTGATATCACATCTCATGCCATGGTATGGGTCTCAGGTTTTGTAGAAGCATTGGGATATCACATCCCATGCTATCGGAAGGGTATCAGGATTGGATTTGGAAGGAGTTGGATATCCCATCTCATGCTATAGGAAGGGTCTCAGGATTGGAATCGGAAGGACTTGGATATCACATCTCATGTTGTAGGAAGGCTCTCAGGTTTGGAAAGGGAAGGAGTTGGATATCACATTTCATGTTAGAGGTAGGATCTCAGGTTTGGTATTAGAGGCATTGAGATATCACATCTCATGCTATCAGAAGGGTATCAGGATTGGAATGGGAAGGAGTTGGATATCACATCTCATGCTAAAGGGAGGGTCTCAGGTTTGGAAGGGGAAGGATTTGGATATCACATCTTATGTTATAGGAAGGATCTCAGGTTTGGTATTAGAAGCATTGAGATATCACATCTCATGCTATAGGAAGGGTCTCAGGATTGGAATGGGAAGGAGTTGGATATCAGATCTCATGAGACCCTTCCTATAACATGAGATGCGATATCCAACTCCTTCCCGTTCCAAACCTGAGAACCTTCCTAAAGCATGGATGTGATATCCAACTCCTTCCCATTCCAATCCTGAGACCCTTCCAATAGCATGAGATGTGATATCTCAATGTCTCTAATACCAAACCTGAGATCCTTCCGATAGCATGAGATGTGATATCTCAATGCTTCTAATACCAAACCTGAGATCGTTCCTATAACAAGAGATGTGATATCCAAATCCTTCCCCTTCCAAACCTGAGACCTTCCCTTTAGCATGAGATGTGATATCCAACTCGTTCCCATTCCAATCCTGAGGCCCTTCTGATAGCATGAGATGTGATATCTCAATGCCTTTAATACCAAACCTGAGATCCTACCTCTAACATGAAATGTGATATCCAACTCCTTCCCTTTCCAAACCTGAGCGCCTTCCTATAGCATGAGATGTGATATCCAAGTCCTTCTCATTCCAATCCGGAGACCCTTCCTATAACATGAGATGTGATATCCAACTCCTTCCGATTCCAACCTGAGACCCTTCCTATAGCATGAGATGGGATATCCAACTCCTTCCCGTTCCAAACCTGAGAACCTTCCTAAAGCATGGATGTGATACCAAACCTGAGACACATACTATGACATGAGATCTGATATCAAACTCCTTCCCATTCCAATCCTGAGACCCTTCCTATAGCTTAAGATGTGATATCCAACTCCTTCCCTTTCCAATTCTGAGACCCTTCCTATACCATGAGACTTGATATCTCAATGCTTCTACCAAACCTGAGACCAATACTATGGCATGAGATGTGATATCAAACTCCTTCCCATTCCAATCCTGAGACCCTTCCTATAACATGAGATGTGATATCCAAATCCTTCCCCTTCCAAACCTTAGACCCTTACTTTATCATGAGATGTGATATCCAACTCCTTCCCATTCCAATCCTGAGACCCTTCCGATATCATGAGATTTGTTATCTCAATGCTTCTAATATCAAACTTGACACCCTCCCTATAGCATGAGATGTGATATCCAAGTCCTTCCCATTCCAATCCTGAGACCCTTCCTATAGCATGAGATGTGATATTTTAATGCTTCTAATACCAAACCTGAGACCCTTCCTATAACATGAGATGGGATATCCAACTCCTTCCCATTCCAATCCTGAGACCCTTCCGATAGCAGAGATGTGATATCTCAATGCTTATACCAAACCTGAGACCCTTCCAATAGCATGAGATGTGATGTCTCAATGCTTCTAATACAAAACTTGAGGCCCTTCCTATAGCAAGTGATGTGATATCCAACTCCTTCCCATTCCAATCCTGAGACCCTTCCGATAGCAGAGATGTGATATCTCAATGCTTATACCAAACCTGAGACCCTTCCAATGGCATGAGATGTCATATACAACTCCTTCCCATTCGAATCCTGAGACCCTTCCGATAGCAGAGATGTGATATCTCAATGCTTATACCAAACCTGAGACCCTTCCAATGGCATGAGATGTCACATACAACTCCTTCCCATTCCAATCCTGAGACCCTTCCTATAGCATGAGATGTGATATCTCAATGCTCATACCAAACCTGAGACCCTTCCTATAGCATGAGATGTGATATCCAACTCCTTCCCATTACAATCCTGAGACACTTCCTATAACATGAGATGTGATGTCTCAATGCTTCTAATACCAAACCTGAGATCCTTCCTATGGCATGAGATGTCATAAAAAACCCCTTCCCATTCCAATCCTGAGACCCTTCCTATAACACGAGATGTGATATCCAAATCCTTCCCCTTCCAAACCTGAGACCCTCCCTTTAGCATGAGATGTGATATCCAACTCCTTCCCATTCCAATCCTGAGACCCTTCTGATAGCATGAGATGTGGTATCTCAATGCCTCCTACCAAACCTGAGATCCTACCTCTAACATGAAATGTGATATCCAACTCCTTCCCCTTCCAAACCTGAGAGCCTTCCTATAGCATGAGATGTGATATCGAAGTATTTCCCATTCCATTCCTGAGACCCTTCCTATAACATGAGATGTGATATCCAACTCCTTCCCATTCCAACCTGAGACCCTTCCTATTGCATGAGATTGGATATCCAACTACTTCCAAATCCAATCCTGATACCCTTCCGATAGCATGAGATGTGATATCTCAATCCCTCTAATACCAAACCTGAGATTCTTCCGATAGCTTAAGATGTGATATCTCAATGCTTCTAATACCAAACCTGCGATCCTTCCTATAACATGAGATGTGATATCAAAATCCTTCCCCTTCCAAACCTGAGACCCTCCCTTTAGCATGAGATGTGATATCCAACTCCTTCCCATTCCAATCCTGAGACCCTTCTGATAGCATGAGATGTGATATTCAATGCCTCTAATACCAAACCTGAGATCCTACCTCTAACATGAAATGTGATATCCAACTCCTTCCCTTTCCAAACGTGAGAGCCTCCCTATAGCATGAGATGTGATATTCACGTCCTTCCCATTCCAATCCTGAGACCCTTCCTATAGCATGAGATGTGATATCTCAATGCTTCTAATACCAAACCTGAGACCCTTCCTATAACATAAGATGGGATATCCAACTCATTCCCATTCCAATCCTGAGACCCTTCCGATAGCAGAGATGTGATATCTCAATGCTTATAGCAAACCTGAGACCCTTCCTATAGCATGAGATATGACATCTCAATGCTTATACGAAACCTGAGACCCTTCCTATAGCATGAGATGTGATATCCAACTCCTTCCCATTCCAATCCTGAGACCCTTCCTATAACATGAGATGTGATGTCTCAATGCTTCTAATACCAAACCTGAGATCCTTCCTATGGCATGAGATGTCATATAAAACTCCTTCCCATTCCATTCCTGAGACCCTTCCTATAGCATGAGATGTAATATCCAACTCCTTCCCATTCCAATCCTGAGACCCTTCCTATAGCATGAGATGTGATATCTCAATGCTTCTAATACCAAACCTGAGATCCTTCCTCTAATATGAAATGTGATATCCAACTACTTCCCTTTCCAATCCTGAGACCCTCCCTTTAGCATGAGATGTGATATCCAACTCCTTCCCATTCCAATACTGAGACCCTTCCGTTAGCATGAGATGTGATATCTCAATGCCTCTAATACCAAACCTGAGATCCTACCTCTAACATGAAAGTTGATATCCAACTCCTTCCCCTTCCAAACCTGATAGCCTTCCTATAGCATGAGATGTGATATCCAAGTCCTTCCCATTCCAATCCTGATACCCTTCCTATAACATGAGATGTGATATCCAACTCCTTCCCATTCCAACCTGAGAACCTTCCTATAGCTTGAGATGGCATATCCAACTCCTTCCAAATCCAATCCTGATACCCTTCCGATAGCATGAGATGTGATATCCCAATGCTTCTACAAAACCTGAGACCCATACCATGGCATGAGATGTGATATCAAACTCCTTCCCATTCCAATCCTGAGACCCTTCCTATAGCTTGAGATGTGATATCCAACTCCTTCCCATTCCAATTCTGAGACCCGTCCTATACCATGAGACTTGATATCTCAATGCTTCTAATACCAAACCTGAGACCGGTCCTATAACATGAGATGTGATATCCAAATCCTTCGCCTTCCAAACCTTAGACCCTTCCTTTATCATGAGATGTGATATCCAAGTCCTTCCCATTCCAATCCTGAGACCCTTCCTATAGCATGAGATGTGATATCTCAATGCTTCTAATACCAAACCTGAGACCCTTGCTATAACATGAGATGTGATATTCAAGTCCTTCCCATTCCAATCCTGAGACCCTTCCTGTTAGGAAAGATTTCGTAATTGTAGGTAATTTTCCTTCCATGTGGCAACCCCTAAACTTTTTGCTGTTGTTTTTCACCTTGTTCTTGACTTTGCCAGAGAAGTGCAGCCTTCTGCTGCACTCCTCTGGGCTTTCGCTCCTTTTCTTATGGGGAAACTGACATGCCCTTAAGACAGTCAGTACCGGGGAACGCTGTTTCCCGTAGTTTCTTTTATCATGTTGCGGCTTTAGTGCAACATGACACAAGAGGGCACTGTAAGCTAAGTTACAGCTCTCTTGGGTCTCTAGCCTTCTACAGGCCCTAGATACTCTTTTAGGATGGTATTTTGATCGGTGCAAGTCATTCAGGGACTGGAATGGTGGCAGCGATCGTTTTGTTTATTTTGAGCTCCTTTTGGCGTTCTGAGCACGTTTTTCGCACTGAACCCAAAATGGTGGCCTGGCTCCCAAAATGGCCAGACCACGAGGCTCCTTTGTCCTGTCCACTGACCGTCTTGCTCCCTTCACCTTCCCCAGGTCGAGCGACCCGGGGCCTTCCTTATTTGGGCATGTACTTTCCCGCGAAACGTGGTTGCTTTCGCGGGCTTCTACATGTCGTTTGTGTGCCTCCAGGGTGTGGGCTGGGATGTCTGGTCCCAATACACATCCTGGGTGCCAGAGTCTAGGGTAGTGTGAATGCCTGGGGCCACCGTGGTCCGTGATTGGTCCACGTATGCTATGTGTGTTGATGAGCGGATCTCCCATTGGCTCCTCTCCGTTTTGGCGCGAAGGGAACCGTGGATAAGAGGGGGCTGGAAACACCACTACCATGTCGATCTCCTGAGTTCTCACGAATGAAGGAATACAGGAGCCAAGTATCCTGCAACACGAGGCTGGACTGAGGAATCGCTGGTGACCCGCTGAAGGAATCCTCCTTTGCACTGCTGTCGTCCTGTGAAACCCTTTCCTCCTTTGATCAAACCAGAAGGCCTGTACTGGTGCTTCGACCTTTGGAATAGCAGGAACAGCTATTCCCGGCGACTTCATCATCTCCTGCCAAGTAAGCCTTCGGAAGTGTCTCTGGGCCATCCAGTTGACTGACCAGCTTACAAGGGAGTCCTGCTCTGTAACCGCCGCCAGGTTGTGTTGTATTCCGAGTCCTTGTCACTCTCCCACGCTTCGTACACTTGGCGTTCCCAAGTCTGAAGGGAGGAGTGTACATTTGGCTCGAATACACACGGCCGCTCCGTTGCCCTGCGGTGGTGACAAAACTGTGCAGGTTTCTTCGATTGGGACGTCTTTTTGCTCTACACGACGACGAGGCATTTCCCGACTCTTCTGAACCTGCCAGCTGCTGAAACTAACGTGGAGAAGCCTGGGTCTGCTTGCTTCGGGGACCGGTGAGTAGTATAGCTAGGATCTGGTCGCCCTCCTGCAGTAGCCCATTGCTTTACCCCGCTGTGTAAAAACAGCACCCTTTTGTCCGCCCTCGCGCTCTGCTTCTGCTCGCTGTGGAGGCTGCGCTTGAGTCGCGGAACCTGTTCTCCTCCTGTTGTGCACTAACCCGAACTGCCTGACTTCCTCCGAAGAGCTTCTCCTTTTGCCCGTTGGCACCGGCGTGGCAGGTACTTTGAGCACAAGGCTCCACTCTTCGCAGGGCTCGGACTTCCATCTAGTTAGGTGCCTCTGAAGGCGAACTGAGTCTAAAGCGTTATGGCACTGCCTGTTTTCCTTCCCTTTCAGGTGGACTACACATTTCGTGCTTATAACGCTAGCGACTGTTGTATTTGTATATATATTGTGTTGATATGGTATGTGTTGGTTTAGTATTGTGATATTGTGATTTTCTCGCTACGGTCGTTGTTTTAAAGGCCTTAAAATAAATGTGTATCTATTTTTGATATAACAACTGTTTGGAGTAGTTTGTAAGCGCTCTTGCTTTGTGTGCTCATTGCGGGCTTTCAGTCACCCTCACCCCTCTTGAGACCTAGTCTTGGCCGCCGCGATCGCTACCTTGATTGGTCTGGCTTGTCCAGAGGTTACCCTGTTCCAAGTAATTAGGTTGGCCTTCTGAACTTCTGCGCCACCAGGACAGAGTTCAGAAATCCGTCTTAACAAATTGGTGTACAGCGGTGGGATACGACTGAAGGTATCCAGTGTTGCGCTCGAACTAAGGTATTTCAGGTTATTCCAACCAGTACACGTAGTGAATTGTTGTAGTATAACTTTAAAAAGGCCATAGTCCTATCAAACAGTATGGAAACAAATACCTTGTTAACTTTAAATGCTTCCAAATCAGAAACGCTGAAAAAGATGTGTGCGGAGAGAGGTGTTTCCTCTCAAGGCACAAAATTGGAAATGATCCAGAGAATGGTGGCGTGGCAAGAAGCGCAGCTTGACGCTATAACTTCTGAGGACAGTGCAGAAGGTGGTGGGGCTGCGCTCACTGGTAGAACCGACGGTTCTGCCGCTGCACTGATCCATCGCGACCACGAGGACAGGGAGGACGAGATGTCTAATGTTTCCTCTGCCAGTGTTGATGGGGATGCTATGCTTGAATTCAAGAAGCAAGAGCTGCGGTTTAGGCAGCAGGAGCTTGAATTCAGCATAGCCAAACTAAAAATCGAACAGGCAGAAAAACAGAAAGACAGGGATCACCAGTTGGAACTGGCCAAGCTTCAGGTTGCAAATGGGTCCAAGGGTCCTGGACATGGGTCTGGGGCTTCCTCTCATCCACGGTTTCCGAAAGATCTGCTCAGTGTGTATGAAGAAAGGAATGACATTATGGACTGGCTGAATGCGTTTGAGTATGCATGCGAAGTTCAAGAAGTTGACAATGCTGATAAGATTGCGTGGTTGCTCAGTAGACTGCCCCATTCTGGCTGTAGTGCCATTATGGAAATGTCGAAGGCTGAGCGAGCTGATTTTGCAATGTTAAAGCAAACTCTCATTTTAAAGTTTGGGAAGACTCCGGCCCAATATTTAAAGCGTTTTCGAGAGTATAAGAAAAAGGAAGGTGGTACTTGGGTATCTTATGTCGCTGAATCTTTGAAAAACTTAACTGGCTGGGTCGAAGGTTATAAGGTTTCTACCTTCGAAGGCATGATAAATCTTGTCATGCTGGAACATATTTTTGCTTCTTCTTCCCCGGAGCTTAAGCAGCATTTGGCCGATTCGAAGGAGATAGATCCTAAGAAGCTGGCCATTGCAGCAGACTTATGGGTGTCACATCGAGTGTCCCATAAGGACAAAACTCATCCTGGTAAGCAGGAGGAAGGGAAAAAGTCCAAAGATATGGAGGGTGGGGAATCTGCTAAATCTTCTTCCCATAAGGGCCACAAAAAGAAAAACAAGGGTAAGACACAAGAGAACTCACAGGGCAGTGGAGGTCCGCCTCCGAAACAGAACTCTGGTTACAATAAGCCTCCCTACGTAAACAGACCCACTGGGGCTTGTTTTTCTTGTGGAGCAACTGACCACGTGAAGGGGGATCCCCGTTGTAAGGTTAGACCTTTGGGGGTCCACTCCGCTAATCTGGCCTTCTCCTCCTACGAGGAAGAAGAGATTACAGGAGCATCCTTCTCCTCAGACTCATTTCCCAGCGGAATAGAGGCTGAGGTAGTTTTAGTGTCCCTGGGTTCCTGGGAGCCTAACGTCGCAGAGGCTTATGCTAGGATTCCGGATAATACCAAGCACTACTTTAAAGACAGTGTGCTGATCAATGGAGTGGATACTCCAGCTCTTAGGGATAGTGGGTGCAGTCGCACTGTAGTGGATTCTACCTTGGTAGACTCAGAGGAAGTTGCCAGAGCTACTCTGATGCCCACTAAGTTGGCTGACGGCCCACTCCGTATGTTCCCAGTAATACCTGTAAATCTTACTTTAAATGGTACAGCAGTCAGGATTCCAGTGAGCATTCAGAGAAACGTCCCGGGAAAGGTCTTGTTGGGTAATGATCTCAGAGCTTTAGGGCTCGTAGGAGACACTGCCGAAAGACCCTACACACGGTCTCAAGCACGGGCAGCATTGGCCAAGTCCAATACGCCGCCCCAGCCAAAGGGGAAACCCAAGGCGAAAGGATTCTACAAGTCAAAACGAGGGAAAGAGAATATTCCCCCGAGCTCGCCTACCACTGCGGTGGAGGAAGTTGGTCAATCGCCCGGGCCTGACGAGGAGGTGGCGATGCCTGAAGTATTCGACCCCAACGATCATCCTGAACTAAAAGACTTGTTAGTTGAAGGAGGTCCTGATAGGGACGAATTCAGTAAAGGCCAACGTGAGTGCCCATCTCTGGAAGGCCTAAGGAGACAGGCCTGCTCCCAGCTTGAGGGTGAACCTCCTGGGAAGCATAGGATTTATTGGGAAGGTGGACTCCTGTATAGTGAGCCCACAGAGTCTACAGAAGGAGACCATAGGAGGTTGGTGGTTCCCCTTGCTGTTAGGCCCTTCCTCCTGCAGTTGGCGCATGAAGTTCCCCTTGCTGGTCACCTTGGTATGAAGAGGACCAAGCAAAGGTTATCCATGCACTTCTACTGGCCCAAGATGGGGGTGCAAGTAGAAAGTCACTGCAGGAGTTGTGCCTCCTGCCAGTTGTCTGGTAAGGTTGGCGCGACAATCCAAGCTCCATTGGTACCGCTCCCAGTTGTGGGGGTACCATTTGAAAGGGTAGGGATCGACATCGTTGGTCCCCTTGACCCGCAAACATCCTCGGGCAATAGGTTTATCCTGGTGCTGGTCGACCATGCAACCAGGTATCCTGAGGCCATCCCATTGAAAACTGTAACTGCCAAGTCAGTTGCAAAAGCTTTACTCGGCATATTTACTAGGGTTGGCTTCCCTAAAGAAGTTGTGTCAGATCTTGGCAGCAACTTTATGTCGAAGTATATGCAGGCTATGTGGAAAGAATGTGGGGTCACCTACAAGTTCTCTTCTGCATACCACCCCCAGACCAATGGTCTGGTGGAACGTTTCAACAGAACGTTAAAGAGCATGATTGGGGCTCTGGAGGAGCCTCAGAGAAGAAAATGGGATCTTCTTTTACCATGCTTACTGTTTGCCTACCGAGAGGTACCACAGGAGGGTGTTGGCTTCAGCCCCTTCGAACTTCTGTTCGGTCATCCCGTACGGGGACCCTTAGCCATCGTCAAAGAGGGATGGGAGATGCCCACTCCCCCTGTTACTACCAACGTAGTTGATTATGTGCTAGGGCTCAGAAAACGGATGGTACTTCTGATGGGCTTGGCTAGTGATAAATTGAAGGCAGGGCAAGCGCTGGTGAAACATTGGTACGACCAGAAAGCTTCCCTCATCAACTTTACACCTGGTCAGCAAGTCCTGATCATGAATCCCATAAGGCCTCGAGCTTTACAGGACAAATGGTCAGGCCCTTACACAGTGGTGGAGCCCCTGGGTGAGGTTAACTATTTAGTGGACCTTGGAAGGCCTGGACAGGCTCCAAAAGTGTTTCACGTGAATAGGCTGAAGTCTTTCGTCCCAAGAGTCGAAATCGCAGCACTGCTACTGGCTTCAGATGTTGAAGAAGAGGAGTCGGAACCTCTCCCCGACCTGTTCCAAAGCGGTCCTTCAGATAGCTCCTTTGAGGGTGTCCGAGTGGCCCCTCACCTGACTTCTGATCAGCAGGCTGAGGTGAAAAGTTTGCTTAGGCAGTTTTCCCCCCTGTTTTCACAGTCGCCTGGTTTGACACCTTGGTGCAAACATAACATTGACACAGGAGACAGTGTACCTACCAAAAGTAGGGGATACAGGATGTCAGACAAAGTACGGTCTTATATTAAGACCGAGGTCAACAAGATGTTAGATCTTGGGGTGATTGAACCCTCTAGTAGTCCTTGGTCCAGCCCAGTGGTGTTGGTTCCAAAAGCAGGCACTTCTGAATTGAGGTTCTGCGTGGATTACAGGGCTCTGAATGCTGTCACCAAGACAGATGCACACCCCTTGCCTCGAACAGATGAGCTGGTGGATACTTTGGGTGCCTCCAAGTACCTCAGCACGTTTGACCTCACTGCTGGCTATTGGCAAATAGCTTTAGCAGAACATGCCAAGGAGAAGACAGCATTTTCTACTCCAGACGGCCTTTACCAATTCTGGGTAATGCCGTTCGGGTTGAAGAATGCACCTGCCACTTTCCAGAGGCTTGTGAATCATGTGTTGAATGGGTTGGACGAATTCTGCCTTGCATATCTGGACGATATAGCAGTTTTCAGTGCCACCTGGGAAGACCATGTGAAACACCTCGGGATTGTGCTCCAGGCTCTTCAGAAAGCCCACTTGACCATAAAGGCTAGTAAATGCCAGATTGGACAAGGCTCAGTGGTTTACCTTGGACATGAAGTAGGTGGAGGGAGGATACAGCCTCTACCCAGTAAAGTACAAGCAGTACGAGACTGGCCTACCCCCACTACGCAAACCCAAGTGAGAGCCTTCTTAGGACTCACGGGGTATTACCGCAATTTTGTGGCAGACTATGGCACCATAGCTGCCCCTCTGACTGCCCTCACAACTCCGAAGAAACCCAAGAAGGTAACTTGGACCGACGAGTGTGAGCAGGCCTTCAATGGCTTAAAAGACTCCTTGTGCCAGGCCCCTGTCCTGAGGGCCCCTGATTATCAAAGACCTTTTATCGTGCAGACGGACGCCTCTGACACTGGGATAGGAGCTGTACTATCACAAGTAGATGAGAAGGGTAAGGAACACCCTATCGGTTTTATTAGTCGCCAGCTTAAGGACAGAGAGCTCAGATGGTCCACGGTAGAGAAAGAATGTTTCTCTGTTGTGTGGGCCCTAAGGAAGCTGAGGCCCTACCTCTATGGGACCCACTTCACTGTGCAGACTGACCATAAGCCGTTAAAGTGGCTAATGAACATGAAGGGGGAGAATCCAAAGTTGCTTAGGTGGTCCATAAGTCTACAAGGCTTCGACTTCACTATTGAGCATAGGCCAGGTGTCCAACATAGCAATGCTGATGGGTTGTCCAGAATGTTTAACCGACCTGAACAAGAGACTCATCCAGGGGTGGATTAGTTCCCCCTGTCCATAGTCTGGGAGGGGCGAGTGTTAGGAAAGATTTCGTAATTGTAGGTAATTTTCCTTCCATGTGGCAACCCCTAAACTTTTTGCTGTTGTTTTTCACCTTGTTCTTGACTTTGCCAGAGAAGTGCAGCCTTCTGCCGCACTCCTCTGGGCTTTCGCTCCTTTTCTTATGGGGAAACTGACATGCCCTTAAGACAGTCCGTACCGGGGAACGCTGTTTCCCGAAGTTTCTTTTATCATGTTGCGGCTTTAGTGCAACATGACACAAGAGGGCACTGTAAGCTAAGTTACAGCTCTCTTGGGTCTCTAGCCTTCTACAGGCCCTAGATACTCTTTTAGGATGGTATTTTGATCGGTGCAAGTCATTCAGGGACTGGAATGGTGGCAGCAATCGTTTTGTTTATTTTGAGCTCCTTTTGGCGTTCTGAGCACGTTTTTCGCACTGAACCCAAAATGGTGGCCTGGCTCCCAAAATGGCCAGACCACGAGCTCCTTTGTCCTGTCCACTGACCGTCTTGCTCCCTTCACCTTCCCCAGGTCGAGCGACCCGGGGCCTTCCTTATTTGGGCATGTACTTTCCCACGAAACGTGGTTGCTTTCGCGGGCTTCTACATGTCGTTTGTGTGCCTCCAGGGTGTGGGCTGGGATGTCTGGTCCCAATACACATCCTGGGTGCCAGAGTCTAGGGTAGTGTGAATGCCTGGGACCACCGTGGTCCGTGATTGGTCCACGTATGGTATGTGTGTTGATGAGCGGATCTCCCATTGGCTCCCCTCCATTTTGGCGCGAAGGGAACCGTGGATAAGAGGGGGCTGGAAACACCACTACCATGTCGATCTCCTGAGTTCTCACGAACGAAGGAATACAGGAGCCAAGTATCCTGCAACCACGAGGCTGGACTGAGGAATCGCTGGTGACCCGCTGAAGGAATCCTCCTTTGCACTGCTGTCGTCCTGTGAAACCCTTTCCTCCTTTGATCGAACCAGAAGGCCTGTACTGGTGCTTCGACCTTTGGAATAGCAGGAACAGCTATTCCCGGCGACTTCATCATCTCCTGCCAAGTAAGCCTTCGGAAGTGTCTCTGGGCCATCCAGTTGACTGGCCAGCTTACAAGGGAGTCCTGCTCTGTAACCGCCGCCAGGTTGTGTTGTATTCCGAGTCCTTGTCACTCTCCCACGCTTCGTACACTTGGCGTTCCCAAGTCTGAAGGGAGGAGTGTACATTTGGCTCGAATACACACGGCCGCTCCGTTGCCCTGCGGTGGTGAAAAAACTGTGCAGGTTTCTTCGATTGGGACGTCTTTTTGCTCTACACGACGACGAGGCATTTCCCGACTCTTCTGAACCTGCCAGCTGCTGAAACTAACGTGGAGAAGCCTGGGTCTGCTTGCTTCGGGGACCGGTGAGTAGTATAGCTAGGATCTGGTCGCCCTCCTGCAGTAGCCCATTGCTTTTCCCCGCTGTGTAAAAACAGCACCCTTTTGTCCGCCCTCGCGCTCTGCTTCTGCTCGCTGTGGAGGCTGCGCTTGAGTCGCGGAACCTGTTCTCCTCCTGTTGTGCACTAACCCGAACTGCCTGACTTCCTCCGAAGAGCTTCTCCTTTTGCCCGTTGGCACTGGCGTGGCAGGTACTTTGAGCACAAGGCTCCACTCTTCGCAGGGCTCGGACTTCCATCTAGTTAGGTGCCTCTGAAGGCGAACTGAGTCTAAAGCGTTATCGCACTGCCTGTTTTCCTACCCTTTCAGGTGGACTACACATTTCGTGCTTATAACGCTAGCGACTTTTGTATTTGTATATATATTGTGTTGATATGGTATGTGTTGGTTTAGTATTGTGATATTGTGATTTTCTCGCTACGGTCGTTGTTTTAAAGGCCTTAAAATAAATGTGTATCTATTTTTGATATAACAACTGTTTGGAGTAGTTTGTAAGCGCTCTTGCTTTGTGTGCTCATTGCGGGCTTTCAGTCACCCTCACCCCTCTTGAGACCTAGTCTTGACCGCCGCGATCGCTACCTTGATTGGTCTGGCTTGTCCAGAGGTTACCCTGTTCCAAGTAATTAGGTTGGCCTTCTGAACTTCTGCGCCACCAGGACAGAGTTCAGAAATCCGTCTTAACACTTCCTATAGCATGAGATGTGATATCTCAATGCTTCTAATGCCAAATCTGAGACCCTTCCTATAACGAGATGGGATATCCAACTCCTTCCCATTCCAATCCTGAGACCCTTCCGATAGCAACGATGTGATATCTCAATGCTTATACCAAACCTGAGACCCTTCCTATGGCATGAGATGTCAAATACAACTCCTTCCGATTCCAATGCTGAGACCCTTCCTATAGCATGAGATGGGATATCTATATGCTTATACCAAACCTGAGACCCTTCCTATAGCATGAGATGTGATATCCAACTCCTTCCCATTCCAATCCTGAGACCCTTCCTATAGCATGAGATGTGATATCTCAATGCTTCTAATACCAAACCTGAGATCCTTCCTATAACATGAGATGTGATATCCAACTCCTTCCCATTCCAAACCTGAGACCCTTCCGATAGCATGAGATGTGATATCAAACTCCTTCCCATTCCAATCCTGAGATAGCTTGAGATGTGATATCCAACTCCTTCCCATTCCAATCCTGAGACCCTTCCTATACCATGAGATGTGATATCTCAATGCTTCTAATACCAAACCTGACACCCGTCCTAAAACATGAGATGTGTTGATCCAAATCCTTCCCCTTCCAAACCTGAGATCTTTCCTTTAGCATGAGATGTGATATCCAACTCCTTCCCATTCCAATCCTGAGACCCTTCCTACAGCACGATATGTGATATCACAATGCTTCTAATACCAAACCTGAGATCCTTCCTATAACATGAGATGTGTATCCAACTCCTTTCCATTCCAAACCTGAGACCCTTCCTATAGCATGAGATGTGATATATTAATGCTTCTAAAGCCAAACCTGAGAACCATCCAATAACATATGTGAAATCCAAATCCTTCCCTTTCCAAACCTGAGACCCTTCCGATAGCATGAGATGTGATATCTCAATCCCTCTAATACCAAACCTGAGATTCTTCCGATAGCATAAGATGTGATATCTCAATGCTTCTAATACCAAACCTGAGATCCTTCCTATAACATGAGATGTGATATCAAAATCCTTCCCCTTCCAAACCTGAGACCCTCCCTTTAGCATGAGATGTGATATCCAACTCCTTCCCATTCCAATCCTGAGACCCTTTTGATAGCATGAGATGTGATATTCAATGCCTCTAATACCAAACCTGAGATCCTACCTCTAACATGAAATGTGATATCCAACTCCTTCCCTTTCCAAACGTGTGAGCCTCCCTATAGCATGAGATGTGATATTCACGTCCTTCCCATTCCAATCCTGAGACCCTTCCTATAACATCAGATGTGATATCCAACTCCTTCCCATTCCAACCTGAGACCCTTCCTATAGCATGAGATGGGATATTCAACTCCTTCCAAATCCAATCCTGAGACCCTTCCTATAGCATGAGATGTGATATCTCAATGCTTCTAATACCAAACCTGAGACCCTTCCTATAACATAAGATGGGATATCCAACTCCTTCCCATTCCAATCCTGAGACCCTTCCGATAGCAGAGATGTGATATCTCAATGCTTATACCAAACCTGAGACCCTTCCTATAGCATGAGATGTGACATCTCAATGCTTATACGAAACCTGAGGCCCTTCCTATAGCATGAGATGTGATATCCAACTCCTTCCCATTCCAATCCTGAGACCCTTCCTATAACATGAGATGTGATGTCTCAATGCTTCTAATACCAAACCTGAGATCCTTCCTATGGCATGAGATGTCATATAAAACTCCTTCCCATTCCATTCCTGAGACCCTTCCTATAGCATGAGATGTGATATCCAACTCCTTCCCATTCCAATCCTGAGACCCTTCCTATAGCATGAGATGTGATATCTCAATGCTTCTAATACCAAACCTGAGATCCTTCCTCTAATATGAAATGTGATATCGAACTACTTCCCTTTCCAATCCTGAGACCCTCCCTTTAGCATGAGATGTGATATCCAACTCCTTCCCATTCCAATACTGAGATCCTTCCGATAGCATGAGATGTGATATCTCAATGCCTCTAATACCAAACCTGAGATCCTACATCCAACATGAAAGTTGATATCCAACTCCTTCCCCTTCCAAACCTGATAGCCTTCCTATAGCATGAGATGTGATATCCAAGTCCTTCCCATTCCAATCCTGATACCCTTCCTATAACATGAGATGTGATATCCAACTCCTTCCCCTTCCAAACCTGATAGCCTTCCTATAGCATGAGATGGGATATCCAACTCCTTCCAAATCCAATCCTGATACCCTTCCGATAGCATGAGATGTGATATCCCAATGCTTCTACAAAACCTGAGACCCATACCATGGCATGAGATGTGATATCAAACTCCTTCCCATTCCAATCCTGAGACCCTTCCTATAGCTTGAGATGTGATATCCAACTCCTTCCCATTCCAATTCTGAGACCCGTCCTATACCATGAGACTTGATATCTCAATGCTTCTAATACCAAACCTGAGACCGGTCCTATAACATGAGATGTGATATCCAAATCCTTCGCCTTCCAAACCTTAGACCCTTCCTTTATCATGAGATGTGATATCCAAGTCCTTCCCATTCCAATCCTGAGACCCTTCCTATAGCATGAGATGTGATATCTCAATGCTTCTAATACCAAACCTGAGACCCTTGCTATAACATGAGATGTGATATTCAAGTCCTTCCCATTTCAATCCTGAGACCCTTCCTATAGCATGAGATGTGATATCTCAATGCTTCTAATACCAAACCTGAGACCCTTCCTATAACGAGATGGGATATCCAACTCCTTCCCATTCCAATCCTGAGACCCTTCCGATAGCAGAGATGTGATATCTCAATGCTTATACCAAACCTGAGACCCTTCCTATGGCATGAGATGTCAAATACAACTCCTTCCGATTCCAATGCTGAGACCCTTCCTATAGCATGAGATTGGATATCTCAATGCTTATACCAAACCTGAGACCCTTCCTATAGCATGAGATGTGATATCCAACTCCTTCCCATTCCAATCCTGAGACCCTTCCTATAGCATGAGATGTGATATCTCAATGCTTCTAATACCAAACCTGAGATCCTTCCTATAACATGAGATGTGATATCCAACTCCTTCCCATTCCAAACCTGAGACCCTTCCGATAGCATGAGATGTGATATCAAACTCCTTCCCATTCCAATCCTGAGATAGCTTGAGATGTGATATCCAATTCCTTCCCATTCCAATCCTGAGACCTTTCCTATACCATGAGATGTGATATCTCAATGCTTCTAATACCAAACCTGACACCCGTCCTAAAACATGAGATGTGAGATCCAAATCCTTCCCCTTCCAAACCTGAGATCTTTCCTTTAGCATGAGATGTGATATCCAACTCCTTCCCATTCCAATCCTGAGACCCTTCCTATAGCATGATATGTGATATCACAATGCTTCTAATACCAAACCTGAGATCCTTCCTATAACATGAGATGTGTATCCAACTCCTTCCCATTCCAAACCTGAGACCCTTCCTATAGCATGAGATGTGATATCTTAATGCTTCTAAAACCAAACCTGAGAACCATCCAATAACATATGTGAAATCCAAATCCTTCCCTTTCCAAACCTGAGACCCTTCCGATAGCATGAGATGTGATATCTCAATGCTTCTAAAACCAAACATGAGAACCATCCTATAACATGAGATGTGAAATCCAAATCCTTCCCTTTCCAAACCTGAGACCCTTCCTATAGCTTGAGATGTGATATCAAACTCCTTCCCATTCCAATCCTGTGATAGCTTGAGATGTGATATCCAACTCCTTCCCATTCCAATCCTGAGACCCTTCCTATACCATGAGATGTGATATCTCAATGCTTCTAATACCAAACCTGAGACCCGTCCTAAAACATGAGATGTGAGATCCAAATCCTTCCCCTTCCAAACCTGAGACCCTTCCTATAGCTTGAGATGTGATATCAAACTCCTTCCCATTCCAATCCTGAGATAGCTTGAGATGTGATATCCAACTCCTTCCCATTCCAATCCTGAGACCCTTCCGATAGCATGAAATGTGATATCTCAATGCTTCTAATATCAAAACTGAGACCCTCCCTATAGCATGAGATGTGATATCTAAGTCCTTCCCATTCCTATCCTGAGACCCTTCCGATAGCAGAGATGTGATATCTCAATGCTTATACCAAACCTGAGACCCTTCCTATGGCATGAGATGTGATATCCAACTCCTTCCCATTCCAATCCTGAGACCCTTCCTATAGCATGAGATGTGATACCTCAATGCTTCTATCAAACTTGAGTCCCTTCCTTTAGCATGAGATGTGATATCCAACTCCTTCCCATTCCAATCCTGAGACCCTTCCTATAGCATGAGATGTGATATCTCAAAGCTTCTAATACCAAACCTGGGACCCGTCCTATAACATGAGATATGATATCCAAATCCTTCCCCTTCCAAACCTGAGACCCTTCCTTTAGCATGAGATGTGATATCCAAATCCTTCCCATTCCAATCCTGAAACCCTTCCTATAGCATGAGATGTGATATCTCAACGTTTCTAATAAAAACCTGAGACCCTTCCTATAGCAAGAGATGTGATATCCAAATCTTTCCCATTCCAATCCTGAGACCCTTCCTATAACATGAGATGTGATATCCAACTCCTTCCCATTCCAACCTGAGACCCTTCCTATAGCATGAGAAGGGATATCCAACTCCTTCCCATTCCAATCCTGAAACCCTTCCTATAGCATGAGATGTGATATCTCAATGTTTCTAATAAAAAACCTGAGACCCTTCCTATAGCAAGAGATGTGACATCCAAATCTTTCCCATTCCAATCCTGAGATCCTTCCTATTGGATGAGATGTGATATCCAACTCCTTCCCATTCCAATCCTGAGACCCTTCCTATACCATGAGATGTGATATCTCAATGCTTCTACCAAAACTGAGACCCTTCCTTTAGCATGAGATGTGATATCCAACTCCTTCCCATTCCAATCCTGAGACCCTTCCTATAGCATGAGATGTGATATCTCAATGCCTCTAATACCAAACCTGAGATTCTTCCTATAACATGAGATGTGATATCTCAATGCTTCTAATACCAAACCTGAGACCCTCCCTTTAGCATGAGATGTGATATCCGACTCCTTCCCATTCCAATCCTGAGACCCTTCTGATAGCATGAGATGTGATATCTCAATGCCTCTAATACCAAACCTGAGATTCTTCCTATAACATGAGATGTGATATCTCAATGCTTCTAATACCAAACCTGAGACCCTCCCTTTAGCATGAGATGTGATATCCGACTCCTTCCCATTCCAATCCTGAGACCCTTCTGATAGCATGAGATGTGATATCTCAATGCCTATAATACCAAACCTGAGATCCTTCCGATAGCATGAGATGTGATATCTCAATGCTTCTAATACCAAACCTGAGATCCTTCCTATAACATGAGATGTGATATCCAAATCCTTCCCCTTCCAAACCTGAGACCCTCCCTTTAGCATGAGATGTGATATCCAACTCCATCCCATTCCAATCCTGAGACCCTTCCGATAGCAGAGATGTGATATCTCAATGCTTATACCAAACCTGAGACCCTTCCTATGGCATGAGATGTCAAATACAACTCCTTCCGATTCCAATGCTGAGACCCTTCCTATAGCATGAGATGGGATATCTCAATGCTTATACCAAACCTGAGACCCTTCCTATAGCATGAGAAGTGGTATCCAACTCCTTCCGATTCCAATCCTGAGACCCTTCCTATAGCATGAGATGTGATATCTCAATGCTTCTAATACCAAACCTGAGATCCTTCCTATAACATGAGATGTGATATCCAACTCCTTCCCATTCCAAACCTGAGACCCTTCCGATAGCATGAGATGTGATATCAAACTCCTTCCCATTCCAATCCTGAGATAGCTTGAGATGTGATATCCAACTCCTTCCCATTCCAATCCTGAGACCCTTCCTATACCATGAGATGTGATATCTCAATGCTTCTAATACCAAACCTGACACCCGTCCTAAAACATGAGATGTGAGATCCAAATCCTTCCCCTTCCAATCCTGAGACCCTTCCTATAGCATGATATGTGATATCACAATGCTTCTAATACCAAACCTGAGATCCTTCCTATAACATGAGATGTGTATCCAACTCCTTCCCCTTCCAAACCTGAGACCCTTCCTATAGCATGAGATGTTATATCTTAATGCTTCTAAAACCAAACCTGAGAACCATCCAATAACATATGTGAAATCCAAATCCTTCCCTTTCCAAACCTGAGACCCTTCAGATAGCATGTGGTGTGATATCTCGATGCTTCTAAAACCAAACATGAGAACCATCCTATAACATGAGATGTGAAATCCAAATCCTTCCCTTTCCAAACCTAAGACCCTTCCTATAGCTTGAGATGTGCTATCAAACTCCTTCCCATTCCAATCCTGTGATAGCTTGAGATGTGATATCAAACTCCTTCCCATTCCAATCCTGAGACCCTTCCTATACCATGAGATGTGATATCTCAATGCTTCTAATACCAAACCTGAGACCCGTCCTAAAACATGAGATGTGAGATCCAAATCCTTCCCCTTCCAAACCTGAGACCCTTCCTATAGCTTGAGATGTGATATCAAACTCCTTCCCATTCCAATCCTGAGATAGCTTGAGATGTGATATCCAACTTCTTCCCATTCCAATCCTGAGACCCTTCCAATAGCATGAAATGTGATATCTCAATGCTTCTAATATCAAAACTGAGACCCTCCCTATAGCATGAGATGTGATATCTAAGTCCTTCCCATTCCTATCCTGAGACCCTTCCGATAGCAGAGATGTGATATCTCAATGCTTATACCAAACCTGAGACCCTTCCTATAGCATGAGATGTGATATCCAACTCCTTCCCATTCCAATCCTGAGACCCTTCCTATAGCATGAGATGTGATATCTCAATGCTTCTATCAAACTTGAGTCCCTTCCTTTAGCATGAGATGTGATATCCAACTCCTTCCCATTCCAATCCTGAGACCCTTCCTATAGCATGAGATGTGATATCTCAAAGCTTCTAATACCAAACCTGAGAACCTTCCTATGGCATGAGATGTGATATCCAACTCCTTCCCATTCCAATCCTGAGACCCTTCCTATAGCATGAGATGTGATATCTCAATGCTTCTATCAAACTTGAGTCCCTTCCTTTAGCATGAGATATGATATCCAAATCCTTCCCCTTCCAAACCTGACACCCTTCCTTTAGCATGAGATGTGATATCCAAATCCTTCCCATTCCAATCCTGAAACCCTTCCTATAGCATGAGATGTGATATCTCAATGTTTCTAATAAAAAACCTGAGACCCTTCCTATAGCAAGAGATGTGATATCCAAATCCTTCCCATTCCAATCCTGAGACCCTTCCTATAGCATGAGAAGGGATATCCAACTCCTTCCCATTCCAATCCTGAAACCCTTCCTATAGCATGAGATGTGATATCTCAATGTTTCTAATAAACAACCTGAGACCCTTCCTATAGCAAGAGATGTGACATCCAAATCTTTCCCATTCCAATCCTGAGATCCTTCCTATTGGATGAGATGTGATATCCAACTCCTTCCCATTCCAATCCTGAGACCCTTCCTATACCATGAGATGTGATATCTCAATGCTTCTACCAAAACTGAGACCCTTCCTTTAGCATGAGATGTGATATCCAACTCCTTCCCATTCCAATCCTGAGACCCTTCCTATAGCATGGGATGTGATATCTCAATGCCTCTAATACCAAACCTGAGATTCTTCCTATAACATGAGATGTGATATCTCAATGCTTCTAATACCAAACCTGAGACCCTCCCTTTAGCATGAGATGTGATATCCAACTCCTTCCCATTCCAATCCTGAGACCCTTCTGATAGCATGAGATGTGATATCTCAATGCCTCTAATACCAAACCTGAGATTCTTCCTATAACATGAGATGTGATATCTCAATGCTTCTAATACCAAACCTGAGACCCTCCCTTTAGCATGAGATGTGATATCTGACTCCTTCCCATTCCAATCCTGAGACCCTTCTGATAGCATGAGATGTGATATCTCAATGCCTATAATACCAAACCTGAGATCCTTCCGATAGCATGAGATGTGATATCTCAATGCTTCTAATACCAAACCTGAGATCCTTCCTATAACATGAGATGTGATATCCAAATCCTTCCCATTCCAAACCTGAGACCCTCCCTTTAGCATGAGATGTGATATCCAACTCCTTCCCATTCCAATCCTGAGACCCTTCCGATAGCAGAGATGTGATATCTCAATGCTTATACCAAACCTGAGACCCTTCCTATGGCATGAGATGTCAAATACAACTCCTTCCGATTCCAATGCTGAGACCCTTCCTATAGCATGAGATGGGATATCTCAATGCTTATACCAAACCTGAGACCCTTCCTATAGCATGAGAAGTGGTATCCAACTCCTTCCGATTCCAATCCTGAGACCCTTCCTATAGCATGAGATGTGATATCTCAATGCTTCTAATACCAAACCTGAGATCCTTCCTATAACATGAGATGTGATATCCAACTCCTTCCCATTCCAAACCTGAGACCCTTCCGATAGCATGAGATGTGATATCAAACTCCTTCCCATTCCAATCCTGAGATAGCTTGAGATGTGATATCCAACTCCTTCCCATTCCAATCCTGAGACCCTTCCTATACCATGAGATGTGATATCTCAATGCTTCTAATACCAAACCTGACACCCGTCCTAAAACATGAGATGTGAGATCCAAATCCTTCCCCTTCCAAACCTGAGATCTTTCCTTTAGCATGAGATGTGATATCCAACTCCGTCCCATTCCAATCCTGAGACCCTTCCTATAGCATGATATGTGATATCACAATGCTTCTAATACCAAACCTGAGACCCTCCCTTTAGCATGAGATGTGATATCTGACTCCTTCCCATTCCAATCCTGAGACCCTTCTGATAGCATGAGATGTGATATCTCAATGCCTATAATACCAAACCTGAGATCCTTCCGATAGCATGAGATGTGATATCTCAATGCTTCTAATACCAAACCTGAGATCCTTCCTATAACATGAGATGTGATATCCAAATCCTTCCCTTTCCAAACCTGAGACCCTCCCTTTAGCATGAGATGTGATATCCAACTCCTTCCCATTCCAATCCTGAGACCCTTCCGATAGCAGAGATGTGATATCTCAATGCTTATACCAAACCTGAGACCCTTCCTATGGCATGAGATGTCAAATACAACTCCTTCCGATTCCAATGCTGAGACCCTTCCTATAGCATGAGATGGGATATCTCAATGCTTATACCAAACCTGAGACCCTTCCTATAGCATGAGAAGTGGTATCCAACTCCTTCCGATTCCAATCCTGAGACCCTTCCTATAGCATGAGATGTGATATCTCAATGCTTCTAATACCAAACCTGAGATCCTTCCTATAACATGAGATGTGATATCCAACTCCTTCCCATTCCAAACCTGAGACCCTTCCGATAGCATGAGATGTGATATCAAACTCCTTCCCATTCCAATCCTGAGATAGCTTGAGATGTGATATCCAACTCCTTCCCATTCCAATCCTGAGACCCTTCCTATACCATGAGATGTGATATCTCAATGCTTCTAATACCAAACCTGACACCCGTCCTAAAACATGAGATGTGAGATCCAAATCCTTCCCCTTCCAAACCTGAGATCTTTCCTTTAGCATGAGATGTGATATCCAACTCCGTCCCATTCCAATCCTGAGACCCTTCCTATAGCATGATATGTGATATCACAATGCTTCTAATACCAAACCTGAGATCCTTCCTATAACATGAGATGTGTATCCAACTCCTTCCCATTCCAATCCTGAGACCCTTCTGATAGCATGAGATGTGATATCTCAATGCCTATAATACCAAACCTGAGATCCTTCCGATAGCATGAGATGTGATATCTCAATGCTTCTAATACCAAACCTGAGATCCTTCCTATAACATGAGATGTGATATCCAAATCCTTCCCCTTCCAAACCTGAGACCCTCCCTTTAGCATGAGATGTGATATCCAACTCCATCCCATTCCAATCCTGAGACCCTTCCGATAGCAGAGATGTGATATCTCAATGCTTATACCAAACCTGAGACCCTTCCTATGGCATGAGATGTCAAATACAACTCCTTCCGATTCCAATGCTGAGACCCTTCCTATAGCATGAGATGGGATATCTCAATGCTTATACCAAACCTGAGACCCTTCCTATAGCATGAGAAGTGGTATCCAACTCCTTCCGATTCCAATCCTGAGACCCTTCCTATAGCATGAGATGTGATATCTCAATGCTTCTAATACCAAACCTGAGATCCTTCCTATAACATGAGATGTGATATCCAACTCCTTCCCATTCCAAACCTGAGACCCTTCCGATAGCATGAGATGTGATATCAAACACCTTCCCATTCCAATCCTGAGATAGCTTGAGATGTGATATCCAACTCCTTCCCATTCCAATCCTGAGACCCTTCCTATACCATGAGATGTGATATCTCAATGCTTCTAATACCAAACCTGACACCCGTCCTAAAACATGAGATGTGAGATCCAAATCCTTCCCCTTCCAATCCTGAGACCCTTCCTATAGCATGATATGTGATATCACAATGCTTCTAATACCAAACCTGAGATCCTTCCTATAACATGAGATGTGTATCCAACTCCTTCCCATTCCAAACCTGAGACCCTTCCTATAGCATGAGATGTGATATCTTAATGCTTCTAAAACCAAACCTGAGAACCATCCAATAACATATGTGAAATCCAAATCCTTCCCTTTCCAAACCTGAGACCCTTCAGATAGCATGTGGTGTGATATCTCGATGCTTCTAAAACCAAACATGAGAACCATCCTATAACATGAGATGTGAAATCCAAATCCTTCCCTTTCCAAACCTGAGACCCTTCCTATAGCTTGAGATGTGCTATCAAACTCCTTCCCATTCCAATCCTGTGATAGCTTGAGATGTGATATCAAACTCCTTCCCATTCCAATCCTGAGACCCTTCCTATACCATGAGATGTGATATCTCAATGCTTCTAATACCAAACCTGACACCCGTCCTAAAACATGAGATGTGAGATCCAAATCCTTCCCCTTCCAAACCTGAGATCTTTCCTTTAGCATGAGATGTGATATCCAACTCCGTCCCATTCCAATCCTGAGACCCTTCCTATAGCATGATATGTGATATCACAATGCTTCTAATACCAAACCTGAGATCCTTCCTATAACATGAGATGTGTATCCAACTCCTTCCCATTCCAATCCTGAGACCCTTCTGATAGCATGAGATGTGATATCTCAATGCCTATAATACCAAACCTGAGATCCTTCCGATAGCATGAGATGTGATATCTCAATGCTTCTAATACCAAACCTGAGATCCTTCCTATAACATGAGATGTGATATCCAAATCCTTCCCCTTCCAAACCTGAGACCCTCCCTTTAGCATGAGATGTGATATCCAACTCCATCCCATTCCAATCCTGAGACCCTTCCGATAGCAGAGATGTGATATCTCAATGCTTATACCAAACCTGAGACCCTTCCTATGGCATGAGATGTCAAATACAACTCCTTCCGATTCCAATGCTGAGACCCTTCCTATAGCATGAGATGGGATATCTCAATGCTTATACCAAACCTGAGACCCTTCCTATAGCATGAGAAGTGGTATCCAACTCCTTCCGATTCCAATCCTGAGACCCTTCCTATAGCATGAGATGTGATATCTCAATGCTTCTAATACCAAACCTGAGATCCTTCCTATAACATGAGATGTGATAGCCAACTCCTTCCCATTCCAAACCTGAGACCCTTCCGATAGCATGAGATGTGATATCAAACACCTTCCCATTCCAATCCTGAGATAGCTTGAGATGTGATATCCAACTCCTTCCCATTCCAATCCTGAGACCCTTCCTATACCATGAGATGTGATATCTCAATGCTTCTAATACCAAACCTGACACCCGTCCTAAAACATGAGATGTGAGATCCAAATCCTTCCCCTTCCAATCCTGAGACCCTTCCTATAGCATGATATGTGATATCACAATGCTTCTAATACCAAACCTGAGATCCTTCCTATAACATGAGATGTGTATCCAACTCCTTCCCATTCCAAACCTGAGACCCTTCCTATAGCATGAGATGTGATATCTTAATGCTTCTAAAACCAAACCTGAGAACCATCCAATAACATATGTGAAATCCAAATCCTTCCCTTTCCAAACCTGAGACCCTTCAGATAGCATGTGGTGTGATATCTCGATGCTTCTAAAACCAAACATGAGAACCATCCTATAACATGAGATGTGAAATCCAAATCCTTCCCTTTCCAAACCTGAGACCCTTCCTATAGCTTGAGATGTGCTATCAAACTCCTTCCCATTCCAATCCTGTGATAGCTTGAGATGTGATATCAAACTCCTTCCCATTCCAATCCTGAGACCCTTCCTATACCATGAGATGTGATATCTCAATGCTTCTAATACCAAACCTGAGACCCGTCCTAAAACATGAGATGTGAGATCCAAATCCTTCCCCTTCCAAACCTGAGACCCTTCCTATAGCTTGAGATGTGATATCAAACTCCTTCCCATTCCAATCCTGAGATAGCTTGAGATGTGATATCCAACTCCTTCCCATTCCAATCCTGAGACCCTTCCAATAGCATGAAATGTGATATCTCAATGCTTCTAATATCAAAACTGAGACCCTCCCTATAGCATGAGATGTGATATCTAAGTCCTTCCCATTCCTATCCTGAGACCCTTCCGATAGCAGAGATGTGATATCTCAATGCTTATACCAAACCTGAGACCCTTCCTATGGCATGAGATGTGATATCCAACTCCTTCCCATTCCAATCCTGAGACCCTTCCTATAGCATGAGATGTGATATCTCAATGCTTCTATCAAACTTGAGTCCCTTCCTTTAGCATGAGATGTGATATCCAACTCCTTCCCATTCCAATCCTGAGACCCTTCCTATAGCATGAGATGTGATATCTCAAAGCTTCTAATACCAAACCTGAGAACCTTCCTATGGCATGAGATGTGATATCCAACTCCTTCCCATTCCAATCCTGAGACCCTTCCTATAGCATGAGATGTGATATCTCAATGCTTCTATCAAACTTGAGTCCCTTCCTTTAGCATGAGATATGATATCCAAATCCTTCCCCTTCCAAACCTGACACCCTTCCTTTAGCATGAGATGTGATATCCAAATCCTTCCCATTCCAATCCTGAAACCCTTCCTATAGCATGAGATGTGATATCTCAATGTTTCTAATAAAAAACCCGAGACCCTTCCTATAGCAAGAGATGTGATATCCAAATCCTTCCCATTCCAATCCTGAGACCCTTCCTATAACATGAGATGTGATATCCAACTCCTTCCCATTCCAACCTGAGACCCTTCCTATAGCATGAGAAGGGATATCCAACTCCTTCCCATTCCAATCCTGAAACCCTTCCTATAGCATGAGATGTGATATCTCAATGTTTCTAATAAACAACCTGAGACCCTTCCTATAGCAAGAGATGTGACATCCAAATCTTTCCCATACCAATCCTGAGATCCTTCCTATTGGATGAGATGTGATATCCAACTCCTTCCCATTCCAATCCTGAGACCCTTCCTATACCATGAGATGTGATATCTCAATGCTTCTACCAAAACTGAGACCCTTCCTTTAGCATGAGATGTGATATCCAACTCCTTCCCATTCCAATCCTGAGACCCTTCCTATAGCATGGGATGTGATATCTCAATGCCTCTAATACCAAACCTGAGATTCTTCCTATAACATGAGATGTGATAGCTCAATGCTTCTAATACCATACCTGAGACCCTCCCTTTAGCATGAGATGTGATATCCGACTCCTTCCCATTCCAATCCTGAGACCCTTCTGATAGCATGAGATGTGATATCTCAATGCCTCTAATACCAAACCTGAGATTCTTCCTATAACATGAGATGTGATATCTCAATGCTTCTAATACCAAACCTGAGACCCTCCCTTTAGCATGAGATGTGATATCTGACTCCTTCCCATTCCAATCCTGAGACCCTTCTGATAGCATGAGATGTGATATCTCAATGCCTATAATACCAAACCTGAGATCCTTCCGATAGCATGAGATGTGATATCTCAATGCTTCTAATACCAAACCTGAGATCCTTCCTATAACATGAGATGTGATATCCAAATCCTTCCCTTTCCAAACCTGAGACCCTCCCTTTAGCATGAGATGTGATATCCAACTCCTTCCCATTCCAATCCTGAGACCCTTCCGATAGCAGAGATGTGATATCTCAATGCTTATACCAAACCTGAGACCCTTCCTATGGCATGAGATGTCAAATACAACTCCTTCCGATTCCAATGCTGAGACCCTTCCTATAGCATGAGATGGGATATCTCAATGCTTATACCAAACCTGAGACCCTTCCTATAGCATGAGAAGTGGTATCCAACTCCTTCCGATTCCAATCCTGAGACCCTTCCTATAGCATGAGATGTGATATCTCAATGCTTCTAATACCAAACCTGAGATCCTTCCTATAACATGAGATGTGATATCCAACTCCTTCCCATTCCAAACCTGAGACCCTTCCGATAGCATGAGATGTGATATCAAACTCCTTCCCATTCCAATCCTGAGATAGCTTGAGATGTGATATCCAACTCCTTCCCATTCCAATCCTGAGACCCTTCCTATACCATGAGATGTGATATCTCAATGCTTCTAATACCAAACCTGACACCCGTCCTAAAACATGAGATGTGAGATCCAAATCCTTCCCCTTCCAAACCTGAGATCTTTCCTTTAGCATGAGATGTGATATCCAACTCCGTCCCATTCCAATCCTGAGACCCTTCCTATAGCATGATATGTGATATCACAATGCTTCTAATACCAAACCTGAGATCCTTCCTATAACATGAGATGTGTATCCAACTCCTTCCCATTCCAAACCTGAGACCCTTCCTATAGCATGAGATGTGATATCTTAATGCTTCTTAAACCAAACCTGAGAACCATCCAATAACATATGTGAAATCCAAATCCTTCCCTTTCCAAACCTGAGACCCTTCAGATAGCATGTGGTGTGATATCTCAATGCTTCTAAAACCAAACATGAGAACCATCCTATAACATGAGATGTGAAATCCAAATCCGTCCCTTTCCAAACCTGAGACCCTTCCTATAGCTTGAGATGTGCTATCAAACTCCTTCCCATTCCAATCCTGTGACCCTTCCTATAGCATGAGATGTGATATCTCAATGCTTCTAATACCAAACCTGAGATCCTTCCTATAACATGAGATGTGATATCCAACTCCTTCCCATTCCAAACCTGAGACCCTTCCGATAACATGAGATGTGATATCAAACTCCTTCCCATTCCAATCCTGAGATAGCTTGAGATGTGATATCCAACTCCTTCCCATTCCAATCCTGAGACCCTTCCTATACCATGAGATGTGATATCTCAATGCTTCTAATACCAAACCTGACACCCGTCCTAAAACATGAGATGTGAGATCCAAATCCTTCCCCTTCCAAACCTAGAGATCTTTCCTTTAGCATGAGATGTGATATCCAACTCCGTCCCATTCCAATCCTGAGACCCTTCCTATAGCATGATATGTGATATCACAATGCTTCTAATACCAAACCTGAGATCCTTCCTATAACATGAGATGTGTATCCAACTCCTTCCCATTCCAAACCTGAGACCCTTCCTATAGCATGAGATGTGATATCTTAATGCTTCTAAAACCAAACCTGAGAACCATCCAATAACATATGTGAAATCCAAATCCTTCCCTTTCCAAACCTGAGACCCTTCAGATAGCATGTGGTGTGATATCTCAATGCTTCTAAAACCAAACATGAGAACCATCCTATAACATGAGATGTGAAATCCAAATCCTTCCCTTTCCAAACCTGAGACCCTTCCTATAGCTTGAGATGTGCTATCAAACTCCTTCCCATTCCAATCCTGTGATAGCTTGAGATGTGATATCCAACTCCTTCCCATTCCAATCCTGAGACCCTTCCTATACCATGAGATGTGATATCTCAATGCTTCTAATACCAAAATTGAGACCCGTCCTAAAACATGAGATGTGAGATCCAAATCCTTCCCCTTCCAATCCTGAGACCCTTCCTATAGCATGAGATGTGATATCTCAATGCTTCTATCAAACTTGAGTCCCTTCCTTTAGCATGAGATATGATATCCAAATCCTTCCCCTTCCAAACCTGACACCCTTCCTTTAGCATGAGATGTGATATCCAAATCCTTCCCATTCCAATCCTGAAACCCTTCCTATAGCATGAGATGTGATATCTCAATGTCTCTAATAAAATACCTGAGACCCTTCCTATAGCAAGAGATGTGATATCCAAATCCTTCCCATTCCAATCCTGAGACCCTTCCTATAACATGAGATGTGATATCCAACTCCTTCCCATTCCAACCTGAGACCCTTCCTATAGCATGAGAAGGGATATCCAACTCCTTCCCATTCCAATCCTGAAACCCTTCCTATAGCATGAGATGTGATATCTCAATGTTTCTAATAAACAACCTGAGACCCTTCCTATAGCAAGAGATGTGACATCCAAATCTTTCCCATTCCAATCCTGAGATCCTTCCTATTGGATGAGATGTGATATCCAACTCCTTCCCATTCCAATCCTGAGACCCTTCCTATACCATGAGATGTGATATCTCAATGCTTCTACCAAAACTGAGACCCTTCCTTTAGCATGAGATGTGATATCCAACTCCTTCCCATTCCAATCCTGAGACCCTTCCTATAGCATGAGATGTGATATCTCAATGCCTCTAATACCAAACCTGAGATTCTTCCTATAACATGAGATGTGATATCTCAATGCTTCTAATACCAAACCTGAGACCCTCCCTTTAGCATGAGATGTGATATCCGACTCCTTCCCATTCCAATCCTGAGACCCTTCTAATAGCATGAGATGTGATATCTCAATGCCTATAATACCAAACCTGAGATCCTTCCGATAGCATGAGCTGTGATATCTCAATGCTTCTAATACCAAACCTGAGATCCTTCCTATAACATGAGATGTGATATCCAACTCCTTCCCATTCCAATCCTGAGACCCTTCCGATAGCAGAGATGTGATATCTCAATGCTTATACCAAACCTGAGACCCTTCCTATGGCATGAGATGTCAAATACAACTCCTTCCGATTCCAATGCTGAGACCCTTCCTATAGCATGAGATGGGATATCTCAATGCTTATACCAAACCTGAGACCCTTCCTATAGCATGAGAAGTGGTATCCAACTCCTTCCGATTCCAATCCTGAGACCCTTCCTGTAGCATGAGATGTGATATCTCAATGCTTCTAATACCAAACCTGAGATCCTTCCTATACCATGAGATGTGATATCCAACTCCTTCCCATTCCAAACCTGAGACCCTTCCGATAGCATGAGATGTGATATCAAACTCCTTCCCATTCCAATCCTGAGATAGCTTGAGATGTGATATCCAACTCCTTCCCATTCTAATCCTGAGACCCTTCCTATACCATGAGATGTTATATCTCAATGCTTCTAATACCAAACCTGACACCCGTCCTAAAACATGAGATGTGAGATCCAAATCCTTCCCCTTCCAACCCTGAGATCTTTCCTTTAGCATGAGATGTGATATCCAACTCCGTCCCATTCCAATCCTGAGACCCTTCCTATAGCATGATATGTGATATCACAATGCTTCTAATACCAAACCTGAGATCCTTCCTATAACATGAGATGTGTATCCAACTCCTTCCCATTCCAAACCTGAGACCCTTCCTATAGCATGAGGTGTGATATCTTAATGCTTCTAAAACCAAACCTGAGAACCATCCAATAACATATGTGAAATCCAAATCCTTCCCTTTCCAAACCTGAGACCCTTCAGATAGCATGTGGTGTGATATCTCAATGCTTCTAAAACCAAACATGAGAACCATCCTATAACATGAGATGTGAAATCCAAATCCTTCCCTTTCCAAACCTGAGACCCTTCCTATAGCTTGAGATGTGCTATCAAACTCCTTCCCATTCCAATCCTGTGATAGCTTGAGATGTGATATCCAACTCCTTCCCATTCCAATCCTGAGACCCTTCCTATACCATGAGATGTGATATCTCAATGCTTCTAATACCAAACCTGAGACCCGTCCTAAAACATGAGATGTGAGATCCAAATCCTTCCCCTTCCAAACCTGAGACCCTTCCTATAGCTTGAGATGTGATATCAAACTCCTTCCCATTCCAATCCTGAGATAGCTTGAGATGTGATATCCAACTCCTTCCCATTCCAATCCTGAGACCCTTCCGATAGCATGAAATGTGATATCTCAATGCTTCTAATATCAAAACTGAGACCCTCCCTATAGCATGAGATGTGATATCTCAATGCTTATACCAAACCTGAGACCCTTCCTATGGCATGAGATGTGATATCTAACTCCTTCCCATTCCAATCCTGAGACCCTTCCTATAGCATGAGATGGGATATCTCAATGCTTATACCAAACCTGAGACCCTTCCTATAGCATGAGAAGTGGTATCCAACTCCTTCCGATTCCAATCCTGAGACCCTTCCTATAGCATGAGATGTGATATCTCAATGCTTCTAATACCAAACCTGAGATCCTTCCTATAACATGAGATGTGATATCCAACTCCTTCCCATTCCAAACCTGATACCCTTCTGATAGCATGAGATGTGATATCAAACTCCTTCCCATTCCAATCCTGAGATAGCTTGAGATGTGATATCCAACTCCTTCCCATTCCAAACCTGAGACCCTTCCTATAGCATGAGAAGTGGTATCCAACTCCTTCCTATTCCAATCCTGAGACCCTTCCTATAGCATGAGATGTGATTTCTCAATGCTTCTAATACCAAACCTGACACCTGTCCTAAAACATGAGATGTGAGATCCAAATCCTTCCCCTTCCAAACCTGAGATCTTTCCTTTAGCATGAGATGTGATATCCAACTCCTTCCCATTCCAAACCTGAGACCCTTCCGATAGCATGAAATGTGATATCTCAATGCTTCTAATATCAAAACTGAGACCCTCCCTATAGCATGAGATGTGATATCTCAATGCTTATACCAAACCTGAGACCCTTCCTATGGCATGAGATGTGATATCTAACTCCTTCCCATTCCAATCCTGAGACCCTTCCTATAGCATGAGATGGGATATCTCAATGCTTATACCAAACCTGAGACCCTTCCTATGGCATGAGCTGTGATATCTAACTCCTTCCCATTCCAATCCTGAGACCCTTCCTATGGCATGAGATGTGATATCCAACTCCTTCCCATTCCAAACCTGAGACCCTTCCTATAGCATGAGAAGTGGTATCCAACTCCTTCCGATTCCAATCCTGAGACCCTTCCTATAGCATGAGATGTGATTTCTCAATGCTTCTAATACCAAACCTGACACCTGTCCTAAAACATGAGATGTGAGATCCAAATCCTTCCCCTTCCAAACCTGAGATCTTTCCTTTAGCATGAGATGTGATATCCAACTCCGTCCCATTCCAATCCTGAAACCCTTCCTATAGCATGATATGTGATATCACAATGCTTCTAATACCAAACCTGAGATCCTTCCTATAACATGAGATGTGATATCCAACTCCTTCCCATTCCAATCCTGAGACCCTTCCTATACCATGAGATGTTATATCTCAATGCTTCTAATACCAAACCTGACACCCGTCCTAAAACATGAGATGTGAGATCCAAATCCTTCCCCTTCCAACCCTGAGATCTTTCCTTTAGCATGAGATGTGATATCCAACTCTGTCCCATTCCAATCCTGAGACCCTTCCTATAGCATGAGATGTGATATCTTAATGCTTCTAAAACCAAACCTGAGAACCATCCAATAACATATGTGAAATCCAAATCCTTCCCTTTCCAAACCTGAGACCCTTCAGATAGCATGTGGTGTGATATCTCAATGCTTCTAAAACCAAACATGAGAACCATCCTATAACATGAGATGTGAAATCCAAATCCTTCCCTTTCCAAACCTGAGACCCTTCCTATAGCTTGAGATGTGCTATCAAACTCCTTCCCATTCCAATCCTGTGATAGCTTGAGATGTGATATCCAACTCCTTCCCATTCCAATCCTGAGACCCTTCCTATACCATGAGATGTGATATATCAATGCTTCTAATACCAAACCTGAGACCCGTCCTAAAACATGAGATGTGAGATCCAAATCCTTCCCCTTCCAAACCTGAGACCCTTTCTATAGCTTGAGATGTGATATCAAACTCCTTCCCATTCCAATCCTGAGATAGCTTGAGATGTTATATCCAACTCCTTCCCATTCCAATCCTGAGACCCTTCCGATAGCATGAAATGTGATATCTCAATGCTTCTAATATCAAAACTGAGACCCTCCCTATAGCATGAGATGTGATATCTCAATGCTTATACCAAACCTGAGACCCTTCCTATGGCATGAGATGTGATATCTAACTCCTTCCCATTCCAATCCTGAGACCCTTCCTATAGCATGAGATGGGATATCTCAATGCTTATACCAAACCTGAGACCCTTCCTTTAGCATGAGAAGTGGTATCCAACTCCTTCCGATTCCAATCCTGTGACCCTTCCTATAGCATGAGATGTGATATCTCAATGCTTCTAATACCAAACCTGAGATCCTTCCTATAACATGAGATGTGATATCCAACTCCTTCCCATTCCAAACCTGAGACCCTTCCGATAGCATGAGATGTGATATCAAACTCCTTCCCATTCCAATCCTGAGATAGCTTGAGATGTGATATCCAACTCCTTCCCATTCCAATCCTGAGACCCTTCCTATACCATGAGATGTGATTTCTCAATGCTTCTAATACCAAACCTGACACCTGTCCTAAAACATGAGATGTGAGATCCAAATCCTTCCCCTTCCAAACCTGAGATCTTTCCTTTAGCATGAGATGTGATATCCAACTCCGTCCCATTCCAATCCTGAGACCCTTCCTATAGCATGAGATGTGATATCTCAATGCTTCTAATACCAAACCTGAGATCCTTCCTATAACATGAGATGTGATATCCAACTCCTTCCCATTCCAAACCTGAGACCCTTCCGATAGCATGAGATGTGATATCAAACTCCTTCCCATTCCAATCCTGAGATAGCTTGAGATGTGATATCCAACTCCTTCCCATTCCAATCCTGAGACCCTTCCTATACCATGAGATGTGATATCACAATGCTTCTAATACCAAACCTGAGATCCTTCCTATAGCATGAGATGTGTATCCAACTCCTTCCCATTCCAAACCTGAGACACTTCCTATAGCATGAGATGTGATATCTTAATGCTTCTAAAACCAAACCTGAGAACCATCCAATAACATATGTGAAATCCAAATCCTTCCCTTTCCAAACCTGAGACCCTTCAGATAGCATGTGGCGTGATATCTCAATGCTTCTAAAACCAAACATGAGAACCATCCTATAACATGAGATGTGAAATCCAAATCCTTCCCTTTCCAAACCTGAGACCCTTCCTATAGCTTGAGATGTGCTATCAAACTCCTTCCCATTCCAATCCTGTGATAGCTTGAGATGTGATATCCAACTCCTTCCCATTCCAATCCTGAGACCCTTCCTATACCATGAGATGTGATATCTCAATGCTTCTAATACCAAACCTGAGACCCGTCCTAAAACATGAGATGTGAGATCCAAATCCTTCCCCTTCCAAACCTGAGACCCTTCCTATAGCTTGAGATGTGATATCAAACTCCTTCCCATTCCAATCCTGAGATAGCTTGAGATGTGATATCCAACTCCTTCCCATTCCAATCCTGAGACCCTTCCGATAGCATGAAATGTGATATCTCAATGCTTCTAATATGAAAACTGAGACCCTCCCTATAGCATGAGATGTGATATCTAAGTCCTTCCCATTCCTATCCTGAGACCCTTCCGATAGCAGAGATGTGATATCTCAATGCTTATACCAAACGTGAGACCCTTCCTATGGCATGAGATGTGATATCCAACTCCTTCCCATTCCAATCCTGAGACCCTTCCTATAGCATGAGATGTGATATCTCAATGCTTCTATCAAACTCGAGTCCCTTCCTTTAGCATGAGATGTGATATCCAACTCCTTCCCATTCAAATCCTGAGACCCTTCCTATAGCATGAGATGTGATATCTCAAAGCTTCTAATACCAAACCTGAGACCCTTCCTATGGCATGAGATGTGATATCCAACTCCTTCCCATTCCAATCCTGAGACCCTTCCTATAGCATGAGATGTGATATCTCAATGCTTCTATCAAACTTGAGTACCTTCGTTTAGCATGAGATATGATATCCAAATCCTTCCCCTTTCAAACCTGACACCCTTCCTTTAGCATGAGATGTGATATCCAAATCCTTCCCATTCCAATCCTGAAACCCTTCCTATAGCATGAGATGTGATATCTCAATGTTTCTAATAAAAAACCTGAGACCCTTCCTATAGCAAGAGATGTGATATCCAAATCCTTCCCATTCCAATCCTGAGACCCTTCCTATAACATGAGATGTGATATCCAACTCCTTCCCATTCCAACCTGAGACCCTTCCTATAGCATGAGAAGGGATATCCAACTCCTTCCCATTCCAATCCTGAAACCCTTCCTATAGCATGAGATGTGATATCTCAATGTTTCTAATAAACAACCTGAGACCCTTCCTATAGCAAGAGATGTGACATCCAAATCTTTCCCATTCCAATCCTGAGATCCTTCCTATTGGATGAGATGTGATATCCAACTCCTTCCCATTCCAATCCTGAGACCCTTCCTATACCATGAGATGTGATATCTCAATGCTTCTACCAAAACTGAGACCCTTCCTTAAGCATGAGATGTGATATCCAACTCCTTCCCATTCCAATCCTGAGACCCTTCCTATAGCATGAGATGTGATATCTCAATGCCTCTAATACCAAACCTGAGATTCTTCCTATAACATGAGATGTGATATCTCAATGCTTCTAATACCAAACCTGAGACCCTCCCTTTAGCATGAGATGTGATATCCGACTCCTTCCCATTCCAATCCTGAGACCCTTCTGATAGCATGAGATGTGATATCTCAATGCCTCTAATACCAAACCTGAGATTCTTCCTATAACATGAGATGTGATATCTCAATGCTTCTAATACCAAACCTGAGACCCTCCCTTTAGCATGAGATGTGATATCCGACTCCTTCCCATTCCAATCCTGAGACCCTTCTGATAGCATAAGATGTGATATCTCAATGCCTATAATACCAAACCTGAGATCCTTCTGATAGCATGAGATGTGATATCTCAATGCTTCTAATACCAAACCTGAGATCCTTCCTATAACATGAGATGTGATATCCAAATCCTTCCCCTTCCAAACCTGAGACCCTCCCTTTAGCATGAGATGTGATATCCAACTCCTTCCCATTCCAATCCTGAGAACCTTCCGATAGCAGAGATGTGATATCTCAATGCTTATACCAAACCTGAGACCCTTCCTATGGCATGAGATGTCAAATACAACTCCTTCCGATTCCAATGCTGAGACCCTTCCTATAGCATGAGATGGGATATCTCAATGCTTATACCAAACCTGAGACCCTTCCGATAGCATGAGAAGTGGTATCCAACTCCTTCCGATTCCAATCCTGAGACCCTTCCTATAGCATGAGATGTGATATCTCAATGCTTCTAATACCAAACCTGAGATCCTTCCTATAACATGAGATGTGATATCCAACTCCTTCCCATTCCAATCCTGAGATAGCTTGAGATGTGATATCCAACTCCTTCCCATTCCAATCCTGAGACCCTTCCTATACCATGAGATGTGATATCTCAATGCTTCTAATACCAAACCTGACACCCGTCCTAAAACATGAGATGTGAGATCCAAATCCTTCCCCTTCCAAACCTGAGATCTTTCCTTTAGCATGAGATGTGATATCCAACTCCGTCCCATTCCAATCCTGAGACCCTTCCTATAGCATGAGATGTGATATCTTAATGCTTCTAAAACCAAACCTGAGAACCATCCAATAACATATGTGAAATCCAAATCCTTCCCTTTCCAAACCTGAGACCCTTCAGATAGCATGTGGTGTGATATCTCAATGCTTCTAAAACCAAACATGAGAACCATCCTATAACATGAGATGTGAAATCCAAATCCTTCCCTTTCCAAACCTGAGACCCTTCCTATAGCTTGAGATGTGCTATCAAACTCCTTCCCATTCCAATCCTGAGACCCTTCCTATACCATGAGATGTGATATCTCAATGCTTCTAATACCAAACCTGACACCCGTCCTAAAACATGAGATGTGAGATCCAAATCCTTCCCCTTCCAATCCTGAGACCCTTCCTATAGCATGATATGTGATATCACAATGCTTCTAATACCAAACCTGAGATCCTTCCTATAACATGAGATGTGTATCCAACTCCTTCCCATTCCAAACCTGAGACCCTTCCTATAGCATGAGATGTGATATCTTAATGCTTCTAAAACCAAACATGAGAACCATCCTATAACATGAGATGTGAAATCCAAATCCTTCCCCTTCCAAACCTGAGACCCTTCCTATACCATGAGATGTGATATCTCAATGCTTCTAATACCAAACCTGAGACCCGTCCTAAAACATGAGATGTGAGATCCAAATCCTTCCCCTTCCAAACCTGAGACCCTTCCTATAGCTTGAGATGTGATATCAAACTCCTTCCCATTCCAATCCTGAGATAGCTTGAGATGTGATATCCAACTCCTTCCCATTCCAATCCTGAGACCCTTCCTATAGCATGAGATGTGATATCTCAATGCCTCTAATACCAAACCTGAGATTCTTCCTATAACATGAGATGTGATATCTCAATGCTTCTAATACCAAACCTGAGACCCTCCCTTTAGCATGAGATGTGATATCCGACTCCTTCCCATTCCAATCCTGAGACCCTTCTGATAGCATGAGATGTGATATCTCAATGCCTCTAATACCAAACCTGAGATTCTTCCTATAACATGAGATGTGATATCTCAATGCTTCTAACACCAAACCTGAGACCCTCCCTTTAGCATGAGATGTGATATCCGACTCCTTCCCATTCCAATCCTGAGACCCTTCTGATAGCATGAGATGTGATATCTCAATGCCTATAATACCAAACCTGAGATCCTTCCGATAGCATGAGATGTGATATCTCAATGCTTCTAATACCAAACCTGAGATCCTTCCTATAACATGAGATGTGATATCCAAATCCTTCCCCTTCCAAACCTGAGACCCTCCCTTTAGCATGAGATGTGATATCCAACTCCTTCCCATTCCAATCCTGAGACCCTTCCGATAGCAGAGATGTGATATCTCAATGCTTATACCAAACCTGAGACCCTTCCTATGGCATGAGATGTCAAATATAACTCCTTCCGATTCCAATGCTGAGACCCTTCCTATAGCATGAGATGGGATATCTCAATGCTTATACCAAACCTGAGACCCTTCCTATAGCATGAGAAGTGGTATCCAACTCCTTCCGATTCCAATCCTGAGACCCTTCCTATAGCATGAGATGTGATATCTCAATGCTTCTAATACCAAACCTGAGATCCTTCCTATAACATGAGATGTGATATCCAACTCCTTCCCATTCCAAACCTGAGACCCTTCCGATAGCATGAGATGTGATATCAAACTCCTTCCCATTCCAATCCTGAGATAGCTTGAGATGTGATATCCAACTCCTTCCCATTCCAATCCTGAGACCCTTCCTATACCATGAGATGTGATATCTCAATGCTTCTAATACCAAACCTGACACCCGTCCTAAAACATGAGATGTGAGATCCAAATCCTTCCCCTTCCAATCCTGAGACCCTTCCTATAGCATGATATGTGATATCACAATGCTTCTAATACCAAACCTGAGATCCTTCCTATAACATGAGATTTGTATCCAACTCCTTCCCATTCCAAACCTGAGACCCTTCCTATAGCATGAGATGTGATATCTTAATGCTTCTAAAACCAAACCTGAGAACCATCCAATAACATATGTGAAATCCAAATCCTTCCCTTTCCAAACCTGAGACCCTTCAGATAGCATGTGGTGTGATATCTCAATGCTTCTAAAACCAAACATGAGAACCATCCTATAGCTTGAGATGTGCTATCAAACTCCTTCCCATTCCAATCCTGTGATAGCTTGAGATGTGAGATCCAAATCCTTCCCCTTCCAAACCTGAGACCCTTCCTATAGCTTGAGATGTGATATCAAACTCCTTCCCATTCCAATCCTGAGATAGCTTGAGATGTGATATCCAACTCCTTCCCATTCCAATCCTGAGACCCTTCCAATAGCATGAAATGTGATATCTCAATGCTTCTAATATCAAAACTGAGACCCTCCCTATAGCATGAGAAGTGATATCTAAGTCCTTCCCATTCCTATCCTGAGACCCTTCCGATAGCAGAGATGTGATATCTCAATGCTTATACCAAACCTGAGACCCTTCCTATGGCATGAGATGTGATATCCAACTCCTTCCCATTCCAATCCTGAGACCCTTCCTATAGCATGAGATGTGATATCTCAATGCTTCTATCAAACTTGAGTCCCTTCCTTTAGCATGAGATGTGATATCCAACTCCTTCCCATTCCAATCCTGAGACCCTTCCTATAGCATGAGATGTGATATCTCAAAGCTTCTAATACCAAACCTGATACCCTTCCTATGGCATGAGATGTGATATCAAACTCCTTCCCATTCCAATCCTGAGACCCTTCCTATAGCATGAGATGTGATATCTCAATGCTTCTATCAAACTTGAGTCCCTTCCTTTAGCATGAGATATGATATCCAAATCCTTCCCCTTCCAAACCTGACACCCTTCCTTTAGCATGAGATGTGATATCCAAATCCTTCCCATTCCAATCCTGAAACCCTTCCTATAGCATGAGATGTGATATCTCAATGTTTCTGATAAAAAACCTGAGACCCTTCCTATAGCAAGAGATGTGATATCCAAATCCTTCCCATTCCAATCCTGAGACCCTTCCTATAACATGAGATGTGATATCCAACTCCTTCCCATTCCAACCTGAGACCCTTCCTATAGCATGAGAAGGGATATCCAACTCCTTCCCATTCCAATCCTGAAACCCTTCCTATAGCATGAGATGTGATATCTCAATGTTTCTAATAAACAACCTGAGACCCTTCCTATAGCAAGAGATGTGACATCCAAATCTTTCCCATTCCAATCCTGAGATCCTTCCTATTGGATGAGATGTGATATCCAACTCCTTCCCATTCCAATCCTGAGACCCTTCCTATACCATGAGATGTGATATCTCAATGCTTCTACCAAAACTGAGACCCTTCCTTTAGCATGAGATGTGATATCCAACTCCTTCCCATTCCAATCCTGAGACCCTTCCTATAGCATGAGATGTGATATCTCAATGCCTCTAATACCAAACCTGAGATTCTTCCTATAACATGAGATGTGATATCTCAATGCTTCTAATACCAAACCTGAGACCCTCCCTTTAGCATGAGATGTGATATCCGACTCCTTACCATTCCAATCCTGAGACCCTTCTGATAGCATGAGATGTGATATCTCAATGCCTCTAATACCAAACCTGAGATTCTCCCTATAACATGAGATGTGATATCTCAATGCTTCTAATACCAAACCTGAGACCCTCCCTTTAGCATGAGATGTGATATCTGACTCCTTCCCATTCCAATCCTGAGACCCTTCTGATAGCATGAGATGTGATATCTCAATGCCTATAATACCAAACCTGAAATCCTTCCGATAGCATGAGATGTGATATCTCAATGCTTCTAATACCAAACCTGAGACCCTTCCTATAACATGAGATGTGATATCCAAATCCTTCCCCTTCCAAACCTGAGACCCTCCCTTTAGCATGAGATGTGATATCCAACTCCTTCCCATTCCAATCCTGAGACCCTTCCGATAGCAGAGATGTGATATCTCAATGCTTATACCAAACCTGAGACCCTTCCTATGGCATGAGATGTCAAATACAACTCCTTCCGATTCCAATGCTGAGACCCTTCCTATAGCATGAGATGGGATATCTCAATGCTTATACCAAACCTGAGACCCTTCCTATAGCATGAGAAGTGGTATCCAACTCCTTCCGATTCCAATCCTGAGACCCTTCCTATAGCATGAGATGTGATATCTCAATGCTTCTAATACCAAACCTGAGATCCTTCCTATAACATGAGATGTGATATCCAACTCCTTCCCATTCCAAACCTGAGACCCTTCCGATAGCATGAGATGTGATATCAAACTCCTTCCCATTCCAATCCTGAGATAGCTTGAGATGTGATATCCAACTCCTTCCCATTCCAATCCTGAGACCCTTCCTATACCATGAGATGTGATATCTCAATGCTTCTAATACCAAACCTGACACCCGTCCTAAAACATGAGATGTGAGATCCAAATCCTTCCCCTTCCAAACCTGAGATCTTTCCTTTAGCATGAGATGTGATATCCAACTCCGTCCCATTCCAATCCTGAGACCCTTCCTATAGCATGATATGTGATATCACAATGCTTCTAATACCAAACCTGAGATCCTTCCTATAACATGAGATGTGTATCCAACTCCTTCCCATTCCAAACCTGAGACCCTTCCTATAGCATGAGATGTGGTTCTTAATGCTTCTAAAACCAAACCTGAGAACCATCCAATAACATATGTGAAATCCAAATCCTTCCCTTTCCAAACCTGAGACCCTTCAGATAGCATGTGGTGTGATATCTCAATGCTTCTAAAACCAAACATGAGAACCATCCTATAACATGAGATGTGAAATCCAAATCCTTCCCTTTCCAAACCTGAGACCCTTCCTATAGCTTGAGATGTGCTATCAAACTCCTTCCCATTCCAATCCTGTGACCCTTCCTATAGCATGAGATGTGATATCTCAATGCTTCTAATACCAAACCTGAGATCCTTCCTATAACATGAGATGTGATATCCAACTCCTTCCCATTCCAAACCTGAGACCCTTCCTATAGCATGAGATGTGATATCTTAATGCTTCTAAAACCAAACATGAGAACCATCCTATAACATGAGATGTGAAATCCAAATCCTTCCCCTTCCAAACCTGAGACCCTTCCTATACCATGAGATGTGATATCTCAATGCTTCTAATACCAAACCTGAGACCCGTCCTAAAACATGAGATGTGAGATCCAAATCCTTCCCCTTCCAAACCTGAGACCCTTCCTATAGCTTGAGATGTGATATCAAACTCCTTCCCATTCCAATCCTGAGATAGCTTGAGATGTGATATCCAACTCCTTCCCATTCCAATCCTGAGACCCTTCCTATAGCATGAGATGTGATATCTCAATGCCTCTAATACCAAACCTGAGATTCTTCCTATAACATGAGATGTGATATCTCAATGCTTCTAATACCAAACCTGAGACCCTCCCTTTAGCATGAGATGTGATATCCGACTCCTTCCCATTCCAATCCTGAGACCCTTCTGATAGCATGAGATGTGATATCTCAATGCCTCTAATACCAAACCTGAGATTCTTCCTATAACATGAGATGTGATATCTCAATGCTTCTAACACCAAACCTGAGACCCTCCCTTTAGCATGAGATGTGATATCCGACTCCTTCCCATTCCAATCCTGAGACCCTTCTGATAGCATGAGATGTGATATCTCAATGCCTATAATACCAAACCTGAGATCCTTCCGATAGCATGAGATGTGATATCTCAATGCTTCTAATACCAAACCTGAGATCCTTCCTATAACATGAGATGTGATATCCAAATCCTTCCCCTTCCAAACCTGAGACCCTCCCTTTAGCATGAGATGTGATATCCAACTCCTTCCCATTCCAATCCTGAGACCCTTCCGATAGCAGAGATGTGATATCTCAATGCTTATACCAAACCTGAGACCCTTCCTATGGCATGAGATGTCAAATATAACTCCTTCCGATTCCAATGCTGAGACCCTTCCTATAGCATGAGATGGGATATCTCAATGCTTATACCAAACCTGAGACCCTTCCTATAGCATGAGAAGTGGTATCCAACTCCTTCCGATTCCAATCCTGAGACCCTTCCTATAGCATGAGATGTGATATCTCAATGCTTCTAATACCAAACCTGAGATCCTTCCTATAACATGAAATGTGATATCCAACTCCTTCCCATTCCAAACCTGAGACCCTTCCGATAGCATGAGATGTGATATCAAACTCCTTCCCATTCCAATCCTGAGATAGCTTGAGATGTGATATCCAACTCCTTCCCATTCCAATCCTGAGACCCTTCCTATACCATGAGATGTGATATCTCAATGCTTCTAATACCAAACCTGACACCCGTCCTAAAACATGAGATGTGAGATCCAAATCCTTCCCCTTCCAATCCTGAGACCCTTCCTATAGCATGATATGTGATATCACAATGCTTCTAATACCAAACCTGAGATCCTTCCTATAACATGAGATTTGTATCCAACTCCTTCCCATTCCAAACCTGAGACCCTTCCTATAGCATGAGATGTGATATCTTAATGCTTCTAAAACCAAACCTGAGAACCATCCAATAACATATGTGAAATCCAAATCCTTCCCTTTCCAAACCTGAGACCCTTCAGATAGCATGTGGTGTGATATCTCAATGCTTCTAAAACCAAACATGAGACCCTTCCTATAGCTTGAGATGTGATATCAAACTCCTTCCCATTCCAATCCTGAGATAGCTTGAGATGTGACATCCAACTCCTTCCCATTCCAATCCTGAGACCCTTCCAATAGCATGAAATGTGATATCTCAATGCTTCTAATATCAAAACTGAGACCCTCCCTATAGCATGAGAAGTGATATCTAAGTCCTTCCCATTCCTATCCTGAGACCCTTCCGATAGCAGAGATGTGATATCTCAATGCTTATACCAAACCTGAGACCCTTCCTATGGCATGAGATGTGATATCCAACTCCTTCCCATTCCAATCCTGAGACCCTTCCTATAGCATGAGATGTGATATCTCAATGCTTCTATCAAACTTGAGTCCCTTCCTTTAGCATGAGATGTGATATCCAACTCCTTCCCATTCCAATCCTGAGACCCTTCCTATAGCATGAGATGTGATATCTCAAAGCTTCTAATACCAAACCTGATACCCTTCCTATGGCATGAGATGTGATATCAAACTCCTTCCCATTCCAATCCTGAGACCCTTCCTATAGCATGAGATGTGATATCTCAATGCTTCTATCAAACTTGAGTCCCTTCCTTTAGCATGAGATATGATATCCAAATCCTTCCCCTTCCAAACCTGACACCCTTCATTTAGCATGAGATGTGATATCCAAATCCTTCCCATTCCAATCCTGAAACCCTTCCTATAGCATGAGATGTGATATCTCAATGTTTCTGATAAAAAACCTGAGACCCTTCCTATAGCAAGAGATGTGATATCCAAATCCTTCCCATTCCAATCCTGAGACCCTTCCTATAACATGAGATGTGATATCCAACTCCTTCCCATTCCAACCTGAGACCCTTCCTATAGCATGAGAAGGGATATCCAACTCCTTCCCATTCCAATCCTGAAACCCTTCCTATAGCATGAGATGTGATATCTCAATGTTTCTAATAAACAACCTGAGACCCTTCCTATAGCAAGAGATGTGACATCCAAATCTTTCCCATTCCAATCCTGAGATCCTTCCTATTGGATGAGATGTGATATCCAACTCCTTCCCATTCCAATCCTGAGACCCTTCCTATACCATGAGATGTGATATCTCAATGCTTCTACCAAAACTGAGACCCTTCCTTTAGCATGAGATGTGATATCCAACTCCTTCCCATTCCAATCCTGAGACCCTTCCTATAGCATGAGATGTGATATCTCAATGCCTCTAATACCAAACCTGAGATTCTTCCTATAACATGAGATGTGATATCTCAATGCTTCTAATACCAAACCTGAGACCCTCCCTTTAGCATGAGATGTGATATCCGACTCCTTACCATTCCAATCCTGAGACCCTTCTGATAGCATGAGATGTGATATCTCAATGCCTCTAATACCAAACCTGAGATTCTTCCTATAACATGAGATGTGATATCTCAATGCTTCTAATACCAAACCTGAGACCCTCCCTTTAGCATGAGATGTGATATCTGACTCCTTCCCATTCCAATCCTGAGACCCTTCTGATAGCATGAGATGTGATATCTCAATGCCTATAATACCAAACCTGAAATCCTTCCGATAGCATGAGATGTGATATCTCAATGCTTCTAATACCAAACCTGAGACCCTTCCTATAACATGAGATGTGATATCCAAATCCTTCCCCTTCCAAACCTGAGACCCTCCCTTTAGCATGAGATGTGATATCCAACTCCTTCCCATTCCAATCCTGAGACCCTTCCGATAGCAGAGATGTGATATCTCAATGCTTATACCAAACCTGAGACCCTTCCTATGGCATGAGATGTCAAATACAACTCCTTCCGATTCCAATGCTGAGACCCTTCCTATAGCATGAGATGGGATATCTCAATGCTTATACCAAACCTGAGACCCTTCCTATAGCATGAGAAGTGGTATCCAACTCCTTCCGATTCCAATCCTGAGACCCTTCCTATAGCATGAGATGTGATATCTCAATGCTTCTAATACCAAACCTGAGATCCTTCCTATAACATGAGATGTGATATCCAACTCCTTCCCATTCCAAACCTGAGACCCTTCCGATAGCATGAGATGTGATATCAAACTCCTTCCCATTCCAATCCTGAGATAGCTTGAGATGTGATATCCAACTCCTTCCCATTCCAATCCTGAGACCCTTCCTATACCATGAGATGTGATATCTCAATGCTTCTAATACCAAACCTGACACCCGTCCTAAAACATGAGATGTGAGATCCAAATCCTTCCCCTTCCAAACCTGAGATCTTTCCTATAGCATGATATGTGATATCACAATGCTTCTAATACCAAACCTGAGATCCTTCCTATAACATGAGATGTGTATCCAACTCCTTCCCATTCCAAACCTGAGACCCTTCCTATAGCATGAGATGTGGTTCTTAATGCTTCTAAAACCAAACCTGAGAACCATCCAATAACATATGTGAAATCCAAATCCTTCCCTTTCCAAACCTGAGACCCTTCAGATAGCATGTGGTGTGATATCTCAATGCTTCTAAAACCAAACATGAGAACCATCCTATAACATGAGATGTGAAATCCAAATCCTTCCCTTTCCAAACCTGAGACCCTTCCTATAGCTTGAGATGTGCTTTCAAACTCCTTCCCATTCCAATCCTGTGACCCTTCCTATAGCATGAGATGTGATATCTCAATGCTTCTAATACCAAACCTGAGATCCTTCCTATAACATGAGATGTGATATCCAACTCCTTCCCATTCCAAACCTGAGACCCTTCCGATAACATGAGATGTGATATCAAACTCCTTCCCATTCCAATCCTGAGATAGCTTGAGATGTGATATCCAACTCCTTCCCATTCCAATCCTGAGACCCTTCCTATACCATGAGATGTGATATCTCAATGCTTCTAATACCAAACCTGACACCCGTCCTAAAACATGAGATGTGAGATCCAAATCCTTCCCCTTCCAAACCTAGAGATATTTCCTTTAGCATGAGATGTGATATCCAACTCCGTCCCATTCCAATCCTGAGACCCTTCCAATAGCATGATATGTGATATCACAATGCTTCTAATACCAAACCTGAGATCCTTCCTATAACATGAGATGTGTATCCAACTCCTTCCCATTCCAAACCTGAGACCCTTCCTATAGCATGAGATGTGATATCTTAATGCTTCTAAAACCAAACATGAGAACCATCCAATAACATATGTGAAATCCAAATCCTACCCTTAGCATACCTGAGACCCTTCAGATAGCATGTGGTGTGATATCTCAATGCTTCTAAAACCAAACATGAGAACCATCCTATAACATGAGATGTGAAATCCAAATCCTTCCCTTTCCAAACCTGAGACCCTTCCTATAGCTTGAGATGTGCTATCAAACTCCGTCCCATTCCAATCCTGAGACCCTTCCTATACCATGAGATGTGATATCTCAATGCTTCTAATACCAAACCTGAGACCCGTCCTAAAACATGAGATGTGAGATCCAAATCCTTCCCCTTCCAATCCTGAGACCCTTCCTATAGCATGAGATGTGATATCTCAATGCTTCTATCAAACTTGAGTCCCTTCCTTTAGCATGAGATATGATATCCAAATCCTTCCCCTTCCAAACCTGACACCCTTCCTTTAGCATGAGATGTGATATCCAAATCCTCCCCATTCCAATACTGAAACCCTTCCTATAGCATGAGATGTGATATCTCAATGTTTCTAATAAAAAATCTGAGACCCTTCCTATAGCAAGAGATGTGATATCCAAATCCTTCCCATTCCAATCCTGAGACCCTTCCTATAACATGAGATGTGATATCCAACTCCTTCCCATTCCAACCTGAGACCCTTCCTATAGCATGAGAAGGGCTATCCAACTCCTTCCCATTCCAATCCTGAAACCCTTCCTATAGCATGAGATGTGATATCTCAATGTTTCTAATAAACAACCTGAAACCCTTCCTATAGCAAGAGATGTGACATCCAAATCTTTCCCATTCCAATCCTGAGATCCTTCCTATTGGATGAGATGTGATATCCAACTCCTTCCCATTCCAATCCTGAGACCCTTCCTATACCATGAGATGTGATATCTCAATGCTTCTACCAAAACTGAGACCCTTCCTTTAGCATGAGATGTGATATCCAACTCCTTCCCATTCCAATCCTGAGACCCTTCCTATAGCATGAGATGTGATATCTCAATGCCTCTAATACCAAACCTGAGATTCTTCCTATAACATGAGATGTGATATCTCAATGCTTCTAATACCAAACCTGAGACCCTCCCTTTAGCATGAGATGTGATATCTGACTCCTTCCCATTCCAATCCTGAGACCCTTCTGATAGCATGAGATGTGATATCTCAATGCCTATAATACCAAACCTGAGATCCTTCCGATAGCATGAGATGTGATATCTCAATGCTTCTAATACCAAACCTGAGATCCTTCCTATAACATGAGATGTGATATCCAAATCCTTCCTCTTCCAAACCTGAGACCCTCCCTTTAGCATGAGATGTGATATCCAACTCCTTCCCATTCCAATCCTGAGACCCTTCCGATAGCAGAGATGTGATATCTCAATGCTTATACCAAACCTGAGACCCTTCCTATGGCATGAGATGTCAAATACCACTCCTTCCGATTCCAATGCTGAGACCCTTCCTATAGCATGAGATGGGATATCTCAATGCTTATACCAAACCTGAGACCCTTCCTATAGCATGAGAAGTGGTATCCAACTCCTTCCGATTCCAATCCTGAGACCCTTCCTGTAGCATGAGATGTGATATCTCAATGCTTCTAATACCAAACCTGAGATCCTTCCTATAACATGAGATGTGATAGCCAACTCCTTCCCATTCCAAACCTGAGACCGTTCCGATAGCTTGAGATGTGATATCCAACTCCTTCCCATTCCAATCCTGAGACCCTTCCGATAGCATGAAATGTGATATCTCAATGCTTCTAATACCAAACCTGACACCCGTCCTAAAACATGAGATGTGAGATCCACATCCTTCCCCTTCCAACCCTGAGATCTTTCCTTTAGCATGAGATGTGATATCTAAATCCTTCCCCTTCCAATCCTGAGACCCTTCCTATAGCATGATATGTGATATCACAATGCTTCTAATACCAAACCTGAGATCCTTCCTATAACATGAGATGTGTATCCAACTCCTTCCCATTCCAAACCTGAGACCCTTCCTATAGCATGAGATGTGATATCTTAATGCTTCTAAAACCAAACCTGAGAACCATCCAATAACATATGTGAAATCCAAATCCTTCCCTTTCCAAACCTGAGACCCTTCAGATAGCATGTGGTGTGATATCTCAATGCTTCTAAAACCAAACATGAGAACCATCCTATAACATGAGATGTGAAATCCAAATCCTTCCCTTTCCAAACCTGAGACCCTTCCTATAGCTTGAGATGTGCTATCAAACTCCTTCCCATTCCAATCCTGTGATAGCTTGAGATGTGATATCCAACTCCTTCCCATTCCAATCCTGAGACCCTTCCTATACCATGAGATGTGATATCTCAATGCTTCTAATACCAAACCTGAGACCCGTCCTAAAACATGAGATGTGAGATCCAAATCCTTCCCCTTCCAAACCTGAGACCCTTCCTATAGCATGAGATGTGATATCTCAATGCTTCTAATACCAAACCTGAGATCCTTCCTATAACATGAGATGTGATATCCAACTCCTTCCCATTCCAAACCTGAGACCCTTCCGATAGCATGAGATGTGATATCAAACTCCTTCCCATTCCAATCCTGAGATAGCTTGAGATGTGATATCCAACTCCTTTCCATTCCAATCCTGAGACCCTTCCTATACCATGAGATGTGATATCTCAATGCTTCTAATACCAAACCTGACACCCGTCCTAAAACATGAGATGTGAGATCCAAATCCTTCCCCTTCCAATCCTGAGACCCTTCCTATAGCATGATATGTGATATCACAATGCTTCTAATACCAAACCTGAGATCCTTCCTATAACATGAGATGTGTATCCAACTCCTTCCCATTCCAAACCTGAGACCCTTCTTATAGCATGAGATGTGATATCTTAATGCTTCTAAAACCAAACCTGAGAACCATCCAATAACATATGTGAAATCCAAATCCTTCCCTTTCCAAACCTGAGACCCTTCAGATAGCATGTGGTGTGATATCTCAATGCTTCTAAAACCAAACATGAGAACCATCCTATAACATGAGATGTGAAATCCAAATCATTCCCTTTCCAAACCTGAGACCCTTCCTATAGCTTGAGATGTGCTATCAAACTCCTTCCCATTCCAATCCTGTGATAGCTTGAGATGTGATATCCAACTCCTTCCCATTCCAATCCTGAGACCCTTCCTATACCATGAGATGTGATATCTCAATGCTTCTAATACCAAACCTGAGACCCGTCCTAAAACATGAGATGTGAGATCCAAATCCTTCCCCTTCCAAACCTGAGACCCTTCCTATAGCTTGAGATGTGATATCAAACTCCTTCCCATTCCAATCCTGAGATAGCTTGAGATGTGGTATCCAACTCCTTCCCATTCCAATCCTGAGACCCTTCTGATAGCATGAAATGTGATATCTCAATGCTTCTAATATGAAAACTGAGACCCTCCCTATAGCATGAGATGTGATATCTAAGTCCTTCCCATTCCTATCCTGAGACCCTTCCGATAGCAGAGATGTGATATCTGAATGCTTATACCAAACCTGAGACCCTTCCTATGGCATGAGATGTGATATCCAACTCCTTCCCATTCCAATCCTGAGACCCTTCCTATAGCATGAGATGTGATATCTCAATGCTTCTATCAAACTTGAGTCCCTTCCTTTAGCATGAGATGTGATATCCAACTCCTTCCCATTCCAATCCTGAGACCCTTCCTATAGCATGAGATGTGATATCTCAATGCTTCTATCAAACTTGAGTCCCTTCCTTTAGCATGAGATATGATATCCAAATCCTTCCCATTCCAACCTGAGACCCTTCCTATAGCATGAGAAGGGATATCCAACTCCTTCCCATTCCAATCCTGAAACCCTTCCTATAGCATGAGATGTGATAACTCAATGTTTCTAATAAACAACCTGAGACCCTTCCTATAGCAAGAGATGTGACATCCAAATCTTTCCCATTCCAATCCTGAGATCCTTCCTATTGGATGAGATGTGATATCCAACTCCTTCCCATTCCAATCCTGAGACCCTTCCTATACCATGACATGTGATATCTCAATGCTTCTACCAAAACTGAGACCCTTCCTTAAGCATGAGATGTGATATCCAACTCCTTCCCATTCCAATCCTGAGACCCTTCCTATAGCATGAGATGTGATATCTCAATGCCTCTAATACCAAACCTGAGATTCTTCCTATAACATGAGATGTGATATCTCAATGCTTCTAATACCAAACCTGAGACCCTCCCTTTAGCATGAGATGTGATATCCGACTCCTTCCCATTCCAATCCTGAGACCCTTCTGATAGCATGAGATGTGATATCTCAATGCCTCTAATACCAAACCTGAGATTCTTCCTATAACATGAGATGTGATATCTCAATGCTTCTAATACCAAACCTGAGACCCTCCCTTTAGCATGAGATGTGATATCCGACTCCTTCCCATTCCAATCCTGAGACCCTTCTGATAGCATGAGATGTGATATCTCAATGCCTATAATACCAAACCTGAGATCCTTCCGATAGCATGAGATGTGATATCTCAATGCTTCTAATACCAAACCTGAGATCCTTCCTATAACATGAGATGTGATATCCAAATCCTTCCCCTTCCAAACCTGAGACCCTCCCTTTAGCATGAGATGTGATATCCAACTCCTTCCCATTCCAATCCTGAGACCCTTCCGATAGCAGAGATGTGATATCTCAATGCTTATACCAAACCTGAGACCCTTCCTATGGCATGGGATGTCAAATACAACTCCTTCCGATTCCAATGCTGAGACCGTTCCTATAGCATGAGATGGGATATCTCAATGCTTATACCAAACCTGAGACCCTTCCGATAGCATGAGAAGTGGTATCCAACTCTTTCCGATTCCAATCCTGAGACCCTTCCTATAGCATGAGATGTGATATCTCAATGCTTCTAATACCAAACCTGAGATCCTTCCTATAACATGAGATGTGATATCCAACTCCTTCCCATTCCAAACCTGAGACCCTTCCGATAGCATGAGATGTGATATCAAACTCCTTCCCATTCCAATCCTGAGATAGCTTGAGATGTGATATCCAACTCCTTCCCATTCCAATCCTGAGACCCTTCCTATACCATGAGATGTGATATCTCAATGCTTCTAATACCAAACCTGACACCCGTCCTAAAACCTGAGATGTGAGATCCAAATCCTTCCCCTTCCAAACCTGAGATCTTTCCTTTAGCATGAGATGTGATATCCAACTCCGTCCCATTCCAATCCTGAGACCCTTCCTATAGCATGAGATGTGATATCTTAATGCTTCTAAAACCAAACCTGAGAACCATCCAATAACATGTGTGAAATCCAAATCCTTCCCTTTCCAAACCTGAGACCCTTCCTATAGCTTGAGATGTGCTATCAAACTCCTTCCCATTCCAATCCTGTGATAGCTTGAGATGTGATATCCAACTCCTTCCCATTCCAATCCTGAGACCCTTCCTATACCATGAGATGTGATATCTCAATGCTTCTAATACCAAACCTGAGACCCGTCCTAAAACATGAGATGTGAGATCCAAATCCTTCCCCTTCAAAACCTGAGACCCTTCCTATAGCTTGAGATGTGATATCAAACTCCTTCCCATTCCAATCCTGAGATAGCTTGAGATGTGATATCCAACTCCTTCCCATTCCAATCCTGAGACCCTTCCGATAGCATGAAATGTGATATCTCAATGCTTCTAATATCAAAACTGAGACCTTCCCTATAGCATGAGATGTGATATCTCAATGCTTATACCAAACCTGAGACCCTTCCTATGGCATGAGATGTGCTATCCAACTCCTTCCCATTCCAATCCTGAGACCCTTCCTATAGCATGAGATGGGATATCTCAATGCTTATACCAAACCTGAGACCCTTCCTATAGCATGAGAAGTGGTATCCAACTCCTTCCGATTCCAATCCTGAGACCCTTCCTATAGCATGAGATGTGATATCTCAATGCTTCTAATACCAAACCTGAGATCCTTCGTATAACATGAGATGTGATATCCAACTCCTTCCCATTCCAAACCTGAGACCCTTCCGATAGCATGAGATGTGATATCAAACTCCTTCCTATTCCAATCCTGAGATAGCTTGAGATGTGATATCCAACTCCTTCCCATTCCAATCCTGAGACCCTTCCTATACCAAGAGATGTGATTTCTCAATGCTTCTAATACCAAACCTGACACCCGTCCTAAAACATGATATGTGAGATCCAAATCCTTCCCCTTCCAAACCTGAGATCTTTCCTTTAGCATGAGATGTGATATCCAACTCCGTCCAATTCTAATCCTGAGACCCTTCCTATAGCATGATATGTGATAACACAATGCTTCTAATACCAAACCTGAGATCCTTCCTATAACATGAGATGTGTATCCAACTCCTTCCCATTCCAAACCTGAGACCCTTCCTATAGCATGAGATGTGATATCTTAATGCTTCTAAAACCAAACCTGAGAACCATCCAATAACATATGTGAAATCCAAATCCTTCCCTTTCCAATCCTGAGACCCTTCAGATAGCATGTGGTGTGATATCTCAATGCTTCTAAAACCAAACATGAGAACCATCCTATAACATGAGATGTGAAATCCAAATCCTTCCCTTTCCAAACCTGAGACCCTTCCTATAGCTTGAGATGTGCTATCAAACTCCTTCCCATTCCACTCCTGTGATAGCTTGAGATGTGATGTCCAACTCCTTCCCATTCCAATCCTGAGACCCTTCCTATACCATGAGATGTGATATCTCAATGCTTCTAATACCAAACCTGAGACCCGTCCTAAAACATGAGATGTGAGATCCAAATCCTTCCCCTTCCAAACCTGAGACCCTTCCTATAGCATGAGATGTGATATCTCAATGCTTCTAATACCAAACCTGAGATCCTTCCTATAACATGAGATGTGATATCCAACTCCTTCCCATTCCAAACCTGAGACCTTTCCGATAGCATGAGATGTGATATCAAACTCCTTCCCATTCCAATCCTGAGATAGCTTGAGATGTGATATCCAACTCCTTCCCATTCCAATCCTGAGACCCTTCCTATACCATGAGATGTGATATCTCAATGCTTCTAATACCAAACCTGACACCCGTCCTAAAACATGAGATGTGAGATCCAAATCCTTCCCCTTCCAATCCTGAGACCCTTCCTATAGCATGATATGTGATATCACAATGCTTCTAATACCAAACCTGAGATCCTTCCTATAACATGAGATGTGTATCCAACTCCTTCCCATTCCAAACCTGAGACCCTTCTTATAGCATGAGATGTGATATCTTAATGCTTCTAAAACCAAACCTGAGAACCATCCAATAACATATGTGAAATCCAAATCCTTCCCTTTCCAAACCTGAGACCCTTCAGATAGCATGTGGTGTGATATCTCAATGCTTCTAAAACCAAACATGAGAACCATCCTATAACATGAGATGTGAAATCCAAATCATTCCCTTTCCAAACCTGAGACCCTTCCTATAGCTTGAGATGTGCTATCAAACTCCTTCCCATTCCAATCCTGTGATAGCTTGAGATGTGATATCCAACTCCTTCCCATTCCAATCCTGAGACCCGTCCTATACCATGAGATGTGATATCTCAATGCTTCTAATACCAAACCTGAGACCCGTCCTAAAACATGAGATGTGAGATCCAAATCCTTCCCCTTCCAAACCTGAGACCCTTCCTATAGCTTGAGATGTGATATCAAACTCCTTCCCATTCCAATCCTGAGATAGCTTGAGATGTGGTATCCAACTCCTTCCCATTCCAATCCTGAGACCCTTCTGATAGCATGAAATGTGATATCTCAATGCTTCTAATATGAAAACTGAGACCCTCCCTATAGCATGAGATGTGATATCTAAGTCCTTCCCATTCCTATCCTGAGACCCTTCCGATAGCAGAGATGTGATATCTCAATGCTTATACCAAACCTGAGACCCTTCCTATGGCATGAGATGTGATATCCAACTCCTTCCCATTCCAATCCTGAGACCCTTCCTATAGCATGAGATGTGATATCTCAATGCTTCTATCAAACTTGAGTCCCTTCCTTTAGCATGAGATGTGATATCCAACTCCTTCCCATTCCAATCCTGAGACCCTTCCTATAGCATGAGATGTGATATCTCAAAGCTTCTAATACCAAACCTGAGACCCTTCCTATGGCATGAGATGTGATATCCAACTCCTTCCCATTCCAATCCTGAGACCCTTCCTATAGCATGAGATGTGATATCTCAATGCTTCTATCAAACTTGAGTCCCTTCCTTTAGCATGAGATATGATATCCAAATCCTTCCCCTTTCAAACCTGACACCCTTCCTTTAGCATGAGATGTGATATCCAAATCCTTCCCATTCCAATCCTGAAACCCTTCCTATAGCATGAGATGTGATATCTCAATGTTTCTAATACAAACCCTGAGACCCTTCCTATAGCAAGAGATGTGATATCCAAATCCTTCCCATTCCAATCCTGAGACCCTTCCTATAACATGAGATGTGATATCCAACTCCTTCCCATTCCAACCTGAGACCCTTCCTATAGCATGAGAAGGGATATCCAACTCCTTCCCATTCCAATCCTGAAACCCTTCCTATAGCATGAGATGTGATATCTCAATGTTTCTAATAAACAACCTGAGACCCTTCCTATAGCAAGAGATGTGACATCCAAATCTTTCCCATTCCAATCCTGAGATCCTTCCTATTGGATGAGATGTGATATCCAACTCCTTCCCATTCCAATCCTGAGACCCTTCCTATACCATGACATGTGATATCTCAATGCTTCTACCAAAACTGAGACCCTTCCTTAAGCATGAGATGTGATATCCAACTCCTTCCCATCCCAATCCTGAGACACTTCCGATTTCAGAGATGTGATATCTCAATGCCTCTAATCCCAAACCTGAGATTCTTCCTATAACATGAGATGTGATATCTCAATGCTTCTAATACCAAACCTGAGACCCTCCCTTTAGCATGAGATGTGATATCCGACTCCTTCCCATTCCAATCCTGAGACCCTTCTGATAGCATGAGATGTGATATCTCAATGCCTCTAATACCAAACCTGAGATTCTTCCTATAACATGAGATGTGATATCTCAATGCTTCTAATACCAAACCTGAGACCCTCCCTTTAGCATGAGATGTGATATCCGACTCCTTCCCATTCCAATCCTGAGACCCTTCTGATAGCATGAGATGTGATATCTCAATGCCTATAATACCAAACCTGAGATCCTTCCGATAGCATGAGATGTGATATCTCAATGCTTCTAATACCAAACCTGAGATCCTTCCTATAACATGAGATGTGATATCCAAATCCTTCCCCTTCCAAACCTGAGACCCTCCCTTTAGCATGAGATGTGATATCCAACTCCTTCCCATTCCAATCCTGAGACCCTTCCGATAGCAGAGATGTGATATCTCAATGCTTATACCAAACCTGAGACCCTTCCTATGGCATGGGATGTCAAATACAACTCCTTCCGATTCCAATGCTGAGACCGTTCCTATAGCATGAGATGGGATATCTCAATGCTTATACCAAACCTGAGACCCTTCCGATAGCATGAGAAGTGGTATCCAACTCCTTCCGATTCCAATCCTGAGACCCTTCCTATAGCATGAGATGTGATATCTCAATGCTTCTAATACCAAACCTGAGATCCTTCCTATAACATGAGATGTGATATCCAACTCCTTCCCATTCCAAACCTGAGACCCTTCCGATAGCATGAGATGTGATATCAAACTCCTTCCCATTCCAATCCTGAGATAGCTTGAGATGTGATATCCAACTCCTTCCCATTCCAATCCTGAGACCCTTCCTATACCATGAGATGTGATATCTCAATGCTTCTAATACCAAACCTGACACCCGTCCTAAAACCTGAGATGTGAGATCCAAATCCTTCCCCTTCCAAACCTGAGATCTTTCCTTTAGCATGAGATGTGATATCCAGCTCCGTCCCATTCCAATCCTGAGACCCTTCCTATAGCATGAGATGTGATATCTTAATGCTTCTAAAACCAAACCTGAGAACCATCCAATAACATATGTGAAATCCAAATCCTTCCCTTTCCAAACCTGAGACCCTTCAGATAGCATGTGGTCTGATATCTCTATGCTTCTAAAACCAAACATGAGAACCATCCTATAACATGAGATGTGAAATCCAAATCCTTCCCTTTCCAAACCTGAGACCCTTCCTATAGCTTGAGATGTGCTATCAAACTCCTTCCCATTCCAATCCTGTGATAGCTTGAGATGTGATATCCAACTCCTTCCCATTCCAATCCTGAGACCCTTCCTATACCATGAGATGTGATATCTCAATGCTTCTAATACCAAACCTGAGACCCGTCCTAAAACATGAGATGTGAGATCCAAATCCTTCCCCTTCAAAACCTGAGACCCTTCCTATAGCTTGAGATGTGATATCAAACTCCTTCCCATTCCAATCCTGAGATAGCTTGAGATGTGATATCCAACTCCTTCCCATTCCAATCCTGAGACCCTTCCGATAGCATGAAATGTGATATCTCAATGCTTCTAATATCAAAACTGAGACCTTCCCTATAGCATGAGATGTGATATCTCAATGCTTATACCAAACCTGAGACCCTTCCTATGGCATGAGATGTGCTATCCAACTCCTTCCCATTCCAATCCTGAGACCCTTCCTATAGCATGAGATGGGATATCTCAATGCTTATACCAAACCTGAGACCCTTCCTATAGCATGAGAAGTGGTATCCAACTCCTTCCGATTCCAATCCTGAGACCCTTCCTATAGCATGAGATGTGATATCTCAATGCTTCTAATACCAAACCTGAGATCCTTCGTATAACATGAGATGTGATATCCAACTCCTTCCCATTCCAAACCTGAGACCCTTCCGATAGCATGAGATGTGATATCAAACTCCTTCCTATTCCAATCCTGAGATAGCTTGAGATGTGATATCCAACTCCTTCCCATTCCAATCCTGAGACCCTTCCTATACCAAGAGATGTGATTTCTCAATGCTTCTAATACCAAACCTGACACCCGTCCTAAAACATGATATGTGAGATCCAAATCCTTCCCCTTCCAAACCTGAGATCTTTCCTTTAGCATGAGATGTGATATCCAACTCCGTCCAATTCTAATCCTGAGACCCTTCCTATAGCATGATATGTGATATCACAATGCTTCTAATACCAAACCTGAGATCCTTCCTATAACATGAGATGTGTATCCAACTCCTTCCCATTCCAAACCTGAGACCCTTCCTATAGCATGAGATGTGATATCTCAATGCTTCTAAAACCAAACCTGAGAACCATCCAATAACATATGTGAAATCCAAATCCTTCCCTTTCCAATCCTGAGACCCTTCAGATAGCATGTGGTGTGATATCTCAATGCTTCTAAAACCAAACATGAGAACCATCCTATAACATGAGATGTGAAATCCAAATCCTTCCCTTTCCAAACCTGAGACCCTTCCTATAGCTTGAGATGTGCTATCAAACTCCTTCCCATTCCAATCCTGTGATAGCTTGAGATGTGATGTCCAACTCCTTCCCATTCCAATCCTGAGACCCTTCCTATACCATGAGATGTGATATCTCAATGCTTCTAATACCAAACCTGAGACCCGTCCTAAAACATGAGATGTGAGATCCAAATCCTTCCCCTTCCAAACCTGAGACCCTTCCTATAGCTTGAGATGTGATATCAAACTCCTTCCCATTCCAATCCTGAGATAGCTTGAGATGTGATATCCAACTCCTTCCCATTCCAATCCTGAGACCCTTCCGATAGCATGAAATGTGATATCTCAATGCTTCTAATATCAAAACTGAGACCCTCCCTATAGCATGAGATGTGATATCTAAGTCCTTCCCATTCCTATCCTGAGACCCTTCCGATAGCAGAGATGTGATATCTCAATGCTTATACCAAACCTGAGACCCTTCCTATGGCATGAGATGTGATATCCAACTCCTTCCCATTCCAATCCTGAGACCTTTCCTATAGCATGAGATGTGATATCTCAAAGCTTCTAATACCAAACCTGGGACCCGTCCTATAACATGAGATATGATATCCAAATCCTTCCCCTTCCAAACCTGAGACCCTTCCTTTAGCATGAGATGTGATATCCAAATCCTTCCCATTCCAATCCTGAAACCCTTCCTATAGCATGAGATGTGATATCTCAATGTTTCTAATAAAAAACCTGAGACCCTTCCTATAGCAAGAGATGTGATATCCAAATCCTTCCCATTCCAATCCTGAGACCCTTCCTATAACATGAGATGTGATATCCAACTCCTTCCCATTCCAACCTGAGACCCTTCCTATAGCATTAGAAGGGATATCCAACTCCTTCCCATTCCAATCCTGAAACCCTTCCTATAGCATGAGATGTGATATCTCAATGTTTCTAATAAAAAACCTGAGACCCTTCCTATAGCAAGAGATGTGACATCCAAATCTTTCCCATTCCAATCCTGAGATCCTTCCTATTGGATGAGATGTGATATCCAACTCCTTCCCATTCCAATCCTGAGACCCTTCCTATACCGTGAGATGTGATATCTCAATGCTTCTACCAAAACTGAGACCCTTCCTTTAGCATGAGATGTGATATCCAACTCCTTCCCATTCCAATCCTGAGACCCTTCCTATAGCATGAGATGTGATATCTCAATGCCTCTAATACTAAACCTGAGATTCTTCCTATAACATGAGATGTGATATCTCAATGCTTCTAATACCAAACCTGAGACCCTCCCTTTAGCATGAGATGTGATATCCGACTCCTTCCCATTCCAATCCTGAGACCCTTCTGATAGCATGAGGTGTAATATCTCAATGCCTCTAATACCAAACCTGAGATTCTTCCTATAACATGAGATGTGATATCTCAATGCTTCTAATACCAAACCTGAGACCCTCCCTTTAGCATGAGATGTGATATCCGACTCCTTCCCATTCCAATCCTGAGACCCTTCTGATAGCATGAGATCTGATATCTCAATGCCTCTAATACCAAACCTGAGATTCTTCCTATAACATGAGATGTGATATCTCAATGCTTCTAATACCAAACCTGAGACCCTCCCTTTAGCATGAGATGTGATATCCGACTCCTTCCCATTCCAATCCTGAGACCCTTCTGATAGCATGAGATGTGATATCTCAATGCCTATAATACCAAACCTGAGACCCTCCCTTTAGCATGAGATGTGATATCCGACTCCTTCCCATTCCAATCCTGAGACCCTTCTGATAGCATGAGATGTGATATCTCAATGCCTATAATACCAAACCTGAGACCCTTCCTATGGCATGAGATGTCAAATACAACTCCTTCCGATTCCAATGCTGAGACTGAGACCCGTCCTATAACATGAGATGGGATATCCAACTCCTTCCCATTCCAATCCTGAGACACTTCCGATAGCAGAGATGTGATATCTCAATGCTTATACCAAACCTGAGACCCTTCCTATAACATGAGATGTGATATCCAACTCCTTCCCGTTCCAAACCTGGGACCCTTCCTATAGCATATGTGATATCCAACTCCTTCCCATTCCAAACATGAGACCCTTCCTATAGCAAGAATGTAATATCCAACTCCTTCCCATTCCAATCCTGAGACCATTCCTATAGCATGAGATGTGATATCTCAATGCTTCTAATACCAAACCTGAGATCCTTCATATGACATGAGATGTGATATCCAATTCCTCCCCATTCCAAACCTGAGAACCTTCCTACAGCATGCGATGTGATATCTCAATGCTTCTAATACCAAACCTGAGACCAGTCCTATAACATGAGATTGGATATCCAACTCCTTCCCCTTCCAAACCTGAGACCCTTCCTATAGCATGAGATGTGATATCCAACTTCTTCCCATTCCAATCCTGAGACCCTTCCTATAACATGAGATGTGATGTCTCAATGCTTCTAATACCAAACCTGAGATCTTTCCTATAACATGAGATGTGATACCCAACTCCTTCCCATTCCAATCCTGAGACCCTTCCTATAGCATGAGATGTGATATCTCAATGCTTATACCAAACCTGAGACCCTTCCTATAGCTTAAGATGTGATATCCAACTCCTTCCCATTCCAATCCTGAGACCCTTCCGATAGCATGAGATGTGATATCCCAAATGCTTCTACCAAACCTGAGACCCATACTATGGCATGAGATGTGATATCAAACTCCTTCCCATTCCAATCCTGAGACCCTTCCTATAGCTTGAGATGTGATATCCAACTCCTTCCCATTCCAATTCTGAGACCCTTCCTATACCATGAGACTTGATATCTCAATGTTTCTAATACCAAACCTGAGACCCGTCCTATAACATGAGATGTGATATCCAAATCCTTCCCCTTCCAAACCTTAGACCCTTCCTTTATCATGAGATGTGATATCCAACTCCTTCCCATTCCAATCCTGAGACCCTTCCGATATCATGAGATTTGTTATCTCAATGCTTCTAATATCAAACTTGAGACCCTCCCTATAGCATGAGATGTGACATCCAAGTCCTCCCCGTTCCAATCCTGAGACCCTTCCTATAGCATGAGATGTGATATCTCAATGCTTCTAATACCAAACCTGAGACCAGTCCTATAATATGAGATTGGATATCCAACTCCTTCCCCTTCCAAACCTGAGACCCTTCCTATAGCATGAGATGTGATATCCAACTTCTTCCCATTCCAATCCTGAGACCCTTCCTATAACATGAGATGTGATGTCTCAATGCTTCTAATACCAAACCTGAGATCTTTCCTATAACATGAGATGTGATATCCAACTCCTTCCCATTCCAATCCTGAGACCCGTCCTATAGCATGAGATGTGATATCTCAATGTTTATACCAAACCTGAGACCCTTCCTATAGCTTGAGATGTGATATCCAACTCCTTCCTATTCCAATCCTGAGACCCTTCCGATAGCATGAGATGTGATATCCCAAATGCTTCTACCAAACCTGAGACCCATACTATGGCATGAGATGTGATATCAAACTCCTTCCCATTCCAATCCTGAGACCCTTCCTATAGCTTGAGATGTGATATCCAACTCCTTCCGAGTCCAATTCTGAGACCCTTCCTATACCATGAGACTTGATATCTCAATGTTTCTAATACCAAACCTGAGACCCGTCCTATAACATGAGATGTGATATCCAACTCCTTCCCATTCCAATCCTGAGACCCTTCCGATATCATGAGATTTGTTATCTCAATGCTTCTAATATCAACCTTGAGACCCTCCCTATAGCATGAGATGTGACATCCAAGTCCTCCCCATTCCAATCCTGAGACCCTTCCTATAGCATGAGATGTGATATCTCAATGCTTCTAATACCAAACCTGAGACCCTTCCTATAACATGAGATCGGATATCCAACTCCTTCCCATTCCAATCCTGAGACCCTTCCGATAGCAGAGATGTGATATCTCAATGCTTATACCAAACCTGAGACCCTTCCTATGGCCTGAGATGTCATATACAACTCCTTCCCATTCCAATCCTGAGACCCTTCCTATAGCATGAGATGTGATATCTCAATGCTTATACAACATCTGAGACCCTTCCTATAGCATGAGATGTGATATCCAACTCCTTCCAATTCCAATCCTGAGACCCTTCCTATAGCATGAGATGTGATGTCTCAATGCTTCTAATACCAAAACTGAGATCCTTCCTATAACATGAGATGTGATATCCAACTCCTTCCCATTCCAATCCTGAGAACCTTATGATAGCATGAGATGTGATATCTCAATGCCTCTAATACAAAACCTGAGATCCTTCTGATAGCATGAGATGTGATATCTCAATGCTTCTAATACCAAACCTGAGATAATTCCTATAACATGAGATGTGATTTCCAAATCCTTCCCCTTCCAAACCTGAGACCCTCCCTTTAGCATGAAATGTGATATCCAACTCCTTCACATTCCAATCCTGAGACCCTTCTGATAGCATGAGATGTGATATCTCAATGCCTCTAATACCAAACCTGAGATCCTACCTCTAACATGAAATGTGATATCCATCTCCTTCCCTTTCCAAACCTGAGACCCTGCCTATAGCATGAGATGTGATATCCAAGTCCTTCCCATTCCAATCCTGAGACCCTTCCTATAGCATGTGATATGATATCTCAATGCTTATACCAAACCTGAGACCCTTCCTATGGCATGAGATGTCACATACAACTCCTTCCCATTCCAATCCTGAGACCCTTCCTATAGCATGAGATGTGATATCTCAATGCTTATACCAAACCTGAGACCCTTCCTATAGCATGAGATGTGATATCCAACTTCTTCCCATTCCAATCCTGAGACCCTTCGTATAACATGAGATGTGATGTCTCAATGCTTCTAATACCAAACCTGAGATCTTTCCTATAACATGAGATGTGATATCAAACTCCTTCCCATTCCAAACCTGAGATCCTTCCTTTAGCATGAGATGTGATAACTTAATGCTTCTAAAACCAAACCTGAGAACCATCCAATAACATATGTGAAATCCAAATCCTTCCCTTTCCAAACCTGAGACCCTTCCTATAGCTTGAGATGTGATATCAAACTCCTTCCCATTCCAATCCTGTGATAGCTTGAGATGTGATATCCAACTCCTTCCCATTCCAATCCTGAGACCCTTCCTATACCATGAGATGTGATATCTCAATGCTTCTAATACCAAACCTGAGACCCGTCCTAAAACATGAGATGTGAGATCCAAATCCTTCCCCTTCCAAACCTGAGACCCTTCCTATAGCTTGAGATGTGATATCAAACTCCTTCCCATTCCAATCCTGAGATAGCTTGAGATGTGATATCCAACTCCTTCCCATTCCAATCCTGAGACCCTTCCGATAGCATGAAATGTGATATCTCAATGCTCCTAATATCAAAACTGAGACCCTCCCATTAGCATGAGATGTGATATCTAAGTCCTTCCCATTCCTATCCTGAGACCCTTCCGATAGAAGAGATGTGATATCTCAATGCTTATACCAAACCTGAGACCCTTCCTATGGCATGAGATGTCATATCCAACTCCTTCCCATTCCAATCCTGAGACCCTTCCTATAGCATGAGATGTGATATCTCAATGCTTCTATCAAACCTGAGTCCCTTCCTTTAGCATGAGATGTGATATCCAACTCATTCCCATTACAATCCTGAGACCCTTCCTATAGCATGAGATGTGACATCTCAAAGCTTCTAATACCAAACCTGGGACCCGTCCTATAACATGAGATATGATATCCAATTCCTTCCCCTTCCAAACCTGAGACCCTTCCTTTAGCATGAGATGTGATATCCAAATCCTTCCCATTCCAATCCTGAAACCCTTCCTATAGCATGAGATGTGATATCTCAATGTTTCGAATAAAAAACCTGAGACCCTTCCTATAGCAAGAGATGTGATATCCAAATCCTTCCCATTCCAATCCTGAGACCCTTCCTATAACATGAGATGTGATATCCAACTCCTTCCCATTCCAACCTGAGACCCTTCCTAAAGCATGAGAAGGGATATCCAACTCCTTCCCATTCCAATCTTGAAACCCTTCCTATAGCATGAGATGTGATATCTCAATGTTTCTAATAAAAAACCTGAGACCCTTCCTATAGCAAGAATTGTGACATCCAAATCCTTCCCATTCCAATCCTGAGATCCTTCCTATTGGATGAGATGTGATATCCAACTCCTTCCCATTATAATCCTGAGACCCTTCCTATACCATGAGATGTGATATCTCAATGCTTCTACCAAAACTGAGACCCTTCCTTTAGCATGAGATGTGATATCCAACTCCTTCCCATTCCAATCCTGAGACCCTTCCTATAGCATGAGATGTGATATCTCAATGCCTCTAATACCAAACCTGAGATTCTTCCTATAACATGAGATGTGATATCTCAATGCTTCTAATACCAAACCGGAGACCCTCCCTTTAGCATGAGATGTGATATCCGACTCCTTCCCATTCCAATCCTGAGACCCTTCTGATAGCATGAGATGTGATATCTCAATGCCTCTAATACCAAACCTGAGATTCTTCCTATGACATGAGATGTGATATCTCAATGCTTCTAATACCAAACCTGAGACCCTCCCTTTAGCATGAGATGTGATATCCGACTCCTTCCCATTCCAATCCTGAGACCCTTCTGATAGCATGAGATGTGATATCTCAATGCCTATAATACCAAACCTGAGATCCTTCCGATAGCATGAGATGTGATATCTCAATGCTTCTAATACCAAACCTGAGATCCTTCCTATAACATGAGATGTGATATCCAAATCCTTCCCCTTCCAAACCTGAGACCCTCCCTTTAGCATGAGATGTGATATCCAACTCCTTCCCATTCCAATCCTGAGACCCTCCGATAGCAGAGATTTGATATCTCAATGCTTATACCAAACCTGAGACCCTTCCTATGGCATGAGATGTCAAATACAACTCCTTCCGATTCCAATGCTGAGACCCTTGAGATGGGATATCTCAATGCTTATACCAAACCTGAGACCCTTCCTATAGCATGAGATGTGGTATCCAACTCCTTCCGATTCCAATCTTGAGACCCTTCCTATAGCATGAGCTGTGATATCTCAATGCTTCTAATACCAAACCTGAGATCCTTCCTATAACATGAGATGTGATATCCAACTCCTTCCCGTTCCAAACCTGAGACCCTTTCGATAGCATGAGATGTGATATCCAACTCCTTCCCATTCCAATCCTGAGACCCTTCCTATAGCATGAGATGTGATATCTCAATGCCTCTAATACCAAACCTGAGATTCTTCCTATAACATGAGATGTGATATCTCAATGCTTCTAATACCAAACCTGAGACCCTCCCTTTAGCATGAGATGTGATATCCGACCCCTTCCCATTCCAATCCTGAGACCCTTCTGATAGCATGAGATGTGATATCTCATTGCCTCTAATACCAAACCTGAGATTCTTCCTATAACATGAGATGTGATATCTCAATGCTTCTAATACCAAACCTGAGACCCTCCCTTTAGCATGAGATGTGATATCCAACTCCTTCCCATTCCAAACCTGAGACCCTTCCGATAGCATGAGATGTGATATCAAACTCCTTCCCATTCCAATCCTGAGATAGCTTGAGATGTGATATCCAACTCCTTCCCATTCCAATTCTGAGACCCTTCCTATAGCATGAGATGTGATATCTCAATGCTTCTAATACCAAACCTGAGATCCTACCTCTAACATGAAATGTGATATCCATCTCCTTCCCTTTCCAAACCTGAGACCTTGCCTATAGCATGAGATGTGATATCCAAGTCCTTCCATTCCAATCCTGAGACCCTTCCTATAGCATGTGATATGATATCTCAATGCTTATACCAAACCTGAGTCCCTTCCTATGGCATGAGATGTCACATACAACTCCTTCCCATTCCAATCCTGAGACCCTTCCTATAGCATGAGATGTGATATCTCAATGCTTATACCAAACCTGAGACCCTTCCTATAGCATGAGATGTGATATCCAACTTCTTCCCATTCCAATCCTGAGACCCTTCGTATAACATGAGATGTGATGTCTCAATGCTTCTAATACCAAACCTGAGATCTTTCCTATTACATGAGATGTGATATGAAACTCCTTCCCATTCCAAACCTGAGATCCTTCCTTTAGCTTGAGATGTGATAACTTAATGCGTCTAAAACCAAACCTGAGAACCATCCAATAACATATGTGAAATCCAAATCCTTCGCTTTCCAAACCAGAGACCCTTCCGATAGCATGAGATGTGATATCTCAATGCTTCTAAAACCAAACATGAGAACCAACCTATAACATGAGATGTGAAATCCAAATCCTTCCCTTTCCAAACCTGAGACCCTTCCTATAGCTTGAGATGTGATATCCAACTCCTTCCCATTCCAATCCTGAGACCCTTCCTATACCATGAGATGTGATATCTCAATGCTTCTAATACCAAACCTGAGACCCGTCCTAAAACATGAGATGTGAGATCCAAATCCTTCCCCTTCCAAACCTGAGACCCTTCCTATAGCTTGAGATGTGATATCAAACTCCTTCCCATTCCAATCCTGAGATAGCTTGAGATGTGATATCCAACTCCTTCCCATTCCAATCCTGAGACCCTTCCGATAGCATGAAATGTGATATCTCAATGCTTCTAATATCAAAACTGAGACCCTCCCTATAGCATGAGATGTGATATCTAAGTCCTTCCCATTCCTATCCTGAGACCCTTCCGATAGAAGAGATGTGATATCTCAATGCTTATACCAAACCTGAGACCCTTCCTATGGCATGAGATGTGATATCCAACTCCTTCCCATTCCAATCCTGAGACCCTTCCTGTAGCATGAGATGTGATATCTCAATGCTTCTATCAAACCTGAGTCCCTTCCTTTAGCATGAGATGTGATATCCAACTCCTTCCCATTACAATATTGAGACCCTTCCTATAGCATGAGATGTGACATCTCAAAGCTTCTAATACCAAACCTGGGACCCGTCCTATAACATGAGATATGATATCCAATTCCTTCCCCTTCCAAACCTGAGACCCTTCCTTTAGCATGAGATGTGATATCCAACTCCTTCCCATTCCAATCCTGAGACCTTTCCTATAGCATGAGATGTGATATCTCAAAGCTTCTAATACCAAACCTGGGACCCGTCCTATAACATGAGATATGATATCCAAATCCTTCCCCTTCCAAACCTGAGACCCTTCCTTTAGCATGAGATGTGATATCCAAATCCTTCCCATTCCAATCCTGAAACCCTTCCTATAGCATGAGATGTGATATCTCAATGTTTCTAATAAAAAACCTGAGACCCTTCCTATAGCAAGAGATGTGATATCCAAATCCTTCCCATTCCAATCCTGAGACCCTTCCTATAACATGAGATGTGATATCCAACTCCTTCCCATTCCAACCTGAGACCCTTCCTATAGCATTAGAAGGGATATCCAACTCCTTCCCATTCCAATCCTGAAACCCTTCCTATAGCATGAGATGTGATATCTCAATGTTTCTAATAAAAAACCTGAGACCCTTCCTATAGCAAGAGATGTGACATCCAAATCTTTCCCATTCCAATCCTGAGATCCTTCCTATTGGATGAGATGTGATATCCAACTCCTTCCCATTCCAATCCTGAGACCCTTCCTATACCGTGAGATGTGATATCTCAATGCTTCTACCGAAACTGAGACCCTTCCTTTAGCATGAGATGTGATATCCAACTCCTTCCCATTCCAATCCTGAGACCCTTCCTATAGCATGAGATGTGATATCTCAATGCCTCTAATACCAAACCTGAGATTCTTCCTATAACATGAGATGTGATATCTCAATGCTTCTAATACCAAACCTGAGACCGTCCCTTTAGCATGAGATGTGATATCCGACTCCTTCCCATTCCAATCCTGAGACCCTTCTTATAGCATGAGGTGTGATATCTCAATGCCTCTAATACCAAACCTGAGATTCTTCCTATAACATGAGATGTGATATCTCAATGCTTCTAATACCAAACCTGAGACCCTCCCTTTAGCATGAGATGTGATATCCGACTCCTTCCCATTCCAATCCTGAGACCCTTCTGATAGCATGAGATCTGATATCTCAATGCCTCTAATACCAAACCTGAGATTCTTCCTATAACATGAGATGTGATATCTCAATGCTTCTAATACCAAACCTGAGTCCCTCCCTTTAGCATGAGATGTGATATCCGACTCCTTCCCATTCCAATCCTGAGACCCTTCTGATAGCATGAGATGTGATATCTCAATGCCTATAATACCAAACCTGAGACCCTCCCTTTAGCATGAGATGTGATATCCGACTCCTTCCCATTCCAATCCTGAGACCCTTCTGATAGCATGAGATGTGATATCTCAATGCCTATAATACCAAACCTGAGACCCTTCCTATGGCATGAGATGTCAAATACAACTCCTTCCGATTCCAATGCTGAGACTGAGACCCGTCCTATAACATGAGATGGGATATCCAACTCCTTCCCATTCCAATCCTGAGACACTTCCGATAGCAGAGATGTGATATCTCAATGCTTATACCAAACCTGAGACCCTTCCTATAACATGAGATGTGATATCCAACTCCTTCCCGTTCCAAACCTGGGACCCTTCCTATAGCATATGTGATATCCAACTCCTTCCCATTCCAAACATGAGACCCTTCCTATAGCAAGAATGTAATATCCAACTCCTTCCCATTCCAATCCTGAGACCATTCCTATAGCATGAGATGTGATATCTCAATGCTTCTAATACCAAACCTGAGATCCTTCATATGACATGAGATGTGATATCCAATTCCTCCCCATTCCAAACCTGAGAACCTTCCTACAGCATGCGATGTGATATCTCAATGCTTCTAATACCAAACCTGAGACCAGTCCTATAACATGAGATTGGATATCCAACTCCTTCCCCTTCCAAACCTGAGACCCTTCCTATAGCATGAGATGTGATATCCAACTTCTTCCCATTCCAATCCTGAGACCCTTCCTATAACATGAGATGTGATGTCTCAATGCTTCTAATACCAAACCTGAGATCTTTCCTATAACATGAGATGTGATACCCATCTCCTTCCCATTCCAATCCTGAGACCCTTCCTATAGCATGAGATGTGATATCTCAATGCTTATACCAAACCTGAGACCCTTCCTATAGCTTAAGATGTGATATCCAACTCCTTCCCATTCCAATCCTGAGACCCTTCCGATAGCATGAGATGTGATATCCCAAATGCTTCTACCAAACCTGAGACCCATACTATGGCATGAGATGTGATATCAAACTCCTTCCCATTCCAATCCTGAGACCCTTCCTATAGCTTGAGATGTGATATCCAACTCCTTCCCATTCCAATTCTGAGACCCTTCCTATACCATGAGACTTGATATCTCAATGTTTCTAATACCAAACCTGAGACCCGTCCTATAACATGAGATGTGATATCCAAATCCTTCCCATTCCAATCCTGAGACCCTTCCGATATCATGAGATTTGTTATCTCAATGCTTCTAATATCAAACTTGAGACCCTCCCTATAGCATGAGATGTGACATCCAAGTCCTCCCCGTTCCAATCCTGAGACCCTTCCTATAGCATGAGATGTGATATCTCAATGCTTCTAATACCAAACCTGAGACCAGTCCTATAATATGATATTGGATATCCAACTCCTTCCCCTTCCAAACCTGAGACCCTTCCTATAGCATGAGATGTGATATCCAACTTCTTCCCATTCCAATCCTGAGACCCTTCCTATAACATGAGATGTGATGTCTCAATGCTTCTAATACCAAACCTGAGATCTTTCCTATAACATGAGATGTGATATCCAACTCCTTCCCATTCCAATCCTGAGACCCGTCCTATAGCATGAGATGTGATATCTCAATGTTTATACCAAACCTGAGACCCTTCCTATAGCTTGAGATGTGATATCCAACTCCTTCCTATTCCAATCCTGAGACCCTTCCGATAGCATGAGATGTGATATCCCAAATGCTTCTACCAAACCTGAGACCCATACTATGGCATGAGATGTGATATCAAACTCCTTCCCATTCCAATCCTGAGACCCTTCCTATAGCTTGAGATGTGATATCCAACTCCTTCCGAGTCCAATTCTGAGACCCTTCCTATACCATGAGACTTGATATCTCAATGTTTCTAATACCAAACCTGAGACCCGTCCTATAACATGAGATGTGATATCCAACTCCTTCCCATTCCAATCCTGAGACCCTTCCGATATCATGAGATTTGTTATCTCAATGCTTCTAATATCAAACTTGAGACCCTCCCTATAGCATGAGATGTGACATCCAAGTCCTCCCCATTCCAATCCTGAGACCCTTCCTATAGCATGAGATGTGATATCTCAATGCTTCTAATACCAAACCTGAGACCCTTCCTATAACATGAGATGGGATATCCAACTCCTTCCCATTCCAATCCTGAGACCCTTCCGATAGCAGAGATGTGATATCTCAATGCTTATACCAAACCTGAGACCCTTCCTATGGCCTGAGATGTCATATACAACTCCTTCCCATTCCAATCCTGAGACCCTTCCTATAGCATGAGATGTGATATCTCAATGCTTATACCAAATCTGAGACCCTTCCTATAGCATGAGATGTGATATCCAACTCCTTCCAATTCCAATCCTGAGACCCTTCCTATAGCATGAGATGTGATGTCTCAATGCTTCTAATACCAAAACTGAGATCCTTCCTATAACATGAGATGTGATATCCAACTCCTTCCCATTCCAATCCTGAGAACCTTATGATAGCATGAGATGTGATATCTCAATGCCTCTAATACCAAACCTGAGATAATTCCTATAACATGAGATGTGATTTCCAAATCCTTCCCCTTCCAAACCTGAGACCCTCCCTTTAGCATGAAATGTGATATCCAACTCCTTCACATTCCAATCCTGAGACCCTTCTGATAGCATGAGATGTGATATCTCAATGCCTCTAATACCAAACCTGAGATCCTACCTCTAACATGAAATGTGATATCCATCTCCTTCCTTTTCCAAACCTGAGACCCTGCCTATAGCATGAGATGTGATATCCAAGTCCTTCCCATTCCAATCCTGAGACCCTTCCTATAGCATGTGATATGATATCTCAATGCTTATACCAAACCTGAGACCCTTCCTATGGCATGAGATGTCACATACAACTCCTTCCCATTCCAATCCTGAGACCCTTCCTATAGCATGAGATGTGATATCTCAATGCTTATACCAAACCTGAGACCCTTCCTATAGCATGAGATGTGATATCCAACTTCTTCCCATTCCAATCCTGAGACCCTTCGTATAACATGAGATGTGATGTCTCAATGCTTCTAATACCAAACCTGAGATCTTTCCTATAACATGAGATGTGATATCAAACTCCTTCCCATTCCAAACCTGAGATCCTTCCTTTAGCATGAGATGTGATAACTTAATGCTTCTAAAACCAAACCTGAGAACCATCCAATAACATATGTGAAATCCAAATCCTTCCCTTTCCAAACCTGAGACCCTTCCTATAGCTTGAGATGTGATATCAAACTCCTTCCCATTCCAATCCTGTGATAGCTTGAGATGTGATATCCAACTCCTTCCCATTCCAATCCTGAGACCCTTCCTATACCATGAGATGTGATATCTCAATGCTTCTAATACCAAACCTGAGACCCGTCCTAAAACATGAGATGTGAGATCCAAATCCTTCCCCTTCCAAACCTGAGACCCTTCCTATAGCTTGAGATGTGATATCAAACTCCTTCCCATTCCAATCCTGAGATAGCTTGAGATGTGATATCCAACTCCTTCCCATTCCAATCCTGAGACCCTTCCGATAGCATGAAATGTGATATCTCAATGCTTCGAATATCAAAACTGAGACCCTCCCTATAGCATGAGATGTGATATCTAAGTCCTTCCCATTCCTATCCTGAGACCCTTCCGATAGAAGAGATGTGATATCTCAATGCTTATACCAAACCTGAGACCCTTCCTATGGCATGAGATGTGATATCCAACTCCTTCCCATTCCAATCCTGAGACCCTTCCTATAGCATGAGATGTGATATCTCAATGCTTCTATCAAACCTGAGTCCCTTCCTTTAGCATGAGATGTGATATCCAACTCCTTCCCATTACAATCCTGAGACCCTTCCTATAGCATGAGATGTGACATCTCAAAGCTTCTAATACCAAACCTGGGACCCGTCCTATAACATGAGATATGATATCCAATTCCTTCCCCTTCCAAACCTGAGACCCTTCCTTTAGCATGAGATGTGATATCCAAATCCTTCCCATTCCAATCCTGAAACCCTTCCTATAGCATGAGATGTGATATCTCAATGTTTCGAATAAAAAACCTGAGACCCTTCCTATAGCAAGAGATGTGATATCCAAATCCTTCCCATTCCAATCCTGAGACCCTTCCTATAACATGAGATGTGATATCCAACTCCTTCCCATTCCAACCTGAGACCCTTCCTATAGCATGAGAAGGGATATCCAACTCCTTCCCATTCCAATCTTGAAACCCTTCCTATAGCATGAAATGTGATATCTCAATGTTTCTAATAAAAAACCTGAGACCCTTCCTATAGCAAGAAATGTGACATCCAAATCCTTCCCATTCCAATCCTGAGATCCTTCCTATTGGATGAGATGTGATATCCAACTCCTTCCCATTATAATCCTGAGACCCTTCCTATACCATGAGATGTGATATCTCAATGCTTCTACCAAAACTGAGACCCTTCCTTTAGCATGAGATGTGATATCCAACTCCTTCCCATTCCAATCCTGAGACCCTTCCTATAGCATGAGATGTGATATCTCAATGCCTCTAATACCAAACCTGAGATTCTTCCTATAACATGAGATGTGATATCTCAATGCTTCTAATACCAAACCGGAGACCCTCCCTTTAGCATGAGATGTGATATCCGACTCCTTCCCATTCCAATCCTGAGACCCTTCTGATTGCATGAGATGTGATATCTCAATGCCTCTAATACCAAACCTGAGATTCTTCCTATGACATGAGATGTGATATCTCAATGCTTCTAATACCAAACCTGAGACCCTCCCTTTAGCATGAGATGTGATATCCGACTCCTTCCCATTCCAATCCTGAGACCCTTCTGATAGCATGAGATGTGATATCTCAATGCCTATAATACCAAACCTGAGATCCTTCCGATAGCATGAGATGTGATATCTCAATGCTTCTAATACCAAACCTGAGATCCTTCCTATAACATGAGATGTGATATCCAAATCCTTCCCCTTCCAAACCTGAGACCCTCCCTTTAGCATGAGATGTGATATCCAACTCCTTCCCATTCCAATCCTGAGACCCTCCGATAGCAGAGATTTGATATCTCAATGCTTATACCAAACCTGAGACCCTTCCTATGGCATGAGATGTCAAATACAACTCCTTCCGATTCCAATGCTGAGACCCTTGAGATGGGATATCTCAATGCTTCTAATACCAAACCTGAGATCCTTCCTATAACATGAGATGTGATATCCAACTCCTTCCCGTTCCAAACCTGAGACCCTTCCGATAGCATGAGATGTGATATCCAACTCCTTCCCATTCCAATCCTGAGACCCTTCCTATAGCATGAGATGTGATATCTCAATGCCTCTAATACCAAACCTGAGATTCTTCCTATAACATGAGATGTGATATCTCAATGCTTCTAATACCAAACCTGTGACCCTCCCTTTAGCATGAGATGTGATATCCGACCCCTTCCCATTCCAATCCTGAGACCCTTCTGATAGCATGAGATGTGATATCTCATTGCCTCTAATACCAAACCTGAGATTCTTCCTATAACATGAGATGTGATATCTCAATGCTTCTAATACCAAACCTGAGACCCTCCCTTTAGCATGAGATGTGATATCCAACTCCTTCCCATTCCAAACCTGAGACCCTTCCGATAGCATGAGATGTGATATCAAACTCCTTCCCATTCCAATCCTGAGATAGCTTGAGATGTGATATCCAACTCCTTCCCATTCCAATTCTGAGACCCTTCCTATAGCATGAGATGTGATATCTCAATGCTTCTAATACCAAACCTGAGATCCTACCTCTAACATGAAATGTGATATCCATCTCCTTCCCTTTCCAAACCTGAGACCTTGCCTATAGCATGAGATGTGATATCCAAGTCCTTCCATTCCAATCCTGAGACCCTTCCTATAGCATGTGATATGATATCTCAATGCTTATACCAAACCTGAGACCCTTCCTATGGCATGAGATGTCACATACAACTCCTTCCCATTCCAATCCTGAGACCCTTCCTATAGCATGAGATGTGATATCTCAATGCTTATACCAAACCTGAGATCTTTCCTATAACATGAGATGTGATATGAAACTCCTTCCCATTCCAAACCTGAGATCCTTCCTTTAGCTTGAGATGTGATAACTTAATGCGTCTAAAACCAAACCTGAGAACCATCCAATAACATATGTGAAATCCAAATCCTTCCCTTTCCAAACCTGAGACCCTTCCGATAGCATGAGATGTGATATCTCAATGCTTCTAAAACCAAACATGAGAACCAACCTATAACATGAGATGTGAAATCCAAATCCTTCCCTTTCCAAACCTGAGACCCTTCCTATAGCTTGAGATGTGATATCAAACTCCTTCCCATTCCAATCCTGTGATAGCTTGAGATGTGATATCCAACTCCTTCCCATTCCAATCCTGAGACCCTTCCTATACCATGAGATGTGATATCTCAATGCTTCTAATACCAAACCTGAGACCCGTCCTAAAACATGAGATGTGAGATCCAAATCCTTCCCCTTCCAAACCTGAGACCCTTCCTATAGCTTGAGATGTGATATCAAACTCCTTCCCATTCCAATCCTGAGATAGCTTGAGATGTGATATCCAACTCCTTCCCATTCCAATCCTGAGACCCTTCCGATAGCATGAAATGTGTTATCTCAATGCTTCTAATATCAAAACTGAGACCCTCCCTATAGCATGAGATGTGATATCTAAGTCCTTCCCATTCCTATCCTGAGACCCTTCCGATAGAAGAGATGTGATATCTCAATGCTTATACCAAACCTGAGACCCTTCCTATGGCATGAGATGTGATATCCAACTCCTTCCCATTCCAATCCTGAGACCCTTCCTATAGCATGAGATGTGATATCTCAATGCTTCTATCAAACCTGAGTCCCTTCCTTTAGCATGAGATGTGATATCCAACTCCTTCCCATTACAATATTGAGACCCTTCCTATAGCATGAGATGTGACATCTCAAAGCTTCTAATACCAAACCTGGGACCCGTCCTATAACATGAGATATGATATCCAATTCCTTCCCCTTCCAAACCTGAGACCCTTCCTTTAGCATGAGATGTGATATCCAAATCCTTCCCATTCCAATCCTGAAACCCTTCCTATAGCATGAGATGTGATATCTCAATGTTTCTAATAAAAAACCTGAGACCCTTCCTATAGCAAGAGATGTGATATCCAAATCCTTCCCATTCCAATCCTGAGACCCTTCCTATAACATGAGATGTGATATCCAACTCCTTCCCATTCCAACCTGAGACACTTCCTATAGCATGAGAAGGGATATCCAACTCCTTCCCATTCCAATCCTGAAACCCTTCCTATAGCATGAGATGTGATATCTCAATGTTTCTAATAAAAAACCTGAGACCCTTCCTATAGCAAGAGATGTGACATCCAAATCCTTCCCATTCCAATCCTGAGATCCTTCCTATTGGATGAGATGTGATATCCAACTCCTTCCCATTATAATCCTGAGACCCTTCCTATACCATGAGATGTGATATCTCAATGCTTCTACCAAAACTGAGACCCTTCCTTTAGCATCAGATGTGATATCCAACTCCTTCCCATTCCAATCCTGAGACCCTTCCTATAGCATGAGATGTGATATCTCAATGCCTCTAATACCAAACCTGAGATTCTTCCTATAACATGAGATGTGATATCTCAATGCTTCTAATACCAAACCGGAGACCCTCCCTTTAGCATGAGATGTGATATCCGACTCCTTCCCATTCCAATCCTGAGACCCTTCTGATAGCATGAGATGTGATATCTCAATGCCTCTAATACCAAACCTGAGATTCTTCCTATGACATGAGATGTGATATCTCAATGCTTCTAATACCAAACCTGAGACCCTCCCTTTAGCATGAGATGTGATATCCGACTCCTTCCCATTCCAATCCTGAGACCCTTCTGATAGCATGAGATGTGATATCTCAATGCCTATAATACCAAACCTGAGATCCTTCCGATAGCATGAGATGTGATATCTCAATGCTTCTAATACCAAACCTGAGATCCTTCCTATAACATGAGATGTGATATCCAAATCCTTCCCCTTCCAAACCTGAGACCCTCCCTTTAGCATGAGATGTGATATCCAACTCCTTCCCATTCCAATCCTGAGACCCTTCCGATAGCAGAGATTTGATATCTCAAAGCTTATACCAAACCTGAGACCCTTCCTATGGCATGAGATGTCAAATACAACTCCTTCCGATTCCAATGCTGAGACCCTTGAGATGGGATATCTCAATACTTATACCAAACCTGAGACCCTTCCTATAGCATGAGATGTGGTATCCAACTCCTTCCGATTCCAATCTTGAGACCCTTCCTATAGCATGAGATGTGATATCCAACTCCTTCCCATTCCAATCCTGAGACCCTTCCTATAGCATGAGATGTGATATCTCAATGCCTCTAATACCAAACCTGAGATTCTTCCTATAACATGAGATGTGATATCTCAATGCTTCTAATACCAAACCTGAGACCCTCCCTTTAGCATGAGATGTGATATCCGACCCCTTCCCATTCCAATCCTGAGACCCTTCTGATAGCATGAGATGTGATATCTCAATGCCTCTAATACCAAACCTGAGATTCTTCCTATAACATGAGATGTGATATCTCAATGCTTCTAATACCAAACCTGAGACCCTCCCTTTAGCATGAGATGTGATATCCAACTCCTTCCCATTCCAAACCTGAGACCCTTCCGATAGCATGAGATGTGATATCAAACTCCTTCCCATTCCAATCCTGAGATAGCTTGAGAGGTGATATCCAACTCCTTCCCATTCCAATTCTGAGACCCTTCCTATAGCATGAGATGTGATATCTCAATGCTTCTAATACCAAACCTGAGATCCTACCTCTAACATGAAATGTGATATCCATCTCCTTCCCTTTCCAAACCTGAGACCTTGCCTATAGCATGAGATGTGATATCCAAGTCCTTCCCATTCCAATCCTGAGACCCTTCCTATAGCATGTGATATGATATCTCAATGCTTATACCAAACCTGAGACCCTTCCTATGGCATGAGATGTCACATACAACTCCTTCCCATTCCAATCCTGAGACCCTTCCTATAGCATGAGATGTGATATCTCAATGCTTATACCAAACCTGAGACCCTTCCTATAGCATGAGATGTGATATCCAACTTCTTCCCATTCCAATCCTGAGACCCTTCGTATAACATGAGATGTGATGTCTCAATGCTTCTAATACCAAACCTGAGATCTTTCCTATAACATGAGATGTGATATGAAACTCCTTCCCATTCCAAACCTGAGATCCTTCCTTTAGCATGAGATGTGATAACTTAATGCTTCTAAAACCAAACCTGAGAACCATCCAATAACATATGTGAAATCCAAATCCTTCCCTTTCCAAACCTGAGACCCTTCCGATAGCATGAGATGTGATATCTCAATGCTTCTAAAACCAAACATGAGAACCAACCTATAACATGAGATGTGAAATCCAAATCCTTCCCTTTCCAAACCTGAGACCCTTCCTATAGATTGAGATGTGATATCAAACTCCTTCCCATTCCAATCCTGTGATAGCTTGAGATGTGATATCCAACTCCTTCCCATTCCAATCCTGAGACCCTTCCTATACCATGAGATGTGATATCTCAATGCTTCTAATACCAAACCTGAGACCCGTCCTAAAACATGAGATGTGAGATCCAAATCCTTCCCCTTCCAAACCTGAGACCCTTCCTATAGCTTGAGATGTGATATCAAACTCCTTCCCATTCCAATCCTGAGATAGCTTGAGATGTGATATCCAACTCCTTCCCATTCCAATCCTGAGACCCTTCCAATAGCATGAAATGTGATATCTCAATTCTTCTAATATCAAAACTGAGACCCTCCCTATAGCATGAGATGTGATATCTAAGTCCTTCCCATTCCTATCCTGAGACCCTTCCGATAGAAGAGATGTGATATCTCAATGCTTATACCAAACCTGAGACCCTTCCTATGGCATGAGATGTGATATCCAACTCCTTCCCATTCCAATCCTGAGACCCTTCCTATAGCATGAGATGTGATATCTCAATGCTTCTATCAAACCTGAGTCCCTTCCTTTAGCATGAGATGTGATATCCAACTCCTTCCCATTACAATCCTGAGACCCTTCCTATAGCATGAGATGTGACATCTCAAAGCTTCTAATACCAAACCTGGGACCCGTCCTATAACATGAGATATGATATCCAATTCCTTCCCCTTCCAAACCTGAGACCCTTCCTTTAGCATGAGATGTGATATCCAAATCCTTCCCATTCCAATCCTTAAACCCTTCCTCTAGCATGAGATGTGATATCTCAATGTTTCTAATAAAAAACCTGAGACCCTTCCTATAGCAAGAGATGTGATATCCAAATCCTTCCCATTCCAATCCTGAGACCCTTCCTATAACATGAGATGTGATATCCAACTCCTTCCCATTCCAACCTGAGACCCTTCCTATAGCATGAGAAGGGATATCCAACTCCTTCCCATTCCAATCCCGAAACCCTTCCTATAGCATGAGATGTGATATCTCAATGTTTCTAATAAAAAACCTGAGACCCTTCCTATAGCAAGATATGTGACATCCAAATCCTTCCCATTCCAATCCTGAGATCCTTCCTATTGGATGAGATGTGATATCCAACTCCTTCCCATTATAATCCTGAGACCCTTCCTATACCATGAGATGTGATATCTCAATGCTTCTACCAAAACTGAGACCCTTCCTTTAGCATGAGATGTGATATCCAACTCCTTCCCATTCCAATCCTGAGACCCTTCCTATAGCATGAGATGTGATATCTCAATGCCTCTAATACCAAACCTGAGATTCTTCCTATAAAATGAGATGTGATATCTCAATGCTTCGAATACCAAACCGGAGACCCTCCCTTTAGCATGAGATGTGATATCCGACTCCTTCCCATTCCAATCCTGAGACCCTTCTGATAGCATGAGATGTGATATCTCAATGCCTCTAATACCAAACCTGAGATTCTTCCTATGACATGAGATGTGATATCTCAATGCTTCTAATACCAAACCTGAGACCCTCCCTTTAGCATGAGATGTGATATCCGACTCCTTCCCATTCCAATCCTGAGACCCTTCTGATAGCATGAGATGTGATATCTCAATGCCTATAATACCAAACCTGAGATCCTTCCGATAGCATGAGATGTGATATCTCAATGCTTCTAATACCAAACCTGAGATCCTTCCTATAACATGAGATGTGATATCCAAATCCTTCCGCTTCCAAACCTGAGACCCTCCCTTTAGCATGAGATGTGATATCCAACTCCTTCCCATTCCAATCCTGAGACCCTTCCGATAGCAGAGATTTGATATCTCAATGCTTATACCAAACCTGAGACCGTTCCTATGGCATGAGATGTCAAATACAACTCCTTCCGATTCCAATGCTGAGACCCTTGAGATGGGATATCTCAATGCTTATACCAAACCTGAGACCCTTCCTATAGCATGAGATGTGGTATCCAACTCCTTCCGATTCCAATCTTGAGACCCTTCCTATAGCATGAGATGTGATATCTCAATGCTTCTAATACCAAACCTGAGATCCTTCCTATAACATGAGATGTGATATCCAACTCCTTCCCATTCCAAACCTGAGACCCTTCCGATAGCATGAGATGTGATATCCAACTCCTTCCCATTCCAATCCTGAGACCCTTCCTATAGCATGAGATGTGATATCTCAATGCCTCTAATACCAAACCTGAGATTCTTCCTATAACATGAGATGTGATATCTCAATGCTTCTAATACCAAACCTGAGACCCTCCCTTTAGCATGAGATGTGATATCAGACCCCTTCCCATTCCAATCCTGAGACCCTTCTGATAGCATGAGATGTGATATCTCAATGCCTCAAATACCAAACCTGAGATTCTTCCTATAACATGAGATGTGATATCTCAATGCTTCTAATACCAAACCTGAGACCCTCCCTTTAGCATGAGATGTGATATCCAACTCCTTCCCATTCCAAACCTGAGACCCTTCCGATAGCATGAGATGTGATATCAAACTCCTTCCCATTCCAATCCTGAGATAGCTTGAGATGTGATATCCAACTCCTTCCCATTCCAATTCTGAGACCCTTCCTATAGCATGAGATGTGATATCTCAATGCTTCTAATACCAAACCTGAGACCCGTCCTAAAACATGAGATATGATATCCAATTCCTTCCCCTTCCAAACCTGAGACCCTTCCTTTAGCATGAGATGTGATATCCAACTCCTTCCTATTCCAATCCTGAGACCCTTCCTATAGCATGAGATGTGACATCTCAAAGCTTCTAATACCAAACCTGGGACCCGTCCTATAACATGAGATATGATATCCAATTCCTTCCCCTTCCAAACCTGAGACCCTTCCTTTAGCATGAGATGTGATATCCAAATCCTTCCCATTCCAATCCTGAAACCCTTCCTATAGCATGAGATGTGATATCTCAATGTTTCTAATAAAAAACCTGAGACCCTTCCTATAGCAAGAGATGTGATATCCAACTCCTTCCCATTCCAACCTGAGACCCTTCCTATAGCATGAGAAGGGATATCCAACTCCTTCCCATTCCAATCCTGAAACCCTTCCTATAGCATGAGATGTGATATCTCAATGTTTCTAATAAAAAACCTGAGACCCTTCCTATAGCAAGAGATGTGACCTCCAAATCCTTCCCATTCCAATCCTGAGATCCTTCCTATTGGATGAGATGTGATATCCAACTCCTTCCCATTCAAATCCTGAGACCCTTCCTATACCATGAGATGTGATATCTCAATGCTTCTACCAAAACTAAGACCCTTCCTTTAGCATGAGATGTGATATCCAACTCCTTCCCATTCCAATCCTGAGACCCTTCCTATAGCATGAGATGTGATATCTCAATGCCTCTAATACCAAACCTGAGATTCTTCCTATAACATGAGATGTGATATCTCAATGCTTCTAATACCAAACCTGAGACCCTCCCTTTAGCATGAGATGTGATATCCGACTCCTTCCCATTCCAATCCTGAGACCCTTCTGATAGCATGAGATGTGATATCTCAATGCCTCTAATACCAAACCTGAGATTCTTCCTATAACATGAGATGTGATATCCAACTCCTTCCCATTCCAAACCTGAGATCCTTCCTAAAGCTTGAGATGTGACATCCAACTCCTTCCCATTCCAATCCTGAGACCCTTCTGATAGCATGAGATGTGATATCTCAATGCCTCTAATACCAAACCTGAGATAATTCCGATAGCATGAGATGTGATATCTCAATGCTTCTAATACCAAACCTGAGATCCTTCCTATAACATGAGATGTGATCTCCAAATACTTCCCCTCCCAAAGCTGAGACCCTCCCTTTAGCATGAGATGTGATATCCAACTCATTCCCATTCCAATCCTGAGACCCTTCTGATAGCATGAGATGTGATATCTCAATGCCTCTAATACCAAACCTGAGATCCTACCTCTAACATGAAATGTGATATCCAACTCCTTCCCCTTCCAAACCTGAGAGCCTTCCTATAGCATGAGATGTGATATCCAAGTCCTTTCAATTCCAATCCTGAGACCCTTCCTATAACATGAGATGTGATATCCAACTCCTTCCCATTCCAACCTGAGACCCTTCCTATAGCATGAGATGGGATATCCAACTCCTTCCAAATCCAATCCTGATACCCTTCCGATAGCATGAGATGTGATATCCCAATGCTTCTACAAAACCTGAGACCCATATATGGCATGAGATGTGATATCAAACTCCTTCCAATTCCAATACTGAGACCCTTCCTATAGCTTGAGATGTGATATCCAACTCCTTCCCATTCCAATTCTGAGACCCGTCCTATACCATGAGACTTGATATCTCAATGCTTCTAATACCGAACCTGAGACCGGTCCTATAACATGAGATGTGATATCCAAATCCTTCCCCTTCCAAACGTTAGACCCTTCCTTTATCATGAGATGTGATATCCAAGTCCTTCCCATTCCAATCCTGAGACCCTTCCTATAGCATGAGATTTAATATCTCAATGCTTCTAATACCAAACCTGAGACCCTTCCTATAACATGAGATGTGATATCCAAGTCCTTCCCATTCCAATCCTGAGACCCTTCCTATAGCACGAGATGTGATATCTCAATGCTTCTAATACCAAACCTGAGATCCATCCTATAACATGAGATGTGATATCCAACTCCTTCCCATTCCAATCCTGAGACACTTCCTATAGCATGAGAAGTGATATCTCAATGCTTATACCAAACCTGAGACCCTTCCTATGGCATGAGATGTCATACACAACTCCTTCCCATTCCAATCCTGAGACCCTTCCTATAGCATGAGATGTGATATCTCAATGCTTATACCAAACCTGAGACCCTTCATATAGCATGAGATATGATATCCAACTCCTTCCCATTCCAATCCTGAGACCCTTCCTATAGCATGAGACTTGATATCTCAATGTTTCTAATACCAAACCTGAGACCCGTCCTATAACATGAGATGTGATATCCAAATCCTTCCCCTTCCAAACCTTAGACCCTTCCTTTATCATGAGATGTGATATCCAACTCCTTCCCATTCCAATCCTGAGACCCTTCCGATATCATGAGATTTGTTATCTCAATGCTTCTAATATCAAACTTGAGACCCTCCCTATAGCATGAGATGTGACATCCAAGTTCTCCCCGTTCCAATCCTGAGACCCTTCCTATAGCATGAAATGTGATATCTCAATGCTTCTAATACCAAACCTGAGACCAGTCCTATAATATGAGATTGGATATCCAACTCCTTCCCCTTCCAAACCTGAGACCCTTCCCATAGCATGAGATGTGATATCCAACTTCTTCCCATTCCAATCCTGAGACCCTTCCTATAACATGAGATGTGATGTCTCAATGCTTCTAATACCAAACCTGAGATCTTTCCTATAACATGAGATGTGATATCCAACTCCTTCCCATTCCAATCCTGAGACCCTTCCTATAGCATGAGATGTGATATCTCAATGTTTATACCAAACCTGAGACCCTTCCTATAGCTTGAGATGTGATATCCAACTCCTTCCTATTCCAATCCTGAGACCCTTCCGATAGCATGAGATGTGATATCCCAAATGCTTCTACCAAACCTGAGACCCATACTATGGCATGAGATGTGATATCAAACTCCTTCCCATTCCAATCCTGAGACCCTTCCTATAGCTTGAGATGTGATATCCAACTCCTTCCCATTCCAATTCTGAGACCCTTCCTATACCATGAGACTTGATATCTCAATGTTTCTAATCCCAAACCTGAGACCCGTCCTATAACATGAGTTGTGATATCCAACTCCTTCCCATTCCAATCCTGAGACCCTTCCGATATCATGAGATTTGTTATCTCAATGCTTCTAATATCAAACTTGAGACCCTCCCTATAGCATGAGATGTGACATCCAAGTCCTCCCCATTCCAATCCTGAGACCCTTCCTATAGCATGAGATGTGATATCTCAATGCTTCTAATACCAAACCTGAGACCCTTCCTATAACATGAGATGGGATATCCAACTCCTTCCCATTCCAATCCTGAGACCCTTCCGATAGCAGAGATGTGATATCTCAATGCTTATACCAAACCTGAGACCCTTCCTATGGCCTGAGATGTCATATACAACTCCTTCCCATTCCAATCCTGAGACCCTTCCTATAGCATGAGATGTGATATCTCAATGCTTATACCAAATCTGAGACCCTTCCTATAGCATGAGATGTGATATCCAACTCCTTCCAATTCCAATCCTGAGACCCTTCCTATAGCATGAGATGTGATGTCTCAATGCTTCTAATACCAAAACTGAGATCCTTCCTATAACATGAGATGTGATATCCAACTCCTTCCCATTCCAATCCTGAGAACCTTATGATAGCATGAGATGTGATATCTCAATGCCTCTTATACAAAACCTGAGATCCTTCCGATAGCATGAGATGTGATATCTCAATGCTTCTAATACCAAACCTGAGATAATTCCTATAACATGAGATGTGATTTCCAAATCCTTCCCCTTCCAAACCTGAGACCCTCCCTTTAGCATGAAATGTGATATCCAACTGCTTCACATTCCAATCCTGAGACCCTTCTGATAGCATGAGATGTGATATCTCAATGCCTCTAATACCAAACCTGAGATCCTACCTCTAACATGAAATGTGATATCCATCTCCTTCCCTTTCCAAACCTGAGACCCTGCCTATAGCATGAGATGTGATATCCAAGTCCTTCCCATTCCAATCCTGATACCCTTCCTATAGCATGTGATATGATATCTCAATGCTTATACCAAACCTGAGACCCTTCCTATGGCATGAGATGTCACATACAACTCCTTCCCATTCCAATCCTGAGACCCTTCCTATAGCATGAGATGTGATATCTCAATGCTTATACCAAACCTGAGACCCTTCCTATAGCATGAGATGTGATATCCAACTTCTTCCCATTCCAATCCTGAGACCCTTCGTATAACATGAGATGTGATGTCTCAATGCTTCTAATACCAAACCTGAGATCTTTCCTATAACATGAGATGTGATATCAAACTCCTTCCCATTCCAAACCTGAGATCCTTCCTTTAGCATGAGATGTGATAACTTAATGCTTCTAAAACCAAACCTGAGAACCATCCAATAACATATGTGAAATCCAAATCCTTCCCTTTCCAAACCTGAGACCCTTCCGATAGCATGAGATGTGATATCTCAATGCTTCTAAAACCAAACATGAGAACCAACCTATAACATGAGATGTGAAATCCAAATCCTTCCCTATCCAAACCTGAGACCCTTCCTACAGCTTGAGATGTGATATCAAACTCCTTCCCATTCCAATCCTGTGATAGCTTGAGATGTGATATCCAACTCCTTCCCATTCCAATCCTGAGACCCTTCCTGTATCCATGAGATGTGATATCTCAATGCTTCTAATACCAAACCTGAGACCCGTCCTAAAACATGAGATGTGAGATCCAAATCCTTCCCCTTCCAAACCTGAGACCCTTCCTATAGCTTGAGATGTGATATCAAACTCCTTCCCATTCCAATCCTGAGATAGCTTGAGATGTGATATCCAACTCCTTCCCATTCCAATCCTGAGACCCTTCCGATAGCATGAAATGTGATATCTCAATGCTTCTAATATCAAAACTGAGACCCTCCCTATAGCATGAGATGTGATATCTAAGTCCTTCCCATTCCTATCCTGAGACCCTTCCGATAGAAGAGATGTGATATCTCAATGCTTATACCAAACCTGAGACCCTTCCTATGGCATGAGATGTGATATCCAACTCCTTCCCATTCCAATCCTGAGACCCTTCCTATAGCATGAGATGTGATATCTCAATGCTTCTATCAAACCTGAGTCCCTTCCTTTAGCATGAGATGTGATATCCAACTCCTTCCCATTACAATCCTGAGACCCTTCCTATAGCATGAGATGTGACATCTCAAAGCTTCTAATACCAAACCTGGGACCCGTCCTATAACATGAGATATGATATCCAATTCCTTCCCCTTCCAAACCTGAGACCCTTCCTTTAGCATGAGATGTGATATCCAAATCCTTCCCATTCCAATCCTGAAACCCTTCCTATAGCATGAGATGTGATATCTCAATGTTTCTAATAAAAAACCTGAGACCCTTCCTATAGCAAGAGATGTGATATCCAAATCCTTCCCATTCCAATCCTGAGACCCTTCCTATAACATGAGATGTGATATCCAACTCCTTCCCATTCCAACCTGAGACCCTTCCTATAGCATGAGAAGGGATATCCAACTCCTTCCCATTCCAATCCTGAAACCCTTCCTATAGCATGAGATGTGATATCTCAATGTTTCTAATAAAAAACCTGAGACCCTTCCTATAGCAAGAGATGTGACCTCCAAATCCTTCCCATTCCAATCCTGAGATCCTTCCTATTGGATGAGATGTGATATCCAACTCCTTCCCATTCAAATCCTGAGACCCTTCCTATACCATGAGATGTGATATCTCAATGATTCTACCAAAACTGAGACCCTTCCTTTAGCATGAGATGTGATATCCAACTCCTTCCCATTCCAATCCTGAGACCCTTCCTATAGCATGAGATGTGATATCTCAATGCCTCTAATACCAAACCTGAGATTCTTCCTATAACATTAGATGTGATATCTCAATGCCTCTAATACCAAACCTGAGATTCTTCCTATAACATGAGATGTGATATCCAACTCCTTCCCATTCCAAACCTGAGACCCTTCCTAAAGCTTGAGATGTGACATCCAACTCCTTCCCATTCCAATCCTGAGACCCTTCCTATAGCTTGAGATGTGATATCCAACTCCTTCCCATTCCAATCCTGAGACCCTTCTGATAGCATGAGATGTGATATCTCAATGCCTCTAATACCAAACCTGAGATAATTCCGATAGCATGAGATGTGATATCTCAATGCTTCTAATACCAAACCTGAGATCCTTCCTATAACATGAGATGTGATCTCCAAATACTTCCCCTCCCAAAGCTGAGACCCTCCCTTTAGCATGAGATGTGATATCCAACTCATTCCCATTCCAATCCTGAGACCCTTCTGATAGCATGAGATGTGATATCTCAATGCCTCTAATACCAAACCTGAGATCCTACCTCTAACATGAAATGTGATATCCAACTCCTTCCCCTTCCAAACCTGAGAGCCTTCCTATAGCATGAGATGTGATATCTAAGTCCTTTCAATTCCAATCCTGAGACCCTTCCTAAAACATGAGATGTGATATCCAACTCCTTCCCATTCCAACCTGAGACCCTTCCTATAGCATGAGATGGGATATCCAACTCCTTCCAAATCCAATCCTGATACCCTTCCGATAGCATGAGATGTGATATCCCAATGCTTCTACAAAACCTGAGACCCATATATGGCATGAGATGTGATATCAAACTCCTTCCAATTCCAATACTGAGACCCTTCCTATAGCTTGAGATGTGATATCCAACTCCTTCCCATTCCAATTCTGAGACCCGTCCTATACCATGAGACTTGATATCTCAATGCTTCTAATACCAAACCTGAGACCGGTCCTATAACATGAGATGTGATATCCAAATCCTTCCCCTTCCAAACGTTAGACCCTTCCTTTATCATGAGATGTGATATCCAAGTCCTTCCCATTCAAATCCTGAGACCCTTCCTATAGCATGAGATTTGATATCTCAATGCTTCTAATACCAAACCTGAGACCCTTCCTATAACATGAGATGTGATATCCAAGTCCTTCCCATTCCAATCCTGAGACCCTTCCTATAGCATGAGATGTGATATCTCAATGCTTCTAATACCAAACCTGAGATCCATCCTATAACATGAGATGTGATATCCAACTCCTTCCCATTCCAATCCTGAGACACTTCCTATAGCATGAGAAGTGATATCTCAATGCTTATACCAAACCTGAGACCCTTCCTATGGCATGAGATGTCATACACAACTCCTTCCCATTCCAATCCTGAGACCCTTCCTATAGCATGAGATGTGATATCTCAATGCTTATACCAAACCTGAGACCCTTCATATAGCATGAGATATGATATCCAACTCCTTCCCATTCCAATCCTGAGACCCTTCCTATAGCATGAGACTTGATATCTCAATGTTTCTAATACCAAACCTGAGACCCGTCCTATAACATGAGATGTGATATCCAAATCCTTCCCCTTCCAAACCTTAGACCCTTCCTTTATCATGAGATGTGATATCCAACTCCTTCCCATTCCAATCCTGAGACCCTTCCGATATCATGAGATTTGTTATCTCAATGCTTCTAATATCAAACTTGAGACCCTCCCTATAGCATGAGATGTGACATCCAAGTTCTCCCCGTTCCAATCCTGAGACCCTTCCTATAGCATGAGATGTGATATCTCAATGCTTCTAATACCAAACCTGAGACCAGTCCTATAATATGAGATTGGATATCCAACTCCTTCCCCTTCCAAACCTGAGACCCTTCCTATAGCATGAGATGTGATATCCAACTTCTTCCCATTCCAATCCTGAGACCCTTCCTATAACATGAGATGTGATGTCTCAATGCTTCTAATACCAAACCTGAGATCTTTCCTATAACATGAGATGTGATATCCAACTCCTTCCCATTCCAATCCTGAGACCCTTCATATAGCATGAGATGTGATATCTCAATGTTTATACCAAACCTGAGACCCTTCCTATAGCTTGAGATGTGATATCCAACTCCTTCCTATTCCAATCCTGAGACCCTTCCGATAGCATGAGATGTGATATCCCAAATGCTTCTACCAAACCTGAGACCCATACTATGGCATGAGATGTGATATCAAACGGTGTCCAGTCAACTGGTCGACTGCAATTTGGTCGACTGCAATTTGGTCGACGCAATTTGGTCGAATGCCAAATGGTCGAATTTTTTTTTTTTTATATATATATGTGTTTTGTGGGTTTTCGTGTGGGGAAAAAAAATAAAAAAGAAAAAAAAGGGGGTTGGGGGGGGGACCCCCCCAAAAAAAAAAAAAAAATGGGTAAAAAAAAAAAAAAAAAAAAATTCGACCATTTGGCATTCGACCAAATGGTGTCGACCAAATTGTCTGTCGACCAAATGTTTTCGACCATTTGACTGGTAACCATATCAAACTCCTTCCCATTCCAATCCTGAGACCCTTCCTATAGCTTGAGATGTGATATCCAACTCCTTCCCATTCCAATTCTGAGACCCTTCCTATACCATGAGACTTGATATCTCAATGTTTCTAATCCCAAACCTGAGACCCGTCCTATAACATGAGATGTGATATCCAACTCCTTCCCATTCCAATCCTGAGACCCTTCCGATATCACGAGATTTGTTATCTCAATGCTTCTAATATCAAACTTGAGACCCTCCCTATAGCATGAGATGTGACATCCAAGTCCTCCCCATTCCAATCCTGAGACCCTTCCTATAGCATGAGATGTGATATCTCAATGCTTCTAATACCAAACCTGAGACCCTTCCTATAACATGAGATGGGATATCCAACTCCTTCCCATTCCAATCCTGAGACCCTTCCGATAGCAGAGATGTGATATCTCAATGCTTATACCAAACCTGAGACCCTTCCTATGGCCTGAGATGTCATATACAACTCCTTCCCATTCCAATCCTGAGACCCTTCCTATAGCATAATATGTGATATCTCAATGCTTATACCAAATCTGAGACCCTTCCTATAGCATGAGATGTGATATCCAACTCCTTCCAATTCCAATCCTGAGACCCTTCCTATAGCATGAGATGTGATGTCTCAATGCTTCTAATACCAAAACTGAGATCCTTCCTATAACATGAGATGTGATATCCAACTCCTTCCCATTCCAATCCTGAGAACCTTATGATAGCATGAGATGTGATATCTCAATGCCTCTTATACAAAACCTGAGATCCTTCCGATAGCATGAGATGTGATATCTCAATGCTTCTAATACCAAACCTGAGATAATTCCTATAACATGAGATGTGATTTCCAAATCCTTCCCCTTCCAAACCTGAGACCCTCCCTTTAGCATGAAATGTGATATCCAACTGCTTCACATTCCAATCCGGAGACCCTTCTGATAGCATGTGATGTGATATCTCAATGCCTCTAATACCAAACCTGAGATCCTACCTCTAACATGAAATGTGATATCCATCTCCTTCCCTTTCCAAACCTGAGACCCTGCCTATAGCATGAGATGTGATATCCAAGTCCTTCCCATTCCAATCCTGATACCCTTCCTATAGCATGTGATATGATATCTCAATGCTTATACCAAACCTGAGACCCTTCCTATGGCATGAGATGTCACATACAACTCCTTCCCATTCCAATCCTGAGACCCTTCCTATAGCATGAGATGTGATATCTCAATGCTTATACCAAACCTGAGACCCTTCCTATAGCATGAGATGTGATATCCAACTTCTTCCCATTCCAATCCTGAGACCCTTCGTATAACATGAGATGTGATGTCTCAATGCTTCTAATACCAAACCTGAGATCTTTCCTATAACATGAGATGTGATATCAAACTCCTTCCCATTCCAAACCTGAGATCCTTCCTTTAGCATGAGATGTGATAACTTAATGCTTCTAAAACCAAACCTGAGAACCATCCAATAACATATGTGAAATCCAAATCCTTCCCTTTCCAAACCTGAGACCCTTCCGATAGCATGAGATGTGATATCTCAATGCTTCTAAAACCAAACATGAGAACCAACCTATAACATGAGATGTGAAATCCAAATCCTTCCCTATCCAAACCTGAGACCCTTCCTATAGCTTGAGATGTGATATCAAACTCCTTCCCATTCCAATCCTATGATAGCTTGAGATGTGATATCCAACTCCTTCCCATTCCAATCCTGAGACCCTTCCTGTATCCATGGGATGTGATATCTCAATGCTTCTAATACCAAACCTGAGACCCGTCCTAAAACATGAGATGTGAGATCCAAATCCTTCCCCTTCCAAACCTGAGACCCTTCCTATAGCTTGAGATGTGATATCAAACTCCTTCCCATTCCAATCCTGAGATAGCTTGAGATGTGATATCCAACTCCTTCCCATTCCAATCCTGAGACCCTTCCGATAGCATGAAATGTGATATCTCAATGCTTCTAATATCAAAACTGAGACCCTCCCTATAGCATGAGATGTGATATCTAAGTCCTTCCCATTCCTATCCTGAGACCCTTCCGATAGAAGAGATGTGATATCTCAATGCTTATACCAAACCTGAGACCCTTCCTATGGCATGAGATGTGATATCCAACTCCTTCCCATTCCAAACCTGAGACCCTTCCTATGGCATGAGATGTCATACACAACTCCTTCCCATTCCAATCCTGAGACCCTTCCTATAGCATGAGATGTGATATCTCAATGCTTATACCAAACCTGAGACCCTTCATATAGCATGAGATATGATATCCAACTCCTTCCCATTCCAATCCTGAGACCCTTCCTATAGCATGAGACTTGATATCTCAATGTTTCTAATACCAAACCTGAGACCCGTCCTATAACATGAGATGTGATATCCAAATCCTTCCCCTTCCAAACCTTAGACCCTTCCTTTATCATGAGATGTGATATCCAACTCCTTCCCATTCCAATCCTGAGACCCTTCCGATATCATGAGATTTGTTATCTCAATGCTTCTAATATCAAACTTGAGACCCTCCCTATAGCATGAGATGTGACATCCAAGTTCTCCCCGTTCCAATCCTGAGACCCTTCCTATAGCATGAGATGTGATATCTCAATGCTTCTAATACCAAACCTGAGACCAGTCCTATAATATGAGATTGGATATCCAACTCCTTCCCCTTCCAAACCTGAGACCCTTCCTATAGCATGAGATGTGATATCCAACTTCTTCCCATTCCAATCCTGAGACCCTTCCTATAACATGAGATGTGATGTCTCAATGCTTCTAATACCAAACCTGAGATCTTTCCTATAACATGAGATGTGATATCCAACTCCTTCCCATTCCAATCCTGAGACCCTTCATATAGCATGAGATGTGATATCTCAATGTTTATACCAAACCTGAGACCCTTCCTATAGCTTGAGATGTGATATCCAACTCCTTCCTATTCCAATCCTGAGACCCTTCCGATAGCATGAGATGTGATATCCCAAATGCTTCTACCAAACCTGAGACCCATACTATGGCATGAGATGTGATATCAAACTCCTTCCCATTCCAATCCTGAGACCCTTCCTATAGCTTGAGATGTGATATCCAACTCCTTCCCATTCCAATTCTGAGACCCTTCCTATACCATGAGACTTGATATCTCAATGTTTCTAATCCCAAACCTGAGACCCGTCCTATAACATGAGATGTGATATCCAACTCCTTCCCATTCCAATCCTGAGACCCTTCCGATATCATGAGATTTGTTATCTCAATGCTTCTAATATCAAACTTGAGACCCTCCCTATAGCATGAGATGTGACATCCAAGTCCTCCCCATTCCAATCCTGAGACCCTTCCTATAGCATGAGATGTGATATCTCAATGCTTCTAATACCAAACCTGAGACCCTTCCTATAACATGAGATGGGATATCCAACTCCTTCCCATTCCAATCCTGAGACCCTTCCGATAGCAGAGATGTGATATCTCAATGCTTATACCAAACCTGAGACCCTTCCTATGGCCTGAGATGTCATATACAACTCCTTCCCATTCCAATCCTGAGACCCTTCCTATAGCATAATATGTGATATCTCAATGCTTATACCAAATCTGAGACCCTTCCTATAGCATGAGATGTGATTTCCAACTCCTTCCAATTCCAATCCTGAGACCCTTCCTATAGCATGAGATGTGATGTCTCAATGCTTCTAATACCAAAACTGAGATCCTTCCTATAACATGAGATGTGATATCCAACTCCTTCCCATTCCAATCCTGAGAACCTTATGATAGCATGAGATGTGATATCTCAATGCCTCTTATACAAAACCTGAGATCCTTCCGATAGCATGAGATGTGATATCTCAATGCTTCTAATACCAAACCTGAGATAATTCCTATAACATGAGATGTGATTTCCAAATCCTTCCCCTTCCAAACCTGAGACCCTCCCTTTAGCATGAAATGTGATATCCAACTGCTTCACATTCCAATCCTGAGACCCTTCTGATAGCATGAGATGTGATATCTCAATGCCTCTAATACCAAACCTGAGATCCTACCTCTAACATGAAATGTGATATCCATCTCCTTCCCTTTCCAAACCTGAGACCCTGCCTATAGCATGAGATGTGATATCCAAGTCCTTCCCATTCCAATCCTGATACCCTTCCTATAGCATGTGATATGATATCTCAATGCTTATACCAAACCTGAGACCCTTCCTATGGCATGAGATGTCACATACAACTCCTTCCCATTCCAATCCTGAGACCCTTCCTATAGCATGAGATGTGATATCTCAATGCTTATACCAAACCTGAGACCCTTCCTATAGCAATAGCATGAGATGTGATATCCAACTTCTTCCCATTCCAATCCTGAGACCCTTCGTATAACATGAGATGTGATGTCTCAATGCTTCTAATACCAAACCTGAGATCTTTCCTATAACATGAGATGTGATATCAAACTCCTTCCCATTCCAAACCTGAGATCCTTCCTTTAGCATGAGATGTGATAACTTAATGCTTCTAAAACCAAACCTGAGAACCATCCAATAACATATGTGAAATCCAAATCCTTCCCTTTCCAAACCTGAGACCCTTCCGATAGCATGAGATGTGATATCTCAATGCTTCTAAAACCAAACATGAGAACCAACCTATAACATGAGATGTGAAATCCAAATCCTTCCCTATCCAAACCTGAGACCCTTCCTATAGCTTGAGATGTGATATCAAACTCCTTCCCATTCCAATCCTATGATAGCTTGAGATGTGATATCCAACTCCTTCCCATTCCAATCCTGAGACCCTTCCTGTATCCATGGGATGTGATATCTCAATGCTTCTAATACCAAACCTGAGACCCGTCCTAAAACATGAGATGTGAGATCCAAATCCTTCCCCTTCCAAACCTGAGACCCTTCCTATAGCTTGAGATGTGATATCAAACTCCTTCCCATTCCAATCCTGAGATAGCTTGAGATGTGATATCCAACTCCTTCCCATTCCAATCCTGAGACCCTTCCGATAGCATGAAATGTGATATCTCAATGCTTCTAATATCAAAACTGAGACCCTCCCTATAGCATGAGATGTGATATCTAAGTCCTTCCCATTCCTATCCTGAGACCCTTCCGATAGAAGAGATGTGATATCTCAATGCTTATACCAAACCTGAGACCCTTCCTATGGCATGAGATGTGATATCCAACTCCTTCCCATTCCAATCCTGAGACCCTTCCTATAGCATGAGATGTGATATCTCAATGCTTCTATCAAACCTGAGTCCCTTCCTTTAGCATGAGATGTGATATCCAACTCCTTCCCATTGCAATCCTGAGACCCTTCCTATAGCATGAGATGTGACATCTCAAAGCTTCTAATACCAAACCTGGGACCCGTCCTATAACATGAGATATGATATCCAATTCCTTCCCCTTCCAAACCTGAGACCCTTCCTTTAGCATGAGATATGATATCCAAATCCTTCCCATTCCAATCCTGTGACCCTTCCTATAACATGAGATGTGATATCCAACTCCTTCCCATTCCAACCTGAGACCCTTCCTATAGCATGAGAAGGGATATCCAACTCCTTCCCATTCCAATCCTGAAACCCTTCCTATAGCATGAGATGTGATATCTCAATGTTTCTAATAAAAAACCTGAGACCCTTCCTATAGCAAGAGATGTGACATCCAAATCCTTCCCATTCCAATCCTGAGATCCTTCCTATTGGATGAGATGTGATATCCAACTCCTTCCCATTATAATCCTGAGACCCTTCCTATACCATGAGATGTGATATCTCAATGCTTCTACCAAAACTGAGACCCTTCCTTTAGCATGAGATGTGATATCCAACTCCTTCCCATTCCAATCCTGAGACCCTTCCTATAGCATGAGATGTGATATCTCAATGCCTCTAATACCAAACCTGAGATTCTTCCTATAACATGAGATGTGATATCTCAATGCTTCTAATACCAAACCTGAGACCCTCCCTTTAGCATGAGATGTGATATCCGACTCCTTCCCATTCCAATCCTGAGACCCTTCTGATAGCATGAGATGTGATATCTCAATGCCTATAATACCAAACCTGAGATCCTTCCTATAACATGAGATGTGATATCCAAATCCTTCCCCTTCCAAACCTGAGACCCTCCCTTTAGCATGAGATGTGATATCCAACTCCTTCCCATTCCAATCCTGAGACCCTTCCGATAGCAGAGATTTGATATCTCAATGCTTATACCAAACCTGAGACCCTTCCTATGGCATGAGATGTCAAATACAACTCCTTCCGATTCCAATGCTGAGACCCTTGAGATGGGATATCTCAATGCTTATACCAAACCTGAGACCCTTCCTATAGCATGAGATGTGGTATCCAACTCCTTCCGATTCCAATCTTGAGACCCTTCCTATAGCATGAGATGTGATATCTCAATGCTTCTAATACCAAACCTGAGATCCTTCCTATAACATGAGATGTGATATCCAACTCCTTCCCATTCCAAACCTGAGACCCTTCCGATAGCATGAGATGTGATATCCAACTCCTTCCCATTCCAATCCTGAGACCCTTCCTATAGCATGAGATGTGATATCTCAATGCCTCTAATACCAAACCTGAAATTCTTCCTATAACATGAGATGTGATATCTCAATGCTTCTAATACCAAACCTGAGACCCTCCCTTTAGCATGAGATGTGATATCCGACCCCTTCCCATTCCAATCCTGAGACCCTTCTGATAGCATGAGATGTGATATCTCAATGCCTCTAATACCAAACCTGAGATTCTTCCTATAACATGAGATGTGATATCTCAATGCTTCTAATACCAAACCTGAGACCCTCCCTTTAGCATGAGATGTGATATCCAACTCCTTCCCATTCCAAACCTGAGACCCTTCCGATAGCATGAGATGTGATATCAAACTCCTTCCCATTCCAATCCTGAGATAGCTTGAGATGTGATATCCAAATCCTTCCCATTCCAATTCTGAGACCCTTCCTATAGCATGAGATGTGATATCTCAATGCTTCTAATACCAAACCTGAGACCCGTCCTAAAACATGAGATGTGAGATCCAAATCCTTCCCCTTCCAAACCTGAGACCTTTCCTTTAGCATATGTGATATCCAACTACTTCCCATTCCAATCCTGAGACCCTTCCGATGGCATGAGATGTGATATCCAACTCCTTCCAATTCCAATAGTGAGACCCTTCCAATAGCATATGTGATATCTCAATGCTTCTAATATCAAACCTGAGAACCTCCCTATAGCATGAGATGTGATATCCAACTCCTTCCAATTCCAATACTGAGACCCTTCCAATAGCATATGTGATATCTCAATGCTTCTAATATCAAAACTGAGACCCTCCCTATATCATGAGATGTGATATCTAAGTCCTTCCCATTCCTATCCTGAGACCCTTCCGATAGAAGAGATGTGATACCTCAATGCTTATACCAAACCTGAGACCCTTCCTATGGCATGAGATGTGATATCCAACTCCTTCCCATTCCAATCCTGAGACCCTTCCTATAGCATGAGATGTGATATCTCAATGCTTCTATCAAACCTGAGTCCCTTCCTTTAGCATGAGATGTGATATCCAACTCCTTCCTATTCCAATCCTGAGACCCTTCCTATAGCATGAGATGTGACATCTCAAAGCTTCTAATACCAAACCTGGGACCCGTCCTATAACATGAGATATGATATCCAATTCCTTCCCCTTCCAAACCTGAGACCCTTCCTTTAGCATGAGATGTGATATCCAAATCCTTCCCATTCCAATCCTGAAACCCTTCCAATAGCATGAGATGTGATATCTCAATGTTTCTAATAAAAAACCTGAGACCCTTCCTATAGCAAGAGATGTGATATCCAAATCCTTCCCATTCCAATCCTGAGACCCTTCCTATAGCATGAGATGTGATATCTCAATGCTTCTAATACCAAACCTGAGACCAGTCCTATAATATGAGATTGGATATCCAACTCCTTCCCCTCATGAGATGTGATATCCAACTTCTTCCCATTCCAATCCTGAGACCCTTCCTATAACATGAGATGTGATGTCTCAATGCTTCTAATACCAAACCTGAGATCTTTCCTATAACATGAGATGTGATATCCAACTCCTTCCCATTCCAATCCTGAGACCCTTCCTATAGCATGAGATGTGATATCTCAATGTTTATACCAAACCTGAGACCCTTCCTATAGCTTGAGATGTGATATCGAACTCCTTCCTATTCCAATCCTGAGACCCTTCCGATAGCATGAGATGTGATATCCCAAATGCTTCTACCAAACCTGAGACCCATACTATGGCATGAGATGTGATATCAAACTCCTTCCCATTCCAATCCTGAGACCCTTCCTATAGCTTGAGATGTGATATCCAACTCCTTCCCATTCCAATTCTGAGACCCTTCCTACATCATGAGACTTGATATCTCAATGTTTCTAATCCCAAACCTGAGACCCGTCCTATAACATGAGATGTGATATCCAACTCCTTCCCATTCCAATCCTGAGACCCTTCCGATATCATGAGATTTGTTATCTCAATGCTTCTAATATCAAACTTGAGACCCTCCCTATAGCATGAGATGTGACATCCAAGTCCTCCCCATTCCAATCCTGAGACCCTTCCTATAGCATGAGATGTGATATCTCAATGCTTCTAATACCAAACCTGAGACCCTTCCTATAACATGAGATGGGATATCCAACTCCTTCCCATTCCAATCCTGAGACCCTTCCGATAGCAGAGATGTGATATCTCAATGCTTATACCAAACCTGAGACCCTTCCTATGACCTGAGATGTCATATACAACTCCTTCCCATTCCAATCCTGAGACCCTTCCTATAGCATGAGATGTGATATCTCAATGCTTATACCAAATCTGAGACCCTTCCTATAGCATGAGATGTGATATCCAACTCCTTCCAATTCCAATCCTGAGACCCTTCCTATAGCATGAGATGTGATGTCTCAATGCTTCTAATACCAAAACTGAGATCCTTCCTATAACATGAGATGTGATATCCAACTCCTTCCCATTCCAATCCTGAGAACCTTATGATAGCATGAGATGTGATATCTCAATGCCTCTAATACAAAACCTGAGATCCTTCCGATAGCATGAGATGTGATATCTCAATGCTTCTAATACCAAACCTGAGATAATTCCTATAACATGAGATGTGATTTCCAAATCCTTCCCCTTCCAAACCTGAGACCCTCCCTTTAGCATGAAATGTGATATACAACTGCTTCACATTCCAATCCTGAGACCCTTCTGATAGCATGAGATGTGATATCTCAATGCCTCTAATACCAAACCTGAGATCCTACCTCTAACATGAAATGTGATATCCATCTCCTTCCCTTTCCAAACCTGAGACCCTGCCTATAGCATGAGATGTGATATCCAAGTCCTTCCCATTCCAATCCTGAGACCCTTCCTATAGCATGTGATATGATATCTCAATGCTTATACCAAACCTGAGACCCTTCCTATGGCATGAGATGTCACATACAACACCTTCCCATTCCAATCCTGAGACCCTTCCTATAGCATGAGATGTGATATCTCAATGCTTATACCAAACCTGAGACCCTTCCTATAGCATGAGATGTGATATCCAACTTCTTCCCATTCCAATCCTGAGACCCTTCGTATAACATGAGATGTGATGTCTCAATGCTTCTAATACCAAACCTGAGATCTTTCCTATAACATGAGATGTGATATCAAACTCCTTCCCATTCCAAACCTGAGATCCTTCCTTTAGCATGAGATGTGATAACTTAATGCTTCTAAAACCAAACCTGAGAATCATCCAATAACATATGTGAAATCCAAATCCTTCCCTTTCCAAACCTGAGACCCTTCCGATAGCATGAGATGTGATATCTCAATGCTTCTAAAACCAAACATGAGAACCAACCTATAACATGAGATGTGAAATCCAAATCCTTCCCTTTCCAAACCTGAGACCCTTCCTATAGCTTGAGATGTGATATCAAACTCCTTCCCATTCCAATCCTGTGATAGCTTGAGATGTGATATCCAACTCCTTCCCATTCCAATCCTGAGACCCTTCCTGTATCCATGAGATGTGATATCTCAATGCTTCTAATACCAAACCTGAGACCCGTCCTAAAACATGAGATGTGAGATCCAAATCCTTCCCCTTCCAAACCTGAGACCCTTCCTATAGCTTGAGATGTGATATCAAACTACTTCCCATTCCAATCCTGAGATAGCTTGAGATGTGATATCCAACTCCTTCCCATTCCAATCCTGAGACCCTTCCGATAGCATGAAATGTGATATCTCAATGCTTCTAATATCAAAACTGAGACCCTCCCTATAGCATGAGATGTGATATCTAAGTCCTTCCCATTCCTATCCTGAGACCCTTCCGATAGAAGAGATGTGATATCTCAATGCTTATACCAAACCTGAGACCCTTCCTATGGCATGAGATGTGATATCCAACTCCTTCCCATTCCAATCCTGAGACCCTTCATACAGCATGAGATGTGATATCTCAATGCTTCTATCAAACCTGAGTCCCTTCCTTTAGCATGAGATGTGATATCCAACTCCTTCCCATTACAATCCTGAGACCCTTCCTATAGCATGAGATGTGACATCTCAAAGCTTCTAATACCAAACCTGGGACCCGTCCTATAACATGAGATATGATATCCAATTCCTTCCCCTTCCAAACCTGAGACCCTTCCTTTAGCATGAGATGTGATATCCAAATCCTTCCCATTCCAATCCTGAAACCCTTCCTATAGCATGAGATGTGATATCTCAATGTTTCTAATAAAAAACCTGAGACCCTTCCTATAGCAAGAGATGTGATATCCAAATCCTTCCCATTCCAATCCTGAGACCCTTCCTATAACATGAGATGTGATATCCAACTCCTTCCCATTCCAACCTGAGACCCTTCCTATAGCATGAGAAGGGATATCCAACTCCTTCCCATTCCAATCCTGAAACCCTTCCTATAGCATGAGATGTGATATCTCAATGTTTCTAATAAAAAACCTGAGACCCTTCCTATAGCAAGAGATGTGACATCCAAATCCTTCCCATTCCAATCCTGAGATCCTTCCTATTGGATGAGATGTGATATCCAACTCCTTCCCATTATAATCCTGAGACCCTTCCTATACCATGAGATGTGATATCTCAATGCTTCTACCAAAACTGAGACCCTTCCTTTAGCATGAGATGTGATATCCAACTCCTTCCCATTCCAATCCTGAGACCCTTCCTATAGCATGAGATGTGATATCTCAATGCCTCTAATACCAAACCTGAGATTCTTCCTTTAACATGAGATGTGATATCTCAATGCTTCTAATACCAAACCGGAGACCCTCCCTTTAGCATGAGATGTGATATCCGACTCCTTCCCATTCCACTCCTGAGACCCTTCTGATAGCATGAGATGTGATATCTCAATGCCTCTAATACCAAACCTGAGATTCTTCCTATGACATGAGATGTGATATCTCAATGCTTCTAATACCAAACCTGAGACCCTCCCTTTAGCATGAGATGTGATATCCGACTCCTTCCCATTCCAATCCTGAGACCCTTCTGATAGCATGAGATGTGATATCTCAATGCCTATAATACCAAACCTGAGATCCTTCCGATAGCATGAGATGTGATATCTCAATGCTTCTAATACCAAACCTGAGATAATTCCTATAACATGAGATGTGATTTCCAAATCCTTCCCCTTCCAAACCTGAGACCCTCCCTTTAGCATGAAATGTGATATCCAACTGCTTCACATTCCAATCCTGAGACCCTTCTGATAGCATGAGATGTGATATCTCAATGCCTCTAATACCAAACCTGAGATCCTACCTCTAACATGAAATGTGATATCCATCTCCTTCCCTTTCCAAACCTGAGACCCTGCCTATAGCATGAGATGTGATATCCAAGTCCTTCCCATTCCAATCCTGACACCCTTCCTATAGCATGTGATATGATATCTCAATGCTTATACCAAACCTGAGACCCTTCCTATGGCATGAGATGTCACATACAACTCCTTCCCATTCCAATCCTGAGACCCTTCCTATAGCATGAGATGTGATATCTCAATGCTTATACCAAACCTGAGACCCTTCCTATAGCAATAGCATGAGATGTGATATCCAACTTCTTCCCATTCCAATCCTGAGACCCTTCGTATAACATGAGATGTGATGTCTCAATGCTTCTAATACCAAACCTGAGATCTTTCCTATAACATGAGATGTGATATCAAACTCCTTCCCATTCCAAACCTGAGATCCTTCCTTTAGCATGAGATGTGATAACTTAATGCTTCTAAAACCAAACCTGAGAACCATCCAATAACATATGTGAAATCCAAATCCTTCCCTTTCCAAACCTGAGACCCTTCCGATAGCATGAGATGTGATATCTCAATGCTTCTAAAACCAAACATGAGAACCAACCTATAACATGAGATGTGAAATCCAAATCCTTCCCTATCCAAACCTGAGACCCTTCCTATAGCTTGAGATGTGATATCAAACTCCTTCCCATTCCAATCCTATGATAGCTTGAGATGTGATATCCAACTCCTTCCCATTCCAATCCTGAGACCCTTCCTGTATCCATGGGATGTGATATCTCAATGCTTCTAATACCAAACCTGAGACCCGTCCTAAAACATGAGATGTGAGATCCAAATCCTTCCCCTTCCAAACCTGAGACCCTTCCTATAGCTTGAGATGTGATATCAAACTCCTTCCCATTCCAATCCTGAGATAGCTTGAGATGTGATATCCAACTCCTTCCCATTCCAATCCTGAGACCCTTCCGATAGCATGAAATGTGATATCTCAATGCTTCTAATATCAAAACTGAGACCCTCCCTATAGCATGAGATGTGATATCTAAGTCCTTCCCATTCCTATCCTGAGACCCTTCCGATAGAAGAGATGTGATATCTCAATGCTTATACCAAACCTGAGACCCTTCCTATGGCATGAGATGTGATATCCAACTCCTTCCCATTCCAATCCTGAGACCCTTCCTATAGCATGAGATGTGATATCTCAATGCTTCTATCAAACCTGAGTCCCTTCCTTTAGCATGAGATGTGATATCCAACTCCTTCCCATTGCAATCCTGAGACCCTTCCTATAGCATGAGATGTGACATCTCAAAGCTTCTAATACCAAACCTGGGACCCGTCCTATAACATGAGATATGATATCCAATTCCTTCCCCTTCCAAACCTGAGACCCTTCCTTTAGCATGAGATATGATATCCAAATCCTTCCCATTCCAATCCTGTGACCCTTCCTATAACATGAGATGTGATATCCAACTCCTTCCCATTCCAACCTGAGACCCTTCCTATAGCATGAGAAGGGATATCCAACTCCTTCCCATTCCAATCCTGAAACCCTTCCTATAGCATGAGATGTGATATCTCAATGTTTCTAATAAAAAACCTGAGACCCTTCCTATAGCAAGAGATGTGACATCCAAATCCTTCCCATTCCAATCCTGAGATCCTTCCTATTGGATGAGATGTGATATCCAACTCCTTCCCATTATAATCCTGAGACCCTTCCTATACCATGAGATGTGATATCTCAATGCTTCTACCAAAACTGAGACCCTTCCTTTAGCATGAGATGTGATATCCAACTCCTTCCCATTCCAATCCTGAGACCCTTCCTATAGCATGAGATGTGATATCTCAATGCCTCTAATACCAAACCTGAGATTCTTCCTATAACATGAGATGTGATATCTCAATGCTTCTAATACCAAACCTGAGACCCTCCCTTTAGCATGAGATGTGATATCCGACTCCTTCCCATTCCAATCCTGAGACCCTTCTGATAGCATGAGATGTGATATCTCAATGCCTATAATACCAAACCTGAGATCCTTCCTATAACATGAGATGTGATATCCAAATCCTTCCCCTTCCAAACCTGAGACCCTCCCTTTAGCATGAGATGTGATATCCAACTCCTTCCCATTCCAATCCTGAGACCCTTGCGATAGCAGAGATTTGATATCTCAATGCTTATACCAAACCTGAGACCCTTCCTATGGCATGAGATGTCAAATACAACTCCTTCCGATTCCAATGCTGAGACCCTTGAGATGGGATATCTCAATGCTTATACCAAACCTGAGACCCTTCCTATAGCATGAGATGTGGTATCCAACTCCTTCCGATTCCAATCCTGAGACCCTTCCTATAGCATGAGATGTGATATCTCAATGCTTCTAATACCAAACCTGAGATCCTTCCTATAACATGAGATGTGATATCCAACTCCTTCCCATTCCAAACCTGAGACCCTTCCGATAGCATGAGATGTGATATCCAACTCCTTCCCATTCCAATCCTGAGACCCTTCCTATAGCATGAGATGTGATATCTCAATGCCTCTAATACCAAACCTGAAATTCTTCCTATAACATGAGATGTGATATCTCAATGCTTCTAATACCAAACCTGAGACCCTCCCTTTAGCATGAGATGTGATATCCGACCCCTTCCCATTCCAATCCTGAGACCCTTCTGATAGCATGAGATGTGATATCTCAATACCTCTAATACCAAACCTGAGATTCTTCCTATAACATGAGATGTGATATCTCAATGCTTCTAATACCAAACCTGAGACCCTCCCTTTAGCATGAGATGTGATATCCAACTCCTTCCCATTCCAAACCTGAGCCCCTTCCGATAGCATGAGATGTGATATCAAACTCCTTCCCATTCCAATCCTGAGATAGCTTGAGATGTGATATCCAAATCCTTCCCATTCCAATTCTGAGACCCTTCCTATAGCATGAGATGTGATATCTCAATGCTTCTAATACCAAACCTGAGACCCGTCCTAAAACATGAGATGTGAGATCCAAATCCTTCCCCTTCCAAACCTGAGACCTTTCCTTTAGCATATGTGATATCCAACTACTTCCCATTCCAATCCTGAGACCCTTCCGATAGCATGAGATGTGATATCCAACTCCTTCCAATTCCAATAGTGAGACCCTTCCAATAGCATATGTGATATCTCAATGCTTCTAATATCAAACCTGAGAACCTCCCTATAGCATGAGATGTGATATCCAACTCCTTCCAATTCCAATACTGAGACCCTTCCAATAGCATATGTGATATCTCAATGCTTCTAATATCAAAACTGAGACCCTCCCTATATCATGAGATGTGATATCTAAGTCCTTCCCATTCCTATCCTGAGACCCTTCCGATAGAAGAGATGTGATACCTCAATGCTTATACCAAACCTGAGACCCTTCCTATGGCATGAGATGTGATATCCAACTCCTTCCCATTCCAATCCTGAGACCCTTCCTATAGCATGAGATGTGATATCTCAATGCTTCTATCAAACCTGAGTCCCTTCCTTTAGCATGAGATGTGATATCCAACTCCTTCCTATTCCAATCCTGAGACCCTTCCTATAGCATGAGATGTGACATCTCAAAGCTTCTAATACCAAACCTGGGACCCGTCCTATAACATGAGATATGATATCCAATTCCTTCCCCTTCCAAACCTGAGACCCTTCCTTTAGCATGAGATGTGATATCCAAATCCTTCCCATTCCAATCCTGAAACCCTTCCAATAGCATGAGATGTGATATCTCAATGTTTCTAATAAAAAACCTGAGACCCTTCCTATAGCAAGAGATGTGATATCCAAATCCTTCCCATTCCAATCCTGAGACCCTTCCTATAGCATGAGATGTGATATCTCAATGCTTCTAATACCAAACCTGAGACCAGTCCTATAATATGAGATTGGATATCCAACTCCTTCCCCTCATGAGATGTGATATCCAACTTCTTCCCATTCCAATCCTGAGACCCTTCCTATAACATGAGATGTGATGTCTCAATGCTTCTAATACCAAACCTGAGATCTTTCCTATAACATGAGATGTGATATCCAACTCCTTCCCATTCCAATCCTGAGACCCTTCCTATAGCATGAGATGTGATATCTCAATGTTTATACCAAACCTGAGACCCTTCCTATAGCTTGAGATGTGATATCGAACTCCTTCCTATTCCAATCCTGAGACCCTTCCGATAGCATGAGATGTGATATCCCAAATGCTTCTACCAAACCTGAGACCCATACTATGGCATGAGATGTGATATCAAACTCCTTCCCATTCCAATCCTGAGACCCTTCCTATAGCTTGAGATGTGATATCCAACTCCTTCCCATTCCAATTCTGAGACCCTTCCTATATCATGAGACTTGATATCTCAATGTTTCTAATCCCAAACCTGAGACCCGTCCTATAACATGAGATGTGATATCCAACTCCTTCCCATTCCAATCCTGAGACCCTTCCGATATCATGAGATTTGTTATCTCAATGCTTCTAATATCAAACTTGAGACCCTCCCTATAGCATGAGATGTGACATCCAGGTCCTCCCCATTCCAATCCTGAGACCCTTCCTATAGCATGAGATGTGATATCTCAATGCTTCTAATACCAAACCTGAGACCCTTCCTATAACATGAGATGGGATATCCAACTCCTTCCCATTCCAATCCTGAGACCCTTCCGATAGCAGAGATGTGATATCTCAATGCTTATACCAAACCTGAGACCCTTCCTATGACCTGAGATGTCATATACAACTCCTTCCCATTCCAATCCTGAGACCCTTCCTATAGCATGAGATGTGATATCTCAATGCTTATACCAAATCTGAGACCCTTCCTATAGCATGAGATGTGATATCCAACTCCTTCCAATTCCAATCCTGAGACCCTTCCTATAGCATGAGATGTGATGTCTCAATGCTTCTAATACCAAAACTGAGATCCTTCCTATAACATGAGATGTGATATCCAACTCCTTCCCATTCCAATCCTGAGAACCTTATGATAGCATGAGATGTGATATCTCAATGCCTCTAATACAAAACCTGAGATCCTTCCGATAGCATGAGATGTGATATCTCAATGCTTCTAATACCAAACCTGAGATAATTCCTATAACATGAGATGTGATTTCCAAATCCTTCCCCTTCCAAACCTGAGACCCTCCCTTTAGCATGAAATGTGATATACAACTGCTTCACATTCCAATCCTGAGACCCTTCTGATAGCATGAGATGTGATATCTCAATGCCTCTAATACCAAACCTGAGATCCTACCTCTAACATGAAATGTGATATCCATCTCCTTCCCTTTCCAAACCTGAGACCCTGCCTATAGCATGAGATGTGATATCCAAGTCCTTCCCATTCCAATCCTGAGACCCTTCCTATAGCATGTGATATGATATCTCAATGCTTATACCAAACCTGAGACCCTTCCTATGGCATGAGATGTCACATACAGCTCCTTCCCATTCCAATCCTGAGACCCTTCCTATAGCATGAGATGTGATATCTCAATGCTTATACCAAACCTGAGACCCTTCCTATAGCATGAGATGTGATATCCAACTTCTTCCCATTCCAATCCTGAGACCCTTCGTATAACATGAGATGTGATGTCTCAATGCTTCTAATACCAAACCTGAGATCTTTCCTATAACATGAGATGTGATATCAAACTCCTTCCCATTCCAAACCTGAGATCCTTCCTTTAGCATGAGATGTGATAACTTAATGCTTCTAAAACCAAACCTGAGAATCATCCAATAACATATGTGAAATCCAAATCCTTCCCTTTCCAAACCTGAGACCCTTCCGATAGCATGAGATGTGATATCTCAATGCTTCTAAAACCAAACATGAGAACCAACCTATAACATGAGATGTGAAATCCAAATCCTTCCCTTTCCAAACCTGAGACCCTTCCTATAGCTTGAGATGTGATATCAAACTCCTTCCCATTCCAATCCTGTGATAGCTTGAGATGTGATATCCAACTCCTTCCCATTCCAATCCTGAGACCCTTCCTGTATCCATGAGATGTGATATCTCAATGCTTCTAATACCAAACCTGAGACCCGTCCTAAAACATGAGATGTGAGATCCAAATCCTTCCCCTTCCAAACCTGAGACCCTTCCTATAGCTTGAGATGTGATATCAAACTACTTCCCATTCCAATCCTGAGATAGCTTGAGATGTGATATCCAACTCCTTCCCATTCCAATCCTGAGACCCTTCCGATAGCATGAAATGTGATATCTCAATGCTTCTAATATCAAAACTGAGACCCTCCCTATAGCATGAGATGTGATATCTAAGTCCTTCCCATTCCTATCCTGAGACCCTTCCGATAGAAGAGATGTGATATCTCAATGCTTATACCAAACCTGAGACCCTTCCTATGGCATGAGATGTGATATCCAACTCCTTCCCATTCCAATCCTGAGACCCTTCCTACAGCATGAGATGTGATATCTCAATGCTTCTATCAAACCTGAGTCCCTTCCTTTAGCATGAGATGTGATATCCAACTCCTTCCCATTACAATCCTGAGACCCTTCCTATAGCATGAGATGTGACATCTCAAAGCTTCTAATACCAAACCTGGGACCCGTCCTATAACATGAGATATGATATCCAATTCCTTCCCCTTCCAAACCTGAGACCCTTCCTTTAGCATGAGATGTGATATCCAAATCCTTCCCATTCCAATCCTGAAACCCTTCCTATAGCATGAGATGTGATATCTCAATGTTTCTAATAAAAAACCTGAGACCCTTCCTATAGCAAGAGATGTGATATCCAAATCCTTCCCATTCCAATCCTGAGACCCTTCCTATAACATGAGATGTGATATCCAACTCCTTCCCATTCCAACCTGAGACCCTTCCTATAGCATGAGAAGGGATATCCAACTCCTTCCCATTCCAATCCTGAAACCCTTCCTATAGCATGAGATGTGATATCTCAATGTTTCTAATAAAAAACCTGAGACCCTTCCTATAGCAAGAGATGTGACATCCAAATCCTTCCCATTCCAATCCTGAGATCCTTCCTATTGGATGAGATGTGATATCCAACTCCTTCCCATTATAATCCTGAGACCCTTCCTATACCATGAGATGTGATATCTCAATGCTTCTACCAAAACTGAGACCCTTCCTTTAGCATGAGATGTGATATCCAACTCCTTCCCATTCCAATCCTGAGACCCTTCCTATAGCATGAGATGTGATATCTCAATGCCTCTAATACCAAACCTGAGATTCTTCCTTTAACATGAGATGTGATATCTCAATGCTTCTAATACCAAACCGGAGACCCTCCCTTTAGCATGAGATGTGATATCCGACTCCTTCCCATTCCACTCCTGAGACCCTTCTGATAGCATGAGATGTGATATCTCAATGCCTCTAATACCAAACCTGAGATTCTTCCTATGACATGAGATGTGATATCTCAATGCTTCTAATACCAAACCTGAGACCCTCCCTTTAGCATGAGATGTGATATCCGACTCCTTCCCATTCCAATCCTGAGACCCTTCTGATAGCATGAGATGTGATATCTCAATGCCTATAATACCAAACCTGAGATCCTTCCGATAGCATGAGATGTGATATCTCAATGCTTCTAATACCAAACCTGAGATCCTTCCTATAACATGAGATGTGATATCCAAATCCTTCCCCTTCCAAACCTGAGACCCTCCCTTTAGCATGAGATGTGATATCCAACTCCTTCCCATTCCAATCCTGAGACCCTTCCGATAGCAGAGATTTGATATCTCATTGCTTATACCAAACCTGAGACCCTTCCTATGGCATGAGATGTCAAATACAACTCCTTCCGATTCCAATGCTGAGACCCTTGAGATGGGATATCTCAATGCTTATACCAAACCTGAGACCCTTCGTATAGCATGAGATGTGGTATCCAACTCCTTCCGATTCCAATCTTGAGACCCTTCCTATAGCATGAGATGTGATATCTCAATGCTTCTAATACCAAACCTGAGATCCTTCCTATAACATGAGATGTGATATCCAACTCCTTCCCATTCCAAACCTGAGACCCTTCCGATAGCATGAGATGTGATATCCAACTCCTTCCCATTCCAATCCTGAGACCCTTCCTATAGCATGAGATGTGATATCTCAATGCCTCTAATACCAAACCTGAGATTCTTCCTATAACATGAGATGTGATATCTCAATGCTTCTAATACCAAACCTGAGACCCTCCCTTTAGCATGAGATGTGATATCCGACCCCTTCCCATTCCAATCCTGAGACCCTTCTGATAGCATGAGATGTGATATCTCAATGCCTCTAATACCAAACCTGAGATTCTTCCTATAACATGAGATGTGATATCTCAATGCTTCTAATACCAAACCTGAGACCCTCCCTTTAGCATGAGATGTGATATCCAACTCCTTCCCATTCCAAACCTGAGCCCCTTCCGATAGCATGAGATGTGATATCAAACTCCTTCCCATTCCAATCCTGAGATAGCTTGAGATGTGATATCCAAATCCTTCCCATTCCAATTCTGAGACCCTTCCTATAGCATGAGATGTGATATCTCAATGCTTCTAATACCAAACCTGAGACCCGTCCTAAAACATGAGATGTGAGATCCAAATCCTTCCCCTTCCAAACCTGAGACCTTTCCTTTAGCATATGTGATATCCAACTACTTCCCATTCCAATCCTGAGACCCTTCCGATAGCATGAGATGTGATATCCAACTCCTTCCAATTCCAATAGTGAGACCCTTCCAATAGCATATGTGATATCTCAATGCTTCTAATATCAAACCTGAGAACCTCCCTATAGCATGAGATGTGATATCCAACTCCTTCCAATTCCAATACTGAGACCCTTCCAATAGCATATGTGATATCTCAATGCTTCTAATATCAAAACTGAGACCCTCCCTATATCATGAGATGTGATATCTAAGTCCTTCCCATTCCTATCCTGAGACCCTTCCGATAGAAGAGATGTGATACCTCAATGCTTATACCAAACCTGAGACCCTTCCTATGGCATGAGATGTGATATCCAACTCCTTCCCATTCCAATCCTGAGACCCTTCCTATAGCATGAGATGTGATATCTCAATGCTTCTATCAAACCTGAGTCCCTTCCTTTAGCATGAGATGTGATATCCAACTCCTTCCTATTCCAATCCTGAGACCCTTCCTATAGCATGAGATGTGACATCTCAAAGCTTCTAATACCAAACCTGGGACCCGTCCTATAACATGAGATATGATATCCAATTCCTTCCCCTTCCAAACCTGAGACCCTTCCTTTAGCATGAGATGTGATATCCAAATCCTTCCCATTCCAATCCTGAAACCCTTCCAATAGCATGAGATGTGATATCTCAATGTTTCTAATAAAAAACCTGAGACCCTTCCTATAGCAAGAGATGTGATATCCAAATCCTTCCCATTCCAATCCTGAGACCCTTCCTATAGCATGAGATGTGATATCTCAATGCTTCTAATACCAAACCTGAGACCAGTCCTATAATATGAGATTGGATATCCAACTCCTTCCCCTCATGAGATGTGATATCCAACTTCTTCCCATTCCAATCCTGAGACCCTTCCTATAACATGAGATGTGATGTCTCAATGCTTCTAATACCAAACCTGAGATCTTTCCTATAACATGAGATGTGATATCCAACTCCTTCCCATTCCAATCCTGAGACCCTTCCTATAGCATGAGATGTGATATCTCAATGTTTATACCAAACCTGAGACCCTTCCTATAGCTTGAGATGTGATATCGAACTCCTTCCTATTCCAATCCTGAGACCCTTCCGATAGCATGAGATGTGATATCCCAAATGCTTCTACCAAACCTGAGACCCATACTATGGCATGAGATGTGATATCAAACTCCTTCCCATTCCAATCCTGAGACCCTTCCTATAGCTTGAGATGTGATATCCAACTCCTTCCCATTCCAATTCTGAGACCCTTCCTATATCATGAGACTTGATATCTCAATGTTTCTAATCCCAAACCTGAGACCCGTCCTATAACATGAGATGTGATATCCAACTCCTTCCCATTCCAATCCTGAGACCCTTCCGATATCATGAGATTTGTTATCTCAATGCTTCTAATATCAAACTTGAGACCCTCCCTATAGCATGAGATGTGACATCCAAGTCCTCCCCATTCCAATCCTGAGACCCTTCCTATAGCATGAGATGTGATATCTCAATGCTTCTAATACCAAACCTGAGACCCTTCCTATAACATGAGATGGGATATCCAACTCCTTCCCATTCCAATCCTGAGACCCTTCCGATAGCAGAGATGTGATATCTCAATGCTTATACCAAACCTGAGACCCTTCCTATGACCTGAGATGTCATATACAACTCCTTCCCATTCCAATCCTGAGACCCTTCCTATAGCATGAGATGTGATATCTCAATGCTTATACCAAATCTGAGACCCTTCCTATAGCATGAGATGTGATATCCAACTCCTTCCAATTCCAATCCTGAGACCCTTCCTATAGCATGAGATGTGATGTCTCAATGCTTCTAATACCAAAACTGAGATCCTTCCTATAACATGAGATGTGATATCCAACTCCTTCCCATTCCAATCCTGAGAACCTTATGATAGCATGAGATGTGATATCTCAATGCCTCTAATACAAAACCTGAGATCCTTCCGATAGCATGAGATGTGATATCTCAATGCTTCTAATACCAAACCTGAGATAATTCCTATAACATGAGATGTGATTTCCAAATCCTTCCCCTTCCAAACCTGAGACCCTCCCTTTAGCATGAAATGTGATATACAACTGCTTCACATTCCAATCCTGAGACCCTTCTGATAGCATGAGATGTGATATCTCAATGCCTCTAATACCAAACCTGAGATCCTACCTCTAACATGAAATGTGATATCCATCTCCTTCCCTTTCCAAACCTGAGACCCTGCCTATAGCATGAGATGTGATATCCAAGTCCTTCCCATTCCAATCCTGAGACCCTTCCTATAGCATGTGATATGATATCTCAATGCTTATACCAAACCTGAGACCCTTCCTATGGCATGAGATGTCACATACAGCTCCTTCCCATTCCAATCCTGAGACCCTTCCTATAGCATGAGATGTGATATCTCAATGCTTATACCAAACCTGAGACCCTTCCTATAGCATGAGATGTGATATCCAACTTCTTCCCATTCCAATCCTGAGACCCTTCGTATAACATGAGATGTGATGTCTCAATGCTTCTAATACCAAACCTGAGATCTTTCCTATAACATGAGATGTGATATCAAACTCCTTCCCATTCCAAACCTGAGATCCTTCCTTTAGCATGAGATGTGATAACTTAATGCTTCTAAAACCAAACCTGAGAATCATCCAATAACATATGTGAAATCCAAATCCTTCCCTTTCCAAACCTGAGACCCTTCCGATAGCATGAGATGTGATATCTCAATGCTTCTAAAACCAAACATGAGAACCAACCTATAACATGAGATGTGAAATCCAAATCCTTCCCTTTCCAAACCTGAGACCCTTCCTATAGCTTGAGATGTGATATCAAACTCCTTCCCATTCCAATCCTGTGATAGCTTGAGATGTGATATCCAACTCCTTCCCATTCCAATCCTGAGACCCTTCCTGTATCCATGAGATGTGATATCTCAATGCTTCTAATACCAAACCTGAGACCCGTCCTAAAACATGAGATGTGAGATCCAAATCCTTCCCCTTCCAAACCTGAGACCCTTCCTATAGCTTGAGATGTGATATCAAACTACTTCCCATTCCAATCCTGAGATAGCTTGAGATGTGATATCCAACTCCTTCCCATTCCAATCCTGAGACCCTTCCGATAGCATGAAATGTGATATCTCAATGCTTCTAATATCAAAACTGAGACCCTCCCTATAGCATGAGATGTGATATCTAAGTCCTTCCCATTCCTATCCTGAGACCCTTCCGATAGAAGAGATGTGATATCTCAATGCTTATACCAAACCTGAGACCCTTCCTATGGCATGAGATGTGATATCCAACTCCTTCCCATTCCAATCCTGAGACCCTTCCTACAGCATGAGATGTGATATCTCAATGCTTCTATCAAACCTGAGTCCCTTCCTTTAGCATGAGATGTGATATCCAACTCCTTCCCATTACAATCCTGAGACCCTTCCTATAGCATGAGATGTGACATCTCAAAGCTTCTAATACCAAACCTGGGACCCGTCCTATAACATGAGATATGATATCCAATTCCTTCCCCTTCCAAACCTGAGACCCTTCCTTTAGCATGAGATGTGATATCCAAATCCTTCCCATTCCAATCCTGAAACCCTTCCTATAGCATGAGATGTGATATCTCAATGTTTCTAATAAAAAACCTGAGACCCTTCCTATAGCAAGAGATGTGATATCCAAATCCTTCCCATTCCAATCCTGAGACCCTTCCTATAACATGAGATGTGATATCCAACTCCTTCCCATTCCAACCTGAGACCCTTCCTATAGCATGAGAAGGGATATCCAACTCCTTCCCATTCCAATCCTGAAACCCTTCCTATAGCATGAGATGTGATATCTCAATGTTTCTAATAAAAAACCTGAGACCCTTCCTATAGCAAGAGATGTGACATCCAAATCCTTCCCATTCCAATCCTGAGATCCTTCCTATTGGATGAGATGTGATATCCAACTCCTTCCCATTATAATCCTGAGACCCTTCCTATACCATGAGATGTGATATCTCAATGCTTCTACCAAAACTGAGACCCTTCCTTTAGCATGAGATGTGATATCCAACTCCTTCCCATTCCAATCCTGAGACCCTTCCTATAGCATGAGATGTGATATCTCAATGCCTCTAATACCAAACCTGAGATTCTTCCTTTAACATGAGATGTGATATCTCAATGCTTCTAATACCAAACCGGAGACCCTCCCTTTAGCATGAGATGTGATATCCGACTCCTTCCCATTCCACTCCTGAGACCCTTCTGATAGCATGAGATGTGATATCTCAATGCCTCTAATACCAAACCTGAGATTCTTCCTATGACATGAGATGTGATATCTCAATGCTTCTAATACCAAACCTGAGACCCTCCCTTTAGCATGAGATGTGATATCCGACTCCTTCCCATTCCAATCCTGAGACCCTTCTGATAGCATGAGATGTGATATCTCAATGCCTATAATACCAAACCTGAGATCCTTCCGATAGCATGAGATGTGATATCTCAATGCTTCTAATACCAAACCTGAGATCCTTCCTATAACATGAGATGTGATATCCAAATCCTTCCCCTTCCAAACCTGAGACCCTCCCTTTAGCATGAGATGTGATATCCAACTCCTTCCCATTCCAATCCTGAGACCCTTCCGATAGCAGAGATTTGATATCTCATTGCTTATACCAAACCTGAGACCCTTCCTATGGCATGAGATGTCAAATACAACTCCTTCCGATTCCAATGCTGAGACCCTTGAGATGGGATATCTCAATGCTTATACCAAACCTGAGACCCTTCGTATAGCATGAGATGTGGTATCCAACTCCTTCCGATTCCAATCTTGAGACCCTTCCTATAGCATGAGATGTGATATCTCAATGCTTCTAATACCAAACCTGAGATCCTTCCTATAACATGAGATGTGATATCCAACTCCTTCCCATTCCAAACCTGAGACCCTTCCGATAGCATGAGATGTGATATCCAACTCCTTCCCATTCCAATCCTGAGACCCTTCCTATAGCATGAGATGTGATATCTCAATGCCTCTAATACCAAACCTGAGATTCTTCCTATAACATGAGATGTGATATCTCAATGCTTCTAATACCAAACCTGAGACCCTCCCTTTAGCATGAGATGTGATATCCGACCCCTTCCCATTCCAATCCTGAGACCCTTCTGATAGCATGAGATGTGATATCTCAATGCCTCTAATACCAAACCTGAGATTCTTCCTATAACATGAGATGTGATATCTCAATGCTTCTAATACCAAACCTGAGACCCTCCCTTTAGCATGAGATGTGATATCCAACTCCTTCCCATTCCAAACCTGAGACCCTTCCGATAGCATGAGATGTGATATCAAACTCCTTCCCATTCCAATCCTGAGATAGCTTGAGATGTGATATCCAACTCCTTCCCATTCCAATTCTGAGACCCTTCCTATAGCATAAGATGTGATATCTCAATGCTTCTAATACCAAACCTGAGACCCGTCCTAAAACATGAGATGTGAGATCCAAATCCTTCCCCTTCCAAACCTGAGACCTTTCCTTTAGCATATGTGATATCCAACTACTTCCCATTCCAATCCTGAGACCCTTCCGATAGCATGAGATGTGATATCCAACTCCTTCCAATTCCAATAGTGAGACCCTTCCAATAGCATATGTGATATCTCAATGCTTCTAATATCAAACCTGAGAACCTCCCTATAGCATGAGATGTGATATCCAACTCCTTCCAATTCCAATACTGAGACCCTTCCAATAGCATATGTGATATCTCAATGCTTCTAATATCAAAACTGAGACCCTCCCTATATCATGAGATGTGATATCTAAGTCCTTCCCATTCCTATCCTGAGACCCTTCCGATAGAAGAGATGTGATACCTCAATGCTTATACCAAACCTGAGACCCTTCCTATGGCATGAGATGTGATATCCAACTCCTTCCCATTCCAATCCTGAGACCCTTCCTATAGCATGAGATGTGATATCTCAATGCTTCTATCAAACCTGAGTCCCTTCCTTTAGCATGAGATGTGATATCCAACTCCTTCCTATTCCAATCCTGAGACCCTTCCTATAGCATGAGATGTGACATCTCAAAGCTTCTAATACCAAACCTGGGACCCGTCCTATAACATGAGATATGATATCCAATTCCTTCCCCTTCCAAACCTGAGACCCTTCCTTTAGCATGAGATGTGATATCCAAATCCTTCCCATTCCAATCCTGAAACCCTTCCAATAGCATGAGATGTGATATCTCAATGTTTCTAATAAAAAACCTGAGACCCTTCCTATAGCAAGAGATGTGATATCCAAATCCTTCCCATTCCAATCCTGAGACCCTTCCTATAGCATGAGATGTGATATCTCAATGCTTCTAATACCAAACCTGAGACCAGTCCTATAATATGAGATTGGATATCCAACTCCTTCCCCTTCCAAACCTGAGACCCTTCCTATAGCATGAGATGTGATATCCAACTTCTTCCCATTCCAATCCTGAGACCCTTCCTATAACATGAGATGTGATGTCTCAATGCTTCTAATACCAAACCTGAGATCTTTCCTATAACATGAGATGTGATATCCAACTCCTTCCCATTCCAATCCTGAGACCCTTCCTATAGCATGAGATGTGATATCTCAATGTTTATACCAAACCTGAGACCCTTCCTATAGCTTGAGATGTGATATCGAACTCCTTCCTATTCCAATCCTGAGACCCTTCCGAAAGCATGAGATGTGATATCCCAAATGCTTCTACCAAACCTGAGACCCATACTATGGCATGAGATGTGATATCAAACTCCTTCCCATTCCAATTCTGAGACCCTTCCTATACCATGAGACTTGATATCTCAATGTTTCTAATCCCAAACCTGAGACCCGTCCTATAACATGAGATGTGATATCCAACTCCTTCCCATTCCAATCCTGAGACCCTTCCGATATCATGAGATTTGTTATCTCAATGCTTCTAATATCAAACTTGAGACCCTCCCTATAGCATGAGATGTGACATCCAAGTCCTCCCCATTCCAATCCTGAGACCCTTCCTATAGCATGAGATGTGATATCTCAATGCTTCTAATACCAAACCTGAGACCCTTCCTATAACATGAGATGGGATATCCAACTCCTTCCCATTCCAATCCTGAGACCCTTCCGATAGCAGAGATGTGATATCTCAATGCTTATACCAAACCTGAGACCCTTCCTATGACCTGAGATGTCATATACAACTCCTTCCCATTCCAATCCTGAGACCCTTCCTATAGCATGAGATGTGATATCTCAATGCTTATACCAAATCTGAGACCCTTCCTATAGCATGAGATGTGATATCCAACTCCTTCCAATTCCAATCCTGAGACCCTTCCTATAGCATGAGATGTGATGTCTCAATGCTTCTAATACCAAAACTGAGATCCTTCCTATAACATGAGATGTGATATCCAACTCCTTCCCATTCCAATCCTGAGAACCTTATGATAGCATGAGATGTGATATCTCAATGCCTCTAATACAAAACCTGAGATCCTTCCGATAGCATGAGATGTGATATCTCAATGCTTCTAATACCAAACCTGAGATAATTCCTATAACATGAGATGTGATTTCCAAATCCTTCCCCTTCCAAACCTGAGACCCTCCCTTTAGCATGAAATGTGATATACAACTGCTTCACATTCCAATCCTGAGACCCTTCTGATAGCATGAGATGTGATATCTCAATGCCTCTAATACCAAACCTGAGATCCTACCTCTAACATGAAATGTGATATCCATCTCCTTCCCTTTCCAAACCTGAGACCCTGCCTATAGCATGAGATGTGATATCCAAGTCCTTCCCATTCCAATCCTGAGACCCTTCCTATAGCATGTGATATGATATCTCAATGCTTATACCAAACCTGAGACCCTTCCTATGGCATGAGATGTCACATACAACTCCTTCCCATTCCAATCCTGAGACCCTTCCTATAGCATGAGATGTGATATCTCAATGCTTATACCAAACCTGAGACCCTTCCTATAGCATGAGATGTGATATCCAACTTCTTCCCATTCCAATCCTGAGACCCTTCGTATAACATGAGATGTGATGTCTCAATGCTTCTAATACCAAACCTGAGATCTTTCCTATAACATGAGATGTGATATCAAACTCCTTCCCATTCCAAACCTGAGATCCTTCCTTTAGCATGAGATGTGATAACTTAATGCTTCTAAAACCAAACCTGAGAACCATCCAATAACATATGTGAAATCCAAATCCTTCCCTTTCCAAACCTGAGACCCTTCCGATAGCATGAGATGTGATATCTCAATGCTTCTAAAACCAAACATGAGAACCAACCTATAACATGAGATGTGAAATCCAAATCCTTCCCTTTCCAAACCTGAGACCCTTCCTATAGCTTGAGATGTGATATCAAACTCCTTCCCATTCCAATCCTGTGATAGCTTGAGATGTGATATCCAACTCCTTCCCATTCCAATCCTGAGACCCTTCCTGTATCCATGAGATGTGATATCTCAATGCTTCTAATACCAAACCTGAGACCCGTCCTAAAACATGAGATGTGAGATCCAAATCCTTCCCCTTCCAAACCTGAGACCCTTCCTATAGCTTGAGATGTGATATCAAACTACTTCCCATTCCAATCCTGAGATAGCTTGAGATGTGATATCCAACTCCTTCCCATTCCAATCCTGAGACCCTTCCGATAGCATGAAATGTGATATCTCAATGCTTCTAATATCAAAACTGAGACCCTCCCTATAGCATGAGATGTGATATCTAAGTCCTTCCCATTCCTATCCTGAGACCCTTCCGATAGAAGAGATGTGATATCTCAATGCTTATACCAAACCTGAGACCCTTCCTATGGCATGAGATGTGATATCCAACTCCTTCCCATTCCAATCCTGAGACCCTTCCTACAGCATGAGATGTGATATCTCAATGCTTCTATGAAACCTGAGTCCCTTCCTTTAGCATGAGATGTGATATCCAACTCCTTCCCATTACAATCCTGAGACCCTTCCTATAGCATGAGATGTGACATCTCAAAGCTTCTAATACCAAACCTGGGACCCGTCCTATAACATGAGATATGATATCCAATTCCTTCCCCTTCCAAACCTGAGACCCTTCCTTTAGCATGAGATGTGATATCCAAATCCTTCCCATTCCAATCCTGAAACCCTTCCTATAGCATGAGATGTGATATCTCAATGTTTCTAATAAAAAACCTGAGACCCTTCCTATAGCAAGAGATGTGATATCCAAATCCTTCCCATTCCAATCCTGAGACCCTTCCTATAACATGAGATGTGATATCCAACTCCTTCCCATTCCAACCTGAGACCCTTCCTATAGCATGAGAAGGGATATCCAACTCCTTCCCATTCCAATCCTGAAACCCTTCCTATAGCATGAGATGTGATATCTCAATGTTTCTAATAAAAAACCTGAGACCCTTCCTATAGCAAGAGATGTGACATCCAAATCCTTCCCATTCCAATCCTGAGATCCTTCCTATTGGATGAGATGTGATATCCAACTCCTTCCCATTATAATCCTGAGACCCTTCCTATACCATGAGATGTGATATCTCAATGCTTCTACCAAAACTGAGACCCTTCCTTTAGCATGAGATGTGATATCCAACTCCTTCCCATTCCAATCCTGAGACCCTTCCTATAGCATGAGATGTGATATCTCAATGCCTCTAATACCAAACCTGAGATTCTTCCTTTAACATGAGATGTGATATCTCAATGCTTCTAATACCAAACCGGAGACCCTCCCTTTAGCATGAGATGTGATATCCGACTCCTTCCCATTCCACTCCTGAGACCCTTCTGATAGCATGAGATGTGATATCTCAATGCCTCTAATACCAAACCTGAGATTCTTCCTATGACATGAGATGTGATATCTCAATGCTTCTAATACCAAACCTGAGACCCTCCCTTTAGCATGAGATGTGATATCCGACTCCTTCCCATTCCAATCCTGAGACCCTTCTGATAGCATGAGATGTGATATCTCAATGCCTATAATACCAAACCTGAGATCCTTCCGATAGCATGAGATGTGATATCTCAATGCTTCTAATACCAAACCTGAGATCCTTCCTATAACATGAGATGTGATATCCAAATCCTTCCCCTTCCAAACCTGAGACCCTCCCTTTAGCATGAGATGTGATATCCAACTCCTTCCCATTCCAATCCTGAGACCCTTCCGATAGCAGAGATTTGATATCTCATTGCTTATACCAAACCTGAGACCCTTCCTATGGCATGAGATGTCAAATACAACTCCTTCCGATTCCAATGCTGAGACCCTTGAGATGGGATATCTCAATGCTTATACCAAACCTGAGACCCTTCCTATAGCATGAGATGTGGTATCCAACTCCTTCCGATTCCAATCTTGAGACCCTTCCTATAGCATGAGATGTGATATCTCAATGCTTCTAATACCAAACCTGAGATCCTTCCTATAACATGAGATGTGATATCCAACTCCTTCCCATTCCAAACCTGAGACCCTTCCGATAGCATGAGATGTGATATCCAACTCCTTCCCATTCCAATCCTGAGACCCTTCCTATAGCATGAGATGTGATATCTCAATGCCTCTAATACCAAACCTGAGATTCTTCCTATAACATGAGATGTGATATCTCAATGCTTCTAATACCAAACCTGAGACCCTCCCTTTAGCATGAGATGTGATATCCGACCCCTTCCCATTCCAATCCTGAGACCCTTCTGATAGCATGAGATGTGATATCTCAATGCCTCTAATACCAAACCTGAGATTCTTCCTATAACATGAGATGTGATATCTCAATGCTTCTAATACCAAACCTGAGACCCTCCCTTTAGCATGAGGTGTGATATCCAACTCCTTCCCATTCCAAACCTGAGACCCTTCCGATAGCATGAGATGTGATATCAAACTCCTTCCCATTCCAATCCTGAGATAGCTTGAGATGTGATATCCAACTCCTTCCCATTCCAATTCTGAGACCCTTCCTATAGCATAAGATGTGATATCTCAATGCTTCTAATACCAAACCTGAGACCCGTCCTAAAACATGAGATGTGAGATCCAAATCCTTCCCCTTCCAAACCTGAGACCTTTCCTTTAGCATATGTGATATCCAACTACTTCCCATTCCAATCCTGAGACCCTTCCGATAGCATGAGATGTGATATCCAACTCCTTCCAATTCCAATAGTGAGACCCTTCCAATAGCATATGTGATATCTCAATGCTTCTAATATCAAACCTGAGAACCTCCCTATAGCATGAGATGTGATATCCAACTCCTTCCAATTCCAATACTGAGACCCTTCCAATAGCATATGTGATATCTCAATGCTTCTAATATCAAAACTGAGACCCTCCCTATATCATGAGATGTGATATCTAAGTCCTTCCCATTCCTATCCTGAGACCCTTCCGATAGAAGAGATGTGATACCTCAATGCTTATACCAAACCTGAGACCCTTCCTATGGCATGAGTTGTGATATCCAACTCCTTCCCATTCCAATCCTGAGACCCTTCCTATAGCATGAGATGTGATATCTCAATGCTTCTATCAAACCTGAGTCCCTTCCTTTAGCATGAGATGTGATATCCAACTCCTTCCTATTCCAATCCTGAGACCCTTCCTATAGCATGAGATGTGACATCTCAAAGCTTCTAATACCAAACCTGGGACCCGTCCTATAACATGAGATATGATATCCAATTCCTTCCCCTTCCAAACCTGAGACCCTTCCTTTAGCATGAGATGTGATATCCAAATCCTTCCCATTCCAATCCTGAAACCCTTCCAATAGCATGAGATGTGATATCTCAATGTTTCTAATAAAAAACCTGAGACCCTTCCTATAGCAAGAGATGTGATATCCAAATCCTTCCCATTCCAATCCTGAGACCCTTCCTATAGCATGAGATGTGATATCTCAATGCTTCTAATACCAAACCTGAGACCAGTCCTATAATATGAGATTGGATATCCAACTCCTTCCCCTTCCAAACCTGAGACCCTTCCTATAGCATGAGATGTGATATCCAACTTCTTCCCATTCCAATCCTGAGACCCTTCCTATAACATGAGATGTGATGTCTCAATGCTTCTAATACCAAACCTGAGATCTTTCCTATAACATGAGATGTGATATCCAACTCCTTCCCATTCCAATCCTGAGACCCTTCCTATAGCATGAGATGTGATATCTCAATGTTTATACCAAACCTGAGACCCTTCCTATAGCTTGAGATGTGATATCGAACTCCTTCCTATTCCAATCCTGAGACCCTTCCGAAAGCATGAGATGTGATATCCCAAATGCTTCTACCAAACCTGAGACCCATACTATGGCATGAGATGTGATATCAAACTCCTTCCCATTCCAATTCTGAGACCCTTCCTGTACCATGAGACTTGATATCTCAATGTTTCTAATCCCAAACCTGAGACCCGTCCTATAACATGAGATGTGATATCCAACTCCTTCCCATTCCAATCCTGAGACCCTTCCGATATCATGAGATTTGTTATCTCAATGCTTCTAATATCAAACTTGAGACCCTCCCTATAGCATGAGATGTGACATCCAAGTCCTCCCCATTCCAATCCTGAGACCCTTCCTATAGCATGAGATGTGATATCTCAATGCTTCTAATACCAAACCTGAGACCCTTCCTATAACATGAGATGGGATATCCAACTCCTTCCCATTCCAATCCTGAGACCCTTCCGATAGCAGAGATGTGATATCTCAATGCTTATACCAAACCTGAGACCCTTCCTATGACCTGAGATGTCATATACAACTCCTTCCCATTCCAATCCTGAGACCCTTCCTATAGCATGAGATGTGATATCTCAATGCTTATACCAAATCTGAGACCCTTCCTATAGCATGAGATGTGATATCCAACTCCTTCCAATTCCAATCCTGAGACCCTTCCTATAGCATGAGATGTGATGTCTCAATGCTTCTAATACCAAAACTGAGATCCTTCCTATAACATGAGATGTGATATCCAACTCCTTCCCATTCCAATCCTGAGAACCTTATGATAGCATGAGATGTGATATCTCAATGCCTCTAATACAAAACCTGAGATCCTTCCGATAGCATGAGATGTGATATCTCAATGCTTCTAATACCAAACCTGAGATAATTCCTATAACATGAGATGTGATTTCCAAATCCTTCCCCTTCCAAACCTGAGACCCTCCCTTTAGCATGAAATGTGATATACAACTGCTTCACATTCCAATCCTGAGACCCTTCTGATAGCATGAGATGTGATATCTCAATGCCTCTAATACCAAACCTGAGATCCTACCTCTAACATGAAATGTGATATCCATCTCCTTCCCTTTCCAAACCTGAGACCCTGCCTATAGCATGAGATGTGATATCCAAGTCCTTCCCATTCCAATCCTGAGACCCTTCCTATAGCATGTGATATGATATCTCAATGCTTATACCAAACCTGAGACCCTTCCTATGGCATGAGATGTCACATACAACTCCTTCCCATTCCAATCCTGAGACCCTTCCTATAGCATGAGATGTGATATCTCAATGCTTATACCAAACCTGAGACCCTTCCTATAGCATGAGATGTGATATCCAACTTCTTCCCATTCCAATCCTGAGACCCTTCGTATAACATGAGATGTGATGTCTCAATGCTTCTAATACCAAACCTGAGATCTTTCCTATAACATGAGATGTGATATCAAACTCCTTCCCATTCCAAACCTGAGATCCTTCCTTTAGCATGAGATGTGATAACTTAATGCTTCTAAAACCAAACCTGAGAACCATCCAATAACATATGTGAAATCCAAATCCTTCCCTTTCCAAACCTGAGACCCTTCCGATAGCATGAGATGTGATATCTCAATGCTTCTAAAACCAAACATGAGAACCAACCTATAACATGAGATGTGAAATCCAAATCCTTCCCTTTCCAAACCTGAGACCCTTCCTATAGCTTGAGATGTGATATCAAACTCCTTCCCATTCCAATCCTGTGATAGCTTGAGATGTGATATCCAACTCCTTCCCATTCCAATCCTGAGACCCTTCCTGTATCCAGGAGATGTGATATCTCAATGCTTCTAATACCAAACCTGAGACCCGTCCTAAAACATGAGATGTGAGATCCAAATCCTTCCCCTTCCAAACCTGAGACCCTTCCTATAGCTTGAGATGTGATATCAAACTACTTCCCATTCCAATCCTGAGATAGCTTGAGATGTGATATCCAACTCCTTCCCATTCCAATCCTGAGACCCTTCCGATAGCATGAAATGTGATATCTCAATGCTTCTAATATCAAAACTGAGACCCTCCCTATAGCATGAGATGTGATATCTAAGTCCTTCCCATTCCTATCCTGAGACCCTTCCGATAGAAGAGATGTGATATCTCAATGCTTATACCAAACCTGAGACCCTTCCTATGGCATGAGATGTGATATCCAACTCCTTCCCATTCCAATCCTGAGACCCTTCCTACAGCATGAGATGTGATATCTCAATGCTTCTATCAAACCTGAGTCCCTTCCTTTAGCATGAGATGTGATATCCAACTCCTTCCCATTACAATCCTGAGACCCTTCCTATAGCATGAGATGTGACATCTCAAAGCTTCTAATACCAAACCTGGGACCCGTCCTATAACATGAGATATGATATCCAATTCCTTCCCCTTCCAAACCTGAGACCCTTCCTTTAGCATGAGATGTGATATCCAAATCCTTCCCATTCCAATCCTGAAACCCTTCCTATAGCATGAGATGTGATATCTCAATGTTTCTAATAAAAAACCTGAGACCCTTCCTATAGCAAGAGATGTGATATCCAAATCCTTCCCATTCCAATCCTGAGACCCTTCCTATAACATGAGATGTGATATCCAACTCCTTCCCATTCCAACCTGAGACCCTTCCTATAGCATGAGAAGGGATATCCAACTCCTTCCCATTCCAATCCTGAAACCCTTCCTATAGCATGAGATGTGATATCTCAATGTTTCTAATAAAAAACCTGAGACCCTTCCTATAGCAAGAGATGTGACATCCAAATCCTTCCCATTCCAATCCTGAGATCCTTCCTATTGGATGAGATGTGATATCCAACTCCTTCCCATTATAATCCTGAGACCCTTCCTATACCATGAGATGTGATATCTCAATGCTTCTACCAAAACTGAGACCCTTCCTTTAGCATGAGATGTGATATCCAACTCCTTCCCATTCCAATCCTGAGACCCTTCCTATAGCATGAGATGTGTATCTCAATGCCTCTAATACCAAACCTGAGATTCTTCCTTTAACATGAGATGTGATATCTCAATGCTTCTAATACCAAACCGGAGACCCTCCCTTTAGCATGAGATGTGATATCCGACTCCTTCCCATTCCACTCCTGAGACCCTTCTGATAGCATGAGATGTGATATCTCAATGCCTCTAATACCAAACCTGAGATTCTTCCTATGACATGAGATGTGATATCTCAATGCTTCTAATACCAAACCTGAGACCCTCCCTTTAGCATGAGATGTGATATCCGACTCCTTCCCATTCCAATCCTGAGACCCTTCTGATAGCATGAGATGTGATATCTCAATGCCTATAATACTAAACCTGAGATCCTTCCGATAGCATGAGATGTGATATCTCAATGCTTCTAATACCAAACCTGAGATCCTTCCTATAACATGAGATGTGATATCCAAATCCTTCCCCTTCCAAACCTGAGACCCTCCCTTTAGCATGAGATGTGATATCCAACTCCTTCCCATTCCAATCCTGAGACCCTTCCGATAGCAGAGATTTGATATCTCATTGCTTATACCAAACCTGAGACCCTTCCTATGGCATGAGATGTCAAATACAACTCCTTCCGATTCCAATGCTGAGACCCTTGAGATGGGATATCTCAATGCTTATACCAAACCTGAGACCCTTCCTATAGCATGAGATGTGGTATCCAACTCCTTCCGATTCCAATCTTGAGACCCTTCCTATAGCATGAGATGTGATATCTCAATGCTTCTAATACCAAACCTGAGATCCTTCCTATAACATGAGATGTGATATCCAACTCCTTCCCATTCCAAACCTGAGACCCTTCCGATAGCATGAGATGTGATATCCAACTCCTTCCCATTCCAATCCTGAGACCCTTCCTATAGCATGAGATGTGATATCTCAATGCCTCTAATACCAAACCTGAGATTCTTCCTATAACATGAGATGTGATATCTCAATGCTTCTAATACCAAACCTGAGACCCTCCCTTTAGCATGAGATGTGATATCCGACCCCTTCCCATTCCAATCCTGAGACCCTTCTGATAGCATGAGATGTGATATCTCAATGCCTCTAATACCAAACCTGAGATTCTTCCTATAACATGAGATGTGATATCTCAATGCTTCTAATACCAAACCTGAGACCCTCCCTTTAGCATGAGATGTGATATCCAACTCCTTCCCATTCCAAACCTGAGACCCTTCCGATAGCATGAGATGTGATATCAAACTCCTTCCCATTCCAATCCTGAGATAGCTTGAGATGTGATATCCAACTCCTTCCCATTCCAATTCTGAGACCCTTCCTATAGCATAAGATGTGATATCTCAATGCTTCTAATACCAAACCTGAGACCCGTCCTAAAACATGAGATGTGAGATCCAAATCCTTCCCCTTCCAAACCTGAGACCTTTCCTTTAGCATATGTGATATCCAACTACTTCCCATTCCAATCCTGAGACCCTTCCGATAGCATGAGATGTGATATCCAACTCCTTCCAATTCCAATAGTGAGACCCTTCCAATAGCATATGTGATATCTCAATGCTTCTAATATCAAACCTGAGAACCTCCCTATAGCATGAGATGTGATATCCAACTCCTTCCAATTCCAATACTGAGACCCTTCCAATAGCATATGTGATATCTCAATGCTTCTAATATCAAAACTGAGACCCTCCCTATATCATGAGATGTGATATCTAAGTCCTTCCCATTCCTATCCTGAGACCCTTCCAATAGAAGAGATGTGATACCTCAATGCTTAAACCAAACCTGAGACCCTTCCTATGGCATGAGATGTGATATCCAACTCCTTCCCATTCCAATCCTGAGACCCTTCCTATAGCATGAGATGTGATATCTCAATGCTTCTATCAAACCTGAGTCCCTTCCTTTAGCATGAGATGTGATATCCAACTCCTTCCTATTCCAATCCTGAGACCCTTCCTATAGCATGAGATGTGACATCTCAAAGCTTCTAATACCAAACCTGGGACCCGTCCTATAACATGAGATATGATATCCAATTCCTTCCCCTTCCAAACCTGAGACCCTTCCTTTAGCATGAGATGTGATATCCAAATCCTTCCCATTCCAATCCTGAAACCCTTCCAATAGCATGAGATGTGATATCTCAATGTTTCTAATAAAATTCCTGAGACCCTTCCTATAGCAAGAGATGTGATATCCAAATCCTTCCCATTCCAATCCTGAGACCCTTCCTATAACATGAGATGTGATATCCAACTCCTTCCCATTCCAACCTGAGACCCTTCCTATAGCATGAGAAGGGATATCCAACTCCTTCCCATTCCAATCCTGAAACCCTTCCTATAGCATGAGATGTGATATCTCAATGTTTCTAATAAAAAACCTGAGACCCTTCCTATAGCAAGAGATGTGACCTCCAAATCCTTCCCATTCCAATCCTGAGATCCTTCCTATTGGATGAGATGTGATATCCAACTCCTTCCCATTCCAATCCTGAGACCCTTCCTTTAGCATGAGATGTGATATCCAACTCCTTCCCTTTCCAATTCTGAGACCCTTCCTATACCATGAGACTTGATATCTCAATGTTTCTAATCCCAAACCTGAGACCCGTCCTATAACATGAGATGTGATATCCAACTCCTTCCCATTCCAATCCTGAGACCCTTCCGATATCATGAGATTTGTTATCTCAATGCTTCTAATATCAAACTTGAGACCCTCCCTATAGCATGAGATGTGACATCCAAGTCCTCCCCATTCCAATCCTGAGACCCTTCCTATAGCATGAGATGTGATATCTCAATGCTTCTAATACCAAACCTGAGACCCTTCCTATAACATGAGATGGGATATCCAACTCCTTCCCATTCCAATCCTGAGACCCTTCCGATAGCAGAGATGTGATATCTCAATGCTTATACCAAACCTGAGACCCTTCCTATGACCTGAGATGTCATATACAACTCCTTCCCATTCCAATCCTGAGACCCTTCCTATAGCATGAGATGTGATATCTCAATGCTTATACCAAATCTGAGACCCTTCCTATAGCATGAGATGTGATATCCAACTCCTTCCAATTCCAATCCTGAGACCCTTCCTATAGCATGAGATGTGATGTCTCAATGCTTCTAATACCAAAACTGAGATCCTTCCTATAACATGAGATGTGATATCCAACTCCTTCCCATTCCAATCCTGAGAACCTTATGATAGCATGAGATGTGATATCTCAATGCCTCTAATACAAAACCTGAGATCCTTCCGATAGCATGAGATGTGATATCTCAATGCTTCTAATACCAAACCTGAGATAATTCCTATAACATGAGATGTGATTTCCAAATCCTTCCCCTTCCAAACCTGAGACCCTCCCTTTAGCATGAAATGTGATATACAACTGCTTCACATTCCAATCCTGAGACCCTTCTGATAGCATGAGATGTGATATCTCAATGCCTCTAATACCAAACCTGAGATCCTACCTCTAACATGAAATGTGATATCCATCTCCTTCCCTTTCCAAACCTGAGACCCTGCCTATAGCATGAGATGTGATATCCAAGTCCTTCCCATTCCAATCCTGAGACCCTTCCTATAGCATGTGATATGATATCTCAATGCTTATACCAAACCTGAGACCCTTCCTATGGCATGAGATGTCACATACAACTCCTTCCCATTCCAATCCTGAGACCCTTCCTATAGCATGAGATGTGATATCTCAATGCTTATACCAAACCTGAGACCCTTCCTATAGCATGAGATGTGATATCCAACTTCTTCCCATTCCAATCCTGAGACCCTTCGTATAACATGAGATGTGATGTCTCAATGCTTCTAATACCAAACCTGAGATCTTTCCTATAACATGAGATGTGATATCAAACTCCTTCCCATTCCAAACCTGAGATCCTTCCTTTAGCATGAGATGTGATAACTTAATGCTTCTAAAACCAAACCTGAGAACCATCCAATAACATATGTGAAATCCAAATCCTTCCCTTTCCAAACCTGAGACCCTTCCGATGGCATGAGATGTGATATCTCAATGCTTCTAAAACCAAACATGAGAACCAACCTATAACATGAGATGTGAAATCCAAATCCTTCCCTTTCCAAACCTGAGACCCTTCCTATAGCTTGAGATGTGATATCAAACTCCTTCCCATTCCAATCCTGTGATAGCTTGAGATGTGATATCCAACTCCTTCCCATTCCAATCCTGAGACCCTTCCTGTATCCATGAGATGTGATATCTCAATGCTTCTAATACCAAACCTGAGACCCGTCCTAAAACATGAGATGTGAGATCCAAATCCTTCCCCTTCCAAACCTGAGACCCTTCCTATAGCTTGAGATGTGATATCAAACTACTTCCCATTCCAATCCTGAGATAGCTTGAGATGTGATATCCAACTCCTTCCCATTCCAATCCTGAGACCCTTCCGATAGCATGAAATGTGATATCTCAATGCTTCTAATATCAAAACTGAGACCCTCCCTATAGCATGAGATGTGATATCTAAGTCCTTCCCATTCCTATCCTGAGACCCTTCCGATAGAAGAGATGTGATATCTCAATGCTTATACCAAACCTGAGACCCTTCCTATGGCATGAGATGTGATATCCAACTCCTTCCCATTCCAATCCTGAGACCCTTCCTACAGCATGAGATGTGATATCTCAATGCTTCTATCAAACCTGAGTCCCTTCCTTTAGCATGAGATGTGATATCCAACTCCTTCCCATTACAATCCTGAGACCCTTCCTATAGCATGAGATGTGACATCTCAAAGCTTCTAATACCAAACCTGGGACCCGTCCTATAGCATGAGATGTGATATCTCAATGTTTCTAATAAAAAACCTGAGACCCTTCCTATAGCAAGAGATGTGATATCCAAATCCTTCCCATTCCAATCCTGAGACCCTTCCTATAACATGAGATGTGATATCCAACTCCTTCCCATTCCAACCTGAGACCCTTCCTATAGCATGAGAAGGGATATCCAACTCCTTCCCATTCCAATCCTGAAACCCTTCCTATAGCATGAGATGTGATATCTCAATGTTTCTAATAAAAAACCTGAGACCCTTCCTATAGCAAGAGATGTGACATCCAAATCCTTCCCATTCCAATCCTGAGATCCTTCCTATTGGATGAGATGTGATATCCAACTCCTTCCCATTATAATCCTGAGACCCTTCCTATACCATGAGATGTGATATCTCAATGCTTCTACCAAAACTGAGACCCTTCCTTTAGCATGAGATGTGATATCCAACTCCTTCCCATTCCAATCCTGAGACCCTTCCTATAGCATGAGATGTGATATCTCAATGCCTCTAATACCAAACCTGAGATTCTTCCTTTAACATGAGATGTGATATCTCAATGCTTCTAATACCAAACCGGAGACCCTCCCTTTAGCATGAGATGTGATATCCGACTCCTTCCCATTCCACTCCTGAGACCCTTCTGATAGCATGAGATGTGATATCTCAATGCCTCTAATACCAAACCTGAGATTCTTCCTATGACATGAGATGTGACATCTCAATGCTTCTAATACCAAACCTGAGACCCTCCCTTTAGCATGAGATGTGATATCCGACTCCTTCCCATTCCAATCCTGAGACCCTTCTGATAGCATGAGATGTGATATCTCAATGCCTATAATACCAAACCTGAGATCCTTCCGATAGCATGAGATGTGATATCTCAATGCTTCTAATACCAAACCTGAGATCCTTCCTATAACATGAGATGTGATATCCAAATCCTTCCCCTTCCAAACCTGAGACCCTCCCTTTAGCATGAGATGTGATATCCAACTCCTTCCCATTCCAATCCTGAGACCCTTCCGATAGCAGAGATTTGATATCTCATTGCTTATACCAAACCTGAGACCCTTCCTATGGCATGAGATGTCAAATACAACTCCTTACGATTCCAATGCTGAGACCCTTGAGATGGGATATCTCAATGCTTATACCAAACCTGAGACCCTTCCTATAGCATGAGATGTGGTATCCAACTCCTTCCGATTCCAATCTTGAGACCCTTCCTATAGCATGAGATGTTATATCTCAATGCTTCTAATACCAAACCTGAGATCCTTCCTATAACATGAGATGTGATATCCAACTCCTTCCCATTCCAAACCTGAGACCCTTCCGATAGCATGAGATGTGATATCCAACTCCTTCCCATTCCAATCCTGAGACCCTTCCTATAGCATGAGATGTGATATCTCAATGCCTCTAATACCAAACCTGAGATTCTTCCTATAACATGAGATGTGATATCTCAATGCTTCTAATACCAAACCTGAGACCCTCCCTTTAGCATGAGATGTGATATCCGACCCCTTCCCATTCCAATCCTGAGACCCTTCAGATAGCATGAGATGTGATATCTCAATGCCTCTAATACCAAACCTGAGATTCTTCCTATAACATGAGATGTGATATCTCAATGCTTCTAATACCAAACCTGAGACCCTCCCTTTAGCATGAGATGTGATATCCAACTCCTTCCCATTCCAAACCTGAGATTCTTCCTATAACATGAGATGTGATATCTCAATGCTTCTAATACCAAACCTGAGACCCTCCCTTTAGCATGAGATGTGATATCCGACCCCTTCCCATTCCAATCCTGAGACCCTTCTGATAGCATGAGATGTGATATCTCAATGCCTCTAATACCAAACCTGAGATTCTTCCTATAACATGAGATGTGATATCTCAATGCTTCTAATACCAAACCTGAGACCCTCCCTTTAGCATGAGATGTGATATCCAACTCCTTCCCATTCCAATTCTGAGACCCTTCCTATAGCATGAGATGTGATATCTCAATGCTTCTAATACCAAACCTGAGACCCGTCCTAAAACATGAGATGTGAGATCCAAATCCTTCCCCTTCCAAACCTGAGACCTTTCCTTTAGCATATGTGATATCCAACTACTTCCCATTCCAATCCTGAGACCCTTCCGATAGCATGAGATGTGATATCCAACACCTTCCAATTCCAATAGTGAGACCCTTCCAATAGCATATGTGATATCTCAATGCTTCCAATATCAAACCTGAGAACCTCCCTATAGCATGAGATGTGATATCCAACTCCTTCCAATTCCAATACTGAGACCCTTCCAATAGCATATGTGATATCTCAATGCTTCTAATATCAAAACTGAGACCCTCCCTATATCATGAGATGTGATATCTAAGTCCTTCCCATTCCTATCCTGAGACCCTTCCGATAGAAGAGATGTGATACCTCAATGCTTAAACCAAACCTGAGACCCTTCCTATGGCATGAGATGTGATATCCAACTCCTTCCCATTCCAATCCTGAGACCCTTCCTATAGCATGAGATGTGATATCTCAATGCTTCTATCAAACCTGAGTCCCTTCCTTTAGCATGAGATGTGATATCCAACTCCTTCCTATTCCAATCCTGAGACCCTTCCTATAGCATGAGATGTGACATCTCAAAGCTTCTAATACCAAACCTGGGACCCGTCCTATAACATGAGATATGATATCCAATTCCTTCCCCTTCCAAACCTGAGACCCTTCCTTTAGCATGAGATGTGATATCCAAATCCTTCCCATTCCAATCCTGAAACCCTTCCAATAGCATGAGATGTGATATCTCAATGTTTCTAATAAAATTCCTGAGACCCTTCCTATAGCAAGAGATGTGATATCCAAATCCTTCCCATTCCAATCCTGAGACCCTTCCTATAACATGAGATGTGATATCCAACTCCTTCCCATTCCAACCTGAGACCCTTCCTATAGCATCAGAAGGGATATCCAACTCCTTCCCATTCCAATCCTGAAACCCTTCCTATAGCATGAGATGTGATATCTCAATGTTTCTAATAAAAAACCTGAGACCCTTCCTATAGCAAGAGATGTGACCTCCAAATCCTTCCCATTCCAATCCTGAGATCCTTCCTATTGGATGAGATGTGATATCCAACTCCTTCCCATTCCAATCCTGAGACCCTTCCTTTAGCATGAGATGTGATATCCAACTCCTTCCCTTTCCAATTCTGAGACCCTTCCTATACCATGAGACTTGATATCTCAATGTTTCTAATCCCAAACCTGAGACCCGTCCTATAACATGAGATGTGATATCCAACTCCTTCCCATTCCAATCCTGAGACCCTTCCGATATCATGAGATTTGTTATCTCAATGCTTCTAATATCAAACTTGAGACCCTCCCTATAGCATGAGATGTGACATCCAACTCCTCCCCATTCCAATCCTGAGACCCTTCCTATAGCATGAGATGTGATATCTCAATGCTTCTAATACCAAACCTGAGACCCTTCCTATAACATGAGATGGGATATCCAACTCCTTCCCATTCCAATCCTGAGACCCTTCCGATAGCAGAGATGTGATATCTCAATGCTTATACCAAACCTGAGACCCTTCCTATGACCTGAGATGTCATATACAACTCCTTCCCATTCCAATCCTGAGACCCTTCCTATAGCATGAGATGTGATATCTCAATGCTTATACCAAATCTGAGACCCTTCCTATAGCATGAGATGTGATATCCAACTCCTTCCAATTCCAATCCTGAGACCCTTCCTATAGCATGAGATGTGATGTCTCAATGCTTCTAATACCAAAACTGAGATCCTTCCTATAACATGAGATGTGATATCCAACTCCTTCCCATTCCAATCCTGAGAACCTTATGATAGCATGAGATGTGATATCTCAATGCCTCTAATACAAAACCTGAGATCCTTCCGATAGCATGAGATGTGATATCTCAATGCTTCTAATACCAAACCTGAGATAATTCCTATAACATGAGATGTGATTTCCAAATCCTTCCCCTTCCAAACCTGAGACCCTCCCTTTAGCATGAAATGTGATATACAACTGCTTCACATTCCAATCCTGAGACCCTTCTGATAGCATGAGATGTGATATCTCAATGCCTCTAATACCAAACCTGAGATCCTACCTCTAACATGAAATGTGATATCCATCTCCTTCCCTTTCCAAACCTGAGACCCTGCCTATAGCATGAGATGTGATATCCAAGTCCTTCCCATTCCAATCCTGAGACCCTTCCTATAGCATGTGATATGATATCTCAATGCTTATACCAAACCTGAGACCCTTCCTATGGCATGAGATGTCACATACAACTCCTTCCCATTCCAATCCTGAGACCCTTCCTATAGCATGAGATGTGATATCTCAATGCTTATACCAAACCTGAGACCCTTCCTATAGCATGAGATGTGATATCCAACTTCTTCCCATTCCAATCCTGAGACCCTTCGTATAACATGAGATGTGATGTCTCAATGCTTCTAATACCAAACCTGAGATCTTTCCTATAACATGAGATGTGATATCAAACTCCTTCCCATTCCAAACCTGAGATCCTTCCTTTAGCATGAGATGTGATAACTTAATGCTTCTAAAACCAAACCTGAGAACCATCCAATAACATATGTGAAATCCAAATCCTTCCCTTTCCAAACCTGAGACCCTTCCGATAGCATGAGATGTGATATCTCAATGCTTCTAAAACCAAACATGAGAACCAACCTATAACATGAGATGTGAAATCCAAATCCTTCCCTTTCCAAACCTGAGACCCTTCCTATAGCTTGAGATGTGATATCAAACTCCTTCCCATTCCAATCCTGTGATAGCTTGAGATGTGATATCCAACTCCTTCCCATTCCAATCCTGAGACCCTTCCTGTATCCATGAGATGTGATATCTCAATGCTTCTAATACCAAACCTGAAACCCGTCCTAAAACATGAGATGTGAGATCCAAATCCTTCCCCTTCCAAACCTGAGACCCTTCCTATAGCTTGAGATGTGATATCAAACTACTTCCCATTCCAATCCTGAGATAGCTTGAGATGTGATATCCAACTCCTTCCCATTCCAATCCTGAGACCCTTCCGATAGCATGAAATGTGATATCTCAATGCTTCTAATATCAAAACTGAGACCCTCCCTATAGCATGAGATGTGATATCTAAGTCCTTCCCATTCCTATCCTGAGACCCTTCCGATAGAAGAGATGTGATATCTCAATGCTTATACCAAACCTGAGACCCTTCCTATGGCATGAGATGTGATATCCAACTCCTTCCCATTCCAATCCTGAGACCCTTCCTACAGCATGAGATGTGATATCTCAATGCTTCTATCAAACCTGAGTCCCTTCCTTTAGCATGAGATGTGCTATCCAACTCCTTCCCATTACAATCCTGAGACCCTTCCTATAGCATGAGATGTGACATCTCAAAGCTTCTAATACCAAACCTGGGACCCGTCCTATAACATGAGATATGATATCCAATTCCTTCCCCTTCCAAACCTGAGACCCTTCCTTTAGCATGAGATGTGATATCCAAATCCTTCCCATTCCAATCCTGAAACCCTTCCTATAGCATGAGATGTGATATCTCAATGTTTCTAATAAAAAACCTGAGACCCTTCCTATAGCAAGAGATGTGATATCCAAATCCTTCCCATTCCAATCCTGAGATCCTTCCTATAACATGAGATGTGATATCCAACTCCTTCCCATTCCAACCTGAGACCCTTCCTATAGCATGAGAAGGGATATCCAACTCCTTCCCATTCCAATCCTGAAACCCTTCCTATAGCATGAGATGTGATATCTCAATGTTTCTAATAAAAAACCTGAGACCCTTCCTATAGCAAGAGATGTGACATCCAAATCCTTCCCATTCCAATCCTGAGCTCCTTCCTATTGGATGAGATGTGATATCCAACTCCTTCCCATTATAATCCTGAGACCCTTCCTATACCATGAGATGTGATATCTCAATGCTTCTACCAAAACTGAGACCCTTCCTTTAGCATGAGATGTGATATCCAACTCCTTCCCATTCCAATCCTGAGACCCTTCCTATAGCATGAGATGTGATATCTCAATGCCTCTAATACCAAACCTGAGATTCTTCCTTTAACATGAGATGTGATATCTCAATGCTTCTAATACCAAACCGGAGACCCTCCCTTTAGCATGAGATGTGATATCCGACTCCTTCCCATTCCACTCCTGAGACCCTTCTGATAGCATGAGATGTGATATCTCAATGCCTCTAATACCAAACCTGAGATTCTTCCTATGACATGAGATGTGATATCTCAATGCTTCTAATACCAAACCTGAGACCCTCCCTTTAGCATGAGATGTGATATCCGACTCCTTCCCATTCCAATCCTGAGACCCTTCTGATAGCATGAGATGTGATATCTCAATGCCTATAATACCAAACCTGAGATCCTTCCGATAGCATGAGATGTGATATCTCAATGCTTCTAATACCAAACCTGAGATCCTTCCTATAACATGAGATGTGATATCCAAATCCTTCCCCTTCCAAACCTGAGACCCTCCCTTTAGCATGAGATGTGATATCCAACTCCTTCCCATTCCAATCCTGAGACCCTTCCGATAGCAGAGATTTGATATCTCATTGCTTATACCAAACCTGAGACCCTTCCTATGGCATGAGATGTCAAATACAACTCCTTCCGATTCCAATGCTGAGACCCTTGAGATGGGATATCTCAATGCTTATACCAAACCTGAGACCCTTCCTATAGCATGAGATGTGGTATCCAACTCCTTCCGATTCCAATCTTGAGACCCTTCCTATAGCATGAGATGTGATATCTCAATGCTTCTAATACCAAACCTGAGATCCTTCCTATAACATGAGATGTGATATCCAACTCCTTCCCATTCCAAACCTGAGACCCTTCCGATAGCATGAGATGTGATATCCAACTCCTTCCCATTCCAATCCTGAGACCCTTCCTATAGCATGAGATGTGATATCTCAATGCCTCTAATACCAAACCTGAGATTCTTACTGTAACATGAGATGTGATATCTCAATGCTTCTAATACCAAACCTGAGACCCTCCCTTTAGCATGAGATGTGATATCCGACCCCTTCCCATTCCAATCCTGAGACCCTTCTGATAGCATGAGATGTGATATCTCAATGCCTCTAATACCAAACCTGAGATTCTTCCTATAACATGAGATGTGATATCTCAATGCTTCTAATACCAAACCTGAGACCCTCCCTTTAGCATGAGATGTGATATCCAACTCCTTCCCATTCCAAACCTGAGACCCTTCCGATAGCATGAGATGTGATATCAAACTCCTTCCCATTCCAATCCTGAGATAGCTTGAGATGTGATATCCAACTCCTTCCCATTCCAATTCTGAGACCCTTCCTATAGCATAAGATGTGATATCTCAATGCTTCTAATACCAAACCTGAGACCCGTCCTAAAACATGAGATGTGAGATCCAAATCCTTCCCCTTCCAAACCTGAGACCTTTCCTTTAGCATATGTGATATCCAACTACTTCCCATTCCAATCCTGAGACCCTTCCGATAGCATGAGATGTGATATCCAACTCCTTCCAATTCCAATAGTGAGACCCTTCCAATAGCATATGTGATATCTCAATGCTTCTAATATCAAACCTGAGAACCTCCCTATAGCATGAGATGTGATATCCAACTCCTTCCAATTCCAATACTGAGACCCTTCCAATAGCATATGTGATATCTCAATGCTTCTAATATCAAAACTGAGACCCTCCCTATATCATGAGATGTGATATCTAAGTCCTTCCCATTCCTATCCTGAGACCCTTCCGATAGAAGAGATGTGATACCTCAATGCTTAAACCAAACCTGAGACCCTTCCTATGGCATGAGATGTGATATCCAACTCCTTCCCATTCCAATCCTGAGACCCTTCCTATAGCATGAGATGTGATATCTCAATGCTTCTATCAAACCTGAGTCCCTTCCTTTAGCATGAGATGTGATATCCAACTCCTTCCTATTCCAATCCTGAGACCCTTCCTATAGCATGAGATGTGACATCTCAAAGCTTCTAATACCAAACCTGGGACCCGTCCTATAACATGAGATATGATATCCAATTCCTTCCCCTTCCAAACCTGAGACCCTTCCTTTAGCATGAGATGTGATATCCAAATCCTTCCCATTCCAATCCTGAAACCCTTCCAATAGCATGAGATGTGATATCTCAATGTTTCTAATAAAATTCCTGAGACCCTTCCTATAGCAAGAGATGTGATATCCAAATCCTTCCCATTCCAATCCTGAGACCCTTCCTATAACATGAGATGTGATATCCAACTCCTTCCCATTCCAACCTGAGACCCTTCCTATAGCATGAGAAGGGATATCCAACTCCTTCCCATTCCAATCCTGAAACCCTTCCTATAGCATGAGATGTGATATCTCAATGTTTCTAATAAAAAACCTGAGACCCTTCCTATAGCAAGAGATGTGACCTCCAAATCCTTCCCATTCCAATCCTGAGATCCTTCCTATTGGATGAGATGTGATATCCAACTCCTTCCCATTCCAATCCTGAGACCCTTCCTTTAGCATGAGATGTGATATCCAACTCCTTCCCTTTCCAATTCTGAGACCCTTCCTATACCATGAGACTTGATATCTCAATGTTTCTAATCCCAAACCTGAGACCCGTCCTATAACATGAGATGTGATATCCAACTCCTTCCCATTCCAATCCTGAGACCCTTCCGATATCATGAGATTTGTTATCTCAATGCTTCTAATATCAAACTTGAGACCCTCCCTATAGCATGAGATGTGACATCCAAGTCCTCCCCATTCCAATCCTGAGACCCTTCCTATAGCATGAGATGTGATATCTCAATGCTTCTAATACCAAACCTGAGACCCTTCCTATAACATGAGATGGGATATCCAACTCCTTCCCATTCCAATCCTGAGACCCTTCCGATAGCAGAGATGTGATATCTCAATGCTTATACCAAACCTGAGACCCTTCCTATGACCTGAGATGTCATATACAACTCCTTCCCATTCCAATCCTGAGACCCTTCCTATAGCATGAGATGTGATATCTCAATGCTTATACCAAATCTGAGACCCTTCCTATAGCATGAGATGTGATATCCAACTCCTTCCAATTCCAATCCTGAGACCCTTCCTATAGCATGAGATGTGATGTCTCAATGCTTCTAATACCAAAACTGAGATCCTTCCTATAACATGAGATGTGATATCCAACTCCTTCCCATTCCAATCATGAGAACCTTATGATAGCATGAGATGTGATATCTCAATGCCTCTAATACAAAACCTGAGATCCTTCCGATAGCATGAGATGTGATATCTCAATGCTTCTAATACCAAACCTGAGATAATTCCTATAACATGAGATGTGATTTCCAAATCCTTCCCCTTCCAAACCTGAGACCCTCCCTTTAGCATGAAATGTGATATACAACTGCTTCACATTCCAATCCTGAGACCCTTCTGATAGCATGAGATGTGATATCTCAATGCCTCTAATACCAAACCTGAGATCCTACCTCTAACATGAAATGTGATATCCATCTCCTTCCCTTTCCAAACCTGAGACCCTGCCTATAGCATGAGATGTGATATCCAAGTCCTTCCCATTCCAATCCTGAGACCCTTCCTATAGCATGTGATATGATATCTCAATGCTTATACCAAACCTGAGACCCTTCCTATAGCATGAGATGTGATATCTCAATGCTTATACCAAACCTGAGACCCTTCCTATAGCATGAGATGTGATATCCAACTTCTTCCCATTCCAATCCTGAGACCCTTCGTATAACATGAGATGTGATGTCTCAATGCTTCTAATACCAAACCTGAGATCTTTCCTATAACATGAGATGTGATATCAAACTCTTTCCCATTCCAAACCTGAGATCCTTCCTTTAGCATGAGATGTGATAACTTAATGCTTCTAAAACCAAACCTGAGAACCATCCAATAACATATGTGAAATCCAAATCCTTCCCTTTCCAAACCTGAGACCCTTCCGATAGCATGAGATGTGATATCTCAATGCTTCTAAAACCAAACATGAGAACCAACCTATAACATGAGATGTGAAATCCAAATCCTTCCCTTTCCAAACCTGAGACCCTTCCTATAGCTTGAGATGTGATATCAAACTCCTTCCCATTCCAATCCTGTGATAGCTTGAGATGTGATATCCAACTCCTTCCCATTCCAATCCTGAGACCCTTCCTGTATCCATGAGATGTGATATCTCAATGCTTCTAATACCAAACCTGAGACCCGTCCTAAAACATGAGATGTGAGATCCAAATCCTTCCCCTTCCAAACCTGAGACCCTTCCTATAGCTTGAGATGTGATATCAAACTACTTCCCATTCCAATCCTGAGATAGCTTGAGATGTGATATCCAACTCCTTCCCATTCCAATCCTGAGACCCTTCCGATAGCATGAAATGTGATATCTCAATGCTTCTAATATCAAAACTGAGACCCTCCCTATAGCATGAGATGTGATATCTAAGTCCTTCCCATTCCTATCCTGAGACCCTTCCGATAGAAGAGATGTGATATCTCAATGCTTATACCAAACCTGAGACCCTTCCTATGGCATGAGATGTGATATCCAACTCCTTCCCATTCCAATCCTGAGACCCTTCCTACAGCATGAGATGTGATATCTCAATGCTTCTATCAAACCTGAGTCCCTTCCTTTAGCATGAGATGTGCTATCCAACTCCTTCCCATTACAATCCTGAGACCCTTCCTATAGCATGAGATGTGACATCTCAAAGCTTCTAATACCAAACCTGGGACCCGTCCTATAACATGAGATATGATATCCAATTCCTTCCCCTTCCAAACCTGAGACCCTTCCTTTAGCATGAGATGTGATATCCAAATCCTTCCCATTCCAATCCTGAAACCCTTCCTATAGCATGAGATGTGATATCTCAATGTTTCTAATAAAAAACCTGAGACCCTTCCTATAGCAAGAGATGTGATATCCAAATCCTTCCCATTCCAATCCTGAGACCCTTCCTATAACATGAGATGTGATATCCAACTCCTTCCCATTCCAACCTGAGACCCTTCCTATAGCATGAGAAGGGATATCCAACTCCTTCCCATTCCAATCCTGAAACCCTTCCTATAGCATGAGATGTGATATCTCAATGTTTCTAATAAAAAACCTGAGACCCTTCCTATAGCAAGAGATGTGACATCCAAATCCTTCCCATTCCAATCCTGAGCTCCTTCCTATTGGATGAGATGTGATATCCAACTCCTTCCCATTATAATCCTGAGACCCTTCCTATACCATGAGATGTGATATCTCAATGCTTCTACCAAAACTGAGACCCTTCCTTTAGCATGAGATGTGATATCCAACTCCTTCCCATTCCAATCCTGAGACCCTTCCTATAGCATGAGATGTGATATCTCAATGCCTCTAATACCAAACCTGAGATTCTTCCTTTAACATGAGATGTGATATCTCAATGCTTCTAATACCAAACCGGAGACCCTCCCTTTAGCATGAGATGTGATATCCGACTCCTTCCCATTCCACTCCTGAGACCCTTCTGATAGCATGAGATGTGATATCTCAATGCCTCTAATACCAAACCTGAGATTCTTCCTATGACATGAGATGTGATATCTCAATGCTTCTAATACCAAACCTGAGACCCTCCCTTTAGCATGAGATGTGATATCCGACTCCTTCCCATTCCAATCCTGAGACCCTTCTGATAGCATGAGATGTGATATCTCAATGCCTATAATGCCAAACCTGAGATCCTTCCGATAGCATGAGATGTGATATCTCAATGCTTCTAATACCAAACCTGAGATCCTTCCTATAACATGAGATGTGATATCCAAATCCTTCCCCTTCCAAACCTGAGACCCTCCCTTTAGCATGAGATGTGATATCCAACTCCTTCCCATTCCAATCCTGAGACCCTTCCGATAGCAGAGATTTGATATCTCATTGCTTATACCAAACCTGAGACCCTTCCTATGGCATGAGATGTCAAATACAACTCCTTCCGATTCCAATGCTGAGATCCTTGAGATGGGATATCTCAATGCTTATACCAAACCTGAGACCCTTCCTATAGCATGAGATGTGGTATCCAACTCCTTCCGATTCCAATCTTGAGACCCTTCCTATAGCATGAGATGTGATATCTCAATGCTTCTAATACCAAACCTGAGATCCTTCCTATAACATGAGATGTGATATCCAACTCCTTCCCATTCCAAACCTGAGACCCTTCCGATAGCATGAGATGTGATATCCAACTCCTTCCCATTCCAATCCTGAGACCCTTCCTATAGCATGAGATGTGATATCTCAATGCCTCTAATACCAAACCTGAGATTCTTCCTATAACATGAGATGTGATATCTCAATGCTTCTAATACCAAACCTGAGACCCTCCCTTTAGCATGAGATGTGATATCCGACCCCTTCCCATTCCAATCCTGAGACCCTTCTGATAGCATGAGATGTGATATCTCAATGCCTCTAATACCAAACCTGAGATTCTTCCTATAACATGAGATGTGATATCTCAATGCTTCTAATACCAAACCTGAGACCCTCCCTTTAGCATGAGATGTGATATCCAACTCCTTCCCATTCCAAACCTGAGACCCTTCCGATAGCATGAGATGTGATATCAAACTCCTTCCCATTCCAATCCTGAGATAGCTTGAGATGTGATATCCAACTCCTTCCCATTCCAATTCTGAGACCCTTCCTATAGCATAAGATGTGATATCTCAATGCTTCTAATACCAAACCTGAGACCCGTCCTAAAACATGAGATGTGAGATCCAAATCCTTCCCCTTCCAAACCTGAGACCTTTCCTTTAGCATATGTGATATCCAACTACTTCCCATTCCAATCCTGAGACCCTTCCGATAGCATGAGATGTGATATCCAACTCCTTCCAATTCCAATAGTGAGACCCTTCCAATAGCATATGTGATATCTCAATGCTTCTAATATCAAACCTGAGAACCTCCCTATAGCATGAGATGTGATATCCAACTCCTTCCAATTCCAATACTGAGACCCTTCCAATAGCATATGTGATATCTCAATGCTTCTAATATCAAAACTGAGACCCTCCCTATATCATGAGATGTGATATCTAAGTCCTTCCCATTCCTATCCTGAGACCCTTCCGATAGAAGAGATGTGATACCTCAATGCTTATACCAAACCTGAGACCCTTCCTATGGCATGAGATGTGATATCCAACTCCTTCCCATTCCAATCCTGAGACCCTTCCTATAGCATGAGATGTGATATCTCAATGCTTCTATCAAACCTGAGTCCCTTCCTTTAGCATGAGATGTGATATCCAACTCCTTCCTATTCCAATCCTGAGACCCTTCCTATAGCATGAGATGTGACATCTCAAAGCTTCTAATACCAAACCTGGGACCCGTCCTATAACATGAGATATGATATCTAATTCCTTCCCCTTCCAAACCTGAGACCCTTCCTTTAGCATGAGATGTGATATCCAAATCCTTCCCATTCCAATCCTGAAACCCTTCCAATAGCATGAGATGTGATATCTCAATGTTTCTAATAAAAAACCTGAGACCCTTCCTATAGCAAGAGATGTGATATCCAAATCCTTCCCATTCCAATCCTGAGACCCTTCCTATAACATGAGATGTGATATCCAACTCCTTCCCATTCCAACCTGAGACCCTTCCTATAGCATGAGAAGGGATATCCAACTCCTTCCCATTCCAATCCTGAAACCCTTCCTATAGCATGAGATGTGATATCTCAATGTTTCTAATAAAAAACCTGAGACCCTTCCTATAGCAAGAGATGTGACCTCCAAATCCTTCCCATTCCAATCCTGAGATCCTTCCTATTGGATGAGATGTGATATCCAACTCCTTCCCATTCCAATCCTGAGACCCTTCCTATAGCATGAGATGTGATATCTCAATGCTTCTATCAAACCTGAGTCCCTTCCTTTAGCATGAGATGTGATATCCAACTCCTTCCCATTCCAATTCTGAGACCCTTCCTATACCATGAGACTTGATATCTCAATGTTTCTAATCCCAAACCTGAGACCCGTCCTATAACATGAGATGTGATATCCAACTCCTTCCCATTCCAATCCTGAGACCCTTCCGATATCATGAGATTTGTTATCTCAATGCTTCTAATATCAAACTTGAGACCCTCCCTATAGCATGAGATGTGACATCCAAGTCCTCCCCATTCCAATCCTGAGACCCTTCCTATAGCATGAGATGTGATATCTCAATGCTTCTAATACCCAACCTGAGACCCTTCCTATAACATGAGATGGGATATCCAACTCCTTCCCATTCCAATCCTGAGACCCTTCCGATAGCAGAGATGTGATATCTCAATGCTTATACCAAACCTGAGACCCTTCCTATGACCTGAGATGTCATATACAACTCCTTCCCATTCCAATCCTGAGACCCTTCCTATAGCATGAGATGTGATATCTCAATGCTTATACCAAATCTGAGACCCTTCCTATAGCATGAGATGTGATATCCAACTCCTTCCAATTCCAATCCTGAGACCCTTCCTATAGCATGAGATGTGATGTCTCAATGCTTCTAATACCAAAACTGAGATCCTTCCTATAACATGAGATGTGATATCCAACTCCTTCCCATTCCAATCCTGAGAACCTTATGATAGCATGAGATGTGATATCTCAATGCCTCTAATACAAAACCTGAGATCCTTCCGATAGCATGAGATGTGATATCTCAATGCTTCTAATACCAAACCTGAGATAATTCCTATAACATGAGATGTGATTTCCAAATCCTTCCCCTTCCAAACCTGAGACCCTCCCTTTAGCATGAAATGTGATATACAACTGCTTCACATTCCAATCCTGAGACCCTTCTGATAGCATGAGATGTGATATCTCAATGCCTCTAATACCAAACCTGAGATCCTACCTCTAACATGAAATGTGATATCCATCTCCTTCCCTTTCCAAACCTGAGACCCTGCCTATAGCATGAGATGTGATATCCAAGTCCTTCCCATTCCAATCCTGAGACCCTTCCTATAGCATGTGATATGATATCTCAATGCTTATACCAAACCTGAGACCCTTCCTATGGCATGAGATGTCACATACAACTCCTTCCCATTCCAATCCTGAGACCCTTCCTATAGCATGAGATGTGATATCTCAATGCTTATACCAAACCTGAGACCCTTCCTATAGCATGAGATGTGATATCCAAATTCTTCGCATTCCAATCCTGAGACCCTTCGTATAACATGAGATGTGATGTCTCAATGCTTCTAATACCAAACCTGAGATCTTTCCTATAACATGAGATGTGATATCAAACTCCTTCCCATTCCAAACCTGAGATCCTTCCTTTAGCATGAGATGTGATAACTTAATGCTTCTAAAACCAAACCTGAGAACCATCCAATAACATATGTGAAATCCAAATCCTTCCCTTTCCAAACCTGAGACCCTTCCGATAGCATGAGATGTGATATCTCAATGCTTCTAAAACCAAACATGAGAACCAACCTATAACATGAGATGTGAAATCCAAATCCTTCCCTTTCCAAACCTGAGACCCTTCCTATAGCTTGAGATGTGATATCAAACTCCTTCCCATTCCAATCCTGTGATAGCTTGAGATGTGATATCCAACTCCTTCCCATTCCAATCCTGAGACCCTTCCTGTATCCATGAGATGTGATATCTCAATGCTTCTAATACCAAACCTGAGACCCGTCCTAAAACATGAGATGTGAGATCCAAATCCTTCCCCTTCCAAACCTGAGACCCTTCCTATAGCTTGAGATGTGATATCAAACTACTTCCCATTCCAATCCTGAGATAGCTTGAGATGTGATATCCAACTCCTTCCCATTCCAATCCTGAGACCCTTCCGATAGCATGAAATGTGATATCTCAATGCTTCTAATATCAAAACTGAGACCCTCCCTATAGCATGAGATGTGATATCTAAGTCCTTCCCATTCCTATCCTGAGACCCTTCCGATAGAAGAGATGTGATATCTCAATGCTTATACCAAACCTGAGACCCTTCCTATGGCATGAGATGTGATATCCAACTCCTTCCCATTCCAATCCTGAGACCCTTCCTACAGCATGAGATGTGATATCTCAATGCTTCTATCAAACCTGAGTCCCTTCCTTTAGCATGAGATGTGATATCCAACTCCTTCCCATTACAATCCTGAGACCCTTCCTATAGCATGAGATGTGACATCTCAAAGCTTCTAATACCAAACCTGGGACCCGTCCTATAACATGAGATATGATATCCAATTCCTTCCCCTTCCAAACCTGAGACCCTTCCTTTAGCATGAGATGTGATATCCAAATCCTTCCCATTCCAATCCTGAAACCCTTCCTATAGCATGAGATGTGATATCTCAATGTTTCTAATAAAAAACCTGAGACCCTTCCTATAGCAAGAGATGTGATATCCAAATCCTTCCCATTCCAATCCTGAGACCCTTCCTATAACATGAGATGTGATATCCAACTCCTTCCCATTCCAACCTGAGACCCTTCCTATAGCATGAGAAGGGATATCCAACTCCTTCCCATTCCAATCCTGAAACCCTTCCTATAGCATGAGATGTGATATCTCAATGTTTCTAATAAAAAACCTGAGACCCTTCCTATAGCAAGAGATGTGACATCCAAATCCTTCCCATTCCAATCCTGAGATCCTTCCTATTGGATGAGATGTGATATCCAACTCCTTCCCATTATAATCCTGAGACCCTTCCTATACCATGAGATGTGATATCTCAATGCTTCTACCAAAACTGAGACCCTTCCTTTAGCATGAGATGTGATATCCAACTCCTTCCCATTCCAATCCTGAGACCCTTCCTATAGCATGAGATGTGATATCTCAATGCCTCTAATACCAAACCTGAGATTCTTCCTTTAACATGAGATGTGATATCTCAATGCTTCTAATACCAAACCGGAGACCCTCCCTTTAGCATGAGATGTGATATCCGACTCCTTCCCATTCCACTCCTGAGACCCTTCTGATAGCATGAGATGTGATATCTCAATGCCTCTAATACCAAACCTGAGATTCTTCCTATGACATGAGATGTGATATCTCAATGCTTCTAATACCAAACCTGAGACCCTCCCTTTAGCATGAGATGTGATATCCGACTCCTTCCCATTCCAATCCTGAGACCCTTCTGATAGCATGAGATGTGATATCTCAATGCCTATAATACCAAACCTGAGATCCTTCCGATAGCATGAGATGTGATATCTCAATGCTTCTAATACCAAACCTGAGATCCTTCCTATAACATGAGATGTGATATCCAAATCCTTCCCCTTCCAAACCTGAGACCCTCCCTTTAGCATGAGATGTGATATCCAACTCCTTCCCATTCCAATCCTGAGACCCTTCCGATAGCAGAGATGTGATATCTCAATGCTTATACCAAACCTGAGACCCTTCCTATGGCATGAGATGTCAAATACAACTCCTTCCGATTCCAATGCTGAGATCCTTGAGATGGGATATCTCAATGCTTATACCAAACCTGAGACCCTTCCTATAGCATGAGATGTGGTATCCAACTCCTTCCGATTCCAATCTTGAGACCCTTCCTATAGCATGAGATGTGATATCTCAATGCTTCTAATACCAAACCTGAGATCCTTCCTATAACATGAGATGTGATATCCAACTCCTTCCCATTCCAAACCTGAGACCCTTCCGATAGCATGAGATGTGATATCCAACTCCTTCCCATTCCAATCCTGAGACCCTTCCTATAGCATGAGATGTGATATCTCAATGCCTCTAATACCAAACCTGAGATTCTTCCTATAACATGAGATGTGATATCTCAATGCTTCTAATACCAAACCTGAGACCCTCCCTTTAGCATGAGATGTGATATCCGACCCCTTCCCATTCCAATCCTGAGACCCTTCTGATAGCATGAGATGTGATATCTCAATGCCTCTAATACCAAACCTGAGATTCTTCCTATAACATGAGATGTGATATCTCAATGCTTCTAATACCAAACCTGAGACCCTCCCTTTAGCATGAGATGTGATATCCAACTCCTTCCCATTCCAAACCTGAGACCGTTCCGATAGCATGAGATGTGATATCAAACTCCTTCCCATTCCAATCCTGAGATAGCTTGAGATGTGATATCCAACTCCTTCCCATTCTAATTCTGAGACCCTTCCTATAGCATAAGATGTGATATCTCAATGCTTCTAATACCAAACCTGAGACCCGTCCTAAAACATGAGATGTGAGATCCAAATCCTTCCCCTTCCAAACCTGAGACCTTTCCTTTAGCATATGTGATATCCAACTACTTCCCATTCCAATCCTGAGACCCTTCCGATAGCATGAGATGTGATATCCAACTCCTTCCAATTCCAATAGTGAGACCCTTCCAATAGCATATGTGATATCTCAATGCTTCTAATATCAAACCTGAGAACCTCCCTATAGCATGAGATGTGATATCCAACTCCTTCCAATTCCAATACTGAGACCCTTCCAATAGCATATGTGATATCTCAATGCTTCTAATATCAAAACTGAGACCCTCCCTATATCATGAGATGTGATATCTAAGTCCTTCCCATTCCTATCCTGAGACCCTTCCGATAGAAGAGATGTGATACCTCAATGCTTATACCAAACCTGAGACCCTTCCTATGGCATGAGATGTGATATCCAGCTCCTTCCCATTCCAATCCTGAGACCCTTCCTATAGCATGAGATGTGATATCTCAATGCTTCTATCAAACCTGAGTCCCTTCCTTTAGCATGAGATGTGATATCCAACTCCTTCCTATTCCAATCCTGAGACCCTTCCTATAGCATGAGATGTGACATCTCAAAGCTTCTAATACCAAACCTGGGACCCGTCCTATAACATGAGATATGATATCCAATTCCTTCCCCTTCCAAACCTGAGACCCTTCCTTTAGCATGAGATGTGATATCCAAATCCTTCCCATTCCAATACTGAAACCCTTCCAATAGCATGAGATGTGATATCTCAATGTTTCTAATAAAAAAACCTGAGACCCTTCCTATAGCAAGAGATGTGATATCCAAATCCTTCCCATTCCAATCCTGAGACCCTTCCTATAACATGAGATGTGATATCCAACTCCTTCCCATTCCAACCTGAGACCCTTCCTATAGCATGAGAAGGGATATCCAACTCCTTCCCATTCCAATCCTGAAACCCTTCCTATAGCATGAGATGTGATATCTCAATGTTTCTAATAAAAAACCTGAGACCCTTCCTATAGCAAGAGATGTGACCTCCAAATCCTTCCCATTCCAATCCTGAGATCCTTCCTATTGGATGAGATGTGATATCCAACTCCTTCCCATTCCAATCCTGAGACCCTTCCTATAGCATGAGATGTGATATCTCAATGCTTCTATCAAACCTGAGTCCCTTCCTTTAGCATGAGATGTGATATCCAACTCCTTCCTATTCCAATCCTGAGACCCTTCCTATAGCATGAGATGTGACATCTCAAAGCTTCTAATACCAAACCTGGGACCCGTCCTATAACATGAGATATGATATCCAATTCCTTCCCCTTCCAAACCTGAGACCCTTCCTTTAGCATGAGATGTGATATCCAAATCCTTCCCATTCCAATCCTGAAACCCTTCCAATAGCATGAGATGTGATATCTCAATGTTTCTAATAAAAAACCTGAGACCCTTCCTATAGCAAGAGATGTGATATCCAAATCCTTCCCATTCCAATCCTAAGACCCTTCCTATAGCATGAGAAGGGATATCCAACTCCTTCCCATTCCAATCCTGAAACCCTTCCTATAGCATGAGATGTGATATCTCAATGTTTCTAATAAAAAACCTGAGACCCTTCCTATAGCAAGAGATGTGACCTCCAAATCCTTCCCATTCCAATCCTGAGATCCTTCCTATTGGATGAGATGTGATATCCAACTCCTTCCCATTCCAATCCTGAGACCCTTCCTATACCATGAGATGTGATATCTCAATGCTTCTACCAAAACTGAGACCCTTCCTTTAGCATGAGATATGATATCCAACTCCTTCCCATTCCAATCCTGAGACCCTTCCTATAGCATGAGATGTGAAATCTCAATGCCTTTAATACCAAACCTGAGATTCTTCCTATAACATGAGATGTGATATCTCAATGCTTCTAATACCAAACCTGAGACCCTCCCTTTAGCATGAGATGTGATATCCGACTCCTTCCCATTCCAATCCTGAGACCCTTCTGATAGCATGAGATGTGATATCTCAATGCCTCTAATACCAAACCTGAGATTCTTCCTATAACATGAGATGTGATATCCAACTCCTTCCCATTCCAAACCTGAGACCCTTCCTAAAGCTTGAGATGTGATATCCAACTCCTTCCCATTCCAATCCTGAGACCCTTCCTATAGCTTGAGATGTGATATCCAACTCCTTCCCATTCCAATCCTGAGACCCTTCCTATAGCATGAGATGTGATATCTCAATGCTTCTAATACCAAACCTGAGATCCTTCCTATAACATGAGATGTGATATCCAAATCCTTCCACTTCCAAACCTGAGACCCTCCCTTTAGCATGAGATGTGATATCCGACTCCTTCCCATTCCAATCCTGAGACCCTTCTGATAGCATGAGATGTGATATCTCAATGCCTCTAATACCAAACCTGAGATCCTTCCGATAGCATGAGATGTGATATCTCAATGCTTCTAATACCAAACCTGAGATCCTTCCTATAACATGAGATGTGATCTCCAAATACTTCCCCTCCCAAAGCTGAGACCCTCCCTTTAGCATGAGATGTGATATCCAACTCATTCCCATTCCAATCCTGAGACCCTTCTGATAGCATGAAATGTGATATCTCAATGCCTCTAATACCAAACCTGAGATCCTACCTCTAACATGAAATGTGATATCCAACTCCTTCCCCTTCCAAACCTGAGAGCCTTCCTATAGCATGAGATGTGATATCCAAGTCCTTTCAATTCCAATCCTGAGACCCTTCCTATAAACTGAGATGTGATATCCAACTCCTTCCCATTCCAACCTGAGACCATTCCTATAGCATGAGATGGGATATCCAACTCCTTCCAAATCCAATCCTGATACCCTTCCGATAGCATGAGATGTGATATCCCAATGCTTCTACAAAACCTGAGACCCATATATGGCATGAGATGTGATATCAAACTCCTTCCAATTCCAATACTGAGACCCTTCCTATAGCTTGAGATGTGATATCCAACTCCTTCCCATTCCAATTCTGAGACCCGTCCTATACCATGAGACTTGATATCTCAATGCTTCTAATACCAAACCTGAGACCGGTCCTATAACATGAGATGTGATATCCAAATCCTTCCCCTTCCAAACGTTAGACCCTTCCTTTATCATGAGATGTGATATCCAAGTCCTTCCCATTCCAATCCTGAGACCCTTCCTATAGCATGAGATTTGATATCTCAATGCTTCTAATACCAAACCTGGGACCCTTCCTATAACATGAGATGTGATATCCAAGTCCTTCCCATTCCAATCCTGAGACCCTTCCTATAGCATGAGATGTGATATCTCAATGCTTCTAATACCAAACCTGAGATCCATCCTATAACATGAGATGTGATATCCAACTCCTTCCCATTCCAATCCTGAGACACTTCCTATAGCATGAGAAGTGATATCTCAATGCTTATACCAAACCTGAGACCCTTCCTATGGCATGAGATGTCAAATACAACTCCTTCCCATTCCAATCCTGAGACCCTTCCTATAGCATGAGATGTGATATCTCAATGCTTATACCAAACCTGAGACCCTTCATATAGCATGAGATATGATATCCAACTCCTTCCCATTCCAATCCTGAGACCCTTCCTATAGCATGAGATGTGATGTCTCAATCCTTCTAATACCAAACCTGAGATCCTTCCTATAACATGAGATGTGATATCCAACTCCTTCCATTCCAATCCTGAGACCCTTCCTATAGCATGAGATGTGATATCCATAGGTGAATTACTTGCACCGATCAGATACAATCCTAAACGAGTATCTAGGGCCTGTAGAAGGCTAGAGACCCAAGAGAGCTGTAAGTAATTCAGGGACGGGAATGGTGGCAGCGATCGTTTCTTTGTATTTTGAGCTCCATTTGGTGTTCTAAGCGCATTTTCTGCTTTATAGGAAGGGTCTCAGGATTGGAATGGGAAGGAGTTGGATATCACATATGCTATAGGAAGGGTCTCAGGTTTGGTATAAGCATTGAGATATCACATCTCATGCTATAGGGAGGGTCTCAGGATTGGAATGGGAAGGAGTTGTATATGACATCTCATGCCATAGGAAGGGTCTCAGGTTTGGTATAAGCATTGAAATATCACATCTCTGCTATCGGAAGGGTCTCAGGATTGGAATGGGAAGGAGTTGGATATCCCATCTCATGTTATAGGAAGAGTCTCAGGTTTGGTATTAGAAGCATTGAGATATCACATCTCATGCTATAGGAAGGGTCTCAGGATTGGAATGGGAAGGAGTTGGATATCACATCTCATGTTATAGGAAGGATCTCAGGTTTGGTATAAGCAGTGAGATATCACATCTCTGCTATCGGAAGGGTCTCAGGATTGGAATGGGAAGGAGTTGGATATTCCCATCTCATGTTATAGGAAGGGTCTCAAGTTTGATATTAGAAGCATTGAGATATCACATCTCATGATAAAGGAAGGGTCTAAGGTTTGGAAGGGGAAGGATTTAGATATCACATCTCATGTAATAGGACGGGTCTCAGGTTTGGTATTAGAAGCATTGAGATATCAAGTCTCATGGTATAGGAAGGGTCTCTGAATTGGAATGGGAAGGAGTTGGATATCACATCTCAAGCTATAGGAAGGGTCTCAGGATTGGAATGGGAAGGACTTGGATATCACATCTCATGCTATAGGAAGGCTCTCAGGTTTGGAAGGGGAAAGAGTTGGATATCACATTTCATGTTAGAGGTAGGATCTCAGGTTTGGTATTAGTGGCATTGAGATATCACATCTCATGCTATCAGAAGGGTCTCAGGAATGGAATGTGAAGGAGTTGGATATCACATCTCATGCTAAAGGGAGGGTCTCAGGTTTGGAAGGGGAAGGATTTGGATATCACATCTCATGTTATAGGAAGGATCTCAGGTTTGGTATTAGAAGCATTGAGATATCACATCTCATGCTATCGGAAGGATCTCAGGTTTGGTATTAGAAGCATTGAGATATCACATCTCATGCTATCAGAAGGGTCTCAGGATTGGAATGGGAAGGAGTTGGATATCACATCTCATGTTATCGGAAGGATCTCAGGTTTGGTATTAGAAGTATTGAGATATCATATCTCATGCTATAGGAAGGGTCTCAGGATCGGAATGGGAAGGAGTTGGATATCACATCTCATGCAAAAGGAAGGGTCTCAGGTTTGGTAGAATCATTGAGATATCACATCTCATGCTATAGGAAGGGTCTCAGGATTGGAATGGGAAGGAGTTGGATATCACATCTCATGTTATAGGAAGGATCTCAGGTTTGGTATTAGAAGCATTGAGACATCACATCTCATGCTATAGGAAGGTCTCAGGATTGGAATGGGAAGGAGTTGGATATCACATATGCTATAGGAAGGGTCTCAGGTTTGGTATAAGCATTGACATATCACATCTCATGCTATAGGAAGGGTCTCAGTATTGGAATGGGAAGGAGTTGTATATGACATCACATGCCATAGGAAGTGTCTCAGGTTTGGTATAAGCATTGAGATATAACATCTCTGCTATCGGAAGGGTCTCAGGATTGGAATGGGAAGGAGTTGGATATCACATCTCATGTTATAGGAAGGATCTCATGTTTGGTATAAGCAGTGAGATATCACATCTCTGCTATCGGAAGGGTCTCAGGATTGGAATGGGAAGGAGTTGGATATTCCCATCTCATGTTATAGGAAGGGTCTCATGTTTGGTATTAGAAGCATTGAGATATCACATCTCATGCTATAGGAAGGGTCTCAGGATTGGAATGGGAAGGACTTGGATATCACATCTCATGCTATAGGGAGGGTCTCAAGTTTGATATTAGAAGCATTGAGATATCACATCTCATGATAAAGGAAGGGTTTTAGGATTGGAATGGGAAGTATTTGGATATCACATCTCATGCTAAAGGAAGAGTCTCAGGTTTGGAAGGGGAAGGATTTGGATATCATATCCCATGTTATAGGACGGGTCCCAGGTTTGGTATTAGAAGCATTGAGATATCACATCTCATGGTATAGGAAGGGTCTCAGGGTTGGAATGGGAAGGAGTTGGATATCACATCTCATCCAATAGGAAGGGTCTTAGGTTTGGAATGGGAAGGAGTTGGATATCACATCTCATGCTAAAGGGAGGGTCTCAGGTTTGGAAGGGGAAGGATTTGGATATTACATCTCGTGTTATAGGAATGATCTCAGGTTTGGTATTAGAAGCATTGAGATATCAAATCTCATGCTATAGGAAGGGTCTCAGGATTGGAATGGGAAGTAGTTGGATATCACATCTCATGCTATAGGAAGGGTCTCAGGTTTGGTATAAGCATTGAGATATCACATCTCATGCTATAGGACGGGTCTCAGGATTGGAATGGAAGGAGTTGGATATCACATATCATGTTATAGGAAGGATCTCAGGTTTGGTATTAGAAGGATTGAGACATCACATCTCATGCTATAGGAAGGGTCTCAGGATTGGAATGGGAAGGAGTTGGATATCACATCTCATGCTATATGAAGGGTCTCAGGTTTGGTATAAGCATTGAGATATCACATCTCATGCTATAGGAAGGGTCTCAGGTTTGGTATAAGCATTGAGATATCACTTCTCATGCTATAGGAAGTGTCTCAGGATTGGAATGGGAAGGAGTTGGATATCACATCTCATGTTATAGGAAGGATCTCAGGTTTGGTATTAGAAGCATTGAGACATCACATCTCATGCTATAGGAAGGTTCTCAGGATTGGAATGGGAAGGAGTTGGATATCACATCTCATGCTAAAGGGAGGGTCTCAGGTTTGGAAGGGGAAGGATTTGGATATTACATCTCGTGTCATAGGAATGATCTCCGGTTTGGTATTAGAAGCATTGAGATATCACATCTCATGCTATCGGAAGGATCTAAGGTTTGGTGTTAGAAGCATTGAGATATCAAATCTCATACTATAGGAAGAGTCTCAGGATTGGAATGGGAAGGAGTTGGATATCACATCTCATGCTATAGGAAGGGTCTCAGGACTGGAATGGGAAGGAGTTGTATATGACATCTCATGCCACAGGAAGGGTCTCAGGTTTGGTATAAGCATTGAGATATCACATCTCTGCTATCGGAAGGGTCTCAGGATTGGAATGGGAAGGAGTTGGATATCCCATCTTATGTTATAGGAAGGGTCTCAGGTTTGGTATTAGAAGCATTGAGATATCACATCTCATGCTATAGGAAGTGTCTCAGGATTGGAATGGGAAGGACTTGGATATCACATCTCATGCTATAGGGAGGGTCTTACGTTTGGAAAGGGAAGGAGTTGGATATCACATTTCATGTTAGAGGTAGGATCTCAGGTTTGGTATTAGAGGCATTGAGATATCACATCTCATGCTATCAGAAGGGTCTCAGGATTGGAATGGGAAGGAGTTGGATATCACATCTCATGCTAAAGGGAGGGTCTCAGGTTTGGAAGGGGAAGGATTTGGATATCACATCTCATGTTATAGGAAGGATCTCAGGTTTGGTATTAGAAGCATTGAGATATGACTTCTCATGCTATTGGAAGGATCTCAGGTTTGGTATTAGAGGCATTGAGATATCACATCTCATGCTAAAGGGAGGGTCTCAGGTTTGGAAGGGGAAGGATTTGGATATCACATCTCTTATTATAGGAAGGATCACACGTTTGGTATTAGAAGCATTGAGATATCACATCTCATGCTATCGGAAGGGTCTCAGGATTGGAATGGGAAGGAGTTGGATATCACATCTCATGCTATAGGAAGGGTCTCAGGTTTGGAACGGGAAGGAGTTGGATATCACATTTCATGTCATAGGAAGGATCTCAGGTCTGGTATTAGAAGCATTGATATATCACATCTCATGCTATAGGAATGGTCTCAGGATTGGAATGGGTAGGAGTTGTATATTACATTCTTGCTATAGGAAGGGTCTCATGTTTGGAATGGGAAGCAGTTGGATATCACATATGCTATAGGAAGTGTCTCAGGTTTGGAACGGGAATGAGTTGGATATCACATCTCATGTTATAGGAAGGGTCTCAGGTTTGGTATAAGCATTGAGATATCACATCTGTGCTATCGGAAATGGCTCAGGATTGGAATGGGAAGGAGTTGGATATCCCATCTCATGTTATAGGACGGGTCTCTGGTTTGGTATAAGCATTGAGATATCACATCTCCTGCTATAGGAAGGGTCTCAGGATTGGAATGGGAAGGAGTTGGATATCCCATCTCATGTTATAGGACGGGTCTCTAGTTTGGTATAAGCATTGAGATATCACATCTCATGCTATAGGAAGGGTCTCAGGATTGGAATGGGAAGGATTTGGATATCACATCTCATGCTATAGGAAGGGTCTCAGGTTTGGTATACGCATGGAGATATCACTTCTCATGCTATAGGAAGGGTCTCAGGATTGGAATGGGAAGGAGTTGGATATCACATCTCATGCTATAGGAAGGGTCTCAGGTTTGGTATAAGCATGGAGATATCACTTCTCATGCTATAGGAAGGGTCTCAGGATTGGAATGGGAAGGAGTTGGATATCACATCTCATGTTATAGGAAGGATCTCAGGTTTGGTATTAGAAGCATTGAGATATCACATCTCATGCTATCAGAAGGGTCTCAGGATTGGAATGGGAAGGAGTTGGATATCACATCTCATGCTAAAGGGAGGGTCTCAGGTTTGGAAGGGGAAGGATTTGGATATCACATCTCATGTTATCGGAAGGATCTCAGGTTTGGTATTAGAAGCATTGAGATATCACATCTCATGCTATCAGAAGGGTCTCAGGACTGGAATGGGAAGGAGTTGGATATCACATCTCATGCTAAAGGAAGGGTCTCAGGTTTGGGAGAAGCATTGAGATATCACATCTCATGCTATAGGAAGGGTCTCAGGATTGGAATGGGAAGGACTTAGATATCACATATCATGCTATAGGGAGGGTCTCAGTTTTGATATTAGAAGCAATGAGATATCACATCTCATGCTATCGGAAGTGTCTCAGGATTGGAATGGGAAGGAGCTGGATATCACATCTCATGATAAAGGAAGGGTCTCAGGTTTGGAACGGGAAGGAGTTGGATATCACATCTCATGTTATAGGAAGGGTCTCAGGTTTGGTATAAGCATTGAGATATCACATCTCTGCTATCGGAAGTGTCTCAGGATTGGAATGGGAAGGAGTTAGATATCCCATCTCATGTTATAGGACGGGTCTCAGGTTTGTTATTAGAATCATTGAGATATCATATTGCATGCTGTTAGAAGGGTCTAAGGATTGGAATGGGAAGGACTTGGATATCACATCTCATGCTATAGATAGGCTCTCAGGTTTGGAACGGGAAGGAGTTGTATATCCAATTTCATGTTAGAGGAAGGATCTCAGGTTTGGTATTAGAAGCATTGAGATAACACATCTCATGCTATAGGAAGGGTCTCAGGATTGGAATGGGAAGGACTTGGATATCACATCTCATGCTATAGATAGGCTCTCAGGTTTGGAAAGGGAAGGAGTTGGATATCACATCTCATGCTATAGTAAGGGTCTCAGGATTGGAATGGGAAGTAGTTGGATATCACATCTCATGCCGTGGGAAGGGTCTCAGGTTTGGTATAAGCATTGAGATATCACATCTCATGCTATAGGACGGGACTCAGGATTGGAATGGAAGGAGTTGGATATCACATCTCATGTTATAGGAAGGATCTCAGGTTTGGTATTAGAAGCATTGAGAAATCACATCTCATGCTATAGGAAGGGTCTCAGGATTGGAATGGGAAGGAGTTGGATATCCCATCTCATGTTATAGGACGGGTCTCTGGTTTGGTATAAGCATTGAGATATCACATCTCATGCTATAGGAAGGGTCTCAGGATTGGAATGGGAAGGATTTGGATATCACATCTCATGCTATAGGAAGGGTCTCAGGTTTGGTATACGCATGGAGATATCACTTCTCATGCTATAGGAAGGGTCTCAGGATTAGAATGGGAAGGAGTTGGATATCACATCTCATGCTATAGGAAGGGTCTCAGGTTTGGTATAAGCATGGAGATATCACTTCTCATGCTATAGGAAGGGTCTCAGGATTGGAATGGGAAGGAGTTGGATATCACATTTCATGTTAGAGGTAGGATCTCAGGTTTGGTATTAGAGGCATTGAGATATCACATCTCATGCTATCAGAAGGGTCTCAGGATTGGAATGGGAAGGAGTTGGATATCACATCTCATGCTAAAGGGAGGGTCTCAGGTTTGGAAGGGGAAGGATTTGGATATCACATCTCATGTTATAGGAAGGATCTCAGGTTTGGTATTAGAAGCATTGAGATATGACTTCTCATGCTATTGGAAGGATCTCAGGTTTGGTATTAGAGGCATTGAGATATCACATCTCATGCTAAAGGGAGGGTCTCAGGTTTGGAAGGGGAAGGATTTGGATATCACATCTCTTATTATAGGAAGGATCACACGTTTGGTATTAGAAGCATTGAGATATCACATCTCATGCTATCGGAAGGGTCTCAGGATTGGAATGGGAAGGAGTTGGATATCACATCTCATGCTATAGGAAGGGTCTCAGGTTTGGAACGGGAAGGAGTTGGATATCACATTTCATGTCATAGGAAGGATCTCAGGTCTGGTATTAGAAGCATTGATATATCACATCTCATGCTATAGGAATGGTCTCAGGATTGGAATGGGTAGGAGTTGTATATTACATTCTTGCTATAGGAAGGGTCTCATGTTTGGAATGGGAAGCAGTTGGATATCACATATGCTATAGGAAGTGTCTCAGGTTTGGAACGGGAATGAGTTGGATATCACATCTCATGTTATAGGAAGGGTCTCAGGTTTGGTATAAGCATTGAGATATCACATCTGTGCTATCGGAAATGGCTCAGGATTGGAATGGGAAGGAGTTGGATATCCCATCTCATGTTATAGGACGGGTCTCTGGTTTGGTATAAGCATTGAGATATCACATCTCCTGCTATAGGAAGGGTCTCAGGATTGGAATGGGAAGGAGTTGGATATCCCATCTCATGTTATAGGACGGGTCTCTAGTTTGGTATAAGCATTGAGATATCACATCTCATGCTATAGGAAGGGTCTCAGGATTGGAATGGGAAGGATTTGGATATCACATCTCATGCTATAGGAAGGGTCTCAGGTTTGGTATACGCATGGAGATATCACTTCTCATGCTATAGGAAGGGTCTCAGGATTGGAATGGGAAGGAGTTGGATATCACATCTCATGCTATAGGAAGGGTCTCAGGTTTGGTATAAGCATGGAGATATCACTTCTCATGCTATAGGAAGGGTCTCAGGATTGGAATGGGAAGGAGTTGGATATCACATCTCATGTTATAGGAAGGATCTCAGGTTTGGTATTAGAAGCATTGAGATATCACATCTCATGCTATCAGAAGGGTCTCAGGATTGGAATGGGAAGGAGTTGGATATCACATCTCATGCTAAAGGGAGGGTCTCAGGTTTGGAAGGGGAAGGATTTGGATATCACATCTCATGTTATCGGAAGGATCTCAGGTTTGGTATTAGAAGCATTGAGATATCACATCTCATGCTATCAGAAGGGTCTCAGGACTGGAATGGGAAGGAGTTGGATATCACATCTCATGCTAAAGGAAGGGTCTCAGGTTTGGGAGAAGCATTGAGATATCACATCTCATGCTATAGGAAGGGTCTCAGGATTGGAATGGGAAGGACTTAGATATCACATATCATGCTATAGGGAGGGTCTCAGTTTTGATATTAGAAGCAATGAGATATCACATCTCATGCTATCGGAAGTGTCTCAGGATTGGAATGGGAAGGAGCTGGATATCACATCTCATGATAAAGGAAGGGTCTCAGGTTTGGAACGGGAAGGAGTTGGATATCACATCTCATGTTATAGGAAGGGTCTCAGGTTTGGTATAAGCATTGAGATATCACATCTCTGCTATCGGAAGTGTCTCAGGATTGGAATGGGAAGGAGTTAGATATCCCATCTCATGTTATAGGACGGGTCTCAGGTTTGTTATTAGAATCATTGAGATATCATATTGCATGCTGTTAGAAGGGTCTAAGGATTGGAATGGGAAGGACTTGGATATCACATCTCATGCTATAGATAGGCTCTCAGGTTTGGAACGGGAAGGAGTTGTATATCCAATTTCATGTTAGAGGAAGGATCTCAGGTTTGGTATTAGAAGCATTGAGATAACACATCTCATGCTATAGGAAGGGTCTCAGGATTGGAATGGGAAGGACTTGGATATCACATCTCATGCTATAGATAGGCTCTCAGGTTTGGAAAGGGAAGGAGTTGGATATCACATCTCATGCTATAGTAAGGGTCTCAGGATTGGAATGGGAAGTAGTTGGATATCACATCTCATGCCGTGGGAAGGGTCTCAGGTTTGGTATAAGCATTGAGATATCACATCTCATGCTATAGGACGGGACTCAGGATTGGAATGGAAGGAGTTGGATATCACATCTCATGTTATAGGAAGGATCTCAGGTTTGGTATTAGAAGCATTGAGAAATCACATCTCATGCTATAGGAAGGGTCTCAGGATTGGAATGGGAAGGAGTTGGATATCCCATCTCATGTTATAGGACGGGTCTCTGGTTTGGTATAAGCATTGAGATATCACATCTCATGCTATAGGAAGGGTCTCAGGATTGGAATGGGAAGGATTTGGATATCACATCTCATGCTATAGGAAGGGTCTCAGGTTTGGTATACGCATGGAGATATCACTTCTCATGCTATAGGAAGGGTCTCAGGATTAGAATGGGAAGGAGTTGGATATCACATCTCATGCTATAGGAAGGGTCTCAGGTTTGGTATAAGCATGGAGATATCACTTCTCATGCTATAGGAAGGGTCTCAGGATTGGAATGGGAAGGAGTTGGATATCACATCTCATGTTATAGGAAGGATCTCAGGTTTGGTATTAGAAGCATTGAGATATCACATCTCATGCTATCAGAAGGGTCTCAGGATTGGAATGGGAAGGAGTTGGATATCACATCTCATGCTAAAGGGAGGGTCTCAGGTTTGGAAGGGGAAGGATTTGGATATCACATCTCATGTTATCGGAAGGATCTCAGGTTTGGTATTAGAAGCATTGAGATATCACATCTCATGCTATCAGAAGGGTCTCAGGACTGGAATGGGAAGGAGTTGGATATCACATCTCATGCTAAAGGAAGGGTCTCAGGTTTGGGAGAAGCATTGAGATATCACATCTCATGCTATAGGAAGGGTCTCAGGATTGGAATGGGAAGGACTTAGATATCACATATCATGCTATAGGGAGGGTCTCAGTTTTGATATTAGAAGCATTGAGATATCACATCTCATGCTATCGGAAGTGTCTCAGGATTGGAATGGGAAGGAGCTGGATATCACATCTCATGCTAAAGGAAGGGTCTCAGGTTTGGAACGGGAAGGAGTTGGATATCACATCTCATGTTATAGGAAGGGTCTCAGGTTTGGTATACGCATTGAGATATCACATCTCTGCTATCGGAAGTGTCTCAGGATTGGAATGGGAAGGAGTTAGATATCCCATCTCATGTTATAGGACGGGTCTCAGGTTTGTTATTAGAATCATTGAGATATCATATTGCATGCTGTTAGAAGGGTCTAAGGATTGGAATGGGAAGGACTTGGATATCACATCTCATGCTATAGATAGGCTCTCAGGTTTGGAACGGGAAGGAGTTGGATATCACATTTCATGTTAGAGGAAGGATCTCAGGTTTGGTATTAGAAGCATTGAGATAACACATCTCATGCTATAGGAAGGGTCTCAGGATTGGAATGGGAAGGACTTGGATATCACATCTCATGCTATAGATAGGCTCTCAGGTTTGGAAAGGGAAGGAGTTGGATATCACATCTCATGCTATAGTAAGGGTCTCAGGATTGGAATGGGAAGTAGTTGGATATCACATCTCATGCCGTAGGAAGGGTCTCAGGTTTGGTATAAGCATTGAGATATCACATCTCATGCTATAGGACGGGACTCAGGATTGGAATGGAAGGAGTTGGATATCACATCTCATGTTATAGGAAGGATCTCAGGTTTGGTATTAGAAGCATTGAGAAATCACATCTCATGCTATAGGAAGGGTCTCAGGATTGGAATGGGAAGGAGTTGGATATCACATCTCATGCTATAGGAAGGGTCTCAGGTTTGGTATAAGCATTGAGATATCATATCTCATGCTATAGGAAGGGTCTCAGGATTGGAATGGGAAGGAGTTGTATATGACATCTCATGCCGTAGGAAGGGTCTCAGGTTTGGTATAAGCATTGAGATATCACATCTCTGCTATCGGAAGTGTCTCAGGATTGGAATGGGAAGGAGTTAGATATCCCATCTCATGTTATAGGACGGGTCTCAGGTTTGTTATTAGAATCATTGAGATATCATATTGCATGCTGTTAGAAGGGTCTAAGGATTGGAATGGGAAGGACTTGGATATCACATCTCATGCTATAGATAGGCTCTCAGGTTTGGAACGGGAAGGAGTTGTATATCCAATTTCATGTTAGAGGAAGGATCTCAGGTTTGGTATTAGAAGCATTGAGATAACACATCTCATGCTATAGGAAGGGTCTCAGGATTGGAATGGGAAGGACTTGGATATCACATCTCATGCTATAGATAGGCTCTCAGGTTTGGAAAGGGAAGGAGTTGGATATCACATCTCATGCTATAGTAAGGGTCTCAGGATTGGAATGGGAAGTAGTTGGATATCACATCTCATGCCGTGGGAAGGGTCTCAGGTTTGGTATAAGCATTGAGATATCACATCTCATGCTATAGGACGGGACTCAGGATTGGAATGGAAGGAATTGGATATCACATCTCATGTTATAGGAAGGATCTCAGGTTTGGTATTAGAAGCATTGAGAAATCACATCTCATGCTATAGGAAGGGTCTCAGGATTGGAATGGGAAGGAGTTGGATATCCCATCTCATGTTATAGGACGGGTCTCTGGTTTGGTATAAGCATTGAGATATCACATCTCATGCTATAGGAAGGGTCTCAGGATTGGAATGGGAAGGATTTGGATATCACATCTCATGCTATAGGAAGGGTCTCAGGTTTGGTATACGCATGGAGATATCACTTCTCATGCTATAGGAAGGGTCTCAGGATTAGAATGGGAAGGAGTTGGATATCACATCTCATGCTATAGGAAGGGTCTCAGGTTTGGTATAAGCATGGAGATATCACTTCTCATGCTATAGGAAGGGTCTCAGGATTGGAATGGGAAGGAGTTGGATATCACATCTCATGTTATAGGAAGGATCTCAGGTTTGGTATTAGAAGCATTGAGATATCACATCTCATGCTATCAGAAGGGTCTCAGGATTGGAATGGGAAGGAGTTGGATATCACATCTCATGCTAAAGGGAGGGTCTCAGGTTTGGAAGGGGAAGGATTTGGATATCACATCTCATGTTATCGGAAGGATCTCAGGTTTGGTATTAGAAGCATTGAGATATCACATCTCATGCTATCAGAAGGGTCTCAGGACTGGAATGGGAAGGAGTTGGATATCACATCTCATGCTAAAGGAAGGGTCTCAGGTTTGGGAGAAGCATTGAGATATCACATCTCATGCTATAGGAAGGGTCTCAGGATTGGAATGGGAAGGACTTAGATATCACATATCATGCTATAGGGAGGGTCTCAGTTTTGATATTAGAAGCATTGAGATATCACATCTCATGCTATCGGAAGTGTCTCAGGATTGGAATGGGAAGGAGCTGGATATCACATCTCATGCTAAAGGAAGGGTCTCAGGTTTGGAACGGGAAGGAGTTGGATATCACATCTCATGTTATAGGAAGGGTCTCAGGTTTGGTATACGCATTGAGATATCACATCTCTGCTATCGGAAGTGTCTCAGGATTGGAATGGGAAGGAGTTAGATATCCCATCTCATGTTATAGGACGGGTCTCAGGTTTGTTATTAGAATCATTGAGATATCATATTGCATGCTGTTAGAAGGGTCTAAGGATTGGAATGGGAAGGACTTGGATATCACATCTCATGCTATAGATAGACTCTCAGGTTTGGAACGGGAAGGAGTTGGATATCACATTTCATGTTAGAGGAAGGATCTCAGGTTTGGTATTAGAAGCATTGAGATAACACATCTCATGCTATAGGAAGGGTCTCAGGATTGGAATGGGAAGGACTTGGATATCACATCTCATGCTATAGATAGGCTCTCAGGTTTGGAAAGGGAAGGAGTTGGATATCACATCTCATGCTATAGTAAGGGTCTCAGGATTGGAATGGGAAGTAGTTGGATATCACATCTCATGCCGTAGGAAGGGTCTCAGGTTTGGTATAAGCATTGAGATATCACATCTCATGCTATAGGACGGGACTCAGGATTGGAATGGAAGGAGTTGGATATCACATCTCATGTTATAGGAAGGATCTCAGGTTTGGTATTAGAAGCATTGAGAAATCACATCTCATGCTATAGGAAGGGTCTCAGGATTGGAATGGGAAGGAGTTGGATATCACATCTCATGCTATAGGAAGGGTCTCAGGTTTGGTATAAGCATTGAGATATCATATCTCATGCTATAGGAAGGGTCTCAGGATTGGAATGGGAAGGAGTTGTATATGACATCTCATGCCGTAGGAAGGGTCTCAGGTTTGGTATACGCATTGAGATATCACATCTCTGCTATCGGAAGTGTCTCAGGATTGGAATGGGAAGGAGTTAGATATCCCATCTCATGTTATAGGACGGGTCTCAGGTTTGTTATTAGAATCATTGAGATATCATATTGCATGCTGTTAGAAGGGTCTAAGGATTGGAATGGGAAGGACTTGGATATCACATCTCATGCTATAGATAGGCTCTCAGGTTTGGAACGGGAAGGAGTTGGATATCACATTTCATGTTAGAGGAAGGATCTCAGGTTTGGTATAAGCATTGAGATATCACATCTCATGCTATAGGAAGTGTCTCAGGATTGGAATGGGAAGGACTTGGATATCACATCTCATGCTATAGGGAGGGTCTCAAGTTTGATATTAGAAGCATTGAGATATCACATCTCATGCTATAGGAAGGGTCTCAGGATTGGAATGGGAAGGAGTTGGATATCACATCTCATGCTATAGGAAGGGTCTCAGGTTTCGTATAAGCAGTGAGATATCACATCTCATGCTACAGGAAGGGTCTCAGGATTGGAATGGGAAGGAGTTGGATATCACATCTCATGTTATAGGAAGGATCTCAGGTTTGGTATAAGCATTGAGATATCACATCTCTGCTATCGGAAGGGTCTCAGGATTGGAATGGGAAGGAGTTGGATATTCCCATCTCATGTTATAGGAAGGGTCTCAGGATTGGAATGGGAAGGAGTTGGATATCACATCTCATGCTATAGGAAGGGTCTCAGGTTTGGAACGGGAAGGAGTTGGATATCCCATCTCATGTTATAGGACGGGTCTCAGGTTTGATATTAGAAGCATTGAGATATCACATCGCATGCTGTAAGAAGGGTCTCAGGTTTGGAATGGGAAGGATTTGGATATCACATTTCATGTCATAGGAAGGATCTCAGGTTTGGTATTAGAAGCATTGATATATCACATCTGATGCTATAGGAATGGTCTCAGGATTGGAATGGGTAGGAGTTGGATATTACATTCTTGCTATAGGAAGGGTCTCATGTTTGGAATGGGAAGGAGTTGGATATCACATATGCTATAGGAAGTGTCTCAGGTTTGGAACTGGAAAGAGTTGGATATCACATCTCATGTTATAGGAAGGGTCTCAGGTTTGCAATAAGCATTGAGATATCACATCTCTGCTATCGGAAGTGGCTCAGGATTGGAATGGGAAGGAGTTGGATATCCGATCTCATGTTATAGGACGGGTCTCTGGTTTGGTATAAGCATTGAGATATCACATCTCATGCTATAGGAAGGGTCTCAGGATTGGAATGGGAAGGATTTGGATATCACATCTCATGCTACAGGAAGGGTCTCAGGTTTGGTATAAGCATGGAGATATCACTTCTCATGCTATAGGAAGGGTCTCAGGATTGGAATGGGAAGGAGTTGGATATCACATCTCATGTTATAGGAAGGATCTCAGGTTTGGTATTAGAAGCATTGAGATATCACATCTCATGCTATCGGAAGGGTCTCAGGTTTGGAACGGGAAGGAGTTGGATATCACATCTCATGTTATAGGAAGAGTCTCAGGTTTGGTATAAGCATTGAGATATCACATCTCTGCTATCGGAGGTGTCTCAGGATTGGGATGGGAAGGAATTGGATATCACATCTCATGCTATAGGAAGGGTATCAGGTTTGGAACGGGAAGGAGTTGGATATCCCATCTCATGTATATAGGACGGGTCTCAGGTTTGATATAAGAAGCATTGAGATATCACATCATGCTGTAGGAAGGGTCTCAGGTTTGGAATGGGAAGGATTTGGATATCACATTTCATGTCATAGGAAGGATCTCAGGTTTGGTATTAGAAGCATTGATATATCACATCTCATGCTATAGGAATGGTCTCAGGATTGGAATGGGTAGGAGTTGGATATTACATTCTTGCTATAGGAACGGTCTCATGTTTGGAATGGGAAGGAGTTGGATATCACATATGCTATAGGAAGTGTCTCAGGTTTGGAATGGGAATGAGTTGGATATCACATCTCATGTTATAGGAAGGGTCTCAGGTTTGGTATAAGCATTGAGATATCACATCTCTGCTATCGGAAGTGGCTCAGGATTGGAATGGGAAGGAGTTGGATATCCCATCTCATGTTATAGGACGGGTCTCTGATTTGGTATAAGCATTGAGATATCACATCTCATGCTATAGGAAGGGTCTCAGGATTGGAATGGGAAGGATTTGGATATCACATCTCATGCTATAGGAAGGGTCTCAGGTTTGGTATACGCATGGAGATATCACTTCTCATGCTATGGGAAGGGTCTCAGGATTTGAAAAGGAAGGAGTTGGATATCACATCTCATGTTATAGGAAGGATCTCAGGTTTGGTATTAGAAGCATTGAGATATCACATCTCATGCTATCAGAAGGGTCTCAGGATTGGAATGGGAAGGAGTTGGATATCACATCTCATGCTAAAGGGAGGGTCTCAGGTTTGGAAGGGGAAGGATTTGGATATCACATCTCATGTTATCGGAAGGATCTCAGGTTTGGTATTAGAAGTATTGAGATATCATATCTCATGCTATAGGAAGGGTCTCAGAACTGGAATGGGAAGGAGTTGGATATCACATCTCATGCTAAAGGAAGGGTCTCAGGTTTGGTAGAAGCATTGAGATATCACATCTCATGCTATAGGAAGGGTCTCAGGATTGGAATGGGAAGGACTTAGATATCACATATCATGCTATAGGGAGGGTCTCAGTTTTGATATTAGAAGCATTGAGATATCACATCTTATGCTATCGGAAGTGTCTCAGGATTGGAATGGGAAGGAGCTGGATATCACATCTCATGCTAAAGGAAGGGTCTCGGGTTTGGAACGGGAAGGAGTTGGATATCACATCTCATGTTATAGGAAGGGTCTCAGGATTGGTATAAGCATTGAGATATCACATCTCTGCTATCGGAAGTGTCTCAGGATTGGAATGGGAAGGAGTTGGATATCCAATCTCATGCTATAGATAGGCTCTCACGTTTGGAAAGGGAAGGAGTTGGATATCACATCTCATGCTATAGGAAGGGTCTCAGGATTGGAATGGGAAGTAGTTGGATTTCACATCTCATGCTATAGGAAGGGTCTCAGGTTTGGTATAAGCATTGAGATATCACATCTCATGCTATAGGACGGGTCTCAGGATTGGAATGGAAGGAGTTGGATATCACATCTCATGCTATAGGAAGGGTCTCAGGATTGGAATGGGAAGTAGTTGGATATCACATCTCATGCTATAGGAAGGGTCTCAGGTTTGGTATTAGAAGCATTGAGATATCACATCTCATGCTATAGGAAGGGTCTCAGGATTGGAATGGGAAGGACTTGGATATCACATCTCATGCTATAGATAGGCTCTCAGGTTTGGAAAGGGAAGGAGTTGGATATCACATCTCATGCTATAGGAAGGGTCTCAGGATTGGAATGGGAAGTAGTTGGATATCACATCTCATGCTATAGGAAGGGTCTCAGGTTTGGTATAAGCATTGAGATATCACATCTCATGCTATAGGAAGGGTCTCAGGATTGGAATGGGAAGGAGTTGTATATGACATCTCATGCCGTAGGAAGGGTCTCAGGTTTGGTATAAGCATTGAGATATCACTTCTCATGCTATAGGAAGTGTCTCAGGATTGGAATGGGAAGGAGTTGGATATCACATCTCATGTTATAGGAAGGATCTCAAGTTTGGTATTAGAAGCATTGAGACATCACATCTCATGCTATAGGAAGGGTCTCAGGATTGGAATGGGAAGGAGTTGGATATCACATCTCATGCTAAAGGGAGGGTCTCAGGTTTGGAAGGGGAAGGATTTGGATATTACATCTCGTGTTATAGGAATGATCTCAGGTTTGGTATTAGAAGCATTGAGATATCACATCTCATGCTATCAGAAGGATCTCAGGTTTGGTGTTAGAAGCATTGAGATATCAAATCTCATGCTATAGGAAGGGTCTCAGGATTGGAATGGGAAGGAGTTGGATATCACATCTCATGCTATAGGAAGGGTCTCAGCATTGGAATGGGAAGGAGTTGTATATGACATCTCATGCCACGGGAAGGGTCTCAGATTTGGTATAAGCATTGAGATATCACATCTCTGCTATCGGAAGGGTCTCAGGATTGGAATGGGAAGGAGTTGGATATCCCATCTTATGTTATAGGAAGGGTCTCAGGTTTGGTATTAGAAGCATTGAGATATCACATCTCATGCTATAGGAAGGATCTCAGGATTGGAATGGGAAGGACTTGGATATCACATCTCATGCTATAGGGAGGGTCTCACGTTTGGAAAGGGAAGGAGTTGGATATCACATTTCATGTTAGCGGTAGGAATCAGGTTTGGTATTAGAGGCATTGAGATATCACATCTTATGCTATCAGAAGGGTCTCAGGATTGGAATGGGAAGGAGTTGGATATCACATCTCATGCTAAAGGGAGGGTCTCAGGTTTGGAAGGGGAAGGATTTGGATATCACATCTCATGTTATAGGAAGGATCTCAGGTTTGGTATCAGAAGCATCGAGATATGACATCTCATGCTATTGGAAGGATCTCAGGTTTGGTATTAGAGGCATTGAGAAATCACATCTCATGCTAAAGGGAGGGTCTCAGGTTTGGAAGGGGAAGGATTTGGATATCACATCTCATGCTATAGGAAGGGTCTCAGGTTTGGAACGGGAAGGAGTTGGATATCCCATCTCATGTTATAGGACGGGTCTCAGGTTTGATATTAGAAGCATTGAGATATCACATCGCATGCTGTAGGAAGGGTCTCAGCTTTGGAATGGGAAGGATTTGGATATCACATCTCATGCTATAGGAAGGGTCTCAGGTTTGGAACGGGAAGGAGTTGGATATCACATCTCATGTTATAGGAAGAGTCTCAGGTTTGGTATAAGCATTGAGATATCACATCTCTGCTATCGGAGGTGTCTCAGGATTGGGATGGGAAGGAATTGGATATCACATCTCATGCTGTGGGAAGGGTCTCAGGTTCGGAATGGGAAGGATTTGGATATCACATTTCATGTCATAGGAAGGATCTCAGGTTTGGTATTAGAAGCATTGATATATCACATCTCATGCTATAGGAATGGTCTCAGGATTGGAATGGGTAGGAGTTGGATATTACATTCTTGCTATAGGAAGGGTCTCATGTTTGGAATGGGAAGGAGTTGGATATCACATATGCTATAGGAAGTGTCTCAGGTTTGGAACGGGAATGAGTTGGATATCACATCTCATGTTATAGGAAGGGTCTCAGGTTTGGTATAAGCATTGAGATATCACATCTCTGCTATCGGAAGTGGCTCAGGATTGGAATGGGAAGGAGTTGGATATCCCATCTCATGTTATAGGACGGGTCTCTGGTTTGGTATAAGCATTGAGGTATCACATCTCATGCTATAGGAAGGGTCTCAGGATTGGAATGGGAAGGATTTGGATATCACATCTCATGCTATAGGAAGGGTCTCAGGTTTGGTATACGCATGGAGATATCACTTCTCATGCTATAGGAAGGGTCTCAGGATTGGAATGGGAAGGAGTTGGATATCACATCTCATGCTATAGGAAGGGTCTCAGGTTTGGTATAAGCATGGAGATATCACTTCTCATGCTATAGGATGGGTCTCAGGATTGGAATGGGAAGGAGTTGGATATCACATCTCATGTTATAGGAAGGATCTCAGGTTTGGTATTAGAAGCATTGAGACATCACATCTCATGCTATGGGAAGGGTCTCAGGATTGGAATGGGAAGGAGTTGGATATCACATCTCATGCTATAGGAAGGGTCTCAGGTTTGGTATAAGCATTGAGATATCACATCTCATGCTATAGGAAGGGTCTCAGGATTGGAATGGGAAGGAGTTGTATATGACATCTCAGGCCATAGCAAGGGTCTCAGGTTTGGTATAAGCATTGAGATATCACATCTCTGCTATCGGAAGGGTCTCAGGATTGGAATGGGAAGGAGTCGGATATCCCATCTCATGTTATAGGAAGGGTCTCAGGTTTGGTATTAGAAGCATTGAGATATCACATCTCATGCTATAGGAAGGGTCTCAGGATTGGAATGGGAAGGACTTGGATGTCACATCTCATGCTATAGGGAGGGTCTCAAGTTTGATATTAAAAGCATTGAGATAACAAATCTCATGATATCGGAAGGGTGTCAGGATTGGAATGGGAAGGAGTTGGATATCACATCTCATGATAAAGGAAGGGTCTAAGGTTTGGAAGGGAAGGATTTGGATATCACATCTCATGTTATAGGACGGGTCTCAGGTTTGGTATTAGAAGCATTGAGATGTCAAGTCTCATGGTATAGGAAGGGTCTCAGAATTGGAATGGGAAGGAGTTGGATATCACATCTCAAGCTATAGGAAGGGTCTCAGGATTGGAATGGGAAGGAGTTTTATATCACATCTCATGCCATAGTATGGGGCTCAGGTTTGGTAGAAGCATTGGGATATCACATCTCATGCTATCGGAAGGGTATCAGGATTGGATTTGGAAGGAGTTGGATATCCCATCTCATGCTATAGGAAGGGTCTCAGGTTGGAATGGGAAGGAGTTGGATATCACATCTCATGTTATAGGAAGGATCTCAGGATTGGAATGGGAAGGACTTGGATATCATATCTCATGCTATAGGAAGGCTCTCAGGTTTGGAAGGGGAAGGAGTTGGATATCCCATCTCATGCTATAGGAAGGGTCTCAGGTTGGAATGGGAAGGAGTTGGATATCACATCTCAAGCTATAGGAAGGGTCTCAGGTCTGGTATAAGCATTGAGATATCACATCTCATGCTATAGGAAGGGTCTCAGGATTGGAATGGGAAGGAGTTGGATATCACATCTCATGTTATAGGAAAGATATCAGGTTTGGTATTAGAAGCATTGAGACATCACATCTCATGTTATAGGAAGGGTCTCAGGATTGGAATGGGAAGAAGTTGGATATCACATCTCATGCTATAGGAAGGGTCTCAGGTTTGGTATAAGCATTGAGATATCACATCTCATGCTATAGGAAGGGTCTCAGGATTGGAATGGGAAGGAGTTGTATATGACATCTCATGCCATAGGAAGGGTCTCAGGTTTGGTATAAGCATTGAGATATCACATCTCATGCTATAGGAAGTGTCTCAGGATTGGAATTGGAAGGAGTTGGATATCCCATCTCATGTTATAGGACGGGTCTCAGGTTTTTTATTAGAATCATTGAGATATCATATTGCATGCTGTAGGAAGGGTCTAAGAATTGGAATGGGAAGGACTTGGATATCACATCTCATGCTATAGGTAGGCTCTCAGGTTTGGAAAGGGAAGGAGTTGGATATCACATTTCATGTTAGAGGAAGGATCTCAGGTTTGGTATTAGAGGCATTGAGATATCACATCTCATGCTATAGGAAGGGTCTCAGGATTGGAATGGGAAGGAGTTGGATATCATATCTCATGCTATAGGAAGGGTCTCAGGTTTGGTATAAGCATTGAGATATCACATCTCATGCTATAGGAAGGGTCTCAGGATTGGAATGGGAAGGAGTTGGATATCACATCTGATGTTATAGTAAGGATCTCAGGTTTGGTATTAGAAGCATTGAGACATCACATCTCATGCTATGGGAAGGGTCTCAGGATTGGAATGGGAAGGAGTTCGATATCACATCTCATGCTATAGGAAGGGTCTCAGGTTTGGTATAAGCATTGAGATATCACATCTCATGCTATAGGAAGGGTCTCAGGATTGGAATGGGAAGGAGTTGGATATCACATCTCATGCTATAGGAAGGGTCTCAGGTTTGGTATAAGCATTGAGATATCACATCTCATGCTATAGGAAGGGTCTCAGGATTGGAATGGGAAGGAGTTGGATATCACATCTGATGTTATAGGAAGGATCTCAGGTTTGGTATTAGAAGAATTGAGACATCACATCTCATGCTATGGACAGGGTCTCAGGATTGGAATGGGAAGGAGTTGGATATCACATCTCATGCTATAGGAAGGGTCTCAGGTTTGGTATAAGCATTGAGATATCACATCTCATGCTATAGGAAGGGTCTCAGGATTGGAATGGGAAGGAGTTGGATATCCCATCTCATGTTCTAGGAAGGGTCTCAGGTTTGGTATTAGAAGCATTGAGATATCACATCTCATGCTATAGGAAGGGTCTCAGGTTTGGAATGGGAAGGACTTGGATGTCACATCTCATGCTATAGGGAGGGTCTCAAGTTTGATATTAGAAGCATTGAGATAACAAATCTCATGATATCGGAAGGGTGTCAGGATTGGAATGGGGAGGAGTTGGATATCACATCTCATGATAAAGGAAGGGTCTAAGGTTTGGAAGGGGAAGGATTTGGATATCACATCTCATTTTATAGGACGGGTCTCAGGTTTGGTATTAGAAGCATTGAGATATCAAGTCTCATGGTATAGGAAGGGTCTCAGAATTGGAATGGGAAGGAGTTGGATATCACATCTCAAGCTATAGGAAGGGTCTCAGGATTGGAATGGGAAGGAGTTTGATATCACATCTCATGCCATAGTATGGGTCTCAGGTTTGGTAGAAGCATTGGGATATCACATCTCATGCTATCGGAAGGGTATCAGGATTGGATTTGGAAGGAGTTGGATATCCCATCTCATGCTATAGGAAGGGTCTCAGGTTGGAATGGGAAGGAGTTGGATATCACATCTCATGTTATAGGAAGGGTCTCAGGATTGGAATGGGAAGGACTTGGATATCATATCTCATGCTATAGGAAGGCTCTCAGGTTTGGAAGGGGAAGGAGTTGGATATCACATTTCATGTTAGAGGAAGGATCTCAGGTTTGGTATTAGAGGCATTGAGATATCACATCTCATGCTATAGGAAGGTTCTCAGGATTGGAATGGGAAGGAGTTGGATATCACATCTCAAGCTATAGGAAGGGTCTCAGGTTTGGTATAAGCATTGAGATATCACATCTCATGCTATAGGAAGGGTCTCAGGATTGGAATGGGAAGGAGTTGGATATCACATCTCATGTTATAGGAAAGATATCAGGTTTGGTATTAGAAGCATTGAGACATCACATCTCATGTTATAGGAAAGGTCTCAGGATTGGAATGGGAAGAAGTTGGATATCACATCTCATGCTATAGGAAGGGTCTCAGGTTTGGTATAAGCATTGAGATATCACATCTCATGCTATAGGAAGGGTCTCAGGATTGGAATGGGAAGGAGTTGTATATGACATCTCATGCCATAGGAAGGGTCTCAGGTTTGGTATAAGCATTGAGATATCACATCTCATGCTATAGGAAGTGTCTCAGGATTGGAATTGGAAGGAGTTGGATATCCCATCTCATGTTATAGGTAGGCTCTCAGGTTTGGAAAGGGAAGGAGTTGGATATCACATTTCATGTTAGAGGAAGGATCTCAGGTTTGGTATTAGAGGCATTGAGATATCACATCTCATGCTATAGGAAGGGTCTCAGGATTGGAATGGGAAGGAGTTGGATATCACATCTCATGCTATAGGAAGGGTCTCAGGTTTGGTATAAGCATTGAGATATCACATCTCATGCTATAGGAAGGGTCTCAGGATTGGAATGGGAAGGAGTTGGATATCACATCTGATGTTATAGGAAGGATCTCAGGTTTGGTATTAGAAGCATTGAGACATCACATCTCATGCTATGGGAAGGGTCTCAGGATTGGAATGGGAAGGAGTTGGATATCACATCTCATGCTATAGGAAGGGTCTCAGGTTTGGTATAAGCATTGAGATATCACATCTCATGCTATAGGAAGGGTCTCAGGATTGCAATGGGAAGGAGTTGTATATGACATCTCATGCCATAGGAAGGGTCTCAGGTTTGGTATAAGCATTGAGATATCACATCTCTGCTATCGGAAGGGTCTCAGGATTGGAATGGGAAGGAGTTGGATATCCCATCTCATGTTATAGGAAGAGTCTCAGGTTTGGTATTAGAAGCATTGAGATATCACATCTCATGCTATAGGAAGTGTCTCAGGATTGGAATGGTAAGGAGTTTTATATCACATCTCATGCCATGTATGGGTCTCAGGTTTTGTAGAAGCATTGGGATATCACATCTCATGCTATCGGAAGGGTATCAGGATTGGATTTGGAAGGAGTTGGATATCCCATCTCATGCTATAGGAAGGGTCTCAGGTTGGAATGGGAAGGAGTTGGATATCACATCTGATGTTATAGGAAGGGTCTCAGGATTGGAATGGGAAGGACTTGGATATCACATCTCATGCTATAGGAAGGCTCTCAGGTTTGGAAGGGGAAGGAGTTGGATATCACATCTCATGTTAGAGGTAGGATCTCAGGTTTGGTAAAGAGGCATTGAGATATCACATCTCATGCTATAGGAAGGGTCTCAGGATTGGAATGGGAAGGAGTTGGATATCACATCTCATGTTATAGGAAAGATCTCAGGTTTGGTATTAGAAGCATTGAGACATCACATCTCATGTTATAGGAAGGGTCTCAGGATTGGAATGGGAAGGACTTGGATATCACATCTCATGCTATAGGAAGGCTCTCAGGTTTGGAAGGGGAAGGAGTTGGATATCACATTTCATGTTAGAGGTAGGATCTCAGGTTTGGTAAAGAGGCATTGAGATAACACATCTCATGCTATCGGAAGGGTCTCAGGATTGGAATGGGAAGGAGTTGGATATCACATCTCATGCTATAGGAAGGGTCTCAGGTTTGGAACTGGAAGGAGTTGGATATCCCATCTCATGTTATAGGACGGGTCTCAGGTTTGGTATTAGAAGCATTGAGATATCACATCGCATGCTGTAGGAAGGGTCTCAGGATTGGAATGGGAAGGAGTTGGATATTACATTCTTGCTATAGGAAGGGTCTCATGTTTGGAATGGGAAGGAGTTGGATATCACATATGCTATAGGAAGGGTCTCAGGTTTGGAACGGGAAGGAGTTGGATATCACATCTCATGCTATAGGAAGGGTCTCAGGTTTGGTATAAGCATTGAGATATCACATCTCTGCTATCGGAAGTGTCTCAGGATTGGAATGGGAAGGAGTTGGATATCCCATCTCATGTTATAGGACGGGTCTCAGGTTTGTTATTAGAATCATTGAGATATCATATTGCATGCTGTAGGAAGGGTCTAAGGATTGGAATGGGAAGGACTTGGATATCACATCTCATGCTATAGGTAGGCTCTCAGGTTTGGAAAGGGAAGGAGTTGGATATCACATTTCATGTTAGAGGAAGGATCTAAGGTTTGGTATTAGAGGCATTGAGATATCACATCTCATGCTATAGGAAGGGTCTCAGGATTGGAATGGGAAGGAGTTGGATATCACATCTCAAGCTATAGGAAGGGTCTCAGGATTGGAATGGGAAGGAGTTGGATATCACATCTGATGTTATAGGAAGGATCTCAGGTTTGGTATTAGAAGCATTGAGACATCACATCTCATGCTATGGGAAGGGTCTCAGGATTGGAATGGGAAGGAGTTGTATATGACATCTCAGGCCATAGCAAGGGTCTCAGGTTTGGTATAAGCATTGAGATATCACATCTCTGCTATCGGAAGGGTCTCAGGATTGGAATGGGAAGGAGTCGGATATCCCATCTCATGTTATAGGAAGGGTCTCAGGTTTGGTATTAGAAGCATTGAGATATCACATCTCATGCTATAGGAAGGGTCTCAGGATTGGAATGGGAAGGACTTGGATGTCACATCTCATGCTATAGGGAGGGTCTCAAGTTTGATATTAAAAGCATTGAGATAACAAATCTCATGATATCGGAAGGGTGTCAGGATTGGAATGGGAAGGAGTTGGATATCACATCTCATGATAAAGGAAGGGTCTAAGGTTTGGAAGGGAAGGATTTGGATATCACATCTCATGTTATAGGACGGGTCTCAGGTTTGGTATTAGAAGCATTGAGATGTCAAGTCTCATGGTATAGGAAGGGTCTCAGAATTGGAATGGGAAGGAGTTGGATATCACATCTCAAGCTATAGGAAGGGTCTCAGGATTGGAATGGGAAGGAGTTTTATATCACATCTCATGCCATAGTATGGGGCTCAGGTTTGGTAGAAGCATTGGGATATCACATCTCATGCTATCGGAAGGGTATCAGGATTGGATTTGGAAGGAGTTGGATATCCCATCTCATGCTATAGGAAGGGTCTCAGGTTGGAATGGGAAGGAGTTGGATATCACATCTCATGTTATAGGAAGGATCTCAGGATTGGAATGGGAAGGACTTGGATATCATATCTCATGCTATAGGAAGGCTCTCAGGTTTGGAAGGGGAAGGAGTTGGATATCCCATCTCATGCTATAGGAAGGGTCTCAGGTTGGAATGGGAAGGAGTTGGATATCACATCTCAAGCTATAGGAAGGGTCTCAGGTCTGGTATAAGCATTGAGATATCACATCTCATGCTATAGGAAGGGTCTCAGGATTGGAATGGGAAGGAGTTGGATATCACATCTCATGTTATAGGAAAGATATCAGGTTTGGTATTAGAAGCATTGAGACATCACATCTCATGTTATAGGAAGGGTCTCAGGATTGGAATGGGAAGAAGTTGGATATCACATCTCATGCTATAGGAAGGGTCTCAGGTTTGGTATAAGCATTGAGATATCACATCTCATGCTATAGGAAGGGTCTCAGGATTGGAATGGGAAGGAGTTGTATATGACATCTCATGCCATAGGAAGGGTCTCAGGTTTGGTATAAGCATTGAGATATCACATCTCATGCTATAGGAAGTGTCTCAGGATTGGAATTGGAAGGAGTTGGATATCCCATCTCATGTTATAGGACGGGTCTCAGGTTTTTTATTAGAATCATTGAGATATCATATTGCATGCTGTAGGAAGGGTCTAAGAATTGGAATGGGAAGGACTTGGATATCACATCTCATGCTATAGGTAGGCTCTCAGGTTTGGAAAGGGAAGGAGTTGGATATCACATTTCATGTTAGAGGAAGGATCTCAGGTTTGGTATTAGAGGCATTGAGATATCACATCTCATGCTATAGGAAGGGTCTCAGGATTGGAATGGGAAGGAGTTGGATATCATATCTCATGCTATAGGAAGGGTCTCAGGTTTGGTATAAGCATTGAGATATCACATCTCATGCTATAGGAAGGGTCTCAGGATTGGAATGGGAAGGAGTTGGATATCACATCTGATGTTATAGTAAGGATCTCAGGTTTGGTATTAGAAGCATTGAGACATCACATCTCATGCTATGGGAAGGGTCTCAGGATTGGAATGGGAAGGAGTTGGATATCACATCTCATGCTATAGGAAGGGTCTCAGGTTTGGTATAAGCATTGAGATATCACATCTCATGCTATAGGAAGGGTCTCAGGATTGCAATGGGAAGGAGTTGTATATGACATCTCATGCCATAGGAAGGGTCTCAGGTTTGGTATAAGCATTGAGATATCACATCTCTGCTATCGGAAGGGTCTCAGGATTGGAATGGGAAGGAGTTGGATATCCCATCTCATGTTATAGGAAGAGTCTCAGGTTTGGTATTAGAAGCATTGAGATATCACATCTCATGCTATAGGAAGTGTCTCAGGATTGGAATGGTAAGGAGTTTTATATCACATCTCATGCCATGTATGGGTCTCAGGTTTTGTAGAAGCATTGGGATATCACATCTCATGCTATCGGAAGGGTATCAGGATTGGATTTGGAAGGAGTTGGATATCCCATCTCATGCTATAGGAAGGGTCTCAGGTTGGAATGGGAAGGAGTTGGATATCACATCTGATGTTATAGGAAGGGTCTCAGGATTGGAATGGGAAGGACTTGGATATCACATCTCATGCTATAGGAAGGCTCTCAGGTTTGGAAGGGGAAGGAGTTGGATATCACATCTCATGTTAGAGGTAGGATCTCAGGTTTGGTAAAGAGGCATTGAGATATCACATCTCATGCTATAGGAAGGGTCTCAGGATTGGAATGGGAAGGAGTTGGATATCACATCTCATGTTATAGGAAAGATCTCAGGTTTGGTATTAGAAGCATTGAGACATCACATCTCATGTTATAGGAAGGGTCTCAGGATTGGAATGGGAAGGACTTGGATATCACATCTCATGCTATAGGAAGGCTCTCAGGTTTGGAAGGGGAAGGAGTTGGATATCACATTTCATGTTAGAGGTAGGATCTCAGGTTTGGTAAAGAGGCATTGAGATAACACATCTCATGCTATCGGAAGGGTCTCAGGATTGGAATGGGAAGGAGTTGGATATCACATCTCATGCTATAGGAAGGGTCTCAGGTTTGGAACTGGAAGGAGTTGGATATCCCATCTCATGTTATAGGACGGGTCTCAGGTTTGGTATTAGAAGCATTGAGATATCACATCGCATGCTGTAGGAAGGGTCTCAGGATTGGAATGGGAAGGAGTTGGATATTACATTCTTGCTATAGGAAGGGTCTCATGTTTGGAATGGGAAGGAGTTGGATATCACATATGCTATAGGAAGGGTCTCAGGTTTGGAACGGGAAGGAGTTGGATATCACATCTCATGCTATAGGAAGGGTCTCAGGTTTGGTATAAGCATTGAGATATCACATCTCTGCTATCGGAAGTGTCTCAGGATTGGAATGGGAAGGAGTTGGATATCCCATCTCATGTTATAGGACGGGTCTCAGGTTTGTTATTAGAATCATTGAGATATCATATTGCATGCTGTAGGAAGGGTCTAAGGATTGGAATGGGAAGGACTTGGATATCACATCTCATGCTATAGGTAGGCTCTCAGGTTTGGAAAGGGAAGGAGTTGGATATCACATTTCATGTTAGAGGAAGGATCTAAGGTTTGGTATTAGAGGCATTGAGATATCACATCTCATGCTATAGGAAGGGTCTCAGGATTGGAATGGGAAGGAGTTGGATATCACATCTCAAGCTATAGGAAGGGTCTCAGGATTGGAATGGGAAGGAGTTGGATATCACATCTGATGTTATAGGAAGGATCTCAGGTTTGGTATTAGAAGCATTGAGACATCACATCTCATGCTATGGGAAGGGTCTCAGGATTGGAATGGGAAGGAGTTGGATATCACATCTCATGCTATAGGAAGGGTCTCAGGTTTGGTATAAGCATTGAGATATCACATCTCATGCTATAGGAAGGGTCTCAGGATTGGAATGGGAAGGAGTTGTATATGACATCTCATGCCATAGGAAGGGTCTCAGGTTTGGTATAAGCATTGAGATATCACATCTCTGCTATCGGAAGGGTCTCAGGATTGGAATGGGAAGGAGTTGGATATCCCATCTCATGTTATAGGAAGAGTCTCAGGTTTGGTATTAGAAGCATTGAGATATCACATCTCATGCTATAGGAAGTGTCTCAGGATTGGAATGGGAAGGAGTTTGATATCACATCTCATGCCATGAATGGGTCTCAGGTTTTGTAGAAGCATTGGGATATCACATCTCATGCTATCGGAAGGGTATCAGGATTGGATTTGGAAGGAGTTGGATATCCCATCTCATGCTATAGGAAGGGTCTCAGGTTGGAATGGGAAGGAGTTGGATATCACATCTGATGTTATAGGAAGGGTCTCAGGATTGGAATGGGAAGGACTTGGATATCACATCTCATGCTATAGGAAGGCTCTCAGGTTTTGAAGGGGAAGGAGTTGGATATCACATTTCATGTTAGAGGTAGGATCTCAGGTTTGGTATTAGAGGCATTGAGATATCACATCTCATGCTATCAGAAGGGTCTCAGGATTGGAATGGGAAGGAGTTGGATATCACATCTCATGCTAAAGGGAGGGTCTCAGGTTTGGAAGGGGAAGGATTTGGATATCACATCTCATGTTATAGGAAGGATCTCAGGTTTGGTATTAGAAGCATTGAGATATCACATCTCATGCTATCGGAAGGATCTCAGGTTTGGTATTAGAGGCATTGAGATATCACATCTCATGCTATTAGAAGGGTCTCAGGATTGGAATGGGAAGGAGTCGGATATCACATCTCATGCTAAAGGGAGGGTCTCAGGTTTGGAAGTGGAAGGATTTGGATATCACATCTCATGTTATAGGAAGGATCTCAGGTTTGGTATTAGAAGCATTGAGATATCACATCTCATGCTATAGGAAGGGTCTCAAGATTGGAATGGGAAGGAGTTGGATATCACATCTCAAGCTATAGGAAGGGTCTCAGGATTGGAATGGGAAGGAGTTTGATATCACATCTCATGCCATAGTATGGGTCTCAGGTTTGGTAGAAGCATTGGGATATCACATCTCATGCTATCGGAAGGGTATCAGGATTGGATTTGGAAGGAGTTGGATATCCCATCTCATGCTATAGGACGGGTCTCAGGTTTGTTATTAGAATCATTGAGATATCATATTGCATGCTGTAGGAAGGGTCTAAGGATTGGAATGGGAAGGACTTGGATATCACATCTCATGCTATAGGTAGGCTCTCAGGTTTGGAAAGGGAAGGAGTTGGATATCACATTTCATGTTAGAGGAAGGATCTCAGGTTTGGTATTAGAGGCATTGAGATATCACATCTCATGCTATAGGAAGGGTCTCAGGATTGGAATGGGAAGGAGTTGGATATCACATCTCATGCTATAGGAAGGGTCTCAGGTTTGGTATAAGCATTGAGATATCACATCTCATGCTATAGGAAGGGTCTCAGGATTGGAATGGGAAGGAGTTGGATATCACATCTGATGTTATAGGAAGGATCTCAGGTCTGGTATTAGAAGCATTGAGACATCACATCTCATGCTATGGGAAGGGTCTCAGGATTGGTATGGGAAGGAGTTGTATATGACATCTCATGCCATAGGAAGGGTCTCAGGTTTGGTATAAGCATTGAGATATCACATCTCTGCTATCGGAAGGGTCTCAGGATTGGAATGGGAAGGAGTTGGATATCCCATCTCATGTTATAGGAAGAGTCTCAGGTTTGGTATTAGAAGCATTGAGACATCACATCTCATGCTATGGGAAGGGTCTCAGGATTGGAATGGGAAGGAGTTGTATATGACATCTCATGCCATAGGAAGGGTCTCAGGTTTGGTATAAGCATTGAGATATCACATCTCATGCTATAGGAAGTGTCTCAGGATTGGAATGGGAAGGAGTTTGATATCACATCTCATGCCATGTATGGGTCTCAGGTTTTGTAGAAGCATTGGGATATCACATCTCATGCTATCGGAAGGGTATCAGGATTGGATTTGGAAGGAGTTGGATATCCCATCTCATGCTATAGGAAGGGTCTCAGGTTGGAATGGGAAGGAGTTGGATATCACATCTGATGTTATAGGAAGGGTCTCAGGATTGGAATGGGAAGGACTTGGATATCACATCTCATGCTATAGGAAGGCTCTCAGGTTTGGAAGGGGAAGGAGTTGGATATCACATTTCATGTTAGAGGTCGGATATCAGGTTTGGTAAAGAGGCATTGAGATATCACATCTCATGCTATAGGAAGGGTCTCAGGATTGGAATGGGAAGGAGTTGGATATCACATCTCATGTTATAGGAAAGATCTCAGGTTTGGTATTAGAAGCATTGAGACATCACATCTCATGTTATAGGAAGGGTCTCAGGATTGGAATGGGAAGAAGTTGGATATCACATCTCATGCTATAGGAATGGTCTCAGGTTTGGTATAAGCATTGAGATATCACATCTCATGCTATAAGAAGGGTCTCAGGATTGGAATGGGAAGGAGTTGTATTTGACATCTCATGCCATAGGAAGGGTCTCAGGTTTGGTATAAGCATTGAGATATCACATCTCATGCTATAGGAAGGGTCTCAGGATTGGAATGGGAAGGACTTGGATATCACATCTCATGCTATAGGCAGGGTCTCAGGTTTGGAAAGGGAAGGAGTTTGATATCACATTTCATGTTAGAGGTAGGATCTCAGGTTTGGTATTAGAGGCATTGAGATATCACATCTCATGCTATCAGAAGGGTCTCAGGATTGGAATGGGAAGGAGTTGGATATCACATCTCATGCTAAAGGGAGGGTCTCAGGTTTGGAAGGGGAAGGATTTGGATATCACATCTCATGTTATAGGAAGGATCTCAGGTTTGGTATTAGAAGCATTGAGATATCACATCTCATGCTATCAGAAGTATCTCAGGTTTGGTATTAGAGGCATTGAGATATCACATCTCATGCTATCATAAGGGTCTCAGGATTGGAATGGGAAGGAGTTGGATATCACATCTCATGCTAAAGGGAGGGTCTCAGGTTTGGAAGGGGAAGGATTTGGATATCACATTACATGTTATAAGAAGGATCTCAGGTTTGGTATTAGAAGCATTGAGATAACACATCTCATGCTATCGGAAGGGTCTCAGGATTGGAATGGGAAGGAGTTGGATATCACATCTCATGCTATAGGAAGGGTCTCAGGTTTGGAACGGGAAGGAGTTGGATATCACATCTCATGTTATAGGAAGAGTCTCAGGTTTGGTATAAGCATTGAGATATCACATCTCTGCAATCGGAAGTGTCTCAGGATTGGGATGGGAAGGAGTTGGATATCACATCTCATGCTATAGGAAGGGGCTCAGGTTTGGAACGGGAAGGAGTTGGATATCCCATCTCATGTTATAGGACGGGTCTCAGGTTTGGTATTAGAAGCATTGAGATATCACATCGCATGCTGTAGGAAGGGTCTCAGGATTGGAATGGGAAGGAGTTGGATATTACATTCTTGCTATAGGAAGGGTCTCATGTTTGGAATGGGAAGGAGTTGGATATCACATATGCTATAGGAAGGGTCTCAGGTTTGGAACGGGAAGGAGTTGGATATCACATCTCATGCTATAGGAAGGGTCTCAGGTTTAGTATAAGCATTGAGATATCACATCTATGCTATCGGAAGTGTCTCAGGATTGGAATGGGAAGGAGTTGGATATCCCATCTCATGTTATAGGACGGGTCTCAGGTTTGTTATTAGAATCATTGAGATATCATATTGCATGCTATGGGAAGGGTCTCAGGATTGGAATGGGAAGGAGTTGGATATCACATTTCATGTTAGAGGAAGGATCTCAGGTTTGGTATTAGAGGCATTGAGTTATCACATCTCATGCTATATGAAGGGTCTCAGGATTGGAATGGGAAGGAGTTGGATATCACATCTCATGCTATAGGAAGGGTCTCAGGATTGGAATGGGAAGGAGTTGGATATCACATCTCATGCTATGGGAAGGGTCTCAGGATTGGAATGGGAAGGAGTTGGATATCACATCTCATGCTATAGGAAGGGTCTCAGGTTTGGTATAAGCATTGAGATATCACATCTCATGCTATAGGAAGGGTCTCAGGATTGGAATGGGAAGGAGTTGTATATGACATCTCATGCCATAGGAAGGGTCTCAGGTTTGGTATAAGCATTGAGATATCACATCTCTGCTATCGGAAGGGTCTCCGGATTGGAATGGGAAGGAGTTGGATATCCCATCTCATGTTATAGGAAGAGTCTCAGGTTTGGTATTAGAAGCATTGAGATATCACATCTCATGCTATAGGAAGTGTCTCAGGATTGGAATGGGAAGGAGTTTGATATCACATCTCATGCCATGAATGGGTCTCAGGTTTTGTAGAAGCATTGGGATATCACATCTCATGCTATCGGAAGGGTATCAGGATTGGATTTGGAAGGAGTTGGATATCCCATCTCATGCTATAGGAAGGGTCTCAGGTTGGAATGGGAAGGAGTTGGATATCACATCTGATGTTATAGGAAGGGTCTCAGGATTGGAATGGGAAGGACTTGGATATCACATCTCATGCTATAGGAAGGCTCTCAGGTTTTGAAGGGGAAGGAGTTGGATATCACATTTCATGTTAGAGGTAGGATCTCAGGTTTGGTATTAGAGGCATTGAGATATCACATCTCATGCTATAGGAAGGGTCTCATGATTGGAATGGGAAGGAGTTGGATATCACATCTCAAGCTATAGGAAGGGTCTCAGGTTTGGTATAAGCATTGAGATATCACATCTCATGCTATTAGAAGGGTCTCAGGATTGGAATGGGAAGGAGTCGGATATCACATCTCATGCTAAAGGGAGGGTCTCAGGTTTGGAAGTGGAAGGATTTGGATATCACATCTCATGTTATAGGAAGGATCTCAGGTTTGGTATTAGAAGCATTGGGATATCACATCTCATGCTATCGGAAGGGTATCAGGATTGGATTTGGAAGGAGTTGGATATCCCATCTCATGCTATAGGAAGGGGCTCAGGTTGGAATGGGAAGGAGTTGGATATCACATCTCATGTTATAGGAAGGGTCTCAGGATTGGAATGGGACGGACTTGGATATCATATCTCATGCTATGGGAAGGCTCTCAGGTTTGATAGGGGAAGGAGTTGGATATCACATTTCATGTTAGAGGAAGGATCTCAGGTTTGGTATTAGAGGCATTGAGATATCACATCTCATGCTATAGGAAGGGTCTCATGATTGGAATGGGAAGGAGTTGGATATCACATCTCAAGCTATAGGAAGGGTCTCAGGTTTGGTATAAGCATTGAGATATCACATCTCATGCTATAGGAAGAGTCTCAGGATTGGAATGGGAAGGAGTTGGATATGACATCTCATGTTATAGGAAAGATCTCAGGTTTGGTATTAGAAGCATTGAGACATTACATCTCATGTTATAGGAAGGGTCTCAGGATTGGAATGGGAAGAAGTTGGATATCACATCTCATGCTATAGGAAGGGTCTCAGGTTTGGTATAAGCATTGAGATATCACATCTCATGCTATAGGACGGGTCTTAGGATTGAAATGGGAAGGAGTCAGATATCACATCTCATGCTAAAGGGAGGGTCTCAGGTTTGGAAGTGGAAGGATTTGGATATCACATCTCATGTTATAGGAAGGATCTCAGGCTTGGTATTAGAAGCATTGAGATATCACATCTCATGCTATAGGAAGGGTCTCAGGATTGGAATGGGAAGGAGTTGGATATCACATCTCAAGCTATAGATAGGGTCTCAGGATTGGAATGGGAAGGAGTTGGATATCACATCTCATGCTATAGGAAGGGTCTCAGGTTTGGTATTAGCATTGAGATATCCCATCTCATGCTATAGGAAGGGTCTCAGGTTTGGAATCGTAAGGAGTTGTATATGACATCTCATGCCATAGGAAGGGTCTCAGGTTTGGTATTAGAAGCATTGAGATATCACATCTCATGGTATAGGACGTCTCTCAGAATTGGAATGGGAAGGAGTTGGATATCACATCTCAAGCTATAGGAAGGGTCTCAGGATTGGAATGGGAAGGACATGGATATCACATCTCATGTTATAGGAAGGGTCTCAGGTTTGGTATTAGAAGCATTGAGATATCACATCTCATGCTATAGGAAGGGTCTCAGGATTGGAATGGGAAGGACTTGGATATCCCATCTCATGTTATAGGAAGGGTCTCAGGTTTGGTATTAGAAGCATTGAGATATCACATCTCATGCTATAGGAAGGGTCTCAGAATTGGAATGGGAAGGAGTTGGATATCACATCTCAAGCTATAGGAAGGGTCTCAGGATTGGAATGGGAAGGAGTTTGATATCACATCTCATGCCATAGTATGGGTCTCAGGTTTTGTAGAAGCATTGGGATATCACATCTCATGCTATCGGAAGGGTATCATGATTGGATTTGGAAGGAGTTGGATATCCCATCTCATGCTATAGGAAGGGTCTCAGTTTGGAATGGGAAGGAGTTGGATATCACATCTCATGTTATAGGAAGGGTCTCAGGATTGGAATGGGAAGGACTTGGATATCACATCTCATGCTATAGGAAGGTTCTCAGGTTTGGAAGGGGAAGGAGTTGGATATCACATTTCATGTTAGAGGTAGGATCTCAGGTTTGGTATTAGAGGCATTGAGATAACACATCTCATGCTATCAGAAGGATCTCAGGATCGGAATGGGAAGGAGTTGAATATCACATCTCAAGCTAAAGGGAGGGTCTCAGGTTTGGAAGGGGAAGGATTTGGATATCACATCTCATGTTATAGGAAGGATCTCAGGTTTGGTATTAGAAGCATTGAGAGATCACATCTCATGCTATCGGAAGGATCTCAGATTTGGTATTAGAGGCATTGAGATATCACATCTATTGCTATCAGAAGGGTCTCAGGATTGGAATGGGAAGGAGTCAGATATCACATCTCATGCTAAAGGGAGGGTCTCAGGTTTGGAAGGGGAAGGATTTGGATATCACATCTCATGTTATAGGAAGGATCTCAGGTTTGGTATTAGAAGCATTGAGAGATCACATCTCATGCTATCGGAAGGATCTCAGATTTGGTATTAGAGGCATTGAGATATCTCATCTCATGCTATGAGAAGGGTCTCAGGATTGGAATGGGAAGGAGTCGGATATCACATCTCATGCTAAAGGGAGGGTCTCAGGTTTGGAAGGGGAAGGATTTGGATATCACATCTCATGTTATAGGAAGGATCTCAGGTTTGGTATTAGAAGCATTGAGATATCACATCTCATGCTATCGGAAGGATCTCAGGTTTGGTATTAGAGGCATTGAGATATTCCATCTCATGCTATCAGAATGGTCTCGGGATAGGAATGGGAAGGAGTTGGATATCACATCTCATGCTAAAGGGAGGGTCTCGGGTTTGGAAGCGGAAGGATTTGGATATCACATCTCACGTTATAGGAAGGATCTCAGGTTTGGTATTAGCATTGAGATATCCCATCTCATGCTATAGGAAGTGTCTCAGGTTTGGAATCGGAAAGGAGTTGTATATGACATCTCATACCATAGGAGGGGTCTCAGGTTTGGTATAAGCATTGAGATATCACATCTCTGCTATCGGAAGGGTCTCAGGATTGGAATGGGAAGGAGTTGGATATCCCATCTTGTTATAGGAAGGGTCTCAGGTTTAGTATTAGAAGCATTGAGATATCACATCTCATGGTATAGGACGGGTCTCAGAATTGGAATGGGAAGGAGTTGGATATCACATCTCAAGCTATAAGAAGGGTCTCAGGATTGGAATGGGAAGGACTTGGATATCACATCTCATGTTATAGGAAGGGTCTCAGGTTTGGTATTAGAAGCATTGAGATATCACATCTCATGATATAGAAAGGGTCTCAGGATTGGAATGGGAAGGACTTGGATATCACATCTCATGTTATAGGGAGGGTCTCAGGTTTGGTATTAGAAGCATTGAGATATCAAATCTCATGCTATAGGAAGGGTCTCAGGATTGGAATGGGAAGGACTTGGATATCACATCTCATGATAAAGGAAGGGTCTAAGGTTTGGAAGGGGAAGGATTTGGATATCACATCTCATGTTATAGGACCGGTCTCAGGTTTTGTTTTAGAAGCATTGAGATATCAAGTCTCATGGTATAGGACGGGTCTCAGAATTGGAATGGGAAGGAGTTGGATATCACATCTCAAGCTATAGGAAGGGTCTCAGGATTGGAATTGGAAGGAGTTTGATATCACATCTCATGCCATATATGGGTCTCAGGTTTTGTAGAAGCATTGGGATATCACATCTCATGCTATCGGAAGGGTATCAGGATTGGATTTGGAAGGAGTTGGATATCCCATCTCATGCTATAGGAAGGGTCTCAGGTTGGAATGGGAAGGAGTTGGATATCACATCTCATGTTATAGGAAGGGTCTCAGGATTGGAATTGGAAGGACTTGGATATCACATCTCATGCTATAGGAAGGCTCTCAGGTTTGGAAGGGGAAGGAGTTGGATATCACATTTCATGTTAGAGGTAGGATCTCAGGTTTGGTATTAGAGGCATTGAGATATCACATCTCATGCTATCAGAAGGGTCTCAGGATTGGAATGGGAAGGAGTTGGATATCACATCTGATGTTATAGGAAGGATCTCAGGTTTGGTATTAGAATCATTGAGACATCACATCTCATGCTATGGGAAGGGTCTCAGGATTGGAATGGGAAGGAGTTGGATATCACATCTCATGCTATAGGAAGGGTCTCAGGTTTGGTATAAGCATTGAGATATCACATCTCATGCTATAGGAAGGGTCTCAGGATTGGAATGGGAAGGAGTTGTATATGACATCTCATGCCATAGGAAGGGTCTCAGGTTTGGTATAAGAATTGAGATATCACATCTCTGCTATCGGAAGGGTCTCAGGATTGGAATGGGAAGGAGTTGGATATCCCATCTCATGTTATAGGAAGAGTCTCAGGTTTGGTATTAGAAGCATTGAGATATCACATCTCATGCTATAGGAAGTGTCTCAGGATTGGAATGGGAAGGAGTTTGATATCACATCTCATGCCATGAATGGGTCTCAGGTTTTGTAGAAGCATTGGGATATCACATCTCATGCTATCGGAAGGGTATCAGGATTGGATTTGGAAGGAGTTGGATATCCCATCTCATGCTATAGGAAGGGTCTCAGGTTGGAATGGGAAGGAGTTGGATATCACATCTGATGTTATAGGAAGGGTCTCAGGATTGGAATGGGAAGGACTTGGATATCACATCTCATGCTATAGGAAGGCTCTCAGGTTTTGAAGGGGAAGGAGTTGGATATCACATTTCATGTTAGAGGTAGGATCTCAGGTTTGGTATTAGAGGCATTGAGATATCACATCTCATGCTATCAGAAGGGTCTCAGGATTGGAATGGGAAGGAGTTGGATATCACATCTCATGCTAAAGGGAGGGTCTCAGGTTTGGAAGGGGAAGGATTTGGATATCACATCTCATGTTATAGGAAGGATCTCAGGTTTGGTATTAGAAGCATTGAGATATCACATCTCATGCTATCGGAAGGATCTCAGGTTTGGTATTAGAGGCATTGAGATATCACATCTCATGCTATTAGAAGGGTCTCAGGATTGGAATGGGAAGGAGTCGGATATCACATCTCATGCTAAAGGGAGGGTCTCAGGTTTGGAAGTGGAAGGATTTGGATATCACATCTCATGTTATAGGAAGGATCTCAGGTTTGGTATTAGAAGCATTGAGATATCACATCTCATGCTATAGGAAGGGTCTCAAGATTGGAATGGGAAGGAGATGGATATCACATCTCAAGCTATAGGAAGGGTCTCAGGATTGGAATGGGAAGGAGTTTGATATCACATCTCATGCCATAGTATGGGTCTCAGGTTTGGTAGAAGCATTGGGATATCACATCTCATGCTATCGGAAGGGTATCAGGATTGGATTTGGAAGGAGTTGGATATCCCATCTCATGCTATAGGACGGGTCTCAGGTTTGTTATTAGAATCATTGAGATATCATATTGCATGCTGTAGGAAGGGTCTAAGGATTGGAATGGGAAGGACTTGGATATCACATCTCATGCTATAGGAAGGGTCTCAGGATTGGAATGGGAAGGAGTTGGATATCACATCTCATGCTATAGGAAGGGTCTCAGGTTTGGTATAAGCATTGAGATATCACATCTCATGCTATAGGAAGGGTCTCAGGATTGGAATGGGAAGGAGTTGGATATCACATCTGATGTTATAGGAAGGATCTCAGGTCTGGTATTAGAAGCATTGAGACATCACATCTCATGCTATGGGAAGGGTCTCAGGATTGGTATGGGAAGGAGTTGTATATGACATCTCATGCCATAGGAAGGGTCTCAGGTTTGGTATAAGCATTGAGATATCACATCTCTGCTATCGGAAGGGTCTCAGGATTGGAATGGGAAGGAGTTGGATATCCCATCTCATGTTATAGGAAGAGTCTCAGGTTTGGTATTAGAAGCATTGAGACATCACATCTCATGCTATGGGAAGGGTCTCAGGATTGAAATGGGAAGGAGTTGTATATGACATCTCATGCCATAGGAAGGGTCTCAGGTTTGGTATAAGCATTGAGATATCACATCTCATGCTATAGGAAGTGTCTCAGGATTGGAATGGGAAGGAGTTTGATATCACATCTCATGCCATGTATGGGTCTCAGGTTTTGTAGAAGCATTGGGATATCACATCTCATGCTATCGGAAGGGTATCAGGATTGGATTTGGAAGGAGTTGGATATCCCATCTCATGCTATAGGAAGGGTCTCAGGTTGGAATGGGAAGGAGTTGGATATCACATCTGATGTTATAGGAAGGGTCTCAGGATTGGAATGGGAAGGACTTGGATATCACATCTCATGCTATAGGAAGGCTCTCAGGTTTGGAAGGGGAAGGAGTTGGATATCACATTTCATGTTAGAGGTCGGATATCAGGTTTGGTAAAGAGGCATTGAGATATCACATCTCATGCTATAGGAAGGGTCTCAGGATTGGAATGGGAAGGAGTTGGATATCACATCTCATGTTATAGGAAAGATCTCAGGTTTGGTATTAGAAGCATTGAGACATCACATCTCATGTTATAGGAAGGGTCTCAGGATTGGAATGGGAAGAAGTTGGATATCACATCTCATGCTATAGGAATGGTCTCAGGTTTGGTATAAGCATTGAGATATCACATCTCATGCTATAAGAAGGGTCTCAGGATTGGAATGGGAAGGAGTTGTATTTGACATCTCATGCCATAGGAAGGGTCTCAGGTTTGGTATAAGCATTGAGATATCACATCTCATGCTATAGGAAGGGTCTCAGGATTGGAATGGGAAGGACTTGGATATCACATCTCATGCTATAGGCAGGGTCTCAGGTTTGGAAAGGGAAGGAGTTTGATATCACATTTCATGTTAGAGGTAGGATCTCAGGTTTGGTATTAGAGGCATTGAGATATCACATATCATGCTATCAGAAGGGTCTCAGGATTGGAATGGGAAGGAGTTGGATATCACATCTCATGCTAAAGGGAGGGTCTCAGGTTTGGAAGGGGAAGGATTTGGATATCACATCTCATGTTATAGGAAGGATCTCAGGTTTGGTATTAGAAGCATTGAGATATCACATCTCATGCTATCAGAAGTATCTCAGGTTTGGTATTAGAGGCATTGAGATATCACATCTCATGCTATCATAAGGGTCTCAGGATTGGAATGGGAAGGAGTTGGATATCACATCTCATGCTAAAGGGAGGGTCTCAGGTTTGGAAGGGGAAGGATTTGGATATCACATTACATGTTATAAGAAGGATCTCAGGTTTGGTATTAGAAGCATTGAGATAACACATCTCATGCTATCGGAAGGGTCTCAGGATTGGAATGGGAAGGAGTTGGATATCACATCTCATGCTATAGGAAGGGTCTCAGGTTTGGAACGGGAAGGAGTTGGATATCACATCTCATGTTATAGGAAGAGTCTCAGGTTTGGTATAAGCATTGAGATATCACATCTCTGCAATCGGAAGTGTCTCAGGATTGGGATGGGAAGGAGTTGGATATCACATCTCATGCTATAGGAAGGGGCTCAGGTTTGGAACGGGAAGGAGTTGGATATCCCATCTCATGTTATAGGACGGGTCTCAGGTTTGGTATTAGAAGCATTGAGATATCACATCGCATGCTGTAGGAAGGGTCTCAGGATTGGAATGGGAAGGAGTTGGATATTACATTCTTGCTATAGGAAGGGTCTCATGTTTGGAATGGGAAGGAGTTGGATATCACATATGCTATAGGAAGGGTCTCAGGTTTGGAACGGGAAGGAGTTGGATATCACATCTCATGCTATAGGAAGGGTCTCAGGTTTAGTATAAGCATTGAGATATCACATCTATGCTATCGGAAGTGTCTCAGGATTGGAATGGGAAGGAGTTGGATATCCCATCTCATGTTATAGGACGGGTCTCAGGTTTGTTATTAGAATCATTGAGATATCATATTGCATGCTATGGGAAGGGTCTCAGGATTGGAATGGGAAGGAGTTGGATATCACATTTCATGTTAGAGGAAGGATCTCAGGTTTGGTATTAGAGGCATTGAGTTATCACATCTCATGCTATATGAAGGGTCTCAGGATTGGAATGGGAAGGAGTTGGATATCACATCTCATGCTATAGGAAGGGTCTCAGGATTGGAATGGGAAGGAGTTGGATATCACATCTGATGTCATAGGAAGGATCTCAGGTTTGGTATTAGAAGCATTGAGACATCACATCTCATGCTATGGGAAGGGTCTCAGGATTGGAATGGGAAGGAGTTGGATATCACATCTCATGCTATAGGAAGGGTCTCAGGTTTGGTATAAGCATTGAGATATCACATCTCATGCTATAGGAAGGGTCTCAGGATTGGAATGGGAAGGAGTTGTATATGACATCTCATGCCATAGGAAGGGTCTCAGGTTTGGTATAAGCATTGAGATATCACATCTCTGCTATCGGAAGGGTCTCCGGATTGGAATGGGAAGGAGTTGGATATCCCATCTCATGTTATAGGAAGAGTCTCAGGTTTGGTATTAGAAGCATTGAGATATCACATCTCATGCTATAGGAAGTGTCTCAGGATTGGAATGGGAAGGAGTTTGATATCACATCTCATGCCATGAATGGGTCTCAGGTTTTGTAGAAGCATTGGGATATCACATCTCATGCTATCGGAAGGGTATCAGGATTGGATTTGGAAGGAGTTGGATATCCCATCTCATGCTATAGGAAGGGTCTCAGGTTGGAATGGGAAGGAGTTGGATATCACATCTGATGTTATAGGAAGGGTCTCAGGATTGGAATGGGAAGGACTTGGATATCACATCTCATGCTATAGGAAGGCTCTCAGGTTTTGAAGGGGAAGGAGTTGGATATCACATTTCATGTTAGAGGTAGGATCTCAGGTTTGGTATTAGAGGCATTGAGATATCACATCTCATGCTATAGGAAGGGTCTCATGATTGGAATGGGAAGGAGTTGGATATCACATCTCAAGCTATAGGAAGGGTCTCAGGTTTGGTATAAGCATTGAGATATCACATCTCATGCTATTAGAAGGGTCTCAGGATTGGAATGGGAAGGAGTCGGATATCACATCTCATGCTAAAGGGAGGGTCTCAGGTTTGGAAGTGGAAGGATTTGGATATCACATCTCATGTTATAGGAAGGATCTCAGGTTTGGTATTAGAAGCATTGAGATATCACATCTCATGCTATAGGAAGGGTCTCAAGATTGGAATGGGAAGGAGTTGGATATCACATCTCAAGCTATAGGAAGGGTCTCAGGATTGGAATGGGAAGGAGTTTGATATCACATCTCATGCCATAGTATGGGTCTCAGGTTTGGTAGAAGCATTGGGATATCACATCTCATGCTATCGGAAGGGTATCAGGATTGGATTTGGAAGGAGTTGGATATCCCATCTCATGCTATAGGAAGGGGCTCAGGTTGGAATGGGAAGGAGTTGGATATCACATCTCATGTTATAGGAAGGGTCTCAGGATTGGAATGGGACGGACTTGGATATCATATCTCATGCTATGGGAAGGCTCTCAGGTTTGATAGGGGAAGGAGTTGGATATCACATTTCATGTTAGAGGAAGGATCTCAGGTTTGGTATTAGAGGCATTGAGATATCACATCTCATGCTATAGGAAGGGTCTCATGATTGGAATGGGAAGGAGTTGGATATCACATCTCAAGCTATAGGAAGGGTCTCAGGTTTGGTATAAGCATTGAGATATCACATCTCATGCTATAGGAAGGGTCTCAGGATTGGAATGGGAAGGAGTTGGATATGACATCTCATGTTATAGGAAAGATCTCAGGTTTGGTATTAGAAGCATTGAGACATTACATCTCATGTTATAGGAAGGGTCTCAGGATTGGAATGGGAAGAAGTTGGATATCACATCTCATGCTATAGGAAGGGTCTCAGGTTTGGTATAAGCATTGAGATATCACATCTCATGCTATAGGAAGGGTCTTAGGATTGAAATGGGAAGGAGTCAGATATCACATCTCATGCTAAAGGGAGGGTCTCAGGTTTGGAAGTGGAAGGATTTGGATATCACATCTCATGTTATAGGAAGGATCTCAGGCTTGGTATTAGAAGCATTGAGATATCACATCTCATGCTTTAGGAAGGGTCTCAGGATTGGAATGGGAAGGAGTTGGATATCACATCTCAAGCTATAGATAGGGTCTCAGGATTGGAATGGGAAGGAGTTGGATATCACATCTCATGCTATAGGAAGTGTCTCAGGTTTGGTATTAGCATTGAGATATCCCATCTCATGCTATAGGAAGGGTCTCAGGTTTGGAATCGGAAGGAGTTGTATATGACATCTCATGCCATAGGAAGGGTCTCAGGTTTGGTATTAGAAGCATTGAGATATCACATCTCATGGTATAGGACGTCTCTCAGAATTGGAATGGGAAGGAGTTGGATATCACATCTCAAGCTATAGGAAGGGTCTCAGGATTGGAATGGGAAGGACATGGATATCACATCTCATGTTATAGGAAGGGTCTCAGGTTTGGTATTAGAAGCATTGAGATATCACATCTCATGCTATAGGAAGGGTCTCAGGATTGGAATGGGAAGGACTTGGATATCCCATCTCATGTTATAGGAAGGGTCTCAGGTTTGGTATTAGAAGCATTGAGATATCACATCTCATGCTATAGGAAGGGTCTCAGTTTGGAATGGGAAGGAGTTGGATATCACATCTCATGTTATAGGAAGGGTCTCAGGATTGGAATGGGAAGGACTTGGATATCACATCTCATGCTATAGGAAGGTTCTCAGGTTTGGAAGGGGAAGGAGTTGGATATCACATTTCATGTTAGAGGTAGGATCTCAGGTTTGGTATTAGAGGCATTGAGATAACACATCTCATGCTATCAGAAGGATCTCAGGATCGGAATGGGAAGGAGTTGGATATCACATCTCAAGCTAAAGGGAGGGTCTCAGGTTTGGAAGGGGAAGGATTTGGATATCACATCTCATGTTATAGGAAGGATCTCAGGTTTGGTATTAGAAGCATTGAGAGATCACATCTCATGCTATCGGAAGGATCTCAGATTTGGTATTAGAGGCATTGAGATATCACATCTATTGCTATCAGAAGGGTCTCAGGATTGGAATGGGAAGGAGTCAGATATCACATCTCATGCTAAAGGGAGGGTCTCAGGTTTGGTATTAGAAGCATTGAGATATCACATCTCATGTTATAGGAAGGATCTCATGTTTGGTATTAGAGGCATTGAGATATCACATCTCATGCTATGAGAAGGGTCTCAGGATTGGAATGGGAAGGAGTCGGATATCACATCTCATGCTAAAGGGAGGGTCTCAGGTTTGGAAGGGGAAGGATTTGGATATCACATCTCATGTTATAGGAAGGATCTCAGGTTTGGTATTAGAAGCATTGAGATATCACATCTCATGCTATCGGAAGGATCTCAGGTTTGGTATTAGAGGCATTGAGATATTCCATCTCATGCTATCAGAATGGTCTCGGGATAGGAATGGGAAGGAGTTGGATATCACATCTCATGCTAAAGGGAGGGTCTCGGGTTTGGAAGGGGAAGGATTTGGATATCACATCTCACGTTATAGGAAGGATCTCAGGTTTGGTATTAGCATTGAGATATCCCATCTCATGCTATAGGAAGGGTCTCAGGTTTGGAATCGGAAAGGAGTTGTATATGACATCTCATACCATAGGAGGGGTCTCAGGTTTGGTATAAGCATTGAGATATCACATCTCTGCTATCGGAAGGGTCTCAGGATTGGAATGGGAAGGAGTTGGATATCCCATCTTGTTATAGGAAGGGTCTCAGGTTTAGTATTAGAAGCATTGAGATATCACATCTCATGGTATAGGACGGGTCTCAGAATTGGAATGGGAAGGAGTTGGATATCACATCTCAAGCTATAAGAAGGGTCTCAGGATTGGAATGGGAAGGACTTGGATATCACATCTCATGTTATAGGAAGGGTCTCAGGTTTGGTATTAGAAGCATTGAGATATCACATCTCATGCTATAGAAAGGGTCTCAGGATTGGAATGGGAAGGACTTGGATATCACATCTCATGTTATAGGGAGGGTCTCAGGTTTAGTATTAGAAGCATTGAGATATCAAATCTCATGCTATAGGAAGGGTCTCAGGATTGGAATGGGAAGGACTTGGATATCACATCTCATGATAAAGGAAGGGTCTAAGGTTTGGAAGGGGAAGGATTTGGATATCACATCTCATGTTATAGGACCGGTCTCAGGTTTTGTTTTAGAAGCATTGAGATATCAAGTCTCATGGTATAGGACGGGTCTCAGAATTGGAATGGGAAGGAGTTGGATATCACATCTCAAGCTATAGGAAGGGTCTCAGGATTGGAATTGGAAGGAGTTTGATATCACATCTCATGCCATATATGGGTCTCAGGTTTTGTAGAAGCATTGGGATATCACATCTCATGCTATCGGAAGGGTATCAGGATTGGATTTGGAAGGAGTTGGATATCCCATCTCATGCTATAGGAAGGGTCTCAGGTTGGAATGGGAAGGAGTTGGATATCACATCTCATGTTATAGGAAGGGTCTCAGGATTGGAATTGGAAGGACTTGGATATCACATCTCATGCTATAGGAAGGCTCTCAGGTTTGGAAGGGGAAGGAGTTGGATATCACATTTCATGTTAGAGGTAGGATCTCAGGTTTGGTATTAGAGGCATTGAGATATCACATCTCATGCTATCAGAAGGGTCTCAGGATTGGAATGGGAATGAGTTGGATATCACATCTCATGCTAAAGGGAGGGTCTCAGCTTTGGAAGGGGAAGGATTTGGAGATCACATCTCATGTTATAGGAAGGATCTCAGGTTTGGTATTAGAAGCATTGAGATATCACATCTCATGCTATAGGAAGGGTCTCAGGATTGGAATGGGAAGGAGTTGTATATGACATCTCATGCCATAGGAAGGGTCTCAGGTTTGGTATAAGCATTGAGATATCACATCTCATGCTATAGGAAGGGTCTTAGAATTGAAATGGGAAGGAGTCGGATATCACATCTCATGCTAAAGGGAGGGTCTCAGGTTTGGAAGTGGAAGGATTTGGATATCACATCTCATGTTATAGGAAGGATCTCAGGCTTGGTATTAGAAGCATTGAGATATCACATCTCATGCTATAGGAAGGGTCTCAGGATTGGAATGGGAAGGAGTTGGATATCACATCTCAAGCTATAGGAAGGGTCTCAGGATTGGAATGGTAAAGAGTTGGATATCACATCTCATGCTATAGGAAGGGTCTCAGGTTTGGTATTAGCATTGAGATATCCCATCTCATGCCATAGGAAGGGTCTCAGGTTTGGTATAAGCATTGAGATATCACATCTCTGCTATCGGAAGGGTCTCAGGATTGGAAAAGGAAGGAGTTGGATATCCCATCTCGTTATAGGAAGGGTCTCAGGTTTGGTATTAGAAGCATTGAGATATCACATCTCATGGTATAGGACGTCTCTCAGAATTGGAATGGGAAAGAGTTGGATATCACATCTCAAGCTATAGGAAGGGTCTCAGGATTGGAATGGGAAGGACATGGATATCACATCTCATGTTATAGGAAGGGTCTCAGGTTTGGTATTAGAAGCATTGAGATATCACATCTCATGCTATAGGAAGGGTCTCAGGATTGGAATGGGAAGGACTTGGATATCCCATCTCATGTTATAGGAAGGGTCTCAGGTTTGGTATTAGAAGCATTGAGATATCACATCTCATGCTATAGGAAGGGTCTCAGAATTGGAATAGGAAGGAGTTGGATATCACATCTCAAGCTATAGGAAGGGTCTCAGGATTGGAATGGGAAGGAGTTTGATATCACATCTCATGCCATAGTATGGGTCTCAGGTTTTGTAGAAGCATTGGGATATCACATCTCATGCTATCGGAAGGGTATCATGATTGGATTTGGAAGGAGTTGGATATCCCATCTCATGCTATAGGAAGGGTCTCAGTTTGGAATGGGAAGGAGTTGGATATCACATCTCATGTTATAGGAAGGGTCTCAGGATTGGAATGGGAAGGACTTGGATATCACATCTCATGCTATAGGAAGGCTCTCAGGTTTGGAAGGGGAAGGAGTTGGATATCACATTTCATGTTAGAGGTAGGATCTCAGGTTTGGTATTAGAGGCATTGAGATAACACATCTCATGCTATCAGAAGGATCTCAGGATCGGAATGGGAAGGAGTTGGATATCACATCTCAAGCTAAAGGGAGGGTCTCAGGTTTGGAAGGGGAAGGATTTGGATATCACATCTCATGTTATAGGAAGGATCTCAGGTTTGGTATTAGAAGCATTGAGATATCACATCTCATGCTATCGGAAGGATCTCAGGTTTGGTATTAGAGGCATTGAGATATCACATCTAATGCTATCAGAAGGGTCTCAGGATTGGAATGGGAAGGAGTCAGATATCACATCTCATGCTAAAGGGAGGGTCTCAGGTTTGGTATTAGAAGCATTGAGATATCACATCTCATGTTATAGGAAGGATCTCAGGTTTGGTATTAGAGGCATTGAGATATCACATCTCATGCTATCAGAAGGGTCTCAGGATTGGAATGGGAAGGAGTCGGATATCACATCTCATGCTAAAGGGAGGGTCTCAGGTTTGGAAGGGGAAGGATTTGGATATCACATCTCATGTTATAGGAAGGATCTCAGATTTGGTATTAGAAGCATTGAGATATCACATCTCATGCTATCGGAAGGATCTCAGGTTTGGTATTAGAGGCATTGAGATATTCCATCTCATGCTATCAGAAGGGTCTCGGGATAGGAATGGGAAGGAGTTGGATATCACATCTCATGCTAAAGGGAGGGTCTCGGGTTTGGAAGGGGAAGGATTTGGATATCACATCTCACGTTATAGGAAGGATCTCAGGTTTGGTATTAGCATTGAGATATCCCATCTCATGCTATAGGAAGGGTCTCAGGTTTGGAATCGGAAGGAGTTGTATATGACATCTCATACCATAGGAGGGGTCTCAGGTTTGGTATAAGCATTGAGATATCACATCTCTGCTATCGGAAGGGTCTCAGGATTGGAATGGGAAGGAGTTGGATATCCCATCTTGTTATAGGAAGGGTCTCAGGTTTAGTATTAGAAGCATTGAGATATCACATCTCATGGTATAGGACGGGTCTCAGAATTGGAATGGGAAGGAGTTGGATATCACATCTCAAGCTATAAGAAGGGTCTCAGGATTGGAATGGGAAGGACTTGGATATCACATCTCATGTTATAGGAAGGGTCTCAGGTTTGGTATTAGAAGCATTGAGATATCACATCTCATGCTATAGGAAGGGTCTCAGGATTGGAATGGGAAGGACTTGGATATCACATCTCATGTTATAGGAAGGGTCTCAGGTTTGGTATTAGAAGCATTGAGATATCAAATCTCATGCTATAGGAAGGGTCTCAGGATTGGAATGGGAAGGACTTGGATATCACATCTCATGATAAAGGAAGGGTCTAAGGTTTGGAAGGGGAAGGATTTGGATATCACATCTCATGTTATAGGACCGGTCTCAGGTTTGGTTTTAGAAGCATTGAGATATCAAGTCTCATGGTATAGGACGGGTCTCAGAATTGGAATGGGAAGGAGTTGGATATCACATCTCAAGCTATAGGAAGGGTCTCAGGATTGGAATTGGAAGGAGTTTGATATCACATCTCATGCCATATATGGGTCTCAGGTTTTGTAGAGCATTGGGATATCACATCTCATGCTATCGGAAGGGTATCAGGATTGGATTTGGAAGGAGTTGGATATCCCATCTCATGCTATAGGAAGGGTCTCAGGTTGGAATGGGAAGGAGTTGGATATCACATCTCATGTTATAGGAAGGGTCTCAGGATTGGAATTGGAAGGACTTGGATATCACATCTCATGCTATAGGAAGGCTCTCAGGTTTGGAAGGGGAATGAGTTGGATATCACATTTCATGTTAGAGGTAGGATCTCAGGTTTGGTATTAGAGGCATTGAGATATCACATCTCATGCTATCAGAAGGGTCTCAGGATTGGAATGGGAATGAGTTGGATATCACATCTCATGCTAAAGGGAGGGTCTCAGCTTTGGAAGGGGAAGGATTTGGAGATCACATCTCATGTTATAGGAAGGATCTCAGGTTTGGTATTAGAAGCATTGAGATATCACATCTCATGCTATCGGAAGGATCTCAGGTTTGGTATTAGAGGCATTGAGATATCACATCTCATGCTATCAGAAGGGTCTCAGGATTGGAATGGGAAGGAGTCGGATATCACATCTCATGCTAAAGGGAGGGTCTCAGGTTTGGAAGTGGAAGGATTTGGATATCACATCTCATGTTATAGGAAGGATCTCAGGTTTGGTATTAGAAGCATTGAGATATCACATCTCATGCTATAGGAAGGGTCTCAGGATTGGAATGGGAAGGAGTTGGATATCACATCTCAAGCTATAGGAAGGGTCTCAGGATTGGAATGGGAAGGAGTTGGATATCACATCTCAAGCTATAGGAAGGGTCTCAGGATTGGAATGGGAAGGAGTTGGATATCACATCTCAAGCTATAGGAAGGGTCTCAGGATTGGAATGGGAAGGAGTTGGATATCACATCTCAAGCTATGGGAAGGGTATCAGGATTGGAATGGGAAGGAGTTGGATATCACATCTCATGCTATAGGAAGGGTCTCAGGTTTGGTATAAGCATTGAGCTATCCCATCTCATGCTATAGGAAGGGTCTCAGGTTTGGAATCGGAAGGAGTTGTATATGACATCTCATGCCATAGGAAGGGTCTCAGGTTTGGTATAAGCATTGAGATATCACATCTCTGCTATCGGAAGGGTCTCAGGATTGGAATGGGAAGGAGTTGGATATCCCATCTCGTTATAGGAAGTGTCTCAGGTTTGGTATTAGAAGCATTGAGATATCACATCTCATGGTATAGGACGGGTCTCAGAATTGGAATGGGAAGGATTTGGATATCACATCTCAAGCTATAGGAAGGGTCTCAGGATTGGAATGGGAAGGACTTGGATATCACATCTCATTTTATAGGAAGGGTCTCAGGTTTGGTATTAGAAGCATTGAGATATCACATCTCATGCTATAGGAAGGGTCTCAGGATTGGAATGGGAAGGACTTGGATATCACATCTCATGTTATAGGAAGGGTCTCAGGTTTGGTATTAGAAGCATTGAGATATCACATCTCATGCTATAGGAAGGGTCTCAGAATTGGAATGGGAAGGAGTTCGATATCAGATCTCAAGCTATAGGTAGGGTCTCAGGATTGGAATGGGAAGGAGTTTGATATCACATTGCATGCCATGTATGGGTCTCAGGTTTTGTAGAAGCATTGGGATATCACATCTCATGCTATCGGAAGGGTATCAGGATTGGATTTGGAAGGAGTTGGATATCTCATCTCATGCTATAGGAAGGGTCTCAGGTTGGAATGGGAAGGTGTTGGATATCACATCTCATGTTATAGGAAGGGTCTCAGGATTGGAATGGGAAGGACTTGGATATCACATCTCATGCTATAGGAAGGCTCTCAGGTTTGGAAGGGGAAGGAGTTGGATATCACATTTCATGTTAGAGGTAGGATCTCAGGTTTGGTATTAGAGGCATTGACATTTCACATCTCATGCTATCAGAAGGATCTCAGGATTGGAATGGGAAGGAGTTGGATATCACATCTCATGCTAAAGGGAGGGTCTCAGGTTTGGAAGGAGAAGGATTTGGATATCACATCTCATGTTATAGGAAGGATCTCAGGTTTGGTATTAGAAGCATTGAGATATCACATCTCATGCTATCGGAAGGATCTCAGGTTTGGTATTAGAGGCATTGAGATATCACATCTCATGCTATCAGAAGGGTCCAGGATTGGAATGGGAAGGAGTCGGATATCACATCTCATGCTAAAGGGAGGGTCTCAGGTTTGGTATTAGAAGCATTGAGATATCACATCTCATGTTATAGGAAGAATCTCAGGTTTGGTATTAGAGGCATTGAGATATCACATCTCATGCTATCAGAAGGGTCTCAGGATTGGAATGGGAAGGAGTCGGATATCACATCTCATTCTAAAGGGAGGGTCTCGGGTTTGGTATTAGAAGCATTGAGATATCACATCTCATGTTATAAGAAGAATCTCAGGTTTGGTATTAGAGGCATTGAGATATCACATCTCATGCTATAGGACGGGTCTCAGAATTGGAATGGGAAGGAGTTGGATATCACATATCAAGCTATAGGAAGGGTCTCAGGATTGGAATGGGAAGGACTTGGATATCACATCTCATGTTATAGGAAGGGTCTCAGGTTTGGTATTAGAAGCATTGAGATATCACATCTCATGCTATAGGAAGGGTCTCAGGATTGGAATGGGAAGGACTTGGATATCACATCTCATGATAAAGGAAGGGTCTAAGGTTTGGAAGGGGAAGGATTTGGATATCACATCTCATGTTATAGGACCGGTCTCAGGTTTGGTATTAGAAGCATTGAGATATCAAGTCTCATGGTATAGGACGGGTCTCAGAATTGGAATGGGAAGGAGTTGGATATCACATCTCAAGCTATAGGAAGGATCTCAGGTTTGAAATGGGAAGGAGTTTGATATCACATCTCATGCCATGTATGGGTCTCAGGTTTTGTAGAAGCATTGGGATATCACATCTCATGCTATCGGAAGGGTATCAGGATTGGATTTGGAAGGAGTTGGATATCCCATCTCATGCTATACGAAGGGTCTCAGGTTGGAATGGGAAGGAGTTGGATATCACATCTCATGTTATAGGAAGGGTCTCAGGATTGGAATGGGAAGGACTTGGATATCAAATCTCATGCTATAGGAAGGCTCTCAGGTTTGGAAGGGGAAGGAGTTGGATATCACATTTCATGTTAGAGGTAGGATCTCAGGTTTGGTATTAGAGGCATTGAGATATCACATCTCATGCTATCAGAAGGGTCTCAGGATTGTAATGGGAAGGAGTTGGATATCACATCTCATGCTAAAGGGAGGGTCTCTGCTTTGGAAGGGAAAGGATTTGGAGATCACATCTCATGTTATAGGAAGGATCTCAGGTTTGGTATTAGAAGCATTGAGATATCACATCTCATGCTATCGGAAGGATCTCAGGTTTGGTATTAGAGGCATTGAGATATCACATCTCATGCTATCAGAAGGTTCTCAGGATTGGAATGGGAAGGAGTCGGATATCACATCTCATGCTAAAGGGAGGGTCTCAGGTTTGGAAGTGGAAGGATTTGGATATCACATCTCATGTTATAGGAAGGATCTCAGGTTTGGTATTAGAAGCATTGAGATATCACATCTCATGCTATAGGAAGGGTCTCAGGATTGGAATGGGAAGGAGTTGGATATCACATCTCAAGCTATAGGAAGGGTCTCAGGATTGGAATGGGAAGGAGTTGGATATCACATCTCAAGCTATAGGAAGGGTCTCAGGATTGGAAATGGAAGGAGTTGGATATCACATCTCATGCTATAGCTAGGGTCTCAGGTTTGGTATAAGCATTGAGATATCCCATCTCATGCTATAGGAAGGGTCTCAGGTTTGGAATCGGAAGGAGTTGTATATGACATCTCATGCCATAGGAAGGGTCTCAGGTTTGGTATAAGCATTGAGATATCACATCTCTGCTATCGGAAGGGTCTCAGGATTGGAATGGGAAGGAGTTGGATATCCCTTCTCGTTATAGGAAGGGTCTCAGGTTTGGTATTAGAAGCATTGAGATATCACATCTCATGGTATAGGACGGGTCTCAGAATTGGAATGGGAAGGAGTTGGATATCACATCTCAAGCTATAGGAAAGGTCTCAGGATTGGAATGGGAAGGACTTGGATATCACATCTCATGTTATAGGAAGGGTCTCAGGTTTGGTAATAGAAGCATTGAGATATCACATCTCATGCTATAGGAAGGGTCTCAGGATTGGAATGGGAAGGACTTGGATATCACATCTCATGTTATAGGAAGGGTCTCAGGTTTGGTATTAGAAGCATTGAGATATCACATCTCATGCTATAGGAAGGGTCTCAGAATTGGAATGGGAAGGAGTTGGATATCACATCTCAAGCTATAGGAAGGGTCTCAGGATTGGAATGGGAAGGAGTTTGATATCACATCTCATGCCATGTATGGGTCTCAGGTTTTGTAGAAGCATTGGGATATCACATCTCATGCTATCGGAAGGGTATCAGGATTGGATTTGGAAGGAGTTGGATATCCCATCTCATGCTATAGGAAGGGTCTCAGGTTGGAATGGGAAGGAGTTGGATATCACATCTCATGTTATAGGAAGGGTCTCAGGATTGGAATGGGAAGGACTTGGATATCACATTTCATGTTAGAGGTAGGATCTCAGGTTTGGTATTAGAGGCATTGAGATATCACATCTCATGCTATCGGAAGGATCTCAGGTTTGGTATTAGAGGCATTGAGATATCACATCTCATGCTATCAGAAGGGTCTCAGGATTGGAATGGGAAGGAGTCGGATATCACATCTCATGTTATAGGATGGTTCTCATGTTTGGTTTTAGAAGCATTGAGATATCACATCTCATGCTATCAGAAGGATCTCAGGATTGGAATGGGAAGGAGTTGGATATCACATCTCATGCTAAAGGGAGAGTCTCAGGTTTGGTATTAGAGGCATTGAGATATCATATCTCATGCTATAGGAAGGGTCTCAGGATTGGAATGGGAAGGAGTCGGATATCACATCTCATGCCATAGGAAGGGTCTCAGGTTTGGTATAAGCATTGTGATATCACATCTCTGCTATCGGAAGGGTCTCAGGATAGGAATGGGAAGGACTTAGATATCACATCTCGTGCTATAGGGAGGGTCTCAGTTTTGATATTGGAAGTATTGAGATATCACATTTCATGCTATCGGAAGGGTCTCAGGATTGGAATGGGAAGGAGTTGGATATCACATCTAAAGCTATCTCAGGATTGGAATGGGAAGGAGTTTGATATCACATCTCAAGCTATAGGAAGGGTCTCAGGTTTGGAAGGGGAAGGATTTGGATCTCACATCTCATGTTTTAGGACGGGTCTCAGGTTTGGTATTACAAGCATTGAGATATCACATCGCATGGTATAGGAAGGGTCTCAGGATTGGAATGGGAAGGAGTTGGATATCACATCTCAAGCTATCACAGGATTGGAATGGGAAGGAGTTTGATATCACATCTCAAGCTATAGGAAGGGTCTCAGGTTTGGAAAGGGAAGGATTTGGATTTCACATCTCATGTTATAGGATGGTTCTCATGTTTGGTTTTAGAAGCATTGAGATATCACATCTCATGCTATCGGAAGGGTCTCAGGTTTGGAAAGGGAAGGATTAAGATTTCACATATGTTATTGGATGGTTCTCAGGTTTGGTTTTAGAAGCATTAAGATATCACATCTCATGCTATAGGAAGGGTCTCAGGTTTGGAATGGGAAGGAGTTGGATACACATCTCATGTTATAGGAAGGTTCTCAGGTTTGGTATTAGAAGCATTGTGATATCACATATCATGCTATAGGAAGGGTCTCAGGATTGGAATGGGAAGGAGTTGGATATCACATCTCATGCTAAAGGAAAGATCTCAGGTTTGGAAGGGGAAGGATTTGGATCTCACATCTCATGTTTTAGGACGGGTGTCAGGTTTGGTATTAGAAGCATTGAGATATCACATTTCATGGTATAGGAAGGATCTCAGGATTGGAATGGGAAGGAGTTGGATATCACATCTCAAGCTATCTCAGGATTGGAATGGGAAGGAGTTTGATATCACATCTCATGCTATCGGAAGGGTCTCAGGTTTGGAATGGGAAGGAGTTGGATATCACATCTCATGTTATAGGAAGGATCTCAGGTTTGGTATTAGAAGCATTGAGATATCACATCTCATGCTATAGGAAGGGTCTCAGGATTGGAATCGTAAGGAGTTGGATACCACATCTCATGCTATAGGAAGGGTCTCAGGTTTGGTATAAGCATTGAGATATCCCATCTCATGCTATAGGAAGGGTCTCAGCATTGGAATCGGAAGGAGTTGTATTTGACATCTCATGCCATAGGAAGGGTCTCAGGTTTGGTATAAGCATTGAGATATCACATCTCTGCTATCGGAAGGGTCTCAGGATTGGAATGGGAAGGAGTTGGATATCACATCTCATGCTAAAGGGAGGGTCTCAGGTTTGGAAGGGGAAGGATTTGGATATCACATCTCATGTTATAGGAAGGATCTCAGGTTTGGTATTAGAAGCATTGAGATATCACATCTCATGCTATCAGAAGGGTCTCAGGATTGGAATGGGAAGGAGTTGGATATCACATCTCATGCTAAAGGGAGGGTCTCAGGTTTGGAAGGGGAAGGATTTTGATATCACATCTCATGTTATAGGAAGGATCTCAGGTTTGGTATTAGAAGCATTGAGATATCACATCTTATGCTATCGGAAGGATCTCAGGTTTGGTATTAGAGGGATTGAGATATCACATCTCATGCTATCGGAAGGGTATCAGGATTGGATTTGGAAGTAGTTGGATATCCCATCTCATGCAATAGGAAGGGTCTCAGGTTGGAATGGGAAGGAGTTGGATATCACATCTCATGTTATAGGAAGGGTCTCAGGATTGGAATGGGAAATACTTCGATATCACATCTCATGCTAAAGGGAGGGTCTCAGGTTTGGAAGGGGAAGGATTTAGATATCACATCTCGTGTTATAGGAAGGGTCTCAGGATTGGAATGGGAAGGGGTTTTATATGACATCTCATGCCATAGGAAGGATCTCAGGTTTGGTATTAGAAGCATTGAGACATCACATCTCATGTTATAGGAAGTGTCTCAGGATTGGAATGGCAAGGAGTTGGATATCACATCTCATGCTATAGGAAGGGTCTCAGGTTTGGTATGAGCATTGAGATATCACATCTCATGCTATAGGAAGGGTCTCAGGATTGGAATGGGAAGGAGTTGTATATGACATCTCATGCCATTGGAAGGGTCTCAGGATTGGTATAAGCATTGAGATATCACATCTCTGCTATCGGAAGGGTCTCAGGATTGGAATGGGAAGGAGTTGGATATCACATCTCATGCTAAAGGAAGGGTCTCAGTTTTGGTAGAAGCATTGCAATATCACAATTCATGCTATAGGAAGGGTCTCAGGATTGGAATCCGAAGGAGTTGGATATCACATCTCATGCTATAGGAAGGGTCTCAGGTTTGGTATAAGCATTGAAATATCACATCTCTGCTATCGGAAGGGTCTCAGGATTGGAATGGGAAGGACTTAGGTATCACATCTCATGCTATAGGGAAGGTCTCAGTTTTGATATTAGAAGCATTGAGATATCACATCTCATGCTATCGGAAGGGTCTCAGGATTGGAATGGGTGGAGCTGGATATCACATCTCATGCTAAAGGAAGGGTCTCAGGTTTGGAAGGGGAAGGATTTGGATATCACATCTTGTGTTATAGGATGAGTCTCAGGTTTGGTATTAGAAGCATTGTGATATCACATCTCATGCTATAGGAAGTGTCTCAGGATTGGAATGGGAAGGAGTTGGATATCACATCTCATGCTATAGGAAGGGTTTCAGGTTTGGTAGAAGCATTGAGATATCACATCTCATGCTATAGGAAGAGTCTCAGGTTTGGGAAGGGAAGGATTTGGATTTCACATCTCATGTTATAGGATGGTTCTCATGTTTGGTTTTTGAAGCATTGAGATATCACATCTCATGCTATCGGAAGGGTCTCAGGTTTGGTATTAGAAGCATTGAGATATCACATCTCATGCTATAGGAAAGGTCTCCGGATTGGAATGTGAAGGATTTGGATATCACATCTCATGCTAAAGGAAGGGTCTCAGGTTTGGAATGGGAAGGAGTTGGATATGACATCTCTTGTTATAGGGAGGGTCTCAGGATTTGAATGGCAAGGAGTTGGATATCACATCTCATGCCATAGGAAGGGTCTCAGGTTTGGTATAAGCATTGAGATATCACATCTCTGCTATCGGAAGGGTCTCAGGATTGGATTATGAAGGAGTTGGATATCACATCTCATGTTATAGGAAGGGTCTCCGGATTGGAATGTGAAGGATTTGGATATCACATCTCATGCTAAAGGAAGGGTCTCAGGTTTGGAATGGGAAGGAGTTGGATATGACATCTCTTGTTATAGGGAGGGTCTCAGGATTTGAATGGCAAGGAGTTGGATATCACATCTCATGCCATAGGAAGGGTCTCAGGTTTGGTATAAGCATTGAGATATCACATCTCTGCTATCGGAAGGATCTCAGGATTGGATTGGGAAGGAGTTGAATATCCCTTCTCATACTTTAGGAAGGGTCTCAGGTTGGAATGGGAAGGAGTTGGATATCACATCTCATGTTATAGGAAGGATCTCAGGATTGGAATGGGAAGGATTTGGATATCACATCTCTTGCTAAAGGAAGAGTCTCAGGTTTGGAAGGGGAAGGATTTGGATATCATATCTCATGTTATAGGACGGGTCCCAGGTTTGGTATTAGAAGCATTGAGATATCACATCTCATGGTATAGGAAGGGTCTCAGGGTTGGAATGGGAAGGAGTTGGATATCACATCTCATCCAATGGGAAGGGTCTCAGGTTTGGAATGGGAAGGAATTGGATATCACATCTCATGTTATAGGAAGGATCTCAGGTTTGGTATTAGAAGCATTGAAATATCACATCTCATGCTATAGGAAGGGTCTCAGGATTGGAATGTGAAGGATTTGGATATCACATCTCATGCTAAAGGAAGGGTCTCAGGTTTGGTAGAAGCATTGAGATATCACATCTCATGCTATAGGAAGGGTCTCAGGATTTGAATGGTAAGGAGTTGGATATCACATCTCATGCCAGAAGAAGGGTCTCAGGTTTGGTATAAGCATTGAGATATCACATCTCTGCTATCGGAAGGGTCTCAGGATTGGATTGGGAAGGAGTTGGATATCCCTTCTCGTGCTATAGGAAGTGTCTCAGGTTGGAATCTGAAGGAGTTGGATATCACATCTCATGTTATAGGAAGGGTCTCAGGATTGGAATGGGAAGGATTTGCATATCACATCTCTTGCTATAGGAAGGGTCTCGGGATTGGAATGGGAAGGATTTGGATATCACATCTCATGTCATAGGAAGGATCTCAGGTTTGGTATTAGAAGCATTGATATATCACATCTCATGCTATAGGAATGGTCTCAGGATTGGAATGGGTAGGAGTTGGATATTACATTCTTGCTATGGGAAGGGTCTCATGTTTGGAATGAGAAGGAGTTGGATATCACATATGCTATAGGAAGTGTCTCAGGTTTGGAATGGGAAGGAGTTGGATATCACATCTCATGTTATAGGAAGGGTCTCAGGTTTGGTATATGCATTGAGATATCACATCTCTGCTATCGGAAGTGGCTCAGGAATGGAATGGGAAGGAGTTGGATATCCCATCTCATGTTATAGGACGGGTCTCTGGTTTGGTATTAGAATCATTGAGATATCACATCGCATGCTGTAGGAAGGGTCTAAGGATTGGAATGGGATGGACTTGGATATCACATCTCATGCTATAGGTAGGCTCTCAGGATTGGAATGGGAAGGACTTGGATGTGTCATATCTCATGCTATAGGGAGGGTCTCAAGTTTGATATTAGAAGCATTGAGATAACAAATCTCATGATATCGGAAGGGTCTCAGGATTGGAATGGGAAGGAGTTGGATATCACATCTCATGATAAAGGAAGGGTCTAAGGTTTGGAAGGGGAAGGATTTGGATATCACATCTCATGTTATAGGACGGGTCTCAGGTTTGGTATTAGAAGCATTGAGATATCAAGTCTCATGGTATAAGAAGGGTCTCAGAATTGGAATGGGAAGGAGTTGGATATCACATCTCAAGCTATAGGAAGGGTCTCAGGATTGGAATGGGAAGGAGTTTGATATCACATCTCATGCCATACTATGGGTCTCAGGTTTGGGAGAAGCATTGGGATATCACATCTCATGCTATCGGAAGGGTATCAGTATTGGATTTGGAAGGAGTTGGATATCCCATCTCATGCTATAGGAAGGGTCTCAGGTTGGAATGGGAAGGAGTTGGATATCACATTTCATGTTATAGGAAGGGTCTCAGGATTGGTATTAGAGGCCTTGAGATATCACATCTCATGCTATAGGAAGGGTCTCAGGATTGGAATGGGAAGGAGTTGGATATCACATCTCAAGCTATAGGAAGGGTCTCAGGTTTGGTATAAGCATTGAGATATCACATCTCATGCTATAGAAAGGGTCTCAGGATTGGAATGGGAAGGAGTTGGATATCACATCTCATGTTATAGGAAAGATCTCCGGTTTGGTATTAGAAGCATTGAGACATCACATCTCATGTTATAGGAAGGGTCTCAGGATTGGAATGGGAAGAAGTTGGATATCACATCTCATGCTATAGGAAGGGTCTCAGGTTTGGTATAAGCATTGAGATATCACATCTCATGCTATAGGAAGGGTCTCAGGATTGGAATGGGAAGGAGTTGTATGTGACATCTCATGCCATAGGAAGGGTCTCAGGTTTGGTATAAGCATTGAGATATCATATCACATGCTATAGGAAGGGTCTCAGGATTGGAATGGGAAGGACTTGGATATCACATCTCATGCTATAGGCAGGGTCTCAGGTTTGGAAAGGGAAGGAGATGGATATCACATTTCATGTTAGAGGTAGGATCTCAGGTTTGGTATTAGAGGCATTGAGATATCACATCTCATGCTATCAGAAGGGTCTCAGGATTGGAATGGGAAGGAGTTGGATATCACATTTCATGCTAAAGGGAGGGTCTCAGGTTTGGAAGGGGAAGAATTTGGAAATCACATCTCATGTTATAGGAATGATCTCAGGTTTGGTATTAGAAGCATTGAGATATCACATCTCATGCTATCGGAAGGATCTCAGGTTTGGTATTAGAGGCATTGAGATATCACATCTCATGCTATAGGAAGGGTCTCAGGATTGGAATGGGAAGGAGTTGTATGTGACATCTCATGCCATAGGAAGGGTCTCAGGTTTGGTATACGCATTGAGATATCATATCACATGCTATAGGAAGGGTCTCAGGATTGGAATGGGAAGGACTTGGATATCACATCTCATGCTATAGGCAGGGTCTCAGGTTTGGAAAGGGAAGGAGATGGATATCACATTTCATGTTAGAGGTAGGATCTCAGGTTTGGTATTAGAGGCATTGAGATATCACATCTCATGCTATCAGAAGGGTCTCAGGATTGGAATGGGAAGGAGTTGGATATCACATTTCATGCTAAAGGGAGGGTCTCAGGTTTGGAAGGGGAAGGATTTGGAAATCACATCTCATGTTATAGGAATGATCTCAGGTTTGGTATTAGAAGCATTGCGATATCACATCTCATGCTATCGGAAGGATCTCAGGTTTGGTATTAGAGGCATTGAGATATCACATCTCATGCTATCATAAGGGTCTCAGGATTGGAATGGGAAGGAGTTGGATATCACATCTCATGTTATAGGAAGGATCTCAGGTTTGGTATTAGAAGCATTGAGACATCACATCTCATGCTATAGGAAGGGTCTCAGGATTGGAATTGGAAGGAGTTGGATATCACATCTCATGCTATAGGAAGGGTCTCAGGTTTGGTATAAGCATTGCGATATCACATCTCATGCTATAGAAAGGGTCTCAGGATTGGAATGGGAAGGAGTTGGATATCACATCTCATGTTATAGGAAAGATCTCCGGTTTGGTATTAGAAGCATTGAGACATCACATCTCATGTTATAGGAAGGGTCTCAGGATTGGAATGGGAAGAAGTTGGATATCACATCTCATGCTATAGGAAGGGTCTCAGGTTTGGTATAAGCATTGAGATATCACATCTCATGCTATAGGAAGGGTCTCAGGATTGGAATGGGAAGGAGTTGTATGTGACATCTCATGCCATAGGAAGGGTCTCAGGTTTGGTATAAGCATTGAGATATCATATCACATGCTATAGGAAGGGTCTCAGGATTGGAATGGGAAGGACTTGGATATCACATCTCATGCTATAGGCAGGGTCTCAGGTTTGGAAAGGGAAGGAGATGGATATCACATTTCATGTTAGAGGTAGGATCTCAGGTTTGGTATTAGAGGCATTGAGATATCACATCTCATGCTATCAGAAGGGTCTCAGGGTTGGAATGGGAAGGAGTTGGATATCACATTTCATGCTAAAGGGAGGGTCTCAGGTTTGGAAGGGGAAGAATTTGGAAATCACATCTCATGTTATAGGAATGATCTCAGGTTTGGTATTAGAAGCATTGAGATATCACATCTCATGCTATCGGAAGGATCTCAGGTTTGGTATTAGAGGCATTGAGATATCACATCTCATGCTATAGGAAGGGTCTCAGGATTGGAATGGGAAGGAGTTGTATGTGACATCTCATGCCATAGGAAGGGTCTCAGGTTTGGTATAAGCATTGAGATATCATATCACATGCTATAGGAAGGGTCTCAGGATTGGAATGGGAAGGACTTGGATATCACATCTCATGCTATAGGCAGGGTCTCAGGTTTGGAAAGGGAAGGAGATGGATATCACATTTCATGTTAGAGGTAGGATCTCAGGTTTGGTATTAGAGGCATTGAGATATCACATCTCATGCTATCAGAAGGGTCTCAGGATTGGAATGGGAAGGAGTTGGATATCACATCTCATGTTATAGGAAGGATCTCAGGTTTGGTATTAGAAGCATTGAGACATCACATCTCATGCTATAGGAAGGGTCTCAGGATTGGAATTGGAAGGAGTTGGATATCACATCTCATGCTATAGGAAGGGTCTCAGATTTGGTATAAGCATTGAGATATCACATCTCATGCAATAGGAAGGGTCTCAGGATTGGAATGGGAAGGAGTTGTATATGACATCTCAGGCCATAGGAAGGGTCTCAGGTTTGGTATAAGCATTGAGATATCACATCTCATGCTATAGAAAGGGTCTCAGGATTGGAATGGGAAGGAGTTGGATATCACATCTCATGTTATAGGAAAGATCTCCGGTTTGGTATTAGAAGCATTGAGACATCACATCTCATGTTATAGGAAGGGTCTCAGGATTGGAATGGGAAGAAGTTGGATATCACATCTCATGCTATAGGAAGGGTCTCAGGTTTGGTATAAGCATTGAGATATCACATCTCATGCTATAGGAAGGGTCTCAGGATTGGAATGGGAAGGAGTTGTATGTGACATCTCATGCCATAGGAAGGGTCTCAGGTTTGGTATAAGCATTGAGATATCATATCACATGCTATAGGAAGGGTCTCAGGATTGGAATGGGAAGGACTTGGATATCACATCTCATGCTATAGGCAGGGTCTCAGGTTTGGAAAGGGAAGGAGATGGATATCACATTTCATGTTAGAGGTAGGATCTCAGGTTTGGTATTAGCGGCATTGAGATATCACATCTCATGCTATCAGAAGGGTCTCAGGATTGGAATGGGAAGGAGTTGGATATCACATTTCATGCTAAAGAGAGGGTCTCAGGTTTGGAAGGGGAAGAATTTGGAAATCACATCTCATGTTATAGGAATGATCTCAGGTTTGGTATTAGAAGCATTGAGATATCACATCTCATGCTATCGGAAGGATCTCAGGTTTGGTATTAGAGGTATTGAGATATCACATCTCATGCTATAGGAAGGGTCTCAGGATTGGAATGGGAAGGAGTTGTATGTGACATCTCATGCCATAGGAAGGGTCTCAGGTTTGGTATAAGCATTGAGATATCATATCACATGCTATAGGAAGGGTCTCAGGATTGGAATGGGAAGGACTTGGATATCACATCTCATGCTATAGGCAGGGTCTCAGGTTTGGAAAGGGAAGGAGATGGATATCACATTTCATGTTAGAGGTAGGATCTCAGGTTTGGTATTAGAGGCATTGAGATATCACATCTCATGCTATCAGAAGGGTCTCAGGATTGGAATGGGAAGGAGTTGGATATCACATTTCATGCTAAAGGGAGGGTCTCAGGTTTGGAGGGGAAGGATTTGGAAATCACATCTCATGTTATAGGAATGATCTCAGGTTTGGTATTAGAAGCATTGCGATATCACATCTCATGCTATCGGAAGGATCTCAGGTTTGGTATTAGAGGCATTGAGATATCACATCTCATGCTATCATAAGGGTCTCAGGATTGGAATGGGAAGGAGTTGGATATCACATCTCATGTTATAGGAAGGATCTCAGGTTTGGTATTAGAAGCATTGAGACATCACATCTCATGCTATAGGAAGGGTCTCAGGATTGGAATTGGAAGGAGTTGGATATCACATCTCATGCTATAGGAAGGGTCTCAGATTTGGTATAAGCATTGAGATATCACATCTCATGCAATAGGAAGGGTCTCAGGATTGGAATGGGAAGGAGTTGTATATGACATCTCAGGCCATAGGAAGGGTCTCAGGTTTGGTATAAGCATTGAGATATCACATCTCTGCTATCGGAAGGGTCTCAGGATTGGAATGGGAAGGAGTTGGATATCCCATCTCATGTTATAGGAAGGGTCTCAGGTTTGGTATTAGAAGCATTGAGATATCACATCTCATGCTATAGGAAGGGTCTCAGGATTGGAATGGGGAGGACTTGGATGTCACATCTCATGCTATAGGGAGGGTCTCAAGTTTGATATTAGAAGCATTGAGATAACTAATCTCATGATATCGGAAGGGTCTCAGGATTGGAATGGGAAGGAGTTGGATATCACATCTCATGATAAAGGAAGGGTCTAAGGTTTGGAAGGGGAAGGATTTGGATATCACATCTCATGTTATAGGACGGGTCTCAGGTTTGGTATTAGAAACATTGAGATATCAAGTCTCATGGTATAGGAAGGGTCTCAGAATTGGAATGGGAAGGAGTTGGATATCACATCTCAAGCTATAGGAAGGGTCTCAGGATTGGAATGGGAAGGAGTTTGATATCACATCTCATGCCATAGTATGGGTCTCAGGTTTGGTAGAAGCATTTGGGATATCACATCTCATGCTATCGGAAGGGTCTCAGGATTGGAATGAGAAGGAGTTGGATATCACATCTCAAGCTATAGGAAGGGTCTCAGGTTTGGTATAAGCATTGAGATATCACATCTCATGCTATAGGAAGGGTCTCAGGATTGGAATGGGAAGGAGTTGGATATCACATCTCATGTTATAGGAAAGATCTCAGGTTTGGTATTAGAAGCATTGAGACATCACATCTCATGTTATAGGAAGGGTCTCAGGATTGGAATGGGAAGAAGTTGGATATCACATCTCATGCTATAGGAAGGGTCTCAGGTTTGGAAGGGGACGGAGTTGGATATCCAATCTCATGTTATAGGACTGGTCTCAGGTTTGGTATTAGAAGCATTGAGATATCACATTGCATGCTGGAGGAAGGTTCTCAGGTTTTGAATGGGGAGGAATTGGATATCACATCTCATGTCATAGGAAGGATCTCAGGTTTGGTATTAGAAGCATTGAGATATCACATCTCGTGCTATAGGAATGGTCTCAGGATTGGAATGGGAAGGAGTTGGATATTAAATTCTTGCTATAGGAAGGGTCCCAGGTTTGGAACGGGAAGGAGTTGGATATCACATCTCATGTTATAGGAAGGGTCTCAGGTTTGGTATAAGCATTGAGATATCACATCTCTGCTATCGGAAGTGTCTCAGGATTGGAATGGGAAGGAGTTGGATATCCCATCTCATGTTATAGGACGGGTCTCAGGTTTGTTATTAGAATCATTGAGATATCATATTGCATGCTGTAGGAAGGGTCTAAGGATTGGAATGGGAAGGACTTGGATATCACATCTCATGCTATAGGTAGGCTCTCAGGTTTGGAAAGGGAAGGAGTTGGATATCACATCTCATGTTATAGGAAGGGTCTCAGGTTTGGTATAAGCATTGAGATATCACATCTCATGCTATAGGAAGGGTCTCAGGATTGGAATGGGAAGGAGTTGGATATCACATCTCATGCTATAGGAAGGGTCTCAGGTTTGGAAGGGGAAGGAGTTGGATATCCAATCTCATGTTATAGGACTGGTCTCAGGTTTGGTATTAGAAGCATTGAGATATCATATCTCATGCTATAGGAATGGTCTCAGGATTGGAATGGGAAGGAGTTGGATATTACATTCTTGCTATAGGAAGGGTCTCATGTTTGGAATGGGAAGGAGTTGGATATCACATATGCTATAGGAAGGGTCTCAGCTTTGGAACGGGAAGGAGTTGGATATCACATCTCATGTTATAGGAAGGGTCTCAGGTTTGGTATAAGCATTGAGATATCACATCTCTGCTATCAGAAGTGTCTCAGGATTGGAATGGGAAGGAGTTGGATATCCCATCTCATGTTATAGGACGGGTCTCAGGTTTGGAAAGGGAAGGAGTTGGATATCACATTTCATGTTAGAGGAAGGATCTCAGGTTTGGTATTAGAGGCATTGAGATATCACATCTCATGCTATAGGGAGGGTCTCAAGTTTGATATTAGAAGCATTGAGATATCACATCTCATGCTATAGGAAGGGTCTCAGGATTGGAATGGGAAGGAGTTGGATATCACATCTCATGCTATAGGAAGGGTCTCAGGTTTGGTATAAGCAGTGAGATATCACATCTCATGCTATAGGAAGTGTCTCAGGATGGGAATGGGAAGGAGTTGGATATCACATCTCATGTCATAGGAAGGATCTCAGGTTTGGTATTAGAAGCATTGAGATATCACATCTCATGATATCGGAAGGGTCTCAGGATTGGAATGGGAAGGAGTTGGATATCACATCTCATGATAAAGGAAGGGTCTAAGGTTTGGAAGGGGAAGGATTTGGATATCACATCTCATGTTATAGGACGGGTCTCAGGATTGGAATGGGAAGGACTTGGATATCACATCTCATGCTATAGGAAGTCTCTCAGGTTTGGAAGGGGAAAGAGTTGGATATCACATTTCATGTTAGAGGTAGGATCTTGGTATTAGAGGCATTGAGATATCACATTTCATGCTATCAGAAGGGTCTCAGGAATGGAATGGGAAGGAGTTGGATATCACATCTCATGCTAAAGGGAGGGTCTCAGGTTTGGAAGGGGAAGGAGTTGGATATCACATCTCATGCTATAGATAGGCACTCAAGTTTGAAAAGGGAAGGAGTTGGATATCACATCTCATGCTATAGGAAGGGTCTCAGGATTGGAATGGGAAATAGTTGGATATCACATCTCATGCTATAGGAAGGGTCTCAGGTTTGGTATAAGCATTGAGATATCACATCTCATGCTATAGGACGGGTCTCAGGATTGGAATGGAAGGAGTTGGATATCACATCTCATGTTATAGGAAGGATCTCAGGTTTGGTATTAGAAGCATTGAGACATCACATCTCATGCTATAGGAAGGGTCTCAGGATTGGAATTGGAAGGAGTTGTATATGACATCTCAGGCCATAGGAAGGGTCTCAGGTTTGGTATAGGCATTGAGATATCACATCTCTGCTATCGGAAGGGTCTCAGGATTGGAATGGGAAGGAGTTGGATATCCCATCTCATGTTATAGGAAGGGTCTCAGGTTTGGTATTAGAAGCATTGAGATATCACATCTCATGCTATAGGAAGGGTCTCAGGATTGGAATGGGGAGGACTTGGATGTCACATCTCATGCTATAGGGAGGGTCTCAAGTTTGATATTAGAAGCATTGAGATAACTAATCTCATGATATCGGAAGGGTCTAAGGTTTGGAAGGGGAAGGATTTGGATATCACATCTCATGTTATAGGACGGGTCTCAGGTTTGGTATTAGAAACATTGAGATATCAAGTCTCATGGTATAGGAAGGGTCTCAGAATTGGAATGGGAAGGAGTTGGATATCACATCTCAAGCTATAGGAAGGGTCTCAGGATTGGAATGGGAAGGAGTTTGATATCACATCTCATGCCATAGTATGGGTCTCAGGTTTGGTAGAAGCATTTGGGATATCACATCTCATGCTATCGGAAGGGTCTCAGGATTGGAATGAGAAGGAGTTGGATATCACATCTCAAGCTATAGGAAGGGTCTCAGGTTTGGTATAAGCATTGAGATATCACATCTCATGCTATAGGAAGGGTCTCAGGATTGGAATGGGAAGGAGTTGGATATCACATCTCATGTTATAGGAAAGATCTCAGGTTTGGTATTAGAAGCATTGAGACATCACATCTCATGTTATAGGAAGGGTCTCAGGATTGGAATGGGAAGAAGTTGGATATCACATCTCATGCTATAGGAAGGGTCTCAGGTTTGGAAGGGGACGGAGTTGGATATCCAATCTCATGTTATAGGACTGGTCTCAGGTTTGGTATTAGAAGCATTGAGATATCACATTGCATGCTGGAGGAAGGTTCTCAGGTTTGGAATGGGGAGGAATTGGATATCACATCTCATGTCATAGGAAGGATCTCAGGTTTGGTATTAGAAGCATTGAGATATCACATCTCATGCTATAGGAATGGTCTCAGGATTGGAATGGGAAGGAGTTGGATATTACATTCTTGCTATAGGAAGGGTCCCAGGTTTGGAACGGGAAGGAGTTGGATATCACATCTCATGTTATAGGAAGGGTCTCAGGTTTGGTATAAGCATTGAGATATCACATCTCTGCTATCGGAAGTGTCTCAGGATTGGAATGGGAAGGAGTTGGATATCCCATCTCATGTTGTAGGACGGGTCTCAGGTTTGTTATTAGAATCATTGAGATATCATATTGCATGCTGTAGGAAGGGTCTAAGGATTGGAATGGGAAGGACTTGGATATCACATCTCATGCTATAGGTAGGCTCTCAGGTTTGGAAAGGGAAGGAGTTGGATATCACATCTCATGTTATAGGAAGGGTCTCAGGTTTGGTATAAGCATTGAGATATCACATCTCATGCTATAGGAAGGGTCTCAGGATTGGAATGGGAAGGAGTTGGATATTACATTCTTGCTATAGGAAGGGTCTCATGTTTGGAATGGGAAGGAGTTGGATATCACATATGCTATAGGAAGGGTCTCAGCTTTGGAACGGGAAGGAGTTGGATATCACATCTCATGTTATAGGAAGGGTCTCAGGTTTGGTATAAGCATTGAGATATCACATCTCTGCTATCAGAAGTGTCTCAGGATTGGAATGGGAAGGAGTTGGATATCCCATCTCATGTTATAGGACGGGTCTCAGGTTTGGAAAGGGAAGGAGTTGGATATCACATTTCATGTTAGAGGAAGGATCTCAGGTTTGGTATTAGAGGCATTGAGATATCACATCTCATGCTATAGGGAGGGTCTCAAGTTTGATATTAGAAGCATTGAGATATCACATCTCATGCTATAGGAAGGGTCTCAGGATTGGAATGGGAAGGAGTTGGATATCACATCTCATGCTATAGGAAGGGTCTCAGGTTTGGTATAAGCAGTGAGATATCACATCTCATGCTATAGGAAGTGTCTCAGGATGGGAATGGGAAGGAGTTGGATATCACATCTCATGTCATAGGAAGGATCTCAGGTTTGGTATTAGAAGCATTGAGATATCACATCTCATGATATCGGAAGGGTCTCAGGATTGGAATGGGAAGGAGTTGGATATCACATCTCATGATAAAGGAAGGGTCTAAGGTTTGGAAGGGGAAGGATTTGGATATCACATCTCATGTTATAGGACGGGTCTCAGGATTGGAATGGGAAGGACTTGGATATCACATCTCATGCTATAGGAAGTCTCTCAGGTTTGGAAGGGGAAAGAGTTGGATATCACATTTCATGTTAGAGGTAGGATCTTGGTATTAGAGGCATTGAGATATCACATTTCATGCTATCAGAAGGGTCTCAGGAATGGAATGGGAAGGAGTTGGATATCACATCTCATGCTAAAGGGAGGGTCTCAGGTTTGGAAGGGGAAGGAGTTGGATATCACATCTCATGCTATAGATAGGCACTCAGGTTTGGAAAGGGAAGGAGTTGGATATCACATCTCATGCTATAGGAAGGGTCTCAGGATTGGAATGGGAAATAGTTGGATATCACATCTCATGCTATAGGAAGGGTCTCAGGTTTGGTATAAGCATTGAGATATCACATCTCATGCTATAGGACGGGTCTCAGGATTGGAATGGAAGGAGTTGGATATCACATCTCATGTTATAGGAAGGATCTCAGGTTTGGTATTAGAAGGATTGAGACATCACATCTCATGCTATAGGAAGGGTCTCAGGATTGGAATGGGAAGGAGTTGGATATCACATCTCATGCTATAGGAAGGGTCTCAGGTTTGGTATAAGCATTGAGATATCACATCTCATGCTATAGGAAGGGTCTCAGGATTGGAATGGGAAGGAGTTGTATATGACATCTCATGCCGTAGGAAGGGTCTCAGGTTTGGTATAAGCATTGAGATATCACTTCTCATGCTGTAGGAAGTGTCTCAGGATTGGAATGGGAAGGAGTTGGATATCACATCTCATGTTATAGGAAGGATCTCAGGTTTGGTATTAGAAGCATTGAGACATCACATCTCATGCTATAGGAAGGGTCTCAGGATTGGAATGGGAAGGAGTTGGATATCCCATCTTATGTTATAGGAAGGGTCTCAGGTTTGGTATTAGAAGCATTGAGATATCACATCTCATGCTATAGGAAGGGTCTCAGGATTGGAATGGGAAGGACTTGGATATCACATCTCATGCTATAGGGAGGGTCTCACTTTTGGAAAGGGAAGGAGTTGGATATCAAATTTCATGTTAGAGGTAGGTTCTCAGGTTTGGTATTAGATGCATTGAGATATCACATCTCATGCTATCAGAAGGGTCTCATGATTGGAATGGGAAGCAGTTGGATATCACATCTCATGCTAAAGGGAGGGTCTCATGTTTGGAAGGGGAAGGATTTGGATATCACATCTCATGTCATAGGAAGGATCTCAGGTTTGGTATTAGAAGCATTGAGATATCACATCTCTGCTATCGGAAGTGGCTCAGGATTGGAATGGGAAGGAGTTGGATATCCCATCTCATGTTATAGGACGGGTCTCTGGTTTGGTATAAGCATTGAGATATCAGATCTCATGCTATAGGAAGGGTCTCAGGATTGGAATGGCAAGGATTTGGATATCACATCTCATGCTAAAGGGAGGGTCTCAGGTTTGGAATGGGAAGGATTTGGATATCACATCTCATGTTATCGGAAGGATCTCAGGTTTGGTATTAGAAGTATTGAGATATCATATCTCATGCTATAGGAAGGGTCTCAGGACTGGAATGGGAAGGAGTTGGATATCACATCTCATGCTAAAGGAAGGGTCTCAGGTTTGGTAGAAGCATTGAGATATCACATCTCATGCTATAGGAAGGGTCTGAGGATCGGAATGGGAAGGACTTAGATATCACATATCATGCTATAGGGAGGGTCTCAGTTTTGATATTAGAAGCATTGAGATATCACATCTTATGCTATCGGAAGTGTCTCAGGATTGGAATGGGAAGGAGCTGGATATCACATCTCATGCTAAAGGAAGGGTCTCAGGTTTGGAAAGGGAAGGAGTTGGATATCACATCTCATGTTATAGGAAGGGTCTCAGGTTTGGTATAAGCATTGAGATATCACATCTCTGCTATCGGAAGTGTCTCAGGATTGGAATGGGAAGGAGTTGGATATCCCATCTCATGCTATAGATAGGCTGTCAGGTTTGGAAAGGAAAGGAGTTGGATATCACATCTCATGCTATAGGAAGGGTCTCAGGTTTGGTATAAGCATTGAGATATCACATCTCATGCTATAGGAAGTGTCTCAGGATTGGAATGGAAGGAGTTGGATATCACATCTCATGATATAGGAAGGATCTCAGGTTTGGTATTAGAAGCATTGAGACATCACGTCTCGTGCTATAGGAAGGGTCTCAGGATTTGAATGGGAAGGAGTAGGATATCACATCTCATGCTAAAGGGAGGGTCTCAGGTTTGGAAGGGGAAGGATTTGGATATTACATCTCGTGTTATAGGAATGATCTCAGGTTTGGTATTAGAAGCATTGAGATATCACATCTCATGCTATCGGAAGGATCTCAGGTTTGGTGTTAGAAGCATTGAGATATCAAATCTCATGCTATAGGAAGGGTCTCAGGATTGGAATGGGAAGGAGTTGGATATCACATCTCATGCTATAGGAAGGGTCTCAGGATTGGAATGGGAAGGAGTTGTATATGACATCTCATGCCACAGGAAGGGTCTCAGGTTTGGTATAAGCATTGAGATATCACATCTCTGCTATCGGAAGGGTCTCAGGATTGGAATGGGAAGGAGTTGGATATCCCATCTTATGTTATAGGAAGGGTCTCAGGTTTGGTATTAGAAGCATTGAGATATCACATCTCATGCTATAGGAAGTGTCTCAGGATTGGAATGGGAAGGACTTGGATATCACATCTCATGCTATACGGAGGGTCTCACGTTTGGAAAGGGAAGGAGTTGGATATCACATTTCATGTTAGAGGTAGGATCTCAAGTTTGGTATTAGAGGCATTGAGATATCACATCTCATGCTATCAGAAGGGTCTCAGGATTGGAATGGGAAGGAGTTGGATATCACATCTCTTATTATACGAAGGATCTCAGGTTTGGTATTAGAAGCATTAAGATATGACATCTCATGCTATTGGAAGGATCTCAGGTTTGGTATTAGAGGCATTGAGATATCACATCTCATGCTAAAGGGAGGGTCTCAGGTTTGGAAGGGGAAGGATTTGGATATCACATCTCATGCTATAGGAAGGGTTTCAGGTTTGGAACGGGAAGGAGTTGGATATCACATCTCATGTTATAGGAAGAGTCTCGGGTTTGGTATAAGCATTGAGATATCACATCTCTTATTATAGGAAGGATCACAAGTTTGGTATTAGAAGCATTGAGATATCACATCTCATGCTATCGAAAGGGTCTCAGGATTGGAATGGGAAGGAGTTGGATATCACATCTCATGCTATAGGAAGGGTTTCAGGTTTGGAACGGGAAGGAGTTGGATATCACATCTCATGTTATAGGAAGAGTCTCGGGTTTGGTATAAGCATTGAGATATCACATCTCTGCTATCGGAGGTGTCTCAGGATTGGGATGGGAAGGAATTGGTTATCACATCTCATGCTATAGGAAGGGTATCAGGTTTGGAAAGGGAAGGAGTTGGATATCCCATCTCATGTTATAGGACGGGTCTCAGGTTTGATATTAGAAGCATTGAGATATCACATCGCATGCTTTAGGAAGGGTCTCAGGTTTGGAATGGGAAGGATTTGGATATCACATTTCATGTCATAGGAAGGATCTCAGGTTTGGTATTAGAAGCATTGATATATCACATCTCATGCTATAGGAATGGTCTCAGGATTGGAATGGGTAGGAGTTGGATATTACATTCTTGCTATAGGAAGGGTCTCATGTTTGGAATGGGAAGCAGTTGGATATCACATATGCTATAGGAAGTGTCTCAGGTTTGGAACGGGAATGAGTTGGATATCACATCTCATGTTATAGGAAGGGTCTCAGGTTTGGTATAAGCATTGAGATATCACATCTCTGCTATCGGAAGTGGCTCAGGATTGGAATGGGAAGGAGTTGGATATCCCATCTCATGTTATAGGACGGGTCTCTGGTTTGGTATAAGCATTGAGATATCACATCTCCTGCTATAGGAAGGGTCTCAGGATTGGAATGGGAAGGAGTTGGATATCCCATCTCATGTCATAGGACGGGTCTCTGGTTTGGTATAAGCATTGAGATATCACATCTCATGCTATAGGAAGGGTCTCAGGATTGGAATGGGAAGGATTTGGATATCACATCTCATGCTATAGGAAGGGTCTCAGGTTTGGTATACGCATGGAGATATCACTTCTCATGCTATAGGAAGGGTCTCAGGATTGGAATGGGAAGGAGTTGGATATCACATCCCATGCTATAGGAAGGGTCTCAGGTTTGGTATAAGCATGGAGATATCACTTCTCATGCTATAGGAAGGGTCTCAGGATTGGAATGGGAAGGAGTTGGATATCACATCTCATGTTATAGGAAGGATCTCAGGTTTGGTATTAGAAGCATTGAGATATCACATTTCATGCTATCAGAAGGGTCTCAGGATTGGAATGGGAAGCAGTTGGATATCACATCTCATGCTAAAGGGAGGGTCTCAGGTTTGGAAGGGGAAGGATTTGGATATCACATCTCATGTTATCGGAAGGATCTCAGGTTTGGTATTAGAAGTATTGAGATATCATATCTCATGCTATAGGAAGGGTCTCAGGACTGGAATGGGAAGGAGTTGGATATCACATCTCATGCTAAAGGAAGGGTCTCAGGTTTGGGAGAAGCATTGAGATATCACATCTCATGCTATAGGAAGGGTCTCAGGATTGGAATGGGAAGGACTTAGATATCACATATCATGCTATAGGGAGGGTCTCAGTTTTTATATTAGAAGCATTGAGATATCACATCTCATGCTATCGGAACTGTCTCAGGATTGGAATGGGAAGGAGCTGGATATCACATCTCATGCTAAAGGAAGGGTCTCAGGTTTGGAACGGGAAGGAGTTGGATATCACATCTCATGTTATAGGAAGGGTCTCAGGTTTGGTATAAGCATTGAGATATCACATCTCTGCTATCAGAAGTGTCTCAGGATTGGAATGGGAAGGAGTTGGATATCCCATCTCATGTTATAGGACGGGTCTCAGGTTTGTTATTAGAATCATTGAGATATCATATTGCATGCTGTTAGAAGGGTCTAAGGATTGAAAAGGGAAGGACTTGGATATCACATCTCATGCTATAGATAGGCTCTCAGGTTTGGAACGGGAAGGAGTTGGATATCACATTTCATGTTAGAGGAAGGATCTCAGGTTTTGTATTAGAAGCATTGAGATATCACATCTCATGCTATAGGAAGGGTCTCAGGATTGGAATGGGAAGGACTTGGATATCACATCTCATGCTATAGGAAGGGTCTCAGGTTTGGTATAAGCATTGAGATATCACATCTCATGCTGTAGGATGGGACTCAGGATTGGAATGGAAGGAGTTGGATATCACATCTCATGTTATAGGAAGGATCTCAGGTTTGGTATTAGAAGCATTGAGAAATCACATCTCATGCTATAGGAAGGGTCTCAGGATTGGAATGGGAAGGAGTTGGATATCACATCTCATGCTATAGGAAGGGTCTCAGGTTTGGAATAAGCATTGAGATATCATATCTCATGCTATAGGAAGGGTCTCAGGCTTGGAATGGGAAGGAGTTGGATATCCCATCTCATGTTATAGGAAGAGTCTCAGGTTTGGTATTAGAAGCATTGAGATATCACATCTCATGCTATAGGAAGTGTCTCAGGATTGGAATGGGAAGGACTTGGATATCACATCTCATGCTATAGGGAGGGTCTCAAGTTTGATATTAGAAGCATTGAGATATCACATCTCATGCTATAGGAAGGGTCTCAGGATTGGAATGGGAAGGACTTGGATATCACATCTCATGCTATAGGGAGGGTCTCAAGTTTGATATTAGAAGCATTGAGATATCACATCTCATGCTATAGGAAGGGTCTCAGGTTTGGTATAAGCAGTGAGATATCACATCTCATGCTATAAGAAGGGTCTCAGGATTGGAATGGGAAGGAGTTGGATATCACATCTCATGTTATAGGAAGGATCTCAGGTTTGGTATAAGCATTGAGATATCACATATCTGCTATCGGAAGGGTCTCAGGATTGGAATGGGAAGGAGTTGGATATTCCCATCTCATGTTATAGGAAGGGTCTCAGGATTGGAATGGGAAGGAGTTGGATATCACATCTCATGCTATAGGAAGGGTCTCAGGTTTGGAACGGGAAGGAGTTGGATATCACATCTCATGTTATAGGAAGAGTCTCAGGTTTGGTATAAGCATTGAGATATCACATCTCTGCTATCGGAGGTGTCTCAGGATTGGGATGGGAAGGAATTGGATATCACATCTCATGCTATAGGAAGGGTATCACGTTTGGAACGGGAAGGAGTTGGATATCCCATCTCATGTTATAGGACGGGTCTCAGGTTTGATATTAGAAGCATTGAGATATCACATCGCATGCTGTAAGAAGGGTCTCAGGATTGGAATGGGAAGGAGTTGGATATCACATCTCATGCTAAAGGAAGGGTCTCAGGTTTGGTATAAGCATTGAGATATCATATCTCATGCTATAGGAAGGGTCTCAGGATTGGAATGGGAAGGACTTGGATATCACATCTCATGCTATAGGGAGGGTCTCAAGTTTGATATTAGAAGCATTGAGATATCACATCTCATGCTATAGTAAGGGTCTCAGGATTGGAATGGGAAGGAGTTGGATATCACATCTCATGCTATAGGAAGGGTCTCAGGTTTGGTATAAGCAGTGAGATATCACATGAAGTGTCTCAGGATGGGAATTGGGAAGGAGTTGGATATCACATCTCATGTCATAGGAAGGATCTCAGGTTTGGTATTAGAAGCATTGAGATATCACATCTCATGATATCGGAAGGGTCTCAGGATTGGAATGGGAAGGAGTTGGATATCACATCTCATGATAAAGGAAGGGTCTAAGATTTGGAAGGGGAAGGATTTGGATATCACATCTCATGTTATAGGACGGGTCTCAGGTTTGGTATTAGAAGCATTGAGATATCAAGTCTCATGGTATAGGAAGGGTCTCAGAATTGGAATGGGAAGGAGTTGGATATCACATCTCAAGCTATAGGAAGGGTCTCAGGATTGGAATGGGAAGGACTTGGATATCACATCTCATGCTATAGGAAGTCTCTCAGGTTTGGAAGGGGAAAGAGTTGGATATCACATTTCATGTTAGAGGTAGGATCTCAGGTTTGGTATTAGAAGCATTGAGATATCACATCTCATGCTATCAGAAGGGTCTCAGGAATGGAATGGGAAGGAGTTGGATATCACATCTCATGCTAAAGGGAGGGTCTCAGGTTTGGAAGGGGAAGGATTTGGATATCACATCTCATGCTATAGATAGGCTCTCAGGTTTGGAAAGGGAAGGAGTTGGATATCACATCTCATGCTATAGGAAGGGTCTCAGGATTGGAATGGGAAATAGTTGGATATCACATCTCATGCTATAGGAAGGGTCTCAGGTTTGGTATAAGCATTGAGATATCACATCTCATGCTATAGGACGGGTCTCAGGATTGGAATGGAAGGAGTTGGATATCACATCTCATGTTATAGGAAGGATCTCAGGTTTGGTATTAGAAGGATTGAGACATCACATCTCATGCTATAGGAAGGGTCTCAGGATTGGAATTGGAAGGAGTTGGATATCACATCTCATGCTATAGGAAGGGTCTCAGGTTTGGTATAAGCATTGAGATATCACATCTCATGCTACAGGAAGGGTCTCAGGATTGGAATGGGAAGGAGTTGTATATGACATCTCATGCCACCAGAAGTGTCTCAGGTTTGGTATAAGCATTGAGATATCACATCTCTGCTATCGGAAGGGTCTCAGGATTGGAATGGGAAGGAGTTGGATATCCCATCTTATGTTATAGGAAGGGTCTCAGGTTTGGTATTAGAAGCATTGAGATATCACATCTCATGCTATAGGAAGGGTCTCAGGATTGGAATGGGAAGGACTTGGATATCACATCTCATGCTATAGGGAGGGTCTCACGTTTGGAAAGGGAAGGAGTTGGATATCAAATTTCATGTTAGAAGTAGGTTCTCAGGTTTGGTATTAGAGGCATTGAGATATCAAATCTCTGATATCGGAAGTGGCTCAGGATTGGAATGGGAAGGAGTTGGATATCCCATCTCATGTTATAGGACGGGTCTCTGGTTTGGTATAAGCATTGAGATATCACATCTCATGCTATAGGAAGGGTCTCAGGATTGGAATGGGAAGGATTTGGATATCACATCTCATGCAATAGGAAGGGTCTCAGGTTTGGTATACGCATGGAGATATCACTTCTCATGCTATAGGAAGGGTCTCAGGATTGGAATGGGAAGGAGTTGGATATCACATCTCATGTTATAGGAAGGATCTCAGGTTTGGTATTAGAAGCATTGAGATATCACATCTCATGCTATCAGAAGGGTCTCAGGATTGGAATGGGAAGGAGTTGGATATCACATCTCATGCTAAAGGGAGGGTCTCAGGTTTGGAATGGGAAGGATTTGGATATCACATCTCATGTTATCGGAAGGATCTCAGGTTTGGTATTAGAAGCATTGAGATATCATATCTCATGCTATAGGAAGGGTCTCAGGACTGGAATGGGAAGGAGTTGGATATCACATCTCATGCTAAAGGAAGGGTCTCAGGTTTGGTAGAAGCATTGAGATATCACATCTCATGCTATAGGAAGGGTCTGATGATTGGAATGGGAAGGACTTAGATATCACATATCATGCTATAGGGAGGGTCTCCGTTTTGATATTAGAAGCATTGAGATATCACATCTTATGCTATCGGAAGTGTCTCAGGATTGGAATGGGGAGGAGCTGGATATCACATCTCATGCTAAAGGAAGGGTCTCAGGTTTGGAATGGGAAGGAGTTGGATATCACATCTCATGTTATAGGAAGGGTCTCAGGTTTGGTATAAGCATTGAGATATCACATCTCTGCTATCAGAAGTGTCTCAGGATTGGAATGGGAAGGAGTTGGATATCCCATCTCATGTTATAGGACGGGTCTCAGGTTTGGAAAGGGAAGGAGTTGGATATCACATTTCATGTTAGAGGAAGGATCTCAGGTTTGGTATTAGAGGCATTGAGATATCACATCTCATGCTATAGGGAGGGTCTCAAGTTTGATATTAGAAGCATTGAGATATCACATCTCATGCTATAGGAAGGGTCTCAGGATTGGAATGGGAAGGAGTTGGATATCACATCTCATGCTATAGGAAGGGTCTCAGGTTTGGTATAAGCAGTGAGATATCACATCTCATGCTATAGGAAGTGTCTCAGGATGGGAATGGGAAGGAGTTGGATATCACATCTCATGTCATAGGAAGGATCTCAGGTTTGGTATTAGAAGCATTGAGATATCACATCTCATGATATCGGAAGGGTCTCAGGATTGGGATGGGAAGGAGTTGGATATCACATCTCATGATAAAGGAAGGGTCTAAGGTTTGGAAGGGGAAGGATTTGGATATCGCATCTCATGTTATAGGACGGGTCTCAGGATTGGAATGGGAAGGACTTGGATATCACATCTCATGCTATAGGAAGTCTCTCAGGTTTGGAAGGGGAAAGAGTTGGATATCACATTTCATGTTAGAGGTAGGATCTTGGTATTAGAGGCATTGAGATATCACATTTCATGCTATCAGAAGGGTCTCAGGAATGGAATGGGAAGGAGTTGGATATCACATCTCATGCTAAAGGGAGGGTCTCAGGTTTGGAAGGGGAAGGAGTTGGATATCACATCTCATGCTATAGATAGGCACTGAGGTTTGGAAAGGGAAGGAGTTGGATATCACATCTCATGCTATAGGAAGGGTCTCAGGATTGGAATGGGAAATAGTTGGATATCACATCTCATGCTATAGGAAGGGTCTCAGGTTTGGTATAAGCATTGAGATATCACATCTCATGCTATAGGACGGGTCTCAGGATTGGAATGGAAGGAGTTGGATATCACATCTCATGTTATAGGAAGGATCTCAGGTTTGGTATTAGAAGGATTGAGACATCATATCTCATGCTATAGGAAGGGTCTCAGGATTGGAATGGGAAGGAGTTGGATATCACATCTCATGCTATAGGAAGGGTCGCAGGTTTGGTATAAGCATTGAGATATCACATCTCATGCTATAGGAAGGGTCTCAGGATTGGAATGGGAAGGAGTTGTATATGACATCTCATGCCGTAGGAAGGGTCTCAGGTTTGGTATAAGCATTGAGATATCACTTCTCATGCTATAGGAAGTGTCTCAGGATAGGAATGGGAAGGAGTTGGATATCACATCTCATGTTATAGGAAGGATCTCAGGTTTGGTATTAGAAGCATTGAGACATCACATCTCATGCTATAGGAAGGGTCTCAGGATTGGAATGGGAAGGAGTTGGATATCCCATCTTATGTTATAGGAAGGGTCTCAGGTTTGGTATTAGAAGCATTGAGATATCACATCTCATGCTATAGGAAGGGTCTCAGTATTGGAATGGGAAGGACTTGGATATCACATCTCATGCTATAGGGAGGGTCTCACGTTTGGAAAGGGAAGGAGTTGGATATCAAATTTCATGTTAGAGGTAGGTTCTCAGGTTTGGTATTAGAGGCATTGAGATATCACATCTCATGCTATCAGAAGGGTCTCAGGATTGGAATGGGAAGCAGTTGGATATCACATCTCGTGCTAAAGGGAGGGTCTCATGTTTGGAAGGGGAAGGATTTGGATATCACATCTCATGTCATAGGAAGGATCTCAGGTTTGGTATTAGAAGCATTGAGATATCACATCTCTGCTATCGGAAGTGGCTCAGGATTGGAATGGGAAGGAGTTGGATATCCCATCTCATGTTATAGGACGGGTCTCTGGTTTGGTATAAGCATTGAGATATCAGATCTCATGCTATAGGAAGGGTCTCAGGATTGGAATGGCAAGGATTTGGATATCACATCTCATGCTATAGGAAGGGTCTCAGGTTTGGTATACGCATGGAGATATCACTTCTCATGCTATAGGAAGGGTCTCAGGATTGGAATGGGAAGGAGTTGGATATCACATCTCATGTTATAGGAAGGATCTCAGGTTTGGTATTAGAAGCATTGAGATATCACATCTCATGCTATCAGAAGGGTCTCGGGATTGGAATGGGAAGGAGTTGGATATCACATCTCATGCTAAAGGGAGGGTCTCAGGTTTGGAATGGGAAGGATTTGGATATCACATCTCATGTTATCGGAAGGATCTCAGGTTTGGTATTAGAAGTATTGAGATATCATATCTCATGCTATAGGAAGGGTCTCAGGACTGGAATGGGAAGGAGTTGGATATCACATCTCATGCTAAAGGAAGGGTCTCAGTTTTGATATTAGAAGCATTGAGATATCACATCTTATGCTATCGGAAGTGTCTCAGGATTGGAATGGGAAGGAGCTGGATATCACATCTCATGCTAAAGGAAGGGTCTCAGGTTTGGAACGGGAAGGAGTTGGATATCACATCTCATGTTATAGGAAGGGTCTCAGGTTTGGTATAAGCATTGAGATATCACATCTCTGCTATCGGAAGTGTCTCAGGATTGGAATGGGAAGGAGTTGGATATCCCATCTCATGCTATAGATAGGCTCTCAGGTTTGGAAAGGGAAGGAGTTGGATATCACATCTCATGCTATAGGAAGGGTCTCAGGATTGGAATGGGAAGTAGTTGGATATCACATCTCATGCTATAGGAAGGGTCTCAGGTTTGGTATAAGCATTGAGATATCACATCTCATGCTATAGGAAGTGTCTCAGGATTGGAATGGAAGGAGTTGGATATCACATCTCATGATATAGGAAGGATCTCAGGTTTGGTATTAGAAGCATTGAGATATCACATCTCATGCTATCGGAAGGATCTCAGGTTTGGTGTTAGAAGCATTGAGATATCAAATCTCATGCTATAGGAAGGGTCTCAGGATTGGAATGGGAAGGAGTTGGATATCACATCTCATGCTATAGGAAGGGTCTCAGGATTGGAATGGGAAGGAGTTGTATATGACATCTCATGCCACAGGAAGGGTCTCAGGTTTGGTATAAGCATTGAGATATCACATCTCTGCTATCGGAAGGGTCTCAGGATTGGAATGGGAAGGAGTTGGATATCCCATCTTATGTTATAGGAAGGGTCTCAGGTTTGGTATTAGAAGCATTGAGATATCACATCTCATGCTATAGGAAGTGTCTCAGGATTGGAATGGGAAGGACTTGGATATCACATCTCATGCTATACGGAGGGTCTCACGTTTGGAAAGGGAAGGAGTTGGATATCACATTTCATGTTAGAGGTAGGATCTCAGGTTTGGTATTAGAGGCATTGAGATATCACATCTCAGGCTATCAGAAGGGTCTCAGGATTGGAATGGGAAGGAGTTGGATATCACATCTCATGTTAGAGGAAGGATCTCAGGTTTGGTATTAGAGGCATTGAGATATCACATCTCATGCTATAGGGAGGGTCTCAAGTTTGATATTAGAAGCATTGAGATATCACATCTCATGCTATAGGAAGGGTCTCAGGATTGGGATGGGAAGGAGTTGGATATCACATCTCATGCTATAGGAAGGGTCTCAGGTTTGGTATAAGCAGTGAGATATCACATCTCATGCTATAGGAAGTGTCTCAGGATGGGAATGGGAAGGAGTTGGATATCACATCTCATGTCATAGGAAGGATCTCAGGTTTGGTATTAGAAGCATTGAGATATCACATCTCATGATATCGGAAGGGTCTCAGGATTGGAATGGGAAGGAGTTGGATATCACATCTCATGATAAAGGAATGGTCTAAGGTTTGGAAGGGGAAGGATTTGGATATCGCATCTCATGTTATAGGACGGGTCTCAGGATTGGAATGGGAAGGACTTGGATATCACATCTCATGCTATAGGAAGTCTCTCAGGTTTGGAAGGGGAAAGAGTTGGATATCACATTTCATGTTAGAGGTAGGATCTTGGTATTAGAGGCATTGAGATATCACATTTCATGCTATCAGAAGGGTCTCAGGAATGGAATGGGAAGGAGTTGGATATCACATCTCATGCTAAAGGGAGGGTCTCAGGTTTGGAAGGGGAAGGAGTTGGATATCACATCTCATGCTATAGATAGGCACTCAGGTTTGGAAAGGGAAGGAGTTGGATATCACATCTCATGCTATAGGAAGGGTCTCAGGATTGGAATGGGAAATAGTTGGATATCACATCTCATGCTATAGGAAGGGTCTCAGGTTTGGTATAAGCATTGAGATATCACATCTCATGCTATAGGACGGGTCTCAGGTTTGGAATGGAAGGAGTTGGATATCACATCTCATGTTATAGGAAGGATCTCAGGTTTGGTATTAGAAGGATTGAGACATCACATCTCATGCTATAGGAAGGGTCTCAGGATTGGAATGGGAAGGAGTTGGATATCACATCTCATGCTATAGGAAGGGTCTCAGGTTTGGTATAAGCATTGAGATATCACATCTCATGCTATAGGAAGGGTCTCAGGATTGGAATGGGAAGGAGTTGTATATGACATCTCATGCCGTAGGAAGGGTCTCAGGTTTGGTATAAGCATTGAGATATCACTTCTCATGCTATAGGAAGTGTCTCAGGATTGGAATGGGAAGGAGTTGGATATCACATCTCATGTTATAGGAAGGATCTCAGGTTTGGTATTAGAAGCATTGAGACATCACATCTCATGCTATAGGAAGGGTCTCAGGATTGGAATGGGAAGGAGTTGGATATCCCATCTTATGTTATAGGAAGGGTCTCAGGTTTGGTATTAGAAGCATTGAGATATCACATCTCATGCTATAGGAAGGGTCTCAGGATTGGAATGGGAAGGACTTGGATATCACATCTCATGCTATAGGGAGGGTCTCACGTTTGGAAAGGGAAGGAGTTGGATATCAAATTTCATGTTAGAGGTAGGTTCTCAGGTTTGGTATTAGAGGCATTGAGATATCACATCTCATGCTATCAGAAGGGTCTCAGGATTGGAATGGGAAGCAGTTGGATATCACATCTCATGCTAAAGGGAGGGTCTCAGGTTTGGAAGGGGAAGGATTTGGATATCACATCTCATGTCATAGGAAGGATCTCAGGTTTGGTATTAGAAGCATTGAGATATCACATCTCTGCTATCGGAAGTGGCTCAGGATTGGAATGGGAAGGAGTTGGATATCCCATCTCATGTTATAGGACGGGTCTCTGGTTTGGTATAAGCATTGAGATATCAGATCTCATGCTATAGGAAGGGTCTCAGGATTGGAATGGCAAGGATTTGGATATCACATCTCATGCTATAGGAAGGGTCTCAGGTTTGGTATACGCATGGAGATATCACTTCTCATGCTATAGGAAGGGTCTCAGGATTGGAATGGGAAGGAGTTGGATATCACATCTCATGTTATAGGAAGGATCTCAGGTTTGGTATTAGAAGCATTGAGATATCACATCTCATGCTATCAGAAGGGTCTCGGGATTGGAATGGGAAGGAGTTGGATATCACATCTCATGCTAAAGGGAGGGTCTCAGGTTTGGAATGGGAAGGATTTGGATATCACATCTCATGTTATCGGAAGGATCTCAGGTTTGGTATTAGAAGTATTGAGATATCATATCTCATGCTATAGGAAGGGTCTCAGGACTGGAATGGGAAGGAGTTGGATATCACATCTCAAGCTATAGGAAGGGTCTCAGGATTGGAATGGGAAGGAGTTTGATATCACATCTCATGCCATAGTATGGGTCTCAGGTTTGGTAGAAGCATTTGGGATATCACATCTCATGCTATCGGAAGGGTCTCAGGATTGGAATGAGAAGGAGTTGGATATCACATCTCAAGCTATAGGAAGGGTCTCAGGTTTGGTATAAGCATTGAGATATCACATCTCATGCTATAGGAAGGGTCTCAGGATTGGAATGGGAAGGAGTTGGATATCACATCTCATGTTATAGGAAAGATCTCAGGTTTGGTATTAGAAGCATTGAGACATCACATCTCATGTTATAGGAAGGGTCTCAGGATTGGAATGGGAAGAAGTTGGATATCACATCTCATGCTATAGGAAGGGTCTCAGGTTTGGAAGGGGACGGAGTTGGATATCCAATCTCATGTTATAGGACTGGTCTCAGGTTTGGTATTAGAAGCATTGAGATATCACATTGCATGCTGGAGGAAGGTTCTCAGGTTTGGAATGGGGAGGAATTGGATATCACATCTCATGTCATAGGAAGGATCTCAGGTTTGGTATTAGAAGCATTGAGATATCACATCTCATGCTATAGGAATGGTCTCAGGATTGGAATGGGAAGGAGTTGGATATTAAATTCTTGCTATAGGAAGGGTCCCAGGTTTGGAACGGGAAGGAGTTGGATATCACATCTCATGTTATAGGAAGGGTCTCAGGTTTGGTATAAGCATTGAGATATCACATCTCTGCTATCGGAAGTGTCTCAGGATTGGAATGGGAAGGAGTTGGATATCCCATCTCATGTTATAGGACGGGTCTCAGGTTTGTTATTAGAATCATTGAGATATCATATTGCATGCTGTAGGAAGGGTCTAAGGATTGGAATGGGAAGGACTTGGATATCACATCTCATGCTATAGGTAGGCTCTCAGGTTTGGAAAGGGAAGGAGTTGGATATCACATCTCATGTTATAGGAAGGGTCTCAGGTTTGGTATAAGCATTGAGATATCACATCTCATGCTATAGGAAGGGTCTCAGGATTGGAATGGGAAGGAGTTGGATATCACATCTCATGCTATAGGAAGGGTCTCAGGTTTGGAAGGGGAAGGAGTTGGATATCCAATCTCATGTTATAGGACTGGTCTCAGGTTTGGTATTAGAAGCATTGAGATATCATATCTCATGCTATAGGAATGGTCTCAGGATTGGAATGGGAAGGAGTTGGATATTACATTCTTGCTATAGGAAGGGTCTCATGTTTGGAATGGGAAGGAGTTGGATATCACATATGCTATAGGAAGGGTCTCAGCTTTGGAACGGGAAGGAGTTGGATATCACATCTCATGTTATAGGAAGGGTCTCAGGTTTGGTATAAGCATTGAGATATCACATCTCTGCTATCAGAAGTGTCTCAGGATTGGAATGGGAAGGAGTTGGATATCCCATCTCATGTTATAGGACGGGTCTCAGGTTTGGAAAGGGAAGGAGTTGGATATCACATTTCATGTTAGAGGAAGGATCTCAGGTTTGGTATTAGAGGCATTGAGATATCACATCTCATGCTATAGGGAGGGTCTCAAGTTTGATATTAGAAGCATTGAGATATCACATCTCATGCTATAGGAAGGGTCTCAGGATTGGAATGGGAAGGAGTTGGATATCACATCTCATGCTATAGGAAGGGTCTCAGGTTTGGTATAAGCAGTGAGATATCACATCTCATGCTATAGGAAGTGTCTCAGGATGGGAATGGGAAGGAGTTGGATATCACATCTCATGTCATAGGAAGGATCTCAGGTTTGGTATTAGAAGCATTGAGATATCACATCTCATGATATCGGAAGGGTCTCAGGATTGGAATGGGAAGGAGTTGGATATCACATCTCATGATAAAGGAAGGGTCTAAGGTTTGGAAGGGGAAGGATTTGGATATCACATCTCATGTTATAGGACGGGTCTCAGGATTGGAATGGGAAGGACTTGGATATCACATCTCATGCTATAGGAAGTCTCTCAGGTTTGGAAGGGGAAAGAGTTGGATATCACATTTCATGTTAGAGGTAGGATCTTGGTATTAGAGGCATTGAGATATCACATTTCATGCTATCAGAAGGGTCTCAGGAATGGAATGGGAAGGAGTTGGATATCACATCTCATGCTAAAGGGAGGGTCTCAGGTTTGGAAGGGGAAGGAGTTGGATATCACATCTCATGCTATAGATAGGCACTCAAGTTTGAAAAGGGAAGGAGTTGGATATCACATCTCATGCTATAGGAAGGGTCTCAGGATTGGAATGGGAAATAGTTGGATATCACATCTCATGCTATAGGAAGGGTCTCAGGTTTGGTATAAGCATTGAGATATCACATCTCATGCTATAGGACGGGTCTCAGGATTGGAATGGAAGGAGTTGGATATCACATCTCATGTTATAGGAAGGATCTCAGGTTTGGTATTAGAAGCATTGAGACATCACATCTCATGCTATAGGAAGGGTCTCAGGATTGGAATTGGAAGGAGTTGGATATCACATCTCATGCTATAGGAAGGGTCTCAGATTTGGTATAAGCATTGAGATATCACATCTCATGCAATAGGAAGGGTCTCAGGATTGGAATGGGAAGGAGTTGTATATGACATCTCAGGCCATAGGAAGGGTCTCAGGTTTGGTATAAGCATTGAGATATCACATCTCTGCTATCGGAAGGGTCTCAGGATTGGAATGGGAAGGAGTTGGATATCCCATCTCATGTTATAGGAAGGGTCTCAGGTTTGGTATTAGAAGCATTGAGATATCACATCTCATGCTATAGGAAGGGTCTCAGGATTGGAATGGGGAGGACTTGGATGTCACATCTCATGCTATAGGGAGGGTCTCAAGTTTGATATTAGAAGCATTGAGATAACTAATCTCATGATATCGGAAGGGTCTAAGGTTTGGAAGGGGAAGGATTTGGATATCACATCTCATGTTATAGGACGGGTCTCAGGTTTGGTATTAGAAACATTGAGATATCAAGTCTCATGGTATAGGAAGGGTCTCAGAATTGGAATGGGAAGGAGTTGGATATCACATCTCAAGCTATAGGAAGGGTCTCAGGATTGGAATGGGAAGGAGTTTGATATCACATCTCATGCCATAGTATGGGTCTCAGGTTTGGTAGAAGCATTTGGGATATCACATCTCATGCTATCGGAAGGGTCTCAGGATTGGAATGAGAAGGAGTTGGATATCACATCTCAAGCTATAGGAAGGGTCTCAGGTTTGGTATAAGCATTGAGATATCACATCTCATGCTATAGGAAGGGTCTCAGGATTGGAATGGGAAGGAGTTGGATATCACATCTCATGTTATAGGAAAGATCTCAGGTTTGGTATTAGAAGCATTGAGACATCACATCTCATGTTATAGGAAGGGTCTCAGGATTGGAATGGGAAGAAGTTGGATATCACATCTCATGCTATAGGAAGGGTCTCAGGTTTGGAAGGGGACGGAGTTGGATATCCAATCTCATGTTATAGGACTGGTCTCAGGTTTGGTATTAGAAGCATTGAGATATCACATTGCATGCTGGAGGAAGGTTCTCAGGTTTGGAATGGGGAGGAATTGGATATCACATCTCATGTCATAGGAAGGATCTCAGGTTTGGTATTAGAAGCATTGAGATATCACATCTCATGCTATAGGAATGGTCTCAGGATTGGAATGGGAAGGAGTTGGATATTACATTCTTGCTATAGGAAGGGTCCCAGGTTTGGAACGGGAAGGAGTTGGATATCACATCTCATGTTATAGGAAGGGTCTCAGGTTTGGTATAAGCATTGAGATATCACATCTCTGCTATCGGAAGTGTCTCAGGATTGGAATGGGAAGGAGTTGGATATCCCATCTCATGTTATAGGACGGGTCTCAGGTTTGTTATTAGAATCATTGAGATATCATATTGCATGCTGTAGGAAGGGTCTAAGGATTGGAATGGGAAGGACTTGGATATCACATCTCATGCTATAGGTAGGCTCTCAGGTTTGGAAAGGGAAGGAGTTGGATATCACATCTCATGTTATAGGAAGGGTCTCAGGTTTGGTATAAGCATTGAGATATCACATCTCATGCTATAGGAAGGGTCTCAGGATTGGAATGGGAAGGAGTTGGATATTACATTCTTGCTATAGGAAGGGTCTCATGTTTGGAATGGGAAGGAGTTGGATATCACATATGCTATAGGAAGGGTCTCAGCTTTGGAACGGGAAGGAGTTGGATATCACATCTCATGTTATAGGAAGGGTCTCAGGTTTGGTATAAGCATTGAGATATCACATCTCTGCTATCAGAAGTGTCTCAGGATTGGAATGGGAAGGAGTTGGATATCCCATCTCATGTTATAGGACGGGTCTCAGGTTTGGAAAGGGAAGGAGTTGGATATCACATTTCATGTTAGAGGAAGGATCTCAGGTTTGGTATTAGAGGCATTGAGATATCACATCTCATGCTATAGGGAGGGTCTCAAGTTTGATATTAGAAGCATTGAGATATCACATCTCATGCTATAGGAAGGGTCTCAGGATTGGAATGGGAAGGAGTTGGATATCACATCTCATGCTATAGGAAGGGTCTCAGGTTTGGTATAAGCAGTGAGATATCACATCTCATGCTATAGGAAGTGTCTCAGGATGGGAATGGGAAGGAGTTGGATATCACATCTCATGTCATAGGAAGGATCTCAGGTTTGGTATTAGAAGCATTGAGATATCACATCTCATGATATCGGAAGGGTCTCAGGATTGGAATGGGAAGGAGTTGGATATCACATCTCATGATAAAGGAAGGGTCTAAGGTTTGGAAGGGGAAGGATTTGGATATCACATCTCATGTTATAGGACGGGTCTCAGGATTGGAATGGGAAGGACTTGGATATCACATCTCATGCTATAGGAAGTCTCTCAGGTTTGGAAGGGGAAAGAGTTGGATATCACATTTCATGTTAGAGGTAGGATCCTGGTATTAGAGGCATTGAGATATCACATTTCATGCTATCAGAAGGGTCTCAGGAATGGAATGGGAAGGAGTTGGATATCACATCTCATGCTAAAGGGAGGGTCTCAGGTTTGGAAGGGGAAGGAGTTGGATATCACATCTCATGCTATAGGAAGGGTCTCAGGATTGGAATGGGAAATAGTTGGATATCACATCTCATGCTATAGGAAGGGTCTCAGGTTTGGTATAAGCATTGAGATATCACATCTCATGCTATAGGACGGGTCTCAGGATTGGAATGGAAGGAGTTGGATATCACATCTCATGTTATAGGAAGGATCTCAGGTTTGGTATTAGAAGGATTGAGACATCACATCTCATGCTATAGGAAGGGTCTCAGGATTGGAATGGGAAGGAGTTGGATATCACATCTCATGCTATAGGAAGGGTCTCAGGTTTGGTATAAGCATTGAGATATCACATCTCATGCTATAGGAAGGGTCTCAGGATTGGAATGGGAAGGAGTTGTATATGACATCTCATGCCGTAGGAAGGGTCTCAGGTTTGGTATAAGCATTGAGATATCACTTCTCATGCTGTAGGAAGTGTCTCAGGATTGGAATGGGAAGGAGTTGGATATCACATCTCATGTTATAGGAAGGATCTCAGGTTTGGTATTAGAAGCATTGAGACATCACATCTCATGCTATAGGAAGGGTCTCAGGATTGGAATGGGAAGGAGTTGGATATCCCATCTTATGTTATAGGAAGGGTCTCAGGTTTGGTATTAGAAGCATTGAGATATCACATCTCATGCTATAGGAAGGGTCTCAGGATTGGAATGGGAAGGACTTGGATATCACATCTCATGCTATAGGGAGGGTCTCACTTTTGGAAAGGGAAGGAGTTGGATATCAAATTTCATGTTAGAGGTAGGTTCTCAGGTTTGGTATTAGATGCATTGAGATATCACATCTCATGCTATCAGAAGGGTCTCATGATTGGAATGGGAAGCAGTTGGATATCACATCTCATGCTAAAGGGAGGGTCTCATGTTTGGAAGGGGAAGGATTTGGATATCACATCTCATGTCATAGGAAGGATCTCAGGTTTGGTATTAGAAGCATTGAGATATCACATCTCTGCTATCGGAAGTGGCTCAGGATTGGAATGGGAAGGAGTTGGATATCCCATCTCATGTTATAGGACGGGTCTCTGGTTTGGTATAAGCATTGAGATATCAGATCTCATGCTATAGGAAGGGTCTCAGGATTGGAATGGCAAGGATTTGGATATCACATCTCATGCTAAAGGGAGGGTCTCAGGTTTGGAATGGGAAGGATTTGGATATCACATCTCATGTTATCGGAAGGATCTCAGGTTTGGTATTAGAAGTATTGAGATATCATATCTCATGCTATAGGAAGGGTCTCAGGACTGGAATGGGAAGGAGTTGGATATCACATCTCATGCTAAAGGAAGGGTCTCAGGTTTGGTAGAAGCATTGAGATATCACATCTCATGCTATAGGAAGGGTCTGAGGATCGGAATGGGAAGGACTTAGATATCACATATCATGCTATAGGGAGGGTCTCAGTTTTGATATTAGAAGCATTGAGATATCACATCTTATGCTATCGGAAGTGTCTCAGGATTGGAATGGGAAGGAGCTGGATATCACATCTCATGCTAAAGGAAGGGTCTCAGGTTTGGAACGGGAAGGAGTTGGATATCACATCTCATGTTATAGGAAGGGTCTCAGGTTTGGTATAAGCATTGAGATATCACATCTCTGCTATCGGAAGTGTCTCAGGATTGGAATGGGAAGGAGTTGGATATCCCATCTCATGCTATAGATAGGCTGTCAGGTTTGGAAAGGAAAGGAGTTGGATATCACATCTCATGCTATAGGAAGGGTCTCAGGTTTGGTATAAGCATTGAGATATCACATCTCATGCTATAGGAAGTGTCTCAGGATTGGAATGGAAGGAGTTGGATATCACATCTCATGATATAGGAAGGATCTCAGGTTTGGTATTAGAAGCATTGAGACATCACGTCTCGTGCTATAGGAAGGGTCTCAGGATTTGAATGGGAAGGAGTTGGATATCACATCTCATGCTAAAGGGAGGGTCTCAGGTTTGGAAGGGGAAGGATTTGGATATTACATCTCGTGTTATAGGAATGATCTCAGGTTTGGTATTAGAAGCATTGAGATATCACATCTCATGCTATCGGAAGGATCTCAGGTTTGGTGTTAGAAGCATTGAGATATCAAATCTCATGCTATAGGAAGGGTCTCAGGATTGGAATGGGAAGGAGTTGGATATCACATCTCATGCTATAGGAAGGGTCTCAGGATTGGAATGGGAAGGAGTTGTATATGACATCTCATGCCACAGGAAGGGTCTCAGGTTTGGTATAAGCATTGAGATATCACATCTCTGCTATCGGAAGGGTCTCAGGATTGGAATGGGAAGGAGTTGGATATCCCATCTTATGTTATAGGAAGGGTCTCAGGTTTGGTATTAGAAGCATTGAGATATCACATCTCATGCTATAGGAAGTGTCTCAGGATTGGAATGGGAAGGACTTGGATATCACATCTCATGCTATACGGAGGGTCTCACGTTTGGAAAGGGAAGGAGTTGGATATCACATTTCATGTTAGAGGTAGGATCTCAAGTTTGGTATTAGAGGCATTGAGATATCACATCTCATGCTATCAGAAGGGTCTCAGGATTGGAATGGGAAGGAGTTGGATATCACATCTCTTATTATACGAAGGATCTCAGGTTTGGTATTAGAAGCATTAAGATATGACATCTCATGCTATTGGAAGGATCTCAGGTTTGGTATTAGAGGCATTGAGATATCACATCTCATGCTAAAGGGAGGGTCTCAGGTTTGGAAGGGGAAGGATTTGGATATCACATCTCATGCTATAGGAAGGGTTTCAGGTTTGGAACGGGAAGGAGTTGGATATCACATCTCATGTTATAGGAAGAGTCTCGGGTTTGGTATAAGCATTGAGATATCACATCTCTTATTATAGGAAGGATCACAAGTTTGGTATTAGAAGCATTGAGATATCACATCTCATGCTATCGAAAGGGTCTCAGGATTGGAATGGGAAGGAGTTGGATATCACATCTCATGCTATAGGAAGGGTTTCAGGTTTGGAACGGGAAGGAGTTGGATATCACATCTCATGTTATAGGAAGAGTCTCGGGTTTGGTATAAGCATTGAGATATCACATCTCTGCTATCGGAGGTGTCTCAGGATTGGGATGGGAAGGAATTGGTTATCACATCTCATGCTATAGGAAGGGTATCAGGTTTGGAAAGGGAAGGAGTTGGATATCCCATCTCATGTTATAGGACGGGTCTCAGGTTTGATATTAGAAGCATTGAGATATCACATCGCATGCTTTAGGAAGGGTCTCAGGTTTGGAATGGGAAGGATTTGGATATCACATTTCATGTCATAGGAAGGATCTCAGGTTTGGTATTAGAAGCATTGATATATCACATCTCATGCTATAGGAATGGTCTCAGGATTGGAATGGGTAGGAGTTGGATATTACATTCTTGCTATAGGAAGGGTCTCATGTTTGGAATGGGAAGCAGTTGGATATCACATATGCTATAGGAAGTGTCTCAGGTTTGGAACGGGAATGAGTTGGATATCACATCTCATGTTATAGGAAGGGTCTCAGGTTTGGTATAAGCATTGAGATATCACATCTCTGCTATCGGAAGTGGCTCAGGATTGGAATGGGAAGGAGTTGGATATCCCATCTCATGTTATAGGACGGGTCTCTGGTTTGGTATAAGCATTGAGATATCACATCTCCTGCTATAGGAAGGGTCTCAGGATTGGAATGGGAAGGAGTTGGATATCCCATCTCATGTCATAGGACGGGTCTCTGGTTTGGTATAAGCATTGAGATATCACATCTCATGCTATAGGAAGGGTCTCAGGATTGGAATGGGAAGGATTTGGATATCACATCTCATGCTATAGGAAGGGTCTCAGGTTTGGTATACGCATGGAGATATCACTTCTCATGCTATAGGAAGGGTCTCAGGATTGGAATGGGAAGGAGTTGGATATCACATCCCATGCTATAGGAAGGGTCTCAGGTTTGGTATAAGCATGGAGATATCACTTCTCATGCTATAGGAAGGGTCTCAGGATTGGAATGGGAAGGAGTTGGATATCACATCTCATGTTATAGGAAGGATCTCAGGTTTGGTATTAGAAGCATTGAGATATCACATTTCATGCTATCAGAAGGGTCTCAGGATTGGAATGGGAAGCAGTTGGATATCACATCTCATGCTAAAGGGAGGGTCTCAGGTTTGGAAGGGGAAGGATTTGGATATCACATCTCATGTTATCGGAAGGATCTCAGGTTTGGTATTAGAAGTATTGAGATATCATATCTCATGCTATAGGAAGGGTCTCAGGACTGGAATGGGAAGGAGTTGGATATCACATCTCATGCTAAAGGAAGGGTCTCAGGTTTGGGAGAAGCATTGAGATATCACATCTCATGCTATAGGAAGGGTCTCAGGATTGGAATGGGAAGGACTTAGATATCACATATCATGCTATAGGGAGGGTCTCAGTTTTTATATTAGAAGCATTGAGATATCACATCTCATGCTATCGGAACTGTCTCAGGATTGGAATGGGAAGGAGCTGGATATCACATCTCATGCTAAAGGAAGGGTCTCAGGTTTGGAACGGGAAGGAGTTGGATATCACATCTCATGTTATAGGAAGGGTCTCAGGTTTGGTATAAGCATTGAGATATCACATCTCTGCTATCAGAAGTGTCTCAGGATTGGAATGGGAAGGAGTTGGATATCCCATCTCATGTTATAGGACGGGTCTCAGGTTTGTTATTAGAATCATTGAGATATCATATTGCATGCTGTTAGAAGGGTCTAAGGATTGAAAAGGGAAGGACTTGGATATCACATCTCATGCTATAGATAGGCTCTCAGGTTTGGAACGGGAAGGAGTTGGATATCACATTTCATGTTAGAGGAAGGATCTCAGGTTTTGTATTAGAAGCATTGAGATATCACATCTCATGCTATAGGAAGGGTCTCAGGATTGGAATGGGAAGGACTTGGATATCACATCTCATGCTATAGGAAGGGTCTCAGGTTTGGTATAAGCATTGAGATATCACATCTCATGCTGTAGGACGGGACTCAGGATTGGAATGGAAGGAGTTGGATATCACATCTCATGTTATAGGAAGGATCTCAGGTTTGGTATTAGAAGCATTGAGAAATCACATCTCATGCTATAGGAAGGGTCTCAGGATTGGAATGGGAAGGAGTTGGATATCACATCTCATGCTATAGGAAGGGTCTCAGGTTTGGAATAAGCATTGAGATATCATATCTCATGCTATAGGAAGGGTCTCAGGCTTGGAATGGGAAGGAGTTGGATATCCCATCTCATGTTATAGGAAGAGTCTCAGGTTTGGTATTAGAAGCATTGAGATATCACATCTCATGCTATAGGAAGTGTCTCAGGATTGGAATGGGAAGGACTTGGATATCACATCTCATGCTATAGGGAGGGTCTCAAGTTTGATATTAGAAGCATTGAGATATCACATCTCATGCTATAGGAAGGGTCTCAGGATTGGAATGGGAAGGACTTGGATATCACATCTCATGCTATAGGGAGGGTCTCAAGTTTGATATTAGAAGCATTGAGATATCACATCTCATGCTATAGGAAGGGTCTCAGGTTTGGTATAAGCAGTGAGATATCACATCTCATGCTATAAGAAGGGTCTCAGGATTGGAATGGGAAGGAGTTGGATATCACATCTCATGTTATAGGAAGGATCTCAGGTTTGGTATAAGCATTGAGATATCACATATCTGCTATCGGAAGGGTCTCAGGATTGGAATGGGAAGGAGTTGGATATCACATCTCATGCTATAGGAAGGGTCTCAGGTTTGGAACGGGAAGGAGTTGGATATCACATCTCATGTTATAGGAAGAGTCTCAGGTTTGGTATAAGCATTGAGATATCACATCTCTGCTATCGGAGGTGTCTCAGGATTGGGATGGGAAGGAATTGGATATCACATCTCATGCTATAGGAAGGGTATCACGTTTGGAACGGGAAGGAGTTGGATATCCCATCTCATGTTATAGGACGGGTCTCAGGTTTGATATTAGAAGCATTGAGATATCACATCGCATGCTGTAAGAAGGGTCTCAGGATTGGAATGGGAAGGAGTTGGATATCACATCTCATGCTATAGGAAGGGTCTCAGGTTTGGTATAAGCATTGAGATATCATATCTCATGCTATAGGAAGGGTCTCAGGATTGGAATGGGAAGGACTTGGATATCACATCTCATGCTATAGGGAGGGTCTCAAGTTTGATATTAGAAGCATTGAGATATCACATCTCATGCTATAGTAAGGGTCTCAGGATTGGAATGGGAAGGAGTTGGATATCACATCTCATGCTATAGGAAGGGTCTCAGGTTTGGTATAAGCAGTGAGATATCACATGAAGTGTCTCAGGATGGGAATTGGGAAGGAGTTGGATATCACATCTCATGTCATAGGAAGGATCTCAGGTTTGGTATTAGAAGCATTGAGATATCACATCTCATGATATCGGAAGGGTCTCAAAGATTGGAATGGGAAGGAGTTGGATATCACATCTCATGATAAAGGAAGGGTCTAAGATTTGGAAGGGGAAGGATTTGGATATCACATCTCATGTTATAGGACGGGTCTCAGGTTTGGTATTAGAAGCATTGAGATATCAAGTCTCATGGTATAGGAAGGGTCTCAGAATTGGAATGGGAAGGAGTTGGATATCACATCTCAAGCTATAGGAAGGGTCTCAGGATTGGAATGGGAAGGACTTGGATATCACATCTCATGCTATAGGAAGTCTCTCAGGTTTGGAAGGGGAAAGAGTTGGATATCACATTTCATGTTAGAGGTAGGATCTCAGGTTTGGTATTAGAAGCATTGAGATATCACATCTCATGCTATCAGAAGGGTCTCAGGAATGGAATGGGAAGGAGTTGGATATCACATCTCATGCTAAAGGGAGGGTCTCAGGTTTGGAAGGGGAAGGATTTGGATATCACATCTCATGCTATAGATAGGCTCTCAGGTTTGGAAAGGGAAGGAGTTGGATATCACATCTCATGCTATAGGAAGGGTCTCAGGATTGGAATGGGAAATAGTTGGATATCACATCTCATGCTATAGGAAGGGTCTCAGGTTTGGTATAAGCATTGAGATATCACATCTCATGCTATAGGACGGGTCTCAGGATTGGAATGGAAGGAGTTGGATATCACATCTCATGTTATAGGAAGGATCTCAGGTTTGGTATTAGAAGGATTGAGACATCACATCTCATGCTATAGGAAGGGTCTCAGGATTGGAATTGGAAGGAGTTGGATATCACATCTCATGCTATAGGAAGGGTCTCAGGTTTGGTATAAGCATTGAGATATCACATCTCATGCTACAGGAAGGGTCTCAGGATTGGAATGGGAAGGAGTTGTATATGACATCTCATGCCACCAGAAGTGTCTCAGGTTTGGTATAAGCATTGAGATATCACATCTCTGCTATCGGAAGGGTCTCAGGATTGGAATGGGAAGGAGTTGGATATCCCATCTTATGTTATAGGAAGGGTCTCAGGTTTGGTATTAGAAGCATTGAGATATCACATCTCATGCTATAGGAAGGGTCTCAGGATTGGAATGGGAAGGACTTGGATATCACATCTCATGCTATAGGGAGGGTCTCACGTTTGGAAAGGGAAGGAGTTGGATATCAAATTTCATGTTAGAAGTAGGTTCTCAGGTTTGGTATTAGAGGCATTGAGATATCAAATCTCTGATATCGGAAGTGGCTCAGGATTGGAATGGGAAGGAGTTGGATATCCCATCTCATGTTATAGGACGGGTCTCTGGTTTGGTATAAGCATTGAGATATCACATCTCATGCTATAGGAAGGGTCTCAGGATTGGAATGGGAAGGATTTGGATATCACATCTCATGCAATAGGAAGGGTCTCAGGTTTGGTATACGCATGGAGATATCACTTCTCATGCTATAGGAAGGGTCTCAGGATTGGAATGGGAAGGAGTTGGATATCACATCTCATGTTATAGGAAGGATCTCAGGTTTGGTATTAGAAGCATTGAGATATCACATCTCATGCTATCAGAAGGGTCTCAGGATTGGAATGGGAAGGAGTTGGATATCACATCTCATGCTAAAGGGAGGGTCTCAGGTTTGGAATGGGAAGGATTTGGATATCACATCTCATGTTATCGGAAGGATCTCAGGTTTGGTATTAGAAGCATTGAGATATCATATCTCATGCTATAGGAAGGGTCTCAGGACTGGAATGGGAAGGAGTTGGATATCACATCTCATGCTAAAGGAAGGGTCTCAGGTTTGGTAGAAGCATTGAGATATCACATCTCATGCTATAGGAAGGGTCTGATGATTGGAATGGGAAGGACTTAGATATCACATATCATGCTATAGGGAGGGTCTCAGTTTTGATATTAGAAGCATTGAGATATCACATCTTATGCTATCGGAAGTGTCTCAGGATTGGAATGGGGAGGAGCTGGATATCACATCTCATGCTAAAGGAAGGGTCTCAGGTTTGGAATGGGAAGGAGTTGGATATCACATCTCATGTTATAGGAAGGGTCTCAGGTTTGGTATAAGCATTGAGATATCACATCTCTGCTATCAGAAGTGTCTCAGGATTGGAATGGGAAGGAGTTGGATATCCCATCTCATGTTATAGGACGGGTCTCAGGTTTGGAAAGGGAAGGAGTTGGATATCACATTTCATGTTAGAGGAAGGATCTCAGGTTTGGTATTAGAGGCATTGAGATATCACATCTCATGCTATAGGGAGGGTCTCAAGTTTGATATTAGAAGCATTGAGATATCACATCTCATGCTATAGGAAGGGTCTCAGGATTGGAATGGGAAGGAGTTGGATATCACATCTCATGCTATAGGAAGGGTCTCAGGTTTGGTATAAGCAGTGAGATATCACATCTCATGCTATAGGAAGTGTCTCAGGATGGGAATGGGAAGGAGTTGGATATCACATCTCATGTCATAGGAAGGATCTCAGGTTTGGTATTAGAAGCATTGAGATATCACATCTCATGATATCGGAAGGGTCTCAGGATTGGGATGGGAAGGAGTTGGATATCACATCTCATGATAAAGGAAGGGTCTAAGGTTTGGAAGGGGAAGGATTTGGATATCGCATCTCATGTTATAGGACGGGTCTCAGGATTGGAATGGGAAGGACTTGGATATCACATCTCATGCTATAGGAAGTCTCTCAGGTTTGGAAGGGGAAAGAGTTGGATATCACATTTCATGTTAGAGGTAGGATCTTGGTATTAGAGGCATTGAGATATCACATTTCATGCTATCAGAAGGGTCTCAGGAATGGAATGGGAAGGAGTTGGATATCACATCTCATGCTAAAGGGAGGGTCTCAGGTTTGGAAGGGGAAGGAGTTGGATATCACATCTCATGCTATAGATAGGCACTGAGGTTTGGAAAGGGAAGGAGTTGGATATCACATCTCATGCTATAGGAAGGGTCTCAGGATTGGAATGGGAAATAGTTGGATATCACATCTCATGCTATAGGAAGGGTCTCAGGTTTGGTATAAGCATTGAGATATCACATCTCATGCTATAGGACGGGTCTCAGGATTGGAATGGAAGGAGTTGGATATCACATCTCATGTTATAGGAAGGATCTCAGGTTTGGTATTAGAAGGATTGAGACATCATATCTCATGCTATAGGAAGGGTCTCAGGATTGGAATGGGAAGGAGTTGGATATCACATCTCATGCTATAGGAAGGGTCGCAGGTTTGGTATAAGCATTGAGATATCACATCTCATGCTATAGGAAGGGTCTCAGGATTGGAATGGGAAGGAGTTGTATATGACATCTCATGCCGTAGGAAGGGTCTCAGGTTTGGTATAAGCATTGAGATATCACTTCTCATGCTATAGGAAGTGTCTCAGGATTGGAATGGGAAGGAGTTGGATATCACATCTCATGTTATAGGAAGGATCTCAGGTTTGGTATTAGAAGCATTGAGACATCACATCTCATGCTATAGGAAGGGTCTCAGGATTGGAATGGGAAGGAGTTGGATATCCCATCTTATGTTATAGGAAGGGTCTCAGGTTTGGTATTAGAAGCATTGAGATATCACATCTCATGCTATAGGAAGGGTCTCAGTATTGGAATGGGAAGGACTTGGATATCACATCTCATGCTATAGGGAGGGTCTCACGTTTGGAAAGGGAAGGAGTTGGATATCAAATTTCATGTTAGAGGTAGGTTCTCAGGTTTGGTATTAGAGGCATTGAGATATCACATCTCATGCTATCAGAAGGGTCTCAGGATTGGAATGGGAAGCAGTTGGATATCACATCTCGTGCTAAAGGGAGGGTCTCATGTTTGGAAGGGGAAGGATTTGGATATCACATCTCATGTCATAGGAAGGATCTCAGGTTTGGTATTAGAAGCATTGAGATATCACATCTCTGCTATCGGAAGTGGCTCAGGATTGGAATGGGAAGGAGTTGGATATCCCATCTCATGTTATAGGACGGGTCTCTGGTTTGGTATAAGCATTGAGATATCAGATCTCATGCTATAGGAAGGGTCTCAGGATTGGAATGGCAAGGATTTGGATATCACATCTCATGCTATAGGAAGGGTCTCAGGTTTGGTATACGCATGGAGATATCACTTCTCATGCTATAGGAAGGGTCTCAGGATTGGAATGGGAAGGAGTTGGATATCACATCTCATGTTATAGGAAGGATCTCAGGTTTGGTATTAGAAGCATTGAGATATCACATCTCATGCTATCAGAAGGGTCTCGGGATTGGAATGGGAAGGAGTTGGATATCACATCTCATGCTAAAGGGAGGGTCTCAGGTTTGGAATGGGAAGGATTTGGATATCACATCTCATGTTATCGGAAGGATCTCAGGTTTGGTATTAGAAGTATTGAGATATCATATCTCATGCTATAGGAAGGGTCTCAGGACTGGAATGGGAAGGAGTTGGATATCACATCTCATGCTAAAGGAAGGGTCTCAGGTTTGGTAGAAGCATTGAGATATCACATCTCATGCTATAGGAAGGGTCTGAGGATCGGAAGGGGAAGGACTTAGATATCACATATCATGCTATAGGGAGGGTCTCAGTTTTGATATTAGAAGCATTGAGATATCACATCTTATGCTATCGGAAGTGTCTCAGGATTGGAATGGGAAGGAGCTGGATATCACATCTCATGCTAAAGGAAGGGTCTCAGGTTTGGAACGGGAAGGAGTTGGATATCACATCTCATGTTATAGGAAGGGTCTCAGGTTTGGTATAAGCATTGAGATATCACATCTCTGCTATCGGAAGTGTCTCAGGATTGGAATGGGAAGGAGTTGGATATCCCATCTCATGCTATAGATAGGCTCTCAGGTTTGGAAAGGGAAGGAGTTGGATATCACATCTCATGCTATAGGAAGGGTCTCAGGATTGGAATGGGAAGTAGTTGGATATCACATCTCATGCTATAGGAAGGGTCTCAGGTTTGGTATAAGCATTGAGATATCACATCTCATGCTATAGGAAGTGTCTCAGGATTGGAATGGAAGGAGTTGGATATCACATCTCATGATATAGGAAGGATCTCAGGTTTGGTATTAGAAGCATTGAGATATCACATCTCATGCTATCGGAAGGATCTCAGGTTTGGTGTTAGAAGCATTGAGATATCAAATCTCATGCTATAGGAAGGGTCTCAGGATTGGAATGGGAAGGAGTTGGATATCACATCTCATGCTATAGGAAGGGTCTCAGGATTGGAATGGGAAGGAGTTGTATATGACATCTCATGCCACAGGAAGGGTCTCAGGTTTGGTATAAGCATTGAGATATCACATCTCTGCTATCGGAAGGGTCTCAGGATTGGAATGGGAAGGAGTTGGATATCCCATCTTATGTTATAGGAAGGGTCTCAGGTTTGGTATTAGAAGCATTGAGATATCACATCTCATGCTATAGGAAGTGTCTCAGGATTGGAATGGGAAGGACTTGGATATCACATCTCATGCTATACGGAGGGTCTCACGTTTGGAAAGGGAAGGAGTTGGATATCACATTTCATGTTAGAGGTAGGATCTCAGGTTTGGTATTAGAGGCATTGAGATATCACATCTCATGCTATCAGAAGGGTCTCAGGATTGGAATGGGAAGGAGTTGGATATCACATCTCATGTTAGAGGAAGGATCTCAGGTTTGGTATTAGAGGCATTGAGATATCACATCTCATGCTATAGGGAGGGTCTCAAGTTTGATATTAGAAGCATTGAGATATCACATCTCATGCTATAGGAAGGGTCTCAGGATTGGGATGGGAAGGAGTTGGATATCACATCTCATGCTATAGGAAGGGTCTCAGGTTTGGTATAAGCAGTGAGATATCACATCTCATGCTATAGGAAGTGTCTCAGGATGGGAATGGGAAGGAGTTGGATATCACATCTCATGTCATAGGAAGGATCTCAGGTTTGGTATTAGAAGCATTGAGATATCACATCTCATGATATCGGAAGGGTCTCAGGATTGGAATGGGAAGGAGTTGGATATCACATCTCATGATAAAGGAATGGTCTAAGGTTTGGAAGGGGAAGGATTTGGATATCGCATCTCATGTTATAGGACGGGTCTCAGGATTGGAATGGGAAGGACTTGGATATCACATCTCATGCTATAGGAAGTCTCTCAGGTTTGGAAGGGGAAAGAGTTGGATATCACATTTCATGTTAGAGGTAGGATCTTGGTATTAGAGGCATTGAGATATCACATTTCATGCTATCAGAAGGGTCTCAGGAATGGAATGGGAAGGAGTTGGATATCACATCTCATGCTAAAGGGAGGGTCTCAGGTTTGGAAGGGGAAGGAGTTGGATATCACATCTCATGCTATAGATAGGCACTCAGGTTTGGAAAGGGAAGGAGTTGGATATCACATCTCATGCTATAGGAAGGGTCTCAGGATTGGAATGGGAAATAGTTGGATATCACATCTCATGCTATAGGAAGGGTCTCAGGTTTGGTATAAGCATTGAGATATCACATCTCATGCTATAGGACGGGTCTCAGGTTTGGAATGGAAGGAGTTGGATATCACATCTCATGTTATAGGAAGGATCTCAGGTTTGGTATTAGAAGGATTGAGACATCACATCTCATGCTATAGGAAGGGTCTCAGGATTGGAATGGGAAGGAGTTGGATATCACATCTCATGCTATAGGAAGGGTCTCAGGTTTGGTATAAGCATTGAGATATCACATCTCATGCTATAGGAAGGGTCTCAGGATTGGAATGGGAAGGAGTTGTATATGACATCTCATGCCGTAGGAAGGGTCTCAGGTTTGGTATAAGCATTGAGATATCACTTCTCATGCTATAGGAAGTGTCTCAGGATTGGAATGGGAAGGAGTTGGATATCACATCTCATGTTATAGGAAGGATCTCAGGTTTGGTATTAGAAGCATTGAGACATCACATCTCATGCTATAGGAAGGGTCTCAGGATTGGAATGGGAAGGAGTTGGATATCCCATCTTATGTTATAGGAAGGGTCTCAGGTTTGGTATTAGAAGCATTGAGATATCACATCTCATGCTATAGGAAGGGTCTCAGGATTGGAATGGGAAGGACTTGGATATCACATCTCATGCTATAGGGAGGGTCTCACGTTTGGAAAGGGTTTGGAAAGGGAAGGAGTTGGATATCAAATTTCATGTTAGAGGTAGGTTCTCAGGTTTGGTATTAGAGGCATTGAGATATCACATCTCATGCTATCAGAAGGGTCTCAGGATTGGAATGGGAAGCAGTTGGATATCACATCTCATGCTAAAGGGAGGGTCTCAGGTTTGGAAGGGGAAGGATTTGGATATCACATCTCATGTCATAGGAAGGATCTCAGGTTTGGTATTAGAAGCATTGAGATATCACATCTCTGCTATCGGAAGTGGCTCAGGATTGGAATGGGAAGGAGTTGGATATCCCATCTCATGTTATAGGACGGGTCTCTGGTTTGGTATAAGCATTGAGATATCAGATCTCATGCTATAGGAAGGGTCTCAGGATTGGAATGGCAAGGATTTGGATATCACATCTCATGCTATAGGAAGGGTCTCAGGTTTGGTATACACATGGAGATATCACTTCTCATGCTATAGGAAGGGTCTCAGGATTGGAATGGGAAGGAGTTGGATATCACATCTCATGTTATAGGAAGGATCTCAGGTTTGGTATTAGAAGCATTGAGATATCACATCTCATGCTATCAGAAGGGTCTCGGGATTGGAATGGGAAGGAGTTGGATATCACATCTCATGCTAAAGGGAGGGTCTCAGGTTTGGAATGGGAAGGATTTGGATATCACATCTCATGTTATCGGAAGGATCTCAGGTTTGGTATTAGAAGTATTGAGATATCATATCTCATGCTATAGGAAGGGTCTCAGGACTGGAATGGGAAGGAGTTGGATATCACATCTCATGCTAAAGGAAGGGTCTCAGGTTTGGTAGAAGCATTGAGATATCACATCTCATGCTATAGGAAGGGTCTGAGGATCGGAATGGGAAGGACTTAGATATCACATATCATGCTATAGGGAGGGTCTCAGTTTTGATATTAGAAGCATTGAGATATCACATCTTATGCTATCGGAAGTGTCTCAGGATTGGAATGGGAAGGAGCTGGATATCACATCTCATGCTAAAGGAAGGGTCTCAGGTTTGGAACGGGAAGGAGTTGGATATCACATCTCATGTTATAGGAAGGGTCTCAGGTTTGGTATAAGCATTGAGATATCACATCTCTGCTATCGGAAGTGTCTCAGGATTGGAATGGGAAGGAGTTGGATATCCCATCTCATGCTATAGATAGGCTCTCAGGTTTGGAAAGGGAAGGAGTTGGATATCACATCTCATGCTATAGGAAGGGTCTCAGGATTGGAATGGGAAGTAGTTGGATATCACATCTCATGCTATAGGAAGGGTCTCAGGTTTGGTATAAGCATTGAGATATCACATCTCATGCTATAGGAAGTGTCTCAGGATTGGAATGGAAGGAGTTGGATATCACATCTCATGATATAGGAAGGATCTCAGGTTTGGTATTAGAAGCATTGAGACATCACATCTCGTGCTATAGGAAGGGTCTCAGGATTTGAATGGGAAGGAGTTGGATATCACATCTCATGCTAAAGGGAGGGTCTCAGGTTTGGAAGGGGAAGGATTTGGATATTACATCTCGTGTTATAGGAATGATCTCAGGTTTGGTATTAGAAGCATTGAGATATCACATCTCATGCTATCGGAAGGATCTCAGGTTTGGTGTTAGAAGCATTGAGATATCAAATCTCATGCTATAGGAAGGGTCTCAGGATTGGAATGGGAAGGAGTTGGATATCACATCTCATGCTATAGGAAGGGTCTCAGGATTGGAATGGGAAGGAGTTGTATATGACATCTCATGCCACAGGAAGGGTCTCAGGTTTGGTATAAGCATTGAGATATCACATCTCTGCTATCGGAAGGGTCTCAGGATTGGAATGGGAAGGCGTTGGATATCCCATCTTATGTTATAGGAAGGGTCTCAGGTTTGGTATTAGAAGCATTGAGATATCACATCTCATGCTATAGGAAGTGTCTCAGGATTGGAATGGGAAGGACTTGGATATCACATCTCATGCTATAAGGAGGGTCTCACGTTTGGAAAGGGAAGGAGTTGGATATCACATTTCATGTTAGAGGTAGGATCTCAGGTTTGGTATTAGAGGCATTGAGATATCACATCTCATGCTATCAGAAGGGTCTCAGGATTGGAATGGGAAGGAGTTGGATATCACATCTCTTATTATAGGAAGGATCTCAGGTTTGGTATTAGAAGCATTGAGATATCACATCTCATGCTAAAGGGAGGGTCTCAGGTTTGGAAGGGGAAGGATTTGGATATCACATCTCATGCTATAGGAAGGGTTTCAGGTTTGGAACGGGAAGGAGTTGGATATCACATCTCATGTTATAGGAAGAGTCTCGGGTTTGGTATAAGCATTGAGATATCACATCTCTTATTATAGGAAGGATCACAAGTTTGGTATTAGAAGCATTGAGATATCACATCTCATGCTATCGGAAGGGTCTCAGGATTGGAATGGGAAGGAGTTGGATATCACTTCTCATGCTATAGGAAGGGTTTCAGGTTTGGAATGGGAAGGAGTTGGATATCACATCTCATGTTATAGGAAGGGTCTCAGGTTTGGTATAAGCATTGAGATATCACATCTCATGCTATAGGACGGGTCTCAGGTTTGGAATGGAAGGAGTTGGATATCACATCTCATGTTATAGGAAGGATCTCAGGTTTGGTATTAGAAGGATTGAGACATCACATCTCATGCTATAGGAAGGGTCTCAGGATTGGAATGGGAAGGAGTTGGATATCACATCTCATGCTATAGGAAGGGTCTCAGGTTTGGTATAAGCATTGAGATATCACATCTCATGCTATAGGAAGGGTCTCAGGATTGGAATGGGAAGGAGTTGTATATGACATCTCATGCCGTAGGAAGGGTCTCAGGTTTGGTATAAGCATTGAGATATCACTTCTCATGCTATAGGAAGTGTCTCGGGATTGGAATGGGAAGGAGTTGGATATCACATCTCATGTTATAGGAAGGATCTCAGGTTTGGTATTAGAAGCATTGAGACATCACATCTCATGCTATAGGAAGGGTCTCAGGATTGGAATGGGAAGGAGTTGGATATCCCATCTTATGTTATAGGAAGGGTCTCAGGTTTGGTATTAGAAGCATTGAGATATCACATCTCATGCTATAGGAAGGGTCTCAGGATTGGAATGGGAAGGACTTGGATATCACATCTCATGCTATAGGGAGGGTCTCACGTTTGGAAAGGGAAGGAGTTGGATATCAAATTTCATGTTAGAGGTAGGTTCTCACGTTTGGTATTAGAGGCATTGAGATATCACATCTCATGCTATCAGAAGGGTCTCAGGATTGGAATGGGAAGCAGTTGGATATCACATCTCATGCTAAAGGGAGGGTCTCAGGTTTGGAAGGGGAAGGATTTGGATATCACATCTCATGTCATAGGAAGGATCTCAGGTTTGGTATTAGAAGCATTGAGATATCACATCTCTGCTATCGGAAGTGGCTCAGGATTGGAATGGGAAGGAGTTGGATATCCCATCTCATGTTATAGGACGGGTCTCTGGTTTGGTATAAGCATTGAGATATCAGATCTCATGCTATAGGAAGGGTCTCAGGATTGGAATGGCAAGGATTTGGATATCACATCTCATGCTATAGGAAGGGTCTCAGGTTTGGTATACGCATGGAGATATCACTTCTCATGCTATAGGAAGGGTCTCAGGATTGGAATGGGAAGGAGTTGGATATCACATCTCATGTTATAGGAAGGATCTCAGGTTTGGTATTAGAAGCATTGAGATATCACATCTCATGCTATCAGAAGGGTCTCGGGATTGGAATGGGAAGGAGTTGGATATCACATCTCATGCTAAAGGGAGGGTCTCAGGTTTGGAATGGGAAGGATTTGGATATCACATCTCATGTTATCGGAAGGATCTCAGGTTTGGTATTAGAAGTATTGAGATATCATATCTCATGCTATGGGAAGGGTCTCAGGACTGGAATGGGAAGGAGTTGGATATCACATCTCATGCTAAAGGAAGGGTCTCAGGTTTGGTAGAAGCATTGAGATATCACATCTCATGCTATAGGAAGGGTCTGAGGATCGGAATGGGAAGGACTTAGATATCACATATCATGCTATAGGGAGGGTCTCAGTTTTGATATTAGAAGCATTGAGATATCACATCTTATGCTATCGGAAGTGTCTCAGGATTGGAATGGGAAGGAGCTGGATATCACATCTCATGCTAAAGGAAGGGTCTCAGGTTTGGAACGGGAAGGAGTTGGATATCACATCTCATGTTATAGGAAGGGTCTCAGGTTTGGTATAAGCATTGAGATATCACATCTCTGCTATCGGAAGTGTCTCAGGATTGGAATGGGAAGGAGTTGGATATCCCATCTCATGCTATAGATAGGCTCTCAGGTTTGGAAAGGGAAGGAGTTGGATATCACATCTCATGCTATAGGAAGGGTCTCAGGATTGGAATGGGAAGTAGTTGGATATCACATCTCATGCTATAGGAAGGGTCTCAGGTTTGGTATAAGCATTGAGATATCACATCTCATGCTACAGGAAGTGTCTCAGGATTGGAATGGAAGGAGTTGGATATCACATCTCATGATATAGGAAGGATCTCAGGTTTGGTATTAGAAGCATTGAGACATCACATCTCGTGCTATAGGAAGGGTCTCAGGATTTGAATGGGAAGGAGTTGGATATCACATCTCATGCTAAAGGGAGGGTCTCAGGTTTGGAAGGGGAAGGATTTGGATATTACATCTCGTGTTATAGGAATGATCTCAGGTTTGGTATTAGAAGCATTGAGATATCACATCTCATGCTATCGGAAGGATCTCAGGTTTGGTGTTAGAAGCATTGAGATATCAAATCTCATGCTATAGGAAGGGTCTCAGGATTGGAATGGGAAGGAGTTGGATATCACATCTCATGCTATAGGAAGGGTCTCAGGATTGGAATGGGAAGGAGTTGTATATGACATCTCATGCCACAGGAAGGGTCTCAGGTTTGGTATAAGCATTGAGATATCACATCTCTGCTATCGGAAGGGTCTCAGGATTGGAATGGGAAGGCGTTGGATATCCCATCTTATGTTATAGGAAGGGTCTCAGGTTTGGTATTAGAAGCATTGAGATATCACATCTCATGCTATAGGAAGTGTCTCAGGATTGGAATGGGAAGGACTTGGATATCACATCTCATGCTATACGGAGGGTCTCACGTTTGGAAAGGGAAGGAGTTGGATATCACATTTCATGTTAGAGGTAGGATCTCAGGTTTGGTATTAGAGGCATTGAGATATCACATCTCATGCTATCAGAAGGGTCTCAGGATTGGAATGGGAAGGAGTTGGATATCACATCTCTTATTATAGGAAGGATCTCAGGTTTGGTATTAGAAGCATTGAGATATCACATCTCATGCTAAAGGGAGGGTCTCAGGTTTGGAAGGGGAAGGATTTGGATATCACATCTCATGCTATAGGAAGGGTTTCAGGTTTGGAACGGGAAGGAGTTGGATATCACATCTCATGTTATAGGAAGAGTCTCGGGTTTGGTATAAGCATTGAGATATCACATCTCTTATTATAGGAAGGATCACAAGTTTGGTATTAGAAGCATTGAGATATCACATCTCATGCTATCGGAAGGGTCTCAGGATTGGAATGGGAAGGAGTTGGATATCACTTCTCATGCTATAGGAAAGGTTTCAGGTTTGGAATGGGAAGGAGTTGGATATCACATCTCATGTTATAGGAAGAGTCTCGGGTTTGGTATAAGCATTGAGATATCACATCTCTGCTATCGGAGGTGTCTCAGGATTGGGATGGGAAGGAATTGGTTATCACATCTCATGCTATAGGAAGGGTATCCGGTTTGGAACGGGAAGGAGTTGGATATCCCATCTCATGTTATAGGACGGGTCTCAGGTTTGATATTAGAGGCATTGAGATATCACATCGCATGCTTTAGGAAGGGTCTCAGGTTTGGAATGGGAAGGATTTGGATATCACATTTCATGTCATAGGAAGGATCTCAGGTTTGGTATTAGAAGCATTGATATATCACATCTCATGCTATAGGAATGGTCTCAGGATTGGAATGGGTAGGAGTTGGATATTACATTCTTGCTATAGGAAGGGTCTCATGTTTGGAATGGGAAGCAGTTGGATATCACATATGCTATAGGAAGTGTCTCAGGTTTGGAACAGGAATGAGTTGGATATCACATCTCATGTTATAGGAAGGGTCTCAGGTTTGGTATAAGCATTGAGATATCACATCTCTGCTATCGGAAGTGGCTCAGGATTGGAATGGGAAGGAGTTGGATATCCCATCTCATGTTATAGGACGGGTCTCTGGTTTGGTATAAGCATTGAGATATCACATCTCCTGCTATAGGAAGGGTCTCAGGATTGGAATGGGAAGGAGTTGGATATCCCATCTCATGTTATAGGACGGGTCTCTGGTTTGGTATAAGCATTGAGATATCACATCCCATGCTATAGGAAGGGTCTCAGGATTGGAATGGGAAGGATTTGGATATCACATCTCATGCTATAGGAAGGGTCTCAGGTTTGGTATACGCATGGAGATATCACTTCTCATGCTATAGGAAGGGTCTCAGGATTGGAATGGGAAGGAGTAGGATATCACATCCCATACTATAGGAAGGGTCTCAGGTTTGGTATAAGCATGGAGATATCACTTCTCATGCTATAGGAAGGGTCTCAGGATTGGAATGGGAAGGAGTTGGATATCACATCTCATGTTATAGGAAGGATCTCAGGTTTGGTATTAGAAGCATTGAGATATCACATCTCATGCTATCAGAAGGGTCTCAGGATTGGAATGGGAAGCAGTTGGATATCACATCTCATGCTAAAGGGAGGGTCTCAGGTTTGGAAGGGGAAGGATTTGGATATCACATCTCATGTTATCGGAAGGATCTCAGGTTTGGTATTAGAAGTATTGAGATATCATATCTCATGCTATAGGAAGGGTCTCAGGACTGGAATGGGAAGGAGTTGGATATCACATCTCATGCTAAAGGAAGGGTCTCAGGTTTGGGAGAAGCATTGAGATATCACATCTCATGCTATAGGAAGGGTCTCAGGATTGGAATGGGAAGGACTTAGATATCACATATCATGCTATAGGGAGGGTCTCAGTTTTGATATTGGAAGCATTGAGATATCACATCTCATGCTATCGGAAGTGTCTCAGGATTGGAATGGGAAAGAGCTGGATATCACATCTCATGCTAAAGGAAGGGTCTCAGGTTTGGAACGGGAAGGAGTTGGATATCACATCTCATGTTATAGGAAGGGTCTCAGGTTTGGTATAAGCATTGAGATATCACATCTCTGCTATCAGAAGTGTCTCAGGATTGGAATGGGAAGGAGTTGGATATCCCATCTCATGTTATAGAACGGGTCTCAGGTTTGTTATTAGAATCATTGAGATATCATATTGCATGCTGTTAGAAGGGTCTAAGGATTGGAAAGGGAAGGACTTGGATATCACATCTCATGCTATAGATAGGCTCTCAGGTTTGGAACGGGAAGGAGTTGGATATCACATTTCATGTTAGAGGAAGGATCTCAGGTTTGGTATTAGAAGCATTGAGATATCACATCTCATGCTATAGGAAGGGTCTCAGGATTGGAATGGGAAGGACTTGGATATCACATCTCATGCTATAGATAGGCTCTCAGGTTTGGAAAGGGAAGGAGTTGGATATCACATCTCATGCTATAGTAAGGGTCTCAGGATTGGAATGGGAAGTAGTTGGATATCACATCTCATGCTATAGGAAGGGTCTCAGGTTTGGTATAAGCATTGAGATATCACATCTCATGCTGTAGGACGGGACTCAGGATTGGAATGGAAGGAGTTGGATATCACATCTCATGTTATAGGAAGGATCTCAGGTTTGGTATTAGAAGCATTGAGAAATCACATCTCATGCTATAGGAAGGGTCTCAGGATTGGAATGGGAAGGAGTTGGATATCACATCTCATGCTATAGGAAGGGTCTCAGGTTTGGTATAAGCATTGAGATATCATATCTCATGCTATAGGAAGGGTCTCAGGATTGGAATGGGAAGGAGTTGTATATGACATCTCATGCCGTAGGAAGGGTCTCAGGTTTGGTATAAGCATTGAGATATCACATCTCTGCTATCGGAAGGGTCTCAGGCTTGGAATGGGAAGGAGTTGGATATCCCATCTCATGTTATAGGAAGAGTCTCAGGTTTGGTATTAGAAGCATTGAGATATCACATCTCATGCTATAGGAAGTGTCTCAGGATTGGAATGGGAAGGACTTGGATATCACATCTCATGCTATAGGGAGGGTCTCAAGTTTGATATTAGAAGCATTGAGATATCACATCTCATGCTATAGGAAGGGTCTCAGGATTGGAATGGGAAGGACTTGGATATCACATCTCATGCTATAGGGAGGGTCTCAAGTTTGATATTAGAAGCATTGAGATATCACATCTCATGCTATAGGAAGGGTCTCAGGTTTGGTATAAGCAGTGAGATATCACATCTCATGCTATAGGAAGGGTCTCAGGATTGGAATGGGAAGGAGTTGGATATCACATCTCATGTTATAGGAAGGATCTCAGGTTTGGTATAAGCATTGAGATATCACATATCTGCTATCGGAAGGGTCTCAGGATTGGAATAGGAAGGAGTTGGATATTCCCATCTCATGTTATAGGAAGGGTCTCAGGATTGGAATGGGAAGGAGTTGGATATCACATCTCATGCTATAGGAAGGGTCTCAGGTTTGGAACGGGAAGGAGTTGGATATCACATCTCATGTTATAGGAAGAGTCTCAGGTTTGGTATAAGCATTGAGATATCACATCTCTGCTATCGGAGGTGTCTCAGGATTGGGATGGGAAGGAATTGGATATCACATCTCATGCTATAGGAAGGGTATCACGTTTGGAACGGGAAGGAGTTGGATATCCCATCTCATGTTATAGGACGGGTCTCAGGTTTGATATTAGAAGCATTGAGATATCACATCGCATGCTGTAAGAAGGGTCTCAGGATTGGAATGGGAAGGAGTTGGATATCACATCTCATGCTATAGGAAGGGTCTCAGGTTTGGTATAAGCATTGAGATATCATATCTCATGCTATAGGAAGGGTCTCGGGATTGGAATGGGAAGGACTTGGATATCACATCTCATGCTATAGGGAGGGTCTCAAGTTTGATATTAGAAGCATTGAGATATCACATCTCATGCTATAGGAAGGGTCTCAGGATTGGAATGGGAAGGAGTTGGATATCACATCTCATGCTATAGGAAGGGTCTCAGGTTTCGTATAAGCAGTGAGATATCACATCTCATGCTATAGGAAGTGTCTCAGGATGGGAATTGGGAAGGAGTTGGATATCACATCTCATGTCATAGGAAGGATCTCAGGTTTGGTATTAGAAGCATTGAGATATCACATCTCATGATATCGGAAGGGTCTCAGGATTGGAATGGGAAGGAGTTGGATATCACATCTCATGATAAAGGAAGGGTCTAAGATTTGGAAGGGGAAGGATTTGGATATCACATCTCATGTTATAGGACGGGTCTCAGGTTTGGTATTAGAAGCATTGAGATATCAAGTCTCATGGTATAGGAAGGGTCTCAGAATTGGAATGGGAAGGAGTTGGATATCACATCTCAAGCTATAGGAAGGGTCTCAGGATTGGAATGGGAAGGACTTGGATATCACATCTCATGCTATAGGAAGTCTCTCAGGTTTGGAAGGGGAAAGAGTTGGATATCACATTTCATGTTAGAGGTAGGATCTCAGGTTTGGTATTAGAGGCATTGAGATATCACATCTCATGCTATCAGAAGGGTCTCAGGAATGGAATGGGAAGGAGTTGGATATCACATCTCATGCTAAAGGGAGGGTCTCAGGTTTGGAAGGGGAAGGATTTGGATATCACATCTCATGCTATAGATAGGCTCTCAGGTTTGGAAAGGGAAGGAGTTGGATATCACATCTCATGCTATAGGAAGGGTCTCAGGATTGGAATGGGAAATAGTTGGATATCACATCTCATGCTATAGGAAGGGTCTCAGGTTTGGTATAAGCATTGTGATATCACATCTCATGCTATAGGACGGGTCTCAGGATTGGAATGGAAGGAGTTGGATATCACATCTCATGTTATAGGAAGGATCTCAGGTTTGGTATTAGAAGGATTGAGACATCACATCTCATGCTATAGGAAGGGTCTCAGGATTGGAATTGGAAGGAGTTGGATATCACATCTCATGCTATAGGAAGGGTCTCAGGTTTGGTATAAGCATTGAGATATCACATCTCATGCTATAGGAAGGGTCTCAGGATTGGAATGGGAAGGAGTTGTATATGACATCTCATGCCGTAGGAAGGGTCTCAGGTTTGGTATAAGCATTGAGATATCACTTCTCATGCTATAGGAAGTGTCTCAGGATTGGAATGGGAAGGAGTTGGATATCACATCTCATGTTATAGGAAGGATCTCAGGTTTGGTATTAGAAGCATTGAGACATCACATCTCATGCTATAGGAAGGGTCTCAGGATTGGAATGGGAAGGAGTTGGATATCACATCTCATGCTATAGGAAGGGTCTCAGGATTGGAATGGGAAGGAGTTGTATATGACATCTCATGCCACCGGAAGTGTCTCAGGTTTGGTATAAGCATTGAGATATCACATCTCTGCTATCGGAAGGGTCTCAGGATTGGAATGGGAAGGAGTTGGATATCCCATCTTATGTTATAGGAAGGGTCTCAGGTTTGGTATTAGAAGCATTGAGATATCACATCTCATGCTATAGGAAGGGTCTCAGGATTGGAATGGGATGGACTTGGATATCACATCTCATGCTATAGGGAGGGTCTCACGTTTGGAAAGGGAAGGAGTTGGATATCAAATTTCATGTTAGAAGTAGGTTCTCAGGTTTGGTATTAGAGGCATTGAGATATCAAATCTCTGATATCGGAAGTGGCTCAGGATTGGAATGGGAAGGAGTTGGATATCCCATCTCATGTTATAGGACGGGTCTCTGGTTTGGTATAAGCATTGAGATATCACATCTCATGCTATAGGAAGGGTCTCAGGATTGGAATGGGAAGGATTTGGATATCACATCTCATGCAATAGGAAGGGTCTCAGGTTTGGTATACGCATGGAGATATCACTTCTCATGCTATAGGAAGGGTCTCAGGATTGGAATGGGAAGGAGTTGGATATCACATCTCATGTTATAGGAAGGATCTCAGGTTTGGTATTAGAAGCATTGAGATATCACATCTCATGCTATCAGAAGGGTCTCAGGATTGGAATGGGAAGGAGTTGGATATCACATCTCATGCTAAAGGGAGGGTCTCAGGTTTGGAATGGGAAGGATTTGGATATCACATCTCATGTTATCGGAAGGATCTCAGGTTTGGTATTAGAAGCATTGAGATATCATATCTCATGCTATAGGAAGGGTCTCAGGACTGGAATGGGAAGGAGTTGGATATCACATCTCATGCTAAAGGAAGGGTCTCAGGTTTGGTAGAAGCATTGAGATATCACATCTCATGCTATAGGAAGGGTCTGATGATTGGAATGGGAAGGACTTAGATAGATATCACATATCATGCTATAGGGAGGGTCTCAGTTTTGATATTAGAAGCATTGAGATATCACATCTTATGCTATCGGAAGTGTCTCAGGATTGGAATGGGAAGGAGCTGGATATCACATCTCATGCTAAAGGAAGGGTCTCAGGTTTGGAATGGGAAGGAGTTGGATATCACATCTCATGTTATAGGAAGGGTCTCAGGTTTGGTATAAGCATTGAGATATCACATCTCATGCTATAGGACGGGTCTCAGGATTGGAATGGGAAGTAGTTGCATATTACATCTCATGCTATAGGAAGGGTCTCAGGTTTGGTATAAGCATTGAGATATCACATCTCATGCTATAGGACGGGTCTCAGGATTGGAATGGAAGGAGTTGGATATCACATCTCATGCTATAGGAAGGGTCTCAGGATTGGAATGGGAAGAAGTTGGATATCACATCTCATGCTATAGGAAGGGTCTCAGGTTTGGTATTAGAAGCATTGAGATATCACATCTCATGCTATAGGAAGGGTCTCAGGATTGGAATGGGAAGGAGTTGGATATCACATCTCATGCTATAGGAAGGGTCTCAGGTTTGGTATAAGCATTGAGATATCACATCTCATGCTATAGGAAGGGTCTCAGGATTGGAATGGGAAAGAGTTGTATATGACATCTCATGCCGTAGGAAGGGTCTCAGGTTTGGTATAAGCATTGAGATATCACTTCTCATGCTATAGGAAGTGTCTCAGGATTGGAATGGGAAGGAGTTGGATATCACATCTCATGTTATAGGAAGGATCTCAGGTTTGGTATTAGAAGCATTGAGACATTACATCTCATGCTATAGGAAGGGTCTCAGGATTGGAATGGGAAGGAGTTGGATATCCCATCTTATGTTATAGGAAGGGTCTCAGGTTTGGTATTAGAAGCATTGAGATATCACATCTCATGCTATAGGAAGGGTCTCAGGATTGGAATGGGAAGGACTTGGATATCACATCTCATGCTATAGGAAGTCTCTCAGGTTTGGAAGGGGAAAGAGTTGGATATCACATTTCATGTTAGAGGTAGGATCTTGGTATTAGAGGCATTGAGATATCACATTTCATGCTATCAGAAGGGTCTCAGGAATGGAATGGGAAGGAGTTGGATATCACATCTCATGCTAAAGGGAGGGTCTCAGGTTTGGAAGGGGAAGGAGTTGGATATCACATCTCATGCTATAGATAGGCACTGAGGTTTGGAAAGGGAAGGAGTTGGATATCACATCTCATGCTATAGGAAGGGTCTCAGGATTGGAATGGGAAATAGTTGGATATCACATCTCATGCTATAGGAAGGGTCTCAGGTTTGGTATAAGCATTGAGATATCACATCTCATGCTATAGGACGGGTCTCAGGATTGGAATGGAAGGAGTTGGATATCACATCTCATGTTATAGGAAGGATCTCAGGTTTGGTATTAGAAGGATTGAGACATCATATCTCATGCTATAGGAAGGGTCTCAGGATTGGAATGGGAAGGAGTTGGATATCACATCTCATGCTATAGGAAGGGTCGCAGGTTTGGTATAAGCATTGAGATATCACATCTCATGCTATAGGAAGGGTCTCAGGATTGGAATGGGAAGGAGTTGTATATGACATCTCATGCCGTAGGAAGGGTCTCAGGTTTGGTATAAGCATTGAGATATCACTTCTCATGCTATAGGAAGTGTCTCAGGATTGGAATGGGAAGGAGTTGGATATCACATCTCATGTTATAGGAAGGATCTCAGGTTTGGTATTAGAAGCATTGAGACATCACATCTCATGCTATAGGAAGGGTCTCAGGATTGGAATGGGAAGGAGTTGGATATCCCATCTTATGTTATAGGAAGGGTCTCAGGTTTGGTATTAGAAGCATTGAGATATCACATCTCATGCTATAGGAAGGGTCTCAGTATTGGAATGGGAAGGACTTGGATATCACATCTCATGCTATAGGGAGGGTCTCACGTTTGGAAAGGGAAGGAGTTGGATATCAAATTTCATGTTAGAGGTAGGTTCTCAGGTTTGGTATTAGAGGCATTGAGATATCACATCTCATGCTATCAGAAGGGTCTCAGGATTGGAATGGGAAGCAGTTGGATATCACATCTCGTGCTAAAGGGAGGGTCTCATGTTTGGAAGGGGAAGGATTTGGATATCACATCTCATGTCATAGGAAGGATCTCAGGTTTGGTATTAGAAGCATTGAGATATCACATCTCTGCTATCGGAAGTGGCTCAGGATTGGAATGGGAAGGAGTTGGATATCCCATCTCATGTTATAGGACGGGTCTCTGGTTTGGTATAAGCATTGAGATATCAGATCTCATGCTATAGGAAGGGTCTCAGGATTGGAATGGCAAGGATTTGGATATCACATCTCATGCTATAGGAAGGGTCTCAGGTTTGGTATACGCATGGAGATATCACTTCTCATGCTATAGGAAGGGTCTCAGGATTGGAATGGGAAGGAGTTGGATATCACATCTCATGTTATAGGAAGGATCTCAGGTTTGGTATTAGAAGCATTGAGATATCACATCTCATGCTATCAGAAGGGTCTCGGGATTGGAATGGGAAGGAGTTGGATATCACATCTCATGCTAAAGGGAGGGTCTCAGGTTTGGAATGGGAAGGATTTGGATATCACATCTCATGTTATCGGAAGGATCTCAGGTTTGGTATTAGAAGTATTGAGATATCATATCTCATGCTATAGGAAGGGTCTCAGGACTGGAATGGGAAGGAGTTGGATATCACATCTCATGCTAAAGGAAGGGTCTCAGGTTTGGTAGAAGCATTGAGATATCACATCTCATGCTATAGGAAGGGTCTGAGGATCGGAAGGGGAAGGACTTAGATATCACATATCATGCTATAGGGAGGGTCTCAGTTTTGATATTAGAAGCATTGAGATATCACATCTTATGCTATCGGAAGTGTCTCAGGATTGGAATGGGAAGGAGCTGGATATCACATCTCATGCTAAAGGAAGGGTCTCAGGTTTGGAACGGGAAGGAGTTGGATATCACATCTCATGTTATAGGAAGGGTCTCAGGTTTGGTATAAGCATTGAGATATCACATCTCTGCTATCGGAAGTGTCTCAGGATTGGAATGGGAAGGAGTTGGATATCCCATCTCATGCTATAGATAGGCTCTCAGGTTTGGAAAGGGAAGGAGTTGGATATCACATCTCATGCTATAGGAAGGGTCTCAGGATTGGAATGGGAAGTAGTTGGATATCACATCTCATGCTATAGGAAGGGTCTCAGGTTTGGTATAAGCATTGAGATATCACATCTCATGCTATAGGAAGTGTCTCAGGATTGGAATGGAAGGAGTTGGATATCACATCTCATGATATAGGAAGGATCTCAGGTTTGGTATTAGAAGCATTGAGATATCACATCTCATGCTATCGGAAGGATCTCAGGTTTGGTGTTAGAAGCATTGAGATATCAAATCTCATGCTATAGGAAGGGTCTCAGGATTGGAATGGGAAGGAGTTGGATATCACATCTCATGCTATAGGAAGGGTCTCAGGATTGGAATGGGAAGGAGTTGTATATGACATCTCATGCCACAGGAAGGGTCTCAGGTTTGGTATAAGCATTGAGATATCACATCTCTGCTATCGGAAGGGTCTCAGGATTGGAATGGGAAGGAGTTGGATATCCCATCTTATGTTATAGGAAGGGTCTCAGGTTTGGTATTAGAAGCATTGAGATATCACATCTCATGCTATAGGAAGTGTCTCAGGATTGGAATGGGAAGGACTTGGATATCACATCTCATGCTATACGGAGGGTCTCACGTTTGGAAAGGGAAGGAGTTGGATATCACATTTCATGTTAGAGGTAGGATCTCAGGTTTGGTATTAGAGGCATTGAGATATCACATCTCATGCTATCAGAAGGGTCTCAGGATTGGAATGGGAAGGAGTTGGATATCACATCTCATGTTAGAGGAAGGATCTCAGGTTTGGTATTAGAGGCATTGAGATATCACATCTCATGCTATAGGGAGGGTCTCAAGTTTGATATTAGAAGCATTGAGATATCACATCTCATGCTATAGGAAGGGTCTCAGGATTGGGATGGGAAGGAGTTGGATATCACATCTCATGCTATAGGAAGGGTCTCAGGTTTGGTATAAGCAGTGAGATATCACATCTCATGCTATAGGAAGTGTCTCAGGATGGGAATGGGAAGGAGTTGGATATCACATCTCATGTCATAGGAAGGATCTCAGGTTTGGTATTAGAAGCATTGAGATATCACATCTCATGATATCGGAAGGGTCTCAGGATTGGAATGGGAAGGAGTTGGATATCACATCTCATGATAAAGGAATGGTCTAAGGTTTGGAAGGGGAAGGATTTGGATATCGCATCTCATGTTATAGGACGGGTCTCAGGATTGGAATGGGAAGGACTTGGATATCACATCTCATGCTATAGGAAGTCTCTCAGGTTTGGAAGGGGAAAGAGTTGGATATCACATTTCATGTTAGAGGTAGGATCTTGGTATTAGAGGCATTGAGATATCACATTTCATGCTATCAGAAGGGTCTCAGGAATGGAATGGGAAGGAGTTGGATATCACATCTCATGCTAAAGGGAGGGTCTCAGGTTTGGAAGGGGAAGGAGTTGGATATCACATCTCATGCTATAGATAGGCACTCAGGTTTGGAAAGGGAAGGAGTTGGATATCACATCTCATGCTATAGGAAGGGTCTCAGGATTGGAATGGGAAATAGTTGGATATCACATCTCATGCTATAGGAAGGGTCTCAGGTTTGGTATAAGCATTGAGATATCACATCTCATGCTATAGGACGGGTCTCAGGTTTGGAATGGAAGGAGTTGGATATCACATCTCATGTTATAGGAAGGATCTCAGGTTTGGTATTAGAAGGATTGAGACATCACATCTCATGCTATAGGAAGGGTCTCAGGATTGGAATGGGAAGGAGTTGGATATCACATCTCATGCTATAGGAAGGGTCTCAGGTTTGGTATAAGCATTGAGATATCACATCTCATGCTATAGGAAGGGTCTCAGGATTGGAATGGGAAGGAGTTGTATATGACATCTCATGCCGTAGGAAGGGTCTCAGGTTTGGTATAAGCATTGAGATATCACTTCTCATGCTATAGGAAGTGTCTCAGGATTGGAATGGGAAGGAGTTGGATATCACATCTCATGTTATAGGAAGGATCTCAGGTTTGGTATTAGAAGCATTGAGACATCACATCTCATGCTATAGGAAGGGTCTCAGGATTGGAATGGGAAGGAGTTGGATATCCCATCTTATGTTATAGGAAGGGTCTCAGGTTTGGTATTAGAAGCATTGAGATATCACATCTCATGCTATAGGAAGGGTCTCAGGATTGGAATGGGAAGGACTTGGATATCACATCTCATGCTATAGGGAGGGTCTCACGTTTGGAAAGGGTTTGGAAAGGGAAGGAGTTGGATATCAAATTTCATGTTAGAGGTAGGTTCTCAGGTTTGGTATTAGAGGCATTGAGATATCACATCTCATGCTATCAGAAGGGTCTCAGGATTGGAATGGGAAGCAGTTGGATATCACATCTCATGCTAAAGGGAGGGTCTCAGGTTTGGAAGGGGAAGGATTTGGATATCACATCTCATGTCATAGGAAGGATCTCAGGTTTGGTATTAGAAGCATTGAGATATCACATCTCTGCTATCGGAAGTGGCTCAGGATTGGAATGGGAAGGAGTTGGATATCCCATCTCATGTTATAGGACGGGTCTCTGGTTTGGTATAAGCATTGAGATATCAGATCTCATGCTATAGGAAGGGTCTCAGGATTGGAATGGCAAGGATTTGGATATCACATCTCATGCTATAGGAAGGGTCTCAGGTTTGGTATACACATGGAGATATCACTTCTCATGCTATAGGAAGGGTCTCAGGATTGGAATGGGAAGGAGTTGGATATCACATCTCATGTTATAGGAAGGATCTCAGGTTTGGTATTAGAAGCATTGAGATATCACATCTCATGCTATCAGAAGGGTCTCGGGATTGGAATGGGAAGGAGTTGGATATCACATCTCATGCTAAAGGGAGGGTCTCAGGTTTGGAATGGGAAGGATTTGGATATCACATCTCATGTTATCGGAAGGATCTCAGGTTTGGTATTAGAAGTATTGAGATATCATATCTCATGCTATAGGAAGGGTCTCAGGACTGGAATGGGAAGGAGTTGGATATCACATCTCATGCTAAAGGAAGGGTCCAGGTTTGGTAGAAGCATTGAGATATCACATCTCATGCTATAGGAAGGGTCTGAGGATCGGAATGGGAAGGACTTAGATATCACATATCATGCTATAGGGAGGGTCTCAGTTTTGATATTAGAAGCATTGAGATATCACATCTTATGCTATCGGAAGTGTCTCAGGATTGGAATGGGAAGGAGCTGGATATCACATCTCATGCTAAAGGAAGGGTCTCAGGTTTGGAACGGGAAGGAGTTGGATATCACATCTCATGTTATAGGAAGGGTCTCAGGTTTGGTATAAGCATTGAGATATCACATCTCTGCTATCGGAAGTGTCTCAGGATTGGAATGGGAAGGAGTTGGATATCCCATCTCATGCTATAGATAGGCTCTCAGGTTTGGAAAGGGAAGGAGTTGGATATCACATCTCATGCTATAGGAAGGGTCTCAGGATTGGAATGGGAAGTAGTTGGATATGACATCTCATGCTATAGGAAGGGTCTCAGGTTTGGTATAAGCATTGAGATATCACATCTCATGCTATAGGAAGTGTCTCAGGATTGGAATGGAAGGAGTTGGATATCACATCTCATGATATAGGAAGGATCTCAGGTTTGGTATTAGAAGCATTGAGACATCACATCTCGTGCTATAGGAAGGGTCTCAGGATTTGAATGGGAAGGAGTTGGATATCACATCTCATGCTAAAGGGAGGGTCTCAGGTTTGGAAGGGGAAGGATTTGGATATTACATCTCGTGTTATAGGAATGATCTCAGGTTTGGTATTAGAAGCATTGAGATATCACATCTCATGCTATCGGAAGGATCTCAGGTTTGGTGTTAGAAGCATTGAGATATCAAATCTCATGCTATAGGAAGGGTCTCAGGATTGGAATGGGAAGGAGTTGGATATCACATCTCATGCTATAGGAAGGGTCTCAGGATTGGAATGGGAAGGAGTTGTATATGACATCTCATGCCACAGGAAGGGTCTCAGGTTTGGTATAAGCATTGAGATATCACATCTCTGCTATCGGAAGGGTCTCAGGATTGGAATGGGAAGGCGTTGGATATCCCATCTTATGTTATAGGAAGGGTCTCAGGTTTGGTATTAGAAGCATTGAGATATCACATCTCATGCTATAGGAAGTGTCTCAGGATTGGAATGGGAAGGACTTGGATATCACATCTCATGCTATAAGGAGGGTCTCACGTTTGGAAAGGGAAGGAGTTGGATATCACATTTCATGTTAGAGGTAGGATCTCAGGTTTGGTATTAGAGGCATTGAGATATCACATCTCATGCTATCAGAAGGGTCTCAGGATTGGAATGGGAAGGAGTTGGATATCACATCTCTTATTATAGGAAGGATCTCAGGTTTGGTATTAGAAGCATTGAGATATCACATCTCATGCTAAAGGGAGGGTCTCAGGTTTGGAAGGGGAAGGATTTGGATATCACATCTCATGCTATAGGAAGGGTTTCAGGTTTGGAACGGGAAGGAGTTGGATATCACATCTCATGTTATAGGAAGAGTCTCGGGTTTGGTATAAGCATTGAGATATCACATCTCTTATTATAGGAAGGATCACAAGTTTGGTATTAGAAGCATTGAGATATCACATCTCATGCTATCGGAAGGGTCTCAGGATTGGAATGGGAAGGAGTTGGATATCACTTCTCATGCTATAGGAAGGGTTTCAGGTTTGGAATGGGAAGGAGTTGGATATCACATCTCATGTTATAGGAAGGGTCTCAGGTTTGGTATAAGCATTGAGATATCACATCTCATGCTATAGGACGGGTCTCAGGTTTGGAATGGAAGGAGTTGGATATCACATCTCATGTTATAGGAAGGATCTCAGGTTTGGTATTAGAAGGATTGAGACATCACATCTCATGCTATAGGAAGGGTCTCAGGATTGGAATGGGAAGGAGTTGGATATCACATCTCATGCTATAGGAAGGGTCTCAGGTTTGGTATAAGCATTGAGATATCACATCTCATGCTATAGGAAGGGTCTCAGGATTGGAATGGGAAGGAGTTGTATATGACATCTCATGCCGTAGGAAGGGTCTCAGGTTTGGTATAAGCATTGAGATATCACTTCTCATGCTATAGGAAGTGTCTCGGGATTGGAATGGGAAGGAGTTGGATATCACATCTCATGTTATAGGAAGGATCTCAGGTTTGGTATTAGAAGCATTGAGACATCACATCTCATGCTATAGGAAGGGTCTCAGGATTGGAATGGGAAGGAGTTGGATATCCCATCTTATGTTATAGGAAGGGTCTCAGGTTTGGTATTAGAAGCATTGAGATATCACATCTCATGCTATAGGAAGGGTCTCAGGATTGGAATGGGAAGGACTTGGATATCACATCTCATGCTATAGGGAGGGTCTCACGTTTGGAAAGGGAAGGAGTTGGATATCAAATTTCATGTTAGAGGTAGGTTCTCAGGTTTGGTATTAGAGGCATTGAGATATCACATCTCATGCTATCAGAAGGGTCTCAGGATTGGAATGGGAAGCAGTTGGATATCACATCTCATGCTAAAGGGAGGGTCTCAGGTTTGGAAGGGGAAGGATTTGGATATCACATCTCATGTCATAGGAAGGATCTCAGGTTTGGTATTAGAAGCATTGAGATATCACATCTCTGCTATCGGAAGTGGCTCAGGATTGGAATGGGAAGGAGTTGGATATCCCATCTCATGTTATAGGACGGGTCTCTGGTTTGGTATAAGCATTGAGATATCAGATCTCATGCTATAGGAAGGGTCTCAGGATTGGAATGGCAAGGATTTGGATATCACATCTCATGCTATAGGAAGGGTCTCAGGTTTGGTATACGCATGGAGATATCACTTCTCATGCTATAGGAAGGGTCTCAGGATTGGAATGGGAAGGAGTTGGATATCACATCTCATGTTATAGGAAGGATCTCAGGTTTGGTATTAGAAGCATTGAGATATCACATCTCATGCTATCAGAAGGGTCTCGGGATTGGAATGGGAAGGAGTTGGATATCACATCTCATGCTAAAGGGAGGGTCTCAGGTTTGGAATGGGAAGGATTTGGATATCACATCTCATGTTATCGGAAGGATCTCAGGTTTGGTATTAGAAGTATTGAGATATCATATCTCATGCTATGGGAAGGGTCTCAGGACTGGAATGGGAAGGAGTTGGATATCACATCTCATGCTAAAGGAAGGGTCTCAGGTTTGGTAGAAGCATTGAGATATCACATCTCATGCTATAGGAAGGGTCTGAGGATCGGAATGGGAAGGACTTAGATATCACATATCATGCTATAGGGAGGGTCTCAGTTTTGATATTAGAAGCATTGAGATATCACATCTTATGCTATCGGAAGTGTCTCAGGATTGGAATGGGAAGGAGCTGGATATCACATCTCATGCTAAAGGAAGGGTCTCAGGTTTGGAACGGGAAGGAGTTGGATATCACATCTCATGTTATAGGAAGGGTCTCAGGTTTGGTATAAGCATTGAGATATCACATCTCTGCTATCGGAAGTGTCTCAGGATTGGAATGGGAAGGAGTTGGATATCCCATCTCATGCTATAGATAGGCTCTCAGGTTTGGAAAGGGAAGGAGTTGGATATCACATCTCATGCTATAGGAAGGGTCTCAGGATTGGAATGGGAAGTAGTTGGATATCACATCTCATGCTATAGGAAGGGTCTCAGGTTTGGTATAAGCATTGAGATATCACATCTCATGCTACAGGAAGTGTCTCAGGATTGGAATGGAAGGAGTTGGATATCACATCTCATGATATAGGAAGGATCTCAGGTTTGGTATTAGAAGCATTGAGACATCACATCTCGTGCTATAGGAAGGGTCTCAGGATTTGAATGGGAAGGAGTTGGATATCACATCTCATGCTAAAGGGAGGGTCTCAGGTTTGGAAGGGGAAGGATTTGGATATTACATCTCGTGTTATAGGAATGATCTCAGGTTTGGTATTAGAAGCATTGAGATATCACATCTCATGCTATCGGAAGGATCTCAGGTTTGGTGTTAGAAGCATTGAGATATCAAATCTCATGCTATAGGAAGGGTCTCAGGATTGGAATGGGAAGGAGTTGGATATCACATCTCATGCTATAGGAAGGGTCTCAGGATTGGAATGGGAAGGAGTTGTATATGACATCTCATGCCACAGGAAGGGTCTCAGGTTTGGTATAAGCATTGAGATATCACATCTCTGCTATCGGAAGGGTCTCAGGATTGGAATGGGAAGGCGTTGGATATCCCATCTTATGTTATAGGAAGGGTCTCAGGTTTGGTATTAGAAGCATTGAGATATCACATCTCATGCTATAGGAAGTGTCTCAGGATTGGAATGGGAAGGACTTGGATATCACATCTCATGCTATACGGAGGGTCTCACGTTTGGAAAGGGAAGGAGTTGGATATCACATTTCATGTTAGAGGTAGGATCTCAGGTTTGGTATTAGAGGCATTGAGATATCACATCTCATGCTATCAGAAGGGTCTCAGGATTGGAATGGGAAGGAGTTGGATATCACATCTCTTATTATAGGAAGGATCTCAGGTTTGGTATTAGAAGCATTGAGATATCACATCTCATGCTAAAGGGAGGGTCTCAGGTTTGGAAGGGGAAGGATTTGGATATCACATCTCATGCTATAGGAAGGGTTTCAGGTTTGGAACGGGAAGGAGTTGGATATCACATCTCATGTTATAGGAAGAGTCTCGGGTTTGGTATAAGCATTGAGATATCACATCTCTTATTATAGGAAGGATCACAAGTTTGGTATTAGAAGCATTGAGATATCACATCTCATGCTATCGGAAGGGTCTCAGGATTGGAATGGGAAGGAGTTGGATATCACTTCTCATGCTATAGGAAAGGTTTCAGGTTTGGAATGGGAAGGAGTTGGATATCACATCTCATGTTATAGGAAGAGTCTCGGGTTTGGTATAAGCATTGAGATATCACATCTCTGCTATCGGAGGTGTCTCAGGATTGGGATGGGAAGGAATTGGTTATCACATCTCATGCTATAGGAAGGGTATCCGGTTTGGAACGGGAAGGAGTTGGATATCCCATCTCATGTTATAGGACGGGTCTCAGGTTTGATATTAGAGGCATTGAGATATCACATCGCATGCTTTAGGAAGGGTCTCAGGTTTGGAATGGGAAGGATTTGGATATCACATTTCATGTCATAGGAAGGATCTCAGGTTTGGTATTAGAAGCATTGATATATCACATCTCATGCTATAGGAATGGTCTCAGGATTGGAATGGGTAGGAGTTGGATATTACATTCTTGCTATAGGAAGGGTCTCATGTTTGGAATGGGAAGCAGTTGGATATCACATATGCTATAGGAAGTGTCTCAGGTTTGGAACAGGAATGAGTTGGATATCACATCTCATGTTATAGGAAGGGTCTCAGGTTTGGTATAAGCATTGAGATATCACATCTCTGCTATCGGAAGTGGCTCAGGATTGGAATGGGAAGGAGTTGGATATCCCATCTCATGTTATAGGACGGGTCTCTGGTTTGGTATAAGCATTGAGATATCACATCTCCTGCTATAGGAAGGGTCTCAGGATTGGAATGGGAAGGAGTTGGATATCCCATCTCATGTTATAGGACGGGTCTCTGGTTTGGTATAAGCATTGAGATATCACATCCCATGCTATAGGAAGGGTCTCAGGATTGGAATGGGAAGGATTTGGATATCACATCTCATGCTATAGGAAGGGTCTCAGGTTTGGTATACGCATGGAGATATCACTTCTCATGCTATAGGAAGGGTCTCAGGATTGGAATGGGAAGGAGTAGGATATCACATCCCATACTATAGGAAGGGTCTCAGGTTTGGTATAAGCATGGAGATATCACTTCTCATGCTATAGGAAGGGTCTCAGGATTGGAATGGGAAGGAGTTGGATATCACATCTCATGTTATAGGAAGGATCTCAGGTTTGGTATTAGAAGCATTGAGATATCACATCTCATGCTATCAGAAGGGTCTCAGGATTGGAATGGGAAGCAGTTGGATATCACATCTCATGCTAAAGGGAGGGTCTCAGGTTTGGAAGGGGAAGGATTTGGATATCACATCTCATGTTATCGGAAGGATCTCAGGTTTGGTATTAGAAGTATTGAGATATCATATCTCATGCTATAGGAAGGGTCTCAGGACTGGAATGGGAAGGAGTTGGATATCACATCTCATGCTAAAGGAAGGGTCTCAGGTTTGGGAGAAGCATTGAGATATCACATCTCATGCTATAGGAAGGGTCTCAGGATTGGAATGGGAAGGACTTAGATATCACATATCATGCTATAGGGAGGGTCTCAGTTTTGATATTGGAAGCATTGAGATATCACATCTCATGCTATCGGAAGTGTCTCAGGATTGGAATGGGAAAGAGCTGGATATCACATCTCATGCTAAAGGAAGGGTCTCAGGTTTGGAACGGGAAGGAGTTGGATATCACATCTCATGTTATAGGAAGGGTCTCAGGTTTGGTATAAGCATTGAGATATCACATCTCTGCTATCAGAAGTGTCTCAGGATTGGAATGGGAAGGAGTTGGATATCCCATCTCATGTTATAGAACGGGTCTCAGGTTTGTTATTAGAATCATTGAGATATCATATTGCATGCTGTTAGAAGGGTCTAAGGATTGGAAAGGGAAGGACTTGGATATCACATCTCATGCTATAGATAGGCTCTCAGGTTTGGAACGGGAAGGAGTTGGATATCACATTTCATGTTAGAGGAAGGATCTCAGGTTTGGTATTAGAAGCATTGAGATATCACATCTCATGCTATAGGAAGGGTCTCAGGATTGGAATGGGAAGGACTTGGATATCACATCTCATGCTATAGATAGGCTCTCAGGTTTGGAAAGGGAAGGAGTTGGATATCACATCTCATGCTATAGTAAGGGTCTCAGGATTGGAATGGGAAGTAGTTGGATATCACATCTCATGCTATAGGAAGGGTCTCAGGTTTGGTATAAGCATTGAGATATCACATCTCATGCTGTAGGACGGGACTCAGGATTGGAATGGAAGGAGTTGGATATCACATCTCATGTTATAGGAAGGATCTCAGGTTTGGTATTAGAAGCATTGAGAAATCACATCTCATGCTATAGGAAGGGTCTCAGGATTGGAATGGGAAGGAGTTGGATATCACATCTCATGCTATAGGAAGGGTCTCAGGTTTGGTATAAGCATTGAGATATCATATCTCATGCTATAGGAAGGGTCTCAGGATTGGAATGGGAAGGAGTTGTATATGACATCTCATGCCGTAGGAAGGGTCTCAGGTTTGGTATAAGCATTGAGATATCACATCTCTGCTATCGGAAGGGTCTCAGGCTTGGAATGGGAAGGAGTTGGATATCCCATCTCATGTTATAGGAAGAGTCTCAGGTTTGGTATTAGAAGCATTGAGATATCACATCTCATGCTATAGGAAGTGTCTCAGGATTGGAATGGGAAGGACTTGGATATCACATCTCATGCTATAGGGAGGGTCTCAAGTTTGATATTAGAAGCATTGAGATATCACATCTCATGCTATAGGAAGGGTCTCAGGATTGGAATGGGAAGGACTTGGATATCACATCTCATGCTATAGGGAGGGTCTCAAGTTTGATATTAGAAGCATTGAGATATCACATCTCATGCTATAGGAAGGGTCTCAGGTTTGGTATAAGCAGTGAGATATCACATCTCATGCTATAGGAAGGGTCTCAGGATTGGAATGGGAAGGAGTTGGATATCACATCTCATGTTATAGGAAGGATCTCAGGTTTGGTATAAGCATTGAGATATCACATATCTGCTATCGGAAGGGTCTCAGGATTGGAATAGGAAGGAGTTGGATATTCCCATCTCATGTTATAGGAAGGGTCTCAGGATTGGAATGGGAAGGAGTTGGATATCACATCTCATGCTATAGGAAGGGTCTCAGGTTTGGAACGGGAAGGAGTTGGATATCACATCTCATGTTATAGGAAGAGTCTCAGGTTTGGTATAAGCATTGAGATATCACATCTCTGCTATCGGAGGTGTCTCAGGATTGGGATGGGAAGGAATTGGATATCACATCTCATGCTATAGGAAGGGTATCACGTTTGGAACGGGAAGGAGTTGGATATCCCATCTCATGTTATAGGACGGGTCTCAGGTTTGATATTAGAAGCATTGAGATATCACATCGCATGCTGTAAGAAGGGTCTCAGGATTGGAATGGGAAGGAGTTGGATATCACATCTCATGCTATAGGAAGGGTCTCAGGTTTGGTATAAGCATTGAGATATCATATCTCATGCTATAGGAAGGGTCTCGGGATTGGAATGGGAAGGACTTGGATATCACATCTCATGCTATAGGGAGGGTCTCAAGTTTGATATTAGAAGCATTGAGATATCACATCTCATGCTATAGGAAGGGTCTCAGGATTGGAATGGGAAGGAGTTGGATATCACATCTCATGCTATAGGAAGGGTCTCAGGTTTCGTATAAGCAGTGAGATATCACATCTCATGCTATAGGAAGTGTCTCAGGATGGGAATTGGGAAGGAGTTGGATATCACATCTCATGTCATAGGAAGGATCTCAGGTTTGGTATTAGAAGCATTGAGATATCACATCTCATGATATCGGAAGGGTCTCAGGATTGGAATGGGAAGGAGTTGGATATCACATCTCATGATAAAGGAAGGGTCTAAGATTTGGAAGGGGAAGGATTTGGATATCACATCTCATGTTATAGGACGGGTCTCAGGTTTGGTATTAGAAGCATTGAGATATCAAGTCTCATGGTATAGGAAGGGTCTCAGAATTGGAATGGGAAGGAGTTGGATATCACATCTCAAGCTATAGGAAGGGTCTCAGGATTGGAATGGGAAGGACTTGGATATCACATCTCATGCTATAGGAAGTCTCTCAGGTTTGGAAGGGGAAAGAGTTGGATATCACATTTCATGTTAGAGGTAGGATCTCAGGTTTGGTATTAGAGGCATTGAGATATCACATCTCATGCTATCAGAAGGGTCTCAGGAATGGAATGGGAAGGAGTTGGATATCACATCTCATGCTAAAGGGAGGGTCTCAGGTTTGGAAGGGGAAGGATTTGGATATCACATCTCATGCTATAGATAGGCTCTCAGGTTTGGAAAGGGAAGGAGTTGGATATCACATCTCATGCTATAGGAAGGGTCTCAGGATTGGAATGGGAAATAGTTGGATATCACATCTCATGCTATAGGAAGGGTCTCAGGTTTGGTATAAGCATTGTGATATCACATCTCATGCTATTGGACGGGTCTCAGGATTGGAATGGAAGGAGTTGGATATCACATCTCATGTTATAGGAAGGATCTCAGGTTTGGTATTAGAAGGATTGAGACATCACATCTCATGCTATAGGAAGGGTCTCAGGATTGGAATTGGAAGGAGTTGGATATCACATCTCATGCTATAGGAAGGGTCTCAGGTTTGGTATAAGCATTGAGATATCACATCTCATGCTATAGGAAGGGTCTCAGGATTGGAATGGGAAGGAGTTGTATATGACATCTCATGCCGTAGGAAGGGTCTCAGGTTTGGTATAAGCATTGAGATATCACTTCTCATGCTATAGGAAGTGTCTCAGGATTGGAATGGGAAGGAGTTGGATATCACATCTCATGTTATAGGAAGGATCTCAGGTTTGGTATTAGAAGCATTGAGACATCACATCTCATGCTATAGGAAGGGTCTCAGGATTGGAATGGGAAGGAGTTGGATATCACATCTCATGCTATAGGAAGGGTCTCAGGATTGGAATGGGAAGGAGTTGTATATGACATCTCATGCCACCGGAAGTGTCTCAGGTTTGGTATAAGCATTGAGATATCACATCTCTGCTATCGGAAGGGTCTCAGGATTGGAATGGGAAGGAGTTGGATATCCCATCTTATGTTATAGGAAGGGTCTCAGGTTTGGTATTAGAAGCATTGAGATATCACATCTCATGCTATAGGAAGGGTCTCAGGATTGGAATGGGATGGACTTGGATATCACATCTCATGCTATAGGGAGGGTCTCACGTTTGGAAAGGGAAGGAGTTGGATATCAAATTTCATGTTAGAAGTAGGTTCTCAGGTTTGGTATTAGAGGCATTGAGATATCAAATCTCTGATATCGGAAGTGGCTCAGGATTGGAATGGGAAGGAGTTGGATATCCCATCTCATGTTATAGGACGGGTCTCTGGTTTGGTATAAGCATTGAGATATCACATCTCATGCTATAGGAAGGGTCTCAGGATTGGAATGGGAAGGATTTGGATATCACATCTCATGCAATAGGAAGGGTCTCAGGTTTGGTATACGCATGGAGATATCACTTCTCATGCTATAGGAAGGGTCTCAGGATTGGAATGGGAAGGAGTTGGATATCACATCTCATGTTATAGGAAGGATCTCAGGTTTGGTATTAGAAGCATTGAGATATCACATCTCATGCTATCAGAAGGGTCTCAGGATTGGAATGGGAAGGAGTTGGATATCACATCTCATGCTAAAGGGAGGGTCTCAGGTTTGGAATGGGAAGGATTTGGATATCACATCTCATGTTATCGGAAGGATCTCAGGTTTGGTATTAGAAGCATTGAGATATCATATCTCATGCTATAGGAAGGGTCTCAGGACTGGAATGGGAAGGAGTTGGATATCACATCTCATGCTAAAGGAAGGGTCTCAGGTTTGGTAGAAGCATTGAGATATCACATCTCATGCTATAGGAAGGGTCTGATGATTGGAATGGGAAGGACTTAGATAGATATCACATATCATGCTATAGGGAGGGTCTCAGTTTTGATATTAGAAGCATTGAGATATCACATCTTATGCTATCGGAAGTGTCTCAGGATTGGAATGGGAAGGAGCTGGATATCACATCTCGTGCTAAAGGAAGGGTCTCAGGTTTGGAATGGGAAGGAGTTGGATATCACATCTCATGTTATAGGAAGGGTCTCAGGTTTGGTATAAGCATTGAGATATCACATCTCATGCTATAGGACGGGTCTCAGGATTGGAATGGGAAGTAGTTGCATATTACATCTCATGCTATAGGAAGGGTCTCAGGTTTGGTATAAGCATTGAGATATCACATCTCATGCTATAGGACGGGTCTCAGGATTGGAATGGAAGGAGTTGGATATCACATCTCATGCTATAGGAAGGGTCTCAGGATTGGAATGGGAAGAAGTTGGATATCACATCTCATGCTATAGGAAGGGTCTCAGGTTTGGTATTAGAAGCATTGAGATATCACATCTCATGCTATAGGAAGGGTCTCAGGATTGGAATGGGAAGGAGTTGGATATCACATCTCATGCTATAGGAAGGGTCTCAGGTTTGGTATAAGCATTGAGATATCACATCTCATGCTATAGGAAGGGTCTCAGGATTGGAATGGGAAAGAGTTGTATATGACATCTCATGCCGTAGGAAGGGTCTCAGGTTTGGTATAAGCATTGAGATATCACTTCTCATGCTATAGGAAGTGTCTCAGGATTGGAATGGGAAGGAGTTGGATATCACATCTCATGTTATAGGAAGGATCTCAGGTTTGGTATTAGAAGCATTGAGACATTACATCTCATGCTATAGGAAGGGTCTCAGGATTGGAATGGGAAGGAGTTGGATATCCCATCTTATGTTATAGGAAGGGTCTCAGGTTTGGTATTAGAAGCATTGAGATATCACATCTCATGCTATAGGAAGGGTCTCAGGATTGGAATGGGAAGGACTTGGATATCACATCTCATGCTATAGGGAGGGTCTCACGTTTGGAAAGGGAAGGAGTTGGATATCAAATTTCATGTTAGAGGTAGGTTCTCAGGTTTGGTATTAGAGGCATTGAGATATCACATCTCATGCTATCAGAAGGGACTCAGGATTGGAATGGGAAGCAGTTGGATATAACATCTCATGCTAAAGGGAGGGTCTCATGTTTGGAAGGGGAAGGATTTGGATATCACATCTCATGTCATAGGAAGGATCTCAGGTTTGGTATTAGAAGCATTGAGATATCACATCTCTGCTATCGGAAGTGGCTCAGGATTGGAATGGGAAGGAGTTGGATATCCCATCTCATGTTATAGGACGGGTCTCTGGTTTGGTATAAGCATTGAGATATCAGATCTCATGCTATAGGAAGGGTCTCAGGATTGGAATGGCAAGGATTTGGATATCACATCTCATGCTATAGGAAGGGTCTCAGGTTTGGTATACGCATGGAGATATCACTTCTCATGCTATAGGAAGGGTCTCAGGATTGGAATGGGAAGGAGTTGGATATCACATCTCATGTTATAGGAAGGATCTCAGGTTTGGTATTATAAGCATTGAGATATCACATCTCATGCTATCAGAAGGGTCTCAGGATTGGAATGGGAAGGAGCTGGATATCACATCTCATGCTAAAGGAAGGGTCTCAGGATTGGAATGGGAAGGATTTGGATATCACATCTCATGTTATCGGAAGGATCTCAGGTTTGGTATTAGAAGTATTGAGATATCATATCTCATGCTAAAGGAAGGGTCTCAGGTTTGGTAGAAGCATTGAGATATCACATCTCATGCTATAGGAAGGGTCTGAGGATCGGAATGGGAAGGACTTAGATATCACATATCATGCTATAGGGAGGGTCTCAGTTTTGATATTAGAAGCATTGAGATATCACATCTTATGCTATCGGAAGTGTCTCAGGATTGGAATGGGAAGGAGCTGGATATCACATCTCATGCTAAAGGAAGGGTCTCAGGTTTGGAACGGGAAGGAGTTGGATATCACATCTCATGTTATAGGAAGGGTCTCAGGTTTGGTATAAGCATTGAGATATCACATCTCTGCTATCGGAAGTGTCTCAGGATTGGAATGGGAAGGAGTTGGATATCCCATCTCATGCTATAGATAGGCTCTCAGGTTTGGAAAGGGAAGGAGTTGGATATCACATCTCATGCTATAGGAAGGGTCTCAGGATTGGAATGGGAAGTAGTTGGATATCACATCTCATGCTATAGGAAGGGTCTCAGGTTTGGTATAAGCATTGAGATATCACATCTCATGCTATAGGAAGTGTCTCAGGATTGGAATGGAAGGAGTTGGATATCACATCTCATGATATAGGAAGGATCTCAGGTTTGGTATTAGAAGCATTGAGACATCACATCTCGTGCTATAGGAAGGGTCTCAGGATTGGAATGGGAAGGAGTTGGATATCACATCTCATGCTAAAGGGAGGGTCTCAGGTTTGGAAGGGGAAGGATTTGGATATTACATCTCGTGTTATAGGAATGATCTCAGGTTTGGTATTAGAAGCATTGAGATATCACATATCATGCTATCGGAAGGATCTCAGGTTTGGTGTTAGAAGCATTGAGATATCAAATCTCATGCTATAGGAAGGGTCTCAGGATTGGAATGGGAAGGAGTTGGATATCACATCTCATGCTATAGGAAGGGTCTCAGGATTGGAATGGGAAGGAGTTGTATATGACATCTCATGCCACAGGAAGGGTCTCAGGTTTGGTATAAGCATTGAGATATCACATCTCTGCTATCGGAAGGGTCTCAGGATTGGAATGGGAAGGAGTTGGATATCCCACCTTATGTTATAGGAAGGGTCTCAGGTTTGGTATTAGAAGCATTGAGATATCACATCTCATGCTATAGGAAGTGTCTCAGGATTGGAATGGGAAGGACTTGGATATCACATCTCATGCTATACGGAGGGTCTCACGTTTGGAAAGGGAAGGAGTTGGATATCACATTTCATGTTAGACGTAGGATCTCAGGTTTGGTATTAGAGGCATTGAGATATCACATCTCATGCTATCAGAAGGGTCTCAGGATTGGAATGGGAAGGAGTTGGATATCACATCTCTTATTATAGGAAGGATCTCAGGTTTGGTATTAGAAGCATTAAGATATGACATCTCATGCTATTGGAAGGATCTCAGGTTTGGTATTAGAGGCATTGAGATATCACATCTCATGCTAAAGGGAGGGTCTCAGGTTTGGAAGGGGAAGGATTTGGATATCACATCTCATGCTATAGGAAGGGTTTCAGGTTTGGAACGGGAAGGAGTTGGATATCACATCTCATGTTATAGATAGAGTCTCGGGTTTGGTATAAGCATTGAGATATCACATCTCTTATTATAGGAAGGATCACAAGTTTGGTATTAGAAGCATTGAGATATCACATCTCATGCTATCGGAAGGGTCTCAGGATTGGAATGGGAAGGAGTTGGATATCACATCTCATGCTATAGGAAGGGTTTCAGGTTTGGAAATGGAAGGAGTTGGATATCACATCTCATGTTATAGGAAGAGTCTCGGGTTTGGTATAAGCATTGAGATATCACATCTCTATCAGGTTTGAAACGGGAAGGAGTTGGATATCCCATCTCATGTTATAGGACGTTTCTCAGGTTTGATATTAGAAGCATTGAGATATCACATCGCATGCTTTAGGAAGGGTCTCAGGTTTGGAATGGGAATGATTTGGATATCACATTTCATGTCATAGGAAGGATCTCAGGTTTGGTATTAGAAGCATTGATATATCACATCTCATGCTATAGGAATGGTCTCAGGATTGGAATGGGTAGGGGTTGGATATTACATTCTTGCTATAGGAAGGGTCTCATGTTTAGAATGGGAAGCAGTTGGATATCACATATGCTATAGGAAGTGTCTCAGGTTTGGAACGGGAATGAGTTGGATATCACATCTCATGTTATAGGAAGGGTCTCAGGTTTGGTATAAGCATTGAGATATCACATCTCTGCTATCGGAAGTGGCTCAGGATTGGAATGGGAAGGAGTTGGATATCCCATCTCATGTTATAGGACGGGTCTCTGGTTTGGTATAAGCATTGAGATATCACATCTCCTGCTATAAGAAGGGTCTCAGGATTGGAATGGGAAGGAGTTGGATATCCCATCTCATGTTATAGGACGGGTCTCTGGTTTGGTATAAGCATTGAGATATCACATCTCATGCTATAGGAAGGGTCTCAGGATTGGAATGGGAAGGATTTGGATATCACATCTCATGCTATAGGAAGGGTCTCAGGTTTGGTATACGCATGGAGATATCACTTCTCATGCTATAGGAAGGGTCTCAGGATTGGAATGGGAAGGAGTTGGATATCACATCCCATGCTATAGGAAGGGTCTCAGGTTTGGTATAAGCATGGAGATATCACTTCTCATGCTATAGGAAGGGTCTCAGGATTGGAATGGGAAGGAGTTGGATATCACATCTCATGTTATAGGAAGAATCTCAGGTTTGGTATTAGAAGCATTGAGATATCACATCTCATGCTATCAGAAGGGTCTCAGGATTGGAATGGGAAGCAGTTGGATATCACATCTCATGCTAAAGGGAGGGTCTCAGGTTTGGAAGGGGAAGGATTTGGATATCACATCTCATGTTATCGGAAGGATCTCAGGTTTGGTATTAGAAGTATTGAGATATAATATCTCATGCTATAGGAAGAGTCTCAGGACTGGAATGGGAAGGAGTTGGATATCACATCTCATGCTAAAGGAAGGGTCTCAGGTTTGGGAGAAGCATTGAGATATCACATCTCATGCTATAGGAAGGGTCTCAGGATTGGAATGGGAAGGACTTAGATATCACATATCATGCTATAGGGAGGGTCTCAGTTTTGATATTAGAAGCATTGAGATATCACATCTCATGCTATCGGAAGTGTCTCAGGATTGGAATGGGAAGGAGCTGGATATCACATCTCATGCTAAAGGAAGGGTCTCAGGTTTGGAACGGGAAGGAGTTGGATATCACATCTCATGTTATAGGAAGGGTCTCAGGTTTGGTATAAGCATTGAGATATCACATCTATGCTATCAGAAGTGTCTCAGGATTGGAATGGGAAGGAGTTGGATATCCCATCTCATGTTATAGGACGGGTCTCAGGTTTGTTATTAGAATCATTGAGATATCATATTGCATGCTGTTAGAAGGGTCTAAGGATTGGAAAGGGAAGGACTTGGATATCACATCTCATGCTATAGATAGGCTCTCAGGTTTGGAACGGGAAGGAGTTGGATATCACATTTCATGTTAGAGGAAGGATCTCAGGTTTGGTATTAGAAGCATTGAGATATCACATCTCATGCTATAGGAAGGGTCTCAGGATTGGAATGGGAAGGACTTGGATATCACATCTCATGCTATAGTAAGGGTCTCAGGATTGGAATGGGAAGTAGTTGGATATCACATCTCATGCTATAGGAAGGGTCTCAGGTTTGGTATAAGCATTGAGATATCACATCTCATGCTGTAGGACGGGACTCAGGATTGGAATGGAAGGAGTTGGATATCACATCTCATGTTATAGGAAGGATCTCAGGTTTGGTATTAGAAGCATTGAAAAATCACATCTCATGCTATAGGAAGGGTCTCAGGATTGGAATGGGAAGGAGTTGGATATCATATCTCATGCTATAGGAAGGGTCTCAGGTTTGGTATAAGCATTGAGATATCATATCTCATGCTATAGGAAGGGTCTCAGGATTGGAATGGGAAGGAGTTGTATATGACATCTCATGCCGTAGGAAGGGTCTCAGGTTTGGTATAAGCATTGAGATATCACATCTCTGCTATCGGAAGGGTCTCAGGCTTGGAATGGGAAGGAGTTGGATATCCCATCTCATGTTATAGGAAGAGTCTCAGGTTTGGTATTAGAAGCATTGAGATATCACATCTCATGCTATAGGAAGGGTCTCAGGATTGGAATGGGAAGGACTTGGATATCACATCTCATGCTATAGGGAGGGTCTCAAGTTTGATATTAGAAGCATTGAGATATCACATCTCATGCTATAGGAAGGGTCTCAGGTTTGGTATAAGGAGTGAGATATCACATCTCATGCTATAGGAAGGGTCTCAGGATTGGAATGGGAAGGAGTTGGATATCACATCTCATGTTATAGGAAGGATCTCAGGTTTGGTATAAGCATTGAGATATCACATATCTGCTATCGGAAGGGTCTCAGGATTGGAATGGGAAGGAGTTGGATATTCCCATCTCATGTTATAGGAAGGGCCTCAGGATTGGAATGGGAAGGAGTTGGATATCACATATCATGCTATAGGAAGGGTCTCAGGTTTGGAACGGGAAGGAGTTGGATATCACATCTCATGTTATAGGAAGAGTCTCAGGTTTGGTATAAGCATTGAGATATCACATCTCTGCTATCGGAGGTGTCTCAGGATTGGGATGGGAAGGAATTGGATATCACATCTCATGCTATAGGAAGGGTATCACGTTTGGAACGGGAAGGAGTTGGATATCCCATCTCATGTTATAGGACGGGTCTCAGGTTTGATATTAGAAGCATTGAGATATCACATCGCATGCTGTAAGAAGGGTCTCAGGATTGGAATGGGAAGGAGTTGGATATCACATCTCATGCTATAGGAAGGGTCTCAGGTTTGGTATAAGCATTGAGATATCATATCTCATGCTATAGGAAGGGTCTCAGGATTGGAATGGGAAGGACTTGGATATCACATCTCATGCTATAGGGAGGGTCTCAAGTTTGATATTAGAAGCATTGAGATATCACATCTCATGCTATAGGAAGGGTCTCAGGATTGGAATGGGAAGGAGTTGGATATCACATCTCATGCTATAGGAAGGGTCTCAGGTTTGGTATAAGCAGTGAGATATCACATCTCATGCTATAGGAAGTGTCTCAGGATGGGAATTGGGAAGGAGTTGGATATCACATCTCATGTCATAGGAAGGATCTCAGGTTTGGTATTAGAAGCATTGAGATATCACATCTCATGATATCGGAAGGGTCTCAGGATTGGAATGGGAAGGAGTTGGATATCACATCTCATGATAAAGGAAGGGTCTAAGATTTGGAAGGGGAAGGATTTGGATATCACATCTCATGTTATAGGACGGGTCTCAGGTTTGGTATTAGAAGCATTGAGATATCAAGTCTCATGGTATAGGAAGGGTCTCAGAATTGGAATGGGAAGGAGTTGGATATCACATCTCAAGCTATAGGAAGGGTCTCAGGATTGGAATGGGAAGGAGTTGGATATCCCATCTCATGTTATAGGACGGGTCTCAGGTTTGTTATTAGAATCATTGAGATATCATATTGCATGCTGTTAGAAGGGTCTAAGGATTGGAAAGGGAAGGACTTGGATATCACATCTCATGCTATAGATAGGCTCTCAGGTTTGGAACGGGAAGGAGTTGGATATCACATTTCATGTTAGAGGAAGGATCTCAGGTTTGGTATTAGAAGCATTGATATATCACATCTCATGCTATAGGAAGGGTCTCAGGATTGGAATGGGAAGGACTTGGATATCACATCTCATGCTATAGATAGGCTCTCAGGTTTGGAAAGGGAAGGAGTTGGATATCACATCTCATGCTATAGTAAGGGTCTCAGGATTGGAATGGGAAGTAGTTGGATATCACATCTCATGCTATAGGAAGGGTCTCAGGTTTGGTATAAGCATTGAGATATCACATCTCATGCTGTAGGACGGGACTCAGGATTGGAATGGAAGGAGTTGGATATCACATCTCATGTTATAGGAAGGATCTCAGGTTTGGTATTAGAAGCATTGAAAAATCACATCTCATGCTATAGGAAGGGTCTCAGGATTGGAATGGGAAGGAGTTGGATATCATATCTCATGCTATAGGAAGGGTCTCAGGTTTGGTATAAGCATTGAGATATCATATCTCATGCTATAGGAAGGGTCTCAGGATTGGAATGGGAAGGAGTTGTATATGACATCTCATGCCGTAGGAAGGGTCTCAGGTTTGGTATAAGCATTGAGATATCACATCTCTGCTATCGGAAGGGTCTCAGGCTTGGAATGGGAAGGAGTTGGATATCCCATCTCATGTTATAGGAAGAGTCTCAGGTTTGGTATTAGAAGCATTGAGATATCACATCTCATGCTATAGGAAGTGTCTCAGGATTGGAATGGGAAGGACTTGGATATCACATCTCATGCTATAGGGAGGGTCTCAAGTTTGATATTAAAAGCATTGAGATATCACATCTCATGCTATAGGAAGGGTCTCAGTATTGGAATGGGAAGGAGTTCGATATCACATCTCATGCTATAGGAAGGGTCTCAGGTTTGGTATAAGCAGTGAGATATCACATCTCATGCTATAGGAAATGTCTCAGGATGGGAATGGGAAGGAGTTGGATATCACATCTCATGTCATAGGAAGGATCTCAGGTTTGGTATTAGAAGCATTGAGATATCACATCTCATGATATCGGAAGGGTCTCAGGATTGGAATGGGAAGGAGTTGGATATCACATCTCATGATAAAGGAAGGGTCTAAGGTTTGGAAGGGGAAGGATTTGGATATCACATCTCATGTTATAGGACGGGTCTCAGGTTTGGTATTAGAAGCATTGAGATATCAAGTCTCATGGTATAGGAAGGGTCTCAGAATTGGAATGGGAAGGAGTTGGATATCACATCTCAAGCTATAGGAAGGGTCTCAGGATTGGAATGGGAAGGACTTGGATATCACATCTCATGCTATAGGAAGTCTCTCAGGTTTGGAAGGGGAAAGAGTTGGATATCACATTTCATGTTAGAGGTAGGATCTTGGTATTAGAGGCATTGAGATATCACATTTCATGCTATCAGAAGGGTCTCAGGAATGGAATGGGAAGGAGTTGGATATCACATCTCATGCTAAAGGGAGGGTCTCAGGTTTGGAAGGGGAAGGAGTTGGATATCACATCTCATGCTATAGATAGGCACTCAGGTTTGGAAAGGGAAGGGGTTGGATATCACATCTCATGCTATAGGAAGGGTCTCAGGATTGGAATGGGAAATAGTTGGATATCACATCTCATGCTATAGGAAGGGTCTCAGGTTTGGTATAAGCATTGAGATATCACATCTCATGCTATAGGACGGGTCTCAGGATTGGAATGGAAGGAGTTGGATATCACATCTCATGTTATAGGAAGGATCTCAGGTTTGGTATTAGAAGGATTGAGACATCACATCTCATGCTATAGGAAGGGTCTCAGGATTGGAATGGGAAGGAGTTGGATATCACATCTCATGCTATAGGAAGGGTCTCAGGTTTGGTATAAGCATTGAGATATCACATCTCATGCTATAGGAAGGGTCTCAGGATTGGAATGGGAAGGAGTTGTATATGACATCTCATGCCGTAGGAAGGGTCTCAGGTTTGGTATAAGCATTGAGATATCACTTCTCATGCTATAGGAAGTGTCTCAGGATTGGAATGGGAAGGAGTTGGATATCACATCTCATGTTATAGGAAAGATATCAGGTTTGGTATTAGAAGCATTGAGACATCACATCTCATGTTATAGGAAGGGTCTCAGGATTGGAATGGGAAGAAGTTGGATATCACATCTCATGCTATAGGAAGGGTCTCAGGTTTGGTATAAGCATTGAGATATCACATCTCATGCTATAGGAAGGGTCTCAGGATTGGAATGGGAAGGAGTTGTATATGACATCTCATGCCATAGGAAGGATCTCAGGTTTGGTATTAGAAGCATTGAGACATCACATCTCATGCTATAGGAAGGGTCTCAGGATTGGAATGGGAAGGAGTTGGATATCCCATCTTATGTTATAGGAAGGGTCTCAGGTTTGTTATTAGAAGCATTGAGATATCACATCTCATGCTATAGGAAGGGTCTCAGGATTGGAATGGGAAGGACTTGGATATCACATCTCATGCTATAGGGAGGGTCTCACGTTTGGAAAGGGAAGGAGTTGGATATCAAATTTCATGTTAGAGGTAGGTTCTCAGGTTTGGTATTAGAGGCATTGAGATATCACATCTCATGCTATCAGAAGGGTCTCAGGATTGGAATGGGAAGCAGTTGGATATAACATCTCATGCTAAAGGGAGGGTCTCATGTTTGGAAGGGGAAGGATTTGGATATCACATCTCATGTCATAGGAAGGATCTCAGGTTTGGTATTAGAAGCATTGAGATATCACATCTCTGCTATCGGAAGTGGCTCAGGATTGGAATGGGAAGGAGTTGGATATCCCATCTCATGTTATAGGACGGGTCTCTGGTTTGGTATAAGCATTGAGATATCAGATCTCATGCTATAGGAAGGGTCTCAGGATTGGAATGGCAAGGATTTGGATATCACATCTCATGCTATAGGAAGGGTCTCAGGTTTGGTATACGCATGGAGATATCACTTCTCATGCTATAGGAAGGGTCTCAGGATTGGAATGGGAAGGAGTTGGATATCACATCTCATGTTATAGGAAGGATCTCAGGTTTGGTATTAGAAGCATTGAGATATCACATCTCATGCTATCAGAAGGATCTCAGGATTGGAATGGGAAGGAGCTGGATATCACATCTCATGCTAAAGGAAGGGTCTCAGGATTGGAATGGGAAGGATTTGGATATCACATCTCATGTTATCGGAAGGATCTCAGGTTTGGTATTAGAAGTATTGAGATATCATATCTCATGCTATAGGAAGGGTCTCAGGACTGGAATGGGAAGGAGTTGGATATCACATCTCATGCTAAAGGAAGGGTCTCAGGTTTGGTAGAAGCATTGAGATATCACATCTCATGCTATAGGAAGGGTCTGAGGATCGGAATGGGAAGGACTTAGATATCACATATCATGCTATAGGGAGGGTCTCAGTTTTGATATTAGAAGCATTGAGATATCACATCTTATGCTATCGGAAGTGTCTCAGGATTGGAATGGGAAGGAGCTGGATATCACATCTCATGCTAAAGGAAGGGTCTCAGGTTTGGAACGGGAAGGAGTTGGATATCACATCTCATGTTATAGGAAGGGTCTCAGGTTTGGTATAAGCATTGAGATATCACATCTCTGCTATCGGAAGTGTCTCAGGATTGGAATGGGAAGGAGTTGGATATCCCATCTCATGCTATAGATAGGCTCTCAGGTTTGGAAAGGGAAGGAGTTGGATATCACATCTCATGCTATAGGAAGGGTCTCAGGATTGGAATGGGAAGTAGTTGGATATCACATCTCATGCTATAGGAAGGGTCTCAGGTTTGGTATAAGCATTGAGATATCACATCTCATGCTATAGGAAGTGTCTCAGGATTGGAATGGAAGGAGTTGGATATCACATCTCATGATATAGGAAGGATCTCAGGTTTGGTATTAGAAGCATTGAGACATCACATCTCGTGCTATAGGAAGGGTCTCAGGATTGGAATGGGAAGGAGTTGGATATCACATCTCATGCTAAAGGGAGGGTCTCAGGTTTGGAAGGGGAAGGATTTGGATATTACATCTCGTGTTATAGGAATGATCTCAGGTTTGGTATTAGAAGCATTGAGATATCACATCTCATGCTATCGGAAGGATCTCAGGTTTGGTGTTAGAAGCATTGAGATATCAAATCTCATGCTATAGGAAGGGTCTCAGGATTGGAATGGGAAGGAGTTGGATATCACATCTCATGCTATAGGAAGGGTCTCAGGATTGGAATGGGAAGGAGTTGTATATGACATCTCATGCCACAGGAAGGGTCTCAGGTTTGGTATAAGCATTGAGATATCACATATCTGCTATCGGAAGGGTCTCAGGATTGGAATGGGAAGGAGTTGGATATCCCATCTTATGTTATAGGAAGGGTCTCAGGTTTGGTATTAGAAGCATTGAGATATCACATCTCATGCTATAGGAAGTGTCTCAGGATTGGAATGGGAAGGACTTGGATATCACATCTCATGCTATACGGAGGGTCTCACGTTTGGAAAGGGAAGGAGTTGGATATCACATTTCATGTTAGAGGGAGGATCTCAGGTTTGGTATTAGAGGCATTGAGATATCACATCTCATGCTAAAGAGAGGGTCTCAGGTTTGGAAGGGGAAGGATTTGGATATCACATCTCATGCTATAGGAAGGGTTTCAGGTTTGGAACGGGAAGGAATTGGATATCACATCTCATGTTATAGGAAGAGTCTCGGGTTTGGTATAAGCATTGAGATATCACATCTCTTATTATAGGAAGGATCACAAGTTTGGTATTAGAAGCATTGAGATATCACATCTCATGCTATCGGAAGGGTCTCAGGATTGGAATGGGAAGGAGTTGGATATCACATCTCATGCTATAGGAAGGGTTTCAGGTTTGGAACGGGAAGGAGTTGGATATCACATCTCATGTTATAGGAAGAGTCTCGGGTTTGGTATAAGCATTGAGATATCACATCTCTGCTATCGGAGGTGTCTCAGGATTGGGATGGGAAGGAATTGGTTATCACATCTCATGCTATAGGAAGGGTATGAGGTTTGGAACGGGAAGGAGTTGGATATCCCATCTCATGTTATAGGACGGGTCTCAGGTTTGATATTAGAAGCATTGAGATATCACATCGCATGCTTTAGGAAGGGTCTCAGGTTTGGAATGGGAATGATTTGGATATCACATTTCATGTCATAGGAAGGATCTCAGGTTTGGTATTAGAAGCATTGATATATCACATCTCATGCTATAGGAATGGTCTCAGGATTGGAATGGGTAGGGGTTGGATATTACATTCTTGCTATAGGAAGGGTCTCATGTTTGGAATGGGAAGCAGTTGGATATCACATATGCTATAGGAAGTGTCTCAGGTTTGGAACGGGAATGAGTTGGATATCACATCTCATGTTATAGGAAGGGTCTCAGGTTTAGTATAAGCATTGAGATATCACATCTCTGCTATCGGAAGTGGCTCAGGATTGGAATGGGAAGGAGTTGGATATCCCATCTCATGTTATAGGACGGGTCTCTGGTTTGGTATAAGCATTGAGATATCACATCTCCTGCTATAGGAAGGGTCTCAGGATTGGAATGGGAAGGAGTTGGATATCCCATCTCATGTTATAGGACGGGTCTCTGGTTTGGTATAAGCATTGAGATATCACATCTCATGCTATAGGAAGGGTCTCAGGATTGGAATGGGAAGGATTTGGATATCACATCTCATGCTGTAGGAAGGGTCTCAGGTTTGGTATACGCATGGAGATATCACTTCTCATGCTATAGGAAGGGTCTCAGGATTGGAATGGGAAGGAGTTGGATATCACATCCCATGCTATAGGAAGGGTCTCAGGTTTGGTATAAGCATGGAGATATCACTTCTCATGCTATAGGAAGGGTCTCAGGATTGGAATGGGAAGGAGTTGGATATCACATCTCATGTTATAGGAAGGATCTCAGGTTTGGTATTAGAAGCATTGAGATATCACATCTCATGCTATCAGAAGGGTCTCAGGATTGGAATGGGAAGCAGTTGGATATCACATCTCATGCTAAAGGGAGGGTCTCAGGTTTGGAAGGGGAAGGATTTGGATATCACATCTCATGTTATCGGAAGGATCTCAGGTTTGGTATTAGAAGTATTGAGATATCATATCTCATGCTATAGGAAGAGTCTCAGGACTGGAATGGGAAGGAGTTGGATATCACATCTCATGCTAAAGGAAGGGTCTCAGGTTTGGGAGAAGCATTGAGATATCACATCTCATGCTATAGAAAGGGTCTCAGGATTGGAATGGGAAGGACTTAGATATCACATATCATGCTATAGGGAGGGTCTCAGTTTTGATATTAGAAGCATTGAGATATCACATCTCATGCTATCGGAAGTGTCTCAGGATTGGAATGGGAAGGAGCTGGATATCACATCTCATGCTAAAGGAAGGGTCTCAGGTTTGGAACGGGAAGGAGTTGGATATCACATCTCATGTTATAGGAAGGGTCTCAGGTTTGGTATAAGCATTGAGATATCACATCTCTGCTATCAGAAGTGTCTCAGGATTGGAATGGGAAGGAGTTGGATATCCCATCTCATGTTATAGGACGGGTCTCAGGTTTGTTATTAGAATCATTGAGATATCATATTGCATACTGTTAGAAGGGTCTAAGGATTGGAAAGGGAAGGACTTGGATATCACATCTCATGCTATAGATAGGCTCTCAGGTTTGGAACGGGAAGGAGTTGGATATCACATTTCATGTTAGAGGAAGGATCTCAGGTTTGGTATTAGAAGCATTGAGATATCACATCTCATGCTATAGGAAGGGTCTCAGGATTGGAATGGGAAGGACTTGGATATCACATCTCATGCTATAGATAGGCTCTCAGGTTTGGAAAGGGAAGGAGTTGGATATCACATCTCATGCTATAGTAAGGGTCTCAGGATTGGAATGGGAAGTAGTTGGATATCACATCTCATGCTATAGGAAGGGTCTCAGGTTTGGTATAAGCATTGAGATATCACATCTCATGCTGTAGGACGGGACTCAGGATTGGAATGGAAGGAGTTGGATATCACATCTCATGTTATAGGAAGGATCTCAGGTTTGGTATTAGAAGCATTGAAAAATCACATCTCATGCTATAGGAAGGGTCTCAGGATTGGAATGGGAAGGAGTTGGATATCATATCTCATGCTATAGGAAGGGTCTCAGGTTTGGTATAAGCATTGAGATATCATATCTCATGCTATAGGAAGGGTCTCAGGATTGGAATGGGAAGGAGTTGTATATGACATCTCATGCCGTAGGAAGGGTCTCAGGTTTGGTATAAGCATTGAGATATCACATCTCTGCTATCGGAAGGGTCTCAGGCTTGGAATGGGAAGGAGTTGGATATCCCATCTCATGTTATAGGAAGAGTCTCAGGTTTGGTATTAGAAGCATTGAGATATCACATCTCATGCTATAGGAAGTGTCTCAGGATTGGAATGGGAAGGACTTGGATATAACATCTCATGCTATAGGGAGGGTCTCAAGTTTGATATTAGAAGCATTGAGATATCACATCTCATGCTATAGGAAGGGTCTCAGGATTGGAATGGGAAGGACTTGGATATCACATCTCATGCTATAGGGAGGGTCTCAAGTTTGATATTAGAAGCATTGAGATATCACATCTCATGCTATAGGAAGGGTCTCAGGTTTGGTATAAGCAGTGAGATATCACATCTCATGCTATAGGAAGGGTCTCAGGATTGGAATGGGAAGGAGTTGGATATCACATCTCATGTTATAGGAAGGATCTCAGGTTTGGTATAAGCATTGAGATATCACATATCTGCTATCGGAAGGGTCTCAGGATTGGAATGGGAAGGAGTTGGATATTCCCATCTCATGTTATAGGAAGGGTCTCAGGATTGGAATGGGAAGGAGTTGGATATCACATCTCATGCTATAGGAAGGGTCTCAGGTTTGGAACGGGAAGGAGTTGGATATCACATCTCATGTTATAGGAAGAGTCTCAGGTTTGGTATAAGCATTGAGATATCACATCTCTGCTATCGGAGGTGTCTCAGGATTGGGATGGGAAGGAATTGGATATCACATCTCATGCTATAGGAAGGGTATCACGTTTGGAACGGGAAGGAGTTGGATATCCCATCTCATGTTATAGGACGGGTCTCAGGTTTGATATTAGAAGCATTGAGATATCACATCGCATGCTGTAAGAAGGGTCTCAGGATTGGAATGGGAAGGAGTTGGATATCACATCTCATGCTATAGGAAGGGTCTCAGGTTTGGTATAAGCATTGAGATATCATATCTCATGCTATAGGAAGGGTCTCAGGATTGGAATGGGAAGGACTTGGATATCACATCTCATGCTATAGGGAGGGTCTCAAGTTTGATATTAGAAGCATTGAGATATCACATCTCATGCTATAGGAAGCGTCGCAGGATTGGAATGGGAAGGAGTTGGATATCACATCTCATGCTATAGGAAGGGTCTCAGGTTTGGTATAAGCAGTGAGATATCACATCTCATGCTATAGGAAGTGTCTCAGGATGGGAATTGGGAAGGAGTTGGATATCACATCTCATGTCATAGGAAGGATCTCAGGTTTGGTATTAGAAGCATTGAGATATCACATCTCATGATATCGGAAGGGTCTCAGGATTGGAATGGGAAGGAGTTGGATATCACATCTCATGATAAAGGAAGGGTCTAAGATTTGGAAGGGGAAGGATTTGGATATCACATCTCATGTTATAGGACGGGTCTCAGGTTTGGTATTAGAAGCATTGAGATATCAAGTCTCATGGTATAGGAAGGGTCTCAGAATTGGAATGGGAAGGAGTTGGATATCACATCTCAAGCTATAGGAAGGGTCTCAGGATTGGAATGGGAAGGAGTTGGATATCCCATCTCATGTTATAGGACGGGTCTCAGGTTTGTTTATAGAATCATTGAGATATCATATTGCATGCTGTTAGAAGGGTCTAAGGATTGGAAAGGGAAGGACTTGGATATCACATCTCATGCTATAGATAGGCTCTCAGGTTTGGAACGGGAAGGAGTTGGATATCACATTTCATGTTAGAGGAAGGATCTCAGGTTTGGTATTAGAAGCATTGAGATATCACATCTCATGCTATAGGAAGGGTCTCAGGATTGGAATGGGAAGGACTTGGATATCACATCTCATGCTATAGATAGGCTCTCAGGTTTGGAAAGGGAAGGAGTTGGATATCACATCTCATGCTATAGTAAGGGTCTCAGGATTGGAATGGGAAGTAGTTGGATATCACATCTCATGCTATAGGAAGGGTCTCAGGTTTGGTATAAGCATTGAGATATCACATCTCATGCTGTAGGACGGGACTCAGGATTGGAATGGAAGGAGTTGGATATCACATCTCATGTTATAGGAAGGATCTCAGGTTTGGTATTAGAAGCATTGAAAAATCACATCTCATGCTATAGGAAGGGTCTCAGGATTGGAATGGGAAGGAGTTGGATATCATATCTCATGCTATAGGAAGGGTCTCAGGTTTGGTATAAGCATTGAGATATCATATCTCATGCTATAGGAAGGGTCTCAGGATTGGAATGGGAAGGAGTTGTATATGACATCTCATGCCGTAGGTAGGGTCTCAGGTTTGGTATAAGCATTGAGATATCACATCTCTGCTATCGGAAGGGTCTCAGGCTTGGAATGGGAAGGAGTTGGATATCCCATCTCATGTTATAGGAAGAGTCTCAGGTTTGGTATTAGAAGCATTGAGATATCACATCTCATGCTATAGGAAGTGTCTCAGGATTGGAATGGGAAGGACTTGGATATCACATCTCATGCTATAGGGAGGGTCTCAAGTTTGATATTAGAAGCATTGAGATATCACATCTCATGCTATAGGAAGGGTCTCAGGATTGGAATGGGAAGGACTTGGATATCACATCTCATGCTATAGGGAGGGTCTCAAGTTTGATATTAGAAGCATTGAGATATCACATCTCATGCTATAGGAAGGGTCTCAGGTTTGGTATAAGCAGTGAGATATCACATCTCATGCTATAGGAAGGGTCTCAGGATTGGAATGGGAAGGAGTTGGATATCACATCTCATGTTATCACATATCTGCTATCGGAAGGGTCTCAGGATTGGAATGGGAAGGAGTTGGATATTCCCATCTCATGTTATAGGAAGGGTCTCAGGATTGGAATGGGAAGGAGTTGGATATCACATCTCATGCTATAGGAAGGGTCTCAGGTTTGGAACGGGAAGGAGTTGGATATCACATCTCATGTTATAGGAAGAGTCTCAGGTTTGGTATAAGCATTGAGATATCACATCTCTGCTATCGGAGGTGTCTCAGGATTGGGATGGGAAGGAATTGGATATCACATCTCATGCTATAGGAAGGGTATCACGTTTGGAACGGGAAGGAGTTGGATATCCCATCTCATGTTATAGGACGGGTCTCAGGTTTGATATTAGAAGCATTGAGATATCACATCGCATGCTGTAAGAAGGGTCTCAGGATTGGAATGGGAAGGAGTTGGATATCACATCTCATGCTATAGGAAGGGTCTCAGGTTTGGTATAAGCATTGAGATATCATATCTCATGCTATAGGAAGGGTCTCAGGATTGGAATGGGAAGGACTTGGATATCACATCTCATGCTATAGGGAGGGTCTCACGTTTGGTATTAGAAGCATTGAGATATCACATCTCATGCTATAGGAAGGGTCTCAGGATTGGAATGGGAAGGAGTTGGATATCACATCTCATGCTATAGGAAGGGTCTCAGGTTTGGTATAAGCAGTGAGATATCACATCTCATGCTATAGGAAGTGTCTCAGGATGGGAATTGGGAAGGAGTTGGATATCACATCTCATGTCATAGGAAGGATCTCAGGTTTGGTATTAGAAGCATTGAGATATCATATTGCATGCTGTTAGAAGGGTCTAAGGATTGGAAAGGGAAGGACTTGGATATCACATCTCATGCTATAGATAGGCTCTCAGGTTTGGAACGGGAAGGAGTTGGATATCACATTTCATGTTAGAGGAAGGATCTCAGGTTTGGTATTAGAAGCATTGAGATATCACATCTCATGCTATAGGAAGGGTCTCAGGATTGGAATGGGAAGGACTTGGATATCACATCTCATGCTATAGATAGGCTCTCAGGTTTGGAAAGGGAAGGAGTTGGATATCACATCTCATGCTATAGTAAGGGTCTCAGGATTGGAATGGGAAGTAGTTGGATATCACATCTCATGCTATAGGAAGGGTCTCAGGTTTGGTATAAGCATTGAGATATCACATCTCATGCTGTAGGACGGGACTCAGGATTGGAATGGAAGGAGTTGGATATCACATCTCATGTTATAGGAAGGATCTCAGGTTTGGTATTAGAAGCATTGAAAAATCACATCTCATGCTATAGGAAGGGTCTCAGGATTGGAATGGGAAGGAGTTGGATATCATATCTCATGCTATAGGAAGGGTCTCAGGTTTGTTATTAGAATCATTGAGATATCATATTGCATGCTGTTAGAAGGGTCTAAGGATTGGAAAGGGAAGGACTTGGATATCACATCTCATGCTATAGATAGGCTCTCAGGTTTGGAACGGGAAGGAGTTGGATATCACATTTCATGTTAGAGGAAGGATCTCAGGTTTGGTATTAGAAGCATTGAGATATCACATCTCATGCTATAGGAAGGGTCTCAGGATTGGAATGGGAAGGACTTGGATATCACATCTCATGCTATAGATAGGCTCTCAGGTTTGGAAAGGGAAGGAGTTGGATATCACATCTCATGCTATAGTAAGGGTCTCAGGATTGGAATGGGAAGTAGTTGGATATCACATCTCATGCTATAGGAAGGGTCTCAGGTTTGGTATAAGCATTGAGATATCACATCTCATGCTGTAGGACGGGACTCAGGATTGGAATGGAAGGAGTTGGATATCACATCTCATTTTATAGGAAGGATCTCAGGTTTGGTATTAGAAGCATTGAAAAATCACATCTCATGCTATAGGAAGGGTCTCAGGATTGGAATGGGAAGGAGTTGGATATCATATCTCATGCTATAGGAAGGGTCTCAGGTTTGGTATAAGCATTGAGATATCATATCTCATGCTATAGGAAGGGTCTCAGGATTGGAATGGGAAGGAGTTGTATATGACATCTCATGCCGTAGGTAGGGTCTCAGGTTTGGTATAAGCATTGAGATATCACATCTCTGCTATCGGAAGGGTCTCAGGCTTGGAATGGGAAGGAGTTGGATATCCCATCTCATGTTATAGGAAGAGTCTCAGGTTTGGTATTAGAAGCATTGAGATATCACATCTCATGCTATAGGAAGTGTCTCAGGATTGGAATGGGAAGGACTAAGATATCACATCTCATGCTATAGGGAGGGTCTCAAGTTTGATATTAGAAGCATTGAGATATCACATCTCATGCTATAGGAAGGGTCTCAGGATTGGAATGGGAAGGACTTGGATATCACATCTCATGCTATAGGGAGGGTCTCAAGTTTGATATTAGAAGCATTGAGATATCACATCTCATGCTATAGGAAGGGTCTCAGGTTTGGTATAAGCAGTGAGATATCACATCTCATGCTATAGGAAGGGTCTCAGGATTGGAATGGGAAGGAGTTGGATATCACATCTCATGTTATAGGAAGGATCTCAGGTTTGGTATAAGCATTGAGATATCACATATCTGCTATCGGAAGGGTCTCAGGATTGGAATGGGAAGGAGTTGGATATTCCCATCTCATGTTATAGGAAGGGTCTCAGGATTGGAATGGGAAGGAGTTGGATATCACATCTCATGCTATAGGAAGGGTCTCAGGTTTGGAACGGGAAGGAGTTGGATATCACATCTCATGTTATAGGAAGAGTCTCAGGTTTGGTATAAGCATTGAGATATCACATCTCTGCTATCGGAGGTGTCTCAGGATTGGGATGGGAAGGAATTGGATATCACATCTCATGCTATAGGAAGGGTATCACGTTTGGAACGGGAAGGAGTTGGATATCCCATCTCATGTTATAGGACGGGTCTCAGGTTTGATATTAGAAGCATTGAGATATCACATCGCATGCTGTAAGAAGGGTCTCAGGATTGGAATGGGAAGGAGTTGATATCACATCTCATGCTATAGGAAGGGTCTCAGGTTTGGTATAAGCATTGAGATATCATATCTCATGCTATAGGAAGGGTCTCAGGATTGGAATGGGAAGGACTTGGATATCACATCTCATGCTATAGGGAGGGTCTCAAGTTTGGTATTAGAAGCATTGAGATATCACATCTCATGCTATAGGAAGGGTCTCAGGATTGGAATGGGAAGGAGTTGGATATCACATCTCATGCTATAGGAAGGGTCTCAGGTTTGGTATAAGCAGTGAGATATCACATCTCATGCTATAGGAAGTGTCTCAGGATGGGAATTGGGAAGGAGTTGGATATCACATCTCATGTCATAGGAAGGATCTCAGGTTTGGTATTAGAAGCATTGAGATATCACATCTCATGATATCGGAAGGGTCTCAGGATTGGAATGGGAAGGAGTTGGATATCACATCTCATGATAAAGGAAGGGTCTAAGATTTGGAAGGGGAAGGATTTGGATATCACATCTCATGTTATAGGACGGGTCTCAGGTTTGGTATTAGAAGCATTGAGATATCAAGTCTCATGGTATAGGAAGGGTCTCAGAATTGGAATGGGAAGGAGTTGGATATCACATCTCAAGCTATAGGAAGGGTCTCAGGATTGGAATGTGAAGGACTTGGATATCACATCTCATGCTATAGGAAGTCTCTCAGGTTTGGAAGGGGAAAGAGTTGGATATCACATTTCATGTTAGAGGTAGGATCTCAGGTTTGGTATTAGAGGCATTGAGATATCACATCTCATGCTATCAGAAGGGTCTCAGGAATGGAATGGGAAGGAGTTGGATATCACATCTCATGCTAAAGGGAGGGTCTCAGGTTTGGAAGGGGAAGGATTTGGATATCACATCTCATGCTATAGATAGGCTCTCAGGTTTTGAAAGGGAAGGAGTTGGATATCACATCTCATGCTATAGGAAGGGTCTCAGGATTGGAATGTGAAATAGTTGGATATCACATCTCATGCTATAGGAAGGGTCAAGGTTTGGTATAAGCATTGAGATATCACATCTCATGCTATAGGACGGGTCTCAGGATTGGAATGGAAGGAGTTGGATATCACATCTCATGTTATAGGAAGGATCTCAGGTTTGGTATTAGAAGGATTGAGACATCACATCTCATGCTATAGGAAGGGTCTCAGGATTGGAATTTAGAAGAAGTTGGATATCACATCTCATGCTATAGGAAGGGTCTCAGGTTTGGTATAAGCATTGAGATATCACATCTCATGCTATAGGAAGGGTCTCAGGATTGGAATGGGAAGGAGTTGTATATGACATCTCATGCCGTAGGAAGGGTCTCAGGTTTGGTATAAGCATTGAGATATCACTTCTCATGCTATAGGAAGTGTCTCAGGATTGGAATGGGAAGGAGTTGGATATCACATCTCATGTTATAGGAAGGATCTCAGGTTTGGTATTAGAAGCATTGAGACATCACATCTCATGCTATAGGGAGGGTCTCACGTTTGGAAAGGGAAGGAGTTGGATATCAAATTTCATGTTAGAAGTAGGTTCTCAGGTTTGGTATTAGAGGCATTGAGATATCAAATCTCTGATATCGGAAGTGGCTCAGGATTGGAATGGGAAGGAGTTGTATATCCCATCTCATGTTATAGGACTGGTCTCTGGTTTGGTATAAGCATTGAGATATCACATCTCATGCTATAGGAAGGGTCTCAGGATTGGAATGGGAAGGATTTGGATATCACATCTCATGCAATAGGAAGGGTCTCAGGTTTGGTATACGCATGGAGATATCACTTCTCATGCTATAGGAAGGGTCTCAGGATTGGAATGGTAAGGAGTTGGATATCACATCTCATGTTATAGGAAGGATCTCAGGTTTGGTATTAGAAGCATTGAGATATCACATCTCATGCTATCAGAAGGGTCTCAGGATTGGAATGGGAAGGAGTTGGATATCACATCTCATGCTAAAGGGAGGGTCTCAGGTTTGGAATGGGAAGGATTTGGATATCACATCTCATGTTATCTGAAGGATCTCAGGTTTGGTATTAGAAGCATTGAGATATCATATCTCATGCTATAGGAAGGGTCTCAGGACTGGAATGGGAAGGAGTTGGATATCACATCTCATGCTAAAGGAAGGGTCTCAGGTTTGGTAGAAGCATTGAGATATCACATCTCATGCTATAGGCAAGGTCTGATGATTGGAATGGGAAGGACTTAGATATCACATATCATGCTATAGGGAGGGTCTCAGTTTTGATATTAGAAGCATTGAGATATCACATCTTATGCTATCGGAAGTGTCTCAGGATTGGAATGGGAAGGAGCTGGATATCACATCTCATGCTAAAGGAAGGGTCTCAGGTTTGGAACGGGAAGGAGTTGGATATCACATCTCATGTTATAGGAAGGGTCTCAGGTTTGGTATAAGCATTGAGATATCACATCTCTGCTATCGGAAGTGTCTCAGGATTGGAATGGGAAGGAGTTGGATATCCCATCTCATGCTATAGATAGGCTCTCAGGTTTGGAAAGGGAAGGAGTTGGATATCACATCTCATGCTATAGGAAGGGTCTCAGGATTGTAATGGGAAGTAGTTGCATATCACATCTCATGCTATAGGAAGGGTCTCAGGTTTGGTATAAGCATTGAGATATCACATCTCATGCTATAGGACGGGTCTCAGGATTGGAATGGAAGGAGTTGGATATCACATCTCATGCTATAGGAAGGGTCTCAGGATTGGAATGGGAAGAAGTTGGATATCACATCTCATGCTATAGGAAGGGTCTCAGGTTTGGTATTAGAAGCATTGAGATATCACATCTCACGCTATAGGAAGGGTCTCAGGATTGGAATGGGAAGGACTTGGATATCACATCTCATGCTATAGATAGGCTCTCAGGTTTGGAAAGGGAAGGAGTTGGATATCACATCTCATGCTATAGGAAGGGTCTCAGGATTGGAATGGGAAGTAGTTGGATATCACATCTCATGCTATAGGAAGGGTCTCAGGTTTGGTATAAGCATTGAGATATCACATCTCATGCTATAGGACGGGTCTCAGGATTGGAATGGAAGGAGTTGGATATCACATCTCATGTTATAGGAAGGATCTCAGGTTTGGTATTAGAAGGATTGAGACATCACATCTCATGCTATAGGAAGGGTCTCAGGATTGGAATAGGAAGGAGTTGGATATCACATCTCATGCTATATGAAGGGTCTCAGGTTTGGTATAAGCATTGAGATATCACATCTCATGCTATAGGAAGGGTCTCAGGATTGGAATGGGAAGGAGTTGTATATGACATCTCATGCCATAGGAAGGGTCTCAGGTTTGGTATAAGCATTGAGATATCACTTCTCATGCTATAGGAAGTGTCTCAGGATTGGAATGGGAAGGAGTTGGATATCACATCTCATGATATAGGAAGGATCTCAGGTTTGGTATTAGAAGCATTGAGACATCACATCTCATGCTATAGGAAGGGTCTCAGGATTGGAATGGGAAGGAGTTGGATATCACATCTCATGCTAAAGGGAGGGTCTCAGGTTTGGAAGGGGAAGGATTTGGATATTACATATCGTGTTATAGGAATGATCTCAGGTTTGGTATTAGAAGCATTGAGATATCACATCTCATGCTATAGGAAGGGTCTCAGGATTGGAATGGGAAGGAGTTGGATATCACATCTCATCTTATAGGAAGGGTCTCAGGATTGGAGTGGGAAGGAGTTGTATATGACATCTCATGCCACAGGAAGGGTCTCAGGTTTGGTATAAGCATTGAGATATCACATCTCTGCTATCGGAAGGGTCTCAGGATTGGAATGGGAAGGAGTTGGATATCCCATCTTATGTTATAGGAAGGGTCTCAGGTTTGGTATTAGAAGCATTGAGATATCACATCTCATGCTATAGGAAGTGTCTCAGGATTGGAATCGGAAGGACTTGGATATCACATCTCATGCTATACGGAGGGTCTCACATTTGGAAAGGGAAGGAGTTGGATATCACATTTCATGTTAGAGGTAGGATCTCAGGTTTGGTATTAGAGGCATTGAGATATCACATCTCATGCTATCAGAAGGGTCTCAGGATTGGAATGGGAAGGAGTTGGATATCACATCTCATGCTAAAGGGAGGGTCTCAGGTTTGGAAGGGGAAGGATTTGGATATCACATCCCATGCTATAGGAAGGATCTCAGGTTTGGTATTAGAAGCATTGAGATATGACATCGCATGCTATTGGAAGGATCTCAGGTTTGGTATTAGAAGCATTGAGATATCACATTGCATGCTTTAGGAAGGGTCTCAGGTTTGGAATGGGAAGGATTTGGATATCACATTTCATGTCATAGGAAGGATCTCAGGTTTGGTATTAGAAGCATTGATATATCACATCTCATGCTATAGGAATGGTCTCAGGATTGGAATGGGTAGGAGTTGGATATTACATTCTTGCTATAGGAAGGGTCTCATGTTTGGAATGGGAAGCAGTTGGATATCACATATGCTATAGGAAGTGTCTCAGGTTTGGAACGGGAATGAGTTGGATATCACATCTCATGTTATAGGAAGGGTCTCAGGTTTGGTATAAGCATTGAGATATCACATCTCTGCTATCGGAATTGGCTCAGGATTGGAATGGGAAGGAGTTGGATATCCCATCTCATGTTATAGGACGGGTCTCTGGTTTGGTATAAGCATTGAGATATCACATCTCCTGCTATAGGAAGGGTCTCAGGATTGGAATGGAAAGGAGTTGGATATCCCATCTCATGTTATAGGACGGGTCTCTGGTTTGGTATAAGCATTGAGATATCACATCTCATGCTATAGGAAGGGTCTCAGGATTGGAATGGGAAGGAGTTGGATATTCCCATCTCATGTTATAGGAAGGGTCTCAGGATTGGAATGGGAAGGAGTTGGATATCACATCTCATGCTATAGGAAGGGTCTCAGGTTTGGAACGGGAAGGAGTTGGATATCACATCTCATGTTATAGGAAGAGTCTCAGGTTTGGTATAAGCATTGAGATATCACATCTCTGCTATCGGAGGTGTCTCAGGATTGGGATGGGAAGGAATTGGATATCACATCTCATGCTATAGGAAGGGTATCAGGTTTGGAACGGGAAGGAGTTGGATATCCCATCTCATGTTATAGGACGGGTCTCAAGTTTGGTATTAGAAGCATTGAGAAATCACATCTCATGCTATAGGAAGGGTCTCAGGATTGGAATGGGAAGGAGTTGGATATCACATCTCATGCTATAGGAAGGGTCTCAGGTTTGGTATAAGCATTGAGATATCATATCTCATGCTATAGGAAGGGTCTCAGGATTGGAATGGGAAGGAGTTGTATATGACATCTCATGCCGTAGGAAGGGTCTCAGGTTTGGTATAAGCATTGAGATATCACATCTCTGCTATCGGAAGGGTCTCAGGCTTGGAATGGGAAGGAGTTGGATATCCCATCTCATGTTATAGGAAGAGTCTCAGGTTTGGTATTAGAAGCATTGAGATATCACATCTCTGCTATCGGAAGGGTCTCAGGATTGGAATGGGAAGGAGTTGGATATTCCCATCTCATGTTATAGGAAGGGTCTCAGGATTGGAATGGGAAGGAGTTGGATATCACATCTCATGCTATAGGAAGGGTCTCAGGTTTGGAACGGGAAGGAGTTGGATATCACATCTCATGTTATAGGAAGAGTCTCAGGTTTGGTATAAGCATTGAGATATCACATCTCTGCTATCGGAGGTGTCTCAGGATTGGGATGGGAAGGAATTGGATATCACATCTCATGCTATAGGAAGGGTCTCAGGATTGGAATGGGAAGGAGTTGGATATCACATCTCATGCTATAGGAAGGGTCTCAGGTTTGGTATAAGCATGGAGATATCACTTCTCATGCTATAGAAAGGGTCTCAGGATTGGAATGGGAAGGAGTTGGATATCACATCTCATGTTATAGGAAGGATCTCAGGTTTGGTATTAGAAGCATTGCAATATCACATCTCATGCTATCAGAAGGGTCTCAGGATTGGAATGGGAAGGAGTTGGATATCACATCTCATGCTAAAGGGAGGGTCTCAGGTTTGGAAGGGGAAGGATTTGGATATCACATCTCATGTTATCGGAAGGATCTCAGGTTTGGTATTAGAAGTATTGAGATATCATATCTCATGCTATAGGAAGGGTCTCAGGACTGGAATGGGAAGGAGTTGGATATCACATCTCATGCTAAAGGAAGGGTCTCAGGTTTGGGAGAAGCATTGAGATATCACATCTCATGCTATAGGAAGGGTCTCAGGATTGGAATGGGAAGGACTTAGATATCACATATCATGCTATAGGGAGGGTCTCAGTTTTGATATTAGAAGCATTGAGATATCACATCTCATGCTATCGGAAGTGTCTAAGGTTTGGAACGGGAAGGAGTTGGATATCCCATCTTATGTTATAGGACGGGTCTCAGGTTTGATATAAGAAGCATTGAGATATCACATCGCATGCTGTAAGAAGGGTCTCAGGTTTGGAATGGGAAGGATTTGGATATCACATTTCATGTCATAGGAAGGATCTCAGGTTTGGTATTAGAAGCATTGATATATCACATCTCATGCCATAGGAATGGTCTCAGGATTGGAATGGGTAGGAGTTGGATATTACATTCTTGCGATAGGAAGGGTCTCATGTTTGGAATGGGAAGGAGTTGGATATCACCTATGCTATAGGAAGTGTCTCAGGTTTGGAACGGGAATGAGTTGGATATCACATCTCATGTTATAGGAAGGGTATCAGGTTTGGTATAAGCATTGAGATATCACATCTCTGCTATCGGAAGTGGCTCAGGATTGGAATGGGAAGGAGTTGGATATCCGATCTCATGTTATAGGACGGGTCTCTGGTTTGGTATAAGCATTGAGATATCACATCTCATGCTATAGGAAGGGTCTCAGGATTGGAATGGGAAGGATTTGGATATCACATCTCATGCTATAGGAAGGGTCTCAGGTTTGGTAATAGCATGGAGATATCACTTCTCATGCTATAGGAAGGGTCTCAGGATTGGAATGGGAAGGAGTTGGATATCACATCTCATGCTATAGGAAGGGTCTCAGGTTTGGTATAAGCATGGAGATATCACTTCTCATGCTATAGGAAGGGTCTCAGGATTGGAATGGGAAGGAATTGGATATCACATCTCATGTTATAGGAAGGATCTCAGGTTTGGTATTAGAAGCATTGAGATATCACATCTCATGCTATCGGAAGGGTCTCGGGATTGGAATGGGAAGGAGTTGGATATCACATCTCATGCTATAGGAAGGGTCTCAGGTTTGGAACGGGAAGGAGTTGGATATCACATCTCATGTTATAGGAAGAGTCTCAGGTTTGGTATAAGCATTGAGATATCACATCTCTGCTATCGGAGGTGTCTCAGGATTGGGATGGGAAGGAATTGGATATCACATCTCATGCTATAGGAAGGGTATCAGGTTTGGAACGGGAAGGAGTTGGATATCCCATCTCATGTTATAGGACGGGTCTCAGGTTTGATATAAGAAGCATTGAGATATCACATCATGCTGTAGGAAGGGTCTCAGGTTTGGAATGGGAAGGATTTGGATATCACATTTCATGTCATAGGAAGGATCTCAGGTTTGGTATTAGAAGCATTGATATATCACATCTCATGCTATAGGAATGGTCTCAGGATTGGAATGGGTAGGAGTTGGATATTACATTCTTGCTATAGGAAGGGTCTCATGTTTGGAATGGGAAGGAGTTGGATATCACATATGCTATAGGAAGTGTCTCAGGTTTGGAATGGGAATGAGTTGGATATCACATCTCATGTTATAGGAAGGGTCTCAGGTTTGGTATAAGCATTGAGATATCACATCTCTGCTATCGGAAGTGGCTCAGGATTGGAATGGGAAGGAGTTGGATATCCCATCTCATGTTATAGGACGGGTCTCTGGTTTGGTATAAGCATTGAGATATCACATCTCATGCTAAAGGAAGTGTCTCAGGTTTGGAATGGGAATGAGTTGGATATTACATCTCATGTTATAGGAAGGGTCTCAGGTTTGGTATAAGCATTGAGATATCACATCTCTGCTATCGGAAGTGTCTCAGGATTGGAATGGGAAGGAGTTGGATATCCCATCTCATGTTATAGGACGATTCTCAGGTTTGTTATTAGAATCATTGAGATATCATATTGCATGCTGTTAGAAGGGTCTAAGGATTGGAATGGGAAGGACTTAGATATCACATCTCATGCTATAGATAGGCTCTCAGGTTTGGAACGGGAAGGAGTTGGATATCACATTTCATGTTAGAGGAAGGATCTCAGGTTTGGTATTAGAAGCATTGAGATATCACATCTCATGCTATAGGAAGGGTCTCAGGATTGGAATGGGAAGGACTTGGATATCACATCTCATGCTATAGATAGGCTCTCAGGTTTGGAAAGGGAAGGAGTTGGATATCACATCTCATGCTATAGTAAGGGTCTCAGGATTGGAATGGGAAGTAGTTGGATATCACATCTCATGCTATAGGAAGGGTCTCAGGTTTGGTATTAGAAGCATTGAGATATCACATCTCATGATATCGGAAGGGTCTCAGGATTGGAATGGGAAGGAGTTGGATATCACATCTCATGATAAAGGAAGGGTCTAAGATTTGGAAGGGGAAGGATTTGGATATCACATCTCATGTTATAGGACGGGTCTCTGGTTTGGTATAAGCATTGAGATATCACATCTCATGCTATAGGAAGGGTCTCAGGATTGGAATGGGAAGGAGTTGGATATTCCCATCTCATGTTATAGGAAGGGTCTCAGGATTGGAATGGGAAGGAGTTGGATATCACATCTCATGCTATAGGAAGGGTCTCAGGTTTGGAACGGGAAGGAGTTGGATATCACATCTCATGTTATAGGAAGAGTCTCAGGTTTGGTATAAGCATTGAGATATCACATCTCTGCTATCGGAGGTGTCTCAGGATTGGGATGGGAAGGAATTGGATATCACATCTCATGCTATAGGAAGGGTATCAGGTTTGGAACGGGAAGGAGTTGGATATCCCATCTCATGTTATAGGACGGGTCTCAAGTTTGGTATTAGAAGCATTGAGAAATCACATCTCATGCTATAGGAAGGGTCTCAGGATTGGAATGGGAAGGAGTTGGATATCACATCTCATGCTATAGGAAGGGTCTCAGGTTTGGTATAAGCATTGAGATATCATATCTCATGCTATAGGAAGGGTCTCAGGATTGGAATGGGAAGGAGTTGTATATGACATCTCATGCCGTAGGAAGGGTCTCAGGTTTGGTATAAGCATTGAGATATCACATCTCTGCTATCGGAAGGGTCTCAGGCTTGGAATGGGAAGGAGTTGGATATCCCATCTCATGTTATAGGAAGAGTCTCAGGTTTGGTATTAGAAGCATTGAGATATCACATCTCTGCTATCGGAAGGGTCTCAGGATTGGAATGGGAAGGAGTTGGATATTCCCATCTCATGTTATAGGAAGGGTCTCAGGATTGGAATGGGAAGGAGTTGGATATCACATCTCATGCTATAGGAAGGGTCTCAGGTTTGGAACGGGAAGGAGTTGGATATCACATCTCATGTTATAGGAAGAGTCTCAGGTTTGGTATAAGCATTGAGATATCACATCTCTGCTATCGGAGGTGTCTCAGGATTGGGATGGGAAGGAATTGGATATCACATCTCATGCTATAGGAAGGGTCTCAGGATTGGAATGGGAAGGAGTTGGATATCACATCTCATGCTATAGGAAGGGTCTCAGGTTTGGTATAAGCATGGAGATATCACTTCTCATGCTATAGAAAGGGTCTCAGGATTGGAATGGGAAGGAGTTGGATATCACATCTCATGTTATAGGAAGGATCTCAGGTTTGGTATTAGAAGCATTGCAATATCACATCTCATGCTATCAGAAGGGTCTCAGGATTGGAATGGGAAGGAGTTGGATATCACATCTCATGCTAAAGGGAGGGTCTCAGGTTTGGAAGGGGAAGGATTTGGATATCACATCTCATGTTATCGGAAGGATCTCAGGTTTGGTATTAGAAGTATTGAGATATCATATCTCATGCTATAGGAAGGGTCTCAGGACTGGAATGGGAAGGAGTTGGATATCACATCTCATGCTAAAGGAAGGGTCTCAGGTTTGGGAGAAGCATTGAGATATCACATCTCATGCTATAGGAAGTGTCTCAGGATTGGAATGGGAAGGACTTAGATATCACATATCATGCTATAGGGAGGGTCTCAGTTTTGATATTAGAAGCATTGAGATATCACATCTCATGCTATCGGAAGTGTCTAAGGTTTGGAACGGGAAGGAGTTGGATATCCCATCTTATGTTATAGGACGGGTCTCAGGTTTGATATAAGAAGCATTGAGATATCACATCGCATGCTGTAAGAAGGGTCTCAGGTTTGGAATGGGAAGGATTTGGATATCACATTTCATGTCATAGGAAGGATCTCAGGTTTGGTATTAGAAGCATTGATATATCACATCTCATGCCATAGGAATGGTCTCAGGATTGGAATGGGTAGGAGTTGGATATTACATTCTTGCGATAGGAAGGGTCTCATGTTTGGAATGGGAAGGAGTTGGATATCACCTATGCTATAGGAAGTGTCTCAGGTTTGGAACGGGAATGAGTTGGATATCACATCTCATGTTATAGGAAGGGTATCAGGTTTGGTATAAGCATTGAGATATCACATCTCTGCTATCGGAAGTGGCTCAGGATTGGAATGGGAAGGAGTTGGATATCCGATCTCATGTTATAGGACGGGTCTCTGGTTTGGTATAAGCATTGAGATATCACATCTCATGCTATAGGAAGGGTCTCAGGATTGGAATGGGAAGGATTTGGATATCACATCTCATGCTATAGGAAGGGTCTCAGGTTTGGTAATAGCATGGAGATATCACTTCTCATGCTATAGGAAGGGTCTCAGGATTGGAATGGGAAGGAGTTGGATATCACATCTCATGCTATAGGAAGGGTCTCAGGTTTGGTATAAGCATGGAGATATCACTTCTCATGCTATAGGAAGGGTCTCAGGATTGGAATGGGAAGGAGTTGGATATCACATCTCATGTTATAGGAAGGATCTCAGGTTTGGTATTAGAAGCATTGAGATATCACATCTCATGCTATCGGAAGGGTCTCGGGATTGGAATGGGAAGGAGTTGGATATCACATCTCATGCTATAGGAAGGGTCTCAGGTTTGGAACGGGAAGGAGTTGGATATCACATCTCATGTTATAGGAAGAGTCTCAGGTTTGGTATAAGCATTGAGATATCACATCTCTGCTATCGGAGGTGTCTCAGGATTGGGATGGGAAGGAATTGGATATCACATCTCATGCTATAGGAAGGGTATCAGGTTTGGAACGGGAAGGAGTTGGATATCCCATCTCATGTTATAGGACGGGTCTCAGGTTTGATATAAGAAGCATTGAGATATCACATCATGCTGTAGGAAGGGTCTCAGGTTTGGAATGGGAAGGATTTGGATATCACATTTCATGTCATAGGAAGGATCTCAGGTTTGGTATTAGAAGCATTGATATATCACATCTCATGCTATAGGAATGGTCTCAGGATTGGAATGGGTAGGAGTTGGATATTACATTCTTGCTATAGGAAGGGTCTCATGTTTGGAATGGGAAGGAGTTGGATATCACATATGCTATAGGAAGTGTCTCAGGTTTGGAATGGGAATGAGTTGGATATCACATCTCATGTTATAGGAAGGGTCTCAGGTTTGGTATAAGCATTGAGATATCACATCTCTGCTATCGGAAGTGGCTCAGGATTGGAATGGGAAGGAGTTGGATATCCCATCTCATGTTATAGGACGGGTCTCTGGTTTGGTATAAGCATTGAGATATCACATCTCATGCTAAAGGAAGTGTCTCAGGTTTGGAATGGGAATGAGTTGGATATTACATCTCATGTTATAGGAAGGGTCTCAGGTTTGGTATAAGCATTGAGATATCACATCTCTGCTATCGGAAGTGTCTCAGGATTGGAATGGGAAGGAGTTGGATATCCCATCTCATGTTATAGGACGGGTCTCAGGTTTGTTATTAGAATCATTGAGATATCATATTGCATGCTGTTAGAAGGGTCTAAGGATTGGAATGGGAAGGACTTAGATATCACATCTCATGCTATAGATAGGCTCTCAGGTTTGGAACGGGAAGGAGTTGGATATCACATTTCATGTTAGAGGAAGGATCTCAGGTTTGGTATTAGAAGCATTGAGATATCACATCTCATGCTATAGGAAGGGTCTCAGGATTGGAATGGGAAGGACTTGGATATCACATCTCATGCTATAGATAGGCTCTCAGGTTTGGAAAGGGAAGGAGTTGGATATCACATCTCATGCTATAGTAAGGGTCTCAGGATTGGAATGGGAAGTAGTTGGATATCACATCTCATGCTATAGGAAGGGTCTCAGGTTTGGTATAAGCATTGAGATATCACATCTCATGCTATATGACGGGACTCAGGATTGGAATGGAAGGAGTTGGATATCACATCTCATGTTATAGGAAGGATCTCAGGTTTGGTATTAGAAGCATTGAGAAATCACATCTCATGCTATAGGAAGGGTCTCAGGATTGGAATGGGAAGGAGTTGGATATCACATCTCATGCTATAGGAAGGGTCTCAGATTTGGTATAAGCATTGAGATATCATATCTCATGCTATAGGAAGGGTCTCAGGATTGGAATGGGAAGGAGTTGTATATGACATCTCATGCCGTAGGAAGGGTCTCAGGTTTGGTATAAGCATTGAGATATCACATCTCTGCTATCGGAAGGGTCTCAGGCTTGGAATGGGAAGGAGTTGGATATCCCATCTCATGTTATAGGAAGAGTCTCAGGTTTGGTATTAGAAGCATTGAGATATCACATCTCATGCTATAGGAAGTGTCTCAGGATTGGAATGGGAAGGACTTGGATATCGCATCTCATGCTATAGGGAGGGTCTCAAGTTTGATATTAGAAGCATTGAGATATCAAATCTCATGCTATAGGAAGGGTCTCAGGATTGGAATGGGAAGGAGTTGGATATCACATCTCATGCTATAGGAAGGGTCTCAGGTTTGGTATAAGCAGTGAGATATCACATCTCATGCTATAGGAAGGGTCTCAGGATCGGAATGGGAAGGAGTTGGATATCACATCTCATGTTATAGGAAGCATCTCAGGTTTGGTATAAGCATTGAGATATCACATCTCTGCTATCAGAAGGGTCTCAGGATTGGAATGGGAAGGAGTTGGATATTCCCATCTCATGTTATAGGAAGGGTCTCAGGATTGGAATGGGAAGGAGTTGGATATCACATCTCATGCTATAGGAAGGGTCTCAGGTTTGGAACGGGAAGGAGTTGGATATCACATCTCATGTTATAGGAAGAGTCTCAGGTTTGGTATAAGCATTGAGATATCACATCTCTGCTATCGGAGGTGTCTCAGGTTTGGAATGGGAAGGAGTTGGATATCCCATCTCATGTTATAGGACGGGTCTCAGGTTTGATATTAGAAGCATTGAGATATCACATCGCATGCTGTAAGAAGGGTCTCAGGTTTGGAATGGGAAGGATTTGGATATCACATTTCATGTCATAGGAAGGATCTCAGGTTTGGTATTAGAAGCATTGATATATCACATCTCATGCTATAGGAATGGTCTCAGGATTGGAATGGGTAGGAGTTGGATATTACATTCTTGCTATAGGAAGGGTCTCATGTTTGGAATGGGAAGGAGTTGGATATCACATATGCTATAGGAAGTGTCTCAGGTTTGGAACGGGAATGAGTTGGATATCACATCTCATGTTATAGGAAGGGTGTCAGGTTTGGTATAAGCATTGAGATATCACATCTCTGCTATCGGAAGTGGCTCAGGATTGGAATGGGAAGGAGTTGGATATCCGATCTCATGTTATAGGATGGGTCTCTGGTTTGGTATAAGCATTGAGATATCACATCTCATGCTATAGGAAGGGTCTCAGGATTGGAATGGGAAGGATTTGGATATCACATCTCATGCTATAGGAAGGGTCTCAGGTTTGGTATAAACATGGAGATATCACTTCTCATGCTATAGGAAGGGTCTCAGGATTGGAATGGGAAGGAGTTGGATATCACATCTCATGCTATAGGGAGAGTCTCAGGTTTGGTATAAGCATGGATATATCACTTCTCATGCTATAGGAAGGGTGTCAGGATTGGAATGGGAAGGAGTTGGGTATCACATCTCATGTTATAGGAAGGATCTCAGGTTTGGTATTAGAAGCATTGAGATATCACATCTCATGCTATCGGAAGGGTCTCAGGATTGGAATGGGAAGGAGTTGGATATCACATCTCATGCTATAGGAAGGGTCTCAGGTTTGGAACGGGAAGGAGTTGGATATCACATCTCATGTTATAGGAAGAGTCTCAGGTTTGGTATAAGCATTGAGATATCACATCTCTGCTATCGGAGATGTCTCAGGATTGGGATGGGAAGGAATTGGATATCACATCTCATGCTATAGGAAGGGTATCAGGTTTGGAACGGGAAGGAGTTGGATATCCCATCTCATGTTATAGGACGGGTCTCAGGTTTGATATAAGAAGCATTGAGATATCACATCATGCTGTAGGAAGGGTCTCAGGTTTGGAATGGGAAGGATTTGGATATCACATTTCATGTCATAGGAAGGATCTCAGGTTTGGTATTAGAAGCATTGATATATCACATCTCATGCTATAGGAATGGTCTCAGGATTGGAATGGGTAGGAGATGGATATTACATTCTTGCTATAGGAAGGGTCTCATGTTTGGAATGGGAAGGAGTTGGATATCACATATGCTATAGGAAGTGTCTCAGGTTTGAAATGGGAATGAGTTGGATATCACATCTCATGTTATAGGAAGGGTCTCAGGTTTGGTATAAGCATTGAGATATCACATCTCTGCTATCGGAAGTGGCTCAGGATTGGAATGGGAAGGAGTTGGATATCCCATCTCATGTTATAGGACGGGTCTCTGGTTTGGTATAAGCATTGAGATATCACATCTCATGCTATAGGAAGGGTCTCAGGATTGGAATGGGAAGGATTTGGATATCACATCTCATGCTATAGGAAGGGTCTCAGGTTTGGTATACGCATGGAGATATCACTTCTCATGCTATAGGAAGGGTCTCAGGATTGGAAAAGGAAGGAGTTGGATATCACATCTCATGTTATAGGAAGGATCCCAGGTTTGGTATTAGAAGCATTGAGATATCACATCTCATGCTATCAGAAGGGTCTCAGGATTGGAATGGGAAGGAGTTGGATATCACATCTCATGCTAAAGGGAGGGTCTCAGGTTTGGAAGGGGAAGGATTTGGATATCACATCTCATGTTATCGGAAGGATCTCAGGTTTGGTATTAGAAGTATTGAGATATCACATCTCATGCTATAGGAAGGGTCTCAGGACTGGAATGGGAAGGAGTTGGATATCACATCTCATGCTAAAGGAAGGGTCTCAGGTCTGGTAGAAGCATTGAGATATCACATCTCATGCTATAGGAAGGTCTCAGGATTGGAATGGGAAGGACTTAGATATCACATATCATGCTATAGGGAGGGTCTCAGTTTTGATATTAGAAGCATTGAGATATCACATCTTATGCTATCGGAAGTGTCTCAGGATTGGAATGGGAAGGAGCTGGATATCACATCTCATGCTAAAGGAAGGGTCTCAGGTTTGGAACGGGAAGGAGTTGGATATCACATCTCATGTTATAGGAAGGGTCTCAGGTTTGGTATAAGCATTGAGATATGTAGGGTATTTTGTGGAGATTTGGGGCCTGACGGTATTTTATTATCGCAGAGAAATAACTTAGCAATAATCACTCTTTGTATTCAGATTTGGCCATGTGCAACAACAATACAGTGGACATACATTATTTCAGCACCCAGGCATGCATATTTGGTATACGTGGTTGGTGGTATTTTGGTGAGCATAATTCCCTTGTTTTATTTGTGGCCCCAATGTCCAGAATCCCTTATCTTTGCTTAGATTTTTCGTGTAATCACTAGAGAGACCTCAGACCTACATTTTAGGAATACCACATTTTCAGTGTTAGTGTTAGTGTGCCACCATGGGCGATCTCACTGACTTATTTACGACAGAGAGCTATATGTGGTCATTTTGTGGTAATTTCCACTACCTTATATACGGTAGGGAACTATGTTCAGAGAGTCTCTCTTCCCATTGGCTCATATACCTCCAACGAGCTATGCTACAATCACTCACAACTGTTCATACTGAATCTGAATCTGACATGCACACATCTGTCTTAAAATGACCATTGCATTGTTTAAAAATCTCCCCACATCATCAGCATTGTAATGGTAAATAGTAAACACACCACCCGTCTGCTTTCAAATATCTTTCTGTATTATAAAAGTTGCATTTAAACACGATCTCATTCTTTACAGAAATAAATACAATAGCACAGTAACAGCTTTGTCTATGACACACTGCAAAGAGAGTGGCGGAGAACAGAACTCAAATTGCAACATTAGCATTTGATTAAGGCATGCACAGGAATCCTACACTGACTGCATATTATCGTACACACTTAGCTCCCACACTTCTGTAATTACCTTATCTCTTTAGTTGTTCTCTTTCTGAATGTGGCTCCCTTGAAGATTAACCCCAGTAAAAAGGAACGCCTGCCTTCTCAAACCGGGGTCATTGCCTGGAATTCTCAGCTTTTGCAGATAGGAATGCTCCAACCAGGAAAAGGTCTTCCTCCCAGCTCTGCCAAATCTTGACTGCCTTTCTTCTTCCTCAAACTCCCCCCAGCAAAACTCTGATCACTCCCTCTAGCATGATACTTGCTATGACGCTGCTCCAATCAGAATCAATCATGCCATCTCCTCCTTCTCTACACAATGGCTCATTTTTATAGTAATACTTTGTAACCGACTGATTTCCTGTTCTTTCGAGCTCTTTTGCTTCCTGTAATTATGTGGACAGGGCAGCAGAGAGGAGAGAAAAAAAAATAGATGTGCGTTTAAAAGTTCACTTTCAGAATAGGCCTAATTCTGCAGTGGAGACACATTTTTATTAGTGGATTATGTTTCATTAGTCAGGTTAGTTATCAGTAAGGTTAGTTATTATTTTCAAATGTGTCTCTCGCACCATAGGCATTTCAGGTGAAAAATAGTGTGCATTTTTTGAATGTGCACGTGTGCTTTTAACTGTAAAAATAGATTTGCATCTTATATGTTAAAATCGTTTTTGACTGAATAGCCTGTCTTTTCTTGTTAATCTGGTAACACATATAGCAATGCACCGCACCCTTGTGGTGGTGCTGCAAAAAAAAAATTGCTACCTGTGCAGTAGTGCTGTACTCTGTGCTGTTTGCTACCTGTGCAGTAGTGCTGTACTCTGTGCTGTTTGCTACCTGTGTAGTAGTGCTGTACTCTGTGCTGTAACACGCCAAATATCCTTACATACCCTCCTTTTGTTTTTAGAACTTGGCTATAATCCAAGCCAATTCCTAAAAACAATTTGTTCTCTCTTTTTTTCTTTTACAATATAGCAATCCAACAAAATGAATATTCATGTGCATCAATGAAAAATTTGCAATCAACACAGTATTCATCTGAGTTCATTAGTTTACAAAATGTTCTACATTTGCCTTCTCAGTTGAAGTGGCATTACTTTAAGTATAGATTTTCCAAGTCAATTAAAAACAAAGAAATAAAACAACTAACTAAAACAAATAATTAATATAACAAATTAAAATAAATAATTAAAATAATAAATACGTGGAACTCCATATGTCAGGACTCTTGTCCGCTTCTGATATGTCCCGACCAGCGATGTTATTCGGTTCATTCGAGTACACTTCCATCTTGGCAATCTTAGATCCATAGGAGTCATCCTTTTTAGCATTCTGGTTATCTTGTCTTCACCTCCACCTGGAGGCAGGCCTCTTTTGGTCTTCATCCAGGGGACTCCAGGACTCCATCGTCTCTCCCGTGGGCTCTGATCCCGGAACCTCCGACCAAATAATGTTAATTGTCTAAATCAAAATAGAAAATAAACAAATTAAGTACATAGCATAATACTAACTTCATCCTTTTGCCAAAAATAAAACATGCTTGGTAAAAATATTTCATTTTTTTTTTTTTTCCTGAAATTAAACACAAGTTAAAAGAAAACAAGCAGATATAAAACAGCATTCAATATTTAACACATTTTCTCTCTGCACACCAACCATGAGCTTCTATTATATGTGCATTTATTTATTTATTTATTTACTTATATTATATATTTTTACATATATTACAGTGTTTATGTACCATCATAACAATCAACTTTTTTAACTTCTTTGTCACTGCCTCCTGATTATACCCATTTATTTTCTCTTTTTGTGTTCAAGGGACTTTATCTGTTTCTACATGCTCAAGTTCCCTGATCTCATGTCTGGGATGGCATGGTTTGATTTGATTTACATGGACAAACTGCTCTATTGCTGTTTCACCTTCATTTTTCAAAATTTTATACACTACAGGAGAGACCTTATCTATAATTCGAATTGGCCCCTGCCAGGCTACTAGAAATTTAGAATTTTTCTGTTTACTTTTTCCAAAATGAAACTTGTATACCTGATCCCCTACACTGTATTCCTTTATTGATGTCTTTTTATCATAATACGATTTTGCACTGTCAGCAGCTCTTTCCAGATTTCTCTGCACAAAAGAAAATGCATGTTGCAAATGCCTCCTCAGTTCATCAATATATTCATGAACTGTGGATGCACTCACAAGGGTTTGCTCATGTGTTCTGTATAGTAGGTGTTGTGGTAACACCATTTTCCTACCTGTTAAGACCTCATGGGGGCTAACACCTGTTGCTTTGGCAGGAGTCGACCTGATTGCCATCAAAACCAACGGTAAACGTAAATCCCAGCTCGAACCTGCTTCTGCCACAAATTTCTTTAAAATATCCACAACAGACCTATTGCTTCTTTCAACTGTACCTGAAGACGCCGCCCGATATGCGATATGTAGTTTCCTTTTCACACCTAGTATTTACCATACCTTACTCATTAGAGTACTTGTGAAATGACTTCCTCTGTCTGACTCAATTCTTTGTGGCAACCCAAACCTTGAGAACACATGGTTCACCAGCAATGTGGTTGCTGTTTGCGCACTACAATCTGGTGCAGGAATGCATTCAATCCACTTCGACATCAAACATACCACACTCAAAATATAACGGTGTCCCCTGCTCGACCTTTTTAAAGGACCTACATAGTCTATTTGCAAATCTGACCATGGGAGAGTTAGGCCTCTTTTCATCAATGGTGCTCAATGCATTGGTGAAGCAGGTTTAAATTGGGCGCATACTAGACATCCTCTAGTATATAATTCCACATCTTGGGACATATGTGGCCAGTAAGCATAATCTTTTAGTATTTCTAATGTTTTTTGTGAACCTCTATGGCCTGCAGTTATGGCATCATGTGCATGGTGTAGCATTAGTCCTCTGAATGAAAGGGGTACTACCCACTGTATTTGCCCTGTTATGGACTCTCTAATCATGAGTCCATCCTGTAATCTAATTCGTGTTTTGTTCTTTAATAGCACCCTCAACTCTTCTTTTCCCATATAATCATTTTCTGTTAAAGGATTTTGTTCGGGGTCTATCAAATGATTATAATAGATTCCCAAAATTTGATCATTCTTTTGTGCCTCAATCAAATCTTGGTCTGGCGTGTCATGACTCCACTGCACCACCGGTTGATCTACCTCCTTTGGTGCTTTAGAACGTGTGACTGCATCAATTTGTATTTCACCCATTAAATAATCAATAGGTAGCAATTCTCCCATCACAGCCCCAATCTTAGCCAGGTGGTCTGCCTTATCATTTCCCTCCTTATCCTCTCCTGGTGTTTTTAAATGCCCACGAATTTTTCTCCAGTATATTGTTAACTCATTCTCTGACATCAATTTGTCTATGGCTTGTATCATTTTTCCATGCTTAAGTGGCTTTTTGTTATATGTAACCATGCCTCTTGCTTTCCAACCAGGCAAATACTCCACAAAGCTATTCCGTGCATAGTCAGAATCAGTCACCAGGACAATTTCACTGAACTTTTTATCAACTGCAGTAGCAATTGCTTTATAAATGGCTGCCAATTCCGCCACCTGACTGCTCCTATCTCCAATCCTCATCCCTATACTGGGGACACCTTCACATTTCAACCAGACATTTCCTATTCCTGCCACTAACTGTTTATTACTGTCATTTTCAATGTGAAAAGCACAACCATCCACATATACAGTTGGCAAATCCTTGCATGTTTTTTCATCAAAAGCTTTGTGTGGTGATTGTTCAAATTCCTGCAAACTAGTTTCCACTTCCATTTCATTTGGTATTTGTTCAGCTGCACAGTCATGTAAGTCAGCTAACCCTTGAGCAATTGGGCTCTTTTTATTTTGTCCATATCTCACTTCTACGGGAAAACCTTGTAATGCCAGCGTCCATGAAGTGATTCTGGATTGCGCTAGATTACCTGATCTAATTCTTTTACTCTCTAGAAATTGCAAAGGTTGATGATTTGTTTCAATAATTACCTTTTCTCCCTGAACAATGGGGCGGAAATGTTGTAGCGCCCACACAGTGGTTAATAGGGCCTTTTCACATTCATTAAATTTCATTTCAACTTGGGAAAATGCCTTACTTGCATATGCAATGGTTTTGTGATTCAAATCGTGTTTTTGTGATAACACTGCTGACATACAATGTTCAGAAAAACCTATTTCTATAAAGAAATCCCTGTCCTTTATGGGGTATGCTAAACATGGTGTCTTTACAAGACATTCCTTTAATTTAGCCACTGCATCAGACTGCCCCTTTTCCCATTTCCAGGGAGTATTCAGTTTAAGCAGTTTAGTCAATGGTTGAGTGATTTCTGCATAATTTTCAATGAACTTTCTGTTATAGCCTGTCATCCCTAATAAACTTTTTACTCCTTTCACATTTTTAGGATCTTTTAATCTTTGTATGGCCTCTATTTTCTTCTTTTGTGGATTTAGCCCATGTTCAGTCACTTCATGCCCTAGAAAGTTCACTTTTTTCTTGCACCATTGTGCTTTTTGCAACGATACTTTGGCGCCTGCTTTCTGCAATTGGCCAAGTACATGTCTTATTTCATCAAAATGGCTTTTCAAACTTTCATTTTTTATCAGGACATCGTCCACATAAACTATTGTTCCTCTTTCCGCTGCATCCGGCATGGCCTTTCTCAAAAATATGCCAAATTCACTCCCACTATTGATGTACCCGAACGGAGCTCAAAGCCAGGCATATTGAGTCCTGTCAAATGTGAAGGAAAATAAATTCTGTATCTCCTCTGCCAATGGCACGCACCAATATCCAGAGGTGAGATCTAATGTGGTAAATACATTTGAACCATGTATCTGAGCTAGGCCCTGATCAATGAATGGCAGTGGCCATCTAGATATTGGTACTCTTTTATTTAACTCTCTCAAGTCTGCACATAGCCGCCATTGACCATTTGGCTTCAATACACCTAAAATAGGTGTATTGGATGTGCTATGAATGGGCCTGATGATTCCCCGTGATTCCAAATTTTTAATAATCTCTGCCAATGATTCTAAACATGCCAGCGGTAGTCTATACTGGCGTACAAACACTGGGTTTCTGCTACACCCTTCTGGTAGTGTGGCCACATGTAAATCAGTTAAACCACAATCATAAGCATCTTTTGCAAATACATCCTTAAACTCCATAAATATCTCCCTCAAATTGTCGCTCTCCTCATTGCTTTCACATGCATCCGCTAAGGAGATCTGCTCTTCTACCATTTTGGAAAATTCTGGAAAATCTTCTGGTAAGGGAATCTCGGCGCTTTCTTCTAACTGTGTGGCTGTGTCTTTTTGTAAAGCTGCCACTTTTAAATATTTTGGCATATCAGCTTCCACTTCAATGGGCTGATTTTCTGTTTCATTTTCATTTAAATTAAATATTATGCAATCCTCTTGATGGCAGCACACCGTCTCATTTGAATCATAAGGATACACAGAATGAATTTTAAATATTCCTTTGGGCTGAGAGTCCAGGTGTTCTGGCAACTCGCCCTTGGCATCTACATATTTTTCAGGAATATTCCCAATCACCATGTTATTTAAATCTGCCGTATAATGTGATTTTTGTATGGCCATTCCTAATGGGGAGTTTTCCTCTAAATGAATATCCTGACAACCTTTATTATTTACCATGATTTTTACAGATCCCTCACCAATGTCTACCAATGGAATGTATGCATAATCCAGGCCTTGCTGTTTTATGGACTCATTCAGGCATACAAATGCATCAGAGCCTTTCATCTGCTGTCCATTTTTGCATTTCAGTGTTATTGCAAACTATTTTGTAAATGCAGGAATAATAGTATTTTTCCTCATTTGTAATTCGATTGCATAAGGAACCAGTTGTGCACAATGATAAGCCCTTCTTTTGTCTTCAAATTCAGGTGCCGGACCACCTAGGCGTGACCATATTTTTTGATTAAGGAAATCTAACACCATACACATTCTGTGCATGATGTCATTTCCCATGTAAAATTCATTTTGTGCTCCACTCACTATCCATACATTATGGTAAATTGCTTTCTGCCCAATGCTAATTTTAAGCATGCATCTGCCTGCAATTCGGTTTTCAAAGTCTGGACTGTCCAACCCAGAAACATATTGGTTTTTAATCCTAAATTTCGGGATTTCTTCTCTCTCCATAATTTTTTGCAACAATTTCTCATTAATGAAACTCCTTTCATGACCAAGCGCTAAAGTGGCTTTTATTGTTTTAAGATAGTCATTTATACCAACATGAACCCATGGTTGCTCATCTTCCATGTGTATTTCTGCCAGAGTGGTAATGTGTTTTTCTGAATCTGTTTTAGGAGCAATATTCTGTTTGCACGTTTTCTCTTTTAGATAAAAACATAATGTGTGCTCATCTATGGCAGTCTGCCAATCTTTCCTTGGGTCCAAGTATATTTGTACAGGTAGTTTTTCATTGTCGCTCTGCATTTTGTCTTGACACATTAATATGACAGTGACACTAGGTATGCAGCTATTCTGGAGATATACCTCCACAGCATCATTTGTTTTGGCAACGGTGTGACATTCATTTATATTGCTGTTTTGTGATTTTAGTTTCTTAGGCCTCAATGGTTTTTTGGTTAAGGACCACAGCACTCCATTCACCCCATCTATGAGAGGAGACAATCTTTTCAGGCAATCTGTCCCCATCAGAAATGGAATTTCACAAATAGATGTGATCAATACCTCTTGTTTCATTCTGTGCTTTCCTATTTTTATGTCAACCTCAGTTACACCTATGATGGGCACCTCCTCCCCATTAAAGTTATGCACTGGGCCTTGATTTTCCTTCACTGTGATCTGACTCTGTGGAGGCCTCCCTTCATTGATACTCTTTACCAGCTCCTTGGACATAATTGTGGCCTGTGCGCCAGTGTCAATCATAGCAAAGGTGTGGCATTTTTCTTCTACAGTGATGGGTGCATAATATCTGTCCTCAACTTCCTCCAATACACATAAGAAATGTGAATTCTTACTGATTTCAGGACTCACCTTTCTCAGGTCTTTTTCACTTTTGGAAATGCACATTGGTAAATGAAAAGACATTTTTCCCTCCTTTTTACCCATTTCTGTGCGAGAGATTTTATTCATTTCTCCATGTTCAGAGGTTTTTTGGAGTGTGGCCACTGTTCGCCCATCCATCTGGGTAACATCAGAGACCACATTACAATCCTCCAACTGAACATGTGTAACAACATCATTCAGCAATTTGTCATTTTTTAATTCTGTGCATTTGTGATCATTTAGTGTGATACCAGCCCTTTCAGCCTCTTCAAAAATATGTGGCTCAAAGAATTCTTCAGGTGATTGACTTGTACCCTCCTTGTGAGTATTTCCTTTTTCTGTCTGTGTTTGGTCATTGTTTTGCTTGCCCAGGGAAGGAGCTATAGCATCCCCACTTACTCCCTGTTCACTGGTATTCCCCATGCATGAGTCATTTTTCTTAAATTCCTTTGTTCTTTTGGAATTCCTAATGTTTCTTTTTCATTTGTGCAAATCTTTACTGTTTTATTTAGCTCTAAGTTAAACCGTACCTCTTTTTTAGAAGTATTTGCACTTTCTATCACAATTTCATTTACTGGTACTTTCATTTTTAATCCATTAGGCATCTCAGAGTCGTTAGGCAAAATTATATCAGAGCAATCTGTCATTTTGGCACTGCAGTTATCATGAGTACTTAGTCACTTTTCGGAAGCCCCCCGGTCATTGCTATGGCCATCAGCCCCCTCTATGGAAGGTTGTTTTTGCGCTGTATAGAGCTTTCCTATTTGCTCAGCTAACATTTTCACTTGGGCCTCAAGGCACTGGAACCTTTCCATCTCTCTAGGATCCTCTTTCTGTGGCCTAGGTCGATATTGGTTGTTTTCCCCCTGATTGGATCTATTCTGATACCTCTCAGGTGATTGATGTCGGTTGGGATGGTTTCTGAACTCCTGATTCATTTGTGGAGGGGAGCGGGTTGCACCCATCCTTTGATTATAGTCCCCTGGTGGGGAATCATTGTACTGGCGTGGACTGTAGTTCACGTTTTGCCTCATGTCCTGTCTCTCAGATTGTGGGTACTGGCCCCTATGTTGATTTCCATTATCAGTAAATCGATCCACATATCGGGGCCTATCCTGATTACCATATATCATGGTGCTGGGATCAAATCTGCTCTGTGTCCCCAATGACTGGTAGGGACCATCATTTCTTTGATCTTGATTTTGTCTCTGGTTATTGTTCATACCTGCCATATCAGGCCGGTATCCTACCCGGGGTCTGTCCCCTAAATACCTAGGGCTGATGTAGCTCTCTCTATTACTAGGATCATGTGATTGGAACATTGGTACAGGAAATGGCATCTTTGTTGATTACCCCTTTGTTCAGGTGTCACATTATTTTTACCTTGGCTTTGAGCAGACTCAAGGGACATTTTGGCTGACCTGATTTCCATTACTGTGGCTGAGGGTTCTTTAGATTTAGGTCTAGTATCTTTCATTTTATCACTTTCTCTACCCTGACAATAGAGTACCTCATATAGTTTTGTGCTTTGATGTACAATCCATTCAAGGGACTTGTCACGGTCAAATTCATGGACCAATTGGGATATGATGTCTTTCTGTAGCCCATAGAAGTATGCAGTTTTAAACTCATTGGAATTTGAGTCAAAAGATACATCAAAGCGAGAAAATGCTCTTTTTAAGTCTTGTAAAAATTGGCGAGGGGATATATTAGGTCCAGCAGTAATTGTGTACGCGACTTTCTTTGCCTCCTGCAATGACTGAAAAGGAAAAAAATGACGCCTAATTTCTTTTTCAAACTCCAGCCATGTCATATTCTGCTGTTCATTTAATCCCCTTATGATGCTGGCCGTCGGGGCATCTAAAGTTAAATGAAAATATTGTCTGTACTGTTCCTTAGGTATCTGGAGTGCTTTAAAAATGTCATGCACCGCTTCTAAGTGATCCTCAATGCAGCATTCACCTCCCTTTTTAAATGGTTTGATCAGGGCTTTAATGGATTTCATTATTTTTATGGGGCTACTTGTTGCAATGCATGGAATTGCACTATTTTGTGATTCAATCCTGTTTTCAGGTGTATGAGATTGGTGGCTGCCCCCAATGGGAGTATCAAATCCCCCAAGGGCGCTGCAACCAAGTTCAGTCACCGGCCCAGTCACTGGAGCACTAGCTCTTTGGGCAGAGCTAGTATTCACCTCCACTCCATTGAATGTGGTACCCTGCCGCCTCTCCTGGGACCTGGGAATGCACATTTGCTGTTCTAAGTCCTTACACTTTTTAAGGAGTCTGGTTGCTTCATTTTGCAAATAATTATTTTCATCACTCATTTTATTAATCACCTCCTGCATGTCGCACATTTGCATTTGGCATTCATTGAACTCTTTATTTCTCTTGTCTCTTTCTTGAATCATTTTAATCATTTCTTGTTCTGCACTCTGGAGATCACCTTCTTTTTCACAATGTTCTTTTTGTAAAATCTGCATTTCTGAAACAACCTCATCTTTATCCTGCCTAATGTGATCCACTAAGGCTTTTAAGTGTGCCAATTCTTGCTCACTATCTTCAAATTGTTTCTTGCTTTTGGATAACTGAGTATCAAAGTCTCTGCATTTTAATTGCATGTCTTTTTGGCATACATCCAATTCTGCTCTCAACATTTCCTGATTTTTACTTGCCCCCTCTAATTCAGTCTTTAACCTGTTAATTAGCTGAGTATCATTCTGTTGCATTCGCAGGGACTTGTTTAAAATAAACCATATTTTGCCGCATAGCCGTATTAAACAGTCTTTCTCTGTGTGCTATTCGATGACCAATTCCCATGTGCAAACAACTTTGCCTCTAAATATTGCACTAGATCTGAGAATGTGGTTTCCCTTTGTGACATTCTGAAATTCGTTTTTAGTGGCACACTGCTATTATAAAATGGGTTCCCTTTAATGTGCAAATGGCAGTGTGAGACACGCTTGCCACGCCCAGTAGGTACTCTATGATCACTTTCCCGGCCAACGCACCATAAATATGTAGGGTATTTTGTGGAGATTTGGGGCCTGACGGTATTTTATTATCGCCGAGAAATAACTTAGCAATAATCACTCTTTGTATTCAGATTTGGGCATGAGCAACAATAATACAGTGGACATGCATTATTTCAGCACCCAGGCATGCATATTTGGTATACGTGGTTGGTGGTATTTTGGTGAGCATAATTCCCTTGTTTTATTTGTGGCCCCAATGTCCAGAATCCCTTATCTTTGCTTAGATTTTTCATGTAATCACTAGAGAGACCTCAGACCTACATTTTAGGAATACCACATTTTCAGTGTTAGTGTTAGTGTGCCACCATGGGCGATCTCACTGACTTATTTACGACAGAGAGCTATATGTGGTAATTTTGTGGTAATTTCCACTACCTTATATACGGTAGGGAACTATGTTCAGAGAGTCTCTCTTCCCATTGGCTCATGTACCTCCAACGAGCTATGCTACAATCACTCACAACTGTTCATACTGAATCTGAATCTGACATGCACACATCTGTCTTAAAATGACCATTGCATTGTTTAAAAATCTCCCCACATCATCAGCATTGTAATGGTAAATAGTAAACACACCACCCGTCTGCTTTCAAATATCTTTCTGTATTATAAAAGTTGCATTTAAACACGATCTCATTCTTTACAGAAATAAATACAATAGCACAGTAACAGCTTTGTCTATGACACACTGAAAAGAGAGTGGCGGAGAACAGAACTCAAATTGCAACATTAGCATTTGATTAAGGCATGCACAGGAATCCTACACTGACTGCATATTATCGTACACACTCAGCTCCCACACTTCTGTAATTACCTTATCTCTTTAGTTGTTCTCTTTCTGAATGTGGCTCCCTTGAAGATTAACCCCAGTAAAAAGGAACGCCTGCCTTCTCAAACCGGGGTCATTGCCTGGAATTCTCAGCTTTTGCAGATAGGAATGCTCCAACCAGGAAAAGGTCTTCCTCCCAGCTCTGCCAAATCTTGACTGCCTTTCTTCTTCCTCAAACTCCCCCCAGCAAAACTCTGATCACTCCCTCTAGCATGATACTTGCTATGACGCTGCTCCAATCAGAATCAATCATGCCATCTCCTCCTTCTCTACACAATGGCTCATTTTTATAGTAATACTTTGTAACCGACTGATTTCCTGTTCTTTCGAGCTCTTTTGCTTCCTGTAATTATGTGGACAGGGCAGCAGAGAGGAGAGAAAAAAAAATAGATGTGCGTTTAAAAGTTCACTTTCAGAATAGGCCTAATTCTGCAGTGGAGACACATTTTTATTAGTGGATTATGTTTCATTAGTCAGGTTAGTTATCAGTAAGGTTAGTTATTATTTTCAAATGTGTCTCTCGCACCATAGGCATTTCAGGTGAAAAATAGTGTGCATTTTTTGAATGTGCACGTGTGCTTTTAACTGTAAAAATAGATTTGCATTTTATATGTTAAAATCGTTTTTGACTGAATAGCCTGTCTTTTCTTGTTAATCTGGTAACACATATAGCAATGCACCGCACCCTTGTGGTGGTGTGCAAAAAAAAAATTGCTACCTGTGCAGTAGTGCTGTACTCTGTGATGTTTGCTACCTGTGCAGTAGTGCTGTAGTAGTGCTGTACTCTGTGCTGTAACACGCCAAATATCCTTACAGATATCACATCTCTGCTATCAGAAGTGTCTCAGGATTGGAATGGGAAGGAGTTGGATATCCCATCTCATGCTATAGATAGGCTCTCAGGTTTGGAAAGGGAAGGAGTTGGATATCACATCTCATGCTATAGGAAGGGTCTCAGGACTGGAATGGGAAGTAGTTGGATATCACATCTCATGCTATAGGAAGGGTCTCAGGTTTGGTATAAGCATTGAGATATCACATCTCATGCTATAGGACGGGTCTCAGGATTGGAATGGAAGGAGTTGGATATCACATCTCATGCTATAGGAAGGGTCTCAGGATTGGAATGGGAAGTAGTTGGATATCACATCTCATGCTATAGGAAGGGTCTCAGGTTTGGTATTAGAAGCATTGAGATATTACATCTCATGCTATAGGAAGGGTCTCAGGATTGGAATGGGAAGGACTTGGATATCACATCTCATGCTATAGATAGGCTCTCAGGTTTGGAAAGGGAAGGAGTTGGATATCACATCTCATGCTATAGGAAGGGTCTCAGGATTGGAATGGGAAGTAGTTGGATATCACATCTCATGCTATAGGAAGGGTCTCAGGTTTGGTATAAGCATTGAGATATCACATCTCATGCTATAGGAAGGGTCTCAGGATTGGAATGGGAAGGAGTTGTATATGACATCTCATGCCGTAGGAAGGGTCTCAGGTTTGGTATAAGCATTGAGATATCACTTCTCATGCTATAGGAAGTGTCTCAGGATTGGAATGGGAAGGAGTTGGATATCACATCTCATGTTATAGGAAGGATCTCAGGTTTGGTATTAGAAGCATTGAGACATCACATCTCATGCTATAGGAAGGGTCTCAGGATTGGAATGGGAAGGAGTTGGATATCACATCTCATGCTAAAGGGAGGGTCTCAGGTTTGGAAGGGGAAGGATTTGGATATTACATCTCGTGTTATAGGAATGATCTCAGGTTTGGTATTAGAAGCATTGAGATATCACATCTCATGCTATCGGAAGGATCTCAGGTTTGGTGTTAGAAGCATTGAGATATCAAATCTCATGCTATAGGAAGGGTCTCAGGATTGGAATGGGAAGGAGTTGGATATCACATCTCATGCTATAGGAAGGGTCTCAGGATTGGAATGGGAAGGAGTTGTATATGACATCTCATGCCACGGGAAGGGTCTCAGGTTTGGTATAAGCATTGAGATATCACATCTCTGCTATCGGAAGGGTCTCAGGATTGGAATGGGAAGGAGTTGGATATCCCATCTTATGTTATAGGAAGGGTCTCAGGTTTGGTATTAGAAGCATTGAGATATCACATCTCATGCTATAGGAAGGGTCTCAGGATTGGAATGGGAAGGACTTGGATATCACATCTCATGCTATAGGGAGGGTCTCACGTTTGGAAAGGGAAGGAGTTGGATATCACATTTCATGTTAGAGGTAGGAATCAGGTTTGGTATTAGAGGCATTGAGATATCACATCTTATGCTATCAGAAGGGTCTCAGGATTGGAATGGGAAGGAGTTGGATATCACATCTCATGCTAAAGGGAGGATCTCAGGTTTGGAAGGGGAAGGATTTGGATATCACATCTCATGTTATAGGAAGGATCTCAGGTTTGGTATCAGAAGCATTGCAATATGACATCTAATGCTATTGGAAGGATCTCAGGTTTGGTATTAGAGGCATTGAGATATCACATCTCATGCTAAAGGGAGGGTCTCAGGTTTGGAAGGGTAAGGATTTGGATATCACATCTCTTATTATAGGAAGGATCACAGGTTTGGTATTAGAAGCATTGAGATATCACATCTCATGCTATCGGAAGGGTCTCAGGATTGGAATGGGAAGGAGTTGGATATCACATCTCATGCTATAGGAAGGGTCTCAGGTTTGGAACGGGAAGGAGTTGGATATCACATCTCATGTTATAAGAGTTTCAGGTTTGGTATAAGCATTGAGATATCACATCTCTGCTATCGGAGGTGTCTCAGGATTGGGATGGGAAGGAATTGGATATCACATCTCATGCTATAGGAAGGGTCTCAGGTTTGGAACGGGAAGGAGTTGGATATCCCATCTCATGTTATAGAACGAGTCTCAGGTTTGATATTAGAAGCATTGAGATATCACATCGCATGCTGTAGGAAGGGTCTCAGGTTTGGAATGGGAAGGATTTGGATATCACATTTCATGTCATAGGAAGGATCTCAGGTTTGGTATTAGAAGCATTGATATATCACATCTCATGCTATAGGAATGGTCTCAGGATTGGAATGGGTAGGAGTTGGATATTACATTCTTGCTATAGGAAGTGTCTCAGGTTTGGAACGGGAATGAGTTGGATATCACATCTCATGTTATAGGAAGGGTCTCAGGTTTGGTATAAGCATTGAGATATCACATCTCTGCTATCGGAAGTGGCTCAGGATTGGAATGGGAAGGAGTTGGATATCCCATCTCATGTTATAGGACGAGTCTCTGGTTTGGTATAAGCATTGAGATATCACATCTCATGCTATAGGAAGGGTCTCAGGATTGGAATGGGAAGGATATGGATATCACATCTCATGCTATAGGAAGGGTCTCAGGTTTGGTATACGCATGGAGATATCACTTCTCATGCTATAGGAAGGGTCTCAGGATTGGAATGGGAAGGAGTTGGATATCACATCTCATGCTATAGGAAGTGTCTCAGGTTTGGTATAAGCATGGAGATATCACTTCTCATGCTATAGGAAGGGTCTCAGGATTGGAATGGGAAGGAGTTGGATATCACATCTCATGTTATAGGAAGGATCTCAGGTTTGGTATTAGAAGCATTGAGACATCACATCTCATGCTATGGGAAGGGTCTCAGGATTGGAATGGGAAGGAGTTGGATATCACATCTCATGCTATAGGAAGGGTCTCAGGTTTGGTATAAGCATTGAGATATCACATCTCATGCTATAGGAAGGGTCTCAGGATTGGAATGGGAAGGAGTTGTATATGACATCTCAGGCCATAGCAAGGGTCTCAGGTTTGGTATAAGCATTGAGATATCACATCTCTGCTATCGGAAGGGTCTCAGGATTGGAATGGGAAGGAGTTGGATATCCCATCTCATGTTATAGGAAGGGTCTCAGGTTTGGTATTAGAAGCATTGAGATAACAAATCTCATGATATCGGAAGGGTGTCAGGATTGGAATGGGAAGGAGTTGGATATCACATCTCATGATAAAGGAAGGGTCTAAGGTTTGGAAGGGGAAGGAGTTTGATATCACATCTCATGCCATAGTATGGGTCTCAGGTTTGATAGAAGCATTGGGATATCACATCTCATGCTATCGGAAGGGTATCCGGATTGGATTTGGAAGGAGTTGGATATCCCATCTCATGCTATAGGAAGGGTCTCAGGTTGGAATATGAAGGAGTTGGATATCACATCTCATGTTATAGGAAGGGTCTCAGGATTGGAATGGGAAGGACTTGGATATCATATCTCATGCTATAGGAAGGCTCTCAGGTTTGGAAGGGGAAGGAGTTGGATATCACATTTCATGTTAGAGGAAGGATCTCAGGTTTGGTATTAGAGGCATTGAGATATCACATCTCATGCTATAGGAAGGTTCTCAGGATTGGAATGGGAAGGAGTTGGATATCACATCTCATGTTATAGGACGGGTCTCAGGTTTGGTATAAGCATTGAGATATCACATCTCATGCTATAGGAAGGGTCTCAGGATTGGAATGGGAAGGAGTTGGATATCACATCTCATGTTATAGGAAAGATATCAGGTTTGGTATTAGAAGCATTGAGACATCACATCTCATGTTATAGGAAGGGTCTCAGGATTGGAATGGGAAGAAGTTGGATATCACATCTCATGCTATAGGAAGGGTCTCAGGTTTGGTATAAGCATTGAGATATCACATCTCATGCTATAGGAAGGGTCTCAGGATTGGAATGGGAAGGAGTTGTATATGACATCTCATGCCATAGGAAGGGTCTCAGGTTTGGTATAAGCATTGAGATATCACATCTCATGCTATAGGAAGTGTCTCAGGATTGGAATTGGAAGGAGTTGGATATCCCATCTCATGTTATAGGACGGGTCTCAGGTTTTTTATTAGAATCATTGAGATATCATATTGCATGCTGTAGGAAGGGTCTAAGGATTGGAATGGGAAGGACTTGGATATCACATCTCATGCTATAGGTAGGCTCTCAGGTTTGGAAAGGGAAGGAGTTGGATATCACATTTCATGTTAGAGGAAGGATCTCAGGTTTGGTATTAGAGGCATTGAGATATCACATCTCATGCTATAGGAAGGGTCTCAGGATTGGAATGGGAAGGAGTTGGATATCACATCTCATGCTATAGGAAGGGTCTCAGGTTTGGTATAAGCATTGAGATATCACATCTCATGCTATAGGAAGGGTCTCAGGATTGGAATGGGAAGGAGTTGGATATCACATCTGATGTTATAGGAAGGATCTCAGGTTTGGTATTAGAAGCATTGAGACATCACATCTCATGCTATGGGAAGGGTCTCAGGATTGGAATGGGAAGGAGTTGGATATCACATCTCATGCTATAGGAAGGGTCTCAGGTTTGGAATAAGCATTGAGATATCACATCTCATGCTAAAGGAAGGGTCTCAGGATTGGAATGGGAAGGAGTTGGATATCACATCTCATGCTATAGGAAGGGTCTCAGGTTTGGTATAAGCATTGAGATATCACATCTCATGCTATAGGAAGGGTCTCAGGATTGGAATGGGAAGGAGTTGGATATCACATCTGATGTTATAGGAAGGATCTCAGGTTTGGTATTAGAAGAATTGAGACATCACATCTCATGCTATGGGAAGGGTCTCAGGATTGGAATGGGAAGGAGTTGGATATCACATCTCATGCTATAGGAAGGGTCTCAGGTTTGGTATAAGCATTGAGATATCACATCTCATGCTATAGGAAGGGTCTCAGGATTGGAATGGGAAGGAGTTGTATATGACATCTCAGGCCAAAGCAAGGGTCTCAGGTTTGGTATAAGCATTGAGATATCACATCTCTGCTATCGGAAGGGTCTCAGGATTGGAATGGGAAGGAGTTGGATATCCCATCTCATGTTATAGGAAGGGTCTCAGGTTTGGTATTAGAAGCATTGAGATATCACATCTCATGCTATAGGAAGGGTCTCAGGATTGGAATGGGAAGGACTTGGATGTCACATCTCATGCTATAGGGAGGGTCTCAGGTTTGATATTAGAAGCATTGAGATAACAAATCTCATGATATCGGAAGGGTCTCAGGATTGGAATGGGAAGGAGTTGGATATCCCATCTCATGTTATAGGAAGAGTCTCAGGTTTGGTATTAGAAGCATTGAGATATCACATCTCATGCTATAGGAAGTGTCTCAGGATTGGAATGGTAAGGAGTTTGATATCACATCTCATGCCATGTATGGGTCTCAGGTTTTGTAGAAGCATTGGGATATCACATCTCATGCTATCGGAAGGGTATCAGGATTGGATTTGGAAGGAGTTGGATATCCCATCTCATGCTATAGGAAGGGTCTCAGGTTGGAATGGGAAGGCATTGGATATCACATCTGATGTTATAGGAAGGGTCTCAGGATTGGAATGGGAAGGACTTGGATATCACATCTCATGCTATAGGAAGGCTCTCAGGTTTGGAAGGGGAAGGAGTTGGATATCACATTTCATGTTAGAGGTAGGATCTCAGGTTTGGTAAAGAGGCATTGAGATATCACATCTCATGCTATAGGAAGGGTCTCAGGATTGGAATGGGAAGGAGTTGGATATCACATCTCATGTTATAGGAAAGATCTCAGGTTTGGTATTAGAAGCATTGAGACATCACATCTCATGTTATAGGAAGGGTCTCAGGATTGGAATGGGAAGGACTTGGATATCACATCTCATGCTATAGGAAGGCTCTCACGTTTGGAAGGGGAAGGAGTTGGATATCACATTTCATGTTAGAGGTAGGATCTCAGGTTTGGTAAAGAGGCATTGAGATAACACATCTCATGCTATCGGAAGGGTCTCAGGATTGGAATGGGAAGGAGTTGGATATCACATCTCATGCTATAGGAAGGGTCTCAGGTTTGGAACTGGAAGGAGTTGGATATCCCATCTCATGTTATAGGACGGGTCTCAGGTTTGGTATTAGAAGCATTGAGATATCACATCCCATGCTGTAGGAAGGGTCTCAGGATTGGAATGGGAAGGAGTTGGATATTACATTCTTGCTATAGGAAGGGTCTCATGTTTGGAATGGGAAGGAGTTGGATATCACATATGCTATAGGAAGGGTCTCAGGTTTGGAACGGGAAGGAGTTGGATATCCCATCTCATGTTATAGGACGGGTCTCAGGTTTGTTATTAGAATCATTGAGATATCATATTGCATGCTGTAGGAAGGGTCTAAGGATTGGAATGGGAAGGACTTGGATATCACATCTCATGCTATAGGTAGGCTCTCAGGTTTGGAAAGGGAAGGAGTTGGATATCACATTTCATGTTAGAGGAAGGGTCTCAGGATTGGAATGGGAAGGAGTTGGATATCACATCTGATGTTATATGAAGGATCACAGGTTTGGTATTAGAAGCATTGAGACATCACATCTCATGCTATGGGAAGGGTCTCAGGATTGGAATTGGAAGGAGTTGTATATGACATTTCATGCCATAGGAAGGGTCTCAGGTTTGGTATAAGCATTGAGATATCACATCTCTGCTATCGGAAGGGTCTCAGGATTGGAATGGGAAGGAGTTGGATATCACATCTCATGTTATAGGAAGAGTCTCAGGTTTGGTATTAGAAGCATTGAGACATCACATCTCATGCTATGGGAAGGGTCTCAGGATTGGAATGGGAAGGAGTTGTATATGACATCTCATGCCATAGGAAGGGTCTCAGGTTTGGTATAAGCATTGAGATATCACATCTCATGCTATAGGAAGTGTCTCAGGATTGGAATGGGAAGGAGTTTGATATCACATCTCATGCCATGTATGGGTCTCAGGTTTTGTAGAAGCATTGGGATATCATATCTCATGCTATCGGAAGGGTATCAGGATTGGATTTGGAAGGAGTTGGATATCCCATCTCATGCTATAGGAAGGGTCTCAGGTTGGAATGGGAAGGAGTTGGATATCACATCTGATGTTATAGGTAGGATATCAGGTTTGGTAAAGAGGCATTGAGATATCACATCTCATGCTATAGGAAGGGTTTCAGGATTGGAATGGGAAGGAGTTGGATATCACATCTCATGTTATAGGAAGGGTCTCAGGTTGGAATGGGAAGGAGTTGGATATCACATCTGATGTTATAGGTAGGATATCAGGTTTGGTAAAGAGGCATTGAGATATCACATCTCATGCTATAGGAAGGGTTTCAGGATTGGAATGGGAAGGAGTTGGATATCACATCTCATGTTATAGGAAAGATCTCAGGTTTGGTATTAGAAGCATTGAGACATCACATCTCATGTTATAGGAAGGGTCTCAGGATTGGAATGGGAAGAAGTTGGATATCACATCTCATGCTATAGGAAGGGTCTCAGGTTTGGTATAAGCATTGAGATATCACATCTCATGCTATAGGAAGGGTCTCAGGATTGGAATGGGAAGGAGTTGTATATGACATCTCATGCCATAGGAAGGGTCTCAGGTTTGGTATAAGCATTGAGATATCACATCTCATGCTATAGGAAGGGTCTCAGGATTGGAATGGGAAGGACTTGGATATCACATCTCATGCTATAGGCAGGGTCTCAGGTTTGGAAAGGGAAGGAGTTGGATATCACATTTCATGTTAGAGGTAGGATCTCAGGTTTGGTATTAGAGGCATTGAGATATCACATCTCATGCTATCAGAAGGGTCTCAGGATTGGAATGGGAAGGAGTTGGATATCACATCTCATGCTAAAGGGAGGGTCTCAGGTTTGGAAGGGGAAGGATTTGGATATCACATCTCATGTTATAGGAAGGATCTCAGGTTTGGTATTAGAAGCATTGAGATATCACATCTCATGCTATCGGAAGTATCTCAGGTGTGGTATTAGAGGCATTGAGATATCACATCTCATGCTATCATAAGGGTCTCAGGATTGGAATGGGAAGGAGTTGGATATCACATCTCATGCTAAAGGGAGGGTCTCAGGTTTGGAAGGGGAAGGATTTGGATATCACATCACATGTTATAAGAAGGATCTCAGGTTTGGTATTAGAAGCATTGAGATAACACATCTCATGCTATCGGAAGGGTCTCAGGATTGGAATGGGAAGGAGTTGGATATCACATCTCATGCTATAGGAAGGGTCTCAGGTTTGGAACGGGAAGGAGTTGGATATCCCATCTCATGTTATAGGACGGGTCTCAGGTTTGGTATTAGAAGCATTGAGATATCACATCGCATGCTGTAGGAAGGGTCTCAGGATTGGAATGGGAAGGAGTTGGAGATTACATTCTTGCTATAGGAAGGGTCTCATGTTTGGAATGGGAAGGAGTTGGATATCACATATGCTATAGGAAGGGTCTCAGGGTTGGAACGGGAAGGAGTTGGATATCACATCTCATGCTATAGGAAGGGTCTCAGGTTTAGTATAAGCATTGAGATATCACATCTCTGCTATCGGAAGTGTCTCAGGATTGGAATGGGAAGGAGTTGGATATCCCATCTCATGTTATAGGACGGGTCTCAGGTTTGTTATTAGAATCATTGAGATATCATATTGCATGCTATGGGAAGGGTCTCAGGATTGGAATGGGAAGGAGTTGGATATCACATTTCATGTTAGAGGAAGGATCTCAGGTTTGGTATTAGAGGCATTGAGATATCACATCTCATGCTATAGGAAGGGTCTCAGGATTGGTATTAGAAGCATTGAGAAATCACATCTCATGCTATAGGAAGGGTCTCAGGATTGGAATGGGAAGGAGTTGTATATGACATCTCATGCCATAGGAAGGGTCTCAGGTTTGGTATAAGCATTGAGATATCACATCTCTGCTATCGGAAGGGTCTCAGGATTGGAATGGGAAGGAGTTGGATATCCCATCTCATGTTATAGGAAGAGTCTCAGGTTTGGTATTAGAAGCATTGAGATATCACATCTCATGCTATAGGAAGTGTCTCAGGATTGGAATGGGAAGGAGTTTGATATCACATCTCATGCCATGAATGGGTCTCAGGTTTTTTAGAAGCATTGGGATATCACATCTCATGCTATCGGAAGGGTATCAGGATTGGATTTGGAAGGAGTTGGATATCCCATCTCATGCTATAGGAAGGGTCTCAGGTTGGAATGGGAAGGAGTTGGATATCACATCTGATGTTATAGGAAGGGTCTCAGGATTGGAATGGGAAGGACTTGGATATCACATCTCATGCTATAGGAAGGCTCTCAGGTTTTGAAGGGGAAGGAGTTGGATATCACATTTCATGTTAGAGGTAGGATCTCAGGTTTGATATTAGAGGCATTGAGATATCACATCTCATGCTATCAGAAGGGTCTCAGGATTGGAATGGGAAGGAGTTGGATATCAAATCTCATGCTAAAGGGAGGGTCTCAGGTTTGGAAGTGGAAGGATTTGGATATCACATCTCATGTTATAGGAAGGATCTCAGGTTTGGTATTAGAAGCATTGAGATATCACATCTCATGCTATCGGAAGGATCTCAGGTTTGGTATTAGAGGCATTGAGATATCACATCTCATGCTATTAGAAGGGTCTCAGGATTGGAATGGGAAGGAGTCGGATATCACATCTCATGCTAAAGGGAGGGTCTCAGGTTTGGAAGTGGAAGGATTTGGATATCATATCTCATTTTATAGGAAGGATCTCAGGTTTGGTATTAGAAGCATTGAGATATCACATCTCATGCTATAGGAAGGGTCTCAAGATTGGAATGGGAAGGAGTTGGATATCACATCTCAAGCTATAGGAAGGGTCTCAGGATTGGAATGGGAAGGAGTTTGATATCACATCTCATGCCATAGTATGGGTCTCAGGTTTGGTAGAAGCATTGGGATATCACATCTCATGCTATAGGAAGGGTATCAGGATTGGATTTGGAAGGAGTTGGATATCCCATCTCATGCTATAGGAAGGGTCTCAGGTTGGAATGGGAAGGAGTTGGATATCACATCTCATGCTATAGGAAGGGTCTCAGGTTTGGAACGGGAAGGAGTTGGATATCACATCTCATGTTATAGGAAGAGTCTCAGGTTTGGTATAAACATTGAGATATCACATCTCTGCAATCGGAAGTGTCTCAGGATTGGGATGGGAAGGAGTTGGATATCACATCTCATGCTATAGGAAGGGTCTCAGGTTTGGAACGGGAAGGAGTTGGATATCCCATCTCATGTTATAGGACGGGTCTCAGGTTTGGTATTAGAAGCATTGAGATATCAAATCTCATGCTATAGGAAGGGTCTCAGGATTGGAATGGGAAGGAGTTGGATATCACATCTCATGCTATAGGAAGGGTCTCAGGATTGGAATGGGAAGGAGTTGTATATGACATCTCATGCCACGGGAAGGGTCTCAGGTTTGGTATAAGCATTGAGATATCACATCTCTGCTATCGGAAGGGTCTCAGGATTGGAATGGGAAGGAGTTGGATATCCCATCTTATGTTATAGGAAGGGTCTCAGGTTTGGTATTAGAAGCATTGAGATATCACATCTCATGCTATAGGAAGGGTCTCAGGATGGAATGGGAAGGACTTGGATATCACATCTCATGCTATAGGGAGGGTCTCACGTTTGGAAAGGGAAGGAGTTGGATATCACATTTCATGTTAGAGGTAGGAATCAGGTTTGGTATTAGAGGCATTGAGATATCACATCTTATGCTATCAGAAGGGTCTCAGGATTGGAATGGGAAGGAGTTGGATATCACATCTCATGTTATAGGAAGGATCTCAGGTTTGGTATCAGAAGCATTGAGATATGACATTTAATGCTATTGGAAGGATCTCAGGTTTGGTATTAGAGGCATTGAGATATCACATCTCATGCTAAAGGGAGGGTCTCAGGTTTGGAAGGGGAAGGATTTGGATATCACATCTCTTATTATAGGAAGGATCACAGGTTTGGTATTAGAAGCATTGAGATATCACATCTCATGCTATCGGAAGGGTCTCAGGATTGGAATGGGAAGGAGTTGGATATCACATCTCATGCTATAGGAAGGGTCTCAGGTTTGGAACGGGAAGGAGTTGGATATCACATCTCATGTTATAGGAAGAGTCTCAGGTTTGGTATAAGCATTGAGATATCACATCTCTGCTATCGGAGGTGTCTCAGGATTGGGATGGGAAGGAATTGGATATCACATCTCATGCTATAGGAAGGGTCTCAGGTTTGGAACGGGAAGGAGTTGGATATCCCATCTCATGTTATAGAACGGGTGTCAGGTTTGATATTAGAAGCATTGAGATATCACATCACATGCTGTAGGAAGGGTCTCAGGTTTGGAATGGGAAGGATTTGGATATCACATTTCATGTCATAGGAAGGATCTCAGGTTTGGTATTAGAAGCATTGATATATCACATCTCATGCTATAGGAATGGTCTCAGGATTGGAATGGGTAGGAGTTGGATATTACATTCTTGCTATAGGAAGGGTCTCATGTTTGGAATGGGAAGGAGTTGGATATCACATATGCTATAGGAAGTGTCTCAGGTTTGGAACGGGAATGAGTTGGATATCACATCTCATGTTATAGGAAGGGTCTCAGGTTTGGTATAAGCATTGAGATATCACATCTCTGCTATCGGAAGTGGCTCAGGATTGGAATGGGAAGGAGTTGGATATCCCATCTCATGTTATAGGACGAGTCTCTGGTTTGGTATAAGCATTGAGATATCACATCTCATGCTATAGGAAGGGTCTCAGGATTGGAATGGGAAGGATATGGATATCACATCTCATGCTATAGGAAGGGTCTCAGGTTTGGTATACGCATGGAGATATCACTTCTCATGCTATAGGAAGGGTCTCAGGATTGGAATGGGAAGGAGTTGGATATCACATCTCATGTTATAGGAAGGATCTCAGGTTTGGTATTAGAAGCATTGAGACATCACATCTCATGCTATGGGAAGGGTCTCAGGATTGGAATGGGAAGGAGTTGGATATCACATCTCATACTATAGGAAGGGTCTCAGGTTTGGTATAAGCATTGAGATATCACATCTCATGCTATAGGAAGGGTCTCAGGATTGGAATGGGAAGGAGTTGTATATGACATCTCAGGCCATAGCAAGGGTCTCAGGTTTGGTATAAGCATTGAGATATCACATCTCTGCTATCGGAAGGGTCTCAGGATTGGAATGGGAAGGAGTTGGATATCCCATCTCATGTTATAGGAAGGGTCTCAGGGTTGGTATTAGAAGCATTGAGATATCACATCTCATGCTATAGGAAGGGTCTCAGGATTGGAATGAGAAGGACTTGGATGTCACATCTCATGCTATAGGGAGGGTCTCAAGTTTGATATTAGAAGCATTGAGATAACAAATCTCATGATATCGGAAGGGTGTCAGGATTGGAATGGGAAGGAGTTGGATATCACATCTCATGTTATAGGACGGGTCTCAGGTTTGGTATTAGAAGCATTGAGATATCAAGTCTCATGGTATAGGAAGGGTCTCAGAATTGGAATGGGAAGGAGTTGGATATCACATCTCAAGCTATAGGAAGGGTCTCAGGATTGGAATGGGAAGGAGTTTGATATCACATCTCATGCCATAGTATGGGTCTCAGGTTTGGTAGAAGCATTGGGATATCACATCTCATGCTATCGGAAGGGTATCAGGATTGGATTTGGAAGGAGTTGGATATCCCATCTCAGGCTATAGGAAGGGTCTCAGGTTGGAATATGAAGGAGTTGGATATCACATCTCATGTTATAGGAAGGGTCTCAGGATTGGAATGGGAAGGACCTGGATATCATATCTCATGCTATAGGAAGGCTCTCAGGTTTGGAAGGGGAAGGAGTTGGATATCACATTTCATGTTAGAGGAAGGATCTCAGGTTTGGTATTAGAGGCATTGAGATATCACATCTCATGCTATAGGAAGGTTCTCAGGATTGGAATGGGAAGGAGTTGGATATCACATCTCAAGCTATAGGAAGGGTCTCAGGTTTGGTATAAGCATTGAGATATCACATCTCATGCTATAGGAAGGGTCTCAGGATTGGAATGGGAAGGAGTTGGATATCACATCTCATGTTATAGGAAAGATATCAGGTTTGGTATTAGAAGCATTGAGACATCACATCTCATGTTATAGGAAGGGTCTCAGGATTGGAATGGGAAGAAGTTGGATATCACATCTCATGCTATAGGAAGGGTCTCAGGTTTGGTATAAGCATTGAGATATCACATCTCATGCTATAGGAAGGGTCTCAGGATTGGAATGGGAAGGAGTTGTATATGACATCTCATGCCATAGGAAGGGTCTCAGGTTTGGTATGAGCATTGAGATATCACATCTCATGCTATAGGAAGTGTCTCAGGATTGGAATTGGAAGGAGTTGGATATCCCATCTCATGTTATAGGACGGGTCTCAGGTTTTTTATTAGAATCATTGAGATATCATATTGCATGCTGTAGGAAGGGTCTAAGGATTGGAATGGGAAGGACTTGGATATCACATCTCATGCTATAGGTAGGCTCTCAGGTTTGGAAAGGGAAGGAGTTGGATATCACATTTCATGTTAGAGGAAGGATCTCAGGTTTGGTATTAGAGGCATTGAGATATCACATCTCATGCTATAGGAAGGGTCTCAGGATTGGAATGGGAAGGAGTTGGATATCACATCTCATGCTATAGGAAGGGTCTCAGGTTTGGTATAAGCATTGAGATATCACATCTCATGCTATAGGAAGGGTCTCAGGATTGGAATGGGAAGGAGTTGGATATCACATCTGATGTTATAGGAAGGATCTCAGGTTTGGTATTAGAAGCATTGAGACATCACATCTCATGCTATGGGAAGGGTCTCAGGATTGGAATGGGAAGGAGTTGGATATCACATCTCATGCTATAGGAAGGGTCTCAGGTTTGGTATAAGCATTGAGATATCACATCTCATGCTATAGGAAGGGTCTCAGGATTGGAATGGGGAGGAGTTGGATATCACATCTCATGCTATAGGAAGGGTCTCAGGTTTGGTAAAAGCATTGAGATATCACATCTCATGCTATAGGAAGGGTCTCAGGATTGGAATGGGAAGGAGTTGGATATCACATCTGATGTTATAGGAAGGATCTCAGGTTTGGTATTAGAAGAATTGAGACATCACATCTCATGCTATGGGAAGGGTCTCAGGATTGGAATGGGAAGGAGTTGGATATCACATCTCATGCTATAGGAAGGGTCTCAGGTTTGGTATAAGCATTGAGATATCACATCTCATGCTATAGGAAGGGTCTCAGGATTGGAATGGGAAGGAGTTGTATATGACATCTCAGGCCAAAGCAAGGGTCTCAGGTTTGGTATAAGCATTGAGATATCACATCTCTGCTATCGGAAGGATCTCAGGATTGGAATGGGAAGGACTTGGATATCCCATCTCATGTTATAGGAAGGGTCTCAGGTTTGGTATTAGAAGCATTGAGATATCACATCTCATACTATAGGAAGGGTCTCAGGATTGGAATGGGAAGGACTTGGATGTCACATCTCATGCTATAGGGAGGGTCTCAGGTTTGATATTAGAAGCATTGAGATAACAAATCTCATGATATCGGAAGGGTCTCAGGATTGGAATGGGAAGGAGTTGGATATCCCATCTCATGTTATAGGAAGAGTCTCAGGTTTGGTATTAGAAGCATTGAGATATCACATCTCATGCTATAGGAAGTGTCTCAGGATTGGAATGGTAAGGAGTTTGATATCACATCTCATGCCATGTATGGGTCTCAGGTTTTGTAGAAGCATTGGGATATCACATCTCATGCTATCGGAAGGGTATCAGGATTGGATTTGGAAGGAGTTGGATATCCCATCTCATGCTATAGGAAGGGTCTCAGGTTGGAATGGGAAGGCGTTGGATATCACATCTGATGTTATAGGAAGGGTCTCAGGATTGGAATGGGAAGGACTTGGATATCACATCTCATGCTATAGGAAGGCTCTCAGGTTTGGAAGGGGAAGGAGTTGGATATCACATTTCATGTTAGAGGTAGGATCTCAGGTTTGGTAAAGAGGCATTGAGATATCACATCTCATGCTATAGGAAGGGTCTCAGGATTGGAATGGGAAGGAGTTGGATATCACATCTCATGTTATAGGAAAGATCTCAGGTTTGGTATTAGAAGCATTGAGACATCACATCTCATGTTATAGGAAGGGTCTCAGGATTGGAATGGGAAGGACTTGGATATCACATCTCATGCTTTAGGAAGGCTCTCACGTTTGGAAGGGGAAGGAGTTGGATATCACATTTCATGTTAGAGGTAGGATCTCAGGTTTGGTAAAGAGGCATTGAGATAACACATCTCATGCTATCGGAAGGGTCTCAGGATTGGAATGGGAAGGAGTTGGATATCACATCTCATGCTATAGGAAGGGTCTCAGGTTTGGAACTGGAAGGAGTTGGATATCCCATCTCATGTTATAGGACGGGTCTCAGGTTTGGTATTAGAAGCATTGAGATATCACATCCCATGCTGTAGGAAGGGTCTCAGGATTGGAATGGGAAGGAGTTGGATATTACATTCTTGCTATAGGAAGGGTCTCATGTTTGGAATGGTAAGGAGTTGGATATCACATATGCTATAGGAAGGGTCTCAGGTTTGGAACGGGAAGGAGTTGGATATCCCATCTCATGTTATAGGACGGGTCTCAGGTTTGTTATTAGAATCATTGAGATATCATATTGCATGCTGTAGGAAGGGCCTAAGGATTGGAATGGGAAGGACTTGGATATCACATCTCATGCTATAGGTAGGCTCTCAGGTTTGGAAAGGGAAGGAGTTGGATATCACATTTCATGTTAGAGGAAGGGTCTCAGGATTGGAATGGGAAGGAGTTGGATATCACATCTGATGTTATAGGAAGGATCTCAGGTTTGGTATTAGAAGCATTGAGACATCACATCTCATGCTATGGGAAGGGTCTCAGGATTGGAATGGGAAGGAGTTGTATATGACATTTCATGCCATAGGAAGGGTCTCAGGTTTGGTATAAGCATTGAGATATCACATCTCTGCTATCGGAAGGGTCTCAGGATTGGAATGGGAAGGAGTTGGATATCACATCTCATGTTATAGGAAGAGTCTCAGGTTTGGTATTAGAAGCATTGAGACATCACATCTCATGCTATGGGAAGGGTCTCAGGATTGGAATGGGAAGGAGTTGTATATGACATCTCATGCCATAGGAAGGGTCTCAGGTTTGGTATAAGCATTGAGATATCACATCTCATGCTATAGGAAGTGTCTCAGGATTGGAATGGGAAGGAGTTTGATATCACATCTCATGCCATGTATGGGTCTCAGGTTTTGTAGAAGAATTGGGATATCACATCTCATGCTATCGGAAGGGTATCAGGATTGGATTTGGAAGGAGTTGGATATCCCATCTCATGCTATAGGAAGGGTCTCAGGTTGGAATGGGAAGGAGTTGGATATCACATCTGATGTTATAGATAGGATATCAGGTTTGGTAAAGAGGCATTGAGATATCACATCTCATGCTATAGGAAGGGTTTCAGGATTGGAATGGGAAGGAGTTGGATATCACATCTCATGTTATAGGAAGGGTCTCAGGTTGGAATGGGAAGGAGTTGGATATCACATCTGATGTTATAGGTAGGATATCAGGTTTGGTAAAGAGGCATTGAGATATCACATCTCATGCTATAGGAAGGGTTTCAGGATTGGAATGGGAAGGAGTTGGATATCACATCTCATGTTATAGGAAAGATCTCAGGTTTGGTATTAGAAGCATTGAGACATCACATCTCATGTTATAGGAAGGGTCTCAGGATTGGAATGGGAAGAAGTTGGATATCACATCTCATGCTATAGGAAGGGTCTCAGGTTTGGTATAAGCATTGAGATATCACATCTCATGCTATAGGAAGGGTCTCAGGATTGGAATGGGAAGGAGTTGTATATGACATCTCATGCCATAGGAAGGGTCTCAGGTTTGGTATAAGCATTGAGATATCACATCTCATGCTATAGGAAGGGTCTCAGGATTGGAATGGGAAGGACTTGGATATCACATCTCATGCTATAGGCAGGGTCTCAGGTTTGGAAAGGGAAGGAGTTGGATATCACATTTCATGTTAGAGGTAGGATCTCAGGTTTGGTATTAGAGGCATTGAGATATCACATCTCATGCTATCAGAAGGGTCTCAGGATTGGAATGGGAAGGAGTTGGATATCACATCTCATGCTAAAGGGAGGGTCTCAGGTTTGGAAGGGGAAGGATTTGGATATCACATCTCATGTTATAGGAAGGATCTCAGGTTTGGTATTAGAAGCATTGAGATATCACATCTCATGCTATCGGAAGTATCTCAGGTGTGGTATTAGAGGCATTGAGATATCACATCTCATGCTATCATAAGGGTCTCAGGATTGGAATGGGAAGGAGTTGGATATCACATCTCATGCTAAAGGGAGGGTCTCAGGTTTCGAAGGGGAAGGATTTGGATATCACATCACATGTTATAAGAAGGATCTCAGGTTTGGTATTAGAAGCATTGAGATAACACATCTCATGCTATCGGAAGGGTCTCAGGATTGGAATGGGAAGGAGTTGGATATCACATCTCATGCTATAGGAAGGGTCTCAGGTTTGGAACGGGAAGGAGTTGGATATCACATCTCATGTTATAGGAAGAGTCTCAGGTTTGGTATAAGCATTGAGATATCACATCTCTGCAATCGGAAGTGTCTCAGGATTGGGATGGGAAGGAGTTGGATATCACATCTCATGCTATAGGAAGGGTCCAGGTTTGGAACGGGAAGGAGTTGGATATCCCATCTCATGTTATAGGACGGGTCTCAGGTTTGGTATTAGAAGCATTGAGATATCACATCGCATGCTGTAGGAAGGGTCTCAGGATTGGAATGGGAAGGAGTTGGATATTACATTCTTGCTATAGGAAGGGTCTCATGTTTGGAATGGGAAGGAGTTGGATATCACATATGCTATAGGAAGGGTCTCAGGTTTGGAACGGGAAGGAGTTGGATATCACATCTCATGCTATAGGAAGGGTCTCAGGTTTAGTATAAGCATTGAGATATCACATCTCTGCTATCGGAAGTGTCTCAGGATTGGAATGGGAAGGAGTTGGATATCCCATCTCATGTTATAGGACGGGTCTCAGGTTTGTTATTAGAATCATTGAGATATCATATTGCATGCTATGGGAAGGGTCTCAGGATTGGAATGGGAAGGAGTTGGATATCACATTTCATGTTAGAGGAAGGATCTCAGGTTTGGTATTAGAGGCATTGAGATATCACATCTCATGCTATAGGAAGGGTCTCAGGATTGGAATGGGAAGGAGTTGGATATCACATCTCATGCTATAGGAAGGGTCTCAGGATTGGAATGGGAAGGGGTTGGATATCACATCTGATGTTATAGGAAGGATCTCAGGTTTGGTATTAGAAGCATTGAGACATCACATCTCATGCTATGGGAAGGGTCTCAGGATTGGAATGGGAAGGAGTTGGATATCACATCTCATGCTATAGGAAGGGTCTCAGGTTTGGTATAAGCATTGAGATATCACATCTCATGCTATAGGAAGGGTCTCAGGATTGGAATGGGAAGGAGTTGTATATGACATCTCATGCCATAGGAAGGGTCTCAGGTTTGGTATAAGCATTGAGATATCACATCTCTGCTATCAGAAGGGTCTCAGGATTGGAATGGGAAGGAGTTGGATATCCCATCTCATGTTATAGGAAGAGTCTCAGGTTTGGTATTAGAAGCATTGAGATATCACATCTCATGCTATAGGAAGTGTCTCAGGATTGGAATGGGAAGGAGTTTGATATCACATCTCATGCCATGAATGGGTCTCAGGTTTTTTAGAAGCATTGGGATATCACATCTCATGCTATCGGAAGGGTATCAGGATTGGATTTGGAAGGAGTTGGATATCCCATCTCATGCTATAGGAAGGGTCTCAGGTTGGAATGGGAAGGAGTTGGATATCACATCTGATGTTATAGGAAGGGTCTCAGGATTGGAATGGGAAGGACTTGGATATCACATCTCATGCTATAGGAAGGCTCTCAGGTTTTGAAGGGGAAGGAGTTGGATATCACATTTCATGTTAGAGGTAGGATCTCAGGTTTGGTATTAGAGGCATTGAGATATCACATCTCATGCTATCAGAAGGGTCTCAGGATTGGAATGGGAAGGAGTTGGATATCACATCTCATGCTAAAGGGAGGGTCTCAGGTTTGGAAGGGGAAGGATTTGGATATCACATCTCATGTTATAGGAAGGATCTCAGGTTTGGTATTAGAAGCATTGAGATATCACATCTCATGCTATCGGAAGGATCTCAGGTTTGGTATTAGAGGCATTGAGATATCACATCTCATGCTATTAGAAGGGTCTCAGGATTGGAATGGGAAGGAGTCGGATATCACATCTCATGCTAAAGGGAGGGTCTCAGGTTTGGAAGTGGAAGGATTTGGATATCACATCTCATTTTATAGGAAGGATCTCAGGTTTGGTATTAGAAGCATTGAGATATCACATCTCATGCTATAGGAAGGGTCTCAAGATTGGAATGGGAAGGAGTTGGATATCACATCTCAAGCTATAGGAAGGGTCTCAGGATTGGAATGGGAAGGAGTTTGATATCACATCTCATGCCATAGTATGGGTCTCAGGTTTGGTAGAAGCATTGGGATATCACATCTCATGCTATCGGAAGGGTATCAGGATTGGATTTGGAAGGAGTTGGATATCCCATCTCATGCTATAGGAAGGGTCTCAGGTTGGAATGGGAAGGAGTTGGATATCACATCTCATGCTATAGGAAGGGTCTCAGGTTTGGAACGGGAAGGAGTTGGATATCCCATCTCATGTTATAGGACGGGTCTCAGGTTTGGTATTAGAAGCATTGAGATATCAAATCTCATGCTATAGGAAGGGTCTCAGGATTGGAATGGGAAGGAGTTGGATATCACATCTCATGCTATAGGAAGGGTCTCAGGTTTGGTATTAGAAGCATTGAGATATCACATCTCATGCTATAGGAAGGGTCTCAGGATTGGAATGGGAAGGACTTGGATATCACATCTCATGCTATAGGGAGGGTCTCACGTTTGGAAAGGGAAGGAGTTGGATATCACATTTCATGTTAGAGGTAGGAATCAGGTTTGGTATTAGAGGCATTGAGATATCACATTTTATGCTATAAGAAGGGTCTCAGGATTGGAATGGGAAGGAGTTGGATATCACATCTCATGCTATAGGGAGGGTCTCAGGTTTGGAAGGGGAAGGATTTGGATATCACATCTCATGTTATAGGAAGGATCTCAGGTTTGGTATCAGAAGCATTGAGATATGACATCTAATGCTATTGGAAGGATCTCAGGTTTGGTATTAGAGGCATTGAGATATCACATCTCATGCTAAAGGGAGGGTCTCAGGTTTGGAAGGGGAAGGATTTGGATATCACATCTCTTATTATAGGAAGGATCACAGGTTTGGTATTAGAAGCATTGAGATATCACATCTCATGCTATCGGAAGGGTCTCAGGATTGGAATGGGAAGGAGTTGGATATCACATCTCATGCTATAGGAAGGGTCTCAGGTTTGGAACGGGAAGGAGTTGGATATCACATCTCATGTTATAGGAAGAGTCTCAGGTTTGGTATAAGCATTGAGATATCACATCTCTGCTATCGGAGGTGTCTCAGGATTGGGATGGGAAGGAATTGGATATCACATCTCATGCTATAGGAAGGGTCTCAGGTTTGGAACGGGAAGGAGTTGGATATCCCATCTCATGTTATAGAACGGGTCTCAGGTTTGATATTAGAAGCATTGAGATATCACATCGCATGCTGTAGGAAGGGTCTCAGGTTTGGAATGGGAAGGATTTGGATATCACATTTCATGTCATAGGAAGGATCTCAGGTTTGGTATTAGAAGCATTGATATATCACATCTCATGCTATAGGAATGGTCTCAGGATTGGAATGGGTAGGAGTTGGATATTACATTCTTGCTATAGGAAGGGTCTCATGTTTGGAATGGGAAGGAGTTGGATATCACATATGCTATAGGAAGTGTCTCAGGTTTGGAACGGGAATGAGTTGGATATCACATCTCATGTTATAGGAAGGGTCTCAGGTTTGGTATAAGCATTGAGATATCACATCTCTGCTATCGGAAGTGGCTCAGGATTGGAATGGGAAGGAGTTGGATATCCCATCTCATGTTATAGGACGAGTCTCTGGTTTGGTATAAGCATTGAGATATCACATCTCATGCTATAGGAAGGGTCTCAGGATTGGAATGGGAAGGATTTGGATATCACATCTCATGCTATAGGAAGGGTCTCAGGTTTGGTATACGCATGGAGATATCACTTCTCATGCTATAGGAAGGGTCTCAGGATTGGAATGGGAAGGAGTTGGATATCACATCTCATGCTATAGGAAGGGTCTCAGGTTTGGTATAAGCATGGAGATATCACTTCTCATGCTATAGGAAGGGTCTCAGGATTGGAATGGGAAGGAGTTGGATATCACATCTCATGTTATAGGAAGGATCTCAGGTTTGGTATTAGAAGCATTGAGACATCACATCTCATGCTATGGGAAGGGTCTCAGGATTGGAATGGGAAGGAGTTGGATATCACATCTCATGCTATAGGAAGGGTCTCAGGTTTGGTATAAGCATTGAGATATCACATCTCATGCTATAGGAAGGGTCTCAGGATTGGAATGGGAAGGAGTTGTATATGACATCTCAGGCCATAGCAAGGGTCTCAGGTTTGGTATAAGCATTGAGATATCACATCTCTGCTATCGGAAGGGTCTCAGGATTGGAATGGGAAGGAGTTGGATATCCCATCTCATGTTATAGGAAGGGTCTCAGGTTTGGTATTAGAAGCATTGAGATATCACATCTCATGCTATAGGAAGGGTCTCAGGATTGGAATGGGAAGGACTTGGATGTCACATCTCATGCTATAGGGAGGGTCTCAAGTTTGATATTAGAAGCATTGAGATAACAAATCTCATGATATCGGAAGGGTGTCAGGATTGGAATGGGAAGGAGTTGGATATCACATCTCATGATAAAGGAAGGGTCTAAGGTTTGGAAGGGGAAGGATTTGGATATCACATCTCATGTTATAGGACGGGTCTCAGGTTTGGTATTAGAAGCATTGAGATATCAAGTCTCATGGTATAGGAAGGGTCTCAGAATTGGAATGGGAAGGAGTTGGATATCACATCTCAAGCTATAGGAAGGGTCTCAGGATTGGAATGGGAAGGAGTTTGATATCACATCTCATGCCATAGTATGGGTCTCAGGTTTGGTAGAAGCATTGGGATATCACATCTCATGCTATCGGAAGGGTATCAGGATTGGATTTGGAAGGAGTTGGATATCCCATCTCATGCTATAGGAAGGGTCTCAGGTTGGAATATGAAGGAGTTGGATATCACATCTCATGTTATAGGAAGGGTCTCAGGATTGGAATGGGAAGGACTTGGATATCATATCTCATGCTATAGGAAGGCTCTCAGGTTTGGAAGGTGAAGGAGTTGGATATCACATTTCATGTTAGAGGAAGGATCTCAGGTTTGGTATTAGAGGCATTGAGATATCACATCTCATGCTATAGGAAGGTTCTCAGGATTGGAATGGGAAGGAGTTGGATATCACATCTCAAGCTATAGGAAGGGTCTCAGGTTTGGTATAAGCATTGAGATATCACATCTCATGCTATAGGAAGGGTCTCAGGATTGGAATGGGAAGGAGTTGGATATCACATCTCATGTTATAGGAAAGATACCAGCTTTGGTATTAGAAGCATTGAGACATCACATCTCATGTTATAGGAAGGGTCTCAGGATTGGAATGGGAAGAAGTTGGATATCACATCTCATGCTATAGGAAGGGTCTCAGGTTTGGTATAAGCATTGAGATATCACATCTCATGCTATAGGAAGGGTCTCAGGATTGGAATGGGAAGGAGTTGTATATGACATCTCATGGCATAGGAAGGGTCTCAGGTTTGGTATAAGCATTGAGATATCACATCTCATGCTATAGGAAGTGTCTCAGGTTTTTTATTAGAATCATTGAGATATCATATTGCATGCTGTAGGAAGGGTCTAAGGATTGGAATGGGAAGGACTTGGATATCACATCTCATGCTATAGGTAGGCTCTCAGGTTTGGAAAGGGAAGGAGTTGGATATCACATTTCATGTTAGAGGAAGGATCTCAGGTTTGGTATTAGAGGCATTGAGATATCACATCTCATGCTATAGGAAGGGTCTCAGGATTGGAATGGGAAGGAGTTGGATATCACATCTCATGCTATAGGAAGGGTCTCAGGTTTGGTATAAGCATTGAGATATCACATCTCATGCTATAGGAAGGGTCTCAGGATTGGAATGGGAAGGAGTTGGATATCACATCTGATGTTATAGGAAGGATCTCAGGTTTGGTATTAGAAGCATTGAGACATCACATCTCATGCTATGGGAAGGGTCTCAGGATTGGAATGGGAAGGAGTTGGATATCACATCTCATGCTATAGGAAGGGTCTCAGGTTTGGTATAAGCATTGAGATATCACATCTCATGCTATAGGAAGGGTCTCAGGATTGGAACGGGAAGGAGTTGGATATCACATCTGATGTTATAGGAAGGATCTCAGGTTTGGTATTAGAAGAATTGAGACATCACATCTCATGCTATGGGAAGGGTCTCAGGATTGGAATGGGAAGGAGTTGGATATCACATCTCATGCTATAGGAAGGGTCTCAGGTTTGGTATAAGCATTGAGATATCACATCTCATGCTATAGGAAGGGTCTCAGGATTGGAATGGGAAGGAGTTGTATATGACATCTCAGGCCAAAGCAAGGGTCTCAGGTTTGGTATAAGCATTGAGATATCACATCTCTGCTATCGGAAGGGTCTCAGGATTGGAATGGGAAGGAGTTGGATATCCCATCTCATGTTATAGGAAGGGTCTCAGGTTTGGTATTAGAAGCATTGAGATATCACATCTCATGCTATAGGAAGGGTCTCAGGATTGGAATGGGAAGGACTTGGATGTCACATCTCATGCTATAGGGAGGGTCTCAGGTTTGATATTAGAAGCATTGAGATAACAAATCTCATGATATCGGAAGGGTCTCAGGATTGGAATGGGAAGGAGTTGGATATCCCATCTCATGTTATAGGAAGAGTCTCAGGTTTGGTATTAGAAGCATTGAGATATCACATCTCATGCTATAGGAAGTGTCTCAGGATTGGAATGGTAAGGAGTTTGATATCACATCTCATGCCATGTATGGGTCTCAGGTTTTGTAGAAGCATTGGGATATCACATCTCATGCTATCGGAAGGGTATCAGGATTGGATTTGGAAGGAGTTGGATATCCCATCTCATGCTATAGGAAGGGTCTCAGGTTGGAATGGGAAGGAGTTGGATATCACATCTGATGTTATTGGAAGGGTCTCAGGATTGGAATGGGAAGGACTTGGATATCACATCTCATGCTATAGGAAGGCTCTCAGGTTTGGAAGGGGAAGGAGTTGGATATCACATTTCATGTTAGAGGTAGGATCTCAGGTTTGGTAAAGAGGCATTGAGATATCACATCTCATGCTATAGCAAGGGTCTCAGGATTGGAATGGGAAGGAGTTGGATATCACATCTCATGTTATAGGAAAGATCTCAGGTTTGGTATTAGAAGCATTGAGACATCACATCTCATGTTATAGGAAGGGTCTCAGGATTGGAATGGGAAGGACTTGGATATCACATCTCATGCTATAGGAAGGCTCTCACGTTTGGAAGGGGAAGGAGTTGGATATCACATTTCATGTTAGAGGTAGGATCTCAGGTTTGGTAAAGAGGCATTGAGATAACACATCTCATGCTATCGGAAGGGTCTCAGGATTGGAATGGGAAGGAGTTGGATATCACATCTCATGCTATAGGAAGGGTCTCAGGTTTGGAACTGGAAGGAATTGGATATCCCATCTCATGTTATAGGACGGGTCTCAGGTTTGGTATTAGAAGCATTGAGATATCACATCCCATGCTGTAGGAAGGGTCTCAGGATTGGAATGGGAAGGAGTTGGATATTACATTCTTGCTATAGGAAGGGTCTCATGTTTGGAATGGGAAGGAGTTGGATATCACATATGCTATAGGAAGGGTCTCAGGTTTGGAACGGGAAGGAGTTGGATATCCCATCTCATGTTATAGGACGGGTCTCAGGTTTGTTATTAGAATCATTGAGATATCATATTGCATGCTGTAGGAATGGTCTAAGGATTGGAATGGGAAGGACTTGGATATCACATCTCATGCTATAGGTAGGCTCTCAGGTTTGGAAAGGGAAGGAGTTGGATATCACATTTCATGTTAGAGGAAGGGTCTCAGGATTGGAATGGGAAGGAGTTGGATATCAAGGATCTCAGGTTTGGTATTAGAAGCATTGAGACATCACATCTCATGCTATGGGAAGGGTCTCAGGATTGGAATGGGAAGGAGTTGTATATGACATTTCATGCCATAGGAAGGGTCTCAGGTTTGGTATAAGCATTGAGATATCACATCTCTGCTATCGGAAGGGTCTCAGGATTGGAATGGGAAGGAGTTGGATATCACATCTCATGTTATAGGAAGAGTCTCAGGTTTGGTATTAAAAGCATTGAGACATCACATCTCATGCTATGGGAAGGGTCTCAGGATTGGAATGGGAAGGAGTTGTATATGACATCTCATGCCATAGGAAGGGTCTCAGGTTTGGTATAAGCATTGAGATATCACATCTCATGCTATAGGAAGTGTCTCAGGATTGGAATGGGAAGGAGTTTGATATCACATCTCATGCCATGTATGGGTCTCAGGTTTTGTAGAAGCATTGGGATATCACATCTCATGCTATCGGAAGGGTATCAGGATTGGATTTGGAAGGAGTTGGATATCCCATCTCATGCTATAGGAAGGGTCTCAGGTTGGAATGGGAAGGAGTTGGATATCACATCTGATGTTATAGGTAGGATATCAGGTTTGGTAAAGAGGCATTGAGATATCACATCTCATGCTATAGGAAGGGTCTCAGGATTGGAATGGGAAGGAGTTGGATATCACATCTCATGTTATAGGAAAGATCTCAGGTTTGGTATTAGAAGCATTGAGACATCACATCTCATGTTATAGGAAGGGTCTCAGGATTGGAATGGGAAGAAGTTGGATATCACATCTCATGCTATACGAAGGGTCTCAGGTTTGGTATAAGCATTGAGATATCACATCTCATGCTATAGGAAGGGTCTCAGGATTGGAATGGGAAGGAGTTGTATATGACATCTCATGCCATAGCAAGGGTCTCAGGTTTGGTATAAGCATTGAGATATCACATCTCATGCTATAGGAAGGGTCTCAGGATTGGAATGGGAAGGACTTGGATATCACATCTCATGCTATAGGCAGGGTCTCAGGTTTGGAAAGGGAAGGAGTTGGATATCACATTTCATGTTAGAGGTAGGATCTCAGGTTTGGTATTAGAGGCATTGATATATCACATCTCATGCTATCAGAAGGGTCTCAGGATTGGAATGGGAAGGAGTTGGATATCACATCTCATGCTAAAGGGAGGGTCTCAGGTTTGGAAGGGGAAGGATTTGGATATCACATCTCATGTTATAGGAAGGATCTCAGGTTTGGTATTAGAAGCATTGAGATATCACATCTCATGCTATCGGAAGTATCTCAGGTGTGGTATTAGAGGCATTGAGATATCACATCTCATGCTATCATAAGGGTCTCAGGATTGGAATGGGAAGGAGTTGGATATCACATCTCATGCTAAAGGGAGGGTCTCAGGTTTGGAAGGGGAAGGATTTGGATATCACATCACATGTTATAAGAAGGATCTCAGGTTTGGTATTAGAAGCATTGAGATAACACATCTCATGCTATCGGAAGTGTCTCAGGATTGGGATGGGAAGGAGTTGGATATCACATCTCATGCTATAGGAAGGGTCTCAGGTTTGGAACGGGAAGGAGTTGGATATCCCATCTCATGTTATAGGACGGGTCTCAGGTTTGGTATTAGAAGCATTGAGATATCACATCGCATGCTGTAGGAAGGGTCTCAGGATTGGAATGGGAAGGAGTTGGATATTACATTCTTGCTATAGGAAGGGTCTCATGTTTGGAATGGGAAGGAGTTGGATATCACATATGCTATAGGAAGGGTCTCAGGTTTGGAACGGGAAGGAGTTGGATATCACATCTCATGCTATAGGAAGGGTCTCAGGTTTAGTATAAGCATTGAGATATCACATCTCTGCTATCGGAAGTGTCTCAGGATTGGAATGGGAAGGAATTGGATATCCCATCTCATGTTATAGGACGGGTCTCAGGTTTGTTATTAGAATCATTGAGATATCATATTGCATGCTATGGGAAGGGTCTCAGGATTGAAATGGGAAGGAGTTGGATATCACATTTCATGTTAGAGGAAGGATCTCAGGTTTGGTATTAGAGGCATTGAGATATCACATCTCATGCTATAGGAAGGGTCTCAGGATTGGAATGGGAAGGAGTTGGATATCACATCTGATGTTATAGGAAGGATCTCAGGTTTGGTATTAGAAGCATTGAGACATCACATCTCATGCTATGGGAAGGGTCTCAGGATTGGAATGGGAAGGAGTTGGATATCACATCTCATGATATAGGAAGGGTCTCAGGTTTGGTATAAGCATTGAGATATCACATCTCATGCTATAGGAAGGGTCTCAGGATTGGAATGGGAAGGAGTTGTATATGACATCTCATGCCATAGGAAGGGTCTCAGGTTTGGTATAAGCATTGAGATATCACATCTCTGCTATCGGAAGGGTCTCAGGATTGGAATGGGAAGGAGTTGGATATCCCATCTCATGTTATAGGAAGAGTCTCAGGTTTGGTATTAGAAGCATTGAGATATCACATCTCATGCTATAGGAAGTGTCTCAGGATTGGAATGGGAAGGAGTTTGATATCACATCTCATGCCATGAATGGGTCTCAGGTTTTTTAGAAGCATTGGGATATCACATCTCATGCTATCGGAAGGGTATCAGGATTGGATTTGGAAGGAGTTGGATATCCCATCTCATGCTATAGGAAGGGTCTCAGGTTGGAATGGGAAGGAGTTGGATATCACATCTGATGTTATAGGAAGGGTCTCAGGATTGGAATGGGAAGGACTTGGATATCACATCTCATGCTATAGGAAGGCTCTCAGGTTTTGAAGGGGAAGGAGTTGGATATCACATTTCATGTTAGAGGTAGGATCTCAGGTTTGGTATTAGAGGCATTGAGATATCACATCTCATGCTATCAGAAGGGTCTCAGGATTGGAATGGGAAGGAGTTGGATATCACATCTCATGCTAAAGGGAGGGTCTCAGGTTTGGAAGGGGAAGGATTTGGATATCACATCTCATGTTATAGGAAGGATCTCAGGTTTGGTATTAGAAGCATTGAGATATCACATCTCATGCTATCGGAAGGATCTCAGGTTTGGTATTAGAGGCATTGAGATATCACATCTCATGCTATTAGAAGGGTCTCAGGATTGGAATGGGAAGGAGTCGGATATCACATCTCATGCTAAAGGGAGGGTCTCAAGTTTGGAAGTGGAAGGATTTGGATATCACATCTCATTTTATAGGAAGGATCTCAGGTTTGGTATTAGAAGCATTGAGATATCACATCTCATGCTATAGGAAGGGTCTCAAGATTGGAATGGGAAGGAGTTGGATATCACATCTCAAGCTATAGGAAGGGTCTCAGGATTGGAATGGGAAGGAGTTTGATATCACATCTCATGCCATAGTATGGGTCTCAGGTTTGGTAGAAGCATTGGGATATCACATCTCATGCTATCGGAAGGGTATCAGGATTGGATTTGGAAGGAGTTGGATATCCCATCTCATGCTATAGGAAGGGTCTCAGGTTGGAATGGGAAGGAGTTGGATATCACATCTCATGCTATAGGAAGGGTCTCAGGTTTGGAACGGGAAGGAGTTGGATATCACATCTCATGTTATAGGAAGAGTCTCAGGTTTGGTATAAGCATTGAGATATCACATCTCTACAATCGGAAGTGTCTCAGGATTGGGATGGGAAGGAGTTGGATATCACATCTCATGCTATAGGAAGGGTCTCAGGTTTGGAACGGGAAGGAGTTGGATATCCCATCTCATGTTATAGGACGGGTCTCAGGTTTGGTATTAGAAGCATTGAGATATCACATCGCATGCTGTAGGAAGGGTCTCAGGATTGGAATGGGAAGGAGTTGGATATTACATTCTTGCTACCGGAAGGGTCTCATGTTTGGAATGGGAAGGAGTTGGATATCACATATGCTATAGGAAGGGTCTCAGGTTTGGAACGGGAAGGAGTTGGATATCACATCTCATGCTATAGGAAGGGTCTCAGGTTTAGTATAAGCATTGAGATATCACATCTCTGCTATCGGAAGTGTCTCAGGATTGGAATGGGAAGGAGTTGGATATCCCATCTCATGTTATAGGACGGGTCTCAGGTTTGTTATTAGAATCATTGAGATATCATATTGCATGCTATGGGAAGGGTCTCAGGATTGGAATGGGAAGGAGTTGGATATCACATTTCATGTTAGAGGAAGGATCTCAGGTTTGGTATTAGAGGCATTGAGATATCACATCTCATGCTATAGGAAGGGTCTCAGGATTGGAATGGGAAGGAGTTGGATATCACATCTCATGCTATAGGAAGGGTCTCAGGATTGGAATGGGAAGGAGTTTGATATCACATCTGATGTTATAGGAAGGATCTCAGGTTTGGTATTAGAAGCATTGAGACATCACATCTCATGCTATGGGAAGGGTCTCAGGATTGGAATGGGAAGGAGTTGGATATCACATCTCATGCTATAGGAAGGGTCTCATGTTTGGTATAAGCATTGAGATATCACATCTCATGCTATAGGAAGGGTCTCAGGATTGGAATGGGAAGGAGTTGTATATGACATCTCATGCCATAGGAAGGGTCTCAGGTTTGGTATAAGCAATGAGATATCACATCTCTGCTATCGGAAGGGTCTCAGGATTGGAATGGGAAGGAGTTGGATATCCCATCTCATGTTATAGGAAGAGTCTCAGGTTTGGTATTAGAAGCATTGAGATATCACATCTCATGCTATAGGAAGTGTCTCAGGATTGGAATGGGAAGGAGTTTGATATCACATCTCATGCCATGAATGGGTCTCAGGTTTTTTAGAAGCATTGGGATATCACATCTCATGCTATCGGAAGGGTATCAGGATTGGATTTGGAAGGAGTTGGATATCCCATCTCATGCTATAGGAAGGGTCTCAGGTTGGAATGGGAAGGAGTTGGATATCACATCTGATGTTATAGGAAGGGTCTCAGGATTGGAATGGGACGGACTTGGATATCACATCTCATGCTATAGGAAGGCTCTCAGGTTTTGAAGGGGAAGGAGTTGGATATCACATTTCATGTTAGAGGTAGGATCTCAGGTTTGGTATTAGAGGCATTGAGATATCACATCTCATGCTATCAGAAGGGTCTCAGGATTGGAATGGGAAGGAGTTGGATATCACATCTCATGCTAAAGGGGGGGTCTCAGGTTTTGAAGGGGAAGGATTTGGATATCACATCTCATGTTATAGGAAGGATCTCAGGTTTGGTATTAGAAGCATTGAGATATCACATCTCATGCTATCGGAAGGATCTCAGGTTTGGTATTAGAGGCATTGAGATATCACATCTCATGCTATTAGAAGGGTCTCAGGATTGGAATGGGAAGGAGTCGGATATCACATCTCATGCTAAAGGGAGGGTCTCAGGTTTGGAAGTGGAAGGATTTGGATATCACATCTCATTTTATAGGAAGGATCTCAGGTTTGGTATTAGAAGCATTGAGATATCACATCTCATGCTATAGGAAGGGTCTCAAGATTGGAATGGGAAGGAGTTGGATATAAAATCTCAAGCTATAGGAAGGGTCTCAGGATTGGAATGGGAAGGAGTTTGATATCACATCTCATGCCATAGTATGGGTCTCAGGTTTGGTAGAAGCATTGGGATATCACATCTCAAGCTATCGGAAGGGTATCAGGATTGGATTTGGAAGGAGTTGGATATCCCATCTCATGCTATAGGAAGGGTCTCAGGTTGGAATGGGAAGGAGTTGGATATCACATCTCATGTTATAGGAAGGGTCTCAGGATTGGAATGGGAAGGACTTGGATATCATATCTCATGCTATGGGAAGGCTCTCAGGTTTGATAGGGGAAGGAGTTGGATATCACATTTCATGTTAGCGGAAGGATCTCAGGTTTGGTATTAGAGGCATTGAGATATCACATCTCATGCTATAGGAAGGGTCTCAGGATTGGAATGGGAAGGAGTTGGATATCACATCTCAAGATATAGGAAGGGTCTCAGGTTTGGTATAAGCATTGAGATATCACATCTCATGCTATAGGAAGGGTCTCAGGATTGGAATGGGAAGGAGTTGGATATCACATCTCATGTTATAGGAAAGATCTCAGGTTTGGTATTAGAAGCATTAAGACATTACATCTCATGTTATAGGAAGGGTCTCAGGATTGGAATGGGAAGAAGTTGGATATCACATCTCATGCTATAGGAAGGGTCTCAGGTTTGGTATAAGCATTGAGATATCACATCTCATGCTATAGGAAGGGTTTTAGGATTGGAATGGGAAGGAGTCGGATATCACATCTCATGCTAAAGGGAGGGTCTCAGGTTTGGAAGTGGAAGGATTTGGAAATCACATCTCATGTTATAGGAAGGATCTCAGGCTTGGTATTAGAAGCATTGAGATATCACATCTCATGCTATAGGAAGGGTCTCAGGATTGGAATGGGAAGGAGTTGGATATCACATCTCAAGCTATAGGAAGGGTCTCAGAATTGGAATGGGAAGGAGTTGGATATCACATCTCATGCTATAGGAAGGGACTCAGGTTTGGTATTAGCATTGAGATATCCCATCTCATGCTATAGGAAGGGTCTCAGGTTTGGAATCGGAAGGAGTTGTGTATGACATCTCATGCCATAGGAAGGGTCTCAGGTTTGGTATAAGCATTGAGATATCACATCTCTGCTATCGGAAGGGTCTCAGGATTGGAATGGGAAGGAGTTGGATATCCCATCTCGTTATAGGAAGGGTCTCAGGTTTGGTATTAGAAGCATTGAGATATCACATCTCATTGTATAGGACGTCTCTCAGAATTGGAATGGGAAGGAGTTGGATATCACATCTCAAGCTATAGGAAGGGTCTCAGGATTGGAATGGGAAGGACATGGATATCACATCTCATGTTATAGGAAGGGTCTCAGGTTTGGTATTAGAAGCATTGAGATATCACATCTCATGCTATAGGAAGGGTCTCAGAATTGGAATGGGAAGGAGTTGGATATCACATCTCAAGCTATAGGAAGGGTCTCAGGATTGGAATGGGAAAGAGTTTGATATCACATCTCATGCAATAGTATGGGTCTCAGGTTTTGTAGAAGCATTGGGATATCACATCTCATGCTATCGAAAGGGTATCATGATTGGATTTGGAAGGAGTTGGATATCCCATCTCATGCTATAGGAAGGGTCTCAGTTTGGAATGAGAAGGAGTTGGATATCACATTTCATGTTAGAGGTAGGATCTCAGGTTTGGTATTAGAGGCATTGAGATAACACATCTCATGCTATCAGAAGGATCTCAGGATCGGAATGGGAAGGAGTTGGATATCACATCTCAAGCTAAAGGGAGGGTCTCAGGTTTGGAAGGGGAAGGATTTGGATATCACATCTCATGTTATAGGAAGGATCTCAGGTTTGGTATTAGAAGCATTGAGATATCACATCTCATGCTATCGGAAGGATCTCAGGTTTGGTATTAGAGGCATTGAGATATCACATCTCATGCTATAGGAAGGGTCTCAAGATTGGAATGGGAAGGAGTTGGATATCAAATCTCAAGCTATAGGAAGGGTCTCAGGATTGGAATGGGAAGGAGTTTGATATCACATCTCATGCCATAGTATGGGTCTCAGGTTTGGTAGAAGCATTGGGATATCACATCTCAAGCTATCGGAAGGGTATCAGGATTGGATTTGGAAGGAGTTGGATATCCCATCTCATGCTATAGGAAGGGTCTCAGGTTGGAATGGGAAGGAGTTGGATATCACATCTCATGTTATAGGAAGGGTCTCAGGATTGGAATGGGAAGGACTTGGATATCATATCTCATGCTATGGGAAGGCTCTCAGGTTTGATAGGGGAAGGAGTTGGATATCACATTTCATGTTAGCGGAAGGATCTCAGGTTTGGTATTAGAGGCATTGAGATATCACATCTCATGCTATAGGAAGGGTCTCAGGATTGGAATGGGAAGGAGTTGGATATCACATCTCAAGATATAGGAAGGGTCTCAGGTTTGGTATAAGCATTGAGATATCACATCTCATGCTATAGGAAGGGTCTCAGGATTGGAATGGGAAGGAGTTGGATATCACATCTCATGTTATAGGAAAGATCTCAGGTTTGGTATTAGAAGCATTAAGACATTACATCTCATGTTATAGGAAGGGTCTCAGGATTGGAATGGGAAGAAGTTGGATATCACATCTCATGCTATAGGAAGGGTCTCAGGTTTGGTATAAGCATTGAGATATCACATCTCATGCTATAGGAAGGGTTTTAGGATTGGAATGGGAAGGAGTCGGATATCACATCTCATGCTAAAGGGAGGGTCTCAGGTTTGGAAGTGGAAGGATTTGGAAATCACATCTCATGTTATAGGAAGGATCTCAGGCTTGGTATTAGAAGCATTGAGATATCACATCTCATGCTATAGGAAGGGTCTCAGGATTGGAATGGGAAGGAGTTGGATATCACATCTCAAGCTATAGGAAGGGTCTCAGAATTGGAATGGGAAGGAGTTGGATATCACATCTCATGCTATAGGAAGGGACTCAGGTTTGGTATTAGCATTGAGATATCCCATCTCATGCTATAGGAAGGGTCTCAGGTTTGGAATCGGAAGGAGTTGTATATGACATCTCATGCCATAGGAAGGGTCTCAGGTTTGGTATAAGCATTGAGATATCACATCTCTGCTATCGGAAGGGTCTCAGGATTGGAATGGGAAGGAGTTGGATATCCCATCTCGTTATAGGAAGGGTCTCAGGTTTGGTATTAGAAGCATTGAGATATCACATCTCATTGTATAGGACGTCTCTCAGAATTGGAATGGGAAGGAGTTGGATATCACATCTCAAGCTATAGGAAGGGTCTCAGGATTGGAATGGGAAGGACATGGATATCACATCTCATGTTATAGGAAGGGTCTCAGGTTTGGTATTAGAAGCATTGAGATATCACATCTCATGCTATAGGAAGGGTCTCAGGATTGGAATGGGAAGGACTTGGATATCCCATCTCATGTTATAGGAAGGGTCTCAGGTTTGGTATTAGAAGCATTGAGATATCACATCTCATGCTATAGGAAGGGTCTCAGAATTGGAATGGGAAGGAGTTGGATATCACATCTCAAGCTATAGGAAGGGTCTCAGGATTGGAATGGGAAAGAGTTTGATATCACATCTCATGCAATAGTATGGGTCTCAGGTTTTGTAGAAGCATTGGGATATCACATCTCATGCTATCGAAAGGGTATCATGATTGGATTTGGAAGGAGTTGGATATCCCATCTCATGCTATAGGAAGGGTCTCAGTTTGGAATGAGAAGGAGTTGGATATCACATTTCATGTTAGAGGTAGGATCTCAGGTTTGGTATTAGAGGCATTGAGATAACACATCTCATGCTATCAGAAGGATCTCAGGATCGGAATGGGAAGGAGTTGGATATCACATCTCAAGCTAAAGGGAGGGTCTCAGGTTTGGAAGGGGAAGGATTTGGATATCACATCTCATGTTATAGGAAGGATCTCAGGTTTGGTATTAGAAGCATTGAGATATCACATCTCATGCTATCGGAAGGATCTCAGGTTTGGTATTAGAGGCATTGAGATATCACATCTAATGCTATCAGAAGGGTCTCAGGATTGGAATGATAAGGAGTCAGATATCACATCTCATGCTAAAGGGAGGGTCTCAGGTTTGGTATTAGAAGCATTGAGATATCACATCTCATGTTTTAGGAAGGATCTCAGGTTTGGTATTAGAGGCATTGAGATATCACATCTCATGCTATCAGAAGGGTCTCAGGATTGGAATGGGAAGGAGTCGGATATCACATCTCATGCTAAAGGGAGGGTTTCAGGTTTGGAAGGGGAAGGATTTGGATATCACATCTCATGTTATAGGAAGGATCTCAGGTTTGGTATTAGAAGCATTGAGATATCACATCTCATGCTATCGGAAGGATCTCAGGTTTGGTATTAGAGGCATTGAGATATTCCATCTCATGCTATCAGAAGGGTCTCGGGATAGGAATGGGAAGGAGTTGGATATCACATCTCATGCTAAAGGGAGGGTCTCAGGTTTGGAAGGGGAAGGATTTGGATATCACATCTCATGTTAGAGGTAGGATCTCAGGTTTGGTATTAGAGGCATTGAGATATCACATCTCATGCTATCAGAAGGGTCTCAGGATTGGAATGGGAAGGAGTTGGATATCACATCTCATGCTAAAGGGAGGGTCTCAGGTTTGGAAGGGGAAGGATTTGGATATCACATCTCATGTTATAGGAAGGATCTCAAGTTTGGTATTAGAAGCATTGAGATATCACATCTCATGCTATCGGAAGTATCTCAGGTGTGGTATTAGAGGCATTGAGATATCACATCTCATGCTATCATAACTGTCTCAGGATTGGAATGGGAAGGAGTTGGATATCACATCTCATGCTAAAGGGAGGGTCTCAGGTTTGGAAGGGGAAGGATTTGGATATCACATCACATGTTATAAGAAGGATCTCAGGTTTGGTATTAGAAGCATTGAGATAACACATCTCATGCTATCGGAAGGGTCTCAGGATTGGAATCGGAAGGAGTTGGATATCACATCTCATGCTATAGGAAGGGTCTCAGGTTTGGAACGGGAAGGAGTTGGATATCACATCTCATGTTATAGGAAGAGTCTCAGGTTTGGTATAAGCATTGAGATATCACATCTCTGCAATCGGAAGTGTCTCAGGATTGGGATGGGAAGGAGTTGGATATCACATCTCATGCTATAGGAAGGGTCTCAGGTTTGGAACGGGAAGGAGTTGGATATCCCATCTCATGTTATAGGACGGGTCTCAGGTTTGGTATTAGAAGCATTGAGATATCACATCGCATGCTGTAGGAAGGGTCTCAGGATTGGAATGGGAAGGAGTTGGATATTACATTCTTGCTATAGGAAGGGTCTCATGTTTGGAATGGGAAGGAGTTGGATATCACATATGCTATAGGAAGGGTCTCAGGTTTGGAACGGGAAGGAGTTGGATATCACATCTCATGCTATAGGAAGGGTCTCAGGTTTGTTATTAGAATCATTGAGATATCATATAGCATGCTATGGGAAGGGTCTCAGGATTGAAATGGGAAGGAGTTGGATATCCCATCTCATGTTATAGGACGGGTCTCAGGTTTGGTATTAGAGGCATTGAGATATCACATCTCATGCTATAGGAAGGGTCTCAGGATTGGAATGGGAAGGAGTTGGATATCACATCTCATGCTATAGGAAGGGTCTCAGGATTGGAATGGGAAGGAGTTGGATATCACATCTGATGTTATAGGAAGGATCTCAGGTTTGGTATTAGAAGCATTGAGACATCACATCTCATGCTATGGGAAGGGTCTCAGGATTGGAATGGGAAGGAGTTGGATATCACATCTCATGCTATAGGAAGGGTCTCAGGTTTGTTATTAGAATCATTGAGATATCATATTGCATGCTATGGGAAGGGTCTCAGGATTGAAATGGGAAGGAATTGGATATCCCATCTCATGTTATAGGACGGGTCTCAGGTTTGTTATTAGAATCATTGAGATATCATATTGCATGCTATGGGAAGGGTCTCAGGATTGAAATGGGAAGGAGTTGGATATCACAATTAATGTTAGAGGAAGGATCTCAGGTTTGGTATTAGAGGCATTGAGATATCACATCTCATGCTATAGGAAGGGTCTCAGGATTGGAATGGGAAGGAGTTGGATATCACATCTCATGCTATAGGAAGGGTCTCAGGATTGGAATGGGAAGGAGTTGGATATCACATCTGATGTTATAGGAAGGATCTCAGGTTTGGTATTAGAAGCATTGAGACATCACATCTCATGCTATGGGAAGGGTCTCAGGATACGAATGGGAAGGAGTTGGATATCACATCTCATGCTATAGGAAGGGTCTCATGTTTGGTATAAGCATTGAGATATCACATCTCATGCTATAGGAAGGGTCTCAGGATTGGAATGGGAAGGAGTTGTATATGACATCTCATGCCATAGGAAGGGTCTCAGGTTTGGTATAAGCATTGAGATATCACATCTCTGCTATCGGAAGGGTCTCAGGATTGGAATGGGAAGGAGTTGGATATCCCATCTCATGTTATAGGAAGAGTCTCAGGTTTGGTATTAGAAGCATTGAGATATCACATCTCATGCTATAGGAAGTGTCTCAGGATTGGAATGGGAAGGAGTTTGATATCACATCTCATGCCATGAATGGGTCTCAGGTTTTTTAGAAGCATTGGGATATCACATCTCATGCTATCGGAAGGGTATCAGGATTGGATTTGGAAGGAGTTGGATATCCCATCTCATGCTATAGGAAGGGTCTCAGTTTGGAATGGGAAGGAGTTGGATATCACATCTGATGTTATGTGAAGGGTCTCAGGATTGGAATGGGAAGGACTTGGATATCACATCTCATGCTATAGGAAGGCTCTCAGGTTTTGAAGGGGAAGGAGTTGGATATCACATTTCATGTTAGAGGTAGGATCTCAGGTTTGGTATTAGAGGCATTGAGATATCACATCTCATGCTATCAGAATGGTCTCAGGATTGGAATGGGAAGGAGTTGGATATCACATCTCATGCTAAAGGGAGGGTCTCAGGTTTGGAAGGGGAAGAATTTGGATATCACATCTCATGTTATAGGAAGGATCTCAGGTTTGGTATTAGAAGCATTGAGATATCACATCTCATGCTATCGGAAGGATCTCAGGTTTGGTATTAGAGGCATTGAGATATCACATCTCATGCTATTAGAAGGGTCTCAGGATTGGAATGGGAAGGAGTCGGATATCACATCTCATGCTAAAGGGAGGGTCTCAGGTTTGGAAGTGGAAGGATTTGGATATCACATCTCATTTTATAGGAAGGATCTCAGGTTTGGTATTAGAAGCATTGAGATATCACATCTCATGCTATAGGAAGGGTCTCAAGATTGGAATGGGAAGGAGTTGGATATCAAATCTCAAGCTATAGGAAGGGTCTCAGGATTGGAATGGGAAGGAGTTTGATATCACATCTCATGCCATAGTATGGGTCTCAGGTTTGGTAGAAGCATTGGGATATCACATCTCAAGCTATCGGAAGGGTATCAGGATTGGATTTGGAAGGAGTTGGATATCCCATCTCATGCTATAGGAAGGGTCTCAGGTTGGAATGGGAAGGAGTTGGATATCACATCTCATGTTATAGGAAGGGTCTCAGGATTGGAATGGGAAGGACTTGGATATCATATCTCATGCTATGGGAAGGCTCTCAGGTTTGATAGGGGAAGGAGTTGGATATCACATTTCATGTTAGCGGAAGGATCTCAGGTTTGGTATTAGAGGCATTGAGATATCACATCTCATGCTATAGGAAGGGTCTCAGGATTGGAATGGGAAGGAGTTGGATATCACATCTCAAGATATAGGAAGGGTCTCAGGTTTGGTATAAGCATTGAGATATCACATCTCATGCTATAGGAAGGGTCTCAGGATTGGAATGGGAAGGAGTTGGCTATCACATCTCATGTTATAGGAAAGATCTCAGGTTTGGTATTAGAAGCATTGAGACATTACATCTCATGTTATAGGAAGGGTCTCAGGATTGGAATGGGAAGAAGTTGGATATCACATCTCATGCTATAGGAAGGGTTTCAGGTTTGGTATAAGCATTGAGATATCACATCTCATGCTATAGGAAGGGTTTTAGGATTGGAATGGGAAGGAGTCGGATATCACATCTCATGCTAAAGGGAGGGTCTCAGGTTTGGAAGTGGAAGGATTTGGAAATCACATCTCATGTTATAGGAAGGATCTCAGGCTTGGTATTAGAAGCATTGAGATATCACATCTCATGCTATAGGAAGGGTCTCAGGATTGGAATGGGAAGGAGTTGGATATCACATCTCAAGCTATAGGAAGGGTCTCAGAATTGGAATGGGAAGGAGTTGGATATCACATCTCATGCTATAGGAAGGGACTCAGGTTTGGTATTAGCATTGAGATATCCCATCTCATGCTATAGGAAGGGTCTCAGGTTTGGAATCGGAAGGAGTTGTATATGACATCTCATGCCATAGGAAGGGTCTCAGGTTTGGTATAAGCATTGAGATATCACATCTCTGCTATCGGAAGGGTCTCAGGATTGGAATGGGAAGGAGTTGGATATCCCATCTCGTTATAGGAAGGGTCTCAGGTTTGGTATTAGAAGCATTGAGATATCACATCTCATTGTATAGGACGTCTCTCAGAATTGGAATGGGAAGGAGTTGGATATCACATCTCAAGCTATAGGAAGGGTCTCAGGATTGGAATGGGAAGGACATGGATATCACATCTCATGTTATAGGAAGGGTCTCAGGTTTGGTATTAGAAGCATTGAGATATCACATCTCATGCTATAGGAAGGGTCTCAGGATTGGAATGGGAAGGACTTGGATATCCCATCTCATGTTATAGGAAGGGTCTCAGGTTTGGTATTAGAAGCATTGAGATATCACATCTCATGCTATAGGAAGGGTCTCAAGATTGGAATGGGAAGGAGTTGGATATCAAATCTCAAGCTATAGGAAGGGTCTCAGGATTGGAATGGGAAGGAGTTTGATATCACATCTCATGCCATAGTATGGGTCTCAGGTTTGGTAGAAGCATTGGGATATCACATCTCAAGCTATCGGAAGGGTATCAGGATTGGATTTGGAAGGAGTTGGATATCCCATCTCATGCTATAGGAAGGGTCTCAGGTTGGAATGGGAAGGAGTTGGATATCACATCTCATGTTATAGGAAGGGTCTCAGGATTGGAATGGGAAGGACTTGGATATCATATCTCATGCTATGGGAAGGCTCTCAGGTTTAATAGGGGAAGGAGTTGGATATCACATTTCATGTTAGCGGAAGGATCTCAGGTTTGGTATTAGAGGCATTGAGATATCACATCTCATGCTATAGGAAGGGTCTCAGGATTGGAATGGGAAGGAGTTGGATATCACATCTCAAGATATAGGAAGGGTCTCAGGTTTGGTATAAGCATTGAGATATCACATCTCATGCTATAGGAAGGGTCTCAGGATTGGAATGGGAAGGAGTTGGATATCACATCTCATGTTATAGGAAAGATCTCAGGTTTGGTATTAGAAGCATTGAGACATTACATCTCATGTTATAGGAAGGGTCTCAGGATTGGAATGGGAAGAAGTTGGATATCACATCTCATGCTATAGGAAGGGTCTCAGGTTTGGTATAAGCATTGAGATATCACATCTCATGCTATAGGAAGGGTTTTAGGATTGGAATGGGAAGGAGTCGGATATCACATCTCATGCTAAAGGGAGGGTCTCAGGTTTGGAAGTGGAAGGATTTGGAAATCACATCTCATGTTATAGGAAGGATCTCAGGCTTGGTATTAGAAGCATTGAGATATCACATCTCATGCTATAGGAAGGGTCTCAGGATTGGAATGGGAAGGAGTTGGATATCACATCTCAAGCTATAGGAAGGGTCTCAGAATTGGAATGGGAAGGAGTTGGATATCACATCTCATGCTATAGGAAGGGACTCAGGTTTGGTATTAGCATTGAGATATCCCATCTCATGCTATAGGAAGGGTCTCAGGTTTGGAATCGGAAGGAGTTGTATATGACATCTCATGCCATAGGAAGGGTCTCAGGTTTGGTATAAGCATTGAGATATCACATCTCTGCTATCGGAAGGGTCTCAGGATTGGAATGGGAAGGAGTTGGATATCCCATCTCGTTATAGGAAGGGTCTCAGGTTTGGTATTAGAAGCATTGAGATATCACATCTCATTGTATAGGACGTCTCTCAGAATTGGAATGGGAAGGAGTTGGATATCACATCTCAAGCTATAGGAAGGGTCTCAGGATTGGAATGGGAAGGACATGGATATCACATCTCATGTTATAGGAAGGGTCTCAGGTTTGGTATTAGAAGCATTGAGATATCACATCTCATGCTATAGGAAGGGTCTCAGGATTGGAATGGGAAGGACTTGGATATCCCATCTCATGTTATACGAAGGGTCTCAGGTTTGGTATTAGAAGCATTGAGATATCACATCTCATGCTATAGGAAGGGTCTCAGAATTGGAATGGGAAGGAGTTGGATATCACATCTCAAGCTATAGGAAGGGTCTCAGGATTGGAATGGGAAAGAGTTTGATATCACATCTCATGCAATAGTATGGGTCTCAGGTTTTGTAGAAGCATTGGGATATCACATCTCATGCTATCGAAAGGGTATCATGATTGGATTTGGAAGGAGTTGGATATCCCATCTCATGCTATAGGAAGGGTCTCAGTTTGGAATGGGAAGGAGTTGGATATCACATTTCATGTTAGAGGTAGGATCTCAGGTTTGGTATTAGAGGCATTGAGATAACACATCTCATGCTATCAGAAGGATCTCAGGATCGGAATGGGAAGGAGTTGGATATCACATCTCAAGCTAAAGGGAGGGTCTCATGTTTGGAAGGGGAAGGATTTGGATATCACATCTCATGTTATAGGAAGGATCTCAGGTTTGGTATTAGAAGCATTGAGATATCACATCTCATGCTATCGGAAGGATCTCAGGTTTGGTATTAGAGGCATTGAGATATCACATCTAATGCTATCAGAAGGGTCTCAGGATTGGAATGATAAGGAGTCAGATATCACATCTCATGCTAAAGGGAGGGTCTCAGGTTTGGTATTAGAAGCATTGAGATATCACATCTCATGTTTTAGGAAGGATCTCAGGTTTGGTATTAGAGGCATTGAGATATCACATCTCATGCTATCAGAAGGGTCTCAGGATTGGAATGGGAAGGAGTCGGATATCACATCTCATGCTAAAGGGAGGGTTTCAGGTTTGGAAGGGGAAGGATTTGGATATCACATCTCATGTTATAGGAAGGATCTCAGGTTTGGTATTAGAAGCATTGAGATATCACATCTCATGCTATCGGAAGGATCTCAGGTTTGGTATTAGAGGCATTGAGATATTCCATCTCATGCTATCAGAAGGGTCTCGGGATAGGAATGGGAAGGAGTTGGATATCACATCTCATGCTAACGGGAGGGTCTCGGGTTTGGAAGGGGAAGGATTTGGATATCACATCTCATGTTATAGGAAGGATCTCAGGTTTGGTATTAGCATTGAGATATCCCATCTCATGCTATAGGAAGGGTCTCAGGTTTGGAATCGGAAGGAGTTGTATATGACATCTCATACCATAGGAGGGGTCTCAGGTTTGGTATAAGCATTGAGATATCACATCTCTGCTATCGGAAGGGTCTCAGGATTGGAATGGGAAGGAGTTGGATATCCCATCTCGTTATAGGAAGGGTCTCAGGTTTAGTATTAGAAGCATTGAGATATCACATCTCATGGTATAGGACGGGTCTCAGAATTGGAATGGGAAGGAGTTGGATATCACATCTCAAGCTATAAGAAGGGTCTCAGGATTGGAATGGGAAGGACTTGGATATCACATCTCATGTTATAGGAAGGGTCTCAGGTTTGGTATTAGAAGCATTGAGATATCACATCTCATGCTATAGGAAGGGTCTCAGGATTGGAATGGGAAGGACTTGGATATCACATCTCATGTTATAGGAAGGGTCTCAGGTTTGGTATTAGAAGCATTGAGATATCAAATCTCATGCTATAGGAAGGGTCTCAGGATTGGAATGGGAAGGACTTGGATATCACTACTCATGATAAAGGAAGGGTCTAAGGTTTGGAAGGGGAAGGATTTGGATATCACATCTCATGTTATAGGACCGGTCTCAGGTTTGGTTTTAGAAGCATTGAGATATCAAGTCTCATGGTATAGGACGGGTCTCAGAATTGGAATGGGAAGGAGTTGGATATCACATCTCAAGCTATAGGAAGGGTCTCAGGATTGGAATTGGAAGGAGTTTGATATCACATCTCATGCCATATATGGGTCTCAGGTTTTATAGAAGCATTGGGATATCACATCTCATGCTATCGGAAGGGTATCAGGATTGGATTTGGAAGGAGTTGGATATCCCATCTCATGCTATAGGAAGGGTCTCAGGTTGGAATGGGAAGGAGTTGGATATCACATCTCATGTTATAGGAAGGGTCTCAGGATTGGAATTGGAAGGACTTGGATATCACATCTCATGCTATAGGAAGGCTCTCAGGTTTGGAAGGGGAAGGAGTTGGATATCACATTTCATGTTAGAGGTAGGATCTCAGGTTTGGTATTAGAGGCATTGAGATATCACATCTCATGCTATCAGAAGGGTCTCAGGATTGGAATGGGAATGAGTTGGATATCACATCTCATGCTAAAGGGAGGGTCTCAGCTTTGGAAGGGGAAGGATTTGGAGATCACATCTCATGTTATAGGAAGGATCTCAGGTTTGGTATTAGAAGCATTGAGATATCACATCTCATGCTATCGGAAGGATCTCAGGTTTGGTATTAGAGGCATTGAGATATCACATCTCATGCTATCAGAAGGGTCTCAGGATTGGAATGGGAAGGAGTCGGATATCACATCTCATGCTAAAGGGAGGGTCTCAGGTTTGGAAGTGGAAGGATTTGGATATCACATCTCATGCTATAGGAAGGGTCTCAGGATTGGAATGGGAAGGAGTTGGATATCACATCTCAAGCTATAGGAAGGGTCTCAGGATTGGAATGGGAAGGAGTTGGATATCACATCTCAAGCTATAGGAAGGGTCTCAGGATTGGAATGGGAAGGAGTTGGATATCACATCTCATGCTATAGGAAGGGTCTCAGGTTTGGTATAAGCATTGAGATATCCCATCTCATGCTATAGGAAGGGTCTCAGGTTTGGAATCGGAAGGAGTTGTATATGACATCTCATGCCATAGGAAGGGTCTCAGGTTTGGTATAAGCATTGAGATATCACATCTCTGCTATCGGAAGGGTCTCAGGATTGGAGTGGGAAGGAGTTGGATATCCCATCTCGTTATAGGAAGGGTCTCAGGTTTGGTATTAGAAGCATTGAGATATCACATCTCATGCTATAGGAAGGGTCTCAGAATTGGAATGGGAAGGAGTTGGATATCACATCTCAAGCTATAGGAAGGGTCTCAGGATTGGAATGGGAAAGAGTTTGATATCACATCTCATGCAATAGTATGGGTCTCAGGTTTTGTAGAAGCATTGGGATATCACATCTCATGCTATCGAAAGGGTATCATGATTGGATTTGGAAGGAGTTGGATATCCCATCTCATGCTATAGGAAGGGTCTCAGTTTGGAATGGGAAGGAGTTGGATATCACATTTCATGTTAGAGGTAGGATCTCAGGTTTGGTATTAGAGGCATTGAGATAACACATCTCATGCTATCAGAAGGATCTCAGGATCGGAATGGGAAGGAGTTGGATATCACATCTCAAGCTAAAGGGAGGGTCTCAGGTTTGGAAGGGGAAGGATTTGGATATCACATCTCATGTTATCGGAAGGATCTCAGGTTTGGTATTAGAAGCATTGAGATATCACATCTCATGCTATCGGAAGGATCTCAGGTTTGGTATTAGAGGCATTGAGATATCACATCTAATGCTATCAGAAGGGTCTCAGGATTGGAATGATAAGGAGTCAGATATCACATCTCATGCTAAAGGGAGGGTCTCAGGTTTGGTATTAGAAGCATTGAGATATCACATCTCATGTTTTAGGAAGGATCTCAGGTTTGGTATTAGAGGCATTGAGATATCACATCTCATGCTATCAGAAGGGTCTCAGGATTGGAATGGGAAGGAGTCGGATATCACATCTCATGCTAAAGGGAGGGTTTCAGGTTTGGAAGGGGAAGGATTTGGATATCACATCTCATGTTATAGGAAGGATCTCAGGTTTGGTATTAGAAGCATTGAGATATCACATCTCATGCTATCGGAAGGATCTCAGGTTTGGTATTAGAGGCATTGAGATATTCCATCTCATGCTATCAGAAGGGTCTCGGGATAGGAATGGGAAGGAGTTGGATATCACATCTCATGCTAACGGGAGGGTCTCGGGTTTGGAAGGGGAAGGATTTGGATATCACATCTCATGTTATAGGAAGGATCTCAGGTTTGGTATTAGCATTGAGATATCCCATCTCATGCTATAGGAAGGGTCTCAGGTTTGGAATCGGAAGGAGTTGTATATGACATCTCATACCATAGGAGGGGTCTCAGGTTTGGTATAAGCATTGAGATATCACATCTCTGCTATCGGAAGGGTCTCAGGATTGGAATGGGAAGGAGTTGGATATCCCATCTCGTTATAGGAAGGGTCTCAGGTTTAGTATTAGAAGCATTGAGATATCACATCTCATGGTATAGGACGGGTCTCAGAATTGGAATGGGAAGGAGTTGGATATCACATCTCAAGCTATAAGAAGGGTCTCAGGATTGGAATGGGAAGGACTTGGATATCACATCTCATGTTATAGGAAGGGTCTCAGGTTTGGTATTAGAAGCATTGAGATATCACATCTCATGCTATAGGAAGGGTCTCAGGATTGGAATGGGAAGGACTTGGATATCACATCTCATGTTATAGGAAGGGTCTCAGGTTTGGTATTAGAAGCATTGAGATATCGAATCTCATGCTATAGGAAGGGTCTCAGGATTGGAATGGGAAGGACTTGGATATCACATCTCATGATAAAGGAAGGGTCTAAGGTTTGGAAGGGGAAGGATTTGGATATCACATCTCATGTTATAGGACCGGTCTCAGGTTTGGTTTTAGAAGCATTGAGATATCAAGTCTCATGGTATAGGACGGGTCTCAGAATTGGAATGGGAAGGAGTTGGATATCACATCTCAAGCTATAGGAAGGGTCTCAGGATTGGAATTGGAAGGAGTTTGATATCACATCTCATGCCATGTATGGGTCTCAGGTTTTGTAGAAGCATTGGGATATCACATCTCATGCTATCGGAAGGGTATCAGGATTGGATTTGGAAGGAGTTGGATATCCCATCTCATGCTATAGGAAGGGTCTCAGGTTGGATTGGGAAGGAGTTGGATATCACATCTCATGCTATAGGAAGGCTCTCAGGTTTGGAAGGGGAAGGAGTTGGATATCACATTTCATGTTAGAGGTAGGATCTCAGGTTTGGTATTAGAGGCATTGAGATATCACATCTCATGTTATCAGAAGGGTCTCAGGATTGTAATGGGAAGGAGCTGGATATCACATCTCATGCTAAAGGGAGGGTCTCAGCTTTGGAAGGGGAAGGATTTGGAGATCACATCTCATGTTATAGGAAGGATCTCAGGTTTGGTATTAGAAGCATTTAGATATCACATCTCATGCTATCGGAAGGATCTCAGGTTTGGTATTAGAGGCATTGAGATATCACATCTCATGTTATCAGAAGGGTCTCAGGATTGTAATGGGAAGGAGCTGGATATCACATCTCATGCTAAAGGGAGGGTCTCAGCTTTGGAAGGGGAAGGATTTGGAGATCACATCTCATGTTATAGGAAGGATCTCAGGTTTGGTATTAGAAGCATTGAGATATCACGTCTCATGCTATAGGAAGGGTCTCAGGATTGGAATGGGAAGGAGTTGGATATCACATCTCAAGCTATAGGAAGGGTCTCAGGATTGGAATGGGAAGGAGTTGGATATCACATCTCAAGCTATAGGAAGGGTCTCAGGATTGGAATGGGAAGGAGTTGGATATAACATCTCATGCTATAGCTAGGGTCTCAGGTTTGGTATAAGCATTGAGATATCCGATCTCAGGCTATAGGAAGGGTCTCAGGTTTGGAATCGGAAGGAGTTGTATATGACATCTCATGCCATAGGAAGGGTCTCAGGTTTGGTATAAGCATTGAGATATCACATCTCTGCTATCGGAAGGGTCTCAGGATTGGAATGGGAAGGAGTTGGATATCCCATCTCGTTATAGGAAGGGTTTCAGGTTTGGTATTAGAAGCATTGAGATATCACATCTCATGGTATAGGACGGGTCTCAGAATTGGAATGGGAAGGAGTTGGATATCACATCTCAAGCTATAGGAAGGGTCTCAGGATTGGAATGGGAAGGACTTGGATATCACATCTCATGTTATAGGAAGGGTCTCAGGTTTGGTATTAGAAGCATTGAGATATCACATCTCATGGTATAGGAAGGGTCTCAGAATTGGAATGGGAAGGAGTTGGATATCACATCTCAAGCTATAGGAAGGGTCTCAGGATTGGAATGGGAAGGAGTTTGATATCACATCTCATGCCATGTATGGGTCACAGGTTTTGTAGAAGCATTGGGATATCACATCTCATGCTATCGGAAGGGTATCAGGATTGGATTTGGAAGGAGTTGGATATCCCATCTCATGCTATAGGAAGGGTCTCAGGTTGGAATGGGAAGGAGTTGGATATCACATCTCATGTTATAGGAAGGGTCTCAGGATTGGAATGGGAAGGACTTGGATATCACATTTCATGTTAGAGGTAGGATCTCAGGTTTGGTATTAGAGGCATTGAGATATCACATTTCATGCTATCAGAAGGATCTCAGGATTGGAATGGGAAGGAGTTGGATATCACATCTCATGCTAAAGGGAGGGTCTCAGGTTTGGAAGGGGAAGGATTTGGATATCAAATCTCATGTTATAGGAAGGATCTCAGGTTTGGTATTAGAAGCATTGAGATATCACATCTCATGCTATCGGAAGGATCTCAGGTTTGATATTAGAGGCATTGAGATATCACATCTCATGCTATCAGAAGGGTCTCAGGATTGGAATGGGAAGGAGTCGGATATCACAACTCATGCTAAAGGGAGGGTCTCAGGTTTGGTATTAGAAGCAGTGAGATATCACATCTCATGTTATAGGAAGAATCTCAGGTTTGGTATTAGAGGCATTGAGATATCACATCTCATGCTATCAGAAGGGTCTCAGGATTGGAATGGGAAGGAGTCGGATATCACATCTCATGCTAAAGGGAGGGTCTCAGGTTTGGTATTAGAAGCATTGAGATATCACATCTCATGTTATAGGAAGAATCTCAGGTTTGGTATTAGAGGCATTGAGATATCATATCTCATGCTATAGGAAGGGTCTCCGGATTGGAATGGGAAGGAGTTGGATATCACATCTCATGCTAAAGGGAGGGTCTCAGGTTTGGTATTAGAAGCATTGAGATATCACATCTCATGTTATAGGAAGAATCTCATGTTTGGTATTAGAGGCATTGAGATATCATATCTCATGCTATAGGAAGGGTCTCAGGATTGGAATGGGAAGGAGTTGGATATCACATCTCATCCAATAGGAAGGATCTCAGGATTGGAATGGGAAGGATTTGGATGTCACATCTCTTGCTATAGGAAGGGTCTCAGGTTTTTTATTAGAAACATTGAGATATCACATCTCATGCTATAGGAAGGGTTTCAGGATTGGAATGGGAAGGATTTGTATATCACATCTCATGCTAAGGGAAGGGTCTCAGGTTTGGAAGGGGAAGGATTTGGATATCATATCTCATGTTATAGGACGGGTCCCAGGTTTGGTATTAGAAGCATTGAGATATCACATCTCATGGTATAGGAAGGGTCTCAGGATTGGAATGGGAAGGAGTTGGATATCCCTTCTCATGCTATAGGAAGGGTCTCAGGTTGGAATGGGAAGGAGTTGGATATCACATCTCATGGTATAGGAAGGGTCTCAGGATTGGAATGGGAAGGAGTTGGATATCCCTTCTCATGCTATAGGAAGGGTCTCAGGTTGGGATGGGAAGGAGTTGGATATCACATATCATGCTATAGCTAGGGTCTCAGGTTTGGTATGAGCATTGAGATATCCCATCTCATGCTATAGGAAGGGTCTCAGGTTTGGAATCGGAAGGAGTTGTATATGACACCTCATGCCATAGGAAGGGTCTCAGGTTTGGTATAAGCATTGAGATATCACATCTCTGCTATCGGAAGGGTCTCAGGATTGGAATGGGAAGGAGTTGGATATCCCATCTCGTTATAGGAAGGGTCTCAGGTTTGGTATTAGAAGCATTGAGATATCACATCTCATGGTATAGGACGGGTCTCAGAATTGGAATGGGAAGGAGTTGGATATCACATCTCAAGCTATAGGAAGGGTCTCAGGATTGGAATGGGAAGGACTTGGATATCACATCTCATGTTATAGGAAGGGTCTCAGGTTTGGTATTAGAAGCATTGAGATATCACATCTCATGCTATAGGAAGGGTCTCAGGATTGGAATGGGACGGACTTGGATATCACATCTCATGTTATAGGAAGGGTCTCAGGTTTGGTATTAGAAGCATTGAGATATCACATCTCATGCTATAGGAAGGGTCTCAGAATTGGAAAGGGAAGGAGTTGGATATCACATCTCAAGCTATAGGAAGGGTCTCAGGATTGGAATTGGAAGGAGTTTGATATCACATCTCATGCCATGTATGGGTCTCAGGTTTTGTAGAAGCATTGGGATATCACATCTCATGCTATCGGAAGGGTATCAGGATTGGATTTGGAAGGAGTTGGATATCCCATCTCATGCTATAGGAAGGGTCTCAGGTTGGAATGGAAAGGAGTTGCATATCACATCTCATGTTATAGGAAGGGTCTCAGGATTGGAATGGGAAGGACTTGGATATCACATTTCATGTTAGAGGTAGGATCTCAGGTTTGGTATTAGAGGCATTGAGATATCACATTTCATGCTATCAGAAGGATCTCAGGATTGGAATGGGAAGGAGTTGGATATCACATCTCATGCTAAAGGGAGGGTCTCAGGTTTGGAAGGGGAAGGATTTGGATATCACATCTCATGTTATAGGAAGGATCTCAGGTTTGGTATTAGAAGCATTGAGATATCACATTTCATGCTATCGGAAGGATCTCAGGTTTGGTATTAGAGGCATTGAGATATCACATCTCATGCTATCACAAGGGTCTCGGGATTGGAATGGGAAGGAGTCGGATATCACATCTCATGCTAAAGGGAGGGTCTCAGGTTTGGTATTAGAAGCATTGAGATATCACATCTCATGTTATAGGAAGAATCTCAGGTTTGGTATTAGAGGCATTGAGATATCACATCTCATGCTATCAGAAGGGTCTCAGGATTGGAATGGGAAGGAGTCGGATATCACATCTCATGCTAAAGGGAGGGTCTCAGGTTTGGTATTAGAAGCATTGAGATATCACATCTCATGTTATAGGAAGAATCTCAGGTTTGGTATTAGAGGCATTTAGATATCATACCTCATGCTATAGGAAGGGTCTCAGGATTGGAATGGGAAGGAGTTGGATATCACATCTCATCCAATAGAAAGGATCTCAGGATTGGAATGGGAAGGATTTGGATGTCACATCTCTTGCTATAGGAAGGGTCTCAGGTTTGGAAGGGGAAGGATTTGGATATCATATCTCATGTTATAGGACGGTTCCCAGGTTTGGTATTAGAAGCATTGAGATATCACATCTCATGGTATAGGAAAGGTCTCAGGATTGGAATGGGAAGGAGTTGGATATCCCTTCTCATGCTATAGGAAGGGTCTCAGGTTGGAATGGGAAGGAGTTGCATATCACATCTCATGTTATAGGAAGGGTCTCAGGTTTTTTATAAGAAACATTGAGATATCACATCTCATGCTTTAGGAAGGGTTTCAGGATTGGAATGGGAAGGATTTGGATATCACATCTCATGCTAAAGGAAGGGTCTCAGGTTTGGAAGGGGAAGGATTTGGATATCACATCTCTTGCTATAGGAAGGGTCTCAGGTTTTTTATTAGAAACATTGAGATATCACATCTCATGCTATAGGAAGGGTTTCAGGATTGGAATGGGAAGGATTTGGATATCACATCTCATGCTAAAGGAAGGGTCTCAGGTTTGCAAGGGGAAGGATTTGGATATCATATCTCATGTTATAGGACGGGTCCCAGGTTTGGTATTAGAAGCTTTGAGATATCACATCTCATGCTATAGCTAGGGTCTCAGGTTTGGTATAAGCATTGAGATATCCGATCTCAGGCTATAGGAAGGGTCTCAGGTTTGGAATCGGAAGGAGTTGTATATGACATCTCATGCCATAGGAAGGGTCTCAGGTTTGGTATAAGCATTGAGATATCACATCTCTGCTATCGGAAGGGTCTCAGGATTGGAATGGGAAGGAGTTGGATATCCCATCTCGTTATAGGAAGGGTTTCAGGTTTGGTATTAGAAGCATTGAGATATCACATCTCATGGTATAGGACGGGTCTCAGAATTGGAATGGGAAGGAGTTGGATATCACATCTCAAGCTATAGGAAGGGTCTCAGGATTGGAATGGGAAGGACTTGGATATCACATCTCATGTTATAGGAAGGGTCTCAGGTTTGGTATTAGAAGCATTGAGATATCACATCTCATGCTATAGGAAGGGTCTCAGGATTGGAATGGGACGGATTGGATATCACATCTCATGTTATAGGAAGGGTCTCAGGTTTGGTATTAGAAGCATTGAGATATCACATCTCATGGTATAGGAAGGGTCTCAGAATTGGAATGGGAAGGAGTTGGATATCACATCTCAAGCTATAGGAAGGGTCTCAGGATTGGAATGGGAAGGAGTTTGATATCACATCTCATGCCATGTATGGGTCTCAGGTTTTGAGGAAGCATTGGGATATCACATCTCATGCTATCGGAAGGGTATCAGGATTGGATTTGGAAGGAGTTGGATATCCCATCTCATGCTATAGGAAGGGTCTCAGGTTGGAATGGGAAGGAGTTGGATATCACATCTCATGTTATAGGAAGGGTCTCAGGATTGGAATGGGAAGGACTTGGATATCACATTTCATGTTAGAGGTAGGATTTCAGGTTTGGTATTAGAGGCATTGAGATATCACATTTCATGCTATCAGAAGGATCTCAGGATTGGAATGGGAAGGAGTTGGATATCACATCTCATGCTAAAGGGAGGGTCTCAGGTTTGGAAGGGGAAGGATTTGGATATCACATCTCATGTTATAAGAAGGATCTCAGGTTTGGTATTAGAAGCATTGAGATATCACATCTCATGCTATCGGAAGGATCTCAGGTTTGGTATTAGAGGCATTGAGATATCACATCTCATGCTATCAGAAGGGTCTCAGGATTGGAATGGGAAGGAGTCGGATATCACATCTCATGCTAAAGGGAGGGTCTCAGGTTTGGTATTAGAAGCAGTGAGATATCACATCTCATGTTATAGGAAGAATCTCAGGTTTGGTATTAGAGGCATTGAGATATCACATCTCATGCTATCAGAAGGGTCTCAGGATGGGAATGGGAAGGAGTCGGATATCACATCTCATGCTAAAGGGAGGGTCTCAGGTTTGGTATTAGAAGCATTGAGATATCACATCTCATGTTATAGGAAGAATCTCAGGTTTGGTATTAGAGGCATTGAGATATCATATCTCATGCTATAGGAAGGATCTCCGGATTGGAATGGGAAGGAGTTGGATATCACATCTCATGCTATAGGGAGGGTCTCAGGTTTGGTATTAGAAGCATTGAGATATCACATCTCATGTTATAGGAAGAATCTCATGTTTGGTATTGGAGGCATTGAGATATCATATCTCATGCTATAGGAAGGGTCTCAGGATTGGAATGGGAAGGAGTTGGATATCACATCTCATCCAATAGGAAGGATCTCAGGATTGGAATGGGAAGGATTTGGATGTCACATCTCTTACTATAGGAAGGGTCTCAGGTTTTTTATTAGAAACATTGAGATATCACATCTCATGCTATAGGAAGGGTTTCAGGATTGGAATGGGAAGGATTTGTATATCACATCTCATGCTAAGGGAAGGGTCTCAGGTTTGGAAGGGGAAGGATTTGGATATCATATCTCATGTTATAGGACGGGTCCCAGGTTTGGTATTAGAAGCATTGAGATATCACATCTCATGGTATAGGAAGGGTCTCAGGATTGGAATGGGAAGGAGTTGGATATCCCTTCTCATGCTATAGGAAGGGTCTCAGGTTGGAATGGGAAGGAGTTGGATATCACATCTCATGGTATAGGAAGGGTCTCAGGATTGGAATGGGAAGGAGTTGGATATCCCTTCTCATGCTATAGGAAGGGTCTCAGGTTGGAATGGGAAGGAGTTGGATATCACATATCATGCTATAGCTAGGGTCTCAGGTTTGGTATGAGCATTGAGATATCCCATCTCATGCTATAGGAAGGGTCTCAGGTTTGGAATCGGAAGGAGTTGTATATAACATCTCATGCCATAGGAAGGGTCTCAGGTTTGGTATAAGCATTGAGATATCACATCTCTGCTATCGGAAGGGTCTCAGGATTGGAATGGGAAGGAGTTGGATATCCCATCTCGTTATAGGAAGGGTCTCAGGTTTGGTATTAGAAGCATTGAGATATCACATCTCATGGTATAGGACGGGTCTCAGAATTGGAATGGGAAGGAGTTGGATATCACATCTCAAGCTATAGGAAGGGTCTCAGGATTGGAATGGGAAGGACTTGGATATCACATCTCATGTTATAGGAAGGGTCTCAGGTTTGGTATTAGAAGCATTGAGATATCACATCTCATGCTATAGGAAGGGTCTCAGGATTGGAATGGGACGGACTTGGATATCACATCTCATGTTATAGGAAGGGTCTCAGGTTTGGTATTAGAAGCATTGAGATATCACATCTCATGCTATAGGAAGGGTCTCAGAATTGGAATGGGAAGGAGTGTGATATCACATCTCATGCCATGTATGGGTCTCAGGTTTTGTAGAAGCATTGGGATATCACATCTCAAGCTATAGGAAGGGTCTCAGGATTGGAATGGGAAGGAGTGTGATATCACATCTCATGCCATGTATGGGTCTCAGGTTTTGTAGAAGCATTGGGATATCACATCTCATGCTATCGGAAGGGTATCAGGATTGGATTTGGAAGGAGTTGGATATCCCATCTCATGCTATAGGAAGGGTCTCAGGTTGGAATGGGAAGGAGTTGGATATCACATCTCATGTTATAGGAAGGGTCTCAGGATTGGAATGGGAAGGACTTGGTTATCACATTTCATGTTAGAGGTAGGATCTCAGGTTTGGTATTAGAGGCATTGAGATATCACATTTCATGCTATCAGAAGGATCTCAGGATTGGAATGGGAAGGAGTTGGATATCACATCTCATGCTAAAGGGAGGGTCTCAGGTTTGGAAGGGGAAGGATTTGGATATCACATCTCATGTTATAGGAAGGATCTCAGGTTTGGTATTAGAAGCATTGAGATATCACATTTCATGCTATCGGAAGGATCTCAGGTTTGGTATTAGAGGCATTGAGATATCACATCTCATGCTATCACAAGGGTCTCAGGAGTGGAATGGGAAGGAGTCGGATATCACATCTCATGCTAAAGGGAGGGTCTCAGGTTTGGTATTAGAAGCATTGAGATATCACATCTCATGTTATAGGAAGAATCTCAGGTTTGGTATTAGAGGCATTGAGATATCACATCTCATGCTATCAGAAGGGTCTCAGGATTGGAATGGGAAGGAGTCGGATATCACATCTCATGCTAAAGGGAGGGTCTCAGGTTTGGTATTAGAAGCATTGAGATATCACATCTCATGTTATAGGAAGAATCTCAGGTTTGGTATTAGAGGCATTTAGATATCATACCTCATGCTATAGGAAGGGTCTCAGGATTGGAATGGGAAGGAGTTGGATATCACATCTCATCCAATAGAAAGGATCTCAGGATTGGAATGGGAAGGATTTGGATGTCACATCTCTTGCTATAGGAAGGGTCTCAGGTTTTTTATTAGAAACATTGAGATATCACATCTCATGCTATAGGAAGGGTTTCAGGATTGGAATGGGAAGGATTTGTATATCACATCTCATGCTAAAGGAAGGGTCTCAGGTTTGGAAGGGGAAGGATTTGGATATCATATCTCATGTTATAGGACGGTTCCCAGGTTTGGTATTAGAAGCATTGAGATATCACATCTCATGGTATAGGAAGGGTCTCAGGGTTGGAATGGGAAGAAGTTGCATATCACATCTCATGTTATAGGAAGGGTCTCAGGTTTTTTATAAGAAACATTGAGATATCACATCTCATGCTATAGGAAGGGTTTCAGGATTGGAATGGGAAGGATTTGGATATCACATCTCATGCTAAAGGAAGGGTCTCAGGTTTGGAAGGGGAAGGATTTGGATATCACATCTCTTGCTATAGGAAGGGTCTCAGGTTTTTTATTAGAAACATTGAGATATCACATCTCATGCTATAGGAAGGGTTTCAGGATTGGAATGGGAAGTATTTGGATATCACATCTCATGCTAAAGGAAGGGTCTCAGGTTTGCAAGGGGAAGGATTTGGATATCATATCTCATGTTATAGGACGGGTCCCAGGTTTGGTATTAGAAGCTTTGAGATATCACATCTCATGCTATAGCTAGGGTCTCAGGTTTGGTATAAGCATTGAGATATCCGATCTCAGGCTATAGGAAGGGTCTCAGGTTTGGAATCGGAAGGAGTTGTATATGACATCTCATGCCATAGGAAGGGTCTCAGGTTTGGTATAAGCATTGAGATATCACATCTCTGCTATCGGAAGGGTCTCAGGATTGGAATGGGAAGGAGTTGGATATCCCATCTCGTTATAGGAAGGGTTTCAGGTTTGGTATTAGAAGCAAGTACAGGAAGTAGCTTTTCATACACACCATACCGCGGAGCGGTGTAGCGGAGCTGCGTGGCTGAGGTGCGTGGCAGTTCCAGGCAGAGCAGAGCAGAGCTGTCCACGTCGTTGTGCTACAGGAAGTAGCTTTTCATACACACCATACCGCGGAGCGGTGTAGCGGAGCTGCGTGGCTGAGGTGCGTGGCAGTTCCAGGCAGAGCAGAGCAGAGCAGAGCTGTCCACGTCGTTGTGCTACAGGAAGTAGCTTTTCATACACACCATACCGCGGAGCGGTGTAGCGGAGCTGCGTGGCTGAGGTGTGTGGCAGTCTGCCGCAGTCCGCTGCAAACGCGCAGTAAACGCACTCCAATGGAACCGGAGGTGCGTCCAACAAACGCCGACACGGAGGGGAGGAGAAGGCAAAAAACTACGACGGCGTCCATCGCACCCATTGAGCCGGGCGGTGCAACACGCAGGAGAAGTAAGTCGGCCTCCCTACTGAAAGGACTGGGGGGGGTGCATTCCATCATGGGATACCTTACCCCCAGTGCTAATCAGACTGTGTTTGGCGCCAAAACTGCGACATTACAATCGCAGGGGGAGAGGGGAGAGAAGGACACTTGCATCCCTCTCATCCCATCTGAGTCACTGGATGCAGTAAATACTGCAAATCTAAATCTACCAGCCCAACGCGATCAGACCCACCTCTCAGAAACTTGCCAGCCCAATGACCTGCAGCCCGCAAATGCGCGGGACCAGGGAAGGGGAGGGCAACAGGTAACAGGGCAAAGGCACGCAGAATTATCACAGGGACTGAGACAGGAACAGGGACAGGAGCCGGGGGTTGAACGAGCTGACATTTTTCCACACACAGACTCAAACCTAAAAGATGTCCCGTACCCCAGAATGGGAGGAGCAATGTCAACCAATTCAGCAACTGTATCAGACAAGAGTTTGGGTCCAACTAACACTATGCGTATCCAAGCAATGTTCCATGAAGACGAACAAAGAACTAATAACAACCTCAAGCTGGGGGATAACGCTAGTGTTACTATCTGCGACTCCATCGAGATAGAAATCGAACAAAAAGGACTGCCAAATGCATATAACGCAGAGATGATTTCAGAATCAGACAAAGAGAACGTTGAGAGCAATATCTCATCGGACGAGGACTCGGAGGGCTCCAACAAAGAAACTGACGCGGAACAGGAAAAATTACTAGGAGGAATGGCGAAAACTAAAGAAAGACCTAAAATGAATACCACTTCAAACCCAGGGCTCCAAAATCAAAAAAAAAGGGGAGACGAGGAATCAGCTAAATTGATCCAACAGGGGCTACGGACACCAAGGAAAGAGCTCAAAAAACCAGGACGACGGCCACAAGGACGTTATAATCCACCTTCGTCCCAGCTACTAAAAGTTTTTCTTACTCAGCAACCTAAAAGAAAACCGAGTATAGAGACCGAGATCTCGGATGCAGAAATACTTGAAATCGCGGCTGACTCTCAGCCTGCCCAAAAACAAAGAAGAACGGATCTAGATATAAGGCCGACAGACAAAAACGAGCTTGCGGAACAATCTCAACCTCACAGGGCTCAGTCAGTAAGAAAAACACCCGGCCCAGATCCTGATAACCTAACTGAAACAATCACCCCGAAGAACCAAACAAGGACTACCGGTGTCCTAAACATAATCAATTTGGACAGTATCCGATCTATAAGTCCTCCAAGGAAAAGACCCGCGCCCACCGAAGAGACAACAATCCATGAAGAAGGACAGGATGAGGAGGTCAGGGAAGTGAAATCTCCAAATAATTCAATGGATGTAACACTGTTAGATCCCCAAAATAAAGAAGACAGATGGCCCTGGACTAAGCCCCACTTAACAAAGATCCAAGAAAAGGACCATCCAAACGTCAAACAAGGGCGGCAGGGTGTCGATAGCAAAACCTATGAGAATGAGAGGGCGACTTTTAGAAAAGGGGGAACCCCAGATAGACCGCTGGGAAGGAGTCGGATATCACATCTCATGCTAAAGGGAGGGTCTCAGGTTTGGTATTAGAAGCATTGAGATATCACATCTCATGTTATAGGAAGAATCTCAGGTTTGGTATTAGAGGCATTGAGATATCATATCTCATGCTATAGGAAGGGTCTCCGGATTGGAATGGGAAGGAGTTGGATATCACATCTCATGCTAAAGGGAGGGTCTCAGGTTTGGTATTAGAAGCATTGAGATATCACATCTCATGTTATAGGAAGAATCTCATGTTTGGTATTAGAGGCATTGAGATATCATATCTCATGCTATAGGAAGAGTCTCAGGATTGGAATGGGAAGGAGTTGGATATCACATCTCATCCAATAGGAAGGATCTCAGGATTGGAATGGGAAGGATTTGGATGTCACATCTCTTGCTATAGGAAGGGTCTCAGGTTTTTTATTAGAAACATTGAGATATCACATCTCATGCTATAGGAAGGGTTTCAGGATTGGAATGGGAAGGATTTGTATATCACATCTCATGCTAAGGGAAGGATCTCAGGTTTGGAAGGGGAAGGATTTGGATATCATATCTCATGTTATAGGACGGGTCCCAGGTTTGGTATTAGAAGCATTGAGATATCACATCTCATGGTATAGGAAGGGTCTCAGGATTGGAATGGGAAGGAGTTGGATATCCCTTCTCATGCTATAGGAAGGGTCTCAGGTTGGAATGGGAAGGAGTTGGATATCACATCTCATGGTATAGGAAGGGTCTCAGGATTGGAATGGGAAGGAGTTGGATATCCCTTCTCATGCTATAGGAAGGGTCTCAGGTTGGAATGGGAAGGAGTTGGATATCACATATCATGCTATAGCTAGGGTCTCAGGTTTGGTATGAGCATTGAGATATCCCATCTCATGCTATAGGAAGGGTCTCAGGTTTGGAATCGGAAGGAGTTGTATATGACATCTCATGCCATAGGAAGGGTCTCGGGTTTGGTATAAGCATTGAGATATCACATCTCTGCTATCGGAAGGGTCTCAGGATTGGAATGGGAAGGAGTTGGATATCCCATCTCGTTATAGGAAGGGTCTCAGGTTTGGTATTAGAAGCATTGAGATATCACATCTCATGGTATAGGAAGGGTCTCAGGATTGGAATGGGAAGGAGTTGGATATCACATCTCAAGCGATAGGAAGGGTCTCAGGATTGGAATGGGAAGGACTTGGATATCACATCTCATGTTATAGGAAGGGTCTCAGGTTTGGTATTAGAAGCATTGAGATATCACATCTCATGCTATAGGAAGGGTCTCAGGATTGGAATGGGACGGACTTGGATATCACATCTCATGTTATAGGAAGGGTCTCAGGTTTGGTATTAGAAGCATTGAGATATCACATCTCATGCTATAGGAAGGGTCTCAGAATTGGAAAGGGAAGGAGTTGGATATCACATCTCAAGCTATAGGAAGGGTCTCAGGATTGGAATGGGAAGGAGTTTGATATCACATCTCATGCCATGTATGGGTCTCAGGTTTTGTAGAAGCATTGGGATATCACATCTCATGCTATCGGAAGGGTATCAGGATTGGATTTGGAAGGAGTTGGATATCCCATCTCATGCTATAGGAAGGGTCTCAGGTTGGAATGGGAAGGAGTTGGATATCACATCTCATGTTATAGGAAGGGTCTCAGGATTGGAATGGGAAGGACTTGGATATCACATTTCATGTTACAGGTAGGATCTCAGGTTTGGTATTAGAGGCATTGAGATATCACATTTCATGCTATCAGAAGGATCTCAGGATTGGAATGGGAAGGAGTTGGATATCACATCTCATGCTAAAGGGAGGGTCTCAGGTTTGGAAGGGGAAGGATTTGGATATCACATCTCATGTTATAGGAAGGATCTCAGGTTTGGTATTAGAAGCATTGAGATATCACATTTCATGCTATCGGAAGGATCTCAGGTTTGGTATTAGAGGCATTGAGATATCACATCTCATGCTATCACAAGGGTCTCAGGATTGGAATGGGAAGGAGTCAGATATCACATCTCATGCTAAAGGGAGGGTCTCAGGTTTGGTATTAGAAGCATTGAGATATCACATCTCATGTTATAGGAAGAATCTCAGGTTTGGTATTAGAGGCATTGAGATATCACATCTCATGCTATCAGAAGGGTCTCAGGATTGGAATGGGAAGGAGTCGGATATCACATCTCATGCTAAAGGGACGGTCTCAGGTTTGGTATTAGAAGCATTGAAATATCACATCTCATGTTATAGGAAGAATCTCAGGTTTGGTATTAGAGGCATTTAGATATCATACCTCATGCTATAGGAAGGGTCTCAGGATTGGAATGGGAAGGAGTTGGATATCACATCTCATCCAATAGAAAGGATCTCAGGATTGGAATGGGAAGGATTTGGATGTCACATCTCTTGCTATAGGAAGGGTCTCAGGTTTTTTATTAGAAACATTGAGATATCACACCTCATGCTATAGGAAGGGTTTCAGGATTGGAATGGGAAGGATTTGTATATCACATCTCATGCTAAAGGAAGGGTCTCAGGTTTGGAAGGGGAAGGATTTGGATATCATATCTCATGTTATAGGACGGTTCCCAGGTTTGGTATTAGAAGCATTGAGATATCACATCTCATGGTATAGGAAGGGTCTCAGGATTGGAATGGGAAGGAGTTGGATATCCCTTCTCATGCTATAGGAAGGGTCTCAGGTTGGAATGGGAAGGAGTTGCATATCACATCTCATGTTATAGGAAGGGTCTCAGGTTTTTTATAAGAAACATTGAGATATCACATCTCATGCTATAGGAAGGGTTTCAGGATTGGAATGGGAAGGATTTGGATATCACATCTCATGCTAAAGGAAGGGTCTCAGGTTTGGAAGGGGAAGGATTTGGATATCACATCTCTTGCTATAGGAAGGGTCTCAGGTTTTTTATTAGAAACATTGAGATATCACATCTCATGCTATAGGAAGGGTTTCAGGATTGGAATGGGAAGGATTTGGATATCACATCTCATGCTAAAGGAAGGGTCTCAGGTTTGCAAGGGGAAGGATTTGGATATCATATCTCATGTTATAGGACGGGTCCCAGGTTTGGTATTAGAAGCTTTGAGATATCACATCTCATGCTCTAGGAAGGGTCTCATGATTGGAATGGGAAGGAGTTGGATATCACATCTCATGCTAAAGGAAGGGACTCAGGTTTGATAAAAGCATTGAGATATCACATCTCATGCTAAAGGAAGGGTCTCAGGATTGGAATGGGAAGGAGTTGGATATCACATCTCATGCCATAGGAAGGGTCTCAGGTTTGGTATAAGCATTGAGATATCACATCTCTGCTATCGGAAGGGTCTCAGGATAGGAATGGGAAGGACTTAGATATCACATCTCATGCTATAGGGAAGGTCTCAGTTTTGATATTAGAAGCATTGAGATATCACATTTCATGCTATCGGAAGGGTCTCAGGATTGGAATGGGAAGGAGTTTGATATCACATCTCAAGCTATAGGAAAGGTCTCAGGTTTGGAAGGGGAAGGATTTGGATCTCACATCTCATGTTATAGGATGGTTCTCATGTTTGGTTTTAGAAGCATTGAGATATCACATCTCATGCTATCGGAAGGGTCTCAGGTTTGGAAAGGGAAGGATTTGGATTTCACATATGTTATTGGATGGTTCTCAGGTTTGGTTTTAGAAGCATTAAGATATCACATCTCATGCTATAGGAAGGGTCTCAGGTTTGGAATGGGAAGGAGTTGGATACACATTTCATGTTATAGGAAGGATCTCAGGTTTGGTATTAGAAGCATTGTGATATCACATATCATGCTATAGGAAGGGTCTCAGGATTGGAATGGGAAGGAGTTGGATATCACATCTCATGCTAAAGGAAAGATCTCAGGTTTGGAAGGGGAAGGATTTGGATCTCACATCTCATGTTTTAGGACGGGTGACAGGTTTGGTATTAGAAGCATTGAGATATCACATCTCATGGTATAGGAAGGATCTCAGGATTGGAATGGGAAGGAGTTGGATATCACATCTCAAGCTATCTCAGGATTGGAATGGGAAGGAGTTTGATATCATATCTCATGCTATCGGAAGAGTCTCAGATTTGGAATGGGAAGGAGTTGGATATCACATCTCATGTTATAGGAAGGATCTCAGGTTTGGTATTAGAAGCATTGAGATATCACATCTCATGGTATAGGAAGGGTCTCAGGATTGGAATCAGAAGGAGTTGGATACCACATCTCATGCTATAGGAAGGGTCTCAGGTTTGGTATAAGCATTGAGATAGCCCATCTCATGCTATAGGAAGGGTCTCAGCATTGGAATGGGAAGGAGTTGGATATCACATCTCATGCCATAGGAAGGGTCTCAGGTTTGGTATAAGCATTGAGATATCACATCTCTGCTATCGGAAGGGTCTCAGGATAGGAATGGGAAGGACTTAGATATCACATCTCATGCTATAGGGAAGGTCTCAGTTTTGATATTAGAAGCATTGAGATATCAAATTTCATGCTATCGGAAGGGTCTCAGGATTGGAATGGGAAGGAGTTGGATATCACATCTCAAGCTATCTCAGGATTGGAATGGGAAGGAGTTTGATATCATATCTCATGCTATCGGAAGGGTCTCAGATTTGGAATGGGAAGGAGTTGGATATCACATCTCATGTTATAGGAAGGATCTCAGGTTTGGTATTAGAAGCATTGAGATATCACATCTCATGGTATAGGAAGGGTCTCAGGATTGGAATCGGAAGGAGTTGGATACCACATCTCATGCTATAGGAAGGGTCTCAGGTTTGGTATAAGCATTGAGATAGCCCATCTCATGCTATAGGAAGGGTCTCAGCATTGGAATGGGAAGGAGTTGGATATCACATCTCATGCCATAGGAAGGGTCTCAGGTTTGGTATAAGCATTGAGATATCACATCTCTGCTATCGGAAGGGTCTCAGGATAGGAATGGGAAGGACTTAGATATCACATCTCATGCTATAGGGAAGGTCTCAGTTTTGATATTAGAAGCATTGAGATATCACATTTCATGCTATCGGAAGGGTCTCAGGATTGGAATGGGAAGGAGTTGGATATCACATCTCAAGCTATCTCAGGATTGGAATGGGAAGGAGTTTGATATCACATCTCAAGCTATAGGAAAGGTCTCAGGTTTGGAAGGGGAAGGATTTGGATCTCACATCTCATGTTATAGGATGGTTCTCATGTTTGGTTTTAGAATCATTGAGATATCACATCTCATGCTATCGGAAGGGTCTCAGGTTTGGAAAGGGAAGGATTTGGATTTCACATATGTTATTGGATGGTTCTCAGGTTTGGTTTTAGAAGCATTAAGATATCACATCTCATGCTATAGGAAGGGTCTCAGGTTTGGAATGGGAAGGAGTTGGATACACATTTCATGTTATAGGAAGGATCTCAGGTTTGGTATTAGAAGCATTGTGATATCACATGTCATGCTATAGGAAGGGTCTCAGGATTGGAATGGGAAGGAGTTGGATATCACATCTCATGCTAAAGGAAAGATCTCAGGTTTGGAAGGGGAAGGATTTGGATCTCACATCTCATGTTTTAGGACGGGTGACAGGTTTGGTATTAGAAGCATTGAGATATCACATCTCATGGTATAGGAAGGATCTCAGGATTGGAATGGGAAGGAGTTGGATATCACATCTCAAGCTATCTCAGGATTGGAATGGGAAGGAGTTTGATATCATATCTCATGCTATCGGAAGGGTCTCAGATTTGGAATGGGAAGGAGTTGGATATCACATCTCATGTTATAGGAAGGATCTCAGGTTTGGTATTAGAAGCATTGAGATATCACATCTCATGGTATAGGAAGGGTCTCAGGATTGGAATCGGAAGGAGTTGGATACCACATCTCATGCTATAGGAAGGGTCTCAGGTTTGGTATAAGCATTGAGATAGCCCATCTCATGCTATAGGAAGGGTCTCAGCATTGGAATCGGAAGGAGTTGTATTTGACATCTCATGCCATAGGAAGGGTCTCAGGTTTGGTATAAGCATTGAGATATCACATCTCTGCTATCGGAAGGGTCTCAGGATTGGAATGGGAAGGAGTTGGATATCACATCTCATGCTAAAGGGAGGGTCTCAGGTTTGGAAGGGGAAGGATTTGGATATCACATCTCATGTTATAGGAAGGATCTCAGGTTTGGTATTAGAAGCATTGAGATATCACATCTCATGCTATCGGAAGGATCTCAGGTTTGGTATTAGAGGCATTGAGATATCACATCTCATGCTATCAGAAGGGTCTCAGGATTGGAATGGAAAGGAGTCGGATATCACATCTCATGCTAAAGGGAGGGTCTCAGGTTTGGTATTGGAAGCATTGAGATATCACATCTCATGTTATAGGAAGAATCTCAGGTTTGGTATTAGAGGCATTGAGATATCACATCTCATGCTATCAGAAGGGTCTCAGGATTGGAATGGGAAGTAGTCGGATATCACATCTCATGCTAAAGGGAGGGTCTCAGGTTTGGTATTAGAAGCATTGAGATATCACATCTCATGTTATATGAAGAATCTCAGGTTTGGTATTAGAGGCATTGAGATATCACATCTCATGCTATAGGAAGGGTCTCAGGATTGGAATGGGAAGGAGTTGGATATCACAACTCATGCTAAAGGAAGGGTCTCAGTTTTGGTAGAAGCATTGAGATATCACATCTCATGGTATAGGAAGGGTCTCAGGATTGGAATGGGAAGGAGTTGGATATCACATTCATCCAATAGGAAGGATCTCAGGATTGGAATGGGAAGGATTTGGATGTCACATCTCTTGCTATAGGAAGGGTCTCAGGTTTTTTATTAGAAACATTGAGATATCACATCTCATGCTATAGGAAGGGTTTCAGGATTGGAATGGGAAGGAGTTGGATATCCCTTCTCATGCTATAGGAAGGGTCTCAGGTTGGAATGGGAAGGAGTTAGATATCACATCTCATGTTATAGGAAGGGTCTCAGTATTGGAATGGGAAGGATTTGGATATCACATCTCTTGCTATAGGAAGGGTCTCAGGTTTGGAAGGGGAAGGTTTTGGATATCATATCTCATGTTATAGGACGGGTCCCAGGTTTGGTATTAGAAGCTTTGAGATATCACATCTCATGCTAAAGGAAGGGACTCAGGTTTGATAGAAGCATCGAGATATCACATCTCATGCTATAGGAAGGGTCTCAGGATTGGAATGGGAAGGAGTTGGATATCACATCTCAAGCTATCTCAGGATTGGAATGGGAAGGAGTTTGATATCACATCTCAAGCTATAGGAAGGGTCTCAGGTTTGGAAGGGGAAGGATTTGGATCTCACATCTCATGTTTTAGGACGGGTCTCAGGTTTGGTATTAGAAGCATTGAGATATCACATCTCATGGTATAGGAAGGGTCTCAGGATTGGAATGGGAAGGAGTTGGATATCACATCTCAAGCTATCACAGGATTGGAATGGGAAGGAGTTTGATAGCACATCTCAAGCTATAGGAAGGGTCTCAGGTTTGGAAAGGGAAGGATTTGGATTTCACATCTCATGTTATAGGATGGTTCTCATGTTTGGTTTTAGAAGCATTGAGATATCACATCTCATGCTATCTGAAGGGTCTCAGGTTTGGAAAGGGAAGGATTTGGATTTCACATATGTTATTGGATGGTTCTCAGGTTTGGTTTTAGATGCATTAAGATATCACATCTCATGCTATAGGAAGGGTCTCAGGTTTGGAATGGGAAGGAGTTGGATACACATCTCATGTTATAGGAAGGATCTCAGGTTTGGTATTAGAAGCATTGAGATATCACATCTCATGGTATAGGACGGGTCTCAGAATTGGAATGGGAAGGAGTTGGATATCACATCTCAAGCTATAGGAAGGGTCTCAGGATTGGAATGGGAAGGACTTGGATATCACATCTCATGTTATAGGAAGGGTCTCAGGTTTGGTATTAGAAGCATTGAGATATCACATCTCATGCTATAGGAAAGGTCTCAGGATTGGAATGGGACGGACTTGGATATCACATCTCATGTTATAGGAAGGGTCTCAGGTTTGGTATTAGAAGCATTGAGATATCACATCTCATGGTATAGGAAGGGTCTCAGAATTGGAATGGGAAGGAGTTGGATATCACATCTCATGCTAAAGGAAAGATCTCAGGTTTGGAAGGGGAAGGATTTGGATCTCACATCTCATGTTTTAGGACGGGTGACAGGTTTGGTATTAGAAGCATTGAGATATCACATCTCATGGTATAGGAAGGATCTCAGGATTGGAATGGGAAGGAGTTGGATATCACATCTCAAGCTATCTCAGGATTGGAATGGGAAGGAGTTTGATATCATATCTCATGCTATCGGAAGGGTCTCAGATTTGGAATGGGAAGGAGTTGGATATCACATCTCATGTTATAGGAAGGATCTCAGGTTTGGTATTAGAAGCATTGAGATATCACATCTCATGGTATAGGAAGGGTCTCAGGATTGGAATCGGAAGGAGTTGGATACCACATCTCATGCTATAGGAAGGGTCTCAGGTTTGGTATAAGCATTGAGATAGCCCATCTCATGCTATAGGAAGGGTCTCAGCATTGGAATCGGAAGGAGTTGTATTTGACATCTCATGCCATAGGAAGGGTCTCAGGTTTGGTATAAGCATTGAGATATCACATCTCTGCTATCGGAAGGGTCTCAGGATTGGAATGGGAAGGAGTTGGATATCACATCTCATGCTAAAGGGAGGGTCTCAGGTTTGGAAGGGGAAGGATTTGGATATCACATCTCATGTTATAGGAAGGATCTCAGGTTTGGTATTAGAAGCATTGAGATATCACATCTCATGCTATCGGAAGGATCTCAGGTTTGGTATTAGAGGCATTGAGATATCACATCTCATGCTATCAGAAGGGTCTCAGGATTGGAATGGAAAGGAGTCGGATATCACATCTCATGCTAAAGGGAGGGTCTCAGGTTTGGTATTGGAAGCATTGAGATATCACATCTCATGTTATAGGAAGAATCTCAGGTTTGGTATTAGAGGCATTGAGATATCACATCTCATGCTATCAGAAGGGTCTCAGGATTGGAATGGGAAGTAGTCGGATATCACATCTCATGCTAAAGGGAGGGTCTCAGGTTTGGTATTAGAAGCATTGAGATATCACATCTCATGTTATATGAAGAATCTCAGGTTTGGTATTAGAGGCATTGAGATATCACATCTCATGCTATAGGAAGGGTCTCAGGATTGGAATGGGAAGGAGTTGGATATCACAACTCATGCTAAAGGAAGGGTCTCAGTTTTGGTAGAAGCATTGAGATATCACATCTCATGGTATAGGAAGGGTCTCAGGATTGGAATGGGAAGGAGTTGGATATCACATTCATCCAATAGGAAGGATCTCAGGATTGGAATGGGAAGGATTTGGATGTCACATCTCTTGCTATAGGAAGGGTCTCAGGTTTTTTATTAGAAACATTGAGATATCACATCTCATGCTATAGGAAGGGTTTCAGGATTGGAATGGGAAGGAGTTGGATATCCCTTCTCATGCTATAGGAAGGGTCTCAGGTTGGAATGGGAAGGAGTTAGATATCACATCTCATGTTATAGGAAGGGTCTCAGTATTGGAATGGGAAGGATTTGGATATCACATCTCTTGCTATAGGAAGGGTCTCAGGTTTGGAAGGGGAAGGTTTTGGATATCATATCTCATGTTATAGGACGGGTCCCAGGTTTGGTATTAGAAGCTTTGAGATATCACATCTCATGCTAAAGGAAGGGACTCAGGTTTGATAGAAGCATCGAGATATCACATCTCATGCTATAGGAAGGGTCTCAGGATTGGAATGGGAAGGAGTTGGATATCACATCTCAAGCTATCTCAGGATTGGAATGGGAAGGAGTTTGATATCACATCTCAAGCTATAGGAAGGGTCTCAGGTTTGGAAGGGGAAGGATTTGGATCTCACATCTCATGTTTTAGGACGGGTCTCAGGTTTGGTATTAGAAGCATTGAGATATCACATCTCATGGTATAGGAAGGGTCTCAGGATTGGAATGGGAAGGAGTTGGATATCACATCTCAAGCTATCACAGGATTGGAATGGGAAGGAGTTTGATAGCACATCTCAAGCTATAGGAAGGGTCTCAGGTTTGGAAAGGGAAGGATTTGGATTTCACATCTCATGTTATAGGATGGTTCTCATGTTTGGTTTTAGAAGCATTGAGATATCACATCTCATGCTATCTGAAGGGTCTCAGGTTTGGAAAGGGAAGGATTTGGATTTCACATATGTTATTGGATGGTTCTCAGGTTTGGTTTTAGATGCATTAAGATATCACATCTCATGCTATAGGAAGGGTCTCAGGTTTGGAATGGGAAGGAGTTGGATACACATCTCATGTTATAGGAAGGATCTCAGGTTTGGTATTAGAAGCATTGAGATATCACATCTCATGGTATAGGACGGGTCTCAGAATTGGAATGGGAAGGAGTTGGATATCACATCTCAAGCTATAGGAAGGGTCTCAGGATTGGAATGGGAAGGACTTGGATATCACATCTCATGTTATAGGAAGGGTCTCAGGTTTGGTATTAGAAGCATTGAGATATCACATCTCATGCTATAGGAAAGGTCTCAGGATTGGAATGGGACGGACTTGGATATCACATCTCATGTTATAGGAAGGGTCTCAGGTTTGGTATTAGAAGCATTGAGATATCACATCTCATGGTATAGGAAGGGTCTCAGAATTGGAATGGGAAGGAGTTGGATATCACATCTCAAGCTATAGGAAGGGTCTCAGGATTGGAATGGGAAGGAGTTTGATATCACATCTCATGCCATGTATGGGTCTCAGGTTTTGTAGAAGCATTGGGATATCACATCTCATGCTATCGGAAGGGTATCAGGATTGGATTTGGAAGGCGTTGGATATCCCATCTCATGCTATAGGAAGGGTCTCAGGTTGGAATGGGAAGGAGTTGGATATCACATCTCATGTTATAGGAATGGTCTCAGGATTGGAATGGGAAGGACTTGGATATCACATTTCATGTTAGAGGTAGGATCTCAGGTTTGGTATTAGAGGCATTGAGATATCACATTTCATGCTATCAGAAGGATCTCAGGATTGGAATGGGAAGGAGTTGGATATCACATCTCATGCTAAAGGGAGGGTCTCAGGTTTGGAAGGGGAAGGATTTGGATATCACATCTCATGTTATAGGAAGGATCTCAGGTTTGGTATTAGAAGCATTGAGATATCACATCTCATGCTATCGGAAGGATCTCAGGTTTGGTATTAGAGGCATTGAGATATCACATCTCATGCTATCAGAAGGATCTCAGGATTGGAATGGGAAGGAGTCGGATATCACATCTCATGCTAAAGGGAGGGTCTCAGGTTTGGTATTAGAAGCATTGAGATATCACATCTCATGTTATAGGAAGAATCTCAGGTTTGGTATTAGAGGCATTGAGATATCACATCTCATGCTATCAGAAGGGTCTCAGGATTGGAATGGGTAGGAGTCGGATATCACATCTCATGCTAAAGGGAGGGTCTCAGGTTTGGTATTAGAAGCATTGAGATATCACATCTCATGTTATAGGAAGAATCTCAGGTTTGGTATTAGAGGCATAGAGATATCATATCTCATGCTATAGGAAGGGTCTCAGGATTGGAATTCGAAGGAGTCGGATATCACATCTCATGCTAAAGGGAGGGTCTCAGGTTTGGTATTAGAAGCATTGAGATATCACATCTTATGTTATAGGAAGAATCTCAGGTTTGGTATTAGAGGCATTGAGATATCATATCTCATGCTATAGGAAGGGTCTCAGGATTGGAATGGGAAGGAGTTGGATATCACATCTCATCCAATCGGAAGGATCTCAGGATTGGAATGGGAAGGATTTGGATGTCATATCTCTTGCTATAGGAAGGGTCTCAGGTTTTTTATTAGAAACATTGAGATATCACATCTCATGCTATAGGAAGGGTTTCAGGATTGGAATGGGAAGGATTTGTATATCACATCTCATGCTAAGGGAAGGGTCTCAGGTTTGGAAGGGGAAGGATTTGGATATCATATCTCATGTTATAGGACGGGTCCCAGGTTTGGTATTAGAAGCATTGAGATATCACATCTCATGGTATAGGAAGGGTCTCAGGATTAGAATGGGAAGGAGTTGGATATCCCTTCTCATGCTATAGGAATGGTCTCAGGTTGGAATGGGAAGGAGTAGGATATCCCTTCTCATGCTATAGGAAGGGTCTCAGGTTGGAATGGGAAGGAGTTGGATATCACATCTCATGCTATAGCTAGGGTCACAGGTTTGGTATAAGCATTGAGATATCCCATCTCATGCTATAGGAAGGGTCTCAGGTTTGGAATCGGAAGGAGTTGTATATGACATTTCATGCCATAGGAAGGGTCTCAGGTTTGGTATAAGCATTGAGATATCACATCTCTGCTATCGGAAGGGTCTCAGGATTGGAATGGGAAGGAGTTGGATATCCCATCTCATTATAGGAAGGGTCTCAGGTTTGGTATTAGAAGCATTGAGATATCACATCTCATGGTATAGGACGGGTCTCAGAATTGGAATGGGAAGGAGTTGGATATCACATCTCAAGCTATAGGAAGGGTCTCAGGATTGGAATGGGAAGGACTTGGATATCACATCTCATGTTATAGGAAGGGTCTCAGGTTTGGTATTAGAAGCATTGAGATATCACATCTCATGCTATAGGAAGGGTCTCAGGATTGGAATGGGACGGACTTGGATATCACATCTCATGTTATAGGAAGAGTCTCAGGTTTGGTATTAGAAGCATTGAGATATCACATCTCAAGCTATAGGAAGGGTCTCAGGATTGGAATGGGAAGGAGTTGGATATCACATCTCATGTTATAGGAAGGGTCTCAGGATTGGAATGGGAAGGACTTGGATATCACATTTCATGTTAGAGGTAGGATCTCAGGTTTGGTATTAGAGGCATTGAGATATCACATCTCATGCTATCAGAAGGGTCTCAGGATTGGAATGGGAAGGAGTCGGATATCACATCTCATGCTAAAGGGAGGGTCTCAGGTTTGGTATTAGAAGCATTGAGATATCACATCTCATGTTATAGGAAGAATCTCAGGTTTGGTATTAGAGGCATTGAGATATCACATCTCATGCTATCAGAAGGGTCTCAGGATTGGAATGGGAAGGAGTCGGATATCACATCTCATGCTAAAGGGAGGGTCTCAGGTTTGGTATTAGAAGCATTGAGATATCACATCTCATGTTATAGGAAGAATCTCAGGTTTGGTATTAGAGGCATTTAGATATCATACCTCATGCTATAGGAAGGGTCTCAGGATTGGAATGGGAAGGAGTTGGATATCACATCTCATCCAATAGGAAGGATCTCAGGATTGGAATGGGAAGGATTTGGATGTCACATCTCTTGCTATAGGAAGGGTCTCAGGTTTTTTATTAGAAACATTGACATATCACATCTCATGCTATAGGAAGGGTTTCAGGATTGGAATGGGAAGGATTTTTATATCACATCTCATGCTAAAGGAAGTGTCTCAGGTTTGGAAGGGGAAGGATTTGGATATCATATCTCATGTTATAGGAAGGGTCCCAGGTTTGGTATTAGAAGCATTGAGATATCACATCTCATGGTATAGGAAGGGTCTCAGGATTGGAATGGGAAGGAGTTGGATATCCCTTCTCATGCTATAGGAAGGGTCTCAGGTTGGAATGGGAAGGAGTTGGATATCACATCTCATGTTATAGGAAGGGTCTCAGGTTTTTTATTAGAAACATTGAGATATCACATCTCATGCTATAGGAAGGGTTTCAGGATTGGAATGGGAAGGATTTGGATATCACATCTCATGCTAAAGGAAGGGTCTCAGGTTTGGAAGGGGAAGGATTTGGATATCACATCTCTTGCTATAGGAAGGGTCTCAGGTTTTTTATTAGAAACATTGAGATATCACATCTCATGCTATAGGAAGGGTTTCAGGATTGGAATGGGAAGGATTTGGATATCACATCTCATGCTAAAGGAAGGGTCTCAGGTTTGGAAGGGGAAGGATTTGGATATCATATCTCATGTTATAGGACGGGTCCCAGGTTTGGTATTAGAAGCTTTGAGATATCACATCTCATGCTATAGGAAGGGTCTCAGGATTGGAATGGGAAGGAGTTGGATATCACATCTCATGCTAAAGGAAGGGACTCAGGTTTGATAGAAGCATTGAGATATCACATCTCATGCTATAGGAAGGGTCTCAGGATTGGAATGGGAAGGAGTTGGATATCACATCTCATGCCATAGGAAGGGTCTCAGGTTTGGTATAAGCATTGAGATATCACATCTCTGCTATCGGAAGGGTCTCAGGATAGGAATGGGAAGGACTTAGATATCACATCTCATGCTATAGGGAGGGTCTCAGTTTTGATATTAGAAGCATTGAGATATCACATTTCATGCTATCGGAAGGGTCTCAGGATTGGAATGGGAAGGAGTTGGATATCACATCTCAAGCTATCTCAGGATTGGAATGGGAAGGAGTTTGATATCACATCTCAAGCTATAGGAAGGGTCTCAGGTTTGGAAGGGGAAGGATTTGGATCTTCCATCTCATGTTTTAGGATGGGTCTCAGGTTTGGTATTAGAAGCATTGTGATATCACATATCATGCTATAGGAAGGGTCTCAGGATTGGAATGGGAAGGAGTTGGATATCACATCTCATGCTAAAGGAAAGATCTCAGGTTTGGAAGGGGAAGGATTTGGATCTCACATCTCATGTTTTAGGACGGGTGTCAGGTTTGGTATTAGAAGCATTGTGATATCACATCTCATGGTATAGGAAGGATCTCAGGATTGGAATGGGAAGGAGTTGGATATCACATCTCAAGCTATCTCAGGATTGGAATGGGAAGGAGTTTGATATCACATCTCATGCTATCGGAAGGGTCTCAGGTTTGGAATGGGAAGGAGTTGGATATCACATCTCATGTTATAGGAAGGATCTCAGGTTTGGTATTAGAAGCATTGAGATATCACATCTCATGCTATAGGAAGGGTCTCAGGATTGGAATCGGAAGGAGTTGGATACCACATCTCATGCTATAGGAAGGGTCTCAGGTTTGGAATCGGAAGGAGTTGTATTTGACATCTCATGCCATAGGAAGGGTCTCAGGTTTGGTATAAGCATTGAGATATCACATCTCTGCTATCGGAAGGGTCTCAGGATTGGAATGGGAAGGAGTTGGATATCACATCTCATGCTAAAGGGAGGGTCTCAGGTTTGGAAGGGGAAGGATTTGGATATCACATCTCATGTTATAGGAAGGATCTCAGGTTTGGTATTAGAAGCATTGAGATATCACATCTCATGCTATCGGAAGGATCTCAGGTTTGGTATTAGAGGCATTGAGATATCACATCTCATGCTATCAGAAGGGTCTCAGGATTGGAATGGAAAGGAGTCGGATATCACATCTCATACTAAAGGGAGGGTCTCAGGTCTGGTATTAGAAGCATTGAGATATCACATCTCATGTTATAGGAAGAATCTCAGGTTTGGTATTAGAGGCATTGAGATATCACATCTCATGCTATCAGAAGGGTCTCAGGATTGGAATGGGAAGCAGTCGGATATCACATCTCATGCTAAAGGGAGGGTCTCAGGTTTGGTATTAGAAGCATTGAGATATCACATCTCATGTTATAGGAAGAATCTCAGGTTTGGTGTTAGAGGCATTGAGATATCACATCTCATGCTATAGGAAGGGTCTCAGGATTGGAATGGGAAGGAGTTGGATATCACATCTCATGCTAAAGGAAGGGTCTCAGTTTTGGTAGAAGCATTGAGATATCACATCTCATGGTATAGGAAGGGTCTCAGGATTGGAATGGGAAGGAGTTGGATATCACATTCATCCAATAGGAAGGATCTCAGGATTGGAATGGGAAGGATTTGGATGTCACATCTCTTGCTATAGGAAGGGTCTCAGGTTTTTTATTAGAAACATTGAGATATCACATCTCATGCTATAGGAAGGGTTTCAGGATTGGAATGGGAAGGAGTTGGATATCCCTTCTCATGCTATAGGAAGGGTCTCAGTTTGGAATGGGAAGGAGTTGGATATCACATCTCATGTTATAAGAAGGGTCTCAGTATTGGAATGGGAAGGATTTGGATATCACATCTCTTGCTATAGGAAGGGTCTCAGGTTTTTTATTAGAAACATTGAGATATCACATCTCATGCTATAGGAAGGGTTTCAGGATTGGAATGGGAAGGATTTGGATATCACATCTCATGCTAAAGGAAGGGTCTCAGGTTTGGAAGGGGAAGGTTTTGGATATCATATCTCATGTTATAGGACGGGTCCCAGGTTTGGTATTAGAAGCTTTGAGATATCACATCTCATGCTAAAGGAAGGGACTCAGGTTTGATAGAAGCATTGAGATATCACATCTCATGCTATAGGAAGGGTCTCAGGATTGGAATGGGAAGGAGTTGGATATCACATCTCATGCCATAGGAAGGGTCTCAGGTTTGGTATAAGCATTGAGATATCACATCTCTGCTATCGGAAGGGTCTCAGGATAGGAATGGGAAGGACTTAGATATCACATCTCATGCTATAGGGAGTGTCTCAGTTTTGATATTAGAAGCATTGGGATATCACATTTCATGCTATCGGAAGGGTCTCAGGATTGGAATGGGAAGGAGTTGGATATCACATCTCAAGCTATCTCAGGATTGGAATGGGAAGGAGTTTGATATCACATCTCAAGCTATAGGAAGGGTCTCAGGTTTGGAAGGGGAAGGATTTGGATCTCACATCTCATGTTTTAGGACGGGTCTCAGGTTTGGTATTAGAAGCATTGAGATATCACATCTCATGGTATAGGAAGGGTCTCAGGATTGGAATGGGAAGGAGTTGGATTTCACATATGTTATTGGATGGTTCTCAGGTTTGGTTTTAGAAGCATTAAGATATCACATCTCATGCTATAGGAAGGGTCTCAGGTTTGGAATGGGAAGGAGTTGGATACACATCTCATGTTATAGGAAGGATCTCAGCATTGTGATAACACATATCATGCTATAGGAAGGGTCTCAGGATTGGAATGGGAAGGAGTTGGATATCACATCTCATGCTAAAGGAAAGATTTCAGGTTTGGAAGGGGAAGGATTTGGATCTCACATCTCATGTTTTAGGACGGGTGTCAGGTTTGGTATTAGAAGCATTGAGATATCACATCTCATGGTATAGGAAGGGTCTCAGGATTGGAATGGGAAGGAGTTGGATATCACATCTCAAGCTATCTCAGGATTGGAATGGGAAGGAGTTTGATATCACATCTCATGTTATCGGAAGGGTCTCAGGTTTGGAATGGGAAGGAGTTGGATATCACATCTCATGTTATAGGAAGGATCTCAGGTTTGGTATTAGAAGCATTGAGATATCACATCTCATGCTATAGGAAGGGTCTCAGGATTGGAATCGGAAGGAGTTGGATACCACATCTCTTGCTATAGGAAGGGTCTCAGGTTTGGTATAAGCATTGAGATATCCCATCTCATGCTATAGGAAGGGTCTCAGCATTGGAATCGGAAGGAGTTGTATTTGACATCTCATGCCATAGGAAGGGTCTCAGGTTTGGTATAAGCATTGAGATATCACATCTCTGCTATCGGAAGGGTCTCAGGATTGGAATGGGAAGGAGTTGGATATCACATCTCATGTTATAGGAAGGATCTCAGGTTTGGTATTAGAAGCATTGAGATATCACATCTCATGCTATCGGAAGGATCTCAGGTTTGGTATTATAGGCACTGAGATATCACATCTCATGCTATCAGAAGGGTCTCAGGATTGGAATGGGAAGGAGTCGGATATCACATCTCATGCTAAAGGGAGGGTCTCAGGTTTGGTATTAGAAGCATTGAGATATCACATCTCATGTTATAGGAAGAATCTCAGGTTTGGTATTAGAGGCATTGAGATATCACATCTCATGCTATAGGAAGGGTCTCAGGATTGGAATTGGGAAGGAGTTGGATATCACATCTCATGCTAAAGGAAGGGTCTCAGTTTTGGTAGAAGCATTGAGATATCACATCTCATGGTATAGGAAGGGTCTCAGGATTGGAATGGGAAGGAGTTGGATATCACATCTCATCCAATAGGAAGGATCTCAGGATTGGAATGGGAAGGATTTGGATGTCACATCTCTTGCTATAGGAAGGGTCTCAGGTTTTTTATTAGAAACATTGAGATATCACCTCTCATGCTATAGGAAGGGTTTCAGGATTGGAATGGGAAGGAGTTGGATATCCCTTCTCATGCTATAGGAAGGGTCTCAGGTTGAAATGGGAAGGAGTTGGATATCACACCTCATGTTATAGGAAGGGTCTCAGTATTGGAATGGGAAGGATTTGGATATCACATCTCTTGCTATAAGAAGGGTCTCAGGTTTTTTATTAGAAACATTGAGATATCACCTCTCATGCTATAGGAAGGGTTTCAGGATTGGAATGGGAAGGATTTGGATATCACATCTCATGCTAAAGGAAGGGTCTCAGATTTGGAAGGGGAAGGATTTGGATATCATATCTCATGTTATAGGACGGGTCCCAGCTTTGGTATTAGAAGCTTTGAGATATCACATCTCATGCTATAGGAAGGGTCTCAGGATTGGAATGGGAAGGAGTTGGATATCACATCTCATGCTAAAGGAAGGGACTCAGGTTTGATAGAAGCATTGAGATATCACATCTCATGCTATAGGAAGGGTCTCAGGATTGGAATGGGAAGGAGTTGGATATCAGATCTCATGCCATAGGAAGGGTCTCAGGTTTGGAAGGGGAAGGATTTGGATCTCACATCTCATGTTTTAGGACGGGTCTCAGGTTTGGTATTAGAAGCATTGAGATATCACATCTCATGGTATAGGAAGGGTCTCAGGATTGGAATGGGAAGGAGTTGGATATCACATCTCAAGCTATAGGAAGGGTCTCAGGTTTGGAAGGGGAAGGATTTGGATCTCACATCTCATGTTTTAGGACGGGTCTCAGGTTTGGTATTAGAAGCATTGAGATATCACATCTCATGGTATAGGAAGGGTCTCAGGATTGGAATGGGAAGGAGTTGGATATCACATCTCAAGCTATCACAGGATTGGAATGGGAAGGAGTTTGATAGCACATCTCAAGCTATAGGAAGGGTCTCAGGTTTGGAAAGGGAAGGATTTGGATTTCACATCTCATGTAATAGGATGGTTCTCATGTTTGGTTTTAGAAGCATTGGGATATCACACCACATGCTATCTGAAGGGTCTCAGGTTTGGAAAGGGAAGGATTTGGATTTTATATATGTTATTGGATGGTTCTCAGGTTTGGTTTTAGAAGCATTAAGATATCACATCTCATGCTATAGGAAGGGTCTCGGGATTGGAATGGGAAGGAGTTGGATATCACATCTCATGCTAAAGGGAGGGTCTCAGGTTTGGAAGGGGAAGGATTTGGATATCACATCTCATGTTATAGGAAGGATCTCAGGTTTGGTATTAGAAGCATTGAGATGTCACATCTCATGCTATCGGAAGGATCTCAGGTTTGGTATTATAGGCATTGAGATATCACATCTCATGCTATCAGAAGGGTCTAAGGATTGGAATGGGAAGGAGTCGGATATCACATCTCATGCTAAAGGGAGGGTCTCAGGTTTGGTATTAGAAGCATTGAGATATCACATCTCATGTTATAGGAAGAATCTCAGGTTTGGTATTAGAGGCATTGAGATATCACATCTCATGCTATAGGAAGGGTCTCAGGATTGGAATGGGAAGGAGTTGGATATCACATCTCATGCTAAAGGAAGGGTCTCAGTTTTGGTAGAAGCATTGAGATATCACATCTCATGGTATAGGAAGGGTCTCAGGATTGGAATGGGAAGGAGTTGGATATCACATCTCATCCAATAGGAAGGATCTCAGGATTGGAATGGGAAGGATTTGGATGTCACATCTCTTGCTATAGGAAGGGTCTCAGGTTTTTTTATTAGAAACATTGAGATATCACATCTCATGCTATAGGAAGGGTTTCAGGATTGGAATGGGAAGGAGTTGGATATCCCTTCTCATGCTATAGGAAGGGTCTCAGGTTGAAATGGGAAGGAGTTGGATATCACATCTCATGTTATAGGAAGGGTCTCAGTATTGGAATGGGAAGGATTTGGATATCACATCTCTTGCTATAGGAAGGGTCTCAGGTTTTTTATTAGAAACATTGAGATATCACATCTCATGCTATAGGAAGGGTTTCAGGATTGGAATGGGAAGGATTTGGATATCACATCTCATGCTAAAGGAAGGGTCTCAGATTTGGAAGGGGAAGGATTTGGATATCAAATCTCATGTTATAGGACGGGTCCCAGGTTTGGTATTAGAAGCTTTGAGATATCACATCTCATGCTATAGGAAGGGTCTCAGGATTGGAATGGGAAGGAGTTGGATATCACATCTCATGCTAAAGGAAGGGACTAAGGTTTGATAGAAGCATTGAGAAATCACATCTCATGCTATAGGAAGGGTCTCAGGATTGGAATGGGAAGGAGTTGGATATCACATCTCATGCCATAGGAAGGGTCTCAGGTTTGGTATAAGCATTGAGATATCACATCTCTGCTATCGGAAGGGTCTCAGGATTGGAATGGGAAGGAGTTGGATATCACATCTCAAGCTATAGGAAGGGTCTCAGGTTTGGAAGGGGAAGGATTTGGATCTCACATCTCATGTTTTAGGACGGGTCTCAGGTTTGGTATTAGAAGCATTGAGATGTCACATCTCATGGTATAGGAAGGGTCTCAGGATTGGAATGGGAAGGAGTTGGATATCACATCTCAAGCTATCACAGGATTAGAATGGGAAGGAGTTTGATAGCACATCTCAAGCTATAGGAAGGGTCTCAGGTTTGGAAAGGGAAGGATTTGGATTTCACATCTCATGTAATAGGATGGTTCTCATGTTTGGTTTTAGAAGCATTGGGATATCACACCACATGCTATCTGAAGGGTCTCAGGTTTGGAAAGGGAAGGATTTGGATTTCACATATGTTATTGGATGGTTCTCAGGTTTGGTTTTAGAAGCATTAAGATATCACATCTCATGCTATAGGAAGGGTCTCAGGTTTGGAATCGGAAGGAGTTGTATTTGACATCTCATGCCATAGGAAGGGTCTCAGGTTTGGTATAAGCATTGAGATATCACATCTCTGCTATCGGAAGGGTCTCAGGATTGGAATGGGAAGGAGTTGGATATCACATCTCATGCTAAAGGGAGGGTCTCAGGTTTTTTATTAGAAACATTGAGATATCACATCTCATGCTATAGGAAGGGTTTCAGGATTGGAATGGGAAGGATTTGGATATCACATCTCATGCTAAAGGAAGGGTCTCAGGTTTGGAAGGGGAAGGATTTGGATATCACATCTCATGTTATAGGAAGGGTGTCAGAATTGGAATGGCAAGGAGTTGGATATCACATCTCATGTTATAGGAAGGATCTCAGGTTTGGTATTAGAAGCATTGAGATATCACATCTCATGCTATAGGAGGAGTCTCAGTATTGGAATGGGAAGGAGTTGGATATCACGTCTCATGTTATAGGAAGGGTCTCAGAATTGGAATGGCAAGGAGTTGGATATCACATCTCATGTTATAGGAAGGATCTTAGGTTTGGTATTAGAAGCATTGAGATATCACATCTCATGCTATCGGAAGGATCTCAGGTTTGGTATTAGAGGCATTGAGATATCACATCTCATGCTATCAGAAGGGTCTCAGGATTGGAATGGGAAGGAGTCGGATATCACATCTCATGCTAAAGGGAGGGTCTCAGGTTTGGTATTAGAAGCATTGAGATATCACATCTCATGTTATAGGAAGAATCTCAGGTTTGGTATTAGAGGCATTGAGATATCACATCTCATGCTATAGGAAGGGTCTCAGGATTGGAATGGGAAGGAGTTGGATATCACATCTCATGCTAAAAGAAGGGTCTTAGTTTTGGTAGAAGCATTGAGATATCACATCTCATGGTATAGGAAGGGTCTCAGGATTGGAATGGGAAGGAGTTGGATATCACATCTCATCCAATAGGAAGGATCTCAGGATTGGAATGGGAAGGATTTGGTTGTCACATCTCTTGCTATAGGAAGGGTCTCAGTTTTTTTTATTAGACATTGAGATATCACATCTCATGCTATAGGAAGGGTTTCAGGATTGGAACGGGAAGGAGTTGGATATCCCTTCTCATGCTATAGGAAGGGTCTCAGGTTGGAATGGGAAGGAGTTGGATATCACATCTCTTGCTATAGGAAGGGTCTCAGGTTTTTTATTAGAAACATTGAGATATCACATCTCATGCTATAGGAAGGGTTTCAGGATTGGAATGGGAAGGATTTGGATATCACATCTCATGCTAAAGGAAGGGTCTCAGGTTTGGAAGGGGAAGGAATTGGATATCACATCTCATGTTATAGGACGGGTCCCAGGTTTGGTATTAGAAGCTTTGAGATGTCACATCTCATGCTATAGGAAGGGTCTCAGGATTGGAATGGGAAGGAGTTGGATATCACATCTCATGCTAAAGGAAGGGACTCAGGTTTGATAGAAGCATTGAGATATCACATCTCATGCTATAGGAAGGGTCTCAGGATTGGAATGGGAAGGAGTTGGATATCACATCTCATGCCATAGGAAGGGTCTCAGGTTTGGTATAAGCATTGAGATATCACATCTCTTCTATCGGAAGGGTCTCAGGATAGGAATGGAAAGGACTTAGACATCACATCTCATGCTATAGGGAGGGTCTCAGTTTTGATATTAGAAGCATTGAGATATCACATTTCATGCTATCGGAAGGGTCTCAGGATTGGAATGGGAAGGAGTTGGATATCACATCTCAAGCTATCTCAGGATTGGAATGGGAAGGAGTTTGATATCACATCTCAAGCTATAGGAAGGGTCTCAGGTTTGGAAGGGGAAGGATTTGGATCTCACATCTCATGTTTTAGGACGGGTCTCAGGTTTGGTATTAGAAGCATTGAGATATCACATCTCATGGTACAGGAAGGGTCTCAGGATTGGAATGGGAAGGAGTTGGATATCACATCTCAAGCTATCACAGGATTGGAATGGGAAGGAGTTTGATATCACATCTCAAGCTATAGGAAGGGTCTCAGGTTTCGAAAGGGAAGGATTTGGATTTCACATCTCATGTTATAGGATGGTTCTCATGTTTGGTTTTAGAAGCATTGAGATATCACATCTCATGCTATCGGAAGGGTCTCAGAATTGGAATGGGAAGGAGTTGGATATCACATCTCAAGCTATCTCAGGATTGGAATGGGAAGGAGTTTGATATCACATCTCATGCTATCGGAAGGGTCTCAGGTTTGGAATGGGAAGGAATTGGATATCACATCTCATGTTATAGGAAGGATCTCAGGTTTGGTATTAGAAGCATTGAGATATCCCATTCCAAACCTGAGACCCTTCCTATAGCATGAGATGTGACATCTCAAAGCTTCTAATACCAAACCTGGGACCCGTCCTATAACATGAGATATGATATCCAATTCCTTCCCCTTCCAAACCTGAGACCCTTCCTTTAGCATGAGATGTGATATCCAAATCCTTCCCATTCCAATCCTGAAACCCTTCCTATAGCATGAGATGTGATATCTCAATGTTTCTAATAAAAAACCTGAGACCCTTCCTATAGCAAGAGATGTGATATCCAACTCCTTCCCATTCCAACCTGAGACCCTTCCTATAGCATGAGAAGGGATATCCAACTCCTTCCCATTCCAATCCTGAAACCCTTCCTATAGCATGAGATGTGATATCTCAATGTTTCTAATAAAAAACCTGAGACCCTTCCTATAGCAAGAGATGTGACATCCAAATCCTTCCCATTCCAATCCTGAGATCCTTCCTATTGGATGAGATGTGATATCCAACTCCTTCCTGTTAAGACGGATTTCTGAACTCTGTCCTGGTGGCGCAGAAGTTCAGAAGGCCAACCTAATTACTTGGAACAGGGTAACCTCTGGACGAGCCAGACCAATCAAGGTAGCGATCGCGGCGGTCAAGACTAGGTCTCAAGAGGGGTGAGGGTGACTGAAAGCCCGCAATGAGCACACAAAGCAAGAGCGCTTACAAACTACTCCAAACAGTTGTTATATCAAAAATAGATACACATTTATTTTAAGGCCTTTAAAACAATGACCGTAGCGAGAAAATCACAATATCACAATACTAAACCAACACATACCATATCAACACAATATATATACAAATACAACAGTCGCTAGCGTTATAAGCACGAAATGTGTAGTCCACCTGAAAGGGAAGGAAAACAGGCAGTGCGATAACGCTTTAGACTCAGTTCGCCTTCAGAGGCACCTAACTAGATGGAAGTCCGAGCCCTGCGAAGAGTGGAGCCTTGTGCTCAAAGTACCTGCCACGCCGGTGCCAACGGGCAAAAGGAGAAGCTCTTCGGAGGAAGTCAGGCAGTTCGGGTTAGTGCACAACAGAAGGAGAACAGGTTCCGCGACTCAAGCGCAGCCTCCACAGCGAGCAGAAGCAGAGCGCGAGGGCGGACAAAAGGGTGCTGTTTTTACACAGCGGGGAAAAGCAATGGGCTACTGCAGGAGGGCGACCAGATCCTAGCTATACTACTCACCGGTCCCCGAAGCAAGCAGACCCAGGCTTCTCCACGTTAGTTTCAGCAGCTGGCAGGTTCAGAAGAGTCGGGAAATGCCTCGTCGTCGTGTAGAGCAAAAAGACGTCCCAATCGAAGAAACCTGCACAGTTTTGTCACCACCGCAGGGCAACGGAGCGGCCGTGTGTATTCGAGCCAAATGTACACTCCTCCCTTCAGACTTGGGAACGCCAAGTGTACGAAGCGTGGGAGAGTGACAAGGACTCGGAATACAACACAACCTGGCGGCGGTTACAGAGCAGGACTCCCTTGTAAGCTGGTCAGTCAACTGGATGGCCCAGAGACACTTCCGAAGGCTTACTTGGCAGGAGTTGATGAAGTCGCCGGGAATAGCTGTTCCTGCTATTCCAAAGGTCGAAGCACCAGTACAGGCCTTCTGGTTCGATCAAAGGAGGAAAGGGTTTCACAGGACGACAGCAGTGCAAAGGAGGATTCCTTTAGCGGGTCACCAGCGATTCCTCGGTCCAGCCTCGTGGTTGCAGGATACTTGGCTCCTGTATTCCTTCGTTCGTGAGAACTCAGGAGATCGACATGGTAGTGGTGTTTCCAGCCCCCTCTTATCCACGGTTCCCTTCGCGCCAAAACGGAGGGGAGCCAATGGGAGATCCGCTCATCAACACACATACCATACGTGGACCAATCACGGACCACGGTGGTCCCAGGCATTCACACCACCCTAGACTCTCTGGCACCCAGGATGTGTATTGGGACCAGACATCCCAGCCCACACCCTGGAGGCACCCAAAAGACATGTAGAAGCCCGCGAAAGCAACCACGTTTCGCGGGAAAGTACATGCCCAAATAAGGAAGGCCCCGGGTCGCTCGACCTGGGGAAGGTGAAGGGAGCAAGACGGTCAGTGGACAGGACAAAGGAGCCTCGTGGTCTGGCCATTTTGGGAGCCAGGCCACCATTTTGGGTTCAGTGCGAAAAACGTGCTCAGAACGCCAAAAGGAGCTCAAAATAAACAAAACGATCGCTGCCACCATTCCAGTCCCTGAATGACTTGCACCGATCAAAATACCATCCTAAAAGAGTATCTAGGGCCTGTAGAAGGCTAAAGACCCAAGAGAGCTGTAACTTAGCTTACAGTGCCCTCTTGTGTCATGTTGCGCGAAAGCCGCAACATGATAAAAGAAACTACGGGAAACAGCGTTCCCCGGTGCTGACTGTCTTAAGGGCATGTCAGTTTCCCCGTAAGAAAAGAGCGAAAGCCCAGAGGAGTGCGGCAGAAGGCTGCACTTCTCTGGCAAAGTCAAGAACAAGGTGAAAACAACAGCAAAAAGTTTAGGGGTTGCCACATGGAAGGAAAATTACCTACAATTATGAAATCTTTCCTAACACTCGCCCCTCCCAGACTATGGACAGGGGGAACTAATCCACCCCTGGATGAGTCTCTTGTTCAGGTCGGTTAAACATTCTGGACAACCCATCAGCATTGCTATGTTGGACACCTGGCCTATGCTCAATAGTGAAGTCGAAGCCTTGTAGACTTATGGACCACCTAAGCAACTTTGGATTCTCCCCCTTCATGTTCATTAGCCACTTTAACGGCTTATGGTCAGTTTGCACAGTGAAGTGGGTCCCATAGAGGTAGGGCCTCAGCTTCCTTAGGGCCCACACAACAGAGAAACATTCTTTCTCTACCGTGGACCATCTGAGCTCTCTGTCCTTAAGCTGGCGACTAATAAAACCGATAGGGTGTTCCTTACCCTTCTCATCTACTTGTGATAGTACAGCTCCTATCCCAGTGTCAGAGGCGTCTGTCTGCACGATAAAAAGTCTTTGATAATCCGGGGCCCTGAGGACAGGGGCCTGGCACATGGAGTCTTTTAAGCCATTGAAGGCCTTCTCACACTCGTCGGTCCAAGTTACCTTCTTGGGCTTCTTCGGAGTTGTGAGGGCAGTCAGAGGGGCAGCTATGGTGCCATAGTCTGCCACAAAATTGCGGTAATACCCCGTGAGTCCTAAGAAGGCTCTCACTTGGGTTTGCGTAGTGGGGGTATGCCAGTCTTGTACTGCTTGTACTTTACTGGGTAGAGGCTGTATCCTCCCTCCACCTACTTCATGTCCAAGGTAAACCACTGAGCCTTGTCCAATCTGGCATTTACTAGCCTTTATGGTCAAGTGGGCTTTCTGAAGAGCCTGGAGCACAATCCCGAGGTGTTTCACATGGTCTTCCCAGGTGGCACTGAAAACTGCTATATCGTCCAGATATGCAAGACAGAATTCGTTCAACCCATTCAACACATGATTCACAAGCCTCTGGAAAGTGGCAGGTGCATTCTTCAACCCGAACGGCATTACCCGGAATTGGTAAAGGCCGTCTGGAGTAGAAAATGCTGTCTTCTCCTTGGCATGTTCTGCTAAAGCTATTTGCCAATAGCCAGCAGTGAGGTCAAACGTGCTGAGGTACTTGGAGGCACCCAAAGTATCCACCAGCTCATCTGTTCGAGGCAAGGGGTGTGCATCTGTCTTGGTGACAGCATTCAGAGCCCTGTAATCCACGCAGAACCTCAATTCAGAAGTGCCTGCCTTTGGAACCAACACCACAGGACTGGACCAAGGACTACTAGAGGGTTCAATCACCCCAAGGTCTAACATCTTGTTGACCTCGGTCTTAATATAAGACCGTACTTTATCTGACATCCTGTATCCCCTACTTTTGGTAGGTACACTGTCTCCTGTGTCAATGTTATGTTTGCACCAAGGTGTCAAACCAGGGGACTGTGAAAACAGGGGGGAAAACTGCCTAAGCAAACTTTTCACCTCAGCCTGCTGATCAGAAGTCAGGTGAGGGGCCACTCGGACACCCTCAAAGGAGCTATCTGAAGGACCGCTTTGGAACAGGTCGGGAAGAGGTTCAGACTCCTCTTCCTCAACGTCTGAAGCCAGTAGCAGTGCTGCGATTTCGACTCTTGGGACGAAAGCCTTCAGCCTATTCACGTGAAACACTTTTGGAGCCTGTCCAGGCCTTCCAAGGTCCACTAAATAGTTAACCTCACCCAGGGGCTCCACCACTGTGTAAGGGCCTGACCATTTGTCCTGTAAAGCGCGAGGCCTTATTGGATTCATGATCAGGACTTGCTGACCAGGTGTAAAGTTGATGAGGGAAGCTTTCTGGTCGTACCAATGTTTCACCAGCGCTTGCCCTGCCTTCAATTTATCACTAGCCAAGCCCATCAGAAGTACCATCCGTTTTCTGAGCCCTAGCACATAATCAACTAGATTGGTAGTAACAGGGGGAGTGGGCATCTCCCATCCCTCTTTGACCATGGCTAAGGGTCCCCGTACGGGATGACCGAACAGAAGTTCGAAGGGGCTGAAGCCAACACCCTCCTGTGGTACCTCTCGGTAGGCAAACAGTAAGCATGGTAACAGAAGATCCCATTTTCTTCTCTGAGGCTCCTCCAGAGCCCCAATCATGCTCTTTAACGTTCTGTTGAAACGTTCCACCAGACCATTGGTCTGGGGGTGCTATGCAGAAGAGAACTTGTAGGTGACCCCACATTCTTTCCACATAGCCTGCATATATTTCGACATAAAGTTGCTGCCACGATCCGACACAACTTCTTAAGGGAAGCCAACCCTAGTAAATATGCCGAGTAAAGCTTTTGCAACTGACTTGGCAGTTACAGTTTTCAATGGGATGGCCTCAGGATACCTGGTTGCATGGTCGACCAGCACCAGGATAAACCTATTGCCCGAGGATGTTTGCGGGTCAAGGGGACCAACGATGTCGATCCCTACCCTTTCAAATGGTACCCCCACAACTGGGAGCGGTACCAACGGAGCTTGGATTGTCGCGCCAACCTTACCAGACAACTGGCAGGAGGCACAACTCCTGCAGTGACTTTCTACTTGCACCCCCATCTTGGGCCAGTAGAAGTGCATGGATAACCTTTGCTTGGTCCTCTTCATACCAAGGTGACCAGCAAGGGGAACTTCATGCGCCAACTGCAGGAGGAAGGGCCTAACAGCAAGGGGAACCACCAACCTCCTATGGTCTCCTTCTGTAGACTCTGTGGGCTAACTATACAGGAGTCCACCTTCCCAATAAATCCTATGCTTCCCAGGAGGTTCACCCTCAAGCTGGGAGCAGGCCTGTCTCCTTAGGCCTTCCAGAGATGGGCACTCACGTTGGCCTTTACTGAATTCGTCCCTATCAGGACCTCCTTCAACTAACAAGTCTTTTAGTTCAGGATGATCGTTGGGGTCGAATACTTCAGGCATCGCCACCTCCTCGTCAGGCCCGGGCGATTGACCAACTTCCTCCACCGCAGTGGTAGGCGAGCTCGGGGGAATATTCTCTTTCCCTCGTTTTGACTTGTAGACTCCTTTCGCCTTGGGTTTCCCCTTTGGCTGGGGCGGCGTATTGGACTTGGCCAATGCTGCCCGTGCTTGAGACCGTGTGTAGGGTCTTTCGGCAGTGTCTCCTACGAGCCCTAAAGCTCTGAGATCATTACCCAACAAGACCTTTCCCGGGACATTTCTCTGAATGCTCACTGGAATCCTGACTGCTGTACCATTTAAATAAGATTTACAGGTATTACTGGAAACATACGGAGGGGGCCGTCAGCCAACTTAGTGGGCATCAGAGTAGCTCTGGCAACTTCCTCTGAGTCTACCAAGGTAGAATCCACTACAGTGCGACTGCACCCACTATCCCTAAGAGCTGGAGTATCCACTCCATTGATCAGCACACTGTCTTTAAAGTAGTGCTTGGTATTATCCGGAATCCTAGCATAAGCCTCTGCGACTTTAGGCTCCCAGGAACCCAGGGACACTAAAACTACCTCAGCCTCTATTCCGCTGGGAAATGAGTCTGAGGAGAAGGATGCTCCTGTAATCTCTTCTTCCTCGTAGGAGGAGAAGGCCAGATTAGCGGAGTGGACCCCCAAAGGTCTAACCTTACAACGGGGATCCCCCTTCACGTGGTCAGTTGCTCCACAAGAAAAACAAGCCCCAGTGGGTCTGTTTACGTAGGGAGGCTTATTGTAACCAGAGTTCTGTTTCGGAGGCAGACCTCCACTGCCCTGTGAGTTCTCTTGTGTCTTACCCTTGTTTTTCTTTTTGTGGCCCTTGTGGGAAGAAGATTTAGCAGATTCCCCACCCTCCATATCTTTGGACTTTTTCCCTTCCTCCTGCTTACCAGGATGAGTTTTGTCCTTATGGGACACTCGATGTGACACCCATAAGTCTGCTGCAATGGACAGCTTCTTAGGATCTATCTCCTTCGAATCGGCCAAATGCTGCTTAAGCTCGGGGGAAGAAGAAGCAAAAATATGTTCCAGCATGACAAGATTTATCATGCCTTCGAAGGTAGAAACCTTATAACCTTCGACCCAGCCAGTTAAGTTTTTCAAAGATTCAGCGACATAAGATACCCAAGTACCACCTTCCTTTTTCTTATACTCTCGAAAACGCTTTAAATATTGGGCCGGAGTCTTCCCAAACTTTAAAATGAGAGTTTGCTTTAACATTGCGAAATCAGCTCGCTCAGCCTTCGACATTTCCATAATGGCACTACAGCCAGAATGGGGCAGTCTACTGAGCAACCACGCAATCTTATCAGCATTGTCAACTTCTTGAACTTCGCATGCATACTCAAACGCATTCAGCCAGTCCATAATGTCATTCCTTTCTTCAAACACACTGAGCAGATCTTTCGGAAACCGTGGATGAGAGGAAGCCCCAGACCCATGTCCAGGACCCTTGGACCCATTTGCAACCTGAAGCTTGGCCAGTTCCAACTGGTGATCCCTGTCTTTTTGTTTTTCTGCCTGTTCGATTTTTAGTTTGGCTATGCTGAATTCAAGCTCCTGCTGCCTAAACCGCAGCTCTTGCTTCTTGAATTCAAGCATACCCTCCCCATCAACACTGGCAGAGGAAACATTAGACATCTCGTCCTCCCTGTCCTCGTGGTCGCGATGGATCAGTGCAGCGGCAGAACCGTCGGTTCTACCAGTGAGAGCAGCCCCACCACCTTCTGCACTGTCCTCAGAAGTTATAGCGTCAAGCTGCACTTCTTGCCACGCCACAATTCTTTGGATCATTTCCAATTTCGTGCCTTGAGAGGAAACACCTCTCTCCGCACACATCTTCTTCAATGTTTCTGATTTGGAAGCATTTAAAGTTAACAAGGTATTTGTTTCCATACTGTTTGATAGGACTATGGCCTTTTTAAAGTTATACTACAACAATTCACTACGTGTACTGGTTGGAATAACCTGAAATGCCTTAGTTCGTGCGCAACACTGGATACCTTCAGTCGTATCCCACTGCTGTACACCAATTTGTTAAGACGGATTTCTGAACTCTGTCCTGGTGGCGCAGAAGTTCAGAAGGCCAACCTAATTACTTGGAACAGGGTAACCTCTGGACGAGCCAGACCAATCAAGGTAGCGATCGCGGCGGTCAAGACTAGGTCTCAAGAGGGGTGAGGGTGACTGAAAGCCCGCAATGAGCACACAAAGCAAGAGCGCTTACAAACTACTCCAAACAGTTGTTATATCAAAAATAGATACACATTTATTTTAAGGCCTTTAAAACAATGACCGTAGCGAGAAAATCACAATATCACAATACTAAACCAACACATACCATATCAACACAATATATATACAAATACAACAGTCGCTAGCGTTATAAGCACGAAATGTGTAGTCCACCTGAAAGGGAAGGAAAACAGGCAGTGCGATAACGCTTTAGACTCACTAGATGGAAGTCCGAGCCCTGTGAAGAGTGGAGCCTTGTGCTCAAAGTACCTGCCACGCCGGTGCAACGGGCAAAAGGAGAAGCTCTTCGGAGGAAGTCAGGCAGTTCGGGTTAGTGCACAACAGAAGGAGAACAGGTTCCGCGACTCAAGCGCAGCCTCCACAGCGAGCAGAAGCAGAGCGCGAGGGCGGACAAAAGGGTGCTGTTTTTACACAGCGGGGAAAAGCAATGGGCTACTGCAGGAGGGCGACCAGATCCTAGCTATACTACTCACCGGTCCCCGAAGCAAGCAGACCCAGGCTTCTCCACGTTAGTTTCAGCAGCTGGCAGGTTCAGAAGAGTCGGGAAATGCCTCGTCGTCGTGTAGAGCAACGTCCCAATCGAAGAAACCTGCACAGTTTTGTCACCACCGCAGGGCAACAGAGCGGCCGTGTGTATTTGAGCCAAATGTACACTCCTCCCTTCAGACTTGGGAACGCCAAGTGTACGAAGCGTGGGAGAGTGACAAGGACTCGGAATACAACACAACCTGGCGGCGGTTACAGAGCAGGACTCCCTTGTAAGCTGGTCAGTCAACTGGATGGCCCAGAGACACTTCCAAAGGCTTACTTGGCAGGAGTTGATGAAGTCGCCGGGAATAGCTGTTCCTGCTATTCCAAAGGTCGAAACACCAGTACAGGCCTTCTGGTTCGATCAAAGGAGGAAAGGGTTTCACAGGACGACAGCAGTGCAAAGGAGGATTCCTTCAGCGGGTCACCAGCGATTCCTCGGTCCAGCCTCGTGGTTGCAGGATACTTGGCTCCTGTATTCCTTCGTTCGTGAGAACTCAGGAGATCGACATGGTAGTGGTGTTTCCAGCCCCCTCTTATCCACGGTTCCCTTCGCGCCAAAACGGAGGGGAGCCAATGGGAGATCCGCTCATCAACACACATACCATACGTGGACCAATCACGGACCACGGTGGTCCCAGGCATTCACACCACCCTAGACTCTCTGGCACCCAGGATGTGTATTGGGACCAGACATCCCAGCCCACACCCTGGAGGCACCCAAAAGACATGTAGAAGCCCGCGAAAGCAACCACGTTTCGCGGGAAAGTACATGCCCAAATAAGGAAGGCCCCGGGTCGCTCGACCTGGGGAAGGTGAAGGGAGCAAGACGGTCAGTGGACAGGACAAAGGAGCCTCGTGGTCTGGCCATTTTGGGAGCCAGGCCACCATTTTGGGTTCAGTGCGAAAAACGTGCTCAGAACGCCAAAAGGAGCTCAAAATAAACAAAACGATCGCTGCCACCATTCCAGTCCCTGAATGACTTGCACCGATCAAAATACCATCCTAAAAGAGTATCTAGGGCCTGTAGAAGGCTAGAGACCCAAGAGAGCTGTAACTTAGCTTACAGTGCCCTCTTGTGTCATGTTGCGCGAAAGCCGCAACATGATAAAAGAAACTACGGGAAACAGCGTTCCCCGGTACTGACTGTCTTAAGGGCATGTCAGTTTCCCCGTAAGAAAAGAGCGAAAGCCCAGAGGAGTGCGGCAGAAGGCTGCACTTCTCTGGCAAAGTCAAGAACAAGGTGAAAACAACAGCAAAAAGTTTAGGGGTTGCCACATGGAAGGAAAATTACCTACAATTATGAAATCTTTCCTAACAATTCCCATTCCATTCCTGAGACCCTTCCTATACCATGAGATGTGATATCTCAATGCTTCTACCAAAACTAAGACCCTTCCTTTAGCATGAGATGTGATATCCAACTCCTTCCCATTCCAATCCTGAGACCCTTCCTATAGCATGAGATGTGATATCTCAATGCCTCTAATACCAAACCTGAGATTCTTCCTATAACATGAGATGTGATATCTCAATGCTTCTAATACCAAACCTGAGACCCTCCCTTTAGCATGAGATGTGATATCCGACTCCTTCCCATTCCAATCCTGAGACCCTTCTGATAGCATGAGATGTGATATCTCAATGCCTCTAATACCAAACCTGAGATCCTTCCGATAGCATGAGATGTGATATCTCAATGCTTCTAATACCAAACCTGAGATCCTTCCTATAACATGAGATGTGATAGCCAACTCCTTGCCATTCCAATTCTGAGACCCTTCCTATAACATGAGACGTGATATCCAACTCCTTCCCATTCCAATACTGAGACTCCTCCTATAGCATGAGATGTGATATCTCAATGCTTCTAATACCAAACCTGAGATCCTTCCTATAACATGAGATGTGATATCCAACTCCTTGCCATTCCAATTCTGAGACCCTTCCTATAACATGAGATGTGATATCCAAATCCTTCCCCTTCCAAACCTGAGACCCTTCCGTTAGCATGAGATGTGATATCCAAATCCTTCCCATTCCAATCCTGAAACCCTTCCTATAGCATGAGATGTGATATCCCAATGTTTCTAATAAAAAACCTGAGACCCTCCCTTTAGCATGAGATGTGATATCCAACTCCTTCCCATTCCAATCCTGAGACCCTCCCGTTAGCAGAGATGTGATATCTCAATGCTTATACCAAATATGAGACCCTTCCTATGGCATGAGATGTCAAATACAACTCCTTCCGATTCCAAACCTGAGACCCTTCCTATAGCATGAGATGTGATATCTTAATGCTTCTAAAACCAAACCTGAGAACCATCCAATAACATATGTGAAATCCAAATCCTTCCCTTTCCAAACCTGAGACCCTTCAGATAGCATGTGGTGTGATATCCCAATGCTTCTAAAACCAAACATGAGAACCATCCTATTACATGAGATGTGAAATCCAAATCCTTCCCTTTCCAAACCTGAGACCCTTCCTATAGCTTGAGATGTGCTATCAAACTCCTTCCCATTCCAATCCTGTGATAGCTTGAGATGTGATATCCAATTCCTTCCCATTCCAATCCTGAGACCCTTCCTATACCATGAGATGTGATATCTCAATGCTTCTAATACCAAACCTGAGACCCGTCCTAAAACATGAGATGTGAGATCCAAATCCTTCCCCTTCCAATCCTGAGACCCTTCCGATAGCATGAAATGTGATATCCCAAAGCTTCTAATATCAAAACTGAGACACTCCCTATAGCATGAGATGTGATATCTAAGTCCTTCCTATTCCTATCCTGAGACCCTTCCGATAGCAGAGATGTGATATCTCAATGCTTATACCAAACCTGAGACCCTTCCTATGGCATGAGATGTGATATCCAACTCCTTCCCATTCCAATTGAGACCCTTCCTATAACATGAGATGTGATATCTATATGCTTCTAATACCAAACCTGAGCCCCTTCCTATGGCATGAGATGTGATATCCAACTCCTTCCCATTCCAATCCTGAGACCCTTCCTATAGCATGAGATGTGATATCTCAATGCTTCTATCAAACCTGAGTCCCTTCCTATAGCTTGAGATGTGCTATCAAACTCCTTCCCATTCCAATCCTGTGATAGCTTGAGATGTGATATCCAACTCCTTCCCATTCCAATCCTGAGACCCTTCCTATACCATGAGATGTGATATCTCAATGCTTCTAATACCAAACCTGAGACCCGTCCTAAAACATGAGATGTGAGATCCAAATCCTTCCCCTTCCAAACCTGAGACCCTTCCTATAGCTTGAGATGTGATATCCAACTCCTTCCCATTCCAATCCTGAGACCCTTCCGATAGCAGAGATGTGATATCTCAATGCTTATACCAAACCTGAGACCCTTCCTATGGCATGAGATGTAATATCCAACTCCTTCCCATTCCAATCCTGAGACCCTTCCTATAGCATGAGATGTGATATCTCAATGCTTCTATCAAACCTGAGTCCCTTCCTTTAGCATGAGATGTGATATCCAACTCCTTCCCATTCCAATCCTGAGACCCTTCCTATAGCATGAGATGTGATATCTCAAAGCTTCTAATACTAAACCTGGGACCCGTCCTATAACATGAGATATGATATCCAAATCCTTCCCCTTCCAAATCTGAGACCCTTCCTTTAGCATGAGATGTGATATCCAAATCCTTCCCATTCCAATCCTGAAACCCTTCCTATAGCATGAGATGTGATATCTCAATGTTTCTAATAAAAAACCTGAGACCCTTCCTATAGCAAGAGATGTGATATCCAAATCCTTCCCATTCCAATACTGAGACCCTTCCTATAACATGAGATGTGATATCCAACTCCTTCCCATTTCAACCTGAGACCCTTCCTATAGCATGAGAAGGGATATCCAACTCCTTCCCATTCCAATCCTGAAACCCTTCCTATAGCATGAGATGTGATATCTCAATGCTTCTACCAAAACTGAGACCCTTCCTTTAGCATGAGATGTGATATCCAACTCCTTCCCATTCCAATCCTGAGACCCTTCCTATAGCATGAGATGTGATATCTCAATGCCTCTAATACCAAACCTGAGATTCTTCCTATAACATGAGATGTGATATCTCAATGCTTGTAATACCAAACCTGAGACCCTCCCTTTAGCATGAGATGTGATATCCGACTCCTTCCCATTCCAATCCTGAGACCCTTCTGATAGCATGAGATGTGATATCTCAATGCCTATAATACCAAACCTGAGATCCTTCCGATAGCATGAGATGTGATATCTCAATGCTTCTATTACCAAACCTGAGATCCTTCCTATAACATGAGATGTGATATCCAAATCCTTCCCCTTCCAAACCTGAGACCCTCCCTTTAGCATGAGATGTGATATCCAACTCCTTCCCATTCCAATCCTGAAACCCTTCCGAAAGCAGAGATGTGATATCTCAATTCTTATACCAAACCTGCGACCCTTCCTATGGCATGAGATGTCAAATACAACTCCTTCCGATTCCAATGCTGAGACCCTTCCTATAGCATGAGATGGGATATCTCAATGCTTATACCAAACCTGAGACCCTTCCTATAGCAAGAGATGTGGTATCCAACTCCTTCCGATTCCAATCCTGAGACCCTTCCTATAGCATGAGATGTGATATCTCAATGCTTCTAATACCAAACCTGAGATCCTTCCTATAACATGAGATGTGATATCCAACTCCTTCCCATTCCAAACCTGAGACCCTTCCGATAACATGAGATGTGATATCAAACTCCTTCCCATTCCAATCCTGAGATAGCTTGAGATGTGATATCCGACTCCTTCCCATTCCAATCCTGAGACCCTTCCTATACCATGAGATGTGATATCTCAATGCTTCTAATACCAAACCTGACACCCGTCCTAAAACATGAGATGTGAGATCCAAATCCTTCCCCTTCCAAACCTGAGATCTTTCCTTTAGCATGAGATGTGATATCCAACTCGTTCCCATTCCAATCCTGAGACCCTTCCTATAGCATGATATGTGATATCACAATGCTGAGATCCTTCCTATAACATGAGATGTGTATCCAACTCCTTCCCATTCCAAACCTGAGACCCTTCCTATAGCATGAGATGTGATATCTTAATGCTTCTAAAACCAAACCTGAGAACCATCCAATAACATATGTGAAATCCAAATCCTTCCCTTTCCAAACCTGAGACCCTTCAGATAGCATGAGATGTGATATCTCAATGCTTCTAAAACCAAACATGAGAACCATCCTATAACATGAGATGTGAAATCCAAATCCTTCCCTTTCCAAACCTGAGACCCTTCCTATAGCTTGAGATGTGCTATCAAACTCCTTCCCATTCCAATCCTGTGATAGCTTGAGATGTGATATCCAACTCCTTCCCATTCCAATCCTGAGACACTTCCTATACCATGAGATGTGATATCTCAATGCTTCTAATACCAAACCTGAGACCCGTCCTAAAACATGAGATGTGAGATCCAAATCCTTCCCCTTCCAATCCTGAGACCCTTCCGATAGCATGAAATGTGATATCCCAAAGCTTCTAATATCAAAACTGAGACACTCCCTATAGCATGAGATGTGATATCTAAGTCCTTCCTATTCCTATCCTGAGACCCTTCCGATAGCAGAGATGTGATATCTCAATGCTTATACCAAACCTGAGACCCTTCCTATGGCATGAGATGTGATATCCAACTCCTTCCCATTCCAATTGAGACCCTTCCTATAACATGAGATGTGATATCTATATGCTTCTAATACCAAACCTGAGCCCCTTCCCGTAGCATATGTGATATCCAACTCCTTCCCATTCCAAACTTGTGACCCTTCCTGTAGCATGAAAGTGATTTCTCACCCCTTCCAATACCAAACCCGAGACCATTCCCACAGCCTGAGATTTGAAATCTCATTTCTTCCAATACCAAACCCGAGACCCTTCGATAGGATGAGATTTACTATCTCACTCCTTAAAATACCAAACTCGAGTCCCTTAGAAAAGGATGTGATTTGATATCTCAGTGCTTCTAATACCAAACCTGAGACCCTCCCTATAACGAGATGTCATATCCAACTCCTTCCCATTCCAATCCTGAGACTCTTCCTATAGCATGACATGTGATATCTAACTTCCCATTCCAATCCTGAGACTCAGACCTCCCCGTCTAACCTTCTCACCACTCCTAGCTCCCGGATTGATCATGCACTCCTGCTGTCTCTTCTCTCCCTTCTTCTGCTTCCTTTCCTCTCTCCGTCCTCATCTGCCCTAGGTCAGGCTCCTTCTACACCTCAGCAGGGATTACTGATTTGTACCCCTCCCCACTCTCAACTCTCACTCAGTTTCAAACACTCATCTGACATCTGCCATTTCCTGGAAGAACCCGACCTTGATGTCCTTGGTCTAAACGAGACATGGTTGACGGCCAGCGCTGTCTCGAGCTTTGAAACTTTCCTCCCTGATGACAAGTTCCTCTCCATGCCCAGATCCAACCGTTCTTGAGGGGAGTATCCTTGATTCCTGTAGTAAATAGCTTTCCTTTGCAGGCCGACTCCTCTCACGAATGCCTTGTCTGCATGCATTCTCTCTTTCCTGGCCATTCTCTCACCGTGGCTATTTGCCTAACCCCTTCCTCTCTCAGTGGATGGACTTCTCCATCCTAGCCTCCTACCACTCAACTCCGCCTACTTGGAGAATTCAACATGAACCTGTATGCTTCCTGACCTGGACTTTTACGAGATCTGCAACTCTACATGTCGCTGGCCCTACACACTGCAGGGAATACTCAGGATTTTCTGATCTCAGACCTCCCCCTCTGTAACCCTCTCAACAATCCTCTCCCGTGGTGATCAAGTTCTCATCTCCAAAGAAGGCTAACTACCAGCTGTTCCTCCTCAGTGGAGTTCTCCCTTTCTGTCCCTGCTCCCTGCACCGTTTCGCGTTGCAAACACTCGCTTCCCAGCTCTCTGGTTTAGACGCGTGTTCCCTGCCTTCTCTCCTCTTCCCGCTGCCTTCAAATCAACAAATGAGCTTCAAAAGATACACGGTGCTCAGAATGCTTTATAACACCCATTATTCAAGATATAGCTGTAACCCGCTAGACATATTAAAACGTGCTAAAAACTAGCAAAAATAGCTAGAAAATGTTCTTTCCTCGCGTTTTGGTAAATGCGAATTCTTGTGGATTCCTATTTTGTACTCTGTTCGTGCATTTGTTCAGTCGAATCCTGATGTTTTTTAACCACTCGTCACCCATACAAGGGGGGGGATCAAAATCTACTGTTCACAGGCTGAATGTATACTGCTGAAATCTTCAATGCATTATCGGGTAAACCGACTGTTCTGGAAAGTGTATTTGCCATCTGTTATTCCAGTCACCATGTTTTCATCGTCCCTTCTTGTTTCAAGGCTGCACTCCCCTGGTGATCACATTCTCCTCTCCAGAGCAGGCTAACTACCAGCTGTTCCTCCTCTCCTCTCCAGAGCAGGCTAACTACCAGCTGTTCCTCCTCAGAGGCGTTCTTCCTTTCTGTCCCTGCTCCCTGCAAAGTTTCGCGTTGCATGTACTCGCTTCCCAGCTCTCTAGTTTAGATGCGTGTTCCCTGCCTTCTCTCCTCTTCCTACAGCCTTCCAATGAGCTCCACAAGATACAGTGTTCAGAATGCTTTATACCCCCATTATTCAACATATAGCTGTAACCCGCTAGACGTATTAAAACGTGCTAAAAACCAGCAAAAATAGCTAGAAAATGTACTTCCCTCGCGTTTTTGTAAATGCGAATTCTGGTGGGTTCCCATGTTGTATGTACTGTGTCCGTGCGTTTGTTGTCGAATACTGAAGTTTTTAACTACTGTTCTCCCATACTAGGGGGGGTCAACATCTACTGCTGTTCACAGGCTGAATGTATACAGCTGAAATCTTCAATGCATTATCATATTTCCTGACTGTTTTGGAACGTGTATTTGCCATCTGTTAATGCAGTCGCCCTATGTTCATCGTCCCTTCTAGTTTACAGGCTGCACTCCCTTGGTGAGCACATTCTCCTCTCCTTCCGCGATACCCCTAGCACCTGGAACTGGGCATAATACCTTGCTCCCACGACCCATCCGAAACCACGAGCCCCTTCCCTTCTTATCCGTCTTAGACCTTTTAATCTTGATGTCTAAACCTTCTTCTGTAATTTGAACATCTTCCCACTACAGTCCCACTACCCCCCTTTTCCCCCCAACCAACTCAAAAACCCTGAAAGCCCCCACACAATAACCCCTCAGACGGTGCATTGGCGGCGGTGGTGGCTTGCACCCCTACGGCAGGAATAGGGGAGATTTGGGAATCTAGGGGCAGGAAGATGAGGAGGGAGATAGACATGAGGGCAGATGGGGGTTTAATGAGTTCACGGGGTCAGCCAGAAAGGGAGGAAGGGTATGATAGCTCCAGGGTAGAGGGGAGCGCTCGAGTGGGTAGAGACCGAGGGAACAACAGTGGGGGCAGGGGTGGAGGGCAGGTGGTTGTGGCAGGGCAGAGAGGAAGAGGGGGAAAATACCTGCAGAAGAGCGCGGGTGGGAGAAGGAGGGAGAGGTCCCCGTCAATTGGGGAGGGTAGGGTGGGGCGCGGAACGGCCCCCCCGGATAGGAGGAGTGGGGGCGGAGGGCGCTGCACAGCCCCCGCTGTGCAGATGGAGGATGAGGGTTTTGGTACGGCCCCTCCTCAGTCAACGCAAGGAGAGCCTAGAGGGCACAGCACGGCCCCTAGCAATGAGGATGTCAGGGTGGAGGTCGGAACGCCTCGCCCAAGAGAAGAGGACCAGACAGAGGTTCCCACAGCCACGCCGAGAAGACGTCAGCGGAGTGGCGGGGCGGACGCCCCGGGCTCGGAGGAAGATCTGCAAATCATCTCGGGCAGAAGCCCGCACCCTCAATGGTATTTAAGGGGTGATGAAGTTGGTTGGGATGAATACGGGGGGCAATGGGAATTTGAGGATTACAGGGCGGAAAGGGGAAGGGCGGAGGAGAGAAGAAGTTCAAGATGGGACGGGGAAAGGGAAGTACAAGGGGGTCGGGGCGAAATGGGTCGAGGAAAGTATTGGCTGGGCGATTGTGCTGACATGTTTTGTCCCCGCAGCAGGAGCCCTCTGAGAATGGAGAGGAGGAGCAGCGGTGTGGAGGCCAGGCCACAGATGGCAGGCGTGGAAAGAGGTGAGGGGGAAAGGGAATGGTCATCTGCATGGCAGAGAGGGGTCACAAATAGGGGGTTGGGGGATGACCGGGGTGGTCTACAAGGTGTGATGAAGGAAGTAGGGGTGCAGGCTTTTGGAGCTGAAGGGGTTGGATAGAACATTTGCTCAGTGGAGGTCCAAACGGACAAGGTGGTGGAGCCATTGGGGCTCGAGGTGCAGGCGGAAAAAGATAAAGAGGTGGAGGTAAAGGGAAAGGAGAAGAAATTGCCATACATGGGGATAACAAAGCCATTGGGGGCACATTTGATGGCAGCAACCAGGGAGAAGATACGGGGAGGTGAATTTGTGGATGTCTTCAAGTTGCTGCATAGGGAGGTGAGAGCGAAAGAGGGGTCTAAAGAGGAAGAGAGAGAGCTGGCTTCACGCCCGAGGGTCCCGGTGACCATTGAGAATTGGACGTCGGCGTTTATCATTTATGCCAGCGTGTATTGCGAAAAATTCCCGGAGCGTTGCGTGGCCCTGCTTAAATACATGGATGTAATAAGGAAGGCTTTCACGAGCTTTGGGGGCTTTGCTTGGGTAAGGTATGATGAGGAATTTAGAGCGAGAATGGCGGAGGACAGTCAGGCGGTCTGGGGGGAGATAGATATGGATCTTTGGCTGCAATGGATGGCCCCAACGAGGCCAGCCCCGACATTGCACACGGCGAGTGGGCTGCCTGTGCCTTACCGGCCCTTTCTTGGTCGCCCCGCCCATGAGGGGGTGGGGGGAGGAGGCGGAGGGCAGCCCTCAACTGCATGTTGGGCGTTCAATAAAGGAGGCTGCACGAGGTGGATGTGCAAATTTAAACACGAGTGCAGCAGGTGTGCGGGTCGGCATCCGGTTACAGAGTGTTTGCAGGCAGGGGACAGTGAGTCAGGGCGAGGAGCGGGGCAAGGAAGTGGGGGGGAAGGACCGCATACCAGGTAAATTGGGGTGTGCTGGTAGGTCGGGCTCAGTTTAATGTAAAAGGAGGGGGGGGCACAAGGTTTGATGAAAGATGGTTGGGGGCAACTGAAAAGGGGGCAGGAAAAGGGTGAGGAGGAAGACGCGTAGGTAGGGGAGGGCAGCAAGGGGGATGTAAAGGTGGTAATTGTTAAGGGGAGGTAGCTATCGTTTGGAGGGCAGGGACGACGGGGGTGAAGCTCTCACGCTTGCCGCACGACAAGGTGAGTAGGTTTCAGGCTGCATGGACGGAGGTGCGGGAGCGCCTCTGGTGCAGCAGGGGGAAGTGAGGAGTTGGGTCTGCATGGACGGGGGTGCACTAGGGCCCCTGGTGCAGCTAAAATAAAAATAAAAAAAAAAAAAATGGAACAGAAAAGCGAGGTGCCGGAAGAGGAATTTAGGTGTAATGGTCTGCATGGACGGGGGCGCAGGTTTGGCCCCTGGTGCAGCGGTGGAGAGGAGTAAAAAAAAAAAAAAAAAAAAAGGGGGGCCTGCATGGACGGGGGTGCACTAGGCCCCCTGGTGCAGGTGGGAAACAGGTGGTAACGGACGCAAGTAGCTTGAAGATGGTGATATGGAAGGAACTGCATGGACGGGGGCGCAGGTTTGCTCCTGGTGCAGCGGTGGAGAGGAGTAAGGCAGAAAAGGGGTCGGCATGGACGGGGGTGCATTAGGGCTCCTGGCGCAGGCGAAAGAAAAAAAAAAAAAAAAGGTGGTAATGAACGCGAGGAGCTTGAAGAGTTATATGTAAGGGACTGCATGGACGGGGGTGCAGGTTTGGCCCCTGGTGCAATGGCGTGAGGAGGAATAAACTAAAGGGCCTGCATGGGCGGGGGTGCATGTGGGCCCCCGGTGCAGGGGGGACAATGCAGGAATGTAAAGGAAATAAACTGGGCACAACAAGTGGAACAAATAGTTTATTGCTTGTAGGGGAGCTGTCTGCGACTTGTTTTTACGTGGTTATTGTGTGGGGGCTTTCAGGGTTTTTGAGTTGGTTGGGGGGAAAAGGGGGGTAGTGGGACTGTAGTGGGAAGATGTTCAAATTACAGAAGAAGGTTTAGACATCAAGATTAAAAGGTCTAAGACGGATAAGAAGGGAAGGGGCTCGTGGTTTCGGATGGGTCGTGGGAGCAAGGTATTATGCCCAGTTCCAGGTGCTAGGGGTATCGCGGAAGGAGTTGGTGGCAGTGGGAGAAAAGGAAGAGGATTTCGGGACTCATTACTTTAGGAGGGGCGCAGCAGCTGAAGGTACCGGGCTGGGTTTTTGTCAGAAGACAAGGTGAAAAGATTGGGACGTTGGAGGTCTGGGAAATATAAGGGGTACGGCAGGGAGTTTGATAATGGGGTTGTTGGGAAGGTGGTTAGGATTTGGTGGGCCAGCTGTTGTTGAAATAATTTTGACTTGTCAGTGATTTTGTATTTTCTTTTTCAGATGCTGCGCGAAAGGAAGGGGAGTTGACGCAAGTTTTGATTTGTTGGCCATTGAATTGTTAAGTGGGCTGGGAAGGAAGTGGGGAAAGAGGGTTTGGGAAGGTAACAGGGGTGCAGTTACAAGGAAGGGGGGGGGTGAGACGGCACGGGTTGGGGGGCCGGCGGGGATCAGCTGCTTCCTATATTGGCAGGGACGAGGGAACGCTTGGGGTTACAGAGGTGGTGATTCTGCATGCAGGGGAGAATGACCGGGTGAGGAATACGGGTGGCTCTTCTTAGTTTATGGGCTGGGAGACTGGGTAAAAAGTTTGAGGTGGAAAAGTTTGGGGGGGGGGTGGGGCAGAAAGAACTCCTCGGGGGAGGGTTTTTCTGGTGCCGGGGGCATGGCCCCTTTTGATGTGGGGGGGGGAAGCACAATGGGGGAATGACACGGGAAAGGAGGGGGTGGCGCTGTTTGCACAAGCAGGTCACCCCGGGGGATCAGGTATTGAGCCTGGAGGGGCATGGCCCCTGGGGAGAAAGCGGGACGCCTGGAAAAGGGGCAAGGATTCGGTAGGATCCAAGGGATCATTAGGGAGGAAATGGGTTATTTAATTATTTAATTGTTGGGGGAAAATGGGAAATGTTTAAGTTATTTAATTGATTGTTCAAATAGCTATTTAGTTTGTTAGGCCATGGAGCCAGTTAATGCGTTGTGATTGTAAGCTTTGGCCTGTCACATTAAAGCGACCTTTTCCACTTTTAAATGAGTCTGGGTTTTTGTGCAGTAAGCCAAAAAGGGGGGCCCCGGGGGGAACGCGTAGCGTTTCCCCCCGGGGAGTATTTTGGCGCTGCACACGGCCAGCGAGTGGCCGCGGGGGGTAGAGCGCCCCTCCCGGGGTACTTAAGGGCTCAGGGAAGGTTCGGGAGACAGGCGACGGTTAGGACTTGGCGATTGTCCCGCCCTCCCACCCCTTCATTTTGTTTAGGGAAGTTGGTTATGTAATGGGGGGCGTAGTTCGTCAGTGGATTATGAGGAGGAGGGGGCGGGGGGTTTATGGTCTAGGGGTCGGTTAAGAGGGTAGGGAGGGTAGCTTGGTGTGACAGGTCTGGGCATCGGGGAAGTGTGTGTAATATTGTTGCTGATGTGGCAGGTCAGGCTGGCTGCAGGTCACAGGTAAGAGGAGTTTGGTGTAGAGGGGAGTTCGGGGTCAAAGGTGGCCGGGGCGCCGGGGGAATGGCCCCTTTTGATGTGGGGGGGGAAGCACAATGGGGGAATGACACGGGAAAGGAGGGGGTGGCGCTGTTTGCACAAGCAGGTCACCCCGGGGGATCAGGTATTGAGCCTGGAGGGGCATGGCCCCTGGGGAGAAAGCGGGACGCCTGGAAAAGGGGCAAGGATTCGGTAGGATCCAAGGGATCATTAGGGAGGAAATGGGTTATTTAATTATTTAATTGTTGGGGGAAAATGGGAAATGTTTAAGTTATTTAATTGATTGTTCAAATAGCTATTTAGTTTGTTAGGCCATGGAGCCAGTTAATGCGTTGTGATTGTAAGCTTTGGCCTGTCACATTAAAGCGACCTTTTCCACTTTTAAATGAGTCTGGGTTTTTGTGCAGTAAGCCAAAATGTGATCACCAGGGGAGTGCAGCCTGTAAACTAGAACCGACGATAAACACAGGGCGACTGCATTAACAGATGGCAAATACACGTTCCAAAACAGTCAGGAAAGTTGATAATGCATTGAAGATTTCAGCCGTATACATTCAGCCTGTGAACAGCAGTAGATGTTGACCCCCCCTAGTAAGGGAGAACAGTGGTTAAAAACTTCAGGATTCGACAACAAACGCACGGGCACAGTACATACAACATGGGAACCCACCAGAATTCGCATTTACAAAAACGCGAGGGAAGTACATTTTCTAGCTATTTTTGCTAGTTTTTAGCACGTTTCAATACGTCTAGCGGGTTACAGCTATATGTTGAATAATGGGGTTATGAAGCATTCTGAACACTATCTTGTGGAGCTCATTGGAAGGCTGTAGGAAGAGGAGAGAAGGCAGGGAACACGCATATAAACCAGAGAGGTGGGAAGCGAGTACATGCAACGCGAAACGGTGCAGGGAGCAGGGACAGAAAGAAGGAACGTCTCTGAGGAGGAGCAGCTGGTAGTTAGCCTGCTCTGGAGAGGAGAATATGATCACCAAGGGAGTGCAGCCTGTAAACTAAAAGGGAGGATGACCACAAGGCGACTGCATTAACAGATGGCAAATACACGTTCCAAAACAGTCAGGAAAGCTGATAATGCCTTGAAGATTTCAGCCGTATACATTCAGCCTGTGAACAGCAGTAGATGTTGAACCCCCCTTGTATGGGAGAACAGTGGTTAAAAACTTCAGGATTCGACAACAAACGCACGGACACAGTACATACATGGGAACCCATCAGAATTCGCATTTACAAAAACGCGAGGAAAGTACATTTTCTACCGGGTTTTGCTAGTTTACAGCACATTTCAATACGTCTAGCGGGTTACGGCTATATGATGAATAATGGGTGTTATAAAGCATTCTGAGCAATGTGTATCTTTTGGAGCTCATTTGTTGATTTGAAGGCAGCGGGAAGAGGAGAGAAGGCAGGGAACACGCTTTTAAACCAGAGAGCTGGGAAGCGAGTACTTGCAATGCGAAACTGTGCAGGGAGCAGGGACAGAAAAGAAGAACGCCTCTGAGGAGGAACAGTGTCTAAACCAATGCTTCTACAAAACCTGAGACCCATACATGGCATGAGATGTGATATCAAACTCCTTCCCATTCCAATCCTGAGACCCTTCCTATAGCTTGAGATGTGATATCCAACTCCTTCCCATTCCAATTCTGAGACCCTTCCTATAGCATGAGATGTGATATCTCAATGCTTCTAATACCAAACCTGAGACCCTTCCTATAACATGAGATGTGATATCCAAGTCTGTCCCATTCCAATCCTGAGACCCTTCCTATAGCATGAGATGTGATATCTCAATGCTTCTAATACCAAACCTGAGACCCTTCCTATAACATGAGATGTGATATCCAAGTCCTTCCCATTCCAATCCTGAGACCCTTCCTATAGCTTGAGATGTGATATCCAACTCCTTCCCATTCCAATTCTGAGACCCGTCCTATACCATGAGATGTGATATCTCAATGCTTCTAATACCAAACCTGAGACCCTTCCTATAACGAGATGGGATATCCAACTCCTTCCCATTCCAATCCTGAGACCCTTCCGATAGCAGAGATGTGATATCTCAATGCTTATACCAAACCTGAGACCCTTCCTATGGCATGAGATGTCATATACAACTCCTTCCGATTCCAAACCTGAGACCCTTCCTATAGCATGAGATGGGATATCTCAATGCTTATACCAAACCTGAGACCCTAGCTATAGCATGAGATGTGATATCCAACTCCTTCCCATTCCAACCTGAGACCCTTCCTATAGCATGAGAAGGGATATCCAACTCCTTCCCATTCCAATCCTGAGATCCTTCCTATACCATAAGATGTGATATCCAACTCCTTCCCATTCCAACCTGAGACCCTTCCTATAGCATGAGAAGGGATATCCAACTCCTTCCCATTCCAATCCTGAGACCCTTCCTATACCATGAGATGTGATATCTCAATGCTTCTAATACCAAACCTGGGACCCGTCCTATAACATGAGATATGATATCCAAATCCTTCCCCTTCCAAACCTGAGACCCTTCCTTTAGCATGAGATGTGATATACAAATCCTTCCCATTCCAATCCTGAAACCCTTCCTATAGCATGAGATGTGATATCTCAATGTTTCTAATAAAAAACCTGAGACCCTTCCTATAGCAAGAGATGTGACATCCAAATCCTTCCCATTCCAATCCTGAGATCCTTCCTATTGGATGAGATGTGATATCCAACTCCTTCCCATTCCAATCCTGAGACCCTTCTTATAGCATGAGATATGATATCGCAATGCCTCTAATACCAAACCTGAGATTCTTCCTATAACATGAGATGTGATATCTCAATGCTTCTAATACCAAACCTGAGACCCTCCCTTTAGCATGAGATGTGATATCCGACTCCTTCCCATTCCAATCCTGAGACCCTTCCTATAGCATGAGATATGATATCTCAATGCCTCTAATACCAAACCTGAGATTCTTCCTATAACATGAGATGTGATATCTCAATGCTTCTAATACCAAACCTGAGACCCTCCCTTTAGCATGAGATGTGATATCCGACTCCTTCCCATTCCAATCCTGAGACCCTTCTGATAGCATGAGATGTGATATCTCAATGCCTCTAATACCAAACCTGAGATTCTTCCTATAACATGAGATGTGATATCTCAATGCTTCTAATACCAAACCTGAGACCCTCCCTTTAGCATGAGATGTGATATCCGACTCCTTCCCATTCCAATCCTGAGACCCTTCTGATAGCATGAGATGTGATATCTCAATGCCTCTAATACCAAACCTGAGATCCTTCCGATAGCATGAGATGTGATATCTCAATGCTTCTAATACCAAACCTGAGATCCTTCCTATAACATGAGATGTGATATCCAAATCCTTCCCCTTCCAAACCTGAGACCCTCCCTTTAGCATGAGATGTGATATCCAACTCCTTCCCATTCCAATCCTGAGATCCTTCTGATAGCATGAAATGAGATATCTCAATGCCTCTAATACCAAACCTGAGATCCTACCTCTAACATGAAATGTGATATCCAAGTCCTTCCCATTCCAATCCTGAGACCCTTCCTATAACATGAGATGTGATATCCAACTCCTTCCCATTCCAACCTGAGACCCTTCCTATAGCATGAGATGGGATATCCAACTCCTTCCAAATCCAATCCTGATACCCTTCCGATAGCATGAGATGTGATATCCCAATGCTTCTACAAAACCTGAGACCCATACATGGCATGAGATGTGATATCAAAATCCTTCCCATTCCAATCCTGAGACCCTTCCTATAGCTTGAGATGTGATATCCAACTCCTTCCCATTCCAATTCTGAGACCCTTCCTATACCATGAGATGTGATATCGCAATGCTTCTAATACCAAACCCGAGACCCTTCCTATAACATGAGATGTGATATCCAAGTCCGTCCCATTCCAATCCTGAGACCCTTCCTATAGCATGAGATGTGATATCTCAATGCTTCTAATACCAAACCCGAGACCCTTCCTATAACATGAGATGTGATATCCAAGTCCTTCCCATTCCAATCCTGAGACCCTTCCTATAGCTTGAGATGTGATATCCAACTCCTTTCCATTCCAATTCTGAGACCCGTCCTATACCATGAGATGTGATATCTCAATGCTTCTAATACCAAACCTGAGACCCTTCCTATAACGAGATGGGATATCCAACTCCTTCCCATTCCAATCCTGAGACCCTTCCGATAGCAGAGATGTGATATCTCAATGCTTATACCAAACCTGAGACCCTTCCTATGGCATGAGATGTCATATACAACTCCTTCCGATTCCAAACCTGAGACCCTTCCTATAGCCTGAGATGGGATATCTCAATGCTTATACCAAACCTGAGACCCTAGCTATAGCATGAGATGTGATATCCAACTCCTTCCCATTCCAATCCTGAGACCCTTCCTATAGCTTGAGATGTGATATCCAACTCCTTCCCATTCCAATCCTGAGACCCTTCCTATAGCTTGAGATGTGATATCCAACCCCTTCCCATTCCAATCCTGAGACCCTTCCTATAGCATGAGATGTGATATCTCAATGCTTCTAATACCAAACCTGAGATCCTTCCTATAACATGAGATGTGATATCCAAATCCTTCCACTTCCAAACCTGAGACCCTCCCTTTAGCATGAGATGTGATATCCGACTCCTTCCCATTCCAATCCTGAGAACCTTCTGATAGCATGAGATGTGATATCTCAATGCCTCTAATACCAAACCTGAGATCCTTCCGATAGCATGAGATGTGATATCTCAATGCTTCTAAAACCAAACATGAGAACCATCCTATAACATGAGATGTGAAATCCAAATCCTTCCCTTTCCAAACCTGAGACCCTTCCTATAGCTTGAGATGTGCTATCAAACTCCTTCCCATTCCAATCCTGTGATAGATTGAGATGTGATATCCAACTCCTTCCCATTCCAATCCTGAGAATCTTCCAATACCATGAGATGTGATATCTCAATGCTTCTAATACCAAACCTGAGACCCGTCCTAAAACATGAGATGTGAGATCCAAATCCTTCCCCTTCCAAACCTGAGACCCTTCCTATAGTTTGAGATGTGATATCAAACTCCTTCCCATTCCAATCCTGAGATAGCTTGAGATGTGATATCCAACTCATTCCCATTCCAATCCTGAGACCCTTCCGATAGCATGAAATGTGATATCTCAATGCTTCTAATATCAAAACTGAGACCCTCCCTATAGCATCAGATGTGATATCTTAGTCCTTCCCATTCCTATCCTGAGACCCTTCCGATAGCAGAGATGTGATATCTCAATGCTTATACCAAACCTGAGACCCTTCCTATGGCATGAGATGTGATATCCAACTCCTTCCCATTCCAATCCTGAGACCCTTCCTATAGCATGAGATGTGATATCTTAATGCTTCTATCAAACCTGAGTCCCTTCCTTTAGCATGAGATGTGATATCCAACTCCTTCCCATTCCAATCCTGAGACCCTTCCTATAGCATGAGATGTGATATCTCAAAGCTTCTAATACCAAACCTGGGACCCGTCCCATAACATGAGATATGATATCCAAATCCTTCCCCTTCCAAACCTGAGACCCTTGCTTTAGCATGAGATGTGATATCCAAATCCTTCCCATTCCAATCCTGAAACCCTTCCTATAGCATGAGATGTGATATCTCAATGTCTCTAATAAAAAACCTGAGACCCTTCCTATAGCAAGAGATGTGATATCCAAATCCTTCCCATTCCAATACTGAGACCCTTCCTATAACATGAGATGTGATATCCAACTCCTTCCCATTCCAACCTGAGACCCTTCCTATAGCATGAGAAGGGATATCCAACTCCTTCCCATTCCAATCCTGAAACCCTTCCTATAGCATGAGATGTGATATCTCAATGCTTCTACCAAAACTGAGACCCTTCCTTTAGCATGAGATGTGATATCCAACTCCTTCCCATTCCAATCCTGAGAGCCTTCCTATAGCATGAGATGTGATATCTCAATGCCTCTAATACCAAACCTGAGATTCTTCCTATAACATGAGATGTGATATCTCAATGCTTCTAATACCAAACCTGAGACCCTCCCTTTAGCATGAGATGTGATATCCGACTCCTTCCCATTCCAATCCTGAGACCCTTCTGATAGCATGAGATGTGATATCTCAATGCCTCTAATACCAAACCTGAGATTCTTCCTATAACATGAGATGTGATATCTCAATGCTTCTAATACCAAACCTGCGACCCTCCCTTTAGCATGAGATGTGATATCCGACTCCTTCCCATTCCAATCCTGAGACCCTTCCGATAGCAGAGATGTGATATCTCAATGCTTATACCAAACCTGAGACCCTTCCTATGGCATGAGATGTCAAATACAACTCCTTCCGATTCCAATGCTGAGACCCTTCCTATAGCATGAGATGGGATATCTCAATGCTTATACCAAACCTGAGAACCTTCCTATAGCATGAGATGTGGTATCCAACTCCTTCCGATTCCAATCCTGAGACCCTTCCTATAGCATGAGATGTGATATCTCAATGCTTCTAATACCAAACCTGAGATCCTTCCTATAACATGAGATGTGATATCCAACTCCTTCCCATTCCAAACCTGAGACCCTTCCGATAGCATGAGATGTGATATCAAACTCCTTCCCATTCCAATCCTGAGATAGCTTGAGATGTGATATCCAACTCCTTCCCATTCCAATCCTGAGACCCTTCCTATACCATGAGATGTGATATCTCAATGCTTCTAATACCAAACCTGACACCCGTCCTAAAACATGAGATGTGAGATCCAAATCCTTCCCCTTCCAAACCTGAGATCTTTCCTTTAGCATGAGATGTGATATCCAACTCCTTCCCATTCCAATCCTGAGACCCTTCCTATAGCATGATATGTGATATCACAATGCTTCTAATACCAAACCTGAGATCCTCCCTATAACATGAGATGTGTATCCAACTCCTTCCCATTCCAAACCGTGACCCTTCCTATAGCATGAGATGTGATATCTTAATGCTTCTAAAACCAAACCTGAGAACCATCCAATAACATATGTGAAATCCAAATCCTTCCCTTTCCAAACCTGAGACCCTTCAGATAGCATGAGATGTGATATCTCAATGCTTCTAAAACCAAACATGAGAACCATCCTATAACATGAGATGTGAAATCCAAATCCTTCCCTTTCCAAACCTGAGACCCTTCCTATAGCTTGAGATGTGCTATCAAACTCCTTCCCATTCCAATCCTGTGATAGCTTGAGATGTGATATCCAACTCCTTCCCATTCCAATCCTGAGACCCTTCCTATACCATGAGATGTGATATCTCAATGCTTCTAATACCAAACCTGAGACCCGTCCTAAAACATGAGATGTGAGATCCAAATCCTTCCCCTTCTAAACCTGAGACCCTTCCTATAGCTTGAGATGTGATATCAAACTCCTTCCCATTCCAATCCTGAGATAGCTTGACATGTGATATCCAAATCCTTCCCATTCCAATCCTGAGACCCTTCCGATAGCATGAAATGTGATATCCCAATGCTTCTAATATCAAAACTGAGACACTCCCTATAGCATGAGATGTGATATCTAAGTCCTTCCCATTCTTATCCTGAGACCCTTCCGATAGCAGGGATGTGATATCTCAATGCTTATACCAAACCTGAGACCCTTCCTATGGCATGAGATGTGATATCCAACTCCTTCCCATTCCAATCCTGAGACCCTTCCTATAGCATGAGATGTGATATCTCAATGGTCCTATCAAACCTGAGTCCCTTCCTTTAGCATGAGATGTGATATCTCAAAGCTTCTAATACCAAACCTGGGACCCGTCCTATAACATGAGATATGATATCCAAAACCTTCCCCTTCCAAACCTGAGACCCTTCCTTTAGCATGAGATGTGATATCCAAATCCTTCCCATTCCAATCCTCAAACCCTTCCTTTAGCATGAGATGTGATATCTCAATGTTTCTAATAAAAAACCTGAGACCCTTCCTATAGCAAGAGATGTGATATCCAAATCCTTCCCATTCCAATACTGAGACCCTTCCTATAACATGAGATGTGATATCCAACTCCTTCCCATTCCAACCTGAGACCCTTCCTATAGCATGAGAAGGGATATCCAACTCCTTCCCATTCCAATCCTGAAACCCTTCCTATAGCATGAGATGTGATTTCTCAGTGTTTCTAATAAAAAACCTGAGACCCTTCCTATAGCAAGAGATGTGACATCCAAATCCTTCCCATTCCAATCCTGAGATCCTTCCTATTGGATGAATGTGATATCCAACTCCTTCCCATTCCAATCCTGAGACCCTTCTTATACCATGAGATGTGAGATCTCAATGCTTCTACCAAAACTGAGACCCTTCCTTTAGCATGAGATGTGATATCCAACTCCTTCCCATTCCAATGCTGAGACCCTTCTGATAGCATGAGATGTGATATCTCAATGCCTCTAATACCAAACCTGAGATCCTTCCGATAGCATGAGATGTGATATCTCAATGCTTCTAATACCAAACCTGAGATCCTTCCTATAGCATGAGATGTGATATCTCAATGCCTCTAATACCAAACCTGAGATTCTTCCTATAACATGAGATGTGATATCTCAAAGCTTCTAATCCCAAACCTGAGACCCTCCCTTTAGCATGAGATGTGATATCCGACTCCTTTCCATTCCAATCCTGAGACCCTTCTGATAGCATGAGATGTGATATCTCAATGCCTCTAATACCAAACCTGAGATCCTTCCGATAGCATGAGATGTGATATCTCAATGCTTCTAATACCAAACCTGAGATCCTTCCTATAACATGAGATGTGATATCCAAATCCTTCCCCTTCCAAACCTGAGACCCTCCCTTTAGCATGAGATGTGATATCCAACTCCTTCCCATTCCAATCCTGAGACCCTTCCGATAGCAGAGATGTGATATCTCAATGCTTATACCAAACCTGAGACCCTTCCTATGGCATGAGATGTCAAATACAACTCCTTCCGATTCCAATGCTGAGACCCTTCCTATAGCATGAGATGGGATATCTCAATGCTTATACCAAACCTGAGACCCTTCCTATAGCATGAGATGTGGTATCCAACTCCTTCCGATTCCAATCCTGAGACCCTTCCTATACCATGAGATGTGATATCTCAATGCTTCTAATACCAAACCTGAGATCCTTCCTATAACATGAGATGTGATATCCAACTCCTTCCCATTCCAAACCTGAGACCCTTCCGATAGCATGAGATGTGATATCAAACTCCTTCCCATTCCAATCCTGAGATAGCTTGAGATGTGATATCCAACTCCTTCCCATTCCAATCCTGAGATCCTTCCTATACCATGAGATGTGATATCTCAATGCTTCTAATACCAAACCTGACACCCGTCCTAAAACATGAGATGTGAGATCCAAATCCTTCCCCTTCCAAACCTGAGATCTTTCCTTTAGCATGAGATGTGATATCCAACTCCTTCCCATTCCAATCCTGAGACCCTTCCTATAGCATGATATGTGATATCACAATGCTTCTAATACCAAACCTGAGATCCTTCCTATAACATGAGATGTGTATCCAACTCCTTCCCATTCCAAACCTGAGACCCTTCCTATAGCATGAGATGTGATATCTTAATGCTTCTAAAACCAAACCTGAGAACCATCCAATAACATATGTGAAATCCAAATCCTTCCCTTTCCAAACCTGAGACCCTTCCGATAGCATGAGATGTGATATCTCAATGTTCCTAAAACCAAACATGAGAACCATCCTATAACATGAGATGTGAAATCCAAATCCTTCCCTTTCCAAACCTGAGACCCTTCCTATAGCTTGAGATGTGATATCAAACTCCTTCCCATTCCAATCCTGTGATAGCTTGAGATGTGATATCCAACTCCTTCCCATTCCAATCCTGAGACCCTTCCTATACCATGAGATGTGATATCTCAATGCTTCTAATACCAAACCTGAGACCCGTCCTAAAACATGAGATGTGAGATCCAAATCCTTCCCCTTCCAAACCTGAGACCCTTCCTATAGCTTGAGATGTGATATCAAACTCCTTCCCATTCCAATCCTGAGATAGCTTGAGATGTGATATCCAACTCCTTCCCATTCCAATCCTGAGACCCTTCCGATAGCATGAAATGTGATATCTCAATGCTTCTAATATCAAAACTGAGACCCTCCCTATAGCATGAGATGTGATATCTAAGTCCTTCCCATTCCTATCCTGAGACCCTTCCGATAGCAGAGATGTGATATCTCAATGCTTATACCAAACCTGAGACCCTTCCTATGGCATGAGATGTGATATCCAACTCCTTCCCATTCCAATCCTGAGACCCTTCCCATAGCATGAGATGTGATATCTCAATGCTTCTATCAAACCTGAGTCCCTTCCTTTAGCATGAGATGTGATATCCAACTCCTTCCCATTCCAATCCTGAGACCCTTCCTATAGCATGAGATGTGATATCTCAAAGCTTCTAATACCAAACCTGGGACCCGTCCTATAACATGAGATATGATATCCAAATCCTTCCCCTTCCAAACCTGAGACCCTTCCTTTAGCATGAGATGTGATATCCAAATCCTTCCCATTCCAATCCTGAAACCCTTCCTATAGCATGAGATGTGATATCTCAATGTTTCTAATAAAAAACCTGAGACCCTTCCTATAGCAAGAGATGTGATATCCAAATCCTTCCCCTTCCAAACCTGAGACCCTTCCTTTAGCATGAGATGTGATATCTAAATCCTTCCCATTCCAATCCTGAAACCCTTCCTATAGCATGAGATGTGATATCTCAATGTTTCTAATAAAAAACCTGAGACCCTTCCTATAACATGAGATGTGATATCCAATTCCTTCCCATTCCAACCTGAGACCCTTCCTAAAGCATGAGAAGGGATATCCAACTCCTTCCCATTCCAATCCTGAGACCCTTCCTATACCATGAGATGTGATATCTCAATGCCTCTAATACCAAACCTGGGACCCCTCCTATAACATGAGATATGATATCCAAATCCTTCCCCTTCCAAACCTGAGACCCTTCCTTTAGCATGAGATGTGATATACAAATCCTTCCCATTCCAATCCTGAAACCCTTCCTATAGCATGAGATGTGATATCTCAATGTTTCTAATAAAAAACCTGAGACCCTTCCTATAGCAAGAGATGTGACATCCAAATCCTTCCCATTCCAATCCTGAGATCCTTCCTATTGGATGAGATGTGATATCCAACTCCTTCCCATTCCAATCCTGAGACCCTTCCTATAGCATGAGGTATGATATCTCAATGCCTCTAATACCAAACCTGAGATTCTTCCTATAACATGAGATGTGATATCTCAATGCTTCTAATACCAAACCTGAGACCCTCCCTTTAGCATGAGATGTGATATCCGACTCCTTCCCATTCCAATCCTGAGACCCTTCTGATAGCATGAGATGTGATATCTCAATGCCTCTAATAACAAACCTGAGATTCTTCCTATAACATGAGATGTGATATCTCAATGCTTCTAATACCAAACCTGAGACCCTCCCTTTAGCATGAGATGTGATATCCGACTCCTTCCCATTCCAATCCTGAGACCCTTCTGATAGCATGAGATGTGATATCTCAATGCCTCTAATACCAAACCTGAGATCCTTCCGATAGCATGAGATGTGATATCTCAATGCTTCTAATACCAAACCTGAGATCCTTCCTATAACATGAGATGTGATATCCAAATCCTTCACCTTCCAAACCTGAGACCCTCCCTTTAGCATGAGATGTGATATCCAACTCCTTCCCATTCCAATCCTGAGATCCTTCTGATAGCATGAAATGTGATATCTCAATGCCTCTAATACCAAACCTGAGATACTACCTCTAACATGAAATGTGATATCCAAGTCCTTCCCATTCCAATCCTGAGACCCTTCCTATAACATGAGATGTGATATCCAACTCCTTCCCATTCCAACCTGAGACCCTTCCTATAGCATGAGATGGGATATCCAACTCCTTCCAAATCCAATCCTGATACCCTTCCGATAGCATGAGATGTGATATCCCAATGCTTCTACAAAACCTGAGACCCATACATGGCATGAGATGTGATATCAAACTCCTTCCCATTCCAATCCTGAGACCCTTCCTATAGCTTGAGATGTGATATCCAACTCCTTCCCTTTCCAATTCTGAGACCCTTCCTATAGCATGAGATGTGATATCTCAATGCTTCTAATACCAAACCTGAGACCCTTCCTATAACATGAGATGTGATATCCAAGTCCGTCCCATTCCAATCCTGAGACCCTTCCTATAGCATGAGATGTGATATCTCAATGCTTCTAATACCAAACCTGAGACCCTTCCTATAACATGAGATGTGATATCCAAGTCCTTCCCATTCCAATCCTGAGACCCTTCCTATAGCTTGAGATGTGATATCCAACTCCTTCCCATTCCAATTCTGAGACCCGTCCCATACCATGAGATGTGATATCTCAATGCTTCTAATACCAAACCTGAGACCCTTCCTATAACGAGATGGGATATCCAACTCCTTCCAATTCCAATCCTGAGACCCTTCCGATAGCAGAGATGTGATATCTCAATGCTTATACCAAACCTGAGACCCTTCCTATGGCATGAGATGTCATATACAACTCCTTCCGATTCCAAACCTGAGACCCTTCCTATAGCATGAGATGGGATATCTCAATGCTTATACCAAACCTGAGACCCTAGCTATAGCATGAGATGTGATATCCATCTCCTTCCCATTCCAACCTGAGACCCTTCCTATAGCATGAGAAGGGATATCCAACTCCTTCCCATTCCAATCCTGAGACCCTTCCTATACCATGAGATGTGATATCCAACTCCTTCCCATTCCAACCTGAGACCCTTCCTATAGCATGAGAAGGGATATCCAACTCCTTCCCATTCCAATCCTGAGACCCTTCCTATACCATGAGATGTGATATCTCAATGCTTCTAATACCAAACATGGGACCCGTCCTATAACATGAGATATGATATCCAAATCCTTCCCCTTCCAAACCTGAGACCCTTCCCTTAGCATGAGATGTGATATACAAATCCTTCCCATTCCAATCCTGAAACCCTTCCTATAGCATGAGATGTGATATCTCAATGTTTCTAATAAAAAACCTGAGACCCTTCCTATAGCAAGAGATGTGACATCCAAATCCTTCCCATTCCAATCCTGAGATCCTTCCTATTGGATGAGATGTGATATCCAACTCTTTCCCATTCCAATCCTGAGACCCTTCCTATAGCATGAGATATGATATCTCAATGCCTCTAATACCAAACCTGAAATTCTTCCTATAACATGAGATGTGATATCTCAATGCTTCTAATACCAAACCTGAGACCCTCCCTTTAGCATGAGATGTGATATCCGACTCCTTCCCATTCCAATCCTGAGACCCTTCCTATAGCATGAGATATGATATCTCAATGCCTCTAATACCAAACCTGAGATTCTTCCTATAACATGAGATGTGATATCTCAATGCTTCTAATACCAAACCTGAGACCCTCCCTTTAGCATGAGATGTGATATCCGACTCCTTCCCATTCCAATCCTGAGACCCTTCTGATAGCATGAGATGTGATATCTCAATGCCTCTAATACCAAACCTGAGATTCTTCCTATAACATGAGATGTGATATCTCAATGCTTCTAATACCAAACCTGAGACCCTCCCTTTAGCATGAGATGTGATATCCGACTCCTTCCCATTCCAATCCTGAGACCCTTCTGATAGCATGAGATGTGATATCTCAATGCCTCTAATACCAAACCTGAGATCCTTCCGATAGCATGAGATGTGATATCTCAATGCTTCTAATACCAAACCTGAGATCCTTCCTATAACATGAGATGTGATATCCAAATCCTTCCTCTTCCAAACCTGAGACCCTCCCTTTAGCATGAGATGTGATATCCAACTCCTTCCCATTCCAATCCTGAGATCCTTCTGATAGCATGAAATGTGATATCTCAATGCCTCTAATACCAAACCTGAGATCCTACCTCTAACATGAAATGTGATATCCAAGTCCTTCCCATTCCAATCCTGAGACCGTTCCTATAACATGAGATGTGATATCCAACTCCTTCCCATTCCAACCTAAGACCCTTCCTATAGCATGAGATGGGATATCCAACTCCTTCCAAATCCAATCCTGATACCCTTCCGATAGCATGAGATGTGATATCCGAATGCTTCTACAAAACCTGAGACCCATACATGGCATGAGATGTGATATCAAACTCCTTCCCATTCCAACCTAAGACCCTTACTATAGCTTGAGATGTGATGTGATATCCAACTCCTTCCCATTCCAATTCTGAGACCCTTCCTATACCATGAGATGTGATATCTCAATGCTTCTAATACCAAACCTGAGACCCTTCCTATAACATGAGATGTGATATCCAAGTCCGTCCCATTCCAATCCTGAGACCCTTCCTATAGCATGAGATGTGATATCCAACTCCTTCCCATTCCAATTCTGAGACCCTTCCTATACCATGAGATGTGATATCTCAATGCTTCTAATACCAAACCTGAGACCCTTCCTATAACATGAGATGTGATATCCAAGTCCGTCCCATTCCAATCCTGAGACCCTTCCTATAGCATGAGATGTGATATCTCAATGCTTCTAATACCAAACCTGAGACCCTTCCCATAACATGAGATGTGATATCCAAGTCCTTCCCATTCCAATCCTGAGACCCTTCCTATAGCTTGAGATGTGATATCCAACTCCTTCCCATTCCAATTCTGAGACCCGTCCTATACCATGAGATGTGATATCTCAATGCTTCTAATACCAAACCTGAGACCCTTCCTATAACGAGATGGGATATCTCAATGCTTATACCAAACCTGAGACCCTTCCTATGGCATGAGATGTCATATACAACTCCTTCCGATTCCAAACCTGAGACCCTTCCTATAGCCTGAGATGGGATATCTCAATGCTTATACCAAACCTGAGACCCTGGCTATAGCATGAGATGTGATATCCAACTCCTTCCCATTCCAATCCTGAGACCCTTCCTATAGCTTGAGATGTGATATCCAACTCCTTCCCATTCCAATCCTGAGACCCTTCCTATAGCTTGAGATGTGATATCCAACTCCTTCCCATTCCAATCCTGAGACCCTTCCTATAGCATGAGATGTGATATCTCAATGCTTCTAATACCAAACCTGAGATCCTTCCTATAACATGAGATGGGATATCCAAATCCTTCCACTTCCAAACCTGAGACCCTCCCTTTAGCATGAGATGTGATATCTGACTCCTTCCCATTCCAATCCTGAGAACCTTCTGATAGCATGAGATGTGATATCTCAATGCCTCTAATACCAAACCTGAGATCCTTCCGATAGCATGAGATGTGATATCTCAATGCTTCTAATACCAAACCTGAGATCCTTCCTATAACATGAGATGTGATCTCCAAATCCTTCCTCTTCCAAACCTGAGACCCTCCCTTTAGCATGAGATGTGATATCCAACTCCTTCCCATTCCAATCCTGAGATCCTTCTGATAGCATGAAATGTGATATCTCAATGCCTCTAATACCAAACCTGAGATCCTACCTCTAACATGAAATGTGATATCCAAGTCCTTCCCATTCCAATCCTGAGACCGTTCCTATAACATGAGATGTGATATCCAACTCCTTCCCATTCCAACCTAAGACCCTTCCTATAGCATGAGATGGGATATCCAACTCCTTCCAAATCCAATCCTGATACCCTTCCGATAGCATGAGATGTGATATCCGAATGCTTCTACAAAACCTGAGACCCATACATGGCATGAGATGTGATATCAAACTCCTTCCCATTCCAATCCTGAGACCCTTCCTATACCATGAGATGTGATATCTCAATGCTTCTAATACCAAACCTGAGACCCTTCCTATAACATGAGATGTGATATCCAAGTCCGTCCCATTCCAATCCTGAGACCCTTCCTATAGCATGAGATGTGATATCTCAATGCTTCTAATACCAAACCTGAGACCCTTCCCATAACATGAGATGTGATATCCAAGTCCTTCCCATTCCAATCCTGAGACCCTTCCTATAGCTTGAGATGTGATATCCAACTCCTTCCCATTCCAATTCTGAGACCCGTCCTATACCATGAGATGTGATATCTCAATGCTTCTAATACCAAACCTGAGACCCTTCCTATAACGAGATGGGATATCTCAATGCTTATACCAAACCTGAGACCCTTCCTATGGCATGAGATGTCATATACAACTCCTTCCGATTCCAAACCTGAGACCCTTCCTATAGCCTGAGATGGGATATCTCAATGCTTATACCAAACCTGAGACCCTGGCTATAGCATGAGATGTGATATCCAACTCCTTCCCATTCCAATCCTGAGACCCTTCCTATAGCTTGAGATGTGATATCCAACTCCTTCCCATTCCAATCCTGAGACCCTTCCTATAGCTTGAGATGTGATATCCAACTCCTTCCCATTCCAATCCTGAGACCCTTCCTATAGCATGAGATGTGATATCTCAATGCTTCTAATACCAAACCTGAGATCCTTCCTATAACATGAGATGTGATATCCAAATCCTTCCACTTCCAAACCTGAGACCCTCCCTTTAGCATGAGATGTGATATCTGACTCCTTCCCATTCCAATCCTGAGAACCTTCTGATAGCATGAGATGTGATATCTCAATGCCTCTAATACCAAACCTGAGATCCTTCCGATAGCATGAGATGTGATATCTCAATGCTTCTAATACCAAACCTGAGATCCTTCCTATAACATGAGATGTGATCTCCAAATCCTTCCCCTTCCAAAGCTGAGACCCTCCCTTTAGCATGAGATGTGATATCCAACTCCTTCCCATTACAATCCTGAGACCCTTCTGATAGCATGAGATGTGATATCTCAATGCCTCTAATACCAAACCTGAGATCCTACCTCTAACATGAAATGTGATATCCAACTCCTTCCCCTTCCAAACCTGAGAGCCTTCCTATAGCATGAGATGTGATATCCAACTCCTTCCCATTCCAACCTGAGACCCTTCCTATAGCATGAGATGGCATATCCAACTCCTTCCAAATCCAATCCTGATACCCTTCCGATAGCATGAGATGTGATATCCCAATGCTTCTACAAAACCTGAGACCCATACATGGCATGAGATGTGATATCAAACTCCTTCCCATTTCAATCCTGAGATCCTTCCTATAGCTTGAGATGTGATATCCAACTCCTTCCCATTCCAATTCTGAGACCCGTCCTATGCCATGAGACTTGATATCTCAATGCTTCTAATACCAAACCTGAGACCGGTCCTATAACATGAGATGTGATATCCAAATCCTTCCCCTTCCAAACCTTAGACCCTTCCTTTATCATGAGATGTGATATCCAAGTCCTTCCCATTCCAATCTTGAGACCCTTCCTATAGCATGAGATGTGATATCTCAATGCTTCTAATACCAAAACTGAGACCCTTCCTATAGCATGAGATGTGATATCCAACTTCTTCCCATTCCAATCCTGAGACCCTTCCTATAGCATGAGATGTGATATCCAACTCCTTCCATTCCAATCCTGAGACCCGTCCTATAGCATGAGATGTGATATCTCAATGCTTATACCAAACCTGAGACCCTTCCTATAGCATGAGATGTGATATCCAACTCCTTCCCTTTCCAAACCTGAGAGCCTATCTATAGCATGAGATGGGATATCCAACTCCTTCCCATTCCAATCCTGAGACACTTCCGATAGCAGAGATGTGATATCTCAATGCTTATACCAAACCTGAGACCCTTCCTATAACATGAGATGTGATATCCAACTCCTTCCCGTTCCAAACCTGAGACCCTTCCTTTAGCATGAGATGTGATATCCAGCTCCTTCCCATTCCAATCCTGAGACACTTCCGATAGCATAAGATGTGATATCTCAATGCTTCTAATATCAAAACTGAGACCCTCCCTATAGCATGAGATGTGATATCTCAATGCTTCTACCAAACCTGAGACCCTTCATTTAGCATGAGATGTGATATCCAACTCCTTCCCATTCCAGTCCTGAGACCCTTCCTATAGCATGAGATATGATATCTCAATACTTCTAATACCAAACCTGAGATCCTTCCGATAACATGAGATGTGATATCCAAATCCTTCCCATTCCAAACCTGAGACCCTCCCTTTAGCATGAGATGTGATATCCAACTCCTTCCCATTCCAATCCTGAGACCCTTCTGATAGCATGAGATGTGATATCTCAATGCTTCTAATACCAAACCTGAGATCCTTCCTATAACATGAGATGTGATATCCAACTCTTTCCCATTCCAATCCTGAGACCCTTCCTATAGCATGAGATGTGATATCCAACTACTTCCCATTCCAATCCTGAGACCCTTCCTATAGCATGAGATGTGATATCCAACTCCTTCCCTTTCCAAACCTGAGAGCCTATCTATAGCATGAGATGTGATATCCAAGTCCTTCCCATTCCAATCCTGAGACCCTTCCTATAGCATGAGATGTGATATCTCAATGCTTCTAATACCAAACCTGAGACCCTTCCTATAGCATGAGATGTGATATCCAAATTCTTCCCATTCCAATCCTGAGACCCTTCCTATAGCATGAGATGTGATATCCAACTCCTTCCATTCCAATCCTGAGACCCGTCCTATAGCATGAGATGTGATATCTCAATGCTTATACCAAACCTGAGACCCTTCCTATAGCATGAGATGTGATATGCAACTACTTCCCATTCCAATCCTGAGACCCTTCCTATAGCATGAGATGTGATATCCAACTCCTTCCCTTTCCAAACCTGAGAGCCTATCTATAGCATGAGATGGGATATCCAACTCCTTCCCATTCCAATCCTGAGACACATCCGATAGCAGAGATGTGATATCTCAATGCTTATACCAAACCTGAGACCCTTCCTATAACATGAGATGTGATATCCAACTCCTTCCCGTTCCAAACCTGAGACCCTTCCTTTAGCATGAGATGTGATATCCAGCTCCTTCCCATTCCAATCCTGAGACACTTCCGATAGCATAAGATGTGATATCTCAATGCTTCTAATATCAAAACTGAGACCCTCCCTATAGCATGATATGTGATATCTAAGTCCTTCCCATTCCAATCATCAGACCCTTCCTATAGCATGAGATGTGATATCTCAATGCTTCTACCAAACCTGAGACCCTTCATTTAGCATGAGATGTGATATCCAACTCCTTCCCATTCCAGACCTGAGACCCTTCCTATAGCATGAGATATGATATCTCAATACTTCTAATACCAAACCTGAGATCCTTCCGATAACATGAGATGTGATATCCAAATCCTTCCCATTCCAAACCTGAGACCCTCCCTTTAGCATGAGATGTGATATCCAACTCCTTCCCATTCCAATCCTGAGACCCTTCTGATAGCATGAGATGTGATATCTCAATGCTTCTAATACCAAACCTGAGATCCTTCCTATAACATGAGATGTGATATCCAACTCCTTCCCATTCCAATCCTGAGACCCTTCCTATAGCATGAGAAGTGATATCTCCATGCGTATACCAAACCTGAGACCCTTCCTATTGCATGAGATGTGATATCCAAATCCTTCCCATTCCAATCCTGAGACCCTTCCTATAGCATGAGATGTGATATCTCAATGCTTATACCAAACCAGAGACCCGTCCTATAACATGAGATGGGATATCCAACTCCTTCCCATTCCAATCCTGAGCCACTTTCGATAGCAGAGATTTGATATCTCAATGCCTCTAATACCAAATCTGAGAACCTACCTCTAACATGAAATTTGATATCCAACTCCTTCCCTTTCCAAACGTGAGACCCTCCCTATAGCATGAGATGTGATATCCAAGTCCTTCCCATTCCAATCCTGAGACCCTTCCTATAGCATGAGATGTGATATCTCAATGCTTCTAATACCAAACCTGAGACCCTTCCTATAACATAAGATGGGATATCCAACTCCTTCCCATTCCAATCCTGAGACCCTTCCGATAGCAGAGATGTGATATCTAAATGCTTATACCAAACCTGAGACACTTCCTGTGGCATGAGATGTCATATACAACTCCTTCCCATTCCAATCCTGAGACCCTTCCTATAGCATGAGATGTGATATCCAACTCCTTCCCATTCCAATCCTGAGACCCTTCCTATAGCATGAGATGTGATGTCTCAATGCTTCTAATACCAAACCTGAGATCCTTCCTATAACATGAGATGTGATATCCAACTCCTTCCCATTCCAATCCTGAGATACTTCCTATAGCATGAGAAGGGATATCTCAATGCTTATACCAAACCTGCGACCCTTCCTACGGCATGAGATGTCATATACAACTCCTTCCCATTCCAATCCTGAGACCCTTCCTATAGCATGAGATGTGATATCTCAATGCTTATACCAAACCTGAGACCCTTCCTATAGCATGAGATGTGATATCCAACTCCTTCCCATTCCAATCCTGAGACCCTTCCTATAGCATGATATGTGATGTCTCAATCCTTCTAATACCAAACCTGAGATCCTTCCTATAACATGAGATGTGATATCCAACTCCTTCCATTCCAATCCTGAGACCCGTCCTATAGCATGAGATGTGATATCTCAATGCTTATACCAAACCTGAGACCCTTCCTATAGCATGAGATGTGATATCCAACTATTTCCCATTCCAATCCTGAGACCCTTCCTATAGCATGAGATGTGATATCCAACTCCTTCCCTTTCCAAACCTGAGAGCCTCAGTTTAGCATGAGATGTGATATCCAACTCCTTTTCATTCCGTTCCTGAGACCCTTCTGATAGCATGAGATATGATATCTCAATGCCTCTAATACCAAACCTGAGATCCTACCTCTAACATGAAATGTGATATCCAACTCTTTCCCCTTCCAAACCTGAGAGACTTCCTATAGCATGAGATGTGATATCCAAGTCCTTCCCATTCCAATCCTGAGACCCTTCCTATAGCTTGAGATGTGATATCCAACTCCTTCCCATTCCAATTCTGAGACCCTTCCTATACCATGAGACTTGATATCTCAATGCTTCTAATACCAAACCTGAGACCCGTCCTATAACATGAGATGTGATATCCAAATCCTTCCCCTTCCAAACCTTAGACCCTTCCTTTATCATGAGATGTGATATCCAACTCCTTCCCATTCCAATCCTGAGACCCTTCCGATCTCATGAGATGTGATATCTCAATGCTTCTAATACCAAACCTGAGATCCTTCCTATGACATGAGATGTGATATCCAACTCCTTCCCAATTCCCATCCTGAGACACTTCCTATAGCATGAGATGTGATATCTCACTGCTTATACCAAACCTGAGACCCTTCCTATAGCATGAGATCTGATATCCAACTCCTTCCCATTCCAATCCTGAGACCCTTCCTATAGCATGAGATGTGATATCTCAATGCTTCTAATATCAAACTTGAGACCCTCCCTATAGCATGAGATGTGATATCCAAGTCCTTCCCATTCCAATCCTGAGACCCTTCCTATAGCTTGAGATATGATATCTCAATGCTTATACCAAACCTGAGACCCTTCCTATAGCATGAGATGTGATATACAACTCCTTCCCATTCCAATCCTGAGACCCTTCTTACAGCATGCGATGTGATATCTCAATGCTTCTAATATCAAACCTGAGACCCGTCCTATAACATGAGATGGGATATCCAACTCCTTCCCTTTCCAAACGTGATACCCTTCCTATAGCATGAGATGTGATATCCAATTCCTTCCCATCCCAATCCTGAGACACCTCCGATAGCAGAGATGTGATATCTCAATGCTTATACCAAACCTGAGACTCTTCCTATAACATGAGATGTGATATCCAACTCCTTCCCGTTCCAAACCTGAGACCCTTCCTATAGCATGAGATGTCATATCCAACTCCTTCCCATTCCAATCCTGAGACCCTTCCTATAACATGAGATGGGAATATCCAACTCCTTCCCATTCCAATCCTGAGACCCTTCCGATAGCAGAGATGTGATATCTCAATGCTTATACCAAACCTGAGATCCTTCCTATAACATGAGATGTGATATCCAACTCCTTCCCATTCCAATCCTGAGACCCTTCCTATAGCATGAGATGTGATATCTCACTGCTTATACCAAACCTGAGACCCTTCCTATAGCATGAGATGTGATATCCAACTCCTTCCCATTCCAATCCTGAGACCCTTCCTATAGCATGAGATGTGATATCTCAATGCTTCTAATATCAAACTTGAGACCCTCCCTATAGCATGAGATGTGATATCCAAGTCCTTCCCATTCCAATTCTGAGACACTTCCAATAGCATGAGATGTGATATCTCAATGCTTCTAATACCAAACCTGAGACTCTTCCTATAACATGAGATGGGATATCCAACTCCTTCCCATTCCAAGCCTGAGACCCTTCCGATAGCAGAGATGTGATATCTCAATGCTTATACCAAACCTGAGACCCTTCCTACGGCATGAGATGTCATATATAACTCCTTCCCATTCCAATCCTGAGACCCTTCCTATAGCATGAGATATGATATCTCAATGCTTATACCAAACCTGAGACCCTTCCTATAGCATGAGATGTGATATCCAACTCCTTCCCATTCCAATCCTGAGACCCTTCCTATAGCATGAGATGTGATTTCTCAATGCTTCTAATACCAAACCTGAGATCCTTCCTATAACATGAGATGTGATATCCAACTCCTTCCATTCCAATCCTGAGTCCCGTCCTACAGCATGAGATGTGATATCTCAATGCTTATACCAAACCTGAGACCCTTCCTATAGCATGAGATGTGATATCCAACTACTTCCCATTCCAATCCTGAGACCCTTACTATAGCATGAGATGTGATATCCAACTCCTTCCCTTTGCAAACCTGAGAGCCTATCTATAGCACGAGATGTGATATCCAAGTCCTTCCCATTCCAATCCTGAGACCCTTCCTATACCATGAGATGTGATATCTCAATGCTTCTACCAAAACTGAGACCCTTCCTTTAGCATGAGATGTGATATCCAACTCCTTCCCATTCCAATCCTGAGACCCTTCCTATAGCATGAGATGTGATATCTCAATGCCTCTAATACCAAACCTGAGATTCTTCCTATAACATGAGATGTGATATCTCAATGCTTCTAATACCAAACCTGAGACCCTCCCTTTAGCATGAGATGTGATATCCGACTCCTTCCCATTCCAATCCTGAGACCCTTCTGATAGCATGAGATGTGATATCTCAATGCCTATAATACCAAACCTGAGATTCTTCCTATAACATGAGATGTGATATCTCAATGCTTCTAATACCAAACCTGAGACCCTCCCTTTAGCATGAGATGTGATATCCGACTCCTTCCCATTCCAATCCTGAGATCCCTCCTATTGGATGAGATGTGATATCTCAATGCCTCTAATACCAAACCTGAGATTCTTCCTATAACATGAGATGTGATATCTCAATGCTTCTAATACCAAACCTGAGACCCTCCCTTTAGCATGAGATGTGATATCCGACTCCTTCCCATTCCAATCCTGAGACCCTTCTGATAGCATGAGATGTGATATCTCAATGCCTATAATACCAAACCTGAGATTCTTCCTATAACATGAGATGTGATATCTCAATGTTTCTAATAAAAAACCTGAGACCCTTCCTATAGCAAGAGATGTGACATCCAAATCTTTCCCATTCCAATCCTGAGATCCCTCCTATTGGATGAGATGTGATATCCAACTCCTTCCCATTCCAATCCTGAGACCCTTCCTATACCATGAGATGTGATATCTCAATGCTTCTACCAAAACTGAGACCCTTCCTTTAGCATGAGATGTGATATCCAACTCCTTCCCATTCCAATCCTGAGACCCTTCCTATAGCATGAGATGTGATATCTCAATGCCTCTAATACCAAACCTGAGATTCTTCCTATAACATGAGATGTGATATCTCAATGCTTCTAATACCAAACCTGAGACCCTCCCTTTAGCATGAGATGTGATATCCGACTCCTTCCCATTCCAATCCTGAGACCCTTCTGATAGCATGAGATGTGATATCTCAATGCCTATAATACCAAACCTGAGATTCTTCCTATAACATGAGATGTGATATCTCAATGCTTCTAATACCAAACCTGAGACCCTCCCTTTAGCATGAGATGTGATATCTGACTCCTTCCCATTCCAATCCTGAGACCCTTCTGATAGCATGAGATGTGATATCTCACTGCTTATACCAAACCTGAGACCCTTCCTATAGCATGAGATCTGATATCCAACTCCTTCCCATTCCAATCCTGAGACCCTTCCTATAGCATGAGATGTGATATCTCAATGCTTCTAATATCAAACTTGAGACCCTCCCTATAGCATGAGATGTGATATCCAAGTCCTTCCCATTCCAATCCTGAGACCCTTCCTATAGCATGAGATATGATATCTCAATGCTTATACCAAACCTGAGACCCTTCCTATAGCATGAGATGTGATATCCAACTCCTTCCCATTCCAATCCTGAGACCCTTCTTACAGCATGCGATGTGATATCTTAATGCTTCTAATATCAAACCTGAGACCCGTCCTATAACATGAGATGGGATATCCAACTCCTTCCCGTTCCAAACGTGATACCCTTCCTATAGCATGAGATGTGATATCCAATTCCTTCCCATCCCAATCCTGAGACACCTCCGATAGCAGAGATGTGATATCTCAATGCTTATACCAAACCTGAGACTCTTCCTATAACATGAGATGTGATATCCAACTCCTTCCCGTTCCAAACCTGAGACCCTTCCTATAGCATGAGATGTGATATCCAACTCCTTCCCATTCCAATCCTGAGACCCTTCCTATAACATGAGATGGGAATATCCAACTCCTTCCCATTCCAATCCTGAGACCCTTCCGATAGCAGAGATGTGATATCTCAATGCTTATACCAAACCTGAGATCCTTCCTATAACATGAGATGTGATATCCAACTCCTTCCCATTCCAATCCTGAGACCCTTCCTATAGCATGAGATGTGATATCTCACTGCTTATACCAAACCTGAGACCCTTCCTATAGCATGAGATGTGATATCCAACTCCTTCCCATTCCAATCCTGAGACCCTTCCTATAGCATGAGATGTGATATCTCAATGCTTCTAATATCAAACTTGAGACCCTCCCTATAGCATGAGATGTGATATCCAAGTCCTTCCCATTCCAATCCTGAGACACTTCCTATAGCATGAGATGTGATATCTCAATGCTTCTAATACCAAACCTGAGACTCTTCCTATAACATGAGATGGGATATCCAACTCCTTCCCATTCCAAGCCTGAGTCCCTTCCGATAGCAGAGATGTGATATCTCAATGCTTATACCAAACCTGAGACCCTTCCTACGGCATGAGATGTCATATACAACTCCTTCCCATTCCAATCCTGAGACCCTTCCTATAGCATGAGATATGATATCTCAATGCTTATACCAAACCTGAGACCCTTCCTACGGCATGAGATGTCATATACAACTCCTTCCCATTCCAATCCTGAGACCCTTCCTATAGCATGAGATATGATATCTCAATGCTTATACCAAACCTGAGACCCTTCCTATAGCATGAGATGTGATATCCAACTCCTTCCCATTCCAATCCTGAGACCCTTCCTATAGCATGAGATGTGATTTCTCAATGCTTCTAATACCAAACCTGAGATCCTTCCTATAACATGAGATGTGATATCCAACTCCTTCCATTCCAATCCTGAGTCCCGTCCTACAGCATGAGATGTGATATCTCAATGCTTATACCAAACCTGAGACCCTTCCTACGGCATATGATGTCATATACAACTCCTTCCCATTCCAATCCTGAGACCCTTCCTATAGCATGAGATATGATATCTCAATGCTTATACCAAACCTGAGACCCTTCCTATAGCATGAGATGTGATATCCAACTCCTTCCCATTCCAATCCTGAGACCCTTCCTATAGCATGAGATGTGATTTCTCAATGCTTCTAATACCAAACCTGAGATCCTTCCTATAACATGAGATGTGATATCCAACTCCTTCCATTCCAATCCTGAGACCCTTCCTATAGCATGAGATGTGATATCCAACTACTTCCCATTCCAATCCTGAGACCCTTACTATAGCATGAGATGTGATATCCAACTCCTTCCCTTTGCAAACCTGAGAGCCTATCTATAGCACGAGATGTGATATCCAAGTCCTTCCCATTCCTATCCTGAGACCCTTCCTATAGCATGAGATGTGATATCTCAATGCTTCTAATACCAAACCTGAGATCCTTCCTCTAACATGAAATGTGATATCCAACCCCTTCCCGTTCCAAACCTGAGAGCCTATCTATAGCATGAGATGTGATATCCAAGTCCTTCCCTTTCCAATCCTTAGACCCTTCTAACAGCATGCAATATGATATCTCAATGATTCTAATAACAAACCTGAGACCCGTCCTATAACATGAGATGGGATATCCAACTCCTTCTCATTCCAATCCTGAGACACTTCTGATAGCAGAGATGTGATATCTCAATGCTTATACCAAACCTGAGACCCTTCCTATAACATGAGATGTGATATCCAACTCCTTCCCTTTCCAAACCTGAGACCCTTCCTTTAGCATGAGATGTGATATCCAGCTCCTTCCCATTCCAATCCTGAGACACTTCCGATAGCATGAGATGTGATATCTCAATGCTTCTAATATCAAAACTGAGATCCTCCCTATAGCATGATATGTGATATCTAAGTCCTTCCCATTCCAATCCTGAGACCCTTCCTATAGCATGAGATGTGATATCTCAATGCTTCTCCCAAACCTGAGACCCTTCCTTTAGCATGAGATATGATATCCAAATCCTTCCCATTCCAGTCCTGAGACCCTTCCTATAGCATGAGATATGATATCTCAATACTTCTAATACCAAACCTGAGATCCTTCCAATAACATGAGATGTGATATCCAAATCCTTCCCCTTCCAAACCTGAGACCCTCCCTTTAGCATGAGATGTGATATCCAACTCCTTCCCATTCCAATCCTGAGACCCTTCTGATAGCATGAGATGTGATATCTCAATGCTTCTAATACCAAACCTGAGATCCTTCCTATAACATGAGATGTGATATCCAACTCATTCCCATTCCAATCCTGAGACCCTTCCTATAGCATGAGAAGTGATATCTCCATGCTTATACCAAACCTGAGACCCTTCCTATAGCATGGGATGTGATATCCAACTCCTTCCCATTCCAATCCTGAGACCCTTCCTATAGCATGAGAAGTGATATCTCCATGCGTATACCAAACCTGAGGCCCTTCCTATAGCATGAGATGTGATATCCAAATCCTTCCCATTCCAATCCTGAGACCCTTCCTATAGCATGAGATGTGATATCTCAATGCTTATACCAAACCAGAGACCCGTCCTATAACATGAGATGGGATATCCAACTCCTTCCCATTCCAATCCTGAGACCCTTCCTATAGCAGGAGATGTGATATCTCAATGCTTATACCAAACCAGAGACCCGTCCTATAACATGAGATGGGATATCCAACTCCTTCCCATTCCAATCCTGAGCCACTTCCGATAGCAGAGATGTGATATCTCAATGCTTATACCAAACCTGAGACCCTTCCTATAACATGAGATGTGATATCCAACTCATTCCCGTTCCAAACCTGAGACACTTCCTATAGCATATGTGATAGCCAACTGCTTCCCATTCCAAACATGAGACCCTTCCTATAGCAATAATGTAATATCCAACTCCTACCCATTCCAATCCTGAGACCATTCCTATAGCATGAGATGTGATATATCAATGCTTCTAATACCAAACCTGAGATCCTTCCTATGACATGAAATGTGATATCCAAATCCTTCCCATTCCAAACCTGAGACCCTTCCTAAAGCATGCAATGTGATATCTCAATGCTTCTAATATCAAACCTGAGACCCGTTCTATAACATGAGATGGGATATCCAACTCCTTCCCGTTCCAAACCTGATACCCTTCCTATAGCATGAGATGTGATAACCAATTCCTTCCCATCCCAATCCTGAGACACCTCCGATAGCAGAGATGTGATATCTCAATGCTTATACCAAACCCGAGACTCTTCCTATAACATGAGATGTGATATCCAACTCCTTCCCGTTCCAAACCTGAAACCCTTCCTATAGCATGAGATGTGATATCCAACTCCTTCCCATTCCAATCCTGAGACCCTTCCGATAGCATGAGATGTGATATCTCAATGCTTCTAATACCAAACTTGTGATCCTTCCTATAATAAGAGATGTGATATCCAAATCCTTCCCCTTCCAAACCTGAGACCCTCCCTTTAGCATGAGATGTGATATCTCAATGCCTCTAATACCAAACCTGAGATCCTTCCAATAGCATGAGATGTCATATCTCAATGCTTCTAATACCAAACCTGAGATCCTTCCTATAATAAGAGATGTGATATCCAACTCCTTCCCATTCCAATCCTGAGACCCTTCTGATAGCATGAGATGTGATATCTCAATGCCTCTAATACCAAACCTGAGATCCTACCTCTAACATGAAATGTGATATCCAACTCATTCCCTTTCCAAACGTGAGACCCTCCGTATAGCATGAGATGTGATATCCAAGTCCTTCCCATTCCAATCCTGAGACACTTCCTATAGCATGAGATGTGATATCTCAATGCTTCTAATACCAAACCTGAGACCCTTCCTATAACATAAGATGGGATATCCAACTCCTTCCCATTCCAATCCTGAGACCCTTCCGATAGCAGAGATGTGATATCTCAATGCTTATACCAAACCTGAGACCCTTCCTGTGGCATGAGATGTCATATACAACTCCTTCCCATTCCAATCCTGAGACCCTTCCTATAGCATGAGATGTGATATCCAACTCCTTCCCATTCCAATCCTGAGACCCTTTCTATAGCATGAGATTTGATATCTCAATGCTTCTAACACCAAACCTGAGATCCTTCCGATAGCATGAGATGTGATATCTCAATGCTTCTAATACCAAACCTGAGATCATTCCTATAACACAAGATGTAATATCCAAATCCTTCCCCTTCCAAACCTGAGACCCTCCCTTTAGCATGAGATGTGATATCCAACTCCTTCCCATTCCAATCCTGAGACCCTTCCTATAGCACGAGATGTGATGTCTCAATGCTTCTAATACCAAACCTGAGATCCTTCCTATATCATGAGATGTGATATCCAACTCCTTCCCATTCCAATCCTGAGACACTTCCTATAGCATGAGAAGTGATATCTCAATGCTTATACCAAACCTGAAACCCTTCCTACGGCATGAGATGTCATATACAACTCCTTCCCATTCCAATCCTGAGACCCTTCCTATAGCATGAGATGTGATATCTCAATGCTTATACCAAACCTGAGACCCTTCATATAGCATGAGATGTGATATCCAACTCCTTCCCATTCCAATCCTGAGACCCTTCCTATAGCATGAGATGTGATGTCTCAATCCTTCTAATACCAAACCTGAGATCCTTCCTATAACATGAGATGTGATATCCAACTCCTTCCATTCCAATCCTGAGACCCGTACTATAGCATGAGATGTGATATCTCAATGCTTATACCAAACCTGAGACCCTTCCTATAGCATGAGATGTGATATCCAACTACTTCCCATTCCAATCCTGAGACCCTTCCTATAGCATGAGATGTGATATCCTACTCCTTCCCTTTCTAAACCTGAGAGCCTATCTATAGCATGAGATGTGATATCCAAGTCCTTCCCATTCCAATCCTGAGACCCTTCCTATAGCATGAGATGTGATATCTCAATGCTTCTAATACCAAACCTGAGACCCTTCCTATAGCATGAGATGTGATATCCAACTACTTCCCATTCCAATCCTGAGACCCTTCCTATAGCATGAGATGTGATATCCAACTCCTTCCATTCCAATCCTGAGACCCGTCCTATAGCATGAGATGTGATATCTCAATGCTTATACCAAACCTGAGACCCTTCCTATAGCATGAGATGTGATATCCAACTACTTCCCATTCCAATCCGGAGACCCTTCCTATAGCATGAGATGTGATATCCAACTCATTCCCTTTCCAAACCTGAGAGCCTATCTATAGCATGAGATGGGATATCCAACTCCTTCCCATTCCAATCCTGAGACACTTCCGATAGCAGAGATGTGATATCTCAATGCTTATACCAAACCTGAGACCCTTCCTATAACATGAGATGTGATATCCAACTCCTTCCCGTTCCAAACCTGAGACCCTTCCTTTAGCATGAGATGTGATATCCAGCTCCTTCCCATTCCAATCCTGAGACACTTCCGATAGCATAAGATGTGATATCTCAATGCTTCTAATATCAAAACTGAGACCCTCCCTATAGCATGATATGTGATATCTAAGTCCTTCCCATTCCAATCCTCAGACCCTTCCTATAGCATGAGATGTGATATCTCAATGCTTCTACCAAACCTGAGACCCTTCCTTTAGCATGAGATGTGATATCCAACTCCTTCCCATTCCAGTCCTGAGACCCTTCCTATAGCATGAGATATGATATCTCAATACTTCTAATACCAAACCTGAGATCCTTCCGATAACATGAGATGTGATATCCAAATCCTTCCCATTCCAAACCTGAGACCCTCCCTTTAGCATGAGATGTGATATCCAACTCCTTCCCATTCCAATCCTGAGACCCTTCTGATAGCATGAGATGTGATATCTCAATGCTTCTAATACCAAACCTGAGATCCTTCCTATAACATGAGATGTGATATCCAACTCCTTCCCATTCCAATCCTGAGACCCTTCCTATAGCATGAGAAGTGATATCTCCATGCGTATACCAAACCTGAGACCCTTCCTATAGCATGAGATGTGATATCCAAATACTTGCCATTCCAATCCTGAGACCCTTCCTATAGCATGAGATCTGATATCTCAATGCTTATACCAAACCAGAGACCCGTCCTATAACATGAGATGAGATATCCAACTCCTTCCCATTCCAATCCTGAGCCACTTCCGATAGCAGAGATGTGATATCTCAATGATTCTAATACCAAACCTGAGATCCTTCCTATGACATGAGATGTGATATCCAAATCCTTCCCCTTCCAAACATGAGACCCTCCCTTTAGCATGAGATGTGATATCCAACTGCTTCCCATTCCAATCCTGAGACCCTTCTGATAGCATGAGATGTGATATCTCAATGCCTCTAATACCAAACCTGAGAACCTACCTCTAACATGAAATTTGATATCCAACTCCTTCCCTTTCCAAACGTGAGACCCTCCCTATAGCATGAGATGTGATATCCAAGTCCTTCCCATTCCAATCCTGAGACCCTTCCTATAGCATGAGATGTGATATCTCAATGCTTCTAATACCAAACCTGAGACCCTTCCTGTGGCATGAGATGTCATATACAACTCCATCCCATTCCAATCATGAGACCCTTCCTATAGCATGAGATGTGATATCCAACTCCTTCCCATTCCAATCCTGAGACCCTTCCTATAGCATGAGATGTGATGTCTCAATGCTTCTAATACCAAACCTGAGATCCTTCCTATAACATGAGATGTGATATCCAACTCCTTCCCATTCCAATCCTGAGACACTTCCTATAGCAGTAGAAGTGATATCTCAATGTTTATACCAAACCTGAGACCCTTCCTACGGCATGAGATGTCATATACAACTCCTTCCCATTCCAATCCTGAGACCCTTCCTATAGCATGAGATGTGATATCTCAATGCTTATACCAAACCTGAGACCCTTCCTATAGCATGAGATGTGATATCCAAGTCCTTCCCATTCCAATCCTGAGACACTTCCTATAGCATGAGATGTGATATCTCAATGCTTCTAATACCAAACCTGAGACTCTTCCTATAACATGAGATGGGATATCCAACTCCTTCCCATTCCAAGCCTGAGTCCCTTCCGATAGCAGAGATGTGATATCTCAATGCTTATACCAAACCTGAGACCCTTCCTACGGCATGAGATGTCATATACAACTCCTTCCCATTCCAATCCTGAGACCCGTCCTATAGCATGAGATATGATATCTCAATGCTTATACCAAACCTGAGACCCTTCCTACGGCATGAGATGTCATATACAACTCCTTCCCATTCCAATCCTGAGACCCTTCCTATAGCATGAGATATGATATCTCAATGCTTATACCAAACCTGAGACCCTTCCTATAGCATGAGATGTGATATCCAACTCCTTCCCATTCCAATCCTGAGACCCTTCCTATAGCATGAGATGTGATTTCTCAATGCTTCTAATACCAAACCTGAGATCCTTCCTATAACATGAGATGTGATATCCAACTCCTTCCATTCCAATCCTGAGTCCCGTCCTACAGCATGAGATGTGATATCTCAATGCTTATACCAAACCTGAGACCCTTCCTACGGCATATGATGTCATATACAACTCCTTCCCATTCCAATCCTGAGACCCTTCCTATAGCATGAGATATGATATCTCAATGCTTATACCAAACCTGAGACCCTTCCTATAGCATGAGATGTGATATCCAACTCCTTCCCATTCCAATCTTGAGACCCTTCCTATAGCATGAGATGTGATTTCTCAATGCTTCTAATACCAAACCTGAGATCCTTCCTATAACATGAGATGTGATATCCAACTCCTTCCATTCCAATCCTGAGACCCTTCCTATAGCATGAGATGTGATATCCAACTACTTCCCATTCCAATCCTGAGACCCTTACTATAGCATGAGATGTGATATCCAACTCCTTCCCTTTGCAAACCTGAGAGCCTATCTATAGCACGAGATGTGATATCCAAGTCCTTCCCATTCCTATCCTGAGACCCTTCCTATAGCATGAGATGTGATATCTCAATGCTTCTAATACCAAACCTGAGATCCTTCCTCTAACATGAAATGTGATATCCAACCCCTTCCCGTTCCAAACCTGAGAGCCTATCTATAGCATGAGATGTGATATCCAAGTCCTTCCCTTTCCAATCCTTAGACCCTTCTAACAGCATGCAATATGATATCTCAATGATTCTAATAACAAACCTGAGACCCGTCCTATAACATGAGATGGGATATCCAACTCCTTCTCATTCCAATCCTGAGACACTTCTGATAGCAGAGATGTGATATCTCAATGCTTATACCAAACCTGAGACCCTTCCTATAACATGAGATGTGATATCCAACTCCTTCCCTTTCCAAACCTGAGACCCTTCCTTTAGCATGAGATGTGATATCCAGCTCCTTCCCATTCCAATCCTGAGACACTTCCGATAGCATGAGATGTGATATCTCAATGCTTCTAATATCAAAACTGAGACCCTCCCTATAGCATGATATGTGATATCTAAGTCCTTCCCATTCCAATCCTGAGACCCTTCCTATAGCATGAGATGTGATATCTCAATGCTTCTCCCAAACCTGAGACCCTTCCTTTAGCATGAGATATGATATCCAAATCCTTCCCATTCCAGTCCTGAGACCCTTCCTATAGCATGAGATATGATATCTCAATACTTCTAATACCAAACCTGAGATCCTTCCAATAACATGCGATGTGATATCCAAATCCTTCCCCTTCCAAACCTGAGACCCTCCCTTTAGCATGAGATGTGATATCCAACTCCTTCCCATTCCAATCCTGAGACCCTTCTGATAGCATGAGATGTGATATCTCAATGCTTCTAATACCAAACCTGAGATCCTTCCTATAACATGAGATGTGATATCCAACTCATTCCCATTCCAATCCTGAGACCCTTCCTATAGCATGAGAAGTGATATCTCCATGCTTATACCAAACCTGAGACCCTTCCTATAGCATGGGATGTGATATCCAACTCCTTCCCATTCCAATCCTGAGACCCTTCCTATAGCATGAGAAGTGATATCTCCATGCGTATACCAAACCTGAGGCCCTTCCTATAGCATGAGATGTGATATCCAAATCCTTCCCATTCCAATCCTGAGACCCTTCCTATAGCATGAGATGTGATATCTCAATGCTTATACCAAACCAGAGACACGTCCTATAACATGAGATGGGATATCCAACTCCTTCCCATTCCAATCCTGAGACCCTTCCTATAGCAGGAGATGTGATATCTCAATGCTTATACCAAACCAGAGACCCGTCCTATAACATGAGATGGGATATCCAACTCCTTCCCATTCCAATCCTGAGCCACTTCCGATAGCAGAGATGTGATATCTCAATGCTTATACCAAACCTGAGACCCTTCCTATAACATGAGATGTGATATCCAACTCATTCCCGTTCCAAACCTGAGACACTTCCTATAGCATATGTGATAGCCAACTGCTTCCCATTCCAAACATGAGACCCTTCCTATAGCAATAATGTAATATCCAACTCCTACCCATTCCAATCCTGAGACCATTCCTATAGCATGAGATGTGATATATCAATGCTTCTAATACCAAACCTGAGATCCTTCCTATGACATGAAATGTGATATCCAAATCCTTCCCATTCCAAACCTGAGACCCTTCCTAAAGCATGCAATGTGATATCTCAATGCTTCTAATATCAAACCTGAGACCCGTCCTATAACATGAGATGGGATATCCAACTCCTTCCCGTTCCAAACCTGATACCCTTCCTATAGCATGAGATGTGATAACCAATTCCTTCCCATCCCAATCCTGAGACACCTCCGATAGCAGAGATGTGATATCTCAATGCTTATACCAAACCCGAGACTCTTCCTATAACATGAGATGTGATATCCAACTCCTTCCCGTTCCAAACCTGAAACCCTTCCTATAGCATGAGATGTGATATCCAACTCCTTCCCATTCCAATCCTGAGACCCTTCCGATAGCATGAGATGTGATATCTCAATGCTTCTAATACCAAACTTGTGATCCTTCCTATAATAAGAGATGTGATATCCAAATCCTTCCCCTTCCAAACCTGAGACCCTCCCTTTAGCATGAGATGTGATATCTCAATGCCTCTAATACCAAACCTGAGATCCTTCCAATAGCATGAGATGTCATATCTCAATGCTTCTAATACCAAACCTGAGATCCTTCCTATAATAAGAGATGTGATATCCAACTCCTTCCCATTCCAATCCTGAGACCCTTCTGATAGCATGAGATGTGATATCTCAATGCCTCTAATACCAAACCTGAGATCCTACCTCTAACATGAAATGTGATATCCAACTCATTCCCTTTCCAAACGTGAGACCCTCCGTATAGCATGAGATGTGATATCCAAGTCCTTCCCATTCCAATCCTGAGACACTTCCTATAGCATGAGATGTGATATCTCAATGCTTCTAATACCAAACCTGAGACCCTTCCTATAACATAAGATGGGATATCCAACTCCTTCCCATTCCAATCCTGAGACCCTTCCGATAGCAGAGATGTGATATCTCAATGCTTATACCAAACCTGAGACCCTTCCTGTGGCATGAGATGTCATATACAACTCCTTCCCATTCCAATCCTGAGACCCTTCCTATAGCATGAGATGTGATATCCAACTCCTTCCCATTCCAATCCTGAGACCCTTTCTATAGCATGAGATTTGATATCTCAATGCTTCTAACACCAAACCTGAGATCCTTCCGATAGCATGAGATGTGATATCTCAATGCTTCTAATACCAAACCTGAGATCATTCCTATAACACGAGATGTAATATCCAAATCCTTCCCCTTCCAAACCTGAGACCCTCCCTTTAGCATGAGATGTGATATCCAACTCCTTCCCATTCCAATCCTGAGACCCTTCCTATAGCACGAGATGTGATGTCTCAATGCTTCTAATACCAAACCTGAGATCCTTCCTATATCATGAGATGTGATATCCAACTCCTTCCCATTCCAATCCTGAGACACTTCCTATAGCATGAGAAGTGATATCTCAATGCTTATACCAAACCTGAAACCCTTCCTACGGCATGAGATGTCATATACAACTCCTTCCCATTCCAATCCTGAGACCCTTCCTATAGCATGAGATGTGATATCTCAATGCTTATACCAAACCTGAGACCCTTCATATAGCATGAGATGTGATATCCAACTCCTTCCCATTCCAATCCTGAGACCCTTCCTATAGCATGAGATGTGATGTCTCAATCCTTCTAATACCAAACCTGAGATCCTTCCTATAACATGAGATGTGATATCCAACTCCTTCCATTCCAATCCTGAGACCCGTACTATAGCATGAGATGTGATATCTCAATGCTTATACCAAACCTGAGACCCTTCCTATAGCATGAGATGTGATATCCAACTACTTCCCATTCCAATCCTGAGACCCTTCCTATAGCATGAGATGTGATATCCTACTCCTTCCCTTTCTAAACCTGAGAGCCTATCTATAGCATGAGATGTGATATCCAAGTCCTTCCCATTCCAATCCTGAGACCCTTCCTATAGCATGAGATGTGATATCTCAATGCTTCTAATACCAAACCTGAGACCCTTCCTATAGCATGAGATGTGATATCCAACTACTTCCCATTCCAATCCTGAGACCCTTCCTATAGCATGAGATGTGATATCCAACTCCTTCCATTCCAATCCTGAGACCCGTCCTATAGCATGAGATGTGATATCTCAATGCTTCTAATATCAAAACTGAGACCCTCCCTATAGCATGATATGTGATATCTAAGTCCTTCCCATTCCAATCCTCAGACCCTTCCTATAGCATGAGATGTGATATCTCAATGCTTCTACCAAACCTGAGACCCTTCCTTTAGCATGAGATGTGATATCCAACTCCTTCCCATTCCAGTCCTGAGACCCTTCCTATAGCATGAGATATGATATCTCAATACTTCTAATACCAAACCTGAGATCCTTCCGATAACATGAGATGTGATATCCAAATCCTTCCCATTCCAAACCTGAGACCCTCCCTTTAGCATGAGATGTGATATCCAACTCCTTCCCATTCCAATCCTGAGACCCTTCTGATAGCATGAGATGTGATATCTCAATGCTTCTAATACCAAACCTGAGATCCTTCCTATAACATGAGATGTGATATCCAACTCCTTCCCATTCCAATCCTGAGACCCTTCCTATAGCATGAGAAGTGATATCTCCATGCGTATACCAAACCTGAGACCCTTCCTATAGCATGAGATGTGATATCCAAATACTTGCCATTCCAATCCTGAGACCCTTCCTATAGCATGAGATCTGATATCTCAATGCTTATACCAAACCAGAGACCCGTCCTATAACATGAGATGAGATATCCAACTCCTTCCCATTCCAATCCTGAGCCACTTCCGATAGCAGAGATGTGATATCTCAATGATTCTAATACCAAACCTGAGATCCTTCCTATGACATGAGATGTGATATCCAAATCCTTCCCCTTCCAAACATGAGACCCTCCCTTTAGCATGAGATGTGATATCCAACTGCTTCCCATTCCAATCCTGAGACCCTTCTGATAGCATGAGATGTGATATCTCAATGCCTCTAATACCAAACCTGAGAACCTACCTCTAACATGAAATTTGATATCCAACTCCTTCCCTTTCCAAACGTGAGACCCTCCCTATAGCATGAGATGTGATATCCAAGTCCTTCCCATTCCAATCCTGAGACCCTTCCTATAGCATGAGATGTGATATCTCAATGCTTCTAATACCAAACCTGAGACCCTTCCTGTGGCATGAGATGTCATATACAACTCCATCCCATTCCAATCATGAGACCCTTCCTATAGCATGAGATGAGATATCCAACTCCTTCCCATTCCAATCCTGAGACCCTTCCTATAGCATGAGATGTGATGTCTCAATGCTTCTAATACCAAACCTGAGATCCTTCCTATAACATGAGATGTGATATCCAACTCCTTCCCATTCCAATCCTGAGACACTTCCTATAGCAGTAGAAGTGATATCTCAATGTTTATACCAAACCTGAGACCCTTCCTACGGCATGAGATGTCATATACAACTCCTTCCCATTCCAATCCTGAGACCCTTCCTATAGCATGAGATGTGATATCTCAATGCTTATACCAAACCTGAGACCCTTCCTATAGCATGAGATGTGATATCCAACTCCTTCCCATTCCAATCCTGAGACCCTTCCTATAGCATGAGATGTGATGTCTCAATCCTTCTAATACCAAACCTGAGATCCTTCCTATAACATGAGATGTGATATCCAACTCCTTCCATTCCAATCCTGAGACCCGTCCTATAGCATGAGATGTGATATCTCAATGCTTATACCAAACCTGAGACCCTTCCTATAGCATGAGATGTGATATCCAACTATTTCCCATTCCAATCCTGAGACCCTTCCTATAGGATGAGATGTGATATCCAACTCCTTCCCTTTCCAAACCTGAGTGCCTATCTATAGCATGAGATGTGATATCCAACTCCTTCCCCTTCCAAACCTGAGACCCTCCCTTTAGCATGAGATGTGATATCCAAGTCCTTCCCATTCCAATCCTGAGACCCTTCCTATAGCATGAGATGTGATATCTCAATGCTTCTAATACCAAACCTGAGACCCTTCCTGTGGCATGAGATGTCATATACAACTCCTTCCCATTCCAATCCTGAGACCCTTCCTATAGCATGAGATGTGATATCCAACTCCTTCCCATTCCAATCCTGAGACCCTTCCTATAGCATGAGATGTGATGTCTCAATGCTTCTAATACCAAACCTGAGATCCTTCCTATAACATGAGATGTGATATCCAACTCCTTCCCATTCCAATCCTGAGACACTTCCTATAGCAGTAGAAGTGATATCTCAATGCTTATACCAAACCTGAGACCCTTCCTACGGCATGAGATGTCATATACAACTCCTTCCCATTCCAATCCTGAGACCCTTCCTATAGCATGAGATGTGATATCTCAATGCTTATACCAAACCTGAGACCCTTCCTATAGCATGAGATGTGATATCCAACTCCTTCCCATTCCAATCCTGAGACCCTTCCTATAGCATGAGATGTGATGTCTCAATCCTTCTAATACCAAACCTGAGATCCTTCCTATAACATGAGATGTGATATCCAACTCCTTCCATTCCAATCCTGAGACCCATCCTATAGCATGAGATGTGATATCTCAATGCTTATACCAAACCTGAGACCCTTCCTATAGCATGAGATGTGATATCCAACTATTTCCCATTCCAATCCTGAGACCCTTCCTATAGCATGAGATGTGATATCCAACTCCTTCCCTTTCCAAACCTGAGTGCCTATCTATAGCATGAGATGTGATATCCAACTCCTTCCCCTTCCAAACCTGAGACCCTCCCTTTAGCATGAGATGTGATATCCAACTCCTTCCCATTCCATTCCTGAGACCCTTCTGATAGCATGAAATGTGATATCTCAATGCCTCTAATACCAAACCTGAGATCCTACCTCTAACATGAAATGTGATATCCAACTCTTTCCCCTTCCAAACCTGAGAGACTTCCTATAGCATGAGATGTGATATCCAAGTCCTTCCCATTCCAATCCTGAGACCCTTCCTATAGCTTGAGATGTGATATCCAACTCCTTCCCATTCCAATTCTGAGACCCTTCCTATACCATGAGACTTGATATCTCAATGCTTCTAATACCAAACCTGAGACCCGTCCTATAACATGAGATGTGATATCCAAATCCTTCCCCTTCCAAACCTTAGACCCTTCCTTTATCATGAGATGTGATATCCAACTCCTTCCCATTCCAATCCTGAGACCCTTCCGATATCATGAGATGTGATATCTCAATGCTTCTAATACCAAACCTGAGATCCTTCCTATGACATGAGATGTGATATCCAACTCCTTCCCATTCCCATCCTGAGACACTTCCTATAGCATGAGATGTGATATCTCACTGCTTATACCAAACCTGAGACCCTTCCTATAGCATGAGATGTGATATCCAACTCCTTCCCATTCCAATCCTGAGACCCTTCCTATAGCATGAGATGTGATATCTCAATGTTTCTAATATCAAACTTGAGACCCTCCCTATAGCATGAGATGTGATATCCAAGTCCTTCCCATTCCAATCCTGAGACACTTCCTATAGCATGAGATGTGATATCTCAATTCTTCTAATACCAAACCTGAGACTCTTCCTATAACATGAGATGGGATATCCAACTCCTTCCCTTTCCAATCCTGAGACCCTTCCGATAGCAGAGATGTGATATCTCAATGCTTATACCAAACCTGAGACCCTTCCTATGGCATGAGATGTCATATACAACTCCTTCCCATTCCAATCCTGAGACCCTTCCTATAGCTTGAGATGTGATATCTCAATGCTTATACCAAACCTGAGACCCTTCCTATAGCATGAGATATGATATCCAACTCCTTCCCATTCCAATCCTGAGACCCTTCCTATAGCATGAGATGTGATGTCTCAATGCTTCTAATACCAAACCTGAGATCCTTCCAATAACATGAGATGTGATATCCAACTCCTTCCCATTCCAATCCTGAGACCCTTCCTATAGCATGAGATGTGATATCTCAATGCTTATACCAAACCTGAGACCCTTCCTATAGCATGAGATGTGATATCCAACTCCTTCCCATTCCAATACTGAGACCCTTCCTATAGCATGAGATGTGATATCTCAATGCCTCTAATACCAAACCTGAGATCCTTCCTCTAACATGAAATGTGATATCCAACTCCTTCCCTTTCCAAACCTGAGACCCGTCCTATAACATGAGATGGGATATCCAACTCCTTGACATTCCAATCCTGAGACACTTCTGATAGCAGAGATGTGATATCTCAATGCTTATACCAAACCTGAGACCCTTCCTATAACATGAGATGCGATATCCAACTCCTTCCCGTTCCAAAGCTGAGACCCTTCCTATAGCATATGTGATATCCAACTCCTTCCCATTCCAAACATGAGACCCTTCCTATAGCAAAAATGTAATATCCAACTCCTTCCCATTCCAATCCTGAGACCATTCCTATAGCATGAGATATGATATCTCAATGCTTCTAATACCAAACCTGAGATCCTTCCTATGACATGAGATGTGATATCCAATTCCTCCCCATTCCAAACCTGAGAACCTTCCTACAGCATGCAATGTGATATCTCAATGCTTCTAATACCAAACCTGAGACCAGTCCTATAACATGAGATTGGATATCCAACTCCTTCCCCTTCCAAACCTGAGACCCTTCCTATAGCATGAGATGTGATATCCAACTTCTTCCCATTCCAATCCTGAGACCCTTCCTATAACATGAGATGTGATGTCTCAATGCTTCTAATACCAAACCTGAGATCTTTCCTATAACATGAGATGTGATATCCAACTCCTTCCCATTCCAATCCTGAGACCCTTCCTATAGCATGAGATGTGATATCTCAATGCTTATACCAAACCTGAGACCCATACTATGGCATGAGATGTGATATCAAACTCCTTCCCATTCCAATCCTGAGACCCTTCCTATAGCTTGAGATGTGATATCCAACTCCTTCCCATTCCAATTCTGAGACCCTTCCTATACCATGAGACTTGATATCTCAATGTTTCTAATACCAAACCTGAGACCCGTCCTATAACATGAGATGTGATATCCAAATCCTTCCCCTTCCAAACCTTAGACCCTTCCTTTATCATGAGATGTGATATCCAACTCCTTCCCATTCCAATCCTGAGACCCTTCCGATATCATGAGATTTGTTATCTCAATGCTTCTAATATCAAACTTGAGACCCTCCCTATAGCATGAGATGTGACATCCAAGTCCTCCCCATTCCAATCCTGAGACCCTTCCTATAGCATGAGATGTGATATCTCAATGGTTCTAATACCAAACCTGAGACCCTTCCTATAACATGAGATGGGATATCCAACTCCTTCCCATTCCAATCCTGAGACCCTTCCGATAGCAGAGATGTGATATCTCAATGCTTATACCAAACCTGAGACCCTTCCTATGGCCTGAGATGTCATATACAACTCCTTCCCATTCCAATCCTGAGACCCTTCCTATAGCATGAGATGTGATATCTCAATGCTTATACCAAATCTGAGACCCTTCCTATAGCATGAGATGTGATATCCAACTCCTTCCAATTCCAATCCTGAGACCCTTCGTATTGCATGAGATGTGATGTCTCAATGCTTCTAATACCAAACCTGAGATCCTTCCTATAACATGAGATGTGATATCCAACTCCTTCCCATTCCAATCCTGAGACCCTTATGATAGCATGAGATGTGATATCTCAATGCCTCTAATACCAAACCTGAGATCCTTCCGATAGCATGAGATGTGATATCGCAATGCTTCTAATACCAAACCTGAGATCATTCCTATAACATGAGATGTGATTTCCAAATCCTTCCCCTTCCAAACCTGAGACCCTCCCTTTAGCATGAAATGTGATATCCAACTCCTTCCCATTCCAATCCTGAGTCCCTTCTGATAGCATGAGATGTGATATCTCAATGCCTCTAATACCAAACCTGAGATCCTACCTCTAACATGAAATGTGATATCCATCTCCTTCCCTTTCCAAACCTGAGACCCTGCCTATAGCATGAGATGTGATATCCAAGTCCTTCCCATTCCAATCCTGAGACCCTTCCTATAGCATGTGATATGATATCTCAATGCTTATACCAAACCTGAGACCTTTCCTATGGCATGAGATGTCACATACAACTCCTTCCCATTCCAATCCTGAGACCCTTCCTATAGCATGAGATGTGATATCTCAATGCCTCTAATACCAAACCTGAGATCCTTCCGATAGCATGAGATGTGATATCTCAATGCTTCTAATACCAAACCTGAGATCATTCCTATAACATGAGATGTGATTTCCAAATCCTTCCCCTTCCAAACCTGAGACCCTCCCTTTAGCATGAAATGTGATAACCAACTCCTTCCCATTCCAATCCTGAGACCCTTCTGATAGCATGAGATGTGATATCTCAATGCCTCTAATACCAAACCTGAGATCTTACCTCTAACATGAAATGTGATATCCATCTCCTTCCCTTTCCAAACCTGAGACCCTGCCTATAGCATGAGATGTGATATCCAAGTCCTTCCCATTCCAATCCTGAGACCCTTCCTATAGCATGTGATATGATATCTCAATGCTTATACCAAACCTGAGACCCTTCCTATGGCATGAGATGTCACATACAACTCCTTCCCATTCCAATCCTGAGACCCTTCCTATAGCATGAGATGTGATATCTCAATGCTTATACCAAACCTGAGACCCTTCCTATAGCATGAGATGTGATATCCAACTTCTTCCCATTCCAATCCTGAGACCCTTCCTATAACATGAGATGTGATGTCTCAATGCTTCTAATACCAAACCGGAGATCTTTCCTATAACATGAGATGTGATATCCAACTCCTTCCCATTCCAATCCTGAGACCCTTTCTATAGCATGAGATGTGATATCTCAATGCTTATACCAAACCTGAGACCCTTCCTATAGCTTGAGATGTGATATCCAACTCCTTCCCATTCCAATCCTGAGACCCTTCCTATAGCATGAGATGTGATATCTCAAGGCCTCTAATACCAAACCTGAGATCCTTCCTCTAACATGAAATGTGATATCCAACTCCTTCCCTTCCAAACCTGAGAGCCTTCCTATAGCATGAGATATGATATCCAAGTACTTCCCATTCCAATCCTGAGACCCTTCCTATAACATGAAATGTGATATCCAACTCCTTCCCATTCCAACCTGAGACCCTTCCTATAGCATGAGATGGGATATCCAACTCCTTCCAAATCCAATACTGATACCCTTCCGATAGCATGAGATGTGATATCCCAATGCTTCTCCCAAACCTGAGACCCATAGTATGGCATGAGATGTGATATCAAACTCCTTCCCATTCCAATCCTGAGACCCTTCCTATAGCTTGAGATGTGATATCCAACTCCTTCCCATTCCAATTCTGAGACCCTTCTTATACCATGAGACTTGATAACTCAATGCTTCTAATACCAAACCTGAGACCCGTCCTATAACATGAGATGTGATATCCAAATCCTTCCCCTTCCAAACCTTAGACCCTTCCTTTATCATGAGATGTGATATCCAACTCCTTCCCATTCCAAACCTGAGACCCTTCCTATTGGATGAGATGTGATATCCAACTCCTTCTCATTCCAACCCTGAGACCCTTCCGATATCATGAGATTTGTTATCTCAATGCTTCTAATATCAAACTTGAGACCCTCCCTATAGCATGAGATATGACACATCCAAGTCCTTCCCATTCCAATCCTGAGAGCCTACCTATAGCATGAGATGTGATATCCAAGTCCATCCCATTCCAATCCTTAGACCCTTCCTACAGCATGCGATGTGATATCTCAATGATTCTAATACCAAACCAGAGACCCGTCCTATAACATGAGATGGGATATCCAACTCCTTCCCATTCCATTCCTGAGCCACTTCCGATAGCAGAGATGTGATATCTCAATGCATATACCAAACCTGAGACCCTTCCTATAACATGAGATGTGATATCCAACTCCTTCCCGTTCCAAACCTGAGACACTTCCTATAGCATATGTGATATCCAACTCCTTCCCATTCCAAACATGAGACCCTTCCTATAGCATGAGATGTGATATATCAATGCTTCTAATACCAAACCTGAGATCCTTCCTATGACATGAGATGTGATATCCAAATCCTTCCCATTCCAATCCCGAGACCCTTCCTATAGCAAGAGATGTGATATGCAAATCCTTCCCATTCCAATCCTGAGACCCTTCCTATAACATGAGATGTGATATCCAACTCCTTCAGATTCCAACCTGAGACACTTCCTTTAGCATGAGAAGGGATATCCAACTCCTTCCCAATCCAATCCTGAGACCCTTCCGATAGCAGAGATGTGATATCTCAATGCTTATACCAAACCTGAGACCCTTCCTATGGCATGAGATGTGATATCCAACTCCTTGCCATTCAAATCCTGAGACCCTTCCTATAGCATGAGATGTGATATCTCAATGCTTCTACCAAACCTGAGACCCTTCCTTTAGCATGAGATGTGATATCCAAATCCTTCACATTCCAATCCTGAGACCCTTCCTATAGCACGAGATGTGATATGTCAATGCTTCTAATACCAAACCTGAGATCCTTCCTATAACATGAGATGTGATATCCAATTCCTTCCCATTCCAAACCTGAGACCCTTCCTATTGGATGAGATGTGATATCCAACTCCTTCTCATTCCAACCCTGAGACCCTTCCTATACCATGAGATGTGATATCTCAATGCTTCTAATACCAAACCTGGGACCCGTCCTATAACATGAGATATGATATCCAAATCCTTCCCCTTCCAAACCTGAGACTCTTCCTTTAGCATGAGATGTGATATCCAAATACTTCCGATTCCAATCCTAAAACCCTTCCTATAGCATGAGATGTGACATCTCAATGTTTCTAATAAAAAACCTGAGACCCTTCCTATAGCAAGAGATGTGATATCCAAATCCTTCCCATTCCAATCCTGAGACCCTTCCTATAACATGAGATGTGATATCCAACTCCTTCCCATTCCAACCTGAGACCCTTCCTATAGCATGAGAAGGGATATCCAACTCCTTCCCAATCCAATCCTGAGATCCTTTCGATAGCAGAGATGTGATATCTCAATGCTTATACCAAACCTGAGACCCTTCCTATGGCATGAGATGTGATATCCAACTCCTTGCCATTCAAATCCTGAGACCCTCCCTATAACAAGAGATGTCATATCCAACTCCTTCCCATTCCAAACCTGAGACCCTTCCTTTAGCATGAGATGTGATATCCAAATCCTTCACATTCCAATCCGGAGACCCTTCCTATAGCATGAGATGTGATATCTCAATGCTTCTAATACCAAACCTGAGACCCTTCCGATAGCATGAGATGTGATATCTCAATGCTTCAAAAACCAAACATGAGAACCATCCTATAACATGAGATGTGAAATCCAAATCCTTCCCTTCCCAAACCTGAGACTCTTCCTATAGCATGAGATGTGATATCTCAATGCTTAAACCAAACCTGAAACCCTTCCTATAGCATGAGATGTGATATCCAACTCCTTACCATTCCAATCCTGAGACACTTCCTATAGCATGAGATGTGATATCACAATGCTTCTAATACCAAACCTGAGACTCATCCTATAACACAAGATGTGATATCCAAATCCTTCCCCTTCGAAACCTGAGACCCTTCCTTTAGCATGAGATGTGATATCCAGCTCCTCCCATTCCAATCCTGAGACCCTTCCGATAGCATGAGATGTGATATCTCAATGCTTCTAATATCAAAACTGAGACCCTCCCTATAGCATGAGATGTGATACCTAAGTCCTTCCCATTCCAATCCTGAGACCCTTCCGATAGCAGAGATGTGATATTTCAATGCTTATACCAAACCTGAGACCCTTCCTATAGCATGAGATGTGATATCCAACTCCTTCCGATTCCAATCCTGAGACCCTTCCTATAGCATGAATTGTGATATCGTAATGCTTCTACCAAAACTGAGACCCTTCCTTTAGCATGAGATGTGATATCCAACTCCTTCCCATTCCAATCCTGAGACCCTTCCGATAGCAGAGATGTGATATCTCAATGCTTATACCAAACCTGAGACCCTTCCAATGGCATGAGATGTCATATACAACTCCTTCCCATTCCAATCCTGAGACCCTTCCGATAGCAGAGATGTGATATCTCAATGCTAATACCAAACCTGAGACCCTTCCAATGGCATGAGATGTCATATACATCTCCTTCCCATTCCAATCCTGAGACCCTTCCTATAGCATGAGATGTGATATCTCAATGCTCATACCAAACCTGAGACCCTTCCTATAGCATGAGATGTGATATCCAACTCCTTCCCATTCCAATCCTGAGACACTTCCTATAACATGAGATGTGATGTCTCAATGCTTCTAATACCAAACCTGAGATCCTTCCTATGGCATGAGATGTCATATAAAACCCCTTCCCATTCCAATCCTGAGACCCTTCCTATAACACGAGATGTGATATCCAAATCCTTCCCCTTCCAAACCTGAGACCCTCCCTTTAGCATGAGATGTGATATCCAACTCCTTCCCATTCCAATCCTGAGACCCTTCTGATAGCATGAGATGTGATATCTCAATGCCTTCTACCAAACCTGAGATCCTACCTCTAATATGAAATGTGATATCCCACTCCATCCCCTTCCAAACCTGAGAGCCTTCCTATAGCATGAGATGTGATATCGAAGTATTTCCCATTCCAATCCTGAGACCCTTCCTATAACATGAGATGTGATATCCAACTCCTTCCCATTCCAACCTGAGACCCTTCCTATTGCATGAGATGGGATATCCAACTACTTCCAAATCCAATCCTGATACCCTTCCGATAGCATGAGATGTGATATCTCAATCCCTCTAATACCAAACCTGACATCCTTCCGATAGCATAAGATGTGATATCTCAATGCTTCTAATACCAAACCTGAGATCCTTCCTATAACATGAGATTTGATATCAAAATCCTTCCCCTTCCAAACCTGAGACCCTCCCTTTAGCATGAGATGTGATATCCAACTCCTTCCCATTCCAATCCTGAGACCCTTCTGATAGCATGAGATGTGATATTCAATGCCTCTAATACCAAACCTGAGATCCTACCTCTAACATGAAATGTGATATCCAACTCCTTCCCTTTCCAAACGTGAGAGCCTCCCTATAGCATGAGATGTGATATTCACGTCCTTCCCATTCCAATCCTGAGACCCTTCCTATAGCATGAGATGTGATATCTCAATGCTTCTAATACCAAACCTGAGACCCTTCCTATAACATAAGATGGGATATCCAACTCCTTCCCATTCCGATCCTGAGACCCTTCCGATAGCAGAGATGTGATATCTCAATGCTTATACCAAACCTGAGACCCTTCCTATAGCATGAGATGTGACATCTCAATGCTTATACCAAACCTGAGACCCTTCCTATAGCATGAGATGTGATATCCAACTCCTTCCCATTCCAATCCTGAGACCCTTCCTATAACATGAGATGTGATGTCTCAATGATTCTAATATCAAACCTGAGATCCTTCCTATGGCATGAGATGTCATATAAAACTCCTTCCCATTCCATTCCTGAGACCCTTCCTATAGCATGAGATGTGATATCCAACTCCTTCCCATTCCAATACTGAGACCCTTCCGATAGCATGAGATGTGATATCTCAATGCCTCTAATATCAAACCTGAGATCCTACCTCTAACATGAAATGTGATATCCAACTCCTTCCCCTTCCAAACCTGATAGCCTTCCTATAGCATGAGATGTGATATCCAAGTCCTTCCCATTCCAATCCTGATACCCTTCCTATAACATGAGATGTGATATCCAACTCCTTCCCATTCCAACCTGAGACCCTTCCTATAGCATGAGATGGGATATCCAACTCCTTCCAAATCCAATCCTGATACCCTTCCGATAGCATGAGATGTGATATCCCAATGCTTCTACAAAACCTGAAACCCATACCATGGCATGAGATGTGATATCAAACTCCTTCCCATTCCAATCCTGAGACCCTTCCTATAGCTTGAGATGTGATATCCAACTCCTTCCCATTCCAATCCTGAGACCCTTCCGATAGCATGAAATGTGATATCTCAATGCTTCTAATATCAAAACTGAGACCCTCCCTATAGCATGAGATGTGATATCTAAGTCCTTCCCATTCCTATCCTGAGACCCTTCCGATAGCAGAGATGTGATATCTCAATGCTTATACCAAACCTGAGACCCTTCCTATGGCATGAGATGTGATATCAAACTCCTTCCCATTCCAATCCTGAGACCCTTCCTATAGCATGAGATGTGATATCTCAATGCTTCTATCAAACTTGAGTCCCTTCCTTTAGCATGAGATGTGATATCCAACTACTTCCCATTCCAATCCTGAGACCCTTCCTATAGCATGAGATGTGATATCTCAAAGCTTCTAATACCAAACCTGGGACCCGTCCTATAACATGAGATATGATATCCAAATCCTTCCCCTTCCAAACCTGAGACCCTTCCTTTAGCATGGAATGTGATATCCAAATCCTTCCCATTCTAATCCTGAAACCCTTCCTATAGCATGAGATGTGATATCTTAATGTTTCTAATAAAAAACCTGAGACCCTTCCTATAGCAAGAGATGTGATATCCAAATCCTTCCCATTCCAATCCTGAGACCCTTCCTATAACATGAGATGTGATATCCAACTCCTTCCCATTCCAACCTGAGACCCTTCCTATAGCATGAGAAGGGATATCCAACTCCTTCCCATTCCGATCCTGAAACCCTTCCTATAGCATGAGATGTGATATCTCAATGTTTCTAATGAAAAACCTGAGACCCTTCCTATAGCAAGAGATGTGACATCCAAATCTTTCCCATTCCAATCCTGAGGTCCCTCCTATTGGATGAGATGTGATATCCAACTCCTTCCCATTCCAATCCTGAGACCCTTCCTATACCATGAGATGTGATATCTCAATGCTTCTACCAAAACTGAGACCCTTCCTTTAGCATGAGATGTGATATCCAACTCCTTCCCATTCCAATCCTGAGACCCTTCCTATAGCATGAGATGTGATATCTCAATGCCTCTAATACCAAACCTGAGATTCTTCCTATAACATGAGATGTGATATCTCAATGCTTCTAATACCAAACCTGAGACCCTCCCTTTAGCATGAGATGTGATATCCGACTCCTTCCCATTCCAATCCTGAGACCCTTCTGATAGCATGAGATGTGATATCTCAATGCCTATAATACCAAACCTGAGATTCTTCCTATAACATGAGATGTGATATCTCAATGCTTCTAATACCAAACCTGAGACCCTCCCTTTAGCATGAGATGTGATATCCGACTCCTTCCCATTCCAATCCTGAGACCCTTCTGATAGCATGAGATGTGATATCTCAATGCCTATAATACCAAACCTGAGATCCTTCCGATAGCATGAGATGTGATATCTCAATGCTTCTAATACCAAACCTGAGATCCTTCCTATAACATGAGATGTGATATCCAAATCCTTCCCCTTCCAAACCTGAGACCCTCCCTTTAGCATGAGATGTGATATCCAACTCCTTCCCATTCCAATCCTGAGACCCTTCCGATAGCAGAGATGTGATATCTCAATGCTTATACCAAACCTGAGACCCTTCCTATGGCATGAGATGTCAAATACAACTCCTTCCGATTCCAATGCTGAGACCCTTCCTATAGCATGAGATGGGATATCTCAATGCTTATACCAAACCTGAGACCCTTCCTATAGCATGAGAAGTGGTATCCAACTCCTTCCTATTCCAATCCTGAGACCCTTCCTATAGCATGAGATGTGATATCTCAATGCTTCTAATACCAAACCTGAGACCCTCCCTTTAGCATGAGATGTGATATCCGACTCCTTCCCATTCCAATCCTGAGACCCTTCTGATAGCATGAGATGTGATATCTCAATGCCTATAATACCAAACCTGAGATTCTTCCTATAACATGAGATGTGATATCTCAATGCTTCTAATACCAAACCTGAGACCCTCCCTTTAGCATGAGATGTGATATCCGACTCCTTCCCATTCCAATCCTGAGACCCTTCTGATAGCATGAGATGTGATATCTCAATGCCTATAATACCAAACCTGAGATCCTTCCGATAGCATGAGATGTGATATCTCAATGCTTCTAATACCAAACCTGAGATCCTTCCTATAACATGAGATGTGATATCCAAATCCTTCCCCTTCCAAACCTGAGACCCTCCCTTTAGCATGAGATGTGATATCCAACTCCTTCCCATTCCAATCCTGAGACCCTTCCGATAGCAGAGATGTGATATCTCAATGCTTATACCAAACCTGAGACCCTTCCTATGGCATGAGATGTCAAATACAACTCCTTCCGATTCCAATGCTGAGACCCTTCCTATAGCATGAGATGGGATATCTCAATGCTTATACCAAACCTGAGACCCTTCCTATAGCATGAGAAGTGGTATCCAACTCCTTCCTATTCCAATCCTGAGACCCTTCCTATAGCATGAGATGTGATATCTCAATGCTTCTAATACCAAACCTGAGATCCTTCCTATAACATGAGATGTGATATCCAACTCCTTCCCATTCCAACCTGAGACCCTTCCGATAGCATGAGATGTGATATCAAACTCCTTCCCATTCCAATCCTGAGATAGCTTGAGATGTGATATCCAACTCCTTCCCATTCCAATCCTGAGACCCTTCCTATACCATGAGATGTGATATCTCAATGCTTCTAATACCAAACCTGACACCCGTCCTAAAACATGAGATGTGAGATCCAAATCCTTCCCCTTCCAAACCTGAGATCTTTCCTTTAGCATGAGATGTGATATCCAACTCCGTCCCATTCCAATCCTGAGACCCTTCCTATAGCATGATATGTGATATCACAATGCTTCTAATACCAAACCTGAGATCCTTCCTATAACATGAGATGTGTATCCAACTCCTTCCCATTCCAAACCTGAGACCCTTCCTATAGCATGAGATGTGATATCTTAATGCTTCTAAAACCAAACCTGAGAACCATCCAATAACATATGTGAAATCCAAATCCTTCCCTTTCCAAACCTGAGACCCTTAAGATAGCATGTGGTGTGATATCTCAATGCTTCTAAAACCAAACATGAGAACCATCCTATAACATGAGATGTGAAATCCAAATCCTTCCCTTTCCAAACCTGAGACCCTTCCTATAGCTTGAGATGTGCTATCAAACTCCTTCCCATTCCAATCCTGTGATAGCTTGAGATGTGATATCCAACTCCTTCCCATTCCAATCCTGAGACCCTTCCTATACCATGAGATGTGATATCTCAATGCTTCTAATACCAAACCTGAGACCCGTCCTAAAACATGAGATGTGAGATCCAAATCCTTCCCCTTCCAAACCTGAGACCCTTCCTATAGCTTGAGATGTGATATCAAACTCCTTCCCATTCCAATCCTGAGACCCTTCCTATAACATGAGATGTGATGTCTCAATGATTCTAATATCAAACCTGAGATCCTTCCTATGGCATGAGATGTCATATAAAACTCCTTCCCATTCCATTCCTGAGACCCTTCCTATAGCATGAGATGTGATATCCAACTCCTTCCCATTCCAATACTGAGACCCTTCCGATAGCATGCGATGTGATATCTCAATGCCTCTAATACCAAACCTGAGATCCTACCTCTAACATGAAATGTGATATCCAACTCCTTCCCCTTCCAAACCTGATAGCCTTCCTATAGCATGAGATGTGATATCCAAGTCCTTCCCATTCCAATCCTGATACCCTTCCTATAACATGAGATGTGATATCCAACTCCTTCCCATTCCAACCTGAGACCCTTCCTATAGCATGAGATGGGATATCCAACTCCTTCCAAATCCAATCCTGATACCCTTCCGATAGCATGAGATGTGATATCCCAATGCTTCTACAAAACCTGAAACCCATACCATGGCATGAGATGTGATATCAAACTCCTTCCCATTCCAATCCTGAGACCCTTCCTATAGCTTGAGATGTGATATCCAACTCCTTCCCATTCCAATCCTGAGACCCTTCCGATAGCATGAAATGTGATATCTCAATGCTTCTAATATCAAAACTGAGACCCTCCCTATAGCATGAGATGTGATATCTAAGTCCTTCCCATTCCTATCCTGAGACCCTTCCGATAGCAGAGATGTGATATCTCAATGCTTATACCAAACCTGAGACCCTTCCTATGGCATGAGATGTGATATCCAACTCCTTCCCATTCCAATCCTGAGACCCTTCCTATAGCATTAGATGTGATATCTCAATGCTTCTATCAAACTTGAGTCCCTTCCTTTAGCATGAGATGTGATATCCAACTACTTCCCATTCCAATCCTGAGACCCTTCCTATAGCATGAGATGTGATATCTCAAAGCTTCTAATACCAAACCTGGGACCCGTCCTATAACATGAGATATGATATCCAAATCCTTCCCCTTCCAAACCTGAGACCCTTCCTTTAGCATGGAATGTGATATCCAAATCCTTCCCATTCTAATCCTGAAACCCTTCCTATAGCATGAGATGTGATATCTTAATGTTTCTAATAAAAAACCTGAGACCCTTCCTATAGCAAGAGATGTGATATCCAAATCCTTCCCATTCCAATCCTGAGACCCTTCCTATAACATGAGATGTGATATCCAACTCCTTCCCATTCCAACCTGAGACCCTTCCTATAGCATGAGAAGGGATATCCAACTCCTTCCCATTCCGATCCTGAAACCCTTCCTATAGCATGAGATGTGATATCTCAATGTTTCTAATAAAAAACCTGAGACCCTTCCTATAGCAAGAGATGTGACATCCAAATCTTTCCCATTCCAATCCTGAGATCCCTCCTATTGGATGAGATGTGATATCCAACTCCTTCCCATTCCAATCCTGAGACCCTTCCTATACCATGAGATGTGATATCTCAATGCTTCTACCAAAACTGAGACCCTTCCTTTAGAATGAGATGTGATATCCAACTCCTTCCCATTCCAATCCTGAGACCCTTCCTATAGCATGAGATGTGATATCTCAATGCCTCTAATACCAAACCTGAGATTCTTCCTATAACATGAGATGTGATATCTCAATGCTTCTAATACCAAACCTGAGACCCTCCAATTAGCATGAGATGTGATATCCGACTCCTTCCCATTCCAATCCTGAGACCCTTCTGATAGCATGAGATGTGATATCTCAATGCCTATAATACCAAACCTGAGATTCTTCCTATAACATGAGATGTGATATCTCAATGCTTCTAATACCAAACCTGAGACCCTCCCTTTAGCATGAGATGTGATATCCGACTCCTTCCCATTCCAATCCTGAGACCCTTCTGATAGCATGAGATGTGATATCTCAATGCCTATAATACCAAACCTGAGATCCTTCCGATAGCATGAGATGTGATATCTCAATGCTTCTAATACCAAACCTGAGATCCTTCCTATAACATGAGATGTGATATCCAAATCCTTCCCCTTCCAAACCTGAGACCCTCCCTTTAGCATGAGATGTGATATCCAACTCCTTCCCATTCCAATCCTGAGACCCTTCCGATAGCAGAGATGTGATATCTCAATGCTTATACCAAACCTGAGACCCTTCCTATGGCATGAGATGTCAAATACAACTCCTTCCGATTCCAATGCTGAGACCCTTCCTATAGCATGAGATGGGATATCTCAATGCTTATACCAAACCTGAGACCCTTCCTATAGCATGAGAAGTGGTATCCAACTCCTTCCGATTCCAATCCTGAGACCCTTCCTATAGCATGAGATGTGATATCTCAATGCTTCTAATACCAAACCTGAGATCCTTCCTATAACATGAGATGTGATATCCAACTCCTTCCCATTCCAAACCTGAGACCCTTCCGATAGCATGAGATGTGATATCAAACTCCTTCCCATTCCAATCCTGAGATAGCTTGAGATGTGATATCCAACTCCTTCCCATTCCAATCCTGAGACCCTTCCTATACCATGAGATGTGATATCTCAATGCTTCTAATACCAAACCTGACACCCGTCCTAAAACATGAGATGTGAGATCCAAATCCTTCCCCTTCCAAACCTGAGATCTTTCCTTTAGCATGAGATGTGATATCCAACTCCGTCCCATTCTAATCCTGAAACCCTTCCTATAGCATGAGATGTGATATCTTAATGTTTCTAATAAAAAACCTGAGACCCTTCCTATAGCAAGAGATGTGATATCCAAATCCTTCCCATTCCAATCCTGAGACCCTTCCTATAACATGAGATGTGATATCCAACTCCTTCCCATTCCAACCTGAGACCCTTCCTATAGCATGAGAAGGGATATCCAACTCCTTCCCATTCCGATCCTGAAACCCTTCCTATAGCATGAGATGTGATATCTCAATGTTTCTAATAAAAAACCTGAGACCCTTCCTATAGCAAGAGATGTGACATCCAAATCTTTCCCATTCCAATCCTGAGATCCCTCCTATTGGATGAGATGTGATATCCAACTCCTTCCCATTCCAATCCTGAGACCCTTCCTATACCATGAGATGTGATATCTCAATGCTTCTACCAAAACTGAGACCCTTCCTTTAGAATGAGATGTGATATCCAACTCCTTCCCATTCCAATCCTGAGACCCTTCCTATAGCATGAGATGTGATATCTCAATGCCTCTAATACCAAACCTGAGATTCTTCCTATAACATGAGATGTGATATCTCAATGCTTCTAATACCAAACCTGAGACCCTCCAATTAGCATGAGATGTGATATCCGACTCCTTCCCATTCCAATCCTGAGACCCTTCTGATAGCATGAGATGTGATATCTCAATGCCTATAATACCAAACCTGAGATTCTTCCTATAACATGAGATGTGATATCTCAATGCTTCTAATACCAAACCTGAGACCCTCCCTTTAGCATGAGATGTGATATCCGACTCCTTCCCATTCCAATCCTGAGACCCTTCTGATAGCATGAGATGTGATATCTCAATGCCTATAATACCAAACCTGAGATCCTTCCGATAGCATGAGATGTGATATCTCAATGCTTCTAATACCAAACCTGAGATCCTTCCTATAACATGAGATGTGATATCCAAATCCTTCCCCTTCCAAACCTGAGACCCTCCCTTTAGCATGAGATGTGATATCCAACTCCTTCCCATTCCAATCCTGAGACCCTTCCGATAGCAGAGATGTGATATCTCAATGCTTATACCAAACCTGAGACCCTTCCTATGGCATGAGATGTCAAATACAACTCCTTCCGATTCCAATGCTGAGACCCTTCCTATAGCATGAGATGGGATATCTCAATGCTTATACCAAACCTGAGACCCTTCCTATAGCATGAGAAGTGGTATCCAACTCCTTCCGATTCCAATCCTGAGACCCTTCCTATAGCATGAGATGTGATATCTCAATGCTTCTAATACCAAACCTGAGATCCTTCCTATAACATGAGATGTGATATCCAACTCCTTCCCATTCCAAACCTGAGACCCTTCCGATAGCATGAGATGTGATATCAAACTCCTTCCCATTCCAATCCTGAGATAGCTTGAGATGTGATATCCAACTCCTTCCCATTCCAATCCTGAGACCCTTCCTATACCATGAGATGTGATATCTCAATGCTTCTAATACCAAACCTGACACCCGTCCTAAAACATGAGATGTGAGATCCAAATCCTTCCCCTTCCAAACCTGAGATCTTTCCTTTAGCATGAGATGTGATATCCAACTCCGTCCCATTCCAATCCTGAGACCCTTCCTATAGCATGATATGTGATATCACAATGCTTCTAATACCAAACCTGAGATCCTTCCTATAACATGAGATGTGTATCCAACTCCTTCCCATTCCAAACCTGAGACCCTTCCTATAGCATGAGATGTGATATCTTAATGCTTCTAAAACCAAACCTGAGAACCATCCAATAACATATGTGAAATCCAAATCCTTCCCTTTCCAAACCTGAGACCCTTAAGATAGCATGTGGTGTGATATCTCAATGCTTCTAAAACCAAACATGAGAACCATCCTATAACATGAGATGTGAAATCCAAATCCTTCCCTTTCCAAACCTGAGACCCTTCCTATAGCTTGAGATGTGCTATCAAACTCCTTCCCATTCCAATCCTGAGACCCTTCCTATACCATGAGATGTGATATCTCAATGCTTCTAATACCAAACCTGAGACCCGTCCTAAAACATGAGATGTGAGATCCAAATCCTTCCCCTTCCAAACCTGAGACCCTTCCTATAGCTTGAGATGTGATATCAAACTCCTTCCCATTCCAATCCTGAGATAGCTTGAGATGTGATATCCAACTCCTTCCCATTCCAATCCTGAGACCCTTCCGATAGCATGAAATGTGATATCTCAAAGCTTCTAATATCAAAACTGAGACCCTCCCTATAGCATCAGATGTGATATCTAAGTCCTTCACATTCCTATCCTGAGACCCTTCAGATAGCAGAGATGTGATATCTCAATGCTTATACCAAACCTGAGACCCTTCCTATGGCATGAGATGTGATATCCAACTCGTTCCCATTCCAATCCTGAGACCCTTCCTATAGCATGAGATGTGATATCTCAATGCTTCTATCAAACCTGAGTCCCTTCCTTTAGCATGAGATGTGATATCCAACTCCTTCCCATTCGAATCCTGAGACCCTTCCTATAGCATGAGATGTGATATCTCAAAGCTTCTAATACCAAAACTGGGACCCGTCCTATAACATGAGATATGATATCCAAATCCTTCCCCTTCCAAACCTGAGACCCTTCCTTTAGCATGAGATGTGATATCCAAATCCTTCCCATTCTAATCCTGAAACCCTTCCTGTAGCATGAGATGTGATATCTCAATGTTTCTAATAAAAAACCTGAGACCCTTCCTATAGCAAGAGATGTGATATCCAAATCCTTCCCATTCCAATACTGAGACCCTTCCTATAACATGAGATGTGATATCCAACTCCTTCCCATTCCAACCTGTGACCCTTCCTATAGCATGAGAAGGGATATCCAACTCCTTCCCATTCCAATCCTGAAACCCTTCCTATAGCATGAGATGTGATATCTCAATGTTTCTAATAAAAAACCTGAGACCCTTCCTATAGCAAGAGATGTGACATCCAAATCCTTCCCATTCCAATCCTGAGATCCTTCCTATTGGATGAGATGTGATATCCAACTCCTTCCCATTCCAATCCTGAGACCCTTCCTATACCATGAGATGTGATATCTCAATGCCTCTAATACCAAACCTGAGATTCTTCCTATAACATGAGATGTTATATCTCAATGCTTCTAATACCAAACCTGAGACCCTCCCTTTAGCATGAGATGTGATATCCGACTCCTTCCCATTCCAATCCTGAGAACCTTCTGATAGCATGAGATGTGATATCTCAATGCCTCTAATACCAAACCTGAGATTCTTCCTATAACATGAGATGTGATATCTCAATGCTTCTAATACCAAACCTGAGACCCTCCCTTTAGCATGAGATGTGATATCCGACTCCTTCCCATTCCAATCCTGAGACCCTTCCGATAGCAGAGATGTGATATCTCAATGCTTATACCAAACCTGAGACCCTTCCTATGGCATGAGATGTCAAATACAACTCCTTCCGATTCCAATGCTGAGACCCTTCCTATAGCATGAGATGGGATATCTCAATGCTTATACCAAACCTGAGACCCTTCCTATAGCATGAGATGTGGTATCCAACTCCTTCCGTTCCAATCCTGAGACCCTTCCTATAGCATGAGATGTGATATCTCAATGCTTCTAATACCAAACCTGAGATCCTTCCTATAACATGAGATGTGATATCCAACTCCTTCCCATTCCAAACCTGAGACCCTTCCGATAGCATGAGATGTGATATCAAACTCCTTCCCATTCCAATCCTGAGATAGCTTGAGATGTGATATCCAACTCCTTCCCATTCCAATCCTGAGACCCTTCCTATACCATGAGATGTGATATCTCAATGCTTCTAATACCAAACCTGACACCCGTCCTAAAACATGAGATGTGAGATCCAAATCCTTCCCCTTCCAAACCTGAGATCTTTCCTTTAGCATGAGATGTGATATCCAACTCCTTCCCATTCCAATCCTGAGACCCTTCCTATAGCATGATATGTGATATCACAATGCTTCTAATACCAAACCTGAGATCCTTCCTATAACATGAGATGTGTATCCAACTCCTTCCCATTCCAACCTGTGACCCTTCCTATAGCATGAGAAGGGATATCCAACTCCTTCCCATTCCAATCCTGAAACCCTTCCTATAGCATGAGATGTGATATCTCAATGTTTCTAATAAAAAACCTGAGACCCTTCCTATAGCAAGAGATGTGACATCCAAATCCTTCCCATTCCAATCCTGAGATCCTTCCTATTGGATGAGATGTGATATCCAACTCCTTCCCATTCCAATCCTGAGACCCTTCCTATACCATGAGATGTGATATCTCAATGCTTCTACCAAAACTGAGACCCTTCCTTTAGCATGAGATGTGATATCCAACTCCTTCCCATTCCAATCCTGAGAGCCTTCCTATAGCATGAGATGTGATATCTCAAAGCCTCTAATACCAAACCTGAGATTCTTCCTATAACATGAGATGTTATATCTCAATGCTTCTAATACCAAACCTGAGACCCTCCCTTTAGCATGAGATGTGATATCCGACTCCTTCCCATTCCAATCCTGAGAACCTTCTGATAGCATGAGATGTGATATCTCAATGCCTCTAATACCAAACCTGAGATTCTTCCTATAACATGAGATGTGATATCTCAATGCTTCTAATACCAAACCTGAGACCCTCCCTTTAGCATGAGATGTGATATCCGACTCCTTCCCATTCCAATCCTGAGACCCTTCCGATAGCAGAGATGTGATATCTCAATGCTTATACCAAACCTGAGACCCTTCCTATGGCATGAGATGTCAAATACAACTCCTTCCGATTCCAATGCTGAGACCCTTCCTATAGCATGAGATGGGATATCTCAATGCTTATACCAAACCTGAGACCCTTCCTATAGCATGAGATGTGGTATCCAACTCCTTCCGATTCCAATCCTGAGACCCTTCCTATAGCATGAGATGTGATATCTCAATGCTTCTAATACCAAACCTGAGATCCTTCCTATAACATGAGATGTGATATCCAACTCCTTCCCATTCCAAACCTGAGACCCTTCCGATAGCATGAGATGTGATATCAAACTCCTTCCCATTCCAATCCTGAGATAGCTTGAGATGTGATATCCAACTCCTTCCCATTCCAATCCTGAGACCCTTCCTATACCATGAGATGTGATATCTCAATGCTTCTAATACCAAACATGACACCCGTCCTAAAACATGAGATGTGAGATCCAAATCCTTCCCCTTCCAAACCTGAGATCTTTCCTTTAGCATGAGATGTGATATCCAACTCCTTCCCATTCCAATCCTGAGACCCTTCCTATAGCATGATATGTGATATCACAATGCTTCTAATACCAAACCTGAGATCCTTCCTATAACATGAGATGTGTATCCAACTCCTTCCCATTCCAAACCTGAGACCCTTCCTATAGCATGAGATGTGATATCTTAATGCTTCTAAAACCAAACCTGAGAACCATCCAATAACATATGTGAAATCCAAATCCTTCCCTTTCCAAACCTGAGACCCTTCAGATAGCATGAGATGTGATATCTCAATGCTTCTAAAACCAAACATGAGAACCATCGTATAACATGAGATGTGAAATCCAAATCCTTCCCTTTCCAAACCTGAGACCCTTCCTATAGCTTGAGATGTGCTATCAAACTCCTTCCCATTCCAATCCTGTGATAGCTTGAGATGTGATATCCAACTCCTTCCCATTCCAATCCTGAGACCCTTCCTATACCATGAGATGTGATATCTCAATGCTTCTAATACCAAACCTGAGACCCGTCCTAAAACATGAGATGTGAGATCCAAATCCTTCCCCTTCCAAACCTGAGACCCTTCCTATAGCTTGAGATGTGATATCAAACTCCTTCCCATTCCAATCCTGAGATAGCTTGAGATGTGATATCCAACTCCTTCCCATTCCAATCCTGAGACCCTTCCGATAGCATGAAATGTGATATCCCAATGCTTCTAATATCAAAACTGAGACACTCCCTATAGCATGAGATGTGATATCTAAGTCCTTCCCATTCCTATCCTGAGACCCTTCCGATAGCAGAGATGTGATATCTCAATGCTTATACCAAACCTGAGACCCTTCCTATGGCATGAGATGTGATATCCAACTCCTTCCCATTCCAATCCTGAGGCCCTTCCTATAGCATGAGATGTGATATCTCAATGCTTCTATCAAACCTGAGTCCCTTCCTTTAGCATGAGATGTGATATCTCAAAGCTTCTAATACCAAACCTGGGACACGTCCTATAACATGAGATATGATATCCAAATCCTTCCCCTTCCAAACCTGAGACCCTTCCTTTAGCATGAGATGTGATATCCAAATCCTTCCCATTCCAATCCTGAAACCCTTCCTATAGCATGAGATGTGATATCTCAATGTTTCTAATAAAAAACCTGAGACCCTTCCTATAGCAAGAGATGTGATATCCAAATCCTTCTCATTCCAATACTGAGACCCTTCCTATAACATGAGATGTGATATCCAATTCCTTCCCATTCCAACCTGAGACCCTTCCTATAGCATGAGAAGGGATATCCAACTCCTTCCCATTCCAATCCTGAAACCCTTCCTATAGCATGAGATGTGATATCTCAATGTTTCTAATAAAAAACCGGAGACCCTTCCTATAGCAAGAGATGTGACATCCAAATCCTTCCCATTCCAATCCTGAGATCCTTCCTATTGGATGAGATGTGATATCCAACTCCTTCCCATTCCAATCCTGAGACCCTTCCTATACCATGAGATGTGATATCTCAATGCTTCTACCAAAACTGAGACCCTTCCTTTAGCATGAGATGTGATATCCAACTCCTTCCCATTCCAATCCTGACACCCTTCCTATAGCATGAGATGTGATATCTCAATGCCTCTAATACCAAACCTGAGATTCTTCCTATAACATGAGATGTGATATCTCAATGCTTCTAATACCAAACCTGAGACCCTCCCTTTAGCATGAGATGTGATATCCGACTACTTCCCATTCCAATCCTGAGACCGTTCTGATAGCATGAGATGTGATATCTCAATGCCTCTAATACCAAACCTGAGATTCTTCCTATAACATGAGATGTGATATCTCAATGTTTCTAATACCAAACCTGAGACCCTCCCTTTAGCATGAGATGTGATATCCGACTCCTTTCCATTCCAATCCTGAGACCCTTCTGATAGCATGAGATGTGATATCTCAATGCCTCTAATACCAAACCTGAGATCTTTCCGATAGCATGAGATGTGATATCTCAATGCTTCTAATACCAAACCTGAGATCCTTCCTATAACATGAGATGTGATATCCAAATCCTTCCCCTTCCAAACCTGAGATCCTCCCTTTAGCATGAGATGTGATATCCAACTACTTCCCATTCCAATCCTGAGACCCTTCCGATAGCAGAGATGTGATATCTCAATGCTTATACCAAACCTGAGACCCTTCCTATGGCATGAGATGTCAAATACAACTCCTTCCGATTCCAATGCTGAGACCCTTCCTATAGCATGAGATGGGATATCTCAATGCTTATACCAAACCTGAGACCCTTCCTATAGCATGAGATGTGGTATCCAACTCCTTCCGATTCCAATCCTGAGACCCTTCCTATAGCATGAGATGTGATATCTCAATGCTTCTAATACCAAACCTGAGATCCTTCCTATAACATGAGATGTGATATCCAACTCCTTCCCATTCCAAACCTGAGACCCTTCCGATAGCATGAGATGTGATATCAAACTCCTTCCCATTCCAATCTTGAGATAGCTTGAGATGTGATATCCAACTCCTTCCCATTCCAATCCTGAGATCCTTCCTATACCATGAGATGTGATATCTCAATGCTTCTAATACCAAACCTGACACCCGTCCTAAAACATGAGATGTGAGATCCAAATCCTTCCCCTTCCAAACCTGAGATCTTTCCTTTAGCACGAGATGTGATATCCAACTCCTTCCCATTCCAATCCTGAGACCCTTCCTATAGCATGATATGTGATATCACAATGCTTCTAATACCAAACCTGAGATCCTTCCTATAACATGGGATGTGTATCCAACTCCTTCCCATTCCAAACCTGAGACCCTTCCTATAGCATGAGATGTGATATCTTAATGCTTCTAAAACCAAACCTGAGAACCATCCAATAACATATGTGAAATCTTAATCCTTCCCTTTCCATACCTGAGACCCTTCCGATAGCATGAGATGTGATATCTCAATGCTTCTAAAACCAAACATGAGAACCATCCTATAACATGGGATGTGAAATCCAAATCCTTCCCTTTCCAAACCTGAGACCCTTCCTATAGCTTGAGATGTGATATCAAACTCCTTCCCATTCCAATCCTGTGATAGCTTGAGATGTGATATCCAACTCCTTCCCATTCCAATCCTGAGACCCTTCCTATACCATGAGATGTGATATCTCAATGCTTCTAATACCAAACCTGAGACCCGTCCTAAAACATGAGATGTGAGATCCAAATCCTTCCCCTTCCAAACCTGAGACCCTTCCTATAGCTTGAGATGTGATATCCAACTCCTTCCCATTCCAATCCTGAGACCCTTCCGATAGCATGAAATGTGATATCTCAATGCTTCCAATATCAAAACTGAGACCCTCCCTATAGCATGTGATGTGATATCTCAATGCTTCTAATACCAAACCTGAGATCCTTCCTATAACATGAGATGTGATATCCAACTCCTTCCCATTCCAAACCTGAGACCCTTCCGATAGCATGAGATGTGATATCAAACTCCTTCCCATTCCAATCCTGAGATAGCTTGAGATGTGATATCCAACTCCTTCCCATTCCAATCCTGAGACCCTTCCTATACCATGAGATGTGATATCTCAATGCTTCTAATACCAAACCTGACACCCGTCCTAAAACATGAGATGTGAGATCCAAATCCTTCCCCTTCCAAACCTGAGATCTTTCCTTTAGCATGAGATGTGATATCCAACTCCTTCCCATTCCAATCCTGAGACCCTTCCTATAGCATGATATATGATATCACAATGCTTCTAATACCAAACCTGAGATCCTTCCTATAACATGAGATGTGTATCCAACTCCTTCCCATTCCAACCTGTGACCCTTCCTATAGCATGAGAAGGGATATCCAACTCCTTCCCATTCCAATCCTGAAACCCTTCCTATAGCATGAGATGTGATATCTCAATGTTTCTAATAAAAAACCTGAGACCCTTCCTATAGCAAGAGATGTGACATCCAAATCCTTCCCATTCCAATCCTGAGATCCTTCCTATTGGATGAGATGTGATATCCAACTCCTTCCCATTCCAATCCTGAGACCCTTCCTATACCATGAGATGTGATATCTCAATGCTTCTACCAAAACTGAGACCCTTCCTTTAGCATGAGATGTGATATCCAACTCCTTCCCATTCCAATCCTGAGAGCCTTCCTATAGCACGAGATGTGATATCTCAATGCCTCTAATACCAAACCTGAGATTCTTCCTATAACATGAGATGTTATATCTCAATGCTTCTAATACCAAACCTGAGACCCTCCCTTTAGCATGAGATGTGATATCCGACTCCTTCCCATTCCAATCCTGAGAACCTTCTGATAGCATGAGATGTGATATCTCAATGCCTCTAATACCAAACCTGAGATTCTTCCTATAACATGAGATGTGATATCTCAATGCTTCTAATACCAAACCTGAGACCCTCCCTTTAGCATGAGATTTGATATCCGACTCCTTCCCATTCCAATCCTGAGACCCTTCCGATAGCAGAGATGTGATATCTCAATGCTTATACCAAACCTGAGACCCTTCCTATGGCATGAGATGTCAAATACAACTCCTTCCGATTCCAATGCTGAGACCCTTCCTATAGCATGAGATGGGATATCTCAATGCTTATACCAAACCTGAGACCCTTCCTATAGCATGAGATGTGGTATCCAACTCCTTCTGATTCCAATCCTGAGACCCTTCCTATAGCATGAGATGTGATATCTCAATGCTTCTAATACCAAACCTGAGATCCTTCCTATAACATGAGATGTGATATCCAACTCCTTCCCATTCCAAACCTGAGACCCTTCCGATAGCATGAGATGTGATATCAAACTCCTTCCCATTCCAATCCTGAGATAGCTTGAGATGTGATATCCAACTCCTTCCCATTCCAATCCTGAGACCCTTCCTATACCATGAGATGTGATATCTCAATGCTTCTAATACCAAACCTGACACCCGTCCTAAAACATGAGATGTGAGATCCAAATCCTTCCCCTTCCAAACCTGAGATCTTTCCTTTAGCATGAGATGTGATATCCAACTCCTTCCCATTCCAATCCTGAGACCCTTCCTATAGCATGATGTGTGATATCACAATGCTTCTAATACCAAACCTGAGATCCTTCCTATAACATGAGATGTGTATCCAACTCCTTCCCATTCCAAACCTGAGACCCTTCCTATAGCATGAGATGTGATATCTTAATGCTTCTAAAACCAAACCTGAGAACCATCCAATAACATATGTGAAATCTTAATCCTTCCCTTTCCATACCTGAGACCCTTCAGATAGCATGAGATGTGATATCTCAATGCTTCGAAAACCAAACATGAGAACCATCGTATAACATGAGATGTGAAATCCAAATCCTTCCCTTTCCAAACCTGAGACCCTTCCTATAGCTTGAGATGTGCTATCAAACTCCTTCCCATTCCAATCCTGTGATAGCTTGAGATGTGATATCCAACTCCTTCCCATTCCAATCCTGAGACCCTTCCTATACCATGAGATGTGATATCTCAATGCTTCTAATACCAAACCTGAGACCCGTCCTAAAACATGAGATGTGAGATCCAAATCCTTCCCCTTCCAAACCTGAGACCCTTCCTATAGCTTGAGATGTGATATCAAACTCCTTCCCATTCCAATCCTGAGATAGCTTGAGATGTGATATCCAACTCCTTCCCATTCCAATCCTGAGACCCTTCCGATAGCATGAAATGTGATATCCCAATGCTTCTAATATCAAAACTGAGACACTCCCTATAGCATGAGATGTGATATCTAAGTCCTTCCCATTCCTATCCTGAGACCCTTCCGATAGCAGAGATGTGATATCTCAATGCTTATACCAAACCTGAGACCCTTCCTATGGCATGAGATGTGATATCCAACTCCTTCCCATTCCAATCCTGAGACCCTTCCTATAGCATGAGATGTGATATCTCAATGCTTCTATCAAACCTGAGTCCCTTCCTTTAGCATGAGATGTGATATCTCAAAGCTTCTAATACCAAACCTGGGACACGTCCTATAACATGAGATATGATATCCAAATCCTTCCCCTTCCAAACCTGAGACCCTTCCTTTAGCATGAGATGTGATATCCAAATCCTTCCCATTCCAATCCTGAAACCCTTCCTATAGCATGAGATGTGATATCTCAATGTTTCTAATAAAAAACCTGAGACCCTTCCTATAGCAAGAGATGTGATATCCAAATCCTTCTCATTCCAATACTGAGACCCTTCCTATAACATGAGATGTGATATCCAACTCCTTCCCATTCCAACCTGAGACCCTTCCTATAGCATGAGAAGGGATATCCAACTCCTTCCCATTCCAATCCTGAAACCCTTCCTATAGCATGAGATGTGATATCTCAATGTTTCTAATAAAAAACCGGAGACCCTTCCTATAGCAAGAGATGTGACATCCAAATCCTTCCCATTCCAATCCTGAGATCCTTCCTATTGGATGAGATGTGATATCCAACTCCTTCCCATTCCAATCCTGAGACCCTTCCTATACCATGAGATGTGATATCTCAATGCTTCTACCAAAACTGAGACCCTTCCTTTAGTATGAGATGTGATATCCAACTCCTTCCCATTCCAATCCTGAGACCCTTCCTATAGCATGAGATGTGATATCTCAATGCCTCTAATACCAAACCTGAGATTCTTCCTATAACATGAGATGTGATATCTCAATGCTTCTAATACCAAACATGAGACCCTCCCTTTAGCATGAGATGTGATATCCGACTACTTCCCATTCCAATCCTGAGACCCTTCTGATAGCATGAGATGTGATATCTCAATGCCTCTAATACCAAACCTGAGATTCTTCCTATAACATGAGATGTGATATCTCAATGTTTCTAATACCAAACCTGAGACCCTCCCTTTAGCATGAGATGTGATATCCGACTCCTTTCCATTCCAATCCTGAGACCCTTCTGATAGCATGAGATGTGATATCTCAATGCCTCTAATACCAAACCTGAGATCTTTCCGATAGCATGAGATGTGATATCTCAATGCTTCTAATACCAAACCTGAGATCCTTCCTATAACATGAGATGTGATATCCAAATCCTTCCCCTTCCAAACCTGAGACCCTCCCTTTAGCATGAGATGTGATATCCAACTCCTTCCCATTCCAATCCTGAGACCCTTCCGATAGCAGAGATGTGATATCTCAATGCTTATACCAAACCTGAGACCCTTCCTATGGCATGAGATGTCAAATACAACTCCTTCCGATTCCAATGCTGAGACCCTTCCTATAGCATGAGATGTGATATCTCAATGCTTCCAATATCAAAACTGAGACCCTCCCTATAGCATGTGATGTGATATCTCAATGCTTCTAATACCAAACCTGAGATCCTTCCTATAACATGAGATGTGATATCCAACTCCTTCCCATTCCAAACCTGAGACCCTTCCGATAGCATGAGATGTGATATCAAACTCCTTCCCATTCCAATCCTGAGATAGCTTGAGATGTGATATCCAACTCCTTCCCATTCCAATCCTGAGACCCTTCCTATACCATGAGATGTGATATCTCAATGCTTCTAATACCAAACCTGACACCCGTCCTAAAACATGAGATGTGAGATCCAAATCCTTCCCCTTCCAAACCTGAGATCTTTCCTTTAGCATGAGATGTGATATCCAACTCCTTCCCATTCCAATCCTGAGACCCTTCCTATAGCATGATATATGATATCACAATGCTTCTAATACCAAACCTGAGATCCTTCCTATAACATGAGATGTGTATCCAACTCCTTCCCATTCCAACCTGTGACCCTTCCTATAGCATGAGAAGGGATATCCAACTCCTTCCCATTCCAATCCTGAAACCCTTCCTATAGCATGAGATGTGATATCTCAATGTTTCTAATAAAAAACCTGAGACCCTTCCTATAGCAAGAGATGTGACATCCAAATCCTTCCCATTCCAATCCTGAGATCCTTCCTATTGGATGAGATGTGATATCCAACTCCTTCCCATTCCAATCCTGAGACCCTTCCTATACCATGAGATGTGATATCTCAATGCTTCTACCAAAACTGAGACCCTTCCTTTAGCATGAGATGTGATATCCAACTCCTTCCCATTCCAATCCTGAGAGCCTTCCTATAGCACGAGATGTGATATCTCAATGCCTCTAATACCAAACCTGAGATTCTTCCTATAACATGAGATGTTATATCTCAATGCTTCTAATACCAAACCTGAGACCCTCCCTTTAGCATGAGATGTGATATCCGACTCCTTCCCATTCCAATCCTGAGAACCTTCTGATAGCATGAGATGTGATATCTCAATGCCTCTAATACCAAACCTGAGATTCTTCCTATAACATGAGATGTGATATCTCAATGCTTCTAATACCAAACCTGAGACCCTCCCTTTAGCATGAGATGTGATATCCGACTCCTTCCCATTCCAATCCTGAGACCCTTCCGATAGCAGAGATGTGATATCTCAATGCTTATACCAAACCTGAGACCCTTCCTATGGCATGAGATGTCAAATACAACTCCTTCCGATTCCAATGCTGAGACCCTTCCTATAGCATGAGATGGGATATCTCAATGCTTATACCAAACCTGAGACCCTTCCTATAGCATGAGATGTGGTATCCAACTCCTTCTGATTCCAATCCTGAGACCCTTCCTATAGCATGAGATGTGATATCTCAATGCTTCTAATACCAAACCTGAGATCCTTCCTATAACATGAGATGTGATATCCAACTCCTTCCCATTCCAAACCTGAGACCCTTCCGATAGCATGAGATGTGATATCAAACTCCTTCCCATTCCAATCCTGAGATAGCTTGAGATGTGATATCCAACTCCTTCCCATTCCAATCCTGAGACCCTTCCTATACCATGAGATGTGATATCTCAATGCTTCTAATACCAAACCTGACACCCGTCCTAAAACATGAGATGTGAGATCCAAATCCTTCCCCTTCCAAACCTGAGATCTTTCCTTTAGCATGAGATGTGATATCCAACTCCTTCCCATTCCAATCCTGAGACCCTTCCTATAGCATGATATGTGATATCACAATGCTTCTAATACCAAACCTGAGATCCTTCCTATAACATGAGATGTGTATCCAACTCCTTCCCATTCCAAACCTGAGACCCTTCTTATAGCATGAGATGTGATATCTTAATGCTTCTAAAACCAAACCTGAGAACCATCCAATAACATATGTGAAATCTTAATCCTTCCCTTTCCATACCTGAGACCCTTCAGATAGCATGAGATGTGATATCTCAATGCTTCTAAAACCAAACATGAGAACCATCGTATAACATGAGATGTGAAATCCAAATCCTTCCCTTTCCAAACCTGAGACCCTTCCTATAGCTTGAGATGTGCTATCAAACTCCTTCCCATTCCAATCCTGTGATAGCTTGAGATGTGATATCCAACTCCTTCCCATTCCAATCCTGAGACCCTTCCTATACCATGAGATGTGATATCTCAATGCTTCTAATACCAAACCTGAGACCCGTCCTAAAACATGAGATGTGAGATCCAAATCCTTCCCCTTCCAAACCTGAGACCCTTCCTATAGCTTGAGATGTGATATCAAACTCCTTCCCATTCCAATCCTGAGATAGCTTGAGATGTGATATCCAACTCCTTCCCATTCCAATCCTGAGACCCTTCCGATAGCATGAAATGTGATATCCCAATGCTTCTAATATCAAAACTGAGACACTCCCTATAGCATGAGATGTGATATCTAAGTCCTTCCCATTCCTATCCTGAGACCCTTCCGATAGCAGAGATGTGATATCTCAATGCTTATACCAAACCTGAGACCCTTCCTATGGCATGAGATGTGATATCCAACTCCTTCCCATTCCAATCCTGAGACCCTTCCTATAGCATGAGATGTGATATCTCAATGCTTCTATCAAACCTGAGTCCCTTCCTTTAGCATGAGATGTGATATCTCAAAGCTTCTAATACCAAACCTGGGACACGTCCTATAACATGAGATATGATATCCAAATCCTTCCCCTTCCAAACCTGAGACCCTTCCTTTAGCATGAGATGTGATATCCAAATCCTTCCCATTCCAATCCTGAAACCCTTCCTATAGCATGAGATGTGATATCTCAATGTTTCTAATAAAAAACCTGAGACCCTTCCTATAGCAAGAGATGTGATATCCAAATCCTTCTCATTCCAATACTGAGACCCTTCCTATAACATGAGATGTGATATCCAACTCCTTCCCATTCCAACCTGAGACCCTTCCTATAGCATGAGAAGGGATATCCAACTCCTTCCCATTCCAATCCTGAAACCCTTCCTATAGCATGAGATGTGATATCTCAATGTTTCTAATAAAAAACCGGAGACCCTTCCTATAGCAAGAGATGTGACATCCAAATCCTTCCCATTCCAATCCTGAGATCCTTCCTATTGGATGAGATGTGATATCCAACTCCTTCCCATTCCAATCCTGAGACCCTTCCTATACCATGAGATGTGATATCTCAATGCTTCTACCAAAACTGAGACCCTTCCTTTAGCATGAGATGTGATATCCAACTCCTTCCCATTCCAATCCTGAGACCCTTCCTATAGCATGAGATGTGATATCTCAATGCCTCTAATACCAAACCTGAGATTCTTCCTATAACATGAGATGTGATATCTCAATGCTTCTAATACCAAACCTGAGACCCTCCCTTTAGCATGAGATGTGATATCCGACTACTTCCCATTCCAATCCTGAGACCCTTCTGATAGCATGAGATGTGATATCTCAATGCCTCTAATACCAAACCTGAGATTCTTCCTATAACATGAGATTTGATATCTCAATGTTTCTAATACCAAACCTGAGACCCTCCCTTTAGCATGAGATGTGATATCCGACTCCTTTCCATTCCAATCCTGAGACCCTTCTGATAGCATGAGATGTGATATCTCAATGCCTCTAATACCAAACCTGAGATCTTTCCGATAGCATGAGATGTGATATCTCAATGCTTCTAATACCAAACCTGAGATCCTTCCTATAACATGAGATGTGATATCCAAATCCTTCCCCTTCCAAACCTGAGACCCTCCCTTTAGCATGAGATGTGATATCCAACTCCTTCCCATTCCAATCCTGAGACCCTTCCGATAGCAGAGATGTGATATCTCAATGCCTCTAATACCAATCCTGAGACCCTTCCTATACCATGAGATGTGATATCTCAATGCTTCTAATACCAAACCTGAGACCCGTCCTAAAACATGAGATGTGAGATCCAAATCCTTCCCCTTCCAAACCTGAGACCCTTCCTATAGCTTGAGATGTGATATCAAACTCCTTCCCATTCCAATCCTGAGATAGCTTGAGATGTGATATCCAACTCCTTCCCATTCCAATCCTGAGACCCTTCCGATAGCATGAAATGTGATATCCCAATGCTTCTAATATCAAAACTGAGACACTCCCTATAGCATGAGATGTGATATCTAAGTCCTTCCCATTCCTATCCTGAGACCCTTCCGATAGCAGAGATGTGATATCTCAATGCTTATACCAAACCTGAGACCCTTCCTATGGCATGAGATGTGATATCCAACTCCTTCCCATTCCAATCCTGAGACCCTTCCTATAGCATGAGATGTGATATCTCAATGCTTCTATCAAACCTGAGTCCCTTCCTTTAGCATGAGATGTGATATCTCAAAGCTTCTAATACCAAACCTGGGACACGTCCTATAACATGAGATATGATATCCAAATCCTTCCCCTTCCAAACCTGAGACCCTTCCTTTAGCATGAGATGTGATATCCAAATCCTTCCCATTCCAATCCTGAAACCCTTCCTATAGCATGAGATGTGATATCTCAATGTTTCTAATAAAAAAACCTGAGACCCTTCCTATAGCAAGAGATGTGATATCCAAATCCTTCTCATTCCAATACTGAGACCCTTCCTATAACATGAGATGTGATATCCAACTCCTTCCCATTCCAACCTGAGACCCTTCCTATAGCATGAGAAGGGATATCCAACTCCTTCCCATTCCAATCCTGAAACCCTTCCTATAGCATGAGATGTGATATCTCAATGTTTCTAATAAAAAACCGGAGACCCTTCCTATAGCAAGAGATGTGACATCCAAATCCTTCCCATTCCAATCCTGAGATCCTTCCTATTGGATGAGATGTGATATCCAACTCCTTCCCATTCCAATCCTGAGACCCTTCCTATACCATGAGATGTGATATCTCAATGCTTCTACCAAAACTGAGACCCTTCCTTTAGCATGAGATGTGATATCCAACTCCTTCCCATTCCAATCCTGAGACCCTTCCTATAGCATGAGATGTGATATCTCAATGCCTCTAATACCAAACCTGAGATTCTTCCTATAACATGAGATGTGATATCTCAATGCTTCTAATACCAAACCTGAGACCCTCCCTTTAGCATGAGATGTGATATCCGACTACTTCCCATTCCAATCCTGAGACCCTTCTGATAGCATGAGATGTGATATCTCAATGCCTCTAATACCAAACCTGAGATTCTTCCTATAACATGAGATTTGATATCTCAATGTTTCTAATACCAAACCTGAGACCCTCCCTTTAGCATGAGATGTGATATCCGACTCCTTTCCATTCCAATCCTGAGACCCTTCTGATAGCATGAGATGTGATATCTCAATGCCTCTAATACCAAACCTGAGATCTTTCCGATAGCATGAGATGTGATATCTCAATGCTTCTAATACCAAACCTGAGATCCTTCCTATAACATGAGATGTGATATCCAAATCCTTCCCCTTCCAAACCTGAGACCCTCCCTTTAGCATGAGATGTGATATCCAACTCCTTCCCATTCCAATCCTGAGACCCTTCCGATAGCAGAGATGTGATATCTCAATGCTTATACCAAACCTGAGACCCTTCCTATGGCATGAGATGTCAAATACAACTCCTTCCGATTCCAATGCTGAGACCCTTCCTATAGCATGAGATGGGATATCTCAATGCTTATACCAAACCTGAGACCCTTCCTATAGCATGAGATGTGGTATCCAACTCCTTCCGATTCCAATCCTGAGACCCTTCCTATAGCATGAGATGTGATATCTCAATGCTTCTAATACCAAACCTGAGATCCTTCCTATAACATGAGATGTGATATCCAACTCCTTCCCATTCCAAACCTGAGACCCTTCCGATAGCATGAGATGTGATATCAAACTCCTTCCCATTCCAATCTTGAGATAGCTTGAGATGTGATATCCAACTCCTTCCCATTCCAATCCTGAGATCCTTCCTATACCATGAGATGTGATATCTCAATGCTTCTAATACCAAACCTGACACCCGTCCTAAAACATGAGATGTGAGATCCAAATCCTTCCCCTTCCAAACCTGAGATCTTTCCTTTAGCATGAGATGTGATATCCAACTCCTTCCCATTCCAATCCTGAGACCCTTCCTATAGCATGATATGTGATATCACAATGCTTCTAATAACAAACCTGAGATCCTTCCTATAACATGAGATGTGTATCCAACTCCTTCCCATTCCAAACCTGAGACCCTTCCTATAGCATGAGATGTGATATCTTAATGCTTCTAAAACCAAACCTGAGAACCATCCAATAACATATGTGAAATCTTAATCCTTCCCTTTCCATACCTGAGACCCTTCCGATAGCATGAGATGTGATATCTCAATGCTTCTAAAACCAAACATGAGAACCATCCTATAACATGAGATGTGAAATCCAAATCCTTCCCTTTCCAAACCTGAGACCCTTCCTATAGCTTGAGATGTGATATCAAACTCCTTCCCATTCCAATCCTGTGATAGCTTGAGATGTGATATCCAACTCCTTCCCATTCCAATCCTGAGACCCTTCCTATACCATGAGATGTGATATCTCAATGCTTCTAATACCAAACCTGAGACCCGTCCTAAAACATGAGATGTGAGATCCAAATCCTTCCCCTTCCAAACCTGAGACCCTTCCTATAGCTTGAGATGTGATATCAAACTGCTTCCCATTCCAATCCTGAGATAGCTTGAGATGTGATATCCAACTCCTTCCCATTCCAATCCTGAGACCCTTCCGATAGCATGAAATGTGACATCTCAATGCTTCCAATATCAAAACTGAGACCCTCCCTATAGCATGTGATGTGATATCTAAGTCCTTCCCATTCCTATCCTGAGACCCTTCCGATAGCAGAGATGTGATATCTCAATGCTTATACCAAACCTGAGACCCTTCCAATGGCATGAGATGTGATATCCAACTCCTTCCCATTCCAATCCTGAGACCCTTCCTATAGCATGAGATGTGATATCTCAATGCTTCTATCAAACCTGAGTCCCTTCCTTTAGCATGAGATGTGATATCCAACTCCTTCCCATTCCAATCCTGAGACCCTTCCTATAGCATGAGATGTGATATCTCAAAGCTTCTAATACCAAACCTGGGACCCGTCCTATAACATGAGATATGATATCCAAATCCTTCCCCTTCCAAACCTGAGACCCTTCCTTTAGCGTGAGATGTGATATCCAAATCCTTCCCATTCCAATCCTGAAACCCTTCCTATAGCATGAGATGTGATATCTCAATGTTTCTAATAAAAAACCTGAGACCCTTCCTATAGCAAGAGATGTGGCATCCAAATCCTTCCCATTCCAATCCTGAGACCCTTCCTATAGCATGAGATATGATATCTCAATGCCTCTAATACCAAACCTGAGATTCTTCCTATAACATGAGATGTGATATCTCAATGCTTCTAATACCAAACCTGAGACCTTCCCTTTAGCATGAGATGTGATATCTGACTCCTTCCCATTCCAATCCTGAGACCCTTCCGATAGCATGAGATGTGATATCTCAATGCCTCTAATACCAAACCTGAGATTCTTCCTATAACATGAGATGTGATATCTCAATGCTTCTAATACCAAACCTGAGACCCTCCCTTTAGCATGGGATGTGATATCCGACTCCTTCCCATTCCAATCCTGAGACCCTTCTGATAGCATGAGATGTGATATCTCAATGCCTCTAATACCAAACCTGAGATCCTTCCGATAGCATGAGATGTGATATCTCAATGCTTCTAATACAAAACCTGAGATCCTTCCTATAACATGAGATGTGATATCCAAATCCTTCCACTTCCAAACCTGAGACCCTCCCTTTAGCATGAGATGTGATATCCGGCTCCTTCCCATTCCAATCCTGAGACCCTTCTAATAGCATGAGATGTGATATCTCAATGCCTTTAATACCAAACCTGAGATCCTACCTCTAACATGAAATGTGATATCCAAGTCCTTCCCATTCCAATCCTGAGACCCTTCCTATAACATGAGATGTGATATCCAACTCCTTCCCATTCCAACCTGAGACCCTTCCTATAGCATGAGATGGGATATCCAACTCCTTCCAAATCCAATCCTGATACCCTTCCGATAGCATGAGATGGGATATCCCAATGCTTCTACAAAACCTGAGACCCATACATGGCATGAGATGTGATATCAAACTCCTTCCCATTCCAATCCTGAGACCCTTCCTATAGCTTGAGATGTGATATCCAACTCCTTCCCATTCCAATTCTGAGACCCTTCCTATAGCATGAGATGTGATATCTCAATGGCTCTAATACCAAACCTGAGATCCTACCTCTAACATGAAATGTGATATCCAAGTCCTTCCCATTCCAATCCTGAGACCCTTCCTATAACATGAGATGTGATATCCAACTCCTTCCCATTCCAACCTGAGACCCTTCCTATAGCATGAGATGGGATATCCAACTCCTTCCAAATCCAATCCTGATACCCTTCCGATAGCATGAGATGGGATATCCCAATGCTTCTACAAAACCTGAGACCCATACATGGCATGAGATGTGATATCAAACTCCTTCCCATTCCAATCCTGAGACCCTTCCTATAGCTTGAGATGTGATATCCAACTCCTTCCCATTCCAATTCTGAGACCCTCCCTTTAGCATGAGATGTGATATCCGACTCCTTCCCATTCCAATCCTGAGACCCTTCTGATAGCATGAGATGTGATATCTCAATGCCTCTAATACCAAACCTGAGATTCTTCCTATAACATGAGATGTGATATCTCAATGCTTCTAATACCAAACCTGAGACCCTCCCTTTAGCATGAGATGTGATATCCGACTCCTTCCCATTCCAATCCTGAGACCCTTCTGATAGCATGAGATGTGATATCTCAATGCCTCTAATACCAAACCTGAGATCCTTCCGATAGCATGAGATGTGATATCTCAATGCTTCTAATACCAAACCTGAGATCCTTCCTATAACATGAGATGTGATATCCAAATCCTTCCCCTTCCAAACCTGAGACCCACCCTTTAGCATGAGATGTGATATCCAACTCCTTCCCATTCCAATCCTGAGATCCTTCTGATAGCATGAAATGTGATATCTCAATGCCTCTAATACCAAACCTGAGATCCTACCTCTAACATGAAATGTGATATCCAAGTCCTTCCCATTCCAATCCTGAGACCCTTCCTATAGCTTGAGATGTGATATCCAACTCCTTCCCATTCCAATTCTGAGACCCTTCCTATAGCATGAGATGTGATATCTCAATGCTTCTATTACCAATCCTGAGACCCTTCCTATAGCTTGAGATGTGATATCCAACTCCTTCCCATTCCAATTCTGAGACCCGTCCTATACCATGAGATGTGATATCTCAATGCTTCTAATACCAAACCTGAGACCCTTCCTATAACGAGAAGGGATATCCAACTCCTTCCCATTCCAATCCTGAGACCCTTCCGATAGCAGAGATGTGATATCTCAATGCTTATACCAAACCTGAGACCCTTCCTATGGCATGAGATGTCAAATACAACTCCTTCCGATTCCAATGCTGAGACCTTTCCTATAGCATGAGATGGGATATCTCAATGCTTATACCAAACCTGAGACCCTTCCTATAGCATGAGATGTGGTATCCAACTCCTTCCGATTCCAATCCTGAGACCCTTCCTATAGCATGAGATGTGATATCTCAATGCTTCTAATACCAAACCTGAGATCCTTCCTATAACATGAGATGTGATATCCAACTCCTTCCCATTCCAAACCTGAGACCCTTCCGATAGCATGAGATGTGATATCAAACTCCTTCCCATTCCAATCCTGAGATAGCTTGAGATCTGATATCCAACTCCTTCCCATTCCAATCCTGAGATCCTTCCTATACCATGAGATGTGATATCTCAATGCTTCTAATACCAAACCTGACACCCGTCCTAAAACATGAGATGTGAGATCCAAATCCTTCCCCTTCCAAACCTGAGATCTTTCCTTTAGCATGAGATGTGATATCCAACTCCTTCCCATTCCAATCCTGAGACCCTTCCTATAGCATTATATGTGATATCACAATGCTTCTAATACCAAACCTGAGATCCTTCCTATAACATGAGATGTGTATCCAACTCCTTCCCATTCCAAACCTGAGACCCTTCCTATAGCATGAGATGTGATATCTTAATGCTTCTAAAACCAAACCTGAGAACCATCCAATAACATATGTGAAATCTTAATCCTTCCCTTTCCATACCTGAGACCCTTCCGATAGCATGAGATGTGATATCTCAATGCTTCTAAAATCAAACATGAGAACCATCCTGTAACATGAGATGTGAAATCCAAATCCTTCCCTTTCCAAACCTGAGACCCTTCCTATAGCTTGAGATGTGATATCAAACTCCTTCCCATTCCAATCCTGTGATAGCTTGAGATGTGATATCCAACTCCTTCCCATTCCAATCCTGAGACCCTTCCTATACCATGAGATGTGATATCTCAATGCTTCTAATACCAAACCTGAGACCCGTCCTAAAACATGAGATGTGAGATCCAAATCCTTCCCCTTCCAAACCTGAGTCCCTTCCTATAGCTTGAGATGTGATATCAAACTGCTTCCCATTCCAATCCTGAGATAGCTTGAGATGTGATATCCAACTCCTTCCCATTCCAATCCTGAGACCCTTCCGATAGCATGAAATGTGATATCTCAATGCTTCCAATATCAAAACTGAGACCCTCCCTATAGCATGTGATGTGATATCTAAGTCCTTCCCATTCCTATCCTGAGACCCTTCCGATAGCAGAGATGTGATATCTCAATGCTTATACCAAACCTGAGACCCTTCCTATGGCATGAGATGTGATATCCAACTCCTTCCCATTCCAATCCTGAGACCCTTCCTATAGCATGAGATGTGATATCTCAATGCTTCTATCAAACCTGAGTCCCTTCCTTTAGCATGAGATGTGATATCCAACTCTTTCCCATTCCATTCCTGAGACCCTTCCTATAGCATGAGATGTGATATCTCAAAGCTTCTAATACCAAACCTGGGACCCGTCCTATAACATGAGATATGATATCCAAATCCTTCCCCTTCCAAACCTGAGACCCTTCCTTTAGCGTGAGATGTGATATCCAAATCCTTCCCATTCCAATCCTGAAACCCTTCCTATAGCATGAGATGTCATATCTCAATGTTTCTAATAAAAAACCTGAGACCCTTCCTATAGCAAGAGATGTGGCATCCAAATCCTTCCCATTCCAATCCTGAGATCCTTCCTATTGGATGAGATGTGATATCCAACTCCTTCCCATTCCAATCCTGAGACCCTTCCTATAGCATGAGATATGATATCTCAATGCCTCTAATTCCAAACCTGAGATTCGTCCTATAACATGAGATGTGATATCTCAATGCTTCTAATACCAAACCTGAGACCCTCCCTTTAGCATGAGATGTGATATCCGACTCCTTCCCATTCCAATCCTGAGACCCTTCCTATAGCATGAGATATGATATCTCAATGCCTCTAATACCAAACCTGAGATTCTTCCTATAACATGAGATGTGATATCTCAATGCTTCTAATACCAAACCTGAGACCCTCCCTTTAGCATGAGATGTGATATCCGACTCCTTCCCATTCCAATCCTGAGACCCTTCTGATAGCATGAGATGTGATATCTCAATGCCTCTAATACCAAACCTGAGATCCTTCCGATAGCATGAGATGTGATATCTCAATGCTTCTAATATCAAACCTGAGATCCTTCCTATAACATGAGATGTGATATCCAAATCCTTCCCCTTCCAAACCTGAGACCCTCCCTTTAGCATGAGATGTGATATCCAACTCCTTCCCATTCCAATCCTGAGATCCTTCTGATAGCATGAAATGTGATATCTCAATGCCTCTAATACCAAACCTGAGATCCTACCTCTAACATGAAATGTGATATCCAAGTCCTTCCCATTCCAATCCTGAGACCCTTCCTATAACATGAGATGTGATATCCAAATCCTTCCCATTCCAACCTGAGACCCTTCCTATAGCATGAGATGGGATATCCAACTCCTTCCAAATCCAATCCTGATACCCTTCCGATAGCATGAGATGGGATATCCCAATGCTTCTACAAAACCTGAGACCCATACATGGCATGAGATGTGATATCAAACTCCTTCCCATTCCAATCCTGAGACCCTTCCTATAGCTTGAGATGTGATATCCAACTCCTTCCCATTCCAATTCTGAGACCCTTCCTATAGCATGAGATGTGATATCTCAATGCTTCTAATACCAAACCTGAGACCCTTCCTATAACATGAGATGTGATATCCAAGTCCTTCCCATTCCAATCCTGAAACCCTTCCTATAGCATGAGATGTGATATCTCAATGCTTCTATTACAAAACCTGAGACCCTTCCTATAACATGAGATGTGATATCCAAGTCCTTCCCATTCCAATCCTGAGACCCTTCCTATAGCTTGAGATGTGATATCCAACTCCTTCCCATTCCAATTCTGAGACCCGTCCTATACCATGAGATGTGATATCTCAATGCTTCTAATACCAAACCTGAGACCCTTCCTATAACGAGAAGGGATATCCAACTCCTTCCCATTCCAATCCTGAGACCCTTCCAATAGCAGAGATGTGATATCTCAATGCTTATACCAAACCTGAGACCCTTCCTATGGCATGAGATGTCATATACAACTCCTTCCGATTCCAAACCTGAGACCCTTCCTATAGCATGAGATGGGATATCTCAATGCTTATACCAAACCTGAGACCCTAGCTATAGCATGAGATGTGATATCCAACTCCTTCCCATTCCAATCCTGAGACCCTTCCTATAGCTTGAGATGTGATATACAACTCCTTCCCATTCCAATCCTGAGACCCTTCCTATAGCTTGAGATGTGATATCCAACTCCTTCCCATTCCAATCCTGAGACCCTTCCTATAGCATGAGATGTGATATCTCAATGCTTCTAATACCAAACCTGAGATCCTTCCTATAACATGAGATGTGATATCCAAATCCTTCCACTTCCAAACCTGAGACCCTCCCTTTAGCATGAGATGTGATATCCGACTCCTTCCCATTCCAATCCTGAGAACCTTCTGATAGCATGAGATGTGATATCTCAATGCCTCTAATACCAAACCTGAGATCCTTCCGATAGCATGAGATGTGATATCTCAATGCTTCTAATACCAAACCTGAGATCCTTCCTATAACATGAGATGTGATCTCCAAATCCTTCCCCTTCCAAAGCTGAGACCCTCCCTTTAGCATGAGATGTGATATCCAACTCCTTCCCATTACAATCCTGAGACCCTTCTGATAGCATGAGATGTGATATCTCAATGCTTCTAATACCAAACCTGAGATCCTACCTCTAACATGAAATGTGATATCCAACTCCTTCCCATTCCAAACCTGAGAGCCTTCCTATAGCATGAGATTTGATATCCAAGTCCTTCCAAATCCAATCCTGATACCCTTCCGATAGCATGAGATGTGATATCCCAATGCTTCTACAAAACCTGAGACCCATACATGGCATGAGATGTGATATCAAACTCCTTCCCATTTCAATCCTGAGATCCTTCCTATAGCTTGAGATGTGATATCCAACTCCTTCCCATTCCAATTCTGAGACCCGTCCTATACCATGAGACTTGATATCTCAATGCTTCTAATACCAAACCTGAGACCGGTCCTATAACATGAGATGTGATATCCAAATCCTTCCCCTTCCAAACCTTAGACCCTTCCTTTATCATGAGATGTGATATCCAAGTCCTTCCCATTCCAATCCTGAGACCCTTCCTATAGCATGAGATGTGATATCTCAATGCTTCTAATACCAAACCTGAGACCCTTCCTATAACATGAGATGTGATATCCAAGTCCTTCCCATTCCAATCCTGAGACCCTTCCTATAGCTTGAGATGTGATATACAACTCCTTCCCATTCCAATTCTGAGACCCGTCCTATAGCATGAGATGTGATATCTCAATGCCTCTAATACCAAACCTGAGATTCTTCTTATAACATGAGATCTGATATCTCAATGCTTCTAATACCAAACCCGAGACCCTCCCTTTAGAATGAGATGTGATATCCGACTCCTTCCCATTCCAATCCTGAGACCCTTCTGATAGCATGAGATGTGATATCTCAATGCCTCTAATACCAAACCTGAGATTCTTCCTATAACATGAGATGTGATATCTCAATGCTTCTAATACCAAACCTGAGACCCTCCCTTTAGCATGAGATGTGATATCCGACTCCTTCCCATTCCAATCCTGGACCCTTCTGATAGCATGAGATGTGATATCTCAATGCCTCTAATACCAAACCTGAGATCCTTCCGATAGCATGAGATGTGATATCTCAATGCTTCTAATACCAAACCTGAGATCCTTCCTATAACATGAGATGTGATATCCAAATCCTTCCCCTTCCAAACCTGAGACCCTGCTTTTAGCATGAGATGTGATATCCAACTCCTTCCCATTCCAATCCTGAGATCCTTCTGATAGCATGAGATGTGATATCTCAATGCCTCTAATGCCAAACCTGAGATCCTACCTCTAACATGAAATGTGATATCCAACTCCTTCCCCTTCCAAACCTGAGACCCTTCCTATAGCATGAGATGTGATATCCAAGTCCTTCCCATTCCAATCCTGAGACCCTTCCTATAACATGAGATGTGATATCCAACTCCTTCCCATTCCAACCTGAGACCCTTCCTATAGCATGAGATGAGATATCCAACTCCTTCCAAATCCAATCCTGATACCCTTCCGATAGCATGAGATGTGATATCCCAATGCTTCTACAAAACCTGAGACCCATACATGGCATGCGATGTGATATCAAACTCCTTCCCATTCCAATCCTGAGACCCTACCTATAGCTTGAGATGTGATATCCAACTCCTTCCCATTCCAATTCTGAGACGTTTCCTATAGCATGAGATGTGATATCTCAATGCTTCTAATACCAAACCTGAGACCCTTCCTATAACATGAGATGTGATATCCAAGTCCTTCCCATTCCAATCCTGAGACCCTTCCTATAGCATGAGATGTGATATCTCAATGCTTCTAATACCAAACCTGAGACCCTTCCTATAACATGAGATGTGCTATCCAAGTCCTTCCCATTCCAATCCTGAGACCCTTCCTATAGCTTGAGATGTGATTTCCAACTCCTTCCCATTCCAATTCTGAGACCCGTCCTATACCATGAGATGTGATATCTCAATGCTTCTAATACCAAACCTGAGACCCTTCCTATAACGAGATGGGATATCCAACTCCTTCCCATTCCAATCCTGAGACCCTTCCGATAGCAGAGATGTGATATCTCAATGCTTATACCAAACCCGAGACCCTTCCTATGGCATGAGATGTCATATACAACTCCTTCCGATTCCAAACCTGAGACCCTTCCTATAGCATGAGATGGGATAGCTCAATGCTTATACCAAACCTGAGACCCTTCCTATAGCATGAGATGTGATATCCAACTCCTTCCCATTCCAATCCTGAGACCCTTCCTATAGCTTGAGATGTGATATCCAACTCCTTCCCATTCCAATCCTGAGACCCTTCCTATAGCTTGAGATGTGATATCCAACTCCTTCCCATTCCAATCCTGAGACCCTTCTGATAGCATGAGATGTGATATCTCAATGCCTCTAATACCAAACCTGAGATCCTTCCTATAACATGAGATGTGATATCCAAATCCTTCCACTTCCAAACCTGAGACCCTCCCTTTAGCATGAGATGTGATATCCGACTCCTTCCCATTCCAATCCTGAGACCCTTCTGATATCATGAGATGTGATATCTCAATGCCTCTAATACCAAACCTGAGATCCTTCCGATAGCATGAGATGTGATATCTCAATGCTTCTAATACCAAACCTGAGATCCTTCCTATAACATGAGATGTGATCTCCAAATCCTTCCCCTTCCAAAGCTGAGACCCTCCCTTTAGCATGAGATGTGATATCCAACTCATTCCCATTCCAATCCTGAGACCCTTCTGATAGCATGAGATGTGATATCTCAATGCCTCTAATACCAAACCTGAGATCCTACCTCTAACATGAAATGTGATATCCAACTCCTTCCCCTTCCAAACCTGAGAGCCTTCCTATAGCATGAGATGTGATATCCAAGTCCTTCAAATTCCAATCCTGAGACCCTTCCTATAACATGAGATGGGATATCCAACTCCTTCCAAATCCAATCCTGATACCCTTCCGATAGCATGAGATGTGATATCCCAATGCTTCTACAAAACCTGAGACCCATATATGGCATGAGATGTGATATCAAACTCCTTCCAATACCAATCCTGAGACCCTTCCTATAGCTTGAGATGTGATATCCAACTCCTTCCCATTCCAATTCTGAGACCCGTCCTATACCATGAGACTTGATATCTCAATGCTTCTAAAACCAAACCTGAGACCGGTCCTATAACATGAGATGTGATATCCAAATCCTTCCCCTTCCAAACCTTAGACCCTTCCTTTATCATGAGATGTGATATCCAAGTCCTTCCCATTCCAATCCTGAGACCCTTCTATAGCATGAGATTTGATATCTCAATGCTTCTAATACCAAACCTGAGACCCTTCCTATAACATGAGATGTGATATCCAAGTCCTTCCCATTCCAATCCTGAGACCCTTCCTATAGCATGAGATGTGATATCTCAATGCTTCTAATACCAAACCTGAGACCCTTCCTATAACATGAGATGTGATATCCAAGTCCTTCCCATTCCAATCCTGAGACCTTTCTTATAGCTTGCGATGTGATATCCAACTCCTTCCCATTCCAATTCTGAGACCCGTCCTATACCATGAGATGTGATATCTCAATGCTTCTAATACTAAACCTGAAACCCTTCCTATAACAAGATGGGATATCCAACTCCTTCCCATTCCAATCCTGAGACCCTTCCGATAGCAGAGATGTGATATCTCAATGCTTATACCAAACCTGAGACCCCTCCTATGGTATGAGATGTCATATACAACTCCTTCCGATTCCAAACCTGAGACCCTTCCTATAGCATGAGATGGGATATCTCAATGCTAATACCAAACCTGAGATCCTTCCTATAACGTGAGATGTGATATCCAAATCCTTCCCCTTCCAAACCCGAGACCCTCCCTTTAGCATGAGATGTGATATCCAACTCCTTCCCATTCCTATCCCGAGACCCTTCTGATAGCATGAGATGAAATATCTCAATGCCTCTAATACCAAACCTGAGATCCTTCCGATAGCATGAGATGTGATATCTCAATGCTTATACCAATCCTGAGACCTTTCCTATAACATGAGATGTGATGTCTCAATGCTTCTAATACCAAACCTGATATCTTTCCTATAACATGAGATGTGATATCCAACTCCTTCCCATTCCAATCCTGAGACCCTTCCTATAGCTTGAGATGTGATATCTCAATGCTCATACCAAACCTGAGACCCTTCCTATAGCTTGAGATGTGATATCCAACTCCTTCCCATTCCAATCCTGAGAACCTTCCTATAGCATGAGATGTGATATCTCAATGCCTCTAATACCAAACCTGAGATCCTTCCGATAGCATGAGATGTGATATCTCAATGCTTCTAATACCAAACCTGAGATCCTTCCTATAACATGAGATGTGATATCCAAATCCTTCCCCTTCCAAACCTGAGACCCTGCCTTTAGCATGAGATGTGATATCCAACTCCTTCCCATTCCAATCCTGAGATCCTTCTGATAGCATGAGATGTGATATCTCAATGCCTCTAATGCCAAACCTGAGATCCTACCTCTAACATGAAATGTGATATCCAACTCCTTCCCCTTCCAAACCTGAGACCCTTCCTATAGCATGAGATGTGATATCCAAGTCCTTCCCATTCCAATCCTGAGACCCTTCCTATAACATGAGATGTGATATCCAACTCCTTCCCATTCCAACCTGAGACCCTTCCTATAGCATGAGATGAGATATCCAACTCCTTCCAAATCCAATCCTGATACCCTTCCGATAGCATGAGATGTGATATCCCAATGCTTCTACAAAACCTGAGACCCATACATGGCATGCGATGTGATATCAAACTCCTTCCCATTCCAATCCTGAGACCCTACCTATAGCTTGAGATGTGATATCCAACTCCTTCCCATTCCAATTCTGAGACGTTTCCTATAGCATGAGATGTGATATCTCAATGCTTCTAATACCAAACCTGAGACCCTTCCTATAACATGAGATGTGATATCCAAGTCCTTCCCATTCCAATCCTGAGACCCTTCCTATAGCATGAGATGTGATATCTCAATGCTTCTAATACCAAACCTGAGACCCTTCCTATAACATGAGATGTGATATCCAAGTCCTTCCCATTCCAATCCTGAGACCCTTCCTATAGCTTGAGATGTGATATCCAACTCCTTCCCATTCCAATTCTGAGACCCGTCCTATACCATGAGATGTGATATCTCAATGCTTCTAATAGCAAACCTGAGACCCTTCCTATAACGAGATGGGATATCCAACTCCTTCCCATTCCAATCCTGAGACCCTTCCGATAGCAGAGATGTGATATCTCAATGCTTATACCAAACCCGAGACCCTTCCTATGGCATGAGATGTCATATACAACTCCTTCCGATTCCAAACCTGAGACACTTCCTATAGCATGAGATGGGATAGCTCAATGCTTATACCAAACCTGAGACCCTTCCTATAGCATGAGATGTGATATCCAACTCCTTCCCATTCCAATCCTGAGACCCTTCCTATAGCTTGAGATGTGATATCCAACTCCTTCCCATTCCAATCCTGAGACCCTTCCTATAGCTTGAGATGTGATATCCAACTCCTTCCCATTCCAATCCTGAGACCCTTCTGATAGCATGAGATGTGATATCTCAATGCCTCTAATACCAAACCTGAGATCCTTCCTATAACATGAGATGTGATATCCAAATCCTTCCACTTCCAAACCTGAGACCCTCCCTTTAGCATGAGATGTGATATCCGACTCCTTCCCATTCCAATCCTGAGACCCTTCTGATATCATGAGATGTGATATCTCAATGCCTCTAATACCAAACCTGAGATCCTTCCGATAGCATGAGATGTGATATCTCAATGCTTCTAATACCAAACCTGAGATCCTTCCTATAACATGAGATGTGATCTCCAAATCCTTCCCCTTCCAAAGCTGAGACCCTCCCTTTAGCATGAGATGTGATATCCAACTCATTCCCATTCCAATCCTGAGACCCTTCTGATAGCATGAGATGTGATATCTCAATGCCTCTAATACCAAACCTGAGATCCTACCTCTAACATGAAATGTGATATCCAACTCCTTCCCCTTCCAAACCTGAGAGCCTTCCTATAGCATGAGATGTGATATCCAAGTCCTTCAAATTCCAATCCTGAGACCCTTCCTATAACATGAGATGGGATATCCAACTCCTTCCAAATCCAATCCTGATACCCTTCCGATAGCATGAGATGTGATATCCCAATGCTTCTACAAAACCTGAGACCCATATATGGCATGAGATGTGATATCAAACTCCTTCCAATACCAATCCTGAGACCCTTCCTATAGCTTGAGATGTGATATCCAACTCCTTCCCATTCCAATTCTGAGACCCGTCCTATACCATGAGACTTGATATCTCAATGCTTCTAAAACCAAACCTGAGACCGGTCCTATAACATGAGATGTGATATCCAAATCCTTCCCCTTCCAAACCTTAGACCCTTCCTTTATCATGAGATGTGATATCCAAGTCCTTCCCATTCCAATCCTGAGACCCTTCTATAGCATGAGATTTGATATCTCAATGCTTCTAATACCAAACCTGAGACCCTTCCTATAACATGAGATGTGATATCCAAGTCCTTCCCATTCCAATCCTGAGACCCTTCCTATAGCATGAGATGTGATATCTCAATGCTTCTAATACCAAACCTGAGACCCTTCCTATAACATGAGATGTGATATCCAAGTCCTTCCCATTCCAATCCTGAGACCTTTCTTATAGCTTGCGATGTGATATCCAACTCCTTCCCATTCCAATTCTGAGACCCGTCCTATACCATGAGATGTGATATCTCAATGCTTCTAATACTAAACCTGAAACCCTTCCTATAACAAGATGGGATATCCAACTCCTTCCCATTCCAATCCTGAGACCCTTCCGATAGCAGAGATGTGATATCTCAATGCTTATACCAAACCTGAGACCCCTCCTATGGTATGAGATGTCATATACAACTCCTTCCGATTCCAAACCTGAGACCCTTCCTATAGCATGAGATGGGATATCTCAATGCTAATACCAAACCTGAGATCCTTCCTATAACGTGAGATGTGATATCCAAATCCTTCCCCTTCCAAACCCGAGACCCTCCCTTTAGCATGAGATGTGATATCCAACTCCTTCCCATTCCTATCCCGAGACCCTTCTGATAGCATGAGATGAAATATCTCAATGCCTCTAATACCAAACCTGAGATCCTTCCGATAGCATGAGATGTGATATCTCAATGCTTATACCAATCCTGAGACCTTTCCTATAACATGAGATGTGATGTCTCAATGCTTCTAATACCAAACCTGATATCTTTCCTATAACATGAGATGTGATATCCAACTCCTTCCCATTCCAATCCTGAGACCCTTCCTATAGCTTGAGATGTGATATCTCAATGCTTATACCAAACCTGAGACCCTCCCTATAGCTTGAGATGTGATATCCAACTCCTTCCCATTCCAATCCTGAGAACCTTCCTATAGCATGAGATGTGATATCTCAATGCCTCTAATACCAAACCTGAGATCCTTCCTCTAACATGAAATGTGATATCCAACTCCTTCCCCTTCCAAACCTGAGAGCCTTCCTATAGCATGAGATATGATATCCAAGTCCTTCCCATTCCAATCCTGAGATCCTTCCTATAGCATGAGATGTGATATCTCAATGCTTATACCAAACCTGAGACCCTTCCTATAGCATGAGATGTGACATCCAACTTCTTCCCATTCCAATCCTGAGACCTTTCCTATAACATGAGATGTGATGTCTCAATGCTTCTAATACCAAACCTGATATCTTTCCTATAACATGAGATGTGATATCCAACTCCTTCCCATTCCAATCCTGAGACCCTTCCTATAGCTTGAGATGTGATATCTCAATGCTTATACCAAACCTGAGACCCTTCCTATAGCTTGAGATGTGATATCCAACTCCTTCCCATTCCAATCCTGAGAACCTTCCTATAGCATGAGATGTGATATCTCAATGCCTCTAATACCAAACCTGAGAGCCTTCCTCTAACATGAAATGTGATATCCAACTCCTTCCCCTTCCAAACCTGAGAGCCTTCCTATAGCATGAGATATGATATCCAAGTCCTTCCCATTCCAATCCTGAGACCCTTCCTATAACATGAGATGTGATATCCAACTCCTTCCCATTCCAACCTGAGACCCTTCCTATAGCATGAGATGGGATATCCAACTCCTTCCAAATCCAATCCTGATACCCTTCCGATAGCATGAGATGTGATATCCCAATGCTTCTACCAAACCTGAGACACATACTATGGCATGAGATGTGATATCAAACTCCTTCCCATTCCAATCCTGAGACCCTTCCTATAGCTTGAGATGTGATATCCAACTCCTTCCCATTCCAATTCTGAGACCCTTCCTATACCATGAGACTTGATATCTCAATGCTTCTAATACCAAACCTGAGACCCGTCCTATAACATGAGATGTGATATCCAAATCCTTCCCCTTCCAAACCTTAGACCCTTCCTTTATCATGAGATGTGATATCCAACTCCTCCCCATTCCAATCCTGACACCCTTCCGATATCATGAGATGTGTTATCTCAATGCTTCTAATATCAAACTTGAGACCCTCCCTATAGCATGAGATGTGACATCCAAGTCCTTCCCATTCCAAACCTGAGACCCTTCCTATAGCATGAGATGTGATATCTCAATGCTTCTAATACCAAACCTGAGAGCCTTCCTATAACATGAGATGGGATATCCAACTCCTTCCCATTCCAATCCTGAGACCCTTCCTATAGCATGAGATGTGATATCTCAATGCTTATACCAAACCTGAGACCCTTCCTATAGCATGAGATGTGATATCCAACTCCTTCCCATTCCAATCCTGAGACCCTTCCCATAGCATGAGATGTGATGTCTCAATTCTTCTAATACCAAACCTGAGATCCTTCCTATAACATCAGATGTGATATCCAACTCCTTCCCATTCCAATCCTGAGACCCTTCCTATAGCATGAGATGTGATATCTCAATGCTTATACCAAACCTGAGACCCTTCCTATAGCATGAGATGTGATATCCAACTCCTTCCCATTCCAATCCTGAGACCCTTCCTATAGCATGAGATGTGATATCTCAATGCTTATACCAAACCTGAGACCCTTCCTATAGCATGAGATGTGATATCCAACTCCTTCCCATTCCAATCCTGAGACCCTTCCTATAGCATGAGATGTGATATCTCAATGCCTCTAATACCAAACCTGAGATCCTTCCTCTAACATGAAATGTGATATCCAACTCCTTCCCTTTCCAAACCTGAGAGCCTACCTATAGCATGAGATGTGATATCCAAGTCCTTCTCATTCCAATCCTTAGACCCTTCCTACAGCATGCAATATGATATCTCAATGATTCTAATAAAAAACCTGAGACCCGTCCTATAACATGAGATGGGATATCCAACTCCTTCCAATTCCAATCCTGAGACACTTCCTATAGCATGAGATGTGATATCTCAATGCTTATACCAAACCTGAGACCCTTCCTATGGCATGAGATGTCATATACAACTCCTTCCCATTCCAATCCTGAGAACCTTCCTATAGCATGAGATGTGATATCTCAATGCTTATACCAAACCTGAGACCCTTCCTATAGCATGAGATGTGATATCCAACTTCTTCCCATTCCAATCCTGAGACCCTTCCTATAACATGAGATGTGATGTCTCAATGCTTCTAATACCAAACCTGATATCTTTCCTATAACATGAGATGTGATATCCAACTCCTTCCCATTCCAATCCTGAGACCCTTCCTATAGCATGAGATGTGATATCTCAATGCTTATACCAAACCTGAGACCCTTCCTATAGCTTGAGATGTGATATCCAACTCCTTCCCATTCCAATCCTGAGAACCTTCCTCTAGCATGAGATGTGATATCTCAATGCCTCTAATACCAAACCTGAGATCCTTCCTCTAACATGAAATGTGATATCCAACTCCTTCCCCTTCCAAACCTGAGAGCCTTCCTATAGCATGAGATATGATATCCAAGTCCTTCCCATTCCAATCCTGAGATCCTTCCTATAACATGAGATGTGATATCCAACTCCTTCCCATTCCAATTCTGAGACCCTTCCTATACCATGAGACTTGACATCTCAATGCTTCGAATACCAAACCTGAGAACCGTCGTATAACATGAGATGTGATATCCAAATCCTTCCCCTTCCAAACCTTAGACCCTTCCTTTATCATGAGATGTGATATCCAACTCCTTCCCATTCCAATCCTGACACCCTTCCGATATCATGAGATTTGTTATCTCAATGCTTCTAATATCAAACTTGAGACCCTCCCTATAGCATGAGATGTGATATCCAAGTCCTTCCCATTCCAATCCTAAGACCCTTCCTATAGCATGAGATGTGATATCTCAATGCTTCTAATACCAAACCTGAGACCCTTCCTATAACATAAGATAGGATATCCAACTCCTTCCCATTCCAATCCTGAGACCCTTCCGATAGCAGAGCTGTGATATCTCAATGCTTATACCAAACCTGAGACCCTTGCTATGGCCTGAGATGTCATATACAACTCCTTCCCATTCCAATCCTGAGACCCTTCCTATAGCATGAGATGTGATATCTCAATGCTTATACCAAACCTGAGACCCTTCCTATAGCATGAGATGTGATATCCAACTCCTCCCATTCCAATCCTGAGACCCTTCCCATAGCATGAGATGTGATGTCTCAATGCTTCTAATACCAAACCTGAGATCCTTCCTATAACATGAGATGTGATATCCAACTCCTTCCCATTCCAATCCTGAGACCCTTCCTATAGCATGAGAAGTGATATCTCCATGCTTATACCAAACCTGAGACCCTTCCTATAGCATGAGATGTGATATCCAACTCCTTCCCATTCCAATCCTGAGACCCTTCCTATAGCATGAGAAGTGATATCTCCATGCGTATACCAAACCTGAGACCCTTCCTATAGCATGAGATGTGATATCCAAATCCTTCCCATTCCAATCCTGAGACCCTTCCTATAGCATGAGATGTGATATCTCAATGCTTATACCAAACCAGAGACCCGTCCTATAACATGAGATGGGATATCCAACTCCTTCCCATTCCAAACATGAGACCCTTCCTATAGCAAGAATGTAATATCCAAATCCTTCCCATTCCAAAACTGAGACCCTTCCTACAGCATGCGATGTGATATCTCAATGCTTCTAATATCAAACCTGAGACCCGTCCTATAACATGAGATGGGATATCCAACTCCTTCCCCTTCCAAACCTGAGACCCTTCCTATAGCATGAGATGTGATATCCAATTCCTTCCCATCCCAATCCTGAGACACCTCCGATAGCAGAGATGTGATTTCTCAATGCTTATACCAAACCTGAGACTCTTCCTATAACATGAGATGTGATATCCCACTCCTTCCCGTTCCAAACCTGAGACCCTTCCTATAGAATGAGATGTGATATCCAAATCCTTCCCATTCCAAACCTGAGACCCTTCCTACAGCATGCGATGTGATATCTCAATGCTTCTAATATCAAACCTGAGACCCGTCCTATAACATGAGATGGGATATCCAACTCCTTCCCGTTCCAAACCTAAGACCCTTCCTATAGCATGAGATGTGATATCCAAATCCTTCCCCTTACAAACCTGAGACCCTCCCTTTAGCATGAGATGTGATTTCTCAATGCCTCTAATACCAAACCTGAGATCCTTCCAATAGCATGAGATGTCATATCTCAATGCTTCTGATACCAAACCTGAGATCCTTCCTATAACATGAGATGTGATATCCAAATCCTTCCCCTTCCAAACCTGAGACCCTCCCTTTAGCATGAGATGTGATATCCAACTCCTTCCCATTCCAATCCTGAGACCCTTCTGATAGCATAAGATGTGATATCTCAATGCCTCTAATACCAAACCTGATTCCTACCTCTAACATGAAATGTGATATCCAACTCCTTCCCTTTCCAAACGTGAGACTCTCCCTATAGCATGAGATGTGATATCCAAGTCCTTCCCATTCCAATCCTGAGACCCTTCCTATAGCATGTGATGTGATATCTCAATGCTTATACCAAACCTGAGACCCTTCCTATAGCATGAGATGTGATATCCAACTCCTTCCCATTCCAATCCTGAGACCCTTCCCATAGCATGAGATGTGATGTCTCAATGCTTCTAATACCAAACCTGAGATCCTTCCTATAACATGAGATGTGATATCCAACTCCTTCCCATTCCAATCCTGAGACCCTTCCTATAGCATGAGAAGTGATATCTCCATGCTTATACCAAACCTGAGACCCTTCCTATAGCATGAGATGTGATATCCAACTCCTTCCCATTCCAATCCTGAGACCCTTCCTATAGCATGAGAAGTGATATCTCCATGCGTATACCAAACCTGAGACCCTTCCTATAGCATGAGATGTGATATCCAAATCCTTCCCATTCCAATCCTGAGACCCTTCCTATAGCATGAGATGTGATATCTCAATGCTTATACCAAACCAGAGACCCGTCCTATAACATGAGATGGGATATCCAACTCCTTCTCATTCCAAACATGAGACCCTTCCTATAGCAAGAATGTAATATCCAAATCCTTCCCATTCCAAAACTGAGACCCTTCCTACAGCATGCGATGTGATATCTCAATGCTTCTAATATCAAACCTGAGACCCGTCCTATAACATGAGATGGGATATTCAACTCCTTCCCCTTCCAAACCTGAGACCCTTCCTATAGCATGAGATGTGATATCCAATTCCTTCCCATCCCAATCCTGAGACACCTCCGATAGCAGAGATGTGATTTCTCAATGCTTATACCAAACCTGAGACTCTTCCTATAACATGAGATGTGATATGCAACTCCTTCCCGTTCCAAACCTGAGACCCTTCCTATAGAATGAGATGTGATATCCAAATCCTTCCCATTCCAAACCTGAGACCCTTCCTACAGCATGCGATGTGATATCTCAATGCTTCTAATATCAAACCTGAGACCCGTCCTATAACATGAGATGGGATATCCAACTCCTTCCCGTTCCAAACCTAAGACCCTTCCTATAGCATGAGATGTGATATCCAAATCCTTCCCCTTCCAAACCTGAGACCCTCCCTTTAGCATGAGATGTGATTTCTCAATGCCTCTAATACCAAACCTGAGATCCTTCCAATAGCATGAGATGTCATATCTCAATGCTTCTGATACCAAACCTGAGATCCTTCCTATAACATGAGATGTGATATCCAAATCCTTCCCCTTCCAAACCTGAGACCCTCCCTTTAGCATGAGATGTGATATCCAACTCCTTCCCATTCCAATCCTGAGACCCTTCTGATAGCATAAGATGTGATATCTCAATGCCTCTAATACCAAACCTGATTCCTACCTCTAACATGAAATGTGATATCCAACTCCTTCCCTTTCCAAACGTGAGACCCTCCCTATAGCATGAGATGTGATATCCAAGTCCTTCCCATTCCAATCCTGAGACCCTTCCTATAGCATGAGATGTGATATCTCAATGCTTCTAATACCAAACCTGAGACCCTTCCTATAACATAAGATGGGATATCCAACTCCTTCCCATTCCAATCCTGAGACCCTTCCGATAGCAGAGATGTGATATCTCAATGCTTATACCAAACCTGAGACCCTTCCCGTGGCATGAGATGTCATATACAACTCCTTCCCATTCCAATCCTGAGACCCTTCCTATAGCATGAGATGTGATATCCAACTCCTTCCCATTCCAATCCTGAGACCATTCCTATAGCATGAGATTTGATATCTCAATGCTTCTAACACCAAACCTGAGATCCTTCCGATAGCATGAGATGTGATATCTCAATGCTTCTAATACCAAACCTGAGATCATTCCTATAACACGAGATGTAATATCCAAATCCTTCCCCTTCCAAACCTGAGACCCTCCCTTTAGCATGAGATGTGATATCCAACTCCTTCCCATTCCAATCCTGAGACCCTTCCTATAGCATGAGATGTGATGTCTCAATGCTTCTAATACCAAACCTGAGATCCTTCCTATAACATGAGATGTGATATCCAACTCCTTCCCATTCCAATCCTGAGACACTTCCTATAGCATGAGAAGTGATATCTCAATGCTTATACCAAACCTGAGACCCTTCCTACGGCATGAGATGTCATATACAACTCCTTCCCATTCCAATCCTGAGACCCTTCCTATAGCATGAGATGTGATATCTCAATGCTTATACCAAACCTGAGACCCTTCCTATAGCATGAGATGTGATATCCAACTACTTCCCATTCCAATCCTGAGACCCTTCCTATAGCATGAGATGTGATATCCAACTCCTTCCCTTTCCAAACCTGAGAGCCTATCTATAGCATGAGATGTGATATCCAAGTCCTTCCCATTCCAATCCTGAGACCCTTCCTATAGCATGAGATGTGATATCTCAATGCTTCTAATACCAAACCTGAGACCCTTCCTATAGCATGAGATGTGATATCCAACTACTTCCCATTCCAATCCTGAGACCCTTCCTATAGCATGAGATGTGATATCCAACTCCTTCCATTCCAATCCAGAGACCCGTCCTATAGCATGAGATGTGATATCTCAATGCTTATACCAAACCTGAGACCCTTCCTATAGCATGAGATGTGATATCCAACTACTTCCCATTCCAATCCTGAGACCCTTCCTATAGCATGAGATTGGATATCCAACTCCTTCCCATTCCAATCCTGAGACACTTCCGATAGCAGAGATGTGATATCTCAATGCTTATACCAAACCTGAGACCCTTCCTATAACATGAGATGTGATATCCAACTCCTTCCCGTTCCAAACCTGAGACCCTTCCTTTAGCATGAGATGTGATATCCAGCTCCTTCCCATTCCAATCCTGAGACCCTTCCTATAGCATGAGATGTGATATCTCAATGCTTCTAATACCAAACCTGAGACCCTTCCTATAGCATGAGATGTGATATCCAACTACTTCCCATTCCAATCCTGAGACCCTTCCTATAGCATGAGATGTGATATCCAACTCCTTCCATTCCAATCCAGAGACCCGTCCTATAGCATGAGATGTGATATCTCAATGCTTATACCAAACCTGAGACCCTTCCTATAGCATGAGATGTGATATCCAACTACTTCCCATTCCAATCCTGAGACCCTTCCTATAGCATGAGATTGGATATCCAACTCCTTCCCATTCCAATCCTGAGACACTTCCGATAGCAGAGATGTGATATCTCAATGCTTATACCAAACCTGAGACCCTTCCTATAACATGAGATGTGATATCCAACTCCTTCCCGTTCCAAACCTGAGACCCTTCCTTTAGCATGAGATGTGATATCCAGCTCCTTCCCATTCCAATCCTGAGACACTTCCGATAGCATAAGATGTGATATCTCAATGCTTCTAATATCAAAACTGAGACCCTTCATATAGCATGAGATGTGATATCTCAATGCTTCTACCAAACTTGGGACCCTTCCTTTAGCATGAGATGTGATATCCAACTCCTTCCCATTCCAGTCCTGAGACCCTTCCTATAGCATGAGATATGATATCTCAATACTTCTAATACCAAACCTGAGATCCTTCCGATAACATGAGATGTGATATCCAAATCCTTCACCTTCCAAACCTAAAACCCTCCCTTTAGCATGAGATGTGATATCCAACTCCTTCCCATTCCAATCCTGAGACCCTTCTGATAGCATGAGATGTGATATCTCAATGCTTCTAATACCAAACCTGAGATCCTTCCTATAACATGAGATGTGATATCCAACTCCTTCCTTTTCCAAACCTGAGACCCTTCCTATAGCATGAGAAGTGATATCTCCATGCGTATACCAAACCTGAGACCCTTCCTATAGCATGAGATGTGATATCCAAATCCTTCCCATTCCAATCCTGAGACCCTTCCTATAGCATGAGATGTGATATCTCAAGGATTATACCAAACCAGAGACCCGTCCTATAACATGAGATGGGATATCCAACTCCTTCCCATTCCAATCCTGAGCCACTTCCGATAGCAGGGATGTGATATCTCAATGCTTATACCAAACCTGAGACCCTTCCTATAACATGAGATGTGATATCCAACTCATTCCCATTCCAAACCTGAGACACTTCCTATAGCATATGTGATATCCAACTCCTTCCCATTCCAAACATGAGACCCTTCCTATAGCAAGAATGTAATATCCAACTCCTACCCACTCCAATCCTGAGACCATTCCTATAGCATGAGATGTGATATATCAATGCTTCTAATACCAAACCTGAGATCCTTCCTATGACATGAAATGTGATATCCAAATCCTTCCCATTCCAAACCTGAGACCCTTCCTACAGCATGATGTGATATCTCAATGCTTCTTATATCAAACCTGAGACCCGTCCTATAACATGAGATGGGATATCCAACTCCTTCCCGTTCCAAACCTGATACCCTTCCTATAGCATGAGATGTGATATCCAATTCCTTCCCATCCCAAACCTGAGACACCTCCGATAGCAGAGATGTGATATCTCAATGCTTATACCAAACCTGAGACTATTCCTATAACATGAGATGTGATATCCAACTCCTTCCCGTTCCAAACCTGAGACCCTTCCGATAGCATGAGATGTGATATCTCAATGCTTCTAATACCAAACCTGAGATCCTTCCTATAACACGAGATGTGATATCCAACTCCTTCCCATTCCAATCCTGAGACCCTTCCTATAGCATGAGAAGTGATATATCCATGCTTATAACAAACCTGAGACCCTTCCTGTAGCATGAGATGTGATATCCAAATCCTTCCCATTCCAATCCTGAGACCCTTCCTATAGCATGAGATGTGATATCTCAATGCTTATACAAAACCAGAGACCCGTCCTATAACATGAGATCGGATATCCAACTCCTTCCCATTCCAATCCTGAGCCACTTCCGATAGCAGAGATGTGATATCTCAATGCTTATACCAAACCTGAGACCCTTCCTATAACATGAGATGTGATATCCAACTCATTCCCGTTCCAAACCTGAGACACTTCCTATAGCATATGTGATATCCAACTCCTTCCCATTCCAAACATGAGACCCTTCCTATAGCAAGAATGTAATATCCAACTCCTACCCATTCCAATCCTGAGACCCTTCTTACAGCATGCAATGTGATATCTCAATGCTTCTAATATCAAACCTGAGACCCGTCCTATATCATGAGATGGGATATCCAACTCCTTCCCGTTCCAAACCTGAGACCCTTCCTATAGCATGAGATGTGATATCCAACTCCTTCCCATTCCAATCCTGAGACCCTTCCTATAACATGAGATGGGAATATCCAACTCCTTCCCATTCCAATCCTGAGACCCTTCCGATAGCAGAGATGTGATATCTCAATGCTTATACCAAACCTGAGATCCTTCCTATAACATGAGATGTGATATCCAACTCCTTCCCATTCCAATCCTGAGACCCTTCCTATAGCATGAGATGTGATATCTCACTGCTTATACCAAACCTGAGACCCTTCCTATAGCATGAGATGTGATATCCAAGTCCTTCCCATTCCAATCCTGAGACCCTTCCTATAGCATGAGATGTGATATCTCAATGCTTCTAATACCAAACCTGAGACTCTTCCTATAACATGAGATGGGATATCCAACTCCTTCCCATTCCAAGCCTGAGACCCTTCCGATAGCAGAGATGTTATATCTCAATGCTTATACCAAACCTGAGACCCTTCCTACGGCATGAGATGTCATATACAACTCCTTCCCATTCCAATCCTGAGACCCTTCCTATAGCATGAGATATGATATCTCAATGCTTATACCAAACCTGAGACCCTTCCTATAGCATGAGATGTGATATCCAACTCCTTCCCATTCCAATCCTGAGACCCTTCCTATAGCATGAGATGTGATTTCTTAATGCTTCTAATACCAAACCTGAGATCCTTCCTATAACATGAGATGTGATATCCAACTCCTTCCATTCCAATCCTGAGTCCCGTCCTATAGCATGAGATGTGATATCTCAATGCTTATACCAAACCTGAGACCCTTCCTACGGCATGAGATGTGATATCCAACTCCTTCCCATTCCAATCCTGAGACCCTTCCTATAGCATGAGAAGTGATATCTCCATGCTTATACCAAACCTGAGACCCTTCCTATAGCATGAGATGTGATATCCAAATCCTTCCCATTCCAATCCTGAGACCCTTCTTATAGCATGAGATGTGATATCTCAATGCTTATACCAAACCTGAGACCCTTCCTATAGCTTGAGATGTGATATCCAACTCCTTCCCATTCCAATCCTGAGAACCTTCCTCTAGCATGAGATGTGATATCTCAATGCCTCTAATACCAAACCTGAGATCCTTCCTCTAACATGAAATGTGATATCCAACTCCTTCCCCTTCCAAACCTGAGAGCCTTCCTATAGCATGAGATATGATATCCAAGTCCTTCCCATTCCAATCCTGAGATCCTTCCTATAACATGAGATGTGATATCCAACTCCTTCCCGTTGCAAACCTGAGACCCTTCCGATAGCATGAGATGTGATATCTCAATGCTTCTAATACCAAACCTGAGATCCTTCCTATAACATGAGATGTGATATCCAACTCCTTCCCATTCCAATCCTGAGACCCTTCCTATAGCATGAGAAGTGATATATCCATGCTTATAACAAACCTGAGACCCTTCCTGTAGCATGAGATGTGATATCCAAATCCTTCCCATTCCAATCCTGAGACCCTTCCTATAGCATGAGATGTGATATCTCAATGCTTATACCAAACCAGAGACCCGTCCTATAACATGAGATCGGATATCCAACTCCTTCCCATTCCAATCCTGAGCCACTTCCGATAGCAGAGATGTGATATCTCAATGCTTATACCAAACCTGAGACCCTTCCTATAACATGAGATGTGATATCCAACTCATTCCCGTTCCAAACCTGAGACACTTCCTATAGCATATGTGATATCCAACTCCTTCCCATTCCAAACATGAGACCCTTCCTATAGCAAGAATGTAATATCCAACTCCTACCCATTCCAATCCTGAGACCCTTCTTACAGCATGCAATGTGATATCTCAATGCTTCTAATATCAAACCTGAGACCCGTCCTATATCATGAGATGGGATATCCAACTCCTTCCCGTTCCAAACCTGAGACCCTTCCTATAGCATGAGATGTGATATCCAACTCCTTCCCATTCCAATCCTGAGACCCTTCCTATAACATGAGATGGGAATATCCAACTCCTTCCCATTCCAATCCTGAGACCCTTCCGATAGCAGAGATGTGATATCTCAATGCTTATACCAAACCTGAGATCCTTCCTATAACATGAGATGTGATATCCAACTCCTTCCCATTCCAATCCTGAGACCCTTCCTATAGCATGAGATGTGATATCTCACTGCTTATACCAAACCTGAGACCCTTCCTATAGCATGAGATGTGATATCCAAGTCCTTCCCATTCCAATCCTGAGACCCTTCCTATAGCATGAGATGTGATATCTCAATGCTTCTAATACCAAACCTGAGACTCTTCCTATAACATGAGATGGGATATCCAACTCCTTCGCATTCCAAGCCTGAGACCCTTCCGATAGCAGAGATGTTATATCTCAATGCTTATACCAAACCTGAGACCCTTCCTACGGCATGAGATGTCATATACAACTCCTTCCCATTCCAATCCTGAGACCCTTCCTATAGCATGAGATATGATATCTCAATGCTTATACCAAACCTGAGACCCTTCCTATAGCATGAGATGTGATATCCAACTCCTTCCCATTCCAATCCTGAGACCCTTCCTATAGCATGAGATGTGATTTCTTAATGCTTCTAATACCAAACCTGAGATCCTTCCTATAACATGAGATGTGATATCCAACTCCTTCCATTCCAATCCTGAGTCCCGTCCTATAGCATGAGATGTGATATCTCAATGCTTATACCAAACCTGAGACCCTTCCTACGGCATGAGATGTGATATCCAACTCCTTCCCATTCCAATCCTGAGACCCTTCCTATAGCATGAGAAGTGATATCTCCATGCTTATACCAAACCTGAGACCCTTCCTATAGCATGAGATGTGATATCCAAATCCTTCCCATTCCAATCCTGAGACCCTTCTTATAGCATGAGATGTGATATCTCAATGCTTATACCAAACCTGAGACCCTTCCTATAGCTTGAGATGTGATATCCAACTCCTTCCCATTCCAATCCTGAGAACCTTCCTCTAGCATGAGATGTGATATCTCAATGCCTCTAATACCAAACCTGAGATCCTTCCTCTAACATGAAATGTGATATCCAACTCCTTCCCCTTCCAAACCTGAGAGCCTTCCTATAGCATGAGATATGATATCCAAGTCCTTCCCATTCCAATCCTGAGATCCTTCCTATAACATGAGATGTGATATCCAACTCCTTCCCATTCCAACCTGAGACCCTTCCTATAGCATGAGATGGGATATCCAACTCCTTCCAAATCCAATTCTGATACCCTTCTGATAGCATGAGATGTGATATCCCAATGCTTCTACAAAACCTGAGACCCATACTATGGCATGAGATGTGATATCAAACTCCTTCCCATTCCAATCCTGAGACCCTTCCTATAGCTTGAGATGTGATATCCAACTCCTTCCCATTCCAATTCTGAGACCCTTCCTATACCATGAGACTTGACATCTCAATGCTTCGAATACCAAACCTGAGAACCGTCGTATAACATGAGATGTGATATCCAAATCCTTCCCCTTCCAAACCTTAGACCCTTCCTTTATCATGAGATGTGATATCCAACTCCTTCCCATTCCAATCCTGACACCCTTCCGATATCATGAGATTTGTTATCTCAATGCTTCTAATATCAAACTTGAGACCCTCCCTATAGCATGAGATGTGATATCCAAGTCCTTCCCATTCCAATCCTGAGACCCTTCCTATAGCATGAGATGTGATATCTCAATGCTTCTAATACCAAACCTGAGACCCTTCCTATAACATAAGATGGGATATCCAACTCCTTCCCATTCCAATCCTGAGACCCTTCCGATAGCAGAGCTGTGATATCTCAATGCTTATACCAAACCTGAGACCCTTGCTATGGCCTGAGAAGTCATATACAACTCCTTCCCATTCCAATCCTGAGACCCTTCCTATAGCATGAGATGTGATATCTCAATGCTTATACCAAACCTGAGACCCTTCCTATAGCATGAGATGTGATATCCAACTCCTCCCATTCCAATCCTGAGACCCTTCCCATAGCATGAGATGTGATGTCTCAATGCTTCTAATACCAAACCTGAGATCCTTCCTATAACATGAGATGTGATATCCAACTCCTTCCCATTCCAATCCTGAGACCCTTCCTATAGCATGAGAAGTGATATCTCCATGCTTATACCAAACCTGAGACCCTTCCTATAGCATGAGATGTGATATCCAACTCCTTCCCATTCCAATCCTGAGACCCTTCCTATAGCATGAGAAGTGATATCTCCATGCGTATACCAAACCTGAGACCCTTCCTATAGCATGAGATGTGATATCCAAATCCTTCCCATTCCAATCCTGAGACCCTTCCTATAGCATGAGATGTGATATCTCAATGCTTATACCAAACCAGAGACCCGTCCTATAACATGAGATGGGATATCCAACTCCTTCCCATTCCAAACATGAGACCCTTCCTATAGCAAGAATGTAATATCCAAATCCTTCCCATTCCAAAACTGAGACCCTTCCTACAGCATGCGATGTGATATCTCAATGCTTCTAATATCAAACCTGAGACCCGTCCTATAACATGAGATGGGATATCCAACTCCTTCCCCTTCCAAACCTGAGACCCTTCCTATAGCATGAGATGTGATATCCAATTCCTTCCCATCCCAATCCTGAGACACCTCCGATAGCAGAGATGTGATTTCTCAATGCTTATACCAAACCTGAGACTCTTCCTATAACATGAGATGTGATATCCCACTCCTTCCCGTTCCAAACCTGAGACCCTTCCTATAGAATGAGATGTGATATCCAAATCCTTCCCATTCCAAACCTGAGACCCTTCCTACAGCATGCGATGTGATATCTCAATGCTTCTAATATCAAACCTGAGACCCGTCCTATAACATGAGATGGGATATCCAACTCCTTCCCGTTCCAAACCTAAGACCCTTCCTATAGCATGAGATGTGATATCCAAATCCTTCCCCTTACAAACCTGAGACCCTCCCTTTAACATGAGATGTGATTTCTCAATGCCTCTAATACCAAACCTGAGATCCTTCCAATAGCATGAGATGTCATATCTCAATGCTTCTGATACCAAACCTGAGATCCTTCCTATAACATGAGATGTGATATCCAAATCCTTCCCCTTCGAAACCTGAGACCCTCCCTTTAGCATGAGATGTGATATCCAACTCCTTCCCATTCCAATCCTGAGACCCTTCTGATAGCATAAGATGTGATATCTCAATGCCTCTAATACCAAACCTGATTCCTACCTCTAACATGAAATGTGATATCCAACTCCTTCCCTTTCCAAACGTGAGACTCTCCCTATAGCATGAGATGTGATATCCAAGTCCTTCCCATTCCAATCCTGAGACCCTTCCTATAGCATGAGATGTGATATCTCAATGCTTATACCAAACCTGAGACCCTTCCTATAGCATGAGATGTGATATCCAACTCCTTCCCATTCCAATCCTGAGACCCTTCCCATAGCATGAGATGTGATGTCTCAATGCTTCTAATACCAAACCTGAGATCCTTCCTATAACATGAGATGTGATATCCAACTCCTTCCCATTCCAATCCTGAGACCCTTCCTATAGCATGAGAAGTGATATCTCCATGCTTATACCAAACCTGAGACCCTTCCTATAGCATGAGATGTGATATCTCAAGGATTATACCAAACCAGAGACCCGTCCTATAACATGAGATGGGATATCCAACTCCTTCCCATTCCAATCCTGAGCCACTTCCGATAGCAGGGATGTGATATCTCAATGCTTATACCAAACCTGAGACCCTTCCTATAACATGAGATGTGATATCCAACTCATTCCCATTCCAAACCTGAGACACTTCCTATAGCATATGTGATATCCAACTCCTTCCCATTCCAAACATGAGACCCTTCCTATAGCAAGAATGTAATATCCAACTCCTACCCACTCCAATCCTGAGACCATTCCTATAGCATGAGATGTGATATATCAATGCTTCTAATACCAAACCTGAGATCCTTCCTATGACATGAAATGTGATATCCAAATCCTTCCCATTCCAAACCTGAGACCCTTCCTACAGCATGATGTGATATCTCAATGCTTCTTATATCAAACCTGAGACCCGTCCTATAACATGAGATGGGATATCCAACTCCTTCCCGTTCCAAACCTGATACCCTTCCTATAGCATGAGATGTGATATCCAATTCCTTCCCATCCCAAACCTGAGACACCTCCGATAGCAGAGATGTGATATCTCAATGCTTATACCAAACCTGAGACTATTCCTATAACATGAGATGTGATATCCAACTCCTTCCCGTTCCAAACCTGAGACCCTTCCGATAGCATGAGATGTGATATCTCAATGCTTCTAATACCAAACCTGAGATCCTTCCTATAACATGAGATGTGATATCCAACTCCTTCCCATTCCAATCCTGAGACCCTTCCTATAGCATGAGAAGTGATATATCCATGCTTATAACAAACCTGAGACCCTTCCTGTAGCATGAGATGTGATATCCAAATCCTTCCCATTCCAATCCTGAGACCCTTCCTATAGCATGAGATGTGATATCTCAATGCTTATACCAAACCAGAGACCCGTCCTATAACATGAGATCGGATATCCAACTCCTTCCCATTCCAATCCTGAGCCACTTCCGATAGCAGAGATGTGATATCTCAATGCTTATACCAAACCTGAGACCCTTCCTATAACATGAGATGTGATATCCAACTCATTCCCGTTCCAAACCTGAGACACTTCCTATAGCATATGTGATATCCAACTCCTTCCCATTCCAAACATGAGACCCTTCCTATAGCAAGAATGTAATATCCAACTCCTACCCATTCCAATCCTGAGACCCTTCTTACAGCATGCAATGTGATATCTCAATGCTTCTAATATCAAACCTGAGACCCGTCCTATATCATGAGATGGGATATCCAACTCCTTCCCGTTCCAAACCTGAGACCCTTCCTATAGCATGAGATGTGATATCCAACTCCTTCCCATTCCAATCCTGAGACCCTTCCTATAACATGAGATGGGAATATCCAACTCCTTCCCATTCCAATCCTGAGACCCTTCCGATAGCAGAGATGTGATATCTCAATGCTTATACCAAACCTGAGATCCTTCCTATAACATGAGATGTGATATCCAACTCCTTCCCATTCCAATCCTGAGACCCTTCCTATAGCATGAGATGTGATATCTCACTGCTTATACCAAACCTGAGACCCTTCCTATAGCATGAGATGTGATATCCAAGTCCTTCCCATTCCAATCCTGAGACCCTTCCTATAGCATGAGATGTGATATCTCAATGCTTCTAATACCAAACCTGAGACTCTTCCTATAACATGAGATGGGATATCCAACTCCTTCCCATTCCAAGCCTGAGACCCTTCCGATAGCAGAGATGTTATATCTCAATGCTTATACCAAACCTGAGACCCTTCCTACGGCATGAGATGTCATATACAACTCCTTCCCATTCCAATCCTGAGACCCTTCCTATAGCATGAGATATGATATCTCAATGCTTATACCAAACCTGAGACCCTTCCTATAGCATGAGATGTGATATCCAACTCCTTCCCATTCCAATCCTGAGACCCTTCCTATAGCATGAGATGTGATTTCTCAATGCTTCTAATACCAAACCTGAGATCCTTCCTATAACATGAGATGTGATATCCAACTCCTTCCATTCCAATCCTGAGTCCCGTCCTATAGCATTAGATGTGATATCTCAATGCTTATACCAAACCTGAGACCCTTCCTACGGCATGAGATGTGATATCCAACTCCTTCCCATTCCAATCCTGAGACCCTTCCTATAGCATGAGAAGTGATATCTCCATGCTTATACCAAACCTGAGACCCTTCCTATAGCATGAGATGTGATATCCAAATCCTTCCCATTCCAATCCTGAGACCCTTCTTATAGCATGAGATGTGATATCTCAATGCTTATACCAAACCTGAGACCCTTCCTATAGCTTGAGATGTGATATCCAACTCCTTCCCATTCCAATCCTGAGAACCTTCCTCTAGCATGAGATGTGATATCTCAATGCCTCTAATACCAAACCTGAGATCCTTCCTCTAACATGAAATGTGATATCCAACTCCTTCCCCTTCCAAACCTGAGAGCCTTCCTATAGCATGAGATATGATATCCAAGTCCTTCCCATTCCAATCCTGAGATCCTTCCTATAACATGAGATGTGATATCCAACTCCTTCCCATTCCAACCTGAGACCCTTCCTATAGCATGAGATGGGATATCCAACTCCTTCCAAATCCAATCCTGATACCCTTCTGATAGCATGAGATGTGATATCCCAATGCTTCTACAAAACCTGAGACCCATACTATGGCATGAGATGTGATATCAAACTCCTTCCCATTCCAATCCTGAGACCCTTCCTATAGCTTGAGATGTGATATCCAACTCCTTCCCATTCCAATTCTGAGACCCTTCCTATACCATGAGACTTGACATCTCAATGCTTCGAATACCAAACCTGAGAACCGTCGTATAACATGAGATGTGATATCCAAATCCTTCCCCTTCCAAACCTTAGACCCTTCCTTTATCATGAGATGTGATATCCAACTCCTTCCCATTCCAATCCTGACACCCTTCCGATATCATGAGATTTGTTATCTCAATGCTTCTAATATCAAACTTGAGACCCTCCCTATAGCATGAGATGTGATATCCAAGTCCTTCCCATTCCAATCCTGAGACCCTTCCTATAGCATGAGATGTGATATCTCAATGCTTCTAATACCAAACCTGAGACCCTTCCTATAACATAAGATGGGATATCCAACTCCTTCCCATTCCAATCCTGAGACCCTTCCGATAGCAGAGCTGTGATATCTCAATGCTTATACCAAACCTGAGACCCTTGCTATGGCCTGAGATGTCATATACAACTCCTTCCCATTCCAATCCTGAGACCCTTCCTATAGCATGAGATGTGATATCTCAATGCTTATACCAAACCTGAGACCCTTCCTATAGCATGAGATGTGATATCCAACTCCTCCCATTCCAATCCTGAGACCCTTCCCATAGCATGAGATGTGATGTCTCAATGCTTCTAATACCAAACCTGAGATCCTTCCTATAACATGAGATGTGATATCCAACTCCTTCCCATTCCAATCCTGAGACCCTTCCTATAGCATGAGAAGTGATATCTCCATGCTTATACCAAACCTGAGACCCTTCCTATAGCATGAGATGTGATATCCAACTCCTTCCCATTCCAATCCTGAGACCCTTCCTATAGCATGAGAAGTGATATCTCCATGCGTATACCAAACCTGAGACCCTTCCTATAGCATGAGATGTGATATCCAAATCCTTCCCATTCCAATCCTGAGACCCTTCCTATAGCATGAGATGTGATATCTCAATGCTTATACCAAACCAGAGACCCGTCCTATAACATGAGATGGGATATCCAACTCCTTCCCATTCCAAACATGAGACCCTTCCTATAGCAAGAATGTAATATCCAAATCCTTCCCATTCCAAAACTGAGACCCTTCCTACAGCATGCGATGTGATATCTCAATGCTTCTAATATCAAACCTGAGACCCGTCCTATAACATGAGATGGGATATCCAACTCCTTCCCCTTCCAAACCTGAGACCCTTCCTATAGCATGAGATGTGATATCCAATTCCTTCCCATCCCAATCCTGAGACACCTCCGATAGCAGAGATGTGATTTCTCAATGCTTATACCAAACCTGAGACTCTTCCTATAACATGAGATGTGATATCCCACTCCTTCCTGTTCCAAACCTGAGACCCTTCCTATAGAATGAGATGTGATATCCAAATCCTTCCCATTCCAAACCTGAGACCCTTCCTACAGCATGCGATGTGATATCTCAATGCTTCTAATATCAAACCTGAGACCCGTCCTATAACATGAGATGGGATATCCAACTCCTTCCCGTTCCAAACCTAAGACCTTTCCTATAGCATGAGATGTGATATCCAAATCCTTCCCCTTACAAACCTGAGACCCTCCCTTTAGCATGAGATGTGATTTCTCAATGCCTCTAATACCAAACCTGAGATCCTTCCAATAGCATGAGATGTCATATCTCAATGCTTCTGATACCAAACCTGAGATCCTTCCTATAACATGAGATGTGATATCCAAATCCTTCCCCTTCCAAACCTGAGACCCTCCCTTTAGCATGAGATGTGATATCCAACTCCTTCCCATTCCAATCCTGAGACCCTTCTGATAGCATAAGATGTGATATCTCAATGCCTCTAATACCAAACCTGATTCCTACCTCTAACATGAAATGTGATATCCAACTCCTTCCCTTTCCAAACGTGAGACTCTCCCTATAGCATGAGATGTGATATCCAAGTCCTTCCCATTCCAATCCTGAGACCCTTCCTATAGCATGAGATGTGATATCTCAATGCTTATACCAAACCTGAGACCCTTCCTATAGCATGAGATGTGATATCCAACTCCTTCCCATTCCAATCCTGAGACCCTTCCCATAGCATGAGATGTGATGTCTCAATGCTTCTAATACCAAACCTGAGATCCTTCCTATAACATGAGATGTGATATCCAACTCCTTCCCATTCCAATCCTGAGACCCTTCCTATAGCATGAGAAGTGATATCTCCATGCTTATACCAAACCTGAGACCCTTCCTATAGCATGAGATGTGATATCCAACTCCTTCCCATTCCAATCCTGAGACCCTTCCTATAGCATGAGAAGTGATATCTCCATGCGTATACCAAACCTGAGACCCTTCCTATAGCATGAGATGTGATATCCAAATCCTTCCCATTCCAATCCTGAGACCCTTCCTATAGCATGAGATGTGATATCTCAATGCTTATACCAAACCAGAGACCCGTCCTATAACATGAGATGGGATATCCAACTCCTTCTCATTCCAAACATGAGACCCTTCCTATAGCAAGAATGTAATATCCAAATCCTTCCCATTCCAAAACTGAGACCCTTCCTACAGCATGCGATGTGATATCTCAATGCTTCTAATATCAAACCTGAGACCCGTCCTATAACATGAGATGGGATATTCAACTCCTTCCCCTTCCAAACCTGAGACCCTTCCTATAGCATGAGATGTGATATCCAATTCCTTCCCATCCCAATCCTGAGACACCTCCGATAGCAGAGATGTGATTTCTCAATGCTTATACCAAACCTGAGACTCTTCCTATAACATGAGATGTGATATCCAACTCCTTCCCGTTCCAAACCTGAGACCCTTCCTATAGAATGAGATGTGATATCCAAATCCTTCCCATTCCAAACCTGAGACCCTTCCTACAGCATGCGATGTGATATCTCAATGCTTCTAATATCAAACCTGAGACCCGTCCTATAACATGAGATGGGATATCCAACTCCTTCCCGTTCCAAACCTAAGACCCTTCCTATAGCATGAGATGTGATATCCAAATCCTTCCCCTTCCAAACCTGAGACCCTCCCTTTAGCATGAGATGTGATTTCTCAATGCCTCTAATACCAAACCTGAGATCCTTCCAATAGCATGAGATGTCATATCTCAATGCTTCTGATACCAAACCTGAGATCCTTCCTATAACATGAGATGTGATATCCAAATCCTTCCCCTTCCAAACCTGAGACCCTCCCTTTAGCATGAGATGTGATATCCAACTCCTTCCCATTCCAATCCTGAGACCCTTCTGATAGCATAAGATGTGATATCTCAATGCCTCTAATACCAAACCTGATTCCTACCTCTAACATGAAATGTGATATCCAACTCCTTCCCTTTCCAAACGTGAGACCCTCCCTATAGCATGAGATGTGATATCCAAGTCCTTCCCATTCCAATCCTGAGACCCTTCCTATAGCATGAGATGTGATATCTCAATGCTTCTAATACCAAACCTGAGACCCTTCCTATAACATAAGATGGGATATCCAACTCCTTCCCATTCCAATCCTGAGACCCTTCCGATAGCAGAGATGTGATATCTCAATGCTTATACCAAACCTGAGACCCTTCCCGTGGCATGAGATGTCATATACAACTCCTTCCCATTCCAATCCTGAGACCCTTCCTATAGCATGAGATGTGATATCCAACTCCTTCCCATTCCAATCCTGAGACCATTCCTATAGCATGAGATTTGATATCTCAATGCTTCTAACACCAAACCTGAGATCCTTCCGATAGCATGAGATGTGATATCTCAATGCTTCTAATACCAAACCTGAGATCATTCCTATAACACGAGATGTAATATCCAAATCCTTCCCCTTCCAAACCTGAGACCCTCCCTTTAGCATGAGATGTGATATCCAACTCCTTCCCATTCCAATCCTGAGACCCTTCCTATAGCATGAGATGTGATGTCTCAATGCTTCTAATACCAAACCTGAGATCCTTCCTATAACATGAGATGTGATATCCAACTCCTTCCCATTCCAATCCTGAGACACTTCCTATAGCATGAGAAGTGATATCTCAATGCTTATACCAAACCTGAGACCCTTCCTACGGCATGAGATGTCATATACAACTCCTTCCCATTCCAATCCTGAGACCCTTCCTATAGCATGAGATGTGATATCTCAATGCTTATACCAAACCTGAGACCCTTCCTATAGCATGAGATGTGATATCCAACTACTTCCCATTCCAATCCTGAGACCCTTCCTATAGCATGAGATGTGATATCCAACTCCTTCCCTTTCCAAACCTGAGAGCCTATCTATAGCATGAGATGTGATATCCAAGTCCTTCCCATTCCAATCCTGAGACCCTTCCTATAGCATGAGATGTGATATCTCAATGCTTCTAGTACCAAACCTGAGACCCTTCCTGTAGCATGAGATGTGATATCCAACTACTTCCCATTCCAATCCTGAGACCCTTCCTATAGCATGAGATGTGATATCCAACTCCTTCCATTCCAATCCTGAGACCCGTCCTATAGCATGAGATGTGATATCTCAATGCTTATACCAAACCTGAGACCCTTCCTATAGCATGAGATGTGATATCCAACTACTTCCCATTCCAATCCTGAGACCCTTCCTATAGCATGAGATTGGATATCCAACTCCTTCCCATTCCAATCCTGAGACACTTCCGATAGCAGAGATGTGATATCTCAATGCTTATACCAAACCTGAGACCCTTCCTATAACATGAGATGTGATATCCAACTCCTTCCCGTTCCAAACCTGAGACCCTTCCTTTAGCATGAGATGTGATATCCAGCTCCTTCCCATTCCAATCCTGAGACACTTCCGATAGCATAAGATGTGATATCTCAATGCTTCTAATATCAAAACTGAGACCCTCCCTATAGCATGATATGAGATATCTAAGTCCTTCCCATTCCAATCCTGAGACCCTTCCTATAGCATGAGATGTGATATCTCAATGCTTCTACCAAACCTGGGACCCTTCCTTTAGCATGAGATGTGATATCCAACTCCTTCCCATTCCAGTCCTGAGACCCTTCCTATAGCATGAGATATGATATCTCAATACTTCTAATACCAAACCTGAGATCCTTCCGATAACATGAGATGTGATATCCAAATCCTTCCCCTTCCAAACCTGAGACCCTCCCTTTAGCATGAGATGTGATATCCAACTCCTTCCCATTCCAATCCTGAGACCCTTCTGATAGCATGAGATGTGATATCTCAATGCTTCTAATACCAAACCTGAGATCCTTCCTATAACATGAGATGTGATATCTAACTCCTTCCTTTTCCAAACCTGAGACCCTTCCTATAGCATGAGAAGTGATATCTCCATGCGTATACCAAACCTGAGACCCTTCCTATAGCATGAGATGTGATATCCAAATCCTTCCCATTCCAATCCTGAGACTCTTCCTATAGCATGAGATGTGATATCTCAAGGATTATACCAAACCAGAGACCCGTCCTATAACATGAGATGGGATATCCAACTCCTTCCCATTCCAATCCTGAGCCACTTCCGATAGCAGGGATGTGATATCTCAATGCTTATACCAAACCTGAGACCCTTCCTATAACATGAGATGTGATATCCAACTCATTCCCATTCCAAACATGAGACACTTCCTATAGCATATGTGATATCCAACTCCTTCCCATTCCAAACATGAGACCCTTCCTATAGCAAGAATGTAATATCCAACTCCTACCCACTCCAATCCTGAGACCATTCCTATAGCATGAGATGTGATATATCAATGCTTCTAATACCAAACCTGAGATCCTTCCTATGACATGAAATGTGATATCCAAATCCTTCCCATTCCAAACCTGAGACCCTTCCTACAGCATGATGTGATATCTCAATGCTTCTTATATCAAACCTGAGACCCGTCCTATAACATGAGATGGGATATCCAACTCCTTCCCGTTCCAAACCTGATACCCTTCCTATAGCATGAGATGTGATATCCAATTCCTTCCCATCCCAATCCTGAGACACCTCCGATAGCAGAGATGTGATATCTCAATGCTTATACCAAACCTGAGACTATTCCTATAACATGAGATGTGATATCCAACTCCTTCCCGTTCCAAACCTGAGACCCTTCCGATAGCATGAGATGTGATATCTCAATGCTTCTAATACCAAACCTGAGATCCTTCCTATAACATGAGATGTGATATCCAACTCCTTCCCATTCCAATCCTGAGACCCTTCCTATAGCATGAGAAGTGATATATCCATGCTTATAACAAACCTGAGACCCTTCCTGTAGCATGAGATGTGATATCCAAATCCTTCCCATTCCAATCCTGAGACCCTTCCTATAGCATGAGATGTGATATCTCAATGCTTATACCAAACCAGAGACCCGTCCTATAACATGAGATCGGATATCCAACTCCTTCCCATTCCAATCCTGAGCCACTTCCGATAGCAGAGATGTGATATCTCAATGCTTATACCAAACCTGAGACCCTTCCTATAACATGAGATGTGATATCCAACTCATTCCCGTTCCAAACCTGAGACACTTCCTATAGCATATGTGATATCCAACTCCTTCCCATTCCAAACATGAGACCCTTCCTATAGCAAGAATGTAATATCCAACTCCTACCCATTCCAATCCTGAGACCCTTCTTACAGCATGCAATGTGATATCTCAATGCTTCTAATATCAAACCTGAGACCCGTCCTATATCATGAGATGGGATATCCAACTCCTTCCCGTTCCAAACCTGAGACCCTTCCTATAGCATGAGATGTGATATCCAACTCCTTCCCATTCCAATCCTGAGACCCTTCCTATAACATGAGATGGGAATATCCAACTCCTTCCCATTCCAATCCTGAGACCCTTCCGATAGCAGAGATGTGATATCTCAATGCTTATACCAAACCTGAGATCCTTCCTATAACATGAGATGTGATATCCAACTCCTTCCCATTCCAATCCTGAGACCCTTCCTATAGCATGAGATGTGATATCTCACTGCTTATACCAAACCTGAGACCCTTCCTATAGCATGAGATGTGATATCCAAGTCCTTCCCATTCCAATCCTGAGACCCTTCCTATAGCATGAGATGTGATATCTCAATGCTTCTAATACCAAACCTGAGATTCTTCCTATAACATGAGATGGGATATCCAACTCCTTCCCATTCCAAGCCTGAGACCCTTCCGATAGCAGAGATGTTATATCTCAATGCTTATACCAAACCTGAGACCCTTCCTACGGCATGAGATGTCATATACAACTCCTTCCCATTCCAATCCTGAGACCCTTCCTATAGCATGAGATATGATATCTCAATGCTTATACCAAACCTGAGACCCTTCCTATAGCATGAGATGTGATATCCAACTCCTTCCCATTCCAATCCTGAGACCCTTCCTATAGCATGAGATGTGATTTCTCAATGCTTCTAATACCAAACCTGAGATCCTTCCTATAACATGAGATGTGATATCCAACTCCTTCCATTCCAATCCTGAGTCCCGTCCTATAGCATGAGATGTGATATCTCAATGCTTATACCAAACCTGAGACCCTTCCTACGGCATGAGATGTGATATCCAACTCCTTCCCATTCCAATCCTGAGACCCTTCCTATAGCATGAGAAGTGATATCTCCATGCTTATACCAAACCTGAGACCCTTCCTATAGCATGAGATGTGATATCCAAATCCTTCCCATTCCAATCCTGAGACCCTTCTTATAGCATGAGATGTGATATCTCAATGCTTATACCAAACCAGAGACCCGTCCTATAACATGAGATCGGATATCCAACTCCTTCCCATTCCAATCCTGAGCCACTTCCGATAGCAGAGATGTGATATCTCAATGCTTATACCAAACCTGAGACCCTTCCTATAACATGAGATGTGATATCCAACTCATTCCCGTTCCAAACCTGAGACACTTCCTATAGCATATGTGATATCCAACTCCTTCCCATTCCAAACATGAGACCCTTCCTATAGCAAGAATGTAATATCCAACTCCTACCCATTCCAATCCTGAGACCATTCCTATAGCATGAGATGTGATATATCAATGCTTCTAATACCAAACCTGAGATCCTTCCTATGACATGAAATGTATTATCCAAATCCTTCCCATTCCAAACCTGAGACCCTTCTTACAGCATGCGCTGTGATATCTCAATGCTTCTAATATCAAACCTGAGACCCGTCCTATAACATGAGATGGGATATCCAACTCCTTCCCGTTCCAAACCTGAGACCCTTCCTGTAGCATGAGATGTGATATCCAACTCCTTCCCATTCCAATCCTGAGACCCTTCCTATAACATGAGATGGGAATATCCAACTCCTTCCCATTCCAATCCTGAGACCCTTCCGATAGCAGAGATGTGATATCTCAATGCTTATACCAAACCTGAGATCCTTCCTATAACATGAGATGTGATATCCAACTCCTTCCCATTCCAATCCTGAGACCCTTCCTATAGCATGAGATGTGATATCTCACTGCTTATACCAAACCTGAGACCCTTCCTATAGCATGAGATGTGATATCCAACTCCTTCCCATTCCAATCCTGAGACCCTTCCTATAGCATGAGATGTGATATCTCAATGCTTCTAATATCAAACTTGAGACCCTCCCTATAGCATGAGATGTGATATCCAAGTCCTTCCCATTCCAATCCTGAGACACTTCCTATAGCATGAGATGTGATATCTCAATGCTTCTAATACCAAACCTGAGACCCTTCCTATAACATGAGATGTGATATCCAAGTCCTTCCCATTCCAATCCTGAGACCCTTCCTATAGCTTGAGATGTGATATCCAACTCCTTCCCATTCCAATTCTGAGACCCGTCCTATAGCATGAGATGTGATATCTCAATGCCTCTAATACCAAACCTGAGATTCTTCTTATAACATGAGATCTGATATCTCAATGCTTCTAATACCAAACCCGAGACCCTCCCTTTAGAATGAGATGTGATATCCGACTCCTTCCCATTCCAATCCTGAGACCCTTCTGATAGCATGAGATGTGATATCTCAGTGCCTCTAATACCAAACCTGAGATTCTTCCTATAACATGAGATGTGATATCTCAATGCTTCTAATACCAAACCTGAGACCCTCCCTTTAACATGAGATGTGATATCCGACTCCTTCCCATTCCAATCCTGGACCCTTCTGATAGCATGAGATGTGATATCTCAATGCCTCTAATACCAAACATGAGATCCTTCCGATAGCATGAGATGTGATATCTCAATGCTTCTAATACCAAACCTGAGATCCTTCCTATAACATGAGATGTGATATCCAAATCCTTCCCCTGCCAAACCTGAGACCCTCCCTTTAGCATGAGATGTGATATCCAACTCCTTCCCGTTCCAATCCTGAGATCCTTCTGATAGCATGAGATGTGATATCTCAATGCCTCTAATGCCAAACCTGAGATCCTACCTCTAACATGAAATGTGATATCCAACTCCTTCCCCTTCCAAACCTGAGAGCCTTCCTATAGCATGAGATGTGATATCCAAGTCCTTCCCATTCCAATCCTGAGACCCTTCCTATAACATGAGATGTGATATCCAACTCCTTCCCATTCCAACCTGAGACCCTTCCTATAGCATGAGATGAGATATCCAACTCCTTCCAAATCCAATCCTGATACCCTTCCGATAGCATGAGATGTGATATCCCAATGCTTCTACAAAACCTGAGACCCATACATGGCATGCGATGTGATATCAAACTCCTTCCCATTCCAATCCTGAGACCCCACCTATAGCTTGAGATGTGATATCCAACTCCTTCCCATTCCAATTCTGAGACCCTTCCTATAGCATGAGATGTGATATCTCAATGCTTCTAATACCAAACCTGAGACCCTTCCTATAACATGAGATGTGATATCCAAGTCCTTCCCATTCCAATCCTGAGACCCTTCCTATAGCATGAGATGTGATATCTCAATGCTTCTAATACCAAACCTGAGACCCTTCCTATAACATGAGATGTGATATCCAAGTCCTTCCCATTCCAATCCTGAGACCCTTCCTATAGCTTGAGATGTGATATCCAACTCCTTCCCATTCCAATTCTGAGACCCGTCCTATACCATGAGATGTGATATCTCAATGCTTCTGATACCAAACCTGAGACCCTTCCTATAACGAGATGGGATATCCAACTCCTTCCCATTCCAATCCTGAGACCCTTCCGATAGCAGAGATGTGATATCTCAATGCTTATACCAAACCCGAGACCCTTCCTATGGCATGAGATGTCATATACAACTCCTTCCGATTCCAAACCTGAGACCCTTCCTATAGCATGAGATGGGATAGCTCAATGCTTATACCAAACCTGAGACCCTTCCTATAGCATGAGATGTGATATCCAACTCCTTCCCATTCCAATCCTGAGACCCTTCCTATAGCTTGAGATGTGATATCCAACTCCTTTCCATTCCAATCCTGAGACCCTTCCTATAGCTTGAGATGTGATATCCAACTCCTTCCCATTCCAATCCTGATACCCTTCCGATAGCATGAGATGTGATATCCAAATCCTTCCACTTCCAAACCTGAGACCCTCCCTTTAGCATGAGATGTGATATCCAACTCCTTCCCATTCCAATCCTGAGACCCTTCTGATATCATGAGATGTGATATCTCAATGCCTCTAATACCAAACCTGAGATCCTTCCGATAGCATGAGATGTGATATCTCAATGCTTCTAATACCAAACCTGAGATCCTTCCTATAACATGAGATGTGATCTCCAAATCCTTCCCCTTCCAAAGCTGAGACCCTCCCTTTAGCATGAGATGTGATGTCCAACTCATTCCCATTCCAATCCTGAGACCCTTCTGATAGCATGAGATGTGATATCTCAATGCCTCTAATACCAAACCTGAGATCCTACCTCTAACATGAAATGTGATATCCAACTCCTTCCCCTTCCAAACCTGAGAGCCTTCCTATAGCATGAGATGTGATATCCAAGTCCTTCAAATTCCAATCCTGAGACCCTTCCTATAACATGAGATGTGATATCCAACTCCTTCCCATTCCAACCTGAGACCCTTCCTATAGCATGAGATGGGATATCCAACTCCTTCCAAATCCAATCCTGATACCCTTCCGATAGCATGAGAATTGATATCCCAATGCTTCTACAAAACCTGAGACCCATATATGGCATGAGATGTGATATCAAACTCCTTCCAATTCCAATCCTGAGACCCTTCCTATAGCTTGAGATGTGATATCCAACTCCTTCCCATTCCAATTCTGAGACCCGTCCTATACCATGAGACTTGATATCTCAATGCTTCTAAAACCAAACCTGAGACCGGTCCTATAACATGAGATGTGATATCCAAATCCTTCCCCTTCCAAACCTTAGACCCTTCCTTTATCATGAGATGTGATATCCAAGTCCTTCCCATTCCAATCCTGAGACCCTTCCTATAGCATGAGATGTGATATCTCAATGCTTCTAATACCAAACCTGAGACCCTTCCTATAACATGAGATGTGATATCCAAGTCCTTCCCATTCCAATCCTGAGACCCTTCTTATAGCTTGAGATGTGATATCCAACTCCTTCCCATTCCAATTCTGAGACCCGTCCTATACCATGAGATGTGATATCTCAATGCTTCTAATACTAAACCTGAGACCCTTCCTATAACAAGATGGGATATCCAACTCCTTCCCATTCCAATCCTGAGACCCTTCCGATAGCAGAGATGTGATATCTCAGTGCTTATACCAAACCTGAGACCCCTCCTATGGTATGAGATGTCATATACAACTCCTTCCGATTCCAAACCTGAGACCCTTCCTATAGCATGAGATGGGATATCTCAATGCTAATACCAAACCTGAGATCCTTCCTATAACGTGAGATGTGATATCCAAATCCTTCCCCTTCCAAACCCGAGACCCTCCCTTTAGCATGAGATGTGATATCCAACTCCTTCCCATTCCTATCCCGAGACCCTTCTGATAGCATGAGATGAAATATCTCAATGCCTCTAATACCAAACCTGAGATCCTTCCGATAGCATGAGATGTGATATCTCAATGCTTTTACCAAACCTGAGACCCTTCCTATGGCATGAGATGTCATATACAACTCCTTCCCATTCCAATCCTGAGACCCTTCCTATAGCATGAGATGTGATATCTCAATGCTTATACCAAACCTGAGACCCTTCCTATAGCATGAGATGTGACATCCAACTTCTTCCCATTCCAATCCTGAGACCTTTCCTATAACATGAGATGTGATGTCTCAATGCTTCTAATACCAAACCTGATATCTTTCCTATAACATGAGATGTGATATCCAACTCCTTCCCATTCCAATCCTGAGACCCTTCCTATAGCTTGAGATGTGATATCTCAATGCTTATACCAAACCTGAGACCCTTCCTATAGCTTGAGATGTGATATCCAACTCCTTCCCATTCCAATCCTGAGAACCTTCCTATAGCATGAGATGTGATATCTCAATGCCTCTAATACCAAACCTGAGATCCTTCCTCTAACATGAAATGTGATATCCAACTCCTTCCCCTTCCAAACCTGAGAGCCTTCCTATAGCATGAGATATGATATCCAAGTCCTTCCCATTCCAATCCTGAGACCCTTCCTATAGCATGAGATGTGATATCTCAATGCTTATACCAAACCTGAGACCCTTCCTATAGCATGAGATGTGACATCCAACTTCTTCCCATTCCAATCCTGAGACCTTTCCTATAACATGAGATGTGATGTCTCAATGCTTCTAATACCAAACCTGATATCTTTCCTATAACATGAGATGTGATATCCAACTCCTTCCCATTCCAATCCTGAGACCCTTCCTATAGCTTGAGATGTGATATCTCAATGCTTATACCAAACCTGAGACCCTTCCTATAGCTTGAGATGTGATATCCAACTCCTTCCCATTCCAATCCTGAGAACCTTCCTATAGCATGAGACGTGATATCTCAATGCCTCTAATACCAAACCTGAGATCCTTCCTCTAACATGAAATGTGATATCCAACTCCTTCCCCTTCCAAACCTGAGAGCCTTCCTATAGCATGAGATATGATATCCAAGTCATTCCCATTCCAATCCTGAGACCCTTCCTATAACATGAGATGTGATATCCAACTCCTTCCCATTCCAACCTGAGACCCTTCCTATAGCATGAGATGTGATATCTCAATGCTTATACCAAACCTGAGACCCTTCCCACGGCATGAGATGTCATATACAACTCCTTCCCATTCCAATCCTGAGACCCTTCCTATAGCATGAGATGTGATATCTCAATGCTTATACCAAACCTGAGACCCTTCCTATAGCATGAGATGTGATATCCAACTACTTCCCATTCCAATCCTGAGACCATTCCTATAGCATGAGATTTGATATCTCAATGCTTCTAACACCAAACCTGAGATCCTTCCGATAGCATGAGATGTGATATCTCAATGCTTCTAATACCAAACCTGAGATCATTCCTATAACACGAGATGTAATATCCAAATCCTTCCCCTTCCAAACCTGAGACCCTCCCTTTAGCATGAGATGTGATATCCAACTCCTTCCCATTCCAATCCTGAGACCCTTCCTATAGCATGAGATGTGATGTCTCAATGCTTCTAATACCAAACCTGAGATCCTTCCTATAACATGAGATGTGATATCCAACTCCTTCCCATTCCAATCCTGAGACACTTCCTATAGCATGAGAAGTGATATCTCAATGCTTATACCAAACCTGAGACCCTTCCTACGGCATGAGATGTCATATACAACTCCTTCCCATTCCAATCCTGAGACCCTTCCTATAGCATGAGATGTGATATCTCAATGCTTATACCAAACCTGAGACCCTTCCTATAGCATGAGATGTGATATCCAACTACTTCCCATTCCAATCCTGAGACCCTTCCTATAGCATGAGATGTGATATCCAACTCCTTCCCTTTCCAAACCTGAGAGCCTATCTATAGCATGAGATGTGATATCCAAGTCCTTCCCATTCCAATCCTGAGACCCTTCCTATAGCATGAGATGTGATATCTCAATGCTTCTAGTACCAAACCTGAGACCCTTCCTGTAGCATGAGATGTGATATCCAACTACTTCCCATTCCAATCCTGAGACCCTTCCTATAGCATGAGATGTGATATCCAACTCCTTCCATTCCAATCCTGAGACCCGTCCTATAGCATGAGATGTGATATCTCAATGCTTATACCAAACCTGAGACCCTTCCTATAGCATGAGATGTGATATCCAACTACTTCCCATTCCAATCCTGAGACCCTTCCTATAGCATGAGATTGGATATCCAACTCCTTCCCATTCCAATCCTGAGACACTTCCGATAGCAGAGATGTGATATCTCAATGCTTATACCAAACCTGAGACCCTTCCTATAACATGAGATGTGATATCCAACTCCTTCCCGTTCCAAACCTGAGACCCTTCCTTTAGCATGAGATGTGATATCCAGCTCCTTCCCATTCCAATCCTGAGACACTTCCGATAGCATAAGATGTGATATCTCAATGCTTCTAATATCAAAACTGAGACCCTCCCTATAGCATGATATGTGATATCTAAGTCCTTCCCATTCCAATCCTGAGACCCTTCCTATAGCATGAGATGTGATATCTCAATGCTTCTACCAAACCTGGGACCCTTCCTTTAGCATGAGATGTGATATCCAACTCCTTCCCATTCCAGTCCTGAGACCCTTCCTATAGCATGAGATATGATATCTCAATACTTCTAATACCAAACCTGAGATCCTTCCGATAACATGAGATGTGATATCCAAATCCTTCCCCTTCCAAACCTGAGACCCTCCCTTTAGCATGAGATGTGATATCCAACTCCTTCCCATTCCAATCCTGAGACCCTTCTGATAGCATGAGATGTGATATCTCAATGCTTCTAATACCAAACCTGAGATCCTTCCTATAACATGAGATGTGATATCTAACTCCTTCCTTTTCCAAACCTGAGACCCTTCCTATAGCATGAGAAGTGATATCTCCATGCGTATACCAAACCTGAGACCCTTCCTATAGCATGAGATGTGATATCCAAATCCTTCCCACTCCAATCCTGAGACCATTCCTATAGCATGAGATGTGATATATCAATGCTTCTAATACCAAACCTGAGATCCTTCCTATGACATGAAATGTGATATCCAAATCCTTCCCATTCCAAACCTGAGACCCTTCCTACAGCATGATGTGATATCTCAATGCTTCTTATATCAAACCTGAGACCCGTCCTATAACATGAGATGGGATATCCAACTCCTTCCCGTTCCAAACCTGATACCCTTCCTATAGCATGAGATGTGATATCCAATTCCTTCCCATCCCAATCCTGAGACACCTCCGATAGCAGAGATGTGATATCTCAATGCTTATACCAAACCTGAGACTATTCCTATAACATGAGATGTGATATCCAACTCCTTCCCGTTCCAAACCTGAGACCCTTCCGATAGCATGAGATGTGATATCTCAATGCTTCTAATACCAAACCTGAGATCCTTCCTATAACATGAGATGTGATATCCAACTCCTTCCCATTCCAATCCTGAGACCCTTCCTATAGCATGAGAAGTGATATATCCATGCTTATAACAAACCTGAGACCCTTCCTGTAGCATGAGATGTGATATCCAAATCCTTCCCATTCCAATCCTGAGACCCTTCCTATAGCATGAGATGTGATATCTCAATGCTTATACCAAACCAGAGACCCGTCCTATAACATGAGATCGGATATCCAACTCCTTCCCATTCCAATCCTGAGCCACTTCCGATAGCAGAGATGTGATATCTCAATGCTTATACCAAACCTGAGACCCTTCCTATAACATGAGATGTGATATCCAACTCATTCCCGTTCCAAACCTGAGACACTTCCTATAGCATATGTGATATCCAACTCCTTCCCATTCCAAACATGAGACCCTTCCTATAGCAAGAATGTAATATCCAACTCCTACCCATTCCAATCCTGAGACCCTTCTTACAGCATGCAATGTGATATCTCAATGCTTCTAATATCAAACCTGAGACCCGTCCTATATCATGAGATGGGATATCCAACTCCTTCCCGTTCCAAACCTGAGACCCTTCCTATAGCATGAGATGTGATATCCAACTCCTTCCCATTCCAATCCTGAGACCCTTCCTATAACATGAGATGGGAATATCCAACTCCTTCCCATTCCAATCCTGAGACCCTTCCGATAGCAGAGATGTGATATCTCAATGCTTATACCAAACCTGAGATCCTTCCTATAACATGAGATGTGATATCCAACTCCTTCCCATTCCAATCCTGAGACCCTTCCTATAGCATGAGATGTGATATCTCACTGCTTATACCAAACCTGAGACCCTTCCTATAGCATGAGATGTGATATCCAAGTCCTTCCCATTCCAATCCTGAGACCCTTCCTATAGCATGAGATGTGATATCTCAATGCTTCTAATACCAAACCTGAGATTCTTCCTATAACATGAGATGGGATATCCAACTCCTTCCCATTCCAAGCCTGAGACCCTTCCGATAGCAGAGATGTTATATCTCAATGCTTATACCAAACCTGAGACCCTTCCTACGGCATGAGATGTCATATACAACTCCTTCCCATTCCAATCCTGAGACCCTTCCTATAGCATGAGATATGATATCTCAATGCTTATACCAAACCTGAGACCCTTCCTATAGCATGAGATGTGATATCCAACTCCTTCCCATTCCAATCCTGAGACCCTTCCTATAGCATGAGATGTGATTTCTCAATGCTTCTAATACCAAACCTGAGATCCTTCCTATAACATGAGATGTGATATCCAACTCCTTCCATTCCAATCCTGAGTCCCGTCCTATAGCATGAGATGTGATATCTCAATGCTTATACCAAACCTGAGACCCTTCCTACGGCATGAGATGTGATATCCAACTCCTTCCCATTCCAATCCTGAGACCCTTCCTATAGCATGAGAAGTGATATCTCCATGCTTATACCAAACCTGAGACCCTTCCTATAGCATGAGATGTGATATCCAAATCCTTCCCATTCCAATCCTGAGACCCTTCTTATAGCATGAGATGTGATATCTCAATGCTTATACCAAACCAGAGACCCGTCCTATAACATGAGATCGGATATCCAACTCCTTCCCATTCCAATCCTGAGCCACTTCCGATAGCAGAGATGTGATATCTCAATGCTTATACCAAACCTGAGACCCTTCCTATAACATGAGATGTGATATCCAACTCATTCCCGTTCCAAACCTGAGACACTTCCTATAGCATATGTGATATCCAACTCCTTCCCATTCCAAACATGAGACCCTTCCTAAAGCAAGAATGTAATATCCAACTCCTACCCATTCCAATCCTGAGACCATTCCTATAGCATGAGATGTGATATATCAATGCTTCTAATACCAAACCTGAGATCCTTCCTATGACATGAAATGTATTATCCAAATCCTTCCCATTCCAAACCTGAGACCCTTCTTACAGCATGCGCTGTGATATCTCAATGCTTCTAATATCAAACCTGAGACCCGTCCTATAACATGAGATGGGATATCCAACTCCTTCCCGTTCCAAACCTGAGACCCTTCCTATAGCATGAGATGTGATATCCAACTCCTTCCCATTCCAATCCTGAGACCCTTCCTATAACATGAGATGGGAATATCCAACTCCTTCCCATTCCAATCCTGAGACCCTTCCGATAGCAGAGATGTGATATCTCAATGCTTATACCAAACCTGAGATCCTTCCTATAGCATGAGATGTGATATCCAACTCCTTCCCATTCCAATCCTGAGACCCTTCCTATAGCATGAGATGTGATATCTCAATGCTTCTAATATCAAACTTGAGACCCTCCCTATAGCATGAGATGTGATATCCAAGTCCTTCCCATTCCAATCCTGAGACACTTCCTATAGCATGAGATGTGATATCTCAATGCTTCTAATACCAAACCTGAGACCCTTCCTATAACATGAGATGTGATATCCAAGTCCTTCCCATTCCAATCCTGAGACCCTTCCTATAGCTTGAGATGTGATATCCAACTCCTTCCCATTCCAATTCTGAGACCCGTCCTATAGCATGAGATGTGATATCTCAATGCCTCTAATACCAAACCTGAGATTCTTCTTATAACATGAGATCTGATATCTCAATGCTTCTAATACCAAACCCGAGACCCTCCCTTTAGAATGAGATGTGATATCCGACTCCTTCCCATTCCAATCCTGAGACCCTTCTGATAGCATGAGATGTGATATCTCAGTGCCTCTAATACCAAACCTGAGATTCTTCCTATAACATGAGATGTGATATCTCAATGCTTCTAATACCAAACCTGAGACCCTCCCTTTAACATGAGATGTGATATCCGACTCCTTCCCATTCCAATCCTGGACCCTTCTGATAGCATGAGATGTGATATCTCAATGCCTCTAATACCAAACATGAGATCCTTCCGATAGCATGAGATGTGATATCTCAATGCTTCTAATACCAAACCTGAGATCCTTCCTATAACATGAGATGTGATATCCAAATCCTTCCCCTGCCAAACCTGAGACCCTCCCTTTAGCATGAGATGTGATATCCAACTCCTTCCCGTTCCAATCCTGAGATCCTTCTGATAGCATGAGATGTGATATCTCAATGCCTCTAATGCCAAACCTGAGATCCTACCTCTAACATGAAATGTGATATCCAACTCCTTCCCCTTCCAAACCTGAGAGCCTTCCTATAGCATGAGATGTGATATCCAAGTCCTTCCCATTCCAATCCTGAGACCCTTCCTATAACATGAGATGTGATATCCAACTCCTTCCCATTCCAACCTGAGACCCTTCCTATAGCATGAGATGAGATATCCAACTCCTTCCAAATCCAATCCTGATACCCTTCCGATAGCATGAGATGTGATATCCCAATGCTTCTACAAAACCTGAGACCCATACATGGCATGCGATGTGATATCAAACTCCTTCCCATTCCAATCCTGAGACCCCACCTATAGCTTGAGATGTGATATCCAACTCCTTCCCATTCCAATTCTGAGACCCTTCCTATAGCATGAGATGTGATATCTCAATGCTTCTAATACCAAACCTGAGACCCTTCCTATAACATGAGATGTGATATCCAAGTCCTTCCCATTCCAATCCTGAGACCCTTCCTATAGCTTGAGATGTGATATCCAACTCCTTCCCATTCCAATTCTGAGACCCGTCCTATACCATGAGATGTGATATCTCAATGCTTCTGATACCAAACCTGAGACCCTTCCTATAACGAGATGGGATATCCAACTCCTTCCCATTCCAATCCTGAGACCCTTCCTATAGCAGAGATGTGATATCTCAATGCTTATACCAAACCCGAGACCCTTCCTATGGCATGAGATGTCATATACAACTCCTTCCGATTCCAAACCTGAGACCCTTCCTATAGCATGAGATGGGATAGCTCAATGCTTATACCAAACCTGAGACCCTTCCTATAGCATGAGATGTGATATCCAACTCCTTCCCATTCCAATCCTGAGACCCTTCCTATAGCTTGAGATGTGATATCCAACTCCTTTCCATTCCAATCCTGAGACCCTTCCTATAGCTTGAGATGTGATATCCAACTCCTTCCCATTCCAATCCTGATACCCTTCCGATAGCATGAGATGTGATATCCAAATCCTTCCACTTCCAAACCTGAGACCCTCCCTTTAGCATGAGATGTGATATCCAACTCCTTCCCATTCCAATCCTGAGACCCTTCTGATATCATGAGATGTGATATCTCAATGCCTCTAATACCAAACCTGAGATCCTTCCGATAGCATGAGATGTGATATCTCAATGCTTCTAATACCAAACCTGAGATCCTTCCTATAACATGAGATGTGATCTCCAAATCCTTCCCCTTCCAAAGCTGAGACCCTCCCTTTAGCATGAGATGTGATGTCCAACTCATTCCCATTCCAATCCTGAGACCCTTCTGATAGCATGAGATGTGATATCTCAATGCCTCTAATACCAAACCTGAGATCCTACCTCTAACATGAAATGTGATATCCAACTCCTTCCCCTTCCAAACCTGAGAGCCTTCCTATAGCATGAGATGTGATATCCAAGTCCTTCAAATTCCAATCCTGAGACCCTTCCTATAACATGAGATGTGATATCCAACTCCTTCCCATTCCAACCTGAGACCCTTCCTATAGCATGAGATGGGATATCCAACTCCTTCCAAATCCAATCCTGATACCCTTCCGATAGCATGAGATGTGATATCCCAATGCTTCTACAAAACCTGAGACCCATATATGGCATGAGATGTGATATCAAACTCCTTCCAATTCCAATCCTGAGACCCTTCCTATAGCTTGAGATGTGATATCCAACTCCTTCCCATTCCAATTCTGAGACCCGTCCTATACCATGAGACTTGATATCTCAATGCTTCTAAAACCAAACCTGAGACCGGTCCTATAACATGAGATGTGATATCCAAATCCTTCCCCTTCCAAACCTTAGACCCTTCCTTTATCATGAGATGTGATATCCAAGTCCTTCCCATTCCAATCCTGAGACCCTTCCTATAGCATGAGATGTGATATCTCAATGCTTCTAATACCAAACCTGAGACCCTTCCTATAACATGAGATGTGATATCCAAGTCCTTCCTATTCCAATCCTGAGACCCTTCTTATAGCTTGAGATGTGATATCCAACTCCTTCCCATTCCAATTCTGAGACCCGTCCTATACCATGAGATGTGATATCTCAATGCTTCTAATACTAAACCTGAGACCCTTCCTATAACAAGATGGGATATCCAACTCCTTCCCATTCCAATCCTGAGACCCTTCCGATAGCAGAGATGTGATATCTCAGTGCTTATACCAAACCTGAGACCCCTCCTATGGTATGAGATGTCATATACAACTCCTTCCGATTCCAAACCTGAGACCCTTCCTATAGCATGAGATGGGATATCTCAATGCTAATACCAAACCTGAGATCCTTCCTATAACGTGAGATGTGATATCCAAATCCTTCCCCTTCCAAACCCGAGACCCTCCCTTTAGCATGAGATGTGATATCCAACTCCTTCCCATTCCTATCCCGAGACCCTTCTGATAGCATGAGATGAAATATCTCAATGCCTCTAATACCAAACCTGAGATCCTTCCGATAGCATGAGATGTGATATCTCAATGCTTTTACCAAACCTGAGACCCTTCCTATGGCATGAGATGTCATATACAACTCCTTCCCATTCCAATCCTGAGACCCTTCCTATAGCATGAGATGTGATATCTCAATGCTTATACCAAACCTGAGACCCTTCCTATAGCATGAGATGTGACATCCAACTTCTTCCCATTCCAATCCTGAGACCTTTCCTATAACATGAGATGTGATGTCTCAATGCTTCTAATACCAAACCTGATATCTTTCCTATAACATGAGATGTGATATCCAACTCCTTCCCATTCCAATCCTGAGACCCTTCCTATAGCTTGAGATGTGATATCTCAATGCTTATACCAAACCTGAGACCCTTCCTATAGCTTGAGATGTGATATCCAACTCCTTCCCATTCCAATCCTGAGAACCTTCCTATAGCATGAGATGTGATATCTCAATGCCTCTAATACCAAACCTGAGATCCTTCCTCTAACATGAAATGTGATATCCAACTCCTTCCCCTTCCAAACCTGAGAGCCTTCCTATAGCATGAGATATGATATCCAAGTCCTTCCCATTCCAATCCTGAGACCCTTCCTATAGCATGAGATGTGATATCTCAATGCTTATACCAAACCTGAGACCCTTCCTATAGCATGAGATGTGACATCCAACTTCTTCCCATTCCAATCCTGAGACCTTTCCTATAACATGAGATGTGATGTCTCAATGCTTCTAATACCAAACCTGATATCTTTCCTATAACATGAGATGTGATATCCAACTCCTTCCCATTCCAATCCTGAGACCCTTCCTATAGCTTGAGTTGTGATATCTCAATGCTTATACCAAACCTGAGACCCTTCCTATAGCTTGAGATGTGATATCCAACTCCTTCCCATTCCAATCCTGAGAACCTTCCTATAGCATGAGACGTGATATCTCAATGCCTCTAATACCAAACCTGAGATCCTTCCTCTAACATGAAATGTGATATCCAACTCCTTCCCCTTCCAAACCTGAGAGCCTTCCTATAGCATGAGATATGATATCCAAGTCATTCCCATTCCAATCCTGAGACCCTTCCTATAACATGAGATGTGATATCCAACTCCTTCCCATTCCAACCTGAGACCCTTCCTATAGCATGAGATGTGATATCTCAATGCTTATACCAAACCTGAGACCCTTCCCACGGCATGAGATGTCATATACAACTCCTTCCCATTCCAATCCTGAGACCCTTCCTATAGCATGAGATGTGATATCTCAATGCTTATACCAAACCTGAGACCCTTCCTATAGCATGAGATGTGATATCCAACTACTTCCCATTCCAATCCTGAGACCCTTCCTATAGCATGAGATGTGATATCCAACTCCTTCCCTTTCCAAACCTGAGAGCCTATCTATAGCATGAGATGTGATATCCAAGTCCTTCCCATTCCAATCCTGAGACCCTTCCTATAGCATGAGATGTGATATCTCAATGCTTCTAATACCAAACCTGAGACCCTTCCTATAGCATGAGATGTGATATCCAACTACTTCCCATTCCAATCCTGAGACCCTTCCTATAGCATGAGATGTGATATCCAACTCCTTCCATTCCAATCCCGAGACCCGTCCTATAGCATGAGATGTGATATCTCAATGCTTAAACCAAACCTGAGACCCTTCCTATAGCATGAGATGTGATATCCAACTACTTCCCATTCCAATCCTGAGACCCTTCCTATAGCATGAGATTGGATATCCAACTCCTTCCCATTCCAATCCTGAGACACTTCCGATAGCAGAGATGTGATATCTCAATGCTTATACCAAACCTGAGACCCTTCCTATAACATGAGATGTGATATCCAACTCCTTCCCGTTCCAAACCTGAGACCCTTCCTTTAGCATGAGATGTGATATCCAGCTCCTTCCCATTCCAATCCTGAGACACTTCCGATAGCATAAGATGTGATATCTCAATGCTTCTAATATCAAAACTGAGACCCTCCCTATAGCATGATATGTGATATCTAAGTCCTTCCCATTCCAATCCTGAGACCCTTCCTATAGCATGAGATGTGATATCTCAATGCTTCTACCAAACCTGGGACCCTTCCTTTAGCATGAGATGTGATATCCAACTCCTTCCCATTCCAGTCCTGAGACCCTTCCTATAGCATGAGATATGATATCTCAATACTTCTAATACCAAACCTGAGATCCTTCCGATAACATGAGATGTGATATCCAAATCCTTCCCCTTCCAAACCTGAGACCCTCCCTTTAGCATGAGATGTGATATCCAACTCCTTCCCATTCCAATCCTGAGACCCTTCTGATAGCATGAGATGTGATATCTCAATGCTTCTAATACCAAACCTGAGATCCTTCCTATAACATGAGATGTGATATCCAACTCCTTCCTTTTCCAAACCTGAGACCCTTCCTATAGCATGAGAAGTGATATCTCCATGCGTATACCAAACCTGAGACCCTTCCTATAGCATGAGATGTGATATCCAAATCCTTCCCATTCCAATCCTGAGACCCTTCCTATAGCATGAGATGTGATATCTCAAGGCTTATACCAAACCAGAGACCCGTCCTATAACATGAGATGGGATATCCAACTCCTTCCCATTCCAATCCTGAGCCACTTCCGATAGCAGGGATGTGATATCTCAATGCTTATACCAAACCTGAGACCCTTCCTATAACATGAGATGTGATATCCAACTCATTCCCATTCCAAACCTGAGACACTTCCTATAGCATATGTGATATCCAACTCCTTCCCATTCCAAACATGAGACCCTTCCTATAGCAAGAATGTAATATCCAACTCCTACCCACTCCAATCCTGAGACCATTCCTATAGCATGAGATGTGATATATCAATGCTTCTAATACCAAACCTGAGATCCTTCCTATGACATGAAATGTGATATCCAAATCCTTCCCATTCCAAACCTGAGACCCTTCCTACAGCATGATGTGATATCTCAATGCTTCTTATATCAAACCTGAGACCCGTCCTATAACATGAGATGGGATATCCAACTCCTTCCCGTTCCAAACCTGATACCCTTCCTATAGCATGAGATGTGATATCCAATTCCTTCCCATCCCAATCCTGAGACACCTCCGATAGCAGAGATGTGATATCTCAATGCTTATACCAAACCTGAGACTCTTCCTATAACATGAGATGTGATATCCAACTCCTTCCCGTTCCAAACCTGAGACCCTTCCGATAGCATGAGATGTGATATCTCAATGCTTCTAATACCAAACCTGAGATCCTTCCTATAACATGAGATGTGATATCCAACTCCTTCCCATTCCAATCCTGAGACCCTTCCTATAGCATGAGAAGTGATATATCCATGCTTATAACACACCTGAGACCCTTCCTGTAGCATGAGATGTGATATCCAAATCCTTCCCATTCCAATCCTGAGACCCTTCCTATAGCATGAGATGTGATATCTCAATGCTTATACCAAACCAGAGACCCGTCCTATAACATGAGATCGGATATCCAACTCCTTCCCATTCCAATCCTGAGCCACTTCCGATAGCAGAGATGTGATATCTCAATGCTTATACCAAACCTGAGACCCTTCCTATAACATGAGATGTGATATCCAACTCATTCCCGTTCCAAACCTGAGACACTTCCTATAGCATATGTGATATCCAACTCCTTCCCATTCCAAACATGAGACCCTTCCTATAGCAAGAATGTAATATCCAACTCCTACCCATTCCAATCCTGAGACCCTTCTTACAGCATGCAATGTGATATCTCAATGCTTCTAATATCAAACCTGAGACCCGTCCTATATCATGAGATGGGATATCCAACTCCTTCCCGTTCCAAACCTGAGACCCTTCCTATAGCATGAGATGTGATATCCAACTCCTTCCCATTCCAATCCTGAGACCCTTCCTATAACATGAGATGGGAATATCCAACTCCTTCCCATTCCAATCCTGAGACCCTTCCGATAGCAGAGATGTGATATCTCAATGCTTATACCAAACCTGAGATCCTTCCTATAACATGAGATGTGATATCCAACTCCTTCCCATTCCAATCCTGAGACCCTTCCTATAGCATGAGATGTGATATCTCACTGCTTATACCAAACCTGAGACCCTTCCTATAGCATGAGATGTGATATCCAAGTCCTTCCCATTCCAATCCTGAGACCCTTCCTATAGCATGAGATGTGATATCTCAATGCTTCTAATACCAAACCTGAGACTCTTCCTATAACATGAGATGGGATATCCAACTCCTTCCCATTGTAAGCCTGAGACCCTTCCGATAGCAGAGATGTTATATCTCAATGCTTATACCAAACCTGAGACCCTTCCTATAGCATGAGATGTGATATCCAACTCCTTCCCATTCCAATCCTGAGACCCTTCCCATAGCATGAGATGTGATGTCTCAATTCTTCTAATACCAAACCTGAGATCCTTCCTATAACATCAGATGTGATATCCAACTCCTTCCCATTCCAATCCTGAGACCCTTCCTATAGCATGAGATGTGATATCTCAATGCTTATACCAAACCTGAGACCCTTCCTATAGCATGAGATGTGATATCCAACTCCTTCCCATTCCAATCCTGAGACCCTTCCTATAGCATGAGATGTGATATCTCAATGCTTATACCAAACCTGAGACCCTTCCTATAGCATGAGATGTGATATCCAACTCCTTCCCATTCCAATCCTGAGACCCTTCCTATAGCATGAGATGTGATATCTCAATGCCTCTAATACCAAACCTGAGATCCTTCCTCTAACATGGAATGTGATATCCAACTCCTTCCCTTTCCAAACCTGAGAGCCTACCTATAGCATGAGATGTGATATCCAAGTCCTTCCCATTCCAATCCTTAGACCCTTCCTACAGCATGCAATATGATATCTCAATGATTCTAATAAAAAACCTGAGACCCGTCCTATAACATGAGATGGGATATCCAACTCCTCCCAATTCCAATCCTGAGACACTTCCTATAGCATGAGATGTGATATCTCAATGCTTATACCAAACCTGAGACCCTTCCTATGGCATGAGATGTCATATACAACTCCTTCCCATTCCAATCCTGAGAACCTTCCTATAGCATGAGATGTGATATCTCAATGCTTATACCAAACCTGAGACCCTTCCTATAGCATGAGATGTGATATCCAACTTCTTCCCATTCCAATCCTGAGACCCTTCCTATAACATGAGATGTGATGTCTCAATGCTTCTAATACCAAACCTGATATCTTTCCTATAACATGAGATGTGATATCCAACTCCTTCCCATTCCAATCCTGAGACCCTTCCTATAGCATGAGATGTGATATCTCAATGTTTATACCAAACCTGAGACCCTTCCTATAGCTTGAGATGTGATATCCAACTCCTTCCCATTCCAATCCTGAGAACCTTCCTATAGCATGAGATGTGATATCTCAATGCCTCTAATACCAAACCTGAGATCCTTCCTCTAACATGAAATGTGATATCCAACTCCTTCCCCTTCCAAACCTGAGAGCCTTCCTATAGCATGAGATATGATATCCAAGTCCTTCCCATTCCAATCCTGAGATCCTTCCTATAACATGAGATGGTATATCCAACTCCTTCCCATTCCAACCTGAGACCCTTCCTATAGCATGAGATGGGATATCCAACTCCTTCCAAATCCAATCCTGATACCCTTCTGATAGCATGAGATGTGATATCCCAATGCTTCTACAAAACCTGAGACCCATACTATGGCATGAGATGTGATATCAAACTCCTTCCCATTCCAATCCTGAGACCCTTCCTATAGCTTGAGATGTGATATCCAACTCCTTCCCATTCCAATTCTGAGACCCTTCCTATACCATGAGACTTGACATCTCAATGCTTCGAATACCAAACCTGAGAACCGTCGTATAACATGAGATGTGATATCCAAATCCTTCCCCTTCCAAACCTTAGACCCTTCCTTTATCATGAGATGTGATATCCAACTCCTTCCCATTCCAATCCTGACACCCTTCCGATATCATGAGATTTGTTATCTCAATGCTTCTAATATCAAACTTGAGACCCTCCCTATAGCATGAGATGTGATATCCAAGTCCTTCCCATTCCAATCCTGACACCCTTCCTATAGCATGAGATGTGATATCTCAATGCTTCTAATACCAAACCTGAGACCCTTCCTATAACATAAGATGGGATATCCAACTCCTTCCCATTCCAATCCTGAGACCCTTCCGATAGCAGAGCTGTGATATCTCAATGCTTATACCAAACCTGAGACCCTTGCTATGGCCTGAGATGTCATATATTACTCCTTCCCATTCCAATCCTGAGACCCTTCCTATAGCATGAGATGTGATATCTCAATGCTTATACCAAACCTGAGACCCTTCCTATAGCATGAGATGTGATATCCAACTCCTCCCATTCCAATCCTGAGACCCTTCCCATAGCATGAGATGTGATGTCTCAATGCTTCTAATACCAAACCTGAGATCCTTCCTATAACATGAGATGTGATATCCAACTCCTTCCCATTCCAATCCTGAGACCCTTCCTATAGCATGAGAAGTGATATCTCCATGCTTATACCAAACCTGAGACCCTTCCTATAGCATGAGATGTGATATCCAACTCCTTCCCATTCCAATCCTGAGACCCTTCCTATAGCATGAGAAGTGATATCTCCATGCGTATACCAAACCTGAGACCCTTCCTATAGCATGAGATGTGATATCCAAATCCTTCCCATTCCAATCCTGAGACCCTTCCTATAGCATGAGATGTGATATCTCAATGCTTATACCAAACCAGAGACCCGTCCTATAACATGAGATGGGATATCCAACTCCTTCCCATTCCAAACATGAGACCCTTCCTATAGCAAGAATGTAATATCCAAATCCTTCCCATTCCAAAACTGAGACCCTTCCTACAGCATGCGATGTGATATCTCAATGCTTCTAATATCAAACCTGAGACCCGTCCTATAACATGAGATGGGATATCCAACTCCTTCCCCTTCCAAACCTGAGACCCTTCCTATAGCATGAGATGTGATATCCAATTCCTTCCCATCCCAATCCTGAGACACCTCCGATAGCAGAGATGTGATTTCTCAATGCTTATACCAAACCTGAGACTCTTCCTATAACATGAGATGTGATATCCAACTCCTTCCCGTTCCAAACCTGAGACCCTTCCTATAGAATGAGATGTGATATCCAAATCCTTCCCATTCCAAACCTGAGACCCTTCCTACAGCATGCGATGTGATATCTCAATGCTTCTAATATCAAACCTGAGACCCGTCCTATAACATGAGATGGGATATCCAACTCCTTCCCGTTCCAAACCTAAGACCCTTCCTATAGCATGAGATGTGATATCCAAATCCTTCCCCTTACAAACCTGAGACCCTCCGTTTAGCATGAGATGTGATTTCTCAATGCCTCTAATACCAAACCTGAGATCCTTCCAATAGCATGAGATGTCATATCTCAATGCTTCTGATACCAAACCTGAGATCCTTCCTATAACATGAGATGTGATATCCAAATCCTTCCCCTTCCAAACCTGAGACCCTCCCTTTAGCATGAGATGTGATATCCAACTCCTTCCCATTCCAATCCTGAGACCCTTCTGATAGCATAAGATGTGATATCTCAATGCCTCTAATACCAAACCTGATTCCTACCTCTAACATGAAATGTGATATCCAACTCCTTCCCTTTCCAAACGTGAGACCCTCCCTATAGCATGAGATGTGATATCCAAGTCCTTCCCATTCCAATCCTGAGACCCTTCCTATAGCATGAGATGTGATATCTCAATGCTTATACCAAACCTGAGACCCTTCCTATAGCATGAGATGTGATATCCAACTCCTTCCCATTCCAATCCTGAGACCCTTCCCATAGCATGAGATGTGATGTCTCAATGCTTCTAATACCAAACCTGAGATCCTTCCTATAACATGAGATGTGATATCCAACTCCTTCCCATTCCAATCCTGAGACCCTTCCTATAGCATGAGAAGTGATATCTCCATGCTTATACCAAACCTGAGACCCTTCCTATAGCATGAGATGTGATATCCAACTCCTTCCCATTCCAATCCTGAGACCCTCCCTATAGCATGAGATGTGATATCCAAGTCCTTCCCATTCCAATCCTGAGACCCTTCCTATAGCATGAGATGTGATATCTCAATGCTTATACCAAACCTGAGACCCTTCCTATAGCATGAGATGTGATATCCAACTCCTTCCCATTCCAATCCTGAGACCCTTCCCATAGCATGAGATGTGATGTCTCAATGCTTCTAATACCAAACCTGAGATCCTTCCTATAACATGAGATGTGATATCCAACTCCTTCCCATTCCAATCCTGAGACCCTTCCTATAGCATGAGAAGTGATATCTCCATGCTTATACCAAACCTGAGACCCTTCCTATAGCATGAGATGTGATATCCAACTCCTTCCCATTCCAATCCTGAGACCCTTCCTATAGCATGAGAAGTGATATCTCCATGCGTATACCAAACCTGAGACCCTTCCTATAGCATGAGATGTGATATCCAAATCCTTCCCATTCCAATCCTGAGACCCTTCCTATAGCATGAGATGTGATATCTCAATGCTTATACCAAACCAGAGACCCGTCCTATAACATGAGATGGGATATCCAACTCCTTCTCATTCCAAACATGAGACCCTTCCTATAGCAAGAATGTAATATCCAAATCCTTCCCATTCCAAAACTGAGACCCTTCCTACAGCATGCAATGTGATATCTCAATGCTTCTAATATCAAACCTGAGACCCGTCCTATAACATGAGATGGGATATCCAACTCCTTCCCCTTCCAAACCTGAGACCCTTCCTATAGCATGAGATGTGATATCCAATTCCTTCCCATCCCAATCCTGAGACACCTCCGATAGCAGAGATGTGATTTCTCAATGCTTATACCAAACCTGAGACTCTTCCTATAACATGAGATGTGATATCCAACTCCTTCCCGTTCCAAACCTGAGACCCTTCCTATAGAATGAGATGTGATATCCAAATCCTTCCCATTCCAAACCTGAGACCCTTCCTACAGCATGCGATGTGATATCTCAATGCTTCTAATATCAAACCTGAGACCCGTCCTATAACATGAGATGGGATATCCAACTCCTTCCCGTTCCAGACCTAAAACCCTTCCTATAGCATGAGATGTGATATCCAAATCCTTCCCCTTCCAAACCTGAGACCCTCCCTTTAGCATGAGATGTGATTTCTCAATGCCTCTAATACCAAACCTGAGATCCTTCCAATAGCATGAGATGTCATATCTCAATGCTTCTGATACCAAACCTGAGATCCTTCCTATAACATGAGATGTGATATCCAAATCCTTCCCCTTCCAAACCTGAGACCCTCCCTTTAGCATGAGATGTGATATCCAACTCCTTCCCATTCCAATCCTGAGACCCTTCTGATAGCATAAGATGTGATATCTCAATGCCTCTAATACCAAACCTGATTCCTACCTCTAACATGAAATGTGATATCCAACTCCTTCCCTTTCCAAACGTGAGACCCTCCCTATAGCATGAGATGTGATATCCAAGTCCTTCCCATTCCAATCCTGAGACCCTTCCTATAGCATGAGATGTGATATCTCAATGCTTCTAATACCAAACCTGAGACCCTTCCTATAACATAAGATGGGATATCCAACTCCTTCCCATTCCAATCCTGAGACCCTTCCGATAGCAGAGATGTGATATCTCAATGCTTATACCAAACCTGAGACCCTTCCCGTGGCATGAGATGTCATATACAACTCCTTCCCATTCCAATCCTGAGACCCTTCCTATAGCATGAGATGTGATATCCAACTCCTTCCCATTCCAATCCTGAGACCATTCCTATAGCATGAGATTTGATATCTCAATGCTTCTAACACCAAACCTGAGATCCTTCCGATAGCATGAGATGTGATATCTCAATGCTTCTAATACCAAACCTGAGATCATTCCTATAACACGAGATGTAATATCCAAATCCTTCCCCTTCCAAACCTGAGACCCTCCCTTTAGCATGAGATGTGATATCCAACTCCTTCCCATTCCAATCCTGAGACCCTTCCTATAGCATGAGATGTGATGTCTCAATGCTTCTAATACCAAACCTGAGATCCTTCCTATAACATGAGATGTGATATCCAACTCCTTCCCATTCCAATCCTGAGACACTTCCTATAGCATGAGAAGTGATATCTCAATGCTTATACCAAACCTGAGACCCTTCCTACGGCATGAGATGTCATATACAACTCCTTCCCATTCCAATCCTGAGACCCTTCCTATAGCATGAGATGTGATATCCAACTCCTTCCCGTTCCAAACCTGAGACCCTTCCTATAGAATGAGATGTGATATCCAAATCCTTCCCATTCCAAACCTGAGACCCTTCCTACAGCATGCGATGTGATATCTCAATGCTTCTAATATCAAACCTGAGACCCGTCCTATAACATGAGATGGGATATCCAACTCCTTCCCGTTCCAGACCTAAAACCCTTCCTATAGCATGAGATGTGATATCCAAATCCTTCCCCTTCCAAACCTGAGACCCTCCCTTTAGCATGAGATGTGATTTCTCAATGCCTCTAATACCAAACCTGAGATCCTTCCAATAGCATGAGATGTCATATCTCAATGCTTCTGATACCAAACCTGAGATCCTTCCTATAACATGAGATGTGATATCCAAATCCTTCCCCTTCCAAACCTGAGACCCTCCCTTTAGCATGAGATGTGATATCCAACTCCTTCCCATTCCAATCCTGAGACCCTTCTGATAGCATAAGATGTGATATCTCAATGCCTCTAATACCAAACCTGATTCCTACCTCTAACATGAAATGTGATATCCAACTCCTTCCCTTTCCAAACGTGAGACCCTCCCTATAGCATGAGATGTGATATCCAAGTCCTTCCCATTCCAATCCTGAGACCCTTCCTATAGCATGAGATGTGATATCTCAATGCTTCTAATACCAAACCTGAGACCCTTCCTATAACATAAGATGGGATATCCAACTCCTTCCCATTCCAATCCTGAGACCCTTCCGATAGCAGAGATGTGATATCTCAATGCTTATACCAAACCTGAGACCCTTCCCGTGGCATGAGATGTCATATACAACTCCTTCCCATTCCAATCCTGAGACCCTTCCTATAGCATGAGATGTGATATCCAACTCCTTCCCATTCCAATCCTGAGACCATTCCTATAGCATGAGATTTGATATCTCAATGCTTCTAACACCAAACCTGAGATCCTTCCGATAGCATGAGATGTGATATCTCAATGCTTCTAATACCAAACCTGAGATCATTCCTATAACACGAGATGTAATATCCAAATCCTTCCCCTTCCAAACCTGAGACCCTCCCTTTAGCATGAGATGTGATATCCAACTCCTTCCCATTCCAATCCTGAGACCCTTCCTATAGCATGAGATGTGATGTCTCAATGCTTCTAATACCAAACCTGAGATCCTTCCTATAACATGAGATGTGATATCCAACTCCTTCCCATTCCAATCCTGAGACACTTCCTATAGCATGAGAAGTGATATCTCAATGCTTATACCAAACCTGAGACCCTTCCTACGGCATGAGATGTCATATACAACTCCTTCCCATTCCAATCCTGAGACCCTTCCTATAGCATGAGATGTGATATCTCAATGCTTATACCAAACCTGAGACCCTTCCTATAGCATGAGATGTGATATCCAACTACTTCCCATTCCAATCCTGAGACCCTTCCTATAGCATGAGATGTGATATCCAACTCCTTCCCTTTCCAAACCTGAGAGCCGATCTATAGCATGAGATGTGATATCCAAGTCCTTCCCATTCCAATCCTGAGACCCTTCCTATAGCATGAGATGTGATATCTCAATGCTTCTAATACCAAACCTGAGACCCTTCCTATAGCATGAGATGTGATATCCAACTACTTCCCATTCCAATCCTGAGACCCTTCCTATAGCATGAGATGTGATATCCAACTCCTTCCATTCCAATCCTGAGACCCGTCCTATAGCATGAGATGTGATATCTAAATGCTTATACCAAACCTGAGACCCTTCCTATAGCATGAGATGTGATATCCAACTACTTCCCATTCCAATCCTGAGACCCTTCCTATAGCATGAGATTGGATATCCAACTCCTTCCCATTCCAATCCTGAGACACTTCCGATAGCAGAGATGTGATATCTCAATGCTTATACCAAACCTGAGACCCTTCCTATAACATGAGATGTGATATCCAACTCCTTCCCGTTCCAAACCTGAGACCCTTCCTTTAGCATGAGATGTGATATCCAGCTCCTTCCCATTCCAATCCTGAGACACTTCCGATAGCATAAGATGTGATATCTCAATGCTTCTAATATCAAAACTGAGACCCTCCCTATAGCATGATATGTGATATCTAAGTCCTTCCCATTCCAATCCTGAGACCCTTCCTATAGCATGAGATGTGATATCTCAATGCTTCTACCAAACCTGGGACCCTTCCTTTAGCATGAGATGTGATATCCAACTCCTTCCCATTCCAGTCCTGAGACCCTTCCTATAGCATGAGATATGATATCTCAATACTTCTAATACCAAACCTGAGATCCTTCCGATAACATGAGATGTGATATCCAAATCCTTCCCCTTCCAAACCTGAGACCCTCCCTTTAGCATGAGATGTGATATCCAACTCCTTCCCATTCCAATCCTGAGACCCTTCTGATAGCATGAGATGTGATATCTCAATGCTTCTAATACCAAACCTGAGATCCTTCCTATAACATGAGATGTGATATCCAACTCCTTCCTTTTCCAAACCTGAGACCCTTCCTATAGCATGAGAAGTGATATCTCCATGCGTATACCAAACCTGAGACCCTTCCTATAGCATGAGATGTGATATCCAAATCCTTCCCATTCCAATCCTGAGACCCTTCCTATAGCATGAGATGTGATATCTCAAGGCTTATACCAAACCAGAGACCCGTCCTATAACATGAGATGGGATATCCAACTCCTTCCCATTCCAATCCTGAGCCACGTCCGATAGCAGGGATGTGATATCTCAATGCTTATACCAAACCTGAGACCCTTCCTATAACATGAGATGTGATATCCAACTCATTCCCATTCCAAACCTGAGACACTTCCTATAGCATATGTGATATCCAACTCCTTCCCATTCCAAACATGAGACCCTTCCTATAGCAAGAATGTAATATCCAACTCCTACCCACTCCAATCCTGAGACCATTCCTATAGCATGAGATGTGATATATCAATGCTTCTAATACCAAACCTGAGATCCTTCCTATGACATGAAATGTGATATCCAAATCCTTCCCATTCCAAACCTGAGACCCTTCCTACAGCATGATGTGATATCTCAATGCTTCTTATATCAAACCTGAGACCCGTCCTATAACATGAGATGGGATATCCAACTCCTTCCCGTTCCAAACCTGATACCCTTCCTATAGCATGAGATGTGATATCCAATTCCTTCCCATCCCAATCCTGAGACACCTCCGATAGCAGAGATGTGATATCTCAATGCTTATACCAAACCTGAGACTCTTCCTTTAGCATGAGATGTGATATCCAACTCCTTCCCATTCCAGTCCTGAGACCCTTCCTATAGCATGAGATATGATATCTCAATACTTCTAATACCAAACCTGAGATCCTTCCGATAACATGAGATGTGATATCCAAATCCTTCCCCTTCCAAACCTGAGACCCTCCCTTTAGCATGAGATGTGATATCCAACTCCTTCCCATTCCAATCCTGAGACCCTTCTGATAGCATGAGATGTGATATCTCAATGCTTCTAATACCAAACCTGAGATCCTTCCTATAACATGAGATGTGATATCCAACTCCTTCCCATTCCAATCCTGAGACCCTTCCTATAGCATGAGAAGTGATATATCCATGCTTATAACAAACATGAGACCCTTCCTGTAGCATGAGATGTGATATCCAAATCCTTCCCATTCCAATCCTGAGACCCTTCCTATAGCATGAGATGTGATATCTCAATGCTTATACCAAACCAGAGACCCGTCCTATAACATGAGATCGGATATCCAACTCCTTCCCATTCCAATCCTGAGCCACTTCCGATAGCAGAGATGTGATATCTCAATGCTTATACCAAACCTGAGACCCTTCCTATAACATGAGATGTGATATCCAACTCATTCCCGTTCCAAACCTGAGACACTTCCTATAGCATATGTGATATCCAACTCCTTCCCATTCCAAACATGAGACCCTTCCTATAGCAAGAATGTAATATCCAACTCCTACCCATTCCAATCCTGAGACCCTTCTTACAGCATGCAATGTGATATCTCAATGCTTCTAATATCAAACCTGAGACCCGTCCTATTTCATGAGATGGGATATCCAACTCCTTCCCGTTCCAAACCTGAGACCCTTCCTATAGCATGAGATGTGATATCCAACTCCTTCCCATTCCAATCCTGAGACCCTTCCTATAACATGAGATGGGAATATCCAACTCCTTCCCATTCCAATCCTGAGACCCTTCCGATAGCAGAGATGTGATATCTCAATGCTTATACCAAACCTGAGATCCTTCCTATAACATGAGATGTGATATCCAACTCCTTCCCATTCCAATCCTGAGACCCTTCCTATAGCATGAGATGTGATATCTCACTGCTTATACCAAACCTGAGACCCTTCCTATAGCATGAGATGTGATATCCAAGTCCTTCCCATTCCAATCCTGAGACCCTTCCTATAGCATGAGATGTGATATCTCAATGCTTCTAATACCAAACCTGAGACTCTTCCTATAACATGAGATGGGATATCCAACTCCTTCCCATTCCAAGCCTGAGACCCTTCCGATAGCAGAGATGTTATATCTCAATGCTTATACCAAACCTGAGACCCTTCCTACGGCATGAGATGTCATATACAACTCCTTCCCATTCCAATCCTGAGACCCTTCCTATAGCATGAGATATGATATCTCAATGCTTATACCAAACCTGAGACCCTTCCTATAGCATGAGATGTGATATCCAACTCCTTCCCATTCCAATCCTGAGACCCTTCCTATAGCATGAGATGTGATTTCTCAATGCTTCTAATACCAAACCTGAGATCCTTCCTATAACATGAGATGTGATATCCAACTCCTTCCATTCCAATCCTGAGTCCCGTCCTATAGCATGAGATGTGATATCTCAATGCTTATACCAAACCTGAGACCCTTCCTACGGCATGAGATGTGATATCCAACTCCTTCCCATTCCAATCCTGAGACCCTTCCTATAGCATGAGAAGTGATATCTCCATGCTTATACCAAACCTGAGACCCTTCCTATAGCATGAGATGTGATATCCAAATCCTTCCCATTCCAATCCTGAGACCCTTCTTATAGCATGAGATGTGATATCTCAATGCTTATACCAAACCAGAGACCCGTCCTATAACATGAGATCGGATATCCAACTCCTTCCCATTCCAATCCTGAGCCACTTCCGATAGCAGAGATGTGATATCTCAATGCTTATACCAAACCTGAGACCCTTCCTATAACATGAGATGTGATATCCAACTCATTCCCGTTCCAAACCTGAGACACTTCCTATAGCATATGTGATATCCAACTCCTTCCCATTCCAAACATGAGACCCTTCCTATAGCAAGAATGTAATATCCAACTCCTACCCATTCCAATCCTGAGACCATTCCTATAGCATGAGATGTGATATATCAATGCTTCTAATACCAAACCTGAGATCCTTCCTATGACATGAAATGTATTATCCAAATCCTTCCCATTCCAAACCTGAGACCCTTCTTACAGCATGTGCTGTGATATCTCAATGCTTCTAATATCAAACCTGAGACCCGTCCTATAACATGAGATGGGATATCCAACTCCTTCCCGTTCCAAACCTGAGACCCTTCCTATAGCATGAGATGTGATATCCAACTCCTTCCCATTCCAATCCTGAGACCCTTCCTATAACATGAGATGGGAATATCCAACTCCTTCCCATTCCAATCCTGAGACCCTTCCGATAGCAGAGATGTGATATCTCAATGCTTATACCAAACCTGAGATCCTTCCTATAACATGAGATGTGATATCCAACTCCTTCCCATTCCAATCCTGAGACCCTTCCTATAGCATGAGATGTGATATCTCACTGCTTATACCAAACCTGAGACCCTTCCTATAGCATGAGATGTGATATCCAACTCCTTCCCATTCCAATCCTGAGACCCTTCCTATAGCATGAGATGTGATATCTCAATGCTTCTAATATCAAACTTGAGACCCTCCCTATAGCATGAGATGTGATATCCAAGTCCTTCCCATTCCAATCCTGAGACACTTCCTATAGCATGAGATGCGATATCTCAATGCTTCTAATACCAAACCTGAGACCCTTCCTATAACATGAGATGTGATATCCAAGTCCTTCCCATTCCAATCCTGAGACCCTTCCTATAGCTTGAGATGTGATATCCAACTCCTTCCCATTCCAATTCTGAGACCCGTCCTATAGCATGAGATGTGATATCTCAATGCCTCTAATACCAAACCTGAGATTCTTCTTATAACATGAGATCTGATATCTCAATGCTTCTAATACCAAACCCGAGACCCTCCCTTTAGAATGAGATGTGATATCCGACTCCTTCCCATTCCAATCCTGAGACCCTTCTGATAGCATGAGATGTGATATCTCAGTGCCTCTAATACCAAACCTGAGATTCTTCCTATAACATGAGATGTGATATCTCAATGCTTCTAATACCAAACCTGAGACCCTCCCTTTAACATGAGATGTGATATCCGACTCCTTCCCATTCCAATCCTGGACCCTTCTGATAGCATGAGATGTGATATCTCAATGCCTCTAATACCAAACCTGAGATCCTTCCGATAGCATGAGATGTGATATCTCAATGCTTCTAATACCAAACCTGAGATCCTTCCTATAACATGAGATGTGATATCCAAATCCTTCCCCTTCCAAACCTGAGACCCTCCCTTTAGCATAAGATGTGATATCCAACTCCTTCCCGTTCCAATCCTGAGATCCTTCTGATAGCATGAGATGTGATATCTCAATGCCTCTAATGCCAAACCTGAGATCCTACCTCTAACATGAAATGTGATATCCAACTCCTTCCCCTTCCAAACCTGAGAGCCTTCCTATAGCATGAGATGTGATATCCAAGTCCTTCCCATTCCAATCCTGAGACCCTTCCTATAACATGAGATGTGATATCCAACTCCTTCCCATTCCAACCTGAGACCCTTCCTATAGCATGAGATGAGATATCCAACTCCTTCCAAATCCAATCCTGATACCCTTCCGATAGCATGAGATGTGATATCCCAATGCTTCTACAAAACCTGAGACCCATACATGGCATGCGATGTGATATCAAACTCCTTCCCATTCCAATCCTGAGACCCCACCTATAGCTTGAGATGTGATATCCAACTCCTTCCCATTCCAATTCTGAGACCCTTCCTATAGCATGAGATGTGATATCTCAATGCTTCTAATACCAAACCTGAGACCCTTCCTATAACATGAGATGTGATATCCAAGTCCTTCCCATTCCAATCCTGAGACCCTTCCTATAGCATGAGATGTGATATCTCAATGCTTCTAATACCAAACCTGAGACCCTTCCTATAACATGAGATGTGATATCCAAGTCCTTCCCATTCCAATCCTGAGACCCTTCCTATAGCTTGAGATGTGATATCCAACTCCTTCCCATTCCAATTCTGAGACCCGTCCTATACCATGAGATGTGATATCTCAATGCTTCTGATACCAAACCTGAGACCCTTCCTATAACGAGATGGGATATCCAACTCCTTCCCATTCCAATCCTGAGACCCTTCCGATAGCAGAGATGTGATATCTCAATGCTTATACCAAACCCGAGACCCTTCCTATGGCATGAGATGTCATATACAACTCCTTCCGATTCCAAACCTGAGACCCTTCCTATAGCATGAGATGGGATAGCTCAATGCTTATACCAAACCTGAGACCCTTCCTATAGCATGAGATGTGATATCCAACTCCTTCCCATTCCAATCCTGAGACCCTTCCTATAGCTTGAGATGTGATATCCAACTCCTTTCCATTCCAATCCTGAGACCCTTCCTATAGCTTGAGATGTGATATCCAACTCCTTCCCATTCCAATCCTGATACCCTTCCGATAGCATGAGATGTGATATCCAAATCCTTCCACTTCCAAACCTGAGACCCTCCCTTTAGCATGAGATGTGATATCCAACTCCTTCCCATTCCAATCCTGAGACCCTTCTGATATCATGAGATGTGATATCTCAATGCCTCTAATACCAAACCTGAGATCCTTCCGATAGCATGAGATGTGATATCTCAATGCTTCTAATACCAAACCTCAGATCCTTCCTATAACATGAGATGTGATCTCCAAATCCTTCCCCTTCCAAAGCTGAGACCCTCCCTTTAGCATGAGATGTGATGTCCAACTCATTCCCATTCCAATCCTGAGACCCTTCTGATAGCATGAGATGTGATATCTCAATGCCTCTAATACCAAACCTGAGATCCTACCTCTAACATGAAATGTGATATCCAACTCCTTCCCCTTCCAAACCTGAGAGCCTTCCTATAGCATGAGATGTGATATCCAAGTCCTTCAAATTCCAATCCTGAGACCCTTCCTATAACATGAGATGTGATATCCAACTCCTTCCCATTCCAACCTGAGACCCTTCCTATAGCATGAGATGGGATATCCAACTCCTTCCAAATCCAATCCTGATACCCTTCCGATAGCATGAGATGTGATATCCCAATGCTTCTACAAAACCTGAGACCCATACATGGCATGAGATGTGATATCAAACTCCTTCCAATTCCAATCCTGAGACCCTTCCTATAGCTTGAGATGTGATATCCAACTCCTTCCCATTCCAATTCTGAGACCCGTCCTATACCATGAGACTTGATATCTCAATGCTTCTAAAACCAAACCTGAGACCGGTCCTATAACATGAGATGTGATATCCAAATCCTTCCCCTTCCAAACCTTAGACCCTTCCTTTATCATGAGATGTGATATCCAAGTCCTTCCCATTCCAATCCTGAGACCCTTCCTATAGCATGAGATGTGATATCTCAATGCTTCTAATACCAAACCTGAGACCCTTCCTATAACATGAGATGTGATATCCAAGTCCTTCCCATTCCAATCCTGAGACCCTTCTTATAGCTTGAGATGTGATATCCAACTCCTTCCCATTCCAATTCTGAGACCCGTCCTATACCATGAGATGTGATATCTCAATGCTTCTAATACTAAACCTGAGACCCTTCCTATAACAAGATGGGATATCCAACTCCTTCCCATTCCAATCCTGAGACCCTTCCGATAGCAGAGATGTGATATCTCAATGCTTATACCAAACCTGAGACCCCTCCTATGGTATGAGATGTCATATACAACTCCTTCCGATTCCAAACCTGAGACCCTTCCTATAGCATGAGATGGGATATCTCAATGCTAATACCAAACCTGAGATCCTTCCTATAACGTGAGATGTGATATCCAAATCCTTCCCCTTCCAAACCCGAGACCCTCCCTTTAGCATGAGATGTGATATCCAACTCCTTCCCATTCCTATCCCGAGACCCTTCTGATAGCATGAGATGAAATATCTCAATGCCTCTAATACCAAACCTGAGATCCTTCCGATAGCATGAGATGTGATATCTCAATGCTTATACCAAACCTGAGACCCTTCCTATGGCATGAGATGTCATATACAACTCCTTCCCATTCCAATCCTGAGACCCTTCCTATAGCATGAGATGTGATATCTCAATGCTTATACCAAACCTGAGACCCTTCCTATAGCATGAGATGTGACATCCAACTTCTTCCCATTCCAATCCTGAGACCTTTCCTATAACATGAGATGTGATGTCTCAATGCTTCTAATACCAAACCTGATATCTTTCCTATAACATGAGATGTGATATCCAACTCCTTCCCATTCCAATCCTGAGACCCTTCCTATAGCTTGAGATGTGATATCTCAATGCTTATACCAAACCTGAGACCCTTCCTATAGCTTGAGATGTGATATCCAACTCCTTCCCATTCCAATCCTGAGAACCTTCCTATAGCATGAGATGTGATATCTCAATGCCTCTAATACCAAACCTGAGATCCTTCCTCTAACATGAAATGTGATATCCAACTCCTTCCCCTTCCAAACCTGAGAGCCTTCCTTTAGCATGAGATATGATATCCAAGTCCTTCCCATTCCAATCCTGAGACCCTTCCTATAGCATGGGATGTGATATCTCAATGCTTATACCAAACCTGAGACCCTTCCTATAGCATGAGATGTGACATCCAACTTCTTCCCATTCCAATCCTGAGACCTTTCCTATAACATGAGATGTGATGTCTCAATGCTTCTAATACCAAACCTGATATCTTTCCTATAACATGAGATGTGATATCCAACTCCTTCCCATTCCAATCCTGAGACCCTTCCTATAGCTTGCGATGTGATATCTCAATGCTTATACCAAACCTGAGACCCTTCCTATAGCTTGAGATGTGATATCCAACTCCTTCCCATTCCAATCCTGAGAACCTTCCTATAGCATGAGATGTGATATCTCAATGCCTCTAATACCAAACCTGAGATCCTTCCTCTAACATGAAATGTGATATCCAACTCCTTCCCCTTCCAAACCTGAGAGCCTTCCTATAGCATGAGATATGATATCCAAGTCATTCCCATTCCAATCCTGAGACCCTTCCTATAACATGAGATGTGATATCCAACTCCTTCCCATTCCAACCTGAGACCCTTCCTATAGCATGAGATGTGATATCTCAATGCTTCTACCAAACCTGGGACTATTCCTTTAGCATGAGATGTGATATCCAACTCCTTCCCATTCCAGTCCTGAGACCCTTCCTATAGCATGAGATATGATATCTGAATGCTTCTAATACCAAACCTGAGATCATTCCTATAACACGAGATGTAATATCCAAATCCTTCCCCTTCCAAACCTGAGACCCTCCCTTTAGCATGAGATGTGATATCCAACTCCTTCCCATTCCAATCCTGAGACCCTTCCTATAGCATGAGATGTGATGTCTCAATGCTTCTAATACCAAACCTGAGATCCTTCCTATAACATGAGATGTGATATCCAACTCCTTCCCATTCCAATCCTGAGACACTTCCTATAGCATGAGAAGTGATATCTCAATGCTTATACCAAACCTGAGACCCTTCCTACGGCATGAGATGTCATATACAACTCCTTCCCATTCCAATCCTGAGACCCTTCCTATAGCATGAGATGTGATATCTCAATGCTTATACCAAACCTGAGACCCTTCCTATAGCATGAGATGTGATATCCAACTACTTCCCATTCCAATCCTGAGACACTTCCTATAGCATGAGATGTGATATCCAACTCCTTCCCTTTCCAAACCTGAGAGCCTATCTATAGCATGAGATGTGATATCCAAGTCCTTCCCATTCCAATCCTGAGACCCTTCCTATAGCATGAGATGTGATATCTCAATGCTTCTAATACCAAACCTGAGACCCTTCCTATAGCATGAGATGTGATATCCAACTACTTCCCATTCCAATCCTGAGACCCTTCCTATAGCATGAGATGTGATATCCAACTCCTTCCATTCCAATCCTGAGACCCGTCCTATAGCATGAGATGTGATATCTCAATGCTTAAACCAAACCTGAGACCCTTCCTATAGCATGAGATGTGATATCCAACTACTTCCCATTCCAATCCTGAGACCCTTCCTATAGCATGAGATTGGATATCCAACTCCTTCCCATTCCAATCCTGAGACACTTCCGATAGCAGAGATGTGATATCTCAATGCTTATACCAAACCTGAGACCCTTCCTATAACATGAGATGTGATATCCAACTCCTTCCCGTTCCAAACCTGAGACCCTTCCTTTAGCATGAGATGTGATATCCAGCTCCTTCCCATTCCAATCCTGAGACACTTCCGATAGCATAAGATGTGATATCTCAATGCTTCTAATATCAAAACTGAGACCCTCCCTATAGCATGATATGTGATATCTAAGTCCTTCCCATTCCAATCCTGAGACCCTTCCTATAGCATGAGATGTGATATCTCAATGCTTCTACCAAACCTGGGACCCTTCCTTTAGCATGAGATGTGATATCCAACTCCTTCCCATTCCAGTCCTGAGACCCTTCCTATAGCATGAGATATGATATCTCAATACTTCTAATACCAAACCTGAGATCCTTCCGATAACATGAGATGTGATATCCAAATCCTTCCCCTTCCAAACCTGAGACCCTCCCTTTAGCATGAGATGTGATATCCAACTCCTTCCCATTCCAATCCTGAGACCCTTCTGATAGCATGAGATGTGATATCTCAATGCTTCTAATACCAAACCTGAGATCCTTCCTATAACATGAGATGTGATATCCAACTCCTTCCTTTTCCAAACCTGAGACCCTTCCTATAGCATGAGAAGTGATATCTCCATGCGTATACCAAACCTGAGACCCTTCCTATAGCATGAGATGAGATATCCAAATCCTTCCCATTCCAATCCTGAGACCCTTCCTATAGCATGAGATGTGATATCTCAAGGCTTATACCAAACCAGAGACCCGTCCTATAACATGAGATGGGATATCCAACTCCTTCCCATTCCAATCCTGAGCCACTTCCGATAGCAGGGATGTGATATCTCAATGCTTATACCAAACCTGAGACCCTTCCTATAACATGAGATGTGATATCCAACTCATTCCCATTCCAAACCTGAGACACTTCCTATAGCATATGTGATATCCAACTCCTTCCCATTCCAAACATGAGACCCTTCCTATAGCAAGAATGTAATATCCAACTCCTACCCACTCCAATCCTGAGACCATTCCTATAGCATGAGATGTGATATATCAATGCTTCTAATACCAAACCTGAGATCCTTCCTATGACATGAAATGTGATATCCAAATCCTTCCCATTCCAAACCTGAGACCCTTCCTACAGCATGATGTGATATCTCAATGCTTCTTATATCAAACCTGAGACCCGTCCTATAACATGAGATGGGATATCCAACTCCTTCCCGTTCCAAACCTGATACCCTTCCTATAGCATGAGATGTGATATCCAATTCCTTCCCATCCCAATCCTGAGACACCTCCGATAGCAGAGATGTGATATCTCAATGCTTATACCAAACCTGAGACTCTTCCTATAACATGAGATGTGATATCCAACTCCTTCCCGTTCCAAACCTGAGACCCTTCCGATAGCATGAGATGTGATATCTCAATGCTTCTAATACCAAACCTGAGATCCTTCCTATAACATGAGATGTGATATCCAACTCCTTCCCATTCCAATCCTGAGACCCTTCCTATAGCATGAGAAGTGATATATCCATGCTTATAACAAACCTGAGACCCTTCCTGTAGCATGAGATGTGATATCCAAATCCTTCCCATTCCAATCCTGAGACCCTTCCTATAGCATGAGATGTGATATCTCAATGCTTATACCAAATCAGAGACCCGTCCTATAACATGAGATCGGATATCCAACTCCTTCCCATTCCAATCCTGAGCCACTTCCGATAGCAGAGATGTGATATCTCAATGCTTATACCAAACCTGAGACCCTTCCTATAACATGAGATGTGATATCCAACTCATTCCCGTTCCAAACCTGAGACACTTCCTATAGCATATGTGATATCCAACTCCTTCCCATTCCAAACATGAGACCCTTCCTATAGCAAGAATGTAATATCCAACTCCTACCCATTCCAATCCTGAGACCCTTCTTACAGCATGCAATGTGATATCTCAATGCTTCTAATATCAAACCTGAGACCCGTCCTATATCATGAGATGGGATATCCAACTCCTTCCCGTTCCAAACCTGAGACCCTTCCTATAGCATGAGATGTGATATCCAACTCCTTCCCATTCCAATCCTGAGACCCTTCCTATAACATGAGATGGGAATATCCAACTCCTTCCCATTCCAATCCTGAGACCCTACCGATAGCAGAGATGTGATATCTCAATGCTTATACCAAACCTGAGATCCTTCCTATAACATGAGATGTGATATCCAACTCCTTCCCATTCCAATCCTGAGACCCTTCCTATAGCATGAGATGTGATATCTCACTGCTTATACCAAACCTGAGACCCTTCCTATAGCATGAGATGTGATATCCAAGTCCTTCCCATTCCAATCCTGAGACCCTTCCTATAGCATGAGATGTGATATCTCAATGCTTCTAATACCAAACCTGAGACTCTTCCTATAACATGAGATGGGATATCCAACTCCTTCCCATTCCAAGCCTGAGACCCTTCCGATAGCAGAGATGTTATATCTCAATGCTTATACCAAACCTGAGACCCTTCCTACGGCATGAGATGTCATATACAACTCCTTCCCATTCCAATCCTGAGACCCTTCCTATAGCATGAGATGTGATTTCTCAATGCTTCTAATACCAAACCTGAGATCCTTCCTATAACATGAGATGTGATATCCAACTCCTTCCATTCCAATCCTGAGTCCCGTCCTATAGCATGAGATGTGATATCTCAATGCTTATACCAAACCTGAGACCCTTCCTACGGCATGAGATGTGATATCCAACTCCTTCCCATTCCAATCCTGAGACCCTTCCTATAGCATGAGAAGTGATATCTCCATGCTTATACCAAACCTGAGACCCTTCCTATAGCATGAGATGTGATATCCAAATCCTTCCCATTCCAATCCTGAGACCCTTCCTATAGCATGAGATGTGATATCTCAATGCTTATACCAAACCAGAGACCCGTCCTATAACATGAGATCGGATATCCAACTCCTTCCCATTCCAATCCTGAGCCACTTCCGATAGCAGAGATGTGATATCTCAATGCTTATACCAAACCTGAGACCCTTCCTATAACATGAGATGTGATATCCAACTCATTCCCGTTCCAAACCTGAGACACTTCCTATAGCATATGTGATATCCAACTCCTTCCCATTCCAAACATGAGACCCTTCCTATAGCAAGAATGTAATATCCAGCTCCTACCCATTCCAATCCTGAGACCATTCCTATAGCATGAGATGTGATATATCAATGCTTCTAATACCAAACCTGAGATCCTTCCTATGACATGAAATGTATTATCCAAATCCTTCCCATTCCAAACCTGAGACCCTTCTTACAGCATGCGGTGTGATATCTCAATGCTTCTAATATCAAACCTGAGACCCGTCCTATAACATGAGATGGGATATCCAACTCCTTCCCGTTCCAAACCTGAGATCCTTCCTATAGCATGAGATGTGATATCCAACTCCTTCCCATTCCAATCCTGAGACCCTTCCTATAACATGAGATGGGAATATCCAACTCCTTCCCATTCCAATCCTGAGACCCTTCCGATAGCAGAGATGTGATATCTCAATGCTTATACCAAACCTGAGATCCTTCCTATAACATGAGATGTGATATCCAACTCCTTCCCATTCCAATCCTGAGACCCTTCCTATAGCATGAGATGTGATATCTCACTGCTTATACCAAACCTGAGACCCTTCCTATAGCATGAGATGTGATATCCAACTCCTTCCCATTCCAATCCTGAGACCCTTCCTATAGCATGAGATGTGATATCTCAATGCTTCTAATATCAAACTTGAGACCCTCCGTATAGCATGAGATGTGATATCCAAGTCCTTCCCATTCCAATCCTGAGACACTTCCTATAGCATGAGATGTGATATCTCAATGCTTCTAATACCAAACCTGAGACCCTTCCTATAACATGAGATGTGATATCCAAGTCCTTCCCATTCCAATCCTGAGACCCTTCCTATAGCTTGAGATGTGATATCCAACTCCTTCCCATTCCAATTCTGAGACCCGTCCTATAGCATGAGATGTGATATCTCAATGCCTCTAATACCAAACCTGAGATTCTTCTTATAACATGAGATCTGATATCTCAATGCTTCTAATACCAAACCCGAGACCCTCCCTTTAGAATGAGATGTGATATCCGACTCCTTCCCATTCCAATCCTGAGACCCTTCTGATAGCATGAGATGTGATATCTCAATGCCTCTAATACCAAACCTGAGATTCTTCCTATAACATGAGATGTGATATCTCAATGCTTCTAATACCAAACCTGAGACCCTCCCTTTAACATGAGATGTGATATCCGACTCCTTCCCATTCCAATCCTGGACCCTTCTGATAGCATGAGATGTGATATCTCAATGCCTCTAATACCAAACCTGAGATCCTTCCGATAGCATGAGATGTGATATCTCAATGCTTCTAATACCAAACCTGAGATCCTTCCTATAACATGAGATGTGATATCCAAATCCTTCCCCTTCCAAACCTGAGACCCTCCCTTTAGCATGAGATGTGATATCCAACTCCTTCCCGTTCCAATCCTGAGATCCTTCTGATAGCATGAGATGTGATATCTCAATGCCTCTAATGCCAAACCTGAGATCCTACCTCTAACATGAAATGTGATATCCAACTCCTTCCCCTTCCAAACCTGAGAGCCTTCCTATAGCATGAGATGTGATATCCAAGTCCTTCCCATTCCAATCCTGAGACCCTTCCTATAACATGAGATGTGATATCCAACTCCTTCCCATTCCAACCTGAGACCCTTCCTATAGCATGAGATGAGATATCCAACTCCTTCCAAATCCAATCCTGATACCCTTCCGATAGCATGAGATGTGATATCCCAATGCTTCTACAAAACCTGAGACCCATACATGGCATGCGATGTGATATCAAACTCCTTCCCATTCCAATCCTGAGACCCCACCTATAGCTTGAGATGTGATATCCAACTCCTTCCCATTCCAATCCTGAGACCCTTCTGATAGCATGAGATGTGATATCTCAATGCCTCTAATACCAAACCTGAGATTCTTCCTATAACATGAGATGTGATATCTCAATGCTTCTAATACCAAACCTGAGACCCTCCCTTTAACATGAGATGTGATATCCGACTCCTTCCCATTCCAATCCTGGACCCTTCTGATAGCATGAGATGTGATATCTCAATGCCTCTAATACCAAACCTGAGATCCTTCCGATAGCATGAGATGTGATATCTCAATGCTTCTAATACCAAACCTGAGATCCTTCCTATAACATGAGATGTGATATCCAAATCCTTCCCCTTCCAAACCTGAGACCCTCCCTTTAGCATGAGATGTGATATCCAACTCCTTCCCGTTCCAATCCTGAGATCCTTCTGATAGCATGAGATGTGATATCTCAATGCCTCTAATGCCAAACCTGAGATCCTACCTCTAACATGAAATGTGATATCCAACTCCTTCCCCTTCCAAACCTGAGAGCCTTCCTATAGCATGAGATGTGATATCCAAGTCCTTCCCATTCCAATCCTGAGACCCTTCCTATAACATGAGATGTGATATCCAACTCCTTCCCATTCCAACCTGAGACCCTTCCTATAGCATGAGATGAGATATCCAACTCCTTCCAAATCCAATCCTGATACCCTTCCGATAGCATGAGATGTGATATCCCAATGCTTCTACAAAACCTGAGACCCATACATGGCATGCGATGTGATATCAAACTCCTTCCCATTCCAATCCTGAGACCCCACCTATAGCTTGAGATGTGATATCCAACTCCTTCCCATTCCAATTCTGAGACCCTTCCTATAGCATGAGATGTGATATCTCAATGCTTCTAATACCAAACCTGAGACCCTTCCTATAACATGAGATGTGATATCCAAGTCCTTCCCATTCCAATCCTGAGACCCTTCCTATAGCATGAGATGTGATATCTCAATGCTTCTAATACCAAACCTGAGGCCCTTCCTATAACATGAGATGTGATATCCAAGTCCTTCCCATTCCAATCCTGAGACCCTTCCTATAGCTTGAGATGTGATATCCAACTCCTTCCCATTCCAATTCTGAGACCCGTCCTATACCATGAGATGTGATATCTCAATGCTTCTGATACCAAACCTGAGACCCTTCCTATAACGAGATGGGATATCCAACTCCTTCCCATTCCAATCCTGAGACCCTTCCGATAGCAGAGATGTGATATCTCAATGCTTATACCAAACCCGAGACCCTTCCTATGGCATGAGATGTCATATACAACTCCTTCCGATTCCAAACCTGAGACCCTTCCTATAGCATGAGATGGGATAGCTCAATGCTTATACCAAACCTGAGACCCTTCCTATAGCATGAGATGTGATATCCAACTCCTTCCCATTCCAATCCTGAGACCCTTCCTATAGCTTGAGATGTGATATCCAACTCCTTTCCATTCCAATCCTGAGACCCTTCCTATAGCTTGAGATGTGATATCCAACTCCTTCCCATTCCAATCCTGATACCCTTCCGATAGCATGAGATGTGATATCCAAATCCTTCCACTTCCAAACCTGAGACCCTCCCTTTAGCATGAGATGTGATATCCGACTCCTTCCCATTCCAATCCTGAGACCCTTCTGATATCATGAGATGTGATATCTCAATGCCTCTAATACCAAACCTGAGATCCTTCCGATAGCATGAGATGTGATATCTCAATGCTTCTAATACCAAACCTGAGATCCTTCCTATAACATGAGATGTGATCTCCAAATCCTTCCCCTTCCAAAGCTGGGACCCTCCCTTTAGCATGAGATGTGATGTCCAACTCATTCCCATTCCAATCCTGAGACCCTTCTGATAGCATGAGATGTGATATCTCAATGCCTCTAATACCAAACCTGAGATCCTACCTCTAACATGAAATGTGATATCCAACTCCTTCCCCTTCCAAACCTGAGAGCCTTCCTATAGCATGAGATGTGATATCCAAGTCCTTCAAATTCCAATCCTGAGACCCTTCCTATAACATGAGATGTGATATCCAACTCCTTCCCATTCCAACCTGAGACCCTTCCTATAGCATGAGATGGGATATCCAACTCCTTCCAAATCCAATCCTGATACCCTTCCGATAGCATGAGATGTGATATCCCAATGCTTCTACAAAACCTGAGACCCATATATGGCATGAGATGTGATATCAAACTCCTTCCAATTCCAATCCTGAGACCCTTCCTATAGCTTGAGATGTGATATCCAACTCCTTCCCATTCCAATTCTGAGACCCGTCCTATACCATGAGACTTGATATCTCAATGCTTCTAAAACCAAACCTGAGACCGGTCCTATAACATGAGATGTGATATCCAAATCCTTCCCCTTCCAAACCTTAGACCCTTCCTTTATCATGAGATGTGATATCCAAGTCCTTCCCATTCCAATCCTGAGACCCTTCCTATAGCATGAGATGTGATATCTCAATGCTTCTAATACCAAACCTGAGACCCTTCCTATAACATGAGATGTGATATCCAAGTCCTTCCCATTCCAATCCTGAGACCCTTCTTATAGCTTGAGATGTGATATCCAACTCCTTCCCATTCCAATTCTGAGACCCGTCCTATACCATGAGATGTGATATCTCAATGCTTCTAATACTAAACCTGAGACCCTTCCTATAACAAGATGGGATATCCAACTCCTTCCCATTCCAATCCTGAGACCCTTCCGATAGCAGAGATGTGATATCTCAATGCTTATACCAAACCTGAGACCCCTCCTATGGTATGAGATGTCATATACAACTCCTTCCGATTCCAAACCTGAGACCCTTCCTATAGCATGAGATGGGATATCTCAATGCTAATACCAAACCTGAGATCCTTCCTATAACGTGAGATGTGATATCCAAATCCTTCCCCTTCCAAACCCGAGACCCTCCCTTTAGCATGAGATGTGATATCCAACTCCTTCCCATTCCTATCCCGAGACCCTTCTGATAGCATGAGATGAAATATCTCAATGCCTCTAATACCAAACCTGAGATCCTTCCGATAGCATGAGATGTGATATCTCAATGCTGATACCAAACCTGAGACCTTTCCTATGGCATGAGATGTCATATACAACTCCTTCCCATTCCAATCCTGAGACCCTTCCTATAGCATGAGATGTGATATCTCAATGCTTATACCAAACCTGAGACCCTTCCTATAGCATGAGATGTGACATCCAACTTCTTCCCATTCCAATCCTGAGACCTTTCCTATAACATGAGATGTGATGTCTCAATGCTTCTAATACCAAACCTGATATCTTTCCTATAACATGAGATGTGATATCCAACTCCTTCCCATTCCAATCCTGAGACCCTTCCTATAGCTTGAGATGTGATATCTCAATGCTTATACCAAACCTGAGACCCTTCCTATAGCTTGAGATGTGATATCCAACTCTTTCCCATTCCAATCCTGAGAACCTTCCTATAGCATGAGATGTGATATCTCAATGCCTCTAATACCAAACCTGAGATCCTTCCTCTAACATGAAATGTGATATCCAACTCCTTCCCCTTCCAAACCTGAGAGCCTTCCTATAGCATGAGATATGATATCCAAGCCCTTCCCATTCCAATCCTGAGACCCTTCCTATAGCATGAGATGTGATATCTCAATGCTTATACCAAACCTGAGACCCTTCCTATAGCATGAGATGTGACATCCAACTTCTTCCCATTCCAATCCTGAGACCTTTCCTATAACATGAGATGTGATGTCTCAATGCTTCTAATACCAAACCTGATATCTTTCCTATAACATGAGATGTGATATCCAACTCCTTCCCATTCCAATCCTGAGACCCTTCCTATAGCTTGAGATGTGATATCTCAATGCTTATACCAAACCTGAGACCCTTCCTATAGCTTGAGATGTGATATCCAACTCCTTCCCATTCCAATCCTGAGAACCTTCCTATAGCATGAGATGTGATATCTCAATGCCTCTAATACCAAACCTGAGATCCTTCCTCTAACATGAAATGTGATATCCAACTCCTTCCCCTTCCAAACCTGAGAGCCTTCCTATAGCATGAGATATGATATCCAAGTCATTCCCATTCCAATCCTGAGACCCTTCCTATAACATGAGATGTGATATCCAACTCCTTCCCATTCCAACCTGAGACCCTTCCTATAGCATGAGATGGGATATCCAACTCCTTCCAAATCCAATCCTGATACCCTTCCGATAGCATGAGATGTGATATCCCAATGCTTCTACCAAACCTGAGACCCATACTATGGCATGAGATGTGATATCAAACTCCTTCCCATTCCAATCCTGAGACCCTTCCTATAGCATGAGATGTGATATCTCAATGCTTATACCAAACCTGAGACCCTTCCTATAGCATGTGATGTGATATCCAACTCCTTCCCATTCCAATCCTGAGACCCTTCCTATAGCTTGAGATGTGATATCCAACTCCTTCCCATTCCAATCCTGAGACCCTTCCTATAGCATGAGATGTGATATCTCAATGCTTATACCAAACCTGAGACCCTTCCTATAGCATGTGATGTGATATCCAACTCCTTCCCATTCCAATCCTGAGACCCTTCCCATAGCATGAGATGTGATGTCTCAATGCTTCTAATACCAAACCTGAGATCCTTCCTATAACATCAGATGTGATATCCAACTCCTTCCCATTCCAATCCTGAGACCCTTCCTATAGCATGAGATGTGATATCTCAATGCTTATACCAAACCTGAGACCCTTCCTATAGCATGAGATGTGATATCAAACTCCTTCCCATTCCAATCCTGAGACCCTTCCTATAGCATGAGATGTGATATCTCAATGCCTCTAATACCAAACCTGAGATCCTTCCTCTAACATGAAATGTGATATCCAACTCCTTCCCCTTCCAAACCTGAGAGCCTTCCTATAGCATGAGATATGATATCCAAGTCCTTCCCATTCCAATCCTGAGACCCTTCCTATAACATGAGATGTGATATCTCAATGCTTATACCAAACCTGAGACCCTTCCTATAGCATGAGATGTGATATCCAACTCCTTCCCATTCCAATCCTGAGACCCTTCCCATAGCATGAGATGTGATGTCTCAATTCTTCTAATACCAAACCTGAGATCCTTCCTATAACATCAGATGTGATATCCAACTCCTTCCCATTCCAATCCTGAGACCCTTCCTATAGCATGAGATGTGATATCTCAATGCTTATACCAAACCTGAGACCCTTCCTATAGCATGAGATGTGATATCCAACTCCTTCCCATTCCAATCCTGAGACCCTTCCTATAGCATGAGATGTGATATCTCAATGCTTATACCAAACCTGAGACCCTTCCTATAGCATGAGATGTGATATCCAACTCCTTCCCATTCCAATCCTGAGACCCTTCCCATAGCATGAGATGTGATGTCTCAATGCTTCTAATACCAAACCTGAGATCCTTCCTATAACATCAGATGTGATATCCAACTCCTTCCCATTCCAATCCTGAGACCCTTCCTATAGCATGAGATGTGATATCTCAATGCTTATACCAAACCTGAGACCTTTCCTATAGCATGAGATGTGATATCCAACTCCTTCCCATTCCAATCCTGAGACCCTTCCTATAGCATGAGATGTGATATCTCAATGCCTCTAATACCAAACCTGAGATCCTTCCTCTAACATGAAATGTGATATCCAACTCCTTCCCTTTCCAAACCTGAGAGCCTACCTATAGCATGAGATGTGATATCCAAGTCCTTCCCATTCCAATCCTTAGACCCTTCCTACAGCATGCAATATGATATCTCAATGATTCTAATAAAAAAACCTGAGACCCGTCCTATAACATGAGATGGGATATCCAACTCCTTCCAATTCCAATCCTGAGACACTTCCTATAGCATGAGATGTGATATCTCAATGCTTATACCAAACCTGAGACCCTTCCTATGGCATGAGATGTCATATACAACTCCTTCCCATTCCAATCCTGAGACCCTTCCTATAGCATGAGATGTGATATCTCAATGCTTATACCAAACCTGAGACCCTTCCTATAGCATGAGATGTGATATCCAACTTCTTCCCATTCCAATCCTGAGACCCTTCCTATAACATGAGATGTGATGTCTCAATGCTTCTAATACCAAACCTGATATCTTTCCTCTAACATGAGATGTGATATCCAACTCCTTCCCATTTCAATCCTGAGACCCTTCCTATAGCATGAGATGTGATATCTCAATGCTTATTCCAAACCTGAGACCCTTCCTATAGCTTGAGATGTGATATCCAACTCCTTCCCATTCCAATCCTGAGAACCTTCCTATAGCATGAGATGTGATATCTCAATGCCTCTAATACCAAACCTGAGATCCTTCCTCTAACATGAAATGTGATATCCAACTCCTTCCCCTTCCAAACCTGAGAGCCTTCCTATAACATGAGATATGATATCCAAGTCCTTCCCATTCCAATCCGGAGATCCTTCCTATAACATGAGATGTGATATCCAACTCCTTCCCATTCCAACCTGAGACCCTTCCTATAGCATGAGATGGGATATCCAACTCCTTCCAAATCCAATCCTGATACCCTTCCGATAGCATGAGATGTGATATCCCAATGCTTCTACAAAACCTGAGACCCATACTATGGCATGAGATGTGATATCAAACTCCTTCCCATTCCAATTCTGAGACCCTTCCTATACCATGAGACTTGACATCTCAATGCTTCTAATACCAAACCTGAGACCCGTCCTATAACATGAGATGTGATATCCAAATCCTTCCCCTTCCAAACCTTAGACCCTTCCTTTATCATGAGATGTGATATCCAACTCCTTCCCATTCCAATCCTGACACCCTTCCGATATCATGAGATTTGTTATCTCAATGCTTCTAATGTCAAACTTGAGACCCTCCCTATAGCATGAGATGTGACATCCAAGTCCTTCCCATTCCAATCCTGAGAGCCTTCCGATAGCAGAGATGTGATATCTCAATGCTTATACCAAACCTGAGACCCTTCCTATAGCATGAGATGTGATATCCAACTCCTTCCCATTCCAATCCTGAGACCCTTCCCATAGCATGAGATGTGATGTCTCAATGCTTCTAATACCAAACCTGAGATCCTTCCTATAACATGAGATGTGATATCCAACTCCTTCCCATTCCAATCCTGAGACCCTTCCTATAGCATGAGAAGTGATATCTCCATACTTATACCAAACCTGAGACCCTTCCTATAGCATGAGATGTGATATCCATCTCCTTCCCATTCCAATCCTGAGACCCTTCCTATAGCATGAGAAGTGATATCTCCATACTTATACCAAACATGAGACCCTTCCTATAGCATGAGATGTGATATCTCAATGCTAATACCAAACCAGAGACCCGTCCTATAACATGAGATGGGATATCCAACTCCTTCCCATTCCAAACATGAGACCCTTCCTATAGCAAGAATGTAATATCCAAATCCTTCCCATTCCAAACCTGAGACCCTTCCTACAGCATGCGATGTGATATCTCAATGCTTCTAATATCAAACCTGAGACCCGTCCTATAACATGAGATGGGATATCCAACTCCTTCCCGTTCCAAACCTGAGACCCTTCCTATAGCATGAGATGTGATATCCAATTCCTTTCCATCCCAATCCTGAGACACCTCCGATAGCAGAGATGTGATTTCTCAATGCTTATACCAAACCTGAGACTCTTCCTATAACATGAGATGTGATATCCAACTCCTTCCCGTTCCAAACCTGAGACCCTTCCTATAGAATGAGATGTGATATCCAAATCCTTCCCATTCCAAACCTGAGACCCTTCCTACAGCATGCGATGTGATATCTCAATGCTTCTAATATCAAACCTGAGACCCGTCCTATAACATTAGATGGGATATCCAACTCCTTCCCGTTCAAAACCTGAGACCCTTCCTATAGCATGAGATGTGATATCCAAATCCTTCCCCTTCCAAACCTGAGACCCTCCCTTTAGCATGAGATGTGATTTCTCAATGCCTCTAATACCAAACCTGAGATCCTTCCAATAGCATGAGATGTCATATCTCAATGCTTCTGATACCAAACCTGAGATCCTTCCTATAACATGAGATGTGATATCCAAATCCTTCCCCTTCCAAACCTGAGACCCTCCCTTTAGCATGAGATGTGATATCCAACTCCTTCCCATTCCAATCCTGAGACCCTTCCGATAGCAGAGATGTGATATCTCAATGCTTATACCAAACCTGAGACCCTTCCTATGGCATGAGATGTCAAATACAACTCCTTGCCATTCCAATCCTGAGACCCTTCTGATAGCATGAGATGTGATATCTCAATGCTTCTAATACCAAACCTGAGACCCTTCCTATAACATAAGATGGGATATCCAACTCCTTCCCATTCCAATCCTGAGACCCTTCCGATAGCAGAGATGTGATATCTCAATGCTTATACCAAACCTGAGACCCTTCCCGTGGCATGAGATGTCATATACAACTCCTTCCCATTCCAATGCTGAGACCCTTCCTATAGCATGAGATGTGATATCCAACTCCTTCCCATTCCAATCCTGAGACCCTTCCTATAGCATGAGATTTGATAGATCAATGCTTCTAACACCAAACCTGAGATCCTTCCGATAGCATGAGATGTGATATCTCAATGCTTCTAATACCAAACCTGAGATCATTCCTATAACACGAGATGTAATATCCAAATCCTTCCCCTTCCAAACCTGAGACCTTCCCTTTAGCATGAGATGTGATATCCAACTCCTTCCCATTCCAATCCTGAGACCCTTCCTATAGCATGAGATGTGATGTCTCAATGCTTCTAATACCAAACCTGAGATCCTTCCTATAACATGAGATGTGATATCCAACTCCTTCCCATTCCAATCCTGAGACACTTCCTATAGCATGAGAAGTGATATCTCAATGCTTATACCAAACCTGAGACCCTTCCTACGGCATGAGATGTCATATACAACTCCTTCCCATTCCAATCCTGAGACCCTTCCTATAGCATGAGATGTGATATCTCAATGCTTATACCAAACCTGAGACCCTTCCTATAGCATGAGATGTGATATCCAACTACTTCCCATTCCAATCCTGAGACCCTTCCTATAGCATGAGATGTGATATCCAACTCCTTCCCTTTCCAAACCTGAGAGCCTATCTATAGCATGAGATGTGATATCCAAGTCCTTCCCATTCCAATCCTGAGACCCTTCCTATAGCATGAGATGTGATATCTCAATGCTTCTAATACCAAACCTGAGACCCTTCCTATAGCATGAGATGTGATATCCAACTACTTCCCATTCCAATCCTGAGACCCTTCCTATAGCATGAGATGTGATATCCTACTCCTTCCATTCCAATCCTGAGACCCGTCCTATAGCATGAGATGTGATATCTCAATGCTTATACCAAACCTGAGACCCTTCCTATAGCATGAGATGTGATATCCAACTACTTCCCATTCCAATCCTGAGACCCTTCCTATATCATGAGATGTGATATCCAACTCCTTCCCTTTCCAAACCTGAGAGCCTATCTATAGCATGAGATTGGATATCCAACTCCTTCCCATTCCAATCCTGAGACACTTCCGATAGCAGAGATGTGATATCTCAATGCTTATACCAAACCTGAGACCCTTCCTATAACATGAGATGTGATATCCAACTCCTTCCCGTTCCAAACCTGAGACCCTTCCTTTAGCGTGAGATGGGATATCCAGCTCCTTCCCATTCCAATCCTGAGACACTTCCGATAGCATAAGATGTGATATCTCAATGCTTCTAATATCAAAACTGAGACCCTCCCTATAGCATGATATGTGATATCTAAGTCCTTCCCATTCCAATCCTGAGACCCTTCCTATAGCATGAGATGTGATATCTCAATGCTTCTACCAAACCTGAGACCCTTCCTTTAGCATGAGATGTGATATCCAACTCCTTCCCATTCCAGTCCTGAGACCCTTCCTATAGCATGAGATATGATATCTCAATACTTCTAATACCAAACCTGAGATCCTTCCGATAACATGAGATGTGATATCCAAATCCTTCCCCTTCCAAACCTGAGACCCTCCCTTTAGCATGAGATGTGATATCCAACTCCTTCCCATTCCAATCCTGAGACCCTTCTGATAGCATGAGATGTGATATCTCAATGCTTCTAATACCAAACCTGAGATCCTTCCTATAACATGAGATGTGATATCCAACTCCTTCCTTTTCCAATCCTGAGACCGTTCCTATAGCATGAGAAGTGATATCTCCATGCGTATACCAAACCTGAGACCCTTCCTATAGCATGGGATGTGATATCCAAATCCTTCCCATTCCAATCCTGAGACCCTTCCTATAGCATGAGATGTGATATCTCAATGCTTATACCAAACCAGAGACCCGTCCTATAACATGAGATGGGATATCCAACTCCTTCCCATTCCAATCCTGAGCCACTTCCGATAGCAGAGATGTGATATCTCAATGCTTATACCAAACCTGAGACCCTTCCTATAACATGAGATGTGATATCCAACTCATTCCCATTCCAAACCTGAGACACTTCCTATAGCATATGTGATATCCAACTCCTTCCCATTCCAAACATGAGACCCTTCCTATAGCAAGAATGTAATATCCAACTCCTACCCACTCCAATCCTGAGACCATTCCTATAGCATGAGATGTGATATATCAATGCTTCTAATACCAAACCTGAGATCCTTCCTATGACATGAAATGTGATATCCAAATCCTTCCCATTCCAAACCTGAGACCCTTCCTACAGCATGATGTGATATCTCAATGCTTCGAATATCAAACCTGAGACCCGTCCTATAACATGAGATGGGATATCCAACTCCTTCCCGTTCCAAACCTGATACCCTTCCTATAGCATGAGATGTGATATCCAATTCCTTCCCATCCCAATCCTGAGACACCTCCGATAGCAGAGATGTGATATCTCAATGCTTATACCAAACCTGAGACTCTTCCTATAACATGAGATGCGATATCCAACTCCTTCCCGTTCCAAACCTGAGACCCTTCCGATAGCATGAGATGTGATATCTCAATGCTTCTAATACCAAACCTGAGATCCTTCCTATAACATGAGATGTGATATCCAACTCCTTCCCATTCCAATCCTGAGACCCTTCCTATAGCATGAGAAGTGATATCTCCATGCTTATACCAAACCTGAGACCCTTCCTATAGCATGAGATGTGATATCCAACTCCTTCCCATTCCAATCCTGAGACCCTTCCTATAGCATGAGAAGTGATATCTCCATGCTTATACCAAACCTGAGACCCTTCCTGTAGCATGAGATGTGATATCCAAATCCTTCCCATTCCAATCCTGAGACCCTTCCTATAGCATGAGATGTGATATCTCAATGCTTATACCAAACCAGAGACCCGTCCTATAACATGCGATCGGATATCCAACTCCTTCCCATTCCAATCCTGAGCCACTTCCGATAGCAGAGATGTGATATCTCAATGCTTATACCAAACCTGAGACCCTTCCTATAACATGAGATGTGATATCCAACTCATTCCCGTTCCAAACCTGAGACACTTCCTATAGCATATGTGATATCCAACTCCTTCCCATTCCAAACATGAGACCCTTCCTATAGCAAGAATGTAATATCCAACTCCTTCCCATTCCAATCCTGAGACCCTTCTTACAGCATGCGATGTGATATCTCAATGCTTCTAATATCAAACCTGAGACCCGTCCTATAACATGAGATGGGATATCCAACTCCTTCCCTTTCCAAACCTGAGACCCTTCCTATAGCATGAGATGTGATATCCAACTCCTTCCCATTCCAATCCTGAGACCCTTCCTATAACATGAGATGGGAATATCCAACTCCTTCCCATTCCAATCCTGAGACCCTTCCGATAGCAGAGATGTGATATCTCAATGCTTATACCAAACCTGAGATCCATCCTATAACATGAGATGTGATATCCAACTCCTTCCCATTCCAATCCTGAGACCCTTCCTATAGCATGAGATGTGATATCTCACTGCTTATACCAAACCTGAGACCCTTCCTATAGCATGAGATGTGATATCCAACTCCTTCCCATTCCAATCCTGAGACCCTTCCTATAGCATGAGATATGATATCTCAATGCTTCTAATATCAAACTTGAGACCCTCCCTATAGCATGAGATGTGATATCCAAGTCCTTCCCATTCCAATCCTGAGACACTTCCTATAGCATGAGATGTGATATCTCAATGCTTCTAATACCAAACCTGAGACTCTTCCTATAACATGAGATGCGATATCCAACTCCTTCCCATTCCAAGCCTGAGACCCTTCCGATAGCAGAGATGTTATATCTCAATGCTTATACCAAACCTGAGACCCTTCCTACGGCATGAGATGTCATATACAACTCCTTCCCATTCCAATCCTGAGACCCTTCCTATAGCATGAGATATGATATCTCAATGCTTATACCAAACCTGAGACCCTTCCTATAGCATGAGATGTGATATCCAACTCCTTCCCATTCCAATCCTGAGACCCTTCCTATAGCATGAGATGTGATTTCTCAATGCTTCTAATACCAAACCTGAGATCCTTCCTATAACATGAGATGTGATATCCAACTCCTTCCATTCCAATCCTGAGTCCCGTCCTATAGCATGAGATGTGATATCTCAATGCTTATACCAAACCTGAGACCCTTCCTACGGCATGAGATGTGATATCCAACTCCTTCCCATTCCAATCCTGAGACCCTTCCTATAGCATGAGAAGTGATATCTCCATGCTTATACCAAACCTGAGACCCTTCCTATAGCATGAGATGTGATATCCAAATCCTTCCCATTTCAATCCTGAGACCCTTCCTATAGCATGAGATGTGATATCTCAATGCTTATACCAAACCAGAGACCCGTCCTATAACATGAGATCGGATATCCAACTCCTTCCCATTCCAATCCTGAGCCACTTCCGATAGCAGAGATGTGATATCTCAATGCTTATACCAAACCTGAGACCCTTCCTATAACATGAGATGTGATATCCAACTCATTCCCGTTCCAAACCTGAGACACTTCCTATAGCATATGTGATATCCAACTCCTTCCCATTCCAAACATGAGACCCTTCCTATAGCAAGAATGTAATATCCAACTCCTACCCATTCCAATCCTGAGACCATTCCTATAGCATGAGATGTGATATATCAATGCTTCTAATACCAAACCTGAGATCCTTCCTATGACATGAAATGTGATATCCAAATCCTTCCCATTCCAAACCTGAGACCCTTCCTACAGCATGCGATGTGATATCTCAATGCTTCTAATATCAAACCTGAGACCCGTCCTATAACATGAGATGGGATATCCAACTCCTTCCCGTTCCAAACCTGATACCCTTCCTATAGCATGAGATGTGATATCCAATTCCTTCCCATCCCAATCCTGAGACACCTCCGATAGCAGAGATGTGATATCTCAATGCTTATACCAAACCTGAGACACTTCTTATAACATGAGATGTGATATCCAACTCCTTCCCGTTCCAAACCTGAGACCCTTCCGATAGCATGAGATGTGATATCTCAATGCTTCTAATACCAAACCTGAGATCCTTCCTATAACATGAGATGTGATATCCAACTCCTTCCCATTCCAATCCTGAGACCCTTCCTATAGCATGAGAAGTGATATCTCCATGCTTATACCAAACCTGAGACCCTTCCTATAGCATGAGATGTGATATCCAACTCCTTCAAATTCCAATCCTGAGACCCCTCCTATAGCATGAGAAGTGATATTTCCATGCTTATACCAAACCTGAGACCCTTCCTGTAGCATGAGATGTGATATCCAAATCCTTCCCATTCCAATCCTGAGACCCTTCCTATAGCATGAGATGTGATATCTCAATGCTTATACCAAACCAGAGACCCGTCCTATAACATGAGATCGGATATCCAACTCCTTCCCATTCCAATCCTGAGCCACTTCCGATAGCAGAGATGTGATATCTCAATGCTTATACCAAACCTGAGACCCTTCCTATAACATGAGATGTGATATCCAACTCATTCCCGTTCCAAACCTGAGACACTTCCTATAGCATATGTGATATCCAACTCCTTCCCATTCCAAACATGAGACCCTTCCTATAGCAAGAATGTAATATCCAACTCCTTCCCATTCCAATCCTGAGACCCTTCTTACAGCATGCGATGTGATATCTCAATGCTTCTAATATCAAACCTGAGACCCGTCCTATAACATGAGATGGGATATCCAACTCCTTCCCGTTCCAAACCTGAGACCCTTCCTATAGCATGAGATGTGATATCCAACTCCTTCCCATTCCAATCCTGAGACCCTTCCTATAACATGAGATGGGAATATCCAACTCCTTCCCATTCCAATCCTGAGACCCTTCCGATAGCAGAGATGTGATATCTCAATGCTTATACCAAACCTGAGATCCTTCCTATAACATGAGATGTGATATCCAACTCCTTCCCATTCCAATCCTGAGACCCTTCCTATAGCATGAGATGTGATATCTCACTGCTTATACCAAACCTGAGACCCTTCCTATAGCATGAGATGTGATATCCAACTCCTTCCCATTCCAATCCTGAGACCCTTCCTATAGCATGAGATGTGATATCTCAATGCTTCTAATATCAAACTTGAGACCCTCCCTATAGCATGAGATGTGATATCCAAGTCCTTCCCATTCCAATCCTGAGACACTTCCTATAGCATGAGATGTGATATCTCAATGCTTCTAATACCAAACCTGAGACTCTTCCTATAACATGAGATGGGATATCCAACTCCTTCCCATTCCAAGCCTGAGACCCTTCCGATAGCAGAGATGTTATATCTCAATGCTTATACCAAACCTGAGACCCTTCCTACGGCATGAGATGTCATATACAACTCCTTCCCATTCCAATCCTGAGACCCTTCCTATAGCATGAGATATGATATCTCAATGCTTATACCAAACCTGAGACCCTTCCTATAGCATGAGATGAGATATCCAACTCCTTCCCATTCCAATCCTGAGACCCTTCCTATAGCATGAGATGTGATTTCTCAATGCTTCTAATACCAAACCTGAGATCCTTCCTATAACATGAGATGTGATATCCAACTCCTTCCATTCCAATCCTGAGTCCCGTCCTATAGCATGAGATGTGATATCTTAATGCTTATACCAAACCTGAGACACTTCCTACGGCATGAGATGTGATATCCAACTCCTTCCCATTCCAATCCTGAGACCCTTCCTATAGCATGAGAAGTGATATCTCCATGCTTATACCAAACCTGAGACCCTTCCTATAGCATGAGATGTGATATCCAAATCCTTCCCATTTCAATCCTGAGACCCTTCCTATAGCATGAGATGTGATATCTCAATGCTTATACCAAACCAGAGACCCGCCCTATAACATGAGATCGGATATCCAACTCCTTCCCATTCCAATCCTGAGCCACTTCCGATAGCAGAGATGTGATATCTCAATGCTTATACCAAACCTGAGACCCTTCCTATAACATGAGATGTGATATCCAACTCATTCCCGTTCCAAACCTGAGACACTTCCTATAGCATATGTGATATCCAACTCCTTCCCATTCCAAACATGAGACCCTTCCTATAGCAAGAATGTAATATCCAACTCCTACCCATTCCAATCCTGAGACCATTCCTATAGCATGAGATGTGATATATCAATGCTTCTAATACCAAACCTGAGATCCTTCCTATGACATGAAATGTGATATCCAAATCCTTCCCATTCCAAACCTGAGACCCTTCTTACAGCATGCGATGTGATATCTCAATGCTTCTAATATCAAACCTGAGACCCGTCCTATAACATGAGATGGGATATCCAACTCCTTCCCGTTCCAAACCTGAGATCCTTCCTATAGCATGAGATGTGATATCCAACTCCTTCCCATTCCAATCCTGAGACCCTTCCTATAACATGAGATGGGAATATCCAACTCCTTCCCATTCCAATCCTGAGACCCTTCCGATAGCAGAGATGTGATATCTCAATGCTTATACCAAACCTGAGATCCTTCCTATAACATGAGATGTGATATCCAACTCCTTCCCATTCCAATCCTGAGACCCTTCCTATAGCATGAGATGTGATATCTCACTGCTTATACCAAACCTGAGACCCTTCCTATAGCATGAGATGTGATATCCAACTCCTTCCTATTCCAATCCTGAGACCCTTCCTATAGCATGAGATGTGATATCTCAATGCTTCTAATATCAAACTTGAGACCCTCCCTATAGCATGAGATGTGATATCCAAGTCCTTCCCATTCCAATCCTGAGACACTTCCTATAGCATGAGATGTGATATCTCAATGCTTCTAATACCAAACCTGAGACTCTTCCTATAACATGAGATGGGATATCCAACTCCTTCCCATTCCAAGCCTGAGACCCTTCCGATAGCAGAGATGTTATATCTCAATGCTTATACCAAACCTGAGACCCTTCCTACGGCATGAGATGTCATATACAACTCCTTCCCATTCCAATCCTGAGACCCTTCCTATAGCATGAGATATGATATCTCAATGCTTATACCAAACCTGAGACCCTTCCTATAGCATGAGATGTGATATCCAACTCCTTCCATTCCAATCCTGAGTCCCGTCCTATAGCATGAGATGTGATATCTCAATGCTTATACCAAACCTGAGACCCTTCCTATAGCATGAGATGTGATATCCAACTACTTCCCATTCCAATCCTGAGACCCTTACTATAGCATGAGATGTGATATCCAACTCCTTCCCTTTCCAAACCTGAGAGCCTATCTATAGCATGAGATGTGATATCCAAGTCCTTCCCATTCCAATCCTGAGACCCTTCCTATAGCATGAGATGTGATATCTCAATGCTTCTAATACCAAACCTGAGATCCTTCCTCTAACATGAAATGTGATATCCAACTCCTTCCCGTTCCAAACCTGAGAGCCTATCTATAGCATGAGATGTGATATCCAAGTCCTTCCCATTCCAATCCTTAGACCCTTCCGATAGCAGAGATGTGATATCTCAATGCTTATACCAAACCTGAGACCCTTCCTATAACATGAGATGTGATATCCAACTCCTTCCCGTTCCAAACCTGAGACCCTTCCTTTAGCATGAGATGTGATATCCAGCTCCTTCCCATTCCAATCCTGAGACACTTCCGATAGCATGAGATGTGATATCTCAATGCTTCTAATATCAAAACTGAGACCCTCCCTATAGCATGATATGTGATATCTAAGTCCTTCCCATTCCAATCCTGAGACCCTTCCTATAGCATGAGATGTGATATCTCAATGCTTCTCCCAAACCTGAGACCCTTCCTTTAGCATGAGATGTGATATCCAACTCCTTCCCATTCCAGTCCTGAGACCCTTCCTATAGCATGAGATATGATATCTCAATACTTCTAATACCAAACCTGAGATCCTTCCGATAACATGAGATGTGATATCCAAATCCTTCCCCTTCCAAACCTGAGACCCTCCCTTTAGCATGAGATGTGATATCCAACTCCTTCCCATTCCAATCCTGAGACCCTTCTGATAGCATGAGATGTGATATCTCAATGCTTCTAATACCAAACCTGAGATCCTTCCTATAACATGAGATGTGATATCCAACTCCTTCCCATTCCAATCCTGAGACCCTTCCTATAGCATGAGAAGTGATATCTCCATGCTTATACCAAACCTGAGACCCTTCCTATAGCATGAGATGTGATATCCAACTCCTTCCCATTCCAATCCTGAGACCCTTCCTATAGCATGAGAAGTGATATCTCCATGCGTATACCAAACCTGAGACCCTTCCTATAGCATGAGATGTGATATCCAAATCCTTCCCATTCCAATCCTGAGACCCTTCCTATAGCATGAGATGTGATATCTCAATGCTTATACCAAACCAGAGACCCGTCCTATAACATGAGATGGGATATCCAACTCCTTCCCATTCCAATCCTGAGACCCTTCCTATAGCAGGAGATGTGATATCTCAATGCTTATACCAAACCAGAGACCCGTCCTATAACATGAGATGGGATATCCAACTCCTTCCCATTCCAATCCTGAGCCACTTCCTATAGCAGAGATGTGATATCTCAATGCTTATACCAAACCTGAGACCCTTCCTATAACATGAGATGTGATATCCAACTCATTCCCGTTCCAAACCTGAGACACTTCCTATAGCATATGTGATATCCAACTGCTTCCCATTCCAAACATGAGACCCTTCCTATAGCAAGAATGTAATATACAACTCCTACCCATTCCAATCCTGAGACCATTCCTATAGCATGAGATGTGATATATCAATGCTTCTAATACCAAACCTGAGATCCTTCCTATGACATGAAATGTGATATCCAAATCCTTCCCATTCCAAACCTGAGACCCTTCCTAAAGCATGCGTAGTGATATCTCAATGCTTCTAATATCAAACCTGAGACCCGTCCTATAACATGAGATGGGATATCCAACTCCTTCCCGTTCCAAACCTGATACCCTTCCTATAGCATGAGATGTGATATCCAATCCCTTCCCATCCCAATCCTGAGACACCTCCGATAGCAGAGATGTGATATCTCAATGCTTATACCAAACCCGAGACTCTTCCTATAACATGAGATGTGATATCCAACTCCTTCCCGTTCCAAACCTGAGACCCTTCCTATAGCATGAGATGTGATATCCAACTCCTTCCCATTCCAATCCTGAGACCCTTCCGATAGCATGAGATGTGATATCTCAATGCTTCTAATACCAAACTTGTGATCCTTCCTATAATAAGAGATGTGATATCCAAATCCTTCCCCTTCCAAACCTGAGACCCTCCCTTTAGCATGAGATGTGATATCTCAATGCCTCTAATACCAAACCTGAGATCCTTCCAATAGCATGAGATGTCATATCTCAATGCTTCTAATACCAAACCTGAGATCCTTCCTATAACATGAGATGTGATATCCAAATCCTTCCCCTTCCAAACCTGAGACCCTCCCTTTAGCATGATATGTGATATCCAACTCCTTCCCATTCCAATCCTGAGACCCTTCTGATAGCATGAGATGTGATATCTCAATGCCTCTAATACCAAACCTGAGATCCTACCTCTAACATGAAATGTGATATCCAACTCCTTCCCTTTCCAAACGTGAGACCCTCCCTATAGCATGAGATGTGATATCCAAGTCCTTCCCATTCCAATCCTGAGACACTTCCTATAGCATGAGATGTGATATCTCAATGCTTCTAATACCAAACCTGAGACCCTTCCTATAACATAAGATGGGATATCCAACTCCTTCCCATTCCAATCCTGAGACCCTTCCGATAGCAGAGATGTGATGTCTCAATGCTTATACCAAACCTGAGACCCTTCCTGTGGCATGAGATGTCATATACAACTCCTTCCCATTCCAATCCTGAGACCCTTCCTATAGCATGAGATGTGATATCCAACTCCTTCCCATTCAAATCCTGAGACCCTTCCTATAGTATGAGATTTGATATCTCAATGCTTCTAACACCAAACCTTAGATCCTTCCGATAGCATGAGATGTGATATCTCAATGCTTCTAATACCAAACCTGAGATCATTCCTATAACACGAGATGTAATATCCAAATCCTTCCCCTTCCAAACCTGAGACCCTCCCTTTAGCATAAGATGTGATATCCAACTCCTTCCCATTCCAATCCTGAGAACCTTCCTATAGCATGAGATGTGATGTCTCAATGCTTCTAATACCAAACCTGAGATCCTTCCTATAACATGAGATGTGATATCCAACTCCTTCCCATTCCAATCCTGAGACACTTCCTATAGCATGAGAAGTGATATCTCAATGCTTATACCAAACCTGAGACCCTTCCTATGGCATGAGATGTCATATACAACTCCTTCCCATTCCAATCCTGAGACCCTTCCTATAGCATGAGATGTGATATCTCAATGCTTATACCAAACCTGAGACCCTTCATATAGCATGAGATGTGATATCCAACTCCTTCCCATTCCAATCCTGAGACCCTTCCTATAGCATGAGATGTGATGTCTCAATCCTTCTAATACCAAACCTGAGATCCTTCCTATAACATGAGATGTGATATCCAACTCCTTCCATTCCAATCCTGAGACCCGTCCTATAACATGAGATGTGATATCTCAATGCTTATACCAAACCTGAGACCCTTCCTATAGCATGAGATGTGATATCCAACTACTTCCCATTCCAATCCTGAGACCCTTCCTATAGCATGAGATTTGATATCTCAATGCTTCTAATACCAAACCTGAGATCATTCCTATAACACGAGATGTAATATCCAAATCCTTCCCCTTCCAAACCTGAGACCCTCCCTTTAGCATGAGATGTGATATCCAACTCCTTCCCATTCCAAACCTGAGACCCTTCCTATTGGATGAGATGTGATTTCCAACTCCTTCCCATTCCAACCCTGAGACCCTTCCTATACCATGAGATGTGATATCTCAATGCTTCTAATACCAAACCTGGGACCCGTCCTATAACATGGGATATGATATCCAAATCCTTCCCCTTCCAAACCTGAGACTCTTCCTTTAGCATGAGATGTGATATCCAAATACTTCCCATTCCAATCCTAAAACCCTTCCTTTATCATGAGATGTGATATCTCAATGCTTCTAATATCAAACTTGAGACCCTCCCTATAGCATGAGATGTGATATCCAAGTCCTTCCCATTCCAATCCTGAGACCCTTCCTATAGCATGAGATGTGATATCTCAATGCTTCTAATAGCAAACATGAGACCCTTCCTATAACATGAGATGGGAATATCCAACTCCTTCCCATTCCAATCCTGAGACCCTTCCGATAGCAGAGATGTGATATCTCACTGCTTATACCAAACATGAGATCCTTCCTATAACATGAGATGTGATATCCAACTCCTTCCCATTCCAATCCTGAGACCCTTCCTATAGCATGAGATGTGATATCTCAATGCTTCTAATATCAAACTTGAGACCCTCCCTATAGCATGAGATGTGATATCCAAGTCCTTCCCATTCCAATCCTGAGACACTTCCTATAGCATGAGATGTGATATCTCAATGCTTCTAATACCAAACCTGAGACTCTTCCTATAACATGAGATGGGATATCCAACTCCTTCCCATTCCAATCCTGAGACCCTTCCGATAGCAGAGATGTTATATCTCAATGCTTATACCAAACCTGAGACACTTCCTATGGCATGAGATGTCATATACAACTCCTTCCCATTCCAATCCTGAGACCCTTCCTATAGCATGAGATGTGATATCTCAATGCTTATACCAAACCTGAAACCCTTCCTATAGCATATGTGATGTCCAACTCCTTCCCATTCCAATCCTGAGACCTTCCTATAGCATGAGATGTGATGTCTCAATGCTTCTAATACCAAACCTGAGATCCTTCATATAACATGAGATGTGATATCCAATTCCTTCCCATTCCGATCCTGAGACCCTTCCTATAGCATGAGATATGATATCTCAATACTTCTAATACCAAACCTGAGATCCTTCCGATAACATGAGATGTGATATCCAACTCCTTCCCATTCCAATCCTGAGACCCTTCTGATAGCATGAGATGTGATATCTCAATGCTTCTAATACCAAACCTGAGATCCTTCCGATAGCATGAGATGTGAAATCTCAATGCTTCTAATACCAAACCTGAGATCCTTCCTATAACATGAGATGTGATATCCAAATCCTTCCCCTTCCAAACCTGAGACCCTCCCTTTAGCATGAGATGTGATATCCAACTCCTTCACATTCCATTCCTGAGACCCTTCTGATAGCATGAGATGTGATATCTCAATGCCACTAATACCAAACCTGAGATCCTACCTCTAACATGAAATGTGATATCCAACTCTTTCCCCTTCCAAACCTGAGAGCCTTCCTATAGCATGAGATGTGATATCCAAGTCCTTCCCATTCCAATCCTGAGACCCTTCCTATAGCTTGAGATGTGATATCCAACTCCTTCCCATTCCAATTCAGAGACCCTTCCTATACCATGAGACTTGATATCTCAATGCTTCTAATACCAAACCTGAGACCCGTCCTATTACATGAGATGTGATATCTAAATCCTTCCCCTTCCAAACCTTAGACCCTTCCTTTATCATGAGATGTGATATCTCAATGCTTCTAATATCAAACTTGAGACCCTCCCTATAGCATGAGATGTGATATCCAAGTCCTTCCCATTCCAATCCTGAGTCCCTTCCTATAGCATGAGATGTGATATCTCAATGCTTCTAATACCAAACATGAGACCCTTCCTATAACATGAGATGGGAATATCCAACTCCTTCCCATTCCAATCCTGAGACCCTTCCGATAGCAGAGATGTGATATCTCACTGCTTATACCAAACCTGAGATCCTTCCTATAACATGAGATGTGATATCCAACTCCTTCCCATTCCAATCCTGAGACCCTTCCTATAGCATGAGATGTGATATCTCAATGCTTCTAATATCAAACTTGAGACCCTCCCTATAGCATGAGATGTGATATCCAAGTCCTTCCCATTCCAATCCTGAGACACTTCCTATAGCATGAGATGTGATATCTCAATGCTTCTAATACCAAACCTGAGACTCTTCCTATAACATGAGATGGGATATCCAACTCCTTCCCATTCCAATCCTGAGACCCTTCCGATAGCAGAGATGTGATATCTCAATGCTTATACCAAACCTGAGACCCTTCCTATGGCATGAGATGCCATATACAACTCCTTCCCATTCCAATCCTGAGACCCTTCCTATAGCATGAGATGTGATATCTCAATGCTTATACCAAACCTGAGACCCTTCCTATAGCATATGTGATATCCAACTCCTTCCCATTCCAATCCTGAGACCCTTCCTATAAAGCAGAAAACGCGCTTAGAACGCCAAAAGGAGCTCAAAATACAAAGAAACGATCGCTGCCACCATTCCCGTCCCTGAATTACCTACAGCTCTCTTGGGTCTCTAGCCTTCTACGGGCCCTAGATACTCGTTTAGGATTGTATCTGATCGGTGCAAGTAATGCACCTATGGATATCACATCTCATGCTATAGGAAGGGTCTCAGGATTGGAATGGAAGGAGTTTGATATCACATCTCATGTTATAGGAAGGATCTCAGGTTTGGTATTAGAAGGACTGAGACATCACATCTCATGCTATAGGAAGGGTCTCAGGATTGGAATGGGAAGGAGTTGGATATCACATCTCATGCTATATGAAGGGTCTCAGGTTTGGTAAAAGCATTGAGATATCACATCTCATGCTATAGGAAGGGTCTCAGGATTGGAATGGGAAGGAGTTGTATATGACATCTCATGCCATAGGAAGGGTCTCAGGTTTGGTATAAGCATTGAGATATCACTTCTCATGCTATAGGAAGTGTCTCAGGATTGGAATGGGAATGAGTTGGATATCACATCTCATGTTATAGGAAGGATCTCAGGTTTGGTATTAGAAGCATTGAGATATCACATCTCATGCTATAGGAAGGGTCTCAGGATTGGAATGGGAAGGACTTGGATATCACATCTCATGTTATAGGAAGGGTCTCAGGTTTGGTATTAGAAGCATTGATATATCAAATCTCATGCTATAGGAAGGGTCTCAGGATTGGAATGGGAAGGACTTGGATATCACATCTTATGATAAAGGAAGGGTCTAAGGTTTGGAAGGGGAAGGATTTGGATATCACAATCCATGTTATAGGACCGGTCTCAGGTTTGGTATTAGAAGCATTGAGATATCACATCTCATGCTATAGGAAGGGTCTCAGGATTGGAATGGGAAGGACTTGGATATCACATCTCATGTTATAGGAAGGGTCTCAGGTTTGGTATTAGAAGCATTGAGATATCAAATCTCATGCTATAGGAAGGGTCTCAGGATTGGAATGGGAAGGACTTGGATATCACATCTCATGGTATAGGACGGGTCTCAGAATTGGAATGGGAAGGAGTTGGATATCACATCTCAAGCTATAGGAAGGGTCTCAGGATTGGAATTGGAAGGAGTTTGATATCACATCTCATGCCATATATGGGTCTCAGGTTTTGTAGAAGCATTGGGATATCACATCTCATGCTATCGGAAGGGTATCAGGATTGGATTTGGAAGGAGTTGGATATCCCATCTCATGCTATAGGAAGTTTCTCAGGTTGGAATGGGAAGGAGTTGGATATCACATCTCATGTTATAGGAAGGGTCTCAGGATTGGAATTGAAAGGACTTGGATATCACATCTCATGCTATAGGAAGGCTCTCAGGTTTGGAAGGGGAAGGAGTTGGATATCACATTTCATGTTAGAGGTAGGATCTCAGGTTTGGTATTAGAGGCATTGAGATATCACATCTCATGCTATCAGAAGGGTCTCAGAATTGGAATGGGAATGAGTTGGATATCACATCTCATGCTAAAGGGAGGGTATCAGATTTGGGAGGGGAAGTATTTGGAGATCACATCTCATGTTATAGGAAGGATCTCAGGTTTGGTATTAGAAGCATTGAGATATCACATCTCATGCTATCGGAAGGATCTCAGGTTTGGTATTAGAGGCATTGAGATATCACATCTCATGCTATCAGAAGGGTCTCAGGATTGGAATGGGAAGGAGTCGGATATCACATCTCATGCTAAAGGGAGGGTCTCAGGTTTGGAAGTGGAAGGATTTGGATATCACATCTCATGTTATAGGAAGGATCTCAGGTTTGGTATTAGAAGCATTGAGATATCACATCTCATGCTATAGGAAGGGTCTCAGGATTGGAATGGGAAGGAGTTGGATATCACATCTCAAGCTATAGGAAGGGTCTCAGGATTGGAATGGGAAGGAGTTGGATATCACATCTCAAGCTATAGGAAGGGTCTCAGGATTGGAATGGGAAGGAGTTGGATATCACATCTCATGTTATAGGAAGAATCTCAGGTTTGGTATTAGAGGCATTGAGATATCACATCTCATGCTATCAGAAGGGTCTCAGGATTGGAATGGGAAGGAGTCGGATATCACATCTCATGCTAAAGGGAGGGTCTCAGGTTTGGTATTAGAAGCATTGAGATATCACATCTCATGTTATAGGAAGAATCTCAGGTTTGGTATTAGAGGCATTGAGATATCACATCTCATGCTATAGGAAGGGTCTCAGGATTGGAATGGGAAGGAGTTGGATATCACATCTCATGCTAAAGGAAGGGTCTCAGTTTTGGTAGAAGCATTGAGATATCACATCTCATGGTATAGGAAGGGTCTCAGGATTGGAATGGGAAGGAGTTGGATATCACATCTCATCCAATAGGAAGGATCTCAGGATTGGAATGGGAAGGATTTGGAGGTCACATCTCTTGCTATAGGAAGGGTCTCTGGTTTTTTATTAGAAACATTGAGATATCACATCTCATGCTATACTAAGGGTTTCAGGATTGGAATGGGAAGGAGTTGGATATCCCTTCTCATGCTATAGGAAGGGTCTCAGGTTGGAATGGGAAGGAGTTGGATATCACATCTCATGTTATAGGAAGGGTCTCAGGATTGGAATGGGAAGGATTTGGATATCACATCTCTTGCTATAGGAAGGGTCTCAGGTTTTTTATTAGAAACATTGAGATATCACATCTCATGCTATAGGAAGGGTTTCAGGATTGGAATGGGAAGGATTTGGATATCACATCTCATGCTAAAGGAAGGGTCTCAGGTTTGGAAGGGGAAGGAATTGGATATCACATCTCATGTTATAGGACGGGTCCCAGGTTTGGTATTAGAAGCTTTGAGATGTCACATCTCATGCTATTGGAAGGGTCTCAGGATTGGAATAGGAAGGAGTTGGATATCACATCTCATGCTAAAGGAAGGGACTCAGGTTTGATAGAAGCATTGAGATATCACATCTTATGCTATAGGAAGGGTCTCAGGATTGGAATGGGAAGGAGTTGGATATCAATTCTCATGCCATAGGACTGGTCTCAGGTTTGGTATAAGCATTGAGGTATCACATCTCTTCTATCGGAAGGGTCTCAGGATAGGAATGGGAAGGACTTAGATATCACATCTCATGATATAGGGAGGGTCTCAGTTTTGATATTAGAAGCATTGAGATATCACATATGCTATTGGAAGGGTCTCAGTATTGGAATTGGAAGGAGTTGGATATCACATCTCATGCTATAGGGAGGTTCTCAGGTTTGATATTAGAAGCATTGAGATATCACATATGCTATTGGAAGGGTCTCAGTATTGGAATTGGAAGGAGTTGGATATCACATCTCATGCTATCGGAAGGGTCTCAGGATTGGAATGGGAAGTAGTTGGATATCACATATGCTAAAGGAAAGGTCTCAGGTTTGGAAGTGGAAGGATTTGGATCTCACATCTCATGTTTTAGGACGGGTCTCAGGTTTGGTATTAGAAGCATTGAGATATCACATCTCATGCTATAGGAAGGGTCTCAGGTTTGGAATGGGAAGGAGTTGGATATCACATCTCATGCTAAAGGGAGGGTCTCAGGTTTGGTATTAGAAGCATTGAGATATCACATCTCATGTTATAGGAAGGGTCTCAGGATTGGAATAGGAAGGATTTGGATATCACATCTCATGCTAAAGGAAGGGACTCAGGTTTGATAGAAGCATTGAGATATCACATCTCATGCTATAGGAAGGGTCTCAGGATTGGAATGGGAAGGAGTTGGATATCAATTCTCATGCCATAGGAAGGGTCTCAGGTTTGGTATAAGCATTGAGGTATCACATCTCTTCTATCGGAAGGGTCTCAGGATAGGAATGGGAAGAACTTAGATATCACATCTCATGATATAGGGAGGGTCTCAGTTTTGATTTTAGAAGCATTGAGATAACACATATGCTATTGGAAGGGTCTCAGTATTGGAATTGGAAGGAGTTGGATATCACATCTCATGCTATAGGGAGGTTCTCAGGTTTGATATTAGAAGCATTGAGATATCACATATGCTATTGGAAGGGTCTCAGTATTGGAATTGGAAGGAGTTGGATATCACATCTCATGCTATCGGAAGGGTCTCAGGATTGGAATGGGAAGTAGTTGGATATCACATATGCTAAAGGAAAGGTCTCAGGTTTGGAAGGGGAAGGATTTGGATCTCACATCTCATGTTTTAGGACGGGTCTCAGGTTTGGTATTAGAAGCATTGAGATATCACATCTCATGCTATAGGAAGGGTCTCAGAATTGGAATGGGAAGGAGTTGGATATCACATCTCAAGCTATCTCAGGATTGGAATGGGAAGGAGTTTGATATCACATCTCATGCTATCGGAAGGGTCTCAGGTTTGGAATGGGAAGGAGTTGGATATCACATCTCATGCTAAAGGGAGGGTCTCAGGTTTGGTATTAGAAGCATTGAGATATCACATCTCATGTTATACGAAGAATCTCAGGTTTGGTATTAGAGGCATTGAGATATCACATCTCATGCTATCAGAAGGGTCTCAGGATTGGAATGGGAAGGGGTCGGATATCACATCTCATGCTAAAGGGAGGGTCTCAGGTTTGGTATTAGAAGCATTGAGATATCACATCTCATGTTATAGGAAGAATCTCAGGTTTGGTATTAGAGGCATTGAGATATCACATCTCATGCTATAGGAAGGGTCTCAGGATTGGAATGGGAAGGAGTTGGATATCACATCTCATGCTAAAGGAAGGGTCTCAGTTTTGGTAGAAGCATTGAGATATCACATCTCATGGTATAGGAAGGGTCTCAGGATTGGAATGGAAAGGAGTTGGATATCACATCTCATCCAATAGGAAGGATCTCAGGATTGGAATGGGAAGGATTTGGATGTCACATCTCTTGCTATAGGAAGGGTCTCAGGTTTTTTATTAGAAACATTGAGATATCACATCTCATGCTATAGGAAGGGTTTCAGGATTGGAATGGGAAGCAGTTGGATATCCCTTCTCATGCTATAGGAAGGGTCTCAGGTTGGAATGGGAAGGAGTTGGATATCACATCTCATGTTATAGGAAGGGTCTCAGGATTGGAATGGGAAGGATTTGGATATCACATCTCTTGCTATAGGAAGGGTCTCAGGTTTTTTATTAGAAACATTGAGATATCACATCTCATGCTATAGGAAGGGTTTCAGGATTGGAATGGGAAGGATTTGGATATCACATCTCATGCTAAAGGAAGGGTCTCAGGTTTGGAAGGGGAAGGAATTGGATATCATATCTCATGTTATAGGACGGTCCCAGGTTTGGTATTAGAAGCTTTGAGATGTCACATCTCATGCTATAGGAAGGGTCTCAGGATTGGAATGGGAAGGAGTTGGATATCACATCTCATGCTAAAGGAAGGGACTCAGGTTTGATAGAAGCATTGAGATATCACATCTCATGCTATAGGAAGGGTCTCAGGGTTGGAATGGGAAGGAGTTGGATATCACATCTCATGCCATAGGAAGGGTCTCAGGTTTGGTATAAGCATTGAGGTATCACATCTCTTCTATCGGAAGGGTCTCAGGATAGGAATGGGAAGGACTTAGATATCACATCTCATGATATAGGGAGGGTCTCAGTTTTGATATTAGAAGCATTGAGATATCACATATGCTATTGGAAGGGTCTCAGTATTGGAATTGGAAGGAGTTGGATATCACATCTCATGCTATCGGAAGGGTCTCAGGATTGGAATGGGAAGTAGTTGGATATCACATATGCTAAAGGAAAGGTCTCAGGTTTGGAAGGGGAAGGATTTGGATCTCACATCTCATGTTTTAGGACGGGTCTCAGGTTTGGTATTAGAAGCATTGAGATATCACATTTCATGCTATTGGAAGGGTCTCAGAATTGGAATGGGAAGGAGTTGGATATCACATCTCAAGCTATCTCAGGATTGGAATGGGAAGGAGTTTGATATCACATCTCATGCTATCGGAAGGGTCTCAGGTTTGGAATGGGAAGGAGTTGGATATCACATCTCATGTTATAGGAAGGATCTCAGGTTTGGTATTAGAAGCATTGAGATATCACATCTCATGCTATAGGAAGGGTCTCAAGATTGGAATCGGAAGGAGTTGGATACCACATCTCATGTTATAGGACCGGTCTCAGGTTTGGTATTAGAAGCATTGAGATATCAAGTCTCATGGTATAGGGCGGGTCTCAGAATTGGAATGGGAAGGAGTTGGATATCACATCTCAAGCTATAGGAAGGGTCTCAGGATTGGAATTGGAAGGAGTTTGATATCACATCTCATGCCATATATGGGTCTCAGGTTTTGTAGAAGCATTGGGATATCACATCTCATGCTATCGGAAGGGTATCAGGATTGGATTTGGAAGGAGTTGGATATCCCATCTCATGCTATAGGAAGTTTCTCAGGTTGGAATGGGAAGGAGTTGGATATCACATCTCATGTTATAGGAAGGGTCTCAGGATTGGAATTGAAAGGACTTGGATATCACATCTCATGCTATAGGAAGGCTCTCAGGTTTGGAAGGGGAAGGAGTTGGATATCACATTTCATGTTAGAGGTAGGATCTCAGGTTTGGTATTAGAGGCATTGAGATATCACATCTCATGCTATCAGAAGGGTCTCAGAATTGGAATGGGAATGAGTTGGATATCACATCTCATGCTAAAGGGAGGGTCTCAGCTTTGGGAGGGGAAGTATTTGGAGATCACATCTCATGTTATAGGAAGGATCTCAGGTTTGGTATTAGAAGCCTTGAGATATCACATCTCATGCTATCGGAAGGATCTCAGGTTTGGTATTAGAGGCATTGAGATATCACATCTCATGCTATCAGAAGGGTCTCAGGATTGGAATGGGAAGGAGTCGGATATCACATCTCATGCTAAAGGGAGGGTCTCAGGTTTGGAAGTGGAAGGATTTGGATATCACATCTCATGTTATAGGAAGGATCTCAGGTTTGGTATTAGAAGCATTGAGATATCACATCTCATGCTATAGGAAGGGTCTCAGGATTGGAATGGGAAGGAGTTGGATATCACATCTCAAGCTATAGGAAGGGTCTCAGGATTGGAATGGGAAGGAGTTGGATATCACATCTCAAGCTATAGGAAGGGTCTCAGGATTGGAATGGGAAGGAGTTGGATATCACATCTCATGTTATAGGAAGAATCTCAGGTTTGGTATTAGAGGCATTGAGATATCACATCTCATGCTATCAGAAGGGTCTCAGGATTGGAATGGGAAGGAGTCGGATATCACATCTCATGCTAAAGGGAGGGTCTCAGGTTTGGTATTAGAAGCATTGAGATATCACATCTCATGTTATAGGAAGAATCTCAGGTTTGGTATTAGAGGCATTGAGATATCACATCTCATGCTATAGGAAGGGTCTCAGGATTGGAATGGGAAGGAGTTGGATATCACATCTCATGCTAAAGGAAGGGTCTCAGTTTTGGTAGAAGCATTGAGATATCACATCTCATGGTATAGGAAGGGTCTCAGGATTGGAATGGGAAGGAGTTGGATATCACATCTCATCCAATAGGAAGGATCTCAGGATTGGAATGGGAAGGATTTGGAGGTCACATCTCTTGCTATAGGAAGGGTCTCTGGTTTTTTATTAGAAACATTGAGATATCACATCTCATGCTATACTAAGGGTTTCAGGATTGGAATGGGAAGGAGTTGGATATCCCTTCTCATGCTATAGGAAGGGTCTCAGGTTGGAATGGGAAGGAGTTGGATATCACATCTCATGTTATAGGAAGGGTCTCAGGATTGGAATGGGAAGGATTTGGATATCACATCTCTTGCTATAGGAAGGGTCTCAGGTTTTTTATTAGAAACATTGAGATATCACATCTCATGCTATAGGAAGGGTTTCAGGATTGGAATGGGAAGGATTTGGATATCACATCTCATGCTAAAGGAAGGGTCTCAGGTTTGGAAGGGGAAGGAATTGGATATCATATCTCATGTTATAGGACGGGTCCCAGGTTTGGTATTAGAAGCTTTGAGATGTCACATCTCATGCTATAGGAAGGGTCTCAGGATTGGAATAGGAAGGAGTTGGATATCACATCTCATGCTAAAGGAAGGGACTCAGGTTTGATAGAAGCATTGAGATATCACATCTTATGCTATAGGAAGGGTCTCAGGATTGGAATGGGAAGGAGTTGGATATCAATTCTCATGCCATAGGAAGGGTCTCAGGTTTGGTATAAGCATTGAGGTATCACATCTCTTCTATCGGAAGGGTCTCAGGATAGGAATGGGAAGGACTTAGATATCACATCTCATGATATAGGGAGGGTCTCAGTTTTGATATTAGAAGCATTGAGATATCACATATGCTATTGGAAGGGTCTCAGTATTGGAATTGGAAGGAGTTGGATATCACATCTCATGCTATAGGGAGGTTCTCAGGTTTGATATTAGAAGCATTGAGATATCACATATGCTATTGGAAGGGTCTCAGTATTGGAATTGGAAGGAGTTGGATATCACATCTCATGCTATCGGAAGGGTCTCAGGATTGGAATGGGAAGTAGTTGGATATCACATATGCTAAAGGAAAGGTCTCAGGTTTGGAAGTGGAAGGATTTGGATCTCACATCTCATGTTTTAGGACGGGTCTCAGGTTTGGTATTAGAAGCATTGAGATATCACATCTCATGCTATAGGAAGGGTCTCAGAATTGGAATGGGAAGGAGTTGGATATCACATCTCAAGCTATCTCAGGATTGGAATGGGAAGGAGTTTGATATCACATCTCATGCTATCGGAAGGGTCTCAGGTTTGGAATGGGAAGGAGTTGGATATCACATCTCATGCTAAAGGGAGGGTCTCAGGTTTGGTATTAGAAGCATTGAGATATCACATCTCATGTTATAGGAAGGGTCTCAGGATTGGAATAGGAAGGATTTGGATATCACATCTCATGCTAAAGGAAGGGACTCAGGTTTGATAGAAGCATTGAGATATCACATCTCATGCTATAGGAAGGGTCTCAGGATTGGAATGGGAAGGAGTTGGATATCAATTCTCATGCCATAGGAAGGGTCTCAGGTTTGGTATAAGCATTGAGGTATCACATCTCTTCTATCGGAAGTGTCTCAGGATAGGAATGGGAAGGACTTAGATATCACATCTCATGATATAGGGAGGGTCTCAGTTTTGATATTAGAAGCATTGAGATATCACATATGCTATTGGAAGGGTCTCAGTATTGGAATTGGAAGGAGTTGGATATCACATCTCATGCTATAGGGAGGTTCTCAGGTTTGATATTAGAAGCATTGAGATATCACATATGCTATTGGAAGGGTCTCAGTATTGGAATTGGAAGGAGTTGGATATCACATCTCATGCTATCGGAAGGGTCTCAGGATTGGAATGGGAAGTAGTTGGATATCACATATGCTAAAGGAAAGGTCTCAGGTTTGGAAGGGGAAGGATTTGGATCTCACATCTCATGTTTTAGGACGGGTCTCAGGTTTGGTATTAGAAGCATTGAGATATCACATCTCATGCTATAGGAAGGGTCTCAGAATTGGAATGGGAAGGAGTTGGATATCACATCTCAAGCTATCTCAGGATTGGAATGGGAAGGAGTTTGATATCACATCTCATGCTATCGGAAGGGTCTCAGGTTTGGAATGGGAAGGAGTTGGATATCACATCTCATGCTAAAGGGAGGGTCTCAGGTTTGGTATTAGAAGCATTGAGATATCACATCTCATGTTATAGGAAGAATCTCAGGTTTGGTATTAGAGGCATTGAGATATCACATCTCATGCTATCAGAAGGGTCTCAGGATTGGAATGGGAAGGGGTCGGATATCACATCTCATGCTAAAGGGAGGGTCTCAGGTTTGGTATTAGAAGCATTGAGATATCACATCTCATGTTATAGGAAGAATCTCAGGTTTGGTATTAGAGACATTGAGATATCACATCTCATGCTATAGGAAGGGTCTCAGGATTGGAATGGGAAGGAGTTGGATATCACATCTCATGCTAAAGGAAGGGTCTCAGTTTTGGTAGAAGCATTGAGATATCACATCTCATGGTATAGGAAGGGTCTCAGGATTGGAATGGAAAGGAGTTGGATATCACATCTCATCCAATAGGAAGGATCTCAGGATTGGAATGGGAAGGATTTGGATGTCACATCTCTTGCTATAGGAAGGGTCTCAGGTTTTTTATTAGAAACATTGAGATATCACATCTCATGCTATAGGAAGGGTTTCAGGATTGGAATGGGAAGGAGTTGGATATCCCTTCTCATGCTATAGGAAGGGTCTCAGGTTGGAATGGGAAGGAGTTGGATATCACATCTCATGTTATAGGAAGGGTCTCAGGATTGGAATGGGAAGGATTTGGATATCACATCTCTTGCTATAGGAAGGGTCTCAGGTTTTTTATTAGAAACATTGAGATATCACATCTCATGCTATAGGAAGGGTTTCAGGATTGGAATGGGAAGGATTTGGATATCACATCTCATGTTAAATGAAGGGTCTCAGGTTTGGAAGGGGAAGGAATTGGATATCATATCTCATGTTATAGGACGGGTCCCAGGTTTGGTATTAGAAGCTTTGAGATGTCACATCTCATGCTATAGGAAGGGTATCAGGATTGGAATGGGAAGGAGTTGGATATCACATCTCATGCCATAGGAAGGGTCTCAGGTTTGGTATAAGCATTGAGGTATCACATCTCTTCTATCGGAAGGGTCTCAGGATAGGAATGGGAAGGACTTAGATATCACATCTCATGATATAGGGAGGGTCTCAGTTTTGATATTAGAAGCATTGAGATATCACATATGCTATTGGAAGGGTCTCAGTATTGGAATTGGAAGGAGTTGGATATCACATCTCATGCTATCAGAAGGGTCTCAGGATTGGAATGGGAAGTAGTTGGATATCACATATGCTAAAGGAAAGGTCTCAAGTTTGGAAGGGGAAGGATTTGGATCTCACATCTCATGTTTTAGGACGGGTCTCAGGTTTGGTATTAGAAGCATTGAGATATCACATTTCATGCTATTGGAAGGGTCTCAGAATTGGAATGGGAAGGAGTTGGATATCACATCTCAAGCTATCTCAGGATTGGAATGGGAAGGAGTTTGATATCACATCTCATGCTATCGGAAGGGTCTCAGGTTTGGAATGGGAAGGAGTTGGATATCACATCTCATGTTATAGGAAGGATCTCAGGTTTGGTATTAGAAGCATTGAGATATCACATCTCATGCTATAGGAAGGGTCTCAAGATTGGAATCGGAAGGAGTTGGATACCACATCTCATGCTATAGGAAGGGTCTCAGGTTTGGTATAAGCATTGAGATATCCCATCTCAAGGGTCTCAGCATTGGAATCGGAAGGAGTTGTATTTGACATCTCATGCCATAGGAAGGGTCTCAGGTTTGGTATAAGCATTGAGATATCACATCTCTGCTATCGGAAGGGTCTCAGGATTGGAATGGGAAGGAGTTGGATATCACATCTCATGCTAAAGGGAGGGTCTCAGGTTTGGAAGGGGAAGGTTTTGGATATCACATCTCATGTTATAGGAAGGATCTCAGGTTTGGTATTAGACGCATTGAGATATCACATCTCATGCTATCGGAAGGATCTCAGGTTTGGTATTATAGGCATTGAGATATCACATCTCATGCTATCAGAAGGGTCTCAGGATTGGAATGGGAAGGAGTCGGATATCACATCTCATGCTAAAGGGAGGGTCTCAGGTTTGGTATTAGAAGCATTGAGATATCACATCTCATGTTATAGGAAGAATCTCAGGTTTGGTATTAGAGGCATTGAGATATCACATCTCATGCTATCAGAAGGGTCTCAGGATTGGAATGGGAAGGAGTCGGATATCACATCTCATGCTAAAGGGAGGGTCTCCGGTTTGGTATTAGAAGCATTGAGATATCACATCTCATGTTATAGGAAGAATCTCAGGTTTGGTATTAGAGGCATTGAGATATCACATCTCATGCTATAGGAAGGGTCTCAGGATTGGAATGGGAAGGAGTTGGATATCACATCTCATGCTAAAGGAAGGGTCTCAGTTTTGGTAGAAGCATTGAGATATCACATCTCATGGTATACGAAGGGTCTCAGGATTATAATGGGAAGGAGTTGGATATCACATCTCATCCAATAGGAAGGATCTCAGGATTGGAATGGGAAGGATTTGGATGTCACATCTCTTGCTATAGGAAGGGTCTCAGGTTTTTTATTAGAAACATTGAGATATCACATCTCATGCTATAGGAAGGGTTTCAGGATTGGAATGGGAAGGAGTTGGATATCACATCTCATGCTAAAGGAAGGGACTCAGGTTTGATAGAAGCATTGAGATATCACATCTTATGGTATAGGAAGGGTCTCAGGATTGGAATGGGAAGGAGTTGGATATCAATTCTCATGCCATAGGAAGGGTCTCAGGTTTGGTATAAGCATTGAGGTATCACATCTCTTCTATCGGAAGGGTCTCAGGATAGGAATGGGAAGGACTTAGATATCACATCTCATGATATAGGGAGGGTCTCAGTTTTGATATTAGAAGCATTGAGATATCACATATGCTATTGGAAGGGTCTCAGTATTGGAATTGGAAGGAGTTGGATATCACATCTCATGCTATAGGGAGGTTCTCAGGTTTGATATTAGAAGCATTGAGATATCACATATGCTATTGGAAGGGTCTCAGTATTGGAATTGGAAGGAGTTGGATATCACATCTCATGCTATCGGAAGGGTCTCAGGATTGGAATGGGAAGTAGTTGGATATCACATATGCTAAAGGAAAGGTCTCAGGTTTGGAAGTGGAAGGATTTGGATCTCACATCTCATGTTTTAGGACGGGTCTCAGGTTTGGTATTAGAAGCATTGAGATATCACATCTCATGCTATAGGAAGGGTCTCAGAATTGGAATGGGAAGGAGTTGGATATCACATCTCAAGCTATCTCAGGATTGGAATGGGAAGGAGTTTGATATCACATCTCATGCTATCGGAAGGGTCTCAGGTTTGGAATGGGAAGGAGTTGGATATCACATCTCATGCTAAAGGGAGGGTCTCAGGTTTGGTATTAGAAGCATTGAGATATCACATCTCATGTTATAGGAAGGGTCTCAGGATTGGAATAGGAAGGATTTGGATATCACATCTCATGCTAAAGGAAGGGACTCAGGTTTGATAGAAGCATTGAGATATCACATCTCATGCTATAGGAAGGGTCTCAGGATTGGAATGGGAAGGAGTTGGATATCAATTCTCATGCCATAGGAAGGGTCTCAGGTTTGGTATAAGCATTGAGGTATCACATCTCTTCTATCGGAAGTGTCTCAGGATAGGAATGGGAAGGACTTAGATATCACATCTCATGATATAGGGAGGGTCTCAGTTTTGATATTAGAAGCATTGAGATATCACATATGCTATTGGAAGGGTCTCAGTATTGGAATTGGAAGGAGTTGGATATCACATCTCATGCTATAGGGAGGTTCTCAGGTTTGATATTAGAAGCATTGAGATATCACATATGCTATTGGAAGGGTCTCAGTATTGGAATTGGAAGGAGTTGGATATCACATCTCATGCTATCGGAAGGGTCTCAGGATTGGAATGGGAAATAGTTGGATATCACATATGCTAAAGGAAAGGTCTCAGGTTTGGAAGGGGAAGGATTTGGATCTCACATCTCATGTTTTAGGACGGGTCTCAGGTTTGGTATTAGAAGCATTGAGATATCACATCTCATGCTATAGGAAGGGTCTCAGAATTGGAATGGGAAGGAGTTGGATATCACATCTCAAGCTATCTCAGGATTGGAATGGGAAGGAGTTTGATATCACATCTCATGCTATCGGAAGGGTCTCAGGTTTGGAATGGGAAGGAGTTGGATATCACATCTCATGCTAAAGGGAGGGTCTCAGGTTTGGTATTAGAAGCATTGAGATATCACATCTCATGTTATAGGAAGAATCTCAGGTTTGGTATTAGAGGCATTGAGATATCACATCTTATGCTATAGGAAGGGTCTCAGGATTGGAATGGGAAGGAGTTGGATATCAATTCTCATGCCATAGGAAGGGTCTCAGGTTTGGTATAAGCATTGAGGTATCACATCTCTTCTATCGGAAGGGTCTCAGGATAGGAATGGGAAGGACTTAGATATCACATCTCATGATATAGGGAGGGTCTCAGTTTTGATATTAGAAGCATTGAGATATCACATATGCTATTGGAAGGGTCTCAGTATTGGAATTGGAAGGAGTTGGATATCACATCTCATGCTATAGGGAGGTTCTCAGGTTTGATATTAGAAGCATTGAGATATCACATATGCTATTGGAAGGGTCTCAGTATTGGAATTGGAAGGAGTTGGATATCACATCTCATGCTATCGGAAGGGTCTCAGGATTGGAATGGGAAGTAGTTGGATATCACATATGCTAAAGGAAAGGTCTCAGGTTTGGAAGTGGAAGGATTTGGATCTCACATCTCATGTTTTAGGACGGGTCTCAGGTTTGGTATTAGAAGCATTGAGATATCACATCTCATGCTATAGGAAGGGTCTCAGAATTGGAATGGGAAGGAGTTGGATATCACATCTCAAGCTATCTCAGGATTGGAATGGGAAGGAGTTTGATATCACATCTCATGCTATCGGAAGGGTCTCAGGTTTGGAATGGGAAGGAGTTGGATATCACATCTCATGCTAAAGGGAGGGTCTCAGGTTTGGTATTAGAAGCATTGAGATATCACATCTCATGTTATAGGAAGGGTCTCAGGATTGGAATAGGAAGGATTTGGATATCACATCTCATGCTAAAGGAAGGGACTCAGGTTTGATAGAAGCATTGAGATATCACATCTCATGCTATAGGAAGGGTCTCAGGATTGGAATGGGAAGGAGTTGGATATCAATTCTCATGCCATAGGAAGGGTCTCAGGTTTGGTATAAGCATTGAGGTATCACATCTCTTCTATCGGAAGTGTCTCAGGATAGGAATGGGAAGGACTTAGATATCACATCTCATGATATAGGGAGGGTCTCAGTTTTGATATTAGAAGCATTGAGATATCACATATGCTATTGGAAGGGTCTCAGTATTGGAATTGGAAGGAGTTGGATATCACATCTCATGCTATAGGGAGGTTCTCAGGTTTGATATTAGAAGCATTGAGATATCACATATGCTATTGGAAGGGTCTCAGTATTGGAATTGGAAGGAGTTGGATATCACATCTCATGCTATCGGAAGGGTCTCAGGATTGGAATGGGAAATAGTTGGATATCACATATGCTAAAGGAAAGGTCTCAGGTTTGGAAGGGGAAGGATTTGGATCTCACATCTCATGTTTTAGGACGGGTCTCAGGTTTGGTATTAGAAGCATTGAGATATCACATCTCATGCTATAGGAAGGGTCTCAGAATTGGAATGGGAAGGAGTTGGATATCACATCTCAAGCTATCTCAGGATTGGAATGGGAAGGAGTTTGATATCACATCTCATGCTATCGGAAGGGTCTCAGGTTTGGAATGGGAAGGAGTTGGATATCACATCTCATGCTAAAGGGAGGGTCTCAGGTTTGGTATTAGAAGCATTGAGATATCACATCTCATGTTATAGGAAGAATCTCAGGTTTGGTATTAGAGGCATTGAGATATCACATCTCATGCTATCAGAAGGGTCTCAGGATTGGAATGGGAAGGGGTCGGATATCACATCTCATGCTAAAGGGAGGGTCTCAGGTTTGGTATTAGAAGCATTGAGATATCACATCTCATGTTATAGGAAGAATCTCAGGTTTGGTATTAGAGACATTGAGATATCACATCTCATGCTATAGGAAGGGTCTCAGGATTGGAATGGGAAGGAGTTGGATATCACATCTCATGCTAAAGGAAGGGTCTCAGTTTTGGTAGAAGCATTGAGATATCACATCTCATGGTATAGGAAGGGTCTCAGGATTGGAATGGAAAGGAGTTGGATATCACATCTCATCCAATAGGAAGGATCTCAGGATTGGAATGGGAAGGATTTGGATGTCACATCTCTTGCTATAGGAAGGGTCTCAGGTTTTTTATTAGAAACATTGAGATATCACATCTCATGCTATAGGAAGGGTTTCAGGATTGGAATGGGAAGGAGTTGGATATCCCTTCTCATGCTATAGGAAGGGTCTCAGGTTGGAATGGGAAGGAGTTGGATATCACATCTCATGTTATAGGAAGGGTCTCAGGATTGGAATGGGAAGGATTTGGATATCACATCTCTTGCTATAGGAAGGGTCTCAGGTTTTTTATTAGAAACATTGAGATATCACATCTCATGCTATAGGAAGGGTTTCAGGATTGGAATGGGAAGGATTTGGATATCACATCTCATGTTAAATGAAGGGTCTCAGGTTTGGAAGGGGAAGGAATTGGATATCATATCTCATGTTATAGGACGGGTCCCAGGTTTGGTATTAGAAGCTTTGAGATGTCACATCTCATGCTATAGGAAGGGTATCAGGATTGGAATGGGAAGGAGTTGGATATCACATCTCATGCTAAAGGAAGGGACTCAGGTTTGATAGAAGCATTGAGATATCACATCTCATGCTATAGGAAGGGTCTCAGGGTTGGAATGGGAAGGAGTTGGATATCACATCTCATGCCATAGGAAGGGTCTCAGGTTTGGTATAAGCATTGAGGTATCACATCTCTTCTATCGGAAGGGTCTCAGGATAGGAATGGGAAGGACTTAGATATCACATCTCATGATATAGGGAGGGTCTCAGTTTTGATATTAGAAGCATTGAGATATCACATATGCTATTGGAAGGGTCTCAGTATTGGAATTGGAAGGAGTTGGATATCACATCTCATGCTATCGGAAGGGTCTCAGGATTGGAATGGGAAGTAGTTGGATATCACATATGCTAAAGGAAAGGTCTCAGGTTTGGAAGGGGAAGGATTTGGATCTCACATCTCATGTTTTAGGACGGGTCTCAGGTTTGGTATTAGAAGCATTGAGATATCACATTTCATGCTATTGGAAGGGTCTCAGAATTGGAATGGGAAGGAGTTGGATATCACATCTCAAGCTATCTCAGGATTGGAATGGGAAGGAGTTTGATATCACATCTCATGCTATCGGAAGGGTCTCAGGTTTGGAATGGGAAGGAGTTGGATATCACATCTCATGTTATAGGAAGGATCTCAGGTTTGGTATTAGAAGCATTGAGATATCACATCTCATGCTATAGGAAGGGTCTCAAGATTGGAATCGGAAGGAGTTGGATACCACATCTCATGCTATAGGAAGGGTCTCAGGTTTGGTATAAGCATTGAGATATCCCATCTCAAGGGTCTCAGCATTGGAATCGGAAGGAGTTGTATTTGACATCTCATGCCATAGGAAGGGTCTCAGGTTTGGTATAAGCATTGAGATATCACATCTCTGCTATCGGAAGGGTCTCAGGATTGGAATGGGAAGGAGTTGGATATCACATCTCATGCTAAAGGGAGGGTCTCAGGTTTGGAAGGGGAAGGTTTTGGATATCACATCTCATGTTATAGGAAGGATCTCAGGTTTGGTATTAGACGCATTGAGATATCACATCTCATGCTATCGGAAGGATCTCAGGTTTGGTATTATAGGCATTGAGATATCACATCTCATGCTATCAGAAGGGTCTCAGGATTGGAATGGGAAGGAGTCGGATATCACATCTCATGCTAAAGGGAGGGTCTCAGGTTTGGTATTAGAAGCATTGAGATATCACATCTCATGTTATAGGAAGAATCTCAGGTTTGGTATTAGAGGCATTGAGATATCACATCTCATGCTATCAGAAGGGTCTCAGGATTGGAATGGGAAGGAGTCGGATATCACATCTCATGCTAAAGGGAGGGTCTCCGGTTTGGTATTAGAAGCATTGAGATATCACATCTCATGTTATAGGAAGAATCTCAGGTTTGGTATTAGAGGCATTGAGATATCACATCTCATGCTATAGGAAGGGTCTCAGGATTGGAATGGGAAGGAGTTGGATATCACATCTCATGCTAAAGGAAGGGTCTCAGTTTTGGTAGAAGCATTGAGATATCACATCTCATGGTATACGAAGGGTCTCAGGATTATAATGGGAAGGAGTTGGATATCACATCTCATCCAATAGGAAGGATCTCAGGATTGGAATGGGAAGGATTTGGATGTCACATCTCTTGCTATAGGAAGGGTCTCAGGTTTTTTATTAGAAACATTGAGATATCACATCTCATGCTATAGGAAGGGTTTTAGGATTGGAATGGGAAGGAGTTGGATATCCCTTCTCATGCTATAGGAAGGGTCTCAGGTTGGAATGGGAAGGATTTGGATATCACATCTCTTGCTATAGGAAGGGTCTCAGGTTTTTTATTAGAAACATTGTGATATCACATCTCATGCTATAGGAAGGGTTTCAGGATTGGAATGGGAAGGAGTTGGATATCACATCTCATGCCATAGGAAGGGTCTCAGGTTTGGTATAAGCATTGAGGTATCACATCTCTTCTATCGGAAGGGTCTCAGGATAGGAATGGGAAGGACTTAGATATCACATCTCATGATATAGGGAGGGTCTCAGTTTTGATATTAGAAGCATTGAGATATCACATATGCTATTGGAAGGGTCTCAGTATTGGAATTGGAAGGAGTTGGATATCACATCTCATGCTATCGGAAGGGTCTCAGGATTGGAATGGGAAGTAGTTGGATATCACATATGCTAAAGGAAAGGTCTCAGGTTTGGAAGGGGAAGGATTTGGATCTCACATCTCATGTTTTAGGACGGGTCTCAGGTTTGGTATTAGAAGCATTGAGATATCACATTTCATGCTATTGGAAGGGTCTCAGAATTGGAATGGGAAGGAGTTGGATATCACATCTCAAGCTATCTCAGGATTGGAATGGGAAGGAGTTTGATATCACATCTCATGCTATCGGAAGGGTCTCAGGTTTGGAATGGGAAGGAGTTGGATATCACATCTCATGTTATAGGAAGGATCTCAGGTTTGGTATTAGAAGCATTGAGATATCACATCTCATGCTATAGGAAGGGTCTCAAGATTGGAATCGGAAGGAGTTGGATACCACATCTCATGCTATAGGAAGGGTCTCAGGTTTGGTATAAGCATTGAGATATCCCATCTCAAGGGTCTCAGCATTGGAATCGGAAGGAGTTGTATTTGACATCTCATGCCATAGGAAGGGTCTCAGGTTTGGTATAAGCATTGAGATATCACATCTCTGCTATCGGAAGGGTCTCAGGATTGGAATGGGAAGGAGTTGGATATCACATCTCATGCTAAAGGGAGGGTCTCAGGTTTGGAAGGGGAAGGTTTTGGATATCACATCTCATGTTATAGGAAGGATCTCAGGTTTGGTATTAGACGCATTGAGATATCACATCTCATGCTATCGGAAGGATCTCAGGTTTGGTATTATAGGCATTGAGATATCACATCTCATGCTATCAGAAGGGTCTCAGGATTGGAATGGGAAGGAGTCGGATATCACATCTCATGCTAAAGGGAGGGTCTCCGGTTTGGTATTAGAAGCATTGAGATATCACATCTCATGTTATAGGAAGAATCTCAGGTTTGGTATTAGAGGCATTGAGATATCACATCTCATGCTATAGGAAGGGTCTCAGGATTGGAATGGGAAGGAGTTGGATATCACATCTCATGCTAAAGGAAGGGTCTCAGTTTTGGTAGAAGCATTGAGATATCACATCTCATGGTATACGAAGGGTCTCAGGATTATAATGGGAAGGAGTTGGATATCACATCTCATCCAATAGGAAGGATCTCAGGATTGGAATGGGAAGGATTTGGATGTCACATCTCTTGCTATAGGAAGGGTCTCAGGTTTTTTATTAGAAACATTGAGATATCACATCTCATGCTATAGGAAGGGTTTCAGGATTGGAATGGGAAGGAGTTGGATATCCCTTCTCATGCTATAGGAAGGGTCTCAGATTGGAATGGGAAGGAGTTGGATATCACATCTCATGTTATAGGACGGGTCCCAGGTTTGGTATTAGAAGCTTTGAGATATCACATCTCATGCTATAGGAAGGGTCTCAGGATTGTAATGGGAAGGAGTTGGATATCACATCTCATGCTAAAGGAAGGGACTAATGTTTGATAGAAGCATTGAGATATCAATCTCATGCTACACGAAGGGTCTCAGGATTGGAATGGGAAGGAGTTGGATATCACATCTCATGCCATAGGAAGGGTCTCAGGTTTGGTATAAGCATTGAGATATCACATCTCTTCTATCGGAAGGGTCTCAGGATAGGAATTGGAAGGACTTAGATATCACATCTCATGCTAAAGGGAGGGTCTCAGTTTTGATATTAGAAGCATTGAGATATCACATTTCATGCTATCGGAAGGGTCTCAGGATTGGAATGGGAAGGAGTTGGATATCACATCTCAAGCTATCTCAGGATTGGAATGGGAAGGAGTTTGATATCACATCTCAAGCTATAGGAAGGGTCTCAGGTTTGGAAGGGGAAGGATTTGGATCTCACATCTCATGTTTTAGGACGGGTCTCAGGTTTGGTATTAGAAGCATTGAGATATCACATCTCATGGTATAGGAAGGGTCTCAGGATTGGAATGGGAAGGAGTTGGATATCACATCTCAAGCTATCACAGGATTGGAATGGGAAGGAGTTTGATATCACATCTCAAGCTATAGGAAGGGTCTCAGGTTTGGAAAGGGAAGGATTTGGATTTCACATCTCATGTTATAGGTTGGTTCTCATGTTTGGTTTTAGAAGCATTGAGATATCACATCTCATGCTATCGGAAGGGTCTCAGGTTTGGAAAGGGAAGGATTTGGATTTCACATATGTTATTGGATGGTTCTCAGGTTTGGTTTTAGAAGCATTAAGTTATCACATCTCATGCTAAAGGAAGGATCTCAGGTTTGGAATGGGATGGAGTTTGATATCACATCTCATGTTATAGGAAAGATCTCAGGTTTGGTATTAGAAGCATTGAGACATCACATCTCATGTTATACGAAGGGTCTCAGGATTGGAATGGGAAGAAGTTGGATATCACATCTCATGCTATAGGAAGGGTCTCAGGTTTGGTATAAGCATTGAGATATCACATCTCATGCTATAGGAAGGGTCTCAGGATTGGAATGGGAAGGAGTTGTATGTGACATCTCATGCCATAGGAAGGGTCTCAGGTTTGGTATAAGCATTGAGATGTCATATCACATGCTATAGGAAGGGTCTCAGGATTGGAATGGGAAGGACTTGGATATCACATCTCATGCTATAGGCAGGGTCTCAGGTTTGGAAAGGGAAGGAGATGGATATCACATTTCATGTTAGAGGTAGGATCTCAGGTTTGGTATTAGAGGCATTGAGATATCACATCTCATGCTATCAGAAGGGTCTCAGGATTGGAATGTGAAGGAGTTGGATATCACATTTCATGCTAAAGGGAGGGTCTCAGGTTTGGAAGGGGAAGGATTTGGAAATCACATCTCATGTTATAGGAATGATCTCAGGTTTGGTATTAGAAGCATTGAGATATCACATCTCATGCTATCGGAAGGATCTCAGGTTTTGTATTAGAGGCATTGAGATATCACATCTCATGCTATCATAAGGTTCTCAGGATTGGAATGGGAAGGAGTTGGATATCACATCTCATGTTATAGGAAGGATCTCAGGTTTGGTATTAGAAGCATTGAGACATCACATCTCATGCTATAGGAAGGGTCTCAGGATTGGAATTGGAAGGAGTTGGATATCACATCTCATGCTATAGGAAGGGTCTCAGATTTGGTATAAGCATTGAGATATCACATCTCATGCTATAGGAAGGGTCTCAGGATTGGAATGGGAAGGAGTTGTATATGACATCTCAGGGGCCATAGGAAGGGTCTCAGGTTTGGTATAAGCATTGAGATATCACATCTCTGCTATCGGAAGGGTCTCAGGATTGGAATGGGAAGGAGTTGGATATCCCATCTCATGTTATAGGAAGGGTCTCAGGTTTGGTATTAGAAGCATTGAGATATCACATCTCATGCTATAGGAAGGGTCTCAGGATTGGAATGGGAAGGAGTTGGATATCACATCTCATGTTATAGGACGGGTCTCAGGTTTGGTATTAGAAACATTGAGATATCAAGTCTCATGGTACAGGAAGGGTCTCAGAATTGGAATGGGAAGGAGTTGGATATCACATCTCAAGCTAGAGGAAGGGTCTCAGGATTGGAATGGGAAGGAGTTTGATATCACATCTCATGCCATAGTATGGGTCTCAGGTTTGGTAGAAGCATTTGGGATATCACATCTCATGCTATCGGAAGGGTCTCAGGATTGGAATAGGAAGGAGTTGGATATCACATCTCAAGCTATAGGAAGGGTCTCAGGTTTGGTATAAGCATTGAGATATCACATCTCGTGCTATAGGAAGGGTCTCAGGATTGGAATGGGAAGGAGTTGGATATCACATCTCATGTTATAGGAAAGATCTCAGGTTTGGTATTAGAAGCATTGAGACATCACATCTCATGTTATAGGAAGGGTCTCAGGATTGGAATGGGAAGAAGTTGGATATCACATCTCATGCTATAGGAAGGGTCTCAGGTTTGGAAGGGGAAGGAGTTGGATATCCAATCTCATATTATAGGACTGGTCTCAGGTTTGGTATTAGAAGCATTGAGATATCACATCTCATGCTATAGGAAGGGTCTCAGGATTGGAACGGGGAGGACTTGGATGTCACATCTCATGCTATAGGGAGGGTCTCAAGTCTGATATTAGAAGCATTGAGATAACAAATCTCATGTTATCGGAAGGGTCTCAGGATTGGAATGGGAAGGAGTTGGATATCACATCTCATGATGAAGGAAGGGTCTGAGGTTTGGAAGGGGAAGGATTTGGATATCACATCTCATGTTATAGGACGGGTCTCAGGTTTGGTATTAGAAACATTGAGATATCAAGTCTCATGGTATAGGAAGGGTCTCAGAATTGGAATGGGAAGGAGTTGGATATCACATCTCAAGCTATAGGAAGGGTCTCAGGATTGGAATGGGAAGGAGTTTGATATCACATCTCATGCCATAGTATGGGTCTCAGGTTTGGTAGAAGCATTTGGGATATCACATCTCATGCTATCGGAAGGGTCTCAGGATTGGAATGGTAAGGAGTTGGATATCACATCTTAAGCTATAGGAAGGGTCTGAGGTTTGGTATAAGCATTGAGATATCACATCTCATGCTATAGGAAGGGTCTCAGGATTGGATTGGGAAGGAGTTGGGTATCACATCTCATGTTATAGGAAAGATCTCAGGTTTGGTATTAGAAGCATTGAGACATCACATCTCATGTTATAGGAAGGGTCTCAGGATTGGAATGGGAAGAAGTTGGATATCACATCTCATGCTATAGGAAGGGTCTCAGGTTTGGAAGGGGAAGGAGTTGGATATCCAATCTCATGTTATAGGACTGGTCTCAGGTTTGGTATTAGAAGCATTGAGATATCACATCGCATGCTGTAGGAAGGTTCTCAGGTTTGGAATGGGGAGGAATTGGATATCACATCTCATGTCATAGGAAGGATCTCAGGTTTGGTATTAGAAGCATTGAGATATCACATCTCTGCTATCGGAAGTGTCTCAGGATTGGAATGGGAAGGAGTTGGATATCCCATCTCATGTTATAGGACGGGTCTCAGTCTCAGCATTGGAATCGGAAGGAGTTGTATTTGACATCTCATGCCATAGGAAGGGTCTCAGGTTTGGTATTATAGGCATTGAGATATCACATCTCATGCTATCAGAAGGGTCTCAGGATTGGAATGGGAAGGAGTCGGATATCACATCTCATGCTAAAGGGAGGGTCTCAGGTTTGGTATTATAGGCATTGAGATATCACATCTCATGCTATCAGAAGGGTCTCAGGATTGGAATGGGAAGGAGTCGGATATCACATCTCATGCTAAAGGGAGGGTCTCAGGTTTGGTATTAGAAGCATTGAGATATCACATCTCATGTTATAGGAAGAATCTCAGGTTTGGTATTAGAGGCATTGAGATATCACATCTCATGCTATCAGAAGGGTCTCAGGATTGGAATGGGAAGGAGTCGGATATCACATCTCATGCTAAAGGGAGGGTCTCAGGTTTGGTATTAGAAGCATTGAGATATCACATCTCATGTTATAGGAAGAATCTCAGGTTTGGTATTAGAGGCATTGAGATATCACATCTCATGCTATCAGAAGGGTCTCAGGATTGGAATGGGAAGGAGTCGGATATCACATCTCATGCTAAAGGGAGGGTCTCAGGTTTGGTATTAGAAGCATTGAGATATCACATCTCATGTTATAGGAAGAATCTCAGGTTTGGTATTAGAGGCATTGAGATATCACATCTCATGCTATAGGAAGGGTCTCAGGATTGGAATGGGAAGGAGTTGGATATCACATCTCATGCTAAAGGAAGGGTCTCAGTTTTGGTAGAAGCATTGAGATATCACATCTCATGGTATAGGAAGGGTCTCAGGATTGGAATGGGAAGGAGTTGGATATCACATCTCATCCAATAGGAAGGATCTCAGGATTGGAATGGGAAAGATTTGGATGTCACATCTCTTGCTATAGGAAGGGTCTCAGGTTTTTTATTAGAAACATTGAGATATCACATCTCATGCTATAGGAAGGGTTTTAGGATTGGAATGGGAAGGAGTTGGATATCCCTTCTCATGCTATAGGAAGGGTCTCAGGTTGGAATGGGAAGGATTTGGATATCACATCTCTTGCTATAGGAAGGGTCTCAGGTTTTTTATTAGAAACATTGTGATATCACATCTCATGCTATAGGAAGGGTTTCAGGATTGGAATGGGAAGGATTTGGATATCACATCTCATGCTAAAGGAAGGGTCTCAGGTTTGGAAGGGGAAGGATTTGGATATCATATCTCATGTTATAGGACGGGTCCCAGGTTTGGTATTAGAAGCTTTGAGATATCACATCTCATGCTATAGGAAGGGTCTCAAGATTGGAATGGGAAGGAGTTGGATATCACATCTCATGCTAAAGGAAGGGACTCAAGTTTGATAGAAGCAATGAGATATCACATCTCATGCTGTAGGAAGGGTCTCAGGATTGGAATGGGAAGGAGTTGGATATCACATCTCATGCCATTGGAAGGGTCTCAGGTTTGGTATAAGCATTGAGATATCACATCTCTGCTATCGGAAGGGTCTCAGGATAGGAATGGGAAGGACTTAGATATCACATCTCATGCTATAGGGAGGGTCTCAGTTTTGATATTAGAAGCATTGAGATATCACATTTCATGCTATCGGAAGGGTCTCAGGATTGGAATGGGAAGGAGTTGGATATCACATCTCAAGCTATCTCAGGATTGGAATGGGAAAAAGTTTGATATCACATCTCAAGCTATAGGAAGGGTCTCAGGTTTGGAAGGGGAAGGATTTGGATCTCACATCTCATGTTTTAGGACGGGTCTCAGGTTTGGTATTAGAAGCATTGAGATATCACATCTCATGGTATAGGAAGGGTCTCAGGATTGGAATGGGAAGGAGTTGGACATCACATCTCAAGCTATCACAGGATTGGAATGGGAAGGAGTTTGATAGCACATCTCAAGCTATAGGAAGGGTCTCAGGTTTGGAAAGGGAAGGATTTGGATTTCACATCTCATGTTATAGGATGTTTCTCATGTTTGGTTTTAGAAGCATTGAGATATCACACCACATGCTAACTGAAGGGTCTCAGGTTTGGAAAGGGAAGGATTTGGATTTCACATATGTTATTGGATGGTTCTCAGGTTTGGTTTTAGAAGCATTAAGATATCACATCTCATGCTATAGGAAGGGTCTCAGGTTTGGAATGGGAAGGAGTTGGATACACATCTCATGTTATAGGAAGGATCTCAGGTTTGGTATTAGAAGCATTGTGATATCACATATCGTGCTATAGGAAGGGTCTCAGGATTGGAATGGGACGGAGTTGGATATCACATCTCATGCTAAAGGAAAGATCTCAGGTTTGGAAGGGGAAGGATTTGGATCTCACATCTCATGTTTTAGGACGGGTGTCAGGTTTGGTATTAGAAGCATTGAGAAATCACATCTCATGGTATAGGAAGGGTCTCAGGATTGGAATGGGAAGGAGTTGGATATCACATCTCAAGCTATCTCAGGATTGGAATGGAAAGGAGTTTGATATCACATCTCATGCTATCGGAAGGGTCTCAGGTTTGGAATGGGAAGGAGTTGGATATCACATCTCATGTTATAGGAAGGATCTCAGGTTTGGTATTAGAAGCATTGAGATATCACATCTCATGCTATAGGAAGGGTCTCAGGATTGGAATCGGAAGGAGTTGGATACCACTTCTCATGCTATAGGAAGGGTCTCAGGTTTGGTATAAGCATTGAGATATCCCATCTCATGCTATAGGAAGGGTCTCAGGATTGGAATGGGAAGGAGTTGGATATCACATCTCATGCCATAGGAAGGGTCTCAGGTTTGGTATAAGCATTGAGATATCACATCTCATGCTATAGGGAGGGTCTCAGTTTTGATATTAGAAGCATTGAGATATCACATTTCATGCTATCGAAAACGTCTCAGGATTGGAATGGGAAGGAGTTGGATATCACATCTCAAGCTATCTCAGGATTGAAATGGGAAGGAGTTTGATATCACATCTCAAGCTATAGGAAGGGTCTCAGGTTTTGAAGGGGAAGGATTTGGATCTCACATCTCATGTTTTAGGACGGGTCTCAGGTTTGGTATTAGAAGCATTGAGATATCACATCTAATGGTATAGGAAGGGTCTCAGGATTGGAATGGGAAGGAGTTGGATATCACATCTCAAGCTATCACAGGATTGGAATGGGAAGGAGTTTGATAGCACATCTCAAGTTATAGGAAGGGTCTCAGGTTTGGAAAGGGAAGGATTTGGATTTCACATCTCATGTTATAGGATGGTTCTCATGTTTGGTTTTAGAAGCATTGAGATATCACACCACATGCTATCTGAAGGGTCTCAGGTTTGGAAAGGGAAGGATTTGGATTTCACATATGTTATTGGATGGTTCTCAGGTTTGGTTTTAGAAGCATTAAGATATCACATCTCATGCTATAGGAAGGGTCTCAGGATTGGAATGGGACGGAGTTGGATATCACATCTCATGCTAAAGGAAAGATCTCAGGTTTGGAAGGGGAAGGATTTGGATCTCACATCTCATGTTTTAGGATGGGTGTCAGGTTTGGTATTAGAAGCATTGAGATATCACATCTCATGGTATAGGAAGGGTCTCAAGATTGGAATCGGAAGGAGTTGGATACCACTTCTCATGCTATCGGAAGGGTCTCAGGTTTGGTATAAGCATTGAGATATCCCATCTCATGCTATAGGAAGGGTCTCAGCATTGGAATCGGAAGGAGTTGTATTTGACATCTCATGCCATAGGAAGGGTCTCAGGTTTGGTATAAGCATTGAGATATCACATCTCTGCTATCGGAAGGGTCTCAGGATTGGAATGGGAAGGAGTTGGATATCACATCTCATGCTAAAGGGAGGGTCTCAGGTTTGGAAGGGGAAGGATTTGGATATCACATCTCATGTTATAGGAAGGATCTCAGGTTTGGTATTAGAAGCATTGAGATATCACATCTCATGCTATCGGAAGGATCTCAGGTTTGGTATTATAGGCATTGAGATATCACATCTCATGCTATCAGAAGGGTCTCAGGATTGGAATGGGAAGGAGTCGGATATCACATCTCATGCTAAAGGGAGGGTCTCAGGTTTGGTATTAGAAGCATTGAGATATCACATCTCATGTTATAGGAAGAATCTCAGGTTTGGTATTAGAGGCATTGAGATATCACATCTCATGCCATCAGAAGGGTCTCAGGATTGGAATGGGAAGGAGTCGGATATCACATCTCATGCTAAAGGGAGGGTCTCAGGTTTGGTTTTAGAAGCATTGAGATATCACATCTCATGTTATAGGAAGAATCTCAGGTTTGGTATTAGAGGCATTGAGATATCACATATCATGCTATAGGAAGGGTCTCAGGATTGGAATGGGAAGGAGTTGGATATCACATCTCATGCTTAAGGAAGGGTCTCAGTTTTGGTAGAAGCATTGAGATATCACATCTCATGGTATAGGAAGGGTCTCAGGATTGGAATGGGAAGGAGTTGGATATCACATCTCATCCAATAGGAAGGATCTCAGGATTGGAATGGGAAAGATTTGGATGTCACATCTCTTGCTATAGGAAGGGTCTCAGGTTGTTTATTAGAAAGATTGAGATATCACATCTCATGCTATAGGAAGGGTTTCAGGATTGGAATGGGAAGGAGTTGGATATCCCTTATCATGCTATAGGAAGGGTCTCAGGTTGGAATGGGAAGGAGTTGGATATCACATCTCATGTTATAGGAAGGGTCTCAGGATTGGAATGGGAAGGATTTGGATATCACATCTCTTGCTATAGGAAGGGTCTCAGGTTTTTTATTAGAAACATTGAGATATCACATCTCATGCTATAGGAAGGGTTTCAGGATTGGAATGGGAAGGATTTGGATATCACATCTCATGCTAAAGGAAGGGTGTCAGGTTTGAAAGGGGAAGGATTTGGATATCATATCTCATGCTAAAGGAAGGGACTCAAGTTTGATAGAAGAATTGAGATATCACATCTCATGCTATAGGAAGGGTCTCAGGATTGGAATGGGAAGGAGTTGGATATCACATCTCATGCCATAGGAAGGGTCTCAGGTTTGGTATTAGAAGCTTTGAGATATCACATCTCATGCTATAGGAAGGGTCTCAGGATTGGAATGGGAAGGAGTTGGATATCACATCTCATGCTAAAGGAAGGGACTCAAGTTTGATAGAAGCATTGAGATATCACATCTCATGCTATAGGAAGGGTCTCAGGATTGGAATGGGAAGGAGTTGGATATCACATCTCATGCCCTAGGAAGGGTCTCAGGTTTGGTATAAGCATTGAGATATCACATCTCTGCTATCGGAAGGGTCTCAGGATAGGAATGGGAAGGACTTAGATATCACATCTCATGATATAGGGATGGTCTCAGTTTTCATATTAGAAGCATTGAGATATCACATTTCATGCTATCGGAAGGGTCTCAGGATTGGAATGGGAAGGAGTTGGATATCACATCTCAAGCTATCTCATGATTGGAATGGGAAGGAGTTTGATATCACATCTCAAGCTATAGGAAGGGTCTCAGGTTTGGAAGGGGAAGGATTTGGATCTCACATCTCATGTTTTAGGACGGGTCTCAGGTTTGGTATTAGAAGCATTGAGATATCACATCTCATGGTATAGGAAGGGTCTCAGGATTGGAATGGGAAGGAGTTGGATATCACATCTCAAGCTATCACAGGATTGGAATGGGAAGGAGTTTGATAGCACATCTCAAGCTATAGGAAGGGTCTCAGGTTTGGAAAGGGAAGGATTTGGATTTCACATCTCATGTTATAGGATGGTTCTCATGTTTGGTTTTAGAAGCATTGAGATATCACACCACATGCTATCTGAAGGGTCTCAGGTTTGGAAAGGGAAGGATTTGGATTTCACATATGTTATTGGATGGTTCTCAGGTTTGGTTTTAGAAGCATTAAGATATCACATCTCATGCTATAGGAAGGGTCTCAGGTTTGGAATGGGAAGGAGTTGGATACACATCTCATGTTATAGGAAGGATCTCAGGTTTGGTATTAGAAGCATTGTGATATCACATATCATGCTATAGGAAGGGTCTCAGGATTGGAAGGGGAAGGATTTGGATATCACATCTCATGTTTTAGGACGGGTGTCAGGTTTGGTATTAGAAGCATTGAGATATCACATCTCATGGTATAGGAAGGGTCTCAGGATTGGAATGGGAAGGAGTTGGATATCACATCTCAAGCTATCTCAGGATTGGAATGGGAAGGAGTTTGATAGCACATCTCAAGCTATAGGAAGGGTCTCAGGTTTGGAAAGGGAAGGATTTGGATTTCACATCTCATGTTATAGGATGGTTCTCATGTTTGGTTTTAGAAGCATTGAGATATCACACCACATGCTATCTGAAGGGTCTCAGGTTTGGAAAGGGAAGGATTTGGATTTCACATATGTTATTGGATGGTTCTTAGGTTTGGTTTTAGAAGCATTAAGATATCACATCTCATGCTATAGGAAGGGTCTCAGGATTGGAATGGGACGGAGTTGGATATCACATCTCATTCTAAAGGAAAGATCTCAGGTTTGGAAGGGGAAGGATTTGGATCTCACATCTCATGTTTTAGGACGGGTGTCAGGTTTGGTATTAGAAGCATTGAGATATCACATCTCATGGTATAGGAAGGGTCTCAGGATTGGAATGGGAAGGAGTTGGATATCACATCTCAAGCTATCTCAGGATTGGAATGGGAAGAGGTTGGATATCACATCTCATGTTATAGGAAGGATCTCAGGTTTGGTATTAGAAGCATTGAGATATCACATCTCATGCTATAGGAAGGGTCTCAGGATTGGAATCGGAAGGAGTTGGATACCACTTCTCATGCTATCGGAAGGGTCTCAGGTTTGGTATAAGCATTGAGATATCCCATCTCATGCTATAGGAAGGGTCTCAGCATTGGAATCGGAAGGAGTTGTATTTGACATCTCATGCCATAGGAAGGGTCTCAGGTTTGGTATAAGCATTGAGATATCACATCTCTGCTATTGGAAGGGTCTCAGGATTGGAATGGGAAGGAGTTTGATATCACATCTCATGCTAAAGGGAGGGTCTCAGGTTTGGAAGGGGAAGGATTTGGATATCACATCTCATGTTATAGGAAGGATCTCAGGTTTGGTATTAGAAGCATTGAGATATCACATCTCATGCTATCGGAAGGATCTCAGGTTTGGTATTATAGGCATTGAGATATCACATCTCATGCTATCAGAAGGGTCTCAGGATTGGAATGGGAAGGAGCGGGTTTCACATCTCATGCTAAAGGGAGGGTCTCAGGTTTGGTATTAGAAGCATTGAGATATCACATCTCATGTTATAGGAAGAATCTCAGGTTTGGTATTAGAGGCAATGAGATATCACATCTCATGCTATCAGAAGGGTCTCAGGATTGGAATGGGAAGGAGTCGGATATCACATCTCATGCTAAAGGGAGGGTCTCAGGTTTGGTATTAGAAGCATTGAGATATCACATCTCATGTTATAGGAAGAATCTCAGGTTTGGTATTAGAGGCATTGAGATATCACATCTCATGCTATAGGAAGGGTCTCAGGATTGGAATGGGAAGGAGTTGGATATCACATCTCATGCTTAAGGAAGGGTCTCAGTTTTTGTAGAAGCATTGAGATATCACATCTCATGGTATAGGAAGGGTCTCAGGATTGGAATGGGAAGGAGTTGGATATCACATCTCATCCAATAGGAAGGATCTCAGGATTGGAATGGGAAAGATTTGGATGTCACATCTCTTGCTATAGGAAGGGTCTCAGGTTGTTTATTAGAAACATTGAGATATCACATCTCATGCTATAGGAAGGGTTTCAGGATTGGAATGGGAAGGAGTTGGATATCCCTTCTCATGCTATAGGAAGGGTCTCAGGTTGGAATGGGAAGGAGTTTGATATCACATCTCATGTTATAGGAAGGGTCTCAGGATTGGAATGGGAAGGATTTGGATATCACATCTCTTGCTATAGGAAGGGTCTCAGGTTTTTTATTAGAAACATTGAGATATCACATCTCATGGTATAGGAAGGGTTTCAGAATTGGAATGGGAAGGATTTGGATATCACATCTCATGCTAAAGGAAGGGTGTCAGGTTTGAAAGGGGAAGGATTTGGATATCATATCTCATGCTAAAGGAAGGGACTCAAGTTTGATAGAAGCATTGAGATATCACATCTCATGCTATAGGAAGGGTCTCAGGATTGGAATGGGAAGGAGTTGGATATCACATCTCATGCTAAAGGAAGGGACTCAAGTTTGATAGAAGCATTGAGATGAGATATCACATCTCATGCTATAGGAAGGGTCTCAGGATTGGAATGGGAAGGAGTTGGATATCACATCTAATGCCATAGGAAGGGTCTCAGGTTTGGTATAAGCATTGAGATATCACATCTCTGCTATCGGAAGGGTCTCAGGATAGGAATGGGAAGGACTTAGATATCACATCTCATGCTTTAGGGAGGGTCTCAGTTTTCATATTAGAAGCATTGAGATATCACATTTCATGCTATCGGAAGGGTCTCAGGATTGGAATGGGAAGGAGTTGGATATCACATCTCAAGCTATCTCAGGATTGGAATGGGAAGGAGTTTGATATCACATCTCAAGCTATAGGAAGGGTCTCAGGTTTGGAAGGGGAAGGATTTGGATCTCACATCTCATGTTTTAGGACGGGTCTCAGGTTTGGTATTAGAAGCATTGAGATATCACATCTCATGGTATAGGAAGGGTCTCAGGTTTGGAAAGGGAAGGATTTGGATTTCACATCTCATGTTATAGGATGGTTCTCATGTTTGGTTTTAGAAGCATTGAGATATCACACCACATGCTATCTGAAGGGTCTCAGGTTTGGAAAGGGGAGGATTTGGATTTCACATATGTTATTGGATGGTTCTCAGGTTTGGTTTTAGAAGCATTAAGATATCACATCTCATGCTATAGGAAGGGTCTCAGGTTTGGAATGGGAAGGAGTTGGATACACATCTCATGTTATAGGAAGGATCTCAGGTTTGGTATTAGAAGCATTGTGATATCACATATCATGCTATAGGAAGGGTCTCAGGATTGGAAGGGGAAGGATTTGGATCTCACATCTCATGTTTTAGGACGGGTGTCAGGTTTGGTATTAGAAGCATTGAGATATCACATCTCATGGTATAGGAAGGGTCTCAGGATTGGAATGGGAAGGAGTTGGATATCACATCTCAAGCTATCTCAGGATTGGAATGGGAAGGAGTTTGATATCACATCTCATGCTATCGGAAGGGTCTCAGGTTTGGAATGGGAAGGAGTTGGATATCACATCTCATGTTATAGGAAGGATCTCAGGTTTGGTATTAGAAGCATTGAGATATCACATCTCATGCTATAGGAAGGGTCTCAGGATTGGAATCGGAAGGAGTTGGATACCACTTCTCATGCTATAGGAAGGGTCTCAGGTTTGGTATAAGCATTGAGATATCCCATCTCATGCTATAGGAAGGGTCTCAGCATTGGAATCGGAAGGAGTTGTATTTGACATCTCATGCCATAGGAAGGGTCTCAGGTTTGGTATAAGCATTGAGATATCACATCTCTGCTATCGGAAGGGTCTCAGGATTGGAATGGGAAGGAGTTGGATATCACATCTCATGCTAAAGGGAGGGTCTCAGGTTTGGAAGGGGAAGGATTTGGATATCACATCTCATGTTATAGGAAGGATCTCAGGTTTGGTATTAGAAGCATTGAGATATCACATCTCATGCTATCGGAAGGATCTCAGGTTTGGTATTATAGGCATTGAGATATCACATCTCATGCTATCAGAAGGGTCTCAGGATTGGAATGGGAAGGAGTTGGATATCACATCTCATGCTAAAGGAAGGGACTCAAGTTTGATAGAAGCAATGAGATATCACATCTCATGCTATAGGAAGGGTCTCAGGATTGGAATGGGAAGGAGTTGGATATCACATCTCATGCCATAGGAAGGGTCTCAGGTTTGGTATAAGCATTGAGATATCACATCTCTGCTATCGGAAGGGTCTCAGGATAGGAATGGGAAGGACTTAGATATCACATCTCATGCTATCAGAAGGGTCTCAGGATTGGAATGTGAAGGAGTTGGATATCACATTTCATGCTAAAGGGAGGGTCTCAGGTTTGGAAGGGGAAGGATTTGGAAATCACATCTCATGTTATAGGAATGATCTCAGGTTTGGTATTAGAAGCATTGAGATATCACATCTCATGCTATCGGAAGGATCTCAGGTTTTGTATTAGAGGCATTGAGATATCACATCTCATGCTATCATAAGGTTCTCAGGATTGGAATGGGAAGGAGTTGGATATCACATCTCATGTTATAGGAAGGATCTCAGGTTTGGTATTAGAAGCATTGAGACATCACATCTCATGCTATAGGAAGGGTCTCAGGATTGGAATTGGAAGGAGTTGGATATCACATCTCATGCTATTGGAAGGGTCTCAGATTTGGTATAAGCATTGAGATATCACATCTCATGCTATAGGAAGGGTCTCAGGATTGGAATGGGAAGGAGTTGTATATGACATCTCAGGCCATAGGAAGGTTCTCAGGTTTGGTATAAGCATTGAGATATCACATCTCTGCTATCGGAAGGGTCTCAGGATTGGAATGGGAAGGAGTTGGATATCCCATCTCATGTTATAGGAAGGGTCTCAGGTTTGGTATTAGAAGCATTGAGATATCACATCTCATGCTATAGGAAGGGTCTCAGGATTGGAATGGGAAGGAGTTGGATATCACATCTCATGTTATAGGACGGGTCTCAGGTTTGGTATTAGAAACATTGAGATATCAAGTCTCATGGTACAGGAAGGGTCTCAGAATTGGAATGGGAAGGAGTTGGATATCACATCTCAAGCTATAGGAAGGGTCTCAGGATTGGAATGGGAAGGAGTTTGATATCACATCTCATGCCATAGTATGGGTCTCAGGTTTGGTAGAAGCATTTGGGATATCACATCTCATGCTATCGGAAGGGTCTCAGGATTGGAATAGGAAGGAGTTGGATATCACATCTCAAGCTATAGGAAGGGTCTCAGGTTTGGTATAAGCATTGAGATATCACATCTCGTGCTATAGGAAGGGTCTCAGGATTGGAATGGGAAGGAGTTGGATATCACATCTCATGTTATAGGAAAGATCTCAGGTTTGGTATTAGAAGCATTGAGACATCACATCTCATGTTATAGGAAGGGTCTCAGGATTGGAATGGGAAGAAGTTGGATATCACATCTCATGCTATAGGAAGGGTCTCAGGTTTGGAAGGGGAAGGAGTTGGATATCCAATCTCATATTATAGGACTGGTCTCAGGTTTGGTATTAGAAGCATTGAGATATCACATCTCATGCTATAGGAAGGGTCTCAGGATTGGAACGGGGAGGACTTGGATGTCACATCTCATGCTATAGGGAGGGTCTCAAGTCTGATATTAGAAGCATTGAGATAACAAATCTCATGTTATCGGAAGGGTCTCAGGATTGGAATGGGAAGGAGTTGGATATCACATCTCATGATGAAGGAAGGGTCTGAGGTTTGGAAGGGGAAGGATTTGGATATCACATCTCATGTTATAGGACGGGTCTCAGGTTTGGTATTAGAAACATTGAGATATCAAGTCTCATGGTATAGGAAGGGTCTCAGAATTGGAATGGGAAGGAGTTGGATATCACATCTCAAGCTATAGGAAGGGTCTCAGGATTGGAATGGGAAGGAGTTTGATATCACATCTCATGCCATAGTATGGGTCTCAGGTTTGGTAGAAGCATTTGGGATATCACATCTCATGCTATCGGAAGGGTCTCAGGATTGGAATGGTAAGGAGTTGGATATCACATCTTAAGCTATAGGAAGGGTCTGAGGTTTGGTATAAGCATTGAGATATCACATCTCATGCTATAGGAAGGGTCTCAGGATTGGATTGGGAAGGAGTTGGGTATCACATCTCATGTTATAGGAAAGATCTCAGGTTTGGTATTAGAAGCATTGAGACATCACATCTCATGTTATAGGAAGGGTCTCAGGATTGGAATGGGAAGAAGTTGGATATCACATCTCATGCTATAGGAAGGGTCTCAGGTTTGGAAGGGGAAGGAGTTGGATATCCAATCTCATGTTATAGGACTGGTCTCAGGTTTGGTATTAGAAGCATTGAGATATCACATCGCATGCTGTAGGAAGGTTCTCAGGTTTGGAATGGGGAGGAATTGGATATCACATCTCATGTCATAGGAAGGATCTCAGGTTTGGTATTAGAAGCATTGAGATATCACATCTCTGCTATCGGAAGTGTCTCAGGATTGGAATGGGAAGGAGTTGGATATCCCATCTCATGTTATAGGACGGGTCTCAGTCTCAGCATTGGAATCGGAAGGAGTTGTATTTGACATCTCATGCCATAGGAAGGGTCTCAGGTTTGGTATTATAGGCATTGAGATATCACATCTCATGCTATCAGAAGGGTCTCAGGATTGGAATGGGAAGGAGTCGGATATCACATCTCATGCTAAAGGGAGGGTCTCAGGTTTGGTATTATAGGCATTGAGATATCACATCTCATGCTATCAGAAGGGTCTCAGGATTGGAATGGGAAGGAGTCGGATATCACATCTCATGCTAAAGGGAGGGTCTCAGGTTTGGTATTAGAAGCATTGAGATATCACATCTCATGTTATAGGAAGAATCTCAGGTTTGGTATTAGAGGCATTGAGATATCACATCTCATGCTATCAGAAGGGTCTCAGGATTGGAATGGAAAGGAGTCGGATATCACATCTCATGCTAAAGGGAGGGTCTCAGGTTTGGTATTAGAAGCATTGAGATATCACATCTCATGTTATAGGAAGAATCTCAGGTTTGGTATTAGAGGCATTGAGATATCACATCTCATGCTATCAGAAGGGTCTCAGGATTGGAATGGGAAGGAGTCGGATATCACATCTCATGCTAAAGGGAGGGTCTCAGGTTTGGTATTAGAAGCATTGAGATATCACATCTCATGTTATAGGAAGAATCTCAGGTTTGGTATTAGAGGCATTGAGATATCACATCTCATGCTATATGAAGGGTCTCAGGATTGGAATGGGAAGGAGTTGGATATCACATCTCATGCTAAAGGAAGGGTCTCAGTTTTGGTAGAAGCATTGAGATATCACATCTCATGGTATAGGAAGGGTCTCAGGATTGGAATGGGAAGGAGTTGGATATCACATCTCATCCAATAGGAAGGATCTCAGGATTGGAATGGGAAAGATTTGGATGTCACATCTCTTGCTATAGGAAGGGTCTCAGGTTTTTTATTAGAAACATTGAGATATCACATCTCAGGCTATAGGAAGGGTTTTAGGATTGGAATGGGAAGGAGTTGGATATCCCTTCTCATGCTATAGGAAGGGTCTCAGGTTGGAATGGGAAGGATTTGGATATCACATCTCTTGCTATAGGAAGGGTCTCAGGTTTTTTATTAGAAACATTGTGATATCACATCTCAAGCTATAGGAAGGGTTTCAGGATTGGAATGGGAAGGATTTGGATATCACATCTCATGCTAAAGGAAGGGTCTCAGGTTTGGAAGGGGAAGGATTTGGATATCATATCTCATGTTATAGGACGGGTCCCAGGTTTGGTATTAGAAGCTTTGAGATATCACATCTCATGCTATAGGAAGGGTCTCAAGATTGGAATGGGAAGGAGTTGGATATCACATCTCATGCTAAAGGAAGGGACTCAAATTTGATAGAAGCAATGAGATATCACATCTCATGCTGTAGGAAGGGTCTCAGGATTGGAATGGGAAGGAGTTGGATATCACATCTCATGCCATAGGAAGGGTCTCAGGTTTGGTATAAGCATTGAGATATCACATCTCTGCTATCGGAAGGGTCTCAGGATAGGAATGGGAAGGACTTAGATATCACATCTCATGCTATAGGGAGGGTCTCAGTTTTGATATTAGAAGCATTGAGATATCACATTTCATGCTATCGGAAGGGTCTCAGGATTGGAATGGGAAGGAGTTGGATATCACATCTCAAGCTATCTCAGGATTGGAATGGGAAGGAGTTTGATATCACATCTCAAGCTATAGGAAGGGTCTCAGGTTTGGAAGGGGAAGGATTTGGATCTCACATCTCATGTTTTAGGACGGGTCTCAGGTTTGGTATTAGAAGCATTGAGATATCACATCTCATGGTATGGGAAGGGTCTCAGGATTGGAATGGGAAGGAGTTGGACATCACATCTCAAGCTATCACAGGATTGGAATGGGAAGGAGTTTGATAGCACATCTCAAGCTATAGGAAGGGTCTCAGGTTTGGAAAGGGAAGGATTTGGATTTCACATCTCATGTTATAGGATGTTTCTCATGTTTGGTTTTAGAAGCATTGAGATATCACACCACATGCTATCTGAAGGGTCTCAGGTTTGGAAAGGGAAGGATTTGGATTTCACATATGTTATTGGATGGTTCTCAGGTTTGGTTTTAGAAGCATTAAGATATCACATCTCATGCTATAGGAAGGGTCTCAGGTTTGGAATGGGAAGGAGTTGGATACACATCTCATGTTATAGGAAGGATCTCAGGTTTGGTATTAGAAGCATTGTGATATCACATATCGTGCTATAGGAAGGGTCTCAGGATTGGAATGGGACGGAGTTGGATATCACATCTCATGCTAAAGGAAAGATCTCAGGTTTGGAAGGGGAAGGATTTGGATCTCACATCTCATGTTTTAGGACGGGTGTCAGGTTTGGTATTAGAAGCATTGAGAAATCACATCTCATGGTATAGGAAGGGTCTCAGGATTGGAATGGGAAGGAGTTGGATATCACATCTCAAGCTATCTCAGGATTGGAATGGGAAGGAGTTTGATATCACATCTCATGCTATCGGAAGGGTCTCAGGTTTGGAATGGGAAGGAGTTGGATATCACATCTCATGTTATAGGAAGGATCTCAGGTTTGGTATTAGAAGCATTGAGATATCACATCTCATGCTATAGGAAGGGTCTCAGGATTGGAATCGGAAGGAGTTGGATACCACTTCTCATGCTATAGGAAGGGTCTCAGGTTTGGTATAAGCATTGAGATATCCCATCTCATGCTATAGGAAGGGTCTCAGGATTGGAATGGGAAGGAGTTGGATATCACATCTCATGCCATAGGAAGGGTCTCAGGTTTGGTATAAGCATTGAGATATCACAACTCATGCTATAGGGAGGGTCTCAGTTTTGATATTAGAAGCATTGAGATATCACATTTCATGCTATCGAAAACGTCTCAGGATTGGAATGGGAAGGAGTTGGATATCACATCTCAAGCTATCTCAGGATTGAAATGGGAAGGAGTTTGATATCACATCTCAAGCTATAGGAAGGGTCTCAGGTTTTGAAGGGGAAGGATTTGGATCTCACATCTCATGTTTTAGGACGGGTCTCAGGTTTGGTATTAGAAGCATTGAGATATCACATCTAATGGTATAGGAAGGGTCTCAGGATTGGAATGGGAAGGAGTTGGATATCACATCTCAAGCTATCACAGGATTGGAATGGGAAGGAGTTTGATAGCACATCTCAAGTTATAGGAAGGGTCTCAGGTTTGGAAAGGGAAGGATTTGGATTTCACATCTCATGTTATAGGATGGTTCTCATGTTTGGTTTTAGAAGCATTGAGATATCACACCACATGCTATCTGAAGGGTCTCAGGTTTGGAAAGGGAAGGATTTGGATTTCACATATGTTATTGGATGGTTCTCAGGTTTGGTTTTAGAAGCATTAAGATATCACATCTCATGCTATAGGAAGGGTCTCAGGATTGGAATGGGACGGAGTTGGATATCACATCTCATGCTAAAGGAAAGATCTCAGGTTTGGAAGGGGAAGGATTTGGATCTCACATCTCATGTTTTAGGATGGGTGTCAGGTTTGGTATTAGAAGCATTGAGATATCACATCTCATGGTATAGGAAGGGTCTCAGGATTGGAATGGGAAGGAGTTGGATATCACATCTCAAGCTATCTCAGGATTGGAATGGGAAGGAGTTTGATATCACATCTCATGCTATCGGAAGGTTCTCAGATTTGGAATGGGAAGGAGTTGGATATCACATCTCATGTTATAGAATGGATCTCAGGTTTGGTATTAGAAGCATTGAGATTTCACATCTCATGCTATAGGAAGGGTCTCAAGATTGGAATCGGAAGGAGTTGGATACCACTTCTCATGCTATCGGAAGGGTCTCAGGTTTGGTATAAGCATTGAGATATCCCATCTCATGCTATAGGAAGGGTCTCAGCATTGGAATCGGAAGGAGTTGTATTTGACATCTCATGCCATAGGAAGGGTCTCAGGTTTGGTATAAGCATTGAGATATCACATCTCTGCTATCGGAAGGGTCTCAGGATTGGAATGGGAAGGAGTTGGATATCACATCTCATGCTAAAGGGAGGGTCTCAGGTTTGGAAGGGGAAGGATTTGGATATCACATCTCATGTTATAGGAAGGATCTCAGGTTTGGTATTAGAAGCATTGAGATATCACATCTCATGCTATCGGAAGGATCTCAGGTTTGGTATTATAGGCATTGAGATATCACATCTCATGCTATCAGAAGGGTCTCAGGATTGGAATGGGAAGGAGTCGGATATCACATCTCATGCTAAAGGGAGGGTCTCAGGTTTGGTATTAGAAGCATTGAGATATCACATCTCATGTTATAGGAAGAATATCAGGTTTGGTATTAGAGGCATTGAGATATCACATCTCATGCTATCAGAAGGGTCTCAGGATTGGAATGGGAAGGAGTCGGATATCACATCTCATGCTAAAGGGAGGGTCTCAGGTTTGGTATTAGAAGCATTGAGATATCACATCTCATGTTATAGGAAGAATCTCAGGTTTGGTATTAGAGGCATTGAGATATCACATATCATGCTATAGGAAGGGTCTCAGGATTGGAATGGGAAGGAGTTGGATATCACATCTCATGCTTAAGGAAGGGTCTCAATTTTGGTAGAAGCATTGAGATATCACATCTCATGGTATAGGAAGGGTCTCAGGATTGGAATGGGAAGGAGTTGGATATCACATCTCATCCAATAGGAAGGATCTCAGGATTGGAATGGGAACGATTTGGATGTCACATCTCTTGCTATAGGAAGGGTCTCAGGTTGTTTATTAGAAACATTGAGATATCACATCTCATGCTATAGGAAGGGTTTCAGGATTGGAATGGGAAGGAGTTGGATATCCCTTCTCATGCTATAGGAAGGGTCTCAGGTTGGAATGGGAAGGAGTTGGATATCACATCTCATGTTATAGGAAGGGTCTCAGGATTGGAATGGGAAGGATTTGGATATCACATCTCATCCAATAGGAAGGATCTCAGGATTGGAATGGGAAAGATTTGGATGTCACATCTCTTGCTATAGGAAGGGTCTCAGGTTTTTTATTAGAAACATTGAGATATCACATCTCATGCTATAGGAAGGGTTTTAGGATTGGAATGGGAAGGAGTTGGATATCCCTTCTCATGCTATAGGAAGGGTCTCAGGTTGGAATGGGAAGGATTTGGATATCACATCTCTTGCTATAGGAAGGGTCTCAGGTTTTTTATTAGAAACATTGTGATATCACATCTCAAGCTATAGGAAGGGTTTCAGGATTGGAATGGGAAGGATTTGGATATCACATCTCATGCTAAAGGAAGGGTCTCAGGTTTGGAAGGGGAAGGATTTGGATATCATATCTCATGTTATAGGACGGGTCCCAGGTTTGGTATTAGAAGCTTTGAGATATCACATCTCATGCTATAGGAAGGGTCTCAAGATTGGAATGGGAAGGAGTTGGATATCACATCTCATGCTAAAGGAAGGGACTCAAGTTTGATAGAAGCAATGAGATATCACATCTCATGCTGTAGGAAGGGTCTCAGGATTGGAATGGGAAGGAGTTGGATATCACATCTCATGCCATAGGAAGGGTCTCAGGTTTGGTATAAGCATTGAGATATCACATCTCTGCTATCGGAAGGGTCTCAGGATAGGAATGGGAAGGACTTAGATATCACATCTCATGCTATAGGGAGGGTCTCAGTTTTGATATTAGAAGCATTGAGATATCACATTTCATGCTATCGGAAGGGTCTCAGGATTGGAATGGGAAGGAGTTGGATATCACATCTCAAGCTATCTCAGGATTGGAATGGGAAGGAGTTTGATAGCACATCTCAAGCTATAGGAAGGGTCTCAGGTTTGGAAAGGGAAGGATTTGGATTTCACATCTCATGTTATAGGATGTTTCTCATGTTTGGTTTTAGAAGCATTGAGATATCACACCACATGCTATCTGAAGGGTCTCAGGTTTGGAAAGGGAAGGATTTGGATTTCACATATGTTATTGGATGGTTCTCAGGTTTGGTTTTAGAAGCATTAAGATATCACATCTCATGCTATAGGAAGGGTCTCAGGTTTGGAATGGGAAGGAGTTGGATACACATCTCATGTTATAGGAAGGATCTCAGGTTTGGTATTAGAAGCATTGTGATATCACATATCGTGCTATAGGAAGGGTCTCAGGATTGGAATGGGACGGAGTTGGATATCACATCTCATGCTAAAGGAAAGATCTCAGGTTTGGAAGGGGAAGGATTTGGATCTCACATCTCATGTTTTAGGACGGGTGTCAGGTTTGGTATTAGAAGCATTGAGAAATCACATCTCATGGTATAGGAAGGGTCTCAGGATTGGAATGGGAAGGAGTTGGATATCACATCTCAAGCTATCTCAGGATTGGAATGGGAAGGAGTTTGATATCACATCTCATGCTATCGGAAGGGTCTCAGGTTTGGAATGGGAAGGAGTTGGATATCACATCTCATGTTATAGGAAGGATCTCAGGTTTGGTATTAGAAGCATTGAGATATCACATCTCATGCTATAGGAAGGGTCTCAGGATTGGAATCGGAAGGAGTTGGATACCACTTCTCATGCTATAGGAAGGGTCTCAGGTTTGGTATAAGCATTGAGATATCCCATCTCATGCTATAGGAAGGGTCTCAGGATTGGAATGGGAAGGAGTTGGATATCACATCTCATGCCATAGGAAGGGTCTCAGGTTTGGTATAAGCATTGAGATATCACATCTCATGCTATAGGGAGGGTCTCAGTTTTGATATTAGAAGCATTGAGATATCACATTTCATGCTATCGAAAACGTCTCAGGATTGGAATGGGAAGGAGTTGGATATCACATCTCAAGCTATCTCAGGATTGAAATGGGAAGGAGTTTGATATCACATCTCAAGCTATAGGAAGGGTCTCAGGTTTTGAAGGGGAAGGATTTGGATCTCACATCTCATGTTTTAGGACGGGTCTCAGGTTTGGTATTAGAAGCATTGAGATATCACATCTAATGGTATAGGAAGGGTCTCAGGATTGGAATGGGAAGGAGTTGGATATCACATCTCAAGCTATCACAGGATTGGAATGGGAAGGAGTTTGATAGCACATCTCAAGTTATAGGAAGGGTCTCAGGTTTGGAAAGGGAAGGATTTGGATTTCACATCTCATGTTATAGGATGGTTCTCATGTTTGGTTTTAGAAGCATTGAGATATCACACCACATGCTATCTGAAGGGTCTCAGGTTTGGAAAGGGAAGGATTTGGATTTCACATATGTTATTGGATGGTTCTCAGGTTTGGTTTTAGAAGCATTAAGATATCACATCTCATGCTATAGGAAGGGTCTCAGGATTGGAATGGGACGGAGTTGGATATCACATCTCATGCTAAAGGAAAGATCTCAGGTTTGGAAGGGGAAGGATTTGGATCTCACATCTCATGTTTTAGGATGGGTGTCAGGTTTGGTATTAGAAGCATTGAGATATCACATCTCATGGTATAGGAAGGGTCTCAGGATTGGAATGGGAAGGAGTTGGATATCACATCTCAAGCTATCTCAGGATTGGAATGGGAAGGAGTTTGATATCACATCTCATGCTATCGGAAGGTTCTCGGGTTTGGAATGGGAAGGAGTTGGATATCACATCTCATGTTATAGAATGGATCTCAGGTTTGGTATTAGAAGCATTGAGATTTCACATCTCATGCTATAGGAAGGGTCTCAAGATTGGAATCGGAAGGAGTTGGATACCACTTCTCATGCTATCGGAAGGGTCTCAGGTTTGGTATAAGCATTGAGATATCCCATCTCATGCTATAGGAAGGGTCTCAGCATTGGAATCGGAAGGAGTTGTATTTGACATCTCATGCCATAGGAAGGGTCTCAGGTTTGGTATAAGCATTGAGATATCACATCTCTGCTATCGGAAGGGTCTCAGGATTGGAATGGGAAGGAGTTGGATATCACATCTCATGCTAAAGGGAGGGTCTCAGGTTTGGAAGGGGAAGGATTTGGATATCACATCTCATGTTATAGGAAGGATCTCAGGTTTGGTATTAGAAGCATTGAGATATCACATCTCATGCTATCGGAAGGATCTCAGGTTTGGTATTATAGGCATTGAGATATCACATCTCATGCTATCAGAAGGGTCTCAGGATTGGAATGGGAAGGAGTCGGATATCACATCTCATGCTAAAGGGAGGGTCTCAGGTTTGGTATTAGAAGCATTGAGATATCACATCTCATGTTATAGGAAGAATCTCAGGTTTGGTATTAGAGGCATTGAGATATCACATCTCATGCTATCAGAAGGGTCTCAGGATTGGAATGGGAAGGAGTCGGATATCACATCTCATGCTAAAGGGAGGGTCTCAGGTTTGGTATTAGAAGCATTGAGATATCACATCTCATGTTATAGGAAGAATCTCAGGTTTGGTATTAGAGGCATTGAGATATCACATATCATGCTATAGGAAGGGTCTCAGGATTGGAATGGGAAGGAGTTGGATATCACATCTCATGCTTAAGGAAGGGTCTCAGTTTTGGTAGAAGCATTGACATATCACATCTCATGGTATAGGAAGGGTCTCAGGATTGGAATGGGAAGGAGTTGGATATCACATCTCATCCAATAGGAAGGATCTCAGGATTGGAATGGGAACGATTTGGATGTCACATCTCTTGCTATAGGAAGGGTCTCAGGTTGTTTATTAGAAACATTGAGATATCACATCTCATGCTATAGGAAGGGTTTCAGGATTGGAATGGGAAGGAGTTGGATATCCCTTCTCATGCTATAGGAAGGGTCTCAGGTTGGAATGGGAAGGAGTTGGATATCACATCTCATGTTATAGGAAGGGTCTCAGGATTGGAATGGGAAGGATTTGGATATCACATCTCTTGCTATAGGAAGGGTCTCAGGTTTTTTATTAGAAACATTGAGATATCACATCTCATGCTATAGGAAGGGTTTCAGGATTGGAATGGGAAGGATTTGGATATCACATCTCATGCTAAAGGAAGGGTGTCAGGTTTGAAAGGGGAAGGATTTGGATATCATATCTCATGCTAAAGGAAGGGACTCAAGTTTGATAGAAGCATTGAGATATCACATCTCATGCTATAGGAAGGGTCTCAGGATTGGAATGGGAAGGAGTTGGATATCACATCTCATGCCATAGGAAGGGTCTCAGGTTTGGTATTAGAAGCTTTGAGATATCACATCTCATGCTATAGGAAGGGTCTCAGGATTGGAATGGGAAGGAGTTGGATATCACATCTCATGCTAAAGGAAGGGGCTCAAGTTTGATAGAAGCATTGAGATATCACATCTCATGCTATAGGAAGGGTCTCAGGATTGGAATGGGAAGGAGTTGGATATCACATCTCATGCCATAGGAAGGGTCTCAGGTTTGGTATAAGCATTGAGATATCACATCTCTGCTATCGGAAGGGTCTCAGGATAGGAATGGGAAGGACTTAGATATCACATCTCATGATATAGGGAGGGTCTCAGTTTTCATATTAGAAGCATTGAGATATCACATTTCATGCTATCGGAAGGGTCTCAGGATTGGAATGGGAAGGAGTTGGATATCACATCTCAAGCTATCTCAGGATTGGAATGGGAAGGAGTTTGATATCACATCTCAAGCTATAGGAAGGGTCTCAGGTTTGGAAGGGGAAGGATTTGGATCTCACATCTCATGTTTTAGGACGGGTCTCAGGTTTGGTATTAGAAGCATTGAGATATCACATCTCATGGTATAGGAAGGGTCTCAGGATTGGAATGGGAAGGAGTTGGATATCACATCTCAAGCTATCACAGGATTGGAATGGGAAGGAGTTTGATAGCAAATCTCAAGCTATAGGAAGGGTCTCAGGTTTGGAAAGGGAAGGATTTGGATTTCACATCTCATGTTATAGGATGGTTCTCATGTTTGGTTTTAGAAGCATTGAGATATCACACCACATGCTATCTGAAGGGTCTCAGGTTTGGAAAGGGAAGGATTTGGATTTCACATATGTTATTGGATGGTTCTCAGGTTTGGTTTTAGAAGCATTAAGATATCACATCTCATGCTATAGGAAGGGTCTCAGGTTTGGAATGGGAAGGAGTTGGATACACATCTCATGTTATAGGAAGGATCTCAGGTTTGGTATTAGAAGCATTGTGATATCACATATCATGCTATAGGAAGGGTCTCAGGATTGGAAGGGGAAGGATTTGGATCTCACATCTCATGTTTTAGGACGGGTGTCAGGTTTGGTATTAGAAGCATTGAGATATCACATCTCATGGTATAGGAAGGGTCTCAGGATTGGAATGGGAAGGAGTTGGATATCACATCTCAAGCTATCTCAGGATTGGAATGGGAAGGAGTTTGATAGCACATCTCAAGCTATAGGAAGGGTCTCAGGTTTGGAAAGGGAAGGATTTGGATTTCACATCTCATGTTATAGGATGGTTCTCATGTTTGGTTTTAGAAGCATTCAGATATCACACCACATGCTATCTGAAGGGTCTCAGGTTTGGAAAGGGAAGGATTTGGATTTCACATATGTTATTGGATGGTTCTTAGGTTTGGTTTTAGAAGCATTAAGATATCACATCTCATGCTATAGGAAGGGTCTCAGGATTGGAATGGGACGGAGTTGGATATCACATCTCATTCTAAAGGAAAGATCTCAGGTTTGGAAGGGGAAGGATTTGGATCTCACATCTCATGTTTTAGGACGGGTGTCAGGTTTGGTATTAGAAGCATTGAGATATCACATCTCATGGTATAGGAAGGGTCTCAGGATTGGAATGGGAAGGAGTTGGATATCACATCTCAAGCTATCTCTGGATTGGAATGGGAAGAGGTTGGATATCACATCTCATGTTATAGGAAGGATCTCAGGTTTGGTATTAGAAGCATTGAGATATCACATCTCATGCTATAGGAAGGGTCTCAGGATTGGAATCGGAAGGAGTTGGATACCACTTCTCATGCTATCGGAAGGGTCTCAGGTTTGGTATAAGCATTGAGATATCCCATCTCATGCTATAGGAAGGGTCTCAGCATTGAAATCGGAAGGAGTTGTATTTGACATCTCATGCCATAGGAAGGGTCTCAGGTTTGGTATAAGCATTGAGATATCACATCTCTGCTATTGGAAGGGTCTCAGGATTGGAATGGGAAGGAGTTTGATATCACATCTCATGCTAAAGGGAGGGTCTCAGGTTTGGAAGGGGAAGGATTTGGATATCACATCTCATGTTATAGGAAGGATCTCAGGTTTGGTATTAGAAGCATTGAGATATCACATCTCATGCTATCGGAAGGATCTCAGGTTTGGTATTATAGGCATTGAGATATCACATCTCATGCTATCAGAAGGGTCTCAGGATTGGAATGGGAAGGAGTCGGATATCACATCTCATGCTAAAGGGAGGTTCTCAGGTTTGGTATTAGAAGCATTGAGATATCACATCTCATGTTATAGGAAGAATCTCAGGTTTGGTATTAGAGGCAATGAGATATCACATCTCATGCTATCAGAAGGGTCTCAGGATTGGAATGGGAAGGAGTCGGATATCACATCTCATGCTAAAGGGAGGGTCTCAGGTTTGGTATTAGAAGCATTGAGATATCACATCTCATGTTATAGGAAGAATCTCAGGTTTGGTATTAGAGGCATTGAGATATCACATCTCATGCTATAGGAAGGGTCTCAGGATTGGAATGGGAAGGAGTTGGATATCACACCTCATGCTTAAGGAAGGGTCTCAGTTTTGGTAGAAGCATTGAGATATCACATCTCATGGTATAGGAAGGGTCTCAGGATTGGAATGGGAAGGAGTTGGATGTCACATCTCTTGCTATAGGAAGGGTCTCAGGTTGTTTATTAGAAACATTGAGATATCACATCTCATGCTATAGGAAGGGTTTCAGGATTGGAATGGGAAGGAGTTGGATATCCCTTCTCATGCTATAGGAAGGGTCTCAGGTTGGAATGGGAAGGAGTTTGATATCACATCTCATGTTATAGGAAGGGTCTCAGGATTGGAATGGGAAGGATTTGGATATCACATCTCTTGCTATAGGAAGGGTCTCAGGTTTTTTATTAGAAACATTGAGATATCACATCTCATGCTATAGGAAGGGTTTCAGGATTGGAATGGGAAGGATTTGGATATCACATCTCATGCTAAAGGAAGGGTGTCAGGTTTGAAAGGGGAAGGAGTTGGATATCACATCTCATGCTAAAGGAAGGGACTCAAGTTTGATAGAAGCATTGAGATGAGATATCACATCTCATGCTATAGGAAGGGTCTCAGGATTGGAATGGGAAGGAGTTGGATATCACATCTAATGCCATAGGAAGGGTCTCAGGTTTGGTATAAGCATTGAGATATCACATCTCTGCTATCGGAAGGGTCTCAGGATAGGAATGGGAAGGACTTAGATATCACATCTCATGCTTTAGGGAGGGTCTCAGTTTTCATATTAGAAGCATTGAGATATCACATTTCATGCTATCGGAAGGGTCTCAGGATTGGAATGGGAAGGAGTTGGATATCACATCTCAAGCTATCTCAGGATTGGAATGGGAAGGAGTTTGATATCACATCTCAAGCTATAGGAAGGGTCTCAGGTTTGGAAGGGGAAGGATTTGGATCTCACATCTCATGTTTTAGGACGGGTCTCAGGTTTGGTATTAGAAGCATTGAGATATCACATCACATGGTATAGGAAGGGTCTCAGGTTTGGAAAGGGAAGGATTTGGATTTCACATCTCATGTTATAGGATGGTTCTCATGTTTGGTTTTAGAAGCATTGAGATTTCACACCACATGCTATCTGAAGGGTCTCAGGTTTGGAAAGGGGAGGATTTGGATTTCACATATGTTATTGGATGGTTCTCAGGTTTGGTTTTAGAAGCATTAAGATATCACATCTCATGCTATAGGAAGGGTCTCAGGTTTGGAATGGGAAGGAGTTGGATACACATCTCATGTTATAGGAAGGATCTCAGGTTTGGTATTAGAAGCATTGTGATATCACATATCATGCTATAGGAAGGGTCTCAGGATTGGAAGGGGAAGGATTTGGATCTCACATCTCATGTTTTAGGACGGGTGTCAGGTTTGGTATTAGAAGCATTGAGATATCACATCTCATGGTATAGGAAGGGTCTCAGGATTGGAATGGGAAGGAGTTGGATATCACATCTCAAGCTATCTCAGGATTGGAATGGGAAGGAGTTTGATATCACATCTCATGCTATCGGAAGGGTCTCAGGTTTGGAATGGGAAGGAGTTGGATATCACATCTCATGTTATAGGAAGGATCTCAGGTTTGGTATTAGAAGCATTGAGATATCACATCTCATGCTATAGGAAGGGTCTCAGGATTGGAATCGGAAGGAGTTGGATACCACTTCTTATGCTATAGGAAGGGTCTCAGGTTTGGTATAAGCATTGAGATATCCCATCTCATGCTATAGGAAGGGTCTCAGCATTGGAATCGGAAGGAGTTGGATATCACATCTCATGCCATAGGAAGGGTCTCAGGTTTGGTATAAGCATTGAGATATCACATCTCATGCTATAGGGAGGGTCTCAGTTTTGATATTAGAAGCATTGAGATATCACATTTCATGCTATCGAAAACGTCTCAGGATTGGAATGGGAAGGAGTTGGATATCACATCTCAAGCTATCTCAGGATTGAAATGGGAAGGAGTTTGATATCACATCTCAAGCTATAGGAAGGGTCTCAGGTTTTGAAGGGGAAGGATTTGGATCTCACATCTCATGTTTTAGGACGGGTCTCAGGTTTGGTATTAGAAGCATTGAGATATCACATCTAATGGTATAGGAAGGGTCTCAGGATTGGAATGGGAAGGAGTTGGATATCACATCTCAAGCTATCACAGGATTGGAATGGGAAGGAGTTTGATAGCACATCTCAAGTTATAGGAAGGGTCTCAGGTTTGGAAAGGGAAGGATTTGGATTTCACATCTCATGTTATAGGATGGTTCTCATGTTTGGTTTTAGAAGCATTGAGATATCACACCACATGCTATCTGAAGGGTCTCAGGTTTGGAAAGGGAAGGATTTGGATTTCACATATGTTATTGGATGGTTCTCAGGTTTGGTTTTAGAAGCATTAAGATATCACATCTCATGCTATAGGAAGGGTCTCAGGATTGGAATGGGACGGAGTTGGATATCACATCTCATGCTAAAGGAAAGATCTCAGGTTTGGAAGGGGAAGGATTTGGATCTCACATCTCATGTTTTAGGACGGGTGTCAGGTTTGGTATTAGAAGCATTGAGATATCACATCTCATGGTATAGGAAGGGTCTCAGGATTGGAATGGGAAGGAGTTGGATATCACATCTCAAGCTATCTCAGGATTGGAATGGGAAGGAGTTTGATATCACATCTCACGCTATCGGAAGGTTCTCAGGTTTGGAATGGGAAGGAGTTGGATATCACATCTCATGCTATCGGAAGGGTCTCAGGTTTGGTATTAGCATTGAGATATCCCATCTCATGCTATAGGAAGGGTCTCAGCAGTGGAATCGGAAGGAGTTGTATTTGACATCTCATGCCATAGGAAGGGTCTCAGGTTTGGTATAAGCATTGAGATATCACATCTCTGCTATCGGAAGGGTCTCAGGATTGGAATGGGAAGGAGTTGGATATCACATCTCATGCTAAAGGGAGGGTCTCAGGTTTGGAAGGGGAAGGATTTGGATATCACATCTCATGTTATAGGAAGGATCTCAGGTTTGGTATTAGAAGCATTGAGATATCACATCTCATGCTATCGGAAGGATCTCAGGTTTGGTATTATAGGCATTGAGATATCACATCTCATGCTATCAGAAGGGTCTCAGGATTGGAATGGGAAGGAGTCGGATATCACATCTCATGCTAAAGGGAGGGTCTCAGGTTTGGTATTAGAAGCATTGAGATATCACATCTCATGCTATAGGAAGAATCTCAGGTTTGGTATTAGAGGCATTGAGATATCACATCTCATGCTATCAGAAGGGTCTCAGGATTGGAATGGGAAGGAGTCGGATATCACATCTCATGCTAAAGGGAGGGTCTCAGGTTTGGTATTAGAAGCATTGAGATATCACATCTCATGTTATAGGAAGAATCTCAGGTTTGGTATTAGAGGCATTGAGATATCACATATCATGCTATAGGAAGGGTCTCAGGATTGGAATGGGAAGGAGTTGGATATCACATCTCATGCTTAAGGAAGGGTCTCAGTTTTGGTAGAAGCATTGAGATATCACATCTCATGGTATAGGAAGGGTCTCAGGATTGGAATGGGAAGGGGTTGGATATCACATCTCATCCAATAGGAAGGATCTCAGGATTGGAATGGGAAAGATTTGGATGTCACATCTCTTGCTATAGGAAGGGTCTAAGGTTGTTTATTAGAAACATTGAGATATCACATCTCATGCTATAGGAAGGGTTTCTGGATTGGAATGGGAAGGAGTTGGATATCCCTTCTCATGCTATAGGAAGGGTCTCAGGTTGGAATGGGAAGGAGTTGGATATCACATCTCATGTTATAGGAAGGGTCTCAGGATTGGAATGGGAAGGATTTGGATATCACATCTCTTGCTATAGGAAGGGTCTCAGGTTTTTTATTAGAAACATTGAGATATCACATCTCATGCTATAGGAAGGGTTTCAGGATTGGAATGGGAAGGGTTTGGATATCACATCTCATGCTAAAGGAAAGGTGTCAGGTTTGAAAGGGGAAGGATTTGGATATCATATCTCATGCTAAAGGAAGGGACTCAAGTTTGATAGAAGCATTGAGATATCACATCTCATGCTATAGGAAGGGTCTCAGGATTGGAATGGGAAGGAGTTGGATATCACATCTCATGCCATAGGAAGGGTCTCAGGTTTGGTATTAGAAGCTTTGAGATATCACATCTCATGCTATAGGAAGGGTCTCAGGATTGGAATGGGAAGGAGTTGGATATCACATCTCATGCTAAAGGAAGGGACTCAAGTTTGATAGAAGCATTGAGATATCACATCTCATGCTATAGGAAGGGTCTCAGGATTGGAATGGGAAGGAGTTGGATATCACATCTCATGCCATAGGAAGGGTCTCAGGTTTGGTATAAGCATTGAGATATCACATCTCTGCTATCGGAAGGGTCTCAGGATAGGAATGGGAAGGACTTAGATATCACATCTCATGCTAAAGGGAGGGTCTCAGGTTTGGTATTAGAAGCATTGAGATATCACATTTCATGCTATCGGAAGGGTCTCAGGATTGGAATGGGAAGGAGTTGGATATCACATCTCAAGCTATCTCAGGATTGGAATGGGAAGGAGTATGATATCACATCTCAAGCTATAGGAAGGGTCTCAGGTTTGGAAGGGGAAGGATTTGGATCTCACATCTCATGTTTTAGGACGGGTCTCAGGTTTGGTATTAGAAGCATTGAGATATCACATCTCATGGTATAGGAAGGGTCTCAGGATTGGAATGGGAAGGAGTTGGATATCACATCTCAAGCTATCACAGGATTGGAATGGGAAGGAGTTTGATAGCACATCTCAAGCTATAGGAAGGGTCTCAGGTTTGGAAAGGGAAGGATTTGGATTTCACATCTCATGTTATAGGATGGTTCTCATGTTTGGTTTTAGAAGCATTGAGATATCACACCACATGCTATCTGAAGGGTCTCAGGTTTGGAAAGGGAAGGATTTGGATTTCACATATGTTATTGGATGGTTCTCAGGTTTGGTTTTAGAAGTATTAAGATATCACATCTCATGCTATAGGAAGGGTCTCAGGTTTGGAATGGGAAGGAGTTGGATACACATCTCATGTTATAGGAAGGATCTCAGGTTTGGTATTAGAAGCATTGTGATATCACATATCATGCTATAGGAAGGGTCTCAGGATTGGAAGGGGAAGGATTTGGATCTCACATCTCATGTTTTAGGACGGGTGTCAGGTTTGGTATTAGAAGCATTGAGATATCACATCTCATGGTATAGGAAGGGTCTCAGGATTGGAATGGGAAGGAGTTGGATATCACATCTCAAGCTATCTCAGGATTGGAATGGGAAGGAGTTTGATAGCACATCTCAAGCTATAGGAAGGGTCTCAGGTTTGGAAAGGGAAGGATTTGGATTTCACATCTCATGTTATAGGATGGTTCTCATGTTTGCTTTTAGAAGCATTGAGATATCACACCACATGCTATCTGAAGGGTCTCAGGTTTGGAAAGGGAAGGATTTGGATTTCACATATGTTATTGGATGGTTCTTAGGTTTGGTTTTAGAAGCATTAAGATATCACATCTCATGCTATAGGAAGGGTCTCAGGATTGGAATGGGACGGAGTTGGATATCACATCTCATGCTAAAGGAAAGATCTCAGGTTTGGAAGGGGAAGGATTTGGATCTCACATCTCATGTTTTAGGACGGGTGTCAGGTTTGGTATTAGAAGCATTGAGATATCACATCTCATGGTATAGGAAGGGTCTCAGGATTGGAATGGGAAGGAGTTGGATATCACATCTCAAGCTATCTCAGGATTGGAATGGGAAGAGGTTGGATATCACATCTCATGTTATAGGAAGGATCTCAGGTTTGGTATTAGAAGCATTGAGATATCACATCTCATGCTATAGGAAGGGTCTCAGGATTGGAATCGGAAGGAGTTGGATACCACTTCTCATGCTATCGGAAGGGTCTCAGGTTTGGTATAAGCATTGAGATATCCCATCTCATGCTATAGGAAGGGTCTCAGCATTGGAATCGGAAGGAGTTGTATTTGACATCTCATGCCATAGGAAGGGTCTCAGGTTTGGTATAAGCATTGAGATATCACATCTCTGCTATTGGAAGGGTCTCAGGATTGGAATGGGAAGGAGTTTGATATCACATCTCATGCTAAAGGGAGGGTCTCAGGTTTGGAAGGGGAAGGATTTGGATATCACATCTCATGTTATAGGAAGGATCTCAGGTTTGGTATTAGAAGCATTGAGATATCACATCTCATGCTATCGGAAGGATCTCAGGTTTGGTATTATAGGCATTGAGATATCACATCTCATGCTATCAGAAGGGTCTCAGGATTGGAATGGGAAGGAGTCGGATATCACATCTCATGCTAAAGGGAGGGTCTCAGGTTTGGTATTAGAAGCATTGAGATATCACATCTCATGTTATAGGAAGAATCTCAGGTTTGGTATTAGAGGCAATGAGATATCACATCTCATGCTATCAGAAGGGTCTCAGGATTGGAATGGGAAGGAGTCGGATATCACATCTCATGCTAAAGGGAGGGTCTCAGGTTTGGTATTAGAAGCATTGAGATATCACATCTCATGTTATAGGAAGAATCTCAGGTTTGGTATTAGAGGCATTGAGATATCACATCTCATGCTATAGGAAGGGTCTCAGGATTGGAATGGGAAGGAGTTGGATATCACATCTCATGCTTAAGGAAGGGTCTCAGTTTTGGTAGAAGCATTGAGATATCACATCTCATGGTATAGGAAGGGTCTCAGGATTGGAATGGGAAGGAGTTGGATATCACATCTCATCCAATAGGAAGGATCTCAGGATTGGAATGGGAAAGATTTGGATGTCACATCTCTTGCTATAGGAAGGGTCTCAGGTTGTTTATTAGAAACATTGAGATATCACATCTCATGCTATAGGAAGGGTTTCAGGATTGGAATGGGAAGGAGTTGGATATCCCTTCTCATGCTATAGGAAGGGTCTCAGGTTGGAATGGGAAGGAGTTGGATATCACATCTCATGTTATAGGAAGGGTCTCAGGATTGGAATGGGAAGGATTTGGATATCACATCTCTTGCTATAGGAAGGGTCTCAGGTTTTTTTATTAGAAACATTGAGATATCACATCTCATGCTATAGGAAGGGTTTCAGGATTGGAATGGGAAGGATTTGGATATCACATCTCATGCTAAAGGAAGGGTGTCAGGTTTGAAAGGGGAAGGATTTGGATATCATATCTCATGCTAAAGGAAGGGACTCAAGTTTGATAGAAGCATTGAGATATCACATCTCATGCTATAGGAAGGGTCTCAGGATTGGAATGGGAAGGAGTTGGATATCACATCTCATGCCATAGGAAGGGTCTCAGGTTTGGTATTAGAAGCTTTGAGATATCACATCTCATGCTATAGGAAGGGTCTCATGATTGGAATGGGAAGGAGTTGGATATCACATCTCATGCTAAAGGAAGGGACTCAAGTTTGATAGAAGCATTGAGACATCACATCTCATGCTATAGGAAGGGTCTCAGGATTGGAATGGGAAGGAGTTGGATATCACATCTCATGCCATAGGAAGGGTCTCAGGTTTGGTATAAGCATTGAGATATCACATCTCTGCTATCGGAAGGGTCTCAGGATAGGAATGGGAAGGACTTAGATATCACATCTCATGCTTTAGGGAGGGTCTCAGTTTTCATATTAGAAGCATTGAGATATCACATTTCATGCTATCGGAAGGGTCTCAGGATTGGAATGGGAAGGAGTTTGATATCACATCTCAAGCTATAGGAAGGGTCTCAGGTTTGGAAGGGGAAGGATTTGGATCTCACATCTCATGTTTTAGGACGGGTCTCAGGTTTGGTATTAGAAGCATTGAGATATCACATCTCATGGTAGAGGAAGGGTCTCAGGTTTGGAAAGGGAAGGATTTGGATTTCACATCTCATGTTATAGGATGGTTCTCATGTTTGGTTTTAGAAGCATTGAGATATCACACCACATGCTATCTGAAGGGTCTCAGGTTTGGAAAGGGGAGGATTTGGATTTCACATATGTTATTGGATGGTTCTCAGGTTTGGTTTTAGAAGCATTAAGATATCACATCTCATGCTATAGGAAGGGTCTCAGGTTTGGAATGGGAAGGAGTTGGATACACATCTCATGTTATAGGAAGGATCTCAGGTTTGGTATTAGAAGCATTGTGATATCACATATCATGCTATAGGAAGGGTCTCAGGATTGGAAGGGGAAGGATTTGGATCTCACATCTCATGTTTTAGGACGGGTCTCAGGTTTGGTATTAGAAGCATTGAGATATCACATCTCAGGGTATAGGAAGGGTCTCAGGATTGGAATGGGAAGGAGTTGGATATCACATCTCAAGCTATCTCAGGATTGGAATGGGAAGGAGTTTGATAGCACATCTCAAGCTATAGGAAGGGTCTCAGGTTTGGAAAGGGAAGGATTTGGATTTCACATCTCATGTTATAGGATGGTTCTCATGTTTGCTTTTAGAAGCATTGAGATATCACACCACATGCTATCTGAAGGGTCTCAGGTTTGGAAAGGGAAGGATTTGGATTTCACATATGTTATTGGATGGTTCTTAGGTTTGGTTTTAGAAGCATTAAGATATCACATCTCATGCTATAGGAAGGGTCTCAGGATTGGAATGGGACGGAGTTGGATATCACATCTCATGCTAAAGGAAAGATCTCAGGTTTGGAAGGGGAAGGATTTGGATCTCACATCTCATGTTTTAGGACGGGTGTCAGGTTTGGTATTAGAAGCATTGAGATATCACATCTCATGGTATAGGAAGGGTCTCAGGATTGGAATGGGAAGGAGTTGGATATCACATCTCAAGCTATCTCAGGATTGGAATGGGAAGAGGTTGGATATCACATCTCATGTTATAGGAAGGATCTCAGGTTTGGTATTAGAAGCATTGAGATATCACATCTCATGCTATAGGAAGGGTCTCAGGATTGGAATCGGAAGGAGTTGGATACCACTTCTCATGCTATCGGAAGGGTCTCAGGTTTGGTATAAGCATTGAGATATCCCATCTCATGCTATAGGAAGGGTCTCAGCATTGGAATCGGAAGGAGTTGTATTTGACATCTCATGCCATAGGAAGGGTCTCAGGTTTGGTATAAGCATTGAGATATCACATCTCTGCTATTGGAAGGGTCTCAGGATTGGAATGGGAAGGAGTTTGATATCACATCTCATGCTAAAGGGAGGGTCTCAGGTTTGGAAGGGGAAGGATTTGGATATCACATCTCATGTTATAGGAAGGATCTCAGGTTTGGTATTAGAAGCATTGAGATATCACATCTCATGCTATCGGAAGGATCTCAGGTTTGGTATTATAGGCATTGAGATATCACATCTCATGCTATCAGAAGGGTCTCAGGATTGGAATGGGAAGGAGTCGGATATCACATCTCATGCTAAAGGGAGGGTCTCAGGTTTGGTATTAGAAGCATTGAGATATCACATCTCATGTTATAGGAAGAATCTCAGGTTTGGTATTAGAGGCAATGAGATATCACATCTCATGCTATCAGAAGGGTCTCAGGATTGGAATGGGAAGGAGTCGGATATCACATCTCATGCTAAAGGGAGGGTCTCAGGTTTGGTATTAGAAGCATTGAGATATCACATCTCATGTTATAGGAAGAATCTCAGGTTTGGTATTAGAGGCATTGAGATATCACATCTCATGCTATAGGAAGGGTCTCAGGATTGGAATGGGAAGGAGTTGGATATCACATCTCATGCTTAAGGAAGGGTCTCAGTTTTGGTAGAAGCATTGAGATATCACATCTCATGGTATAGGAAGGGTCTCAGGATTGGAATGGGAAGGAGTTGGATATCACATCTCATCCAATAGGAAGGATCTCAGGATTGGAATGGGAAAGATTTGGATGTCACATCTCTTGCTATAGGAAGGGTCTCAGGTTGTTTATTAGAAACATTGAGATATCACATCTCATGCTATAGGAAGGGTTTCAGGATTGGAATGGGAAGGAGTTGGATATCCCTTCTCATGCTATAGGAAGGGTCTCAGGTTGGAATGGGAAGGAGTTGGATATCACATCTCATGTTATAGGAAGGGTCTCAGGATTGGAATGGGAAGGATTTGGATATCACATCTCTTGCTATATGAAGGGTCTCAGGTTTTTTATTAGAAACATTGAGATATCACATCTCATGCTATAGGAAGGGTTTCAGGATTGGAGTGGGAAGGATTTGGATATCACATCTCATGCTAAAGGAAGGGTGTCAGGTTTGAAAGGGGAAGGATTTGGATATCATATCTCATGCTAAAGGAAGGGACTCAAGTTTGATAGAAGCATTGAGATATCACATCTCATGCTATAGGAAGGGTCTCAGGATTGGAATGGGAAGGAGTTGGATATCACATCTCATGCCATAGGAAGGGTCTCAGGTTTGGTATTAGAAGCTTTGAGATATCACATCTCATGCTATAGGAAGGGTCTCATGATTGGAATGGGAAGGAGTTGGATATCACATCTCATGCTAAAGGAAGGGACTCAAGTTTGATAGAAGCATTGAGACATCACATCTCATGCTATAGGAAGGGTCTCAGGATTGGAATGGGAAGGAGTTGGATATCACATCTCATGCCATAGGAAGGGTCTCAGGTTTGGTATAAGCATTGAGATATCACATCTCTGCTATCGGAAGGGTCTCAGGATAGGAATGGGAAGGACTTAGATATCACATCTCATGCTTTAGGGAGGGTCTCAGTTTTCATATTAGAAGCATTGAGATATCACATTTCATGCTATCGGAAGGGTCTCAGGATTGGAATGGGAAGGAGTTTGATATCACATCTCAAGCTATAGGAAGGGTCTCAGGTTTGGAAGGGGAAGGATTTGGATCTCACATCTCATGTTTTAGGACGGGTCTCAGGTTTGGTATTAGAAGCATTGAGATATCACATCTCATGGTATAGGAAGGGTCTCAGGTTTGGAAAGGGAAGGATTTGGATTTCACATCTCATGTTATAGGATGGTTCTCATGTTTGGTTTTAGAAGCATTGAGATATCACACCACATGCTATCTGAAGGGTCTCAGGTTTGGAAAGGGGAGGATTTGGATTTCACATATGTTATTGGTTGGTTCTCAGGTTTGGTTTTAGATGCATTAAGATATCACATCTCATGCTATATGAAGGGTCTCAGGTTTGGAATGGGAAGGAGTTGGATACACATCTCATGTTATAGGAAGGATCTCAGGTTTGGTATTAGAAGCATTGTTATATCACATATCATGCTATAGGAAGGGTCTCAGGATTGGAAGGGGAAGGATTTGGATCTCACATCTCATGTTTTAGGACGGGTGTCAGGTTTGGTATTAGAAGCATTGAGATATCACATCTCATGGTATAGGAAGGGTCTCAGGATTGGAATGGGAAGGAGTTGGATATCACATCTCAAGCTATCTCAGGATTGGAATGGGAAGGAGTTTGATATCACATCTCATGCTATCGGAAGGGTCTCAGGTTTGGAATGGGAAGGAGTTGGATATCACATCTCATGTTATAGGAAGGATCTCAGGTTTGGTATTAGAAGCATTGAGATATCACATCTCATGCTATAGGAAGGGTCTCAGCATTGGAATCGGAAGGAGTTGGATACCACTTCTCATGCTATAGGAAGGGTCTCAGGTTTGGTATAAGCATTGAGATATCCCATCTCATGCTATAGGAAGGGTCTCAGCATTGGAATCGGAAGGAGTTGTATTTGACATCTCATGCCATAGGAAGGGTCTCAGGTTTGGTATAAGCATTGAGATATCACATCTCTGCTATCGGAAGGGTCTCAGGATTGGAATGGGAAGGAGTTGGATATCACATCTCATGCTAAAGGGAGGGTCTCAGGTTTGGAAGGGGAAGGATTTGGATATCACATCTCATGTTATAGGAAGGATCTCAGGTTTGGTATTAGAAGCATTGAGATATCACATCTCATGCTATCGGAAGGATCTCAGGTTTGGTATTATAGGCATTGAGATATCACATCTCATGCTATCAGAAGGGTGTCAGGATTGGAATGGGAAGGAGTTGGATATCACATCTCATGCTAAAGGAAGGGACTCAAGTTTGATAGAAGCAATGAGATATCACATCTCATGCTATAGGAAGGGTCTCAGGATTGGAATGGGAAGGAGTTGGATATCACATCTCATGCCATAGGAAGGGTCTCAGGTTTGGTATAAGCATTGAGATATCACATCTCTGCTATCGGAAGGGTCTCAGGATAGGAATGGGAAGGACTTAGATATCACATCTCATGCTATAGGGAGGGTCTCAGTTTTGATATTAGAAGCATTGAGATATCACATCTCAAGCTATCTCAGGATTGGAATGGGAAGGAGTTTGATATCACATCTCAAGCTATAGGAGGGGTCTCAGGTTTGGAAGGGTAAGGATTTGGATCTCACATCTCATGTTTTAGGACGGGTCTCGGGTTTGGTATTAGAAGCATTGAGATATCACATCTCATGGTATAGGAAGGGTCTCAGGATTGGAATGGGAAGGAGTTGCATATCACATCTCAAGCTATCACAGGATTGGAATGGGAAGGAGTTTGATAGCTCATCTCAAGCTATAGGAAGGGTCTCAGGTTTGGAAAGGGAAGGATTTGGATTTCACATCTCATGTTATAGGATGGTTCTCATGTTTGGTTTTAGAAGCATTGAGATATCACACCACATGCTATCTGAAGGGTCTCAGGTTTGGAAAGGGAAGGATTTGGATTTCACATATGTTATTGGATGGTTCTCAGGTTTGGTTTTAGAAGCATTAAGATATCACATCTCATGCTATAGGAAGGGTCTCAGGTTTGGAATGGGAAGGAGTTGGATACACATCTCATGTTATAGGAAGGATCTCAGGTTTGGTATTAGAAGCATTGTGATATCACATATCATGCTATAGGAAGGGTCTCAGGATTGGAATGGGACGGAGTTGGATATCACATCTCATGCTAAAGGAAAGATCTCAGGTTTGGAAGGGGAAGGATTTGGATCTCACATCTCATGTTTTAGGACAGGTGTCAGGTTTGGTATTAGAATCATTGAGAAATCACATCTCATGGTATAGGAAGGGTCTCAGGATTGGAATGGGAAGGAGTTGGATATCACATCTCAAGCTATCTCAGGATTGGAATGGGAAGGAGTTTCATATCACATCTCATGCTATCGGAAGGGTCTCAGGTTTGGAATGGGAAGGAGTTGGATATCACATCTCATGTTATAGGAAGGATCTCAGGTTTGGTATTAGAAGCATTGAGATATCACATCTCATGCTATAGGAAGGGTCTCAGGATTGGAATCGGAAGGAGTTGGATACCACTTCTCATGCTATAGGAAGGGTCTCAGGTTTGGTATAAGCATTGAGATATCCCATCTCATGCTATAGGAAGGGTCTCAGGATTGGAATGGGAAGGAGTTAGATATCACATCTCATGCCATAGGAAGGGTCTCAGGTTTGGTACAAGCATTGAGATATCACATCTCATGCTATAGGGAGGGTCTCAGTTTTGATATTAGAAGCATTGAGATATCACATTTCATGCTATCGGAAGGGTCTCAGGATTGGAATGGGAAGGAGTTGGATATCACATCTCAAGCTATATCAGGTTTGGAATGGGAAGGAGTTTGATATCACATCTCAAGCTATAGGAAGGGTCTCAGGTTTGGAAGGGGAAGGATTTGGATCTCACATCTCATGTTTTAGAACGGGTCTCAGGTTTGGTATTAGAAGCATTGAGATATCACATCTCATGGTATAGGAAGGGTCTCAGGATTGGAATGGGAAGGAGTTGGATATCACATCTCAAGCTATCACAGGATTGGAATGGGAAGGAGTTTGATAGCACCTCTCAAGCTATAGGAAGGGTCTCAGGTTTGGAAAGGGAAGGATTTGGATTACACATCTCATGTTATAGGATGGTTCTCATGTTTGGTTTTAGAAGCATTAAGATATCACATCTCATGCTATAGGAAGGGTCTCAGGTTTGGAATGGGAAGGAGTTGGATACACATCTCATGTTATAGGAAGGATCTCAGGTTTGGTATTAGAAGCATTGTGATATCACATATCATGCTATAGGAAGGGTCTCAGGATTGGAATGGGACGGAGTTGGATATCACATCTCATGCTAAAGGAAAGATCTCAGGGTTGGAAGGGGAAGGATTTGGATCTCACATCTCATGTTTTAGGACGGGTGTCAGGTTTGGTATTAGAAGCATTGAGATATCACATCTCATGGTATAGGAAGGGTCTCAGGATTGGAATGGGAAGGAGTTGGATATCACATCTCAAGCTATCTCAGGATTGGAATGGGAAGGAGTTTGATATCACATCTCATGCTATCGGAAGGGTCTCAGGTTTGGAATGGGAAGGAGTTGGATATCACATCTCATGTTATAGGAAGGATCTCAGGTTTGGTATTAGAAGCATTGAGATATCCCATCTCATGCTATAGGAAGGGTCTCAGCATTGGAATCGGAAGGAGTTGTATTTGACATCTCATGCCATAGGAAGGGTCTCAGGTTTGGTATAAGCATTGAGATATCACATCTCTGCTATTGGAAGGGCCTCAGGATTGGTATTATAGGCATTGAGATATCACATCTCATGCTATCAGAAGGGTCTCAGGATTGGAATGGGAAGGAGTCGGATATCACATCTCATGCTAAAGGGAGGGTCTCAGGTTTGGTATTAGAAGCATTGAGATATCACATCTCATGTTATAGGAAGAATCTCAGGTTTGGTATTAGAGGCATTGAGATATCACATCTCATGCTATCAGAAGGGTCTCAGGATTGGAATGGGAAGGAGTCGGATATCACATCTCATGCTAAAGGGAGGGTCTCAGGTTTGGTATTAGAAGCATTGAGATATCACATCTCATGTTATAGGAAGAATCTCAGGTTTGGTATTAGAGGCATTGAGATATCACATCTCATGCTATCAGAAGGGTCTCAGGATTGGAATGGGAAGGAGTCGGATATCACATCTCATGCTAAAGGGAGGGTCTCCGGTTTGGTATTAGAAGCATTGAGATATCACATCTCATGTTATAGGAAGAATCTCAGGTTTGGTATTAGAGGCATTGAGATATCACATCTCATGCTATAGGAAGGGTCTCAGGATTGGAATGGGAAGGAGTTGGATATCACATCTCATGCTAAAGGAAGGGTCTCAGTTTTGGTAGAAGCATTGAGATATCACATCTCATGGTATACGAAGGGTGTCAGGATTATAATGGGAAGGAGTTGGATATCACATCTCATCCAATAGGAAGGATCTCAGGATTGGAATGGGAAGGATTTGGATGTCACATCTCTTGCTATAGGAAGGGTCTCAGGTTTTTTATTAGAAACATTGAGATATTACATCTCATGCTATAGGAAGGGTTTCAGGATTGGAATGGGAAGGATTTGGATATCACATCTCATGCTAAAGGAAGGGTGTCAGGTTTGAAAGGGGAAGGATTTGGATATCATATCTCATGCTAATGGAAGGGACTCAAGTTTGATAGAAGCATTGAGATATCACATCTCATGCTATAGGAAGGGTCTCAGGATTGGAATGGGAAGGAGTTGGATATCACATCTCATGCCATAGGAAGGGTCTCAGGTTTGGTATTAGAAGCTTTGAGATATCACATCTCATGCTATAGGAAGGGTCTCATGATTGGAATGGGAAGGAGTTGGATATCACATCTCAGGCTAAAGGAAGGGACTCAAGTTTGATAGAAGCATTGAGATATCACATCTCATGCTATAGGAAGGGTCTCAGGATTGGAATGGGAAGGAGTTGGATATCACATCTCATGCCATAGGAAGGGTCTCAAGTTTGGTATAAGCATTGAGATATCACATCTCTGCTATCGGAAGGGTCTCAGGATAGGAATGGGAAGGACTTAGATATCACATCTCATGCTATAGGGAGGGTCTCAGTTTTCATATTAGAAGCATTGAGATATCACATTTCATGCTATCGGAAGGGTCTCAGGATTGGAATGGGAAGGAGTTGGATATCACATCTCAAGCTATCTCAGGATTGGAATGGGAAGGAGTTTGATATCACATCTCAAGCTATAGGAAGGGTCTCAGGTTTGGTATTAGAAGCATTGAGATATCACATCTCATGTTATAGGAAGAATCTCAGGTTTGGTATTAGAGGCATTGAGATATCACATCTCATGCTATAGGAAGGGTCTCAGGATTGGAATGGGAAGGAGTTGGATATCACATCTCATGCTTAAGGAAGGGTCTCAGTTTTGGTAGAAGCATTGAGATATCACATCTCATGGTATAGGAAGGGTCTCAGGATTGGAATGGGAAGGAGTTGGATATCACATCTCATCCAATAGGAAGGATCTCAGGATTGGAATGGGAAAGATTTGGATGTCACATCTCTTGCTATAGGAAGGGTCTCAGGTTGTTTATTAGAAACATTGTAATATCACATCTCATGCTATAGGAAGGGTTTCAGGATTGGAATGGGAAGGAGTTGGATATCCCTTCTCATGCTATAGGAAGGGTCTCAGGTTGGAATGGGAAGGAGTTGGATATCACATCTCATGTTATAGGAAGGGTCTCAGGATTGTAATGGGAAGGATTTGGATATCACATCTCTTGCTATAGGAAGGGTCTCAGGTTTTTTTATTAGAAACATTGAGATATCACATCTCATGCTATAGGAAGGGTTTCAGGATTGGAATGGGAAGTATTTGGATATCACATCTCATGCTAAAGGAAGGGTGTCAGGTTTGAAAGGGGAAGGATTTGGATATCATATCTCATGCTAAAGGAAGGGACTCAAGTTTGATAGAAGCATTGAGATATCACATCTCATGCTATAGGAAGGGTCTCAGGATTGGAATGGGAAGGGGTTGGATATCACATCTCATGCCATAGGAAGGGTCTCAGGTTTGGTATTAGAAGCTTTGAGATATCACATCTCATGCTATAGGAAGGGTCTCATGATTGGAATGGGAAGGAGTTGGATATCACATCTCATGCTAAAGGAAGGGACCCAAGTTTGATAGAAGCATTGAGACATCACATCTCATGCTATAGGAAGGGTCTCAGGATTGGAATGGGAAGGAGTTGGATATCACATCTCATGCCATAGGAAGGGTCTCAGGTTTGGTATAAGCATTGAGATATCACATCTCTGCTATCGGAAGGGTCTCAGGATAGGAATGGGAAGGACTTAGATATCACATCTCATGCTTTAGGGAGGGTCTCAGTTTTCATATTAGAAGCATTGAGATATCACATTTCATGCTATCGGAAGGGTCTCAGGATTGGAATGGGAAGGAGTTTGATATCACATCTCAAGCTATAGGAAGGGTCTCAGGTTTGGAAGGGGAAGGATTTGGATCTCACATCTCATGTTTTAGGACGGCTCTCAGGTTTGGTATTAGAAGCATTGAGATATCACATCTCATGGTAGAGGAAGGGTCTCAGGTTTGGAAAGGGAAGGATTTGGATTTCACATCTCATGTTATAGGATGGTTCTCATGTTTGGTTTTAGAAGCATTGAGATATCACACCACATGCTATCTGAAGGGTCTCATGTTTGGAAAGGGGAGGATTTGGATTTCACATATGTTATTGGATGGTTCTCAGGTTTGGTTTTAGAAGCATTAAGATATCACATCTCATGCTATAGGAAGGGTCTCAGGTTTGGAATGGGAAGGAGTTGGATACACATCTCATGTTATAGGAAGGATCTCAGGTTTGGTATTAGAAGCATTGTGATATCACATATCATGCTATAGGAAGGGTCTCAGGATTGGAAGGGGAAGGATTTGGATCTCACATCTCATGTTTTAGGACGGGTGTCAGGTTTGGTATTAGAAGCATTGAGATATCACATCTCATGGTATAGGAAGGGTCTCAGGATTGGAATGGGAAGGAGTTGGATATCACATCTCAAGCTATCTCAGGATTGGAATGGGAAGGAGTTTGATAGCACATCTCAAGCTATAGGAAGGGTCTCAGGTTTGGAAAGGGAAGGATTTGGATTTCACATCTCATGTTATAGGATGGTTCTCATGTTTGCTTTTAGAAGCATTGAGATATCACACCACATGCTATCTGAAGGGTCTCAGGTTTGGAAAGGGAAGGATTTGGATTTCACATATGTTATTGGATGGTTCTTAGGTTTGGTTTTAGAAGCATTAAGATATCACATCTCATGCTATAGGAAGGGTCTCAGGATTGGAATGGGACGGAGTTGGATATCACATCTCATGCTAAAGGAAAGATCTCAGGTTTGGAAGGGGAAGGATTTGGATCTCACATCTCATGTTTTAGGACGGGTGTCAGGTTTGGTATTAGAAGCATTGAGATATCACATCTCATGGTATAGGAAGGGTCTCAGGATTGGAATGGGAAGGAGTTGGATATCACATCTCAAGCTATCTCAGGATTGGAATGGGAAGAGGTTGGATATCACATCTCATGTTATAGGAAGGATCTCAGGTTTGGTATTAGAAGCATTGAGATATCACATCTCATGCTATAGGAAGGGTCTCAGGATTGGAATCGGAAGGAGTTGGATACCACTTCTCATGCTATCGGAAGGGTCTCAGGTTTGGTATAAGCATTGAGATATCCCATCTAATGCTATAGGAAGGGTCTCAGCATTGGAATCGGAAGGAGTTGTATTTGACATCTCATGCCATAGGAAGGGTCTCAGGTTTGGTATAAGCATTGAGATATCACATCTCTGCTATTGGAAGGGTCTCAGGATTGGAATGGGAAGGAGTTTGATATCACATCTCATGCTAAAGGGAGGGTCTCAGGTTTGGAAGGGGAAGGATTTGGATATCACATCTCATGTTATAGGAAGGATCTCAGGTTTGGTATTAGAAGCATTGAGATATCACATCTCATGCTATCGGTAGGATCTCAGGTTTGGTATTATAGGCATTGAGATATCACATCTCATGCTATCAGAAGGGTCTCAGGATTGGAATGGGAAGGAGTCGGATATCACATCTCATGCTAAAGGGAGGGTCTCAGGTTTGGTATTAGAAGCATTGAGATATCACATCTCATGTTATAGGAAGAATCTCAGGTTTGGTATTAGAGGCAATGAGATATCACATCTCATGCTATCAGAAGGGTCTCAGGATTGGAATGGGAAGGAGTCGGATATCACATCTCATGCTAAAGGGAGGGTCTCAGGTTTGGTATTAGAAGCATTGAGATATCACATCTCATGTTATAGGAAGAATCTCAGGTTTGGTATTAGAGGCATTGAGATATCACATCTCATGCTATAGGAAGGGTCTCAGGATTGGAATGGGAAGGAGTTGGATATCACATCTCATGCTTAAGGAAGGGTCTCAGTTTTGGTAGAAGCATTGAGATATCACATCTCATGGTATAGGAAGGGTCTCAGGATTGGAATGGGAAGGAGTTGGATATCACATCTCATCCAATAGGAAGGATCTCAGGATTGGAATGGGAAAGATTTGGATGTCACATCTCTTGCTATAGGAAGGGTCTCAGGTTGTTTATTAGAAACATTGAGATATCACATCTCATGCTATACTAAGGGTTTCAGGATTGGAATGGGAAGGAGTTGGATATCCCTTCTCATGCTATAGGAAGGGTCTCAGGTTGGAATGGGAAGGAGTTGGATATCACATCTCATGTTATAGGAAGGGTCTCAGGATTGGAATGGGAAGGATTTGGATATCACATCTCTTGCTATAGGAAGGGTCTCAGGTTTTTTATTAGAAACATTGAGATATCACATCTCATGCTATAGGAAGGGTTTCAGGATTGGAATGGGAAGGATTTGGATATCACATCTCATGCTAAAGGAAGGGTGTCAGGTTTGAAAGGGGAAGGATTTGGATATCATATCTCATGCTAAAGGAAGGGACTCAAGTTTGATAGAAGCATTGAGATATCACATCTCATGCTATAGGAAGGGTCTCAGGATTGGAATGGGAAGGAGTTGGATATCACATCTCATGCCATAGGAAGGGTCTCAGGTTTGGTATTAGAAGCTTTGAGATATCACATCTCATGCTATAGGAAGGGTCTCATGATTGGAATGGGAAGGAGTTGGATATCACATCTCATGCTAAAGGAAGGGACTCAAGTTTGATAGAAGCATTGAGACATCACATCTCATGCTATAGGAAGGGTCTCAGGATTGGAATGGGAAGGAGTTGGATATCACATCTCATGCCATAGGAAGGGTCTCAGGTTTGGTATAAGCATTGAGATATCACATCTCTGCTATCGGAAGGGTCTCAGGATAGGAATGGGAAGGACTTAGATATCACATCTCATGCTTTAGGGAGGGTCTCAGTTTTCATATTAGAAGCATTGAGATATCACATTTCATGCTATCGGAAGGGTCTCAGGATTGGAATGGGAAGGAGTTTGATATCACATCTCAAGCTATAGGAAGGGTCTCAGGTTTGGAAGGGGAAGGATTTGGATCTCACATCTCATGTTTTAGGACGGGTCTCAGGTTTGGTATTAGAAGCATTGAGATATCACATCTCATGGTATAGGAAGGGTCTCAGGTTTGGAAAGGGAAGGATTTGGATTTCACATCTCATGTTATAGGATGGTTCTCATGTTTGGTTTTAGAAGCATTGAGATATCACACCACATGCTATCTGAAGGGTCTCGGGTTTGGAAAGGGGAGGATTTGGATTTCACATATGTTATTGGTTGGTTCTCAGGTTTGGTTTTAGAAGCATTAAGATATCACATCTCATGCTATATGAAGGGTCTCAGGTTTGGAATGGGAAGGAGTTGGATACACATCTCATGTTATAGGAAGGATCTCAGGTTTGGTATTAGAAGCATTGTTATATCACATATCATGCTATATGAAGGGTCTCAGGATTGGAAGGGGAAGGATTTGGATCTCACATCTCATGTTTTAGGACGGGTGTCAGGTTTGGTATTAGAAGCATTGAGATATCACATCTCATGGTATAGGAAGGGTCTCAGGATTGGAATGGGAAGGAGTTGGATATCACATCTCAAGCTATCTCAGGATTGGAATGGGAAGGAGTTTGATATCACATCTCATGCTATCGGAAGGGTCTCAGGTTTGGAATGGGAAGGAGTTGGATATCACATCTCATGTTATAGGAAGGATCTCAGGTTTGGTATTAGAAGCATTGAGATATCACATCTCATGCTATAAGAAGGGTCTCAGGATTGGAATCGGAAGGAGTTGGATACCACTTCTCATGCTATAGGAAGGGTCTCAGGTTTGGTATAAGCATTGAGATATCCCATCTCATGCTATAGGAAGGGTCTCAGCATTGGAATCGGAAGGAGTTGTATTTGACATCTCATGCCATAGGAAGGGTCTCAGGTTTGGTATAAGCATTGAGATATCACATCTCTGCTATCAGAAGGGTCTCAGGATTGGAATGGGAAGGAGTTGGATATCACATCTCATGCTAAAGGGAGGGTCTCAGGTTTGGAAGGGGAAGGATTTGGATATCACATCTCATGTTATAGGAAGGATCTCAGGTTTGGTATTAGAAGCATTGAGATATCACATCTCATGCTATCGGAAGGATCTCAGGTTTGGTATTATAGGCATTGAGATATCACATCTCATGCTATCAGAAGGGTCTCAGGATTGGAATGGGAAGGAGTTGGATATCACATCTCATGCTAAAGGAAGGGACTCAAGTTTGATAGAAGCAATGAGATATCACATCTCATGCTATAGGAAGGGTCTCAGGATTGGAATGGGAAGGAGTTGGATATCACATCTCATGCCATAGGAAGGGTCTCAGGTTTGGTATAAGCATTGAGATATCACATCTCTGCTATCGGAAGGGTCTCAGGATAGGAATGGGAAGGACTTAGATATCACATCTCATGCTATAGGGAGGGTCTCAGTTTTGATATTAGAAGCATTGAGATATCACATCTCAAGCTATCTCAGGATTGGAATGGGAAGGAGTTTGATATCACATCTCAAGCTATAGGAGGGGTCTCAGGTTTGGAAGGGTAAGGATTTGGATCTCACATCTCATGTTTTAGGACGGGTCTCGGGTTTGGTATTAGAAGCATTGAGATATCACATCTCATGGTATAGGAAGGGTCTCAGGATTGGAATGGGAAGGAGTTGCATATCACATCTCAAGCTATCACAGGATTGGAATGGGAAGGAGTTTGATAGCTCATCTCAAGCTATAGGAAGGGTCTCAGGTTTGGAAAGGGAAGGATTTGGATTTCACATCTCATGTTATAGGATGGTTCTCATGTTTGGTTTTAGAAGCATTGAGATATCACACCACATGCTATCTGAAGGGTCTCAGGTTTGGAAAGGGAAGGATTTGGATTTCACATATGTTATTGGATGGTTCTCAGGTTTGGTTTTAGAAGCATTAAGATATCACATCTCATGCTATAGGAAGGGTCTCAGGTTTGGAATGGGAAGGAGTTGGATACACATCTCATGTTATAGGAAGGATCTCAGGTTTGGTATTAGAAGCATTGTGATATCACATATCATGCTATAGGAAGGGTCTCAGGATTGGAATGGGACGGAGTTGGATATCACATCTCATGCTAAAGGAAAGATCTCAGGTTTGGAAGGGGAAGGATTTGGATCTCACATCTCATGTTTTAGGACAGGTGTCAGGTTTGGTATTAGAATCATTGAGAAATCACATCTCATGGTATAGGAAGGGTCTCAGGATTGGAATGGGAAGGAGTTGGATATCACATCTCAAGCTATCTCAGGATTGGAATGGGAAGGAGTTTCATATCACATCTCATGCTATCGGAAGGGTCTCAGGTTTGGAATGGGAAGGAGTTGGATATCACATCTCATGTTATAGGAAGGATCTCAGGTTTGGTATTAGAAGCATTGAGATATCACATCTCATGCTATAGGAAGGGTCTCAGGATTGGAATCGGAAGGAGTTGGATACCACTTCTCATGCTATAGGAAGGGTCTCAGGTTTGGTATAAGCATTGAGATATCCCATCTCATGCTATAGGAAGGGTCTCAGGATTGGAATGGGAAGGAGTTAGATATCACATCTCATGCCATAGGAAGGGTCTCAGGTTTGGTATAAGCATTGAGATATCACATCTCATGCTATAGGGAGGGTCTCAGTTTTGATATTAGAAGCATTGAGATATCACATTTCATGCTATCGGAAGGGTCTCAGTATTGGAATGGGAAGGAGTTGGATATCACATCTCAAGCTATATCAGGATTGGAATGGGAAGGAGTTTGATATCACATCTCAAGCTATAGGAAGGGTCTCAGGTTTGGAAGGGGAAGGATTTGGATCTCACATCTCATGTTTTAGAACGGGTCTCAGGTTTGGTATTAGAAGCATTGAGATATCACATCTCATGGTATAGGAAGGGTCTCAGGATTGGAATGGGAAGGAGCTGGATATCACATCTCAAGCTATCACAGGATTGGAATGGGAAGGAGTTTGATAGCACCTCTCAAGCTATAGGAAGGGTCTCAGGTTTGGAAAGGGAAGGATTTGGATTACACATCTCATGTTATAGGATGGTTCTCATGTTTGGTTTTAGAAGCATTAAGATATCACATCTCATGCTATAGGAAGGGTCTCAGGTTTGGAATGGGAAGGAGTTGGATACACATCTCATGTTATAGGAAGGATCTCAGGTTTGGTATTAGAAGCATTGTGATATCACATATCATGCTATAGGAAGGGTCTCAGGATTGGAATGGGACGGAGTTGGATATCACATCTCATGCTAAAGGAAAGATCTCAGGGTTGGAAGGGGAAGGATTTGGATCTCACATCTCATGTTTTAGGACGGGTGTCAGGTTTGGTATTAGAAGCATTGAGATATCACATCTCATGGTATAGGAAGGGTCTCAGGATTGGAATGGGAAGGAGTTGGATATCACATCTCAAGCTATCTCAGGATTGGAATGGGAATGAGTTTGATATCACATCTCATGCTATCGGAAGGGTCTCAGGTTTGGAATGGGAAGGAGTTGGATATCACATCTCATGTTATAGGAAGGATCTCAGGTTTGGTATTAGAAGCATTGAGATATCCCATCTCATGCTATAGGAAGGGTCTCAGCATTGGAATCGGAAGGAGTTGTATTTGACATCTCATGCCATAGGAAGGGTCTCAGGTTTGGTATAAGCATTGAGATATCACATCTCTGCTATTGGAAGGGCCTCAGGATTGGTATTATAGGCATTGAGATATCACATCTCATGCTATCAGAAGGGTCTCAGGATTGGAATGGGAAGGAGTCGGATATCACATCTCATGCTAAAGGGAGGGTCTCAGGTTTGGGATTAGAAGCATTGAGATATCACATCTCATGTTATAGGAAGAATCTCAGGTTTGGTATTAGAGGCATTGAGATATCACATCTCATGCTATCAGAAGGGTCTCAGGATTGGAATGGGAAGGAGTCGGATATCACATCTCATGCTAAAGGGAGGGTCTCAGGTTTGGTATTAGAAGCATTGAGATATCACATCTCATGTTATAGGAAGAATCTCAGGTTTGGTATTAGAGGCATTGAGATATCACATCTCATGCTATCAGAAGGGTCTCAGGATTGGAATGGGAAGGAGTCGGATATCACATCTCATGCTAAAGGGAGGCTCTCCGGTTTGGTATTAGAAGCATTGAGATATCACATCTCATGTTATAGGAAGAATCTCAGGTTTGGTATTAGAGGCATTGAGATATCACATCTCATGCTATAGGAAGGGTCTCAGGATTGGAATGGGAAGGAGTTGGATATCACATCTCATGCTAAAGGAAGGGTCTCAGTTTTGGTAGAAGCATTGAGATATCACATCTCATGGTATACGAAGGGTGTCAGGATTATAATGGGAAGGAGTTGGATATCACATCTCATCCAATAGGAAGGATCTCAGGATTGGAATGGGAAGGATTTGGATGTCACATCTCTTGCTATAGGAAGGGTCTCAGGTTTTTTATTAGAAACATTGAGATATCACATCTCATGCTATAGGAAGGGTTTCAGGATTGGAATGGGAAGGATTTGGATATCACATCTCATGCTAAAGGAAGGGTGTCAGGTTTGAAAGGGGAAGGATTTGGATATCATATCTCATGCTAATGGAAGGGACTCAAGTTTGATAGAAGCATTGAGATATCACATCTCATGCTATAGGAAGGGTCTCAGGATTGGAATGGGAAGGAGTTGGATATCACATCTCATGCCATAGGAAGGGTCTCAGGTTTGGTATTAGAAGCTTTGAGATATCACATCTCATGCTATAGGAAGGGTCTCATGATTGGAATGGGAAGGAGTTGGATATCACATCTCATGCTAAAGGAAGGGACTCAAGTTTGATAGAAGCATTGAGATATCACATCTCATGCTATAGGAAGGGTCTCAGGATTGGAATGGGAAGGAGTTGGATATCACATCTCATGCCATAGGAAGGGTCTCAAGTTTGGTATAAGCATTGAGATATCACATCTCTGCTATCGGAAGGGTCTCAGGATAGGAATGGGAAGGACTTAGATATCACATCTCATGCTATAGGGAGGGTCTCAGTTTTCATATTAGAAGCATTGAGATATCACATTTCATGCTATAGGAAGGGTCTCAGGATTGGAATGGGAAGGAGTTGGATATCACATCTCAAGCTATCTCAGGATTGGAATGGGAAGGAGTTTGATATCACATCTCAAGCTATAGGAAGGGTCTCAGGTTTGGAAGGGGAAGGATTTGGATCTCACATCTCATGTTTTAGGACGGGTCTCAGGTTTGGTATTAGAAGCATTGAGATATCACATCTCATGGTATAGGAAGGGTCTCAGGTTTGGAAAGGGAAGGATTTGGATTTCACATCTCATGTTATAGGATGGTTCTCATGTTTGGTTTTAGAAGCATTGAGATATCACACCACATGCTATCTGAAGGGTCTCAGGTTTGGAAAGGGGAGGATTTGGATTTCACATATGTTATTGGATGGTTCTCAGGTTTGGTTTTAGAAGCATTAAGATATCACATCTCATGCTATAGGAAGGGTCTCAGGTTTGGAATGGGAAGGAGTTGGATACACATCTCATGTTATAGGAAGGATCTCAGGTTTGGTATTAGAAGCATTGTGATATCACATATCATGCTATAGGAAGGGTCTCAGGATTGGAAGGGGAAGTATTTGGATCTCACATCTCATGTTTTAGGACGGGTGTCAGGTTTGGTATTAGAAGCATTGAGATATCACATCTCATGGTATAGGAAGGGTCTCAGGATTGGAATGGGAAGGAGTTGGATATCACATCTCAAGCTATCTCAAGATTGGAATGGGAAGGAGTTTGATATCACATCTCATGCTATCGGAAGGGTCTCAGGTTTGGAATGGGAAGGAGTTGGATATCACATCTCATGTTATAGGAAGGATCTCAGGTTTGGTATTAGAAGCATTGAGATATCACATCTCATGCTATAGGAAGGGTCTCAGGATTGGAATCGGAAGGAGTTGGATACCACTTCTCATGCTATAGGAAGGGTCTCAGGTTTGGTATAAGCATTGAGATATCCCATCTCATGCTATAGGAAGGGTCTCAGCATTGGAATCGGAAGGAGTTGTATTTGACATCTCATGCCATAGGAAGGGTCTCAGGTTTGGTATAAGCATTGAGATATCACATCTCTGCTATCGGAAGGGTCTCAGGATTGGAATGGGAAGGAGTTGGATATCACATCTCATGCTAAAGGGAGGGTCTCAGGTTTGGAAGGGGAAGGATTTGGATATCACATCTCATGTTATAGGAACGATCTCAGGTTTGGTATTAGAAGCATTGAGATATCACATCTCATGCTATCGGAAGGATCTCAGGTTTGGTATTATAGGCATTGAGATATCACATCTCATGCTATCAGAAGGGTCTCAGGATTGGAATGGGAAGGAGTTGGATATCACATATCATGCTAAAGGAAGGGACTCAAGTTTGATAGAAGCAATGAGATATCACATCTCATGCTATAGGAAGGGTCTCAGGATTGGAATGGGAAGGAGTTGGATATCACATCTCATGCCATAGGAAGGGTCTCAGGTTTGGTATAAGCATTGAGATATCACATCTCTGCTATAGGAAGGGTCTCAGGATAGGAATGGGAAGGACTTAGATATCACATCTCATGCTATAGGGAGGGTCTCAGTTTTGATATTAGAAGCATTGAGATATCACATCTCAAGCTATCTCAGGATTGGAATGGGAAGGAGTTTGATATCACATCTCAAGCTATAGGAAGGGTCTCAGGTTTGGAAGGGTAAGGATTTGGATTTCACATCTCATGTTATAGGATGGTTCTCATGTTTGGTTTTAGAAGCATTGAGATATCACACCACATGCTATCTGAAGGGTCTCAGGTTTGGAAAGGGAAGGATTTGGATTTCACATATGTTATTGGATGGTTCTCAGGTTTGGTTTTAGAAGCATTAAGATATCACATATCATGCTATAGGAAGGGTCTCAGGATTGGAAGGGGAAGGATTTGGATCTCACATCTCATGTTTTAGGACAGGTGTCAGGTTTGGTATTAGAAGCATTGAGAAATCACATCTCATGGTATAGGAAGGGTCTCAGGATTGGAATGGGAAGGAGTTGGATATCACATCTCAAGCTATCTCAGGATTGGAATGGGAAGGAGTTTGATATCACATCTCATGCTATCGGAAGGGTCTCAGGTTTGGAATGGGGAGGAGTTGGATATCACATCTCATGTTATAGGAAGGATCTCAGGTTTGGTATTAGAAGCATTGAGATATCACATCTCATGCTATAGGAAGGGTCTCAGGATTGGAATCGGAAGGAGTTGGATACCACTTCTCATGCTATAGGAAGGGTCTCAGGTTTGGTATAAGCATTGAGATATCCCATCTCATGCTATAGGAAGGGTCTCAGGATTGGAATGGGAAGGAGTTAGATATCACATCTCATGCCATAGGAAGGGTCTCAGGTTTGGTATAAGCATTGAGATATCACATCTCATGCTATAGGGAGGGTCTCAGTTTTGATATTAGAAGCATTGAGATATCACATTTCATGCTATCGGAAGGGTCTCAGGATTGGAATGGGAAGGAGTTGGATATCACATCTCAAGCTATCTCAGGATTGAAATGGGAAGGAGTTTGATATCACATCTCAAGCTATAGGAAGGGTCTCAGGTTTGGAAGGGGAAGGATTTGGATCTCACATCTCATGTTTTAGAACGGGTCTCAGGTTTGGTATTAGAAGCATTGAGATATCACATCTCATGGTATAGGAAGGGTCTCAGGATTGGAATGGGAAGGAGTTGGATATCACATCTCAAGCTATCACAGGATTGGAATGGGAAGGAGTTTGATAGCACATCTCAAGCTATAGGAAGGGTCTCAGGTTTGGAAAGGGAAGGATTTGGATTACACATCTCATGTTATAGGATGGTTCTCATGTTTGGTTTTAGAAGCATTAAGATATCACAACTCATGCTATAGGAAGGGTCTCAGGATTGGAATGGGACGGAGTTGGATATCACATCTCATGCTAAAGGAAAGATCTCAGGGTTGGAAGGGGAAGGATTTGGATCTCACATCTCATGTTTTAGGACGGGTGTCAGGTTTGGTATTAGAAGCATTGAGATATCACATCTCATGGTATAGGAAGGGGCTCAGGATTGGAATGGGAAGGAGTTGGATATCACATCTCAAGCTATCTCAGGATTGGAATGGGAAGGAGTTTGATATCACATCTCATGCTATCGGAAGGGTCTCAGGTTTGGAATGGGAAGGAGTTGGATATCACATCTCATGTTATAGGAAGGATCTCAGGTTTGGTATTAGAAGCATTGAGATATCCCATCTCATGCTATAGGAAGGGTCTCAGCATTGGAATCGGAAGGAGTTGTATTTGACATCTCATGCCATAGGAAGGGTCTCAGGTTTGGTATAAGCATTGAGATATCACATCTCTGCTATTGGAAGGGTCTCAGGATTGGTATTATAGGCATTGAGATATCACATCTCATGCTATCAGAAGGGTCTCAGGATTGGAATGGGAAGGAGTCGGATATCACATCTCATGCTAAAGGGAGGGTCTCAGGTTTGGTATTAGAAGCATTGAGATATCACATCTCATGTTATAGGAAGAATCTCAGGTTTGGTATTAGAGGCATTGAGATATCACATCTCATGCTATCAGAAGGGTCTCAGGATTGGAATGGGAAGGAGTCGGATATCACATCTCATGCTAAAGGGAGGGTCTCAGGTTTGGTGTTAGAAGCATTGAGATATCACATCTCATGTTATAGGAAGAATCTCAGGTTTGGTATTAGAGGCATTGAGATATCACATCTCATGCTATCAGAAGGGTCTCAGGATTGGAATGGGAAGGAGTCGGATATCACATCTCATGCTAAAGGGAGGGTCTCCGGTTTGGTATTAGAAGCATTGAGATATCACATCTCATGTTATAGGAAGAATCTCAGGTTTGGTATTAGAGGCATTGAGATATCACATCTCATGCTATAGGAAGGGTCTCAGGATTGGAATGGGAAGGAGTTGGATATCACATCTCATGCTAAAGGAAGGGTCTCAGTTTTGGTAGAAGCATTGAGATATCACATCTCATGGTATACGAAGGGTGTCAGGATTATAATGGGAAGGAGTTGGATATCACATCTCATCCAATAGGAAGGATCTCAGGATTGGAATGGGAAGGATTTGGATGTCACATCTCTTGCTATAGGAAGGGTCTCAGGTTTTTTATTAGAAACATTGAGATATCACATCTCATGCTATAGGAAGGGTTTCAGGATTGGAATGGGAAGGAGTTGGATATCCCTTCTCATGCTATAGGAAGGGTCTCAGGTTGGAATGGGAAGGAGTTGGATATCACATCTCATGTTATAGGAAGGGTCTCAGGATTGGAATGGGAAGGATTTGGATATCACATCTCTTGCTAAAGGAAGGGTCTCAGGTTTTTTATTAGAAACATTGAGATATCACATCTCATGCTATAGGAAGGGTCTCAGGTTTGGAAGGGGAAGGAATTGGATATCATATCTCATGTTATAGGACGGGTCCCAGGTTTGGTATTAGAAGCTTTGAGATGTCACATCTCATGCTATAGGAAGGGTCTCAGGATTGGAATGGGAAGGAGTTGGATATCACATCTCATGCCATAGGAAGGGTCTCAGGTTTGGTATAAGCATTGAGATATCACATCTCTTCTATCGGAAGGGTCTCAGGATAGGAATGGGAAGGACTTAGATATCACATCTCATGCTAAAGGGAGGGTCTCAGTTTTGATATTAGAAGCATTGAGATATCACATTTCATGCTATCGGAAGGGTCTCAGGATTGGAATGGGAAGGAGTTGGATATCACATCTCAAGCTATCTCAGGATTGGAATGGGAAGGAGTTTGATATCACATCTCAAGCTATAGGAAGGGTCTCAGGTTTGGAAGGGGAAGGATTTGGATCTCACATCTCATGTTTTAGGACGGGTCTCAGGTTTGGTATTAGAAGCATTGAGATATCACATCTCATGGTATAGGAAGGGTCTCAGGATTGGAATGGGAAGGAGTTGGATATCACATCTCAAGCTATCACAGGATTGGAATGGGAAGGAGTTTGATATCACATCTCAAGCTATAGGAAGGGTCTCAGGTTTGGAAAGGGAAGGATTTGGATTTCACATCTCATGTTATAGGTTGGTTCTCATGTTTGGTTTTAGAAGCATTGAGATATCACATCTCATGCTATCGGAAGGGTCTCAGGTTTGGAAAGGGAAGGATTTGGATTTCACATATGTTATTGGATGGTTCTCAGGTTTGGTTTTAGAAGCATTAAGTTATCACATCTCATGCTAAAGGAAGGATCTCAGGTTTGGAATGGGAAGGAGTTTGATATCACATCTCATGTTATAGGAAAGATCACAGGTTTGGTATTAGAAGCATTGAGACATCACATCTCATGTTATACGAAGGGTCTCAGGATTGGAATGGGAAGAAGTTGGATATCACATCTCATGCTATAGGAAGGGTCTCAGGTTTGGTATAAGCATTGAGATATCACATCTCATGCTATAGGAAGGGTCTCAGGATTGGAATGGGAAGGAGTTGTATGTGACATCTCATGCCATAGGAAGGTTCTCAGGTTTGGTATAAGCATTGAGATGTCATATCACATGCTATAGGAAGGGTCTCAGGATTGGAATGGGAAGGACTTGGATATCACATCTCATGCTATAGGCAGGGTCTCAGGTTTGGAAAGGGAAGGAGATGGATATCACATTTCATGTTAGAGGTAGGATCTCAGGTTTGGTATTAGAGGCATTGAGATATCACATCTCATGCTATCAGAAGGGTCTCAGGATTGGAATGTGAAGGAGTTGGATATCACATTTCATGCTAAAGGGAGGGTCTCAGGTTTGGAAGGGGAAGGATTTGGAAATCACATCTCATGTTATAGGAATGATCTCAGGTTTGGTATTAGAAGCATTGAGATATCACATCTCATGCTATCGGAAGGATCTCAGGTTTTGTATTAGAGGCATTGAGATATCACATCTCATGCTATCATAAGGTTCTCAGGATTGGAATGGGAAGGAGTTGGATATCACATCTCATGTTATAGGAAGGATCTCAGGTTTGGTATTAGAAGCATTGAGACATCACATCTCATGCTATAGGGAGGGTCTCAGGATTGGAATTGGAAGGAGTTGGATATCACATCTCATGCTATAGGAAGGGTCTCAGATATGGTATAAGCATTGAGATATCACATCTCATGCTATAGGAAGGGTCTCAGGATTGGAATGGGAAGGAGTTGTATATGACATCTCAGGCCATAGGAAGGGTCTCAGGTTTGGTATAAGCATTGAGATATCACATCTCTGCTATCGGAAGGGTCTCAGGATTGGAATGGGAAGGAGTTGGATATCCCATCTCATGTTATAGGAAGGGTCTCAGGTTTGGTATTAGAAGCATTGAGATATCACATCTCATGCTATAGGAAGGGTCTCAGGATTGGAATGGGGAGGACTTGGATGTCACATCTCATGCTATAGGGAGGGTCTCAAGTTTGATATAAGAAGCATTGAGATAACAAATCTCATGATATCGGAAGGGTCTCAGGATTGGAATGGGAAGGAGTTGGATATCACATCTCATGTTATAGGACGGGTCTCAGGTTTGGTATTAGAAACATTGAGATATCAAGTCTCATGGTATAGGAAGGGTCTCAGAATTGGAATGGGAAGGAGTTGGATATCACATCTCAAGCTATAGGAAGGGTCTCAGGATTGGAATGGGAAGGAGTTTGATATCACATCTCATGCCATAGTATGGGTCTCAGGTTTGGTAGAAGCATTTGGGATATCACATCTCATGCTATCGGAAGGGTCTCAGGATTGGAATAGGAAGGAGTTGGATATCACATCTCAAGCTATAGGAAGGGTCTCAGGTTTGGTATAAGCATTGAGATATCACATCTCATGCTATAGGAAGGGTCTCAGGATTGGAATGGGAAGGAGTTGGATATCACATCTCATGTTATGGGAAAGATCTCAGGTTTGGTATTAGAAGCATTGAGACATCACATCTAATGTTATAGGAAGGGTCTCAGGATTGGAATGGGAAGAAGTTGGATATCACATCTCATGCTATAGGAAGGGTCTCAGGTTTGGAAGGGGAAGGAGTTGGATATCCAATCTCATATTATAGGACTGGTCTCAGGTTTGGTATTAGAAGCATTGAGATATCACATCTCATGCTATAGGAAGGGTCTCAGGATTGGAACGGGGAGGACTTGGATGTCACATCTCATGCTATAGGGAGGGTCTCAAGTTTGATATTAGAAGCATTGAGATAACAAATCTCATGTTATCGGAAGGGTCTCAGTATTGGAATGGGAAGGAGTTGGATATCACATCTCATGATGAAGGAAGGGTCTGAGGTTTGGAAGGGGAAGGATTTGGATATCACATCTCATGTTATAGGACGGGTCTCAGGTTTGGTATTAGAAACATTGAGATATCAAGTCTCATTGCATAGGAAGGGTCTCAGAATTGGAATGGGAAGGAGTTGGATATCACATCTCAAGCTATAGGAAGGGTCTCAGGATTGGAATGGGAAGGAGTTTGATATCACATCTCATGCCATAGTATGGGTCTCAGGTTTGGTAGAAGCATTTGGGATATCACATCTCATGCTATCGGAAGGGTCTCAGGATTGGAATGGGAAGGAGTTGGATATCACATCTTAAGCTATAGGAAGGGTCTGAGGTTTGGTATAAGCATTGAGATATCACATCTCATGCTATAGGAAGGGTCTCAGGATTGGAATGGGAAGGAGTTGGGTATCACATCTCATGTTATAGGAAAGATCTCAGGTTTGGTATTAGAAGCATTGAGACATCACATCTCATGTTATAGGAAGGGTCTCAGGATTGGAATGGGAAGAAGTTGGATATCACATCTCATGCTATAGGAAGGGTCTCAGGTTTGGAAGGGGAAGGAGTTGGATATCCAATCTCATGTTATAGGACTGGTCTCAGGTTTGGTATTAGAAGCATTGAGACATCACATCTCATGTTATAGGAAGGTTCTCAGGTTTGGTATTAGAAGCATTGAGACATCACATCTCATGTTATAGGAAGGTTCTCAGGTTTGGAATGGGAAGGAGTTGGGTATCACATCTCATGTTATAGGAAAGATCTCAGGTTTGGTATTAGAAGCATTGAGACATCACATCTCATGTTATAGGAAGGTTCTCAGGTTTGGAATGGGGAGGAATTGGATATCACATCTCATGTCATAGGAAGGATCTCAGGTTTGGTATTAGAAGCATTGAGATATCACATCTCATGCTATAGGAATGGTCTCAGGATTGGAATGGGAAGGAGTTGGATATTACATTCTTGCTATAGGAAGGGTCTCATGTTTGGAATGGGAAGGAGTTGGATATCACATATGCTATAGGAAGGGTCCCAGGTTTGGAACGGGAAGGAGTTGGACATCACATCTCATGTTATAGGAAGGGTCTCAGGTTTGGTATAAGCATTGAGATATCACATCTCTGCTATCGGAAGTGTCTCAGGATTGGAATGGGAAGGAGTTGGATATCCCATCTCATGTTATAGGACGGGTCTCAGTCTCAGCATTGGAATCGGAAGGAGTTGTATTTGACATCTCATGCCATAGGAAGGGTCTCAGGTTTGGTATTATAGGCATTGAGATATCACATCTCATGCTATCAGAAGGGTCTCAGGATTGGAATGGGAAGGAGTCGGATATCACATCTCATGCTAAAGGGAGGGTCTCAGGTTTGGTATTATAGGCATTGAGATATCACATCTCATGCTATCAGAAGGGTCTCAGGATTGGAATGGGAAGGAGTCGGATATCACATCTCATGCTAAAGGGAGGGTCTCAGGTTTGGTATTAGAAGCATTGAGATATCACATCTCATGTTATAGGAAGAATCTCAGGTTTGGTATTAGAGGCATTGAGATATCACATCTCATGCTATCAGAAGGGTCTCAGGATTGGAATGGGAAGGAGTCGGATATCACATCTCATGCTAAAGGGAAGGTCTCAGGTTTGGTATTAGAAGCATTGAGATATCACATCTCATGTTATAGGAAGAATCTCAGGTTTGGTATTAGAGGCATTGAGATATCACATCTCATGCTATCAGAAGGGTCTCAGGATTGGAATGGGAAGGAGTCGGATATCACATCTCATGCTAAAGGGAGGGTCTCAGGTTTGGTATTAGAAGCATTGAGATATCACATCTCATGTTATAGGAAGAATCTCAGGTTTGGTATTAGAGGCATTGAGATATCACATCTCATGCTATAGGAAGGGTCTCAGGATTGGAATGGGAAGGAGTTGGATATCACATCTCATGCTAAAGGAAGGGTCTCAGTTTTGGTAGAAGCATTGAGATATCACATCTCATGGTATAGGAAGGGTCTCAGGATTGGAATGGGAAGGAGTTGGATATCACATCTCATCCAATAGGAAGGATCTCAGGATTGGAATGGGAAAGATTTGGATGTCACATCTCTTGCTATAGGAAGGGTCTCAGGTTTTTTATTAGAAACATTGAGATATCACATCTCATGCTATAGGAAGGGTTTTAGGATTGGAATGGGAAGGAGTTGGATATCCCTTTTCATGCTATAGGAAGGGTCTCAGGTTGGAATGGGAAGGAGTTGGATATCACATCTCATGTTATAGGAAGGGTCTCAGGATTGGAATGGGAAGGATTTGGATATCACATCTCTTGCTATAGGAAGGGTCTCAGGTTTTTTATTAGAAACATTGAGATATCACATCTCATGCTATAGGAATGGTTTCAGGATTGGAATGGGAAGGATTTGGATATCACATCTCATGCTAAAGCAAGGGTCTCAGGTTTGGAATGGGAAGGAGTCGGATATCACATCTCATGCTAAAGGGAGGGTCTCAGGTTTGGTATTAGAAGCATTGAGATATCACATCTCATGTTATAGGAAGAATCTCAGGTTTGGTATTAGAGGCATTGAGATATCACATCTCATGCTATCAGAAGGGTCTCAGGATTGGAATGGGAAGGAGTCGGATATCACATCTCATGCTAAAGGGAGGGTCTCAGGTTTGGTATTAGAAGCATTGAGATATCACATCTCATGTTATAGGAAGAATCTCAGGTTTGGTATTAGAGGCATTGAGATATCACATCTCATGCTATAGGAAGGGTCTCAGGATTGGAATGGGAAGGAGTTGGATATCACATCTCATGCTAAAGGAAGGGTCTCAGTTTTGGTAGAAGCATTGAGATATCAGATCTCATGGTATAGGAAGGGTCTCAGGATTGGAATGGGAAGGAGTTGGATATCACATCTCATCCAATAGGAAGGATCTCAGGATTGGAATGGGAAAGATTTGGATGTCACATCTCTTGCTATAGGAAGGGTCTCAGGTTTTTTATTAGAAACATTGAGATATCACATCTCATGCTATAGGAAGGGTTTTAGGATTGGAATGGGAAGGAGTTGGATATCCCTTTTCATGCTATAGGAAGGGTCTCAGGTTGGAATGGGAAGGAGTTGGATATCACATCTCATGTTATAGGAAGGGTCTCAGGATTGGAATGGGAAGGATTTGGATATCACATCTCTTGCTATAGGAAGGGTCTCAGGTTTTTTATTAGAAACATTGAGATATCACATCTCATGCTATAGGAATGGTTTCAGGATTGGAATGGGAAGGATTTGGATATCACATCTCATGCTAAAGCAAGGGTCTCAGGTTTGGAAGGGGAAGGATTTGGATATCATATCTCATGTTATAGGACGGGTCCCAGGTTTGGTATTAGAAGCTTTGAGATATCACATCTCATGCTATAGGAAGGGTCTCAGGATTGGAATGGGAAGGAGTTGGATATCACATCTCATGCTAAAGGAAGGGACTCAAGTTTGATAGAAGCAATGAGATATCACATCTCATGCTATAGGAAGGGTCTCAGGTTTGGTATAAGCATTGAGATATCACATATCTGCTATCGGAAGGGTCTCAGGATTGGAATGGGAAGGAGTTGGATATCACATCTCATGCCATAGGAAGGGTCTCAGGTTTGGTATAAGCATTGAGATATCACATCTCTGCTATCGGAAGGGTCTCAGGATAGGAATGGGAAGGACTTAGATATCACATCTCATGCTATAGGGAGGGTCTCAGTTTTGATATTAGAAGCATTGAGATATCACATTTCATGCTATCGGAAGGGTCTCAGGATTGGAATGGGAAGGAGTTGGATACCACTTCTCATGCTATAGGAAGGGTCTCAGGTTTGGTATAAGCATTGAGATATCCCATCTCATGCTATAGGAAGGGTCTCAGCATTGGAATCGGAAGGAGTTGTATTTGACATCTCATGCCATAGGAAGGGTCTCAGGTTTGGTATAAGCATTGAGATATCACATCTCTGCTATCGGAAGGGTCTCAGGATTGGAATGGGAAGGAGTTGGATATCACATCTCATGCTAAAGGGAGGGTCTCAGGTTTGGAAGGGGAAGGATTTGGATATCACATCTCATGTTATAGGAACGATCTCAGGTTTGGTATTAGAAGCATTGAGATATCACATCTCATGCTATCGGAAGGATCTCAGGTTTGGTATTATAGGCATTGAGATATCACATCTCATGCTATCAGAAGGGTCTCAGGATTGGAATGGGAAGGAGTTGGATATCACATATCATGCTAAAGGAAGGGACTCAAGTTTGATAGAAGCAATGAGATATCACATCTCATGCTATAGGAAGGGTCTCAGGATTGGAATGGGAAGGAGTTGGATATCACATCTCATGCCATAGGAAGGGTCTCAGGTTTGGTATAAGCATTGAGATATCACATCTCTGCTATAGGAAGGGTCTCAGGATAGGAATGGGAAGGACTTAGATATCACATCTCATGCTATAGGGAGGGTCTCAGTTTTGATATTAGAAGCATTGAGATATCACATCTCAAGCTATCTCAGGATTGGAATGGGAAGGAGTTTGATATCACATCTCAAGCTATAGGAAGGGTCTCAGGTTTGGAAGGGTAAGGATTTGGATTTCACATCTCATGTTATAGGATGGTTCTCATGTTTGGTTTTAGAAGCATTGAGATATCACACCACATGCTATCTGAAGGGTCTCAGGTTTGGAAAGGGAAGGATTTGGATTTCACATATGTTATTGGATGGTTCTCAGGTTTGGTTTTAGAAGCATTAAGATATCACATATCATGCTATAGGAAGGGTCTCAGGATTGGAAGGGGAAGGATTTGGATCTCACATCTCATGTTTTAGGACAGGTGTCAGGTTTGGTATTAGAAGCATTGAGAAATCACATCTCATGGTATAGGAAGGGTCTCAGGATTGGAATGGGAAGGAGTTGGATATCACATCTCAAGCTATCTCAGGATTGGAATGGGAAGGAGTTTGATATCACATCTCATGCTATCGGAAGGGTCTCAGGTTTGGAATGGGGAGGAGTTGGATATCACATCTCATGTTATAGGAAGGATCTCAGGTTTGGTATTAGAAGCATTGAGATATCACATCTCATGCTATAGGAAGGGTCTCAGGATTGGAATCGGAAGGAGTTGGATACCACTTCTCATGCTATAGGAAGGGTCTCAGGTTTGGTATAAGCATTGAGATATCCCATCTCATGCTATAGGAAGGGTCTCAGGATTGGAATGGGAAGGAGTTAGATATCACATCTCATGCCATAGGAAGGGTCTCAGGTTTGGTATAAGCATTGAGATATCACATCTCATGCTATAGGGAGGGTCTCAGTTTTGATATTAGAAGCATTGAGATATCACATTTCATGCTATCGGAAGGGTCTCAGGATTGGAATGGGAAGGAGTTGGATATCACATCTCAAGCTATCTCAGGATTGGAATGGGAAGGAGTTTGATATCACATCTCAAGCTATAGGAAGGGTCTCAGGTTTGGAAGGGGAAGGATTTGGATCTCACATCTCATGTTTTAGAACGGGTCTCAGGTTTGGTATTAGAAGCATTGAGATATCACATCTCATGGTATAGGAAGGGTCTCAGGATTGGAATGGGAAGGAGTTGGATATCACATCTCAAGCTATCACAGGATTGGAATGGGAAGGAGTTTGATAGCACATCTCAAGCTATAGGAAGGGTCTCAGGTTTGGAAAGGGAAGGATTTGGATTACACATCTCATGTTATAGGATGGTTCTCATGTTTGGTTTTAGAAGCATTAAGATATCACAACTCATGCTATAGGAAGGGTCTCAGGATTGGAATGGGACGGAGTTGGATATCACATCTCATGCTAAAGGAAAGATCTCAGGGTTGGAAGGGGAAGGATTTGGATCTCACATCTCATGTTTTAGGACGGGTGTCAGGTTTGGTATTAGAAGCATTGAGATATCACATCTCATGGTATAGGAAGGGGCTCAGGATTGGAATGGGAAGGAGTTGGATATCACATCTCAAGCTATCTCAGGATTGGAATGGGAAGGAGTTTGATATCACATCTCATGCTATCGGAAGGGTCTCAGGTTTGGAATGGGAAGGAGTTGGATATCACATCTCATGTTATAGGAAGGATCTCAGGTTTGGTATTAGAAGCATTGAGATATCCCATCTCATGCTATAGGAAGGGTCTCAGCATTGGAATCGGAAGGAGTTGTATTTGACATCTCATGCCATAGGAAGGGTCTCAGGTTTGGTATAAGCATTGAGATATCACATCTCTGCTATTGGAAGGGTCTCAGGATTGGTATTATAGGCATTGAGATATCACATCTCATGCTATCAGAAGGGTCTCAGGATTGGAATGGGAAGGAGTCGGATATCACATCTCATGCTAAAGGGAGGGTCTCAGGTTTGGTATTAGAAGCATTGAGATATCACATCTCATGTTATAGGAAGAATCTCAGGTTTGGTATTAGAGGCATTGAGATATCACATCTCATGCTATCAGAAGGGTCTCAGGATTGGAATGGGAAGGAGTCGGATATCACATCTCATGCTAAAGGGAGGGTCTCAGGTTTGGTGTTAGAAGCATTGAGATATCACATCTCATGTTATAGGAAGAATCTCAGGTTTGGTATTAGAGGCATTGAGATATCACATCTCATGCTATCAGAAGGGTCTCAGGATTGGAATGGGAAGGAGTCGGATATCACATCTCATGCTAAAGGGAGGGTCTCCGGTTTGGTATTAGAAGCATTGAGATATCACATCTCATGTTATAGGAAGAATCTCAGGTTTGGTATTAGAGGCATTGAGATATCACATCTCATGCTATAGGAAGGGTCTCAGGATTGGAATGGGAAGGAGTTGGATATCACATCTCATGCTAAAGGAAGGGTCTCAGTTTTGGTAGAAGCATTGAGATATCACATCTCATGGTATACGAAGGGTGTCAGGATTATAATGGGAAGGAGTTGGATATCACATCTCATCCAATAGGAAGGATCTCAGGATTGGAATGGGAAGGATTTGGATGTCACATCTCTTGCTATAGGAAGGGTCTCAGGTTTTTTATTAGAAACATTGAGATATCACATCTCATGCTATAGGAAGGGTTTCAGGATTGGAATGGGAAGGAGTTGGATATCCCTTCTCATGCTATAGGAAGGGTCTCAGGTTGGAATGGGAAGGAGTTGGATATCACATCTCATGTTATAGGAAGGGTCTCAGGATTGGAATGGGAAGGATTTGGATATCACATCTCTTGCTAAAGGAAGGGTCTCAGGTTTTTTATTAGAAACATTGAGATATCACATCTCATGCTATAGGAAGGGTCTCAGGTTTGGAAGGGGAAGGAATTGGATATCATATCTCATGTTATAGGACGGGTCCCAGGTTTGGTATTAGAAGCTTTGAGATGTCACATCTCATGCTATAGGAAGGGTCTCAGGATTGGAATGGGAAGGAGTTGGATATCACATCTCATGCCATAGGAAGGGTCTCAGGTTTGGTATAAGCATTGAGATATCACATCTCTTCTATCGGAAGGGTCTCAGGATAGGAATGGGAAGGACTTAGATATCACATCTCATGCTAAAGGGAGGGTCTCAGTTTTGATATTAGAAGCATTGAGATATCACATTTCATGCTATCGGAAGGGTCTCAGGATTGGAATGGGAAGGAGTTGGATATCACATCTCAAGCTATCTCAGGATTGGAATGGGAAGGAGTTTGATATCACATCTCAAGCTATAGGAAGGGTCTCAGGTTTGGAAGGGGAAGGATTTGGATCTCACATCTCATGTTTTAGGACGGGTCTCAGGTTTGGTATTAGAAGCATTGAGATATCACATCTCATGGTATAGGAAGGGTCTCAGGATTGGAATGGGAAGGAGTTGGATATCACATCTCAAGCTATCACAGGATTGGAATGGGAAGGAGTTTGATATCACATCTCAAGCTATAGGAAGGGTCTCAGGTTTGGAAAGGGAAGGATTTGGATTTCACATCTCATGTTATAGGTTGGTTCTCATGTTTGGTTTTAGAAGCATTGAGATATCACATCTCATGCTATCGGAAGGGTCTCAGGTTTGGAAAGGGAAGGATTTGGATTTCACATATGTTATTGGATGGTTCTCAGGTTTGGTTTTAGAAGCATTAAGTTATCACATCTCATGCTAAAGGAAGGATCTCAGGTTTGGAATGGGAAGGAGTTTGATATCACATCTCATGTTATAGGAAAGATCTCAGGTTTGGTATTAGAAGCATTGAGACATCACATCTCATGTTATACGAAGGGTCTCAGGATTGGAATGGGAAGAAGTTGGATATCACATCTCATGCTATAGGAAGGGTCTCAGGTTTGGTATAAGCATTGAGATATCACATCTCATGCTATAGGAAGGGTCTCAGGATTGGAATGGGAAGGAGTTGTATGTGACATCTCATGCCATAGGAAGGTTCTCAGGTTTGGTATAAGCATTGAGATGTCATATCACATGCTATAGGAAGGGTCTCAGGATTGGAATGGGAAGGACTTGGATATCACATCTCATGCTATAGGCAGGGTCTCAGGTTTGGAAAGGGAAGGAGATGGATATCACATTTCATGTTAGAGATAGGATCTCAGGTTTGGTATTAGAGGCATTGAGATATCACATCTCATGCTATCAGAAGGGTCTCAGGATTGGAATGTGAAGGAGTTGGATATCACATTTCATGCTAAAGGGAGGGTCTCAGGTTTGGAAGGGGAAGGATTTGGAAATCACATCTCATGTTATAGGAATGATCTCAGGTTTGGTATTAGAAGCATTGAGATATCACATCTCATGCTATCGGAAGGATCTCAGGTTTTGTATTAGAGGCATTGAGATATCACATCTCATGCTATCATAAGGTTCTCAGGATTGGAATGGGAAGGAGTTGGATATCACATCTCATGTTATAGGAAGGATCTCAGGTTTGGTATTAGAAGCATTGAGACATCACATCTCATGCTATAGGGAGGGTCTCAGGATTGGAATTGGAAGGAGTTGGATATCACATCTCATGCTATAGGAAGGGTCTCAGATATGGTATAAGCATTGAGATATCACATCTCATGCTATAGGAAGGGTCTCAGGATTGGAATGGGAAGGAGTTGTATATGACATCTCAGGCCATAGGAAGGGTCTCAGGTTTGGTATAAGCATTGAGATATCACATCTCTGCTATCGGAAGGGTCTCAGGATTGGAATGGGAAGGAGTTGGATATCCCATCTCATGTTATAGGAAGGGTCTCAGGTTTGGTATTAGAAGCATTGAGATATCACATCTCATGCTATAGGAAGGGTCTCAGGATTGGAATGGGGAGGACTTGGATGTCACATCTCATGCTATAGGGAGGGTCTCAAGTTTGATATAAGAAGCATTGAGATAACAAATCTCATGATATCGGAAGGGTCTCAGGATTGGAATGGGAAGGAGTTGGATATCACATCTCATGTTATAGGACGGGTCTCAGGTTTGGTATTAGAAACATTGAGATATCAAGTCTCATGGTATAGGAAGGGTCTCAGAATTGGAATGGGAAGGAGTTGGATATCACATCTCAAGCTATAGGAAGGGTCTCAGGATTGGAATGGGAAGGAGTTTTATATCACATCTCATGCCATAGTATGGGTCTCAGGTTTGGTAGAAGCATTTGGGATATCACATCTCATGCTATCGGAAGGGTCTCAGGATTGGAATAGGAAGGAGTTGGATATCACATCTCAAGCTATAGGAAGGGTCTCAGGTTTGGTATAAGCATTGAGATATCACATCTCATGCTATAGGAAGGGTCTCAGGATTGGAATGGGAAGGAGTTGGATATCACATCTCATGTTATGGGAAAGATCTCAGGTTTGGTATTAGAAGCATTGAGACATCACATCTAATGTTATAGGAAGGGTCTCAGGATTGGAATGGGAAGAAGTTGGATATCACATCTCATGCTATAGGAAGGGTCTCAGGTTTGGAAGGGGAAGGAGTTGGATATCCAATCTCATATTATAGGACTGGTCTCAGGTTTGGTATTAGAAGCATTGAGATATCACATCTCATGCTATAGGAAGGGTCTCAGGATTGGAACGGGGAGGACTTGGATGTCACATCTCATGCTATAGGGAGGGTCTCAAGTTTGATATTAGAAGCATTGAGATAACAAATCTCATGTTATCGGAAGGGTCTCAGGATTGGAATGGGAAGGAGTTGGATATCACATCTCATGATGAAGGAAGGGTCTGAGGTTTGGAAGGGGAAGGATTTGGATATCACATCTCATGTTATAGGACGGGTCTCAGGTTTGGTATTAGAAACATTGAGATATCAAGTCTCATTGCATAGGAAGGGTCTCAGAATTGGAATGGGAAGGAGTTGGATATCACATCTCAAGCTATAGGAAGGGTCTCAGGATTGGAATGGGAAGGAGTTTGATATCACATCTCATGCCATAGTATGGGTCTCAGGTTTGGTAGAAGCATTTGGGATATCACATCTCATGCTATCGGAAGGGTCTCAGGATTGGAATGGGAAGGAGTTGGATATCACATCTTAAGCTATAGGAAGGGTCTGAGGTTTGGTATAAGCATTGAGATATCACATCTCATGCTATAGGAAGGGTCTCAGGATTGGAATGGGAAGGAGTTGGGTATCACATCTCATGTTATAGGAAAGATCTCAGGTTTGGTATTAGAAGCATTGAGACATCACATCTCATGTTATAGGAAGGGTCTCAGGATTGGAATGGGAAGAAGTTGGATATCACATCTCATGCTATAGGAAGGGTCTCAGGTTTGGAAGGGGAAGGAGTTGGATATCCAATCTCATGTTATAGGACTGGTCTCAGGTTTGGTATTAGAAGCATTGAGACATCACATCTCATGTTATAGGAAGGTTCTCAGGTTTGGTATTAGAAGCATTGAGACATCACATCTCATGTTATAGGAAGGTTCTCAGGTTTGGAATGGGAAGGAGTTGGGTATCACATCTCATGTTATAGGAAAGATCTCAGGTTTGGTATTAGAAGCATTGAGACATCACATCTCATGTTATAGGAAGGTTCTCAGGTTTGGAATGGGGAGGAATTGGATATCACATCTCATGTCATAGGAAGGATCTCAGGTTTGGTATTAGAAGCATTGAGATATCACATCTCATGCTTTAGGAATGGTCTCAGGATTGGAATGGGAAGGAGTTGGATATTACATTCTTGCTATAGGAAGGGTCTCATGTTTGGAATGGGAAGGAGTTGGATATCACATATGCTATAGGAAGGGTCCCAGGTTTGGAACGGGAAGGAGTTGGATATCACATCTCATGTTATAGGAAGGGTCTCAGGTTTGGTATAAGCATTGAGATATCACATCTCTGCTATCGGAAGTGTCTCAGGATTGGAATGGGAAGGAGTTGGATATCCCATCTCATGTTATAGGACGGGTCTCAGTCTCAGCATTGGAATCGGAAGGAGTTGTATTTGACATCTCATGCCATAGGAAGGGTCTCAGGTTTGGTATTATAGGCATTGAGATATCACATCTCATGCTATCAGAAGGGTCTCAGGATTGGAATGGGAAGGAGTCGGATATCACATCTCATGCTAAAGGGAGGGTCTCAGGTTTGGTATTATAGGCATTGAGATATCACATCTCATGCTATCAGAAGGGTCTCAGGATTGGAATGGGAAGGAGTCGGATATCACATCTCATGCTAAAGGGAGGGTCTCAGGTTTGGTATTAGAAGCATTGAGATATCACATCTCATGTTATAGGAAGAATCTCAGGTTTGGTATTAGAGGCATTGAGATATCACATCTCATGCTATCAGAAGGGTCTCAGGATTGGAATGGGAAGGAGTCGGATATCACATCTCATGCTAAAGGGAAGGTCTCAGGTTTGGTATTAGAAGCATTGAGATATCACATCTCATGTTATAGGAAGAATCTCAGGTTTGGTATTAGAGGCATTGAGATATCACATCTCATGCTATCAGAAGGGTCTCAGGATTGGAATGGGAAGGAGTCGGATATCACATCTCATGCTAAAGGGAGGGTCTCAGGTTTGGTATTAGAAGCATTGAGATATCACATCTCATGTTATAGGAAGAATCTCAGGTTTGATATTAGAGGCATTGAGATATCACATCTCATGCTATAGGAAGGGTCTCAGGATTGGAATGGGAAGGAGTTGGATATCACATCTCATGCTAAAGGAAGGGTCTCAGTTTTGGTAGAAGCATTGAGATATCACATCTCATGGTATAGGAAGGGTCTCAGGATTGGAATGGGAAGGAGTTGGATATCACATCTCATCCAATAGGAAGGATCTCAGGATTGGAATGGGAAAGATTTGGATGTCACATCTCTTGCTATAGGAAGGGTCTCAGGTTTTTTATTAGAAACATTGAGATATCACATCTCATGCTATAGGAAGGGTTTTAGGATTGGAATGGGAAGGAGTTGGATATCCCTTTTCATGCTATAGGAAGGGTCTCAGGTTGGAATGGGAAGGAGTTGGATATCACATCTCATGTTATAGGAAGGGTCTCAGGATTGGAATGGGAAGGATTTGGATATCACATCTCTTGCTATAGGAAGGGTCTCAGGTTTTTTATTAGAAACATTGAGATATCACATCTCATGCTATAGGAATGGTTTCAGGATTGGAATGGGAAGGATTTGGATATCACATCTCATGCTAAAGCAAGGGTCTCAGGTTTGGAATGGGAAGGAGTCGGATATCACATCTCATGCTAAAGGGAGGGTCTCAGGTTTGGTATTAGAAGCATTGAGATATCACATCTCATGTTATAGGAAGAATCTCAGGTTTGGTATTAGAGGCATTGAGATATCACATCTCATGCTATCAGAAGGGTCTCAGGATTGGAATGGGAAGGAGTCGGATATCACATCTCATGCTAAAGGGAGGGTCTCAGGTTTGGTATTAGAAGCATTGAGATATCACATCTCATGTTATAGGAAGAATCTCAGGTTTGGTATTAGAGGCATTGAGATATCACATCTCATGCTATAGGAAGGGTCTCAGGATTGGAATGGGAAGGAGTTGGATATCACATCTCATGCTAAAGGAAGGGTCTCAGTTTTGGTAGAAGCATTGAGATATCAGATCTCATGGTATAGGAAGGGTCTCAGGATTGGAATGGGAAGGAGTTGGATATCACATCTCATCCAATAGGAAGGATCTCAGGATTGGAATGGGAAAGATTTGGATGTCACATCTCTTGCTATAGGAAGGGTCTCAGGTTTTTTATTAGAAACATTGAGATATCACATCTCATGCTATAGGAAGGGTTTTAGGATTGGAATGGGAAGGAGTTGGATATCCCTTTTCATGCTATAGGAAGGGTCTCAGGTTGGAATGGGAAGGAGTTGGATATCACATCTCATGTTATAGGAAGGGTCTCAGGATTGGAATGGGAAGGATTTGGATATCACATCTCTTGCTATAGGAAGGGTCTCAGGTTTTTTATTAGAAACATTGAGATATCACATCTCATGCTATAGGAATGGTTTCAGGATTGGAATGGGAAGGATTTGGATATCACATCTCATGCTAAAGCAAGGGTCTCAGGTTTGGAAGGGGAAGGATTTGGATATCATATCTCATGTTATAGGACGGGTCCCAGGTTTGGTATTAGAAGCTTTGAGATATCACATCTCATGCTATAGGAAGGGTCTCAGGATTGGAATGGGAAGGAGTTGGATATCACATCTCATGCTAAAGGAAGGGACTCAAGTTTGATAGAAGCAATGAGATATCACATCTCATGCTATAGGAAGGGTCTCAGGTTTGGTATAAGCATTGAGATATCACATATCTGCTATCGGAAGGGTCTCAGGATTGGAATGGGAAGGAGTTGGATATCACATCTCATGCCATAGGAAGGGTCTCAGGTTTGGTATAAGCATTGAGATATCACATCTCTGCTATCGGAAGGGTCTCAGGATAGGAATGGGAAGGACTTAGATATCACATCTCATGCTATAGGGAGGGTCTCAGTTTTGATATTAGAAGCATTGAGATATCACATTTCATGCTATCGGAAGGGTCTCAGGATTGGAATGGGAAGGAGTTGGATATCACATCTCAAGCTATCTCAGGATTGGAATGGGAATGAGTTTGATATCACATCTCAAGCTATAGGAAGGGTCTCAGGTTTGGAAGGGGAAGGATTTGGATCTCACATCTCATGTTTTAGGACGGGTCTCAGGTTTGGTATTAGAAGCATTGAGATATCACATCTCATGGTATAGGAAGGGTCTCAGGATTGGAATGGGAAGGAGTTGGACATCACATCTCAAGCTATCACAGGATTGGAATGGGAAGGAGTTTGATAGCACATCTCAAGCTATAGGAAGGGTCTCAGGTTTGGAAAGGGAAGGATTTGGATTTCACATCTCATGTTATAGGATGGTTCTCATGTTTGGTTTTAGAAGCATTGAGATATCACACCACATGCTATCTGAAGGGTCTCAGGTTTGGAAAGGGAAGGATTTGGATTTCACATATGTTATTGGATGGTTCTCAGGTTTGGTTTTAGAAGCATTAAGATATCACATCTCATGCTATAGGAAGGGTCTCAGGTTTGGAATGGTAAGGAGTTGGATACACATCTCATGTTATAGGAAGGATCTCAGGTTTGGTATTAGAAGCATTGTGATATCACATATCGTGCTATAGGAAGGGTCTCAGGATTGGAATGGGACGGAGTTGGATATCACATCTCATGCTAAAGGAAAGATCTCAGGTTTGGAAGGGGAAGGATTTGGATCTCACATCTCATGTTTTAGGACGGGTGTCAGGTTTGGTATTAGAAGCATTGAGAAATCACATCTCATGGTATAGGAAGGGTCTCAGGATTGGAATGGGAAGGAGTTGGATATCACATCTCAAGCTATCTCAGGATTGGAATGGGAAGGAGTTTGATATCACATCTCATGCTATCGGAAGGGTCTCAGGTTTGGAATGGGAAGGAGTTGGATATCACATCTCATGTTATAGGAAGGATCTCAAGTTTGGTATTAGAAGCATTGAGATATCACATCTCATGCTATAGGAAGGGTCTCAGGATTGGAATCGGAAGGAGTTGGACACCACTTCTCATGCTATAGGAAGGGTCTCAGGTTTGGTATAAGCATTGAGATATCCCATCTCAAACTATAGGAAGGGTCTCAGGATTGGAATGGGAAGGAGTTGGATATCACATCTCATGCCATAGGAAGGGTCTCAGGTTTGGTATAAGCATTGAGATATCACATCTCATGCTATAGGGAGGGTCTCAGTTTTGATATTAGAAGCATTGAGATATCACATTTCATGCTATCGAAAGGGTCTCATGATTGGAATGGGAAGGAGTTGGATATCACATCTCAAGCTATCTCAGGATTGAAATGGGAAGGAGTTTGATATCACATCTCAAGCTATAGGAAGGGTCTCAGGTTTTGAAGGGGAAGGATTTGGATCTCACATCTCATGTTTTAAGACGGTTCTCAGGTTTGGTATTAGAAGCATTGAGATATCACATCTAATGGTATAGGAAGGGTCTCAGGATTGGAATGGGAAGGAGTTGGATATCACATCTCAAGCTATCACAGGATTGGAATGGGAAGGAGTTTGATAGCACATCTCAAGTTATAGGAAGGGTCTCAGGTTTGGAAAGGGAAGGATTTGGATTTCACATCTCATGTTATAGGATGGTTCTCATGTTTGGTTTTAGAAGCATTGAGATATCACACCACATGCTATCTGAATGGTCTCAGGTTTGGAAAGGGGAGGATTTGGATTTCACATATGTTATTGGATGGTTCTCAGGTTTGGTTTTAGAAGCATTAAGATATCACATCTCATGCTATAGGAAGGGTCTCAGGATTGGAATGGGACGGAGTTGGATATCACATCTCATGCTAAAGGAAAGATCTCAGGTTTGGAAGGGGAAGGATTTGGATCTCACATCTCATGTTTTAGGACGGGTGTCAGGTTTGGTATTAGAAGCATTGAGATATCACATCTCATGGTATAGGAAGGGTCTCAGGATTGGAATGGGAAGGAGTTGGATATCACATCTCAAGCTATCTCAGGATTGGAATGGGAAGGAGTTTGATATCACATCTCATGCTATTGGAAGGTTCTCAGGTTTGGAATGGGAAGGAGTTGGATATCACATCTCATGTTATAGGAAGGATCTCAGGTTTGGTATTAGAAGCATTGAGATTTCACATCTCATGCTATAGGAAGGGTCTCAAGATTGGAATCGGAAGGAGTTGGATACCACTTCTCATGCTATCGGAAGGGTCTCAGGTTTGGTATAAGCATTGAGATATCCCATCTCATGCTATAGGAAGGGTCTCAGCATTGGAATCGGAAGGCGTTGTATTTGACATCTCATGCCATAGGAAGGGTCTCAGGTTTGGTATAAGCATTGAGATATCACATCTCTGCTATCGGAAGGGTCTCAGGATTGGAATGGGAAGGAGTTGGATATCACATCTCATGCTAAAGGGAGGGTCTCAGGTTTGGAAGGGGAAGGATTTAGAAATCACATCTCATGTTATAGGAAGGATCTCAGGTTTGGTATTAGAAGCATTGAGATATCACATCTCATGCTATCGGAAGGATCTCAGGTTTGGTATTATAGGCATTGAGATATCACATCTCATGCTATCAGAAGGGTCTCAGGATTGGAATGGGAAGGAGTCGGATATCACATCTCATGCTAAAGGGAGGGTCTCAGGTTTGGTATTAGAAGCATTGAGATATCACATCTCATGTTATAGGAAGAATCTCAGGTTTGGTATTAGAGGCATTGAGATATCACATCTCATGCTATCAGAAGGGTCTCAGGATTGGAATGGGAAGGAGTCAGATATCACATCTCATGCTAAAGGGAGGGTCTCAGGTTTGGTATTAGAAGCATTGAGATATCACATCTCATGTTATAGGAAGAATCTCAGGTTTGGTATTAGAGGCATTGAGATATCACATATCATGCTATAGGAAGGGTCTCAGGATTGGAATGGGAAGGAGTTGGATATCACATCTCATGCTTAAGGAAGGGTCTCAGTTTTGGTAGAAGCATTGAGATATCACATCTCATGGTATAGGAAGGGTCTCAGGATTGGAATGGGAAGGAGTTGGATATCACATCTCATCCAATAGGAAGGATCTCAGGATTGGAATGGGAAAGATTTGGATGTCACATCTCTTGCTATAGGAAGGGTCTCAGGTTGTTTATTAGAAACATTGAGATATCACATCTCATGCTATAGGAAGGGTTTCAGGATTGGAATGGGAAGGAGTTGGATATCCCTTCTCATGCTATAGGAAGGGTCTCAGGTTGGAATGGGAAGGAGTTGGATATCACATCTCATGTTATAGGAAGGGTCTCAGGATTGAAATAGGAAGGATTTGGATATCACATCTCTTGCTATAGGAAGGGTCTCAGGTTTTTTATTAGAAACATTGAGATATCACATCTCATGCTATAGGAAGGGTTTCAGGATTGGAATGGGAAGGATTTGGATATCACATCTCATGCTAAAGGAAGGGTGTCAGGTTTGAAAGGGGAAGGATTTGGATATCATATCTCATGCTAAAGGAAGGGACTCAAGTTTGATAGAAGCATTGAGATATCACATCTCATGCTATAGGAAGGGTCTCAGGATTGGAATGGGAAGGAGTTGGATATCACATCTCATGCCATAGGAAGGGTCTCAGGTTTGGTATTAGAAGCTTTGAGATATCACATCTCATGCTATAGGAAGGGTCTCAGGATTGGAATGGGAAGGAGTTGGATATCACATCTCATGCTAAAGGAAGGGACTCAAGTTTGATAGAAGCATTGAGATATCACATCTCATGCTATAGGAAGGGTCTCAGGTTTGGAAGGGGAAGGAGTTGGATATCCAATCTCATATTATAGGACTGGTCTCAGGTTTGGTATTAGAAGCATTGAGGTATCACATCTCATGCTATAGGAAGGGTCTCAGGATTGGAACGGGGAGGACTTGGATGTCACATCTCATGCTATAGGGAGGGTCTCAAGTTTGATATTAGAAGCATTGAGATAACAAATCTCATGTTATCGGAAGGGTCTCAGGATTGGAATGGGAAGGAGTTGGATATCACATCTCATGATGAAGGAAGGGTCTGAGGTTTGGAAGGGGAAGGATTTGGATATCACATCTCATGTTATAGGACGGGTCTCAGGTTTGGTATTAGAAACATTGAGATATCAAGTCTCATGGTATAGGAAGGGTCTCAGAATTGGAATGGGAAGGAGTTGGATATCACATCTCAAGCTATAGGAAGGGTCTCAGGATTGGAATGGGAAGGAGTTTGATATCACATCTCATGCCATAGTATGGGTCTCAGGTTTGGTTTTAGAAGCATTAAGATATCACAACTCATGCTATAGGAAGGGTCTCAGGATTGGAATGGGACGGAGTTGGATATCACATCTCATGCTAAAGGAAAGATCTCAGGGTTGGAAGGGGAAGGATTTGGATCTCACATCTCATGTTTTAGGACGGGTGTCAGGTTTGGTATTAGAAGCATTGAGATATCACATCTCATGGTATAGGAAGGGGCTCAGGATTGGAATGGGAAGGAGTTGGATATCACATCTCAAGCTATCTCAGGATTGGAATGGGAAGGAGTTTGATATCACATCTCATGCTATCGGAAGGGTCTCAGGTTTGGAATGGGAAGGAGTTGGATATCACATCTCATGTTATAGGAAGGATCTCAGGTTTGGTATTAGAAGCATTGAGATATCCCATCTCATGCTATAGGAAGGGTCTCAGCATTGGAATCGGAAGGAGTTGTATTTGACATCTCATGCCATAGGAAGGGTCTCAGGTTTGGTATAAGCATTGAGATATCACATCTCTGCTATTGGAAGGGTCTCAGGATTGGTATTATAGGCATTGAGATATCACATCTCATGCTATCAGAAGGGTCTCAGGATTGGAATGGGAAGGAGTCGGATATCACATCTCATGCTAAAGGGAGGGTCTCAGGTTTGGTATTAGAAGCATTGAGATATCACATCTCATGTTATAGGAAGAATCTCAGGTTTGGTATTAGAGGCATTGAGATATCACATCTCATGCTATCAGAAGGGTCTCAGGATTGGAATGGGAAGGAGTCGGATATCACATCTCATGCTAAAGGGAGGGTCTCAGGTTTGGTGTTAGAAGCATTGAGATATCACATCTCATGTTATAGGAAGAATCTCAGGTTTGGTATTAGAGGCATTGAGATATCACATCTCATGCTATCAGAAGGGTCTCAGGATTGGAATGGGAAGGAGTCGGATATCACATCTCATGCTAAAGGGAGGGTCTCCGGTTTGGTATTAGAAACATTGAGATATCACATCTCATGTTATAGGAAGAATCTCAGGTTTGGTATTAGAGGCATTGAGATATCACATCTCATGCTATAGGAAGGGTCTCAGGATTGGAATGGGAAGGAGTTGGATATCACATCTCATGCTAAAGGAAGGGTCTCAGTTTTGGTAGAAGCATTGAGATATCACATCTCATGGTATACGAAGGGTGTCAGGATTATAATGGGAAGGAGTTGGATATCACATCTCATCCAATAGGAAGGATCTCAGGATTGGAATGGGAAGGATTTGGATGTCACATCTCTTGCTATAGGAAGGGTCTCAGGTTTTTTATTAGAAACATTGAGATATCACATCTCATGCTATAGGAAGGGTTTCAGGATTGGAATGGGAAGGAGTTGGATATCCCTTCTCATGCTATAGGAAGGGTCTCAGGTTGGAATGGGAAGGAGTTGGATATCACATCTCATGTTATAGGAAGGGTCTCAGGATTGGAATGGGAAGGATTTGGATATCACATCTCTTGCTAAAGGAAGGGTCTCAGGTTTTTTATTAGAAACATTGAGATATCACATCTCATGCTATAGGAAGGGTCTCAGGTTTGGAAGGGGAAGGAATTGGATATCATATCTCATGTTATAGGACGGGTCCCAGGTTTGGTATTAGAAGCTTTGAGATGTCACATCTCATGCTATAGGAAGGGTCTCAGGATTGGAATGGGAAGGAGTTGGATATCACATCTCATGCCATAGGAAGGGTCTCAGGTTTGGTATAAGCATTGAGATATCACATCTCTTCTATCGGAAGGGTCTCAGGATAGGAATGGGAAGGACTTAGATATCACATCTCATGCTAAAGGGAGGGTCTCAGTTTTGATATTAGAAGCATTGAGATATCACATTTCATGCTATCGGAAGGGTCTCAGGATTGGAATGGGAAGGAGTTGGATATCACATCTCAAGCTATCTCAGGATTGGAATGGGAAGGAGTTTGATATCACATCTCAAGCTATAGGAAGGGTCTCAGGTTTGGAAGGGGAAGGATTTGGATCTCACATCTCATGTTTTAGGACGGGTCTCAGGTTTGGTATTAGAAGCATTGAGATATCACATCTCATGGTATAGGAAGGGTCTCAGGATTGGAATGGGAAGGAGTTGGACATCACATCTCAAGCTATCACAGGATTGGAATGGGAAGGAGTTTGATAGCACATCTCAAGCTATAGGAAGGGTCTCAGGTTTGGAAAGGGAAGGATTTGGATTTCACATCTCATGTTATAGGATGGTTCTCATGTTTGGTTTTAGAAGCATTGAGATATCACACCACATGCTATCTGAAGGGTCTCAGGTTTGGAAAGGGAAGGATTTGGATTTCACATATGTTATTGGATGGTTCTCAGGTTTGGTTTTAGAAGCATTAAGATATCACATCTCATGCTATAGGAAGGGTCTCAGGTTTGGAATGGTAAGGAGTTGGATACACATCTCATGTTATAGGAAGGATCTCAGGTTTGGTATTAGAAGCATTGTGATATCACATATCGTGCTATAGGAAGGGTCTCAGGATTGGAATGGGACGGAGTTGGATATCACATCTCATGCTAAAGGAAAGATCTCAGGTTTGGAAGGGGAAGGATTTGGATCTCACATCTCATGTTTTAGGACGGGTGTCAGGTTTGGTATTAGAAGCATTGAGAAATCACATCTCATGGTATAGGAAGGGTCTCAGGATTGGAATGGGAAGGAGTTGGATATCACATCTCAAGCTATCTCAGGATTGGAATGGGAAGGAGTTTGATATCACATCTCATGCTATCGGAAGGGTCTCAGGTTTGGAATGGGAAGGAGTTGGATATCACATCTCATGTTATAGGAAGGATCTCAAGTTTGGTATTAGAAGCATTGAGATATCACATCTCATGCTATAGGAAGGGTCTCAGGATTGGAATCGGAAGGAGTTGGACACCACTTCTCATGCTATAGGAAGGGTCTCAGGTTTGGTATAAGCATTGAGATATCCCATCTCAAACTATAGGAAGGGTCTCAGGATTGGAATGGGAAGGAGTTGGATATCACATCTCATGCCATAGGAAGGGTCTCAGGTTTGGTATAAGCATTGAGATATCACATCTCATGCTATAGGGAGGGTCTCAGTTTTGATATTAGAAGCATTGAGATATAACATTTCATGCTATCGAAAGGGTCTCATGATTGGAATGGGAAGGAGTTGGATATCACATCTCAAGCTATCTCAGGATTGAAATGGGAAGGAGTTTGATATCACATCTCAAGCTATAGGAAGGGTCTCAGGTTTTGAAGGGGAAGGATTTGGATCTCACATCTCATGTTTTAAGACGGTTCTCAGGTTTGGTATTAGAAGCATTGAGATATCACATCTAATGGTATAGGAAGGGTCTCAGGATTGGAATGGGAAGGAGTTGGATATCACATCTCAAGCTATCACAGGATTGGAATGGGAAGGAGTTTGATAGCACATCTCAAGTTATAGGAAGGGTCTCAGGTTTGGAAAGGGAAGGATTTGGATTTCACATCTCATGTTATAGGATGGTTCTCATGTTTGGTTTTAGAAGCATTGAGATATCACACCACATGCTATCTGAATGGTCTCAGGTTTGGAAAGGGGAGGATTTGGATTTCACATATGTTATTGGATGGTTCTCAGGTTTGGTTTTAGAAGCATTAAGATATCACATCTCATGCTATAGGAAGGGTCTCAGGATTGGAATGGGACGGAGTTGGATATCACATCTCATGCTAAAGGAAAGATCTCAGGTTTGGAAGGGGAAGGATTTGGATCTCACATCTCATGTTTTAGGACGGGTGTCAGGTTTGGTATTAGAAGCATTGAGATATCACATCTCATGGTATAGGAAGGGTCTCAGGATTGGAATGGGAAGGAGTTGGATATCACATCTCAAGCTATCTCAGGATTGGAATGGGAAGGAGTTTGATATCACATCTCATGCTATTGGAAGGTTCTCAGGTTTGGAATGGGAAGGAGTTGGATATCACATCTCATGTTATAGGAAGGATCTCAGGTTTGGTATTAGAAGCATTGAGATTTCACATCTCATGCTATAGGAAGGGTCTCAAGATTGGAATCGGAAGGAGTTGGATACCACTTCTCATGCTATCGGAAGGGTCTCAGGTTTGGTATAAGCATTGAGATATCCCATCTCATGCTATAGGAAGGGTCTCAGCATTGGAATCGGAAGGCGTTGTATTTGACATCTCATGCCATAGGAAGGGTCTCAGGTTTGGTATAAGCATTGAGATATCACATCTCTGCTATCGGAAGGGTCTCAGGATTGGAATGGGAAGGAGTTGGATATCACATCTCATGCTAAAGGGAGGGTCTCAGGTTTGGAAGGGGAAGGATTTAGAAATCACATCTCATGTTATAGGAAGGATCTCAGGTTTGGTATTAGAAGCATTGAGATATCACATCTCATGCTATCGGAAGGATCTCAGGTTTGGTATTATAGGCATTGAGATATCACATCTCATGCTATCAGAAGGGTCTCAGGATTGGAATGGGAAGGAGTCGGATATCACATCTCATGCTAAAGGGAGGGTCTCAGGTTTGGTATTAGAAGCATTGAGATATCACATCTCATGTTATAGGAAGAATCTCAGGTTTGGTATTAGAGGCATTGAGATATCACATCTCATGCTATCAGAAGGGTCTCAGGATTGGAATGGGAAGGAGTCAGATATCACATCTCATGCTAAAGGGAGGGTCTCAGGTTTGGTATTAGAAGCATTGAGATATCACATCTCATGTTATAGGAAGAATCTCAGGTTTGGTATTAGAGGCATTGAGATATCACATATCATGCTATAGGAAGGGTCTCAGGATTGGAATGGGAAGGAGTTGGATATCACATCTCATGCTTAAGGAAGGGTCTCAGTTTTGGTAGAAGCATTGAGATATCACATCTCATGGTATAGGAAGGGTCTCAGGATTGGAATGGGAAGGAGTTGGATATCACATCTCATCCAATAGGAAGGATCTCAGGATTGGAATGGGAAAGATTTGGATGTCACATCTCTTGCTATAGGAAGGGTCTCAGGTTGTTTATTAGAAACATTGAGATATCACATCTCATGCTATAGGAAGGGTTTCAGGATTGGAATGGGAAGGAGTTGGATATCCCTTCTCATGCTATAGGAAGGGTCTCAGGTTGGAATGGGAAGGAGTTGGATATCACATCTCATGTTATAGGAAGGGTCTCAGGATTGAAATAGGAAGTGTTAGGAAAGATTTCGTTATTGTAGGGAACTTTCCTTCCATGTGGCAACCCCTAAACTTTTTGCTACTGTTTTCAACCTGTTTTCTTGACTTTGCCAGAGAAGTGCAGCCTTCTGCTGTACTCCTCTGGGCTTTCGCTCCTTTCTTACGGGGAAACTGACATGCCCTTAAGACAGTCAGTACCGGGGAACGCTGTTTCCCGTAGTTTCTTTTATCGTGTCGCCATTTTAGTGCAACACGACACAAGAGGGCACTGTAAGCTAAGTTACAGCTCTCTTGGGTCTCTAGCCTTCTACAGACCCTAGACACTTTTATAGGATGGTTTTTGGATCGGTGCAAGTCATTCAGGGACTGGGCTGGTGGCAGCGATCATTTGGTTTATTTTGAGCTCCTTTTGCCGTTCTGAGCACGTTTTTGCCGCGAACACAAAAGGGTGGCCCGGCTACACAAAATGGCCGGACCACGAGGCTCCTTTGTCTCGTCCACTGTCCGTCTTGCTCCCTTTACCTTCCCCCGGGTCAGGCGACCCGGGGCCTTCCTTATTTGGGCATGTAGTTTCCCGCGAAACACGGTTGCTTTCGCGGGCTTCTACATGTCGTTTGAGTGCCCCCAGGATGTGGGCTGGGCTGTCTGGTCCCAATACACATCCTGGGTGCCAGAGAGTCTAGGGTGGTGTGAATGCCTGGGACCACCGTGGTCCGTGATTGGTCCACGTATGGTATGTGTGTTGATGAGCGGATCTCCCATTGGCTCCCCTCCGTTTTGGCGCGAAGGGAACCGTGGATAAGAGGGAGCTGGAAACACCACTGCCATGTCGATCTCCTGAGTTCTTACGAACCCAGGGATACAGGAGCCAAGTATCCTGCGAACACGAGGCTGGACCGAGGAATCGCTGGTGACCCCCTGAAGAACTTCTGCTCCTCATTGCTGTCGTCCGGTGAAGCCCTTTCCACCTAAGATCGAACAAGAAGGCCTGTACTGGCGCTTCGACCTATTGGAATAGCAGGACCAGCTATTCCCGGCACCTTCATCAACTCCTGCTGTAAGCCTTCGGAAGTGTCTCTGGGCCATCCAGTTGACTGACCAGCTTACTAAGGAGGCCTGCTCTGTAATCGCCGACAGGTTGGGTGGTATTCTGAGTCCGGGGCATGCTCACACGCTTCGTTTGCTTAGCAGTCCTAAGCTAGAGGTGAGCAGTGCTCGTTTGGCTTGAATACACCCGGCCGTTCCGTTGCCCTGCTGTGGCGACAAAACTGTGCTTGTTTCTTCGATCGGGACGTCTTTTTACTCTGCACGACGACGAGACGTTCCCTGCTCTTCAGAACCTGCCAGAAGCTGCATCTATCGAGGAGAAGCTCGGGCCTGCTTGCTTCGGGGACCGGTGAGTAGTTTAGCTAGGATCTGGTCGCCCTCCTGCAGTGCCCCTTGCTTTTCCCCGCTGTGAATACAGCACCCCTTGTCCGTACTCGCGCCCTGCTTCTGCCTCACAGTGGAGGCTGCGCTAGAGTCGCGGACCGTGTTCTCCTTCATTAGAGCTCCCTACAGAGCTGTTCAACGTCCTCCGAAGAGCTTCACCTTCTGCCCATTGGCACCGGCGTGTGCAGGTACTTTTGAGCGCTAGGCTCCACTCTTCGTAGGGATTGGACTACCATCTAGTTAGGGGCCTCAGAAGGCGGACATATCACACGCATTGGTTCGCACTGCCTGTTTTCCTTCCCCTGCAGGTGGATAACATATTTCGTGCTGCTAATGCTGTGAAACTGTGTATTCTGTATATATATTGGGTGGATAGTGTATGTGTTGGTTTAATATCGTTGTATATTGCTGCTTTTACTGTAGTTATTAGTTTCAAGGCCTTATAATAAATGTGTATCTATTTTTGATATAAACAACTGTTTGGAGTAGTTTGTAAGCGCTCTTGCTCTGTGTGCTCATTGCGGGCTTTCAGTCACCCTCACCCCTCTTGAGACCTAGTCTTGACCGCCGCGATCGCTACCTTGATTGGTCTGGCTTGTCCAGAGGTTACCCTGTTCCAAGTAATTAGGTTGGCCTTCTGAACCTCTGCGCCACCAGGACAGAGTTCAGAAATCCGTCTTAACAAATTGGTGTACAGCGGTGGGATACGACTGAAGGTATCCAGTGTTGCGCACGAGCTAAGGCGTTTTCAGGTTATTCCAACCAGGACACGCAGTAAAGTATTGAATATAACGTTAAAAAGGCCATAGTCCTATCAACAGTATGGAAACGAATACTTTATTAACCTTAAATGCTTCGAAATCTGAAACATTGAAGAAGATGTGTGCGGAGAGAGGGGTTTCCTCTCAAGGCACTAAATTGGAAATGATCCAGAGAATCGTGGCGTGGCAAGAAGCGCAGCTTGACGCTATAACTTCCGAGGACAGTGCAGAAGGTGGTGGGGCTGCTCTCACTGGCAGAACCGACGGTTCTGCCGCTGCACTGATCCATCACGACCACGAGGACAGGGAGGATGTAATGTCTAACGTTTCCTCTGCCAGTATTGATGGGGAGGCTATGCTTGAATTCAAGAAGCAAGAGCTGCGGTTTAGGCAGCAGGAGCTTGAATTCAGCATAGCCAAACTGAAAATCGACCAGGCAGAAAAACAAAAAGACAGGGATCACCAGTTGGAACTGGCCAAGCTTCAGTTCGCAAATGGGTCCAAGGGTCCTGGACATGGTTCTGGGGCTTCCTCTCATCCACGGTTTCCAAAAGATCTGCTCAGTGTGTATGAGGAACGAAATGACATTATGGACTGGTTAAATGCGTTTGAGTATGCATGCGAGGTTCAAGAGGTTGATAATGCGGATAAGATTGCATGGTTACTCAGCAGACTGCCCCATTCTGGTTGCAGTGCCATTATGGAAATGTCGAAGGCTGAGTGCGCTGATTTTGCAATGTTGAAGCAGACTCTCATTTTAAAGTTTGGGAAGACTCCGACCCAATATTTGAAAAGGTTTAGAGAGTATAAGAAAAAGGAAGGTGGTACTTGGGTGTCGTATGTAGCTGAGTCCCTGAAAAACTTGACTGGCTGGGTTGAAGGTTATAAGGTTTCTACCTTCGAAGGCATGATCAATCTGGTCATGCTGGAACACATTTTTGCTTCTTCTTCCCCGGAGCTTAAGCAGCATTTGGCCGATTCGAAGGAGATAGATCCTAAGAAGCTGGCCATTGCAGCAGACTTATGGGTGTCACATCGAGTGTCCCATAAGGACAAAACTCATCCTGGTAAGCAGGAGGAAGGGAAAAAGTCCAAAGATGTGGAGGGTGGGGAATCTGCTAAATCTTCTTCCCATAAGGGCCACAAAAAGAAAAATAAGGGTAAGCCATCCGAGAACTCACAGGGTAGTGGAGGTTCGCCTCCGAAACAGAACTCTGGTTATAATAAGCCTCCCTACGTAAACAGACCCAATGGGGCTTGTTTTTCTTGTGGAGCAACTGACCATGTGAAGGGGGATCCCCGTTGTAAGGTTAGACCTTTGGGGGTCCACTCCGCTAATCTGGCCTTCTCCTCCTACGAGGAAGAAGAGATTACAGGAGCATCCTTCTCCTCAGACTCATTTCCCAGCGGAATAGAGGCTGAGGTAGTTTTAGTGTCCCTGGGTTCCTGGGAGCCTAAAGTCGCAGAGGCGTATGCTAGGATTCCGGATAATACCAAGCACTACTTTAAAGACAGTGTGCTGATCAATGGAGTGGATACTCCAGCTCTTAGGGATAGTGGGTGCAGTCGAACTGTAGTGGATTCTACCTTGGTAGACTCAGAGGAAGTTGCCAGAGCTACTCTGATGCCCACTAAGTTGGCTGACGGCCCCCTCCGTATGTTTCCCGTGATCCCTGTTAATCTAACTTTAAATGGTACAGCAGTTAGGATTCCAGTGAGCATTCAGAGAAACGTCCCGGGAAAGGTCTTGTTGGGCAATGATCTCAGAGCTCTAGGGCTCGTAGGAGACACTGCCGAAAGACCCTACACACGGTCTCAAGCACGGGCAGCATTGGCCAAGTCCAATACGCCGCCCCAGCCGAAGGGGAAACCCAAGGCGAAAGGAGTCAACAAGTCCCGACGGGGGAAAGAGAATATTCCCCCGAGCTCGCCTACCACTGCGGTGGAGGGAGTTGGTCAATCGCCCGAGCCTGACGAGGAGGTGGCGATGCCTGAAGTGTTCGACCCCAACGACCATCCTGAACTAAAAGACTTGTTAGTTGAAGGAGGTCCTGATAGGGACGACTTCAGTAAGGGCCAACGTGAGTGCCCATCTCTGGAAGGCCTAAGGAGACAGGCCTGCTCCCAGCTTGAGGGTGAACCTCCTGGGTTGCAAAGGATTTACCAGGAAGGTGGACTCCTTTATAGTGAGCCCACAGAGTCTACAGAAGGAGACCATAGGAGGTTGGTGGTTTCCCTTGCTGTTAGGCCCTTCCTCCTGCAGTTGGCGCATGTCGTTCACCTTGCTGGTCACCTTGGTATGAGGAGGACCAAGCAAAGGTTATCCATGCACTTCTACTGGCCCAAGATGGGGGAGCAAGTAGAAAGTCACTGCAGGAGTTGTGCCGCCTGCCAGTTGTCTGGTAAGGTTGGCGCGACAATCCAAGCTCCGTTGGTACCGCTCCCAGTTGTGGGGGTACCATTTGAAAGGGTAGGGATCGACATGGTTGGTCCCCTTGACCCGCAAACATCCTCAGGCAATAGGTTTATCCTGGTGCTGGTCGACCATGCAACCAGGTATCCTGAGGCCATCCCATTAAAAACTGTAACTGCCAAGCCAGTTGCAGAAGCTTTACTCGGCATGTTTACTAGGGTTGGCTTCCCTAAAGAAGTTGTGCCGGATGATGGCAGCAACTTTATGTCGAAGTATAGGCAGGCTATGTGGAAAGAATGTGGGGTCACCTACAGGTTCTCTTCTGCATACCGCCCCCAGACCGATGGTCTGGGGGGGCGTCTTAACAGGACGTTAAAAAGCATGATTGGGGCTCTGGAGGAGCCTCAGAGAAGAGAATGGGATCTTCTTGTTTCATGCTTACTGTTTGCCTACCGAGAGGTACCACAGGAGGGTGTTGGCTTCAGCCCCTTCGAACTTCTGTTCGGTCATCCCGTACGGGGACCCTTAGCCATTGTCAAGGAGGGATGGGAGATGCCCACTCCCCCTGTTACTACCAATGTAGTTGATTATGTGCTAGGGCTCAGAAAACGGATGGTACTTCTGATGGGCTTGGCTAGTGCTAAATTGAAGGCAGGGCAAGCGCTGGTGAAACATTGGTACGACCAGAAAGCTTCCCTCATCAACTTTACACATGGCCAGCAAGTCCTGATCGTGAATCCCATAAGGCCTCGAGCTTTACAGGACAAATGGTCAGGCCCTTACCCAGTGGTGGAGCCCCTGGGTGAGGTTAGCTATTCAGTGGACCTTGGAAGGCCTGGACAGGCTCTAAAAGTGTTTCACGTGAATAGGCTGAAGGCTTTCGTCCCAAGCGGCGAAATCGCAGCACTGCTATTGGCTTCAGACGTTGAGGAAGAGGAGTCTGAACCTCTCCCTGACCTGTTCCAAAGCAGTCCTTCAGAAAGCTCTTTTGAGGGTGTCCGAGTGGCCCCTCACCAAAATGGACAAGGCTCAGTGGTTTGCCTTGGACATGAAGTAGGTGGAGGGAGGAGACAGCCTCTATCCAGTAAGGTACCAGCGGTACAAGACTGGCCTACCCCCACTACGCAAACCCAAGTGAGAGCCTTCTTAGGACTCACGGGTTATTACCGCAATTTTGTGGCAGACTATGGCACCATAGCTGCTCCTCTGACTGCCCTCACAACTCCGAAGAAACCCAAGAAGGTAACTTGGACTGACGAGTGTGAGAAGGCCTTCAATGGCTTGAAAGACTCCTTGTGCCAGGCCCCTGTGCTCAGGGCCCCTGATTATCAAAGACCTTTTATCGTGCAGACGGATGCCTCTGACACTGGGATAGGAGCTGTACTATCACAAGTAGATGAGAAGGGTAAGGAACACCCTATCGGTTTTATTAGTCGCCAGCTTAAGGACAGAGAGCTCAGATGGTCCACGGTAGAGAAAGAATGTTTCTCTGTTGTGTGGGCCCTAAGGAAGCTGCGGCCCTACCTCTATGGGACCCACTTCACTGTGCAGACTGACCATAAGCCGTTAAAGTGGCTAATGAACATGAAGGGGGAGAATCCAAAGTTGCTTAGGTGGTCCATAAGTCTACAAGGCTTCGACTTCACTATTGAGCATAGGCCAGGTGTCCAACATAGCAATGCTGATGGGTTGTCCAGAATGTTTTACCGACCTGAACAAGAGACTCATCCAGGGGTGGATTAGTTCCCCCTGTCCATAGTCTGGGAGGGGCGAGTGTTAGGAAAGATTTCGTTATTGTAGGGAACTTTCCTTCCATGTGGCAACCCCTAAACTTTTTGCTACTGTTTTCAACCTGTTTTCTTGACTTTGCCAGAGAAGTGCAGCCTTCTGCTGTACTCCTCTGGGCTTTCGCTCCTTTCTTACGGGGAAACTGACATGCCCTTAAGACAGTCAGTACCGGGGAACGCTGTTTCCCGTAGTTTCTTTTATCGTGTCGCCATTTTAGTGCAACACGACACAAGAGGGCACTGTAAGCTAAGTTACAGCTCTCTTGGGTCTCTAGCCTTCTACAGACCCTAGACACTTTTATAGGATGGTTTTTGGATCGGTGCAAGTCATTCAGGGACTGGGCTGGTGGCAGCGATCATTTGGTTTATTTTGAGCTCCTTTTGCCGTTCTGAGCACGTTTTTGCCGCGAACACAAAAGGGTGGCCCGGCTACACAAAATGGCCGGACCACGAGGCTCCTTTGTCTCGTCCACTGTCCGTCTTGCTCCCTTTACCTTCCCCCGGGTCAGGCGACCCGGGGCCTTCCTTATTTGGGCATGTAGTTTCCCGCGAAACACGGTTGCTTTCGCGGGCTTCTACATGTCGTTTGAGTGCCCCCAGGATGTGGGCTGGGCTGTCTGGTCCCAATACACATCCTGGGTGCCAGAGAGTCTAGGGTGGTGTGAATGCCTGGGACCACCGTGGTCCGTGATTGGTCCACGTATGGTATGTGTGTTGATGAGCGGATCTCCCATTGGCTCCCCTCCGTTTTGGCGCGAAGGGAACCGTGGATAAGAGGGAGCTGGAAACACCACTGCCATGTCGATCTCCTGAGTTCTTACGAACCCAGGGATACAGGAGCCAAGTATCCTGCGAACACGAGGCTGGACCGAGGAATCGCTGGTGACCCCCTGAAGAACTTCTGCTCCTCATTGCTGTCGTCCGGTGAAGCCCTTTCCACCTAAGATCGAACAAGAAGGCCTGTACTGGCGCTTCGACCTATTGGAATAGCAGGACCAGCTATTCCCGGCACCTTCATCAACTCCTGCTGTAAGCCTTCGGAAGTGTCTCTGGGCCATCCAGTTGACTGACCAGCTTACTAAGGAGGCCTGCTCTGTAATCGCCGACAGGTTGGGTGGTATTCTGAGTCCGGGGCATGCTCACACGCTTCGTTTGCTTAGCAGTCCTAAGCTAGAGGTGAGCAGTGCTCGTTTGGCTTGAATACACCCGGCCGTTCCGTTGCCCTGCTGTGGCGACAAAACTGTGCTTGTTTCTTCGATCGGGACGTCTTTTTACTCTGCACGACGACGAGACGTTCCCTGCTCTTCAGAACCTGCCAGAAGCTGCATCTATCGAGGAGAAGCTCGGGCCTGCTTGCTTCGGGGACCGGTGAGTAGTTTAGCTAGGATCTGGTCGCCCTCCTGCAGTGCCCCTTGCTTTTCCCCGCTGTGAATACAGCACCCCTTGTCCGTACTCGCGCCCTGCTTCTGCCTCACAGTGGAGGCTGCGCTAGAGTCGCGGACCGTGTTCTCCTTCATTAGAGCTCCCTACAGAGCTGTTCAACGTCCTCCGAAGAGCTTCACCTTCTGCCCATTGGCACCGGCGTGTGCAGGTACTTTTGAGCGCTAGGCTCCACTCTTCGTAGGGATTGGACTACCATCTAGTTAGGGGCCTCAGAAGGCGGACATATCACACGCATTGGTTCGCACTGCCTGTTTTCCTTCCCCTGCAGGTGGATAACATATTTCGTGCTGCTAATGCTGTGAAACTGTGTATTCTGTATATATATTGGGTGGATAGTGTATGTGTTGGTTTAATATCGTTGTATATTGCTGCTTTTACTGTAGTTATTAGTTTCAAGGCCTTATAATAAATGTGTATCTATTTTTGATATAAACAACTGTTTGGAGTAGTTTGTAAGCGCTCTTGCTCTGTGTGCTCATTGCGGGCTTTCAGTCACCCTCACCCCTCTTGAGACCTAGTCTTGACCGCCGCGATCGCTACCTTGATTGGTCTGGCTTGTCCAGAGGTTACCCTGTTCCAAGTAATTAGGTTGGCCTTCTGAACCTCTGCGCCACCAGGACAGAGTTCAGAAATCCGTCTTAACAGGAAGGATTTGGATATCACATCTCTTGCTATAGGAAGGGTCTCAGGTTTTTTATTAGAAACATTGAGATATCACATCTCATGCTATAGGAAGGGTTTCAGGATTGGAATGGGAAGGATTTGGATATCACATCTCATGCTAAAGGAAGGGTGTCAGGTTTGAAAGGGGAAGGATTTGGATATCATATCTCATGCTAAAGGAAGGGACTCAAGTTTGATAGAAGCATTGAGATATCACATCTCATGCTATAGGAAGGGTCTCAGGATTGGAATGGGAAGGAGTTGGATATCACATCTCATGCCATAGGAAGGATCTCAGGTTTGGTATTAGAAGCTTTGAGATATCACATCTCATGCTATAGGAAGGGTCTCAGGATTGGAATGGGAAGGAGTTGGATATCACATCTCATGCTAAAGGAAGGGACTCAAGTTTGATAGAAGCATTGAGATATCACATCTCATGCTATAGGAAGGGTCTCAGGTTTGGAAGGGGAAGGAGTTGGATATCCAATCTCATATTATAGGACTGGTCTCAGGTTTGGTATTAGAAGCATTGAGGTATCACATCTCATGCTATAGGAAGGGTCTCAGGATTGGAACGGGGAGGACTTGGATGTCACATCTCATGCTATAGGGAGGGTCTCAAGTTTGATATTAGAAGCATTGAGATAACAAATCTCATGTTATCGGAAGGGTCTCAGGATTGGAATGGGAAGGAGTTGGATATCACATCTCATGATGAAGGAAGGGTCTGAGGTTTGGAAGGGGAAGGATTTGGATATCACATCTCATGTTATAGGACGGGTCTCAGGTTTGGTATTAGAAACATTGAGATATCAAGTCTCATGGTATAGGAAGGGTCTCAGAATTGGAATGGGAAGGAGTTGGATATCACATCTCAAGCTATAGGAAGGGTCTCAGGATTGGAATGGGAAGGAGTTTGATATCACATCTCATGCCATAGTATGGGTCTCAGGTTTGGTTTTAGAAGCATTAAGATATCACAACTCATGCTATAGGAAGGGTCTCAGGATTGGAATGGGACGGAGTTGGATATCACATCTCATGCTAAAGGAAAGATCTCAGGGTTGGAAGGGGAAGGATTTGGATCTCACATCTCATGTTTTAGGACGGGTGTCAGGTTTGGTATTAGAAGCATTGAGATATCACATCTCATGGTATAGGAAGGGGCTCAGGATTGGAATGGGAAGGAGTTGGATATCACATCTCAAGCTATCTCAGGATTGGAATGGGAAGGAGTTTGATATCACATCTCATGCTATCGGAAGGGTCTCAGGTTTGGAATGGGAAGGAGTTGGATATCACATCTCATGTTATAGGAAGGATCTCAGGTTTGGTATTAGAAGCATTGAGATATCCCATCTCATGCTATAGGAAGGGTCTCAGCATTGGAATCGGAAGGAGTTGTATTTGACATCTCATGCCATAGGAAGGGTCTCAGGTTTGGTATAAGCATTGAGATATCACATCTCTGCTATTGGAAGGGTCTCAGGATTGGTATTATAGGCATTGAGATATCACATCTCATGCTATCAGAAGGGTCTCAGGATTGGAATGGGAAGGAGTCGGATATCACATCTCATGCTAAAGGGAGGGTCTCAGGTTTGGTATTAGAAGCATTGAGATATCACATCTCATGTTATAGGAAGAATCTCAGGTTTGGTATTAGAGGCATTGAGATATCACATCTCATGCTATCAGAAGGGTCTCAGGATTGGAATGGGAAGGAGTCGGATATCACATCTCATGCTAAAGGGAGGGTCTCAGGTTTGGTGTTAGAAGCATTGAGATATCACATCTCATGTTATAGGAAGAATCTCAGGTTTGGTATTAGAGGCATTGAGATATCACATCTCATGCTATCAGAAGGGTCTCAGGATTGGAATGGGAAGGAGTCGGATATCACATCTCATGCTAAAGGGAGGGTCTCCGGTTTGGTATTAGAAGCATTGAGATATCACATCTCATGTTATAGGAAGAATCTCAGGTTTGGTATTAGAGGCATTGAGATATCACATCTCATGCTATAGGAAGGGTCTCAGGATTGGAATGGGAAGGAGTTGGATATCACATCTCATGCTAAAGGAAGGGTCTCAGTTTTGGTAGAAGCATTGAGATATCACATCTCATGGTATACGAAGGGTGTCAGGATTATAATGGGAAGGAGTTGGATATCACATCTCATCCAATAGGAAGGATCTCAGGATTGGAATGGGAAGGATTTGGATGTCACATCTCTTGCTATAGGAAGGGTCTCAGGTTTTTTATTAGAAACATTGAGATATCACATCTCATGCTATAGGAAGGGTTTCAGGATTGGAATGGGAAGGAGTTGGATATCCCTTCTCATGCTATAGGAAGGGTCTCAGGTTGGAATGGGAAGGAGTTGGATATCACATCTCATGTTATAGGAAGGGTCTCAGGATTGGAATGGGAATGATTTGGATATCACATCTCTTGCTAAAGGAAGGGTCTCAGGTTTTTTATTAGAAACATTGAGATATCACATCTCATGCTATAGGAAGGGTCTCAGGTTTGGAAGGGGAAGGAATTGGATATCATATCTCATGTTATAGGACGGGTCCCAGGTTTGGTATTAGAAGCTTTGAGATGTCACATCTCATGCTATAGGAAGGGTCTCAGGATTGGAATGGGAAGGAGTTGGATATCACATCTCATGCCATAGGAAGGGTCTCAGGTTTGGTATAAGCATTGAGATATCACATCTCTTCTATCGGAAGGGTCTCAGGATAGGAATGGGAAGGACTTAGATATCACATCTCATGCTAAAGGGAGGGTCTCAGTTTTGATATTAGAAGCATTGAGATATCACATTTCATGCTATCGGAAGGGTCTCAGGATTGGAATGGGAAGGAGTTGGATATCACATCTCAAGCTATCTCAGGATTGGAATGGGAAGGAGTTTGATATCACATCTCAAGCTATAGGAAGGGTCTCAGGTTTGGAAGGGGAAGGATTTGGATCTCACATCTCATGTTTTAGGACGGGTCTCAGGTTTGGTATTAGAAGCATTGAGATATCACATCTCATGGTATAGGAAGGGTCTCAGGATTGGAATGGGAAGGAGTTGGATATCACATCTCAAGCTATCACAGGATTGGAATGGGAAGGAGTTTGATATCACATCTCAAGCTATAGGAAGGGTCTCAGGTTTGGAAAGGGAAGGATTTGGATTTCACATCTCATGTTATAGGTTGGTTCTCATGTTTGGTTTTAGAAGCATTGAGATCACATCTCATGCTATCGGAAGGGTCTCAGGTTTGGAAAGGGAAGGATTTGGATTTCACATATGTTATTGGATGGTTCTCAGGTTTGGTTTTAGAAGCATTAAGTTATCACATCTCATGCTAAAGGAAGGATCTCAGGTTTGGAATGGGAAGGAGTTTGATATCACATCTCATGTTATAGGAAAGATCTCAGGTTTGGTATTAGAAGCATTGAGACATCACATCTCATGTTATACGAAGGGTCTCAGGATTGGAATGGGAAGAAGTTGGATATCACATCTCATGCTATAGGAAGGGTCTCAGGTTTGGTATAAGCATTGAGATATCACATCTCATGCTATAGGAAGGGTCTCAGGATTGGAATGGGAAGGAGTTGTATGTGACATCTCATGCCATAGGAAGGTTCTCAGGTTTGGTATAAGCATTGAGATGTCATATCACATGCTATAGGAAGGGTCTCAGGATTGGAATGGGAAGGACTTGGATATCACATCTCATGCTATAGGCAGGGTCTCAGGTTTGGAAAGGGAAGGAGATGGATATCACATTTCATGTTAGAGGTAGGATCTCAGGTTTGGTATTAGAGGCATTGAGATATCACATCTCATGCTATCAGAAGGGTCTCAGGATTGGAATGTGAAGGAGTTGGATATCACATTTCATGCTAAAGGGAGGGTCTCAGGTTTGGAAGGGGAAGGATTTGGAAATCACATCTCATGTTATAGGAATGATCTCAGGTTTGGTATTAGAAGCATTGAGATATCACATCTCATGCTATCGGAAGGATCTCAGGTTTTGTATTAGAGGCATTGAGATATCACATCTCATGCTATCATAAGGTTCTCAGGATTGGAATGGGAAGGAGTTGGATATCACATCTCATGTTATAGGAAGGATCTCAGGTTTGGTATTAGAAGCATTGAGACATCACATCTCATGCTATAGGGAGGGTCTCAGGATTGGAATTGGAAGGAGTTGGATATCACATCTCATGCTATAGGAAGGGTCTCAGATATGGTATAAGCATTGAGATATCACATCTCATGCTATAGGAAGGGTCTCAGGATTGGAATGGGAAGGAGTTGTATATGACATCTCAGGCCATAGGAAGGGTCTCAGGTTTGGTATAAGCATTGAGATATCACATCTCTGCTATCGGAAGGGTCTCAGGATTGGAATGGGAAGGAGTTGGATATCCCATCTCATGTTATAGGAAGGGTCTCAGGTTTGGTATTAGAAGCATTGAGATATCACATCTCATGCTATAGGAAGGGTCTCAGGATTGGAATGGGGAGGACTTGGATGTCACATCTCATGCTATAGGGAGGGTCTCAAGTTTGATATAAGAAGCATTGAGATAACAAATCTCATGATATCGGAAGGGTCTCAGGATTGGAATGGGAAGGAGTTGGATATCACATCTCATGTTATAGGACGGGTCTCAGGTTTGGTATTAGAAACATTGAGATATCAAGTCTCATGGTATAGGAAGGGTCTCAGAATTGGAATGGGAAGGAGTTGGATATCACATCTCAAGCTATAGGAAGGGTCTCAGGATTGGAATGGGAAGGAGTTTGATATCACATCTCATGCCATAGTATGGGTCTCAGGTTTGGTAGAAGCATTTGGGATATCACATCTCATGCTATCGGAAGGGTCTCAGGATTGGAATAGGAAGGAGTTGGATATCACATCTCAAGCTATAGGAAGGGTCTCAGGTTTGGTATAAGCATTGAGATATCACATCTCATGCTATAGGAAGGGTCTCAGGATTGGAATGGGAAGGAGTTGGATATCACATCTCATGTTATGGGAAAGATCTCAGGTTTGGTATTAGAAGCATTGAGACATCACATCTAATGTTATAGGAAGGGTCTCAGGATTGGAATGGGAAGAAGTTGGATATCACATCTCATGCTATAGGAAGGGTCTCAGGTTTGGAAGGGGAAGGAGTTGGATATCCAATCTCATATTATAGGACTGGTCTCAGGTTTGGTATTAGAAGCATTGAGATATCACATCTCATGCTATAGGAAGGGTCTCAGGATTGGAACGGGGAGGACTTGGATGTCACATCTCATGCTATAGGGAGGGTCTCAAGTTTGATATTAGAAGCATTGAGATAACAAATCTCATGTTATCGGAAGGGTCTCAGGATTGGAATGGGAAGGAGTTGGATATCACATCTCATGATGAAGGAAGGGTCTGAGGTTTGGAAGGGGAAGGATTTGGATATCACATCTCATGTTATAGGACGGGTCTCAGGTTTGGTATTAGAAACATTGAGATATCAAGTCTCATTGCATAGGAAGGGTCTCAGAATTGGAATGGGAAGGAGTTGGATATCACATCTCAAGCTATAGGAAGGGTCTCAGGATTGGAATGGGAAGGAGTTTGATATCACATCTCATGCCATAGTATGGGTCTCAGGTTTGGTAGAAGCATTTGGGATATCACATCTCATGCTATCGGAAGGGTCTCAGGATTGGAATGGGAAGGAGTTGGATATCACATCTTAAGCTATAGGAAGGGTCTGAGGTTTGGTATAAGCATTGAGATATCACATCTCATGCTATAGGAAGGGTCTCAGGATTGGAATGGGAAGGAGTTGGGTATCACATCTCATGTTATAGGAAAGATCTCAGGTTTGGTATTAGAAGCATTGAGACATCACATCTCATGTTATAGGAAGGGTCTCAGGATTGGAATGGGAAGAAGTTGGATATCACATCTCATGCTATAGGAAGGGTCTCAGGTTTGGAAGGGGAAGGAGTTGGATATCCAATCTCATGTTATAGGACTGGTCTCAGGTTTGGTATTAGAAGCATTGAGACATCACATCTCATGTTATAGGAAGGTTCTCAGGTTTGGTATTAGAAGCATTGAGACATCACATCTCATGTTATAGGAAGGTTCTCAGGTTTGGAATGGGAAGGAGTTGGGTATCACATCTCATGTTATAGGAAAGATCTCAGGTTTGGTATTAGAAGCATTGAGACATCACATCTCATGTTATAGGAAGGTTCTCAGGTTTGGAATGGGGAGGAATTGGATATCACATCTCATGTCATAGGAAGGATCTCAGGTTTGGTATTAGAAGCATTGAGATATCACATCTCATGCTATAGGAATGGTCTCAGGATTGGAATGGGAAGGAGTTGGATATTACATTCTTGCTATAGGAAGGGTCTCATGTTTGGAATGGGAAGGAGTTGGATATCACATATGCTATAGGAAGGGTCCCAGGTTTGGAACGGGAAGGAGTTGGATATCACATCTCATGTTATAGGAAGGGTCTCAGGTTTGGTATAAGCATTGAGATATCACATCTCTGCTATCGGAAGTGTCTCAGGATTGGAATGGGAAGGAGTTGGATATCCCATCTCATGTTATAGGACGGGTCTCAGTCTCAGCATTGGAATCGGAAGGAGTTGTATTTGACATCTCATGCCATAGGAAGGGTCTCAGGTTTGGTATTATAGGCATTGAGATATCACATCTCATGCTATCAGAAGGGTCTCAGGATTGGAATGGGAAGGAGTCGGATATCACATCTCATGCTAAAGGGAGGGTCTCAGGTTTGGTATTATAGGCATTGAGATATCACATCTCATGCTATCAGAAGGGTCTCAGGATTGGAATGGGAAGGAGTCGGATATCACATCTCATGCTAAAGGGAGGGTCTCAGGTTTGGTATTAGAAGCATTGAGATATCACATCTCATGTTATAGGAAGAATCTCAGGTTTGGTATTAGAGGCATTGAGATATCACATCTCATGCTATCAGAAGGGTCTCAGGATTGGAATGGGAAGGAGTCGGATATCACATCTCATGCTAAAGGGAAGGTCTCAGGTTTGGTATTAGAAGCATTGAGATATCACATCTCATGTTATAGGAAGAATCTCAGGTTTGGTATTAGAGGCATTGAGATATCACATCTCATGCTATCAGAAGGGTCTCAGGATTGGAATGGGAAGGAGTCGGATATCACATCTCATGCTAAAGGGAGGGTCTCAGGTTTGGTATTAGAAGCATTGAGATATCACATCTCATGTTATAGGAAGAATCTCAGGTTTGGTATTAGAGGCATTGAGATATCACATCTCATGCTATAGGAAGGGTCTCAGGATTGGAATGGGAAGGAGTTGGATATCACATCTCATGCTAAAGGAAGGGTCTCAGTTTTGGTAGAAGCATTGAGATATCACATCTCATGGTATAGGAAGGGTCTCAGGATTGGAATGGGAAGGAGTTGGATATCACATCTCATCCAATAGGAAGGATCTCAGGATTGGAATGGGAAAGATTTGGATGTCACATCTCTTGCTATAGGAAGGGTCTCAGGTTTTTTATTAGAAACATTGAGATATCACATCTCATGCTATAGGAAGGGTTTTAGGATTGGAATGGGAAGGAGTTGGATATCCCTTTTCATGCTATAGGAAGGGTCTCAGGTTGGAATGGGAAGGAGTTGGATATCACATCTCATGTTATAGGAAGGGTCTCAGGATTGGAATGGGAAGGATTTGGATATCACATCTCTTGCTATAGGAAGGGTCTCAGGTTTTTTATTAGAAACATTGAGATATCACATCTCATGCTATAGGAATGGTTTCAGGATTGGAATGGGAAGGATTTGGATATCACATCTCATGCTAAAGCAAGGGTCTCAGGTTTGGAATGGGAAGGAGTCGGATATCACATCTCATGCTAAAGGGAGGGTCTCAGGTTTGGTATTAGAAGCATTGAGATATCACATCTCATGTTATAGGAAGAATCTCAGGTTTGGTATTAGAGGCATTGAGATATCACATCTCATGCTATCAGAAGGGTCTCAGGATTGGAATGGGAAGGAGTCGGATATCACATCTCATGCTAAAGGGAGGGTCTCAGGTTTGGTATTAGAAGCATTGAGATATCACATCTCATGTTATAGGAAGAATCTCAGGTTTGGTATTAGAGGCATTGAGATATCACATCTCATGCTATAGGAAGGGTCTCAGGATTGGAATGGGAAGGAGTTGGATATCACATCTCATGCTAAAGGAAGGGTCTCAGTTTTGGTAGAAGCATTGAGATATCAGATCTCATGGTATAGGAAGGGTCTCAGGATTGGAATGGGAAGGAGTTGGATATCACATCTCATCCAATAGGAAGGATCTCAGGATTGGAATGGGAAAGATTTGGATGTCACATCTCTTGCTATAGGAAGGGTCTCAGGTTTTTTATTAGAAACATTGAGATATCACATCTCATGCTATAGGAAGGGTTTTAGGATTGGAATGGGAAGGAGTTGGATATCCCTTTTCATGCTATAGGAAGGGTCTCAGGTTGGAATGGGAAGGAGTTGGATATCACATCTCATGTTATAGGAAGGGTCTCAGGATTGGAATGGGAAGGATTTGGATATCACATCTCTTGCTATAGGAAGGGTCTCAGGTTTTTTATTAGAAACATTGAGATATCACATCTCATGCTATAGGAATGGTTTCAGGATTGGAATGGGAAGGATTTGGATATCACATCTCATGCTAAAGCAAGGGTCTCAGGTTTGGAAGGGGAAGGATTTGGATATCATATCTCATGTTATAGGACGGGTCCCAGGTTTGGTATTAGAAGCTTTGAGATATCACATCTCATGCTATAGGAAGGGTCTCAGGATTGGAATGGGAAGGAGTTGGATATCACATCTCATGCTAAAGGAAGGGACTCAAGTTTGATAGAAGCAATGAGATATCACATCTCATGCTATAGGAAGGGTCTCAGGTTTGGTATAAGCATTGAGATATCACATATCTGCTATCGGAAGGGTCTCAGGATTGGAATGGGAAGGAGTTGGATATCACATCTCATGCCATAGGAAGGGTCTCAGGTTTGGTATAAGCATTGAGATATCACATCTCTGCTATCGGAAGGGTCTCAGGATAGGAATGGGAAGGACTTAGATATCACATCTCATGCTATAGGGAGGGTCTCAGTTTTGATATTAGAAGCATTGAGATATCACATTTCATGCTATCGGAAGGGTCTCAGGATTGGAATGGGAAGGAGTTGGATATCACATCTCAAGCTATCTCAGGATTGGAATGGGAAGGAGTTTGATATCACATCTCAAGCTATAGGAAGGGTCTCAGGTTTGGAAGGGGAAGGATTTGGATCTCACATCTCATGTTTTAGGACGGGTCTCAGGTTTGGTATTAGAAGCATTGAGATATCACATCTCATGGTATAGGAAGGGTCTCAGGATTGGAATGGGAAGGAGTTGGACATCACATCTCAAGCTATCACAGGATTGGAATGGGAAGGAGTTTGATAGCACATCTCAAGCTATAGGAAGGGTCTCAGGTTTGGAAAGGGAAGGATTTGGATTTCACATCTCATGTTATAGGATGGTTCTCATGTTTGGTTTTAGAAGCATTGAGATATCACACCACATGCTATCTGAAGGGTCTCAGGTTTGGAAAGGGAAGGATTTGGATTTCACATATGTTATTGGATGGTTCTCAGGTTTGGTTTTAGAAGCATTAAGATATCACATCTCATGCTATAGGAAGGGTCTCAGGTTTGGAATGGTAAGGAGTTGGATACACATCTCATGTTATAGGAAGGATCTCAGGTTTGGTATTAGAAGCATTGTGATATCACATATCGTGCTATAGGAAGGGTCTCAGGATTGGAATGGGACGGAGTTGGATATCACATCTCATGCTAAAGGAAAGATCTCAGGTTTGGAAGGGGAAGGATTTGGATCTCACATCTCATGTTTTAGGACGGGTGTCAGGTTTGGTATTAGAAGCATTGAGAAATCACATCTCATGGTATAGGAAGGGTCTCAGGATTGGAATGGGAAGGAGTTGGATATCACATCTCAAGCTATCTCAGGATTGGAATGGGAAGGAGTTTGATATCACATCTCATGCTATCGGAAGGGTCTCAGGTTTGGAATGGGAAGGAGTTGGATATCACATCTCATGTTATAGGAAGGATCTCAAGTTTGGTATTAGAAGCATTGAGATATCACATCTCATGCTATAGGAAGGGTCTCAGGATTGGAATCGGAAGGAGTTGGACACCACTTCTCATGCTATAGGAAGGGTCTCAGGTTTGGTATAAGCATTGAGATATCCCATCTCAAACTATAGGAAGGGTCTCAGGATTGGAATGGGAAGGAGTTGGATATCACATCTCATGCCATAGGAAGGGTCTCAGGTTTGGTATAAGCATTGAGATATCACATCTCATGCTATAGGGAGGGTCTCAGTTTTGATATTAGAAGCATTGAGATATCACATTTCATGCTATCGAAAGGGTCTCATGATTGGAATGGGAAGGAGTTGGATATCACATCTCAAGCTATCTCAGGATTGAAATGGGAAGGAGTTTGATATCACATCTCAAGCTATAGGAAGGGTCTCAGGTTTTGAAGGGGAAGGATTTGGATCTCACATCTCATGTTTTAAGACGGTTCTCAGGTTTGGTATTAGAAGCATTGAGATATCACATCTAATGGTATAGGAAGGGTCTCAGGATTGGAATGGGAAGGAGTTGGATATCACATCTCAAGCTATCACAGGATTGGAATGGGAAGGAGTTTGATAGCACATCTCAAGTTATAGGAAGGGTCTCAGGTTTGGAAAGGGAAGGATTTGGATTTCACATCTCATGTTATAGGATGGTTCTCATGTTTGGTTTTAGAAGCATTGAGATATCACACCACATGCTATCTGAATGGTCTCAGGTTTGGAAAGGGGAGGATTTGGATTTCACATATGTTATTGGATGGTTCTCAGGTTTGGTTTTAGAAGCATTAAGATATCACATCTCATGCTATAGGAAGGGTCTCAGGATTGGAATGGGACGGAGTTGGATATCACATCTCATGCTAAAGGAAAGATCTCAGGTTTGGAAGGGGAAGGATTTGGATCTCACATCTCATGTTTTAGGACGGGTGTCAGGTTTGGTATTAGAAGCATTGAGATATCACATCTCATGGTATAGGAAGGGTCTCAGGATTGGAATGGGAAGGAGTTGGATATCACATCTCAAGCTATCTCAGGATTGGAATGGGAAGGAGTTTGATATCACATCTCATGCTATTGGAAGGTTCTCAGGTTTGGAATGGGAAGGAGTTGGATATCACATCTCATGTTATAGGAAGGATCTCAGGTTTGGTATTAGAAGCATTGAGATTTCACATCTCATGCTATAGGAAGGGTCTCAAGATTGGAATCGGAAGGAGTTGGATACCACTTCTCATGCTATCGGAAGGGTCTCAGGTTTGGTATAAGCATTGAGATATCCCATCTCATGCTATAGGAAGGGTCTCAGCATTGGAATCGGAAGGCGTTGTATTTGACATCTCATGCCATAGGAAGGGTCTCAGGTTTGGTATAAGCATTGAGATATCACATCTCTGCTATCGGAAGGGTCTCAGGATTGGAATGGGAAGGAGTTGGATATCACATCTCATGCTAAAGGGAGGGTCTCAGGTTTGGAAGGGGAAGGATTTAGAAATCACATCTCATGTTATAGGAAGGATCTCAGGTTTGGTATTAGAAGCATTGAGATATCACATCTCATGCTATCGGAAGGATCTCAGGTTTAGTATTATAGGCATTGAGATATCACATCTCATGCTATCAGAAGGGTCTCAGGATTGGAATGGGAAGGAGTCGGATATCACATCTCATGCTAAAGGGAGGGTCTCAGGTTTGGAAGGGGAAGGATTTAGAAATCACATCTCATGTTATAGGAAGGATCTCAGGTTTGGTATTAGAAGCATTGAGATATCACATCTCATGCTATCGGAAGGATCTCAGGTTTGGTATTATAGGCATTGAGATATCACATCTCATGCTATCAGAAGGGTCTCAGGATTGGAATGGGAAGGAGTTGGATATCACATCTCATGCTAAAGGGAGGGTCTCAGGTTTGGAAGGGGAAGGATTTAGAAATCACATCTCATGTTATAGGAAGGATCTCAGGTTTGGTATTAGAAGCATTGAGATATCACATCTCATGCTATCGGAAGGATCTCAGGTTTGGTATTATAGGCATTGAGATATCACATCTCATGCTATCAGAAGGGTCTCAGGATTGGAATGGGAAGGAGTCGGATATCACATCTCATGCTAAAGGGAGGGTCTCAGGTTTGGTATTAGAAGCATTGAGATATCACATCTCATGTTATAGGAAGAATCTCAGGTTTGGTATTAGAGGCATTGAGATATCACATATCATGCTATAGGAAGGGTCTCAGGATTGGAATGGGAAGGAGTTGGATATCACATCTCATGCTTAAGGAAGGGTCTCAGTTTTGGTAGAAGCATTGAGATATCACATCTCATGGTATAGGAAGGGTCTCAGGATTGGAATGGGAAGGAGTTGGATATCACATCTCATCCAATAGGAAGGATCTCAGGATTGGAATGGGAAAGATTTGGATGTCACATCTCTTGCTATAGGAAGGGTCTCAGGTTGTTTATTAGAAACATTGAGATATCACATCTCATGCTATAGGAAGGGTTTCAGGATTGGAATGGGAAGGAGTTGGATATCCCTTCTCATGCTATAGGAAGGGTCTCAGGTTGGAATGGGAAGGAGTTGGATATCACATCTCATGTTATAGGAAGGGTCTCAGGATTGAAATAGGAAGGATTTGGATATCACATCTCTTGCTATAGGAAGGGTCTCAGGTTTTTTATTAGAAACATTGAGATATCACATCTCATGCTATAGGAAGGGTTTCAGGATTGGAATGGGAAGGATTTGGATATCACATCTCATGCTAAAGGAAGGGTGTCAGGTTTGAAAGGGGAAGGATTTGGATATCATATCTCATGCTAAAGGAAGGGACTCAAGTTTGATAGAAGCATTGAGATATCACATCTCATGCTATAGGAAGGGTCTCAGGATTGGAATGGGAAGGAGTTGGATATCACATCTCATGCCATAGGAAGGGTCTCAGGTTTGGTATTAGAAGCTTTGAGATATCACATCTCATGCTATAGGAAGGGTCTCAGGATTGGAATGGGAAGGAGTTGGATATCACATCTCATGCTAAAGGAAGGGACTCAAGTTTGATAGAAGCATTGAGATATCACATCTCATGCTATAGGAAGGGTCTCAGGTTTGGAAGGGGAAGGAGTTGGATATCCAATCTCATATTATAGGACTGGTCTCAGGTTTGGTATTAGAAGCATTGAGGTATCACATCTCATGCTATAGGAAGGGTCTCAGGATTGGAACGGGAAGGAGTTGGATATCACATCTCAAGCTATAGGAAGGGTCTCAGGATTGGAATGGGAAGGAGTTTGATATCACATCTCATGCCATAGTATGGGTCTCAGGTTTGGTAGAAGCATTTGGGATATCACATCTCATGCTATCGGAAGGGTCTCAAGTTTGATATTAGAAGCATTGAGATAACAAATCTCATGTTATCGGAAGGGTCTCAGGATTGGAATGGGAAGGAGTTGGATATCACATCTCATGATGAAGGAAGGGTCTGAGGTTTGGAAGGGGAAGGATTTGGATATCACATCTCATGTTATAGGACGGGTCTCAGGTTTGGTATTAGAAACATTGAGATATCAAGTCTCATGGTATAGGAAGGGTCTCAGAATTGGAATGGGAAGGAGTTGGATATCACATCTCAAGCTATAGGAAGGGTCTCAGGATTGGAATGGGAAGGAGTTTGATATCACATCTCATGCCATAGTATGGGTCTCAGGTTTGGTAGAAGCATTTGGGATATCACATCTCATGCTATCGGAAGGGTCTCAGGATTGGAATGGGAAGGAGTTGGATATCACATCTTAAGCTATAGGAAGGGTCTGAGGTTTGGTATAAGCATTGAGATATCACATCTCATGCTATAGGAACGGTCTCAGGATTGGAATGGGAAGGAGTTGGGTATCACATCTCATGTTATAGGAAAGATCTCAGGTTTGGTATTAGAAGCATTGAGACATCACATCTCATGTTATAGGAAGGGTCTCAGGATTGGAATGGGAAGAAGTTGGATATCACATCTCATGCTATAGGAAGGGTCTCAGGTTTGGAAGGGGAAGGAGTTGGATATCCAATCTCATGTTATAGGACTGGTCTCAGGTTTGGTATTAGAAGCATTGAGATATCACATCGCATGCTGTAGGAAGGTTCTCAGGTTTGGAATGGGGAGGAATTGGATATCACATCTCATGTCATAGGAAGGATCTCAGGTTTGGTATTAGAAGCATTGAGATATCACATCTCATGCTATAGGAATGGTCTCAGGATTGGAATGGGAAGGAGTTGGATATTACATTCTTGCTATAGGAAGGGTCTCATGTTTGGAATGGGAAGGAGTTGGATATCACATATGCTATAGGAAGGGTCCCAGGTTTGGAACGGGAAGGAGTTGGATATCACATCTCATGTTATAGGAAGGGTCTCAGGTTTGGTATAAGCATTGAGATATCACATCTCTGCTATCGGAAGTGTCTCAGGATTGGAATGGGAAGGAGTTGGATATCCCATCTCATGTTATAGGACGGGTCTCAGTCTCAGCATTGGAATCGGAAGGATTTGTATTTGACATCTCATGCCATAAGAAGGGTCTCAGGTTTGGTATTATAGGCATTGAGATATCACATCTCATGCTATCAGAAGGGTCTCAGGATTGGAATGGGAAGGAGTCGGATATCACATCTCATGCTAAAGGGAGGGTCTCAGGTTTGGTATTATAGGCATTGAGATATCACATCTCATGCTATCAGAAGGGTCTCAGGATTGGAATGGGAAGGAGTCGGATATCACATCTCATGCTAAAGGGGGGGTCTCAGGTTTGGTATTAGAAGCATTGAGATATCACATCTCATGTTATAGGAAGAATCTCAGGTTTGGTATTAGAGGCATTGAGATATCACATCTCATGCTATCAGAAGGGTCTCAGGATTGGAATGGGAAGGAGTCGGATATCACATCTCATGCTAAAGGGAGGGTCTCAGGTTTGGTATTAGAAGCATTGAGATATCACATCTCATGTTATAGGAAGAATCTCAGGTTTGGTATTAGAGGCATTGAGATATCACATCTCATGCTATCAGAAGGGTCTCAGGATTGGAATGGGAAGGAGTCGGATATCACATCTCATGCTAAAGGGAGGGTCTCAGGTTTGGTATTAGAAGCATTGAGATATCACATCTCATGTTATAGGAAGAATCTCAGGTTTGGTATTAGAGGCATTGAGATATCACATCTCATGCTATAGGAAGGGTCTCAGGATTGGAATGGGAAGGAGTTGGATATCACATCTCATGCTAAAGGAAGGGTCTCAGTTTTGGTAGAAGCATTGAGATATCACATCTCATGGTATAGGAAGGGTCTCAGGATTGGAATGGGAAGGAGTTGGATATCACATCTCATCCAAGAGGAAGGATCTCAGGATTGGAATGGGAAAGATTTGGATGTCACATCTCTTGCTATAGGAAGGGTCTCAGGTTTTTTATTAGAAACATTGAGATATCACATCTCATGCTATAGGAAGGGTTTTAGGATTGGAATGGGAAGGAGTTGGATATCCCTTCTCATGCTATAGGAAGGGTCTCAGGTTGGAATGGGAATGAGTTGGATATCACATCTCATGTTATAGGAAGGGTCTCAGGATTGGAATGGGAAGGATTTGGATATCACATCTCTTGCTATAGGAAGGGTCTCAGGTTTTTTATTAGAAACATTGAGATATCACATCTCATGCTATAGGAAGGGTTTCAGGATTGGAATGGGAAGGATTTGGATACCACATCTCATGCTAAAGGAAGGGTCTCAGGTTTGGAAGGGGAAGGATTTGGATATCATATCTCATGTTATAGGACGGGTCCCAGGTTTGGTATTAGAAGCTTTGAGATATCACATCTCTGCTATCGGAAGGGTCTCAGGATAGGAATGGGAAGGACTTAGATATCACATCTCATGCTATAGGGAGGGTCTCAGTTTTGATATTAGAAGCATTGAGATATCACATTTCATGCTATCGGAAGGGTCTCAGGATTGGAATGGGAAGGAGTTGGATATCACATCTCAAGCTATCTCAGGATTGGAATGGGAAGGAGTTTGATATCACATCTCAAGCTATAGGAAGGGTCTCAGGTTTGGAAGGGGAAGGATTTGGATCTCACATCTCATGTTTTAGGACGGGTCTCAGGTTTGGTATTAGAAGCATTGAGATATCACATATCATGGTATAGGAAGGGTCTCAGGATTGGAATGGGAAGGAGTTGGACATCACATCTCAAGCTATCACAGGATTGGAATGGGAAGGAGTTTGATAGCACATCTCAAGCTATAGGAAGGGTCTCAGGTTTGGAAAGGGAAGGATTTGGATTTCACATCTCATGTTATAGGATGGTTCTCATGTTTGGTTTTAGAAGCATTGCGATATCACACCACATGCTATTTGAAGGGTCTAGGGGTTTGGAAAGGGAAGAATTTGGATTTCACATATGTTATTGGATGGTTCTCAGGTTTGGTTTTAGAAGCATTAAGATATCACATCTCATGCTATAGGAAGGGTCTCAGGTTTGGAATGGGAAGGAGTTGGATACACATCTCATGTTATAGGAAGGATCTTAGGTTTGGTATTAGAAGCATTGTGATATCGCATATCGTGCTATAGGAAGGGTCTCAGGATTGGAATGGGACGGAGTTGGATATCACATCTCATGCTAAAGGAAAGATCTCAGGTTTGGAAGGGGAAGGATTTGGATCTCACATCTCATGTTTTAGGACGGGTGTCAGGTTTGGTATTAGAAGCATTGAGAAATCACATCTCATGGTATAGGAAGGGTCTCAGGATTGGAATGGGAAGGAGTTGGATATCACATCTCAAGCTATCTCAGGATTGGAATGGGAAGGAGTTTGATATCACATCTCATGCTATCGGAAGGGTCTCAGGTTTGGAATGGGAAGGAGTTGGATATCACATCTCATGTTATAAGAAGGATCTCAGGTTTGGTATTAGAAGCATTGAGATATCACATCTCATGCTATAGGAAGGGTCTCAGGATTGGAATCGGAAGGAGTTGGATACCACTTCTCATGCTATAGGAAGGGTCTCAGGTTTGGTATAAGCATTGAGATATCCCATCTCATGCTATAGGAAGGGTCTCAGGATTGGAATGGGAAGGAGTTGGATATCACATCTCATGCCATAGGAAGGGTCTCAGGTTTGGTATAAGCATTGAGATATCACATCTCATGCTATAGGGAGGGTCTCAGTTTTGATATTAGAAGCATTGAGATATCACATTTCATGCTATCGAAAGGGTCTCAGGATTGGAATGGGAAGGAGTTGGATATCACATCTCAAGCTATCTCAGGATTGAAATGGGAAGGAGTTTGATATCACATCTCAAGCTATAGGAAGGGTCTCAGGTTTTGAAGGGGAAGGATTTGGATCTCACATCTCATGTTTTAGGACGGGTCTCAGGTTTGGTATTAGAAGCATTGAGATATCACATCTAATGGTACAGGAAGGGTCTCAGGATTGGAATGGGAAGGAGTTGGATATCACATCTCAAGCTATCACAGGATTGGAATGGGAAGGAGTTTGATAGCACATCTCAAGTTATAGGAAGGGTCTCAGGTTTGGAAAGGGAAGGATTTGGATTTCACATCTCATGTTATAGGATGGTTCTCATGTTTGGTTTTAGAAGCATTGAGATATCACACCACATGCTATCTGAAGGGTCTCAGGTTTGGAAAGGGAAGGATTTGGATTTCACATATGTTATTGGATGGTTCTCAGGTTTGGTTTTAGAAGCATTAAGATATCACATCTCATGCTATAGGAAGGGTCTCAGGATTGGAATGGAACGGAGTTGGATATCACATCTCATGCTAAAGGAAAGATCTCAGGTTTGGAAGGGGAAGGATTTGGATCTCACATCTCATGTTTTAGGACGGGTGTCAGGTTTGGTATTAGACGCATTGAGATATCACATCTCATGGTATAGGAAGGGTCTCAGGATTGGAATGGGAAGGAGTTGGATATCACATCTCAAGCTATCTCAGGATTGGAATGGGAAGGAGTTTGATATCACATCTCATGCTATCGGAAGTTTCTCAGGTTTGGAATGGGAAGGAGTTGGATATCACATCTCATGTTATAGGAAGGATCTCAGGTTTGGTATTAGAAGCATTGAGATTTCACATCTCATGCTATAGGAAGGGTCTCAAGATTGGAATCGGAAGGAGTTGGATACCACTTCTCATGCTATCGGAAGGGTCTCAGGTTTGGTATAAGCATTGAGATATCCCATCTCATGCTATAGGAAGGGTCTCAGCATTGGAATCGGAAGGAGTTGTATTTGACATCTCATGCCATAGGAAGGGTCTCAGGTTTGGTATAAGCATTGAGATATCACATCTCTGCTATCGGAAGGGTCTCAGGATTGGAATGGGAAGGAGTTGGATATCACATCTCATGCTAAAGGGAGGGTCTCAGGTTTGGAAGGGGAAGGATTTGGATATCACATCTCATGTTATAGGAAGGATCTCAGGTTTGGTATTATAGGCATTGAGATATCACATCTCATGCTATCAGAAGGGTCTCAGGATTGGAATGGGAAGGAGTCGGATATCACATCTCATGCTAAAGGGAGGGTCTCAGGTTTGGTATTAGAAGCATTGAGATATCACATCTCATGTTATAGGAAGAATCTCAGGTTTGGTATTAGAGGCATTGAGATATCACATCTCATGCTATCAGAAGGGTCTCAGGATTGGAATGGGAAGGAGTCGGATATCACATCTCATGCTAAAGGGAGGGTCTCAGGTTTGGTATTAGAAGCATTGAGATATCACATCTCATGTTATAGGAAGAATCTCAGGTTTGGTATTAGAGGCATTGAGATATCACATATCATGCTATAGAAGGGTCTCAGGATTGGAATGGGAAGGAGTTGGATATCACATCTCATGCTTAAGGAAGGGTCTCAGTTTTGGTAGAAGCATTGAGATATCACATCTCATGGTATAGGAAGGGTCTCAGGATTGGAATGGGAAGGAGTTGGATATCACATCTCATCCAATAGGAAGGATCTCAGGATTGGAATGGGAAAGATTTGGATGTCACATCTCTTGCTATAGGAAGGGTCTCAGGTTGTTTATTAGAAACATTGAGATATCACATCTCATGCTATAGGAAGGGTTTCAGGATTGGAATGGGAAGGAGTTGGATATCCCTTCTCATGCTATAGGAAGGGTCTCAGGTTGGAATGGGAAGGAGTTGGATATCACATCTCATGTTATAGGAAGGGTCTCAGGATTGGAATGGGAAGGATGTGGATATCACATCTCTTGCTATAGGAAGGGTCTCAGGTTTTTTATTAGAAACATTGAGATATCACATCTCATGCTATAGGAAGGGTTTCAGGACTGGAATGGGAAGGATTTGGATATCACATCTCATGCTAAAGGAAGGGTGTCAGGTTTGAAAGGGGAAGGATTTGGATATCATATCTCATGCTAAAGGAAGGGACTCAAGTTTGATAGAAGCATTGAGATATCACATCTCATGCTATAGGAAGGGTCTCAGGATTGGAATGGGAAGGAGTTGGATATCACATCTCATGCCATAGGAATGGTCTCAGGTTTGGTATTAGAAGCTTTGAGATATCACATCTCATGCTATCGGAAGGGTCTCAGGATTGGAATGGGAAGGAGTTGGATATCACATCTCAAGCTATCTCAGGATTGGAATGGGATGGAGTTTGATATCACATCTCAAGCTATAGGAAGGGTCTCAGGTTTGGAAGGGGAAGGATTTGGATCTCACATCTCATGTTTTAGGACGGGTCTCAGGTTTGGTATTAGAAGCATTGAGATATCACATCTCATGGTATAGGAAGGGTCTCAGGATTGGAATGGGAAGGAGTTGGATATCACATCTCAAGCTATCACAGGATTGGAATGGGAAGGAGTTTGATAGCACATCTCAAGCTATAGGAAGGGTCTCAGGTTTGGAAAGGGAAGGATTTGGATTTCACATCTCATGTTATAGGATGGTTCTCATGTTTGGTTTTAGAAGCATTGAGATATCACACCATATGCTATCTGAAGGGTCTCAGGTTTGGAAAGGGAAGGATTTGGATTTCACATATGTTATTGGATGGTTCTCAGGTTTGGTTTTAGAAGCATTAAGATATCACATCTCATGCTATAGGAAGGGTCTCAGGTTTGGAATGGGAAGGAGTTGGATACACATCTCATGTTATAGGAAGGATCTCAGGTTTGGTATTAGAAGCATTGTGATATCACATCTCATGCTATAGGAAGGGTCTCAGGATTGGAAGGGGAAGGATTTGGATCTCACATCTCATGTTTTAGGACGGGTGTCAGGTTTGGTATTAGAAGCATTGAGATATCACATCTCATGGTATAGGAAGGGTCTCAGGATTGGAATGGGAAGGAGTTGGATATCACATCTCAAGCTATCTCAGGATTGGAATGGGAAGGAGTTTGATAGCACATCTCAAGCTATAGGAAGGGTCTCAGGTTTGGACAGGGAAGGATTTGGATTTCACATCTCATGTTATAGGATGGTTCTCATGTTTGGTTTTAGAAGCATTGAGATATCACACCACATGCTATCTGAAGGGTCTCAGGTTTGGAAAGGGAAGGACTTGGATTTCACATATGTTATTGGATGGTTCTCAGGTTTGGTTTTAGAAGCATTAAGATATCACATCTCATGCTATAGGAAGGGTCTCAGGATTGGAATGGGACGGAGTTGGATATCACATCTCATGCTAAAGGAAAGATCTCAGGTTTGGAAGGGGAAGGATTTGGATCTCACATCTCATGTTTTAGGACGGGTGTCAGGTTTGGTATTAGAAGCATTGAGATATCACATCTCATGGTATAGGAAGGGTCTCAGGATTGGAATGGGAAGGAGTTGGATATCACATCTCAAGCTATCTCAGGATTGGAATGGGAAGAGGTTGGATATCACATCTCATGTTATAGGAAGGATCTCAGGTTTGGTATTAGAAGCATTGAGATATCACATCTCATGCTATAGGAAGGGTCTCAGGATTGGAATCGGAAGGAGTTGGATACCACTTCTCATGCTATCGGAAGGGTCTCAGGTTTGGTATAAGAATTGAGATATCCCATCTCATGCTATAGGAAGGGTCTCAGCATTGGAATAGGAAGGAGTTGTATTTGACATCTCATGCCATAGGAAGGGTCTCAGGTTTGGTATAAGCATTGAGATATCACATCTCTGCTATTGGAAGGGTCTCAGGATTGGAATGGGAAGGAGTTGGATATCACATCTCATGCTAAAGGGAGTGTCTCAGGTTTGGAAGGGGAAGGATATGGATATCACATCTCATGCTATAGGAAGGATCTCAGGTTTGGTATTAGAAGCATTGAGATATCACATCTCATGCTATCGGAAGGATCTCAGGTTTGGTATTATAGGTATTGAGATATCACATCTCATGCTATCAGAAGGGTCTCAGGATTGGAATGGGAAGGAGTCGGATATCACATCTCATGCTAAAGGGAGGGTCTCAGGTTTGGTATTAGAAGCATTGAGATATCACATCTCATGTTATAGGAAGAATCTCAGGTTTGGTATTAGAGGCATTGAGATATCACATCTCATGCTATCAGAAGGGTCTCAGGATTGGAATGGGAAGGAGTCGGATATCACATCTCATGCTAAAGGGAGGGTCTCAGGTTTGGTATTAGAAGCATTGAGATATCACATCTCATGTTATAGGAAGAATCTCAGGTTTGGTATTAGAGGCATTGAGATATCACATCTCATGCTATAGGAAGGGTCTCAGGATTGGAATGGGAAGGAGTTGGATATCACATCTCATGATTAAGGAAGGGTCTCAGTTTTGGTAGAAGCATTGAGATATCACATCTCATGGTATAGGAAGGGTCTCAGGATTGGAATGGGAAGGAGTTGGATATCACATCTCATCCAATAGGAAGGATCTCAGGATTGGAATGGGAAAGATTTGGATGTCACATCTCTTGCTATAGGAAGGGTCTCAGGTTGTTTATTAGAAACATTGAGATATCACATCTCATGCTATAGGAAGGGTTTCAGGATTGGAATGGGAAGGAGTTGGATATCCCTTCTCATGCTATAGGAAGGGTCTCAGGTTGGAATGGGAAGGAGTTGGATATCACATCTCATGTTATAGGAAGGGTCTCAGGATTGGAATGGGAAGGATTTGGATATCACATCTCTTGCTATAGGAAGGGTCTTAGGTTTTTTATTAGAAACATTGAGATATCACATCTCATGCTATAGGAAGGGTTTCAGGATTGGAATGGGAAGGATTTGGATATCACATCTCATGCTAAAGGAAGGGTGTCAGGTTTGAAAGGGGAAGGATTTGGATATCATATCTCATGCTAAAGGAAGGGACTCAAGTTTGATAGAAGCATTGAGATATCACATCTCATGCTATAGGAAGGGTCTCAGGATTGGAATGGGAAGGAGTTGGATATCACATCTCATGCCATAGGAAGGGTCTCAGGTTTGGTATTAGAAGCTTTGAGATATCACATCTCATGCTATAGGAAGGGTCTCATGATTGGAATGGGAAGGAGCTGGATATCACATCTCATGCTAAAGGAAGGGACTCAAGTTTGATAGAAGCATTCAGATATCACATCTCATGCTATAGGAAGGGTCTCAGGATTGGAATGGGAAGGAGTTGGATATCACATCTCATGCCATACGAAGGGTCTCAGGTTTGGTATAAGCATTGAGATATCACATCTCTGCTATCGGAAGGGTCTCAGGATAGGAATGGGAAGGACTTAGATATCACATCTCATGCTATAGGGAGGGTCTCAGTTTTCATATTAGAAGCATTGAGATATCACATTTCATGCTATCGGAAGGGTCTCAGGATTGGAATGGGAAGGAGTTGGATATCACATCTCAAGCTATCTCAGGATTGGAATGGGAAGGAGTTTGATATCACATCTCAAGCTATAGGAAGGGTCTCAGGTTTGGAAGGGGAAGGATTTGGATCTCACATCTCATGTTTTAGGACGGGTCTCAGGTTTGGTATTAGAAGCATTGAGATATCACATCTCATGGTATAGGAAGGATCTCAGGTTTGGAAAGGGAAGGATTTGGATTTCACATCTCATGTTATAGGATGGTTCTCATGTTTGGTTTTAGAAGCATTGAGATATCACACCACATGCTATCTGAAGGGTCTCAGGTTTGGAAAGGGGAGGATTTGGATTTCACATATGTTATTGGATGGTTCTCAGGTTTGGTTTTAGAAGCATTAAGATATCACATCTCATGCTATAGGAAGGGTCTCAGGTTTGGAATGGGAAGGAGTTGGATACACATCTCATGTTATAGGAAGGATCTCAGGTTTGGTATTAGAAGCATTGTGATATCACATATCATGCTATAGGAAGGGTCTCAGGATTGGAAGGGGAAGGATTTGGATCTCACATCTCATGTTTTAGGACGGGTGTCAGGTTTGGTATTAGAAGCATTGAGATATCACATCTCATGGTATAGGAAGGGTCTCAGGATTGGAATGGGAAGGAGTTGGATATCACATCTCAAGCTATCTCAGGATTGGAATGGGAAGGAGTTTGATAGCACATCTCAAGCTATAGGAAGGGTCTCAGGTTTGGAAAGGGAAGGATTTGGATTTCACATCTCATGTTATAGGATGGTTCTCATGTTTGGTTTTAGAAGCATTGAGATATCACACCACATGCTATCTGAAGGGTCTCAGGTTTGGAAAGGGAAGGACTTGGATTTCACATATGTTATTGGATGGTTCTCAGGTTTGGTTTTAGAAGCATTAAGATATCACATCTCATGCTATAGGAAGGGTCTCAGGTTTGGAATGGGAAGGAGTTGGATACACATCTCATGTTATAGGAAGGATCTCAGGTTTGGTATTAGAAGCATTGTGATATCACATATCATGCTATAGGAAGGGTCTCAGGATTGGAATGGGACGGAGTTGGATATCACATCTCATGCTATCTCAGGATTGGAATGGGAAGGAGTTTGATATCACATCTCATGCTATCGGAAGGGTCTCAGGTTTGGAATGGGAAGGAGTTGGATCTCACATCTCATGTTTTAGGACGGGTGTCAGGTTTGGTATTAGAAGCATTGAGATATCACATCTCATGGTATAGGAAGGGTCTCGGGATTGGAATGGGAAGGAGTTGGATATCACATCTCATGCTATCTCAGGATTGGAATGGGAAGGAGTTTGATATCACATCTCATGCTATCGGAAGGGTCTCAGGTTTGGAATGGGAAGGAGTTGGATATCACATCTCATGTTATAGGAAGGATCTCAGGTTTGGTATTAGAAGCATTGAGATATCCCATCTCATGCTATAGGAAGGGTCTCAGGATTGGAATCGGAAGGAGTTGGATACCACTTCTCATGCTATAGGAAGGGTCTCAGGTTTGGTATAAGCATTGAGATATCCCATCTCATGCTATAGGACGGGTCTCAGCATTGGAATCGGAAGGAGTTGTATTTGACATCTCATGCCATAGGAAGGGTCTCAGGTTTGGTATAAGCATTGAGATATCACATCTCTGCTATCGGAAGGGTCTCAGGATTGGAATGGGAAGTAGTTGGATATCACATCTCAAGCTAAAGGGAGGGTCTCAGGTTTGGAAGGGGAAGGATTTGGATATCACATCTCATGTTATAGGAAGGATCTCAGGTTTGGTATTAGAAGCATTGAGATATCACATCTTATGCTATCGGAAGGATCTCAGGTTTGGTATTATAGGCATTGAGATATCACATCTCATGCTATCAGAAGGGTCTCAGGATTGGAATGGGAAAGAGTCAGATATCACATCTCATGCTAAAGGGAGGGTCTCAGGTTTGGTATTAGAAGCATTGAGATATCACATCTCATGTTATAGGAAGAATCTCAGGTTTGGTATTAGAGGCATTGAGATATCACATCTCATGCTATCAGAAGGGTCTCAGGATTGGAATGGGAAGGAGTCGGATATCACATCTCATGCTAAAGGGAGGGTCTCAGGTTTGGTATTAGAAGCATTGAGATATCACATCTCATGTTATAGGAAGAATCTCAGGTTTGGTATTAGAGGCATTGAGATATCACATCTCATGCTATAGGAAGGGTCTCAGGATTGGAATGGGAAGGAGTTAGATATCACATCTCATGCTAAAGGAAGGGTCTCAGTTTTGGTAGAAGCATTGAGATATCACATCTCATGGTATAGGAAGGGTCTCAGGATTGGAATGGGAAGGAGTTGGATATCACATCTCATCCAATAGGAAGGATCTCAGGATTGGAATGGGAAAGATTTGGATGTGACATCCCTTGCTATAGGAAGGGTCTCAGGTTGTTTATTAGAAACATTGAGATATCACATCTCATGCTATAGGAAGGGTTTCAGGATTGGAATGGGAAGGAGTTGGATATCCCTTCTCATGCTATAGGAAGGGTCTCAGGTTGGAATGGGAAGGAGTTGGATATCACATCTCATGTTATAGGAAGGGTCTCAGGATTGGAATGGGAAGGATTTGGATATCACATCTCTTGCTATAGGAAGGGTCTCAGGTTTTTTATTAGAAAAATTGAGATATCACATCTCATGCTATAGGAAGGGTTTCAGGATTGGAATGGGAAGGATTTGGATATCACATCTCATGCTAAAGGAAGGGTGTCAGGTTTGGAAGGGGAAGGATTTGGATATCATATCTCATGCTAAAGGAAGGGACTCAAGTTTGATAGAAGCATTGAGATATCACATCTCATGCTATAGGAAGGGTCTCAGGATTGGAATGGGAAGGAGTTGGATATCACATCTCATGCCATAGGAAGGGTCTCAGGTTTGGTATTAGAAGCTTTGAGATATCACATCTCATGCTATAGGAAGGGTCTCAGGATTGGAATGGGAAGGAGTTGGATATCACATCTCATGCTAAAGGAAGGGACTCAAGTTTGATAGAAGCATTGAGATATTTCATCTCTGCTATCGGAAGGGCCTCAGGATAGGAATGGGAAGGACTTAGATATCACATCTCATGCTATAGGGAGGGTCTCAGTTTTGATATTAGAAGCATTGAGATATCACATTTCATGCTATTGGAAGGGTCTCAGGATTGGAATGGGAAGGAGTTGGATATCACATCTCAAGCTATCTCAGGATTGGAATGGGAAGGAGTTTGATATCACATCTCAAGCTATAGGAAGGGTCTCAGGTTTGGAAGGGGAAGGATTTGGATCTCACATCTCATGTTTTAGGACGGGTCTCAGGTTTGGTATTAGAAGCATTGAGATATCACATCTCATGGTATAGGAAGGGTCTCAGGATTGGAATGGGAAGGAGTTTGATATCACATCTCAAGCTATCACAGGATTGGAATGGGAAGGAGTTTGATAGCACATCTCAAGCTATAGGAAGGGTCTCAGGTTTGGAAAGGGAAGGATTTGGATTTCACATCTCATGTTATAGGATGGTTCTCATGTTTGGTTTTAGAAGCATTGAGATATAACACCACATGCTATCTGAAGGGTCTCAGGTTTGGAAAGGGAAGGATTTGGATTTCACATATGTTATAGGATGGTTCTCAGGTTTGGTTTTAGAAGCATTAAGATATCACATCTCATGCTATAGGAAGGGTCTCAGGTTTGGAATGGGAAGGAGTTGGATACACATCTCATGTTATAGGAAGGATCTCAGGTTTGGTATTAGAAGCATTGTGATATCACATATCATGCTATAGGAAGGGTCTCAGGATTGGAAGGGGAAGGATTTGGATCTCACATCTCATGTTTTAGGACGGGTGTCAGGTTTGGTATTAGAAGCATTGAGATATCACATCTCATGGTATAGGAAGGGTCTCAGGATTGGAATGGGAAGGAGTTGGATATCACATCTCAAGCTATCTCAGGATTGGAATGGGAAGGAGTTTGATATCACATCTCATGCTATCGGAAGGGTCTCAGGTTTGGAATGGGAAGGAGTTTGATATCACATCTCATGTTATAGGAAGGATCTCAGGTTTGGTATTAGAAGCATTGAGATATCACATCTCATGCTATAGGAAGGGTCTCAGGATTGGAATCGGAAGGAGTTGGATACCACTTCTCCTGCTATAGGAAGGGTCTCAGGTTTGGTATAATCATTGAGATATCCCATCTCATGCTATAGGAAGGGTCTCAGCATTGGAATCGGAAGGAGTTGTATTTGACATCTCATGCCATAGGAAGGGTCTCAGGTTTGGTATAAGCATTGAGATATCACATCTCTGCTATCGGAAGGGTCTCAGGATTGGAATGGGAAGGAGTTGGATATCACATCTCATGCTAAAGGGAGGGTCTCAGGTTTGGAAGGGGAAGGATTTGGATATCACATCTCATGTTATAGGAAGGATCTCAGGTTTGGTATTAGAAGCATTGAGATATCACATCTCATGCTATCGGAAGGATCTCAGGTTTGGTATTATAGGCATTGAGATATCACATCTCATGCTATCAGAAGGGTCTCAGGATTGGAATGGGAAGGAGTCGGATATCACATCTCATGCTAAAGGGAGGGTCTCAGGTTTGGTATTAGAAGCATTGAGATATCACATCTCATGTTATAGGAAGAATCTCAGGTTTGGTATTAGAGGCATTGAGATATCACATCTCATGCTATCAGAAGGGTCTCAGGATTGGAATGGGAAGGAGTCGGATATCACATCTCATGCTAAAGGGAGGGTCTCAGGTTTGGTATTAGAAGCATTGAGATATCACATCTCATGTTATAGGAAGAATCTCAGGTTTGGTATTAGAGGCATTGAGATATCACATCTCATGCTATAGGAAGGGTCTCAGGATTGGAATGGGAAGGAGTTGGATATCACATCTCATGCTAAAGGAAGGGTCTCAGTTTTGGTAGAAGCATTGAGATATCACATCTCATGGTATAGAAAGGGTCTCAGGATTGGAATGGGAAGGAGTTGGATATCACATCTCATCCAATAGGAAGGATCTCAGGATTGGAATGGGAAAGATTTGGATGTCACATCTCTTGCTATAGGAAGGGTCTCAGGTTTTTTATTAGAAACATTGAGATATCACATCTCATGCTATAGGAAGGGTTTCAGGATTGGAATGGGAAGGAGTTGGATATCCCTTCTCATGCTATAGGAAGGGTCTCAGGTTGGAATGGGAAGGAGTTGGATATCACATCTCATGTTATAGGAACGGTCTCAGGATTGGAATGGGAAAGATTTGGATATCACATCTCTTGCTGTAGGAAGGGTCTCAGGTTTTTTATTAGAAACATTGAGATATCACATCTCATGCTATAGGAAGGGTTTCAGGATTGGAATGGGAAGGATTTGGATATCACATCTCATGCTAAAGGAAGGGTCTCAGGTTTGGAAGGGGAAGGATTTGGATATCATATCTCATGTTATAGGACGGGTCCCAGGTTTGGTATTAGAAGCTTTGAGATATCACATCTCATGCTATAGGAAGGGTCTCAGGATTGGAATGGGAAGGAGTTGGATATCACATCTCATGCTAAAGGAAGGGACTCAAGTTTGATAGAAGCATTGAGATATCACATCTCATGCTATAGGAAGGGTCTCAGGATTGGAATGGGAAGGAGTTGGATATCACATCTCATGCCATAGGAAGGGTCTCAGGTTTGGTATAAGCATTGAGATATCACATCTCTGCTATCGGAAGGGTCTCAGGATAGGAATGGGAAGGACTTAGATATCACATCTCATGCTAAAGGGAGGGTCTCAGGTTTGGTATTAGAAGCATTGAGATATCACATCTCATGTTATAGGAAGAATCTCAGGTTTGGTATTAGAGGCATTGAGATATCACATCTCATGCTATCAGAAGGGTCTCAGGATTGGAATGGGAAGGAGTTGGATATCACATCTCAAGCTATCACAGGATTGGAATGGGAAGGAGTTTGATATCACATCTCAAGCTATACGAAGGGTCTCAGTTTTGGAAAGGGAAGGATTTGGATTTCACATCTCATGTTATAGGATGGTTCTCATGTTTGGTTTTAGAAGCATTGAGATATCACATCTCATGCTATCGGAAGGGTCTCAGGTTTGGAAAGGGAAGGATTTGGATTTCACATATGTTATTGGATGGTTCTCAGGTTTGGTTTTAGAAGCATTAAGATATCACATCTCATGCTATAGGAAGGGTCTCAGGTTTGGAATGGGAAGGAGTTGGATATCACATCTCATGCTAAAGGAAAGATCTCAGGTTTGGAAGGGGAAGGATTTGGATCTCACATCTCATGTTTTAGGACGGGTGTCAGGTTTGGTATTAGAAGCATTGAGATATCACATCTCATGGTATAGGAAGGGTCTCAGGATTGGAATGAGAAGGAGTTGGATATCACATCTCAAGCTTTCTCAGGATTGGAATGGGAAGGAGTTTGATATCACATCTCATGCTATCGGAAGGGTCTCAGGTTTGGAATGGGAAGGAGTTGGATATCACATCTCATGTTATAGGAAGGATCTCAGGTTTGGTATTAGAAGCATTGTGATATCACATATCATGCTATAGGAAGGGTCTCAGGATTGGAATGGGAAGGAGTTGGATATCACATCTCATGCTAAAGGAAAGATCTCAGGTTTGGAAGGGGAAGGATTTGGATCTCACATCTCATGTTTTAGGACGGGTGTCAGGTTTGGTATTAGAAGCATTGAGATATCACATCTCATGGTATAGGAAGGGTCTCAGGATTGGAATGAGAAGGAGTTGGATATCACATCTCAAGCTATCTCAGGATTGGAATGGGAAGGAGTTTGATATCACATCTCATGCTATCGGAAGGGTCTCAGGTTTGGAATGGGAAGGAGTTGGATATCACATCTCATGTTATAGGAAGGATCTCAGGTTTGGTATTAGAAGCATTGAGATATCACATCTCATGCTATAGGAAGGGTCTCAGGATTGGAATGGGAAGGAGTTGGATATCACATCTCATGCTATAGGAAGGGTCTCAGGTTTGGTATAAGCATTGAGATATCCCATCTCATGCTATAGGAAGGGTCTCAGCATTGGAATCGGAAGGAGTTGTATTTGACATCTCATGCCATAGGAAGGGTCTCAGGTTTGGTATAAGCATTGAGATGTCACATCTCTGCTATCGGAAGGGTCTCAGGATTGGAATGGGAAGGAGTTGGATATCCCATCACGTTATAGGAAGGGTCTCAGGTTTGGTATTAGAAGCATTGAGATATCACATCTCATGCTATAGGAAGGGTTTCAGGATTGGAATGGGAAGGAGTTGGATATCCCTTCTCATGCTATAGGAAGGGTCTCAGGTTGGAATGGGAAGGAGTTGGATATCACATCTCATGTTATAGGAAGGGTCTCAGGATTGGAATGGGAAGGATTTGGATATCACATCTCTTGCTATAGGAAGGGTCTTAGGTTTTTTATTAGAAACATTGAGATATCACATCTCATGCTATAGGAAGGGTTTCAGGATTGGAATGGGAAGGATTTGGATATCACATCTCATGCTAAAGGAAGGGTGTCAGGTTTGAAAGGGGAAGGATTTGGATATCATATCTCATGCTAAAGGAAGGGACTCAAGTTTGATAAAAGCATTGAGATATCACATCTCATGCTATAGGAAGGGTCTCAGGATTGGAATGGGAAGGAGTTGGATATCACATCTCATGCCATAGGAAGGGTCTCAGGTTTGGTATTAGAATCTTTGAGATATCACATCTCATGCTATAGGAAGGGTCTCATGATTGGAATGGGAAGGAGCTGGATATCACATCTCATGCTAAAGGAAGGGACTCAAGTTTGATAGAAGCATTCAGATATCACATCTCATGCTATAGGAAGGGTCTCAGGATTGGAATGGGAAGGAGTTGGATATCACATCTCATGCCATACGAAGGGTCTCAGGTTTGGTATAAGCATTGAGATATCACATCTCTGCTATCGGAAGGGTCTCAGGATAGGAATGGGAAGGACTTAGATATCACATCTCATGCTATAGGGAGGGTCTCAGTTTTCATATTAGAAGCATTGAGATATCACATTTCATGCTATCGGAAGGGTCTCAGGATTGGAATGGGAAGGAGTTGGATATCACATCTCAAGCTATCTCAGGATTGGAATGGGAAGGAGTTTGATATCACATCTCAAGCTATAGGAAGGGTCTCAGGTTTGGAAGGGGAAGGATTTGGATCTCACATCTCATGTTTTAGGACGGGTCTCAGGTTTGGTATTAGAAGCATTGAGATATCACATCTCATGGTATAGGAAGGGTCTCAGGTTTGGAAAGGGAAGGATTTGGATTTCACATCTCATGTTATAGGATGGTTCTCATGTTTGGTTTTAGAAGCATTGAGATATCACACCACATGCTATCTGAAGGGTCTCAGGTTTGGAAAGGGGAGGATTTGGATTTCACATATGTTATTGGATGGTTCTCAGGTTTGGTTTTAGAAGCATTAAGATATCACATCTCATGCTATAGGAAGGGTCTCAGGTTTGGAATGGGAAGGAGTTGGATACACATCTCATGTTATAGGAAGGATCTCAGGTTTGGTATTAGAAGCATTGTGATATCACATATCATGCTATAGGAAGGGTCTCAGGATTGGAAGGGGAAGGATTTGGATCTCACATCTCATGTTTTAGGACGGGTGTCAGGTTTGGTATTAGAAGCATTGAGATATCACATCTCATGGTATAGGAAGGGTCTCAGGATTGGAATGGGAAGGAGTTGGATATCACATCTCAAGCTATCTCAGGATTGGAATGGGAAGGAGTTTGATAGCACATCTCAAGCTATAGGAAGGGTCTCAGGTTTGGAAAGGGAAGGATTTGGATTTCACATCTCATGTTATAGGATGGTTCTCATGTTTGGTTTTAGAAGCATTGAGATATCACACCACATGCTATCTGAAGGGTCTCAGGTTTGGAAAGGGAAGGACTTGGATTTCACATATGTTATTGGATGGTTCTCAGGTTTGGTTTTAGAAGCATTAAGATATCACATCTCATACTATAGGAAGGGTCTCAGGTTTGGAATGGGAAGGAGTTGGATACACATCTCATGTTATAGGAAGGATCTCAGGTTTGGTATTAGAAGCATTGTGATATCACATATCATGCTATAGGAAGGGTCTCAGGATTGGAATGGGACGGAGTTGGATATCACATCTCATGCTAAAGGAAAGATCTCAGGTTTGGAAGGGGAAGGATTTGGATCTCACATCTCATGTTTTAGGACGGGTGTCAGGTTTGGTATTAGAAGCATTGAGATATCACATCTCATGGTATAGGAAGGGTCTCGGGATTGGAATGGGAAGGAGTTGGATATCACATCTCATGCTATCTCAGGATTGGAATGGGAAGGAGTTTGATATCACATCTCATGCTATCGGAAGGGTCTCAGGTTTGGAATGGGAAGGAGTTGGATATCACATCTCATGTTATAGGAAGGATCTCAGGTTTGGTATTAGAAGCATTGAGATATCCCATCTCATGCTATAGGAAGGGTCTCAGGATTGGAATCGGAAGGAGTTGGATACCACTTCTCATGCTATAGGAAGGGTCTCAGGTTTGGTATAAGCATTGAGATATCCCATCTCATGCTATAGGAAGGGTCTCAGCATTGGAATCGGAAGGAGTTGTATTTGACATCTCATGCCATAGGAAGGGTCTCAGGTTTGGTATAAGCATTGAGATATCACATCTCTGCTATCGGAAGGGTCTCAGGATTGGAATGGGAAGTAGTTGGATATCACATCTCAAGCTAAAGGGAGGGTCTCAGGTTTGGAAGGGGAAGGATTTGGATATCACATCTCATGTTATAGGAAGGATCTCAGGTTTGGTATTAGAAGCATTGAGATATCACATCTTATGCTATCGGAAGGATCTCAGGTTTGGTATTATAGGCATTGAGATATCACATCTCATGCTATCAGAAGGGTCTCAGGATTGGAATGGGAAAGAGTCAGATATCACATCTCATGCTAAAGGGAGGGTCTCAGGTTTGGTATTCGAAGCATTGAGATATCACATCTCATGTTATAGGAAGAATCTCAGGTTTGGTATTAGAGGCATTGAGATATCACATCTCATGCTATCAGAAGGGTCTCAGGATTGGAATGGGAAGGAGTCGGATATCACATCTCATGCTAAAGGGAGGGTCTCAGGTTTGGTATTAGAAGCATTGAGATATCACATCTCATGTTATAGGAAGAATCTCAGGTTTGGTATTAGAGGCATTGAGATATCACATCTCATGCTATAGGAAGGGTCTCAGGATTGGAATGGGAAGGAGTTAGATATCACATCTCATGCTAAAGGAAGGGTCTCAGTTTTGGTAGAAGCATTGAGATATCACATCTCATGGTATAGGAAGGGTCTCAGGATTGGAATGGGAAGGAGTTGGATATCACATCTCATCCAATAGGAAGGATCTCAGGATTGGAATGGGAAAGATTTGGATGTGACATCTCTTGCTATAGGAAGGGTCTCAGGTTGTTTATTAGAAACATTGAGATATCACATCTCATGCTATAGGAAGGGTTTCAGGATTGGAATGGGAAGGAGTTGGATATCCCTTCTCATGCTATAGGAAGGGTCTCAGGTTGGAATGGGAAGGAGTTGGATATCACATCTCATGTTATAGGAAGGGTCTCAGGATTGGAATGGGAAGGATTTGGATATCACATCTCTTGCTATAGGAAGGGTCTCAGGTTTTTTATTAGAAAAATTGAGATATCACATCTCATGCTATAGGAAGGGTTTCAGGATTGGAATGGGAAGGATTTGGATATCACATCTCATGCTAAAGGAAGGGTGTCAGGTTTGGAAGGGGAAGGATTTGGATATCATATCTCATGCTAAAGGAAAGGACTCAAGTTTGATAGAAGCATTGAGATATCACATCTCATGCTATAGGAAGGGTCTCAGGATTGGAATGGGAAGGAGTTGGATATCACATCTCATGCCATAGGAAGGGTCTCAGGTTTGGTATTAGAAGCTTTGAGATATCACATCTCATGCTATAGGAAGGGTCTCAGGATTGGAATGGGAAGGAGTTGGATATCACATCTCATGCTAAAGGAAGGGACTCAAGTTTGATAGAAGCATTGAGATATCACATCTCATGCTATAGGAAGGGTCTCAGGATTGGAATGGGAAGGAGTTGGATATCACATCTCATGCCATAGGAAGGGTCTCAGGTTTGGTATAAGCATTGAGATATTTCATCTCTGCTATCGGAAGGGCCTCAGGATAGGAATGGGAAGGACTTAGATATCACATCTCATGCTTTAGGGAGGGTCTCAGTTTTGATATTAGAAGCATTGAGATATCACATTTCATGCTATTGGAAGGGTCTCAGGATTGGAATGGGAAGGAGTTGGATATCACATCTCAAGCTATCTCAGGATTGGAATGGGAAGGAGTTTGATATCACATCTCAAGCTATAGGAAGGGTCTCAGGTTTGGAAGGGGAAGGATTTGGATCTCACATCTCATGTTTTAGGACGGGTCTCAGGTTTGGTATTAGAAGCATTGAGATATCACATCTCATGGTATAGGAAGGGTCTCAGGATTGGAATGGGAAGGAGTTTGATATCACATCTCAAGCTATCACAGGATTGGAATGGGAAGGAGTTTGATAGCACATCTCAAGCTATAGGAAGGGTCTCAGGTTTGGAAAGGGAAGGATTTGGATTTCACATCTCATGTTATAGGATGGTTCTCATGTTTGGATTTAGAAGCATTGAGATATAACACCACATGCTATCTGAAGGGTCTCAGGTTTGGAAAGGGAAGGATTTGGATTTCACATATGTTATAGGATGGTTCTCAGGTTTGGTTTTAGAAGCATTAAGATATCACATCTCATGCTATAGGAAGGGTCTCAGGTTTGGAATGGGAAGGAGTTGGATACACATCTCATGTTATAGGAAGGATCTCAGGTTTGGTATTAGAAGCATTGTGATATCACATATCATGCTATAGGAAGGGTCTCAGGATTGGAAGGGGAAGGATTTGGATCTCACATCTCATGTTTTAGGACGGGTGTCAGGTTTGGTATTAGAAGCATTGAGATATCACATCTCATGGTATAGGAAGGGTCTAAGGATTGGAATGGGAAGGAGTTGGATATCACATCTCAAGCTATCTCAGGATTGGAATGGGAAGGAGTTTGATATCACATCTCATGCTATCGGAAGGGTCTCAGGTTTGGAATGGGAAGGAGTTGGATATCACATCTCATGTTATAGGAAGGATCTCAGGTTTGGTATTAGAAGCATTGAGATATCACATCTCATGCTATAGGAAGGGTCTCAGGATTGGAATCGGAAGGAGTTGGATACCACTTCTCCTGCTATAGGAAGGGTCTCAGGTTTGGTATAATCATTGAGATATCCCATCTCATGCTATAGGAAGGGTCTCAGCATTGGAATCGGAAGGAGTTGTATTTGACATCTCATGCCATAGGAAGGGTCTCAGGTTTGGTATAAGCATTGAGATATCACATCTCTGCTATCGGAAGGGTCTCAGGATTGGAATGGGAAGGAGTTGGATATCACATCTCATGCTAAAGGGAGGGTCTCAGGTGTGGAAGGGGAAGGATTTGGATATCACATCTCATGTTATAGGAAGGATCTCAGGTTTGGTATTAGAAGCATTGCGATATCACATCTCATGCTATCGGAAGGATCTCAGGTTTGGTATTATAGGCATTGAGATATCACATCTCATGCTATCAGAAGGGTCTCAGGATTGGAATGGGAAGGAGTCGGATATCACATCTCATGCTAAAGGGAGGGTCTCAGGTTTGGTATTAGAAGCATTGAGATATCACATCTCATGTTATAGGAAGAATCTCAGGTTTGGTATTAGAGGCATTGAGATATCACATCTCATGCTATCAGAAGGGTCTCAGGATTGGAATGGGAAGGAGTCGGATATCACATCTCATGCTAAAGGGAGGGTCTCAGGTTTGGTATTAGAAGCATTGAGATATCACATCTCATGTTATAGGAAGAATCTCAGGTTTGGTATTAGAGGCATTGAGATATCACATCTCATGCTATAGGAAGGGTCTCAGGATTGGAATGGGAAGGAGTTGGATATCACATCTCATGCTAAAGGAAGGGTCTCAGTTTTGGTAGAAGCATTGAGATATCACATCTCATGGTATAGGAAGGGTCTCAGGATTGGAATGGGAAGGAGTTGGATATCACATCTCATCCAATAGGAAGGATCTCAGGATTGGAATGGGAAAGATTTGGATGTCACATCTCTTGCTATAGGAAGGGTCTCAGGTTTTTTATTAGAAACATTGAGATATCACATCTCATGCTATAGGAAGGGTTTCAGGATTGGAATGGGGAGGAGTTGGATATCCCTTCTCATGCTATAGGAAGGGTCTCAGGTTGGAATGGGAAGGAGTTGGATATCACATCTCATGTTATAGGAACGGTCTCAGGATTGGAATGGGAAAGATTTGGATATCACATCTCTTGCTGTAGGAAGGGTCTCAGGTTTTTTATTAGAAACATTGAGATATCACATCTCATGCTATAGGAAGGGTTTCAGGATTGGAATGGGAAGGATTTGGATATCACATCTCATGCTAAAGGAAGGGTCTCAGGTTTGGAAGGGGAAGGATTTGGATATCATATCTCATGTTATAGGACGGGTCCCAGGTTTGGTATTAGAAGCTTTGAGATATCACATCTCATGCTATAGGAAGGGTCTCAGGATTGGAATGGGAAGGAGTTGGATATCACATCTCATGCTAAAGGAAGGGACTCAAGTTTGATAGAAGCATTGAGATATCACATCTCATGCTATAGGAAGGGTCTCAGGATTGGAATGGGAAGGAGTTGGATATCACATCTCATGCCATAGGAAGGGTCTCAGGTTTGGTATAAGCATTGAGATATCACATCTCTGCTATCGGAAGGGTCTCAGGATAGGAATGGGAAGGACTTAGATATCACATCTCATGCTAAAGGGAGGGTCTCAGGTTTGGTATTAGAAGCATTGAGATATCACATCTCATGTTATAGGAAGAATCTCAGGTTTGGTATTAGAGGCATTGAGATATCACATCTCATGCTATCAGAAGGGTCTCAGGATTGGAATGGGAAGGAGTTGGATATCACATCTCAAGCTATCACAGGATTGGAATGGGAAGGAGTTTGATATCACATCTCAAGCTATACGAAGGGTCTCAGTTTTGGAAAGGGAAGGATTTGGATTTCACATCTCATGTTATAGGATGGTTCTCATGTTTGGTTTTAGAAGCATTGAGATATCACATCTCATGCTATCGGAAGGGTCTCAGGTTTGGAAAGGGAAGGATTTGGATTTCACATATGTTATTGGATGGTTCTCAGGTTTGGTTTTAGAAGCATTAAGATATCACATCTCATGCTATAGGAAGGGTCTCAGGTTTGGAATGGGAAGGAGTTGGATATCACATCTCATGCTAAAGGAAAGATCTCAAGTTTGGAAGGGGAAGGATTTGGATCTCACATCTCATGTTTTAGGACGGGTGTCAGGTTTGGTATTAGAAGCATTGAGATATCACATCTCATGGTATAGGAAGGGTCTCAGGATTGGAATGAGAAGGAGTTGGATATCACATCTCAAGCTTTCTCAGGATTGGAATGGGAAGGAGTTTGATATCACATCTCATGCTATCGGAAGGGTCTCAGGTTTGGAATGGGAAGGAGTTGGATATCACATCTCATGTTATAGGAAGGATCTCAGGTTTGGTATTAGAAGCATTGTGATATCACATATCATGCTATAGGAAGGGTCTCAGGATTGGAATGGGAAGGAGTTGGATATCACATCTCATGCTAAAGGAAAGATCTCAGGTTTGGAAGGGGAAGGATTTGGATCTCACATCTCATGTTTTAGGACGGGTGTCAGGTTTGGTATTAGAAGCATTGAGATATCACATCTCATGGTATAGGAAGGGTCTCAGGATTGGAATGAGAAGGAGTTGGATATCACATCTCAAGCTATCTCAGGATTGGAATGGGAAGGAGTTTGATATCACATCTCATGCTATCGGAAGGGTCTCAGGTTTGGAATGGGAAGGAGTTGGATATCACATCTCATGTTATAGGAAGGATCTCAGGTTTGGTATTAGAAGCATTGAGATATCACATCTCATGCTATAGGAAGGGTCTCAGGATTGGAATGGGAAGGAGTTGGATATCACATCTCATGCTATAGGAAGGGTCTCAGGTTTGGTATAAGCTTTGAGATATCCCATCTCATGCTATAGGAAGGGTCTCAGCATTGGAATCGGAAGGAGTTGTATTTGACATCTCATGCCATAGGAAGGGTCTCAGGTTTGGTATAAGCATTGAGATGTCACATCTCTGCTATCGGAAGGGTCTCAGGATTGGAATGGGAAGGAGTTGGATATCCCATCACGTTATAGGAAGGGTCTCAGGTTTGGTATTAGAAGCATTGAGATATCACATCTCATGCTATAGGAAGGGTCTCAGGATTGGAATGGGAAGGACTTGAATATCACATCTCATGTTATAGCAAGGGTCTCAGGTTTGGTATTAGAAGCATTGAGATATCACATCTCATGCTATAGGAAGGGTCTCAGGATTGGAATGGGAAGGACTTGGATATCACATCTCATGATAAAGGAAGGGTCTAAGGTTTGGAAGGCGAAGGATTTGGATATCACATCTCATGTTATAGGACCGGTCTCAGGTTTGGTATTAGAAGCATTGAGATATCAAGTCTCATAGTATAGGACGGGTCTCAGAATTGGAATGGGAAGGAGTTGGATATCACATCTCAAGCTATAGGAAGGGTCTCAGGATTGGAATGGGAAGGAGTTTGATATCACATCTCATTCCATGGTATGGGTCTCAGGTTTTGTAGAAGCATTGGGATATCACATCTCATGCTATTGGAAGGGTATCAGGATTGGATTTGGAAGGAGTTGGATATCCCATCTCATGCTATAGGAAGGTTCTCAGGTTGGAATGGGAAGAAGTTGGATATCACATCTCATGTTATAGGAAGGGTATCAGGATTGGAATGGGAAGGACTTGGATATCACATCTCATGCTATAGGAAGGCTATCAGGTTTGGAAGGGGAAGGAGTTGGATATCAACTTTCATGTTAGAGGTAGGATCTCACGTTTGGTATTAGAGGCATTGAGATATCACATCTCATGCTATCGGAAGGGTCTCATTATTGGAATGGGAAGGAGTTGGATATCACATCTCATGCTAAAGGGAGGGTCTCAGGATTGGAAAGGGAAGTAGTTGGATATCACATTTCATATTAGAGGAAGGATCTCAGGTTTGGTATTAGAAGCATTGAGATATCACATCTCATGCTATAGGAAGGGTCTCAGGATTGGAATGGGAAGGAGTTGGATATCACATCTCATGCTATAGGAAGGGTCTCAGGAATGGAATGGGAAGGAGTTTTATATGACATCTCATGCCATAGGAAGGATCTCAGGTTTGGTATTAGAAGCATTGAGACATCACATCTCATGTTATAGGAAGGGTCTCAGGATTGGAATGGGAAGGAGTTGGATATCAAATCTCATGCTATAGGAAGGGCCTCAGGTTTCGTATAAGCATTGAGATGTCACATCTCATGCTATAGGAAGGGTCTCAGGTTTGGTATAAGCATTGAGATATCACATCTCTGCTATCGGAAGGGTCTCAGGATTGGAATGGGAAGGAGTTGGATATCCAATCTTATGTTATAGGAAGGGTCTCAGGTTTGGTATTAGAAGCATTGAGATATCACATCTCATGCTATAGGAAGGGTCTCAGGATTGGAATGGGAAGGACGTGAATATCACATCTCATGCTATAGGGAGGCTCTCACGTTTGGAAAGGGAAGGAGTTGGATATCACATTTCATGTTAGAGGTAGGATCTCAGGTTTGGTATTAGAGGCATTGAATATCACATCTCATGCTATCAGAAGGGTCTCAGGATTGGAATGGGAAGGAGTTGGATATCACATCTCATGCTAAAGGGAGGGTCTTAGGTTTGGAAGGGGAAGGATTTTGATATCACATCTCATGTTATAGGAAGGATCTCAGGTTTGGTATTAGAAGCATTGAGATATCACATCTTATGCTATCGGAAGAATCTCAGGTTTGGTATTAGAGGGATTGAGATATCACATCTCATGCTATAGGAAGGGTCTCAGGTTTGGAATGGGAAGGAGTTGGATACACATCTCATGTTATAGGAAGGATCTCAGGTTTGGTATTAGAAGCATTGTGATATCACATATCATGCTATAGGAAGGGTCTCAGGATTGGAATGGGAAGGAGTTGGATATCACATCTCATGCTAAAGGAAAGATCTCAGGTTTGGAAGGGGAAGGATTTGGATCTCACATCTCATGTTTTAGGACGGGTGTCAGGTTTGGTATTAGAAGCATTGAGATATCACATCTCATGGTATAGGAAGGGTCTCAGGATTGGAATGGGAAGGAGTTGGATATCACATCTCAAGCTATCTCAGGATTGGAATGGGAAGGAGTTTGATATCACATCTCATGCTATCGGAAGGGTCTCAGGTTTGGAATGGGAAGGAGTTGGATATCACATCTCATGTTATAGGAAGGATCTCAGGTTTGGTATTAGAAGCATTGAGATATCACATCTCATGCTATAGGAAGGGTCTCAGGATTGGAATGGGAAGGAGTTGGATATCACATCTCATGCTATAGGAAGGGTCTCAGGTTTGGTATAAGCATTGAGATATCCCATCTCATGCTATAGGAAGGGTCTCAGCATTGGAATCGGAAGGAGTTGTATTTGACATCTCATGCCATAGGAAGGGTCTCAGGTTTGGTATAAGCATTGAGATATCACATCTCTGCTATCGGAAGGGTCTCAGGATTGGAATGGGAAGGAGTTGGATATCCCATCTCGTTATAGGAAGGGTCTCAGGTTTGGTATTAGAAGCATTGAGATATCACATCTCATGCTATAGGAAGGGTCTCAGGATTGGAATGGGAAGGACTTGAATATCACATCTCATGTTATAGCAAGGGTCTCAGGTTTGGTATTAGAAGCATTGAGATATCGCATCTCATGCTATAGGAAGGGTCTCAGGATTGGAATGGGAAGGACTTGGATATCACATCTCATGATAAAGGAAGGGTCTAAGGTTTGGAAGGCGAAGGATTTGGATATCACATCCCATGTTATAGGACCGGTCTCAGGTTTGGTATTAGAAGCATTGAGATATCAAGTCTCATGGTATAGGACGGGTCTCAGAATTGGAATGGGAAGGAGTTGGATATCACATCTCAAGCTATAGGAAGGGTCTCAGGATTGGAATGGGAAGGAGTTTGATATCACATCTCATGCCATGGTATGGGTCTCAGGTTTTGTAGAAGCATTGGGATATCACATCTCATGCTATCGGAAGGGTATCAGGATTGGATTTGGAAGGAGTTGGATATCCCATCTCATGCTATAGGAAGGTTCTCAGGTTGGAATGGGAAGGAGTTGGATATCACATCTCATGTTATAGGAAGGGTATCAGGATTGGAATGGGAAGGACTTGGATATCACATCTCATGCTATAGGAAGGCTATCAGGTTTGGAAGGGGAAGGAGTTGGATATCAACTTTCATGTTAGAGGTAGGATCTCAGGTTTGGTATTAGAGGCATTGAGATATCACATCTCATGCTAACGGAAGGGTCTCAGTATTGGAATGGGAAGGAGTTGGATATCACATCTCATGCTAAAGGGAGGGTCTCAGGATTGGAAAGGGAAGTAGTTGGATATCACATTTCATATTAGAGGAAGGATCTCAGGTTTGGTATTAGAAGCATTGAGATATCACATCTCATGCTATAGGAAGGGTCTCAGGATTGGAATGGGAAGGAGATGGATATCACATCTCATGCTATAGGAAGGGTCTCAGGAATGGAATGGGAAGGAGTTTTATATGACATCTCATGCCATAGGAAGGATCTCAGGTTTGGTATTAGAAGCATTGAGACATCACATCTCATGTTATAGGAAGGGTCTCAGGATTGGAATGGGAAGGAGTTGGATATCACATCTCATGCTATAGGAAGGGTCTCAGGTTTCGTATAAGCATTGAGATGTCACATCTCATGCTATAGGAAGGGTCTCAGGTTTGGTATAAGCATTGAGATATCACATCTCTGCTATCGGAAGGGTCTCAGGATTGGAATGGGAAGGAGTTGGATATCCCATCTTATGTTATAGGAAGGGTCTCAGGTTTGGTATTAGAAGCATTGGGATATCACATCTCATGCTATAGGAAGGGTCTCAGGATTGGAATGGGAAGGACGTGAATATCACATCTCATGCTATAGGGAGGCTCTCACGTTTGGAAAGGGAAGGAGTTGGATATCACATTTCATGTTAGAGGTAGGATCTCAGGTTTGGTATTAGAGGCATTGAATATCACATCTCATGCTATCAGAAGGGTCTCAGGATTGGAATGGGAAGGAGTTGGATATCACATCTCATGCTAAAGGGAGGGTCTCAGGTTTGGAAGGGGAAGGATTTTGATATCACATCTCATGTTATAGGAAGGATCTCAGGTTTGGTATTAGAAGCATTGAGATATCACATCTTATGCTATCCGAAGAATCTCAGGTTTGGTATTAGAGGGATTGAGATATCACATCTCATGCTATCGGAAGGGTATCAGGATTGGATTTGGAAGTAGTTGGATATCCCATCTCATGCAATAGGAAGGGTCTCAGGTTGGAATGGGAAGGAGTTGGATATCACATCTCATGTTATAGGAAGGGTCTCAGGATTGGAATGGGAAATACTTCGATATCACATCTCATGCTATAGGAAGGCTCTCAGGTTTGGAAGGGGAAGGAGTTGGATATCACATTTCATGTTAGAGGTAGGATCTCAGGTTTGGTAGGAGGCATTGAGATATCACATCTCATGCTATCAGAAGGGTCTCAGGATTGGAATAGGAAGGAGTTGGATATCACATCTCATGCTAAAGGGAGGGTCTCAGGTTTGGAAGGGGAAGGATTTGGATATCACATCTCGTGTTATAGGAAGGGTCTCAGGATTGGAATGGGAAGGGGTTTTCTATGATATCTCATGCCATAGGAAGGATCTCAGGTTTGGTATTAGAAGCATTGAGACATCACATCTCATGTTATAGGAAGTGTCTCAGGATTGTAATGGGAAGGAGTTGGATATCACATCTCATGCTATAGGAAGGGTCTCAGGTTTGGTATGAGCATTGAGATATCACATCTCATGCTACAGGAAGGGTCTCAGGATTGGAATGGGAAGGAGTTGTATGTGACATCTCATGCCATTGGAAGGGTCTCAGGTTTGGTATAAGCATTGAGATATCACATCTCTGCTATCGGAAGGGTCTCAGGATTGGAATGGGAAGGAGTTGGATACCACTTCTCCTGCTATAGGAAGGGTCTCAGGTTTGGTATAATCATTGAGATATCCCATCTCATGCTATAGGAAGGGTCTCAGCATTGGAATCGGAAGGAGTTGTATTTGACATCTCATGCCATAGGAAGGGTCTCAGGTTTGGTATAAGCATTGAGATATCACATCTCTGCTATCGGAAGGGTCTCAGGATTGGAATGGGAAGGAGTTGGATATCACATCTCATGCTAAAGGGAGGGTCTCAGGTTTGGAAGGGGAAGGATTTGGATATCACATCTCATGTTATAGGAAGGATCTCAGGTTTGGTATTAGAAGCATTGAGATATCACATCTCATGCTATCGGAAGGATCTCAGGTTTGGTATTATAGGCATTGAGATATCACATCTCATGCTATCAGAAGGGTCTCAGGATTGGAATGGGAAGGAGTCGGCTATCACATCTCATGCTAAAGGGAGGGTCTCAGGTTTGGTATTAGAAGCATTGAGATATCACATCTCATGTTATAGGAAGAATCTCAGGTTTGGTATTAGAGGCATTGAGATATCACATCTCATGCTATCAGAAGGGTCTCAGGATTGGAATGGGAAGGAGTCGGATATCACATCTCATGCTAAAGGGAGGGTCTCAGGTTTGGTATTAGAAGCATTGAGATATCACATCTCATGTTATAGGAAGAATCTCAGGTTTGGTATTAGAGGCATTGAGATATCACATCTCATGCTATAGGAAGGGTCTCAGGATTGGAATGGGAAGGAGTTGGATATCACATCTCATGCTAAAGGAAGGGTCTCAGTTTTGGTAGAAGCATTGAGATATCACATCTCATGGTATAGGAAGGGTCTCAGGATTGGAATGGGAAGGAGTTGGATATCACATCTCATCCAATAGGAAGGATCTCAGGATTGGAATGGGAAAGATTTGGATGTCACATCTCTTGCTATAGGAAGGGTCTCAGGTTTTTTATTAGAAACATTGAGATATCACATCTCATGCTATAGGAAGGGTTTCAGGATTGGAATGGGAAGGAGTTGGATATCACATCTCATGTTATAGGAACGGTCTCAGGATTGGAATGGGAAAGATTTGGATATCACATCTCTTGCTGTAGGAAGGGTCTCAGGTTTTTTATTAGAAACATTGAGATATCACATCTCATGCTATAGGAAGGGTTTCAGGATTGGAATGGGAAGGATTTGGATATCACATCTCATGCTAAAGGAAGGGTCTCAGGTTTGGAAGGGGAAGGATTTGGATATCATATCTCATGTTATAGGACGGGTCCCAGGTTTGGTATTAGAAGCTTTGAGATATCACATCTCATGCTATAGGAAGGGTCTCAGGATTGGAATGGGAAGGAGTTGGATATCACATCTCATGCTAAAGGAAGGGACTCAAGTTTGATAGAAGCATTGAGATATCACATCTCATGCTATAGGAAGGGTCTCAGGATTGGAATGGGAAGGAGTTGGATATCACATCTCATGCCATAGGAAGGGTCTCAGGTTTGGTATAAGCATTGAGATATCACATCTCTGCTATCGGAAGGGTCTCAGGATAGGAATGGGAAGGACTTAGATATCACATCTCATGCTAAAGGGAGGGTCTCAGGTTTGGTATTAGAAGCATTGAGATATCACATCTCATGTTATAGGAAGAATCTCAGGTTTGGTATTAGAGGCATTGAGATATCACATCTCATGCTATCAGAAGGGTCTCAGGATTGGAATGGGAAGGAGTTGGATATCACATCTCAAGCTATCACAGGATTGGAATGGGAAGGAGTTTGATATCACATCTCAAGCTATACGAAGGGTCTCAGTTTTGGAAAGGGAAGGATTTGGATTTCACATCTCATGTTATAGGATGGTTCTCATGTTTGGTTTTAGAAGCATTGAGATATCACATCTCATGCTATCGGAAGGGTCTCAGGTTTGGAAAGGGAAGGATTTGGATTTCACATATGTTATTGGATGGTTCTCAGGTTTGGTTTTAGAAGCATTAAGATATCACATCTCATGCTATAGGAAGGGTCTCAGGTTTGGAATGGGAAGGAGTTGGATATCACATCTCATGCTAAAGGAAAGATCTCAAGTTTGGAAGGGGAAGGATTTGGATCTCACATCTCATGTTTTAGGACGGGTGTCAGGTTTGGTATTAGAAGCATTGAGATATCACATCTCATGGTATAGGAAGGGTCTCAGGATTGGAATGAGAAGGAGTTGGATATCACATCTCAAGCTTTCTCAGGATTGGAATGGGAAGGAGTTTGATATCACATCTCATGCTATCGGAAGGGTCTCAGGTTTGGAATGGGAAGGAGTTGGATATCACATCTCATGTTATAGGAAGGATCTCAGGTTTGGTATTAGAAGCATTGTGATATCACATATCATGCTATAGGAAGGGTCTCAGGATTGGAATGGGAAGGAGTTGGATATCACATCTCATGCTAAAGGAAAGATCTCAGGTTTGGAAGGGGGAGGATTTGGATCTCACATCTCATGTTTTAGGACGGGTGTCAGGTTTGGTATTAGAAGCATTGAGATATCACATCTCATGGTATAGGAAGGGTCTCAGGATTGGAATGAGAAGGAGTTGGATATCACATCTCAAGCTATCTCAGGATTGGAATGGGAAGGAGTTGGATATCACATCTCATGCTATAGGAAGGGTCTCAGGTTTGGTATAAGCATTGAGATATCCCATCTCATGCTATAGGAAGGGTCTCAGCATTGGAATCGGAAGGAGTTGTATTTGACATCTCATGCCATAGGAAGGGTCTCAGGTTTGGTATAAGCATTGAGATGTCACATCTCTGCTATCGGAAGGGTCTCAGGATTGGAATGGGAAGGAGTTGGATATCCCATCACGTTATAGGAAGGGTCTCAGGTTTGGTATTAGAAGCATTGAGATATCACATCTCATGCTATAGGAAGGGTCTCAGGATTGGAATGGGAAGGACTTGAATATCACATCTCATGTTATAGCAAGGGTCTCAGGTTTGGTATTAGAAGCATTGAGATATCACATCTCATGCTATAGGAAGGGTCTCAGGATTGGAATGGGAAGGACTTGGATATCACATCTCAAGATAAAGGAAGGGTCTAAGGTTTGGAAGGCGAAGGATTTGGATATCACATCTCATGTTATAGGACCGGTCTCAGGTTTGGTATTAGAAGCATTGAGATATCAAGTCTCATAGTATAGGACGGGTCTCAGAATTGGAATGGGAAGGAGTTGGATATCACATCTCAAGCTATAGGAAGGGTCTCAGGATTGGAATGGGAAGGAGTTTGATATCACATCTCATTCCATGGTATGGGTCTCAGGTTTTGTAGAAGCATTGGGATATCACATCTCATGCTATCGGAAGGGTATCAGGATTGGATTTGGAAGGAGTTGGATATCCCATCTCATGCTATAGGAAGGTTCTCAGGTTGGAATGGGAAGAAGTTGGATATCACATCTCATGTTATAGGAAGGGTATCAGGATTGGAATGGGAAGGACTTGGATATCACATCTCATGCTATAGGAAGGCTATCAGGTTTGGAAGGGGAAGGAGTTGGATATCAACTTTCATGTTAGAGGTAGGATCTCACGTTTGGTATTAGAGGCATTGAGATATCACATCTCATGCTATCGGAAGGGTCTCATTATTGGAATGGGAAGGAGTTGGATATCACATCTCATGCTAAAGGGAGGGTCTCAGGATTGGAAAGGGAAGTAGTTGGATATCACATTTCATATTAGAGGAAGGATCTCAGGTTTGGTATTAGAAGCATTGAGATATCACATCTCATGCTATAGGAAGGGTCTCAGGATTGGAATGGGAAGGAGTTGGATATCACATCTCATGCTATAGGAAGGGTCTCAGGAATGGAATGGGAAGGAGTTTTATATGACATCTCATGCCATAGGAAGGATCTCAGGTTTGGTATTAGAAGCATTGAGACATCACATCTCATGTTATAGGAAGGGTCTCAGGATTGGAATGGGAAGGAGTTGGATATCAAATCTCATGCTATAGGAAGGGCCTCAGGTTTCGTATAAGCATTGAGATGTCACATCTCATGCTATAGGAAGGGTCTCAGGTTTGGTATAAGCATTGAGATATCACATCTCTGCTATCGGAAGGGTCTCAGGATTGGAATGGGAAGGAGTTGGATATCCAATCTTATGTTATAGGAAGGGTCTCAGGTTTGGTATTAGAAGCATTGAGATATCACATCTCATGCTATAGGAAGGGTCTCAGGATTGGAATGGGAAGGACGTGAATATCACATCTCATGCTATAGGGAGGCTCTCACGTTTGGAAAGGGAAGGAGTTGGATATCACATTTCATGTTAGAGGTAGGATCTCAGGTTTGGTATTAGAGGCATTGAATATCACATCTCATGCTATCAGAAGGGTCTCAGGATTGGAATGGGAAGGAGTTGGATATCACATCTCATGCTAAAGGGAGGGTCTTAGGTTTGGAAGGGGAAGGATTTTGATATCACATCTCATGTTATAGGAAGGATCTCAGGTTTGGTATTAGAAGCATTGAGATATCACATCTTATGCTATCGGAAGAATCTCAGGTTTGGTATTAGAGGGATTGAGATATCACATCTCATGCTATAGGAAGGGTCTCAGGTTTGGAATGGGAAGGAGTTGGATACACATCTCATGTTATAGGAAGGATCTCAGGTTTGGTATTAGAAGCATTGTGATATCACATATCATGCTATAGGAAGGGTCTCAGGATTGGAATGGGAAGGAGTTGGATATCACATCTCATGCTAAAGGAAAGATCTCAGGTTTGGAAGGGGAAGGATTTGGATCTCACATCTCATGTTTTAGGACGGGTGTCAGGTTTGGTATTAGAAGCATTGAGATATCACATCTCATGGTATAGGAAGGGTCTCAGGATTGGAATGGGAAGGAGTTGGATATCACATCTCAAGCTATCTCAGGATTGGAATGGGAAGGAGTTTGATATCACATCTCATGCTATCGGAAGGGTCTCAGGTTTGGAATGGGAAGGAGTTGGATATCACATCTCATGTTATAGGAAGGATCTCAGGTTTGGTATTAGAAGCATTGAGATATCACATCTCATGCTATAGGAAGGGTCTCAGGATTGGAATGGGAAGGAGTTGGATATCACATCTCATGCTATAGGAAGGGTCTCAGGTTTGGTATAAGCATTGAGATATCCCATCTCATGCTATAGGAAGGGTCTCAGCATTGGAATCGGAAGGAGTTGTATTTGACATCTCATGCCATAGGAAGGGTCTCAGGTTTGGTATAAGCATTGAGATATCACATCTCTGCTATCGGAAGGGTCTCAGGATTGGAATGGGAAGGAGTTGGATATCCCATCTCGTTATAGGAAGGGTCTCAGGTTTGGTATTAGAAGCATTGAGATATCACATCTCATGCTATAGGAAGGGTCTCAGGATTGGAATGGGAAGGACTTGAATATCACATCTCATGTTATAGCAAGGGTCTCAGGTTTGGTATTAGAAGCATTGAGATATCACATCTCATGCTATAGGAAGGGTCTCAGGATTGGAATGGGAAGGACTTGGATATCACATCTCATGATAAAGGAAGGGTCTAAGGTTTGGAAGGCGAAGGATTTGGATATCACATCCCATGTTATAGGACCGGTCTCAGGTTTGGTATTAGAAGCATTGAGATATCAAGTCTCATGGTATAGGACGGGTCTCAGAATTGGAATGGGAAGGAGTTGGATATCACATCTCAAGCTATAGGAAGGGTCTCAGGATTGGAATGGGAAGGAGTTTGATATCACATCTCATGCCATGGTATGGGTCTCAGGTTTTGTAGAAGCATTGGGATATCACATCTCATGCTATCGGAAGGGTATCAGGATTGGATTTGGAAGGAGTTGGATATCCCATCTCATGCTATAGGAAGGTTCTCAGGTTGGAATGGGAAGGAGTTGGATATCACATCTCATGTTATAGGAAGGGTATCAGGATTGGAATGGGAAGGACTTGGATATCACATCTCATGCTATAGGAAGGCTATCAGGTTTGGAAGGGGAAGGAGTTGGATATCAACTTTCATGTTAGAGGTAGGATCTCAGGTTTGGTATTAGAGGCATTGAGATATCACATCTCATGCTAACGGAAGGTTCTCAGTATTGGAATGGGAAGGAGTTGGATATCACATCTCATGCTAAAGGGAGGGTCTCAGGATTGGAAAGGGAAGTAGTTGGATATCACATTTCATATTAGAGGAAGGATCTCAGGTTTGGTATTAGAAGCATTGAGATATCACATCTCATGCTATAGGAAGGGTCTCAGGATTGGAATGGGAAGGAGATGGATATCACATCTCATGCTATAGGAAGGGTCTCAGGAATGGAATGGGAAGGAGTTTTATATGACATCTCATGCCATAGGAAGGATCTCAGGTTTGGTATTAGAAGCATTGAGACATCACATCTCATGTTATAGGAAGGGTCTCAGGATTGGAATGGGAAGGAGTTGGATATCACATCTCATGCTATAGGAAGGGTCTCAGGTTTCGTATAAGCATTGAGATGTCACATCTCATGCTATAGGAAGGGTCTCAGGTTTGGTATAAGCATTGAGATATCACATCTCTGCTATCGGAAGGGTCTCAGGATTGGAATGGGAAGGAGTTGGATATCCCATCTTATGTTATAGGAAGGGTCTCAGGTTTGGTATTAGAAGCATTGGGATATCACATCTCATGCTATAGGAAGGGTCTCAGGATTGGAATGGGAAGGACGTGAATATCACATCTCATGCTATAGGGAGGCTCTCACGTTTGGAAAGGGAAGGAGTTGGATATCACATTTCATGTTAGAGGTAGGATCTCAGGTTTGGTATTAGAGGCATTGAATATCACATCTCATGCTATCAGAAGGGTCTCAGGATTGGAATGGGAAGGAGTTGGATGTTAAGACGGATTTCTGAACTCTGTCCTGGTGGCGCAGAAGTTCAGAAGGCCAACCTAATTACTTGGAACAGGGTAACCTCTGGACAAGCCAGACCAATCAAGGTAGCGATCGCGGCGGTCAAGACTAGGTCTCAAGAGGGGTGAGGGTGACTGAAAGCCCGCAATGAGCACACAAAGCAAGCGCGCGTACAAACTACTCCAAACAGTTGTTTATATCAAAAATAGATACACATTTATTATAAGGCCTTGAAACTAATAACCACAGTAAAAGCAGCGGTATACAACGATATTAAACCAACACATACACTATCCACCCAATATATATACAGAATACACAGTTTCACAGCATTAGCAGCACGAAATATGTTATCCACCTGCAGGGGAAGGAAAACAGGCAGTGCGAACCAATGCGTGTGATATGTCCGCCTTCTGAGGCCCCTAACTAGATGGTAGTCCAATCCCTACGAAGAGTGGAGCCTAGCGCTCAAAAGTACCTGCACACGCCGGTGCCAATGGGCAGAAGGTGAAGCTCTTCGGAGGACGTTGAACAGCTCTGTAGGGAGCTCTAATGAAGGAGAACACGGTCCGCGACTCTAGCGCAGCCTCCACTGTGAGGCAGAAGCAGAGCGCGAGTACGGACAAGGGGTGCTGTATTCACAGCGGGGAAAAGCAAAGGGCTCTGCAGGAGGGCGACCAGATCCTAGCTAATCTACTCACCGGTCCCCGAAGCAAGCAGGCCCGAGCTTCTCCTCGATAGATGCAGCTTCTGGCAGGTTCTGAAGAGCAGGGAACGTCTCGTCGTCGTGCAGAGTAAAAAGACGTCCCGATCGAAGAAACAAGCACAGTTTTGTCGCCACAGCAGGGCAACGGAACGGCCGGGTGTATTCAAGCCAAACGAGCACTGCTCACCTCTAGCTTAGGGTTGCTAAGCAAACGAAGCGTGTGAGCGTGCCCCGGACTCAGAATACCACCCAACCTGTCGGCGATTACAGAGCAGGACTCCTTAGTAAGCTGGTCAGTCAACTGGATGGCCCAGAGACACTTCCGAAGGCTTACGGCAGGAGTTGATGAAGGTGCCGGGAATAGCTGGTCCTGCTATTCCAATAGGTCGAAGCGCCAGTACAGGCCTTCTTGTTCGATCTTAGGTGGAAAGGGCTTCACCGGACGACAGCAATGAGGAGCAGAAGTTCTTCAGGGGGTCACCAGCGATTCCTCGGTCCAGCCTCGTGTTCGCAGGATACTTGGCTCCTGTATCCCTGGGTTCGTAAGAACTCAGGAGATCGACATGGTAGTGGTGTTTCCAGCTCCCTCTTATCCACGGTTCCCTTCGCGCCAAAACGGAGGGGAGCCAATGGGAGATCCGCTCATCAACACACATACCATACGTGGACCAATCACGGACCACAGTGGTCCCAGGCATTCACACCACCCTAGACTCTCTGGCACCCAGGATGTGTATTGGGACCAGACAGCCCAGCCCACATCCTGGGGGCACTCAAACGACATGTAGAAGCCCGCGAAAGCAACCGTGTTTCGCGGGAAACTACATGCCCAAATAAGGAAGGCCCCGGGTCGCCTGACCTGGGGGAAGGTAAAGGGAGCAAGACGGACAGTGGACTAGACAAAGGAGCCTCGTGGTCCGGCCATTTTGTGTAGCCGGGCCACCCTTTTGTGTTCGCGGCAAAAACGTGCTCAGAACGGCAAAAGGAGCTCAAAATAAACCAAATGATCGCTGCCACCAGCCCAGTCCCTGAATGACTTGCACCGATCCAAAAACCATCCGAAAAGAGTGTCTAGGGTCTGTAGAAGGCTAGAGACCCAAGAGAGCTGTAACTTAGCTTACAGTGCCCTCTTGTGTCGTGTTGCACTAAAATGGCGACACGATAAAAGAAACTACGGGAAACAGCGTTCCCCGGTACTGACTGTCTTAAGGGCATGTCAGTTTCCCCGTAAGAAAGGAGCGAAAGCCCAGAGGAGTACAGCAGAAGGCTGCACTTCTCTGGCAAAGTCAAGAAAACAGGTTGAAAACAATAGCAAAAAGTTTAGGGGTTGCCACATGGAAGGAAAGTTCCCTACAATAACGAAATCTTTCCTAACACTCGCCCCTCCCAGACTATGGACAGGGGGAACTAATCCACCCCTGGATGAGTCTCTTGTTCAGGTCGGTAAAACATTCTGGACAACCCATCAGCATTGCTATGTTGGACACCTGGCCTATGCTCAATAGTGAAGTCGAAGCCTTGTAGACTTATGGACCACCTAAGCAACTTTGGATTCTCCCCCTTCATGTTCATTAGCCACTTTAACGGCTTATGGTCAGTCTGCACAGTGAAGTGGGTCCCATAGAGGTAGGGCCGCAGCTTCCTTAGGGCCCACACAACAGAGAAACATTCTTTCTCTACCGTGGACCATCTGAGCTCTCTGTCCTTAAGCTGGCGACTAATAAAACCGATAGGGTGTTCCTTACCCTTCTCATCTACTTGTGATAGTACAGCTCCTATCCCAGTGTCAGAGGCATCCGTCTGCACGATAAAAGGTCTTTGATAATCAGGGGCCCTGAGCACAGGGGCCTGGCACAAGGAGTCTTTCAAGCCATTGAAGGCCTTCTCACACTCGTCAGTCCAAGTTACCTTCTTGGGTTTCTTCGGAGTTGTGAGGGCAGTCAGAGGAGCAGCTATGGTGCCATAGTCTGCCATAAAATTGCGGTAATAACCCGTGAGTCCTAAGAAGGCTCTCACTTGGGTTTGTGTAGTGGGGGTAGGCCAGTCTTGTACTGCTTGTACTTTACTGGGGAGAGGCTGTATCCTTCCTCCACCTACTTCATGCCCAAGGTAAACCACTGAGCCTTGTCCAATCTGGCATTTACTCGCCTTTATGGTCAAGTGGGCTTTCTGAAGAGCCTGGAGCACAATCCCGAGGTGTTTCACATGGTCTTCCCAGGTGGCACTGAAAACTGCTATATCGTCCAGATATGCAAGACAGAATTCGTCCAACCCATTCAACACATGATTCACAAGCCTCTGGAAAGTGGCAGGTGCATTCTTCAATCCGAACGGCATTACCCGGAATTGGTAAAGCCCGTCGGGAGTTGAAAATGCTGTCTTCTCCTTGGCATGTTCTGCTAAAGCTATTTGCCAATAGCCCGCAGTCAGGTCAAACGTGCTGAGGTACTTGGAGGCACCCAAGGTATCCACCAGCTCGTCAGTTCGAGGCAAGGGGTGAGCGTCTGTCTTGGTGACAGCATTCAGAGCCCTGTAATCCACGCAGAACCTCAATTCAGAGGTGCCTGCCTTTGGAACCAATACCACAGGACTGGACCAAGGACTACTAGAGGGTTCAATCACCCCAAGGTCTAACATCTTGTTGACCTCGGTCTTAATATAAGACCGTACTTTATCCGACATCCTGTATCCCCTACTTTTGGTAGGTACACTGTCTCCTGTGTCAATGTTATGTTTGCACCAAGGTGTCAAACCAGGCGACTGTGAAAACAGGGGGGAAAACTGCCTAAGCAAACTTTTCACCTCAGCCTGCTGATCAGAAGTCAGGTGAGGGGCCACTCGGACACCCCCAACGGAGCTATCTGAAGGACCGCTTTGGAACAGGTCGGGAAGAGGTTCTGACTCCTCTTCCTCAACGTCTGACGCCAGTAGCAGTGCTGCGATTTCGACTCTTGGGACGAAAGCCTTCAGCCTATTTACGTGGAACACTTTTGGAGCCTGTCCAGGCCTTCCAAGGTCCACTAAATAGTTCACCTCACCCAGGGGCTCCACCACTGTGTAAGGGCCTGACCATTTGTCCTGTAAAGCGCGAGGCCTTATAGGGTTCATGATCAGGACTTGCTGACCAGGGGTAAAGTGAATTAAGGAAGCTTTCTGGTCGTACCAATGTTTCACCAGCGCTTGTCCTGCCTTCAACTTTTCACTAGCCAAGCCCATCAGGAGTACCATCCGTTTTCTGAGCCCTAGCACATAGTCAACTACATTGGTAGTAACAGGGGGAGTGGGCATCTCCCATCCCTCTTTGACGATGGCTAAGGGTCCCCGTACGGGATGACCGAACAGAAGTTCGAAGGGGCTGAAGCCAACACCCTCCTGTGGTACCTCTCTGTAGGCAAACAGCAAGCATGGTAAAAGAAGATCCCATTTTCTTCTCTGGGGCTCCTCCAGAGCCCCAATCATGCTCTTTAGCGTTCTGTTGAAACGCTCCACCAGACCATTGGTCTGGGGGTGGTATGCAGAAGAGAACTTGTAGGTGACCCCACATTCTTTCCACATAGCCTGCATATACTTCGACATAAAGTTGCTGCCACGATCTGACACAACTTCTTTAGGGAAGCCAACCCTAGTAAATATGCCGAGTAAAGCTTTTGCAACTGACTTGGCAGTTACAGTCTTTAATGGGATGGCCTCAGGATACCTGGTTGCATGGTCGACCAGCACCAGGATAAACCTATTGCCTGAGGATGTTTGCGGGTCAAGGGGACCAACGATGTCGATCCCTACCCTTTCAAATGGTACCCCCACAACTGGGAGCGGTACCAACGGAGCTTGGATTGTCGCGCCAACCTTACCAGACAACTGGCAGGAGGCACAACTCCTGCAGTGACTTTCTACTTGCACCCCCATCTTGGGCCAGTAGAAGTGCATAGATAACCTTTGCTTGGTCCTCTTCATTCCAAGGTGACCAGCAAGGGGAACTTCATGCGCCAACTGCAGGAGGAAGGGTCTAACAGCAAGGGGAACCACCAACCTCCTATGGTCTCCTTCTGTAGACTCTGTGGGCTCACTATACAGGAGTCCACCTTCCCAATAAATCCGATGCTTCCCAGGAGGTTCACCCTCAAGCTGGGAGCAGGCCTGTCTCCTTAGGCCTTCCAGAGATGGGCACTCACGTTGGCCCTTACTGAAGTCGTCCCTATCAGGACCTCCTTCAACTAACAAGTCTTTTAGTTCAGGATGGTCGTTGGGGTCGAACACTTCAGGCATCGCCACCTCCTCGTCAGGCTCGGGCGATTGACCAACTCCCTCCACCGCAGTGGTAGGCGAGCTCGGGGGAATATTCTCTTTCCCCCGTCGGGACTTGTTGACTCCTTTCGCCTTGGGTTTCCCCTTCGGCTGGGGCGGCGTATTGGACTTGGCCAATGCTGCCCGTGCTTGAGACCGTGTGTAGGGTCTTTCGGCAGTGTCTCCTACGAGCCCTAGAGCTCTGAGATCATTGCCCAACAAGACCTTTCCCGGGACGTTTCTCTGAATGCTCACTGGAATCCTAACTGCTGTACCATTTAAAGTTAGATTAACAGGGATCACGGGAAACATACGGAGGGGGCCGTCAGCCAACTTAGTGGGCATCAGAGGAGCTCTGGCAACTTCCTCTGAGTCTACCAAGGTAGAATCCACTACAGTTCGACTGCACCCACTATCCCTAAGAGCTGGAGTATCCACTCCATTGATCAGCACACTGTCTTTAAAGTAGTGCTTGGTATTATCCGGAATCCTAGCATACGCCTCTGCGACTTTAGGCTCCCAGGAACCCAGGGACACTAAAACTACCTCAGCCTCGATCCCGCTGGGAAACGAGTCTGAGGAGAAGGATGCTCCTGTAATCTCTTCTTCCTCGTAGGAGGAGAAGGCCAGATTAGCGGAGTGGACCCCCAAAGGTCTAACCTTACAACGGGGATCCCCCTTCACATGGTCAGTTGCTCCACAAGAAAAACAAGCCCCATTGGGTCTGTTTACGTAGGGAGGCTTATTATAACCAGAGTTCTGTTTCGGAGGCGAACCTCCACTACCCTGTGAGTTCTCGGATGGCTTACCCTTATTTTTCTTTTTGTGGCCCTTATGGGAAGAAGATTTAGCAGATTCCCCACCCTCCATATCTTTGGACTTTTTCCCTTCCTCCTGCTTACCAGGATGAGTTTTGTCCTTATGGGACACTCGATGTGACACCCATAAGTCTGCTGCAATGGCCAGCTTCTTAGGATCTATCTCCTTCGAATCGGCCAAATGCTGCTTAAGCTCCGGGGAAGAAGAAGCAAAAATGTGTTCCAGCATGACCAGATTGATCATGCCTTCGAAGGTAGAAACCTTATAACCTTCAACCCAGCCAGTCAAGTTTTTCAGGGACTCAGCTACATACGACACCCAAGTACCACCTTCCTTTTTCTTATACTCTCTAAACCTTTTCAAATATTGGGTCGGAGTCTTCCCAAACTTTAAAATGAGAGTCTGCTTCAACATTGCAAAATCAGCGCGCTCAGCCTTCGACATTTCCATAATGGCACTGCAACCAGAATGGGGCAGTCTGCTGAGTAACCATGCAATCTTATCCGCATTATCAACCTCTTGAACCTCGCATGCATACTCAAACGCATTTAACCAGTCCATAATGTCATTTCGTTCCTCATACACACTGAGCAGATCTTTTGGAAACCGTGGATGAGAGGAAGCCCCAGAACCATGTCCAGGACCCTTGGACCCATTTGCGAACTGAAGCTTGGCCAGTTCCAACTGGTGATCCCTGTCTTTTTGTTTTTCTGCCTGGTCGATTTTCAGTTTGGCTATGCTGAATTCAAGCTCCTGCTGCCTAAACCGCAGCTCTTGCTTCTTGAATTCAAGCATAGCCTCCCCATCAACACTGGCAGAGGAAACGTTAGACATTACATCCTCCCTGTCCTCGTGGTCGTGATGGATCAGTGCAGCGGCAGAACCGTCGGTTCTGCCAGTGAGAGCAGCCCCACCACCTTCTGCACTGTCCTCGGAAGTTATAGCGTCAAGCTGCGCTTCTTGCCACGCCACGATTCTCTGGATCATTTCCAATTTAGTGCCTTGAGAGGAAACCCCTCTCTCCGCACACATCTTCTTCAATGTTTCAGATTTCGAAGCATTTAAGGTTAATAAAGTATTCGTTTCCATACTGTTGATAGGACTATGGCCTTTTTAACGTTATATTCAATACTTTACTGCGTGTCCTGGTTGGAATAACCTGAAAACGCCCCAGCTCGTGCGCAACACTGGATACCTTCAGTCGTATCCCACCGCTGTACACCAATTTGTTAAGACGGATTTCTGAACTCTGTCCTGGTGGCGCAGAAGTTCAGAAGGCCAACCTAATTACTTGGAACAGGGTAACCTCTGGACAAGCCAGACCAATCAAGGTAGCGATCGCGGCGGTCAAGACTAGGTCTCAAGAGGGGTGAGGGTGACTGAAAGCCCGCAATGAGCACACAAAGCAAGCGCGCGTACAAACTACTCCAAACAGTTGTTTATATCAAAAATAGATACACATTTATTATAAGGCCTTGAAACTAATAACCACAGTAAAAGCAGCGGTATACAACGATATTAAACCAACACATACACTATCCACCCAATATATATACAGAATACACAGTTTCACAGCATTAGCAGCACGAAATATGTTATCCACCTGCAGGGGAAGGAAAACAGGCAGTGCGAACCAATGCGTGTGATATGTCCGCCTTCTGAGGCCCCTAACTAGATGGTAGTCCAATCCCTACGAAGAGTGGAGCCTAGCGCTCAAAAGTACCTGCACACGCCGGTGCCAATGGGCAGAAGGTGAAGCTCTTCGGAGGACGTTGAACAGCTCTGTAGGGAGCTCTAATGAAGGAGAACACGGTCCGCGACTCTAGCGCAGCCTCCACTGTGAGGCAGAAGCAGAGCGCGAGTACGGACAAGGGGTGCTGTATTCACAGCGGGGAAAAGCAAAGGGCTCTGCAGGAGGGCGACCAGATCCTAGCTAATCTACTCACCGGTCCCCGAAGCAAGCAGGCCCGAGCTTCTCCTCGATAGATGCAGCTTCTGGCAGGTTCTGAAGAGCAGGGAACGTCTCGTCGTCGTGCAGAGTAAAAAGACGTCCCGATCGAAGAAACAAGCACAGTTTTGTCGCCACAGCAGGGCAACGGAACGGCCGGGTGTATTCAAGCCAAACGAGCACTGCTCACCTCTAGCTTAGGGTTGCTAAGCAAACGAAGCGTGTGAGCGTGCCCCGGACTCAGAATACCACCCAACCTGTCGGCGATTACAGAGCAGGACTCCTTAGTAAGCTGGTCAGTCAACTGGATGGCCCAGAGACACTTCCGAAGGCTTACGGCAGGAGTTGATGAAGGTGCCGGGAATAGCTGGTCCTGCTATTCCAATAGGTCGAAGCGCCAGTACAGGCCTTCTTGTTCGATCTTAGGTGGAAAGGGCTTCACCGGACGACAGCAATGAGGAGCAGAAGTTCTTCAGGGGGTCACCAGCGATTCCTCGGTCCAGCCTCGTGTTCGCAGGATACTTGGCTCCTGTATCCCTGGGTTCGTAAGAACTCAGGAGATCGACATGGTAGTGGTGTTTCCAGCTCCCTCTTATCCACGGTTCCCTTCGCGCCAAAACGGAGGGGAGCCAATGGGAGATCCGCTCATCAACACACATACCATACGTGGACCAATCACGGACCACAGTGGTCCCAGGCATTCACACCACCCTAGACTCTCTGGCACCCAGGATGTGTATTGGGACCAGACAGCCCAGCCCACATCCTGGGGGCACTCAAACGACATGTAGAAGCCCGCGAAAGCAACCGTGTTTCGCGGGAAACTACATGCCCAAATAAGGAAGGCCCCGGGTCGCCTGACCTGGGGGAAGGTAAAGGGAGCAAGACGGACAGTGGACTAGACAAAGGAGCCTCGTGGTCCGGCCATTTTGTGTAGCCGGGCCACCCTTTTGTGTTCGCGGCAAAAACGTGCTCAGAACGGCAAAAGGAGCTCAAAATAAACCAAATGATCGCTGCCACCAGCCCAGTCCCTGAATGACTTGCACCGATCCAAAAACCATCCGAAAAGAGTGTCTAGGGTCTGTAGAAGGCTAGAGACCCAAGAGAGCTGTAACTTAGCTTACAGTGCCCTCTTGTGTCGTGTTGCACTAAAATGGCGACACGATAAAAGAAACTACGGGAAACAGCGTTCCCCGGTACTGACTGTCTTAAGGGCATGTCAGTTTCCCCGTAAGAAAGGAGCGAAAGCCCAGAGGAGTACAGCAGAAGGCTGCACTTCTCTGGCAAAGTCAAGAAAACAGGTTGAAAACAATAGCAAAAAGTTTAGGGGTTGCCACATGGAAGGAAAGTTCCCTACAATAACGAAATCTTTCCTAACATTGGATATCACATCTCATGCTAAAGGGAGGGTCTCAGGTTTGGAAGGGGAAGGATTTTGATATCACATCTCATGTTATAGGAAGGATCTCAGGTTTGGTATTAGAAGCATTGAGATATCACATCTTATGCTATCCGAAGAATCTCAGGTTTGGTATTAGAGGGATTGAGATATCACATCTCATGCTATCGGAAGGGTATCAGGATTGGATTTGGAAGTAGTTGGATATCCCATCTCATGCAATAGGAAGGGTCTCAGGTTGGAATGGGAAGGAGTTGGATATCACATCTCATGTTATAGGAAGGGTCTCAGGATTGGAATGGGAAATACTTCGATATCACATCTCATGCTATAGGAAGGCTCTCAGGTTTGGAAGGGGAAGGAGTTGGATATCACATTTCATGTTAGAGGTAGGATCTCAGGTTTGGTAGGAGGCATTGAGATATCACATCTCATGCTATCAGAAGGGTCTCAGGATTGGAATAGGAAGGAGTTGAATATCACATCTCATGCTAAAGGGAGGGTCTCAGGTTTGGAAGGGGAAGGATTTGGATATCACATCTCGTGTTATAGGAAGGGTCTCAGGATTGGAATGGGAAGGGGTTTTCTATGATATCTCATGCCATAGGAAGGATCTCAGGTTTGGTATTAGAAGCATTGAGACATCACATCTCATGTTATAGGAAGTGTCTCAGGATTGTAATGGGAAGGAGTTGGATATCACATCTCATGCTACAGGAAGGGTCTCAGGTTTGGTATGAGCATTGAGATATCACATCTCATGCTATAGGAAGGGTCTCAGGATTGGAATGGGAAGGAGTTGTATGTGACATCTCATGCCATTGGAAGGGTCTCAGGTTTGGTATAAGCATTGAGATATCACATCTCTGCTATCGGAAGGGTCTCAGGATTGGAATGGGAAGGAGTTGGATACCACTTCTCCTGCTATAGGAAGGGTCTCAGGTTTGGTATAATCATTGAGATATCCCATCTCATGCTATAGGAAGGGTCTCAGCATTGGAATCGGAAGGAGTTGTATTTGACATCTCATGCCATAGGAAGGGTCTCAGGTTTGGTATAAGCATTGAGATATCACATCTCTGCTATCGGAAGGGTCTCAGGATTGGAATGGGAAGGAGTTGGATATCACATCTCATGCTAAAGGGAGGGTCTCAGGTTTGGAAGGGGAAGGATTTGGATATCACATCTCATGTTATAGGAAGGATCTCAGGTTTGGTATTAGAAGCATTGAGATATCACATCTCATGCTATCGGAAGGATCTCAGGTTTGGTATTATAGGCATTGAGATATCACATCTCATGCTATCAGAAGGGTCTCAGGATTGGAATGGGAAGGAGTCGGATATCACATCTCATGCTAAAGGGAGGGTCTCAGGTTTGGTATTAGAAGCATTGAGATATCACATCTCATGTTATAGGAAGAATCTCAGGTTTGGTATTAGAGGCATTGAGATATCACATCTCATGCTATCAGAAGGGTCTCAGGATTGGAATGGGAAGGAGTCGGATATCACATCTCATGCTAAAGGGAGGGTCTCAGGTTTGGTATTAGAAGCATTGAGATATCACATCTCATGTTATAGGAAGAATCTCAGGTTTGGTATTAGAGGCATTGAGATATCACATCTCATGCTATAGGAAGGGTCTCAGGATTGGAATGGGAAGGAGTTGGATATCACATCTCATGCTAAAGGAAGGGTCTCAGTTTTGGTAGAAGCATTGAGATATCACATCTCATGGTATAGGAAGGGTCTCAGGATTGGAATGGGAAGGAGTTGGATATCACATCTCATCCAATAGGAAGGATCTCAGGATTGGAATGGGAAAGATTTGGATGTCACATCTCTTGCTGTAGGAAGGGTCTCAGGTTTTTTATTAGAAACATTGAGATATCACATCTCATGCTATAGGAAGGGTTTCAGGATTGGAATGGGAAGGATTTGGATATCACATCTCATGCTAAAGGAAGGGTCTCAGGTTTGGAAGGGGAAGGATTTGGATATCATATCTCATGTTATAGGACGGGTCCCAGGTTTGGTATTAGAAGCTTTGAGATATCACATCTCATGCTATAGGAAGGGTCTCAGGATTGGAATGGGAAGGAGTTGGATATCACATCTCATGCTAAAGGAAGGGACTCAAGTTTGATAGAAGCATTGAGATATCACATCTCATGCTATAGGAAGGGTCTCAGGATTGGAATGGGAAGGAGTTGGATATCACATCTCATGCCATAGGAAGGGTCTCAGGTTTGGTATAAGCATTGAGATATCACATCTCTGCTATCGGAAGGGTCTCAGGATAGGAATGGGAAGGACTTAGATATCACATCTCATGCTAAAGGGAGGGTCTCAGGTTTGGTATTAGAAGCATTGAGATATCACATCTCATGTTATAGGAAGAATCTCAGGTTTGGTATTAGAGGCATTGAGATATCACATCTCATGCTATCAGAAGGGTCTCAGGATTGGAATGGGAAGGAGTTGGATATCACATCTCAAGCTATCACAGGATTGGAATGGGAAGGAGTTTGATATCACATCTCAAGCTATACGAAGGGTCTCAGTTTTGGAAAGGGAAGGATTTGGATTTCACATCTCATGTTATAGGATGGTTCTCATGTTTGGTTTTAGAAGCATTGAGATATCACATCTCATGCTATCGGAAGGGTCTCAGGTTTGGAAAGGGAAGGATTTGGATTTCACATATGTTTTTGGATGGTTCTCAGGTTTGGTTTTAGAAGCATTAAGATATCACATCTCATGCTATAGGAAGGGTCTCGGGTTTGGAATGGGAAGGAGTTGGATATCACATCTCATGCTAAAGGAAAGATCTCAAGTTTGGAAGGGGAAGGATTTGGATCTCACATCTCATGTTTTAGGACGGGTGTCAGGTTTGGTATTAGAAGCATTGAGATATCACATCTCATGGTATAGGAAGGGTCTCAGGATTGGAATGAGAAGGAGTTGGATATCACATCTCAAGCTTTCTCAGGATTGGAATGGGAAGGAGTTTGATATCACATCTCATGCTATCGGAAGGGTCTCAGGTTTGGAATGGGAAGGAGTTGGATATCACATCTCATGTTATAGGAAGGATCTCAGGTTTGGTATTAGAAGCATTGTGATATCACATATCATGCTATAGGAAGGGTCTCAGGATTGGAATGGGAAGGAGTTGGATATCACATCTCATGCTAAAGGAAAGATCTCAGGTTTGGAAGGGGAAGGATTTGGATCTCACATCTCATGTTTTAGGACGGGTGTCAGGTTTGGTATTAGAAGCATTGAGATATCACATCTCATGGTATAGGAAGGGTCTCAGGATTGGAATGAGAAGGAGTTGGATATCACATCTCAAGCTATCTCAGGATTGGAATGGGAAGGAGTTGGATATCACATCTCATGCTATAGGAAGGGTCTCAGGTTTGGTATAAGCATTGAGATATCCCATCTCATGCTATAGGAAGGGTCTCAGCATTGGAATCGGAAGGAGTTGTATTTGACATCTCATGCCATAGGAAGGGTCTCAGGTTTGGTATAAGCATTGAGATGTCACATCTCTGCTATCGGAAGGGTCTCAGGATTGGAATGGGAAGGAGTTGGATATCCCATCACGTTATAGGAAGGGTCTCAGGTTTGGTATTAGAAGCATTGAGATATCACATCTCATGCTATAGGAAGGGTCTCAGGATTGGAATGGGAAGGACTTGAATATCACATCTCATGTTATAGCAAGGGTCTCAGGTTTGGTATTAGAAGCATTGAGATATCACATCTCATGCTATAGGAAGGGTCTCAGGATTGGAATGGGAAGGACTTGGATATCACATCTCATGATAAAGGAAGGGTCTAAGGTTTGGAAGGCGAAGGATTTGGATATCACATCTCATGTTATAGGACCGGTCTCAGGTTTGGTATTAGAAGCATTGAGATATCAAGTCTCATAGTATAGGACGGGTCTCAGAATTGGAATGGGAAGGAGTTGGATATCACATCTCAAGCTATAGGAAGGGTCTCAGGATTGGAATGGGAAGGAGTTTGATATCACATCTCATTCCATGGTATGGGTCTCAGGTTTTGTAGAAGCATTGGGATATCACATCTCATGCTATCGGAAGGGTATCAGGATTGGATTTGGAAGGAGTTGGATATCCCATCTCATGCTATAGGAAGGTTCTCAGGTTGGAATGGGAAGAAGTTGGATATCACATCTCATGTTATAGGAAGGGTATCAGGATTGGAATGGGAAGGACTTGGATATCACATCTCATGCTATAGGAAGGCTATCAGGTTTGGAAGGGGAAGGAGTTGGATATCAACTTTCATGTTAGAGGTAGGATCTCACGTTTGGTATTAGAGGCATTGAGATATCACATCTCATGCTATCGGAAGGGTCTCATTATTGGAATGGGAAGGAGTTGGATATCACATCTCATGCTAAAGGGAGGGTCTCAGGATTGGAAAGGGAAGTAGTTGGATATCACATTTCATATTAGAGGAAGGATCTCAGGTTTGGTATTAGAAGCATTGAGATATCACATCTCATGCTATAGGAAGGGTCTCAGGATTGGAATGGGAAGGAGTTGGATATCACATCTCATGCTATAGGAAGGGTCTCAGGAATGGAATGGGAAGGAGTTTTATATGACATCTCATGCCATAGGAAGGATCTCAGGTTTGGTATTAGAAGCATTGAGACATCACATCTCATGTTATAGGAAGGGTCTCAGGATTGGAATGGGAAGGAGTTGGATATCAAATCTCATGCTATAGGAAGGGCCTCAGGTTTCGTATAAGCATTGAGATGTCACATCTCATGCTATAGGAAGGGTCTCAGGTTTGGTATAAGCATTGAGATATCACATCTCTGCTATCGGAAGGGTCTCAGGATTGGAATGGGAAGGAGTTGGATATCCAATCTTATGTTATAGGAAGGGTCTCAGGTTTGGTATTAGAAGCATTGAGATATCACATCTCATGCTATAGGAAGGGTCTCAGGATTGGAATGGGAAGGACGTGAATATCACATCTCATGCTATAGGGAGGCTCTCACGTTTGGAAAGCGAAGGAGTTGGATATCACATTTCATGTTAGAGGTAGGATCTCAGGTTTGGTATTAGAGGCATTGAATATCACATCTCATGCTATCAGAAGGGTCTCAGGATTGGAATGGGAAGGAGTTGGATATCACATCTCATGCTAAAGGGAGGGTCTTAGGTTTGGAAGGGGAAGGATTTTGATATCACATCTCATGTTATAGGAAGGATCTCAGGTTTGGTATTAGAAGCATTGAGATATCACATCTTATGCTATCGGAAGAATCTCAGGTTTGGTATTAGAGGGATTGAGATATCACATCTCATGCTATAGGAAGGGTCTCAGGTTTGTAATGGGAAGGAGTTGGATACACATCTCATGTTATAGGAAGGATCTCAGGTTTGGTATTAGAAGCATTGTGATATCACATATCATGCTATAGGAAGGGTCTCAGGATTGGAATGGGAAGGAGTTGGATATCACATCTCATGCTAAAGGAAAGATCTCAGGTTTGGAAGGGGAAGGATTTGGATCTCACATCTCATGTTTTAGGACGGGTGTCAGGTTTGGTATTAGAAGCATTGAGATATCACATCTCATGGTATAGGAAGGGTCTCAGGATTGGAATGGGAAGGAGTTGGATATCACATCTCAAGCTATCTCAGGATTGGAATGGGAAGGAGTTTGATATCACATCTCATGCTATCGGAAGGGTCTCAGGTTTGGAATGGGAAGGAGTTGGATATCACATCTCATGTTATAGGAAGGATCTCAGGTTTGGTATTAGAAGCATTGAGATATCACATCTCATGCTATAGGAAGGGTCTCAGGATTGGAATGGGAAGGAGTTGGATATCACATCTCATGCTATAGGAAGGGTCTCAGGTTTGGTATAAGCATTGAGATATCCCATCTCATGCTATAGGAAGGGTCTCAGCATTGGAATCGGAAGGAGTTGTATTTGACATCTCATGCCATAGGAAGGGTCTCAGGTTTGGTATAAGCATTGAGATATCACATCTCTGCTATCGGAAGGGTCTCAGGATTGGAATGGGAAGGAGTTGGATATCCCATCTCGTTATAGGAAGGGTCTCAGGTTTGGTATTAGAAGCATTGAGATATCACATCTCATGCTATAGGAAGGGTCTCAGGATTGGAATGGGAAGGACTTGAATATCACATCTCATGTTATAGCAAGGGTCTCAGGTTTGTTATTAGAAGCATTGAGATATCACATCTCATGCTATAGGAAGGGTCTCAGGATTGGAATGGGAAGGACTTGGATATCACATCTCATGATAAAGGAAGGGTCTAAGGTTTGGAAGGCGAAGGATTTGGATATCACATCCCATGTTATAGGACCGGTCTCAGGTTTGGTATTAGAAGCATTGAGATATCAAGTCTCATGGTATAGGACGGGTCTCAGAATTGGAATGGGAAGGAGTTGGATATCACATCTCAAGCTATAGGAAGGGTCTCAGGATTGGAATGGGAAGGAGTTTGATATCACATCTCATGCCATGGTATGGGTCTCAGGTTTTGTAGAAGCATTGGGATATCACATCTCATGCTATCGGAAGGGTATCAGGATTGGATTTGGAAGGAGTTGGATATCCCATCTCATGCTATAGGAAGGTTCTCAGGTTGGAATGGGAAGGAGTTGGATATCACATCTCATGTTATAGGAAGGGTATCAGGATTGGAATGGGAAGGAGTTGGATATCAACTTTCATGTTAGAGGTAGGATCTCAGGTTTGGTATTAGAGGCATTGAGATATCACATCTCATGCTAACGGAAGGGTCTCAGTATTGGAATGGGAAGGAGTTGGATATCACATCTCATGCTAAAGGGAGGGTCTCAGGATTGGAAAGGGAAGTAGTTGGATATCACATTTCATATTAGAGGAAGGATCTCAGGTTTGGTATTAGAAGCATTGAGATATCACATCTCATGCTATAGGAAGGGTCTCAGGATTGGAATGGGAAGGAGATGGATATCACATCTCATGCTATAGGAAGGGTCTCAGGAATGGAATGGGAAGGAGTTTTATATGACATCTCATGCCATAGGAAGGATCTCAGGTTTGGTATTAGAAGCATTGAGACATCACATCTCATGTTATAGGAAGGGTCTCAGGATTGGAATGGGAAGGAGTTGGATATCACATCTCATGCTATAGGAAGGGTCTCAGGTTTCGTATAAGCATTGAGATGTCACATCTCATGCTATAGGAAGGGTCTCAGGTTTGGTATAAGCATTGAGATATCACATCTCTGCTATCGGAAGGGTCTCAGGATTGGAATGGGAAGGAGTTGGATATCCCATCTTATGTTATAGGAAGGGTCTCAGGTTTGGTATTAGAAGCATTGGGATATCACATCTCATGCTATAGGAAGGGTCTCAGGATTGGAATGGGAAGGACGTGAATATCACATCTCATGCTATAGGGAGGCTCTCACGTTTGGAAAGGGAAGGAGTTGGATATCACATTTCATGTTAGAGGTAGGATCTCAGGTTTGGTATTAGAGGCATTGAATATCACATCTCATGCTATCAGAAGGGTCTCAGGATTGGAATGGGAAGGAGTTGGATATCACATCTCATGCTAAAGGGAGGGTCTCAGGTTTGGAAGGGGAAGGATTTTGATATCACATCTCATGTTATAGGAAGGATCTCAGGTTTGGTATTAGAAGCATTGAGATATCACATCTTATGCTATCCGAAGAATCTCAGGTTTGGTATTAAAGGGATTGAGATATCACATCTCATGCTATCGGAAGGGTATCAGGATTGGATTTGGAAGTACTTGGATATCCCATCTCATGCAATAGGAAGGGTCTCAGGTTGGAATGGGAAGGAGTTGGATATCACATCTCATGTTATAGGAAGGGTCTCAGGATTGGAATGGGAAATACTTCGATATCACATCTCATGCTATAGGAAGGCTCTCAGGTTTGGAAGGGGAAGGAGTTGGATATCACATTTCATGTTAGAGGTAGGATCTCAGGTTTGGTAGGAGGCATTGAGATATCACATCTCATGCTATCAGAAGGGTCTCAGGATTGGAATAGGAAGGAGTTGGATATCACATCTCATGCTAAAGGAAGGGTCTCAGGTTTGGAAGGGGAAGGATTTGGATATCACATCTCGTGTTATAGGAAGGGTCTCAGGATTGGAATGGGAAGGGGTTTTCTATGATATCTCATGCCATAGGAAGGATCTCAGGTTTGGTATTAGAAGCATTGAGACATCACATCTCATGTTATAGGAAGTGTCTCAGGATTGTAATGGGAAGGAGTTGGATATCACATCTCATGCTATAGGAAGGGTCTCAGGTTTGGTATGAGCATTGAGATATCACATCTCATGCTATAGGAAGGGTCTCAGGATTGGAATGGGAAGGAGTTGTATGTGACATCTCATGCCATTGGAAGGGTCTCAGGTTTGGTATAAGCATTGAGATATCACATCTCTGCTATCGGAAGGGTCTCAGGATTGGAATGGGAAGGAGTTGTATATGACATCTCATGCCATTGGAAGGGTCTCAGGTTTGGTATAAGCATTGAGATATCACATCTCTGCTATCGGAAGGGTCTCAGGATTGGAATGGGACGGAGTTGGATATCACATCACTTGCTATAGGAAGGGCCTCAAGTTTTGTATTAGAAGCATTGAGACATCACATCTCATGCTATTGGAAGGGTCTCAGGTTTGGTATAAGCATTGAGATATCACATCTCTGCTATCGGAAGGGTCTCAGCATTGGAATGGGAAGGAGTTGGATATCCCATCTCATATTATAGGAAGGGTCTCAGGTTTGGTATTAGAAGCATTGAGATATCACATCTCATGCTATAGGAAGGGTCTCAGGATTGGAATGGGAAGGACTTGGATATCACATCTCATGCTATAGGGAGGGTGTCAAGTTTGATATTAGAAGCATTGAGATAACAAATATCATGATATCGGAAGGGTCTCAGGATTGGAATGGGAAGGAGTTGGATATCACATCTCATGATAAAGTAAGGGTCTAAGGTTTGGAAGGGGAAGGATTTGGATATCACATCTCATGTTATAGGAAGGGTCTCAGGATTGGAATGTGAAGGAGTTTGATATCACATCTCATGCCATAGTATGGGTCTCAGGTTTGGTAGAAGCATTGAGATATCAAGTCTCATGGTATAGGAAGGGTCTCAGAATTGGAAAGGGAAGGAGTTGGATATCACATCTCAAGCTATAGGAAGGGTCTCAGGATTGGAATGGGAAGGAGTTTGATATCAGATCTCATGTCATAGTATGTGTCTCAGGTTTGGTAGAAGCATTGGGATATCACATCTCATGCTATCGGAAGGGTATCAGGATTGGATTTGGAAGGAGTTGGATATCCCATCTCATGCTATAGGAAGGGTCTCCCGATTGGAATGAGAAGGACTTGGATATCACATCTCATGCTATAGGAAGGCGCTCAGGTTTGGAAAGGGAAGGAGTTGGATATCACATTTCATGTTAGAGGTAGGATCTCAGGTTTGGAAGGGGAAGGATTTGGATATCACATCTCATGTTATAGGAAGGATCTCAGGTTTGGTATTAGAAGCATTGAGATATCACATCTCATGCTATCGGAAGGATCTCAGGTTTGGTATTAGAGGCATTGAGATATCACATCTCATGCTATTGGAAGGGTCTCAGGATTGGAATGGGAAGGAGTTGGATATCACATCCATGCTTTAGGAAGGTTCTCAGGTTTGGAACGGGAAGGAGTTGGATATCGCATCTCATGTTATAGGAAGGGTCTCATGAGATCTGATATCCAACTCCTTCCCATTCCAATCCTGAGACCCTTCCTATAGCATGAGATGTGATATCTCAATGCTTCTAATACCAAACCTGAGATCCATCCGATAGCATGAGATGTGATATCTCAATGCTTCTAATACCAAACCTGAGATCCTTCCTATAACATAAGATGTGATATCCAAATCCTTCCCCTTCCAAACCTGAGACCCTCCCTTTAGCATGAGATGTGATATCCAACTCCTTCCCATTCCAATCCTGATACCCTTCTGATAGCATGAGATGTGATATCTCAATGCCTCTAATACCAAACCTGAGATCCTACCTCTAACATGAAATGTGATATCCAACTCCTTCCCTTTCCAAACCTGAGAGCCTTCCTACAACATGAGATGTGATATCCAAGTCCTTCCCATTCCAATCCTGAGACCCTTCCTATAGCATGAGATGGGATATCCAACTCCTTCCAAAACCAATCCTGATACCCTTCCGATAGCATGAGATGTGATATCCCAATGCTTCTACAAAACCTGAGACCCATACCATGGCATGAGATGTGATATCAAACTCCCGTCCTATACCATGAGACTTGATATCTCAATGCTTCTAATACCAAACCTGAGACCGGTCCAATAACATGAGATGTGATATCCAAATCCTTCCCCTTCCAAACCTTAGACCCTTCCTGTATCATGAGATGTGATATCCAAGTCCTTCCCATTCCATTCCTGAGACCCTTCCTATAGCATGAGATGTGATATCTCAATGCTTCTAATACCAAACCTGAGACCCTTCCTATAACATGAGATGTGATATCCAAGTCCTTCCCATTCCAATCCTGAGACCCTTCCTATAGCATGAGATGTGATATCTCAATGCTTCTAATACCAAACCTGAGACCCTTCCTATAACATGAATTGTGATATCCAAGTCCTTCCCATTCCAATCCTGAGACCCTTCCGATAACAGAGATGTGATATCTCAATGCTTATACCAAACCTGAGACCCTTCCGATAGCATGAGATGTGATATCTCAATGCTTCCAATACCAAACCTGAGATCCTTCCTATAACATGAGATGTGATGTCCAAATCCTTCTCCTTCCAAACCTTAGACCCTCCCTTTAGCATGAGATGTGATATCTAACTCCTTCCCATTCCAATCCTGAGACCCTTCTGATGACATGAGATGTGATATCTCAATGCCTCTAATACCAAACCTGAGATCCTACCTCTAACATGAAATGTGATATCCAACTCCTTCCCCTTCCAACCCTGAGAGCCTTCCTATAGAATGAGATGTGATATCCAAGTCCTTCCCATTCCATTCCTGAGACCCTTCCTATAACATGAGATGTGATATCCAACTCCTTCCCATTCCAACCTTAGACCCTGCCTATAGCATGTGATGTGATATCCCAATGCTTCTACAAAACCTGAGACCCATACCATGGCATGAGATGTGATATCAAACTCCTTCCCATTCCAATCCTGAGACCCTTTCTATAGCTTGAGATGTGATATCCAACTCCTTCCCATTCCAATTCTGAGTCCCGTCCTATACCATGAGACTTGATATCTCAATGCTTCTAATACCAAACCTGAGACCGGTCCTATAACATGAGATGTGATACCCAAATCCTTCCCCTTTCCAAACCTTAGACCCTTCCTATAGCATGAGATGTGATATCTCAATGCTTCTAATACCAAACCTGAGACCCTTCCTATAACGAGATGGGATATCCAACTCCTTCCCATTCCAATCCTGAGACCCTTCCGATAGCAGAGATGTGATATCTCAATGCTTATACCAAACCTGAGACCCTTCCTATGGCATGAGATGTCATATACAACTCCTTCCGATTCCAATCCTGAGACCCTTCCTATAGCATGTGATGTGATATCTCAATGCTTCTAATACCAAACCTGAGATCCTTCCTATAACATGAGATGTGATATCAAACTCCTTCCCATTCCAAACCTGAGACCCTTCCGATAGCATGAGATGTGATATCTCAATGCTTCTAAAATCAAACATGAGAACCATCCTATAACATGAGATGTGAAATCCAAATTATTCCCTTTCCAAACCTGAGACCCTTCCTATAGCTTGAGATGTGATATCAAACTCCTTCCCATTCAATGTGATATCCAACTCCTTCCCATTCCAATCCTGAGACCCTTCCTATACCATGAGATGTGATATTTCAATGCTTCTAATATCAAACCTGAGACCCGTCCTAAAACATGAGATGTGAGATCCAAATCCTTCCCCTTCCAAACCTGAGACCTTTCCTTTAGCATGAGATGTGATATCAACTCCTTCCCATTCCAAACCTGAGACCATTCCTATAGCATGAGATGTTATATCTTAATGCTTCTAAAACCAAACCTGAGAACCATCCTATAACATGTGAACTCCAAATCCTTCCCTTTCCAAACCTGAGACCCTTCCGATAGCATGAGATGTGATATATCAATGCTACTAAAACCAAACATGAGAATCATCCTATAACATGAGATGTGAAATCCAAATCCTTCCCTTTCCAAACCTGAGACCCTTCCTATAGCTTGAGATGTGATATCAAACTCCTTCCCATTCCAATCCTGAGATAGCTTGAGATGTGATAGCCAACTCCTTCCCATTCCAATCCTGAGACCCTTCCTATACCATGAGATGTGATATCTCAATGCTTCTAATACCAAACCTGAGACCCGTCCTAAAACATGAGATGTGAGATCCAAATCCTTCCCCTTCCAAACCTGAGACCCTTCCTATAGCTTGAGATGTGATATCAAACTCCTTCCCATTCCAATCCCGAGATAGCTTGAGATGTGATATCCAACTCCATCCCATTCCAATCCTGAGACCCTTCTGATAGCATGAGATGTGATAGCTCAATGCTTCTAATATCAAAACTGAGACCCTCCCTATAGTATGAGATGTGATATCTAAGTCCTTCCCATTCCTATCCTGAGACCCTTCCGATAGCAGAGATGTGATATCTCAATGCTTATACCAAACCTGATGACCCATCCTATGGCATGAGATGTGATATCCAAATCCTTCCCATTGCAATCCTGAGTTCCTTCCTATACATGAGATGTGATATCTCAATGCTTCTATCAAACCTGAGGCCCTTCCTTTAGCATGAGATGTGATATCCAACTCCTTGCCATTCCAATCCTGAGACCCTTCGTATAACATAAGACGTGATACCCAACTCCTTCCCATTCCAATCCTGAGACTCCTCCTATAGCATGAGATGTGATAGCTCAATGTTTCTAATAAAAAACCTGAGACCCTTCCTATAGCAAGAGATGTGATATCCAAATCCTTCCCATTCCAATCCTGAGACCCTTCCTATAACGAGATGTGATATCCAACGCCTTCCCATTCCAACCTGAGACACTTCCTATAGCATGAGAAGGGATATCCAAATCCTTCCCATTCCAATCCTGAGATCCTTCCTATAACATGATGTGATATCCAATTCCTTTCCATTCCAAACCTGAGACCCTTCCTATTGGATGATATGTGATATCAACTCCTTCCCATTCCAAACCTGAGACCCTTCCTATAGCATGAGATGTTATATCTTAATGCTTCTAAAACCAAACCTGAGAACCATCCTATAACATGTGAACTCCAAATCCTTCCCTTTCCAAACCTGAGACCCTTCCGATAGCATGAGATGTGATATCTCAATGCTACTAAAACCAAACATGAGAACCATCCTATAACATGAGATGTGAAATCCAAATCCTTCCCTTTCCAAACCTGAGACCCTTCCTATAGCTTGAGATGTGATATCAAACTCCTTCCCATTCCAATCCTGAGATAGCTTGAGATGTGATATCCAACTCCTTCCCATTCCAATCCTGAGACCCTTATTATACCATGAGATGTGATATCTCAAGGCTTCTAATACCAAACCTGAGACCCGTCCTATAACATGAGATGTGATATCCAAATCCTTCCCCTTCCAAACCTGAGACCCTTCCTTTAGCATGAGATGTGATATCCAAATCCTTCCCATTCCAATCCTGAAACCCTTCCTATAGCATGAGATGTGATAGCTCAATGTTTCTAATAAAAAACCTGAGACCCTTCCTATAGCAATAGATGTGATATCCAAATCCTTCCCATTCCAATCCTGAGACCCTTCCTATAACGAGATGTGATATCCAACTCCTTCCCATTCCAACCTGAGACACTTCCTATAGCATGAGAAGGGATATCCAAATCCTTCCCATTCCAATCCTGAGATCCTTCCTATAACATGATGTGATATCCAATTCCTTCCCATTCCAAACCTGAGACCCATCCTATTGGATGAGATGTGATATTCAACTCCTTCCCATTCCAATCCTGAGACCCTTCCTATAACATGAGATGTGATGTCTCAATGCTTCTAATACCAAACCTGCGATCCTTCCTATGGCATGAGATGTCATATAAAGCTCCTTCCCATTCCATTCCTGAGACCCTTCCTATAGCATGAGATGTGATATCCAACTCCTTCCCATTCCAATCCTGAGACCCTTCCTATAGCATGAGATGTGATATCTCAATGCTTCTAATACCAAACCCGATATCCTTCCTATAACATGAGATGTGATATCCAAATCCTTCCCATTCCAACCTGAGACCCTTCCGATAGCATGAGATGTGATATCCCAATGCTTCTACCAAACCTGAGACCCATACTATGGCATGAGATGTGATATCAAACTCCTTCCCATTCCAATCCTGAGACCCTTCCTATAGCTTGAGATGTGATATCCAACTCCTTCCCATTCCAATTCTGAGACCCTTCCTATACCATGAGACTTGATATCGCAATGCTTCTAATACCAAACCTGAGACCCGTCCTATAACATGAGATGTGATATCCAAATCCTTCCCCTTCCAAACCTTAGACCCTTCCTTTATCATGAGATGTGATATCAAACTCCTTCACATTCCAATCCTGAGACCCTTCCGATATCATGAGATTTTTTATCTCAAAGCTTCTGATATCAAACTTGAGACCCTCCCTATAGCATGAGATGTGACATCCCAGTCCTTCCCATTCCAATCCTGAGACGCTTCCTATAGCATGAGATGTGATATCTCAATGCTTCTAATACCAAACCTGAGACCCTTCCTATAACATGAGATGGGATATCCAACTCCTTCCCATTCCAATCCTGACACTCTTCCGATAGCAGAGATGTGATATCTCAATGCTTATACCAAACCTGAGATCCTTCCTATGGCATGAGATGTCATATAAAACTCATTCCCATTCCATTCCTGAGACCCTTCCTATAGCATGAGATGTGATATCCAACTCCTTCCCATTCCAATCCTGAGACCCTTCCTATAACATGAGATGTGATATCTCAATGCTTCTAATACCAAACCTGAGATCCTTCCTATAACATGAGATGTGATATCCAAATCCTTCCCATTCCAACCTGAGACCCTTCCGATAGCATGAGATGTGATATCCCAATGCTTCTACCAAACCTGAGACCCTTCCTATAGCTTGAGATGTGATATCCAACTCCTTCCCATTCCAATTCTGAGACCCTCCTATACCATGAGACTTGATATCGCAATGCTTCTAATACCAAACCTGAGAACCGTCCTATAACATGAGATGTGATATCCAAATCCTTCCCCTTCCAAACCTTAGACCCTTCCTTTATCATGAGATGTGATATCCAACTCCTTCACATTCCAATCCTGAGACCCTTCCGATATCATGAGATTTGTTATCTCAAAGCTTCTGATATCAAACTTGAGACCCTCCCTATAGCATGAGATGTGACATCCAAGTCCTTCCCATTCCAATCCTGAGATGCTTCCTATAGCATGAGATGTGATATCTCAATGCTTCTAATACCAAACCTGAGATCCTTCCTATAACATGAGATGTGATATCCAACTCCTTCCAATTCCAAACCTGAGACCCTTCCGATAGCATGAGATGTGATATCTCAATGCTTCAAAAACCAAACATGAGAACCATCCTATAACATGAGATGTGAAATCCAAATCCTTCCCTTCCCAAACCTAAGACTCTTCCTATAGCATGAGATGTGATATCTCAATGCTTCTACTAAACCTGAAACCCTTCCTATAGCATGAGATGTGATATCAAACTCCTTCCCATTCAATGTGATATCCAACTCCGTCCCATTCCAATCCTGAGACCCTTCCTATACCATGAGATGTGATATTTCAATGCTTCTAATACCAAACCTGAGACCCGTCCTAAAACATGAGATGTGAGATCCAAATCCTTCCCCTTCCAAACCTGAGACCCTTCCTATAGCATGAGATGTGATAGCTCAATGTTTCTAATAAAAAACCTGAGACCCTTCCTATAGCAAGAGATGTGATATCCAAATCCTTCCCATTCCAATCCTGAGACCCTTCCTATAACGAGATGTGATATCCAACGCCTTCCCATTCCAACCTGAGACACTTCCTATAGCATGAGAAGGGATATCCAAATCCTTCCCATTCCAATCCTGAGATCCTTCCTATAACATGATGTGATATCCAATTCCTTTCCATTCCAAACCTGAGACCCTTCCTATTGGATGATATGTGATATCAACTCCTTCCCATTCCAAACCTGAGACCCTTCCTATAGCATGAGATGTTATATCTTAATGCTTCTAAAACCAAACCTGAGAACCATCCTATAACATGTGAACTCCAAATCCTTCCCTTTCCAAACCTGAGACCCTTCCGATAGCATGAGATGTGATATCTCAATGCTACTAAAACCAAACATGAGAACCATCCTATAACATGAGATGTGAAATCCAAATCCTTCCCTTTCCAAACCTGAGACCCTTCCTATAGCTTGAGATGTGATATCAAACTCCTTCCCTTTCCAATCCTGAGATAGCTTGAGATGTGATATCCAACTCCTTCCCATTCCAATCCTGAGACCCTTATTATACCATGAGATGTGATATCTCAAGGCTTCTAATACCAAACCTGAGACCCGTCCTATAACATGAGATGTGATATCCAAATCCTTCCCCTTCCAAACCTGAGACCCTTCCTTTAGCATGAGATGTGATATCCAAATCCTTCCCATTCCAATCATGAAACCCTTCCTATAGCATGAGATGTGATAGCTCAATGTTTCTAATAAAAAACCTGAGACCCTTCCTATAGCAATAGATGTGATATCCAAATCCTTCCCATTCCAATCCTGAGACCCTTCCTATAACGAGATGTGATATCCAACTCCTTCCCATTCCAACCTGAGACACTTCCTATAGCATGAGAAGGGATATCCAAATCCTTCCCATTCCAATCCTGAGATCCTTCCTATAACATGATGTGATATCCAATTCCTTCCCATTCCAAACCTGAGACCCATTCTATTGGATGAGATGTGATATCCAACTCCTTCCCATTCCAATCCTGAGACCCTTCCTATAACATGAGATGTGATGTCTCAATGCTTCTAATACCAAACCTGCGATCCTTCCTATGGCATGAGATGTCATATAAAGCTCCTTCCCATTCCATTCCTGAGACCCTTCCTATAGCATGAGATGTGATATCCAACTCCTTCCCATTCCAATCCTGAGACCCTTCCTATAGCATGAGATGTGATATCTCAATGCTTCTAATACCAAACCCGATATCCTTCCTATAACATGAGATGTGATATCCAAATCCTTCCCATTCCAACCTGAGACCCTTCCGATAGCATGAGATGTGATATCCCAATGCTTCTACCAAACCTGAGACCCATACTATGGCATGAGATGTGATATCAAACTCCTTCCCATTCCAATCCTGAGACCCTTCCTATAGCTTGAGATGTGATATCCAACTCCTTCCCATTCCAATTCTGAGACCCTTCCTATACCATGAGACTTGATATCGCAATGCTTCTAATACCAAACCTGAGACCCGTCCTATAACATGAGATGTGATATCCAAATCCTTCCCCTTCCAAACCTTAGACCCTTCCTTTATCATGAGATGTGATATCAAACTCCTTCACATTCCAATCCTGAGACCCTTCCGATATCATGAGATTTTTTATCTCAAAGCTTCTGATATCAAACTTGAGACCCTCCCTATAGCATGAGATGTGACATCCCAGTCCTTCCCATTCCAATCCTGAGACGCTTCCTATAGCATGAGATGTGATATCTCAATGCTTCTAATACCAAACCTGAGACCCTTCCTATAACATGAGATGGGATATCCAACTCCTTCCCATTCCAATCCTGACACTCTTCCGATAGCAGAGATGTGATATCTCAATGCTTATACCAAACCTGAGATCCTTCCTATGGCATGAGATGTCATATAAAACTCATTCCCATTCCATTCCTGAGACCCTTCCTATAGCATGAGATGTGATATCCAACTCCTTCCCATTCCAATCCTGAGACCCTTCCTATAGCATGAGATGTGATATCTCAATGCTTCTAATACCAAACCTGAGATCCTTCCTATAACATGAGATGTGATATCCAAATCCTTCCCATTCCAACCTGAGACCCTTCCGATAGCATGAGATGTGATATCCCAATGCTTCTACCAAACCTGAGACCCTTACTATAGCTTGAGATGTGATATCCAACTCCTTCCCATTCCAATTCTGAGACCCTCCTATACCATGAGACTTGATATCGCAATGCTTCTAATACCAAACCTGAGAACCGTCCTATAACATGAGATGTGATATCCAAATCCTTCCCCTTCCAAACCTTAGACCCTTCCTTTATCATGAGATGTGATATCCAACTCCTTCACATTCCAATCCTGAGACCCTTCCGATATCATGAGATTTGTTATCTCAAAGCTTCTGATATCAAACTTGAGACCCTCCCTATAGCATGAGATGTGACATCCAAGTCCTTCCCATTCCAATCCTGAGACGCTTCCTATAGCATGAGATGTGATATCTCAATGCTTCTAATACCAAACCTGAGATCCTTCCTATAACATGAGATGTGATATCCAACTCCTTCCAATTCCAAACCTGAGACCCTTCCGATAGCATGAGATGTGATATCTCAATGCTTCAAAAACCAAACATGAGAACCATCCTATAACATGAGATGTGAAATCCAAATCCTTCCCTTCCCAAACCTAAGACTCTTCCTATAGCATGAGATGTGATATCTCAATGCTTCTACTAAACCTGAAACCCTTCCTATAGCATGAGATGTGATATCAAACTCCTTCCCATTCAATGTGATATCCAACTCCGTCCCATTCCAATCCTGAGACCCTTCCTATACCATGAGATGTGATATTTCAATGCTTCTAATACCAAACCTGAGACCCGTCCTAAAACATGAGATGTGAGATCCAAATCCTTCCCCTTCCAAACCTGAGACCCTTCCTATAGCATGAGATGTTATATCTTAATGCTTCTAAAACCAAACCTGAGAACCATCCTATAACATGTGAAATCCAAATCCTTCCCTTTCCAAACCTGAGACCCTTCCGATAGCATGAGATGTGATATCTCCATGCTACTAAAACCAAACATGAGAACCATCCTATAACATGAGATGTAAAATCCAAATCCTTCCCTTTCCAAACCTGAGACCCTTCCTATAGCTTGAGATGTGATATCAAACTCCTTCCCATTCCAATCCTGAGATAGCTTGAGATGTGATAGCCAACTCCTTCCCATTCCAATCCTGAGACCCTTCCTATACCATGAGATGTGATATCTCAATGCTTCTAATACCAAACCTGAGACCCGTCCTAAAACATGAGATGTGAGATCCAAATCCTTCCCCTTCCAAACCTGAGACCCTTCCTATAGCTTGAGATGTGATATCAAACTCCTTCCCATTCCAATCCTGAGATAGCTTGAGATGTGATAGCCAACTCCTTCCCATTCCAATCCTGAGACGCTTCCTATAGCATGAGATGTGATATCTCAATGCTTCTAATACCAAACCTGAGATCCTTCCTATAACATGAGATGTGATATCCAACTCCTTCCAATTCCAAACCTGAGACCCTTCCGATAGCATGAGATGTGATATCTCAATGCTTCAAAAACCAAACATGAGAACCATCCTATAACATGAGATGTGAAATCCAAATCCTTCCCTTCCCAAACCTAAGACTCTTCCTATAGCATGAGATGTGATATCTCAATGCTTCTACTAAACCTGAAACCCTTCCTATAGCATGAGATGTGATATCAAACTCCTTCCCATTCAATGTGATATACAACTCCGTCCCATTCCAATCCTGAGACCCTTCCTATACCATGAGATGTGATATTTCAATGCTTCTAATACCAAACCTGAGACCCGTCCTAAAACATGAGATGTGAGATCCAAATCCTTCCCCTTCCAAACCTGAGACCCTTCCTATAGCATGAGATGTGATAGCTCAATGTTTCTAATAAAAAACCTGAGACCCTTCCTATAGCAAGAGATGTGATATCCAAATCCTTCCCATTCCAATCCTGAGACCCTTCCTATAACGAGATGTGATATCCAACGCCTTCCCATTCCAACCTGAGACACTTCCTATAGCATGAGAAGGGATATCCAAATCCTTCCCATTCCAATCCTGAGATCCTTCCTATAACATGATGTGATATCCAATTCCTTTCCATTCCAAACCTGAGACCCTTCCTATTGGATGATATGTGATATCAACTCCTTCCCATTCCAAACCTGAGACCCTTCCTATAGCATGAGATGTTATATCTTAATGCTTCTAAAACCAAACCTGAGAACCATCCTATAACATGTGAACTCCAAATCCTTCCCTTTCCAAACCTGAGACCCTTCCGATAGCATGAGATGTGATATCTCAATGCTACTAAAACCAAACATGAGAACCATCCTATAACATGAGATGTGAAATCCAAATCCTTCCCTTTCCAAACCTGAGACCCTTCCTATAGCTTGAGATGTGATATCAAACTCCTTCCCTTTCCAATCCTGAGATAGCTTGAGATGTGATATCCAACTCCTTCCCATTCCAATCCTGAGACCCTTATTATACCATGAGATGTGATATCTCAAGGCTTCTAATACCAAACCTGAGACCCGTCCTATAACATGAGATGTGATATCCAAATCCTTCCCCTTCCAAACCTGAGACCCTTCCTTTAGCATGAGATGTGATATCCAAATCCTTCCCATTCCAATCCTGAAACCCTTCCTATAGCATGAGATGTGATAGCTCAATGTTTCTAATAAAAAACCTGAGACCCTTCCTATAGCAATAGATGTGATATCCAAATCCTTCCCATTCCAATCCTGAGACCCTTCCTATAACGAGATGTGATATCCAACTCCTTCCCATTCCAACCTGAGACACTTCCTATAGCATGAGAAGGGATATCCAAATCCTTCCCATTCCAATCCTGAGATCCTTCCTATAACATGATGTGATATCCAATTCCTTCCCATTCCAAACCTGAGACCCATCCTATTGGATGAGATGTGATATCCAACTCCTTCCCATTCCAATCCTGAGACCCTTCCTATAACATGAGATGTGATGTCTCAATGCTTCTAATACCAAACCTGCGATCCTTCCTATGGCATGAGATGTCATATAAAGCTCCTTCCCATTCCATTCCTGAGACCCTTCCTATAGCATGAGATGTGATATCCAACTCCTTCCCATTCCAATCCTGAGACCCTTCCTATAGCATGAGATGTGATATCTCAATGCTTCTAATACCAAACCCGATATCCTTCCTATAACATGAGATGTGATATCCAAATCCTTCCCATTCCAACCTGAGACCCTTCCGATAGCATGAGATGTGATATCCCAATGCTTCTACCAAACCTGAGACCCATACTATGGCATGAGATGTGATATCAAACTCCTTCCCATTCCAATCCTGAGACCCTTCCTATAGCTTGAGATGTGATATCCAACTCCTTCCCATTCCAATTCTGAGACCCTTCCTATACCATGAGACTTGATATCGCAATGCTTCTAATACCAAACCTGAGACCCGTCCTATAACATGAGATGTGATATCCAAATCCTTCCCCTTCCAAACCTTAGACCCTTCCTTTATCATGAGATGTGATATCAAACTCCTTCACATTCCAATCCTGAGACCCTTCCGATATCATGAGATTTTTTATCTCAAAGCTTCTGATATCAAACTTGAGACCCTCCCTATAGCATGAGATGTGACATCCCAGTCCTTCCCATTCCAATCCTGAGACGCTTCCTATAGCATGAGATGTGATATCTCAATGCTTCTAATACCAAACCTGAGACCCTTCCTATAACATGAGATGGGATATCCAACTCCTTCCCATTCCAATCCTGACACTCTTCCGATAGCAGAGATGTGATATCTCAATGCTTATACCAAACCTGAGATCCTTCCTATGGCATGAGATGTCATATAAAACTCATTCCCATTCCATTCCTGAGACCCTTCCTATAGCATGAGATGTGATATCCAACTCCTTCCCATTCCAATCCTGAGACCCTTCCTATAGCATGAGATGTGATATCTCAATGCTTCTAATACCAAACCTGAGATCCTTCCTATAACATGAGATGTGATATCCAAATCCTTCCCATTCCAACCTGAGACCCTTCCGATAGCATGAGATGTGATATCCCAATGCTTCTACCAAACCTGAGACCCTTACTATAGCTTGAGATGTGATATCCAACTCCTTCCCATTCCAATTCTGAGACCCTCCTATACCATGAGACTTGATATCGCAATGCTTCTAATACCAAACCTGAGAACCGTCCTATAACATGAGATGTGATATCCAAATCCTTCCCCTTCCAAACCTTAGACCCTTCCTTTATCATGAGATGTGATATCCAACTCCTTCACATTCCAATCCTGAGACCCTTCCGATATCATGAGATTTGTTATCTCAAAGCTTCTGATATCAAACTTGAGACCCTCCCTATAGCATGAGATGTGACATCCAAGTCCTTCCCATTCCAATCCTGAGACGCTTCCTATAGCATGAGATGTGATATCTCAATGCTTCTAATACCAAACCTGAGATCCTTCCTATAACATGAGATGTGATATCCAACTCCTTCCAATTCCAAACCTGAGACCCTTCCGATAGCATGAGATGTGATATCTCAATGCTTCAAAAACCAAACATGAGAACCATCCTATAACATGAGATGTGAAATCCAAATCCTTCCCTTCCCAAACCTAAGACTCTTCCTATAGCATGAGATGTGATATCTCAATGCTTCTACTAAACCTGAAACCCTTCCTATAGCATGAGATGTGATATCAAACTCCTTCCCATTCAATGTGATATCCAACTCCGTCCCATTCCAATCCTGAGACCCTTCCTATACCATGAGATGTGATATTTCAATGCTTCTAATACCAAACCTGAGACCCGTCCTAAAACATGAGATGTGAGATCCAAATCCTTCCCCTTCCAAACCTGAGACCCTTCCTATAGCATGAGATGTTATATCTTAATGCTTCTAAAACCAAACCTGAGAACCATCCTATAACATGTGAAATCCAAATCCTTCCCTTTCCAAACCTGAGACCCTTCCGATAGCATGAGATGTGATATCTCCATGCTACTAAAACCAAACATGAGAACCATCCTATAACATGAGATGTAAAATCCAAATCCTTCCCTTTCCAAACCTGAGACCCTTCCTATAGCTTGAGATGTGATATCAAACTCCTTCCCATTCCAATCCTGAGATGGCTTGAGATGTGATAGCCAACTCCTTCCCATTCCAATCCTGAGACCCTTCCTATACCATGAGATGTGATATCTCAATGCTTCTAATACCAAACCTGAGACCCGTCCTAAAACATGAGATGTGAGATCCAAATCCTTCCCCTTCCAAACCTGAGACCCTTCCTATAGCTTGAGATGTGATATCAAACTCCTTCCCATTCCAATCCTGAGATAGCTTGAGATGTGATAGCCAACTCCTTCCCATTCCAATCCTGAGACCCTTCCTATACCATGAGATGTGATATCTCAATGCTTCTAATACCAAACCTGAGACCCGTCCTAAAACATGAGATGTGAGATCCAAATCCTTCCCCTTCCAAACCTGAGACCCTCCCTATAGTATGAGATGTGATATCTAAGTCCTTCCCATTCCTATTCTGAGACCCTTCCGATAGCAGAGATGTGATATCTCAATGCTTATACCAAACCTGATAACCCTTCCTATGGCATGAGATGTGATATCCAACTCCTTCCCATTCCAATCCTGAGTTCCTTCCTATAGCATGAGATGTGATATCTCAATGCTTCTATCAAACCTGAGACCCTTCCTTTAGCATGAGATGTGATATCCAACTCCTTGCCATTCCAATCCTGAGACCCTTCCTATAACATGAGACGTGATATCCAACTCCTTCCCATTCCAATCCTGAGTTCCTTCCTATAGCATGAGATGTGATATCTCAATGCTTCTATCAAAACTGAGACCCTTCCTTTAGCATGAGATGTGATATCCAACTCCTTGCCATTCCAATCCTGAGACCCTTCCTATAACATGAGATGTGATATCCAAATCCTTCACATTCCAATCCGGAGACCCTTCCTATAGCATGAGATGTGATATCTCAATGCTTCTAATACCAAACCTGAGATCCTTCCTATAACATGAGATGTGATATCCAACTCCTTCCCATTCCAAACCTGAGACCCTTCCGATAGCATGAGATGTGATATCTCAATGCTTCAAAAACCAAACATGAGAACCATCCTATAACATGAGATGTGAAATCCAAATCCTTCCCTTCCCAAACCTGAGACTCTTCCTATAGCATGAGATGTGATATCTCAATGCTTCTACCAAACCTGAAACCCTTCCTATAGCATGAGATGCGATATCCAACTCCTTCCCATTCCAATCCTGAGACACTTCCTATAGCATGAGATGTGATATCACAATGCTTCTAATACCAAACCTGAGACCCCTCCTATAACATGAGATGTGATATCCAGCTCCTCCCATTCCAATCCTGAGACCCTTCCGATAGCATGAGATGTGAAATCTCAATGCTTTTGATATCAAAACTGAGACCCTCCCTATAGCATGAGATGTGATATCTAAGTCCTTCCCATTCCAATCCTGAGACCCTTCCGATAGCAGAGATGTGATATTTCAATGCTTATACCAAACCTGAGACCCTTCCTATAGCATGAGATGTGATATCCAACTCCTTCCGATTCCAATCCTGAGACCCTTCCTATAGCATGACATGTGATATCGCAATGCTTCTACCAAAACTGAGACCCTTCCTTTAGCATGAGATGTGATATCCAACTCCTTCCCATTCCAATCATGAGACCCTTCCTATAGCATGAGATGTGATATCTATATGCTTCTAATACCAAACCTGAGATCCTTCCTATAACATGAGATGTGATATCCAACTCCTTCCCATTCCAATCCTGAGACCCTTCCTATAGCATGAGATGTGATATCTCAATGCTTCTAATACCAAACCTGAGATCCTTCCGATAGCATGAGATGTGATATCTCAATGCTTCTAATACCAAACCTGAGATCCTTCCTATAACATAAGATGTGATATCCAAATCCTTCCCCTTCCAAACCTGAGACCCTCCCTTTAGCATGCGATGTGATATCCAACTCCTTCCCATTCCAATCCTGATACCCTTCTGATAGCATGAGATGTGATATCTCAATGCCTCTAATACCAAACCTGAGATCCTACCTCTAACATGAAATGTGATATCCAACTCCTTCCCTTTCCAAACCTGAGAGCCTTCCTACAACATGAGATGTGATATCCAAGTCCTTCCCATTCCAATCCTGAGACCCTTCCTATAGCATTAGATGGGATATCCAACTCCTTCCAAATCCAATCCGGATACCCTTCCGATAGCATGAGATGTGATATCCCAATGCTTCTACAAAACCTGAGACCCATACCATGGCATGAGATGTGATATCAAACTTCCGTCCTATACCATGAGACTTGATATCTCAATGCTTCTAATACCAAACCTGAGACCGGTCCAATAACATGAGATGTGATATCCAAATCCTTCCCCTTCCAAACCTTAGACCCTTCCTGTATCATGAGATGTGATATCCAAGTCCTTCCCATTCCATTCCTGAGACCCTTCCTATAGCATGAGATGTGATATCTCAATGCTTCTAATACCAAACCTGAGACCCTTCCTATAACATGAGATGTGATATCCAAGTCCTTCCCATTCCAATCCTGAGACCCTTCCGATAGCATGAGATGTGATATCTCAATGCTTCTAATACCAAACCTGAGACCCTTCCTATAGCATGAGATGTGATATCCAACTATTTCCCATTCCAATCCTGAGACCCTTCCTATAGCATGAGATGTGATATCCAACTCCTTCCCTTTCCAAACCTGAGAGCCTATCTATAGCATGAGATGTGATATCCAAATCCTTCCCCTTCCAAACCTGAGACCCTCCCTTTAGCATGAGATGTGATATCCAACTCCTTCCCATTCCAATCCTGAGACCCTTCTGATGGCATGAGATGTGATATCTCAATGCCTCTAATACCAAACCTGAGATCCTACCTCTAACATGAAATGTGATATCCAACTCCTTCCCCTTCCAACCCTGAGAGCCTTCCTATAGAATGAGATGTGATATCCAAGTCCTTCCCATTCCAATCCTGAGACCCTTCCTATAACATGAGATGTGATATCCAACTCCTTCCCATTCCAACCTTAGACCCTGCCTATAGCATGTGATTTGATATCCCAATGCTTCTACAAAACCTGAGACCCATACCATGGCATGAGATGTGATATCAAACTCCTTCCCATTCCAATCCTGAGACCCTTTCTATAGCTTGAGATGTGATATCCAACTCCTTCCCATTCCAATTCTGAGACCCGTCCTATACCATGAGACTTGATATCTCAATGCTTCTAATACCAAACCTGAGACCGGTCCTATAACATGAGATGTGATACCCAAATCCTTCCCCTTTCCAAACCTTAGACCCTTCCTATGGCATGAGATGTCATATACAACTCCTTCCCATTCCAAACCTGAGACCCTTCCGATAGCATGAGATGTGATATCTCAATGCTTCTAAAACCAAACATGAGAACCATCCTATAACATGAGATGTGAAATCCAAATCATTCCCTTTCCAAACCTGAGACCCTTCCTATAGCTTGAGATGTGATATCAAACTCCTTCCCATTCAATGTGTTATCCAACTCCTTCCCATTCCAATCCTGAGACCCTTCTGATAGCATGAGATGTGATATCTCAATGCCTCTAATACCAAACCTGAGATTCTTCCTATAACATGAGATGTGATATCAAACTCCTTCCCATTCCAAACCTGAGACCCTTCCGATAGCATGAGATGTGATATTTCAATGCTTCTAATACCAAACCTGAGACCCGTCCTAAAACATGAGATTTGAGATCCAAATCCTTCCCCTTCCAAACCTGAGACCTTTCCTTTAGCATGAGATGTGATATCAACTCCTTCCCATTCCAAACCTGAGACCCTTCCTGTAGCATGAGATGTTATATCTTAATTCTTCTAAATCCAAACCTGAGAACCATCCTATAACATGTGAACTCCAAATCCTTCCCTTTCCAAACCTGAGACCCTTCCGATAGCATGAGATGTGATATCTCAATGCTCCTAAAACCAAACATGAGAACCATCCTATAACATAAGATGTGAAATCCAAATCCTTCCCTTTCCAAACCTGAGACCCTTCCTATAGCTTGAGATGTGATATCAAACTCCTTCCCATTCCAATCCTGAGACCCTTCCTATAGCATGAGATGTGATATCTCAATGCTTCTAATACCAAACCTGAGATCCTTCCTATAACATGAGATGTGATATCCAAATCCTTCCCATTCCAACCTGAGACCCTTCCGATAGCATGAGATGTGATATCCCAATGCTTCTACCAAACCTGAGACCCTTCCTATAGCTTGAGATGTGATATCCAACTCCTTCCCATTCCAATTCTGAGACCCTCCTATACCATGAGACTTGATATCGCAATGCTTCTAATACCAAACCTGAAACCCGTCCTATAACATGAGATGTGATATCCAAATCCTTCCCCTTCCAAACCTTAGACCCTTCCTTTATCATGAGATGTGATATCCAACTCCTTCACATTCCAATCCTGAGACCCTTCCGATATCATGAGATTTGTTATCTCAAAGCTTCTGATATCAAACTTGAGACCCTCCCTATAGCATGAGATGTGACATCCAAGTCCTTCCCATTCCAATCCTGAGACGCTTCCTATAGCATGAGATGTGATATCTCAATGCTTCTAATACCAAACCTGAGATCCTTCCTATAACATGAGATGTGATATCCAACTCCTTCCCTTCCCAAACCTGAGACTCTTCCTATAGCATGAGATGTGATATCTCAATGCTTCTACCAAACCTGAAACCCTTCCTATAGCATGAGATGTGATATCAAACTCCTTCCCATTCAATGTGATATCCAACTCCGTCCCATTCCAATCCTGAGACCCTTCCTATACCATGAGATGTGATATTTCAATGCTTCTAATACCAAACCTGAGACCCGTCCTAAAACATGAGATGTGAGATCCAAATCCTTCCCCTTCCAAACCTGAGACCCTTCCTATAGCATGAGATGTTATATCTTAATGCTTCTAAAACCAAACCTGAGAACCATCCTATAACATGTGAAATCCAAATCCTTCCCTTTCCAAACCTGAGACCCTTCCGATAGCATGAGATGTGATATCTCAATGCTACCAAAACAAAACATGAGAACCATCCTATAACATGAGACGTGAAATCCAAATCCTTCCCTTTCCAAACCTGAGACCCTTCCTATACCTTGAGATGTGATATGAAACTCCTTCCCATTCCAATCCTGAGATAGCTTGAGATGTGATAGCCAACTCCTTCCCATTCCAATCCTGAGACCCTTCCTATACCATGAGATGTGATATCTCAATGCTTCTAACACCAAACCTGAGACCCGTCCTAAAACATGAGATGTGAGATCCAAATCCTTCCCCTTCCAAACCTGAGACCCTTCCTATAGCTTGAGATGTGATATCAAACTCCTTCCCATTCCAATCCTGAGATAGCTTGAGATGTGATATCCAACTCCATCCCATTCCAATCCTGAGACCCTTCCGATAGCATGAGATGTGATAGCTCAATGCTTCTAATATCAAAACTGGGACCCTGCCTATAGTATGAGATGTGATATCTAAGTCCTTCCCATTCCTATCCTGAGACCCTTCCGATAGCAGAGATGTGATATCTCAATGCTATACCAAACCTGATAACCCTTCCTATGGCATGAGATGTGATATCCAACTCCTTCCTATTCCAATCCTGAGTTCCTTCCTATAGCATGAGATGTGATATCTCAATGCTTCTATCAAACCTGAGACCCTTCCTTTAGCATGAGATGTGATATCCAACTCCTTGCCATTCCAATCCTGAGACCCTTCCTATAACATGAGACGTGATATCCAACTCCTTCCCATTCCAATCCTGAGTTCCTTCCTATAGCATGAGATGTGATATCTCAATGCTTCTATCAAAACTGAGACCCTTCCTTTAGCATGAGATGTGATATCCAACTCCTTGCCATTCCAATCCTGAGACCCTTCCTATAACATGAGATGTGATATCCAAATCCTTCACATTCCAATCCGGAGACCCTTCCTATAGCATGAGATGTGATATCTCAATGCTTCTAATACCAAACCTGAGATCCTTCCTATAACATGAGATGTGATATCCAACTCCTTCCCATTCCAAACCTGAGACCCTTCCGATAGCATGAGATGTGATATCTCAATGCTTCAAAAACCAAACATGAGAACCATCCTATAACATGAAATGTGAAATCCAAATCCTTCCCTTCCCAAACCTGAGACTCTTCCTATAGCATGAGATGTGATATCTCAATGCTTCTACCAAACCTGAAACCCTTCCTATAGCATGAGATGTGATATCCAACTCCTTCCCATTCCAATCCTGAGACACTTCCTATAGCATGAGATGTGATATCACAATGCTTCTAATACCAAACCTGAGACCCCTCCTATAACATGAGATGTGATATCCAAATCCTTACCCTTCCAAACCTGAGACCCTTCCTTCAGCATGAGATGTGATATCCAGCTCCTCCCATTCCAATCCTGAGACCGTTCCGATAGCATGAGATGTGAAATCTCAATGCTTCTGATATCAAAACTGAGACCCTCCCTATAGCATGAGATGTGATATCTAAGTCCTTCCCATTCCAATCCTGAGACCCTTCCGATAGCAGAGATGTGATATTTCAATGCTTATACCAAACCTGAGACCCTTCCTATAGCATGAGATGTGATATCCAACTCCTTCCGATTCCAATCATGAGACCCTTCCTATAGCATGAGATGTGATATCGCAATGCTTCTACCAAAACTGAGACCCTTCCTTTAGCATGAGATGTGATATCCAACTCCTTCCCATTCCAATCATGAGACCCTTCCTATAGCATGAGATGTGATATCTATATGCTTCTAATACCAAACCTGAGATCCGTCCTATAACATGAGATGTGATATCCAACTCCTTCCCATTCCAATCCTGAGACCCTTCCTATAGCATGAGATGTGATATCTCAATGCTTCTAATACCAAACCTGAGATCCTTCCGATAGCATGAGATGTGATATCTCAATGCTTCTAATACCAAACCTGAGATCCTTCCTATAACATAAGATGTGATATCCAAATCCTTCCCCTTCCAAACCTGAGACCCTCCCTTTAGCATGCGATGTGATATCCAACTCCTTCCCATTCCAATCCTGATACCCTTCTGATAGCATGAGATGTGATATCTCAATGCCTCTAATACCAAACCTGAGATCCTACCTCTAACATGAAATGTGATATCCAACTCCTTCCCTTTCCAAACCTGAGAGCCTTCCTACAACATGAGATGTGATATCCAAGTCCTTCCCATTCTAATCCTGAGACCCTTCCTATAGCATGAGATGGGATATCCCACTCCTTCCAAATCCAATCCTGATACCCTTCCGATAGCATGAGATGTGATATCCCAATGCTTCTACAAAACCTGAGACCCATACCATGGCACGAGATGTGATATCAAACTCCCGTCCTATACCATGAGACTTGATATCTCAATGCTTCTAATACCAAACCTGAGACCGGTCCAATAACATGAGATGTGATATCCAAATCCTTCCCCTTCCAAACCTTAGACCCTTCCTGTTTCATGAGATGTGATATCCAAGTCCTTCCCATTCCATTCCTGAGACCCTTCCTATAGCATGAGATGTGATATCTCAATGCTTCTAATACCAAACCTGAGACCCTTCCTATAACATGAGATGTGATATCCAAGTCCTTCCCATTCCAATCCTGAGACCCTTCCGATAGCATGAGATGTGATATCTCAATGCTTCTAATACCAAACCTGAGATCCTTCCTATAACATGAGATGTGATGTCCAAATCCTTCCCCTTCCAAACCTTAGACCCTCCCTTTAGCATGAGATGTGATATCCAACTCCTTCCCATTCCAATCCTGAGACCCTTCTGATGGCATGAGATGTGATATCTCAATGCTTCTAATACCAAACCTGAGATCCTACCTCTAACATGAAATGTGATATCCAACTCCTTCCCCTTCCAACCCTGAGAGCCTTCCTATAGAATGAGATGTGATATCCAAGTCCTTCCCATTCCAATCCTGAGACCCTTCCTATAACATGAGATGTGATATCCAACTCCTTCACATTCCAATCCTGAGATAGCTTGAGATGTGATAGCCAACTCCTTCCCATTCCAATCCTGAGACCCTTCCTATACCATGAGATGTGATATCTCAATGCTTCTAATACCAAACCTGAGACCCGTCCTAAAACATGAGATGTGAGATCCAAATCCTTCCCCTTCCAAACCTGAGACCCTCCCTATAGTATGAGATGTGATATCTAAGTCCTTCCCATTCCTATTCTGAGACCCTTCCGATAGCAGAGATGTGATATCTCAATGCTTATACCAAACCTGATAACCCTTCCTATGGCATGAGATGTGATATCCAACTCCTTCCCATTCCAATCCTGAGTTCCTTCCTATAGCATGAGATGTGATATCTCAATGCTTCTATCAAACCTGAGACCCTTCCTTTAGCATGAGATGTGATATCCAACTCCTTGCCATTCCAATCCTGAGACCCTTCCTATAACATGAGACGTGATATCCAACTCCTTCCCATTCCAATCCTGAGTTCCTTCCTATAGCATGAGATGTGATATCTCAATGCTTCTATCAAAACTGAGACCCTTCCTTTAGCATGAGATGTGATATCCAACTCCTTGCCATTCCAATCCTGAGACCCTTCCTATAACATGAGATGTGATATCCAAATCCTTCACATTCCAATCCGGAGACCCTTCCTATAGCATGAGATGTGATATCTCAATGCTTCTAATACCAAACCTGAGATCCTTCCTATAACATGAGATGTGATATCCAACTCCTTCCCATTCCAAACCTGAGACCCTTCCGATAGCATGAGATGTGATATCTCAATGCTTCAAAAACCAAACATGAGAACCATCCTATAACATGAGATGTGAAATCCAAATCCTTCCCTTCCCAAACCTGAGACTCTTCCTATAGCATGAGATGTGATATCTCAATGCTTCTACCAAACCTGAAACCCTTCCTATAGCATGAGATGCGATATCCAACTCCTTCCCATTCCAATCCTGAGACACTTCCTATAGCATGAGATGTGATATCACAATGCTTCTAATACCAAACCTGAGACCCCTCCTATAACATGAGATGTGATATCCAGCTCCTCCCATTCCAATCCTGAGACCCTTCCGATAGCATGAGATGTGAAATCTCAATGCTTTTGATATCAAAACTGAGACCCTCCCTATAGCATGAGATGTGATATCTAAGTCCTTCCCATTCCAATCCTGAGACCCTTCCGATAGCAGAGATGTGATATTTCAATGCTTATACCAAACCTGAGACCCTTCCTATAGCATGAGATGTGATATCCAACTCCTTCCGATTCCAATCCTGAGACCCTTCCTATAGCATGACATGTGATATCGCAATGCTTCTACCAAAACTGAGACCCTTCCTTTAGCATGAGATGTGATATCCAACTCCTTCCCATTCCAATCATGAGACCCTTCCTATAGCATGAGATGTGATATCTATATGCTTCTAATACCAAACCTGAGATCCTTCCTATAACATGAGATGTGATATCCAACTCCTTCCCATTCCAATCCTGAGACCCTTCCTATAACATGAGACGTGATATCCAACTCCTTCCCATTCCAATCCTGAGTTCCTTCCTATAGCATGAGATGTGATATCTCAATGCTTCTATCAAAACTGAGACCCTTCCTTTAGCATGAGATGTGATATCCAACTCCTTGCCATTCCAATCCTGAGACCCTTCCTATAACATGAGATGTGATATCCAAATCCTTCACATTCCAATCCGGAGACCCTTCCTATAGCATGAGATGTGATATCTCAATGCTTCTAATACCAAACCTGAGATCCTTCCTATAACATGAGATGTGATATCCAACTCCTTCCCATTCCAAACCTGAGACCCTTCCGATAGCATGAGATGTGATATCTCAATGCTTCAAAAACCAAACATGAGAACCATCCTATAACATGAGATGTGAAATCCAAATCCTTCCCTTCCCAAACCTGAGACTCTTCCTATAGCATGAGATGTGATATCTCAATGCTTCTACCAAACCTGAAACCCTTCCTATAGCATGAGATGCGATATCCAACTCCTTCCCATTCCAATCCTGAGACACTTCCTATAGCATGAGATGTGATATCACAATGCTTCTAATACCAAACCTGAGACCCCTCCTATAACATGAGATGTGATATCCAGCTCCTCCCATTCCAATCCTGAGACCCTTCCGATAGCATGAGATGTGAAATCTCAATGCTTTTGATATCAAAACTGAGACCCTCCCTATAGCATGAGATGTGATATCTAAGTCCTTCCCATTCCAATCCTGAGACCCTTCCGATAGCAGAGATGTGATATTTCAATGCTTATACCAAACCTGAGACCCTTCCTATAGCATGAGATGTGATATCCAACTCCTTCCGATTCCAATCCTGAGACCCTTCCTATAGCATGACATGTGATATCGCAATGCTTCTACCAAAACTGAGACCCTTCCTTTAGCATGAGATGTGATATCCAACTCCTTCCCATTCCAATCATGAGACCCTTCCTATAGCATGAGATGTGATATCTATATGCTTCTAATACCAAACCTGAGATCCTTCCTATAACATGAGATGTGATATCCAACTCCTTCCCATTCCAATCCTGAGACCCTTCCTATAGCATGAGATGTGATATCTCAATGTTTCTAATACCAAACCTGAGATCCTTCCGATAGCATGAGATGTGATATCTCAATGCTTCTAATACCAAACCTGAGATCCTTCCTATAACATAAGATGTGATATCCAAATCCTTCCCCTTCCAAACCTGAGACCCTCCCTTTAGCATGCGATGTGATATCCAACTCCTTCCCATTCCAATCCTGATACCCTTCTGATAGCATGAGATGTGATATCTCAATGCCTCTAATACCAAACCTGAGATCCTACCTCTAACATGAAATGTGATATCCAACTCCTTCCCTTTCCAAACCTGAGAGCCTTCCTACAACATGAGATGTGATATCCAAGTCCTTCCCATTCCAATCCTGAGACCCTTCCTATAGCATTAGATGGGATATCCAACTCCTTCCAAATCCAATCCGGATACCCTTCCGATAGCATGAGATGTGATATCCCAATGCTTCTACAAAACCTGAGACCTATACCATGGCATGAGATGTGATATCAAACTTCCGTCCTATACCATGAGACTTGATATCTCAATGCTTCTAATACCAAACCTGAGACCGGTCCAATAACATGAGATGTGATATCCAAATCCTTCCCCTTCCAAACCTTAGACCCTTCCTGTATCATGAGATGTGATATCCAAGTCCTTCCCATTCCATTCCTGAGACCCTTCCTATAGCATGAGATGTGATATCTCAATGCTTCTAATACCAAACCTGAGACCCTTCCTATAACATGAGATGTGATATCCAAGTCCTTCCCATTCCAATCCTGAGACCCTTCCGATAGCATGAGATGTGATATCTCAATGCTTCTAATACCAAACCTGAGACCCTTCCTATAGCATGAGATGTGATATCCAACTATTTCCCATTCCAATCCTGAGACCCTTCCTATAGCATGAGATGTGATATCCAACTCCTTCCCTTTCCAAACCTGAGAGCCTATCTATAGCATGAGATGTGATATCCAAATCCTTCCCCTTCCAAACCTGAGACCCTCCCTTTAGCATGAGATGTGATATCCAACTCCTTCCCATTCCAATCCTGAGACCCTTCTGATGGCATGAGATGTGATATCTCAATGCCTCTAATACCAAACCTGAGATCCTACCTCTAACATGAAATGTGATATCCAACTCCTTCCCCTTCCAACCCTGAGAGCCTTCCTATAGAATGAGATGTGATATCCAAGTCCTTCCCATTCCAATCCTGAGACCCTTCCTATAACATGAGATGTGATATCCAACTCCTTCCCATTCCAACCTTAGACCCTGCCTATAGCATGTGATTTGATATACCAATGCTTCTACAAAACCTGAGACCCATACCATGGCATGAGATGTGATATCAAACTCCTTCCCATTCCAATCCTGAGACCCTTTCTATAGCTTGAGATGTGATATCCAACTCCTTCCCATTCCAATTCTGAGACCCGTCCTATACCATGAGACTTGATATCTCAATGCTTCTAATACCAAACCTGAGACCGGTCCTATAACATGAGATGTGATACCCAAATCCTTCCCCTTTCCAAACCTTAGACCCTTCCTATGGCATGAGATGTCATATACAACTCCTTCCCATTCCAAACCTGAGACCCTTCCGATAGCATGAGATGTGATATCTCAATGCTTCTAAAACCAAACATGAGAACCATCCTATAACATGAGATGTGAAATCCAAATCATTCCCTTTCTAAACCTGAGACCCTTCCTATAGCTTGAGATGTGATATCAAACTCCTTCCCATTCAATGTGTTATCCAACTCCTTCCCATTCCAATCCTGAGACCCTTCTGATAGCATGAGATGTGATATCTCAATGCCTCTAATACCAAACCTGAGATTCTTCCTATAACATGAGATGTGATATCAAACTCCTTCCCATTCCAAACCTGAGACCCTTCCGATAGCATGAGATGTGATATTTCAATGCTTCTAATACCAAACCTGAGACCCGTCCTAAAACATGAGATTTGAGATCCAAATCCTTCCCCTTCCAAACCTGAGACCTTTCCTTTAGCATGAGATGTGATATCAACTCCTTCCCATTCCAAACCTGAGACCCTTCCTGTAGCATGAGATGTTATATCTTAATTCTTCTAAATCCAAACCTGAGAACCATCCTATAACATGTGAACTCCAAATCCTTCCCTTTCCAAACCTGAGACCCTTCCGATAGCATGAGATGTGATATCTCAATGCTCCTAAAACCAAACATGAGAACCATCCTATAACATAAGATGTGAAATCCAAATCCTTCCCTTTCCAAACCTGAGACCCTTCCTATAGCTTGAGATGTGATATCAAACTCCTTCCCATTCCAATCCTGATACCCTTCCTATAGCATGAGATGTGATATCTCAATGCTTCTAATACCAAACCTGAGATCCTTCCTATAACATGAGATGTGATATCCAAATCCTTCCCATTCCAACCTGAGACCCTTCCGATAGCATGAGATGTGATATCCCAATGCTTCTACCAAACCTGAGACCCTTCCTATAGCTTGAGATGTGATATCCAACTCCTTCCCATTCCAATTCTGAGACCCTCCTATACCATGAGACTTGATATCGCAATGCTTCTAATACCAAACCTGAAACCCGTCCTATAACATGAGATGTGATATCCAAATCCTTCCCCTTCCAAACCTTAGACCCTTCCTTTATCATGAGATGTGATATCCAACTCCTTCACATTCCAATCCTGAGACCCTTCCGATATCATGAGATTTGTTATCTCAAAGCTTCTGATATCAAACTTGAGACCCTCCCTATAGCATGAGATGTGACATCCAAGTCCTTCCCATTCCAATCCTGAGACGCTTCCTATAGCATGAGATGTGATATCTCAATGCTTCTAATACCAAACCTGAGATCCTTCCTATAACATGAGATGTGATATCCAACTCCTTCCCTTCCCAAACCTGAGACTCTTCCTATAGCATGAGATGTGATATCTCAATGCTTCTACCAAACCTGAAACCCTTCCTATAGCATGAGATGTGATATCAAACTCCTTCCCATTCAATGTGATATCCAACTCCGTCCCATTCCAATCCTGAGACCCTTCCTATACCATGAGATGTGATATTTCAATGCTTCTAATACCAAACCTGAGACCCGTCCTAAAACATGAGATGTGAGATCCAAATCCTTCCCCTTCCAAACCTGAGACCCTTCCTATAGCATGAGATGTTATATCTTAATGCTTCTAAAACCAAACCTGAGAACCATCCTATAACATGTGAAATCCAAATCCTTCCCTTTCCAAACCTGAGACCCTTCCGATAGCATGAGATGTGATATCTCAATGCTACCAAAACAAAACATGAGAACCATCCTATAACATGAGACGTGAAATCCAAATCCTTCCCTTTCCAAACCTGAGACCCTTCCTATACCTTGAGATGTGATATGAAACTCCTTCCCATTCCAATCCTGAGATAGCTTGAGATGTGATAGCCAACTCCTTCCCATTCCAATCCTGAGACCCTTCCTATACCATGAGATGTGATATCTCAATGCTTCTAACACCAAACCTGAGACCCGTCCTAAAACATGAGATGTGAGATCCAAATCCTTCCCCTTCCAAACCTGAGACCCTTCCTATAGCTTGAGATGTGATATCAAACTCCTTCCCATTCCAATCCTGAGATAGCTTGAGATGTGATATCCAACTCCATCCCATTCCAATCCTGAGACCCTTCCGATAGCATGAGATGTGATAGCTCAATGCTTCTAATATCAAAACTGGGACCCTGCCTATAGTATGAGATGTGATATCTAAGTCCTTCCCATTCCTATCCTGAGACCCTTCCGATAGCAGAGATGTGATATCTCAATGCTATACCAAACCTGATAACCCTTCCTATGGCATGAGATGTGATATCCAACTCCTTCCTATTCCAATCCTGAGTTCCTTCCTATAGCATGAGATGTGATATCTCAATGCTTCTATCAAACCTGAGACCCTTCCTTTAGCATGAGATGTGATATCCAACTCCTTGCCATTCCAATCCTGAGACCCTTCCTATAACATGAGACGTGATATCCAACTCCTTCCCATTCCAATCCTGAGTTCCTTCCTATAGCATGAGATGTGATATCTCAATGCTTCTATCAAAACTGAGACCCTTCCTTTAGCATGAGATGTGATATCCAACTCCTTGCCATTCCAATCCTGAGACCCTTCCTATAACATGAGATGTGATATCCAAATCCTTCACATTCCAATCCGGAGACCCTTCCTATAGCATGAGATGTGATATCTCAATGCTTCTAATACCAAACCTGAGATCCTTCCTATAACATGAGATGTGATATCCAACTCCTTCCCATTCCAAACCTGAGACCCTTCCGATAGCATGAGATGTGATATCTCAATGCTTCAAAAACCAAACATGAGAACGATCCTATAACATGAAATGTGAAATCCAAATCCTTCCCTTCCCAAACCTGAGACTCTTCCTATAGCATGAGATGTGATATCTCAATGCTTCTACCAAACCTGAAACCCTTCCTATAGCATGAGATGTGATATCCAACTCCTTCCCATTCCAATCCTGAGACACTTCCTATAGCATGAGATGTGATATCACAATGCTTCTAATACCAAACCTGAGACCCCTCCTATAACATGAGATGTGATATCCAAATCCTTACCCTTCCAAACCTGAGACCCTTCCTTCAGCATGAGATGTGATATCCAGCTCCTCCCATTCCAATCCTGAGACCCTTCCGATAGCATGAGATGTGAAATCTCAATGCTTCTGATATCAAAACTGAGACCCTCCCTATAGCATGAGATGTGATATCTAAGTCCTTCCCATTCCAATCCTGAGACCCTTCCGATAGCAGAGATGTGATATTTCAATGCTTATACCAAACCTGAGACCCTTCCTATAGCATGAGATGTGATATCCAACTCCTTCCGATTCCAATCATGAGACCCTTCCTATAGCATGAGATGTGATATCGCAATGCTTCTACCAAAACTGAGACCCTTCCTTTAGCATGAGATGTGATATCCAACTCCTTCCCATTCCAATCATGAGACCCTTCCTATAGCATGAGATGTGATATCTATATGCTTCTAATACCAAACCTGAGATCCGTCCTATAACATGAGATGTGATATCCAACTCCTTCCCATTCCAATCCTGAGACCCTTCCTATAGCATGAGATGTGATATCTCAATGCTTCTAATACCAAACCTGAGATCCTTCCGATAGCATGAGATGTGATATCTCAATGCTTCTAATACCAAACCTGAGATCCTTCCTATAACATAAGATGTGATATCCAAATCCTTCCCCTTCCAAACCTGAGACCCTCCCTTTAGCATGCGATGTGATATCCAACTCCTTCCCATTCCAATCCTGATACCCTTCTGATAGCATGAGATGTGATATCTCAATGCCTCTAATACCAAACCTGAGATCCTACCTCTAACATGAAATGTGATATCCAACTCCTTCCCTTTCCAAACCTGAGAGCCTTCCTACAACATGAGATGTGATATCCAAGTCCTTCCCATTCTAATCCTGAGACCCTTCCTATAGCATGAGATGGGATATCCCACTCCTTCCAAATCCAATCCTGATACCCTTCCGATAGCATGAGATGTGATATCCCAATGCTTCTACAAAACCTGAGACCCATACCATGGCACGAGATGTGATATCAAACTCCCGTCCTATACCATGAGACTTGATATCTCAATGCTTCTAATACCAAACCTGAGACCGGTCCAATAACATGAGATGTGATATCCAAATCCTTCCCCTTCCAAACCTTAGACCCTTCCTGTTTCATGAGATGTGATATCCAAGTCCTTCCCATTCCATTCCTGAGACCCTTCCTATAGCATGAGATGTGATATCTCAATGCTTCTAATACCAAACCTGAGACCCTTCCTATAACATGAGATGTGATATCCAAGTCCTTCCCATTCCAATCCTGAGACCCTTCCGATAGCATGAGATGTGATATCTCAATGCTTCTAATACCAAACCTGAGATCCTTCCTATAACATGAGATGTGATGTCCAAATCCTTCCCCTTCCAAACCTTAGACCCTCCCTTTAGCATGAGATGTGATATCCAACTCCTTCCCATTCCAATCCTGAGACCCTTCTGATGGCATGAGATGTGATATCTCAATGCTTCTAATACCAAACCTGAGATCCTACCTCTAACATGAAATGTGATATCCAACTCCTTCCCCTTCCAACCCTGAGAGCCTTCCTATAGAATGAGATGTGATATCCAAGTCCTTCCCATTCCAATCCTGAGACCCTTCCTATAACATGAGATGTGATATCCAACTCCTTCACATTCCAACCTTAGACCCTGCCTATAGCATGTGATTTGATATCCCAATGCTTCTACAAAACCTGAGACCCATACCATGGCATGAGATGTGATATCAAACTCCTTCCCATTCCAATCCTGAGACCCTTTCTATAGCTTGAGATGTGATATCCAACTCCTTCCCATTCCAATCCTGAGACCCTTCCTATAGCATGAGATGTGATATCTCAATGCTTCTAATACCAAACCTGAGATCCTTCCGATAGCATGAGATGTGATATCTCAATGCTTCTAATACCAAACCTGAGATCCTTCCTATAACATAAGATGTGATATCCAAATCCTTCCCCTTCCAAACCTGAGACCCTCCCTTTAGCATGCGATGTGATATCCAACTCCTTCCCATTCCAATCCTGATACCCTTCTGATAGCATGAGATGTGATATCTCAATGCCTCTAATACCAAACCTGAGATCCTACCTCTAACATGAAATGTGATATCCAACTCCTTCCCTTTCCAAACCTGAGAGCCTTCCTACAACATGAGATGTGATATCCAAGTCCTTCCCATTCTAATCCTGAGACCCTTCCTATAGCATGAGATGGGATATCCCACTCCTTCCAAATCCAATCCTGATACCCTTCCGATAGCATGAGATGTGATATCCCAATGCTTCTACAAAACCTGAGACCCATACCATGGCACGAGATGTGATATCAAACTCCCGTCCTATACCATGAGACTTGATATCTCAATGCTTCTAATACCAAACCTGAGACCGGTCCAATAACATGAGATGTGATATCCAAATCCTTCCCCTTCCAAACCTTAGACCCTTCCTGTTTCATGAGATGTGATATCCAAGTCCTTCCCATTCCATTCCTGAGACCCTTCCTATAGCATGAGATGTGATATCTCCATGCTTCTAATACCAAACCTGAGACCCTTCCTATAACATGAGATGTGATATCCAAGTCCTTCCCATTCCAATCCTGAGACCCTTCCGATAGCATGAGATGTGATATCTCAATGCTTCTAATACCAAACCTGAGATCCTTCCTATAACATGAGATGTGATGTCCAAATCCTTCCCCTTCCAAACCTTAGACCCTCCCTTTAGCATGAGATGTGATATCCAACTCCTTCCCATTCCAATCCTGAGACCCTTCTGATGGCATGAGATGTGATATCTCAATGCTTCTAATACCAAACCTGAGATCCTACCTCTAACATGAAATGTGATATCCAACTCCTTCCCCTTCCAACCCTGAGAGCCTTCCTATAGAATGAGATGTGATATCCAAGTCCTTCCCATTCCAATCCTGAGACCCTTCCTATAACATGAGATGTGATATCCAACTCCTTCACATTCCAACCTTAGACCCTGCCTATAGCATGTGATTTGATATCCCAATGCTTCTACAAAACCTGAGACCCATACCATGGCATGAGATGTGATATCAAACTCCTTCCCATTCCAATCCTGAGACCCTTTCTATAGCTTGAGATGTGATATCCAACTCCTTCCCATTCCAATTCTGAGACCCGTCCTATACCATGAGACTTCATATCTCAATGCTTCTAATACCAAACCTGAGACCGGTCCTATAACATGAGATGTGATACCCAAATCCTTCCCCTTTCCAAACCTTAGACCCTTCCTATAGCATGAGATGTGATATCTCAATGCTTCTAATACCAAACCTGAGACCCTAACTATAACAAGATGGGATATCCAACTCCTTCCCATTCCAATCCTGAGACCCTTCCGATAGCAGAGATGTGATATCTCAATGCTTATACCAAACCTGAGACCCTTCCTATGGCATGAGATGTCATATACAACTCCTTCCGATTCCAATCCTGAGACCCTTCCTATAGCATGAGATGTGATATCTCAATGCTTCTAATACCAAACCTGAGACCCTTCCTTTAGCATGAGATGTGATATCCAACTCCTTCCCATTCCAATCATGAGACCCTTCCTATAGCATGAGATGTGATATCTATATGCTTCTAATACCAAACCTGAGATCCTTCCTATAACATGAGATGTGATATCCAACTCCTTCCCATTCCAATCCTGAGACCCTTCCTATAGCATGAGATGTGATATCTCAATGCTTCTAATACCAAACCTGAGATCCTTCCGATAGCATGAGATGTGATATCTCAATGCTTCTAATACCAAACCTGAGATCCTTCCTATAACATAAGATGTGATATCCAAATCCTTCCCCTTCCAAACCTGAGACCCTCCCTTTAGCATGCGATGTGATATCCAACTCCTTCCCATTCCAATCCTGATACCCTTCTGATAGCATGAGATGTGATATCTCAATGCCTCTAATACCAAACCTGAGATCCTACCTCTAACATGAAATGTGATATCCAACTCCTTCCCTTTCCAAACCTGAGAGCCTTCCTACAACATGAGATGTGATATCCAAGTCCTTCCCATTCTAATCCTGAGACCCTTCCTATAGCATGAGATGGGATATCCCACTCCTTCCAAATCCAATCCTGATACCCTTCCGATAGCATGAGATGTGATATCCCAATGCTTCTACAAAACCTGAGACCCATACCATGGCATGAGATGTGATATCAAACTCCCGTCCTATACCATGAGACTTGATATCTCAATGCTTCTAATACCAAACCTGAGACCGGTCCAATAACATGAGATGTGATATCCAAATCCTTCCCCTTTCAAACCTTAGACCCTTCCTGTATCATGAGATGTGATATCCAAGTCCTTCCCATTCCATTCCTGAGACCCTTCCTATAGCATGAGATGTGATATCTCAATGCTTCTAATACCAAACCTGAGACCTTTCCTATAACATGAGATGTGATATCCAAGTCCTTCCCATTCCAATCCTGAGACCCTTCCGATAGCATGAGATGTGATATCTCAATGCTTCTAATACCAAACCTGAGATCCTTCCTATAACATGAGATGTGATGTCCAAATCCTTCCCCTTCCAAACCTTAGACCCTCCCTTTAGCATGAGATGTGATATCCAACTCCTTCCCATTCCAATCCTGAGACCCTTCTGATGGCATGAGATGTGATATCTCAATGCTTCTAATACCAAACCTGAGATCCTACCTCTAACATGAAATGTGATATCCAACTCCTTCCCCTTCCAACCCCGAGAGCCTTCCTATAGAATGAGATGTGATATCCAAGTCCTTCCCATTCCAATCCTGAGACCCTTCCTATAACATGAGATGTGATATCCAACTCCTTCACATTCCAACCTTAGACCCTGCCTATAGCATGTGATTTGATATCCCAATGCTTCTACAAAACCTGAGACCCATACCATGGCATGAGATGTGATATCAAACTCCTTCCCATTCCAATCCTGAGACCCTTTCTATAGCTTGAGATGTGATATCCAACTCCTTCCCATTCCAATTCTGAGACCCGTCCTATACCATGAGACTTGATATCTCAATGCTTCTAATACCAAACCTGAGACCGGTCCTATAACATGAGATGTGATACCCAAATCCTTCCCCTTTCCAAACCTTAGACCCTTCCTATAGCATGAGATGTGATATCTCAATGCTTCTAATACCAAACCTGAGACCCTTCCTATAACAAGATGGGATATCCAACTCCTTCCCATTCCAATCCTGAGACCCTTCCGATAGCAGAGATGTGATATCTCAATGCTTATACCAAACCTGAGACCCTTCCTATGGCATGAGATGTCATATACAACTCCTTCCGATTCCAATCCTGAGACCCTTCCTATAGCATGAGATGTGATATCTCAATGCTTCTAATACCAAACCTGAGATCCTTCCTATAACATGAGATGTGATATCAAACTCCTTCCCATTCCAAACCTGAGACCCTTCCGATAGCATGAGATGTGATATCTCAATGCTTCTAAAACCAAACATGAGAACCATCCTATAACATGAGATGTGAAATCCAAATCATTCCCTATCCAAACCTGAGACCCTTCCTATAGCTTGAGATGTGATATCAAACTCCTTCCCATTCAATGTGTTATCCAACTCCTTCCCATTCCAATCCTGAGACCCTTCTGATAGCATGAGATGTGATATCTCAATGCCTCTAATACCAAACCTGGGATTCTTCCTATAACATGAGATGTGATATCTCAATGCTTCTAATACCAAACCTGAGACCCTTCCTTTAGCATGAGATGTGATATCCGACTCCTTCCCATTCCAATCCTGAGACCCTTCTGATAGCATGAGATGTGATATCTCATTGCCTATAATACCAAACCTGAGACCCTCCCTTTAGCATGAGATGTGATATCCGACTCCTTCCTTTCCAATCCTGAGACCCTTCTGATAGCATGAGATGTGATATCTCAATGCCTATAATACCAAACCTGAGACCCTTCCTATGGCATGAGATGTCAAATACAACTCCTTCCGATTCCAATGCTGAGACTGAGACCCGTCCTATAACATGAGATGGGATATCCAACTCCTTCCCATTCCAATCCTGAGACTCCTCCTATAGCATGAGATGTGATATCTCAATGCTTCTAATACCAAACCTGGGACCCGTCCTATAGCATGAGATGTGATATCTCAATGCTTCTAATACCAAACCTGAGACCCTTCCTATAACAAGATGGGATATCCAACTCCTTCCCATTCCAATCCTGAGACCCTTCCGATAGCAGAGATGTGATATCTCAATGCTTATACCAAACCTGAGACCCTTCCTATGGCATGAGATGTCATATACAACTCCTTCCGATTCCAATCCTGAGACCCTTCCTATAGCATGAGATGTGATATCTCAATGCTTCTAATACCAAACCTGAGATCCTTCCTATAACATGAGATGTGATATCAAACTACTTCCCATTCCAAACCTGAGACCCTTCCGATAGCATGAGATGTGATATCTCAATGCTTCTAAAACCAAACATGAGAACCATCCTATAACATGAGATGTGAAATCCAAATCATTCCCTTTCCAAACCTGAGACCCTTCCTATAGCTTGAGATGTGATATCAAACTCCTTCCCATTCAATGTGTTATCCAACTCCTTCCCATTCCAATCCTGAGACCTTTCCTATACCATGAGATGTGATATTTCAATGCTTCTAATACCAAACCTGAGACCCGTCCTAAAACATGAGATGTGAGATCCAAATCCTTCCCCTTCCAAACCTGAGACCTTTCCTTTAGCATGAGATGTGATATCAACCCCTTCCCATTCCAAACCTGAGACCCTTCCTATAGCATGAGATGTTATATCTTAATTCTTCTAAATCCAAACCTGAGAACCATCCTATAACATGTGAACTCCAAATCCTTCCCTTTCCAAACCTGAAACCCTTCCGATAGCATGAGATGTGATATCTCAATGCTACTAAAACCAAACATGAGAACCATCCTATAACATGAGATGTGAAATCCAAATCCTTCCCTTTCCAAACCTGAGACCCTTCCTATAGCTTGAGATGTGATATCAAACTCCTTCCCATTCCAATCCTGAGATAGCTTGAGATGTGATAGCCAACTCCTTCCCATTCCAATCCTGAGACCCTTCCTATACCATGAGATGTGATATCTCAATGCTTCTAATACCAAACCTGAGACCCGTCCTAAAACATGAGATGTGAGATCCAAATCCTTCCCCTTCCAAACCTGAGACCCTTCCTATAGCTTGAGATGTGATATCAAACTCCTTCCCATTCCAATCCCGAGATAGCTTGATATGTGATATCCAACTCCATCCCATTCCAATCCTGAGACCCTTCCGATAGCATGAGATGTGATAGCTCAATGCTTCTAATATCAAAACTGAGACCCTCCCTATAGTATGAGATGTGATATCTAAGTCCTTCCCATTCCTATCCTGAGACCCTTCCGATAGCAGAGATGTTATATCTCAATGCTTATACCAAACCTGATGACCCATCCTATGGCATGAGATGTGATATCCAACTCCTTCCCATTGCAATCCTGAGTTCCTTCCTATAGCATGAGATGTGATATCTCAATGCTTCTATCAAGCCTGAGACCCTTCCTTTAGCATGAGATGTGATATCCAACTCCTTGCCATTCCAATTCTGAGACCCTTCCTATAACATGAGACGTGATATCCAACTCCTTCCCATTCCAATCCTGAGACTCCTCCTATAGCATGAGATGTGATATCTCAATGCTTCTAATACCAAACATGGGACCCGCCCTACAACATGAGATATGATATCCAAATCATTCCACTTCCAAACCTGAGACCCTTCCTTTAGCATGCGATGTAATATCCAATCCTTCCCATTCCAATCCTGAAACCCTTCCTATAGCATGAGATGTGATAGCTCAATGTTTCTAATAAAAAACCTGAGACCCTTCCTATAGCAAGAGATGTGATATCCAAATCCTTCCCATTCCAGTCCTGAGACCCTTCCTATAACGAGATGTGATATCCAACTCCTTCCCATTCCAACCTGAGACACTTCCTATAGCATGAGAAGGGATATCCAAATCCTTCCCATTCCAATCCTGAGATCCTTCCTATAACATGATGTGATATCCAATTCCTTCCCATTCCAAACCTGAGACCCTTCCTATTGGATGAGATGTGATATCCAACTCCTTCCCATTCCAATCCTGAGACCCTTCCTATAGCATGATATGTGATATCTCAATGCCTCTAATACCAAACCTGAGATCCTTCCTATAACATGAGATGTGATATCCAAATCCTTCCCATTCCAATCCTGAGACCCTTCCGATAGCATGAGATGTGATATCCAAATCCTTCCCATTCCAATCCTGAAACCCTTCCTATAGCATGAGATGTGATATCCAACTGCTTCCCATTCCAACCTGAGACCCTTCCTATAGCATGAGATGTGATATCTCAATGCTTCTAATACCAAACCTGAGATCCTTCCTATAACATGAGATGTGATATCCAACTCCTTCCCATTCCAAACCTGAGACCCTTCCGATAGCATAGATTCGGATATCACATCTCATGCTAAAGGGAGGGTCTCAGGTTTGGTATTAGAAGCATTGAGATATCACATCTCATGTTATAGGAAGAATCTCAGGTTTGGTATTAGAGGCATTGAGATATCACATCTCATGCTATAGGAAGGGTCTCAGGATTGGAATGGGAAGGAGTTGGATATCACATCTCATGCTAAAGGAAGGGTCTCAGTTTTGGTAGAAGCATTGAGATATCACATCTCATGGTATAGGAAGGGTCTCAGGATTGGAATGGGAAGGAGTTGGATATCACATTCATCCAATAGGAAGGATCTCAGGATTGGAATGGGAAGGATTTGGATGTCACATCTCTTGCTATAGGAAGGGTCTCAGGTTTTTTATTAGAAACATTGAGATATCACATCTCATGCTATAGGAAGGGTTTCAGGATTGGAATGGGAAGGAGTTGGATATCCCTTCTCATGCTATAGGAAGGGTCTCAGGTTGGAATGGGAAGGAGTTGGATATCACATCTCATGTTATAGGAAGGGTCTCAGTATTGCAATGGGAAGGATTTGGATATCACATCTCTTGCTATAGGAAGTGTCTCAGGTTTTTTATTAGAAACATTGAGATATCACATCTCATGCTATAGGAAGGGTTTCAGGATTGGAATGGGAAGGATTTGGATATCACATCTCATGCTAAAGGAAGGGTCTCAGGTTTGGAAGGGGAAGGTTTTGGATATCATATCTCATGCTATAGGGAGTGTCTCAGTTTTGATATTAGAAGCATTGGGATATCACATTTCATGCTATCGGAAGGGTCTCAGGATTGGAATGGGAAGGAGTTGGATATTACATCTCAAGCTATCTCAGGATTGGAATGGGAAGGAGTTTGATATCACATCTCAAGCTATAGGAAGGGTCTCAGGTTTGGAAGGGGAAGGATTTGGATCTCACATCTCATGTTTTAGGACGGGTCTCAGGTTTGGTATTAGAAGCATTGAGATATCACATCTCATGGTATAGGAAGGGTCTCAGGATTGGAATGGGAAGGAGTTGGATATCACATCTCAAGCTATCACAGGATTGGAATGGGAAGGAGTTTGATAGCACATCTCAAGCTATAGGAAGGGTCTCAGGTTTGGAAAGGGAAGGATTTGGATTTCACATCTCATGTTATAGGATGGTTCTCATGTTTGGTTTTAGAAGCATTGAGATATCACATCTCATGCTATCTGAAGGGTCTCAGGTTTAGAAAGGGAAGGATTTGGATTTCACATATGTTATTGGATGGTTCTCAGGTTTGGTTTTAGAAGCATTAAGATATCACATCTCATGCTATAGGAAGGGTCTCAGGTTTGGAATGGGAAGGAGTTGGATACACATCTCATGTTATAGGAAGGATCTCAGGTTTGGTATTAGAAGCATTGTGATATCACATATCATGCTATAGGAAGGGTCTCAGGATTAGAATGGGAAGGAGTTGGATATCACATCTCATGCTAAAGGAAATATCTCAGGTTTGGAAGGGGAAGGATTTGGATCTCACATCTCATGTTTTAGGACGGGTGTCAGGTTTGGTATTAGAAGCATTGAGATATCACATCTCATGGTATAGGAAGGGTCTCAGGATTGGAATGGGAAGGAGTTTGATATCACATCTCATGCTATCGGAAGGGTCTCAGGTTTGGAATGGGAAGGAGTTGGATATCACATCTCATGTTATAGGAAGGATCTCAGGTTTGGTATAAGAAGCATTGAGATATCACATCTCATGCTATAGGAAGGGTCTCAGGATTGGAATCGGAAGGAGTTGGATACCACATCTCATGCTATAGGAAGGGTCTCAGGTTTGGTATAAGCATTGAGATATCCCATCTCATGCTATAGGAAGTGTCTCAGCATTGGAATCGGAAGGAGTTGTATTTGACATCTCATGCCATAGGAAGGGTCTCAGGTTTGGTATAAGCATTGAGATATCACATCTCTGCTATCGGAAGGGTCTCAGGATTGGAATGGGAAGGAGTCGGATATCACATCTCATGCTAAAGGGAGGGTCTCAGGTTTGGTATTAGAAGCATTGAGATATCACATCTCATGTTATAGGAAGAATCTCAGGTTTGGTATTAGAGGCATTGAGATATCACATCTCATGCTATCAGAAGGGTCTCAGGATTGGAATGGGAAGGAGTCGGATATCACATCTCATGCTAAAGGGAGGGTCTCAGGTTTGGTATTAGAAGCATTGAGATATCACATCTCATGTTATAGGAAGAATCTCAGGTTTGGTATTAGAGGCATTGAGATATCACATCTCATGCTATAGGAAGGCTCTCAGGATTGGAATGGGAAGGAGTTGGATATCACATCTCATGCTAAAGGAAGGGTCTCAGTTTTGGTAGAAGCATTGAGATATCACATCTCATGCTATAGGAAGGGTTTCAGGATTGGAATGGGAAGGAGTTGGATATCCCTTCTCATGCTATAGGAAGGGTCTCAGGTTGGAATGGGAAGGAGTTGGATATCACATCTTATGTTACAGGAAGGGTCTCAGGTTTGGTATTAGAAGCATTGAGATATCACATCTCATGTTATAGGAAGAATCTCAGGTTTGGTATTAGAGGCATTGAGATATCATACCTCATGCTATAGGAAGGGTCTCAGGATTGGAATGGGAAGGAGTTGGATATCACATCTCATCCAATAGGAAGGATCTCAGGATTGGAATGGGAAGGATTTGGATGTCACATCTCTTGCTATAGGAAGGGTCTCAGGTTTTTTATTAGAAACATTGAGATATCACATCTCATGCTATAGGAAGGGTTTCAGGATTGGAATGGGAAGGATTTGTATATCACATCTCATGCTAAAGGAAGGGTCTCAGGTTTGGAAGGGGAAGGATTTGGATATCATATCTCATGTTATAGGACGGGTCCCACGTTTGGTATTAGAAGCATTGAGATATCACATCTCATGGTATAGGAAGGGTCTCAGGATTGGAATGGGAAGGAGTTGGATATCCCTTCTCATGCTATAGGAAGGGTCTCAGGTTGGAATGGGAAGGAGTTGGATATCACATCTCATGTTATAGGAAGGGTCTCAGGTTTTTTATTAGAAACATTGAGATATCACATCTCATGCAATAGGAAGGGTTTCAGGATTGGAATGGGAAGGATTTGGATATCACATCTCATGCTAAAGGAAGGGTCTCAGGTTTGGAAGGGGAAGGATTTGGATATCACATCTCTTGCTATAGGAAGGGTCTCAGGTTTTTTATTAGAAACATTGAGATATCACATCTCATGCTATAGGACGGGTTTCAGGATTGGAATGGGAAGGATTTGGATATCACATCTCATGCTAAAGGAAGGGTCTCAGGTTTGGAAGGGGAAGGATTTGGATATCATATCTCATGTTATAGGACGGGTCCCAGGTTTGGTATTAGAAGCTTTGAGATATCACATCTCATGCTATAGGAAGGGTCTCAGGATTGGAATGGGAAGGAGTTGGATATCACATCTCATGCTAAAGGAAGGGACTCAGGTTTGATAGAAGCATTGAGATATCACATCTCATGCTATAGGAATGGTCTCAGGATTGGAATGGGAAGGAGTTGGATATCACATCTCATGCCATAGGAAGGGTCTCAGGTTTGGTATAAGCATTGAGATATCACATCTCTGCTATCGGAAGGGTCTCAGGATAGGAATGGGAAGGACTTAGATATCACATCTCATGCTATAGGGAGGGTCTCAGTTTTGATATTAGAAGCATTGAGATATCACATTTCATGCTATCGGAAGGGTCTCAGGATTGGAATGGGAAGGAGTTGGATATCACATCTCAAGCTATCTCAGGATTGGAATTGGAAGGAGTTTGATATCACATCTCAAGCTATAGGAAGGGTCTCAGGTTTGGAAGGGGAAGGATTTGGATCTCACATCTCATGTTTTAGGACGGGTCTCAGGTTTGGTATTAGAAGCATTGAGATATCACATCTCATGGTATAGGAAGGGTCTCAGGATTGGAATGGGAAGGAGTTGGATATCACATCTCAAGCTATCACAGGATTGGAATGGGAAGGAGTTTGATATCACATCTCAAGCTATAGGAAGGGTCTCAGGTTTGGAAAGGGAAGGATTTGGATTTCACATCTCATGTTATAGGATGGTTCTCATGTTTGGTTTTAGAAGCATTGAGATATCACATCTCATGCTATCGGAAGGGTCTCAGGTTTGGAAAGGGAAGGATTTGGATTTCACATATGTTATTGGATGGTTCTCAGGTTTGGTTTTAGAAGCATTAAGATATCACATCTCATGCTATAGGAAGGGTCTCAGGTTTGGAATGGGAAGGAGTTGGATACACATCTCATGTTATAGGAAGGATCTCAGGTTTGGTATTAGAAGCATTGTGATATCACATATCATGCTATAGGAAGGGTCTCAGGATTGGAATGGGAAGGAGTTGGATATCACATCTCATGCTAAAGGAAAGATCTCAGGTTTGGAAGGGGAAGGATTTGGATCTCACATCTCATGTTTTAGGACGGGTGTCAGGTTTGGTATTAGAAGCATTGAGATATCACATCTCATGGTATAGGAAGGATCTCAGGATTGGAATGGGAAGGAGTTGGATATCACATCTCAAGCTATCTCAGGATTGGAATGGGAAGGAGTTTGATATCACATCTCATGCTATCGGAAGGGTCTCAGGTTTGGAATGGGAAGGAGTTGGATATCACATCTCATGTTATAGGAAGGATCTCAGGTTTGGTATTAGAAGCATTGAGATATCACATCTCATGCTATAGGAAGGGTCTCAGGATTGGAATCGGAAGGAGTTGGATACCACATCTCATGCTATAGGAAGGGTCTCAATTTGGTATAAGCATTGAGATATCCCATCTCATGCTATAGGAAGGGTCTCAGCATTGGAATCGGAAGGAGTTGTATTTGACATCTCATGCCATAGGAAGGGTCTCAGGTTTGGTATAAGCATTGAGATATCACATCTCTGCTATCGGAAGGGTCTCAGGATTGGAATGGGAAGGAGTTGGATATCACATCTCATGCTAAAGGGAGGGTCTCAGGTTTGGAAGGGGAAGGATTTGGATATCACATATCATGTTATAGGAAGGATCTCAGGTTTGGTATTAGAAGCATTGAGATATCACATCTCATGCTATCGGAAGGATCTCAGGTTTGGTATTAGAGGCATTGAGATATCACATCTCATGCTATCAGAAGGGTCTCAGGATTGGAATGGAAAGGAGTCGGATATCACATCTCATGCTAAAGGGAGGGTCTCAGGTTTGGTATTAGAAGCATTGAGATATCACATCTCATGTTATAGGAAGAATCTCAGGTTTGGTATTAGAGGCATTGAGATATCACATCTCATGCTATCAGAAGGGTCTCAGGATTGGAATGGGAAGTAGTCGGATATCACATCTCATGCTAAAGGGAGGGTCTCAGGTTTGGTATTAGAAGCATTGAGATATCACATCTCATGTTATAGGAAGAATCTCAGGTTTGGTATTAGAGGCATTGAGATATCACATCTCATGCTATAGGAAGGGTCTCAGGATTGGAATGGGAAGGAGTTGGATATCACATCTCATGCTAAAGGAAGGGTCTCAGTTTTGGTAGAAGCATTGAGATATCACATCTCATGGTATAGGAAGGGTCTCAGGATTGGAATGGGAAGGAGTTGGATATCACATTCATCCAATAGGAAGGATCTCAGGATTGGAATGGGAAGGATTTGGATGTCACATCTCTTGCTATAGGAAGGGTCTCAGGTTTTTTATTAGAAACATTGAGATATCACATCTCATGCTATAGGAAGGGTTTCAGGATTGGAATGGGAAGGAGTTGGATATCCCTTCTCATGCTATAGGAAGGGTCTCAGGTTGGAATGGGAAGGAGTTGGATATCACATCTCATGTTATAGGAAGGGTCTCAGTATTGCAATGGGAAGGATTTGGATATCACATCTCTTGCTATAGGAAGTGTCTCAGGTTTTTTATTAGAAACATTGAGATATCACATCTCATGCTATAGGAAGGGTTTCAGGATTGGAATGGGAAGGATTTGGATATCACATCTCATGCTAAAGGAAGGGTCTCAGGTTTGGAAGGGGAAGGTTTTGGATATCATATCTCATATTATAGGACGGGTCCCAGGTTTGGTATTAGAAGCTTTGAGATATCACATCTCATGCTAAAGGAAGGGACTCAGGTTTGATAGAAGCATTGAGATATCACGTCTCATGCTATAGGAAGGGTCTCAGGATTGGAATGGGAAGGAGTTGGATATCACATCTCATGCCATAGGAAGGGTCTCAGGTTTGGTATAAGCATTGAGAAATCACATCTCTGCTATCGGAAGGGTCTCAGGATAGGAATGGGAAGGACTTAGATATCACATCTCATGCTATAGGGAGTGTCTCAGTTTTGATATTTGAAGCATTGGGATATCACATTTCATGCTATCGGAAGGGTCTCAGGATTGGAATGGGAAGGAGTTGGATATTACATCTCAAGCTATCTCAGGATTGGAATGGGAAGGAGTTTGATATCACATCTCAAGCTATAGGAAGGGTCTCAGGTTTGGAAGGGGAAGGATTTGGATCTCACATCTCATGTTTTAGGACGGGTCTCATGTTTGGTATTAGAAGCATTGAGATATCACATCTCATGGTATAGGAAGGGTCTCAGGATTGGAATGGGAAGGAGTTGGATATCACATCTCAAGCTATCACAGGATTGGAATGGGAAGGAGTTTGATAGCACATCTCAAGCTATAGGAAGGGTCTCAGGTTTGGAAAGGGAAGGATTTGGATTTCACATCTCATGTTATAGGATGGTTCTCATGTTTGGTTTTAGAAGCATTGAGATATCACATCTCATGCTATCTGAAGGGTCTCAGGTTTGGAAAGGGAAGGATTTGGATTTCACATCTCATGTTATAGGAAGGATCTCAGGTTTGGTATTAGAAGCATTGTGATATCACATATCATGCTATAGGAAGGGTCTCAGGATTGGAATGGGAAGGAGTTGGATATCACATCTCATGCTAAAGGAAAGATCTCAGGTTTGGAAGGGGAAGGATTTGGATCACACATCTCATGTTTTAGGACGGGTGTCAGGTTTGGTATTAGAAGCATTGAGATATCACATCTCATGGTATAGGAAGGGTCTCAGGATTGGAATGGGAAGGAGTTGGATATCACATCTCAAGCTATCTCAGGATTGGAATGGGAAGGAGTTTGATATCACATCTCATGCTATCGGAAGGGTCTCAGGTTTGGAATGGGAAGGAGTTGGATATCACATCTCATGTTATAGGAAGGATCTCAGGTTTGGTATTAGAAGCATTGAGATATCACATCTCTTGCTATAGGAAGGGTCTCAGGATTGGAATCGGAAGGAGTTGGATACCACATCTCATGCTATAGGAAGGGTCTCAGGTTTGGTATAAGCATTGAGATATCCCATCTCATGCTATAGGAAGGGTCTCAGCATTGGAATCGGAAGGAGTTGTGTTTGACATCTCATGCCATAGGAAGGGTCTCAGGTTTGGTATAAGCATTGAGATATCACATCTCTGCTATCGGAAGGGTCTCAGGATTGGAATGGGAAGGAGTCGGATATCACATCTCATGCTAAAGGGAGGGTCTCAGGTTTGGTATTAGAAGCATTGAGATATCACATCTCATGTTATAGGAAGAATCTCAGGTTTGGTATTAGAGGCATTGAGATATCACATCTCATGCTATCAGAAGGGTCTCAGGATTGGAATGGGAAGGAGTCGGATATCACATCTCATGCTAAAGGGAGGGTCTCAGGTTTGGTATTAGAAGCATTGAGATATCACATCTCATGCTATAGGAAGGGTTTCAGGATTGGAATGGAAAGGAGTTGGATATCCCTTCACAGGCTATAGGAAGGGTCTCAGGTTGGAATGGGAAGGAGTTGGATATCACATCTCATGTTATAGGAAGGGTCTCAGTATTGGAATGGGAAGGATTTGGATATCACATCTCTTGCTATAGGAAGGGTCTCAGGTTTTTTATTAGAGACATTGAGATATCACATCTCATTCTATAGGAAGGGTTTCAGGATTGGAATGGGAAGGATTTGGATATCACATCTCATGCTAAAGGAAGGGTCTCAGGTTTGGAAGGGGAAGGATTTGGATATCATATCTCATGTTATAGGACGGGTCCCAGGTTTGGTATTAGAAGCTTTGAGATATCACATCTCATGCTATAGGAAGGGTCTCAGGATTGGAATCTGAAGGAGTTGGATATCACATCTCATGCTAAAGGAAGGGACTCAGGTTTGATAGAAGCATTGAGATATCACATCTCATGCTATAGGAAGGGTCTCAGGATTGGAATGGGAAGGAGTTGGATATCACATCTCATGCCATAGGAAGGGTCTCAGGTTTGGTATAAGCATTGAGATATCACATCTCTGCTATCGGAAGGGTCTCAGGATAGGAATGGGAAGGACTTAGATATCACATCTGATGCTATAGGGAGGGTCTCAGTTTTGATATTAGAAGCATTGAGATATCACATTTCATGCTATCGGAAGGGTCTCAGGATTGGAATGGGAAGGAGTTGGATATCACATCTCAAGCTATCTCAGGATTGGAATGGGAAGGAGTTTGATATCACATCTCAAACTATAGGAAGGGTCTCAGGTTTGGAAGGGGAAGGATTTGGATCTCACATCTCATGTTTTAGGACGGGTCTCAGGTTTGGTATTAGAAGCATTGAGATATCACATCTCATGGTATAGGAAGAATCTCAGGATTGGAATGGGAAGGAGTTGGGTATCACATCTCAATCTATCACAGGATTGGAATGGGAAGGAGTTTGATAGCACATCTCAAGCTATAGGAAGGGTCTCAGGTTTGGAAAGGGAAGGATTTGGATTTCACATCTCATGTTATAGGATGGTTCTCATGTTTGGTTTTAGAAGCATTGAGATATAACACCACATGCTATCTGAAGGGTCTCAGGTTTGGAAAAGGAAGGATTTGGACTTCACATATGTTATTGGATGGTTCTCAGGTTTGGTTTTAGAAGCATTAAGATATCACATCTCATGCTATAGGAAGGGTCTCAGGTTTGGAATGGGAAGGAGTTGGATACACATCTCATGTTATAGTAAGGATCTCAGGTTTGGTATTAGAAGCATTGTGATATCACATATCATGCTATAGGAAGGGTCTCAGGATTGGAATGGGACGGAGTTGGATATCACATCTCATGCTAAAGGAAAGATCTCAGGTTTGGAAGGGGAAGGATTTGGATCTCACATCTCATGTTTTAGGACGGGTGTCAGGTTTGGTATTAGAAGCATTGAGATATCACATCTCATGGTATAGGAAGGGTCTCAGGATTGGAATGGGAAGGAGTTGGATATCACATCACAAGCTATCTCAGGATTGGAATGGGAAGGAGTTTGATATCACATCTCATGCTATCGGAAGGGTCTCAGGTTTGGAATGGGAAGGAGTTGGATATCACATCTCATGTTATAGGAAGGATCTCAGGTTTGGTATTAGAAGCATTGAGATATCACATCTCATGCTATAGGAAGGGTCTCAGGATTGGAATCGGAAGGAGTTGGATACCACATCTCATGCTATAGGAAGGGTCTCAGGTTTGGTATAAGCATTGAGATATCCCATCTCAGGCTATAGGAAGGGTCTCAGCATTGGAATCGGAAGGAGTTGTATTTGACATCTCATGCCATAGGAAGGGTCTCAGGTTTGGTATAAGCATTGAGATATCACATCTCTGCTATCGGAAGGGTCTCAGGATTGGAATGGGAAGGAGTTGGATATCACATCTCATGCTAAAGGGAGGGTCTCAGGTTTGGAAGGGGAAGGATTTGGATATCACATCTCATGTTATAGGAAGGATCTCAGGTTTGGTATAAGAAGCATTGAGATATCACATCTCATGCTATCGGAAGGGTCTAAGGTTTGGAAGGGGAAGGATTTGGATATCACATCTCATGTTATAGGACCGGTCTCAGGTTTGGTATTAGAAGCATTGAGATATCAAGTCTCATGGTATAGGACGGGTCTCAGAATTGGAATGGGAAGGAGTTGGATATCACATCTCAAGCTATAGGAAGGATCTCAGGATTGAAATGGGAAGGAGTTTGATATCACATCTCATGCCATGTATGTGTCTCAGGTTTTGTAGAAGCATTGGGATATCACATCTAATGCTATCGGAAGGGTATCAGGATTGGATTTGGAAGGAGTTGGATATCCCATCTCATGCTATAGGAAGGGTCTCAGGTTGGAATGGGAAGGAGTTGGATATCACATCTCATGTTATAGGAAGGGTCTCAGTATTGCAATGGGAAGGATTTGGATATCACATCTCTTGCTATAGGAAGTGTCTCAGGTTTTTTATTAGAAACATTGAGATATCACATCTCATGCTATAGGAAGGGTTTCAGGATTGGAATGGGAAGGATTTGGATATCACATCTCATGCTAAAGGAAGGGTCTCAGGTTTGGAAGGGGAAGGTTTTGGATATCATATCTCATATTATAGGACGGGTCCCAGGTTTGGTATTAGAAGCTTTGAGATATCACATCTCATGCTAAAGGAAGGGACTCAGGTTTGATAGAAGCATTGAGATATCACGTCTCATGCTATAGGAAGGGTCTCAGGATTGGAATGGGAAGGAGTTGGATATCACATCTCATGCCATAGGAAGGGTCTCAGGTTTGGTATAAGCATTGAGAAATCACATCTCTGCTATCGGAAGGGTCTCAGGATAGGAATGGGAAGGACTTAGATATCACATCTCATGCTATAGGGAGTGTCTCAGTTTTGATATTAGAAGCATTGGGATATCACATTTCATGCTATCGGAAGGGTCTCAGGATTGGAATGGGAAGGAGTTTGATATCACATCTCAAGCTATAGGAAGGGTCTCAGGTTTGGAAGGGGAAGGATTTGGATCTCACATCTCATGTTTTAGGACGGGTCTCATGTTTGGTATTAGAAGCATTGAGATATCACATCTCATGGTATAGGAAGGGTCTCAGGATTGGAATGGGAAGGAGTTGGATATCACATCTCAAGCTATCACAGGATTGGAATGGGAAGGAGTTTGATAGCACATCTCAAGCTATAGGAAGGGTCTCAGGTTTGGAAAGGGAAGGATTTGGATTTCACATCTCATGTTATAGGATGGTTCTCATGTTTGATTTTAGAAGCATTGAGATATCACATCTCATGCTATCTGAAGGGTCTCAGGTTTGGAAAGGGAAGGATTTGGATTTCACATCTCATGTTATAGGAAGGATCTCAGGTTTGGTATTAGAAGCATTGTGATATCACATATCATGCTATAGGAAGGGTCTCAGGATTGGAATGGGAAGGAGTTGGATATCACATCTCATGCTAAAGGAAAGATCTCAGGTTTGGAAGGGGAAGGATTTGGATCACACATCTCATGTTTTAGGACGGGTGTCAGGTTTGGTATTAGAAGCATTGAGATATCACATCTCATGGTATAGGAAGGGTCTCAGGATTGGAATGGGAAGGAGTTGGATATCACATCTCAAGCTATCTCAGGATTGGAATGGGAAGGAGTTTGATATCACATCTCATGCTATCGGAAGGGTCTCAGGTTTGGAATGGGAAGGAGTTGGATATCACATCTCATGTTATAGGAAAGATCTCAGGTTTGGTATTAGAAGCATTGAGATATCACATCTCTTGCTATAGGAAGGGTCTCAGGATTGGAATCGGAAGGAGTTGGATACCACATCTCATGCTATAGGAAGGGTCTCAGGTTTGGTATAAGCATTGAGATATCCCATCTCATGCTATAGGAAGGGTCTCAGCATTGGAATCGGAAGGAGTTGTGTTTGACATCTCATGCCATAGGAAGGGTCTCAGGTTTGGTATAAGCATTGAGATATCACATCTCTGCTATCGGAAGGGTCTCAGGATTGGAATGGGAAGGAGTCGGATATCACATCTCATGCTAAAGGGAGGGTCTCAGGTTTGGTATTAGAAGCATTGAGATATCACATCTCATGTTATAGGAAGAATCTCAGGTTTGGTATTAGAGGCATTGAGATATCACATCTCATGCTATCAGAAGGGTCTCAGGATTGGAATGGGAAGGAGTCGGATATCACATCTCATGCTAAAGGGAGGGTCTCAGGTTTGGTATTAGAAGCATTGAGATATCACATCTCATGCTATAGGAAGGGTTTCAGGATTGGAATGGAAAGGAGTTGGATATCCCTTCTCAGGCTATAGGAAGGGTCTCAGGTTGGAATGGGAAGGAGTTGGATATCACATCTCATGTTATAGGAAGGGTCTCAGTATTGGAATGGGAAGGATTTGGATATCACATCTCTTGCTATAGGAAGGGTCTCAGGTTTTTTATTAGAGACATTGAGATATCACATCTCATTCTATAGGAAGGGTTTCAGGATTGGAATGGGAAGGATTTGGATATCACATCTCATGCTAAAGGAAGGGTCTCAGGTTTGGAAGGGGAAGGATTTGGATATCATATTTCATGTTATAGGACGGGTCCCAGGTTTGGTATTAGAAGCTTTGAGATATCACATCTCATGCTATAGGAAGGGTCTCAGGATTGGAATCTGAAGGAGTTGGATATCACATCTCATGCTAAAGGAAGGGACTCAGGTTTGATAGAAGCATTGAGATATCACATCTCATGCTATAGGAAGGGTCTCAGGATTGGAATGGGAAGGAGTTGGATATCACATCTCATGCCATAGGAAGGGTCTCAGGTTTGGTATAAGCATTGAGATATCATATCTCTGCTATCGGAAGGGTCTCAGGATAGGAATGGGAAGGACTTAGATATCACATCTGATGCTATAGGGAGGGTCTCAGTTTTGATATTAGAAGCATTGAGATATCACATTTCATGCTATCGGAAGGGTCTCAGGATTGGAATGGGAAGGAGTTGGATATCACATCTCAAGCTATCTCAGGATTGGAATGGGAAGGAGTTTGATATCACATCTCAAACTATAGGAAGGGTCTCAGGTTTGGAAGGGGAAGGATTTGGATCTCACATCTCATGTTTTAGGACGGGTCTCAGGTTTGGTATTAGAAGCATTGAGATATCACATCTCATGGTATAGGAAGAATCTCAGGATTGGAATGGGAAGGAGTTGGGTATCACATCTCAATCTATCGCAGGATTGGAATGGGAAGGAGTTTGATAGCACATCTCAAGCTATAGGAAGGGTCTCAGGTTTGGAAAGGGAAGGATTTGGATTTCACATCTCATGTTATAGGATGGTTCTCATGTTTGGTTTTAGAAGCATTGAGATATAACACCACATGCTATCTGAAGGGTCTCAGGTTTGGAAAAGGAAGGATTTGGACTTCACATATGTTATTGGATGGTTCTCAGGTTTGGTTTTAGAAGCATTAAGATATCACATCTCATGCTATAGGAAGGGTCTCAGGTTTGGAATGGGAAGGAGTTGGATACACATCTCATGTTATAGTAAGGATCTCAGGTTTGGTATTAGAAGCATTGTGATATCACATATCATGCTATAGGAAGGGTCTCAGGATTGGAATGGGACGGAGTTGGATATCACATCTCATGCTAAAGGAAAGATCTCAGGTTTGGAAGGGGAAGGATTTGGATCTCACATCTCATGTTTTAGGACGGGTGTCAGGTTTGGTATTAGAAGCATTGAGATATCACATCTCATGGTATAGGAAGGGTCTCAGGATTGGAATGGGAAGGAGTTGGATATCACATCACAAGCTATCTCAGGATTGGAATGGGAAGGAGTTTGATATCACATCTCATGCTATCGGAAGGGTCTCAGGTTTGGAATGGGAAGGAGTTGGATATCACATCTCATGTTATAGGAAGGATCTCAGGTTTGGTATTAGAAGCATTGAGATATCACATCTCATGCTATAGGAAGGGTCTCAGGATTGGAATCGGAAGGAGTTGGATACCACATCTCATGCTATAGGAAGGGTCTCAGGTTTGGTATAAGCATTGAGATATCCCATCTCAGGCTATAGGAAGGGTCTCAGCATTGGAATCGGAAGGAGTTGTATTTGACATCTCATGCCATAGGAAGGGTCTCAGGTTTGGTATAAGCATTGAGATATCACATCTCTGCTATCGGAAGGGTCTCAGGATTGGAATGGGAAGGAGTTGGATATCACATCTCATGCTAAAGGGAGGGTCTCAGGTTTGGAAGGGGAAGGATTTGGATATCACATCTCATGTTATAGGAAGGATCTCAGGTTTGGTATAAGAAGCATTGAGATATCACATCTCATGCTATCGGAAGGGTCTAAGGTTTGGAAGGGGAAGGATTTGGATATCACATCTCATGTTATAGGACCGGTCTCAGGTTTGGTATTAGAAGCATTGAGATATCAAGTCTCATGGTATAGGACGGGTCTCAGAATTGGAATGGGAAGGAGTTGGATATCACATCTCAAGCTATAGGAAGGATCTCAGGATTGAAATGGGAAGGAGTTTGATATCACATCTCATGCCATGTATGTGTCTCAGGTTTTGTAGAAGCATTGGGATATCACATCTAATGCTATCGGAAGGGTATCAGGATTGGATTTGGAAGGAGTTGGATATCCCATCTCATGCTATAGGAAGGGTCTCAGGTTGGAATGGGAAGGAGTTGGATATCACATCTCATGCTATAGGAAGGCTCTCAGGTTTGGAAGGGGAAGGAGTTGGATATCACATTTCATGTTAGAGGTAGGATCTCAGGTTTGGTATTAGAGGCATTGAGATATCACATCTCATGCTATCAGAAGGGTCTCAGGATTGTAATGGGAAGGAGTTGGATATCACATCTCATGCTAAAGGGAGGGTCTCAGCTTTGGAAGGGGAAGGATTTGGAGATCACATCTCATGTTATAGGAAGGATCTCAGGTTTGGTATTAGAAGCATTGAAATATCACATCTCATGCTATCGGAAGGATCTCAGGTTTGGTATTAGAGGCATTGAGATATCACATCTCATGCTATCAGAAGGTTCTCAGGATTGGAATGGGAAGGTGTCGGATATCACATCTCATGCTAAAGGGAGGGTCTCAGGTTTGGAAGTGGAAGGATTTGGATATCACATCTCATGTTATAGGAAGGATCTCAGGTTTGGTATTAGAAGCATTGAGATATCACATCTCATGCTATAGGAAGGGTCTCAGGATTGGAATGGGAAGGAGTTGGATATCACATCTCAAGCTATAGGAAGGGTCTCAGGATTGGAATGGGAAGGAGTTGGATATCAAATCTCAAGCTATAGGAAGGGTCTCAGGATTGGAATGGGAAGGAGTTGGATATCACATCTCATGCTATAGCTAGGGTCTCAGGTTTGGTATAAGCATTGAGATATCCCATCTCAGGCTATAGGAAGGGTCTCAGGTTTGGAATCGGAAGGAGTTGTATATGACATCTCATGCCATAGGAAGGGTCTCAGGTTTGGTATAAGTATTGAGATATCACATCTCTGCTATCGGAAGGGTCTCAGGATTGGAATGGGAAGGAGTTGGATATCCCATCTCGTTATAGGAAGGGTCTCAGGTTTGGTACTAGAAGCATTGAGATATCACATCTCATGGTATAGGACGGGTCTCAGAATTGGAATGGGAAGGAGTTGGATATCACATCTCAAGCTATAGGAAGGGTCTCAGGATTGGAATGGGAAGGACTTGGATATCACATCTCATGTTATAGGAAGGGTCTCAGGTTTGGTATTAGAAGCATTGAGATATCACATCTCATGCTATAGGAAGGGTCTCAGGATTGGAATGGGACGGACTTGGATATCACATCTCATGTTATAGGAAGGGTCTCAGGTTTGGTACTAGAAGCATTGAGATATCACATCTCATGGTATAGGAAGTGTCTCAGAATTGGAATGGGAAGGAGTTGGATATCACATCTCAAGCTATAGGAAGGGTCTCAGGATTGGAATGGGAAGGAGTTTGATATCACATCTCATGTATTGTATGGGTCTCAGGTTTTGTAGAAGCATTGGGATATCACATCTCATGCTATCGGAAGGGTATCAGGATTGGATTTGGAAGGAGTTGGATATCCCATCTCATGCTATAGGAAGGGTCTCAGGTTGGAATGGGAAGGAGTTGGATATCACATCTCATGTTATAGGAAGGGTCTCAGGATTGGAATGGGAAGGACTTGGGTATCACATTTCATGTTAGAGGTAGGATCTCAGGTTTGGTATTAGAAGCATTGAGATATCACATCTCATGCTATCGGAAGGATCTCAGGTTTGGTATTAGAAGCATTGAGATATCACATCTCATGCTATCAGAAGGGTCTCAGGATTGGAATGGGAAGGAGTCGGATATCACATCTCATGCTAAAGGGAGGGTCTCAGGTTTGGTATTAGAAGCATTGAGATATCACATCTCATGTTATAGGAAGAATCTCAGGTTTGGTATTAGAGGCATTGAGATATCACATCTCATGCTATCAGAAGGGTCTCAGGATTGGAATGGGAAGGAGTCGGATATCACATCTCATGCTAAAGGGAGGGTCTCAGGTTTGGTATTAGAAGCATTGAGATATCACATCTCATGTTATAGGAAAAATCTCAGGTTTGGTATTAGAGGCATTGAGATATCACATTTCATGCTATCAGAAGGATCTCAGGATTGGAATGGGAAGGAGTTGGATATCACATCTCATGCTAAAGGGAGGGTCTCAGGTTTGGAAGGGGAAGGATTTGGATATCACATCTCATGTTATAGGAAGGATCTCAGGTTTGGTATTAGAAGCATTGAGATATCACATCTCATGCTATCGGAAGGATCTCAGGTTTGGTATTAGAAGCATTGAGATATCACATCTCATGCTATCAGAAGGGTCTCAGGATTGGAATGGGAAGGAGTCGTATATCACATCTCATGCTAAAGGGAGGGTCTCAGGTTTGGTATTAGAAGCATTGAGATATCACATCTCATGTTATAGGAAGAATCTCAGGTTTGGTATTAGAGGCATTGAGATATCACATCTCATGCTATCAGAAGGGTCTCAGGATTGGAATGGGAAGGAGTCGGATATCACATCTCATGCTAAAGGGAGGGTCTCAGGTTTGGTATTAGAAGCATTGAGATATCACATCTCATGTTATAGGAAGAATCTCAGGTTTGGTATTAGAGGCATTGAGATATCATATCTCATGCTATAGGAAGGGTCTCAGGATTGGAATGGGAAGGAGTCGGATATCACATCTCATGCTAAAGGGAGGGTCTCAGGTTTGGTAATAGAAGCATTGAGATATCACATCTCATGTTATAGGAAGAATCTCAGGTTTGGTATTAGAGGCATTGAGATATCATATCTCATGCTATAGGAAGGGTCTCAGGATTGGAATGAGAAGGAGTTGGATATCACATCTCAAGCTATCTCAGGATTGGAATGGGAAGGAGTTGGATATCACATCTCATGCTATAGGAAGGGTCTCAGGTTTGGTATAAGCATTGAGATATCCCATCTCATGCTATAGGAAGGGTCTCAGCATTGGAATCGGAAGGAGTTGTATTTGACATCTCATGCCATAGGAAGGGTCTCAGGTTTGGTATAAGCATTGAGATGTCACATCTCTGCTATCGGAAGGGTCTCAGGATTGGAATGGGAAGGAGTTGGATATCCCATCACGTTATAGGAAGGGTCTCAGGTTTGGTATTAGAAGCATTGAGATATCACATCTCATGCTATAGGAAGGGTCTCAGGATTGGAATGGGAAGGACTTGAATATCACATCTCATGTTATAGCAAGGGTCTCAGGTTTGGTATTAGAAGCATTGAGATATCACATCTCATGCTATAGGAAGGGTCTCAGGATTGGAATGGGAAGGACTTGGATATCACATCTCATGATAAAGGAAGGGTCTAAGGTTTGGAAGGCGAAGGATTTGGATATCACATCTCATGTTATAGGACCGGTCTCAGGTTTGGTATTAGAAGCATTGAGATATCAAGTCTCATAGTATAGGACGGGTCTCAGAATTGGAATGGGAAGGAGTTGGATATCACATCTCAAGCTATAGGAAGGGTCTCAGGATTGGAATGGGAAGGAGTTTGATATCACATCTCATTCCATGGTATGGGTCTCAGGTTTTGTAGAAGCATTGGGATATCACATCTCATGCTATCGGAAGGGTATCAGGATTGGATTTGGAAGGAGTTGGATATCCCATCTCATGCTATAGGAAGGTTCTCAGGTTGGAATGGGAAGAAGTTGGATATCACATCTCATGTTATAGGAAGGGTATCAGGATTGGAATGGGAAGGACTTGGATATCACATCTCATGCTATAGGAAGGCTATCAGGTTTGGAAGGGGAAGGAGTTGGATATCAACTTTCATGTTAGAGGTAGGATCTCACGTTTGGTATTAGAGGCATTGAGATATCACATCTCATGCTATCGGAAGGGTCTCATTATTGGAATGGGAAGGAGTTGGATATCACATCTCATGCTAAAGGGAGGGTCTCAGGATTGGAAAGGGAAGTAGTTGGATATCACATTTCATATTAGAGGAAGGATCTCAGGTTTGGTATTAGAAGCATTGAGATATCACATCTCATGCTATAGGAAGGGTCTCAGGATTGGAATGGGAAGGAGTTGGATATCACATCTCATGCTATAGGAAGGGTCTCAGGAATGGAATGGGAAGGAGTTTTATATGACATCTCATGCCATAGGAAGGATCTCAGGTTTGGTATTAGAAGCCTTGAGACATCACATCTCATGTTATAGGAAGGGTCTCAGGATTGGAATGGGAAGGAGTTGGATATCAAATCTCATGCTATAGGAGGGGCCTCAGGTTTCGTATAAGCATTGAGATGTCACATCTCATGCTATAGGAAGGGTCTCAGGTTTGGTATAAGCATTGAGATATCACATCTCTGCTATCGGAAGGGTCTCAGGATTGGAATGGGAAGGAGTTGGATATCCAATCTTATGTTATAGGAAGGGTCTCAGGTTTGGTATTAGAAGCATTGAGATATCACATCTCATGCTATAGGAAGGGTCTCAGGATTGGAATGGGAAGGACGTGAATATCACATCTCATGCTATAGGGAGGCTCTCACGTTTGGAAAGGGAAGGAGTTGGATATCACATTTCATGTTAGAGGTAGGATCTCAGGTTTGGTATTAGAGGCATTGAATATCACATCTCATGCTATCAGAAGGGTCTCAGGATTGGAATGGGAAGGAGTTGGATATCACATCTCATGCTAAAGGGAGGGTCTTAGGTTTGGAAGGGGAAGGATTTTGATATCACATCTCATGTTATAGGAAGGATCTCAGGTTTGGTATTAGAAGCATTGAGATATCACATCTTATGCTATCGGAAGAATCTCAGGTTTGGTATTAGAGGGATTGAGATATCACATCTCATGCTATAGGAAGGGTCTCAGGTTTGGAATGGGAAGGAGTTGGATACACATCTCATGTTATAGGAAGGATCTCAGGTTTGGTATTAGAAGCATTGTGATATCACATATCATGCTATAGGAAGGGTCTCAGGATTGGAATGGGAAGGAGTTGGATATCACATCTCATGCTAAAGGAAAGATCTCAGGTTTGGAAGGGGAAGGATTTGGATCTCACATCTCATGTTTTAGGACGGGTGTCAGGTTTGGTATTAGAAGCATTGAGATATCACATCTCATGGTATAGGAAGGGTCTCAGGATTGGAATGGGAAGGAGTTGGATATCACATCTCAAGCTATCTCAGGATTGGAATGGGAAGGAGTTTGATATCACATCTCATGCTATCGGAAGGGTCTCAGGTTTGGAATGGGAAGGAGTTGGATATCACATCTCATGTTATAGGAAGGATCTCAGGTTTGGTATTAGAAGCATTGAGATATCACATCTCATGCTATAGGAAGGGTCTCAGGATTGGAATGGGAAGGAGTTGGATATCACATCTCATGCTATAGGAAGGGTCTCAGGTTTGGTATAAGCATTGAGATATCCCATCTCATGCTATAGGAAGGGTCTCAGCATTGGAATCGGAAGGAGTTGTATTTGACATCTCATGCCATAGGAAGGGTCTCAGGTTTGGTATAAGCATTGAGATATCACATCTCTGCTATCGGAAGGGTCTCAGGATTGGAATGGGAAGGAGTTGGATATCCCATCTCGTTATAGGAAGGGTCTCAGGTTTGGTATTAGAAGCATTGAGATATCACATCTCATGCTATAGGAAGGGTCTCAGGATTGGAATGGGAAGGACTTGAATATCACATCTCATGTTATAGCAAGGGTCTCAGGTTTGGTATTAGAAGCATTGAGATATCACATCTCATGCTATAGGAAGGGTCTCAGGATTGGAATGGGAAGGACTTGGATATCACATCTCATGATAAAGGAAGGGTCTAAGGTTTGGAAGGCGAAGGATTTGGATATCACATCCCATGTTATAGGACCGGTCTCAGGTTTGGTATTAGAAGCATTGAGATATCAAGTCTCATGGTATAGGACGGGTCTCAGAATTGGAATGGGAAGGAGTTGGATATCACATCTCAAGCTATAGGAAGGGTCTCAGGATTGGAATGGGAAGGAGTTTGATATCACATCTCATGCCATGGTATGGGTCTCAGGTTTTGTAGAAGCATTGGGATATCACATCTCATGCTATCGGAAGGGTATCAGGATTGGATTTGGAAGGAGTTGGATATCCCATCTCATGCTATAGGAAGGTTCTCAGGTTGGAATGGGAAGGAGTTGGATATCACATCTCATGTTATAGGAAGGGTATCAGGATTGGAATGGGAAGGACTTGGATATCACATCTCATGCTATAGGAAGGCTATCAGGTTTGGAAGGGGAAGGAGTTGGATATCAACTTTCATGTTAGAGGTAGGATCTCAGGTTTGGTATTAGAGGCATTGAGATATCACATCTCATGCTAACGGAAGGTTCTCAGTATTGGAATGGGAAGGAGTTGGATATCACATCTCATGCTAAAGGGAGGGTCTCAGGATTGGAAAGGGAAGTAGTTGGATATCACATTTCATATTAGAGGAAGGATCTCAGGTTTGGTATTAGAAGCATTGAGATATCACATCTCATGCTATAGGAAGGGTCTCAGGATTGGAATGGGAAGGAGATGGATATCACATCTCATGCTATAGGAAGGGTCTCAGGAATGGAATGGGAAGGAGTTTTATATGACATCTCATGCCATAGGAAGGATCTCAGGTTTGGTATTAGAAGCATTGAGACATCACATCTCATGTTATAGGAAGGGTCTCAGGATTGGAATGGGAAGGAGTTGGATATCACATCTCATGCTATAGGAAGGGTCTCAGGTTTCGTATAAGCATTGAGATGTCACATCTCATGCTATAGGAAGGGTCTCAGGTTTGGTATAAGCATTGAGATATCACATCTCTGCTATCGGAAGGGTCTCAGGATTGGAATGGGAAGGAGTTGGATATCCCATCTTATGTTATAGGAAGGGTCTCAGGTTTGGTATTAGAAGCATTGGGATATCACATCTCATGCTATAGGAAGGGTCTCAGGATTGGAATGGGAAGGACGTGAATATCACATCTCATGCTATAGGGAGGCTCTCACGTTTGGAAAGGGAAGGAGTTGGATATCACATTTCATGTTAGAGGTAGGATCTCAGGTTTGGTATTAGAGGCATTGAATATCACATCTCATGCTATCAGAAGGGTCTCAGGATTGGAATGGGAAGGAGTTGGATATCACATCTCATGCTAAAGGGAGGGTCTCAGGTTTGGAAGGGGAAGGATTTTGATATCACATCTCATGTTATAGGAAGGATCTCAGGTTTGGTATTAGAAGCATTGAGATATCACATCTTATGCTATCCGAAGAATCTCAGGTTTGGTATTAGAGGGATTGAGATATCACATCTCATGCTATCGGAAGGGTATCAGGATTGGATTTGGAAGTAGTTGGATATCCCATCTCATGCAATAGGAAGGGTCTCAGGTTGGAATGGGAAGGAGTTGGATATCACATCTCATGTTATAGGAAGGGTCTCAGGATTGGAATGGGAAATACTTCGATATCACATCTCATGCTATAGGAAGGCTCTCAGGTTTGGAAGGGGAAGGAGTTGTATATCACATTTCATGTTAGAGGTAGGATCTCAGGTTTGGTAGGAGGCATTGAGATATCACATCTCATGCTATCAGAAGGGTCTCAGGATTGGAATAGGAAGGAGTTGGATATCACATCTCATGCTAAAGGGAGGGTCTCAGGTTTGGAAGGGGAAGGATTTGGATATCATATCTCGTGTTATAGGAAGGGTCTCAGGATTGGAATGGGAAGGGGTTTTCTATGATATCTCATGCCATAGGAAGGATCTCAGGTTTGGTATTAGAAGCATTGAGACATCACATCTCATGTTATAGGAAGTGTCTCAGGATTGTAATGGGAAGGAGTTGGATATCACATCTCATGCTACAGGAAGGGTCTCAGGTTTGGTATGAGCATTGAGATATCACATCTCATGCTATAGGAAGGGTCTCAGGATTGGAATGGGAAGGAGTTGTATGTGACATCTCATGCCATTGGAAGGGTCTCAGGTTTGGTATAAGCATTGAGATATCACATCTCTGCTATCGGAAGGGTCTCAGGATTGGAATGGGAAGGAGTTGGATACCACTTCTCCTGCTATAGGAAGGGTCTCAGGTTCGGTATAATCATTGAGATATCCCATCTCATGCTATAGGAAGGGTCTCAGCATTGGAATCGGAAGGAGTTGTATTTGACATCTCATGCCATAGGAAGGGTCTCAGGTTTGGTATAAGCATTGAGATATCACATCTCTGCTATCGGAAGGGTCTCAGGATTGGAATGGGAAGGAGTTGGATATCACATCTCATGCTAAAGGGAGGGTCTCAGGTTTGGAAGGGGAAGGATTTGGATATCACATCTCATGTTATAGGAAGGATCTCAGGTTTGGTATTAGAAGCATTGAGATATCACATCTCATGCTATCGGAAGGATCTCAGGTTTGGTATTATAGGCATTGAGATATCACATCTCATGCTATCAGAAGGGTCTCAGGATTGGAATGGGAAGGAGTCGGATATCACATCTCATGCTAAAGGGAGGGTCTCAGGTTTGGTATTAGAAGCATTGAGATATCACATCTCATGTTATAGGAAGAATCTCAGGTTTGGTATTAGAGGCATTGAGATATCACATCTCATGCTATCAGAAGGGTCTCAGGATTGGAATGGGAAGGAGTCGGATATCACATCTCATGCTAAAGGGAGGGTCTCAGGTTTGGTATTAGAAGCATTGAGATATCACATCTCATGTTATAGGAAGAATCTCAGGTTTGGTATTAGAGGCATTGAGATATCACATCTCATGCTATAGGAAGGGTCTCAGGATTGGAATGGGAAGGAGTTGGATATCACATCTCATGCTAAAGGAAGGGTCTCAGTTTTGGTAGAAGCATTGAGATATCACATCTCATGGTATAGGAAGGGTCTCAGGATTGGAATGGGAAGGAGTTGGATATCACATCTCATCCAATAGGAAGGATCTCAGGATTGGAATGGGAAAGATTTGGATGTCACATCTCTTGCTGTAGGAAGGGTCTCAGGTTTTTTATTAGAAACATTGAGATATCACATCTCATGCTATAGGAAGGGTTTCAGGATTGGAATGGGAAGGATTTGGATATCACATCTCATGCTAAAGGAAGGGTCTCAGGTTTGGAAGGGGAAGGATTTGGATATCATATCTCATGTTATAGGACGGGTCCCAGGTTTGGTATTAGAAGCTTTGAGATATCACATCTCATGCTATAGGAAGGGTCTCAGGATTGGAATGGGAAGGAGTTGGATATCACATCTCATGCTAAAGGAAGGGACTCAAGTTTGATAGAAGCATTGAGATATCACATCTCATGCTATAGGAAGGGTCTCAGGATTGGAATGGGAAGGAGTTGGATATCACATCTCATGCCATAGGAAGGGTCTCAGGTTTGGTATAAGCATTGAGATATCACATCTCTGCTATCGGAAGGGTCTCAGGATAGGAATGGGAAGGACTTAGATATCACATCTCATGCTAAAGGGAGGGTCTCAGGTTTGGTATTAGAAGCATTGAGATATCACATCTCATGTTATAGGAAGAATCTCAGGTTTGGTATTAGAGGCATTGAGATATCACATCTCATGCTATCAGAAGGGTCTCAGGATTGGAATGGGAAGGAGTTGGATATCAAATCTCAAGCTATCACAGGATTGGAATGGGAAGGAGTTTGATATCACATCTCAAGCTATACGAAGGGTCTCAGTTTTGGAAAGGGAAGGATTTGGATTTCACATCTCATGTTATAGGATGGTTCTCATGTTTGGTTTTAGAAGCATTGAGATATCACATCTCATGCTATCGGAAGGGTCTCAGGTTTGGAAAGGGAAGGATTTGGATTTCACATATGTTTTTGGATGGTTCTCAGGTTTGGTTTTAGAAGCATTAAGATATCACATCTCATGCTATAGGAAGGGTCTCGGGTTTGGAATGGGAAGGAGTTGGATATCACATCTCATGCTAAAGGAAAGATCTCAAGTTTGGAAGGGGAAGGATTTGGATCTCACATCTCATGTTTTAGGACGGGTGTCAGGTTTGGTATTAGAAGCATTGAGATATCACATCTCATGGTATAGGAAGGGTCTCAGGATTGGAATGAGAAGGAGTTGGATATCACATCTCAAGCTTTCTCAGGATTGGAATGGGAAGGAGTTTGATATCACATCTCATGCTATCGGAAGGGTCTCAGGTTTGGAATGGGAAGGAGTTGGATATCACATCTCATGTTATAGGAAGGATCTCAGGTTTGGTATTAGAAGCATTGTGATATCACATATCATGCTATAGGAAGGGTCTCAGGATTGGAATGGGAAGGAGTTGGATATCACATCTCATGCTAAAGGAAAGATCTCAGGTTTGGAAGGGGAAGGATTTGGATCTCACATCTCATGTTTTAGGACGGGTGTCAGGTTTGGTATTAGAAGCATTGAGATATCACATCTCATGGTATAGGAAGGGTCTCAAGATTGGAATGAGAAGGAGTTGGATATCACATCTCAAGCTATCTCAGGATTGGAATGGGAAGGAGTTGGATATCACATCTCATGCTATAGGAAGGGTCTCAGGTTTGGTATAAGCATTGAGATATCCCATCTCATGCTATAGGAAGGGTCTCAGCATTGGAATCGGAAGGAGTTGTATTTGACATCTCATGCCATAGGAAGGGTCTCAGGTTTGGTATAAGCATTGAGATGTCACATCTCTGCTATCGGAAGGGTCTCAGGATTGGAATGGGAAGGAGTTGGATATCCCATCACGTTATAGGAAGGGTCTCAGGTTTGGTATTAGAAGCATTGAGATATCACATCTCATGCTATAGGAAGGGTCTCAGGATTGGAATGGGAAGGACTTGAATATCACATCTCATGTTATAGCAAGGGTCTCAGGTTTGGTATTAGAAGCATTGAGATATCACATCTCATGCTATAGGAAGGGTCTCAGGATTGGAATGGGAAGGACTTGGATATCACATCTCATGATAAAGGAAGGGTCTAAGGTTTGGAAGGCGAAGGATTTGGATATCACATCTCATGTTATAGGACCGGTCTCAGGTTTGGTATTAGAAGCATTGAGATATCAAGTCTCATAGTATAGGACGGGTCTCAGAATTGGAATGGGAAGGAGTTGGATATCACATCTCAAGCTATAGGAAGGGTCTCAGGATTTAAATGGGAAGGAGTTTGATATCACATCTCATTCCATGGTATGGGTCTCAGGTTTTGTAGAAGCATTGGGATATCACATCTCATGCTATCGGAAGGGTATCAGGATTGGATTTGGAAGGAGTTGGATATCCCATCTCATGCTATAGGAAGGTTCTCAGGTTGGAATGGGAAGAAGTTGGATATCACATCTCATGTTATAGGAAGGGTATCAGGATTGGAATGGGAAGGACTTGGATATCACATCTCATGCTATAGGAAGGCTATCAGGTTTGGAAGGGGAAGGAGTTGGATATCAACTTTCATGTTAGAGGTAGGATCTCACGTTTGGTATTAGAGGCATTGAGATATCACATCTCATGCTATCGGAAGGGTCTCATTATTGGAATGGGAAGGAGTTGGATATCACATCTCATGCTAAAGGGAGGGTCTCAGGATTGGAAAGGGAAGTAGTTGGATATCACATTTCATATTAGAGGAAGGATCTCAGGTTTGGTATTAGAAGCATTGAGATATCACATCTCATGCTATAGGAAGGGTCTCAGGATTGGAATGGGAAGGAGTTGGATATCACATCTCATGCTATAGGAAGGGTCTCAGGAATGGAATGGGAAGGAGTTTTATATGACATCTCATGCCATAGGAAGGATCTCAGGTTTGGTATTAGAAGCATTGAGACATCACATCTCATGTTATAGGAAGGGTCTCAGGATTGGAATGGGAAGGAGTTGGATATCAAATCTCATGCTATAGGAAGGGCCTCAGGTTTCGTATAAGCATTGAGATGTCACATCTCATGCTATAGGAAGGGTCTCAGGTTTGGTATAAGCATTGAGATATCACATCTCTGCTATCGGAAGGGTCTCAGGATTGGAATGGGAAGGAGTTGGATATCCAATCTTATGTTATAGGAAGGGTCTCAGGTTTGGTATTAGAAGCATTGAGATATCACATCTCATGCTATAGGAAGGGTCTCAGGATTGGAATGGGAAGGACGTGAATATCACATCTCATGCTATAAGGAGGCTCTCACGTTTGGAAAGGGAAGGAGTTGGATATCACATTTCATGTTAGAGGTAGGATCTCAGGTTTGGTATTAGAGGCATTGAATATCACATCTCATGCTATCAGAAGGGTCTCAGGATTGGAATGGGAAGGAGTTGGATATCACATCTCATGCTAAAGGGAGGGTCTTAGGTTTGGAAGGGGAAGGATTTTGATATCACATCTCATGTTATAGGAAGGATCTCAGGTTTGGTGTTAGAAGCATTGAGATATCACATCTTATGCTATCGGAAGAATCTCAGGTTTGGTATTAGAGGGATTGAGATATCACATCTCATGCTATAGGAAGGGTCTCAGGTTTGTAATGGGAAGGAGTTGGATACACATCTCATGTTATAGGAAGGATCTCAGGTTTGGTATTAGAAGCATTGTGATATCACATATCATGCTATAGGAAGGGTCTCAGGATTGGAATGGGAAGGAGTTGGATATCACATCTCATGCTAAAGGAAAGATCTCAGGTTTGGAAGGGGAAGGATTTGGATCTCACATCTCATGTTTTAGGACGGGTGTCAGGTTTGGTATTAGAAGCATTGAGATATCACATCTCATGGTATAGGAAGGGTCTCAGGATTGGAATGGGAAGGAGTTGGATATCACATCTCAAGCTATCTCAGGATTGGAATGGGAAGGAGTTTGATATCACATCTCATGCTATCGGAAGGGTCTCAGGTTTGGAATGGGAAGGAGTTGGATATCACATCTCATGTTATAGGAAGGATCTCAGGTTTGGTATTAGAAGCATTGAGATATCACATCTCATGCTATAGGAAGGGTCTCAGGATTGGAATGGGAAGGAGTTGGATATCACATCTCATGCTATAGGAAGGGTCTCAGGTTTGGTATAAGCATTGAGATATCCCATCTCATGCTATAGGAAGGGTCTCAGCATTGGAATCGGAAGGAGTTGTATTTGACATCTCATGCCATAGGAAGGGTCTCAGGTTTGGTATAAGCATTGAGATATCACATCTCTGCTATCGGAAGGGTCTCAGGATTGGAATGGGAAGGAGTTGGATATCCCATCTCGTTATAGGAAGGGTCTCAGGTTTGGTATTAGAAGCATTGAGATATCCCATCTCATGCTATAGGAAGGGTCTCAGGATTGGAATGGGAAGGACTTGAATATCACATCTCATGTTATAGCAAGGGTCTCAGGTTTGTTATTAGAAGCATTGAGATATCACATCTCATGCTATAGGAAGGGTCTCAGGATTGGAATGGGAAGGACTTGGATATCACATCTCATGATAAAGGAAGGGTCTAAGGTTTGGAAGGCGAAGGATTTGGATATCACATCCCATGTTATAGGACCGGTCTCAGGTTTGGTATTAGAAGCATTGAGATATCAAGTCTCATGGTATAGGACGGGTCTCAGAATTGGAATGGGAAGGAGTTGGATATCACATCTCAAGCTATAGGAAGGGTCTCAGGATTGGAATGGGAAGGAGTTTGATATCACATCTCATGCCATGGTATGGGTCTCAGGTTTTGTAGAAGCATTGGGATATCACATCTCATGCTATCGGAAGGGTATCAGGATTGGATTTGGAAGGAGTTGGATATCCCATCTCATGCTATAGGAAGGTTCTCAGGTTGGAATGGGAAGGAGTTGGATATCACATCTCATGTTATAGGAAGGGTATCAGGATTGGAATGGGAAGGACTTGGATATCACATCTCATGCTATAGGAAGGCTATCAGGTTTGGAAGGGGAAGGAGTTGGATATCAACTTTCATGTTAGAGGTAGGATCTCAGGTTTGGTATTAGAGGCATTGAGATATCACATCTCATGCTAACGGAAGGGTCTCAGTATTGGAATGGGAAGGAGTTGGATATCACATCTCATGCTAAAGGGAGGGTCTCAGGATTGGAAAGGGAAGTAGTTGGATATCACATTTCATATTAGAGGAAGGATCTCAGGTTTGGTATTAGAAGCATTGAGATATCACATCTCATGCTATAGGAAGGGTCTCAGGATTGGAATGGGAAGGAGATGGATATCACATCTCATGCTATAGGAAGGGTCTCAGGAATGGAATGGGAAGGAGTTTTATATGACATCTCATGCCATAGGAAGGATCTCAGGTTTGGTATTAGAAGCATTGAGACATCACATCTCATGTTATAGGAAGGGTCTCAGGATTGGAATGGGAAGGAGTTGGATATCACATCTCATGCTATAGGAAGGGTCTCAGGTTTCGTATAAGCATTGAGATGTCACATCTCATGCTATAGGAAGGGTCTCAGGTTTGGTATAAGCATTGAGATATCACATCTCTGCTATCGGAAGGGTCTCAGGATTGGAATGGGAAGGAGTTGGATATCCCATCTTATGTTATAGGAAGGGTCTCAGGTTTGGTATTAGAAGCATTGGGATATCACATCTCATGCTATAGGAAGGGTCTCAGGATTGGAATGGGAAGGACGTGAATATCACATCTCATGCTATAGGGAGGCTCTCACGTTTGGAAAGGGAAGGAGTTGGATATCACATTTCATGTTAGAGGTAGGATCTCAGGTTTGGTATTAGAGGCATTGAATATCACATCTCATGCTATCAGAAGGGTCTCAGGATTGGAATGGGAAGGAGTTGGATATCACATCTCATGCTAAAGGGAGGGTCTCAGGTTTGGAAGGGGAAGGATTTTGATATCACATCTCATGTTATAGGAAGGATCTCAGGTTTGGTATTAGAAGCATTGAGATATCACATCTTATGCTATCCGAAGAATCTCAGGTTTGGTATTAAAGGGATTGAGATATCACATCTCATGCTATCGGAAGGGTATCAGGATTGGATTTGGAAGTACTTGGATATCCCATCTCATGCAATAGGAAGGGTCTCAGGTTGGAATGGGAAGGAGTTGGATATCACATCTCATGTTATAGGAAGGGTCTCAGGATTGGAATGGGAAATACTTCGATATCACATCTCATGCTATAGGAAGGCTCTCAGGTTTGGAAGGGGAAGGAGTTGGATATCACATTTCATGTTAGAGGTAGGATCTCAGGTTTGGTAGGAGGCATTGAGATATCACATCTCATGCTATCAGAAGGGTCTCAGGATTGGAATAGGAAGGAGTTGGATATCACATCTCATGCTAAAGGGAGGGTCTCAGGTTTGGAAGGGGAAGGATTTGGATATCACATCTCGTGTTATAGGAAGGGTCTCAGGATTGGAATGGGAAGGGGTTTTCTATGATATCTCATGCCATAGGAAGGATCTCAGGTTTGGTATTAGAAGCATTGAGACATCACATCTCATGTTATAGGAAGTGTCTCAGGATTGTAATGGGAAGGAGTTGGATATCACATCTCATGCTATAGGAAGGGTCTCAGGTTTGGTATGAGCATTGAGATATCACATCTCATGCTATAGGAAGGGTCTCAGGATTGGAATGGGAAGGAGTTGTATGTGACATCTCATGCCATTGGAAGGGTCTCAGGTTTGGTATAAGCATTGAGATATCACATCTCTGCTATCGGAAGGGTCTCAGGATTGGAATGGGAAGGAGTTGTATATGACATCTCATGCCATTGGAAGGGTCTCAGGTTTGGTATAAGCATTGAGATATCACATCTCTGCTATCGGAAGGGTCTCAGCATTGGAATGGGAAGGAGTTGGATATCCCATCTCATATTATAGGAAGGGTCTCAGGTTTGGTATTAGAAGCATTGAGATATCACATCTCATGCTATAGGAAGGGTCTCAGGATTGGAATGGGAAGGACTTGGATATCACATCTCATGCTATAGGGAGGGTGTCAAGTTTGATATTAGAAGCATTGAGATAACAAATCTCATGATATCGGAAGGGTCTCAGGATTGGAATGGGAAGGAGTTGGATATCACATCTCATGATAAAGTAAGGGTCTAAGGTTTGGAAGGGGAAGGATTTGGATATCACATCTCATGTTATAGGAAGGGTCTCAGGATTGGAATGTGAAGGAGTTTGATATCACATCTCATGCCATAGTATGGGTCTCAGGTTTGGTAGAAGCATTGAGATATCAAGTCTCATGGTATAGGAAGGGTCTCAGAATTGGAAAGGGAAGGAGTTGGATATCACATCTCAAGCTATAGGAAGGGTCTCAGGATTGGAATGGGAAGGAGTTTGATATCAGATCTCATGTCATAGTATGTGTCTCAGGTTTGGTAGAAGCATTGGGATATCACATCTCATGCTATCGGAAGGGTATCAGGATTGGATTTGGAAGGAGTTGGATATCCCATCTCATGCTATAGGAAGGGTCTCCCGATTGGAATGAGAAGGACTTGGATATCACATCTCATGCTATAGGAAGGCGCTCAGGTTTGGAAAGGGAAGGAGTTGGATATCACATTTCATGTTAGAGGTAGGATCTCAGGTTTGGAAGGGGAAGGATTTGGATATCACATCTCATGTTATAGGAAGGATCTCAGGTTTGGTATTAGAAGCATTGAGATATCACATCTCATGCTATCGGAAGGATCTCAGGTTTGGTATTAGAGGCATTGAGATATCACATCTCATGCTATTGGAAGGGTCTCAGGATTGGAATGGGAAGGAGTTGGATATCACATCCATGCTTTAGGAAGGTTCTCAGGTTTGGAACGGGAAGGAGTTGGATATCGCATCTCATGTTATAGGAAGGGTCTCATGAGATCTGATATCCAACTCCTTCCCATTCCAATCCTGAGACCCTTCCTATAGCATGAGATGTGATATCTCAATGCTTCTAATACCAAACCTGAGATCCATCCGATAGCATGAGATGTGATATCTCAATGCTTCTAATACCAAACCTGAGATCCTTCCTATAACATAAGATGTGATATCCAAATCCTTCCCCTTCCAAACCTGAGACCCTCCCTTTAGCATGAGATGTGATATCCAACTCCTTCCCATTCCAATCCTGATACCCTTCTGATAGCATGAGATGTGATATCTCAATGCCTCTAATACCAAACCTGAGATCCTACCTCTAACATGAAATGTGATATCCAACTCCTTCCCTTTCCAAACCTGAGAGCCTTCCTACAACATGAGATGTGATATCCAAGTCCTTCCCATTCCAATCCTGAGACCCTTCCTATAGCATGAGATGGGATATCCAACTCCTTCCAAAACCAATCCTGATACCCTTCCGATAGCATGAGATGTGATATCCCAATGCTTCTACAAAACCTGAGACCCATACCATGGCATGAGATGTGATATCAAACTCCCGTCCTATACCATGAGACTTGATATCTCAATGCTTCTAATACCAAACCTGAGACCGGTCCAATAACATGAGATGTGATATCCAAATCCTTCCCCTTCCAAACCTTAGACCCTTCCTGTATCATGAGATGTGATATCCAAGTCCTTCCCATTCCATTCCTGAGACCCTTCCTATAGCATGAGATGTGATATCTCAATGCTTCTAATACCAAACCTGAGACCCTTCCTATAACATGAGATGTGATATCCAAGTCCTTCCCATTCCAATCCTGAGACCCTTCCTATAGCATGAGATGTGATATCTCAATGCTTCTAATACCAAACCTGAGACCCTTCCTATAACATGAATTGTGATATCCAAGTCCTTCCCATTCCAATCCTGAGACCCTTCCGATAACAGAGATGTGATATCTCAATGCTTATACCAAACCTGAGACCCTTCCGATAGCATGAGATGTGATATCTCAATGCTTCCAATACCAAACCTGAGATCCTTCCTATAACATGAGATGTGATGTCCAAATCCTTCTCCTTCCAAACCTTAGACCCTCCCTTTAGCATGAGATGTGATATCTAACTCCTTCCCATTCCAATCCTGAGACCCTTCTGATGACATGAGATGTGATATCTCAATGCCTCTAATACCAAACCTGAGATCCTACCTCTAACATGAAATGTGATATCCAACTCCTTCCCCTTCCAACCCTGAGAGCCTTCCTATAGAATGAGATGTGATATCCAAGTCCTTCCCATTCCATTCCTGAGACCCTTCCTATAACATGAGATGTGATATCCAACTCCTTCCCATTCCAACCTTAGACCCTGCCTATAGCATGTGATGTGATATCCCAATGCTTCTACAAAACCTGAGACCCATACCATGGCATGAGATGTGATATCAAACTCCTTCCCATTCCAATCCTGAGACCCTTTCTATAGCTTGAGATGTGATATCCAACTCCTTCCCATTCCAATTCTGAGTCCCGTCCTATACCATGAGACTTGATATCTCAATGCTTCTAATACCAAACCTGAGACCGGTCCTATAACATGAGATGTGATACCCAAATCCTTCCCCTTTCCAAACCTTAGACCCTTCCTATAGCATGAGATGTGATATCTCAATGCTTCTAATACCAAACCTGAGACCCTTCCTATAACGAGATGGGATATCCAACTCCTTCCCATTCCAATCCTGAGACCCTTCCGATAGCAGAGATGTGATATCTCAATGCTTATACCAAACCTGAGACCCTTCCTATGGCATGAGATGTCATATACAACTCCTTCCGATTCCAATCCTGAGACCCTTCCTATAGCATGTGATGTGATATCTCAATGCTTCTAATACCAAACCTGAGATCCTTCCTATAACATGAGATGTGATATCAAACTCCTTCCCATTCCAAACCTGAGACCCTTCCGATAGCATGAGATGTGATATCTCAATGCTTCTAAAATCAAACATGAGAACCATCCTATAACATGAGATGTGAAATCCAAATTATTCCCTTTCCAAACCTGAGACCCTTCCTATAGCTTGAGATGTGATATCAAACTCCTTCCCATTCAATGTGATATCCAACTCCTTCCCATTCCAATCCTGAGACCCTTCCTATACCATGAGATGTGATATTTCAATGCTTCTAATATCAAACCTGAGACCCGTCCTAAAACATGAGATGTGAGATCCAAATCCTTCCCCTTCCAAACCTGAGACCTTTCCTTTAGCATGAGATGTGATATCAACTCCTTCCCATTCCAAACCTGAGACCATTCCTATAGCGTGAGATGTTATATCTTAATGCTTCTAAAACCAAACCTGAGAACCATCCTATAACATGTGAACTCCAAATCCTTCCCTTTCCAAACCTGAGACCCTTCCGATAGCATGAGATGTGATATATCAATGCTACTAAAACCAAACATGAGAATCATCCTATAACATGAGATGTGAAATCCAAATCCTTCCCTTTCCAAACCTGAGACCCTTCCTATAGCTTGAGATGTGATATCAAACTCCTTCCCATTCCAATCCTGAGATAGCTTGAGATGTGATAGCCAACTCCTTCCCATTCCAATCCTGAGACCCTTCCTATACCATGAGATGTGATATCTCAATGCTTCTAATACCAAACCTGAGACCCGTCCTAAAACATGAGATGTGAGATCCAAATCCTTCCCCTTCCAAACCTGAGACCCTTCCTATAGCTTGAGATGTGATATCAAACTCCTTCCCATTCCAATCCCGAGATAGCTTGAGATGTGATATCCAACTCCATCCCATTCCAATCCTGAGACCCTTCCGATAGCATGAGATGTGATAGCTCAATGCTTCTAATATCAAAACTGAGACCCTCCCTATAGTATGAGATGTGATATCTAAGTCCTTCCCATTCCTATCCTGAGACCCTTCCGATAGCAGAGATGTGATATCTCAATGCTTATACCAAACCTGATGACCCATCCTATGGCATGAGATGTGATATCCAAATCCTTCCCATTGCAATCCTGAGTTCCTTCCTATAGCATGAGATGTGATATCTCAATGCTTCTATCAAACCTGAGGCCCTTCCTTTAGCATGAGATGTGATATCCAACTCCTTGCCATTCCAATCCTGAGACCCTTCGTATAACATAAGACGTGATACCCAACTCCTTCCCATTCCAATCCTGAGACTCCTCCTATAGCATGAGATGTGATAGCTCAATGTTTCTAATAAAAAACCTGAGACCCTTCCTATAGCAAGAGATGTGATATCCAAATCCTTCCCATTCCAATCCTGAGACCCTTCCTATAACGAGATGTGATATCCAACGCCTTCCCATTCCAACCTGAGACACTTCCTATAGCATGAGAAGGGATATCCAAATCCTTCCCATTCCAATCCTGAGATCCTTCCTATAACATGATGTGATATCCAATTCCTTTCCATTCCAAACCTGAGACCCTTCCTATTGGATGATATGTGATATCAACTCCTTCCCATTCCAAACCTGAGACCCTTCCTATAGCATGAGATGTTATATCTTAATGCTTCTAAAACCAAACCTGAGAACCATCCTATAACATGTGAACTCCAAATCCTTCCCTTTCCAAACCTGAGACCCTTCCGATAGCATGAGATGTGATATCTCAATGCTACTAAAACCAAACATGAGAACCATCCTATAACATGAGATGTGAAATCCAAATCCTTCCCTTTCCAAACCTGAGACCCTTCCTATAGCTTGAGATGTGATATCAAACTCCTTCCCATTCCAATCCTGAGATAGCTTGAGATGTGATATCCAACTCCTTCCCATTCCAATCCTGAGACCCTTATTATACCATGAGATGTGATATCTCAAGGCTTCTAATACCAAACCTGAGACCCGTCCTATAACATGAGATGTGATATCCAAATCCTTCCCCTTCCAAACCTGAGACCCTTCCTTTAGCATGAGATGTGATATCCAAATCCTTCCCATTCCAATCCTGAAACCCTTCCTATAGCATGAGATGTGATAGCTCAATGTTTCTAATAAAAAACCTGAGACCCTTCCTATAGCAATAGATGTGATATCCAAATCCTTCCCATTCCAATCCTGAGACCCTTCCTATAACGAGATGTGATATCCAACTCCTTCCCATTCCAACCTGAGACACTTCCTATAGCATGAGAAGGGATATCCAAATCCTTCCCATTCCAATCCTGAGATCCTTCCTATAACATGATGTGATATCCAATTCCTTCCCATTCCAAACCTGAGACCCATCCTATTGGATGAGATGTGATATCCAACTCCTTCCCATTCCAATCCTGAGACCCTTCCTATAACATGAGATGTGATGTCTCAATGCTTCTAATACCAAACCTGCGATCCTTCCTATGGCATGAGATGTCATATAAAGCTCCTTCCCATTCCATTCCTGAGACCCTTCCTATAGCATGAGATGTGATATCCAACTCCTTCCCATTCCAATCCTGAGACCCTTCCTATAGCATGAGATGTGATATCTCAATGCTTCTAATACCAAACCCGATATCCTTCCTATAACATGAGATGTGATATCCAAATCCTTCCCATTCCAACCTGAGACCCTTCCGATAGCATGAGATGTGATATCCCAATGCTTCTACCAAACCTGAGACCCATACTATGGCATGAGATGTGATATCAAACTCCTTCCCATTCCAATCCTGAGACCCTTCCTATAGCTTGAGATGTGATATCCAACTCCTTCCCATTCCAATTCTGAGACCCTTCCTATACCATGAGACTTGATATCGCAATGCTTCTAATACCAAACCTGAGACCCGTCCTATAACATGAGATGTGATATCCAAATCCTTCCCCTTCCAAACCTTAGACCCTTCCTTTATCATGAGATGTGATATCAAACTCCTTCACATTCCAATCCTGAGACCCTTCCGATATCATGAGATTTTTTATCTCAAAGCTTCTGATATCAAACTTGAGACCCTCCCTATAGCATGAGATGTGACATCCCAGTCCTTCCCATTCCAATCCTGAGACGCTTCCTATAGCATGAGATGTGATATCTCAATGCTTCTAATACCAAACCTGAGACCCTTCCTATAACATGAGATGGGATATCCAACTCCTTCCCATTCCAATCCTGACACTCTTCCGATAGCAGAGATGTGATATCTCAATGCTTATACCAAACCTGAGATCCTTCCTATGGCATGAGATGTCATATAAAACTCATTCCCATTCCATTCCTGAGACCCTTCCTATAGCATGAGATGTGATATCCAACTCCTTCCCATTCCAATCCTGAGACCCTTCCTATAACATGAGATGTGATATCTCAATGCTTCTAATACCAAACCTGAGATCCTTCCTATAACATGAGATGTGATATCCAAATCCTTCCCATTCCAACCTGAGACCCTTCCGATAGCATGAGATGTGATATCCCAATGCTTCTACCAAACCTGAGACCCTTCCTATAGCTTGAGATGTGATATCCAACTCCTTCCCATTCCAATTCTGAGACCCTCCTATACCATGAGACTTGATATCGCAATGCTTCTAATACCAAACCTGAGAACCGTCCTATAACATGAGATGTGATATCCAAATCCTTCCCCTTCCAAACCTTAGACCCTTCCTTTATCATGAGATGTGATATCCAACTCCTTCACATTCCAATCCTGAGACCCTTCCGATATCATGAGATTTGTTATCTCAAAGCTTCTGATATCAAACTTGAGACCCTCCCTATAGCATGAGATGTGACATCCAAGTCCTTCCCATTCCAATCCTGAGACGCTTCCTATAGCATGAGATGTGATATCTCAATGCTTCTAATACCAAACCTGAGATCCTTCCTATAACATGAGATGTGATATCCAACTCCTTCCAATTCCAAACCTGAGACCCTTCCGATAGCATGAGATGTGATATCTCAATGCTTCAAAAACCAAACATGAGAACCATCCTATAACATGAGATGTGAAATCCAAATCCTTCCCTTCCCAAACCTAAGACTCTTCCTATAGCATGAGATGTGATATCTCAATGCTTCTACTAAACCTGAAACCCTTCCTATAGCATGAGATGTGATATCAAACTCCTTCCCATTCAATGTGATATCCAACTCCGTCCCATTCCAATCCTGAGACCCTTCCTATACCATGAGATGTGATATTTCAATGCTTCTAATACCAAACCTGAGACCCGTCCTAAAACATGAGATGTGAGATCCAAATCCTTCACCTTCCAAACCTGAGACCCTTCCTATAGCATGAGATGTGATAGCTCAATGTTTCTAATAAAAAACCTGAGACCCTTCCTATAGCAAGAGATGTGATATCCAAATCCTTCCCATTCCAATCCTGAGACCCTTCCTATAACGAGATGTGATATCCAACGCCTTCCCATTCCAACCTGAGACACTTCCTATAGCATGAGAAGGGATATCCAAATCCTTCCCATTCCAATCCTGAGATCCTTCCTATAACATGATGTGATATCCAATTCCTTTCCATTCCAAACCTGAGACCCTTCCTATTGGATGATATGTGATATCAACTCCTTCCCATTCCAAACCTGAGACCCTTCCTATAGCATGAGATGTTATATCTTAATGCTTCTAAAACCAAACCTGAGAACCATCCTATAACATGTGAACTCCAAATCCTTCCCTTTCCAAACCTGAGACCCTTCCGATAGCATGAGATGTGATATCTCAATGCTACTAAAACCAAACATGAGAACCATCCTATAACATGAGATGTGAAATCCAAATCCTTCCCTTTCCAAACCTGAGACCCTTCCTATAGCTTGAGATGTGATATCAAACTCCTTCCCTTTCCAATCCTGAGATAGCTTGAGATGTGATATCCAACTCCTTCCCATTCCAATCCTGAGACCCTTATTATACCATGAGATGTGATATCTCAAGGCTTCTAATACCAAACCTGAGACCCGTCCTATAACATGAGATGTGATATCCAAATCCTTCCCCTTCCAAACCTGAGACCCTTCCTTTAGCATGAGATGTGATATCCAAATCCTTCCCATTCCAATCCTGAAACCCTTCCTATAGCATGAGATGTGATAGCTCAATGTTTCTAATAAAAAACCTGAGACCCTTCCTATAGCAATAGATGTGATATCCAAATCCTTCCCATTCCAATCCTGAGACCCTTCCTATAACGAGATGTGATATCCAACTCCTTCCCATTCCAACCTGAGACACTTCCTATAGCATGAGAAGGGATATCCAAATCCTTCCCATTCCAATCCTGAGATCCTTCCTATAACATGATGTGATATCCAATTCCTTCCCATTCCAAACCTGAGACCCATCCTATTGGATGAGATGTGATATCCAACTCCTTCCCATTCCAATCCTGAGACCCTTCCTATAACATGAGATGTGATGTCTCAATGCTTCTAATACCAAACCTGCGATCCTTCCTATGGCATGAGATGTCATATAAAGCTCCTTCCCATTCCATTCCTGAGACCCTTCCTATAGCATGAGATGTGATATCCAACTCCTTCCCATTCCAATCCTGAGACCCTTCCTATAGCATGAGATGTGATATCTCAATGCTTCTAATACCAAACCCGATATCCTTCCTATAACATGAGATGTGATATCCAAATCCTTCCCATTCCAACCTGAGACCCTTCCGATAGCATGAGATGTGATATCCCAATGCTTCTACCAAACCTGAGACCCATACTATGGCATGAGATGTGATATCAAACTCCTTCCCATTCCAATCCTGAGACCCTTCCTATAGCTTGAGATGTGATATCCAACTCCTTCCCATTCCAATTCTGAGACCCTTCCTATACCATGAGACTTGATATCGCAATGCTTCTAATACCAAACCTGAGACCCGTCCTATAACATGAGATGTGATATCCAAATCCTTCCCCTTCCAAACCTTAGACCCTTCCTTTATCATGAGATGTGATATCAAACTCCTTCACATTCCAATCCTGAGACCCTTCCGATATCATGAGATTTTTTATCTCAAAGCTTCTGATATCAAACTTGAGACCCTCCCTATAGCATGAGATGTGACATCCCAGTCCTTCCCATTCCAATCCTGAGACGCTTCCTATAGCATGAGATGTGATATCTCAATGCTTCTAATACCAAACCTGAGACCCTTCCTATAACATGAGATGGGATATCCAACTCCTTCCCATTCCAATCCTGACACTCTTCCGATAGCAGAGATGTGATATCTCAATGCTTATACCAAACCTGAGATCCTTCCTATGGCATGAGATGTCATATAAAACTCATTCCCATTCCATTCCTGAGACCCTTCCTATAGCATGAGATGTGATATCCAACTCCTTCCCATTCCAATCCTGAGACCCTTCCTATAGCATGAGATGTGATATCTCAATGCTTCTAATACCAAACCTGAGATCCTTCCTATAACATGAGATGTGATATCCAAATCCTTCCCATTCCAACCTGAGACCCTTCCGATAGCATGAGATGTGATATCCCAATGCTTCTACCAAACCTGAGACCCTTACTATAGCTTGAGATGTGATATCCAACTCCTTCCCATTCCAATTCTGAGACCCTCCTATACCATGAGACTTGATATCGCAATGCTTCTAATACCAAACCTGAGAACCGTCCTATAACATGAGATGTGATATCCAAATCCTTCCCCTTCCAAACCTTAGACCCTTCCTTTATCATGAGATGTGATATCCAACTCCTTCACATTCCAATCCTGAGACCCTTCCGATATCATGAGATTTGTTATCTCAAAGCTTCTGATATCAAACTTGAGACCCTCCCTATAGCATGAGATGTGACATCCAAGTCCTTCCCATTCCAATCCTGAGACGCTTCCTATAGCATGAGATGTGATATCTCAATGCTTCTAATACCAAACCTGAGATCCTTCCTATAACATGAGATGTGATATCCAACTCCTTCCAATTCCAAACCTGAGACCCTTCCGATAGCATGAGATGTGATATCGCAATGCTTCAAAAACCAAACATGAGAACCATCCTATAACATGAGATGTGAAATCCAAATCCTTCCCTTCCCAAACCTAAGACTCTTCCTATAGCATGAGATGTGATATCTCAATGCTTCTACTAAACCTGAAACCCTTCCTATAGCATGAGATGTGATATCAAACTCCTTCCCATTCAATGTGATATCCAACTCCGTCCCATTCCAATCCTGAGACCCTTCCTATACCATGAGATGTGATATTTCAATGCTTCTAATACCAAACCTGAGACCCGTCCTAAAACATGAGATGTGAGATCCAAATCCTTCCCCTTCCAAACCTGAGACCCTTCCTATAGCATGAGATGTTATATCTTAATGCTTCTAAAACCAAACCTGAGAACCATCCTATAACATGTGAAATCCAAATCCTTCCCTTTCCAAACCTGAGACCCTTCCGATAGCATGAGATGTGATATCTCCATGCTACTAAAACCAAACATGAGAACCATCCTATAACATGAGATGTAAAATCCAAATCCTTCCCTTTCCAAACCTGAGACCCTTCCTATAGCTTGAGATGTGATATCAAACTCCTTCCCATTCCAATCCTGAGATAGCTTGAGATGTGATAGCCAACTCCTTCCCATTCCAATCCTGAGACCCTTCCTATACCATGAGATGTGATATCTCAATGCTTCTAATACCAAACCTGAGACCCGTCCTAAAACATGAGATGTGAGATCCAAATCCTTCCCCTTCCAAACCTGAGACCCTTCCTATAGCTTGAGATGTGATATCAAACTCCTTCCCATTCCAATCCTGAGATAGCTTGAGATGTGATAGCCAACTCCTTCCCATTCCAATCCTGAGACGCTTCCTATAGCATGAGATGTGATATCTCAATGCTTCTAATACCAAACCTGAGATCCTTCCTATAACATGAGATGTGATATCCAACTCCTTCCAATTCCAAACCTGAGACCCTTCCGATAGCATGAGATGTGATATCTCAATGCTTCAAAAACCAAACATGAGAACCATCCTATAACATGAGATGTGAAATCCAAATCCTTCCCTTCCCAAACCTAAGACTCTTCCTATAGCATGAGATGTGATATCTCAATGCTTCTACTAAACCTGAAACCCTTCCTATAGCATGAGATGTGATATCAAACTCCTTCCCATTCAATGTGATATCCAACTCCGTCCCATTCCAATCCTGAGACCCTTCCTATACCATGAGATGTGATATTTCAATGCTTCTAATACCAAACCTGAGACCCGTCCTAAAACATGAGATGTGAGATCCAAATCCTTCCCCTTCCAAACCTGAGACCCTTCCTATAGCATGAGATGTGATAGCTCAATGTTTCTAATAAAAAACCTGAGACCCTTCCTATAGCAAGAGATGTGATATCCAAATCCTTCCCATTCCAATCCTGAGACCCTTCCTATAACGAGATGTGATATCCAACGCCTTCCCATTCCAACCTGAGACACTTCCTATAGCATGAGAAGGGATATCCAAATCCTTCCCATTCCAATCCTGAGATCCTTCCTATAACATGATGTGATATCCAATTCCTTTCCATTCCAAACCTGAGACCCTTCCTATTGGATGATATGTGATATCAACTCCTTCCCATTCCAAACCTGAGACCCTTCCTATAGCATGAGATGTTATATCTTAATGCTTCTAAAACCAAACCTGAGAACCATCCTATAACATGTGAACTCCAAATCCTTCCCTTTCCAAACCTGAGACCCTTCCGATAGCATGAGATGTGACATCTCAATGCTACTAAAACCAAACATGAGAACCATCCTATAACATGAGATGTGAAATCCAAATCCTTCCCTTTCCAAACCTGAGACCCTTCCTATAGCTTGAGATGTGATATCAAACTCCTTCCCTTTCCAATCCTGAGATAGCTTGAGATGTGATATCCAACTCCTTCCCATTCCAATCCTGAGACCCTTATTATACCATGAGATGTGATATCTCAAGGCTTCTAATACCAAACCTGAGACCCGTCCTATAACATGAGATGTGATATCCAAATCCTTCCCCTTCCAAACCTGAGACCCTTCCTTTAGCATGAGATGTGATATCCAAATCCTTCCCATTCCAATCCTGAAACCCTTCCTATAGCATGAGATGTGATAGCTCAATGTTTCTAATAAAAAACCTGAGACCCTTCCTATAGCAATAGATGTGATATCCAAATCCTTCCCATTCCAATCCTGAGACCCTTCCTATAACGAGATGTGATATCCAACTCCTTCCCATTCCAACCTGAGACACTTCCTATAGCATGAGAAGGGATATCCAAATCCTTCCCATTCCAATCCTGAGATCCTTCCTATAACATGATGTGATATCCAATTCCTTCCCATTCCAAACCTGAGACCCATCCTATTGGATGAGATGTGATATCCAACTCATTCCCATTCCAATCCTGAGACCCTTCCTATAACATGAGATGTGATGTCTCAATGCTTCTAATACCAAACCTGCGATCCTTCCTATGGCATGAGATGTCATATAAAGCTCCTTCCCATTCCATTCCTGAGACCCTTCCTATAGCATGAGATGTGATATCCAACTCCTTCCCATTCCAATCCTGAGACCCTTCCTATAGCATGAGATGTGATATCTCAATGCTTCTAATACCAAACCCGATATCCTTCCTATAACATGAGATGTGATATCCAAATCCTTCCCATTCCAACCTGAGACCCTTCCGATAGCATGAGATGTGATATCCCAATGCTTCTACCAAACCTGAGACCCATACTATGGCATGAGATGTGATATCAAACTCCTTCCCATTCCAATCCTGAGACCCTTCCTATAGCTTGAGATGTGATATCCAACTCCTTCCCATTCCAATTCTGAGACCCTTCCTATACCATGAGACTTGATATCACAATGCTTCTAATACCAAACCTGAGACCCGTCCTATAACATGAGATGTGATATCCAAATCCTTCCCCTTCCAAACCTTAGACCCTTCCTTTATCATGAGATGTGATATCAAACTCCTTCACATTCCAATCCTGAGACCCTTCCGATATCATGAGATTTTTTATCTCAAAGCTTCTGATATCAAACTTGAGACCCTCCCTATAGCATGAGATGTGACATCCCAGTCCTTCCCATTCCAATCCTGAGACGCTTCCTATAGCATGAGATGTGATATCTCAATGCTTCTAATACCAAACCTGAGACCCTTCCTATAACATGAGATGGGATATCCAACTCCTTCCCATTCCAATCCTGACACTCTTCCGATAGCAGAGATGTGATATCTCAATGCTTATACCAAACCTGAGATCCTTCCTATGGCATGAGATGTCATATAAAACTCATTCCCATTCCATTCCTGAGACCCTTCCTATAGCATGAGATGTGATATCCAACTCCTTCCCATTCCAATCCTGAGACCCTTCCTATAGCATGAGATGTGATATCTCAATGCTTCTAATACCAAACCTGAGATCCTTCCTATAACATGAGATGTGATATCCAAATCCTTCCCATTCCAACCTGAGACCCTTCCGATAGCATGAGATGTGATATCCCAATGCTTCTACCAAACCTGAGACCCTTACTATAGCTTGAGATGTGATATCCAACTCCTTCCCATTCCAATTCTGAGACCCTCCTATACCATGAGACTTGATATCGCAATGCTTCTAATACCAAACCTGAGAACCGTCCTATAACATGAGATGTGATATCCAAATCCTTCCCCTTCCAAACCTTAGACCCTTCCTTTATCATGAGATGTGATATCCAACTCCTTCACATTCCAATCCTGAGACCCTTCCGATATCATGAGATTTGTTATCTCAAAGCTTCTGATATCAAACTTGAGACCCTCCCTATAGCATGAGATGTGACATCCAAGTCCTTCCCATTCCAATCCTGAGACGCTTCCTATAGCATGAGATGTGATATCTCAATGCTTCTAATACCAAACCTGAGATCCTTCCTATAACATGAGATGTGATATCCAACTCCTTCCAATTCCAAACCTGAGACCCTTCCGATAGCATGAGATGTGATATCTCAATGCTTCAAAAACCAAACATGAGAACCATCCTATAACATGAGATGTGAAATCCAAATCCTTCCCTTCCCAAACCTAAGACTCTTCCTATAGCATGAGATGTGATATCTCAATGCTTCTACTAAACCTGAAACCCTTCCTATAGCATGAGATGTGATATCAAACTCCTTCCCATTCAATGTGATATCCAACTCCGTCCCATTCCAATCCTGAGACCCTTCCTATACCATGAGATGTGATATTTCAATGCTTCTAATACCAAACCTGAGACCCGTCCTAAAACATGAGATGTGAGATCCAAATCCTTCCCCTTCCAAACCTGAGACCCTTCCTATAGCATGAGATGTTATATCTTAATGCTTCTAAAACCAAACCTGAGAACCATCCTATAACATGTGAAATCCAAATCCTTCCCTTTCCAAACCTGAGACCCTTCCGATAGCATGAGATGTGATATCTCCATGCTACTAAAACCAAACATGAGAACCATCCTATAACATGAGATGTAAAATCCAAATCCTTCCCTTTCCAAACCTGAGACCCTTCCTATAGCTTGAGATGTGATATCAAACTCCTTCCCATTCCAATCCTGAGATGGCTTGAGATGTGATAGCCAACTCCTTCCCATTCCAATCCTGAGACCCTTCCTATACCATGAGATGTGATATCTCAATGCTTCTAATACCAAACCTGAGACCCGTCCTAAAACATGAGATGTGAGATCCAAATCCTTCCCCTTCCAAACCTGAGACCCTTCCTATAGCTTGAGATGTGATATCAAACTCCTTCCCATTCCAATCCTGAGATAGCTTGAGATGTGATAGCCAACTCCTTCCCATTCCAATCCTGAGACCCTTCCTATACCATGAGATGTGATATCTCAATGCTTCTAATACCAAACCTGAGACCCGTCCTAAAACATGAGATGTGAGATCCAAATCCTTCCCCTTCCAAACCTGAGACCCTCCCTATAGTATGAGATGTGATATCTAAGTCCTTCCCATTCCTATTCTGAGACCCTTCCGATAGCAGAGATGTGATATCTCAATGCTTATACCAAACCTGATAACCCTTCCTATGGCATGAGATGTGATATCCAACTCCTTCCCATTCCAATCCTGAGTTCCTTCCTATAGCATGAGATGTGATATCTCAATGCTTCTATCAAACCTGAGACCCTTCCTTTAGCATGAGATGTGATATCCAACTCCTTGCCATTCCAATCCTGAGACCCTTCCTATAACATGAGACGTGATATCCAACTCCTTCCCATTCCAATCCTGAGTTCCTTCCTATAGCATGAGATGTGATATCTCAATGCTTCTATCAAAACTGAGACCCTTCCTTTAGCATGAGATGTGATATCCAACTCCTTGCCATTCCAATCCTGAGACCCTTCCTATAACATGAGATGTGATATCCAAATCCTTCACATTCCAATCCGGAGACCCTTCCTATAGCATGAGATGTGATATCTCAATGCTTCTAATACCAAACCTGAGATCCTTCCTATAACATTAGATGTGATATCCAACTCCTTCCCATTCCAAACCTGAGACCCTTCCGATAGCATGAGATGTGATATCTCAATGCTTCAAAAACCAAACATGAGAACCATCCTATAACATGAGATGTGAAATCCAAATCCTTCCCTTCCCAAACCTGAGACTCTTCCTATAGCATGAGATGTGATATCTCAATGCTTCTACCAAACCTGAAACCCTTCCTATAGCATGAGATGCGATATCCAACTCCTTCCCATTCCAATCCTGAGACACTTCCTATAGCATGAGATGTGATATCACAATGCTTCTAATACCAAACCTGAGACCCCTCCTATAACATGAGATGTGATATCCAGCTCCTCCCATTCCAATCCTGAGACCCTTCCGATAGCATGAGATGTGAAATCTCAATGCTTTTGATATCAAAACTGAGACCCTCCCTATAGCATGAGATGTGATATCTAAGTCCTTCCCATTCCAATCCTGAGACCCTTCCGATAGCAGAGATGTGATATTTCAATGCTTATACCAAACCTGAGACCCTTCCTATAGCATGAGATGTGATATCCAACTCCTTCCGATTCCAATCCTGAGACCCTTCCTATAGCATGACATGTGATATCGCAATGCTTCTACCAAAACTGAGACCCTTCCTTTAGCATGAGATGTGATATCCAACTCCTTCCCATTCCAATCATGAGACCCTTCCTATAGCATGAGATGTGATATCTATATGCTTCTAATACCAAACCTGAGATCCTTCCTATAACATGAGATGTGATATCCAACTCCTTCCCATTCCAATCCTGAGACCCTTCCTATAGCATGAGATGTGATATCTCAATGCTTCTAATACCAAACCTGAGATCCTTCCGATAGCATGAGATGTGATATCTCAATGCTTCTAATACCAAACCTGAGATCCTTCCTATAACATAAGATGTGATATCCAAATCCTTCCCCTTCCAAACCTGAGACCCTCCCTTTATCATGCGATGTGATATCCAACTCCTTCCCATTCCAATCCTGATACCCTTCTGATAGCATGAGATGTGATATCTCAATGCCTCTAATACCAAACCTGAGATCCTACCTCTAACATGAAATGTGATATCCAACTCCTTCCCTTTCCAAACCTGAGAGCCTTCCTACAACATGAGATGTGATATCCAAGTCCTTCCCATTCCAATCCTGAGACCCTTCCTATAGCATTAGATGGGATATCCAACTCCTTCCAAATCCAATCCGGATACCCTTCCGATAGCATGAGATGTGATATCCCAATGCTTCTACAAAACCTGAGACCCATGCCATGGCATGAGATGTGATATCAAACTTCCGTCCTATACCATGAGACTTGATATCTCAATGCTTCTAATACCAAACCTGAGACCGGTCCAATAACATGAGATGTGATATCCAAATCCTTCCCCTTCCAAACCTTAGACCCTTCCTGTATCATGAGATGTGATATCCAAGTCCTTCCCATTCCATTCCTGAGACCCTTCCTATAGCATGAGATGTGATATCTCAATGCTTCTAATACCAAACCTGAGACCCTTCCTATAACATGAGATGTGATATCCAAGTCCTTCCCATTCCAATCCTGAGACCCTTCCGATAGCATGAGATGTGATATCTCAATGCTTCTAATACCAAACCTGAGACCCTTCCTATAGCATGAGATGTGATATCCAACTATTTCCCATTCCAATCCTGAGACCCTTCCTATAGCATGAGATGTGATATCCAACTCCTTCCCTTTCCAAACCTGAGAGCCTATCTATAGCATGAGATGTGATATCCAAATCCTTCCCCTTCCAAACCTGAGACCCTCCCTTTAGCATGAGATGTGATATCCAACTCCTTCCCATTCCAATCCTGAGACCCTTCTGATGGCATGAGATGTGATATCTCAATGCCTCTAATACCAAACCTGAGATCCTACCTCTAACATGAAATGTGATATCCAACTCCTTCCCCTTCCAACCCTGAGAGCCTTCCTATAGAATGAGATGTGATATCCAAGTCCTTCCCATTCCAATCCTGAGACCCTTCCTATAACATGAGATGTGATATCCAACTCCTTCCCATTCCAACCTTAGACCCTGCCTATAGCATGTGATTTGATATCCCAATGCTTCTACAAAACCTGAGACCCATACCATGGCATGAGATGTGATATCAAACTCCTTCCCATTCCAATCCTGAGACCCTTTCTATAGCTTGAGATGTGATATCCAACTCCTTCCCATTCCAATTCTGAGACCCGTCCTATACCATGAGACTTGATATCTCAATGCTTCTAATACCAAACCTGAGACCGGTCCTATAACATGAGATGTGATACCCAAATCCGTCCCCTTTCCAAACCTTAGACCCTTCCTATGGCATGAGATGTCATATACAACTCCTTCCCATTCCAAACCTGAGACCCTTCCGATAGCATGAGATGTGATATCTCAATGCTTCTAAAACCAAACATGAGAACCATCCTATAACATGAGATGTGAAATCCAAATCATTCCCTTTCCAAACCTGAGACCCTTCCTATAGCTTGAGATGTGATATCAAACTCCTTCCCATTCAATGTGTTATCCAACTCCTTCCCATTCCAATCCTGAGACCCTTCTGATAGCATGAGATGTGATATCTCAATGCCTCTAATACCAAACCTGAGATTCTTCCTATAACATGAGATGTGATATCAAACTCCTTCCCATTCCAAACCTGAGACCCTTCCGATAGCATGAGATGTGATATTTCAATGCTTCTAATACCAAACCTGAGACCCGTCCTAAAACATGAGATTTGAGATCCAAATCCTTCCCCTTCCAAACCTGAGACCTTTCCTTTAGCATGAGATGTGATATCAACTCCTTCCCATTCCAAACCTGAGACCCTTCCTGTAGCATGAGATGTTATATCTTAATTCTTCTAAATCCAAACCTGAGAACCATCCTATAACATGTGAACTCCAAATCCTTCCCTTTCCAAACCTGAGACCCTTCCGATAGCATGAGATGTGATATCTCAATGCTCCTAAAACCAAACATGAGAACCATCCTATAACATAAGATGTGAAATCCAAATCCTTCCCTTTCCAAACCTGAGACCCTTCCTATAGCTTGAGATGTGATATCAAACTCCTTCCCATTCCAATCCTGAGACCCTTCCTATAGCATGAGATGTGATATCTCAATGCTTCTAATACCAAACCTGAGATCCTTCCTATAACATGAGATGTGATATCCAAATCCTTCCCATTCCAACCTGAGACCCTTCCGATAGCATGAGATGTGATATCCCAATGCTTCTACCAAACCTGAGACCCTTCCTATAGCTTGAGATGTGATATCCAACTCCTTCCCATTCCAATTCTGAGACCCTCCTATACCATGAGACTTGATATCGCAATGCTTCTAATACCAAACCTGAAACCCGTCCTATAACATGAGATGTGATATCCAAATCCTTCCCCTTCCAAACCTTAGACCCTTCCTTTATCATGAGATGTGATATCCAACTCCTTCACATTCCAATCCTGAGACCCTTCCGATATCATGAGATTTGTTATCTCAAAGCTTCTGATATCAAACTTGAGACCCTCCCTATAGCATGAGATGTGACATCCAAGTCCTTCCCATTCCAATCCTGAGACGCTTCCTATAGCATGAGATGTGATATCTCAATGCTTCTAATACCAAACCTGAGATCCTTCCTATAACATGAGATGTGATATCCAACTCCTTCCCTTCCCAAACCTGAGACTCTTCCTATAGCATGAGATGTGATATCTCAATGCTTCTACCAAACCTGAAACCCTTCCTATAGCATGAGATGTGATATCAAACTCCTTCCCATTCAATGTGATATCCAACTCCGTCCCATTCCAATCCTGAGACCCTTCCTATACCATGAGATGTGATATTTCAATGCTTCTAATACCAAACCTGAGACCCGTCCTAAAACATGAGATGTGAGATCCAAATCCTTCCCCTTCCAAACCTGAGACCCTTCCTATAGCATGAGATGTTATATCTTAATGCTTCTAAAACCAAACCTGAGAACCATCCTATAACATGTGAAATCCAAATCCTTCCCTTTCCAAACCTGAGACCCTTCCGATAGCATGAGATGTGATATCTCAATGCTACCAAAACAAAACATGAGAACCATCCTATAACATGAGACGTGAAATCCAAATCCTTCCCTTTCCAAACCTGAGACCCTTCCTATACCTTGAGATGTGATATGAAACTCCTTCCCATTCCAATCCTGAGATAGCTTGAGATGTGATAGCCAACTCCTTCCCATTCCAATCCTGAGACCCTTCCTATACCATGAGATGTGATATCTCAATGCTTCTAACACCAAACCTGAGACCCGTCCTAAAACATGAGATGTGAGATCCAAATCCTTCCCCTTCCAAACCTGAGACCCTTCCTATAGCTTGAGATGTGATATCAAACTCCTTCCCATTCCAATCCTGAGATAGCTTGAGATGTGATATCCAACTCCATCCCATTCCAATCCTGAGACCCTTCCGATAGCATGAGATGTGATAGCTCAATGCTTCTAATATCAAAACTGGGACCCTGCCTATAGTATGAGATGTGATATCTAAGTCCTTCCCATTCCTATCCTGAGACCCTTCCGATAGCAGAGATGTGATATCTCAATGCTATACCAAACCTGATAACCCTTCCTATGGCATGAGATGTGATATCCAACTCCTTCCTATTCCAATCCTGAGTTCCTTCCTATAGCATGAGATGTGATATCTCAATGCTTCTATCAAACCTGAGACCCTTCCTTTAGCATGAGATGTGATATCCAACTCCTTGCCATTCCAATCCTGAGACCCTTCCTATAACATGAGACGTGATATCCAACTCCTTCCCATTCCAATCCTGAGTTCCTTCCTATAGCATGAGATGTGATATCTCAATGCTTCTATCAAAACTGAGACCCTTCCTTTAGCATGAGATGTGATATCCAACTCCTTGCCATTCCAATCCTGAGACCCTTCCTATAACATGAGATGTGATATCCAAATCCTTCACATTCCAATCCGGAGACCCTTCCTATAGCATGAGATGTGATATCTCAATGCTTCTAATACCAAACCTGAGATCCTTCCTATAACATGAGATGTGATATCCAACTCCTTCCCATTCCAAACCTGAGACCCTTCCGATAGCATGAGATGTGATATCTCAATGCTTCAAAAACCAAACATGAGAACCATCCTATAACATGAAATGTGAAATCCAAATCCTTCCCTTCCCAAACCTGAGACTCTTCCTATAGCATGAGATGTGATATCTCAATGCTTCTACCAAACCTGAAACCCTTCCTATAGCATGAGATGTGATATCCAACTCCTTCCCATTCCAATCCTGAGACACTTCCTATAGCATGAGATGTGATATCACAATGCTTCTAATACCAAACCTGAGACCCCTCCTATAACATGAGATGTGATATCCAAATCCTTACCCTTCCAAACCTGAGACCCTTCCTTCAGCATGAGATGTGATATCCAGCTCCTCCCATTCCAATCCTGAGACCCTTCCGATAGCATGAGATGTGAAATCTCAATGCTTCTGATATCAAAACTGAGACCCTCCCTATAGCATGAGATGTGATATCTAAGTCCTTCCCATTCCAATCCTGAGACCCTTCCGATAGCAGAGATGTGATATTTCAATGCTTATACCAAACCTGAGACCCTTCCTATAGCATGAGATGTGATATCCAACTCCTTCCGATTCCAATCATGAGACCCTTCCTATAGCATGAGATGTGATATCGCAATGCTTCTACCAAAACTGAGACCCTTCCTTTAGCATGAGATGTGATATCCAACTCCTTCCCATTCCAATCATGAGACCCTTCCTATAGCATGAGATGTGATATCTATATGCTTCTAATACCAAACCTGAGATCCGTCCTATAACATGAGATGTGATATCCAACTCCTTCCCATTCCAATCCTGAGACCCTTCCTATAGCATGAGATGTGATATCTCAATGCTTCTAATACCAAACCTGAGATCCTTCCGATAGCATGAGATGTGATATCTCAATGCTTCTAATACCAAACCTGAGATCCTTCCTATAACATAAGATGTGATATCCAAATCCTTCCCCTTCCAAACCTGAGACCCTCCCTTTAGCATGCGATGTGATATCCAACTCCTTCCCATTCCAATCCTGATACCCTTCTGATAGCATGAGATGTGATATCTCAATGCCTCTAATACCAAACCTGAGATCCTACCTCTAACATGAAATGTGATATCCAACTCCTTCCCTTTCCAAACCTGAGAGCCTTCCTACAACATGAGATGTGATATCCAAGTCCTTCCCATTCTAATCCTGAGACCCTTCCTATAGCATGAGATGGGATATCCCACTCCTTCCAAATCCAATCCTGATACCCTTCCGATAGCATGAGATGTGATATCCCAATGCTTCTACAAAACCTGAGACCCATACCATGGCACGAGATGTGATATCAAACTCCCGTCCTATACCATGAGACTTGATATCTCAATGCTTCTAATACCAAACCTGAGACCGGTCCAATAACATGAGATGTGATATCCAAATCCTTCCCCTTCCAAACCTTAGACCCTTCCTGTTTCATGAGATGTGATATCCAAGTCCTTCCCATTCCATTCCTGAGACCCTTCCTATAGCATGAGATGTGATATCTCAATGCTTCTAATACCAAACCTGAGACCCTTCCTATAACATGAGATGTGATATCCAAGTCCTTCCCATTCCAATCCTGAGACCCTTCCGATAGCATGAGATGTGATATCTCAATGCTTCTAATACCAAACCTGAGATCCTTCCTATAACATGAGATGTGATGTCCAAATCCTTCCCCTTCCAAACCTTAGACCCTCCCTTTAGCATGAGATGTGATATCCAACTCCTTCCCATTCCAATCCTGAGACCCTTCTGATGGCATGAGATGTGATATCTCAATGCTTCTAATACCAAACCTGAGATCCTACCTCTAACATGAAATGTGATATCCAACTCCTTCCCCTTCCAACCCTGAGAGCCTTCCTATAGAATGAGATGTGATATCCAAGTCCTTCCCATTCCAATCCTGAGACCCTTCCTATAACATGAGATGTGATATCCAACTCCTTCACATTCCAACCTTAGACCCTGCCTATAGCATGTGATTTGATATCCCAATGCTTCTACAAAACCTGAGACCCATACCATGGCATGAGATGTGATATCAAACTCCTTCCCATTCCAATCCTGAGACCCTTTCTATAGCTTGAGATGTGATATCCAACTCCTTCCCATTCCAATCCTGAGACCCTTCCTATAGCATGAGATGTGATATCTCAATGCTTCTAATACCAAACCTGAGATCCTTCCGATAGCATGAGATGTGATATCTCAATGCTTCTAATACCAAACCTGAGATCCTTCCTATAACATAAGATGTGATATCCAAATCCTTCCCCTTCCAAACCTGAGACCCTCCCTTTAGCATGCGATGTGATATCCAACTCCTTCCCATTCCAATCCTGATACCCTTCTGATAGCATGAGATGTGATATCTCAATGCCTCTAATACCAAACCTGAGATCCTACCTCTAACATGAAATGTGATATCCAACTCCTTCCCTTTCCAAACCTGAGAGCCTTCCTACAACATGAGATGTGATATCCAAGTCCTTCCCATTCTAATCCTGAGACCCTTCCTATAGCATGAGATGGGATATCCCACTCCTTCCAAATCCAATCCTGATACCCTTCCGATAGCATGAGATGTGATATCCCAATGCTTCTACAAAACCTGAGACCCATACCATGGCACGAGATGTGATATCAAACTCCCGTCCTATACCATGAGACTTGATATCTCAATGCTTCTAATACCAAACCTGAGACCGGTCCAATAACATGAGATGTGATATCCAAATCCTTCCCCTTCCAAACCTTAGACCCTTCCTGTTTCATGAGATGTGATATCCAAGTCCTTCCCATTCCATTCCTGAGACCCTTCCTATAGCATGAGATGTGATATCTCCATGCTTCTAATACCAAACCTGAGACCCTTCCTATAACATGAGATGTGATATCCAAGTCCTTCCCATTCCAATCCTGAGACCCTTCCGATAGCATGAGATGTGATATCTCAATGCTTCTAATACCAAACCTGAGATCCTTCCTATAACATGAGATGTGATGTCCAAATCCTTCCCCTTCCAAACCTTAGACCCTCCCTTTAGCATGAGATGTGATATCCAACTCCTTCCCATTCCAATCCTGAGACCCTTCTGATGGCATGAGATGTGATATCTCAATGCTTCTAATACCAAACCTGAGATCCTACCTCTAACATGAAATGTGATATCCAACTCCTTCCCCTTCCAACCCTGAGAGCCTTCCTATAGAATGAGATGTGATATCCAAGTCCTTCCCATTCCAATCCTGAGACCCTTCCTATAACATGAGATGTGATATCCAACTCCTTCACATTCCAACCTTAGACCCTGCCTATAGCATGTGATTTGATATCCCAATGCTTCTACAAAACCTGAGACCCATACCATGGCATGAGATGTGATATCAAACTCCTTCCCATTCCAATCCTGAGACCCTTTCTATAGCTTGAGATGTGATATCCAACTCCTTCCCATTCCAATTCTGAGACCCGTCCTATACCATGAGACTTCATATCTCAATGCTTCTAATACCAAACCTGAGACCGGTCCTATAACATGAGATGTGATACCCAAATCCTTCCCCTTTCCAAACCTTAGACCCTTCCTATAGCATGAGATGTGATATCTCAATGCTTCTAATACCAAACCTGAGACCCTAACTATAACAAGATGGGATATCCAACTCCTTCCCATTCCAATCCTGAGACCCTTCCGATAGCAGAGATGTGATATCTCAATGCTTATACCAAACCTGAGACCCTTCCTATGGCATGAGATGTCATATACAACTCCTTCCGATTCCAATCCTGAGACCCTTCCTATAGCATGAGATGTGATATCTCAATGCTTCTAATACCAAACCTGAGACCCTTCCTTTAGCATGAGATGTGATATCCAACTCCTTCCCATTCCAATCATGAGACCCTTCCTATAGCATGAGATGTGATATCTATATGCTTCTAATACCAAACCTGAGATCCTTCCTATAACATGAGATGTGATATCCAACTCCTTCCCATTCCAATCCTGAGACCCTTCCTATAGCATGAGATGTGATATCTCAATGCTTCTAATACCAAACCTGAGATCCTTCCGATAGCATGAGATGTGATATCTCAATGCTTCTAATACCAAACCTGAGATCCTTCCTATAACATAAGATGTGATATCCAAATCCTTCCCCTTCCAAACCTGAGACCCTCCCTTTAGCATGCGATGTGATATCCAACTCCTTCCCATTCCAATCCTGATACCCTTCTGATAGCATGAGATGTGATATCTCAATGCCTCTAATACCAAACCTGAGATCCTACCTCTAACATGAAATGTGATATCCAACTCCTTCCCTTTCCAAACCTGAGAGCCTTCCTACAACATGAGATGTGATATCCAAGTCCTTCCCATTCTAATCCTGAGACCCTTCCTATAGCATGAGATGGGATATCCCACTCCTTCCAAATCCAATCCTGATACCCTTCCGATAGCATGAGATGTGATATCCCAATGCTTCTACAAAACCTGAGACCCATACCATGGCATGAGATGTGATATCAAACTCCCGTCCTATACCATGAGACTTGATATCTCAATGCTTCTAATACCAAACCTGAGACCGGTCCAATAACATGAGATGTGATATCCAAATCCTTCCCCTTTCAAACCTTAGACCCTTCCTGTATCATGAGATGTGATATCCAAGTCCTTCCCATTCCATTCCTGAGACCCTTCCTATAGCATGAGATGTGATATCTCAATGCTTCTAATACCAAACCTGAGACCTTTCCTATAACATGAGATGTGATATCCAAGTCCTTCCCATTCCAATCCTGAGACCCTTCCGATAGCATGAGATGTGATATCTCAATGCTTCTAATACCAAACCTGAGATCCTTCCTATAACATGAGATGTGATGTCCAAATCCTTCCCCTTCCAAACCTTAGACCCTCCCTTTAGCATGAGATGTGATATCCAACTCCTTCCCATTCCAATCCTGAGACCCTTCTGATGGCATGAGATGTGATATCTCAATGCTTCTAATACCAAACCTGAGATCCTACCTCTAACATGAAATGTGATATCCAACTCCTTCCCCTTCCAACCCCGAGAGCCTTCCTATAGAATGAGATGTGATATCCAAGTCCTTCCCATTCCAATCCTGAGACCCTTCCTATAACATGAGATGTGATATCCAACTCCTTCACATTCCAACCTTAGACCCTGCCTATAGCATGTGATTTGATATCCCAATGCTTCTACAAAACCTGAGACCCATACCATGGCATGAGATGTGATATCAAACTCCTTCCCATTCCAATCCTGAGACCCTTTCTATAGCTTGAGATGTGATATCCAACTCCTTCCCATTCCAATTCTGAGACCCGTCCTATACCATGAGACTTGATATCTCAATGCTTCTAATACCAAACCTGAGACCGGTCCTATAACATGAGATGTGATACCCAAATCCTTCCCCTTTCCAAACCTTAGACCCTTCCTATAGCATGAGATGTGATATCTCAATGCTTCTAATACCAAACCTGAGACCCTTCCTATAACAAGATGGGATATCCAACTCCTTCCCATTCCAATCCTGAGACCCTTCCGATAGCAGAGATGTGATATCTCAATGCTTATACCAAACCTGAGACCCTTCCTATGGCATGAGATGTCATATACAACTCCTTCCGATTCCAATCCTGAGACCCTTCCTATAGCATGAGATGTGATATCTCAATGCTTCTAATACCAAACCTGAGATCCTTCCTATAACATGAGATGTGATATCAAACTCCTTCCCATTCCAAACCTGAGACCCTTCCGATAGCATGAGATGTGATATCTCAATGCTTCTAAAACCAAACATGAGAACCATCCTATAACATGAGATGTGAAATCCAAATCATTCCCTATCCAAACCTGAGACCCTTCCTATAGCTTGAGATGTGATATCAAACTCCTTCCCATTCAATGTGTTATCCAACTCCTTCCCATTCCAATCCTGAGACCCTTCTGATAGCATGAGATGTGATATCTCAATGCCTCTAATACCAAACCTGGGATTCTTCCTATAACATGAGATGTGATATCTCAATGCTTCTAATACCAAACCTGAGACCCTTCCTTTAGCATGAGATGTGATATCCGACTCCTTCCCATTCCAATCCTGAGACCCTTCTGATAGCATGAGATGTGATATCTCATTGCCTATAATACCAAACCTGAGACCCTCCCTTTAGCATGAGATGTGATATCCGACTCCTTCCTTTCCAATCCTGAGACCCTTCTGATAGCATGAGATGTGATATCTCAATGCCTATAATACCAAACCTGAGACCCTTCCTATGGCATGAGATGTCAAATACAACTCCTTCCGATTCCAATGCTGAGACTGAGACCCGTCCTATAACATGAGATGGGATATCCAACTCCTTCCCATTCCAATCCTGAGACTCCTCCTATAGCATGAGATGTGATATCTCAATGCTTCTAATACCAAACCTGGGACCCGTCCTATAGCATGAGATGTGATATCTCAATGCTTCTAATACCAAACCTGAGACCCTTCCTATAACAAGATGGGATATCCAACTCCTTCCCATTCCAATCCTGAGACCCTTCCGATAGCAGAGATGTGATATCTCAATGCTTATACCAAACCTGAGACCCTTCCTATGGCATGAGATGTCATATACAACTCCTTCCGATTCCAATCCTGAGACCCTTCCTATAGCATGAGATGTGATATCTCAATGCTTCTAATACCAAACCTGAGATCCTTCCTATAACATGAGATGTGATATCAAACTACTTCCCATTCCAAACCTGAGACCCTTCCGATAGCATGAGATGTGATATCTCAATGCTTCTAAAACCAAACATGAGAACCATCCTATAACATGAGATGTGAAATCCAAATCATTCCCTTTCCAAACCTGAGACCCTTCCTATAGCTTGAGATGTGATATCAAACTCCTTCCCATTCAATGTGTTATCCAACTCCTTCCCATTCCAATCCTGAGACCTTTCCTATACCATGAGATGTGATATTTCAATGCTTCTAATACCAAACCTGAGACCCGTCCTAAAACATGAGATGTGAGATCCAAATCCTTCCCCTTCCAAACCTGAGACCTTTCCTTTAGCATGAGATGTGATATCAACCCCTTCCCATTCCAAACCTGAGACCCTTCCTATAGCATGAGATGTTATATCTTAATTCTTCTAAATCCAAACCTGAGAACCATCCTATAACATGTGAACTCCAAATCCTTCCCTTTCCAAACCTGAAACCCTTCCGATAGCATGAGATGTGATATCTCAATGCTACTAAAACCAAACATGAGAACCATCCTATAACATGAGATGTGAAATCCAAATCCTTCCCTTTCCAAACCTGAGACCCTTCCTATAGCTTGAGATGTGATATCAAACTCCTTCCCATTCCAATCCTGAGATAGCTTGAGATGTGATAGCCAACTCCTTCCCATTCCAATCCTGAGACCCTTCCTATACCATGAGATGTGATATCTCAATGCTTCTAATACCAAACCTGAGACCCGTCCTAAAACATGAGATGTGAGATCCAAATCCTTCCCCTTCCAAACCTGAGACCCTTCCTATAGCTTGAGATGTGATATCAAACTCCTTCCCATTCCAATCCCGAGATAGCTTGATATGTGATATCCAACTCCATCCCATTCCAATCCTGAGACCCTTCCGATAGCATGAGATGTGATAGCTCAATGCTTCTAATATCAAAACTGAGACCCTCCCTATAGTATGAGATGTGATATCTAAGTCCTTCCCATTCCTATCCTGAGACCCTTCCGATAGCAGAGATGTTATATCTCAATGCTTATACCAAACCTGATGACCCATCCTATGGCATGAGATGTGATATCCAACTCCTTCCCATTGCAATCCTGAGTTCCTTCCTATAGCATGAGATGTGATATCTCAATGCTTCTATCAAGCCTGAGACCCTTCCTTTAGCATGAGATGTGATATCCAACTCCTTGCCATTCCAATTCTGAGACCCTTCCTATAACATGAGACGTGATATCCAACTCCTTCCCATTCCAATCCTGAGACTCCTCCTATAGCATGAGATGTGATATCTCAATGCTTCTAATACCAAACATGGGACCCGCCCTACAACATGAGATATGATATCCAAATCATTCCACTTCCAAACCTGAGACCCTTCCTTTAGCATGCGATGTAATATCCAATCCTTCCCATTCCAATCCTGAAACCCTTCCTATAGCATGAGATGTGATAGCTCAATGTTTCTAATAAAAAACCTGAGACCCTTCCTATAGCAAGAGATGTGATATCCAAATCCTTCCCATTCCAGTCCTGAGACCCTTCCTATAACGAGATGTGATATCCAACTCCTTCCCATTCCAACCTGAGACACTTCCTATAGCATGAGAAGGGATATCCAAATCCTTCCCATTCCAATGCTGAGATCCTTCCTATAACATGATGTGATATCCAATTCCTTCCCATTCCAAACCTGAGACCCTTCCTATTGGATGAGATGTGATATCCAACTCCTTCCCATTCCAATCCTGAGACCCTTCCTATAGCATGATATGTGATATCTCAATGCCTCTAATACCAAACCTGAGATCCTTCCTATAACATGAGATGTGATATCCAAATCCTTCCCATTCCAATCCTGAGACCCTTCCGATAGCATGAGATGTGATATCCAAATCCTTCCCATTCCAATCCTGAAACCCTTCCTATAGCATGAGATGTGATATCCAACTGCTTCCCATTCTGTTAGGAAAGATTTCGTTATTGTAGGGAACTTTCCTTCCATGTGGCAACCCCTAAACTTTTTGCTATTGTTTTCAACCTGTTTTCTTGACTTTGCCAGAGAAGTGCAGCCTTCTGCTGTACTCCTCTGGGCTTTCGCTCCTTTCTTACGGGGAAACTGACATGCCCTTAAGACAGTCAGTACCGGGGAACGCTGTTTCCCGTAGTTTCTTTTATCGTGTCGCCATTTTAGTGCAACACGACACAAGAGGGCACTGTAAGCTAAGTTACAGCTCTCTTGGGTCTCTAGCCATCTACAGACCCTAGACACTCTTATAGGATGGTTTTTGGATCGGTGCAAGTCATTCAGGGACTGGGCTGGTGGCAGCGATCATTTGGTTTATTTTGAGCTCCTTTTGCCGTTCTGAGCACCTTTTTGCCGCGAACACAAAAGGGTGGCCCGGCTACCCAAAATGGCCGGACCACGAGGCTCCTTTGTCTCGTCCACTGTCCGTCTTGCTCCCTTTACCTTCCCCCGGGTCAGGCGACCCGGGGCCTTCCTTATTTGGGCATGTAGTTTCCCGCGAAACACGGTTGCTTTCGCGGGCTTCTACATGTCGTTTGAGTGCCCCCAGGATGTGGGCTGGGCTGTCTGGTCCCAATACACATCCTGGGTGCCAGAGAGTCTAGGGTGGTGTGAATGCCTGGGACCACTGTGGTCCGTGATTGGTCCACGTATGGTATGTGTGTTGATGAGCGGATCTCCCATTGGCTCCCCTCCGTTTTGGCGCGAAGGGAACCGTGGATAAGAGGGAGCTGGAAACACCACTACCATGTCGATCTCCTGAGTTCTTACGAACCCAGGGATACAGGAGCCAAGTATCCTGCGAACACGAGGCTGGACCGAGGAATCGCTGGTGACCCCCTGAAGAACTTCTGCTCCTCATTGCTGTCGTCCGGTGAAGCCCTTTCCACCTAAGATCGAACAAGAAGGCCTGTACTGGCGCTTCGACCTATTGGAATAGCAGGACCAGCTATTCCCGGCACCTTCATCAACTCCTGCCGTAAGCCTTCGGAAGTGTCTCTGGGCCATCCAGTTGACTGACCAGCTTACTAAGGAGGCCTGCTCTGTAATCGCCGACAGGTTGGGTGGTATTCTGAGTCCGGGGCACGCTCACACGCTTCGTTTGCTTAGCAGTCCTAAGCTAGAGGTGAGCAGTGCTCGTTTGGCTTGAATACACCCGGCCGTTCCGTTGCCCTGCTGTGGCGACAAAACTGTGCTTGTTTCTTCGATCGGGACGTCTTTTTACTCTGCACGACGACGAGACGTTCCCTGCTCTTCAGAACCTGCCAGAAGCTGCATCTATCGAGGAGAAGCTCGGGCCTGCTTGCTTCGGGGACCGGTGAGTAGATTAGCTAGGATCTGGTCGCCCTCCTGCAGTGCCCTTTGCTTTTCCCCGCTGTGAATACAGCACCCCTTGTCCGTACTCGCGCCCTGCTTCTGCCTCACAGTGGAGGCTGCGCTAGAGTCGCGGACCGTGTTCTCCTTCATTAGAGCTCCCTACAGAGCTGTTCAACGTCCTCCGAAGAGCTTCACCTTCGGCCCATTGGCACCGGCGTGTGCAGGTACTTTTGAGCGCTAGGCTCCACTCTTCGTAGGGATTGGACTACCATCTAGTTAGGGGCCTCAGAAGGCGGACATATCACACGCATTGGTTCGCACTGCCTGTTTTCCTTCCCCTGCAGGTGGATAACCTATTTCGTGCTGCTAATGCTGTGAAACTGTGTATTCTGTATATATATTGGGTGGATAGTGTATGTGTTGGTTTAATATCGTTGTATATTGCTGCTTTTACTGTGGTTATTAGTTTCAAGGCCTTATAATAAATGTGTATCTATTTTTGATATAAACAACTGTTTGGAGTAGTTTGTAAGCGCTCTTGCTTTGTGTGCTCATTGCGGGCTTTCAGTCACCCTCACCCCTCTTGAGACCTAGTCTTGACCGCCGCGATCGCTACCTTGATTGGTCTGGCTTGTCCAGAGGTTACCCTGTTCCAAGTAATTAGGTTGGCCTTCTGAACCTCTGCGCCACCAGGACAGAGTTCAGAAATCCGTCTTAACAAATTGGTGTACAGCGGTGGGATACGACTGAAGGTATCCAGTGTTGCGCACGAGCTAAGGCGTTTTCAGGTTATTCCAACCAGGACACGCAGTAAAGTATTGAATATAACGTTAAAAAGGCCATAGTCCTATCAACAGTATGGAAACGAATACTTTATTAACCTTAAATGCTTCGAAATCTGAAACATTGAAGAAGATGTGTGCGGAGAGAGGGGTTTCCTCTCAAGGCACTAAATTGGAAATGATCCAGAGAATCGTGGCGTGGCAAGAAGCGCAGCTTGACGCTATAACTTCCGAGGACAGTGCAGAAGGTGGTGGGGCTGCTCTCACTGGCAGAACCGACGGTTCTGCCGCTGCACTGATCCATCACGACCACGAGGACAGGGAGGATGTAATGTCTAACGTTTCCTCTGCCAGTGTTGATGGGGAGGCTATGCTTGAATTCAAGAAGCAAGAGCTGCGGTTTAGGCAGCAGGAGCTTGAATTCAGCATAGCCAAACTGAAAATCGACCAGGCAGAAAAACAAAAAGACAGGGATCACCAGTTGGAACTGGCCAAGCTTCAGTTCGCAAATGGGTCCAAGGGTCCTGGACATGGTTCTGGGGCTTCCTCTCATCCACGGTTTCCAAAAGATCTGCTCAGTGTGTATGAGGAACGAAATGACATTATGGACTGGTTAAATGCGTTTGAGTATGCATGCGAGGTTCAAGAGGTTGATAATGCGGATAAGATTGCATGGTTACTCAGCAGACTGCCCCATTCTGGTTGCAGTGCCATTATGGAAATGTCGAAGGCTGAGCGCGCTGATTTTGCAATGTTGAAGCAGACTCTCATTTTAAAGTTTGGGAAGACTCCGACCCAATATTTGAAAAGGTTTAGAGAGTATAAGAAAAAGGAAGGTGGTACTTGGGTGTCGTATGTAGCTGAGTCCCTGAAAAACTTGACTGGCTGGGTTGAAGGTTATAAGGTTTCTACCTTCGAAGGCATGATCAATCTGGTCATGCTGGAACACATTTTTGCTTCTTCTTCCCCGGAGCTTAAGCAGCATTTGGCCGATTCGAAGGAGATAGATCCTAAGAAGCTGGCCATTGCAGCAGATTTATGGGTGTCACATCGAGTGTCCCATAAGGACAAAACTCATCCTGGTAAGCAGGAGGAAGGGAAAAAGTCCAAAGATGTGGAGGGTGGGGAATCTGCTAAATCTTCTTCCCATAAGGGCCACAAAAAGAAAAATAAGGGTAAGCCATCCGAGAACTCACAGGGTAGTGGAGGTTCGCCTCCGAAACAGAACTCTGGTTATAATAAGCCTCCCTACGTAAACAGACCCAATGGGGCTTGTTTTTCTTGTGGAGCAACTGACCATGTGAAGGGGGATCCCCGTTGTAAGGTTAGACCTTTGGGGGTCCACTCCGCTAATCTGGCCTTCTCCTCCTACGAGGAAGAAGAGATTACAGGAGCATCCTTCTCCTCAGACTCATTTCCCAGCGGAATAGAGGCTGAGGTAGTTTTAGTGTCCCTGGGTTCCTGGGAGCCTAAAGTCGCAGAGGCGTATGCTAGGATTCCGGATAATACCAAGCACTACTTTAAAGACAGTGTGCTGATCAATGGAGTGGATACTCCAGCTCTTAGGGATAGTGGGTGCAGTCGAACTGTAGTGGATTCTACCTTGGTAGACTCAGAGGAAGTTGCCAGAGCTACTCTGATGCCCACTAAGTTGGCTGACGGCCCCCTCCGTATGTTTCCCGTGATCCCTGTTAATCTAACTTTAAATGGTACAGCAGTTAGGATTCCAGTGAGCATTCAGAGAAACGTCCCGGGAAAGGTCTTGTTGGGCAATGATCTCAGAGCTCTAGGGCTCGTAGGAGACACTGCCGAAAGACCCTACACACGGTCTCAAGCACGGGCAGCATTGGCCAAGTCCAATACGCCGCCCCAGCCGAAGGGGAAACCCAAGGCGAAAGGAGTCAACAAGTCCCGACGGGGGAAAGAGAATATTCCCCCGAACTCGCCTACCACTGCGGTGGAGGGAGTTGGTCAATCGCCCGAGCCTGACGAGGAGGTGGCGATGCCTGAAGTGTTCGACCCCAACGACCATCCTGAACTAAAAGACTTGTTAGTTGAAGGAGGTCCTGATAGGGACGACTTCAGTAAGGGCCAACGTGAGTGCCCATCTCTGGAAGGCCTAAGGAGACAGGCCTGCTCCCAGCTTGAGGGTGAACCTCCTGGGAAGCATCGGATTTATTGGGAAGGTGGACTCCTGTACAGTGAGCCCACAGAGTCTACAGAAGGAGACCATAGGAGGTTGGTGGTTCCCCTTTCTGTTAGACCCTTCCTCCTGCAGTTGGCGCATGAAGTTCCCCTTGCTGGTCACCTTGGAATGAAGAGGACCAAGCAAAGGTTATCTATGCACTTCTACTGGCCCAAGATGGGGGTGCAAGTAGAAAGTCACTGCAGGAGTTGTGCCTCCTGCCAGTTGTCTGGTAAGGTTGGCGCGACAATCCAAGCTCCGTTGGTACCGCTCCCAGTTGTGGGGGTACCATTTGAAAGGGTAGGGATCGACATCGTTGGTCCCCTTGACCCGCAAACATCCTCAGGCAATAGGTTTATCCTGGTGCTGGTCGACCATGCAACCAGGTATCCTGAGGCCATCCCATTAAAGACTGTAACTGCCAAGTCAGTTGCAAAAGCGTTACTCGGCATATTTACTAGGGTTGGCTTCCCTAAAGAAGTTGTGTCAGATCGTGGCAGCAACTTTATGTCGAAGTATATGCAGGCTATGTGGAAAGAATGTGGGGTCACCTACAAGTTCTCTTCTGCATACCACCCCCAGACCAATGGTCTGGTGGAGCGTTTCAACAGAACGCTAAAGAGCATGATTGGGGCTCTGGAGGAGCCCCAGAGGAGGAAATGGGACCTTCTTTTACCATGCTTGTTGTTTGCCTACAGAGAGGTACCACAGGAGGGTGTTGGCTTCAGCCCCTTCGAACTTCTGTTCGGTCATCCCGTACGGGGACCCTTAGCCATCGTCAAAGAGGGATGGGAGATGCCCACTCCCCCTGTTACTACCAATGTAGTTGACTATGTGCTAGGGCTCAGAAAACGGATGGTACTCCTGATGGGCTTGGCTAGTGAAAAGTTGAAGGCAGGACAAGCGCTGGTGAAACATTGGTACGACCAGAAAGCTTCCTTAATTCACTTTACCCCTGGTCAGCAAGTCCTGATCATGAACCCTATAAGGCCTCGCGCTTTACAGGACAAATGGTCAGGCCCTTACACAGTGGTGGAGCCCCTGGGTGAGGTGAACTATTTAGTGGACCTTGGAAGGCCTGGACAGGCTCCAAAAGTGTTCCACGTAAATAGGCTGAAGGCTTTCGTCCCAAGAGTCGAAATCGCAGCACTGCTACTGGCGTCAGACGTTGAGGAAGAGGAGTCAGAACCTCTTCCCGACCTGTTCCAAAGCGGTCCTTCAGATAGCTCCGTTGAGGGTGTCCGAGTGGCCCCTCACCTGACTTCTGATCAGCAGGCTGAGGTGAAAAGTTTGCTTAGGCAGTTTTCCCCCCTGTTTTCACAGTCGCCTGGTTTGACACCTTGGTGCAAACATAACATTGACACAGGAGACAGTGTACCTACCAAAAGTAGGGGATACAGGATGTCGGATAAAGTACGGTCTTATATTAAGACCGAGGTCAACAAGATGTTAGACCTTGGGGTGATTGAACCCTCTAGTAGTCCTTGGTCCAGTCCTGTGGTTCTGGTTCCAAAAGCAGGCACTTCTGAATTGAGGTTCTGCGTGGATTACAGGGCTCTGAATGCTGTCACCAAGACAGACGCTCACCCCTTGCCTCGAACTGACGAGCTGGTGGATACCTTGGGTGCCTCCAAGTACCTCAGCACGTTTGACCTGACTGCGGGCTATTGGCAAATAGCTTTAGCAGAACATGCCAAGGAGAAGACAGCATTTTCAACTCCCGACGGGCTTTACCAATTCCGGGTAATGCCGTTCGGATTGAAGAATGCACCTGCCACTTTCCAGAGGCTTGTGAATCATGTGTTGAATGGGTTGGACGAATTCTGTCTTGCATATCTGGACGATATAGCAGTTTTCAGTGCCACCTGGGAAGACCATGTGAAACACCTCGGGATTGTGCTCCAGGCTCTTCAGAAAGCCCACTTGACCATAAAGGCGAGTAAATGCCAGATTGGACAAGGCTCAGTGGTTTACCTTGGGCATGAAGTAGGTGGAGGAAGGATACAGCCTCTCCCCAGTAAAGTACAAGCAGTACAAGACTGGCCTACCCCCACTACACAAACCCAAGTGAGAGCCTTCTTAGGACTCACGGGTTATTACCGCAATTTTATGGCAGACTATGGCACCATAGCTGCTCCTCTGACTGCCCTCACAACTCCGAAGAAACCCAAGAAGGTAACTTGGACTGACGAGTGTGAGAAGGCCTTCAATGGCTTGAAAGACTCCTTGTGCCAGGCCCCTGTGCTCAGGGCCCCTGATTATCAAAGACCTTTTATCGTGCAGACGGATGCCTCTGACACTGGGATAGGAGCTGTACTATCACAAGTAGATGAGAAGGGTAAGGAACACCCTATCGGTTTTATTAGTCGCCAGCTTAAGGACAGAGAGCTCAGATGGTCCACGGTAGAGAAAGAATGTTTCTCTGTTGTGTGGGCCCTAAGGAAGCTGCGGCCCTACCTCTATGGGACCCACTTCACTGTGCAGACTGACCATAAGCCGTTAAAGTGGCTAATGAACATGAAGGGGGAGAATCCAAAGTTGCTTAGGTGGTCCATAAGTCTACAAGGCTTCGACTTCACTATTGAGCATAGGCCAGGTGTCCAACATAGCAATGCTGATGGGTTGTCCAGAATGTTTTACCGACCTGAACAAGAGACTCATCCAGGGGTGGATTAGTTCCCCCTGTCCATAGTCTGGGAGGGGCGAGTGTTAGGAAAGATTTCGTTATTGTAGGGAACTTTCCTTCCATGTGGCAACCCCTAAACTTTTTGCTATTGTTTTCAACCTGTTTTCTTGACTTTGCCAGAGAAGTGCAGCCTTCTGCTGTACTCCTCTGGGCTTTCGCTCCTTTCTTACGGGGAAACTGACATGCCCTTAAGACAGTCAGTACCGGGGAACGCTGTTTCCCGTAGTTTCTTTTATCGTGTCGCCATTTTAGTGCAACACGACACAAGAGGGCACTGTAAGCTAAGTTACAGCTCTCTTGGGTCTCTAGCCATCTACAGACCCTAGACACTCTTATAGGATGGTTTTTGGATCGGTGCAAGTCATTCAGGGACTGGGCTGGTGGCAGCGATCATTTGGTTTATTTTGAGCTCCTTTTGCCGTTCTGAGCACCTTTTTGCCGCGAACACAAAAGGGTGGCCCGGCTACCCAAAATGGCCGGACCACGAGGCTCCTTTGTCTCGTCCACTGTCCGTCTTGCTCCCTTTACCTTCCCCCGGGTCAGGCGACCCGGGGCCTTCCTTATTTGGGCATGTAGTTTCCCGCGAAACACGGTTGCTTTCGCGGGCTTCTACATGTCGTTTGAGTGCCCCCAGGATGTGGGCTGGGCTGTCTGGTCCCAATACACATCCTGGGTGCCAGAGAGTCTAGGGTGGTGTGAATGCCTGGGACCACTGTGGTCCGTGATTGGTCCACGTATGGTATGTGTGTTGATGAGCGGATCTCCCATTGGCTCCCCTCCGTTTTGGCGCGAAGGGAACCGTGGATAAGAGGGAGCTGGAAACACCACTACCATGTCGATCTCCTGAGTTCTTACGAACCCAGGGATACAGGAGCCAAGTATCCTGCGAACACGAGGCTGGACCGAGGAATCGCTGGTGACCCCCTGAAGAACTTCTGCTCCTCATTGCTGTCGTCCGGTGAAGCCCTTTCCACCTAAGATCGAACAAGAAGGCCTGTACTGGCGCTTCGACCTATTGGAATAGCAGGACCAGCTATTCCCGGCACCTTCATCAACTCCTGCCGTAAGCCTTCGGAAGTGTCTCTGGGCCATCCAGTTGACTGACCAGCTTACTAAGGAGGCCTGCTCTGTAATCGCCGACAGGTTGGGTGGTATTCTGAGTCCGGGGCACGCTCACACGCTTCGTTTGCTTAGCAGTCCTAAGCTAGAGGTGAGCAGTGCTCGTTTGGCTTGAATACACCCGGCCGTTCCGTTGCCCTGCTGTGGCGACAAAACTGTGCTTGTTTCTTCGATCGGGACGTCTTTTTACTCTGCACGACGACGAGACGTTCCCTGCTCTTCAGAACCTGCCAGAAGCTGCATCTATCGAGGAGAAGCTCGGGCCTGCTTGCTTCGGGGACCGGTGAGTAGATTAGCTAGGATCTGGTCGCCCTCCTGCAGTGCCCTTTGCTTTTCCCCGCTGTGAATACAGCACCCCTTGTCCGTACTCGCGCCCTGCTTCTGCCTCACAGTGGAGGCTGCGCTAGAGTCGCGGACCGTGTTCTCCTTCATTAGAGCTCCCTACAGAGCTGTTCAACGTCCTCCGAAGAGCTTCACCTTCGGCCCATTGGCACCGGCGTGTGCAGGTACTTTTGAGCGCTAGGCTCCACTCTTCGTAGGGATTGGACTACCATCTAGTTAGGGGCCTCAGAAGGCGGACATATCACACGCATTGGTTCGCACTGCCTGTTTTCCTTCCCCTGCAGGTGGATAACCTATTTCGTGCTGCTAATGCTGTGAAACTGTGTATTCTGTATATATATTGGGTGGATAGTGTATGTGTTGGTTTAATATCGTTGTATATTGCTGCTTTTACTGTGGTTATTAGTTTCAAGGCCTTATAATAAATGTGTATCTATTTTTGATATAAACAACTGTTTGGAGTAGTTTGTAAGCGCTCTTGCTTTGTGTGCTCATTGCGGGCTTTCAGTCACCCTCACCCCTCTTGAGACCTAGTCTTGACCGCCGCGATCGCTACCTTGATTGGTCTGGCTTGTCCAGAGGTTACCCTGTTCCAAGTAATTAGGTTGGCCTTCTGAACCTCTGCGCCACCAGGACAGAGTTCAGAAATCCGTCTTAACACATTCCAACCTGAGACCCTTCCTATAGCATGAGATGTGATATCTCAATGCTTCTAATACCAAACCTGAGATCCTTCCTATAACATGAGATGTGATATCCAACTCCTTCCCATTCCAAACCTGAGACCCTTCCGATAGCATAGATTCGGATATCACATCTCATGCTAAAGGGAGGGTCTCAGGTTTGGTATTAGAAGCATTGAGATATCACATCTCATGTTATAGGAAGAATCTCAGGTTTGGTATTAGAGGCATTGAGATATCACATCTCATGCTATAGGAAGGGTCTCAGGATTGGAATGGGAAGGAGTTGGATATCACATCTCATGCTAAAGGAAGGGTCTCAGTTTTGGTAGAAGCATTGAGATATCACATCTCATGGTATAGGAAGGGTCTCAGGATTGGAATGGGAAGGAGTTGGATATCACATTCATCCAATAGGAAGGATCTCAGGATTGGAATGGGAAGGATTTGGATGTCACATCTCTTGCTATAGGAAGGGTCTCAGGTTTTTTATTAGAAACATTGAGATATCACATCTCATGCTATAGGAAGGGTTTCAGGATTGGAATGGGAAGGAGTTGGATATCCCTTCTCATGCTATAGGAAGGGTCTCAGGTTGGAATGGGAAGGAGTTGGATATCACATCTCATGTTATAGGAAGGGTCTCAGTATTGCAATGGGAAGGATTTGGATATCACATCTCTTGCTATAGGAAGTGTCTCAGGTTTTTTATTAGAAACATTGAGATATCACATCTCATGCTATAGGAAGGGTTTCAGGATTGGAATGGGAAGGATTTGGATATCACATCTCATGCTAAAGGAAGGGTCTCAGGTTTGGAAGGGGAAGGTTTTGGATATCATATCTCATGCTATAGGGAGTGTCTCAGTTTTGATATTAGAAGCATTGGGATATCACATTTCATGCTATCGGAAGGGTCTCAGGATTGGAATGGGAAGGAGTTGGATATTACATCTCAAGCTATCTCAGGATTGGAATGGGAAGGAGTTTGATATCACATCTCAAGCTATAGGAAGGGTCTCAGGTTTGGAAGGGGAAGGATTTGGATCTCACATCTCATGTTTTAGGACGGGTCTCAGGTTTGGTATTAGAAGCATTGAGATATCACATCTCATGGTATAGGAAGGGTCTCAGGATTGGAATGGGAAGGAGTTGGATATCACATCTCAAGCTATCACAGGATTGGAATGGGAAGGAGTTTGATAGCACATCTCAAGCTATAGGAAGGGTCTCAGGTTTGGAAAGGGAAGGATTTGGATTTCACATCTCATGTTATAGGATGGTTCTCATGTTTGGTTTTAGAAGCATTGAGATATCACATCTCATGCTATCTGAAGGGTCTCAGGTTTAGAAAGGGAAGGATTTGGATTTCACATATGTTATTGGATGGTTCTCAGGTTTGGTTTTAGAAGCATTAAGATATCACATCTCATGCTATAGGAAGGGTCTCAGGTTTGGAATGGGAAGGAGTTGGATACACATCTCATGTTATAGGAAGGATCTCAGGTTTGGTATTAGAAGCATTGTGATATCACATATCATGCTATAGGAAGGGTCTCAGGATTAGAATGGGAAGGAGTTGGATATCACATCTCATGCTAAAGGAAATATCTCAGGTTTGGAAGGGGAAGGATTTGGATCTCACATCTCATGTTTTAGGACGGGTGTCAGGTTTGGTATTAGAAGCATTGAGATATCACATCTCATGGTATAGGAAGGGTCTCAGGATTGGAATGGGAAGGAGTTTGATATCACATCTCATGCTATCGGAAGGGTCTCAGGTTTGGAATGGGAAGGAGTTGGATATCACATCTCATGTTATAGGAAGGATCTCAGGTTTGGTATAAGAAGCATTGAGATATCACATCTCATGCTATAGGAAGGGTCTCAGGATTGGAATCGGAAGGAGTTGGATACCACATCTCATGCTATAGGAAGGGTCTCAGGTTTGGTATAAGCATTGAGATATCCCATCTCATGCTATAGGAAGTGTCTCAGCATTGGAATCGGAAGGAGTTGTATTTGACATCTCATGCCATAGGAAGGGTCTCAGGTTTGGTATAAGCATTGAGATATCACATCTCTGCTATCGGAAGGGTCTCAGGATTGGAATGGGAAGGAGTCGGATATCACATCTCATGCTAAAGGGAGGGTCTCAGGTTTGGTATTAGAAGCATTGAGATATCACATCTCATGTTATAGGAAGAATCTCAGGTTTGGTATTAGAGGCATTGAGATATCACATCTCATGCTATCAGAAGGGTCTCAGGATTGGAATGGGAAGGAGTCGGATATCACATCTCATGCTAAAGGGAGGGTCTCAGGTTTGGTATTAGAAGCATTGAGATATCACATCTCATGTTATAGGAAGAATCTCAGGTTTGGTATTAGAGGCATTGAGATATCACATCTCATGCTATAGGAAGGCTCTCAGGATTGGAATGGGAAGGAGTTGGATATCACATCTCATGCTAAAGGAAGGGTCTCAGTTTTGGTAGAAGCATTGAGATATCACATCTCATGCTATAGGAAGGGTTTCAGGATTGGAATGGGAAGGAGTTGGATATCCCTTCTCATGCTATAGGAAGGGTCTCAGGTTGGAATGGGAAGGAGTTGGATATCACATCTTATGTTACAGGAAGGGTCTCAGGTTTGGTATTAGAAGCATTGAGATATCACATCTCATGTTATAGGAAGAATCTCAGGTTTGGTATTAGAGGCATTGAGATATCATACCTCATGCTATAGGAAGGGTCTCAGGATTGGAATGGGAAGGAGTTGGATATCACATCTCATCCAATAGGAAGGATCTCAGGATTGGAATGGGAAGGATTTGGATGTCACATCTCTTGCTATAGGAAGGGTCTCAGGTTTTTTATTAGAAACATTGAGATATCACATCTCATGCTATAGGAAGGGTTTCAGGATTGGAATGGGAAGGATTTGTATATCACATCTCATGCTAAAGGAAGGGTCTCAGGTTTGGAAGGGGAAGGATTTGGATATCATATCTCATGTTATAGGACGGGTCCCACGTTTGGTATTAGAAGCATTGAGATATCACATCTCATGGTATAGGAAGGGTCTCAGGATTGGAATGGGAAGGAGTTGGATATCCCTTCTCATGCTATAGGAAGGGTCTCAGGTTGGAATGGGAAGGAGTTGGATATCACATCTCATGTTATAGGAAGGGTCTCAGGTTTTTTATTAGAAACATTGAGATATCACATCTCATGCAATAGGAAGGGTTTCAGGATTGGAATGGGAAGGATTTGGATATCACATCTCATGCTAAAGGAAGGGTCTCAGGTTTGGAAGGGGAAGGATTTGGATATCACATCTCTTGCTATAGGAAGGGTCTCAGGTTTTTTATTAGAAACATTGAGATATCACATCTCATGCTATAGGACGGGTTTCAGGATTGGAATGGGAAGGATTTGGATATCACATCTCATGCTAAAGGAAGGGTCTCAGGTTTGGAAGGGGAAGGATTTGGATATCATATCTCATGTTATAGGACGGGTCCCAGGTTTGGTATTAGAAGCTTTGAGATATCACATCTCATGCTATAGGAAGGGTCTCAGGATTGGAATGGGAAGGAGTTGGATATCACATCTCATGCTAAAGGAAGGGACTCAGGTTTGATAGAAGCATTGAGATATCACATCTCATGCTATAGGAAGGGTCTCAGGATTGGAATGGGAAGGAGTTGGATATCACATCTCATGCCATAGGAAGGGTCTCAGGTTTGGTATAAGCATTGAGATATCACATCTCTGCTATCGGAAGGGTCTCAGGATAGGAATGGGAAGGACTTAGATATCACATCTCATGCTATAGGGAGGGTCTCAGTTTTGATATTAGAAGCATTGAGATATCACATTTCATGCTATCGGAAGGGTCTCAGGATTGGAATGGGAAGGAGTTGGATATCACATCTCAAGCTATCTCAGGATTGGAATTGGAAGGAGTTTGATATCACATCTCAAGCTATAGGAAGGGTCTCAGGTTTGGAAGGGGAAGGATTTGGATCTCACATCTCATGTTTTAGGACGGGTCTCAGGTTTGGTATTAGAAGCATTGAGATATCACATCTCATGGTATAGGAAGGGTCTCAGGATTGGAATGGGAAGGAGTTGGATATCACATCTCAAGCTATCACAGGATTGGAATGGGAAGGAGTTTGATATCACATCTCAAGCTATAGGAAGGGTCTCAGGTTTGGAAAGGGAAGGATTTGGATTTCACATCTCATGTTATAGGATGGTTCTCATGTTTGGTTTTAGAAGCATTGAGATATCACATCTCATGCTATCGGAAGGGTCTCAGGTTTGGAAAGGGAAGGATTTGGATTTCACATATGTTATTGGATGGTTCTCAGGTTTGGTTTTAGAAGCATTAAGATATCACATCTCATGCTATAGGAAGGGTCTCAGGTTTGGAATGGGAAGGAGTTGGATACACATCTCATGTTATAGGAAGGATCTCAGGTTTGGTATTAGAAGCATTGTGATATCACATATCATGCTATAGGAAGGGTCTCAGGATTGGAATGGGAAGGAGTTGGATATCACATCTCATGCTAAAGGAAAGATCTCAGGTTTGGAAGGGGAAGGATTTGGATCTCACATCTCATGTTTTAGGACGGGTGTCAGGTTTGGTATTAGAAGCATTGAGATATCACATCTCATGGTATAGGAAGGATCTCAGGATTGGAATGGGAAGGAGTTGGATATCACATCTCAAGCTATCTCAGGATTGGAATGGGAAGGAGTTTGATATCACATCTCATGCTATCGGAAGGGTCTCAGGTTTGGAATGGGAAGGAGTTGGATATCACATCTCATGTTATAGGAAGGATCTCAGGTTTGGTATTAGAAGCATTGAGATATCACATCTCATGCTATAGGAAGGGTCTCAGGATTGGAATCGGAAGGAGTTGGATACCACATCTCATGCTATAGGAAGGGTCTCAATTTGGTATAAGCATTGAGATATCCCATCTCATGCTATAGGAAGGGTCTCAGCATTGGAATCGGAAGGAGTTGTATTTGACATCTCATGCCATAGGAAGGGTCTCAGGTTTGGTATAAGCATTGAGATATCACATCTCTGCTATCGGAAGGGTCTCAGGATTGGAATGGGAAGGAGTTGGATATCACATCTCATGCTAAAGGGAGGGTCTCAGGTTTGGAAGGGGAAGGATTTGGATATCACATATCATGTTATAGGAAGGATCTCAGGTTTGGTATTAGAAGCATTGAGATATCACATCTCATGCTATCGGAAGGATCTCAGGTTTGGTATTAGAGGCATTGAGATATCACATCTCATGCTATCAGAAGGGTCTCAGGATTGGAATGGAAAGGAGTCGGATATCACATCTCATGCTAAAGGGAGGGTCTCAGGTTTGGTATTAGAAGCATTGAGATATCACATCTCATGTTATAGGAAGAATCTCAGGTTTGGTATTAGAGGCATTGAGATATCACATCTCATGCTATCAGAAGGGTCTCAGGATTGGAATGGGAAGTAGTCGGATATCACATCTCATGCTAAAGGGAGGGTCTCAGGTTTGGTATTAGAAGCATTGAGATATCACATCTCATGTTATAGGAAGAATCTCAGGTTTGGTATTAGAGGCATTGAGATATCACATCTCATGCTATAGGAAGGGTCTCAGGATTGGAATGGGAAGGAGTTGGATATCACATCTCATGCTAAAGGAAGGGTCTCAGTTTTGGTAGAAGCATTGAGATATCACATCTCATGGTATAGGAAGGGTCTCAGGATTGGAATGGGAAGGAGTTGGATATCACATTCATCCAATAGGAAGGATCTCAGGATTGGAATGGGAAGGATTTGGATGTCACATCTCTTGCTATAGGAAGGGTCTCAGGTTTTTTATTAGAAACATTGAGATATCACATCTCATGCTATAGGAAGGGTTTCAGGATTGGAATGGGAAGGAGTTGGATATCCCTTCTCATGCTATAGGAAGGGTCTCAGGTTGGAATGGGAAGGAGTTGGATATCACATCTCATGTTATAGGAAGGGTCTCAGTATTGCAATGGGAAGGATTTGGATATCACATCTCTTGCTATAGGAAGTGTCTCAGGTTTTTTATTAGAAACATTGAGATATCACATCTCATGCTATAGGAAGGGTTTCAGGATTGGAATGGGAAGGATTTGGATATCACATCTCATGCTAAAGGAAGGGTCTCAGGTTTGGAAGGGGAAGGTTTTGGATATCATATCTCATATTATAGGACGGGTCCCAGGTTTGGTATTAGAAGCTTTGAGATATCACATCTCATGCTAAAGGAAGGGACTCAGGTTTGATAGAAGCATTGAGATATCACGTCTCATGCTATAGGAAGGGTCTCAGGATTGGAATGGGAAGGAGTTGGATATCACATCTCATGCCATAGGAAGGGTCTCAGGTTTGGTATAAGCATTGAGAAATCACATCTCTGCTATCGGAAGGGTCTCAGGATAGGAATGGGAAGGACTTAGATATCACATCTCATGCTATAGGGAGTGTCTCAGTTTTGATATTTGAAGCATTGGGATATCACATTTCATGCTATCGGAAGGGTCTCAGGATTGGAATGGGAAGGAGTCGGATATCACATCTCATGCTAAAGGGAGGGTCTCAGGTTTGGTATTAGAAGCATTGAGATATCACATCTCATGTTATAGGAAGAATCTCAGGTTTGGTATTAGAGGCATTGAGATATCACATCTCATGCTATCAGAAGGGTCTCAGGATTGGAATGGGAAGGAGTCGGATATCACATCTCATGCTAAAGGGAGGGTCTCAGGTTTGGTATTAGAAGCATTGAGATATCACATCTCATGCTATAGGAAGGGTTTCAGGATTGGAATGGAAAGGAGTTGGATATCCCTTCTCAGGCTATAGGAAGGGTCTCAGGTTGGAATGGGAAGGAGTTGGATATCACATCTCATGTTATAGGAAGGGTCTCAGTATTGGAATGGGAAGGATTTGGATATCACATCTCTTGCTATAGGAAGGGTCTCAGGTTTTTTATTAGAGACATTGAGATATCACATCTCATTCTATAGGAAGGGTTTCAGGATTGGAATGGGAAGGATTTGGATATCACATCTCATGCTAAAGGAAGGGTCTCAGGTTTGGAAGGGGAAGGATTTGGATATCATATCTCATGTTATAGGACGGGTCCCAGGTTTGGTATTAGAAGCTTTGAGATATCACATCTCATGCTATAGGAAGGGTCTCAGGATTGGAATCTGAAGGAGTTGGATATCACATCTCATGCTAAAGGAAGGGACTCAGGTTTGATAGAAGCATTGAGATATCACATCTCATGCTATAGGAAGGGTCTCAGGATTGGAATGGGAAGGAGTTGGATATCACATCTCATGCCATAGGAAGGGTCTCAGGTTTGGTATAAGCATTGAGATATCACATCTCTGCTATCGGAAGGGTCTCAGGATAGGAATGGGAAGGACTTAGATATCACATCTGATGCTATAGGGAGGGTCTCAGTTTTGATATTAGAAGCATTGAGATATCACATTTCATGCTATCGGAAGGGTCTCAGGATTGGAATGGGAAGGAGTTGGATATCACATCTCAAGCTATCTCAGGATTGGAATGGGAAGGAGTTTGATATCACATCTCAAACTATAGGAAGGGTCTCAGGTTTGGAAGGGGAAGGATTTGGATCTCACATCTCATGTTTTAGGACGGGTCTCAGGTTTGGTATTAGAAGCATTGAGATATCACATCTCATGGTATAGGAAGAATCTCAGGATTGGAATGGGAAGGAGTTGGGTATCACATCTCAATCTATCACAGGATTGGAATGGGAAGGAGTTTGATAGCACATCTCAAGCTATAGGAAGGGTCTCAGGTTTGGAAAGGGAAGGATTTGGATTTCACATCTCATGTTATAGGATGGTTCTCATGTTTGGTTTTAGAAGCATTGAGATATAACACCACATGCTATCTGAAGGGTCTCAGGTTTGGAAAAGGAAGGATTTGGACTTCACATATGTTATTGGATGGTTCTCAGGTTTGGTTTTAGAAGCATTAAGATATCACATCTCATGCTATAGGAAGGGTCTCAGGTTTGGAATGGGAAGGAGTTGGATACACATCTCATGTTATAGTAAGGATCTCAGGTTTGGTATTAGAAGCATTGTGATATCACATATCATGCTATAGGAAGGGTCTCAGGATTGGAATGGGACGGAGTTGGATATCACATCTCATGCTAAAGGAAAGATCTCAGGTTTGGAAGGGGAAGGATTTGGATCTCACATCTCATGTTTTAGGACGGGTGTCAGGTTTGGTATTAGAAGCATTGAGATATCACATCTCATGGTATAGGAAGGGTCTCAGGATTGGAATGGGAAGGAGTTGGATATCACATCACAAGCTATCTCAGGATTGGAATGGGAAGGAGTTTGATATCACATCTCATGCTATCGGAAGGGTCTCAGGTTTGGAATGGGAAGGAGTTGGATATCACATCTCATGTTATAGGAAGGATCTCAGGTTTGGTATTAGAAGCATTGAGATATCACATCTCATGCTATAGGAAGGGTCTCAGGATTGGAATCGGAAGGAGTTGGATACCACATCTCATGCTATAGGAAGGGTCTCAGGTTTGGTATAAGCATTGAGATATCCCATCTCAGGCTATAGGAAGGGTCTCAGCATTGGAATCGGAAGGAGTTGTATTTGACATCTCATGCCATAGGAAGGGTCTCAGGTTTGGTATAAGCATTGAGATATCACATCTCTGCTATCGGAAGGGTCTCAGGATTGGAATGGGAAGGAGTTGGATATCACATCTCATGCTAAAGGGAGGGTCTCAGGTTTGGAAGGGGAAGGATTTGGATATCACATCTCATGTTATAGGAAGGATCTCAGGTTTGGTATAAGAAGCATTGAGATATCACATCTCATGCTATCGGAAGGGTCTAAGGTTTGGAAGGGGAAGGATTTGGATATCACATCTCATGTTATAGGACCGGTCTCAGGTTTGGTATTAGAAGCATTGAGATATCAAGTCTCATGGTATAGGACGGGTCTCAGAATTGGAATGGGAAGGAGTTGGATATCACATCTCAAGCTATAGGAAGGATCTCAGGATTGAAATGGGAAGGAGTTTGATATCACATCTCATGCCATGTATGTGTCTCAGGTTTTGTAGAAGCATTGGGATATCACATCTAATGCTATCGGAAGGGTATCAGGATTGGATTTGGAAGGAGTTGGATATCCCATCTCATGCTATAGGAAGGGTCTCAGGTTGGAATGGGAAGGAGTTGGATATCACATCTCATGTTATAGGAAGGGTCTCAGTATTGCAATGGGAAGGATTTGGATATCACATCTCTTGCTATAGGAAGTGTCTCAGGTTTTTTATTAGAAACATTGAGATATCACATCTCATGCTATAGGAAGGGTTTCAGGATTGGAATGGGAAGGATTTGGATATCACATCTCATGCTAAAGGAAGGGTCTCAGGTTTGGAAGGGGAAGGTTTTGGATATCATATCTCATATTATAGGACGGGTCCCAGGTTTGGTATTAGAAGCTTTGAGATATCACATCTCATGCTAAAGGAAGGGACTCAGGTTTGATAGAAGCATTGAGATATCACGTCTCATGCTATAGGAAGGGTCTCAGGATTGGAATGGGAAGGAGTTGGATATCACATCTCATGCCATAGGAAGGGTCTCAGGTTTGGTATAAGCATTGAGAAATCACATCTCTGCTATCGGAAGGGTCTCAGGATAGGAATGGGAAGGACTTAGATATCACATCTCATGCTATAGGGAGTGTCTCAGTTTTGATATTAGAAGCATTGGGATATCACATTTCATGCTATCGGAAGGGTCTCAGGATTGGAATGGGAAGGAGTTGGATATTACATCTCAAGCTATCTCAGGATTGGAATGGGAAGGAGTTTGATATCACATCTCAAGCTATAGGAAGGGTCTCAGGTTTGGAAGGGGAAGGATTTGGATCTCACATCTCATGTTTTAGGACGGGTCTCATGTTTGGTATTAGAAGCATTGAGATATCACATCTCATGGTATAGGAAGGGTCTCAGGATTGGAATGGGAAGGAGTTGGATATCACATCTCAAGCTATCACAGGATTGGAATGGGAAGGAGTTTGATAGCACATCTCAAGCTATAGGAAGGGTCTCAGGTTTGGAAAGGGAAGGATTTGGATTTCACATCTCATGTTATAGGATGGTTCTCATGTTTGATTTTAGAAGCATTGAGATATCACATCTCATGCTATCTGAAGGGTCTCAGGTTTGGAAAGGGAAGGATTTGGATTTCACATCTCATGTTATAGGAAGGATCTCAGGTTTGGTATTAGAAGCATTGTGATATCACATATCATGCTATAGGAAGGGTCTCAGGATTGGAATGGGAAGGAGTTGGATATCACATCTCATGCTAAAGGAAAGATCTCAGGTTTGGAAGGGGAAGGATTTGGATCACACATCTCATGTTTTAGGACGGGTGTCAGGTTTGGTATTAGAAGCATTGAGATATCACATCTCATGGTATAGGAAGGGTCTCAGGATTGGAATGGGAAGGAGTTGGATATCACATCTCAAGCTATCTCAGGATTGGAATGGGAAGGAGTTTGATATCACATCTCATGCTATCGGAAGGGTCTCAGGTTTGGAATGGGAAGGAGTTGGATATCACATCTCATGTTATAGGAAAGATCTCAGGTTTGGTATTAGAAGCATTGAGATATCACATCTCTTGCTATAGGAAGGGTCTCAGGATTGGAATCGGAAGGAGTTGGATACCACATCTCATGCTATAGGAAGGGTCTCAGGTTTGGTATAAGCATTGAGATATCCCATCTCATGCTATAGGAAGGGTCTCAGCATTGGAATCGGAAGGAGTTGTGTTTGACATCTCATGCCATAGGAAGGGTCTCAGGTTTGGTATAAGCATTGAGATATCACATCTCTGCTATCGGAAGGGTCTCAGGATTGGAATGGGAAGGAGTCGGATATCACATCTCATGCTAAAGGGAGGGTCTCAGGTTTGGTATTAGAAGCATTGAGATATCACATCTCATGTTATAGGAAGAATCTCAGGTTTGGTATTAGAGGCATTGAGATATCACATCTCATGCTATCAGAAGGGTCTCAGGATTGGAATGGGAAGGAGTCGGATATCACATCTCATGCTAAAGGGGGGGGCTCAGGTTTGGTATTAGAAGCATTGAGATATCACATCTCATGCTATAGGAAGGGTTTCAGGATTGGAATGGAAAGGAGTTGGATATCCCTTCTCAGGCTATAGGAAGGGTCTCAGGTTGGAATGGGAAGGAGTTGGATATCACATCTCATGTTATAGGAAGGGTCTCAGTATTGGAATGGGAAGGATTTGGATATCACATCTCTTGCTATAGGAAGGGTCTCAGGTTTTTTATTAGAGACATTGAGATATCACATCTCATTCTATAGGAAGGGTTTCAGGATTGGAATGGGAAGGATTTGGATATCACATCTCATGCTAAAGGAAGGGTCTCAGGTTTGGAAGGGGAAGGATTTGGATATCATATCTCATGTTATAGGACGGGTCCCAGGTTTGGTATTAGAAGCTTTGAGATATCACATCTCATGCTATAGGAAGGGTCTCAGGATTGGAATCTGAAGGAGTTGGATATCACATCTCATGCTAAAGGAAGGGACTCAGGTTTGATAGAAGCATTGAGATATCACATCTCATGCTATAGGAAGGGTCTCAGGATTGGAATGGGAAGGAGTTGGATATCACATCTCATGCCATAGGAAGGGTCTCAGGTTTGGTATAAGCATTGAGATATCACATCTCTGCTATCGGAAGGGTCTCAGGATAGGAATGGGAAGGACTTAGATATCACATCTGATGCTATAGGGAGGGTCTCAGTTTTGATATTAGAAGCATTGAGATATCACATTTCATGCTATCGGAAGGGTCTCAGGATTGGAATGGGAAGGAGTTGGATATCACATCTCAAGCTATCTCAGGATTGGAATGGGAAGGAGTTTGATATCACATCTCAAACTATAGGAAGGGTCTCAGGTTTGGAAGGGGAAGGATTTGGATCTCACATCTCATGTTTTAGGACGGGTCTCAGGTTTGGTATTAGAAGCATTGAGATATCACATCTCATGGTATAGGAAGAATCTCAGGATTGGAATGGGAAGGAGTTGGGTATCACATCTCAATCTATCGCAGGATTGGAATGGGAAGGAGTTTGATAGCACATCTCAAGCTATAGGAAGGGTCTCAGGTTTGGAAAGGGAAGGATTTGGATTTCACATCTCATGTTATAGGATGGTTCTCATGTTTGGTTTTAGAAGCATTGAGATATAACACCACATGCTATCTGAAGGGTCTCAGGTTTGGAAACGGAAGGATTTGGACTTCACATATGTTATTGGATGGTTCTCAGGTTTGGTTTTAGAAGCATTAAGATATCACATCTCATGCTATAGGAAGGGTCTCAGGTTTGGAATGGGAAGGAGTTGGATACACATCTCATGTTATAGTAAGGATCTCAGGTTTGGTATTAGAAGCATTGTGATATCACATATCATGCTATAGGAAGGGTCTCAGGATTGGAATGGGACGGAGTTGGATATCACATCTCATGCTAAAGGAAAGATCTCAGGTTTGGAAGGGGAAGGATTTGGATCTCACATCTCATGTTTTAGGACGGGTGTCAGGTTTGGTATTAGAAGCATTGAGATATCACATCTCATGGTATAGGAAGGGTCTCAGGATTGGAATGGGAAGGAGTTGGATATCACATCACAAGCTATCTCAGGATTGGAATGGGAAGGAGTTTGATATCACATCTCATGCTATCGGAAGGGTCTCAGGTTTGGAATGGGAAGGAGTTGGATATCACATCTCATGTTATAGGAAGGATCTCAGGTTTGGTATTAGAAGCATTGAGATATCACATCTCATGCTATAGGAAGGGTCTCAGGATTGGAATCGGAAGGAGTTGGATACCACATCTCATGCTATAGGAAGGGTCTCAGGTTTGGTATAAGCATTGAGATATCCCATCTCAGGCTATAGGAAGGGTCTCAGCATTGGAATCGGAAGGAGTTGTATTTGACATCTCATGCCATAGGAAGGGTCTCAGGTTTGGTATAAGCATTGAGATATCACATCTCTGCTATCGGAAGGGTCTCAGGATTGGAATGGGAAGGAGTTGGATATCACATCTCATGCTAAAGGGAGGGTCTCAGGTTTGGAAGGGGAAGGATTTGGATATCACATCTCATGTTATAGGAAGGATCTCAGGTTTGGTATAAGAAGCATTGAGATATCACATCTCATGCTATCGGAAGGGTCTAAGGTTTGGAAGGGGAAGGATTTGGATATCACATCTCATGTTATAGGACCGGTCTCAGGTTTGGTATTAGAAGCATTGAGATATCAAGTCTCATGGTATAGGACGGGTCTCAGAATTGGAATGGGAAGGAGTTGGATATCACATCTCAAGCTATAGGAAGGATCTCAGGATTGAAATGGGAAGGAGTTTGATATCACATCTCATGCCATGTATGTGTCTCAGGTTTTGTAGAAGCATTGGGATATCACATCTAATGCTATCGGAAGGGTATCAGGATTGGATTTGGAAGGAGTTGGATATCCCATCTCATGCTATAGGAAGGGTCTCAGGTTGGAATGGGAAGGAGTTGGATATCACATCTCATGCTATAGGAAGGCTCTCAGGTTTGGAAGGGGAAGGAGTTGGATATCACATTTCATGTTACAGGTAGGATCTCAGGTTTGGTATTAGAGGCATTGAGATATCACATCTCATGCTATCAGAAGGGTCTCAGGATTGTAATGGGAAGGAGTTGGATATCACATCTCATGCTAAAGGGAGGGTCTCAGCTTTGGAAGGGGAAGGATTTGGAGATCACATCTCATGTTATAGGAAGGATCTCAGGTTTGGTATTAGAAGCATTGAAATATCACATCTCATGCTATCGGAAGGATCTCAGGTTTGGTATTAGAGGCATTGAGATATCACATCTCATGCTATCAGAAGGTTCTCAGGATTGGAATGGGAAGGTGTCGGATATCACATCTCATGCTAAAGGGAGGGTCTCAGGTTTGGAAGTGGAAGGATTTGGATATCACATCTCATGTTATAGGAAGGATCTCAGGTTTGGTATTAGAAGCATTGAGATATCACATCTCATGCTATAGGAAGGGTCTCAGGATTGGAATGGGAAGGAGTTGGATATCACATCTCAAGCTATAGGAAGGGTCTCAGGATTGGAATGGGAAGGAGTTGGATATCAAATCTCAAGCTATAGGAAGGGTCTCAGGATTGGAATGGGAAGGAGTTGGATATCACATCTCATGCTATAGCTAGGGTCTCAGGTTTGGTATAAGCATTGAGATATCCCATCTCAGGCTATAGGAAGGGTCTCAGGTTTGGAATCGGAAGGAGTTGTATATGACATCTCATGCCATAGGAAGGGTCTCAGGTTTGGTATAAGTATTGAGATATCACATCTCTGCTATCGGAAGGGTCTCAGGATTGGAATGGGAAGGAGTTGGATATCCCATCTCGTTATAGGAAGGGTCTCAGGTTTGGTACTAGAAGCATTGAGATATCACATCTCATGGTATAGGACGGGTCTCAGAATTGGAATGGGAAGGAGTTGGATATCACATCTCAAGCTATAGGAAGGGTCTCAGGATTGGAATGGGAAGGACTTGGATATCACATCTCATGTTATAGGAAGGGTCTCAGGTTTGGTATTAGAAGCATTGAGATATCACATCTCATGCTATAGGAAGGGTCTCAGGATTGGAATGGGACGGACTTGGATATCACATCTCATGTTATAGGAAGGGTCTCAGGTTTGGTACTAGAAGCATTGAGATATCACATCTCATGGTATAGGAAGTGTCTCAGAATTGGAATGGGAAGGAGTTGGATATCACATCTCAAGCTATAGGAAGGGTCTCAGGATTGGAATGGGAAGGAGTTTGATATCACATCTCATGTATTGTATGGGTCTCAGGTTTTGTAGAAGCATTGGGATATCACATCTCATGCTATCGGAAGGGTATCAGGATTGGATTTGGAAGGAGTTGGATATCCCATCTCATGCTATAAGAAGGGTCTCAGGTTGGAATGGGAAGGAGTTGGATATCACATCTCATGTTATAGGAAGGGTCTCAGGATTGGAATGGGAAGGACTTGGGTATCACATTTCATGTTAGAGGTAGGATCTCAGGTTTGGTATTAGAAGCATTGAGATATCACATCTCATGCTATCGGAAGGATCTCAGGTTTGGTATTAGAAGCATTGAGATATCACATCTCATGCTATCAGAAGGGTCTCAGGATTGGAATGGGAAGGAGTCGGATATCACATCTCATGCTAAAGGGAGGGTCTCAGGTTTGGTATTAGAAGCATTGAGATATCACATCTCATGTTATAGGAAGAATCTCAGGTTTGGTATTAGAGGCATTGAGATATCACATCTCATGCTATCAGAAGGGTCTCAGGATTGGAATGGGAAGGAGTCGGATATCACATCTCATGCTAAAGGGAGGGTCTCAGGTTTGGTATTAGAAGCATTGAGATATCACATCTCATGTTATAGGAAAAATCTCAGGTTTGGTATTAGAGGCATTGAGATATCACATTTCATGCTATCAGAAGGATCTCAGGATTGGAATGGGAAGGAGTTGGATATCACATCTCATGCTAAAGGGAGGGTCTCAGGTTTGGAAGGGGAAGGATTTGGATATCACATCTCATGTTATAGGAAGGATCTCAGGTTTGGTATTAGAAGCATTGAGATATCACATCTCATGCTATCGGAAGGATCTCAGGTTTGGTATTAGAAGCATTGAGATATCACATCTCATGCTATCAGAAGGGTCTCAGGATTGGAATGGGAAGGAGTCGTATATCACATCTCATGCTAAAGGGAGGGTCTCAGGTTTGGTATTAGAAGCATTGAGATATCACATCTCATGTTATAGGAAGAATCTCAGGTTTGGTATTAGAGGCATTGAGATATCACATCTCATGCTATCAGAAGGGTCTCAGGATTGGAATGGGAAGGAGTCGGATATCACATCTCATGCTAAAGGGAGGGTCTCAGGTTTGGTATTAGAAGCATTGAGATATCACATCTCATGTTATAGGAAGAATCTCAGGTTTGGTATTAGAGGCATTGAGATATCATATCTCATGCTATAGGAAGGGTCTCAGGATTGGAATGGGAAGGAGTCGGATATCACATCTCATGCTAAAGGGAGGGTCTCAGGTTTGGTAATAGAAGCATTGAGATATCACATCTCATGTTATAGGAAGAATCTCAGGTTTGGTATTAGAGGCATTGAGATATCATATCTCATGCTATAGGAAGGGTCTCAGGATTGGAATGGGAAGGAGTTGGATATCACATCTCATCCAATAGGAAGGATCTCAGGATTGGAATGGGAAGGATTTGGATGTCACATCTCTTGCTATAGGAAGGGTCTCAGGTTTTTATTAGAAACATTGAGATATCACATCTCATGCTATAGGAAGGGTTTCAGGATTGGAATGGGAAGGATTTGTATATCACATCTCATGCTAAAGGAAGGGTCTCAGGTTTGGAAGGGGAAGGATTTGGATATCATATCTCATGTTATAGGACGGGTCCCAGGTTTGGTATTAGAAGCATTGAGATATCACATCTCATGGTATAGGAAGGGTCTCAGGATTGGAATGGGAAGGAGTTGGATATCCCTTCTCATGCTATAGGAAGGGTCTCAGGTTGGAATGGGAAGGAGTTGGATATCACATCTCATGGTATAGGAAGGGTCTCAGGATTGGAATGGGAAGGAGTTGGATATCCCTTCTCATGCTATAGGAAGGGTCTCAGGTTGGAATGGGAAGGAGTTGGATATCACATCTCATGCTATAGCTAGGGTCTCAGGTTTGGTATAAGCATTGAGATATCCCATCTCATGCTATAGGAAGGGTCTCAGGTTTGGAATCGGAAGGAGTTGTATATGACATCTCATGCCATAGGAAGGGTCTCAGGTTTGGTATAAGCATTGAGATATCACATCTCAAGCTATAGGAAGGGTCTCAGGATTGGAATGGGAAGGACTTGGATATCACATCTCATGTTATAGGAAGGGTCTCAGGTTTGGTATTAGAAGCATTGAGATATCACATTTCATGCTATAGGAAGGGTCTCAGGATTGGAATGGGACGGACTTGGATATCACATCTCATGTTATAGGAAGGGTCTCAGGTTTGGTATTAGAAGCATTGAGATATCACATCTCATGCTATAGGAAGGGTCTCAGAATTGGAATGGGAAGGAGTTGGATATCACATCTCAAGCTATAGGAAGGGTCTCAGGATTGGAATGGGAAGGAGTTTGATATCACATCTCATGCCATGTATGGGTCTCAGGTTTTGTAGAAGCATTGGTTTAGACGCTGTTCCTCCTCAGAGGCGTTCTTCTTTTCTGTCCCTGCTCCCTGCACAGTTTCGCGTTGCAAGTACTCGCTTCCCAGCTCTCTGGTTTAGAAGCGTGTTCCCTGCCTTCTCTCCTCTTCCCGCTGCCTTCAAATCAACAAATGAGCTCCAAAAGATACACATTGCTCAGAATGCTTTATAACACCCATTATTCATCATATAGCCGTAACCCGCTAGACGCATTGAAATGTGCTGTAAACTAGCAAAACCAGGTAGAAAATGTACTTTCCTCACCTTTTTGTAAATGCGAATTCTGATGGGTTCCCATGTATGTACTGTGTCCGTGCGTTTGTTGTCGAATCCTGAAGTTTTTAACCACTGTACTCCCATACAAGGGGGGTTCAACATCTACTGCTGTTCACAGGCTGAATGTATACGGCTGAAATCTTCAAGGCATTATCAGCTTTCCTGACTGTTTTGGAACGTGTATTTGCCATCTGTTAATGCAGTCGCCTTGTGGTCATCCTCCTTTTTAGTTTACAGGCTGCACTCCCTTGGTGATCACATTCTCCTCTCCAGAGCAGGCTAACTACCAGCTGCTCCTCCTCAGAGGCGTTCCTTCTTTCTGTCCCTGCTCCCTGCACCGTTTCGCGTTGCATGTACTCGCTTCCCACCTCTCTGGTTTAGATGCGTGTTCCCTGCCTTCTCTCCTCTTCCTACAGGCTTCCAATGAGCTCCACAAGATAGTGTTCAGAATGCTTCATAACCCCATTATTCAACATATAGCTGTAACCCGCTAGACGTATTGAAACGTGCTAAAAACTAGCAAAAATAGCTAGAAAATGTACTTCCCTCGTGTTTTTGGAAATGCGAATTCTGGTGGGTTCCCATGTTGTATGTACTGTGCCCGTGCGTTTGTTGTCGAATCCTGAAGTTTTTAACCACTGTTCTCCCTTACTAAGGGGGGTCAACATCTACTGCTGTTCACAGGCTGAATGTATACGGCTGAAATCTTCAATGCATTATCAACTTTCCTGTCTGTTTTGGAACGTGTATTTGCCATCTGTTAATGCAGTCGCCCTGTGTTCATCGTCCGTTCTAGTTTACAGGCTGCACTCCCCTGGTGATCACATTCTCCTCTCCAGAGCAGGCTACCAGTTGCTCCTCCTCATAGGCGTTCATCCTTTGTGTCCCTGCTCCCTGCACCGTTTCGCGTTGCATGTACTCGCTTCCCAGCTCTCTGGTTTAGATGCGTGTTCCCTGCCTTCTCTCCTCTTCCTACAGCCTTCCAATGAGCTCCACAAGATAGTGTTCAGAATGCTTCATAAGCTGTAACCCGCTAGACGTATTGAAACGTGCTAAAAACTAGCAAAAATAGCTAGAAAATGGAGTTCCCTCCCATTTTTGTAAATGCGAATTCTGGTGGGTTCCCATGTTGTATGTACTGTGTTCGTGCGTTTGTTGTCGAATCCTGAAGTTTTTAACCACTGTTCTCCCATACTAGGGGGGGTCAACATCTACTGCTGTTCACAGGCTGAATGTATACGGCTGAAATCTTCAATGCATTATCAGCTTTCCTGACTGTTTTGGAACGTGTATTTGCCATCTGTTAATGCAGTCGCCCTGTGTTCATCGTCCCTTCTAGTTTACAGGCTGCACTCCCCTGGTGATCACATTCTCCTCTCCAGAGCAGGCTAACTACCAGCTGCTCCTCCTCATAGGCGTTCATCCTTTCTGTCCCTGCTCCCTGCACCGTTTCGCGTTGCATGTACTCGCTTCCCAGCTCTCTGGTTTAGATGCGTGTTCCCTGCCTTCTCTCCTCTTCCTACAGCCTTCCAATGAGCTCCACAAGATACAGTGTTCAGAATGCTTTATAACCCCATTATTCAACATATAGCTGTAACCCGCTAGACGTATTGAAACGTGCTAAAAACTAGCAAAAATAGCTAGAAAATGTACTTCCCTCGTGTTTTTGGAAATGCGAATTCTGGTGGGTTCCCATGTTGTATGTACTGTGCCCGTGCGTTTGTTGTCGAATCCTGAAGTTTTTAACCACTGTTCTCCCTTACTAAGGGGGGTCAACATCTACTGCTGTTCACAGGCTGAATGTATACGGCTGAAATCTTCAATGCATTATCAACTTTCCTGTCTGTTTTGGAACGTGTATTTGCCATCTGTTAATGCAGTCGCCCTGTGTTCATCGTCCGTTCTAGTTTACAGGCTGCACTCCCCTGGTGATCACATTCTCCTCTCCAGAGCAGGCTACCAGTTGCTCCTCCTCATAGGCGTTCATCCTTTGTGTCCCTGCTCCCTGCACCGTTTCGCGTTGCATGTACTCGCTTCCCAGCTCTCTGGTTTAGATGCGTGTTCCCTGCCTTCTCTCCTCTTCCTACAGCCTTCCAATGAGCTCCACAAGATAGTGTTCAGAATGCTTCATAAGCTGTAACCCGCTAGACGTATTGAAACGTGCTAAAAACTAGCAAAAATAGCTAGAAAATGGAGTTCCCTCCCATTTTTGTAAATGCGAATTCTGGTGGGTTCCCATGTTGTATGTACTGTGTTCGTGCGTTTGTTGTCGAATCCTGAAGTTTTTAACCACTGTTCTCCCATACTAGGGGGGGTCAACATCTACTGCTGTTCACAGGCTGAATGTATACGGCTGAAATCTTCAATGCATTATCAGCTTTCCTGACTGTTTTGGAACGTGTATTTGCCATCTGTTAATGCAGTCGCCCTGTGTTCATCGTCCCTTCCAGTTTACAGGCTGCACTCCCCTGGTGATCACATTCTCCTCTCCAGAGCAGGCTAACTACCAGCTGCTCCTCCTCATAGGCGTTCATCCTTTCTGTCCCTGCTCCCTGCACCGTTTCGCGTTGCATGTACTCGCTTCCCAGCTCTCTGGTTTAGATGCGTGTTCCCTGCCTTCTCTCCTCTTCCTACAGCCTTCCAATGAGCTCCACAAGATAGTGTTCAGAATGCTTTATAACACCCATTATTCAACATATAGCCGTAACCCGCTAGACGTATTGAAACGTGCTAAAAACTAGCAAAAACAGCTAGAAAATGTACTTTCCTCGCGTTTTGGTAAATGCGAATTCTGGTGGATTCCTATTTTGTACTCTGTTCGTGCAGTTCAGTAGAATCCTGTTCTTTTGAACCACTGGTAGTTAGCCTGCTCTGGAGAGGAGAATGTGCTCACCAAGGGAGTGCAGCCTGTAAACTAGAAGGGACGATGAACATAGGGCGACTGCATTAACAGATGGCAAATACACGTTCCAAAACAGTCAGGAAATATGATAATGCATTGAAGATTTCAGCCGTATACATTCAGCCTGTGAACAGCAGTAGATGTTGACCCCCCCTAGTATGGGAGAACAGTGGTTAAAAACTTCAGTATTCGACAACAAACGCACGGACACAGTACATACAACATGGGAACCCACCAGAATTCGCATTTACAAAAACGCGAGGGAAGTACATTTTCTAGCTATTTTTGCTGGTTTTTAGCACGTTTTAATACGTCTAGCGGGTTACAGCTATATGTTGAATAATGGGGGTATAAAGCATTCTGAACACTGTATCTTGTGGAGCTCATTGGAAGGCTGTAGGAAGAGGAGAGAAGGCAGGGAACACGCATCTAAACCAGAGACCTGGGAAGCGAGTACATGCAACGCGAAACTGTGCAGGGAGCAGGGACAGAAAGGAAGAACCTCTGAGGAGGAACAGCTGGTAGTTAGCCTGCTCTGGAGAGGAGAGGAGGAACAGCTGGTAGTTAGCCTGCTCTGGAGAGGAGAATGTGATCACCAGGGGAGTGCTGCCTTGAAACAAGAAGGGACGATGAAAACATGGTGACTGGAATAACAGATGGCAAATACACTTTCCAGAACAGTCGGTTTACCCGATAATGCATTGAAGATTTCAGCAGTATACATTCAGCCTGTGAACAGTAGATTTTGATCCCCCCCCTTGTATGGGTGACGAGTGGTTAAAAAACATCAGGATTCGACTGAACAAATGCACGAACAGAGTACAAAATGGGAATCCACAAGAATTCGCATTTACCAAAACGCGAGGAAAGAACATTTTCTAGCTATTTTTGCTAGTTTTTAGCACGTTTTAATACGTCTAGCGGGTTACAGCTATATCTTGAATAATGGGTGTTATAAAGCATTCTGAGCACCGTGTATCTTTTGAAGCTCATTTGTTGATTTGAAGGCAGCGGGAAGAGGAGAGAAGGCAGGGAACACGCGTCTAAACCAGAGAGCTGGGAAGCGAGTGTTTGCAACGCGAAACGGTGCAGGGAGCAGGGACAGAAAGGGAGAACTCCACTGAGGAGGAACAGCTGGTAGTTAGCCTTCTTTGGAGATGAGAACTTGATCACCACGGGAGAGGATTGTTGAGAGGGTTACAGAGGGGGAGGTCTGAGATCAGAAAATCCTGAGTATTCCCTGCAGTGTGTAGGGCCAGCGACATGTAGAGTTGCAGATCTCGTAAAAGTCCAGGTCAGGAAGCATACAGGTTCATGTTGAATTCTCCAAGTAGGCGGAGTTGAGTGGTAGGAGGCTAGGATGGAGAAGTCCATCCACTGAGAGAGGAAGGGGTTAGGCAAATAGCCACGGTGAGAGAATGGCCAGGAAAGAGAGAATGCATGCAGACAAGGCATTCGTGAGAGGAGTCGGCCTGCAAAGGAAAGCTATTTACTACAGGAATCAAGGATACTCCCCTCAAGAACGGTTGGATCTGGGCATGGAGAGGAACTTGTCATCAGGGAGGAAAGTTTCAAAGCTCGAGACAGCGCTGGCCGTCAACCATGTCTCGTTTAGACCAAGGACATCAAGGTCGGGTTCTTCCAGGAAATGGCAGATGTCAGATGAGTGTTTGAAAGTGAGTGAGAGTTGAGAGTGGGGAGGGGTACAAATCAGTAATCCCTGCTGAGGTGTAGAAGGAGCCTGACCTAGGGCAGATGAGGACGGAGAGAGGAAAGGAAGCAGAAGAAGGGAGAGAAGAGACAGCAGGAGTGCATGATCAATCCGGGAGCTAGGAGTGGTGAGAAGGTTAGACGGGGAGGTCTGAGTCTCAGGATTGGAATGGGAAGTTCGATATCACATGTCATGCTATAGGAAGAGTCTCAGGATTGGAATGGGAAGGAGTTGGATATGACATCTCGTTATAGGGAGGGTCTCAGGTTTGGTATTAGAAGCACTGAGATATCAAATCACATCCTTTTCTAAGGGACTCGAGTTTGGTATTTTAAGGAGTGAGATAGTAAATCTCATCCTATCGAAGGGTCTCGGGTTTGGTATTGGAAGAAATGAGATTTCAAATCTCAGGCTGTGGGAATGGTCTCGGGTTTGGTCTTGGAAGGGGTGAGAAATCACATTTCATGCTACAGGAAGGGTCACAAGTTTGGAATGGGAAGGAGTTGGATATCACATATGCTACGGGAAGGGGCTCAGGTTTGGTATTAGAAGCATAGAGATATCACATCTCATGTTATAGGAAGGGTCTCAATTGGAATGGGAAGGAGTTGGATATCACATCTCATGCCATAGGAAGGGTCTCAGGTTTGGTATAAGCATTGAGATATCACATCTCTGCTATCGGAAGGGTCTCAGGATTGGAAGGGGAAGGATTTGGATCTCACATCTCATGTTTTAGGACGGGTCTCAGGTTTGGTATTAGAAGCATTGAGATATCACATCTCATGGTATAGGAAGTGTCTCAGGATTGGAATGGGAAGGAGTTGGATATCACATCTCAAGCTATCACAGGATTGGAATGGGAAGGAGTTTGATAGCACATCTCAAGCTATAGGAAGGGTCTCAGGTTTGGAAAGGGAAGGATTTGGATTTCACATCTCATGTTATAGGATGGTTCTCATGTTTGGTTTTAGAAGCATTGAGATATCACATCTCCTGCTATCTGAAGGGTCTCAGGTTTGGAAAGGGAAGGATTTGGATTTCACATATGTTATTGGATGGTTCTCAGGTTTGGTTTTAGAAGCATTAAGATATCACATCTCATGCTATAGGAAGGGTCTCAGGTTTGGAATGGGAAGGAGTGGATACACATCTCATGTTATAGGAAGGATCTCAGCATTGTGATATCACATATCATGCTATAGGAAGGGTCTCAGGATTGGAATGGGAAGGAGTTGGATATCACATCTCATGCTAAAGGAAAGATCTCAGGTTTGGAAGGGGAAGGAGTTTGATATCACATCTCATGCCATGTATGGGTCTCAGGTTTTGTAGAAGCATTGGTTTAGACGCTGTTCCTCCTCAGAGGCGTTCTTCTTTTCTGTCCCTGCTCCCTGCACAGTTTCGCGTTGCAAGTACTCGCTTCCCAGCTCTCTGGTTTAGAAGCGTGTTCCCTGCCTTCTCTCCTCTTCCCGCTGCCTTCAAATCAACAAATGAGCTCCAAAAGATACACATTGCTCAGAATGCTTTATAACACCCATTATTCATCATATAGCCGTAACCCGCTAGACGCATTGAAATGTGCTGTAAACTAGCAAAACCAGGTAGAAAATGTACTTTCCTCACCTTTTTGTAAATGCGAATTCTGATGGGTTCCCATGTATGTACTGTGTCCGTGCGTTTGTTGTCGAATCCTGAAGTTTTTAACCACTGTTCTCCCATACAAGGGGGGTTCAACATCTACTGCTGTTCACAGGCTGAATGTATACGGCTGAAATCTTCAAGGCATTATCAGCTTTCCTGACTGTTTTGGAACGTGTATTTGCCATCTGTTAATGCAGTCGCCTTGTGGTCATCCTCCTTTTTAGTTTACAGGCTGCACTCCCTTGGTGATCACATTCTCCTCTCCAGAGCAGGCTAACTACCAGCTGCTCCTCCTCAGAGGCGTTCCTTCTTTCTGTCCCTGCTCCCTGCACCGTTTCGCGTTGCATGTACTCGCTTCCCACCTCTCTGGTTTAGATGCGTGTTCCCTGCCTTCTCTCCTCTTCCTACAGGCTTCCAATGAGCTCCACAAGATAGTGTTCAGAATGCTTCATAACCCCATTATTCAACATATAGCTGTAACCCGCTAGACGTATTGAAACGTGCTAAAAACTAGCAAAAATAGCTAGAAAATGTACTTCCCTCGTGTTTTTGGAAATGCGAATTCTGGTGGGTTCCCATGTTGTATGTACTGTGCCCGTGCGTTTGTTGTCGAATCCTGAAGTTTTTAACCACTGTTCTCCCTTACTAAGGGGGGTCAACATCTACTGCTGTTCACAGGCTGAATGTATACGGCTGAAATCTTCAATGCATTATCAACTTTCCTGTCTGTTTTGGAACGTGTATTTGCCATCTGTTAATGCAGTCGCCCTGTGTTCATCGTCCGTTCTAGTTTACAGGCTGCACTCCCCTGGTGATCACATTCTCCTCTCCAGAGCAGGCTACCAGTTGCTCCTCCTCATAGGCGTTCATCCTTTGTGTCCCTGCTCCCTGCACCGTTTCGCGTTGCATGTACTCGCTTCCCAGCTCTCTGGTTTAGATGCGTGTTCCCTGCCTTCTCTCCTCTTCCTACAGCCTTCCAATGAGCTCCACAAGATAGTGTTCAGAATGCTTCATAAGCTGTAACCCGCTAGACATATTGAAACGTGCTAAAAACTAGCAAAAATAGCTAGAAAATGGAGTTCCCTCCCATTTTTGTAAATGCGAATTCTGGTGGGTTCCCATGTTGTATGTACTGTGTTCGTGCGTTTGTTGTCGAATCCTGAAGTTTTTAACCACTGTTCTCCCATACTAGGGGGGGTCAACATCTACTGCTGTTCACAGGCTGAATGTATACGGCTGAAATCTTCAATGCATTATCAGCTTTCCTGACTGTTTTGGAACGTGTATTTGCCATCTGTTAATGCAGTCGCCCTGTGTTCATCGTCCCTTCTAGTTTACAGGCTGCACTCCCCTGGTGATCACATTCTCCTCTCCAGAGCAGGCTAACTACCAGCTGCTCCTCCTCATAGGCGTTCATCCTTTCTGTCCCTGCTCCCTGCACCGTTTCGCGTTGCATGTACTCGCTTCCCAGCTCTCTGGTTTAGATGCGTGTTCCCTGCCTTCTCTCCTCTTCCTACAGCCTTCCAATGAGCTCCACAAGATACAGTGTTCAGAATGCTTTATAACCCCATTATTCAACATATAGCTGTAACCCGCTAGACGTATTGAAACGTGCTAAAAACTAGCAAAAATAGCTAGAAAATGTACTTCCCTCGTGTTTTTGGAAATGCGAATTCTGGTGGGTTCCCATGTTGTATGTACTGTGCCCGTGCGTTTGTTGTCGAATCCTGAAGTTTTTAACCACTGTTCTCCCTTACTAAGGGGGGTCAACATCTACTGCTGTTCACAGGCTGAATGTATACGGCTGAAATCTTCAATGCATTATCAACTTTCCTGTCTGTTTTGGAACGTGTATTTGCCATCTGTTAATGCAGTCGCCCTGTGTTCATCGTCCGTTCTAGTTTACAGGCTGCACTCCCCTGGTGATCACATTCTCCTCTCCAGAGCAGGCTACCAGTTGCTCCTCCTCATAGGCGTTCATCCTTTGTGTCCCTGCTCCCTGCACCGTTTCGCGTTGCATGTACTCGCTTCCCAGCTCTCTGGTTTAGATGCGTGTTCCCTGCCTTCTCTCCTCTTCCTACAGCCTTCCAATGAGCTCCACAAGATAGTGTTCAGAATGCTTCATAAGCTGTAACCCGCTAGACGTATTGAAACGTGCTAAAAACTAGCAAAAATAGCTAGAAAATGGAGTTCCCTCCCATTTTTGTAAATGCGAATTCTGGTGGGTTCCCATGTTGTATGTACTGTGTTCGTGCGTTTGTTGTCGAATCCTGAAGTTTTTAACCACTGTTCTCCCATACTAGGGGGGGTCAACATCTACTGCTGTTCACAGGCTGAATGTATACGGCTGAAATCTTCAATGCATTATCAGCTTTCCTGACTGTTTTGGAACGTGTATTTGCCATCTGTTAATGCAGTCGCCCTGTGTTCATCGTCCCTTCTAGTTTACAGGCTGCACTCCCCTGGTGATCACATTCTCCTCTCCAGAGCAGGCTAACTACCAGCTGCTCCTCCTCATAGGCGTTCATCCTTTCTGTCCCTGCTCCCTGCACCGTTTCGCGTTGCATGTACTCGCTTCCCAGCTCTCTGGTTTAGATGCGTGTTCCCTGCCTTCTCTCCTCTTCCTACAGCCTTCCAATGAGCTCCACAAGATAGTGTTCAGAATGCTTTATAACACCCATTATTCAACATATAGCCGTAACCCGCTAGACGTATTGAAACGTGCTAAAAACTAGCAAAAACAGCTAGAAAATGTACTTTCCTCTCGTTTTGGTAAATGCGAATTCTGGTGGATTCCTATTTTGTACTCTGTTCGTGCAATTCAGTAGAATCCTGTTCTTTTGAACCACTGGTAGTTAGCCTGCTCTGGAGAGGAGAATGTGCTCACCAAGGGAGTGCAGCCTGTAAACTAGAAGGGACGATGAACATAGGGCGACTGCATTAACAGATGGCAAATACACGTTCCAAAACAGTCAGGAAATATGATAATGCATTGAAGATTTCAGCCGTATACATTCAGCCTGTGAACAGCAGTAGATGTTGACCCCCCCTAGTATGGGAGAACAGTGGTTAAAAACTTCAGTATTCGACAACAAACGCACGGACACAGTACATACAACATGGGAACCCACCAGAATTCGCATTTACAAAAACGCGAGGGAAGTACATTTTCTAGCTATTTTTGCTGGTTTTTAGCACGTTTTAATACGTCTAGCGGGTTACAGCTATATGTTGAATAATGGGGGTATAAAGCATTCTGAACACTGTATCTTGTGGAGCTCATTGGAAGGCTGTAGGAAGAGGAGAGAAGGCAGGGAACACGCATCTAAACCAGAGACCTGGGAAGCGAGTACATGCAACGCGAAACTGTGCAGGGAGCAGGGACAGAAAGGAAGAACCTCTGAGGAGGAACAGCTGGTAGTTAGCCTGCTCTGGAGAGGAGAGGAGGAACAGCTGGTAGTTAGCCTGCTCTGGAGAGGAGAATGTGATCACCAGGGGAGTGCTGCCTTGAAACAAGAAGGGACGATGAAAACATGGTGACTGGAATAACAGATGGCAAATACACTTTCCAGAACAGTCGGTTTACCCGATAATGCATTGAAGATTTCAGCAGTATACATTCAGCCTGTGAACAGTAGATTTTGATCCCCCCCCCTTGTATGGGTGACGAGTGGTTAAAAAACATCAGGATTCGACTGAACAAATGCACGAACAGAGTACAAAATGGGAATCCACAAGAATTCGCATTTACCAAAACGCGAGGAAAGAACATTTTCTAGCTATTTTTGCTAGTTTTTAGCACGTTTTAATACGTCTAGCGGGTTACAGCTATATCTTGAATAATGGGTGTTATAAAGCATTCTGAGCACCGTGTATCTTTTGAAGCTCATTTGTTGATTTGAAGGCAGCGGGAAGAGGAGAGAAGGCAGGGAACACGCGTCTAAACCAGAGAGCTGGGAAGCGAGTGTTTGCAACGCGAAACGGTGCAGGGAGCAGGGACAGAAAGGGAGAACTCCACTGAGGAGGAACAGCTGGTAGTTAGCCTTCTTTGGAGATGAGAACTTGATCACCACGGGAGAGGATTGTTGAGAGGGTTACAGAGGGGGAGGTCTGAGATCAGAAAATCCTGAGTATTCCCTGCAGTGTGTAGGGCCAGCGACATGTAGAGTTGCAGATCTCGTAAAAGTCCAGGTCAGGAAGCATACAGGTTCATGTTGAATTCTCCAAGTAGGCGGAGTTGAGTGGTAGGAGGCTAGGATGGAGAAGTCCATCCACTGAGAGAGGAAGGGGTTAGGCAAATAGCCACGGTGAGAGAATGGCCAGGAAAGAGAGAATGCATGCAGACAAGGCATTCGTGAGAGGAGTCGGCCTGCAAAGGAAAGCTATTTACTACAGGAATCAAGGATACTCCCCTCAAGAACGGTTGGATCTGGGCATGGAGAGGAACTTGTCATCAGGGAGGAAAGTTTCAAAGCTCGAGACAGCGCTGGCCGTCAACCATGTCTCGTTTAGACCAAGGACATCAAGGTCGGGTTCTTCCAGGAAATGGCAGATGTCAGATGAGTGTTTGAAACTGAGTGAGAGTTGAGAGTGGGGAGGGGTACAAATCAGTAATCCCTGCTGAGGTGTAGAAGGAGCCTGACCTAGGGCAGATGAGGACGGAGAGAGGAAAGGAAGCAGAAGAAGGGAGAGAAGAGACAGCAGGAGTGCATGATCAATCCGGGAGCTAGGAGTGGTGAGAAGGTTAGACGGGGAGGTCTGAGTCTCAGGATTGGAATGGGAAGTTCGATATCACATGTCATGCTATAGGAAGAGTCTCAGGATTGGAATGGGAAGGAGTTGGATATGACATCTCGTTATAGGGAGGGTCTCAGGTTTGGTATTAGAAGCACTGAGATATCAAATCACATCCTTTTCTAAGGGACTCGAGTTTGGTATTTTAAGGAGTGAGATAGTAAATCTCATCCTATCGAAGGGTCTCGGGTTTGGTATTGGAAGAAATGAGATTTCAAATCTCAGGCTGTGGGAATGGTCTCGGGTTTGGTCTTGGAAGGGGTGAGAAATCACATTTCATGCTACAGGAAGGGTCACAAGTTTGGAATGGGAAGGAGTTGGATATCACATATGCTACGGGAAGGGGCTCAGGTTTGGTATTAGAAGCATAGAGATATCACATCTCATGTTATAGGAAGGGTCTCAATTGGAATGGGAAGGAGTTGGATATCACATCTCATGCCATAGGAAGGGTCTCAGGTTTGGTATAAGCATTGAGATATCACATCTCTGCTATCGGAAGGGTCTCAGGATTGGAAGGGGAAGGATTTGGATCTCACATCTCATGTTTTAGGACGGGTCTCAGGTTTGGTATTAGAAGCATTGAGATATCACATCTCATGGTATAGGAAGTGTCTCAGGATTGGAATGGGAAGGAGTTGGATATCACATCTCAAGCTATCACAGGATTGGAATGGGAAGGAGTTTGATAGCACATCTCAAGCTATAGGAAGGGTCTCAGGTTTGGAAAGGGAAGGATTTGGATTTCACATCTCATGTTATAGGATGGTTCTCATGTTTGGTTTTAGAAGCATTGAGATATCACATCTCCTGCTATCTGAAGGGTCTCAGGTTTGGAAAGGGAAGGATTTGGATTTCACATATGTTATTGGATGGTTCTCAGGTTTGGTTTTAGAAGCATTAAGATATCACATCTCATGCTATAGGAAGGGTCTCAGGTTTGGAATGGGAAGGAGTGGATACACATCTCATGTTATAGGAAGGATCTCAGCATTGTGATATCACATATCATGCTATAGGAAGGGTCTCAGGATTGGAATGGGAAGGAGTTGGATATCACATCTCATGCTAAAGGAAAGATCTCAGGTTTGGAAGGGGAAGGATTTGGATCTCACATCTCATGTTTTAGGACGGGTGTCAGGTTTGGTATTAGAAGCATTGAGATATCACATCTCATGGTATAGGAAGGGTCTCAGGATTGGAATGGGAAGGAGTTGGATATCACATCTCAAGCTATCTCAGGATTGGAATGGGAAGGAGTAAGATATCACATCTCATGTTATCGGAAGGGTCTCAGGTTTGGAATGGGAAGGAGTTGGATATCACATCTCATGTTATAACAAGGATCTCAGGTTTGGTATTAGAAGCATTGAGATATCACATCTCATGCTATAGGAAGGGTCTCAGGATTGGAATCGGAAGGAGTTGGATACCACATCTCTTGCTATAGGAAGGGTCTCAGGTTTGGTATAAGCATTGAGATATCCCATCTCATGCTATAGGAAGGGTCTCAGCATTGGAATCGGAAGGAGTTGTATTTGACATCTCATGCCATAGGAAGGGTCTCAGGTTTGGTATAAGCATTGAGATATCACATCTCTGCTATCGGAAGGGTCTCAGGATTGGAATGGGAAGGAGTTGGATATCACATCTCATGCTAAAGGGAGGGTCTCAGGTTTGGAAGGGGAAGGATTTGGATATCACATCTCATGTTATAGGAAGGATCTCAGGTTTGGTATTAGAAGCATTGAGATATCACATCTCATGCTATCGGAAGGATCTCAGGTTTGGTATTATAGGCATTGAGATATCACATCTCATGCTACCAGAAGGGTCTCAGGATTGGAATGGGAAGGAGTCGGATATCACATCTCATGCTAAAGGGAGGGTCTCAGGTTTGGTATTAGAAGCATTGAGATATCACATCTCATGTTATAGGAAGAATCTCAGGTTTGGTATTAGAGGCATTGAGATATCACATCTCATGCTATAGGAAGGGTCTCAGGATTGGAATGGGAAGGAGTTGGATATCACATCTCATGCTAAAGGAAGGGTCTCAGTTTTGGTAGAAGCATTGAGATATCACATCTCATGGTATAGGAAGGGTCTCAGGATTGGAATGGGAAGGAGTTGGATATCACATCTCATCCAATAGGAAGGATCTCAGGATTGGAATGGGAAGGATTTGGATGTCATATTTCTTGCTATAGGAAGGGTCTCAGGTTTTTTATTAGAAACATTGAGATATCACATCTCATGCTATAGGAAGGGTTTCAGGATTGGAATGGGAAGGAGTTGGATATCCCTTCTCATGCTATAGGAAGGGTCTCAGGTTGAAATGGGAAGGAGTTGGATATCACATCTCATGTTATAGGAAGGGTCTCAGTATTGGAATGGGAAGGATTTGGATATCACATCTCTTGCTATAGGAAGGGTCTCAGGTTTTGTATTAGAAACATTGAGATATCACATCTCATGCTATAGGAAGGGTTTCAGGATTGGAATGGGAAGGATTTGGATATCACATCTCATGCTAAAGGAAGGGTCTCAGATTTGGAAGGGGAAGGATTTGGATATCATATCTCATGTTATAGGACGGGTCCCAGGTTTGGTATTAGAAGCTTTGAGATATCACATCTCATGCTATCGGAAGGGTCTCAGGATTGGAATGGGAAGGAGTTGGATATCACATCTCATGCTAAAGGAAGGGACTCAGGTTTGATAGAAGCATTGAGATATCACATCTCATGCTATAGGAAGGGTCTCAGGATTGGAATGGGAAGGAGTTGGATATCACATCTCATGCCATAGGAAGGGTCTCAGGTTTGGTATAAGCATTGAGATATCACATCTCTGCTATCGGAAGGGTCTCAGGATTGGAATGGGAAGGGGTTGGATATCACATCTCAAGCTATAGGAAGGGTCTCAGGTTTGGAAGGGGAAGGATTTGGATCTCACATCTCATGTTTTAGGACAGGTCTCAGGTTTGGTATTAGAAGCATTGAGATATCACATCTCATGGTATAGGAAGGGTCTCAGGATTGGAATGGGAAGGAGTTGGATATCACATCTCAAGCTATCACAGGATTGGAATGGGAAGGAGTTTGATAGCACATCTCAAGCTATAGGAAGGGTCTCAGGTTTGGAAAGGGAAGGATTTGGATTTCACATCTCATGTAATAGGATGGTTCTCATGTTTGGTTTTAGAAGCATTGGGATATCACACCACAAGCTATCTGAAGGGTCTCAGGTTTGGAAAAGGAAGGATTTGGATTTCACATATGTTATTGGATGGTTCTCAGGTTTGGTTTTAGAAGCATTAAGATATCACATCTTATGCTATAGGAAGGGTCTCAGGATTGGAATGGGAAGGAGTTGGATATCGCATCTCATGCTAAAGGGAGGGTCTCAGGTTTGGAAGGGGAAGGATTTGGATATCACATCTCATGTTATAGGAAGGATCTCAGGTTTGGTATTAGAAGCATTGAGATATCACATCTCATGTTATAGGAAGAATCTCAGGTTTGGTATTAGAGGGATTGAGATATCACATCTCATGCTATAGGAAGGGTCTCAGGATTGGAATGGGAAGGAGTTGGATATCACATCTCATGCTAAAGGAAGGGTCTCAGTTTTGGTAGAAGCATTGAGATATCACATCTCATGGTATAGGAAGGGTCTCAGGATTGGAATGGGAAGGAGTTGGATATCACATCTCATCCAATAGGAAGGATCTCAGGATTGGAATGGGAAGGATTTGGATGTCACATCTCTTGCTATAGGAAGGGTCTCAGGTTTTTTATTAGAAATATTGAGATATCACATCTCATGCTATAGGAAGGGTTTCAGGATTGGAATGGGAAGGAGTTGGATATCCCTTCTCATGCTATAGGAAGGGTCTCAGGTTTTTTATTAGAAACATTGAGATATCACATCTCATGCTATAGGAAGGGTTTCAGGATTGGAATGGGAAGGATTTGGATATCACATCTCATGTTATAGGAAGGGTCTCAGTATTGGAATGGGAAGGATTTGGATATCACATCTCTTGCTATAGGAAGGGTCTCAGGTTTTTTATTAGAAACATTGAGATATCACATCTCATGCTATAGGAAGGGTTTCAGGATTGGAATGGGAAGGATTTGGATATCACATCTCATGCTAAAGGAAGGGTCTCAGATTTGGAAAGGGGAGGATTTGGATATCATATCTCATGTTATAGGACAGGTCCCAGGTTTGGTATTAGAAGCTTTGAGATATCACATCTCATGCTATAGGAAGGGTCTCAGGATTGGAATGGGAAGGAGTTGGATATCACATCTCATGCTAAATGAAGGGACTCAGGTTTGATAAAAGCATTGAGATATCACATCTCATGCTATAGGAAGGGTCTCAGGATTGGAATGGGAAGGAGTTGGATATCACATCTCATGCCATAGGAAGGGTCTCAGGTTTGGTATAAGCATTGAGATATCACATCTCTGCTATCGGAAGGGTCTCAGGATTGGAATGGGAAGGAGTTGGATATCACATCTCAAGCTATAGGAAGGGTCTCAGGTTTGGAAGGGGAAGGATTTGGATCTCACATCTCATGTTTTAGGATGGGTCTCAGGTTTAGTATTAGAAGCATTGAGATATCACATCTCATGGTATAGGAGGGTCTCAGGATTGGAATGGGAAGGAGTTGGATATCACATCTCAAGCTATCACAGGATTGGAATGGGAAGGAGTTTGATAGCACATCTCAAGCTATAGGAAGGGTCTCAGGTTTGGAAAGGGAAGGATTTGGATTTCACATCTCATGTAATAGGATGGTTCTCATGTTTGGTTTTAGAAGCATTGGGATATCACACCACATGCTATCTGAAGGGTCTCAGGTTTGGAAAGGGAAGGATTTGGATTTCACATATGTTATTGGATGGTTCTCAGGTTTGGTTTTAGAAGCATTAAGATATCACATCTCATGCTATAGGAAGGGTCTCAGGTTTGGAATCGGAAGGAGTTGTATTTGACATCTCATGCCATAGGAAGGGTCTCAGGTTTGGTATAAGCATTGAGATATCACATCTCTGCTATCGGAAGGGTCTCAGGATTGGAATGGGAAGGAGTTGGATATCACATCTCATGCTAAAGGGAGGGTCTCAGGTTTTTTATTAGAAACATTGAGATATCACATCTCATGCTATAGGAAGGGTTTCAGGATTGGAATGGGAAGGATGTGGATATCACATCTCATGCTAAAGGAAGGGTCTCAGGTTTGGAAGGGGAAGGATTTGGATATCATATCTCATGTTATAGGAAGGATCTCACGTTTGGTATTAGAAGCATTGAGATATCACATCTCATGCTATAGGAGGAGTCTCAGTATTGGAATGGGAAGGAGTTGGATATCACGTCTCATGTTATAGGAAGGGTCTCAGAATTGGAATGGCAAGGAGTTGGATATCACATCTCATGTTATAGGAAGGATCTCACGTTTGGTATTAGAAGCATTGAGATATCACATCTCATGCTATCGGAAGGATCTCAGGTTTGGTATTAGAGGCATTGAGATATCACATCTCATGCTATCAGAAGGGTCTCAGGATTGGAATGGGAAGGAGTCGGATATCACATCTCATGCTAAAGGGAGGGTCTAAGGTTTGGTATTAGAAGCATTGAGATATCACATCTCATGTTATAGGAAGAATCTCAGGTTTGGTATTAGAGGCATTGAGATATCACATCTCATGCTATAGGAAGGGTCTCAGGATTGGAATGGGAAGGAGTTGGATATCACATCTCATGCTAAAGGAAGGGTCTTAGTTTTGGTAGAAGAATTGAGATATCACATCTCATGGTATAGGAAGGGTCTCAGGATTGGAATGGGAAGGAGTTGGATATCACATCTCATCCAATAGGAAGGATCTCAGGATTGGAATGGGAGGATTTGGATGTCACATCTCTTGCTATAGGAAGGGTCTCAGGTTTTTTATTAGAAACATTGAGATATCACATCTCATGCTATAGGAAGGGTTTCAGGATTGGAATGGGAAGGAGTTGGATATCCCTTCTCATGCTATAGGAAGGGTCTCAGGTTGGAATGGGAAGGAGTTGGATATCACATCTCTTGCTATAGGAAGGGTCTCAGGTTTTTTATTAGAAACATTGAGATATCACATCTCATGCTATAGGAAGGGTTTCAGGATTGGAATGGGAAGGATTTGGATATCACATCTCATGCTAAAGGAAGGGTCTCAGGTTTGGAAGGGGAAGGAATTGGATATCATATCTCATGTTATAGGACGGGTCCCAGGTTTGGTATTAGAAGCTTTGAGATGTCACATCTCATGCTATAGGAAGGGTCTCGGGATTGGAATGGGAAGGATTTGGATCTCACATCTCATGTTTTAGGACGGGTCTCAGGTTTAGTATTAGAAGCATTGAGATATCACATCTCATGGTATAGGAGGGTCTCAGGATTGGAATGGGAAGGAGTTGGATATCACATCTCAAGCTATCACAGGATTGGAATGGGAAGGAGTTTGATAGCACATCTCAAGCTATAGGAAGGGTCTCAGGTTTGGAAAGGGAAGGATTTGGATTTCACATCTCATGTAATAGGATGGTTCTCATGTTTGGTTTTAGAAGCATTGGGATATCAGACCACATGCTATCTGAAGGGTCTCAGGTTTGGAAAGGGAAGGATTTGGATTTCACATATGTTATTGGATGGTTCTCAGGTTTGGTTTTAGAAGCATTAAGATATCACATCTCATGCTATAGGAAGGGTCTCAGGTTTGGAATCGGAAGGAGTTGTATTTGACATCTCATGCCATAGGAAGGGTCTCAGGTTTGGTATAAGCATTGAGATATCACATCTCTGCTATCGGAAGGGTCTCAGGATTGGAATGGGAAGGAGTTGGATATCACATCTCATGCTAAAGGGAGGGTCTCAGGTTTTTTATTAGAAACATTGAGATATCACATCTCATGCTATAGGAAGGGTTTCAGGATTGGAATGGGAAGGATTTGGATATCACATCTCATGCTAAAGGAAGGGTCTCAGGTTTGGAAGGGGAAGGATTTGGATATCATATCTCATGTTATAGGACGGGTCCCAGGTTTGGTATTAGAAGCATTGAGATATCACATCTCATGCTATAGGAGGAGTCTCAGTATTGGAATGGGAAGGAGTTGGATATCACGTCTCATGTTATAGGAAGGGTCTCAGAATTGGAATGGCAAGGAGTTGGATATCACATCTCATGTTATAGGAAGGATCTCACGTTTGGTATTAGAAGCATTGAGATATCACATCTCATGCTATCGGAAGGATCTCAGGTTTGGTATTAGAGGCATTGAGATATCACATCTCATGCTATCAGAAGGGTCTCAGGATTGGAATGGGAAGGAGTCGGTTATCACATCTCATGCTAAAGGGAGGGTCTAAGGTTTGGTATTAGAAGCATTGAGATATCACATCTCATGTTATAGGAAGAATCTCAGGTTTGGTATTAGATGCATTGAGATATCACATCTCATGCTATAGGAAGGGTCTCAGGATTGGAATGGGAAGGAGTTGGATATCACATCTCATGCTAAAGGAAGGGTCTTAGTTTTGGTAGAAGAATTGAGATATCACATCTCATGGTATAGGAAGGGTCTCAGGATTGGAATGGGAAGGAGTTGGATATCACATCTCATCCAATAGGAAGGATCTCAGGATTGGAATGGGAGGATTTGGATGTCACATCTCTTGCTATAGGGAGTGTCTCAGTTTTGATATTAGAAGCTTTGGGATATCACATTTCATGCTATCGGAAGGGTCTCAGGATTGGAAGGGGAAGGATTTGGATCTCACATCTCATGTTTTAGGACGGGTCTCAGGTTTGGTATTAGAAGCATTGAGATATCACATCTCATGGTATAGGAAGTGTCTCAGGATTGGAATGGGAAGGAGTTGGATATCACATCTCAAGCTATCACAGGATTGGAATGGGAAGAGTTTGATAGCACATCTCAAGCTATAGGAAGGGTCTCAGGTTTGGAAAGGGAAGGATTTGGATTTCACATCTCATGTTATAGGATGGTTCTCATGTTTGGTTTTAGAAGCATTGAGATATCACATCTCCTGCTATCTGAAGGGTCTCAGGTTTGGAAAGGGAAGGATTTGGATTTCACATATGTTATTGGATGGTTCTCAGGTTTGGTTTTAGAAGCATTAAGATATCACATCTCATGCTATAGGAAGGGTCTCAGGTTTGGAATGGGAAGGAGTGGATACACATCTCATGTTATAGGAAGGATCTCAGCATTGTGATATCACATATCATGCTATAGGAAGGGTCTCAGGATTGGAATGGGAAGGAGTTGGATATCACATCTCATGCTAAAGGAAAGATCTCAGGTTTGGAAGGGGAAGGATTTGGATCTCACATCTCATGTTTTAGGACGGGTGTCAGGTTTGGTATTAGAAGCATTGAGATATCACATCTCATGGTATAGGAAGGGTCTCAGGATTGGAATGGGAAGGAGTTGGATATCACATCTCAAGCTATCTCAGGATTGGAATGGGAAGGAGTAAGATATCACATCTCATGTTATCGGAAGGGTCTCAGGTTTGGAATGGGAAGGAGTTGGATATCACATCTCATGTTATAACAAGGATCTCAGGTTTGGTATTAGAAGCATTGAGATATCACATCTCATGCTATAGGAAGGGTCTCAGGATTGGAATCGGAAGGAGTTGGATACCACATCTCTTGCTATAGGAAGGGTCTCAGGTTTGGTATAAGCATTGAGATATCCCATCTCATGCTATAGGAAGGGTCTCAGCATTGGAATCGGAAGGAGTTGTATTTGACATCTCATGCCATAGGAAGGGTCTCAGGTTTGGTATAAGCATTGAGATATCACATCTCTGCTATTGGAAGGGTCTCAGGATTGGAATGGGAAGGAGTTGGATATCACATCTCATGCTAAAGGGAGGGTCTCAGGTTTGGAAGGGGAAGGATTTGGATATCACATCTCATGTTATAGGAAGGATCTCAGGTTTGGTATTAGAAGCATTGAGATATCACATCTCATGCTATCGGAAGGATCTCAGGTTTGGTATTATAGGCATTGAGATATCACATCTCATGCTATCAGAAGGGTCTCAGGATTGGAATGGGAAGGAGTCGGATATCACATCTCATGCTAAAGGGAGGGTCTCAGGTTTGGTATTAGAAGCATTGAGATATCACATCTCATGTTATAGGAAGAATCTCAGGTTTGGTATTAGAGGCATTGAGATATCACATCTCATGCTATAGGAAGGGTCTCAGGATTGGAATGGGAAGGAGTTGGATATCACATCTCATGCTAAAGGAAGGGTCTCAGTTTTGGTAGAAGCATTGAGATATCACATCTCATGGTATAGGAAGGGTCTCAGGATTGGAATGGGAAGGAGTTGGATATCACATCTCATCCAATAGGAAGGATCTCAGGATTGGAATGGGAAGGATTTGGATGTCACATTTCTTGCTATAGGAAGGGTCTCAGGTTTTTTATTAGAAACATTGAGATATCACATCTCATGCTATAGGGAGGGTTTCAGGATTGGAATGGGAAGGAGTTGGATATCCCTTCTCATGCTATAGGAAGGGTCTCAGGTTGAAATGGGAAGGAGTTGGATATCACATCTCATGTTATAGGAAGGGTCTCAGTATTGGAATGGGAAGGATTTGGATATCACATCTCTTGCTATAGGAAGGGTCTCAGGTTTTGTATTAGAAACATTGAGATATCACATCTCATGCTATAGGAAGGGTTTCAGGATTGGAATGGGAAGGATTTGGATATCACATCTCATGCTAAAGGAAGGGTCTCAGATTTGGAAGGGGAAGGATTTGGATATCATATCTCATGTTATAGGACGGGTCCCAGGTTTGGTATTAGAAGCTTTGAGATATCACATCTCATGCTATAGGAAGGGTCTCAGGATTGGAATGGGAAGGAGTTGGATATCACATCTCATGCTAAAGGAAGGGACTCAGGTTTGATAGAAGCATTGAGATATCACATCTCATGCTATAGGAAGGGTCTCAGGATTGGAATGGGAAGGAGTTGGATATCACATCTCATGCCATAGGAAGGGTCTCAGGTTTGGTATAAGCATTGAGATATCACATCTCTGCTATCGGAAGGGTCTCAGGATTGGAATGGGAAGGGGTTGGATATTACATCTCAAGCTATAGGAAGGGTCTCAGGTTTGGAAGGGGAAGGATTTGGATCTCACATCTCATGTTTTAGGACAGGTCTCAGGTTTGGTATTAGAAGCATTGAGATATCACATCTCATGGTATAGGAAGGGTCTCAGGATTGGAATGGGAAGGAGTTGGATATCACATCTCAAGCTATCACAGGATTGGAATGGGAAGGAGTTTGATAGCACATCTCAAGCTATAGGAAGGGTCTCAGGTTTGGAAAGGGAAGGATTTGGATTTCACATCTCATGTGATAGGATGGTTCTCATGTTTGGTTTTAGAAGCATTGGGATATCACACCACAAGCTATCTGAAGGGTCTCAGGTTTGGAAAAGGAAGGATTTGGATTTCACATATGTTATTGGATGGTTCTCAGGTTTGGTTTTAGAAGCATTAAGATATCACATCTCATGCTATAGGAAGGGTCTCAGGATTGGAATGGGAAGGAGTTGGATATCGCATCTCATGCTAAAGGGAGGGTCTCAGGTTTGGAAGGGGAAGGATTTGGATATCACATCTCATGTTATAGGAAGGATCTCAGGTTTGGTATTAGAAGCATTGAGATATCACATCTCATGTTATAGGAAGAATCTCAGGTTTGGTATTAGAGGCATTGAGATATCACATCTCATGCTATAGGAAGGGTCTCAGGATTGGAATGGGAAGGAGTTGGATATCACATCTCATGCTAAAGGAAGGGTCTCAGTTTTGGTAGAAGCATTGAGATATCACATCTCATGGTATAGGAAAGGTCTCAGGATTGGAATGGGAAGGAGTTGGATATCACATCTCATCCAATAGGAAGGATCTCAGGATTGGAATGGGAAGGATTTGGATGTCACATCTCTTGCTATAGGAAGGGTCTCAGGTTTTTTATTAGAAATATTGAGATATCACATCTCATGCTATAGGAAGGGTTTCAGGATTGGAATGGGAAGGAGTTGGATATCCCTTCTCATGCTATAGGAAGGGTCTCAGGTTTTTTATTAGAAACATTGAGATATCACATCTCATGCTATAGGAAGGGTTTCAGGATTGGAATGGGAAGGATTTGTATATCACATCTCATGTTATAGGAAGGGTCTCAGTATTGGAATGGGAAGGATTTGGATATCACATCTCTTGCTATAGGAAGGGTCTCAGGTTTTTTTATTAGAAACATTGAGATATCACATCTCATGCTATAGGAAGGGTTTCAGGATTGGAATGGGAAGGATTTGGATATCACATCTCATGCTAAAGGAAGGGTCTCAGATTTGGAAAGGGAAGGATTTGGATATCATATCTCATGTTATAGGACAGGTCCCAGGTTTGGTATTAGAAGCTTTGAGATATCACATCTCATGCTATAGGAAGGGTCTCAGGATTGGAATGGGAAGGAGTTGGATATCACATCTCATGCTAAAGGAAGGGACTCAGGTTTGATAGAAGCATTGAGATATCACATCTCATGCTATAGGAAGGGTCTCAGGATTGGAATGGGAAGAAGTTGGATATCACATCTCATGCCATAGGAAGGGTCTCAGGTTTGGTATAAGCATTGAGATATCACATCTCTACTATCGGAAGGGTCTCAGGATTGGAATGGGAAGGAGTTGGATATCACATCTCATGCTAAAGGAAGGGTCTCAGGTTTGGAAGGGGAAGGAATTGGATATCATATCTCATGTTATAGGACGGGTCCCAGGTTTGGTATTAGAAGCTTTGAGATGTCACATCTCATGCTATAGGAAGGGTCTCAGGATTGGAATGGGAAGGATTTGGATCTCACATCTCATGTTTTAGGACGGGTCTCAGGTTTAGTATTAGAAGCATTGAGATATCACATCTCATGGTATAGGAGGGTCTCAGGATTGGAATGGGAAGGAGTTGGATATCACATCTCAAGCTATCACAGGATTGGAATGGGAAGGAGTTTGATAGCACATCTCAAGCTATAGGAAGGGTCTCAGGTTTGGAAAGGGAAGGATTTGGATTTCACATCTCATGTAATAGGATGGTTCTCATGTTTGGTTTTAGAAGCATTGGGATATCAGACCACATGCTATCTGAAGGGTCTCAGGTTTGGAAAGGGAAGGATTTGGATTTCACATATGTTATTGGATGGTTCTCAGGTTTGGTTTTAGAAGCATTAAGATATCACATCTCATGCTATAGGAAGGGTCTCAGGTTTGGAATCGGAAGGAGTTGTATTTGACATCTCATGCCATAGGAAGGGTCTCAGGTTTGGTATAAGCATTGAGATATCACATCTCTGCTATCGGAAGGGTCTCAGGATTGGAATGGGAAGGAGTTGGATATCACATCTCATGCTAAAGGGAGGGTCTCAGGTTTTTTATTAGAAACATTGAGATATCACATCTCATGCTATAGGAAGGGTTTCAGGATTGGAATGGGAAGGATTTGGATATCACATCTCATGCTAAAGGAAGGGTCTCAGGTTTGGAAGGGGAAGGATTTGGATATCATATCTCATGTTATAGGACGGGTCCCAGGTTTGGTATTAGAAGCATTGAGATATCACATCTCATGCTATAGGAGGAGTCTCAGTATTGGAATGGGAAGGAGTTGGATATCACGTCTCATGTTATAGGAAGGGTCTCAGAATTGGAATGGCAAGGAGTTGGATATCACATCTCATGTTATAGGAAGGATCTCACGTTTGGTATTAGAAGCATTGAGATATCACATCTCATGCTATCGGAAGGATCTCAGGTTTGGTATTAGAGGCATTGAGATATCACATCTCATGCTATCAGAAGGGTCTCAGGATTGGAATGGGAAGGAGTCGGTTATCACATCTCATGCTAAAGGGAGGGTCTAAGGTTTGGTATTAGAAGCATTGAGATATCACATCTCATGTTATAGGAAGAATCTCAGGTTTGGTATTAGATGCATTGAGATATCACATCTCATGCTATAGGAAGGGTCTCAGGATTGGAATGGGAAGGAGTTGGATATCACATCTCATGCTAAAGGAAGGGTCTTAGTTTTGGTAGAAGAATTGAGATATCACATCTCATGGTATAGGAAGGGTCTCAGGATTGGAATGGGAAGGAGTTGGATATCACATCTCATCCAATAGGAAGGATCTCAGGATTGGAATGGGAGGATTTGGATGTCACATCTCTTGCTATAGGGAGTGTCTCAGTTTTGATATTAGAAGCTTTGGGATATCACATTTCATGCTATCGGAAGGGTCTCAGGATTGGAAGGGGAAGGATTTGGATCTCACATCTCATGTTTTAGGACGGGTCTCAGGTTTGGTATTAGAAGCATTGAGATATCACATCTCATGGTATAGGAAGTGTCTCAGGATTGGAATGGGAAGGAGTTGGATATCACATCTCAAGCTATCACAGGATTGGAATGGGAAGAGTTTGATAGCACATCTCAAGCTATAGGAAGGGTCTCAGGTTTGGAAAGGGAAGGATTTGGATTTCACATCTCATGTTATAGGATGGTTCTCATGTTTGGTTTTAGAAGCATTGAGATATCACATCTCCTGCTATCTGAAGGGTCTCAGGTTTGGAAAGGGAAGGATTTGGATTTCACATATGTTATTGGATGGTTCTCAGGTTTGGTTTTAGAAGCATTAAGATATCACATCTCATGCTATAGGAAGGGTCTCAGGTTTGGAATGGGAAGGAGTGGATACACATCTCATTGTTAGGAAAGATTTCGTTATTGTAGGGAACTTTCCTTCCATGTGGCAACCCCTAAACTTTTTGCTATTGTTTTCAACCTGTTTTCTTGACTTTGCCAGAGAAGTGCAGCCTTCTGCTGTACTCCTCTGGGCTTTCGCTCCTTTCTTACGGGGAAACTGACATGCCCTTAAGACAGTCAGTACCGGGGAACGCTGTTTCCCGTAGTTTCTTTTATCGTGTCGCCATTTTAGTGCAACACGACACAAGAGGGCACTGTAAGCTAAGTTACAGCTCTCTTGGGTCTCTAGCCTTCTACAGACCCTAGACACTCTTTTCGGATGGTTTTTGGATCGGTGCAAGTCATTCAGGGACTGGGCTGGTGGCAGCGATCATTTGGTTTATTTTGAGCTCCTTTTGCCGTTCTGAGCACGTTTTTGCCGCGAACACAAAAGGGTGGCCCGGCTACACAAAATGGCCGGACCACGAGGCTCCTTTGTCTAGTCCACTGTCCGTCTTGCTCCCTTTACCTTCCCCCGGGTCAGGCGACCCGGGGCCTTCCTTATTTGGGCATGTAGTTTCCCGCGAAACACGGTTGCTTTCGCGGGCTTCTACATGTCGTTTGAGTGCCCCCAGGATGTGGGCTGGGCTGTCTGGTCCCAATACACATCCTGGGTGCCAGAGAGTCTAGGGTGGTGTGAATGCCTGGGACCACTGTGGTCCGTGATTGGTCCACGTATGGTATGTGTGTTGATGAGCGGATCTCCCATTGGCTCCCCTCCGTTTTGGCGCGAAGGGAACCGTGGATAAGAGGGAGCTGGAAACACCACTGCCATGTCGATCTCCTGAGTTCTTACGAACCCAGGGATACAGGAGCCAAGTATCCTGCGAACACGAGGCTGGACCGAGGAATCACTGGTGACCCCCTGAAGAACTTCTGCTCCTCATTGCTGTCGTCCGGTGAAGCCCTTTCCACCTAAGATCGAACAAGAAGGCCTGTACTGGCGCTTCGACCTATTGGAATAGCAGGACCAGCTATTCCCGGCACCTTCATCAACTCCTGCTGTAAGCCTTCGGAAGTGTCTCTGGGCCATCCAGTTGACTGACCAGCTTACTAAGGAGGCCTGCTCTGTAATCGCCGACAGGTTGGGTGGTATTCTGAGTCCGGGGCATGCTCACACGCTTCGTTTGCTTAGCAGTCCTAAGCTAGAGGTGAGCGGTGCTCGTTTGGCTTGAATACACCCGGCCGTTCCGTTGCCCTGCGGTGGCGACAAAACTGTGCTTGTTTCTTCGATCGGGACGTCTTTTTACTCTGCACGACGACGAGACGTTCCCTGCTCTTCAGAACCTGCCAGAAGCTGCATCTATCGAGGAGAAGCTCGGGCCTGCTTGCTTCGGGGACCGGTGAGTAGATTAGCTAGGATCTGGTCGCCCTCCTGCAGTGCCCCTTGCTTTTCCCCGCTGTGAATACAGCACCCCTTGTCCGTACTCGCGCCCTGCTTCTGCCTCACAGTGGAGGCTGCGCTAGAGTCGCGGACCGTGTTCTCCTTCATTAGAGCTCCCTACAGAGCTGTTCAACGTCCTCCGAAGAGCTTCACCTTCTGCCCATTGGCACCGGCGTGTGCAGGTACTTTTGAGCGCTAGGCTCCACTCTTCGTAGGGATTGGACTACCATCTAGTTAGGGGCCTCAGAAGGCGGACATATCACACGCATTGGTTCGCACTGCCTGTTTTCCTTCCCCTGCAGGTGGATAACATATTTCGTGCTGCTAATGCTGTGAAACTGTGTATTCTGTATATATATTGGGTGGATAGTGTATGTGTTGGTTTAATATCGTTGTATATTGCTGCTTTTACTGTGGTTATTAGTTTCAAGGCCTTATAATAAATGTGTATCTATTTTTGATATAAACAACTGTTTGGAGTAGTTTGTAAGCGCTCTTGCTTTGTGTGCTCACTGTGGGCTTTCAGTCACCCTCACCCCTCTTGAGACCTAGTCTTGACCGCCGCGATCGCTACCTTGATTGGTCTGGCTTGTCCAGAGGTTACCCTGTTCCAAGTAATTAGGTTGGCCTTCTGAACCTCTGCGCCACCAGGACAGAGTTCAGAAATCCGTCTTAACAAATTGGTGTACAGCGGTGGGATACGACTGAAGGTATCCAGTGTTGCGCACGAGCTAAGGCGTTTTCAGGTTATTCCAACCAGGACACGCAGTAAAGTATTGAATATAACGTTAAAAAGGCCATAGTCCTATCAACAGTATGGAAACGAATACTTTATTAACCTTAAATGCTTCGAAATCTGAAACATTGAAGAAGATGTGTGCGGAGAGAGGGGTTTCCTCTCAAGGCACTAAATTGGAAATGATCCAGAGAATCGTGGCGTGGCAAGAAGCGCAGCTTGACGCTATAACTTCCGAGGACAGTGCAGAAGGTGGTGGGGCTGCTCTCACTGGCAGAACCGACGGTTCTGCCGCTGCACTGATCCATCACGACCACGAGGACAGGGAGGATGTAATGTCTAATGTTTCCTCTGCCAGTATTGATGGGGAGGCTATGCTTGAATTCAAGAAGCAAGAGCTGCGGTTTAGGCAGCAGGAGCTTGAATTCAGCATAGCCAAACTGAAAATCGACCAGGCAGAAAAACAAAAAGACAGGGATCACCAGTTGGAACTGGCCAAGCTTCAGTTCGCAAATGGGTCCAAGGGTCCTGGACATGGTTCTGGGGCTTCCTCTCATCCACGGTTTCCAAAAGATCTGCTCAGTGTATATGAGGAACGAAATGACATTATGGACTGGTTAAATGCGTTTGAGTATGCATGCGAGGTTCAGGAGGTTGATAATGCGGATAAGATTGCATGGTTACTCAGCAGACTGCCCCATTCTGGTTGCAGTGCCATTATGGAAATGTCGAAGGCTGAGCGCGCTGATTTTGCAATGTTGAAGCAGACTCTCATTTTAAAGTTTGGGAAGACTCCGACCCAATATTTGAAAAGGTTTAGAGAGTATAAGAAAAAGGAAGGTGGTACTTGGGTGTCGTATGTAGCTGAGTCCCTGAAAAACTTGACTGGCTGGGTTGAAGGTTATAAGGTTTCTACCTTCGAAGGCATGATCAATCTGGTCATGCTGGAACACATTTTTGCTTCTTCTTCCCCGGAGCTTAAGCAGCATTTGGCCGATTCGAAGGAGATAGATCCTAAGAAGCTGGCCATTGCAGCAGACTTATGGGTGTCACATCGAGTGTCCCATAAGGACAAAACTCATCCTGGTAAGCAGGAGGAAGGGAAAAAGACCAAAGATATGGAGGGTGGGGAATCTGCTAAATCATCTTCCCATAAGGGCCACAAAAAGAAAAATAAGGGTAAGCCATCCGAGAACTCACAGGGTAGTGGAGGTTCGCCTCCGAAACAGAACTCTGGTTATAATAAGCCTCCCTACGTAAACAGACCCAATGGGGCTTGTTTTTCTTGTGGAGCAACTGACCATGTGAAGGGGGATCCCCGTTGTAAGGTTAGACCTTTGGGGGTCCACTCCGCTAATCTGGCCTTCTCCTCCTACGAGGAAGAAGAGATTACAGGAGCATCCTTCTCCTCAGACTCATTTCCCAGCGGAATAGAGGCTGAGGTAGTTTTAGTGTCCCTGGGTTCCTGGGAGCCTAAAGTCGCAGAGGCGTATGCTAGGATTCCGGATAATACCAAGCACTACTTTAAAGACAGTGTGCTGATCAATGGAGTGGATACTCCAGCTCTTAGGGATAGTGGGTGCAGTCGAACTGTAGTGGATTCTACCTTGGTAGACTCAGAGGAAGTTGCCAGAGCTACTCTGATGCCCACTAAGTTGGCTGACGGCCCCCTCCGTATGTTTCCCGTGATCCCTGTTAATCTAACTTTAAATGGTACAGCAGTTAGGATTCCAGTGAGCATTCAGAGAAACGTCCCGGGAAAGGTCTTGTTGGGCAATGATCTCAGAGCTCTAGGGCTCGTAGGAGACACTGCCGAAAGACCCTACACACGGTCTCAAGCACGGGCAGCATTGGCCAAGTCCAATACGCCGCCCCAGCCGAAGGGGAAACCCAAGGCGAAAGGAGTCAACAAGTCCCGACGGGGGAAAGAGAATATTCCCCCGAACTCGCCTACCACTGCGGTGGAGGGAGTTGGTCAATCGCCCGAGCCTGACGAGGAGGTGGCGATGCCTGAAGTGTTCGACCCCAACGACCATCCTGAACTAAAAGACTTGTTAGTTGAAGGAGGTCCTGATAGGGACGACTTCAGTAAGGGCCAACGTGAGTGCCCATCTCTGGAAGGCCTAAGGAGACAGGCCTGCTCCCAGCTTGAGGGTGAACCTCCTGGGAAGCATCGGATTTATTGGGAAGGTGGACTCCTGTACAGTGAGCCCACAGAGTCTACAGAAGGAGACCATAGGAGGTTGGTGGTTCCCCTTTCTGTTAGACCCTTCCTCCTGCAGTTGGCGCATGAAGTTCCCCTTGCTGGTCACCTTGGAATGAAGAGGACCAAGCAAAGGTTATCTATGCACTTCTACTGGCCCAAGATGGGGGTGCAAGTAGAAAGTCACTGCAGGAGTTGTGCCTCCTGCCAGTTGTCTGGTAAGGTTGGCGCGACAATCCAAGCTCCGTTGGTACCGCTCCCAGTTGTGGGGGTACCATTTGAAAGGGTAGGGATCGACATCGTTGGTCCCCTTGACCCGCAAACATCCTCAGGCAATAGGTTTATCCTGGTGCTGGTCGACCATGCAACCAGGTATCCTGAGGCCATCCCATTAAAGACTGTAACTGCCAAGTCAGTTGCAAAAGCTTTACTCGGCATATTTACTAGGGTTGGCTTCCCTAAAGAAGTTGTGTCAGATCGTGGCAGCAACTTTATGTCGAAGTATATGCAGGCTATGTGGAAAGAATGTGGGGTCACCTACAAGTTCTCTTCTGCATATCACCCCCAGACCAATGGTCTGGTGGAACGTTTCAACAGAACGTTAAAGAGCATGATTGGGGCTCTGGAGGAGCCCCAGAGAAGAAAATGGGATCTTCTTTTACCATGCTTGCTGTTTGCCTACAGAGAGGTACCACAGGAGGGTGTTGGCTTCAGCCCCTTCGAACTTCTGTTCGGTCATCCCGTACGGGGACCCTTAGCCATCGTCAAAGAGGGATGGGAGATGCCCACTCCCCCTGTTACTACCAATGTAGTTGACTATGTGCTAGGGCTCAGAAAACGGATGGTACTCCTGATGGGCTTGGCTAGTGAAAAGTTGAAGGCAGGACAAGCGCTGGTGAAACATTGGTACGACCAGAAAGCTTCCTTAATTCACTTTACCCCTGGTCAGCAAGTCCTGATCATGAACCCTATAAGGCCTCGCGCTTTACAGGACAAATGGTCAGGCCCTTACACAGTGGTGGAGCCCCTGGGTGAGGTGAACTATTTAGTGGACCTTGGAAGGCCTGGACAGGCTCCAAAAGTGTTCCACGTAAATAGGCTGAAGGCTTTCGTCCCAAGAGTCGAAATCGCAGCACTGCTACTGGCGTCAGACGTTGAGGAAGAGGAGTCAGAACCTCTTCCCGACCTGTTCCAAAGCGGTCCTTCAGATAGCTCCGTTGAGGGTGTCCGAGTGGCCCCTCACCTGACTTCTGATCAGCAGGCTGAGGTGAAAAGTTTGCTTAGGCAGTTTTCCCCCCTGTTTTCACAGTCGCCTGGTTTGACACCTTGGTGCAAACATAACATTGACACAGGAGACAGTGTACCTACCAAAAGTAGGGGATACAGGATGTCGGATAAAGTACGGTCTTATATTAAGACCGAGGTCAACAAGATGTTAGACCTTGGGGTGATTGAACCCTCTAGTAGTCCTTGGTCCAGTCCTGTGGTTCTGGTTCCAAAAGCAGGCACTTCTGAATTGAGGTTCTGCGTGGATTACAGGGCTCTGAATGCTGTCACCAAGACAGACGCTCACCCCTTGCCTCGAACTGACGAGCTGGTGGATACCTTGGGTGCCTCCAAGTACCTCAGCACGTTTGACCTGACTGCGGGCTATTGGCAAATAGCTTTAGCAGAACATGCCAAGGAGAAGACAGCATTTTCAACTCCCGACGGGCTTTACCAATTCCGGGTAATGCCGTTCGGATTGAAGAATGCACCTGCCACTTTCCAGAGGCTTGTGAATCATGTGTTGAATGGGTTGGACGAATTCTGTCTTGCATATCTGGACGATATAGCAGTTTTCAGTGCCACCTGGGAAGACCATGTGAAACACCTCGGGATTGTGCTCCAGGCTCTTCAGAAAGCCCACTTGACCATAAAGGCGAGTAAATGCCAGATTGGACAAGGCTCAGTGGTTTACCTTGGGCATGAAGTAGGTGGAGGAAGGATACAGCCTCTCCCCAGTAAAGTACAAGCAGTACAAGACTGGCCTACCCCCACTACACAAACCCAAGTGAGAGCCTTCTTAGGACTCACGGGTTATTACCGCAATTTTATGGCAGACTATGGCACCATAGCTGCTCCTCTGACTGCCCTCACAACTCCGAAGAAACCCAAGAAGGTAACTTGGACTGACGAGTGTGAGAAGGCCTTCAATGGCTTGAAAGACTCCTTGTGCCAGGCCCCTGTGCTCAGGGCCCCTGATTATCAAAGACCTTTTATCGTGCAGACGGATGCCTCTGACACTGGGATAGGAGCTGTACTATCACAAGTAGATGAGAAGGGTAAGGAACACCCTATCGGTTTTATTAGTCGCCAGCTTAAGGACAGAGAGCTCAGATGGTCCACGGTAGAGAAAGAATGTTTCTCTGTTGTATGGGCCCTAAGGAAGCTGCGGCCCTACCTCTATGGGACCCACTTCACTGTGCAGACTGACCATAAGCCGTTAAAGTGGCTAATGAACATGAAGGGGGAGAATCCAAAGTTGCTTAGGTGGTCCATAAGTCTACAAGGCTTCGACTTCACTATTGAGCATAGGCCAGGTGTCCAACATAGCAATGCTGATGGGTTGTCCAGAATGTTTTACCGACCTGAACAAGAGACTCATCCAGGGGTGGATTAGTTCCCCCTGTCCATAGTCTGGGAGGGGCGAGTGTTAGGAAAGATTTCGTTATTGTAGGGAACTTTCCTTCCATGTGGCAACCCCTAAACTTTTTGCTATTGTTTTCAACCTGTTTTCTTGACTTTGCCAGAGAAGTGCAGCCTTCTGCTGTACTCCTCTGGGCTTTCGCTCCTTTCTTACGGGGAAACTGACATGCCCTTAAGACAGTCAGTACCGGGGAACGCTGTTTCCCGTAGTTTCTTTTATCGTGTCGCCATTTTAGTGCAACACGACACAAGAGGGCACTGTAAGCTAAGTTACAGCTCTCTTGGGTCTCTAGCCTTCTACAGACCCTAGACACTCTTTTCGGATGGTTTTTGGATCGGTGCAAGTCATTCAGGGACTGGGCTGGTGGCAGCGATCATTTGGTTTATTTTGAGCTCCTTTTGCCGTTCTGAGCACGTTTTTGCCGCGAACACAAAAGGGTGGCCCGGCTACACAAAATGGCCGGACCACGAGGCTCCTTTGTCTAGTCCACTGTCCGTCTTGCTCCCTTTACCTTCCCCCGGGTCAGGCGACCCGGGGCCTTCCTTATTTGGGCATGTAGTTTCCCGCGAAACACGGTTGCTTTCGCGGGCTTCTACATGTCGTTTGAGTGCCCCCAGGATGTGGGCTGGGCTGTCTGGTCCCAATACACATCCTGGGTGCCAGAGAGTCTAGGGTGGTGTGAATGCCTGGGACCACTGTGGTCCGTGATTGGTCCACGTATGGTATGTGTGTTGATGAGCGGATCTCCCATTGGCTCCCCTCCGTTTTGGCGCGAAGGGAACCGTGGATAAGAGGGAGCTGGAAACACCACTGCCATGTCGATCTCCTGAGTTCTTACGAACCCAGGGATACAGGAGCCAAGTATCCTGCGAACACGAGGCTGGACCGAGGAATCACTGGTGACCCCCTGAAGAACTTCTGCTCCTCATTGCTGTCGTCCGGTGAAGCCCTTTCCACCTAAGATCGAACAAGAAGGCCTGTACTGGCGCTTCGACCTATTGGAATAGCAGGACCAGCTATTCCCGGCACCTTCATCAACTCCTGCTGTAAGCCTTCGGAAGTGTCTCTGGGCCATCCAGTTGACTGACCAGCTTACTAAGGAGGCCTGCTCTGTAATCGCCGACAGGTTGGGTGGTATTCTGAGTCCGGGGCATGCTCACACGCTTCGTTTGCTTAGCAGTCCTAAGCTAGAGGTGAGCGGTGCTCGTTTGGCTTGAATACACCCGGCCGTTCCGTTGCCCTGCGGTGGCGACAAAACTGTGCTTGTTTCTTCGATCGGGACGTCTTTTTACTCTGCACGACGACGAGACGTTCCCTGCTCTTCAGAACCTGCCAGAAGCTGCATCTATCGAGGAGAAGCTCGGGCCTGCTTGCTTCGGGGACCGGTGAGTAGATTAGCTAGGATCTGGTCGCCCTCCTGCAGTGCCCCTTGCTTTTCCCCGCTGTGAATACAGCACCCCTTGTCCGTACTCGCGCCCTGCTTCTGCCTCACAGTGGAGGCTGCGCTAGAGTCGCGGACCGTGTTCTCCTTCATTAGAGCTCCCTACAGAGCTGTTCAACGTCCTCCGAAGAGCTTCACCTTCTGCCCATTGGCACCGGCGTGTGCAGGTACTTTTGAGCGCTAGGCTCCACTCTTCGTAGGGATTGGACTACCATCTAGTTAGGGGCCTCAGAAGGCGGACATATCACACGCATTGGTTCGCACTGCCTGTTTTCCTTCCCCTGCAGGTGGATAACATATTTCGTGCTGCTAATGCTGTGAAACTGTGTATTCTGTATATATATTGGGTGGATAGTGTATGTGTTGGTTTAATATCGTTGTATATTGCTGCTTTTACTGTGGTTATTAGTTTCAAGGCCTTATAATAAATGTGTATCTATTTTTGATATAAACAACTGTTTGGAGTAGTTTGTAAGCGCTCTTGCTTTGTGTGCTCACTGTGGGCTTTCAGTCACCCTCACCCCTCTTGAGACCTAGTCTTGACCGCCGCGATCGCTACCTTGATTGGTCTGGCTTGTCCAGAGGTTACCCTGTTCCAAGTAATTAGGTTGGCCTTCTGAACCTCTGCGCCACCAGGACAGAGTTCAGAAATCCGTCTTAACACTCATGTTATAGGAAGGATCTCAGCATTGTGATATCACATATCATGCTATAGGAAGGGTCTCAGGATTGGAATGGGAAGGAGTTGGATATCACATCTCATGCTAAAGGAAAGATCTCAGGTTTGGAAGGGGAAGGATTTGGATCTCACATCTCATGTTTTAGGACGGGTGTCAGGTTTGGTATTAGAAGCATTGAGATATCACATCTCATGGTATAGGAAGGGTCTCAGGATTGGAATGGGAAGGAGTTGGATATCACATCTCAAGCTATCTCAGGATTGGAATGGGAAGGAGTAAGATATCACATCTCATGTTATCGGAAGGGTCTCAGGTTTGGAATGGGAAGGAGTTGGATATCACATCTCATGTTATAACAAGGATCTCAGGTTTGGTATTAGAAGCATTGAGATATCACATCTCATGCTATAGGAAGGGTCTCAGGATTGGAATCGGAAGGAGTTGGATACCACATCTCTTGCTATAGGAAGGGTCTCAGGTTTGGTATAAGCATTGAGATATCCCATCTCATGCTATAGGAAGGGTCTCAGCATTGGAATCGGAAGGAGTTGTATTTGACATCTCATGCCATAGGAAGGGTCTCAGGTTTGGTATAAGCATTGAGATATCACATCTCTGCTATTGGAAGGGTCTCAGGATTGGAATGGGAAGGAGTTGGATATCACATCTCATGCTAAAGGGAGGGTCTCAGGTTTGGAAGGGGAAGGATTTGGATATCACATCTCATGTTATAGGAAGGATCTCAGGTTTGGTATTAGAAGCATTGAGATATCACATCTCATGCTATCGGAAGGATCTCAGGTTTGGTATTATAGGCATTGAGATATCACATCTCATGCTATCAGAAGGGTCTCAGGATTGGAATGGGAAGGAGTCGGATATCACATCTCATGCTAAAGGGAGGGTCTCAGGTTTGGTATTAGAAGCATTGAGATATCACATCTCATGTTATAGGAAGAATCTCAGGTTTGGTATTAGAGGCATTGAGATATCACATCTCATGCTATAGGAAGGGTCTCAGGATTGGAATGGGAAGGAGTTGGATATCACATCTCATGCTAAAGGAAGGGTCTCAGTTTTGGTAGAAGCATTGAGATATCACATCTCATGGTATAGGAAGGGTCTCAGGATTGGAATGGGAAGGAGTTGGATATCACATCTCATCCAATAGGAAGGATCTCAGGATTGGAATGGGAAGGATTTGGATGTCACATTTCTTGCTATAGGAAGGGTCTCAGGTTTTTTATTAGAAACATTGAGATATCACATCTCATGCTATAGGGAGGGTTTCAGGATTGGAATGGGAAGGAGTTGGATATCCCTTCTCATGCTATAGGAAGGGTCTCAGGTTGAAATGGGAAGGAGTTGGATATCACATCTCATGTTATAGGAAGGGTCTCAGTATTGGAATGGGAAGGATTTGGATATCACATCTCTTGCTATAGGAAGGGTCTCAGGTTTTGTATTAGAAACATTGAGATATCACATCTCATGCTATAGGAAGGGTTTCAGGATTGGAATGGGAAGGATTTGGATATCACATCTCATGCTAAAGGAAGGGTCTCAGATTTGGAAGGGGAAGGATTTGGATATCATATCTCATGTTATAGGACGGGTCCCAGGTTTGGTATTAGAAGCTTTGAGATATCACATCTCATGCTATAGGAAGGGTCTCAGGATTGGAATGGGAAGGAGTTGGATATCACATCTCATGCTAAAGGAAGGGACTCAGGTTTGATAGAAGCATTGAGATATCACATCTCATGCTATAGGAAGGGTCTCAGGATTGGAATGGGAAGGAGTTGGATATCACATCTCATGCCATAGGAAGGGTCTCAGGTTTGGTATAAGCATTGAGATATCACATCTCTGCTATCGGAAGGGTCTCAGGATTGGAATGGGAAGGGGTTGGATATTACATCTCAAGCTATAGGAAGGGTCTCAGGTTTGGAAGGGGAAGGATTTGGATCTCACATCTCATGTTTTAGGACAGGTCTCAGGTTTGGTATTAGAAGCATTGAGATATCACATCTCATGGTATAGGAAGGGTCTCAGGATTGGAATGGGAAGGAGTTGGATATCACATCTCAAGCTATCACAGGATTGGAATGGGAAGGAGTTTGATAGCACATCTCAAGCTATAGGAAGGGTCTCAGGTTTGGAAAGGGAAGGATTTGGATTTCACATCTCATGTAATAGGATGGTTCTCATGTTTGGTTTTAGAAGCATTGGGATATCACACCACAAGCTATCTGAAGGGTCTCAGGTTTGGAAAAGGAAGGATTTGGATTTCACATATGTTATTGGATGGTTCTCAGGTTTGGTTTTAGAAGCATTAAGATATCACATCTCATGCTATAGGAAGGGTCTCAGGATTGGAATGGGAAGGAGTTGGATATCGCATCTCATGCTAAAGGGAGGGTCTCAGGTTTGGAAGGGGAAGGATTTGGATATCACATCTCATGTTATAGGAAGGATCTCAGGTTTGGTATTAGAAGCATTGAGATATCACATCTCATGTTATAGGAAGAATCTCAGGTTTGGTATTAGAGGCATTGAGATATCACATCTCATGCTATAGGAAGGGTCTCAGGATTGGAATGGGAAGGAGTTGGATATCACATCTCATGCTAAAGGAAGGGTCTCAGTTTTGGTAGAAGCATTGAGATATCACATCTCATGGTATAGGAAAGGTCTCAGGATTGGAATGGGAAGGAGTTGGATATCACATCTCATCCAATAGGAAGGATCTCAGGATTGGAATGGGAAGGATTTGGATGTCACATCTCTTGCTATAGGAAGGGTCTCAGGTTTTTTATTAGAAATATTGAGATATCACATCTCATGCTATAGGAAGGGTTTCAGGATTGGAATGGGAAGGAGTTGGATATCCCTTCTCATGCTATAGGAAGGGTCTCAGGTTTTTTATTAGAAACATTGAGATATCACATCTCATGCTATAGGAAGGGTTTCAGGATTGGAATGGGAAGGATTTGTATATCACATCTCATGTTATAGGAAGGGTCTCAGTATTGGAATGGGAAGGATTTGGATATCACATCTCTTGCTATAGGAAGGGTCTCAGGTTTTTTTATTAGAAACATTGAGATATCACATCTCATGCTATAGGAAGGGTTTCAGGATTGGAATGGGAAGGATTTGGATATCACATCTCATGCTAAAGGAAGGGTCTCAGATTTGGAAAGGGAAGGATTTGGATATCATATCTCATGTTATAGGACAGGTCCCAGGTTTGGTATTAGAAGCTTTGAGATATCACATCTCATGCTATAGGAAGGGTCTCAGGATTGGAATGGGAAGGAGTTGGATATCACATCTCATGCTAAAGGAAGGGACTCAGGTTTGATAGAAGCATTGAGATATCACATCTCATGCTATAGGAAGGGTCTCAGGATTGGAATGGGAAGAAGTTGGATATCACATCTCATGCCATAGGAAGGGTCTCAGGTTTGGTATAAGCATTGAGATATCACATCTCTACTATCGGAAGGGTCTCAGGATTGGAATGGGAAGGAGTTGGATATCACATCTCAAGCTATAGGAAGGGTCTCAGGTTTGGAAGGGGAAGGATTTGGATCTCACATCTCATGTTTTAGGATGGGTCTCAGGGTTAGTATTAGAAGCATTGAGATATCACATCTCATGGTATAGGAGGGTCTCAGGATTGGAATGGGAAGGAGTTGGATATCACATCTCAAGCTATCACAGGATTGGAATGGGAAGGAGTTTGATAGCACATCTCAAGCTATAGGAAGGGTCTCAGGTTTGGAAAGGGAAGGATTTGGATATCACATCTCATGCTATAGGAAGGGTCTCAGGTTTGGAATCGGAAGGAGTTGTATTTGACATCTCATGCCATAGGAAGGGTCTCAGGTTTGGTATAAGCATTGAGATATCACATCTCTGCTATCGGAAGGGTCTCAGGATTGGAATGGGAAGGAGTTGGATATCACATCTCATGCTAAAGGGAGGGTCTCAGGTTTTTTATTAGAAAAATTGAGATATCACATCTCATGCTATAGGAAGGGTTTCAGGATTGGAATGGGAAGGATGTGGATATCACATCTCATGCTAAAGGAAGGGTCTCAGGTTTGGAAGGGGAAGGATTTGGATATCATATCTCATGTTATAGGACGGGTCCCAGGTTTGGTATTAGAAGCATTGAGATATCACATCTCATGCTATAGGAGGAGTCTCAGTATTGGAATGGGAAGGAGTTGGATATCACGTCTCATGTTATAGGAAGGGTCTCAGAATTGGAATGGCAAGGAGTTGGATATCACATCTCATGTTATAGGAAGGATCTCACGTTTGGTATTAGAAGCATTGAGATATCACATCTCATGCTATCGGAAGGATCTCAGGTTTGGTATTAGAGGCATTGAGATATCACATCTCATGCTATCAGAAGGGTCTCAGGATTGGAATGGGAAGGAGTCGGATATCACATCTCATGCTAAAGGGAGGGTCTAAGGTTTGGTATTAGAAGCATTGAGATATCACATCTCATGTTATAGGAAGAATCTCAGGTTTGGTATTAGAGGCATTGAGATATCACATCTCATGCTATAGGAAGGGTCTCAGGATTGGAATGGGAAGGAGTTGGATATCACATCTCATGCTAAAGGAAGGGTCTTAGTTTTGGTAGAAGAATTGAGATATCACATCTCATGGTATAGGAAGGGTCTCAGGATTGGAATGGGAAGGAGTTGGATATCACATCTCATCCAATAGGAAGGATCTCAGGATTGGAATGGGAGGATTTGGATGTCACATCTCTTGCTATAGGAAGGGTCTCAGGTTTTTTATTAGAAACATTGAGATATCACATCTCATGCTATAGGAAGGGTTTCAGGATTGGAATGGGAAGGAGTTGGATATCCCTTCTCATGCTATAGGAAGGGTCTCAGGTTGGAATGGGAAGGAGTTGGATATCACATCTCTTGCTATAGGAAGGGTCTCAGGTTTTTTATTAGAAACATTGAGATATCACATCTCATGCTATAGGAAGGGTTTCAGGATTGGAATGGGAAGGATTTGGATATCACATCTCATGCTAAAGGAAGGGTCTCAGGTTTGGAAGGGGAAGGAATTGGATCTCACATCTCATGTTATAGGACGGGTCCCAGGTTTGGTATTAGAAGCTTTGAGATGTCACATCTCATGCTATAGGAAGGGTCTCAGGATTGGAATGGGAAGGATTTGGATCTCACATCTCATGTTTTAGGACGGGTCTCAGGTTTAGTATTAGAAGCATTGAGATATCACATCTCATGGTATAGGAGGGTCTCAGGATTGGAATGGGAAGGAGTTGGATATCACATCTCAAGCTATCACAGGATTGGAATGGGAAGGAGTTTGATAGCACATCTCAAGCTATAGGAAGGGTCTCAGGTTTGGAAAGGGAAGGATTTGGATTTCACATCTCATGTAATAGGATGGTTCTCATGTTTGGTTTTAGAAGCATTGGGATATCACACCACATGCTATCTGAAGGGTCTCAGGTTTGGAAAGGGAAGGATTTGGATTTCACATATGTCATTGGATGGTTCTCAGGTTTGGTTTTAGAAGCATTAAGATATCACATCTCATGCTATAGGAAGGGTCTCAGGTTTGGAATCGGAAGGAGTTGTATTTGACATCTCATGCCATAGGAAGGGTCTCAGGTTTGGTATAAGCATTGAGATATCACATCTCTGCTATCGGAAGGGTCTCAGGATTGGAATGGGAAGGAGTTGGATATCACATCTCATGCTAAAGGGAGGGTCTCAGGTTTTTTATTAGAAACATTGAGATATCACATCTCATGCTATAGGAAGGGTTTCAGGATTGGAATGGGAAGGATTTGGATATCACATCTCATGCTAAAGGAAGGGTCTCAGGTTTGGAAGGGGAAGGATTTGGATATCATATCTCATGTTATAGGACGGGTCCCAGGTTTGGTATTAGAAGCATTGAGATATCACATCTCATGCTATAGGAGGAGTCTCAGTATTGGAATGGGAAGGAGTTGGATATCACGTCTCATGTTATAGGAAGGGTCTCAGAATTGGAATGGCAAGGAGTTGGATATCACATCTCATGTTATAGGAAGGATCTCACGTTTGGTATTAGAAGCATTGAGATATCACATCTCATGCTATCGGAAGGATCTCAGGTTTGGTATTAGAGGCATTGAGATATCACATCTCATGCTATCAGAAGGGTCTCAGGATTGGAATGGGAAGGAGTCGGATATCACATCTCATGCTAAAGGGAGGGTCTAAGGTTTGGTATTAGAAGCATTGAGATATCACATCTCATGTTATAGGAAGAATCTCAGGTTTGGTATTAGAGGCATTGAGATATCACATCTCATGCTATAGGAAGGGTCTCAGGATTGGAATGGGAAGGAGTTGGATATCACATCTCATGCTAAAGGAAGGGTCTTAGTTTTGGTAGAAGAATTGAGATATCACATCTCATGGTATAGGAAGGGTCTCAGGATTGGAATGGGAAGGAGTTGGATATCACATCTCATCCAATAGGAAGGATCTCAGGATTGGAATGGGAGGATTTGGATGTCACATCTCTTGCTATAGGAAGGGTCTCATGTTTTTTATTAGAAACATTGAGATATCACATCTCATGCTATAGGAAGGGTTTCAGGATTGGAATGGGAAGGAGTTGGATATCCCTTCTCATGCTATAGGAAGGGTCTCAGGTTGGAATGGGAAGGAGTTGGATATCACATCTCTTGCTATAGGAAGGGTCTCAGGTTTTTTATTAGAAACATTGAGATATCACATCTCATGCTATAGGAAGGGTTTCAGGATTGGAATGGGAAGGATTTGGATATCACATCTCATGCTAAAGGAAGGGTCTCAGGTTTGGAAGGGGAAGGAATTGGATATCATATCTCATGTTATAGGACGGGTCCCAGGTTTGGTATTAGAAGCTTTGAGATGTCACATCTCATGCTATAGGAAGGGTCTCAGGATTGGAATGGGAAGGAGTTGGATATCACATCTCATGCTAAAGGAAGGGACTCAGGTTTGATAGAAGCATTGAGATATCACATCTCATGCTATAGGAAGGGTCTCAGGATTGGAATGGGAAGGAGTTGGATATCACATCTCATGCCATAGGAAGGGTCTCAGGTTTGGTATAAGCATTGAGATATCACATCTCTTCTATCGGAAGGGTCTCAGGATAGGAATGGGAAGGACTTAGACATCACATCTCATGCTATAGGGAGGGTCTCAGTTTTGATATTAGAAGCATTGAGATATCACATTTCATGCTATCGGAAGGGTCTCAGGATTGGAATGGGAAGGAGTTGGATATCACATCTCAAGCTATCTCAGGATTGGAATGGAAGGAGTTTGATATCACATCTCAAGCTATAGGAAGGGTCTCAGGTTTGGAAGGGGAAGGATTTGGATCTCACATCTCATGTTTTAGGACGGGTCTCAGGTTTGGTATTAGAAGCATTGAGATATCACATCTCATGGTACAGGAAGGGTCTCAGGATTGGAATGGGAAGGAGTTGGATATCACATCTCAAGCTATCACAGGATTGGAATGGGAAGGAGTTTGATATCACATCTCAAGCTATAGGAAGGGTCTCAGGTTTCGAAAGGGAAGGATTTGGATTTCACATCTCATGTTATAGGATGGTTCTCATGTTTGGTTTTAGAAGCATTGAGATATCACATCTCATGTTATTGGAAGGGTCTCAGAATTGGAATGGGAAGGAGTTGGATATCACATCTCATGCTATAGGGAGGGTCTCAGTTTTGATATTAGAAGCATTGAGATATCACATTTCATGCTATCGGAAGGGTCTCAGGATTGGAATGGGAAGGAGTTGGATATCACATCTCAAGCTATCTCAGGATTGGAATGGAAGGAGTTTGATATCACATCTCAAGCTATAGGAAGGGTCTCAGGTTTGGAAGGGGAAGGATTTGGATCTCACATCTCATGTTTTAGGACGGGTCTCAGGTTTGGTATTAGAAGCATTGAGATATCACATCTCATGGTACAGGAAGGGTCTCAGGATTGGAATGGGAAGGAGTTGGATATCACATCTCAAGCTATCACAGGATTGGAATGGGAAGGAGTTTGATATCACATCTCAAGCTATAGGAAGGGTCTCAGGTTTCGAAAGGGAAGGATTTGGATTTCACATCTCATGTTATAGGATGGTTCTCATGTTTGGTTTTAGAAGCATTGAGATATCACATCTCATGTTATTGGAAGGGTCTCAGAATTGGAATGGGAAGGAGTTGGATATCACATCTCATGCTATAGGAAGGGTCTCAAGATTGGAATCGGAAGGAGTTGGATACCACATCTCATGCTATAGGAAGGGTCTCAGGTTTTTTATTAGAAACATTGAGATATCACACCTCATGCTATAGGAAGGGTTTCAGGATTGGAATGGGAAGGATTTGGATATCACATCTCATGCTAAAGGAAGGGACTCAGGTTTGATAGAAGCATTGAGATATCACATCTCATGCTATAGGAAGGGTCTCAGGATTGGAATGGGAAGGAGTTGGATATCATATCTCATGTTATAGGACAGGTCTCAGGTTTGGTATTAGAAGCTTTGAGATGTCACATCTCATGCTATAGGAAGGGTCTCAGGATTGGAATGGGAAGGAGTTGGATATCACATCTCATGCCATAGGAAGGGTCTCAGGTTTGGTATAAGCATTGAGATATCACATCTCTTCTATCGGAAGGGTCTCAGGATAGGAATGGGAAGGACTTAGATATCACATCTCATGCTATAGGGAGGGTCTCAGTTTTGATATTAGAAGCATTGAGATATCACATATGCTATTGGAAGGGTCTCAGTATTGGAATTGGAAGGAGTTGGATATCACATCTCATGCTATAGGGAGGTTCTCAGGTTTGATATTAGAAGCATTGAGATATCACATATGCTATTGGAAGGGTCTCAGTATTGGAATTGGAAGGAGTTGGATATCACATCTCATGCTATCGGAAGGGTCTCAGGATTGGAATGGGAAGTAGTTGGATATCACATATGCTAAAGGAAAGGTCTCAGGTTTGGAAGGGGAAGGATTTGGATCTCACATCTCATGTTTTAGGACGGGTCTCAGGTTTGGTATTAGAAGCATTGAGATATGACATCTCATGCTATAGGAAGGGTCTCAGAATTGGAATGGGAAGGAGTTGGATACCACATCTCATGCTATAGGAAGGGTCTCAGGTTTTTTATTAGAAACATTGAGATATCACACCTCATGCTATAGGAAGGGTTTCAGGATTGGAATGGGAAGGATTTGGATATCACATCTCATGCTAAAGGAAGGGACTCAGGTTTGATAGAAGCATTGAGATATCACATCTCATGCTATAGGAAGGGTCTCAGGATTGGAATGGGAAGGAGTTGGATATCATATCTCATGCTAAAGGAAGGGACTCAGGTTTGATAGAAGCATTGAGATATCACATCTCATGCTATAGGAAGGGTCTCAGGATTGGAATGGGAAGGAGTTGGATATCACATCTCATGCCATAGGAAGGGTCTCAGGTTTGGTATAAGCATTGAGATATCACATCTCTTCTATCGGAAGGGTCTCAGGATAGGAATGGGAAGGACTTAGATATCACATCTCATGCTATAGGGAGGGTCTCAGTTTTGATATTAGAAGCATTGAGATATCACATATGCTATTGGAAGGGTCTCAGTATTGGAATTGGAAGGAGTTGGATATCACATCTCATGCTATAGGGAGGTTCTCAGGTTTGATATTAGAAGCATTGAGATATCACATATGCTATTGGAAGGGTCTCAGTATTGGAATTGGAAGGAGCTGGATATCACATCTCATGCTATCGGAAGGGTCTCAGGATTGGAATGGGAAGTAGTTGGATATCACATATGCTAAAGGAAAGGTCTCAGGTTTGGAAGGGGAAGGATTTGGATCTCACATCTCATGTTTTAGGACGGGTCTCAGGTTTGGTATTAGAAGCATTGAGATATGACATCTCATGCTATAGGAAGGGTCTCAGAATTGGAATGGGAAGGACTTGGATATCACATCTCAAGCTATCTCAGGATTGGAATGGGAAGGAGTTTGATATCACATCTTATGCTATCGGAAGGGTCTCAGGTTTGGAATGGGAAGGAATTGGATATCACATCTCATGTTATAGGAAGGATCTCAGGTTTGGTATTAGAAGCATTGAGATATCACATCTCATGCTATAGGAAGGGTCTCAAGATTGGAATCGGAAGGAGTTGGATACCACATCTCATGCTATAGGAAGGGTCTCAGGTTTGGTATAAGCATTGAGATATCCCATCTCAAGGGTCTCAGCATTGGAATCGGAAGGAGTTGTATTTGACATCTCATGCCATAGGAAGGGTCTCAGGTTTGGTATAAGCATTGAGATATCACATCTCTGCTATCGGAAGGGTCTCGGGATTGGAATGGGAAGGAGTTTGATATCACATCTCATGCTAAAGGGAGGGTCTCAGGTTTGGAAGGGGAAGGATTTGGCTATCACATCTCATGTTATAGGAAGGATCTCAGGTTTGGTATTAGAAGCATTGAGATATCATATCTCATGCTATCGGAAGGATCTCAGGTTTGGTATTATAGGCATTGAGATATCACATCTCATGCTATCAGAAGGGTCTCAGGATTGGAATGGGAAGGAGTCGGATATCACATCTCATGCTAAAGGGAGGGTCTCAGGTTTGGTATTAGAAGCATTGAGATATCACATCTCATGTTATAGGAAGAATCTCAGGTTTGGTATTAGAGGCATTGAGATATCACATCTCATGCTATAGGAAGGGTCTCAGGATTGGAATGGGAAGGAGTTGGATATCACATCTCATGCTAAAGGAAGGGTCTCAGTTTTGGTAGAAGCATTGAGATATCACATCTCATGGCATAGGAAGGGTCTCAGGATTGGAATGGGAAGGAGTTGGATATCACATCTCATCCAATAGGAAGGATCTCAGGATTGGATTGGGAAGGATTTGGATGTCACATCTCTTGCTATAGGAAGGGTCTCAGGTTTTTTATTAGAAACATTGAGATATCACAGCTCATGCTATAGGAAGGGTTTCAGGATTGGAATGGGAAGGAGTTGGATATCCCTTCTCATGCTATAGGAAGGGTCTCAGGTTGGAATGGGAAGGAGTTGGATATCACATCTCTTGCTATAGGAAGGGTCTCAGGTTTTTTATTAGAAACATTGAGATATCACATCTCATGCTATAGGAAGGGTTTCAGGATTGGAATGGGAAGGATTTGGATATCACATCTCATGCTAAAGGAAGGGTCTCAGGTTTGGAAGGGGAAGGAATTGGATATCATATCTCATGTTATAGGACGGGTCCCAGGTTTGGTATTAGAAGCTTTGAGATGTCACATCTCATGCTATAGGAAGGGTCTCAGGATTGGAATGGGAAGGAGTTGGATATCACATCTCATGCTAAAGGAAGGGACTCAGGTTTGATAGAAGCATTGAGATATCACATCTCATGCTATAGGAAGGGTCTCAGGATTGGAATGGGAAGGAGTTGGATATCCCATCTCATGCCATAGGAAGGGTCTCAGGTTTGGTATAAGCATTGAGATATCACATCTCTTCTATCGGAAGGGTCTCAGGATAGGAATGGGAAGGACTTAGACATCACATCTCATGCTATAGGGAGGGTCTCAGTTTTGATATTAGAAGAATTGAGATATCACATTTCATGCTATCGGAAGGGTCACAGGATTGGAATGGGAAGGAGTTGGATATCACATCTCAAGCTATCTCAGGATTGGAATGGGAAGGAGTTTGATATCACATCTCAAGCTATAGGAAGGGTCTCAGGTTTGGAAGGGGAAGGATTTGGATCTCACATCTCATGTTTTAGGACGGGTCTCAGGTTTGGTATTAGAAGCATTGAGATATCACATCTCATGGTATAGGAAGGGTCTCAGGATTGGAATGGGAAGGAGTTGGATATCACATCTCAAGCTATCACAGGATTGGAATGGGAAGGAGTTTGATATCACATCTCAAGCTATAGGAAGGGTCTCAGGTTTCGAAAGGGAAGGATTTGGATTTCACATCTCATGTTATAGGATGGTTCTCATGTTTGGTTTTAGAAGCATTGAGATATCACATCTCATGCTATCGGAAGGGTCTCAGAATTGGAATGGGAAGGAGTTGGATATCACATCTCAAGCTATCTCAGGATTGGAATGGGAAGGAGTTTGATATCACATCTCATGCTATCGGAAGGGTCTCAGGTTTGGAATGGGAAGGAATTGGATATCACATCTCATGTTATAGGAAGGATCTCAGGTTTGGTATTAGAAGCATTGAGATATCCCATTCCAAACCTGAGACCCTTCCGATAGCATGAGATGTGATATCAAACTCCTTCCCATTCCAATCCTGAGATAGCTTGAGATGTGATATCCAACTCCTTCCCATTCCAATTCTGAGACCCTTCCGATAGCATGAGATGTGATATCTCAATGCTTCTAAAACCAAACATGAGAACCATCCTAAAACATGAGATGTGAGATCCAAATCCTTCCCCTTCCAAACCTGAGACCTTTGCTTTAGCATATGTGATATCCAACTACTTCCCATTCCAATCCTGAGACCCTTCCAATAGCATATGTGATATCTCAATGCTTCTAATATCAAACCTGAGAACCTCCCTATAGCATGAGATGTGATATCCAACTCCTTCCAATTCCAATACTGAGACCCTTCCAATAGCATATGTGATATCTCAATGCTTCTAATATCAAAACGGAGACCCTCCCTATAGCATGAGATGTGATATCTAAGTCCTTCCCATTCCTATCCTGAGACCCTTCCGATAGAAGAGATGTGATATCTCAATGCTTATACCAAACCTGAGACCCTTCCTATGGCATGAGATGTGATATCCAACTCCTTCCCATTCCAATCCTGAGACCCTTCCTATAGCATGAGATGTGATATCTCAATGCTTCTATCAAACCTGAGTCCCTTCCTTTAGCATGAGATGTGATATCCAACTCCTTCCCATTCCAATCCTGAGACCCTTCCTATAGCATGAGATGTGACATCTCAAAGCTTCTAATACCAAACCTGAGACCTGTCCTATAACATGAGATATGATATCCAACTCCTTCCCATTCCAATCCTGAGACCCTTCCTATAGCATGAGATGTGATATCCAAATCCTTCCCATTCCAATCCTGAAACCCTTCCTATAGCATGAGGTGTGATATCTCAATGTTTCTAATACAAAACCTGAGACCCTTCCTATAGCATGAGATGTGGTATCCAACTCCTTCCGATTCCAATCTTGAGACCCTTCCTATAGCATGAGATGTGATATCTCAATGCTTCTAATACCAAACCTGAGATCCTTCCTATAACATGAGATGTGATATCCAATTCCTTCCCATTCCAAACCTGAGACCCTTCCGATAGCATGAGATGTGATATCAAACTCCTTCCCATTCCAATCCTGAGATAGCTTGAGATGTGATATCCAACTCCTTCCCATTCCAATTCTGAGACCCTTCCGATAGCATGAGATGTGATATCTCAATGCTTCTAAAACCAAACATGAGAACCATCCTATAACATGAGATGTGAAATCCAAATCCTTCCCTTTCGAAACCTGAGACCCTTCCTATAGCTTGAGATGTGATATCAAACTCCTTCCCATTCCAATCCTGTGATAGCTTGAGATGTGATATCCAACTCCTTCCCATTCCAATCCTGAAACCCTTCCTGTACCATGAGATAGCCGGTCAAGTGGCACAGCGAGTAGAGCGCTCGCTTTGACATCAGTGCAGAGCCTGCGAATGCAGGTTCGAATCCCGGCAGCGCCAAACTCAGCGTTTCATCCTTCCGAGGTCGATAAATGAGCACCACACACCGTGGGTAATAATAAGCAGCGCTCAGATACCTGAGGGTTCGTAGCGCTATATAAATGCCAAATTATTATTATTATTATTTATTATATCTCAATGCTTCTAATACCAAACCTGAGACCCGTCCTAAAACATGAGATGTGAGATCCAAATCCTTCCACTTCCAAACCTAAGACCCTTCCTATAGCTTGAGATGTGATATCAAACTCCTTCCCATTCCAATCCTGAGATAGCTTGAGATGTGATATCCAACTCCTTCCCATTCCAATCCTGAGACCCTTCCGATAGCATGAAATGTGATATCTCAATGCTTCTAATATCAAAACTGAGACCCTCCCTATAGCATGAGATGTGATGTCTAAGTCCTTCCCATTCCTATCCTGAGACCCTTCCGATAGAAGAGATGTGATATCTCAATGCTTATACAAAACCTGAGACCCTTCCTATGGCATGAGATGTGATATCCAACTCCTTCCCATTCCAATCCTGAGACCCTTCCTATAGCATGAGATGTGACATCTCAAAGCTTCTAATACCAAACCTGGGACCCGTCCTATAACATGAGATATTATATCCAATTCCTTCCCCTTCCAAACCTGAGACGCTTCCTTTAGCATGAGATGTGATATCCAAATCCTTCCCATTCCAATCCTGAAACCCTTCCTATAGCATGAGATGTGATATCTCAATGTTTCTAATAAAAAACCTGAGACCCTTCCTATAGCAAGAGATGTGATATCCAACTCCTTCCCATTCCAACCTGAGACCCTTCCTATAGCATGAGAAGGGATATCCAACTCCTTCCCATTCCAATCCTGAAACCCTTCCTATAGCATGAGATGTGATATCTCAATGTTTCTAATAAAAAACCTGAGACCCTTCCTATAGCAAGAGATGTGACATCCAAATCCTTCCCATTCCAATCCTGAGATCCTTCCTATTGGATGAGATGTGATATCCACTCCTTCCCATTCCAATCCTGAGACCCTTCCTATAGCATGAGATGTGATATCTCAATGCCTCTAATACCAAACCTGAGATTCTTCCTATAACATGAGATGTGATATCTCAATGCTTCTAATACCAAACCTGAGACCCTCCCTTTAGCATGAGATGTGATATCCTACTCCTTCCCATTCCAATCCTGAGACCCTTCTGATAGCATGAGATGTGATATCTCAATGCCTCTAATACCAAACCTGAGATCCTTCCGATAGCATGAGATGTGATATCTCAATGCTTCTAATACCAAACCTGAGATCCTTCCTATAACATGAGATGTGATATCCAACTCCTTGCCATTCCAATTCTGAGACCCTTCCTATAACATGAGACGTGATATCCAACTCCTTCCCATTCCAATACTGAGACTCCTCCTATAGCATGAGATGTGATATCTCAATGCTTCTAATACCAAACCTGGGACCCGTCCTATAACATGAGATATGATATCCAAATCCTTCCCCTTCCAAACCTGAGACCCTTCCTTTAGCATGAGATGTGATATCCAAATCCTTCCCATTCCAATCCTGAAACCCTTCCTATAGCATGAGATGTGATATCTCAATGCTTATACCAAACCTGAGACCCTTCCTATGGCATGAGATGTCAAATACAACTCCTTCCCATTCCAAACCTGAGACCCTTCCTATAGCATGAGATGTGATATCTTAATGCTTCTAAAACCAAACCTGAGAACCATCCAATAACATATGTGAAATCCAAATCCTTCCCTTTCCAAACCTGAGACCCTTCAGATAGCATGTGGTGTGATATCCCAATGCTTCTAAAACCAAACATGAGAACCATCCTATTACATGAGATGTGAAATCCAAATCCTTCCCATTCCAATCCTGTGATAGCTTGAGATGTGATATCCAACTCCTTCCCATTCCAATCCTGAGACCCTTCCTATACCATGAGATGTGATATCTCAATGCTTCTAATACCAAACCTGAGACCTGTCCTAAAACATGAGATGTGAGATCCAAATCCTTCCCCTTCCAAACCTGAGACCCTTCCTATAGCTTGAGATGTGATATCCAACTCCTTCCCATTCCAATCCTGAGACCCTTCCGATAGCAGAGATGTGATATCTCAATGCTTATACCAAACCTGAGACCCTTCCTATGGCATGAGATGTGATATCCAACTCCTTCCCATTCCAATCCTGAGACCCTTCCTATAGCATGAGATGTGATATCTCAATGCTTCTATCAAACCTGAGTCCCTTCCTTTAGCATGAGATGTGATATCCAACTCCTTCCCATTCCAATCCTGAGACCCTTCCTATAGCATGAGATGTGATATCTCAAAGCTTCTAATACCAAACCTGGGACCCGTCCTATAACATGAGATATGATATCCAAATCCTTCCCCTTCCAAATCTGAGACCCTTCCTTTAGCATGAGATGTGATATCCAAATCCTTCCCATTCCAATCCTGAAACCCTTCCTATAGCATGAGATGTGATATCTCAATGTTTCTAATAAAAAACCTGAGACCCTTCCTATAGCAAGAGATGTAATATCCAAATCCTTCCCATTCCAATACTGAGACCCTTCCTATAAAATGAGATGTGATATCCAACTCCTTCCCATTTCAACCTGAGACCCTTCCTATAGCATGAGAAGGGATATCCAACTCCTTCCCATTCCAATCCTGAAACCCTTCCTATAGCATGAGATGTGATATCTCAATGTTTCTAATAGAAAACCTGAGACCCTTCCTATAGCAAGAGATGTGACATCCAAATCCTTCCCATTCCAATCCTGAGATCCTTCCTATTGGATGAGATGTGATATCCAACTCCTTCCCATTCCAATCCTGAGACCCTTCCTATACCATGAGATGTGATATCTCAATGCTTCTACCAAAACTGAGACCCTTCCTTTAGCATGAGATGTGATATCCAACTCCTTCCCATTCCAATCCTGAGACCCTTCCTATAGCATGAGATGTGATATCTCAATGCCTCTAATACCAAACCTGAGATTCTTCCTATAACATGAGATGTGATATCTCAATGCTTCTAATACCAAACCTGAGACCCTCCCTTTAGCATGAGATGTGAGCTCCGACTCCTTCCCATTCCAATCCTGAGACCCTTCTGATAGCATGAGATGTGATATCTCAATGCCTATAATACCAAACCTGAGATCCTTCCGATAGCATGAGATGTGATATCTCAATGCTTCTAATACCAAACCTGAGATCCTTCCTATAACATGAGATGTGATATCCAAATCCTTCCCCTTCCAAACCTGAGACCCTCCCTTTAGCATGAGATGTGATATCCAACTCCTTCCCTTTCCAATCCTGAGACCCTTCCGATAGCAGAGATGTGATATCTCAATGCTTATACCAAACCTGAGACCCTTCCTATGGCATGAGATGTCAAATACAACTCCTTCCGATTCCAATGCTGAGACCCTTCCTATAGCATGAGATGGGATATCTCAATGCTTATACCAAACCTGAGACCCTTCCTATAGCAAGAGATGTGGTATCCAACTCCTTCCGATTCCAATCCTGAGACCCTTCCCATAGCATGAGATGTGATATCTCAATGCTTCTAATACCAAACCTGAGATCCTTCCTATAACATGAGATGTGATATCCAACTCCTTCCCATTCCAAACCTGAGACCCTTTCCGATAACATGAGATGTGATATCTCAATGCTTCTAATACCAAACCTGACACCCGTCCTAAAACATGAGATGTGAGATCCAAATCCTTCCCCTTCCAAACCTGAGATCTTTCCTTTAGCATGAGATGTGATATCCAACTCCTTCCCATTCCAATCCTGAGACCCTTCCTATAGCATGATATGTGATATCACAATGCTGAGATCCTTCCTATAACATGAGATGTGTATCCAACTCCTTCCCATTCCAATCCTGAGACCCTTCCTATAGCATGAGATGTGATATCTCAATGCTTATACCAAACCTGAGACCCTTCCTATGGCATGAGATGTGATATCCAACTCCTTCCCATTCCAATTGAGACCCTTCCTATAACATGAGATGTGATATCTCTATGCTTCTAATACCAAACCTGAGCCCCTTCCCGTAGCATATGTGAGATCCAACTCCTTCCCATTCCAAACTTGTGACCCTTCCTGTAGCATGAAATGTGATTTCTCACCCCTTCCAATACCAAACCCGAGACCATTCCCACAGCCTGAGATTTGAAATCTCATTTCTTCCAATACCAAACCCGAGACCCTTCGATAGGATGAGATTTACTATCTCACTCCTTAAAATACCAAACTCGAGTCCCTTAGAAAAGGATGTGATTTGATATCTCAGTGCTTCTAATACCAAACCTGAGACCCTCCCTATAGCAAGATGTCATATCCAACTCCTTCCCATTCCAATCCTGAGACTCTTCCTATAGCATGACATGTGATATCGAACTTCCCATTCCAATCCTGAGACTCAGACCTCCCCGTCTAACCTTCTCACCACTCCTAGCTCCCGGATTGATCATGCACTCCTGCTGTCTCTTCTCTCCCTTCTTCTGCTTCCTTTCCTCTCTCCGTCCTCATCTGCCCTAGGTCAGGCTCCTTCTACACCTCAGCAGGGATTACTGATTTGTACCCCTCCCCACTCTCAACTCTCACTCAGTTTCAAACACTCATCTGACATCTGCCATTTCCTGGAAGAACCCGACCTTGATGTCCTTGGTCTAAACGAGACATGGTTGACGGCCAGCGCTGTCTCGAGCTTTGAAACTTTCCTCCCTGATGACAAGTTCCTCTCCATGCCCAGATCCAACCGTTCTTGAGGGGAGTATCCTTGATTCCTGTAGTAAATAGCTTTCCTTTGCAGGCCGACTCCTCTCACGAATGCCTTGTCTGCATGCATTCTCTCTTTCCTGGCCATTCTCTCACCGTGGCTATTTGCCTAACCCCTTCCTCTCTCAGTGGATGGACTTCTCCATCCTAGCCTCCTACCACTCAACTCCGCCTACTTGGAGAATTCAACATGAACCTGTATGCTTCCTGACCTGGACTTTTACGAGATCTGCAACTCTACATGTCGCTGGCCCTACACACTGCAGGGAATACTCAGGATTTTCTGATATCAGACCTCCCCCTCTGTAACCCTCTCAACAATCCTCTCCCGTGGTGATCAAGTTCTCATCTCCAAAGAAGGCTAACTACCAGCTGTTCCTCCTCAGTGGAGTTCTCCCTTTCTGTCCCTGCTCCCTGCACCGTTTCGCGTTGCAAACACTCGCTTCCCAGCTCTCTGGTTTAGACGCTTGTTCCCTGCCTTCTCTCCTCTTCCCGCTGCCTTCAAATCAACAAATGAGCTTCAAAAGATACACGGTGCTCAGAATGCTTTATAACACCCATTATTCAAGATATAGCTGTAACCCGCTAGACGTATTAAAACGTGCTAAAAACTAGCAAAAATAGCTAGAAAATGTTCTTTCCTCGCGTTTTGGTAAATGCGAATTCTTGTGGATTCCCATTTTGTACTCTGTTCGTGCATTTGTTCAGTCGAATCCTGATGTTTTTTAACCACTCGTCACCCATACAAGGGGGGGGATCAAAATCTACTGTTCACAGGCTGAATGTATACTGCTGAAATCTTCAATGCATTATCGGGTAAACCGACTGTTCTGGAAAGTGTATTTGCCATCTGTTATTCCAGTCACCATGTTTTCATCGTCCCTTCTTGTTTCAAGGCTGCACTCCCCTGGTGATCACATTCTCCTCTCCAGAGCAGGCTAACTACCAGCTGTTCCTCCTCTCCTCTCCAGAGCAGGCTAACTACCAGCTGTTCCTCCTCAGAGGCGTTCTTCCTTTCTGTCCCTGCTCCCTGCACAGTTTCGCGTTGCATGTACTCGCTTCCCAGCTCTCTGGTTTAGATGCGTGTTCCCTGCCTTCTCTCCTCTTCCTACAGCCTTCCAATGAGCTCCACAAGATACAGTGTTCAGAATGCTTTATACCCCCATTATTCAACATATAGCTGTAACCCGCTAGACGTATTAAAACGTGCTAAAAACCAGCAAAAATAGCTAGAAAATGTACTTCCCTCGCGTTTTTGTAAATGCGAATTCTGGTGGGTTTCCATGTTGTATGTACTGTGTTCGTGCGTTTGTTGTCGAATCCTGAAGTTTTTAACCACTGTTCTCCCATACTAGGGGGGGTCAACATCTACTGCTGTTCACAGGCTGAATGTATACGGCTGAAATCTTCAATGCATTATCATATTTCCTGACTGTTTTGGAACGTGTATTTGCCATCTGTTAATGCAGTCGCCCTATGTTCATCGTCCCTTCTAGTTTACAGGCTGCACTCCCTTGGTGAGCACATTCTCCTCTCCAGAGCAGGCTAACTACCAGTGGTTCAAAAGAACAGGATTCGACTGAACTGCACGAACAGAGTACAAAATGGGAATCCACCAGAATTCGCATTTACCAAAACGCGAGGAAAGTACATTTTCTAGCTGTTTTTGCTAGTTTTTAGCACGTTTCAATACGTCTAGCGGGTTACGGCTATATGTTGAATAATGGGTGTTATAAAGCATTCTGAACACTATCTTGTGGAGCTCATTGGAAGGCTGTAGGAAGAGGAGAGAAGGCAGGGAACACGCATCTAAACCAGAGAGCTGGGAAGCGAGTACATGCAACGCGAAACGGTGCAGGGAGCAGGGACAGAAAGGATGAACGCCTATGAGGAGGAGCAGCTGGTAGTTAGCCTGCTCTGGAGAGGAGAATGTGATCACCAGGGGAGTGCAGCCTGTAAACTAGAAGGGACGATGAACACAGGGCGACTGCATTAACAGATGGCAAATACACGTTCCAAAACAGTCAGGAAAGCTGATAATGCATTGAAGATTTCAGCCGTATACATTCAGCCTGTGAACAGCAGTAGATGTTGACCCCCCCTAGTATGGGAGAACAGTGGTTAAAAACTTCAGGATTCGACAACAAACGCACGAACACAGTACATACAACATGGAAACCCACCAGAATTCGCATTTACAAACATGGGAGGGAACTCCATTTTCTAGCTATTTTTGCTAGTTTTTAGCACGTTTCAATACGTCTAGCGGGTTACAGCTTATGAAGCATTCTGAACACTATCTTGTGGAGCTCATTGGAAGGCTGTAGGAAGAGGAGAGAAGGCAGGGAACACGCATCTAAACCAGAGAGCTGGGAAGCGAGTACATGCAACGCGAAACGGTGCAGGGAGCAGGGACAGAAAGGATGAACGCCTATGAGGAGGAGCAGCTGGTAGTTAGCCTGCTCTGGAGAGGAGAATGTGATCACCAGGGGAGTGCAGCCTGTAAACTAGAAGGGACGATGAACACAGGGCGACTGCATTAACAGATGGCAAATACACGTTCCAAAACAGTCAGGAAAGCTGATAATGCATTGAAGATTTCAGCCGTATACATTCAGCCTGTGAACAGCAGTAGATGTTGACCCCCCCTAGTATGGGAGAACAATGGTTAAAAACTTCAGGATTCGACAACAAACGCACGAACACAGTACATACAACATGGAAACCCACCAGAATTCGCATTTACAAAAATGGGAGGGAACTCCATTTTCTAGCTATTTTTGCTAGTTTTTAGCACGTTTCAATACGTCTAGCGGGTTACAGCTTATGAAGCATTCTGAACACTATCTTGTGGAGCTCATTGGAAGGCTGTAGGAAGAGGAGAGAAGGCAGGGAACACGCATCTAAACCAGAGAGGTGGGAAGCGAGTACATGCAACGCGAAACGGTGCAGGGAGCAGGGACAGAAAGAAGGAACGCCTCTGAGGAGGAGCAGCTGGTAGTTAGCCTGCTCTGGAGAGGAGAATGTGATCACCAAGGGAGTGCAGCCTGTAAACTAAAAGGGAGGATGACCACAAGGCGACTGCATTAACAGATGGCAAATACACGTTCCAAAACAGTCAGGAAAGCTGATAGTGCCTTGAAGATTTCAGCCGTATACATTCAGCCTGTGAACAGCAGTAGATGTTGAACCCCCCTTGTATGGGAGAACAGTGGTTAAAAACTTCAGGATTCGACAACAAACGCACGGACACAGTACATACATGGGAACCCATCAGAATTCGCATTTACAAAAACGCGAGGAAAGTACATTTTCTACCTGGTTTTGCTAGTTTACAGCACATTTCAATACGTCTAGCGGGTTACGGCTATATGATGAATAATGGGTGTTATAAAGCATTCTGAGCAATGTGTATCTTTTGGAGCTCATTTGTTGATTTGAAGGCAGCGGGAAGAGGAGAGAAGGCAGGGAACACGCTTCTAAACCAGAGAGCTGGGAAGCGAGTACTTGCAATGCGAAACTGTGCAGGGAGCAGGGACAGAAAAGAAGAACGCCTCTGAGGAGGAACAGCTTCTAAACCAATGCTTCTACAAAACCTGAGACCCATACATGGCATGAGATGTGATATCAAACTCCTTCCCATTCCAATCCTGAGACCCTTCCTATAGCTTGAGATGTGATATCCAACTCCTTCCCATTCCAATTCTGAGACCCTTCCTATAGCATGAGATGTGATATCTCAATGCTTCTAATACCAAACCTGAGACCCTTCCTATAACATGAGATGTGATATCCAAGTCCGTCCCATTCCAATCCTGAGACCCTTCCTATAGCATGAGATGTGATATCTCAATGCTTCTAATACCAAACCTGAGACCCTTCCTATAACATGAGATGTGATATCCAAGTCCTTCCCATTCCAATCCTGAGACCCTTCCTATAGCTTGAGATGTGATATCCAACTCCTTCCCATTCCAATTCTGAGACCCGTCCTATACCATGAGATGTGATATCTCAATGCTTCTAATACCAAACCTGAGACCCTTCCTATAACGAGATGGGATATCCAACTCCTTCCCATTCCAATCCTGAGACCCTTCCGATAGCAGAGATGTGATATCTCAATGCTTATACCAAACCTGAGACCCTTCCTATGGCATGAGATGTCATATACAACTCCTTCCGATTCCAAACCTGAGACCCTTCCTATAGCATGAGATGGGATATCTCAATGCTTATACCAAACCTGAGACCCTAGCTATAGCATGAGATGTGATATCCAACTCCTTCCCATTCCAACCTGAGACCCTTCCTATAGCATGAGAAGGGATATCCAACTCCTTCCCATTCCAATCCTGAGACCCTTCCTGTACCATGAGATGTGATATCCAACTCCTTCCCATTCCAACCTGAGACCCTTCCTATAGCATGAGAAGGGATATCCAACTCCTTCCCATTCCAATCGTGAGACCCTTCCTATACCATGAGATGTGATATCTCAATGCTTCTAATACCAAACCTGGGACCCGTCCTATAACATGAGATATGATTTCCAAATCCTTCCCCTTCCAAACCTGAGACCCTTCCTTTAGCATGAGATGTGATATACAAATCCTTCCCATTCAAATCCTGAAACCCTTCCTATAGCATGAGATGTGATATCTCAATGTTTCTAATAAAAAACCTGAGACCCTTCCTATAGCAAGAGATGTGACATCCAAATCCTTCCCATTCCAATCCTGAGATCCTTCCTATTGGATGAGATGTGATATCCAACTCCTTCCCATTCCAATCCTGAGACCCTTCCTATAGCATGAGATATGATATCTCAATGCCTCTAATACCAAACCTGAGATTCTTCCTATAACATGAGATGTGATATCTCAATGCTTCTAATACCAAACCTGAGACCCTCCCTTTAGCATGAGATGTGATATCCGACTCCTTCCCATTCCAATCCTGAGACCCTTCCTATAGCATGAGATATGATATCTCAATGCCTCTAATACCAAACCTGAGATTCTTCCTATAACATGAGATGTGATATCTCAATGCTTCTAATACCAAACCTGAGACCCTCCCTTTAGCATGAGATGTGATATCCGACTCCTTCCCATTCCAATCCTGAGACCCTTCTGATAGCATGAGATGTGATATCTCAATGCCTCTAATACCAAACCTGAGATTCTTCCTATAACATGAGATGTGATATCTCAATGCTTCTAATTCCAAACCTGAGACCCTCCCTTTAGCATGAGATGTGATATCCGACTCCTTCCCATTCCAATCCTGAGACCCTTCTGATAGCATGAGATGTGATATCTCAATGCCTCTAATACCAAACCTGAGATCCTTCCGATAGCATGAGATGTGATATCTCAATGCTTCTAATACCAAACCTGAGATCCTTCCTATAACATGAGATGTGATATCCAAATCCTTCCCCTTCCAAACCTGAGACCCTCCCTTTAGCATGAGATGTGATATCCAACTCCTTCCCATTCCAATCCTGAGATCCTTCTGATAGCATGAAATGTGATATCTCAATGCCTCTAATACCAAACCTGAGATCCTACCTCTAACATGAAATGTGATATCCAAGTCCTTCCCATTCCAATCCTGAGACCCTTCCTATAACATGAGATGTGATATCCAACTCCTTCCCATTCCAACCTGAGACCCTTCCTATAGCATGAGATGGGATATCCAACTCCTTCCAAATCCAATCCTGATACCCTTCCGATAGCATGAGATGTGATATCCCAAGGCTTCTACAAAACCTGAGACTCATACATGGCATGAGATGTGATATCAAACTCCTTCCCATTCCAATCCTGAGACCCTTCCTATAGCTTGAGATGTGATATCCAACTCCTTCCCATTCCAATTCTGAGACCCTTCCTATACCATGAGATGTGATATCTCAATGCTTCTAATACCAAACCTGAGACCCTTCCTATAACATGAGATGTGATATCCAAGTCCGTCCCATTCCAATCCTGAGACCCTTCCTATAGCATGAGATGTGATATCTCAATGCTTCTAATACCAAACCTGAGACCCTTCCAATAACATGAGATGTGATATCCAAGTCCTTCCCATTCCAATCCTGAGACCCTTCCTATAGCTTGAGATGTGAAATCCAACTCCTTCCCATTCCAATTCTGAGACCCGTCCTATACCATGAGATGTGATATCTCAATGCTTCTAATACCAAACCTGAGACCCTTCCTATAACGAGATGGGATATCCAACTCCTTCCCATTCCAATCCTGAGACCCTTCCGATAGCAGAGATGTGATATCTCAATGCTTATACCAAACCTGAGACCCTTCCTATGGCATGAGATGTCATATACAACTCCTTCCGATTCCAAACCTGAGACCCTTCCTATAGCCTGAGATGGGATATCTCAATGCTTATACCAAACCTGAGACCCTAGCTATAGCATGAGATGTGATATCCAACTCCTTCCCATTCCAATCCTGAGACCCTTCCTATAGCTTGAGATTTGATATCCAACTCCTTCCCATTCCAATCCTGAGACCCTTCCTATAGCTTGAGATGTGATATCCAACTCCTTCCCATTCCAATCCTGAGACCCTTCCTATAGCATGAGATGTGATATCTCAATGCTTCTAATACCAAACCTGAGATCCTTCCTATAACATGAGATGTGATATCCAAATCCTTCCACTTCCAAACCTGAGACCCTCCCTTTAGCATGAGATGTGATATCCGACTCCTTCCCATTCCAATCCTGAGAACCTTCTGATAGCATGAGATGTGATATCTCAATGCCTCTAATACCAAACCTGAGATCCTTCCGATAGCATGAGATGTGATATCTCAATGCTTCTAATACCAAACCTGAGATCCTTCCTATAACATGAGATGTGATTTCCAAATCCTTCCCCTTCCAAAGCTGAGACCCTCCCTTTAGCATGAGATGTGATATCCAACTCCTTCCCATTACAATCCTGAGACCCTTCTGATAGCATGAGATGTGATATCTCAATGCCTCTAATACCAAACCTGAGATCCTACCTCTAACATGAAATGTGATATCCAACTCCTTCCCCTTCCAAACCTGAGAGCCTTCCTATAGCATGAGATGTGATATCCAACTCCTTCCCATTCCAACCTGAGACCCTTCCTATAGCATGAGATGGGATATCCAACTCCTTCCAAATCCAATCCTGATACCCTTCCGATAGCATGAGATGTGATATCCCAATGCTTCTACAAAACCTGAGACACATACATGGCATGAGATGTGATATCAAACTCCTTCCCATTTCAATCCTGAGATCCTTCCTATAGCTTGAGATGTGATATCCAACTACTTCCCATTCCAATTCTGAGACCCGTCCTATACCATGAGACTTGATATCTCAATGCTTCTAATACCATACCTGAGACCGGTCCTATAACATGAGATGTGATATCCAAATCCTTCCCCTTCCAAACCTGAGACCCTCCCTTTAGCATGAGATGTGATATCCAACTCCTTCCCATTCCAATCCTGAGACCCTTCCGATAGCAGAGATGTGATATCTCAATGCTTATACCAAACCTGAGACCCTTCCTATGGCATGAGATGTCAAATACAACTCCTTCCGATTCCAATGCTGAGACCCTTCCTATAGCATGAGATGGGATATCTCAATGCTTATACCAAACCTGAGACCCTTCCTATAGCATGAGATGTGGTATCCAACTCCTTCCGATTCCAATCCTGAGACCCTTCCTATAGCATGAGATGTGATATCTCAATGCTTCTAATACCAAACCTGAGATCCTTCCTATAACATGAGATGTGATATCCAACTCCTTCCCATTCCAACCTGAGACCCTTCCTATAGCATGAGAAGGGATATCCAACTCCTTTCCATTCCAATCCTGAAACCCTTCCTATAGCATGAGATGTGATATCTCAATGCTTCTACCAAAACTGAGACCCTTCCTTTAGCATGAGATGTGATATCCAACTCCTTCCCATTCCAATCCTGAGAGCCTTCCTATAGCATGAGATGTGATATCTCAATGCCTCTAATACCAAACCTGAGATTCTTCCTATAACATGAGATGTGATATCTCAATGCTTCTAATACCAAACCTGAGACCCTCACTTTAGCATGAGATGTGATATCCGACTCCTTCCCATTCCAATCCTGAGACCCTTCCGATAGCAGAGATGTGATATCTCAATGCTTATACCAAACCTGAGACCCTTCCTATGGCATGAGATGTGATATCCAACTCCTTCCCATTCCAATCCTGAGACCCTTCCTATAGCATGAGATGTGATATCTCAATGCTTCTATCAAACCTGAGTCCCTTCCTTTAGCATGAGATGTGATATCCAACTCCTTCCCATTCCAATCCTGAGACTCTTCCTATAGCATGAGATGTGATATCTCAAAGCTTCTAATACCAAACCTGGGACCCGTCCTATAACATGAGATATGATATCCAAATCCTTCCCCTTCCAAACCTGAGACCCTTCCTTTAGCATGAGATGTGATATCCAAATCCTTCCCATTCCAATCCTGAGACCCTTCCGATAGCAGAGATGTGATATCTCAATGCTTATACCAAACCTGAGACCCTTCCTATGGCATGAGATGTCAAATACAACTCCTTCCGATTCCAATGCTGAGACCCTTCCTATAGCATGAGATGGGATATCTCAATGCTTATACCAAACCTGAGACCCTTCCTATAGCATGAGATGTGGTATCCAACTCCTTCCGATTCCAATCCTGAGACCCTTCCTATAGCAAGAGATGTGATATCTCAATGCTTCTAATACCAAACCTGAGATCCTTCCTATAACATGAGATGTGATATCCAACTCCTTCCCATTCCAAACCTGAGACCCTTCCGATAGCATGAGATGTGATATCAAACTCCTTCCCATTCCAATCCTGAGATAGCTTGAGATGTGATATCCAACTCCTTCCCATTCCAACCCTGAGACCCTTCCTATACCATGAGATGTGATATCTCAATGCTTCTAATACCAAACCTGACACCCGTCCTAAAACATGAGATGTGAGATCCAAATCCTTCCCCTTCCAAACCTGAGATCTTTCCTTTAGCATGAGATGTGATATCCAACTCCTTCCCATTCCAATCCTGAGACCCTTCCTATAGCATGATATGTGATATCACAATGCATCTAATACCAAACCTGAGATCCTTCCTATAACATGAGAAGTGTATCCAACTCCTTCCCATTCCAAACATGAGACCCTTCCTATAGCATGAGATGTGATATCTTAATGCTTCTAAAACCAAACCTGAGAACCATCCAATAACATATGTGAAATCCAAATCCTTCCCTTTCCAAACCTGAGACCCTTCAGATAGCATGAGATGTGATATCTCAATGCTTCTAAAACCAAACATGAGAACCATCCTATAACATGAGATGTGAAATCCAAATCCTTCCCTTTCCAAACCTGAGACCCTTCCTATAGCTTGAAATGTGCTATCAAACTCCTTCCCATTCCAATCCTGTGATAGCTTGAGATGTGATATCCAACTCCCTCCCATTCCAATCCTGAGACCCTTCCTATACCATGAGATGTGATATCTCAATGCTTCTAATACCAAACCTGAGACCCGTCCTAAAACATGAGATGTGAGATCCAAATCCTTCCCCTTCCAAACCTGAGACCCTTCCTATAGCTTGAGATGTGATATCAAACTCCTTCCCATTCCAATCCTGAGATAGCTTGAGATGTGATATCCAACTCCTTCCCATTCTAATCCTGAGACCCTTCCGATAGCATGAAATGTGATATCCCAATGCTTCTAATATCAAAACTGAGACACTCCCTATAGCATGAGATGTGATATCTAAGTCCTTCCCATTCCTATCCTGAGACCCTTCCGATAGCAGAGATGTGATATCTCAATGCTTATACCAAACCTGAGACCCTTCCTATGGCATGAGATGTGATATCCAACTCCTTCCCATTCCAATCCTGAGACCCTTCCTATAGCATGAGATGTGATATCTCAATGCTTCTATCAAACCTGAGTCCCTTCCTTTAGCATGAGATGTGATATCTCAAAGCTTCTAATACCAAACCTGGGACCCGTCCTATAATATGAGATATGATATCCAAAACCTTCCCCTTCCAAACCTGAGACCCTTCCTTTAGCATGAGATGTGATATCCAAATCCTTCCCATTCCAATCCTGAAACCCTTCCTATAGCATGAGATGTGATATCTCAATGTTTCTAATAAAAAACCTGAGACCCTTCCTATAGCAAGAGATGTGATATCCAAATCCTTCCCATTCCAATACTGAGACCCTTCCTATAACATGAGATGTGATATCCAACTCCTTCCCATTCCAACCTGAGACCCTTCCTATAGCATGAGAAGGGATATCCAACTCCTTCCCATTCCAATCCTGAAACCCTTCCTATAGCATGAGATGTGATATCTCAATGTTTCTAATAAAAAACCTGAGACCCTTCCTATAGCAAGAGATGTGACATCCAAATCCTTCCCATTCCAATCCTGAGATCCTTCCTATTGGATGAATGTGATATCCAACTCCTTCCCATTCCAATCCTGAGACCCTTCCTATACCATGAGATGTGATATCTCAATGCTTCTACCAAAACTGAGACCCTTCCTTTAGCATGAGATGTGATATCCAACTCCTTCCCATTCCAATCCTGAGACCCTTCCTATAGCATGAGATGTGATATCTCAATGCCTCTAATACCAAACCTGAGATTCTTCCTATAACATGAGATGTGATATCTCAATGCTTCTAATACCAAACCTGAGACCCTCCCTTTAGCATGAGATGTGATATCCGACTACTTCCCATTCCAATCCTGAGACCCTTCTGATAGCATGAGATGTGATATCTCAATGCCTCTAATACCAAACCTGAGATTCTTCCTATAACATGAGATGTGATATCTCAATGCTTCTAATACCAAACCTGAGACCCTCCCTTTAGCATGAGATGTGATATCCGACTCCTTTCCATTCCAATCCTGAGACCCTTCTGATAGCATGAGATGTGATATCTCAATGCCTCTAATACCAAACCTGAGATCCTTCCGATAGCATGAGATGTGATATCTCAATGCTTCTAATACCAAACCTGAGATCCTTCCTATAACATGAGATGTAATATCCAAATCCTTCCCCTTCCAAACCTGAGACCCTCCCTTTAGCATGAGATGTGATATCCAACTCCTTCCCATTCCAATCCTGAGACCCTTCCGATAGCAGAGATGTGATATCTCAATGCTTATACCAAACCTGAGACCCTTCCTATGGCATGAGATGTCAAATACAACTCCTTCCGATTCCAATGCTGAGACCCTTCCTATAGCATGAGATGGGATATCTCAATGCTTATACCAAACCTGAGACCCTTCCTGTAGCATGAGATGTGGTATCCAACTCCTTCCGATTCCAATCCTGAGACCCTTCCTATAGCATGAGATGTGATATCTCAATGCTTCTAATACCAAACCTGAGATCCTTCCTATAACATGAGATGTGATATCCAACTCCTTCCCATTCCAAACCTGAGAACCTTCCGATAGCATGAGATGTGATATCAAACTCCTTCCCATTCCAATCCTGAGATAGCTTGAGATGTGATATCCAACTCCTTCCCATTCCAATCCTGAGACCCTTCCTATAGCATGATATGTGATATCACAATGCTTCTAATACCAAACCTGAGATCCTTCCTATAACATGAGATGTGTATCCAACTCCTTCCCATTCCAAACCTGAGACCCTTCCTATAGCATGAGATGTGATATCTTAATGCTTCTAAAACCAAACCTGAGAACCATCCAATAACATATGTGAAATCCAAATCCTTCCCTTTCCAAACCTGAGACCGTTCCGATAGCATGAGATGTGATATCTCAATGCTTCTAAAACCAAACATGAGAACCATCCTATAACATGAGATGTGAAATCCAAATCCTTCCCTTTCCAAACCTGAGACCCTTCCTATAGCTTGAGATGTGATATCAAACTGCTTCCCATTGCAATCCTGTGATAGCTTCAGATGTGATATACAACTCCTTCCCATTCCAATCCTGAGACCCTTCCTATACCATGAGATGTGATATCTCAATGCTTCTAATACCAAACCTGAGACCCGTCCTAAAACATGAGATGTGAGATCCAAATCCTTCCCCTTCCAAACCTGAGACCCTTCCTATAGCTTGAGATGTGATATCAAACTCCTTCCCATTCCAATCCTGAGATAGCTTGAGATGTGATATCCAACTCCTTCCCATTCCAATCCTGAGACCCTTCCGATAGCATGAAATGTGATATCTCAATGCTTCTAATATCAAAACTGAGACCCTCCCTATAGCATGAGATGTGATATCTAAGTCCTTCCCATTCCTATCCTGAGACCCTTCCGATAGCAGAGATGTGATATCTCAATGCTTATACCAAACCTGAGACCCTTCCTATGGCATGAGATGTGATATCCAACTCCTTCCCATTCCAATCCTGAGACCCTTCCTATAGCATGAGATGTGATATCTCAATGCTTCTATCAAACCTGAGTCCCTTCCTTTAGCATGAGATGTGATATCCAACTCCTTCCCATTCCAATCCTGAGACCCTTCCTATAGCATGAGATGTGATATCTCAAAGCTTCTAATACCAAACCTGGGACCCGTCCTATAACATGAGATATGATATCCAAATCCTTCCCCTTCCAAACCTGAGACCCTTCCTTTAGCATGAGATGTGATATCCAAATCCTTCCCATTCCAATCCTGAAACCCTTCCTATAGCATGAGATGTGATATCTCAATGTTTCTAATAAAAAAAACTGAGACCCTTCCTATAGCAAGAGATGTGATATCCAAATCCTTCCCCTTCCAAACCTGAGACCCTTCCTTTAGCATGAGATGTGATATCCAAATCCTTCCCATTCCAATCCTGAAACCCTTCCTATAGCATGAGATGTGATATCTCAATGTTTCTAATAAAAAACCTGAGACCCTTCCTATAACATGAGATGTGATATCCAACTCCTTCCCATTCCAACCTGAGACCCTTCCTATAGCATGAGAAGGGATATCCAACTCCTTCCCATTCCAATCCTGAGACCCTTCCTATACCATGAGATGTGATATCTCAATGCTTCTAATACCAAACCTGGGACCCGTCCTATAACATGAGATATGATATCCAAATCCTTCCCCTTCCAAACCTGAGACCCTTCCTTTAGCATGAGATGTGATATACAAATCCTTCCCATTCCAATCCTGAAACCCTTCCTATAGCATGAGATGTGATATCTCAATGTTTCTAATAAAAAACCTGAGACCCTTCCTATAGCAAGAGATGTGACATCCAAATCCTTCCCATTCCAATCCTGAGATCCTTCCTATTGAATGAGATGTGATATCCAACTCCGTCCCATTCCAATCCTGAGACCCTTCCTATAGCATGAGGTATGATATCTCAATGCCACTAATACCAAACCTGAGATTCTTCCTATAACATGAGATGTGATATCTCAATGCTTCTAATACCAAACCTGAGACCCTTCCTATAACATAAGATGTGATATCCAACTCCTTCCCATTCCAACCTGAGACCCTTCCTATAGCATGAGAAGGGATATCCAACTCCTTCCCATTCCAATCCTGAAACCCTTCCTATAGCATGAGATGTGATATCTCAATGCTTCTACCAAAACTGAGACCCTTCCTTTAGCATGAGATGTGATATCCGACTCCTTCCCATTCCAATCCTGAGACCCTTCTGATAGCATGAGATGTGATATCTCAATGCCTCTAATACCAAACCTGAGATTCTTCCTATAACATGAGATGTGATATCTCAATGCTTCTAATACCAAACCTGAGACCCTCCCTTTAGCATGAGATGTGATATCCGACTCCTTCCCATTCCAATCCTGAGACCCTTCCGATAGCAGAGATGTGATATCTCAATGCTTATACCAAACCTGAGACCCTTCCTATGGCATGAGATGTCAAATACAACTCCTTCCGATTCCAATGCTGAGACCCTTCCTATAGCATGAGATGGGATATCTCAATGCTTATACCAAACCTGAGACCCTTCCTATAGCATGAGATGTGGTATCCAACTCCTTCCGATTCCAATCCTGAGACCTTTCCTATAGCATGAGATGTGATATCTCAATGCTTCTAATACCAAACCTGAGATCCTTCCTATAACATGAGATGTGATATCCAACTCCTTCCCATTCCAAACCTGAGACCCTTCCGATAGCATGAGATGTGATATCAAACTCCTTCCCATTCCAATCCTGAGATAGCTTGAGATGTGATATCCAACTCCTTCCCATTCCAATCCTGAGACCCTTCCTATACCATGAGATGTGATATCTCAATGCTTCTAATACCAAACCTGACACCCGTCCTAAAACATGAGATGTGAGATCCAAATCCTTCCCCTTCCAAACCTGAGATATTTCCTTTAGCATGAGATGTGATATCCAACTCCTTCCCATTCCAATCCTGAGACCCTTCCTATAGCATGATATGTGATATCACAATGCTTCTAATACCAAACCTGAGAACCATCCAATAACATATGTGAAATCCAAATCCTTCCCTTTCCAAACCTGAGACCCTTCAGATAGCATGAGATGTGATATCTCAATGCTTCTAAAACCAAACATGAGAACCATCCTATAACATGAGATGTGAAATCCAAATCCTTCCCTTTCCAAACCTGAGACCCTTCCTATAGCTTGAGATGTGCTATCAAACTCCTTCCCATTCCAATCCTGTGATAGCTTGAGATGTGATATCCAACTCCTTCCCATTCCAATCCTGAGACCCTTCCTATACCATGAGATGTGATATCTCAATGCTTCTAATACCAAACCTGAGACCCGTCCTAAAACATGAGATGTGAGATCCAAATCCTTCCCCTTCCAAACCTGAGACCCTTCCTATAGCTTGAGATGTGATATCAAACTCCTTCCCATTCCAATCCTGAGATAGCTTGAGATGTGATATCCAACTCCTTCCCATTCCAATCCTGAGACCCTTCCAATAGCATGACATGTGATATCCCAATGCTTCTAATATCAAAACTGAGACACTCCCTATAGCATGAGATGTGATATCTAAGTCCTTCCCATTCCTATCCTGAGACCCTTCCGATAGCAGAGATGTGATATCTCAATGCTTATACCAAACCTGAGACCCTTCCTATGGCATGAGATGTGATATCCAACTCCTTCCCATTCCAATCCTGAGACCCTTCCTATAGCATGAGATGTGATATCTCAATGCTTCTATCAAACCTGAGTCCCTTCCTTTAGCATGAGAATTGATATCTCAAAGCTTCTAATACCAAACCTGGGACCCGTCCTATAATATGAGATATGATATCCAAAACCTTCCCCTTCCAAACCTGAGACCCTTCCTTTAGCATGAGATGTGATATCCAAATCCTTCCCATTCCAATCCTGAAACCCTTCCTATAGCATGAGATGTGATATCTCAATGTTTCTAATAAAAAACCTGATACCCTTCCTATAGCAAGAGATGTGATATCCAAATCCTTCCCATTCCAATACTGAGACCCTTCCTATAACATGAGATGTGATATCCAACTCCTTCCCATTCCAACCTGAGACCCTTCCTATAGCATGAGAAGGGATATCCAACTCCTTCCCATTCCAATCCTGAAACCCTTCCTATACCATGAGATGTGATATCTAAATGTTTCTAATAAAAAACCTGAGACCCTTCCTATAGCAAGAGATGTGACATCCAAATCCTTCCCATTCCAATCCTGAGATCCTTCCTATTGGATGAATGTGATATCCAACTCCTTCCCATTCCAATCCTGAGACCCTTCCTATACCATGAGATGTGATATCTCAATGCTTCTACCAAAACTGAGACCCTTCCTTTAGCATGAGATGTGATATCCAACTCCTTCCCATTCCAATCCTGAGACCCTTCCTATAGCATGAGATGTGATATCTCAATGCCTCTAATAACAAACCTGAGATTCTTCCTATAACATGAGATGTGATATCTCAATGCTTCTAATACCAAACCTGAGACCCTCCCTTTAGCATGAGATGTGATATCCGACTACTTCCCATTCCAATCCTGAGACCCTTCTGATAGCATGAGATGTGATATCTCAATGCCTCTAATACCAAACCTGAGATTCTTCCTATAACATGAGATGTGATATCTCAATGCTTCTAATACCAAACCTGAGACCCTCCCTTTAGCATGAGATGTGATATCCGACTCCTTTCCATTCGAATCCTGAGACCCTTCTGATAGCATGAGATGTGATATCTCAATGCCTCTAATACCAAACCTGAGATCCTTCCGATAGCATGAGATGTGATATCTCAATGCTTCTAATACCAAACCTGAGATCCTTCCTATAACATGAGATGTGATATCCAAATCCTTCCCCTTCCAAACCTGAGACCCTCCCTTTAGCATGAGATGTGATATCCAACTCCTTCCCATTCCAATCCTGAGACCCTTCCGATAGCAGAGATGTGATATCTCAATGCTTATACCAAACCTGAGACCCTTCCTATGGCATGAGATGTCAAATACAACTCCTTCCGATTCCAATGCTGAGACCCTTCCTATAGCATGAGATGTGGTATCCAACTCCTTCCGATTCCAATCCTGAGACCCTTCCTATAGCATGAGATGTGATATCTCAATGCTTCTAATACCAAACCTGAGATCCTTCCTATAACATGAGATGTGATATCCAACTCCTTCCCATTCCAACCTGAGACCCTTCCTAAAGCATGAGAAGGGATATCCAACTCCTTTCCATTCCAATCCTGAAACCCTTCCTATAGCATGAGATGTGATATCTCAATGCTTCTACCAAAACTGAGACCCTTCCTTTAGCATGAGATGTGATATCCAACTCCTTCCCATTCCAATCCTGAGAGCCTTCCTATAGCATGAGATGTGATATCTCAATGCCTCTAATACCAAACCTGAGATTCTTCCTATAACATGAGATGTGATATCTCAATGCTTCTAATACCAAACCTGAGACCCTCACTTTAGCATGAGATGTGATATCCGACTCCTTCCCATTCCAATCCTGAGACCCTTCTGATAGCATGAGATGTGATATCTCAATGCCTCTAATACCAAACCTGAGATTCTTCCTATAACATGAGATGTGATATCTCAATGCTTCTAATACCAAACCTGAGACCCTCCCTTTAGCATGAGATGTGATATCCGACTCCTTCCCATTCCAATCCTGAGACCCTTCTGATAGCATGAGATGTGATATCTCAATGCCTATAATACCAAACCTGAGATTCTTCCTATAACATGAGATGTGATATCTCAATGCTTCTAATACCAAACCTGAGATCCTTCCTATAACATGAGATGTGATATCCAACTCCTTCCCATTCCAACCTGAGACCCTTCCTAAAGCATGAGAAGGGATATCCAACTCCTTTCCATTCCAATCCTGAAACCCTTCCTATAGCATGAGATGTGATATCTCAATGCTTCTACCAAAACTGAGACCCTTCCTTTAGCATGAGATGTGATATCCAACTCCTTCCCATTCCAATCCTGAGAGCCTTCCTATAGCATGAGATGTGATATCTCAATGCCTCTAATACCAAACCTGAGATTCTTCCTATAACATGAGATGTGATATCTCAATGCTTCTAATACCAAACCTGAGACCCTCACTTTAGCATGAGATGTGATATCCGACTCCTTCCCATTCCAATCCTGAGACCCTTCTGATAGCATGAGATGTGATATCTCAATGCCTCTAATACCAAACCTGAGATTCTTCCTATAACATGAGATGTGATATCTCAATGCTTCTAATACCAAACCTGAGACCCTCCCTTTAGCATGAGATGTGATATCCGACTCCTTCCCATTCCAATCCTGAGACCCTTCCGATAGCAGAGATGTGATATCTCAATGCTTATACCAAACCTGAGACCCTTCCTATGGCATGAGATGTCAAATACAACTCCTTCCGATTCCAATGCTGAGACCCTTCCTATAGCAGGAGATGGGATATCTCAATGCTTATACCAAACCTGAGACCCTTCCTATAGCATGAGATGTGGTATCCAACTCCTTCCGATTCCAATCCTGAGACCCTTCCTATAGCAAGAGATGTGATATCTCAATGCTTCTAATACCAAACCTGAGATCCTTCCTATAACATGAGATGTGATATCCAACTCCTTCCCATTCCAAACCTGAGACCCTTCCGATAGCATGAGATGTGATATCAAACTCCTTCCCATTCCAATCCTGAGATAGCTTGAGATGTGATATCCAACTCCTTCCCATTCCAATCCTGAGACCCTTCCTATACCATGAGATGTGATATCTCAATGCTTCTAATACCAAACCTGACACCCGTCCTAAAACATGAGATGTGAGATCCAAATCCTTCCCCTTCCAAACCTGAGATCTTTCCTTTAGCATGAGATGTGATATCCAACTCCTTCCCATTCCAATCCTCGGACCCTTCCTATAGCATGATATGTGATATCATAATGCGTCTAATACCAAACCTGAGATCCTTCCTATAACATGAGATGTGTATCCAACTCCTTCCCATTCCAAACCTGAGACCCTTCCTATAGCATGAGATGTGATATCTTAATGCTTCTAAAACCAAACCTGAGAACCATCCAATAACATATGTGAAATCCAAATCCTTCCCTTTCCAAACCTGAGACCCTTCAGATAGCATGAGATGTGATATCTCAATGCTTCTAAAACCAAACATGAGAACCATCCTATAGCATGAGATGTGAAATCCAAATCCTTCCCTTTCCAAACCTGAGACCCTTCCTATAGCTTGAGATGTGCTATCAAACTCCTTCCCATTCCAATCCTGTGATAGCTTGAGATGTGATATCCAACTCCTTCCCATTCCAATCCTGAGACCCTTCCTATACCATGAGATGTGATATCTCAATGCTTCTAATACCAAACCTGAGACCCGTCCTAAAACATGAGATGTGAGATCCAAATCCTTCCCCTTCCAAACCTGAGACCCTTCCTATAGCTTGAGATGTGATATCAAACTCCTTCCCATTCCTATCCTGAGACCCTTCCGATAGCAGAGATGTGATATCTCAATGCTTATACCAAACCTGAGACCCTTCCTATGGCATGAGATGTGATATCCAACTCCTTCCCATTCCAATCCTGAGACCCTTCCTATAGCATGAGATGTGATATCTCAATGCTTCTATCAAACCTGAGTCCCTTCCTTTAGCATGAGATGTGATATCTCAAAGCTTCTAATACCAAACCTGGGACCCGTCCTATCATATGAGATATGATATCCAAAACCTTCCCCTTCCAAACCTGAGACCCTTCCTTTAGCATGAGATGTGATATCCAAATCCTTCCCATTCCAATCCTGAAACCCTTCCTATAGCATGAGATGTGATATCTCAATGTTTCTAATAAAAAACCTGAGACCCTTCCTATAGCAAGAGATGTGATATCCAAATCCTTCCCATTCCAATACTGAGACCCTTCCTATAACATGAGATGTGATATCCAACTCCTTCCCATTCCAACCTGAGACCCTTCCTATAGCATGAGATGTGATATCTCAATGTTTCTAATAAAAAACCTGAGACCCTTCCTATAGCAAGAGATGTGACATCCAAATCCTTCCCATTCCAATCCTGAGATCCTTCCTATTGGATGAATGTGATATCCAACTCCTTCCCATTCCAATCCTGAGACCCTTCCTATACCATGAGATGTGATATCTCAATGCTTCTACCAAAACTGAGACCCTTCCTTTAGCATGAGATGTGATATCCAACTCCTTCCCATTCCAATCCTGAGACCCTTCCTATAGCATGAGATGTGATATCTCAATGCCTCTAATACCAAACCTGAGATTCTTCCTATAACATGAGATGTGATATCTCAATGCTTCTAATACCAAACCTGAGACCCTCCCTTTAGCATGAGATGTGATATCCGACTACTTCCCATTCCAATCCTGAGACCCTTCTGATAGCATGAGATGTGATATCTCAATGCCTCTAATACCAAACCTGAGATTCTTCCTATAACATGAGATGTGATATCTCAATGCTTCTAATACCAAACCTGAGACCCTCCCTTTAGCATGAGATGTGATATCCGACTCCTTTCCATTCCAATCCTGAGACCCTTCTGATAGCATGAGATGTGATATCTCAATGCCTCTAATACCAAACCTGAGATCCTTCCGATAGCATGAGATGTGATATCTCAATGCTTCTAATACCAAACCTGAGATCCTTCCTATAACATGAGATGTGATATCCAAATCCTTCCCCTTCCAAACCTGAGACCCTCCCTTTAGCATGAGATGTGATATCCAACTCCTTCCCATTCCAATCCTGAGACCCTTCCGATAGCAGAGATGTGATATCTCAATGCTTATACCAAACCTGAGACCCTTCCTATGGCATGAGATGTCAAATACAACTCCTTCCGATTCCAATGCTGAGACCCTTCCTATAGCATGAGATGGGATATCTCAATGCTTATACCAAACCTGAGACCCTTCCTATAGCATGAGATGTGGTATCCAACTCCTTCCGATTCCAATCCTGAGACCCTTCCTATAGCATGAGATGTGATATCTCAATGCTTCTAATACCAAACCTGAGATCCTTCCTATAACATGAGATGTGATATCCAACTCCTTCCCATTCCAACCTGAGACCCTTCCTATAGCATGAGAAGGGATATCCAACTCCTTTCCATTCCAATCCTGAAACCCTTCCTATAGCATGAGATGTGATATCTCAATGCTTCTACCAAAACTGAGACCCTTCCTTTAGCATGAGATGTGATATCCAACTCCTTCCCATTCCAATCCTGAGAGCCTTCCTATAGCATGAGATGTGATATCTCAATGCCTCTAATACCAAACCTGAGATTCTTCCTATAACATGAGATGTGATATCTCAATGCTTCTAATACCAAACCTGAGACCCTCACTTTAGCATGAGATGTGATATCCGACTCCTTCCCATTCCAATCCTGAGACCCTTCTGATAGCATGAGATGTGATATCTCAATGCCTCTAATACCAAACTTGAGATTCTTCCTATAACATGAGATGTGATATCTCAATGCTTCTAATACCAAACCTGAGACCCTCCCTTTAGCATGAGATGTGATATCCGACTCCTTCCCATTCCAATCCTGAGACCCTTCCGATAGCAGAGATGTGATATCTCAATGCTTATACCAAACCTGAGACCCTTCCTATGGCATGAGATGTCAAAAACAACTCCTTCCGATTCCAATGCTGAGACCCTTCCTATAGCATGAGATGGGATATCTCAATGCTTATACCAAACCTGAGACCCTTCCTATAGCATGAGATGTGGTATCCAACTCCTTCCGATTCCAATCCTGAGACCCTTCCTATAGCAAGAGATGTGATATCTCAATGCTTCTAATACCAAACCTGAGTTCCTTCCTATAACATGAGATGTGATATCCAACTCCTTCCCATTCCAAACCTGAGACCCTTCCGATAGCATGAGATGTGATATCAAACTCCTTCCCATTCCAATCCTGAGATAGCTTGAGATGTGATATCCAACTCCTTCCCATTCCAATCCTGAGACCCTTCCTATACCATGAGATGTGATATCTCAATGCTTCTAATACCAAACCTGACACCCGTCCTAAAACATGAGATGTGAGATCCAAATCCTTCCCCTTCCAAACCTGAGATCTTTCCTTTAGCATGAGATGTGATTCCAACTCCTTCCCATTCCAATCCTGAGACCCTTCCTATAGCATGATATGTGATATCACAATGCGTCTAATACCAAACCTGAGATCCTTCCTATAACATGAGATGTGTATCCAACTCCTTCTCATTCCAAACCTGAGACCCTTCCTATAGCATGAGATGTGATATCTTAATGCTTCTAAAACCAAACCTGAGAACCATCCAATAACATATGTGAAATCCAAATCCTTCCCTTTCCAAACCTGAGACCCTTCAGATAGCATGAGATGTGATATCTCAATGCTTCTAAAACCAAACATGAGAACCATCCTATAACATGAGATGTGAAATCCAAATCCTTCCCTTTCCAAACCTGAGACCCTTCCTATAGCTTGAGATGTGCTATCAAACTCCTTCCCATTCCAATCCTGTGATAGCTTGAGATGTGATATCCAACTCCTTCCCATTCCAATCCTGAGACCCTTCCTATACCATGAGATGTGATATCTCAATGCTTCTAATACCAAACCTGAGACCCGTCCTAAAACATGAGATGTGAGATCCAAATCCTTCCCCTTCCAAACCTGAGACCCTTCCTATAGCTTGAGATGTGATATCAAACTCCTTCCCATTCCAATCCTGAGATAGCTTGAGATGTGATATCCAACTCCTTCCCATTCCAATCCTGAGACCCTTCCGATAGCATGAAATGTGATATCCCAATGCTTCTAATATCAAAACTGAGACACTCCCTATAGCATGAGATGTGATATCTAAGTCCTTCCCATTCCTATCCTGAGACCCTTCCGATAGCAGAGATGTGATATCTCAATGCTTATACCAAACCTGAGACCCTTCCTATGGCATGAGATGTGATATCCAACTCCTTCCCATTCCAATCCTGAGACCCTTCCTATAGCATGAGATGTGATATCTCAATGCTTCTATCAAACCTGAGTCCCTTCCTTTAGCATGAGATGTGATATCTCAAAGCTTCTAATACCAAACCTGGGACCCGTCCTATAATATGAGATATGATATCCAAAACCTTCCCCTTCCAAACCTGAGACCCTTCCTTTAGCATGAGATGTGATATCCAAATCCTTCCCATTCCAATCCTGAAACCCTTCCTATAGCATGAGATGTGATATCTCAATGTTTCTAATAAAAAACCCGAGACCCTTCCTATAGCAAGAGATGTGATATCCAAATCCTTCCCATTCCAATACTGAGACCCTTCCTATAACATGAGATGTGATATCCGACTCCTTCCCATTCCAACCTGAGACCCTTCCTATAGCATGAGAAGGGATATCCAACTCCTTCCCATTCCAATCCTGAAACCCTTCCTATAGCATGAGATGTGATATCTCAATGTTTCTAATAAAAAACCTGAGACCCTTCCTATAGCAAGAGATGTGACATCCAAATCCTTCCCATTCCAATCCTGAGATCCTTCCTATTGGATGAATGTGATATCCAACTCCTTCCCATTCCAATCTTGAGACCCTTCCTATACCATGAGATGTGATATCTCAATGCTTCTACCAAAACTGAGACCCTTCCTTTAGCATGAGATGTGATATCCAACTCCTTCCCATTCCAATCCTGAGACCCTTCCTATAGCATGAGATGTGATATCTCAATGCCTCTAATACCAAACCTGAGATTCTTCCTATAACATGAGATGTGATATCTCAATTCTTCTAATACCAAACCTGAGACCCTCCCTTTAGCATGAGATGTGATATCCGACTACTTCCCATTCCAATCCTGAGACCCTTCTGATAGCATGAGATGTGATATCTCAATGCCTCTAATACAAAACCTGAGATTCTTCCTATAACATGAGATGTGATATCTCAATGCTTCTAATACCAAACCTGAGATCCTTCCGATAGCATGAGATGTGATATCTCAATGCTTCTAATACCAAACCTGAGATCCTTCCTATAACATGAGATGTGATATCCAAATCCTTCCCCTTCCAAACCTGAGACCCTCCCTTTAGCATGAGATGTGATATCCAACTCCTTCCCATTCCAATCCTGAGACCCTTCCGATAGCAGAGATGTGATATCTCAATGCTTATACCAAACCTGAGACCCTTCCTATGGCATGAGATGTCAAATACAACTCCTTCCGATTCCAATGCTGAGACCCTTCCTATAGCATGAGATGGGATATCTCAATGCTTATACCAAACCTGAGACCCTTCCTATAGCATGAGATGTGGTATCCAACTCCTTCCGATTCCAATCCTGAGACCCTTCCTATAGCATGAGATGTGATATCTCAATGCTTCTAATACCAAACCTGAGATCATTCCTATAACATGAGATGTGATATCCAACTCCTTCCCATTCCAAACCTGAGACCCTTCCGATAGCATGAGATGTGATATCAAACTCCTTCCCATTCCAATCCTGAGATCCTTCCTATACCATGAGATGTGATATCTCAATGCTTCTAATACCAAACCTGACACCCGTCCTAAAACATGAGATGTGAGATCCAAATCCTTCCCCTTCCAAACCTGAGATCTTTCCTTTAGCATGAGATGTGATATCCAACTCCTTCCCATTCCAATCCTGAGACCCTTCCTATAGCATGATATGTGATATCACAATGCTTCTAATACCAAACCTGAGATCCTTCCTATAACATGAGATGTGTATCCAACTCCTTCCCATTCCAAACCTGAGACCCTTCCTATAGCATGAGATGTGATATCTTAATGCTTCTAAAACCAAACCTGAGAACCATCCAATAACATATGTGAAATCCAAATCCTTCCCTTTCCAAAACTGAGACCGTTCCGATAGCATGAGATGTGATATCTCAATGCTTCTAAAACCAAACATGAGAACCATCCTATAACATGAGATGTGAAATCCAAATCCTTCCCTTTCCAAACCTGAGACCCTTCCTATAGCTTGAGATGTGATATCAAACTCCTTCCCATTCCAATCCTGTGATAGCTTCAGATGTGATATCCAACTCCTTCCCATTCCAATCCTGAGACCCTTCCTATACCATGAGATGTGATATCTCAATGCTTCTAATACCAAACCTGAGACCCGTCCTAAAACATGAGATGTGAGATCCAAATCCTTCCCCTTCCAAACCTGTGACCCTTCCTATAGCTTGAGATGTGATATCAAACTCCTTCCCATTCCAATCCTGAGATAGCTTGAGATGTGATATCCAACTCCTTCCCATTCCAATCCTGAGACCCTTCCGATAGCATGAAATGTGATATCTCAATGCTTCTAATATCAAAACTGAGACCCTCCCTATAGCATGAGATGTGATATCTAAGTCCTTCCCATTCCTATCCTGAGACCCTTCCGATAGCAGAGATGTGATATCTCAATGCTTATACCAAACCTGAGACCCTTCCTATGGCATGAGATGTGATATCCAACTCCTTCCCATTCCAATCCTGAGACCCTTCCTATAGCATGAGATGTGATATCTCAATGCTTCTATCAAACCAGAGTCCCTTCCTTTAGCATGAGATGTGATATCCAACTCCTTCCCATTCCAATCCTGAGACCCTTCCTATAGCATGAGATGTGATATCTCAAAGCTTCTAATACCAAACCTGGGACCCGTCCTATAACATGAGATATGATATCCAAATCCTTCCCCTTCCAAACCTGAGACCCTTCCTTTAGCATGAGATGTGATATCCAAATCCTTCCCATTCCAATCCTGAAACCCTTCCTATAGCATGAGATGTGATATCTCAATGTTTCTAATAAAAAACCTGAGACCCTTCCTATAGCAAGAGATGTGATATCCAAATCCTTCCCCTTCCAAACCTGAGACCCTTCCTTTAGCATGAGATGTGATATCCAAATCCTTCCCATTCCAATCCTGAAACCGTTCCTATAGCATGAGATGTGATATCTCAATGTTTCTAATAAAAAACCTGAGACCCTTCCTATAACATGAGATGTGATATCCAACTCCTTCCCATTCCAACCTGAGACCCTTCCTATAGCATGAGAAGGGATATCCAACTCCTTCCCATTCCAATCCTGAGACCCTTCCTATACCATGAGATGTGATATCTCAATGCTTCTAATACCAAACCTGGGAACCGTCCTATAACATGAGATATGATATCCAAATCCTTCCCCTTCCAAACCTGAGACCCTTCCTTTAGCATGAGATGTGATATACAAATCCTTCCCATTCCAATCCTGAAACCCTTCCTATAGCATGAGATGTGATATCTCAATGTTTCTAATAAAAAACCTGAGACCCTTCCTATAGCAAGAGATGTGACATCCAAATCCTTCCCATTCCAATCCTGAGATCCTTCCTATTGAATGAGATGTGATATCCAACTCCTTCCCATTCCAATCCTGAGACCCTTCCTATAGCATGAGGTATGATATCTCAATGCCTCTAATACCAAACCTGAGATTCTTCCTATAACATGAGATGTGATATCTCAATGCTTCTAATACCAAACCTGAGACCCTTCCTATAACATTAGATGTGATATCCAACTCCTTCCCATTCCAACCTGAGACCCTTCCTATAGCATGAGAAGGGATATCCAACTCCTTCCCATTCCAATCCTGAAACCCTTCCTATAGCATGAGATGTGATATCTCAATGCTTCTACCAAAACTGAGACCCTTCCTTTAGCATGAGATGTGATATCCAACTCCTTCCCATTCCAATCCTGAGAGCCTTCCTATAGCATGAGATGTGATATCTCAATGCCTCTAATACCAAACCTGAGATTCTTCCTATAACATGAGATGTGATATCTCAATGCTTCTAATACCAAACCTGAGACGCTCCCTTTAGCATGAGATGTGATATCCGACTCCTTCCCATTCCAATCCTGAGACCCTTCTGATAGCATGAGATGTGATATCTCAATGCCTCTAATACCAAACCTGAGATTCTTCCTATAACATGAGATGTGATATCTCAATGCTTCTAATACCAAACCTGAGACCCTCCCTTTAGCATGAGATGTGATATCCGACTCCTTCCCATTCCAATCCTGAGACCCTTCCTCCGATAGCAGAGATGTGATATCTCAATGCTTATACCAAACCTGAGACCCTTCCTATGGCATGAGATGTCAAATACAACTCCTTCCGATTCCAATGCTGAGACCCTTCCTATAGAATGAGATGTGATATCTCAATGCTTATACCAAACCTGAGACCCTTCCTATAGCATGAGATGTGGTATCCAACTCCTTCCGATTCCAATCCTGAGACCCTTCCTATAGCATGAGATGTGATATCTCAATGCTTCTAATACCAAACCTGAGATCCTTCCTATAACATGAGATGTGATATCCAACTCCTTCCCATTCCAAACCTGAGACCCTTCCGATAGCATGAGATGTGATATCAAACTCCTTCCCATTCCAATCCTGAGATAGCTTGAGATGTGATATCCAACTCCTTCCCATTCCAATCCTGAGACCCTTCCTATACCATGAGATGTGATATCTCAATGCTTCTAATACCAAACCTGACACCCGTCCTAAAACATGAGATGTGAGATCCAAATCCTTCCCCTTCCAAACCTGAGATATTTCCGTTAGCATGAGATGTGATATCCAACTCCTTCCCATTCCAATCCTGAGTCCCTTCCTATAGCATGATATGTGATATCACAATGCTTCTAATACCAAACCTGAGAACCATCCAATAACATATGTGAAATCCAAATCCTTCCCTTTCCAAACCTGAGACCCTTCAGATAGCATGAGATGTGATATCTCAATGCTTCTAAAACCAAACATGAGAACCATCCTATAACATGAGATGTGAAATCCAAATCCTTCCCTTTCCAAACCTGAGACCCTTCCTATAGCTTGAGATGTGATATCAAACTCCTTCCCATTCCAATCCTGAGATAGCTTGAGATGTGATATCCAACTCCTTCCCATTCCAATCCTGAGACCCTTCCAATAGCATGAAATGTGATATCCCAATGCTTCTAATATCAAAACTGAGACACTCCCTATAGCATGAGATGTGATATCTAAGTCCTTCCCATTCCTATCCTGAGACCCTTCCGATAGCAGAGATGTGATATCTCAATGCTTATACCAAACCTGAAACCCTTCCTATGGCATGAGATGTGATATCCAACTCCTTCCCATTCCAATCCTGAGACCCTTCCTATAGCATGAGATGTGATATCTCAATGCTTCTATCAAACCTGAGTCCCTTCCTTTAGCATGAGATGTGATATCTCAAAGCTTCTAATACCAAACCTGGGACCCGTCCTATAATATGAGATATGATATCCAAAACCTTCCCCTTCCAAACCTGAGACCCTTCCTTTAGCATGAGATGTGATATCCAAATCCTTCCCATTCCAATCCTGAAACCCTTCCTATAGCATGAGATGTGATATCTCAATGTTTCTAATAAATAACCTGAGACCCTTCCTATAGCAAGAGATGTGATATCCAAATCCTTCCCATTCCAATACTGAGACCCTTCCTATAACATGAGATGTGATATCCAACTCCTTCCCATTCCAACCTGAGACCCTTCCTACAGCATGAGAAGGGATATCCAACTCCTTCCCATTCCAATCCTGAAACCCTTCCTATAGCATGAGATGTGATATCTCAATGTTTCTAATAAAAAACCTGAGACCCTTCCTATAGCAAGAGATGTGACATCCAAATCCTTCCCATTCCAATCCTGAGATCCTTCCTATTGGATGAATGTGATATCCAACTCCTTCCCATTCCAATCCTGAGACCCTTCCTATACCATGAGATGTGATATCTCAATGCTTCTACCAAAACTGAGACCCTTCCTTTAGCATGAGATGTGATATCCAACTCCTTCCCATTCCAATCCTGAGACCCTTCCTATAGCATGAGATGTGATATCTCAATGCCTCTAATGCCAAACCTGAGATTCTTCCTATAACATGAGATGTGATATCTCAATGCTTCTAATACCAAACCTGAGACCCTCCCTTTAGCATGAGATGTGATATCCGACTACTTCCCATTCCAATCCTGAGACCCTTCTGATAGCATGAGATGTGATATCTCAATGCCTCTAATACCAAACCTGAGATTCTTCCTATAACATGAGATGTGATATCTCAATGCTTCTAATACCAAACCTGAGACCCTCCCTTTAGCATGAGATGTGATATCCGACTCCTTTCCATTCCAATCCTGAGACCCTTCTGATAGCATGAGATGTGATATCTCAATGCCTCTAATACCAAACCTGAGATCCTTCCGATAGCATGAGATGTGATATCTCAATGCTTCTAATACCAAACCTGAGATCCTTCCTATAACATGAGATGTGATATCCAAATCCTTCCCCTTCCAAACCTGAGACCCTCCCTTTAGCATGAGATGTGATATCCAACTCCTTCCCATTCCAATCCTGAGACCCTTCCGATAGCAGAGATGTGATATCTCAATGCTTATACCAAACCTGAGACCCTTCCTATGGCATGAGATGTCAAATACAACTCCTTCCGATTCCAATGCTGAGACCCTTCCTATAGCATGAGATGGGATATCTCAATGCTTATACCAAACCTGAGACCCTTGCTATAGCATGAGATGTGGTATCCAACTCCTTCCGATTCCAATCCTGAGACCCTTCCTATAGCATGAGATGTGATATCTCAATGCTTCTAATACCAAACCTGAGATCCTTCCTATAACATGAGATGTGATATCCAACTCCTTCCCATTCCAACCTGAGACCCTTCCTATAGCATGAGAAGGGATATCCAACTCCTTTCCATTCCAATCCTGAAACCCTTCCTATAGCATGAGATGTGATATCTCAATGCTTCTACCAAAACTGAGACCCTTCCTTTAGCATGAGATGTGATATCCAACTCCTTCCCATTCCAATCCTGAGAGCCTTCCTATAGCATGAGATGTGATATCTCAATGCCTCTAATACCAAACCTGAGATTCTTCCTATAACATGAGATGTGATATCTCAATGCTTCTAATACCAAACCTGAGACCCTCCCTTTAGCATGAGATGTGATATCCGACTACTTCCCATTCCAATCCTGAGACCCTTCTGATAGCATGAGATGTGATATCTCAATGCCTCTAATACCAAACCTGAGATTCTTCCTATAACATGAGATGTGATATCTCAATGCTTCTAATACCAAACCTGAGACCCTCCCTTTAGCATGAGATGTGATATCCGACTCCTTTCCATTCCAATCCTGAGACCCTTCTGATAGCATGAGATGTGATATCTCAATGCCTCTAATACCAAACCTGAGATCCTTCCGATAGCATGAGATGTGATATCTCAATGCTTCTAATACCAAACCTGAGATCCTTCCTATAACATGAGATGTGATATCCAAATCCTTCCCCTTCCAAACCTGAGACCCTCCCTTTAGCATGAGATGTGATATCCAACTCCTTCTCATTCCAATCCTGAGACCCTTCCGATAGCAGAGATGTGATATCTCAATGCTTATACCAAACCTGAGACCCTTCCTATGGCATGAGATGTCAAATACAACTCCTTCCAATTCCAATGCTGAGACCCTTCCTATAGCATGAGATGGGATATCTCAATGCTTATACCAAACCTGAGACCCTTCCTATAGCATGAGATGTGATATCCGACTCCTTCCCATTCCAATCCTGAGACCCTTCTGATAGCATGAGATGTGATATCTCAATGCCTCTAATACCAAACCTGAGATTCTTCCTATAACATGAGATGTGATATCTCAATGCTTCTAATACCAAACCTGAGACCCTCCCTTTAGCATGAGATGTGATATCCGACTCCTTCCCATTCCAATCCTGAGACCCTTCCGATAGCAGAGATGTGATATCTCAATGCTTATACCACACCTGAGACCCTTCCTATGGCATGAGATGTCAAATACAACTCCTTCTGATTCCAATGCTGAGACCCTTCCTATAGCATGAGATGGGATATCTCAATGCTTCTAATACCAAACCTGAGATCCTTCCTAAAACATGAGATGTGAGATCCAAATCCTTCCCCTTCCAAACCTGAGACCTTTCCTTTAGCATATGTGATATCCAACTCCTTCCCATTCCAATCCTGAGACCCTTCCGATAGCATGAGATGTGATATCTCAATGCTTCTAATATCAAACCTGAGACCCTCCCTATAGCATGAGATGTGATATCCAACTCCTTGCCATTCCAATCCTGAGACCCTTCCTATAACATGAGACGTGATATCCAACTCCTTCCCATTCCAATCCTGAGACTCCTCCTATAGCATGATATGTGATATCTCAATGCTTCTAATACCAAACCTGAGATCCTTCCTATAACATGAGATGTGATATCCAACTCCTTCCCATTCCAAACCTGAGACCCTTCCAATAGCATGAGATTTGATATCTCAATGCTTCTAAAAACAAACATGAGAACCATCCTATAACGAGATGTGAAATCCCAATCCTTCCCTTCCCAAACCTGAGACCCTTCCTATAGCTCGAGATGTGATATCAAACTCCTTCCCATTCCAATCCTGAGATAGCTTGAGATGTGATATCCAACTCCTTCCCATTCCAATCCTGAGACCCTTATTATACCATGAGATGTGATATCTCAAGGCTTCTAATACCAAACCTGAGACCCTTCCAAACCTGAGACCCTTCCTTTAGCATGAGATGTGATATCCAACTCCTTCCCATTACAATCCTGAGACCCTTCCTATAGCATGAGATGTGATATCTCAATGCTTCTAATACCAAACCTGAGATCCTTCCTATAACATGAGATGTGATATCCACATCCTTCCCATTCCAACCTGAGACCCTTCCGATAGCATGAGATGTGATATCACAATGCTTCTACCAAACCTGAGACCCTTCCTATAGCTTGAGATGTGATATCCAACTCCTTCCCTTTCCAATTCTGAGACCCTCCTATACCATGAGACTTGATATCGCAATGCTTTTAATACCAAACCTGAGACCCGTCCTATAACATGAGATGTGATATCCAAATCCTTCCCCTTCCAAACCTTAGACCCTTCCTTTATCATGAGATGTGATATCCAACTCCTTCACATTCCAATCCTGAGACCCTTCCGATATCATGAGATTTGTTATCTCAAAGCTTCTGATATCAAACTTGAGACCCTCCCTATAGCATGAGATGTGACATCCAAGTCCTTCCCATTCCAATCCTGAGACGCTTCCTATAGCATGAGATGTGATATCTCAATGCTTCTAATACCAAACCTGAGATCCTTCCTATAACATGAGATGTGATATCCAACTCCTTCCAATTCCAAACCTGAGACCCTTCTGATAGCATGAGATGTGATATCTCAATGCTTCAAAAACCAAACATGAGAACCATCCTATAACATGAGATGTGAAATCCAAATCCTTCCCTTCCCAAACCTGAGACTCTTCCTATAGCATGAGATGTGATATCTCAATGCTTCTACCAAACCTGAAACCCTTCCTATAGCATGAGATGTGATATCAAACTCCTTCCCATTCAATGTGATATCCAACTCCGTCCCATTCCAATCATGAGACCCTTCCTATACCATGAGATGTGATATTTCAATGCTTCTAATACCAAACCTGAGACCCGTCCTAAAACATGAGATGTGAGATCCAAATCCTTCCCCTTCCAAACCTGAGACCCTTCCTATAGCATGAGATGTTATATCTTAATGCTTCTAAAACCAAACCAGAGAGCCATCCTATAACATGTGAAATCCAAATCCTTCCCTTTCCAAACCTGAGACCCTTCCGATAGCATGAGATGTGATATCTCAATGCTACTAAAACCAAACATGAGAACCATCCTATAACATGAGATGTGAAATCCAAATCCTTCCCTTTCCAAACCTGAGACCCTTCCTATAGCTTGAGATGTGATATCAAACTCCTTCCCATTCCAATCCTGAGATAGCTTGAGATGTGATAGCCAACTCCTTCCCATTCCAATCCTGAGACCCTTACTATACCATGAGATGTGATATCTCAATGCCTCTAATACCAAACCTGAGACCCGTCCTAAAACATGAGATGTGAGATCCAAATCCTTCCCCTTCCAAACCTGAGACCCTTCCTATAGCTTGAGATGTGATATCAAACTCCTTCCCATTCCAATCCTGAGATAGATTGAGATGTGATATCCAACTCCATCCCATTCCAATCCTGAGACCCTTCCGATAGCATGAGATGTGATAGCTCAATGCTTCTAATATCAAAACTGGGACCCTCCCTATAGTATGAGATGTGATATCTAAGTCCTTCCCATTCCTATCCTGAGACCCTTCCGATAGCAGAGATGTGATATCTCAATGCTTATACCAATCCTGATAACCCTTCCTATGGCATGAGATGTGATATCCAACTCCTTCCCATTCCAATCCTGAGTTCCTTCCTATAGCATGAGATGTGATATCTCAATGCTTCTATCAAACCTGAGACCCTTCCTTTAGCATGAGATGTGATATCCAACTCCTTGCCATTCCAATCCTGAGACCCTTCCTATAACATGAGACGTGATATCCAACTCCTTCCCATTCCAATCCTGAGTTCCTTCATATAGCATGAGATGTGATATCTCAATGCTTCTATCAAAACTGAGACCCTTCCTTTAGCATGAGATGTGATATCCAACTCCTTGCCATTCCAATCCTGAGACCCTTCCTATAACATGAGATGTGATATCCAAATCCTTCACATTCCAATCCGGAGACCCTTCCTATAGCATGAGATGTGATATCTCAATGCTTCTAATACCAAACCTGAGATCCTTCCTATAACATGAGATGTGATATCCAACTCCTTCCCATTCCAATCCTGAGACCCTTCCGATAGCATGAGATGTGATATCTCAATGCTTCTAATACCAAACCTGAGACCCTTCCGATAGCATGAGATGTGATATCTCAATGCTTCAAAAACCAAACATGAGAACCATCCTATAACATGAGATGTGAAATCCAAATCCTTCCCTTCCCAAACCTGAGACTCTTCCTATAGCATGAGATGTGATATCTCAATGCTTCTACCAAACCTGAAACCCTTCCTATAGCATGAGATGTGATATCCAACTCCTTCCCATTCCAATCCTGAGACACTTCCTATAGCATGAGATGTGATATCACAATGCTTCTAATACCAACCCTGAGACCCCTAATATAAAATAGATGTGATATCCAAATCCTTCCCCTTCCAAACCTGAGACCCTTCCTTTAGCATGAGATGTGATATCCAGCTCCTCCCATTCCAATCCTGAGACCCTTCCGATAGCATGAGATGTGAAATCTCAATACTTTTGATATCAAAACTGAGACCCTCCCTATAGCATGAGATGTAATATCTAAGTCCTTCCCATTCCAATCCTGAGACCCTTCCGATAGCAGAGATGTGATATTTCAATGCTTATACCAAACCTGAGACCCTTCCTATAGCATGAGATGTGATATCCAACTCCTTCCGATTCCAATCCTGAGACCCTTCCTATAGCATGAGATGTGATATCGCAATGCTTCTACCAAAACTGAGACCCTTCCTTTAGCATGAGATGTGATATCCAACTCCTTCCCATTCCAATCATGAGACCCTTCCTATAGCATGAGATGTGATATCTATATGCTTCTAATACCAAACCTGAGATCCTTCCTATAACATGAGATGTGATATCCAACTCCTTCCCATTCCAATCCTGAGACCCTTCCTATAGCATGAGATGTGATATCTCAATGTTTCTATACCAAACCTGAGATCCTTCCGATAGCATGAGATGTGATATCTCAATGCTTCTAATACCAAACCTGAGATCCTTCCTATAACATAAGATGTGATATCCAAATCCTTCCCCTTCCAAACCTGAGACCCTCCCTTTAGCATGCGATGTGATATCCAACTCCTTCCCATTCCAATCCTGATACCCTTCTGATAGCATGAGATGTGATATCTCAATGCCTCTAATACCAAACCTGAGATCCTACCTCTAACATGAAATGTGATATCCAACTCCTTCCCTTTCCAATCCTGAGACCCTTCCTATAGCATGAGATGGGATATCCAACTCCTTCCAAATCCAATCCTGATACCCTTCCGATAGCATGAGATGTGATATCTCAATGCTTCTACAAAACCTGAGACCCATACCATGGCATGAGATGTGATATCGAACTTCCTTCCCATACCATGAGACTTGATATCTCAATGCTTCTAATACCAAACCTGAGACCGGTCCAATAACATAAGATGTGATATCCAAATCCTTCCCCTTCCAAACCTTAGACCCTTCCTGTATCATGAGATGTGATATCCAAGTCCTTCCCATTCCATTCCTGAGACCCTTCCTATAGCATGAGATGTGATATCTCAATGCTTCTAATACCAAACCTGAGACCCTTCCTATAACATGAGATGTGATATCCAAGTCCTTCCCATTCCAATCCTGAGACCCTTCCGATAGCATGAGATGTGATATCTCAATGCTTCTAATACCAAACCTGAGATCCTTCCTATAACATGAGATGTGATGTCCAAATCCTTCCCCTTCCAAACCTTAGACCCTCCCTTTAGCATGAGATGTGATATCCAACTCCTTCCCATTCCAATCCTGAGACCCTTCTGATGGCATGAGATGTGATATCTCAATGCCTCTAATACCAAACCTGAGATCCTACCTCTAACATGAAATGTGATATCCAACTCCTTCCCCTTCCAACCCTGAGAGCCTTCCTATAGAATGAGATGTGATATCCAAGTCCTTCCCATTCCAATCCTGAGACCCTTCCTATAACATGAGATGTGATATCCAACTCCTTCCCATTCCAACCTTAGACCCTGCCTATAGCATGTGATTTGATATCCCAATGCTTCTACAAAACCTGAGACCCATACCATGGCATGAGATGTGATATCAAACTCCTTCCCATTCCAATCCTGAGACCCTTTCTATAGCTTGAGATGTGATATCCAACTCCTTCCCATTCCAATTCTGAGACCCGTCCTATACCATGAGACTTGATATCTCAATGCTTCTAATACCAAACCTGAGACCGGTCCTATAACATGAGATGTGATACGCAAATTCTTCCCCTTTCCAAACCTTAGACCCTTCCTATAGCATGAGATGTGATATCTCAATGCTTCTAATACCAAACCTGAGACCCTTCCTATAACAAGATGGGATATCCAACTCCTTCCCATTCCAATCCTGAGACCCTTCCGATAGCAGAGATGTGATATCTCAATGCTTATACCAAACCTGAGACCCTTCCTATGGCATGAGATGTCATATACAACTCCTTCCAATTCCAATCCTGAGACCCTTCCGATAGCATGAGATGTGATATCTCAATGCTTCTAAAACCAAACCTGAGATCCTTCCTATAACATGAGATGTGATATCAAACTCCTTCCCATTCCAAACCTGAGACCCTTCCGATAGCATGAGATGTGATATCTCAATGCTTCTAAAACCAAACATGAGAACCATCCTATAACAAAAGATGTGAAATCCAAATCATTCCCTTTCCAAACCTGAGACCCTTCCTATAGCTTGAGATGTGATATCAAACTCCTTCCCATTCAATGTGTTATCCAACTCCTTCCCATTCCAATCCTGAGACCCTTCCTATACCATGAGATGTGATATTTCAATGCTTCTAATACCAAACCTGAGACCCGTCCTAAAACATGAGATGTGAGATCCAAATCCTTCCCCTTCCAAACCTGAGACCTTTCCTTTAGCATGAGATGTGATATCAACTCCTTCCCATTCCAAACCTGAGACCCTTCCTATAGCATGAGATGTTATATCTTAATTCTTCTAAATCCAAACCTGAGAACCATCCTATAACATGTGAACTCCAAATCCTTCCCTTTCCAAACCTGAGACCCTTCTGATAGCATGAGATGTGATATCTCAATGCTACTAAAACCAAACATGAGAACCATCCTACAACATGAGATGTGAAATCCAAATCCTTCCCTTTCCAAACCTGAGACCCTTCCTATAGCTTGAGATGTGATATCTCAATGCTTCTAATACCAAACCTGAGATCCTTCCTATAACATGAGATGTGATATCCAAATCCTTCCCATTCCAACCTGAGACCCTTCCGATAGCATGAGATGTGATATCCCAATGCTTCTACCAAACCTGAGACCCTTCCTATAGCTTGAGATGTGATATCCAACTCCTTCCCATTCCAATTCTGAAACCCTCCTATACCATGAGACTTGATATCGCAATGCTTCTAATACCAAACCTGAGACCCGTCCTATAACATGAGATGTGATATCCAAATCCTTCCCCTTCCAAACCTTAGACCCTTCCTTTATCATGAGATGTGATATCCAACTCCTTCACATTCCAATCCTGAGACCCTTCCGATATCATGAGATTTGTTATCTCAAAGCTTCTGATATCAAACTTGAGACCCTCCCTATAGCATGAGATGTGACATCCAAGTCCTTCCCATTCCAATCCTGAGACGCTTCCTATAGCATGAGATGTGATATCTCAATGCTTCTAATACCAAACCTGAGATCCTTCCTATAACATGAGATGTGATATCCAACTCCTTCCAATTCCAAACCTGAGACCCTTCCGATAGCATGAGATGTGATATCTCAATGCTTCAAAAACCAAACATGAGAACCATCCTATAACATGAGATGTGAAATCCAAATCCTTACCTTCCCAAACCTGAGACTCTTCCTATAGCATGAGATGTGATATCTCAATGATTCTACCAAACCTGAAACCCTTCCTATAGCATGAGATGTGATATCAAACTCCTTCCCATTCAATGTGATAACCAACTCCGTCCCATTCCAATCCTGAGACCCTTCCGATAGCATGAGATGTGATATTTCAATGCTTCTAATACCAAACCTGAGACCCGTCCTATAACATGAGATGTGAGATCCAAATCCTTCCCCTTCCAAACCTGAGACCCTTCCTATAGCATGAGATGTTATATCTTAATGCTTCTAAAACCAAACCTGAGAACCATCCTATAACATGTGAAATCCAAATCCTTCCCTTTCCAAACCTGAGACCCTTCCGATAGCATGAGATGTGATATCTCAATGCTACTAAAACCAAACATGAGAACCATCCTATAACATGAGATGTGAAATCCAAATCCTTCCCTTTCCAAACCTGAGACCCTTCCTATAGCTTGAGATGTGATATCAAACTCCTTCCCATTCCAATCCTGAGATAGCTTGAGATGTGATAGCCAACTCCTTCCCATTCCAATCCTGAGACCCTTCCTATACCATGAGATGTGATATCTCAATGCTTCTAATACCAAACCTGAGACCCGTCCTAAAACATGAGATGTGAGATCCAAATCCTTCCCCTTCCAAACCTGAGACCCTTCCTATAGCTTGAGATGTGATATCAAACTCCTTCCCATTCCAATCCTGAGATTGCTTGAGATGTGATATCCAACTCCATCCCATTCCAATCCTGAGACCCTTCTGATAGCATGAGATGTGATAGCTCAATGCTTCTAATATCAAAACTGGGACCCTCCCTATAGTATGAGATGTGATATCTAAGTCCTTCCCATTCCTATCCTGAGACCCTTCCGATAGCAGAGATGTGATATCTCAATGCTTATACCAAACCTGATAACCCTTCCTATGGCATGAGATGTGATATCCAACTCCTTCCCATTCCAATCCTGAGTTCCTTCCTATAGCATGAGATGTGATATCTCAATGCTTCTATCAAAACTGAGACCCTTCCTTTAGCATGAGATGTGATATCCAACTCCTTGCCATTCCAATCCTGAGACCCTTCCTATAACATGAGATGTGATATCCAAATCCTTCACATTCCAATCCGGAGACCCTTCCTATAGCATGAGATGTGATATCTCAATGCTTCTAATACCAAACCTGAGATCCTTCCTATAACATGAGATGTGATATCCAACTCCTTCCCATTCCAAACCTGAGACCCTTCCGATAGCATGAGATGTGATATCTCAATGCTTCAAAAACCAAACATGAGAACCATCCTATAACATGAGATGTGAAATCCAAATCCTTCCCTTCCCAAACCTGAGACTCTTCCTATAGCATGAGATGTGATATCTCAATGCTTCTACCAAACCTGAAACCCTTCCTATAGCATGAGATGTGATATCCAACTCCTTCCCATTCCAATCCTGATACACTTCCTATAGCATGAGATGTGATATCACAATGCTTCTAATACCAAACCTGAGACCCCTCCTATAACATGAGATGTGATATCCAAATCCTTCCCCTTCCAAACCTGAGACCCTTCCTTTAGCATGAGATGTGATATCCAGCTCCACCCATTCCAATCCTGAGACCCTTCCGATAGCATGAGATGTGAAATCTCAATGCTTCTGATATCAAAACTGAGACCCTCCCTATAGCATGAGATGTGATATCTAAATCCTTCCCATTCCAATCCTGAGACCCTACGATAGCAGAGATGTGATATTTCAATGCTTATACCAAACCTGAGACCCTTCCTATAGCATGAGATGTGATATCCAACTCCTTCCGATTCCAATCCTGAGACCCTTCCTATAGCATGAGATGTGATATCGCAATGCTTCTACCAAAACTGAGACCCTTCCTTTAGCATGAGATGTGATATCCAACTCCTTCCCATTCCAATCATGAGACCCTTCCTATAGCATGAGATGTGATATCTATATGCTTCTAATACCAAACCTGAGATCCTTCCTATAACATGAGATGTGATATCCAACTCCTTCCCATTCCAATCCTGAGACCCTTCCGATAGCATGAGATGTGATATCTCAATGCTTCTAATACCAAACCTGAGATCCTTCCTATAACATGAGATGTGATATCCAAATCCTTCCCCTTCCAAACCTGAGACCCTCCCTTTAGCATGTGATGTGATATCCAACTCCTTCCCATTCCAATCCTGATACCCTTCTGATAGCATGAGATGTGATATCTCAATGCCTCTAATACCAAACCTGAGATCCTACCTCTAACATGAAATGTGATATCCAACTCCTTCCCTTTCCAAACCTGAGAGCCTTCCTACACCATGAGATGTGATATCCAAGTCCTTCCCATTCCAATCCTGAGACCCTTCCTATAGCATGAGATGGGATATCCAACTCCTTCCAAATCCAATGCTGATACCCTTCCGATAGCATGAGATGTGATATCCCAATGCTTCTACAAAACCTGAGACCCATACCATGGCATGAGATGTGATATCAAACTCCCGTCCTATAGCATGAGACTTGATATCTCAATGCTTCTAATACCAAACCTGAGACCCTTCCTATAACATCAGATGTGATATCCAAGTCCTTCCCATTCCAATCCTGAGACCCTTCCGATAGCATGAGATGTGATATCTCAATGCTTCTAATACCAAACCTGAGATCCTTCCTATAACATGAGATGTGATGTCCAAATCCTTCCCCTTCCAAACCTTAGACCCTCCCTTTAGCATGAGATGTGATATCCAACTCCTTCCCATTCCAATCCTGATACCCTTCTGATAGCATGAGATGTGATATCTCAATGCCTCTAATACCAAACCTGAGATCCTACCTCTAACATGAAATGTGATATCCAACTCCTTCCCCTTCTAACCCTGAGAGCCTTCCTATAGAATGAGATGTGATATCCAAGTCCTTCCCATTCCAATCCTGAGACCCTTCCTATAACATGAGATGTGATATCCAACTCCTTCCCATTCCAACCTTAGACCCTGCCTATAGCATGTGATTTGAAATCCCAATGCTTCTACAAAACCTGAGACCCATACCATGGAATGAGATGTGATATCAAAGTCCTTCCCATTCCAATCCTGAGACCCTTTCTATAGCTTGAGATGTGATATCCAACTCCTTCCCATTCCAATTCTGAGACCCGTCCTATAACATGAGACTTGATATCTCAATGCTTCTAATACCAAACCTGAGACCGGTCCTATAACATGAGATGTGATACCCAAATCCTTCCCCTTTCCAAACCTTAGACCCTTCCTATAGCATGAGATGTGATATCTCAATGCTTCTAATACCAAACCTGAGACCCTTCCTATAACAAGATGGGATATCCAACTCCTTCCCATTCCAATCCTGAGACCCTTCCAATAGCAGAGATGTGATATCTCAATGCTTATACCAAACCTGAGACCCTTCCTATGGCATGAGATGTCATATACAACTCCTTCCGATTCCAATCCTGAGACCCTTCCTATAGCATGAGATGTGATATCTCAATGCTTCTAATACCAAACCTGAGATCCTTCCTTTAGCATGAGATGTGATATCCAACTCCTTGCCATTCCAATCCTGAGACCCTTCCTATAACATGAGACGTGATATCCAACTCCTTCCCATTCCAATCCTGAGTTCCTTCCTATAGCATGAGATGTGATATCTCAATGCTTCTATCAAAACTGAGACCCTTCCTTTAGCATGAGATGTGATATCCAACTCCTTGCCATTCCAATCCTGAGACCCTTCCTATAACATGAGATGTGATATCCAAATCCTTCACATTCCAATCCGGAGACCCTTCCTATAGCATGAGATGTGATATCTCAATGCTTCTAATACCAAACCTGAGATCCTTCCTATAACATGAGATGTGATATCCAACTCCTTCCCATTCCAAACCTGAGACCCTTCCGATAGCATGAGATGTGATATCTCAATGCTTCAAAAACCAAACATGAGAACCATCCTATAACATGAGATGTGAAATCCAAATCCTTCCCTTCCCAAACCTGAGACTCTTCCTATAGCATGAGATGTGATATCTCAATGCTTCTACCAAACCTGAAACCCTTCCTATAGCATGAGATGTGATATCCAACTCCTTCCCATTCCAATCCTGAGACACTTCCTATAGCATGAGATGTGATATCACAATGCTTCTAATACCAAACCTGAGACCCCTCCTATAACATGAGATGTGATATCCAAATCCTTCCCCTTCCAAACCTGAGACCCTTCCTTTAGCATGAGATGTGATATCCAGCTCCACCCATTCCAATCCTGAGACCCTTCCGATAGCATGAGATGTGAAATCTCAATGCTTCTGATATCAAAACTGAGACCCTCCCTATAGCATGAGATGTGATATCTAAGTCCTTCCCATTCCAATCCTGAGACCCTACGATAGCAGAGATGTGATATTTCAATGCTTATACCAAACCTGAGACGCTTCCTATAGCATGAGATGTGATATCCAACTCCTTCCGATTCCAATCCTGAGACCCTTCCTATAGCATGAGATGTGATATCGCAATGCTTCTACCAAAACTGAGACCCTTCCTTTAGCATGAGATGTGATATCCAACTCCTTCCCATTCCAATCATGAGACCCTTCCTATAGCATGAGATGTGATATCTATATGCTTCTAATACCAAACCTGAGATCCTTCCTATAACATGAGATGTGATATCCAACTCCTTCCCATTCCAATCCTGAGACCCTTCCGATAGCATGAGATGTGATATCTCAATGCTTCTAATACCAAACCTGAGATCCTTCCTATAACATAAGATGTGATATCCAAATCCTTCCCCTTCCAAACCTGAGACCCTCCCTTTAGCATGTGATGTGATATCCAACTCCTTCCCATTCCAATCCTGATACCCTTCTGATAGCATGAGATGTGATATCTCAATGCCTCTAATACCAAACCTGAGATCCTACCTCTAACATGAAATGTGATATCCAACTCCTTCCCTTTCCAAACCTGAGAGCCTTCCTACACCATGAGATGTGATATCCAAGTCCTTCCCATTCCAATCCTGAGACCCTTCCTATAGCATGAGATGGGATATCCAACTCCTTCCAAATCCAATCCTGATACCCTTCCGATAGCATGAGATGTGATATCCCAATGCTTCTACAAAACCTGAGACCCATACCATGGCATGAGATGTGATATCAAACTCCCGTCCTATAGCATGAGACTTGATATCTCAATGCTTCTAATACCAAACCTGAGACCCTTCCTATAACATCAGATGTGATATCCAAGTCCTTCCCATTCCAATCCTGAGACCCTTCCGATAGCATGAGATGTGATATCTCAATGCTTCTAATACCAAACCTGAGATCCTTCCTATAACATGAGATGTGATGTCCAAATCCTTCCCCTTCCAAACCTTAGACCCTCCCTTTAGCATGAGATGTGATATCCAACTCCTTCCCATTCCAATCCTGAGACCCTTCTGATGGCATGAGATGTGATATCTCAATGCCTATAATACCAAACCTGAGATCCTACCTCTAACATGAAATGTGATATCCAACTCCTTCCCCTTCCAACCCTGAGAGCCTTCCTATAGAATGAGATGTGATATCCAAGTCCTTCCCATTCCAGTCCTGAGACCCTTCCTATAACATGAGATGTGATATCCAACTCCTTCCCATTCCAACCTTAGACCCTGCCTATAGCATGTGATTTGATATCCCAATGCTTCTACAAAACCTGAGGCCCATACCATGGAATGAGATGTGATATCAAACTCCTTCCCATTCCAATCCTTAGACCCTTTCTATAGCTTGAGATGTGATATCCAACTCCTTCCCATTCCAATTCTGAGACCCGTCCTATAACATGAGACTTGATATCTCAATGCTTCTAATACCAAACCTGAGACCGGTCCTATAACATGAGATGTGAAACCCAAATCCTTCCCCTTTCCAAACCTTAGACCCTTCCTATAGCATGAGATGTGATATCTCAATGCTTCTAATACCAAACCTGAGACCCTTCCTATAACAAGATGGGATATCCAACTCCTTCCCATTCCAATCCTGAGACCCTTCCGATAGCAGAGATGTGATACCTCAATGCTTATACCAAACCTGAGACCCTTCCTATGGCATGAGATGTCATATACAACTCCTTCCGATTCCAATCCTGAGACCCTTCCTATAGCATGAGATGTGATATCTCAATGCTTCTAATACCAAACCTGAGATCCTTCCTATAACATGAGATGTGATATCAAACTCCTTCCCATTCCAAACCTGAGACCCTTCCGATAGCATGAGATGTGATATCTCAATGCTTCTAAAACCAAACATGAGAACCATCCTATAACATGAGATGTGAAATCCAAATCATTCCCTTTCCAAACCTGAGACCCTTCCTATAGCTTGAGATGTGATATCAAACTCCTTCCCATTCAATGTGTTATCCAACTCGTTCCCATTCCAATCCTGAGACCCTTCCTACACCATGAGATGTGATATTTCAATGCTTCTAATACCAAACCTGAGACCCGTCCTAAAACATGAGATGTGAGATCCAAATCCTTCCACTTCCAAACCTGAGACCTTTCCTTTAGCATGAGATGTGATATCAACTCCTTCCCATTCCAAATCCAAGACCCTTCCTATAGCATGAGATGTTATATCTTAATTCTTCTAAATCCAAACCTGAGAACCATCCTATAACATGTGAACTCCAAATCCTTCCCTTTCCAGACCTCAGACCCTTCCGATAGCATGAGATGTGATATCTCAATGCTACTAAAACCAAACATGAGAACCATCCTATAACATGAGATGTGAAATCCAAATCCTTCCCTTTCCAAACCTGAGACCCTTCCTATAGCTTGAGATGTGATATCAAACTCCTTCCCATTCCAATCCTGAGATAGCTTGAGATGTGATAGCCAACTCCTTCCCATTCCAATCCTGAGACCCTTCCTATACCATGAGATGTGATATCTCAATGCTTCTAATACCAAACCTGAGACCCGTCCTAAAACATGAGATGTGAGATCCAAATCCTTCCCCTTCCAAACCTGAGACCCTTCCTACAGCTTGAGATGTGATATCAAACTCCTTCCCATTCCAATCCCGAGATAGCTTGAGATGTGATATCCAACTCCATCCCATTCCAATCCTGAGACCCTTCCGATAGCATGAGATGTGATAGCTCAAAGCTTCTAATATCAAAACTGAGACCCTCCCTCTAGTATGAGATGTGATATCTAAGTCCTTCCCATTCCTATCCTGAGACCCTTCCGATAGCAGAGATGTGATATCTCAATGCTTATACCAAACCTGATGACCCATCCTATGGCATGAGATGTGATATCCAACTCCTTCCCATTGCAATCCTGAGTTCCTTCCTATAGCATGAGATGTGATATCTCAATGCTTCTATCAAACCTGAGACCCTTCCTTTAGCATGAGATGTGATATCCAACTCCTTGCCATTCCAATTCAGAGACCCTTCCTATAACATGAGACGTGATATCCAACTCCTTCCCATTCCAATCCTGAGACTCCTCCTATAGCATGAGATGTGATATCTCAATGCTTCTAATACCAAACATGGGACCCGCCCTACAACATGAGATATGATATCCGAATCCTTCCCCTTCCAAACCTGAGACCCTTGCTTTAGCATGAGATGTGATATCCAATCCTTCCCATTCCAATCCTGAAACCCTTCCTATAGCATGAGATGTGATAGCTCAATGTTTCTAATAAAAAACCTGAGACCCTTCCTATAGCAAGAGATGTGATATCCAAATCCTTCTCATTTCAATCCTGATACCCTTCCTATAACGAGATGTAATATCAAACTCCTTCCCATTCCAACCTGAGACACTTCCTATAGCATGAGAAGGGATATCCAAATCCTTCCCATTCCAATCCTGAGATCCTTCCTATAACATGATGTGATATCCAATTCCTTCCCATTCCAAACCTGAGACCCTTCCTATTGGATGAGATGTGATATCCAACTCCTTCCCATTCCAATCCTGAGACCCTTCCTATACCATGAGATGTGATATCTCAATGCTTCTAATACCAAACCTGGGACCCGCCCTATAACATGAGATATGATATGCAAATCCTTCCCCTTCCAAACCTGAGACCCTTCCTTTAGCATGAGATGTGATATCCAAATCCTTCCCATTCCAATCCTGAAACCCTTCCTATAGCATGAGATGTGATATCTCAATGTTTCTAATAAAAAACCTGAGACCCTTCCTATAGCAAGAGATGTGATATCCAAAACCTTCCCATTTCAATCTTGAGACCCTTCCTATAGCATGAGATGTGATATCCAACTCCTTCCCATTCCAACCTGAGACCCTTCCTATAGCATGAGAAGGGATATCCAACTCCTTCCCAATCCAATCCTGAGACCCTTCCGACAGCAGAGATGTGATATCTCAATGCTTATACCAAACCTGAGACCCTACCTTTAGTATGATGTGATATCCAATTCCTTCACATTCCAATCCTGAGACCCTTCCTATAGCATGAGATGTGATATCTCAATGCTTCTAATACCAAACCTGAGATCCTTCCTATAACATGAGATGTGATATCCAACTCCTTCCCATTCCAAACCTGAGACCCTTCCAATAGCATGAGATTTGATATCTCAATGCTTCTAAAAACAAACATGAGAACCATCCTATAACGAGATGTGAAATCCGAATCCTTCCCTTCCCAAACCTGAGACCCTTCCTATAGCTCGAGATGTGATATCAAACTCCTTCCCATTCCAATCCTGAGACCCTTCCTATAACGAGATGTGATATCCAACTCCTTCCCATTCCAACCTGAGACACTTCCTATAGCATGAGAAGGGATATCCAAATCCTTCCCATTCCAATCCTGAGATCCTTCCTATAACATGATGTGATATCCAATTCCTTCCCATTCCAAACCTGAGACCCTTCCAATAGCATGAGATTTGATATCTCAATGCTTCTAATACCAAACCTGAGATCCTTCCTATAACATGAGATGTGATATCCAACTCCTTCCCATTCCAATCCTGAGACCCTTCCAATAGCATGAGATTTGATATCTCAATGCTTCTAATACCAAACCTGAGATCCTTCCTATAACATGAGATGTGATATCCAACTCCTTCCCATTCCAATCCTGAGACCCTTCCAATAGCATGAGATTTGATATCTCAATGCTTCTAAAAATAAACATGAGATCCTTCCTATAACATGAGATGTGATATCCAACTCCTTCCCATTCCAATCCTGAGACCCTTCCAATAGCATGAGATTTGGTATCTCAATGCTTCTAAAAACAAACATGAGAACCATCCTATAACGAGATGTGAAATCAGAATCCTTCCCTTCCCAAACCTGAGACCCTTCCTATAGCTCGAGATGTGATATCAAACTCCTTCCCATTCCAATCCTGAGAGAGCTTGAGATGTGATATCGAACTCCTTCCCATTCCAATCCTGAGACCCTTATTATACCATGAGATGTGATATCTCAAGGCTTCTAATACCAAACCCGAGACCCGTCCTAAAACATGAGATGTGAGATCCAAATCCTTCCCCTTCCAAACCTGAGACCTTTCCTTTAGCATATGTGATATCCAACTCCTTCCCATTCCAATCCTGAGACCCTTCCGATAGCATGAGATGTGATATCTCAATGCTTCTAATATCAAACCTGAGACCCTCCCTATAGCATGAGATGTGATATCCAACTCCTTGCCATTCCAATCCTGAGACCCTTCCTATAACATGAGACGTGATATCCAACTCCTTCCCATTCCAATCCTGTGACTCCTCCTATAGCATGAGATGTGATATCTCAATGCTTCTAATACCAAACCTGGGACCCGTCCTATAACATGAGATGTGATATCCAAATCCTTCCCCTTCCAAACCTGAGACCCTTCCTTTAGCATGAGATGTGATATCCAAATCCTTCCCATTCCAATCCTGAAACCCTTCCTATAGCATGAGATGTGATAGCTCAATGTTTCTAATAAAAAACCTGAGACCCTTCCTATAGCAAGAGATGTGATATCCAAATCCTTCCCATTCCAATCCTGAGACCCTTCCTATAACGAGATGTGATATCCAACTCCTTCCCATTCCAACCTGAGACACTTCCTATAGCATGAGAAGGGATATCCAAATCCTTCCCATTCCAATCCTGAGATCCTTCCTATAACATGATGTGATATCCAATTCCTTCCCATTCCAAACCTGAGACCCTTCCTATTGGATGAGATGTGATATCCAACTCCTTCCTATTCCAATCCTGAGACCCTTCCTATACCATGAGATGTGATATCTCAATGCTTCTAATACCAAACCTGGGACCCGCCCTATAACATGAGATATGATATCCAAATCCTTCCCCTTCCAAACCTGAGACCCTGATTTTAGCATGAGATGTGATATCCAAATCCTTCCCATTCCAATCCTGAAACCCTTCCTATAGCATGAGATGTGATATCTCAATGTTTCTAATAAAAAAACCTGAGACCCTTCCTATAGCAAGAAATGTGATATCCAAATCCTTCCCATTTCAATCTTGAGACCCTTCCTATAGCATGAGATGTGATATCCAACTGCTTCCCATTCCAACCTGAGACCCTTCCTATAGCATGAGAAGGGATATCCAACTCCTTCCCTATCCAATCCTGAGACCCTTCCGATACCAGAGATGTGATATCTCAATGCTTATACCAAACCTGAGACCCTACCTTTAGTATGATGTGATATCCAAATCCTTCACATTCCAATCCTGAGACCCTTCCTATAGCATGAGATGTGATATCTCAATACTTCTAATACCAAACCTGAGATCCTTCCTATTACATGAGATTTGATATCTCAATGCTTCTAAAAACAAACATGACAACCATCCTATAACATGAGATGTGAAATCCCAATCCTTCCCTTCCCAAACCTGAGACCCTTCCGATAGCATGAGATGTGATATCTCAATGCTTCTAAAACCAAACATGAGAACCATCCTATAACATGAGATGTGAAATCCAAATCATTCCCTTTCCAAACCTGAGACCCTTCCTATAGCTTGAGAAGGGATATCCAACTCCTTCCCATTCCAAACCTGAGACCCTTCCAATAGCATGAGATTTGATATCTCAATGCTTCTAAAAACAAACATGACAACCATCCTATAACATGAGATGTGAAATCCCAATCCTTCCCTTCCCAAACCTGAGACCCTTCCGATAGCATGAGATGTGATATCTCAATGCTTCTAAAACCAAACATGAGAACCATCCTATAACATGAGATGTGAAATCCAAATCATTCCCTTTCCAAACCTGAGACCCTTCCTATAGCTTGAGATGTGATATCAAACTCCTTCCCATTCAATGTGATATCCAACTCCTTCCCATTCCAATCCTGAGACCCTTCCTATACCATGAGATGTGATATTTCAATGCTTCTAATACCAAACCTGAGACCCGTCCTAAAACATGAGATGTGAGATCCAAATCCTTCCCCTTCCAAACCTGAGACCTTTCCTTTAGCATGAGATGTGATATCAACTCCTTCCCATTCCAAACCTGAGACCCTTCCTATAGCATGAGATGTTATATCTTAATGCTTCTAAAACCAAACCTGAGAACCATCCTATAACATGTGAACTCCAAATCCTTCCCTTTCCAAACCTGAGACCCTTCCGATAGCATGAGATGTGATATCTCAATGCTACTAAAACCAAACATGAGAACCATCCTATAACATGAGATGTGAAATCCAAATCATTCCCTTTCCAAACCTGAGACCCTTCCTATAGCTTGAGATGTGATATCAAACTCCTTCCCATTCAATGTGATATCCAACTCCTTCCCATTCCAATCCTGAGACCCTTCCTATACCATGAGATGTGATATTTCAATGCTTCTAATACCAAACCTGAGACCCGTCCTAAAACATGAGATGTGAGATCCAAATCCTTCCCCTTCCAAACCTGAGACCTTTCCTTTAGCATGAGATGTGATATCAACTCCTTCCCATTCCAAACCTGAGACCCTTCCTATAGCATGAGATGTTATATCTTAATGCTTCTAAAACCAAACCTGAGAACCATCCTATAACATGTGAACTCCAAATCCTTCCCTTTCCAAACCTGAGACCCTTCCGATAGCATGAGATGTGATATCTCAATGCTACTAAAACCAAACATGAGAACCATCCTATAACATGAGATGTGAAATCCAAATCCTTCCCTTTCCAAACCTGAGACCCTTCCTATAGATTGAGATGTGATATCAAACTCCTTCCCATTCCAATCCTGAGATAGCTTGAGATGTGATAGCCAACTCCTTCCCATTCCAATCCTGGGACCCTTCCTATACCATGAGATGTGATATCTCAATGCTTCTAATACCAAACCTGAGACCCGTCCTAAAACATGAGATGTGAGATCCAAATCCTTCCCTTTCCAAACCTGAGACCCTTCCTATAGCTTGAGATGTGATATTAAACTCCTTCCCATTCCAATCCCGAGATAGCTTGAGATGTGATATCCAACTCCATCCCATTCCAATCCTGAGACCCTTCCGATAGCATGAGATGTGATAGCTCAATGCTTCGAATATCAAAACTGAGACCCTCCCTATAGTATGAGATGTGATATCTAAGTCCTTCCCATTCCTATCCTGAGACCCTTCCGATAGCAGAGATGTGATATCTCAATGCTTATACCAAACCTGATGACCCATCCTATGGCATGAGATGTGATATCCAACTCCTTCCCATTGCAATCCTGAGTTCCTTCCTATAGCATGAGATGTGATATCTCAATGCTTCTATCAAACCTGAGACCCTTCCTTTAGCATGAGATGTGATATCCAACTCCTTGCCATTCCAATCCTGAGACCCTTCGAATAACATGAGACGTGATATCCAACTCCTTCCCATTCCAATCCTGAGACTCCTCCTATAGCATGAGATGTGATATCTCAATGCTTCTAATACCAAACATGGGACCCGTCCTATAACATGAGATATGATATCCAAATCCTTCCCCTTCCAAACCTGAGACCCTTCCTTTAGCATGAGATGTGATATCCAAATCCTTCCCATTCCAATCCTGAAACCCTTCCTATAGCATGAGATGTGATATCTCAATGCTTCTAATACCAAACCTGAGACCCGTCCTAAAACATGAGATGTGAGATCCAAATCCTTCCCCTTCCAAACCTGAGACCCTTCCTATAGCTTGAGATGTGATATCAAACTCCTTCCCATTCCAATCCCGAGATAGCTTGAGATGTGATATCCAACTCCATCCCATTCCAATCCTGAGACCCTTCCGATAGCATGAGATGTGATAGATCAATCCTTCTAATATCAAAACTGAGACCCTCCCTATAGTATGAGATGTGATATCTAAGTCCTTCCCATTCCTATCCTGAGACCCTTCCGATAGCAGAGATGTGATATCTCAATGCTTATACCAAACCTGATGACCCATCCTATGGTATGAGATGAGATGTGATATCCAACTCCTTCCCATTGCAATCCTGAGTTCCTTCCTATAGCATGAGATGTGATATCTCAATGCTTCTATCAAACCTGAGACCCTTCCTTTAGCATGAGATGTGATATCCAACTCCTTGCCATTCCAATCCTGAGACCCTTCGAATAACATGAGACGTGATATCCAACTCCTTCCCATTCCAATCCTGAGACTCCTCCTATAGCATGAGATGTGATATCTCAAAGCTTCTAATACCAAACATGGGACCCGTCCTATAACATGAGATATGATATCCAAATACTTCCCCTTCCAAACCTGAGACCCTTCCTTTAGCAAGAGATGTGATATCCAAATCCTTCCCATTCCAATCCTGAGACCCTTCCTATAACGAGATGTGATATCCAACACCTTCCCATTCCAACCTGAGACACTTCCTATAGCATGAGAAGGGATATCCAAATCCTTCCCATTCCAAACCTGAGATCCTTCCTATAACATGATTTGATATCCAATTCCTTTCCATTCCAAACCTGAGACCCTTCCTATTGTATGAGATGTGATATCCAACTCCTTCCCATTCAAATCCTGAGACCCTTCCTATACCATGAGATGTGATATCTCAATGCTTCTAATACCAAACCTGGGACCCGCCCTATAACATGAGATATGATATCCAAATCCTTTCCCTTCCAAACCTGAGACCCTTCCTTTAGCATGAGATGTGATATCCAAATCCTTCCCATTCCAATCCTGAAACCCTTCCTATAGCATGAGATGTGATATCTCAATGTTTCTAATAAAAAACCTGAGACCCTTCCTATAGCAAGAGATGTGATATCCAAATCCTTCCCATTTCAATCTTGAGACTGTAAGGATATTTGGCGTATTACAGCACAGAGTACAGCACTACTGCACAGATAGCAATTTTTTTTGATGCAGCACCACCACATGGGTGTGGTGCATTGCTATATGTGTTGCCAGATTAACATGGACATATAAGTAAAGACAGGCTATTCAGTCAAAAACGATTTTAACATATGAGATGCAAATCTATTTTTACAGTTAAAAGCACACGTGCACACTCAAAAATGCACACTATTTTTCACCTGAAATGCCTGTGGTGCAAGAGACACATTTGAAAATTAATAACTAACATTATTAATAAATAACCTGACTAATAAAACTGCATTTAACATAACCCACTAATAAAAATGTGTCTCCACTGCAGAATTAGGCCTACTCTGAAAGTGAACATTTAAACGCACATTCATTTTTTTCTTTTTCTCTGCTGCTCTGTCCACATAACTACAGGAAGCAAAAGGGCTCGAAGGAACAGGAAATCAGTTGGTTACAAATAATTACTGTAGAAATGAGCCATTGTGTAGTGAGGGAGGAGATGGCATGATTGATTCTGATTGGAGCAGCGTCATAGCAAGTATCATGCTAGAGGCAGTGATGAGAGTCTTGCTGGGGGAGCTTGAAGAGAGGGGGAGGACAGTCGGGATTTGGCAGAGCTGGGAGAAGGACCTGTTTTCCTGGCTGAAGCATTCCTGCTGCAAAAGCTGAGAATTCCAGGCAATAACCCCGGTTTGAGAACGAAAGACGCTTGTTTTCACGGGGGTTAGTCTTCAAGGGAGCCAAATTCAGAAAGAGAACAGCTGAAGAAAACTCATGCTGAACAGATAAGGTAATTACAGAAGTGTGGGGGCTGAGTGTGTACGAGAATATTCAGTCAGTGTCGGAAAGGAGATTCCTGTGCTTTAATCACGTTTAATGTTGCAAATTGAGTTCTTGTCTCCGCCACTCTCTTTTCAGTGTATAGACAATGCTGTTACTGTGCTATTTTATTTATTTCTGTAAAGAGTGAGATCGTGTTTAAATGCAACTTTTATAATACACAAAAATATTTGAAAGCAGACGGGTGGTGTGTTTTATATTTACCAAAACAGTGCTGATGATGTGGGGAGATGTTTAGACAGTGCAATTGTCATTTTCAAGGTAGCTAAACATCAAATTTGGCTGCAGCCGTGTGCACAATGTAATTCAGTATGAGCAGTTATAACTAACTGTGGGCCTCATTACGACCCAGGCGGTAAGGGGTTTACGGCAGCGTAAACAGCGCCGACCCTTACCGCCTGATTACGAGGTCCCTTAGCGCCATGGAGGTTTTAACACCTGCTTTTAGATGTGATATCTCAATGCTTATACCAAACCTGAGACCCTTCCTATGGCATGAGATTCCAATACAACTCCTTCCGATTCCAATCCTGAGACCCTTCCTATAGCATGAGATGTGATATCTCAATGCTTCTAATACCAAACCTGAGATCCTTCCTATAACATGAGATGTCATATACAACTCCTTCCGATTCCAATCCTGAGACCCTTCCTATAGCATGAGATGTGATATCTCAATGCTTCTATCAAACCTGAGACCCTTCCTTTAGAATGAGATGTGATATCCAACTCCTTGCCATTCCAATCCTGAGACCCTTCGAATAACATGAGACGTGATATCCAACTCCTTCCCATTCCAATCCTGAGACTCCTCCTATAGCATGAGATGTGATATCTCAATGCTTCTAATACCAAACATGGGACCCGTCCTATAACATGAGATATGATATCCAAATCCTTCCCCTTCCAAACCTGAGACCCTTCCTTTAGCATGAGATGTGATATCCAAATCCTTCCCATTCCAATCCTGAAACCCTTCCTATAGCATGAGATGTGATAGCTCAATGTTTCTAATAAAAAACCTGAGACCCTTCCTATAGCAAGAGATGTGATATCCAAATCCTTCCCATTCCAATCCTGAGACCCTTCCTATAACGAGATGTGATATCCAACACCTTCCCATTCCAACCTGAGACACTTCCTATAGCATGAGAAGGGATATCCAAATCCTTCCCATTCCAATCCTGAGATCCTTCCTATAACATGATGTGATATCCAATTCCTTTCCATTCCAAACCTGAGACCCTTCCTATTGGATGAGATGTGATATCCAACTCCTTCCCATTCAAATCCTGAGACCCTTCCTATACCATGAGATGTGATATCTCAATGCTTCTAATACCAAACCTGGGACCCACCCTATAACATGAGATATGATATCCAAATCCTTCCCCTTCCAAACCTGAGACCCTTCCTTTAGCATGAGATGTGATATCCAAATCCTTCCCATTCCAATCCTGAAACCCTTCCTATAGCATGAGATGTGATATCTCAATGTTTCTAATAAAAAACCTGAGACCCTTCCTATAGCAAGAGATGTGATATCCAAATCCTTCCCATTTCAATCTTGAGACTGTAAGGATATTTGGCGTGTTACAGCACAGAGTACAGCACTACTGCACAGATAGCAATTTTTTTTGATGCAGCACCACCACATGGGTGTGGTGCATTGCTATATGTGTTGCCAGATTAACATGGACATATAAGTAAAGACAGGCTATTCAGTCAAAAACGATTTTAACATATAAGATGCAAATCTATTTTTACAGTTAAAAGCACACGTGCACACTCAAAAATGCACACTATTTTTCACCTGAAATGCCTGTGCTGCAAGAGACACATTTGAAAATTAATAACTAACATTATTAATAAATAACCTGACTAATAAAACTGCATTTAACATAACCCACTAATAAAAATGTGTCTCCACTGCAGAATTAGGCCTACTCTGAAAGTGAACTTTTAAACGCACATTCATTTTTTTCTTTTTCTCTGCTGCTCTGTCCACATAACTACAGGAAGCAAAAGGGCTCGAAGGAACAGGAAATCAGTTGGTTACAAATAATTACTGTAGAAATGAGCCATTGTGTAGTGAGGGAGGAGATGGCATGATTGATTCTGATTGGAGCAGCGTCATAGCAAGTATCATGCTAGAGGCAGTGATGAGAGTCTTGCTGGGGGAGCTTGAAGAGAGGGGGAGGACAGTCGGGATTTGCAGAGCTGGGAGAAGGACCTGTTTTCCTGGCTGAAGCATTCCTGCTGCAAAAGCTGAGAATTCCAGGCAATAACCCCGGTTTGAGAACGAAAGACGCTTGTTTTCACCGGGGTTAGTCTTCAAGGGAGCCAAATTCAGAAAGAGAACAGCTGAAGAAAACTCATGCTGAACAGATAAGGTAATTACAGAAGTGTGGGGGCTGAGTGTGTACGAGAATATTCAGTCAGTGTCGGAAAGGAGATTCCTGTGCTTTAATCACGTTTAATGTTGCAAATTGAGTTCTTGTCTCCGCCACTCTCTTTTCAGTGTATAGACAATGCTGTTACTGTGCTATTTTATTTATTTCTGTAAAGAGTGAGATCGTGTTTAAATGCAACTTTTATAATACACAAAAATATTCGAAAGCAGACGGGTGGTGTGTTTTATATTTACCAAAACAGTGCTGATGATGTGGGGAGATGTTTAGACAGTGCAATTGTCATTTTCAAGGTAGCTAAACATCAAATTTGGCTGCAGCCGTGTGCACAATGTAATTCAGTATGAGCAGTTATAACTAACTGTGGACCTCATTACGACCCAGGCGGTAAGGGGTTTACGGCAGCGTAAACAGCGCCGACCCTTACCGCCTGATTACGAGGGCCCTTAGCGCCATGGAGGTTTTAACACCTGCTTTTAGCAGGTGTTAAAATCCATGGCGCTAAGGGACCATGGAGTTAATTACGCCACCGTAATTTACGGTGGCGTAATTAACGCCTTCCCCACTCCCATTATGCCCTATGGGGCAAAAATGGGAATGGGGAAGGGTTAATGGGGATTGGGGACTTACCGCCCCGCCAAGGTCGGAATGGGGCGGTAAGTCCGCCAACCACGCCATGGTGGTAAAGTCACGGCCCAGGCGGTAACTTACCGCCTGGGTCGTAATGAGGCCCTGTGTGTGTTGTAGTTTGTCGGAGGTCTATGAGTCGGCAAAAAGGGAGGCCCGGGACATAGTTCACTACCGTATATAAGATAGTGAAAATACCACATGATAGCTCGCTGCCGTAGATAAGACAGAGAGAAATTGCCCATGGTGGCACACTAAAAATGAAAATGTGGTGTTCCTGAAATGCAAGCCTGAGGTCTCTCTAGTGATTACACGAAAAATCTAAGCAAAAATAAGGGGTTCTGGATATTGGGGCCACAAATAAAACAAGGGAATTATGCTCACCAAAATACCACCAACCAAGCATACCAACCACGCATACCAAATACGCATGTCTGTGTGCTGAAATAATGCATGTCCACTGTATTATTGTTGTACATAGCCCAATCTGAATACAAGGAGTGATTGTTGCTAAGTTATTATTCGGCGGTAAGAAAATACCGTCAGGCTCCAAATCTCCACAAAATACCCTACAAGACCCTTCCTATAGCATGAGATGTGATATCCAACTCCTTTCCATTCCAACCTGAGACCCTTCCTATAGCATGAGAAGGGATATCCAACTCCTTCCCAATCCAATCCTGAGACCCTTCCGATAGCAGAGATGTGATATCTCAATGCTTATACCAAACCTGAGACCCTACCTTTAGTATGATGTGATATCCAAATCCTTCACATTCCAATCCTGAGACCCTTCCTATAGCATGAGATGTGATATCTCAATGCTTCTAATACCAAACCTGAGATCCTTCCTAAAACATGAGATGTGAGATCCAAATCCTTCCCCTTCCAAACCTGAGACCTTTCCTTTAGCATATGTGATATCCAACTCCTTTCCTTTCCAATCCTGAGACCCTTCCGATAGCATGAGATGTGATATCTCAATGCTTCTAATATCAAACCTGAGACCCTCCCTATAGCATGAGATGTGATATCCAACTCCTTGCCATTCCAATCCTGAGACCCTTCCTATAACATGAGACGTGATATCCAACTCGTTCCCATTCCAATCCTGAGACTCCTCCTATAGCATGATATGTGATATCTCAATGCTTCTGATACCAAACCTGAGACCCTTCCAATAGCATGAGATTTGATATCTCAATGCTTCTAAAAACAAACATGAGAACCATCCTATAACGAGATGTGAAATCCCAATCCTTCCCTTCCCAAACCTGAGACCCTTCCTATAGCTCGAGATGTGATATCCAACTCCTTCCCATTCCAATCCTGAGACCCTTCCTATAACATGAGACGTGATATCCAACTCCTTCCGATTCCAATCCTGAGACCCTTCCTATAGCATGAGATGTGATATCGCAATGCTTCTACCAAAACTGAGACCCTTCCTTTAGCATGAGATGTGATATCCAACTCCTTCCCATTCCAATCATGAGACCCTTCCTATAGCATGAGATGTGATATCTATATGCTTCTAATACCAAACCTGAGATCCTTCCTATAACATGCGATGTGATATCCAACTCCTTCCCATTCCAATCCTGAGACCGTTCCTATAGCATGAGATGTGATATCTCAATGCTTCTAATACCAAACCTGAGATCCTTCCGATAGCATGAGATGTGATATCTCAATGCTTCTAATACCAAACCTGAGATCCTTCCTATAACATAAGATGTGATATCCAAATCCTTCCCCTTACAAACCTGAGACCCTCCCTTTAGCATGCGATGTGATATCCAACTCCTTCCCATTCCAATCCTGATACCCTTCTGATAGCATGAGATGTGATATCTCAATGCCTCTAATACCAAACCTGAGATCCTACCTCTAACATGAAATGTGATATCCAACTCCTTCCCTTTCCAAACCTGAGAGCCTTCCTACAACATGAGATGTGATATCCAAGTCTTTCCCATTCCAATCCTGAGACCCTTCCTATAGCATGAGATGGGATATCCAACTCCTTCCAAATCCAATCCTGATACCCTTCCGATAGCATGAGATGTGATATCCCAATGCTTCTACAAAACCTGAGACCCATACCATGGCATGAGAAGTGATATCGAAATCCCGTCCTATACCGTGAGACTTGAAATCTCAATGCTTCTAATACCAAACCTGAGACCGGTCCAATAACATAAGATGTGATATCCAAATCCTTCCCTTTCCAAACCTTAGACCCTTCCTGTATCATGAGATGTGATATCCAAGCCCTTCCCATTCCATTCCTGAGACCCTTCCTATAGCATGAGATGTGATATCTCAATGCTTCTAATACCAAACCTGAGACCCTTCCTATAACATGAGATGTGATATCCAAGTCCTTCCCATTCCAATCCTGAGACCCTTCCTATAGCATGAGATGTGATATCTCAATGCTTCTAATACCAAACTTGAGACCCTTCCTATAACATGAATTGTGATATCCAAGTCCTTCCCATTCCAATCCTGAGACCTTTCCGATAACAGAGATGTGATATCTCAATGCTTATACCAAACCTGAGACCCTTCGGATAGCATGAGATGTGATATCTCAATGCTTCAAATACCAAACCTGAGATCCTTCCTATAACACGTGATGTGATGTCCAAATCCTTCCCCTTCCAAACCTTAGACCCTACCTTTAGCATGAGATGTGATATCCAACTCCTTCCCATTCCAATCCTGAGACCCTTCTGATGGCATGAGATGTGATAACTCAATGCCTCTAATACCAAACCTGAGATCCTACCTCTAACATGAAATGTGATATCCAACACCTTCCCCTTCCAACCCTGAGAGCCTTCCTATAGAATGAGATGTGATATCCAAGTCCTTCCCATTCCAATCCAGAGACCCTTCCTATAACATGAGATGTGATATCCAACTCCTTCCCATTCCAACCTTAGACCCTGCCTATTGCATGTGATGTGATATCCCAATGCTTCTACAAAACCTGAGACCCATACCATGGCATGAGATGTGATATCAAACTCCTTCCCATTCCAATCCTGAGACCCTTTCTATAGCTTGAGATGTGATATCCAACTCCTTCCCATTCCAATTCTGAGACCCGACCTATACCATGAGATTTGATATCTCAATGCTTCTAATACCAAACCTGAGACCGGTCCTATAACATGAGATGTGATACCCAAATCCTTCCCCTTTCCAAACCTTAGACCCTTCCTATAGCATGAGATGTGATATCTCAATGCTTCTAATACCAAACCTGAGACCCTTCCTATAACGAGATGGGATATCCAACTCCTTCCCATTCCAATCCTGAGACCCTTCCGATAGCAGAGATGTGATATCTCAATGCTTATACCAAACCTGAGACCCTTCCTATGGCATGAGATGTCATATACAACTCCTTCCGATTCCAATCCTGAGACCCTTCCTATAGCATGAGATGTGATATCTCAATGCTTATAATACCAAACCTGAGATCCTTCCTATAACATGAGATGTGATATCAAACTCCTTCCCATTCCAAACCTGAGACCCTTCCGATAGCATGAGATGTGATATCTCAATGCTTCTAAAACCAAACATGAGAACCATCCTATAACATGAGATGTGAAATCCAAATCATTCCCTTTCCAAACCTGAGACCCTTCCTATAGCTTGAGATGTGATATCAAACTCCTTCCCATTCAATGTGTTATCCAACTCCTTCCCATTCCAATCCTGAGACCCTTCCTATACCATGAGATGTGATATTTCAATGCTTCTAATACCAAACCTGAGACCCGTCCTAAAACATGAGATGTGAGATCCAAATCCTTCCCCTTCCAAACCTGAGACCTTTCCTTTAGCATGAGATGTGATATCAACTCCTTCCCATTCCAAACCTGAGACCCTTCCTATAGCATGAGATGTTATATCTTAATTCTTCTAAAACCAAACCTGAGAACCTTCCTATAACATGTGAACTCCAAATCCTTCCCTTTCCAAACCTGAGACCCTTCCGATAGCATGAGATGTGATATCTCAATGCTACTAAAACCAAACATGAGAACCATCCTATAACATGAGATGTGAAATCCAAATCCTTCCCTTTCCAAACCTGACACCCTTCCTATAGCTTGGATTTGTGATATCAAACTCCTTCCCATTCCAATCCTGAGACCCTTCCTATAGCATGAGATGTGATATCTCAATGCTTCTAATACCAAACCTGAGACCCTTCCTATAACATGAATTGTGATATCCAAGTCCTTCCCATTCCAATCCTGAGACCTTTCCGATAACAGAGATGTGATATCTCAATGCTTATACCAAACCTGAGACCCTTCGGATAGCATGAGATGTGATATCTCAATGCTTCTAATACCAAACCTGAGATCCTTCCTATAACATGAGATGTGATGTCCAAATCCTTCCCCTTCCAAACCTTAGACCCTACCTTTAGCATGAGATGTGATATCCAACTCCTTCCCATTCCAATCATGAGACCCTTCTGATGGCATGAGATGTGATATCTCAATGCCTCTAATACCAAACCTGAGATCCTACCTCTAACATGAAATGTGATATCCAACACCTTCCCCTTCCAACCCTGAGGGCCTTCCTATAGAATGAGATGTGATATCCAAGTCCTTCCCATTCCAATCCTGAGACCCTTCCTATAACATGAGATGTGATATCCAACTCCTTCCCATTCCAACCTTAGACCCTGCCTATTGCATGTGATCTGATATCCCAATGCTTCTACAAAACCTGAGACCCATACCATGGCATGAGATGTGATATCAAACTCCTTCCCATTCCAATCCTGAGACCCTTTCTATAGCTTGAGATGTGATATCCAACTCCTTCCCATTCCAATTCTGAGACCCGACCTATACCATGAGATTTGATATCTCAATGCTTCTAATACCAAACCTGAGACCGGTCCTATAACATGAGATGTGATACCCAAATCCTTCCCCTTTCCAAACCTTAGACCCTTCCTATAGCATGAGATGTGATATCTCAATGCTTCTAATACCAAACCTGAGACCCTTCCTATAACGAGATGGGATATCCAACTCCTTCCCATTCCAATCCTGAGACCCTTCCGATAGCAGAGATGTGATATCTCAATGCTTATACCAAACCTGAGACCCTTCCTATGGCATGAGATAACATATACAACTCCTTCCGATTCCAATCCTGAGACCCTTCCTATAGCATGAGATGTGATATCTCAATGCTTATAATACCAAACCTGAGATCCTTCCTATAACATGAGATGTGATATCAAACTCCTTCCCTTTCCAAACCTGAGACCCTTCCGATAGCATGAGATGTGATATCTCAATGCTTCTAAAACCAAACATGAGAACCATCCTATAACATGAGATGTGAAATCCAAATCATTCCCTTTCCAAACCTGAGACCCTTCCTATAGCTTGAGATGTGATATCAAACTCCTTCCCATTCAATGTGTTATCCAACTCCTTCCCATTCCAATCCTGAGACCCTTCCTATACCATGAGATGTGATATTTCAATGCTTCTAATACCAAACCTGAGACCCGTCCTAAAACATGAGATGTGAGATCCAAATCCTTCCCCTTCCAAACCTGAGACCTTTCCTTTAGCATGAGATGTGATATCAACTCCTTCCCATTCCAAACCTGAGACCCTTCCTATAGCATGAGATGTTATATCTTAATTCTTCTAAAACCAAACCTGAGAACCTTCCTATAACATGTGAACTCCAAATCCTTCCCTTTCCAAACCTGAGACCCTTCCGATAGCATGAGATGTGATATCTCAATGCTACTAAAACCAAACATGAGAACCATCCTATAACATGAGATGTGAAATCCAAATCCTTCCCTTTCCAAACCTGAGACCCTTCCTATAGCTTGAGATGTGATATCAAACTCCTTCCCATTCCAATCCCGAGATAGCTTGAGATGTGATATCCAACTCCATCCCATTCCAATCCTGAGACCCTTCCGATAGCATGAGATGTGATAGCTCAATGCTTCTAATATCAAAACTGAGACCCTCCCTATAGTATGAGATGTGATATCTAAGTCCTTCCCATTCCTATCCTGAGACCCTTCCGATAGCAGAGATGTGATATCTCAATGCTTATACCAAACCTGATGACCCATCCTATGGCATGAGATGTGATATCCAATTCCTTCCCATTGCAATCCTGAGTTCCTTCCTATAGCATGAGATGTGATATCTCAATGCTTCTATCAAACCTGAGACCCTTCCTTTAGCATGAGATGTGATATCCAACTCCTTGCCATTCCAATTCTGAGACCCTTCCTATAACATGAGACGTGATATCCAACTCCTTCCCATTCCAATACTGAGACTCCTCATATAGCATGAGATGTGATATCTCAATGCTTCTAATACCAAACATGGGACCCGCCCTATAACATGAGATATGATATCCAAATCCTTCCCCTTCCAAACCTGAGACCCTTCCTTTAGCATGAGATGTGATATCCAAATCCTTCCCATTCCAATCCTGAAACCCTTCCTATAGCATGAGATGTGATAGCTCAATGTTTCTAATAAAAAACCTGAGACCCTTCCTATAGCAAGAGATGTGATATCCAAATCCTTCCCATTCCAATCCTGAGACCCTTCCTATAACGAGATGTGATATCCAACTCCTTCCCATTCCAACCTGAGACACTTCCTATAGCATGAGAAGGGATATCCAAATCCTTCCCATTCCAATCCTGAGATCCTTCCTATAACATGATGTGATATCCAATTCCTTCCCATTCCAAACCTGAGACCCTTCCTATTGGATGAGATGTGATATCCAACTCCTTCCCATTCCAATCCTGAGACCCTTCTGATGGCATGAGATGTGATATCTCAATGCCTCTAATACCAAACCTGAGATCCTACCTCTAACATGAAATGTGATATCCAACTCCTTCCCCTTCCAACCCTGAGAGCCTTCGTATAGAATGAGATGTGATATCCAAGTCCTTCCCATTCCAATCCTGAGACCCTTCCTATAACATGAGATGTGATATCCAACTCCTTCCCATTCCAACCTTAGACCCTGCCTATAGCATGTGATGTGATATCCCAATGCTTCTACAAAACCTGAGACCCATACCATGGCATGAGATGTGATATCAAACTCCTTCCCATTCCAATCCTGAGACCCTTTCTATAGCTTGAGATGTGATATCCAACTCCTTCCCATTCCAATTCTGAGACCCGACCTATACCATGAGATTTGATATCTCAATGCTTCTAATACCAAACCTGAGACCGGTCCTATAACATGAGATGTGATACCCAAATCCTTCCCCTTTCCAAACCTTAGACCCTTCCTATAGCATGAGATGTGATATCTCAATGCTTCTAATACCAAACCTAAGACTCTTCCTATAACGAGATCGGATATCCAACTCCTTCCCATTCCAATCCTGAGACCCTTCCGATAGCAGAGATGTGATATCTCAATGCTTATACCAAACCTGAGACCCTTCCTATGGCATGAGATGTCATATACAACTCCTTCCGATTCCATTCCTGAGACCCTTCCTATAGCATGAGATGTGATATCTCAATGCTTCTAATACCAAACCTGAGATCCTTCCTATAGCATGAGATGTGATATCTAACTCCTTCCCATTCCAATCCTGAGACCCTTCCCATAGCAGAGATGTGATATCTCAATGCTTATACCAAACCAGAGACCCTTCCTATGGCATGAGATTCCAATACAACTCCTTCCGATTCCAATCCTGAGACCCTTCCTATAGCATGAGATGTGATATCTCAATGCTTCTAATACCAAACCTGAGATCCTTCCTATAACATGAGATGTCATATACAACTCCTTCCGATTCCAATCCTGAGACCCTTCCTATAGCATGAGATGTGATATCTCAATGCTTCTAATATCAAACCTGAGATCCTTCCTATAACATGAGATGTGATATCAAACTCCTTCCCATTCCAAACCTGAGACCCTTCCGATAGCATGAGATGTGATATCTCAATGCCTCTAATACCAAACCTGAGATCCTACCTCTAACATGAAATGTGATATCCAACACCTTCCCCTTCCAACCCTGAGAGCCTTCCTATAGAATGAGATGTGATATCCAAGTCCTGCCCATTCCAATCCTGAAACCCTTCCTATAGCATGAGATGTGATAGCTCAATGTTTCTAATAAAAAACCTGAGACCCTTCCTATAGCAAGAGATGTGATATCCAAATCCTTCCCATTCCAATCCTGAGACCCTTCCTATAACGAGATGTGATATCCAACTCCTTCCCATTCCAACCTGAGACACTTCCTATAGCATGAGAAGGGATATCCAAATCCTTCCCATTCCAATCCTGAGATCCTTCCTATAACATGATGTGATATCCAATTCCTTCCCATTCCAAACCTGAGACCCTTCCTATTGGATAAGATGTGATATCCAACTCCTTCCCATTCCAATCCTGAGACCCTTCTGATGGCATGAGATGTGATATCTCAATGCCTCTAATACCAAACCTGAGATCCTACCTCTAACATGAAATGTGATATCCAACTCCTTCCCGTTCCAACCCTGAGAGCCTTCGTATAGAATGAGATGTGATATCCAAGTCCTTCCCATTCCAATCCTGAGACCCTTCCTATAACATGAGATGTGATATCCAACTCCTTCCCATTCCAACCTTAGACCCTGCCTATAGCATGTGATGTGATATCCCAATGCTTCTACAAAACCTGAGACCCATACCATGGCATGAGATATGATATCAAACTCCTTCCCATTCCAATCCTGAGACCCTTTCTATAGCTTGAGATGTGATATCCAACTCCTTCCCATTCCAATTCTGAGACCCGACCTATACCATGAGATTTGATATCTCAATGCTTCTAATACCAAACCTGAGACCGGTCCTATAACATGAGATGTGATACCCAAATCCTTCCCCTTTCCAAACCTTAGACCCTTCCTATAGCATGAGATGTGATATCTCAATGCTTCTAATACCAAACCTAAGACTCTTCCTATAACGAGATGGGATAACCAACTCCTTCCCATTCCAATCCTGAGACCCTTCCGATAGCAGAGATGTGATATCTCAATGCTTATACCAAACCTGAGACCCTTCCTATGGCATGAGATGTCATATACAACTCCTTCCGATTCCATTCCTGAGACCCTTCCTATAGCATGAGATGTGATATCTCAATGTTTCTAATACCAAACCTGAGATCCTTCCTATAGCATGAGATGTGATATCTAACTCCTTCCCATTCCAATCCTGAGACCCTTCCCATAGCAGAGATGTGATATCTCAATGCTTATACCAAACCTGAGACCCTTCCTATGGCATGAGATTCCAATACAACTCCTTCCGATTCCAATCCTGAGACCCTTCCTATAGCATGAGATGTGATATCTCAATGCTTCTAATATCAAACCTGAGATCCTTCCTATAACATGAGATGTGATATCAAACTCCTTCCCATTCCAAACCTGAGACCCTTCCGATAGCATGAGATGTGATATCTCAATGCCTCTAATACCAAACCTGAGATCCTACCTCTAACATGAAATGTGATATCCAACACCTTCCCCTTCCAACCCTGAGAGCCTTCCTATAGAATGAGATGTGATATCCAAGTCCTTCCCATTCCAATCCTGAGACCCTTCCTATAACATGAGATGTGATATCCAACTCCTTCCCATTCCAACCTTAGACCCTGCCTATTGCATGTGATGTGATATCCCAATGCTTCTACAAAACCTGAGACCCATACCATGGCATGAGATGTGATATCAAACTCCTTCCCATTCCAATCCTGAGACCCTTTCTATAGCTTGAGATGTGGTATCCAACTCCGTCCCATTCCAATTCTGAGACCCGACCTATACCATGAGATTTGATATCTCAATGCTTCTAATACCAAACCTGAGACCGGTCCTATAACATGAGATGTGATACCCAAATCCTTCCCCTTTCCAAACCTTAGACCCTTCCTATAGCATGAGATGTGATATCTCAATGCTTCTAATACCAAACCTGAGACCCTTCCTATAACGAGATGGGATATCCAACTCCTTCCCATTCCAATCCTGAGACCCTTCCGATAGCAGAGATGTGATATCTCAATGCTTATACCAAACCTGAGACCCTTCCTATGGCATGAGATGTCATATACAACTCCTTCCGATTCCAATCCTGAGACCCTTCCTATAGCATGAGATGTGATATCTCAATGCTTATAATACCAAACATGAGATCCTTCCTATAACATGAGATGTGATATCAAACTCCTTCCCATTCCAAACCTGAGACCCTTCCGATAGCATGAGATGTGATATCTCAATGCTTCTAAAACCAAACATGAGAACCATCCTATAACATGAGATGTGAAATCCAAATCATTCCCTTTCCAAACCTGAGACCCTTCCTATAGCTTGAGATGTGATATCAAACTCCTTCCCATTCAATGTGTTATCCAACTCCTTCCCATTCCAATCCTGAGACCCTTCCTATACCATGAGATGTGATATTTCAATGCTTCTAATACCAAACCTGAGACCCGTCCTAAAACATGAGATGTGAGATCCAAATGCTTCCCCTTCCAAACCTGAGACCTTTCCTTTAGCATGAGATGTGATATCAACTCCTTCCCATTCCAAACCTGAGACCCTTCCTATAGCATGAGATGTTATATCTTAATTCTTCTAAAACCAAACCTGAGAACCTTCCTATAACATGTGAACTCCAAATCCTTCCCTTTCCAAACCTGAGACCCTTCCGATAGCATGAGATGTGATATCTCAATGCTACTAAAACCAAACATGAGAACCATCCTATGACATGAGATGTGAAATCCAAATCCTTCCCTTTCCAAACCTGAGACCCTTCCTATAGCTTGGATTTGTGATATCAAACTCCTTCCCATTCCAATCCTGAGACCCTTCCTATACCATGAGATGTGATATCTCAATGCTTCTCATACCAAACCTGAGACCCGTCCTAAAACATGAGATGTGAGATCCAAATCCTTCCCCTTCCAAACCTGAGACCCTTCCTATAGCTTGAGATGTGATATCAAACTCCTTCCCATTCCAATCCCGAGATAGCTTGAGATGTGATATCCAACTCCATCCCATTCCAATCCTGAGACCCTTCCGATAGCATGAGATGTGATAGCTCAATGCTTCTAATATCAAAACTGAGACCCTCCCTACAGTATGAGATGTGATATCTAAGTCCTTCCCATTCCTATCCTGAGACCCTTCCGATAGCAGAGATGTGATATCTCAATGCTTATACCAAACCTGATGACCCATCCTATGGCATGAGATGTGATATCCAACTCCTTCCCATTGCAATCCTGAGTTCCTTCCTATAGCATGAGATGTGATATCTCAATGCTTCTATCAAACCTGAGACCCGCCCTATAACATGAGATATGATATCCAAATCCTTCCCCTTCCAAACCTGAGACCCTCCTTTAGCATGAGATGTGATATCCAAATCCTTCCCATTCCAATCCTGAAACCCTTCCTATAGCATGAGATGTGATAGCTCAATGTTTCTAATAAAAAACCTGAGACCCTTCCTATAGCAAGAGATGTGATATCCAAATCCTTCCCATTCCAATCCTGAGACCCTTCCTATAACGAGATGTGATATCCAACTCCTTCCCATTCCAACCTGAGACACTTCCTATAGCATGAGAAGGGATATCCAAATCCTTCCCATTCCAATCCTGAGATCCTTCCTATAACATGATGTGATATCCAATTCCTTCCCATTCCAAACCTGAGACCCTTCCTATTGGATGAGATGTGATATCCAACTCCTTCCCATTCCAATCCTGAGACCCTTCTGATGGCATGAGATGTGATATCTCAATGCCTCTAATACCAAACCTGAGATCCTACCTCTAACATGAAATGTGATATCCAACTCCTTCCCCTTCCAACCCTGAGAGCCTTCGTATAGAATGAGATGTGATATTCAAGTCCTTCCCATTCCAATCCTGAGACCCTTCCTATAACATGAGATGTGATATCCAACTCCTTCCCATTCCAACCTTAGACCCTGCCTATAGCATGTGATGTGATATCCCAATGCTTCTACAAAACCTGAGACCCATACCATGGCATGAGATGTGATGTCAAACTCCTTCCCATTCCAATCCTGAGACCCTTTCTATAGCTTGAGATGTGATATCCAACTCCTTCCCATTCCAATTCTGAGACCCGACCTATACCATGAGATTTGATATCTCAATGCTTCTAATACCAAACCTGAGACCGGTCCTATAACATGAGATGTGATACCCAAATCCTTCCCCTTTCCAAACCTTAGACCCTTCCTATAGCATGAGATGTGATATCTCAATGCTTCTAATACCAAACCTAAGACTCTTCCTATAACGAGATGGGATATCCAACTCCTTCCCATTCCAATCCTGAGACCCTTCCGATAGCAGAGATGTGATATCTCAATGCTTATACCAAACCTGAGACCCTTCCTATGGCATGAGATGTCATATACAACTCCTTCCGATTCCAATCCTGAGACCCTTCCTATAGCATGAGATGTGATATCTCAATGCTTCTAATACCAAACCTGAGATCCTTCCTATAGCATGAGATGTGATATCTAACTCCTTCCCATTCCAATCCTGAGACCCTTCCGATAGCAGAGATGTGATATCTCAATGCTTATACCAAACCTGAGACCCTTCCTATGGCATGAGATTCCAATACAACTCCTTCCGATTCCAATCCTGAGACCCTTCCTATAGCATGAGATGTGATATCTCAATGCTTCTAATACCAAACCTGAGATCCTTCCTATAACATGAGATGTCATATACAACTCCTTCCGATTCCAATCCTGAGACCCTTCCTATAGCATGAGATGTGATATCTCAATGCTTCTAATATCAAACCTGAGATCCTTCCTATAACATGAAATGTGATATCAAACTCCTTCCCATTCCAAACCTGAGACCCTTCCGATAGCATGAGATGTGATATCTCAATGCCTCTAATACCAAACCTGAGATCCTACCTCTAACATGAAATGTGATATCCAACACCTTCCCCTTCCAACCCTGAGAGCCTTCCTATAGAATGAGATGTGATATCCAAGTCCTTCCCATTCCAATCCTGAGACCCTTCCTATAACATGAGATGTGATATCCAACTCCTTCCCATTCCAACCTTAGACCCTGCCTATTGCATGTGATGTGATATCCCAATGCTTCTACAAAACCTGAGACCCATACCATGGCATGAGATGTGATATCTCAATGCTTCTAATATCAAACATGAGATCCTTCCTATAACATGAGATGTGATATCAAACTCCTTCCCATTCGAAACCTGAGACCCTTCCGATAGCATGAGATGTGATATCTCAATGCCTCTAATACCAAACCTGAGATCCTACCTCTAACATGAAATGTGATATCCAACACCTTCCCCTTCCAACCCTGAGAGCCTTCCTATAGAATGAGATGTGATATCAAACTCCTTCCCATTCCAATCCTGAGACCCTTTCTATAGCTTGAGATGTGATATCCAACTCCTTCCCATTCCAATTCTGAGACCCGACCTATACCATGAGATTTGATATCTCAATGCTTCTAATACCAAACCTGAGACCGGTCCTATAACATGAGATGTGATACCCAAATCCTTCCCCTTTCCAAACCTTAGACCCTTCCTATAGCATGAGATGTGATATCTCAATGCTTCTAATACCAAACCTGAGACCCTTCCTATAACGAGATGGGATATCCAACTCCTTCCCATTCCAATCCTGAGACCCTTCCGATAGCAGAGATGTGATATCTCAATGCTTATACCAAACCTGAGACCCTTCCTATGGCATGAGATGTCATATACAACTCCTTCCGATTCCAATCCTGAGACCCTTCCTATAGCATGAGATGTGATATCTCAATGCTTATAATACCAAACCTGAGATCCTTCCTATAACATGAGATGTGATATCAAACTCCTTCCCATTCCAAACCTGAGACCCTTCCGATAGCATGAGATGTGATATCTCAATGCTTCTAAAACCAAACATGAGAACCATCCTATAACATGAGATGTGAAATCCAAATCATTCCCTTTCCAAACCTGAGACCCTTCCTATAGCTTGAGATGTGATATCAAACTCCTTCCCATTCAATGTGTTATCCAACTCCTTCCCATTCCAATCCTGAGACCCTTCCTATACCATGAGATGTGATATTTCAATGCTTCTAATACCAAACCTGAGACCCGTCCTAAAACATGAGATGTGAGATCCAAATCCTTCCCCTTCCAAACCTGAGACCTTTCCTTTAGCATGAGATGTGATATCAACTCCTTCCCATTCCAAACCTGAGACCCTTCCTATAGCATGAGATGTTATATCTTAATTCTTCTAAAACCAAACCTGAGAACCTTCCTATAACATGTGAACTCCAAATCCTTCCCTTTCCAAACCTGAGACCCTTCCGATAGCATGAGATGTGATATCTCAATGCTACTAAAACCAAACATGAGAACCATCCTATAACATGAGATGTGAAATCCAAATCCTTCCCTTTCCAAACCTGAGACCCTTCCTATAGCTTGGATTTGTGATATCAAACTCCTTCCCATTCCAAACCTGAGACCCTTCCTATACCATGAGATGTGATATCTCAATGCTTCTCATACCAAACCTGAGACCCGTCCTAAAACATGAGATGTGAGATCCAAATCCTTCCCCTTCCAAACCTGAGACCCTTCCTATAGCTTGAGATGTGATATCAAACTCCTTCCCATTCCAATCCCGAGATAGCTTGAGATGTGATATCCAACTCCATCCCATTCCAATCCTGAGACCCTTCCGATAGCATGAGATGTGATAGCTCAATGCTTCTAATATCAAAACTGAGACCCTCCCTATAGTATGAGATGTGATATCTAAGTCCTTCCCATTCCTATCCTGAGACCCTTCCGATAGCAGAGATGTGATATCTCAATGCTTATACCAAACCTGATGACCCATCCTATGGCATGAGATGTGATATCCAATTCCTTCCCATTGCAATCCTGAGTTCCTTCCTATAGCATGAGATGTGATATCTCAATGCTTCTATCAAACCTGAGACCCTTCCTTTAGCATGAGATGTGATATCCAACTCCTTGCCATTCCAATTCTGAGACCCTTCCTATAACATGAGACGTGATATCCAACTCCTTCCCATTCCAATACTGAGACTCCTCCTATAGCATGAGATGTGATATCTCAATGCTTCTAATACCAAACATGGGACCCGCCCTATAACATGAGATATGATATCCAAATCCTTCCCCTTCCAAACCTGAGACCCTTCCTTTAGCATGAGATTTGATATCCAAATCCTTCCCATTCCAATCCTGAAACCCTTCCTATAGCATGAGATGTGATAGCTCAATGTTTCTAATAAAAAACCTGAGACCCTTCCTATAGCAAGAGATGTGATATCCAAATCCTTCCCATTCCAATCCTGAGACCCTTCCTATAACGAGATGTGATATCCAACTCCTTCCCATTCCAACCTGAGACACTTCCTATAGCATGAGAAGGGATATCCAAATCCTTCCCATTCCAATCCTGAGATCCTTCCTATAACATGATGTGATATCCAATTCCTTCCCATTCCAAACCTGAGACCCTTCCTATTGGATGAGATGTGATATCCAACTCCTTCCCATTCCAATCCTGAGACCCTTCTGATGGCATGAGATGTGATATCTCAATGCCTCTAATACCAAACCTGAGATCCTACCTCTAACATGAAATGTGATATCCAACTCCTTCCCCTTCCAACCCTGAGAGCCTTCGTATAGAATGAGATGTGATATCCAAGTCCTTCCCATTCCAACCTTAGACCCTGCCTATAGCATGTGATGTGATATCCCAATGCTTCTACAAAACCTGAGACCCATACCATGGCATGAGATGTGATATCAAACGCCTTCCCATTCCAATCCTGAGACCCTTTCTATAGCTTGAGATGTGATATCCAACTCCTTCCCATTCCAATTCTGAGACCCGACCTATACCATGAGATTTGATATCTCAATGCTTCTAATACCAAACCTGAGACCGGTCCTATAACATGAGATGTGATACCCAAATCCTTCCCCTTTCCAAACCTTAGACCCTTCCTATAGCATGAGATGTGATATCTCAATGCTTCTAATACCAAACCTAAGACTCTTCCTATAACGAGATGGGATATCCAACTCCTTCCCATTCCAATCCTGAGACCCTTCCGATAGCAGAGATGTGATATCTCAATGCTTATACCAAACCTGAGACCCTTCCTATGGCATGAGATGTCATTTACAACTCCTTCCGATTCCATTCCTGAGACCCTTCCTATAGCATGAGATGTGATATCTCAATGCTTCTAATACCAAACCTGAGATCCTTCCTATAGCATGAGATGTGATATCTAACTCCTTCCCATTCCAATCCTGAGACCCTTCCCATAGCAGAGATGTGATATCTCAATGCTTATACCAAACCTGAGACCCTTCCTATGGCATGAGATTCCAATACAACTCCTTCCGATTCCAATCCTGAGACCCTTCCTATAGCATGAGATGTGATATCTCAATGCTTCTAATACCAAACCTGAGATCCTTCCTATAACATGAGATGTCATATACAACTCCTTCCGATTCCAATCCTGAGACCCTTCCTATAGCATGAGATGTGATATCTCAATGCTTCTAATATCAAACCTGAGATCCTTCCTATAACATGAGATGTGATATCAAACTCCTTCCCATTCCAAACCTGAGACCCTTCCGATAGCATGAGATGTGATATCTCAATGCCTCTAATACCAAACCTGAGATCCTACCTCTAACATGAAATGTGATATCCAACACCTTCCCCTTCCAACCCTGAGAGCCTTCCTATAGAATGAGATGTGATATCCAAGTCCTTCCCATTCCAATCCTGAGACCCTTCCTATAACATGAGATGTGATATCCAACTCCTTCCCATTCCAACCTTAGACCCTGCCTATTGCATGTGATGTGATATCCCAATGCTTCTACAAAACCTGAGACCCATACCATGGCATGAGATGTGATATCAAACTCCTTCCCATTCCAATCCTGAGACCCTTTCTATAGCTTGAGATGTGGTATCCAACTCCGTCCCATTCCAATTCTGAGACCCGACCTATACCATGAGATTTGATATCTCAATGCTTCTAATACCAAACCTGAGACCGGTCCTATAACATGAGATGTGATACCCAAATCCTTCCCCTTTCCAAACCTTAGACCCTTCCTATAGCATGAGATGTGATATCTCAATGCTTCTAATACCAAACCTGAGACCCTTCCTATAACGAGATGGGATATCCAACTCCTTCCCATTCCAATCCTGAGACCCTTCCGATAGCAGAGATGTGATATCTCAATGCTTATACCAAACCTGAGACCCTTCCTATGGCATGAGATGTCATATACAACTCCTTCCGATTCCAATCCTGAGACCCTTCCTATAGCATGAGATGTGATATCTCAATGCTTATAATACCAAACCTGAGATCCTTCCTATAACATGAGATGTGATATCAAACTCCTTCCCATTCCAAACCTGAGACCCTTCCGATAGCATGAGATGTGATATCTCAATGCTTCTAAAACCAAACATGAGAACCATCCTATAACATGAGATGTGAAATCCAAATCATTCCCTTTCCAAACCTGAGACCCTTCCTATAGCTTGAGATGTGATATCAAACTCCTTCCCATTCAATGTGTTATCCAACTCCTTCCCATTCCAATCCTGAGACCCTTCCTATACCATGAGATGTGATATTTCAATGCTTCTAATACCAAACCTGAGACCCGTCCTAAAACATGAGATGTGAGATCCAAATCCTTCCCCTTCCAAACCTGAGACCTTTCCTTTAGCATGAGATGTGATATCAACTCCTTCCCATTCCAAACCTGAGACCCTTCCTATAGCATGAGATGTTATATCTTAATTCTTCTAAAACCAAACCTGAGAACCTTCCTATAACATGTGAACTCCAAATCCTTCCCTTTCCAAACCTGAGACCCTTCCGATAGCATGAGATGTGATATCTCAATGCTACTAAAACCAAACATGAGAACCATCCTATAACATGAGATGTGAAATCCAAATCCTTCCCTTTCCAAACCTGAGACCCTTCCTATAGCTTGGATTTGTGATATCAAACTCCTTCCCATTCCAATACTGAGACCCTTCCTATACCATGAGATGTGATATCTCAATGCTTCTCATACCAAACCTGAGACCCGTCCTAAAACATGAGATGTGAGATCCAAATCCTTCCCCTTCCAAACCTGAGACCCTTCCTATAGCTTGAGATGTGATATCAAACTCCTTCCCATTCCAATCCCGAGATAGCTTGAGATGTGATATCCAACTCCATCCCATTCCAATCCTGAGACCCTTCCGATAGCATGAGATGTGATAGCTCAATGCTTCTAATATCAAAACTGAGACCCTCCCTATAGTATGAGATGTGATATCTAAGTCCTTCCCATTCCTATCCTGAGACCCTTCCGATAGCAGAGATGTGATATCTCAATGCTTATACCAAACCTGATGACCCATCCTATGGTATGAGATGTGATATCCAACTCCTTCCCATTGCAATCCTGAGTTCCTTCCTATAGCATGAGATGTGATATCTCAATGCTTCTATCAAACCTGAGACCCGCCCTATAACATGAGATATGATATCCAAATCCTTCCCCTTCCAAACCTGAGACCCTCCTTTAGCATGAGATGTGATATCCAAATCCTTCCCATTCCAATCCTGAAACCCTTCCTATAGCATGAGATGTGATAGCTCAATGTTTCTAATAAAAAACCTGAGACCCTTCCTATAGCAAGAGATGTGATATCCAAATCCTTCCCATTCCAATCCTGAGACCCTTCCTATAACGAGATGTGATATCCAACTCCTTCCCATTCCAACCTGAGACACTTCCTATAGCATGAGAAGGGATATCCAAATCCTTCCCATTCCAATCCTGAGATCCTTCCTATAACATGATGTGATATCCAATTCCTTCCCATTCCAAACCTGAGACCCTTCCTATTGGATGAGATGTGATATCCAACTCCTTCCCATTCCAATACTGAGACCCTTCTGATGGCATGAGATGTGATATCTCAATGCCTCTAATACCAAACCTGAGATCCTACCTCTAACATGAAATGTGATATCCAACTCCTTCCCCTTCCAACCCTGAGAGCCTTCGTATAGAATGAGATGTGATATTCAAGTCCTTCCCATTCCAATCCTGAGACCCTTCCTATAACATGAGATGTGATATCCAACTCCTTCCCATTCCAACCTTAGACCCTGCCTATAGCATGTGATGTGATATCCCAATGCTTCTACAAAACCTGAGACCCATACCATGGCATGAGATGTGATGTCAAACTCCTTCCCATTCCAATCCTGAGACCCTTTCTATAGCTTGAGATGTGATATCCAACTCCTTCCCATTCCAATTCTGAGACCCGACCTATACCATGAGATTTGATATCTCAATGCTTCTAATACCAAACCTGAGACCGGTCCTATAACATGAGATGTGATACCCAAATCCTTCCCCTTTCCAAACCTTAGACCCTTCCTATAGCATGAGATGTGATATCTCAATGCTTCTAATACCAAACCTAAGACTCTTCCTATAACGAGATGGGATATCCAACTCCTTCCCATTCCAATCCTGAGACCCTTCCGATAGCAGAGATGTGATATCTCAATGCTTATACCAAACCTGAGACCCTTCCTATGGCATGAGATGTCATATACAACTCCTTCCGATTCCAATCCTGAGACCCTTCCTATAGCATGAGATGTGATATCTCAATGCTTCTAATACCAAACCTGAGATCCTTCCTATAGCATGAGATGTGATATCTAACTCCTTCCCATTCCAATCCTGAGACCCTTCCGATAGCAGAGATGTGATATCTCAATGCTTATACCAAACCTGAGACCCTTCCTATGGCATGAGATTCCAATACAACTCCTTCCGATTCCAATCCTGAGACCCTTCCTATAGCATGAGATGTGATATCTCAATGCTTCTAATACCAAACCTGAGATCCTTCCTATAACATGAGATGTCATTTACAACTCCTTCCGATTCCAATCCTGAGACCCTTCCTATAGCATGAGATGTGATATCTCAATGCTTCTAATATCAAACCTGAGATCCTTCCTATAACATGAGATGTGATATCAAACTCCTTCCCATTCCAAACCTGAGACCCTTCCGATAGCATGAGATGTGATATCTCAATGCCTCTAATACCAAACCTGAGATCCTACCTCTAACATGAAATGTGATATCCAACACCTTCCCCTTCCAACCCTGAGAGCCTTCCTATAGAATGAGTTGTGATATCCAAGTCCTTCCCATTCCAATCCTGAGACCCTTCCTATAACATGAGATGTGATATCCAACTCCTTCCCATTCCAACCTTAGACCCTGCCTATTGCATGTGATGTGATATCCCAATGCTTCTACAAAACCTGAGACCCATACCATGGCATGAGATGTGATATCTCAATGCTTCTAATATCAAACCTGAGATCCTTCCTATAACATGAGATGTGATATCAAACTCCTTCCCATTCCAAACCTGAGACCCTTCCGATAGCATGAGATGTGATATCTCAATGCCTCTAATACCAAACCTGAGATCCTACCTCTAACATGAAATGTGATATCCAACACCTTCCCCTTCCAACCCTGAGAGCCTTCCTATAGAATGAGATGTGATATCAAACTCCTTCCCATTCCAATCCTGAGACCCTTTCTATAGCTTGAGATGTAATATCCAACTCCTTCCCATTCCAATTCTGAGACCCGACCTATACCATGAGATTTGATATCTCAATGCTTCTAATACCAAACCTGAGACCGGTCCTATAACATGAGATGTGATACCCAAATCCTTCCCCTTTCCAAACCTTAGACCCTTCCTATAGCATGAGATGTGATATCTCAATGCTTCTAATACCAAACCTGAGACCCTTCCTATAACGAGATGGGATATCCAACTCCTTCCCATTCCAATCCTGAGACCCTTCCGATAGCAGAGATGTGATATCTCAATGCTTATACCAAACCTGAGACCCTTCCTATGGCATGAGATGTCATATACAACTCCTTCCGATTCCAATCCTGAGACCCTTCCTATAGCATGAGATGTGATATCTCAATGCTTATAATACCAAACCTGAGATCCTTCCTATAACATGAGATGTGATATCAAACTCCTTCCCATTCCAAACCTGAGACCCTTCCGATAGCATGAGATGTGATATCTCAATGCTTCTAAAACCAAACATGAGAACCATCCTATAACATGAGATGTGAAATCCAAATCATTCCCTTTCCAAACCTGAGACCCTTCCTATAGCTTGAGATGTGATATCAAACTCCTTCCCATTCAATGTGTTATCCAACTCCTTCCCATTCCAATCCTGAGACCCTTCCTATACCATGAGATGTGATATTTCAATGCTTCTAATACCAAACCTGAGACCCGTCCTAAAACATGAGATGTGAGATCCAAATCCTTCCCCTTCCAAACCTGAGACCTTTCCTTTAGCATGAGATGTGATATCAACTCCTTCCCATTCCAAACCTGAGACCCTTCCTATAGCATGAGATGTTATATCTTAATTCTTCTAAAACCAAACCTGAGAACCTTCCTATAACATGTGAACTCCAAATCCTTCCCTTTCCAAACCTGAGACCCTTCCGATAGCATGAGATGTGATATCTCAATGCTACTAAAACCAAACATGAGAACCATCCTATAACATGAGATGTGAAATCCAAATCCTTCCCTTTCCAAACCTGAGACCCTTCCTATAGCTTGGATTTGTGATATCAAACTCCTTCCCATTCCAATCCTGAGACCCTTCCTATACCATGAGATGTGATATCTCAATGCTTCTCATACCAAACCTGAGACCCGTCCTAAAACATGAGATGTGAGATCCAAATCCTTCCCCTTCCAAACCTGAGACCCTTCCTATAGCTTGAGATGTGATATCAAACTCCTTCCCATTCCAATCCCGAGATAGCTTGAGATGTGATATCCAACTCCATCCCATTCCAATCCTGAGACCCTTCCGATAGCATGAGATGTGATAGCTCAATGCTTCTAATATCAAAACTGAGACCCTCCCTATAGTATGAGATGTGATATCTAAGTCCTTCCCATTCCTATCCTGAGACCCTTCCGATAGCAGAGATGTGAAATCTCAATGCTTATACCAAACCTGATGACCCATCCTATGGTATGAGATGTGATATCCAACTCCTTCCCATTGCAATCCTGAGTTCCTTCCTATAGCATGAGATGTGATATCTCAATGCTTCTATCAAACCTGAGACCCGCCCTATAACATGAGATATGATATCCAAATCCTTCCCCTTCCAAACCTGAGACCCTCCTTTAGCATGAGATGTGATATCCAAATCCTTCCCATTCCAATCCTGAAACCCTTCCTATAGCATGAGATGTGATAGCTCAATGTTTCTAATAAAAAACCTGAGACCCTTCCTATAGCAAGAGATGTGATATCCAAATCCTTCCCATTCCAATCCTGAGACCCTTCCTATAACGAGATGTGATATCCAACTCCTTCCCATTCCAACCTGAGACACTTCCTATAGCATGAGAAGGGATATCCAAATCCTTCCCATTCCAATCCTGAGATCCTTCCTATAACATGATGTGATATCCAATTCCTTCCCATTCCAAACCTGAGACCCTTCCTATTGGATGAGATGTGATATCCAACTCCTTCCCATTCCAATCCTGAGACCCTTCTGATGGCATGAGATGTGATATCTCAATGCCTCTAATACCAAACCTGAGATCCTACCTCTAACATGAAATGTGATATCCAACTCCTTCCCCTTCCAACCCTGAGAGCCTTCGTATAGAATGAGATGTGATATTCAAGTCCTTCCCATTCCAATCCTGAGACCCTTCCTATAACATGAGATGTGATATCCAACTCCTTCCCATTCCAACCTTAGACCCTGCCTATAGCATGTGATGTGATATCCCAATGCTTCTACAAAACCTGAGACCCATACCATGGCATGAGATGTGATGTCAAACTCCTTCCCATTCCAATCCTGAGACCCTTTCTATAGCTTGAGATGTGATATCCAACTCCTTCCCATTCCAATTCTGAGACCCGACCTATACCATGAGATTTGATATCTCAATGCTTCTAATACCAAACCTGAGACCGGTCCTATAACATGAGATGTGATACCCAAATCCTTCCCCTTTCCAAACCTTAGACCCTTCCTATAGCATGAGATGTGATATCTCAATGCTTCTAATACCAAACCTAAGACTCTTCCTATAACGAGATGGGATATCCAACTCCTTCCCATTCCAATCCTGAGACCCTTCCGATAGCAGAGATGTGATATCTCAATGCTTATACCAAACCTGAGACCCTTCCTATGGCATGAGATGTCATATACAACTCCTTCCGATTCCAATCCTGAGACCCTTCCTATAGCATGAGATGTGATATCTCAATGCTTCTAATACCAAACCTGAGATCCTTCCTATAGCATGAGATGTGATATCTAACTCCTTCCCATTCCAATCCTGAGACCCTTCCGATAGCAGAGATGTGATATCTCAATGCTTATACCAAACCTGAGACCCTTCCTATGGCATGAGATTCCAATACAACTCCTTCCGATTCCAATCCTGAGACCCTTCCTATAGCATGAGATGTGATATCTCAATGCTTCTAATACCAAACCTGAGATCCTTCCTATAACATGAGATGTCATATACAACTCCTTCCGATTCCAATCCTGAGACCCTTCCTATAGCATGAGATGTGATATCTCAATGCTTCTAATATCAAACCTGAGATCCTTCCTATAACATGAGATGTGATATCAAACTCCTTCCCATTCCAAACCTGAGACCCTTCCGATAGCATGAGATGTGATATCTCAATGCCTCTAATACCAAACCTGAGATCCTACCTCTAACATGAAATGTGATATCCAACACCTTCCCCTTCCAACCCTGAGAGCCTTCCTATAGAATGAGTTGTGATATCCAAGTCCTTCCCATTCCAATCCTGAGACCCTTCCTATAACATGAGATGTGATATCCAACTCCTTCCCATTCCAACCTTAGACCCTGCCTATTGCATGTGATGTGATATCCCAATGCTTCTACAAAACCTGAGACCCATACCATGGCATGAGATGTGATATCTCAATGCTTCTAATATCAAACCTGAGATCCTTCCTATAACATGAGATGTGATATCAAACTCCTTCCCATTCCAAACCTGAGACCCTTCTGATAGCATGAGATGTGATATCTCAATGCCTCTAATACCAAACCTGAGATCCTACCTCTAACATGAAATGTGATATCCAACACCTTCCCCTTCCAACCCTGAGAGCCTTCCTATAGAATGAGATGTGATATCAAACTCCTTCCCATTCCAATCCTGAGACCCTTTCTATAGCTTGAGATGTGATATCCAACTCCTTCCCATTCCAATTCTGAGACCCGACCTATACCATGAGATTTGATATCTCAATGCTTCTAATACCAAACCTGAGGCCGGACCTATAACATGAGATGTGATACCCAAATCCTTCCCCTTTCCAAACCTTAGACCCTTCCTATAGCATGAGATGTGATATCTCAATGCTTCTAATACCAAACCTGAGACCCTTCCTATAACGAGATGGGATATCCAACTCCTTCCCATTCCAATCCTGAGACCCTTCCGATAGCAGAGATGTGATATCTCAATGCTTATACCAAACCTGAGACCCTTCCTATGGCATGAGATGTCATATACAACTCCTTCCGATTCCAATCCTGAGACCCTTCCTATAGCATGAGATGTGATATCTCAATGCTTATAATACCAAACCTGAGATCCTTCCTATAACATGAGATGTGATATCAAACTCCTTCCCATTCCAAACCTGAGACCCTTCCGATAGCATGAGATGTGATATCTCAATGCTTCTAAAACCAAACATGAGAACCATCCTATAACATGAGATGTGAAATCCAAATCATTCCCTTTCCAAACCTGAGACCCTTCCTATAGCTTGAGATGTGATATCAAACTCCTTCCCATTCAATGTGTTATCCAACTCCTTCCCATTCCAATCCTGAGACCCTTCCTATACCATGAGATGTGATATTTCAATGCTTCTAATACCAAACCTGAGACCCGTCCTAAAACATGAGATGTGAGATCCAAATCCTTCCCCTTCCAAACCTGAGACCTTTCCTTTAGCATGAGATGTGATATCAACTCCTTCCCATTCCAAACCTGAGACCCTTCCTATAGCATGAGATGTTATATCTTAATTCTTCTAAAACCAAACCTGAGAACCTTCCTATAACATGTGAACTCCAAATCCTTCCCTTTCCAAACCTGAGACCCTTCCGATAGCATGAGATGTGATATCTCAATGCTACTAAAACCAAACATGAGAACCATCCTATAACATGAGATGTGAAATCCAAATCCTTCCCTTTCCAAACCTGAGACCCTTCCTATAGCTTGGATTTGTGATATCAAACTCCTTCCCATTCCAATCCTGAGACCCTTCCTATACCATGAGATGTGATATCTCAATGCTTCTCATACCAAACCTGAGACCCGTCCTAAAACATGAGATGTGAGATCCAAATCCTTCCCCTTCCAAACCTGAGACCCTTCCTATAGCTTGAGATGTGATATCAAACTCCTTCCCATTCCAATCCCGAGATAGCTTGAGATGTGATATCCAACTCCATCCCATTCCAATCCTGAGACCCTTCCGATAGCATGAGATGTGATAGCTCAATGCTTCTAATATCAAAACTGAGACCCTCCCTATAGTATGAGATGTGATATCTAAGTCCTTCCCATTCCTATCCTGAGACCCTTCCGATAGCAGAAATGTGATATCTCAATGCTTATACCAAACCTGATGACCCATCCTATGGCATGAGATGTGATATCCAACTCCTTCCCATTGCAATCCTGAGTTCCTTCCTATAGCATGAGATGTGATATCTCAATGCTTCTATCAAACCTGAGACCCTTCCTTTAGCATGAGATGTGATATCCAACTCCTTGCCATTCCAATTCTGAGACCCTTCCTATAACATGAGACGTGATATCCAACTCCTTCCCATTCCAATACTGAGACTCCTCCTATAGCATGAGATGTGATATCTCAATGCTTCTAATACCAAACATGGGACCCGCCCTACAACATGAGATATGATATCCAAATCCTTCCCCTTCCAAACCTGAGACCCTTCCTTTAGCATGAGATGTGATATCCAAATCCTTCCCATTCCAATCCTGAAACCCTTCCTATAGCATGAGATGTGATAGCTCAATGTTTCTAATAAAAAACCTGAGACCCTTCCTATAGCAAGAGATGTGATATCCAAATCCTTCCCATTCCAATCCTGAGACCCTTCCTGTAACGAGATGTGATATCCAACTCCTTCCCATTCCAACCTGAGACACTTCCTATAGCATGAGAAGGGATATCCAAATCCTTCCCATTCCAATCCTGAGATCCTTCCTATAACATGATGTGATATCCAATTCCTTCCCATTCCAAACCTGAGACCCTTCCTATTGGATGAGATGTGATATCCAACTCCTTCCCATTCCAATCCTGAGACCCTTCTGATGGCATGAGATGTGATATCTCAATGCCTCTAATACCAAACCTGAGATCCTACCTCTAACATGAAATGTGATATCCAACTCCTTCCCCTTCCAACCCTGAGAGCCTTCCTATAGAATGAGATGTGATATCCAAGTCCTTCCCATTCCAATCCTGAGACCCTTCCTATAACATGAGATGTGATATCCAACTCCTTCCCATTCCAACCTTAGACCCTGCCTATAGCATGTGATGTGATATCCCAATGCTTCTACAAAACCTGAGACCCATACCATGGCATGAGATGTGATATCAAACTCCTTCCCATTCCAATCCTGAGACCCTTTCTATAGCTTGAGATGTGATATCCAACTCCTTCCCATTCCAATTCTGAGACCCGACCTATACCATGAGATTTGATATCTCAATGCTTCTAATACCAAACCTGAGACCGGTCCTATAACATGAGATGTGAAACCCAAATCCTTCCCCTTTCCAAACCTTAGACCCTTCCTATAGCATGAGATGTGATATCTCAATGCTTCTAATACCAAACCTGAGACTCTTCCTATAACGAGATGGGATATCCAACTCCTTCCCATTCCAATCCTGAGACCCTTCCGATAGCAGAGATGTGATATCTCAATGCTTATACCAAACCTGAGACCCTTCCTATGGCATGAGATGTCATATACAACTCCTTCCGATTCCAATCCTGAGACCCTTCCTATAGCATGAGATGTGATATCTCAATGCTTCTAATACCAAACCTGAGATCCTTCCTATAGCATGAGATGTGATATCTAACTCCTTCCCATTCCAATCCTGAGACCCTTCCGATAGCAGAGATGTGATATCTCAATGCTTATACCAAACCTGAGACCCTTCCTATGGCATGAGATTCCAATACACCTCCTTCCGATTCCAATCCTGAGACCCTTCCTATAGCATGAGATGTGATATCTCAATGCTTCTAATACCAAACCTGAGATCCTTCCTATAACATGAGATGTCATATACAACTCCTTCCGATTCAAATCCTGAGACCCTTCCTATAGCATGAGATGTGATATCTCAATGCTTCTAATACCAAACCTGAGATCCTTCCTATAACATGAGATGTGATATCAAACTCCTTCCCATTCCAAACCTGAGACCCTTCCGATAGCATGAGATGTGATATCTCAATGCTTCTAAAACCAAACATGAGAACCATCCTATAACATGAGATGTGAAATCCAAATCATTCCCTTTCCAAACCTGAGACCCTTCCTATAGCTTGAGATGTGATATCAAACTCCTTCCCATTCAATGTGTTATCCAACTCCTTCCCATTCCAATCCTGAGACCCTTCCTATACCATGAGATGTGATATTTCAATGCTTCTAATACCAAACCTGAGACCCGTCCTAAAACATGAGATGTGAGATCCAAATCCTTCCCCTTCCAAACCTGAGACCTTTCCTTTAGCATGAGATGTGATATCAACTCCTTCCCATTCCAAACCTGAGACCCTTCCTATAGCATGAGATGTTATATCTTAATTCTTCTAAAACCAAACCTGAGAACCTTCCTATAACATGTGAACTCCAAATCCTTCCCTTTCCAAACCTGAGACCCTTCCGATAGCATGAGATGTGATATCTCAATGCTACTAAAACCAAACATGAGAACCATCCTATAACATGAGATGTGAAATCCAAATCCTTCCCTTTCCAAACCTGAGACCCTTCCTATAGCTTGGATTTGTGATATCAAACTCCTTCCCATTCCAATCCTGAGACCCTTCCTATACCATGAGATGTGATATCTCAATGCTTCTCATACCAAACCTGAGACCCGTCCTAAAACATGAGATGTGAGATCCAAATCCTTCCCCTTCCAAACCTGAGACCCTTCCGATAGCATGAGATGTGATAGCTCAATGCTTCTAATATCAAACCTGAGATCCTTCCTATAACATGAGATGTCATATACAACTCCTTCCGATTCAAATCCTGAGACCCTTCCTATAGCATGAGATGTGATATCTCAATGCTTCTAATACCAAACCTGAGATCCTTCCTATAACATGAGATGTGATATCAAACTCCTTCCCATTCCAAACCTGAGACCCTTCCGATAGCATGAGATGTGATATCTCAATGCTTCTAAAACCAAACATGAGAACCATCCTATAACATGAGATGTGAAATCCAAATCATTCCCTTTCCAAACCTGAGACCCTTCCTATACCATGAGATGTGATATTTCAATGCTTCTAATACCAAACCTGAGACCCATCCTAAAACATGAGATGTGAGATCCAAATCCTTCCCCTTCCAAACCTGAGACCTTTCCTTTAGCATGAGATGTGATATCAACTCCTTCCCATTCCAAACCTGAGACCCTTCCTATAGCATGAGATGTTATATCTTAATGCTTCTAAAACCAAACCTGAGAACCATCCTATAACATGTGAACTCCAAATCCTTCCCTTTCCAAACCTGAGACCCTTCCGATAGCATGAGATGTGATATCTCAATGCTACTAAAACCAAACATGAGAACCATCCTATAACATGAGATGTGAAATCCAAATCCTTCCCTTTCCAAACCTGAGACCCTTCCTATAGCTTGAGATGTGATATCAAACTCTTTCCCATTCCAATCCTGAGATAGCTTGAGATGTGATAGCCAACTCCTTTCCATTCCAATCCTGAGACCCTTCCTATACCATGAGATGTGATATCTCAATGCTTCTAATACCAAACCTGAGACCCGTCCTAAAACATGAGATGTGAGATCCCAATCCTTCCCCTTCCAAACCTGAGACCCTTCCTATAGCTTGAGATGTGATATCAAACTCCTTCCCATTCCAATCCCGAGATAGCTTGCGATGTGATATCCAACTCCATCCCATTCCAATCCTGAGACCCTTCCGATAGCATGAGATGTGATAGCTCAATGCGTTCTAATATCAAAACTGAGACCCTCCCTATAGTATGAGATGTGATATCTAAGTCCTTCCCATTCCTATCCTGAGACCCTTCCGATAGCAGAGATGTGATATCTCAATGCTTATACCAAACCTGATGACCCATCCTATGGCATGAGATGTGATATCCAACTCCTTCCCATTCCAATTCTGAGACCCGACCTATACCATGAGATTTGATATCTCAATGCTTCTAATACCAAACCTGAGACCGGTCCTATAACATGAGATGTGATACCCAAATCCTTCCCCTTTCCAAACCTTAGACCCTTCCTATAGCATGAGATGTGATATCTCAATGCTTCTAATACCAAACCTGAGACTCTTCCTATAACGAGATGGGATATCCAACTCCTTCCCATTCCAATCCTGAGACCCTTCCGATAGCAGAGATGTGATATCTCAATGCTTATACCAAACCTGAGACCCTTCCTATGGCATGAGATGTCATATACAACTCCTTCCGATTCCAATCCTGAGACCCTTCCTATAGCATGAGATGTGATATCTCAATGCTTCTAATATCAAACCTGAGATCCTTCCTATAGCATGAGATGTGATATCTAACTCCTTCCCATTCCAATCCTGAGACCCTTCCGATAGCAGAGATGTGATATCTCAATGCTTATACCAAACCTGAGACCCTTCCTATGGCATGAGATTCCAATACAACTCCTTCCGATTCCAATCCTGAGACCCTTCCTATAGCATGAGATGTGATATCTCAATGCTTCTAATACCAAACCTGAGATCCTTCCTATAACATGAGATGTCATATACAACTCCTTCCGATTCCAATCCTGAGACCCTTCCTATAGCATGAGATGTGATATCTCAATGCTTCTAATACCAAACCTGAGATCCTTCCTATAACATGAGATGTGATATCAAACTCCTTCCCATTCCAAACCTGAGACCCTTCCGATAGCATGAGATGTGATATCTCAATGCTTCTAAAACCAAACATGAGAACCATCCTATAACATGAGATGTGAAATCCAAATCATTCCCTTTCCAAACCTGAGACCCTTCCTATACCATGAGATGTGATATTTCAATGCTTCTAATACCAAACCTGAGACCCGTCCTAAAACATGAGATGTGAGATCCAAATCCTTCCCCTTCCAAACCTGAGACCTTTCCTTTAGCATGAGATGTGATATCAACTCCTTCCCATTCCAAACCTGAGACCCTTCCTATAGCATGAGATGTTATATCTTAATGCTTCTAAAACCAAACCTGAGAACCATCCTATAACATGTGAACTCCAAATCCTTCCCTTTCCAAACCTGAGACCCTTCCGATAGCATGAGATGTGATATCTCAATGCTACTAAAACCAAACATGAGAACCATCCTATAACATGAGATGTGAAATCCAAATCCTTCCCTTTCCAAACCTGAGACCCTTCCTATAGCTTGAGATGTGATATCAAACTCTTTCCCATTCCAATCCTGAGATAGCTTGAGATGTGATAGCCAACTCCTTTCCATTCCAATCCTGAGACCCTTCCTATACCATGAGATGTGATGTCTCAATGCTTCTAATACCAAACCTGAGACCAGTCCTAAAACATGAGATGTGAGATCCAAATCCTTCCCCTTCCAAACCTGAGACCCTTCCTATAGCTTGAGATGTGATATCAAACTCCTTCCCATTCCAATCCCGAGATAGCTTGCGATGTGATATCCAACTCCATCCCATTCCAATCCTGAGACTCTTCCGATAGCATGAGATGTGATAGCTCAATGCTTCTAATATCAAAACTGAGACCCTCCCTATAGTATGAGATATGATATCTAAGTCCTTCCCATTCCTATCCTGAGACCCTTCCGATAGCAGAGATGTGATATCTCAATGCTTATACCAAACCTGATGACCCATCCTATGGCATGAGATGTGATATCCAACTCCTTCCCATTCCAATTCTGAGAACCGACCTATACCATGAGATTTGATATCTCAATGCTTCTAATACCAAACCTGAGACCGGTCCTATAACATGAGATGTGATACCCAAATCCTTCCCCTTTCCAAACCTTAGACCCTTCCTATAGCACGAGATGTGATATCTCAATGCTTCTAATACCAAACCTGAGACTCTTCCTATAACGAGATGGGATATCCAACTCCTTCCCATTCCAATCCTGAGACCCTTCCGATAGCAGAGATGTGATATCTCAATGCTTATACCAAACCTGAGACCTTTCCTATGGCATGAGATGTCATATACAACTCCTTCCGATTCCAATCCTGAGACCCTTCCTATAGCATGAGATGTGATATCTCAATGCTTCTAATACCAAACCTGAGACCCGTCCTAAAACATGAGATGTGAGATCCAAATCCTTCCCCTTCCAAACCTGAGACCTTTCCTTTAGCATGAGATGTGATATCAACTCCTTCCCTATCCAAACCTGAGACCCTTCCTATAGCATGAGATGTTATATCTTAATGCTTCTAAAACCAAACCTGAGAACCATCCTATAACATGTGAACTCCAAATCCTTCCCTTTCCAAACCTGAGACCCTTCCGATAGCATGAGATGTGATATCTCAATGCTACTAAAACCAAACATGAGAACCATCCTATAACATGAGATGTGAAATCCAAATCCTTCCCTTTCCAAACCTGAGACCCTTCCTATAGCTTGAGATGTGATATCAAACTCTTTCCCATTCCAATCCTGAGATAGCTTGAGATGTGATAGCCAACTCCTTTCCATTCCAATCCTGAGACCCTTCCTATACCATGAGATGTGATATCTCAATGCTTCTAATACCAAACCTGAGACCCGTCCTAAAACATGAGATGTGAGATCCAAATCCTTCCCCTTCCAAACCTGAGACCCTTCCTATAGCTTGAGATGTGATATCAAACTCCTTCCCATTCCAATCCCGAGATAGCTTGCGATGTGATATCCAACTCCATCCCATTCCAATCCTGAGACCCTTCCGATAGCATGAGATGTGATAGCTCAATGCTTCTAATATCAAAACTGAGACCCTCCCTATAGTATGAGATGTGATATCTAAGTCCTTCCCATTCCTATCCTGAGACCCTTCCGATAGCAGAGATGTGATATCTCAATGCTTATACCAAACCTGATGACCCATCCTATGGCATGAGATGTGATATCCAACTCCTTCCCATTGCAATCCTGAGTTCCTTCCTATAGCATGAGATGTGATATATCAATGCTTCTATCAAACCTGAGACCCTTCCTTTAGCATGAGATGTGATATCCAACTCCTTTGCATTCCAATCCTGAGACCCTTCCTATAACATGAGACATGATATCCAACTCCTTCCCATTCCAATCCTGAGACTCCTCCTATAGCATGAGATGTGATATCTCAATGCTTCTAATACCAAACCTGTGACCCGTCCTATAACATGAGATATGATATCCAAATCCTTCCCCTTCCAAACCTGAGACCCTTCCTTTAGCATGAGATGTGATATCCAAATCCTTCCCATTCCAATCCTGAAACCCTTCCTATAGCATGAGATGTGATAGCTCAATGTTTCTAATAAAAAACCTGAGACCCTTCCTATAGCAAGAGATGTGATATCCAAATCCTTCCCATTCCAATCCTGAGACCCTTCCTATAACGAGATATGATATCCAACTCCTTCCCATTCCAACCTGAGACACTTCCTATAGCATGAGAAGGGATATCCAAATCCTTCCCATTCCAATCCTGAGATCCTTCCTATAACATGATGTGATATCCAATTCCTTCCCATTCCAAACCTGAGACCGTTTCTATTGGATGAGATGTGATATCCAACTCCTTCCCATTCCAATCCTGAGACCCTTCCTATGCCATGAGATGTGATATCTCAATGCTTCTAATACCAAACCTGGGACCCGCCCTATAACATGAGATATGATATCCAAATCCTTCCCCTTCCAAACCTGAGACCCTTCCTTTAGCATGAGATGTGATATCCAAAACCTTCCCATTCCAATCCTGAAACCCTTCCTATAGCATGAGATGTGATATCTCAATGTTTCTAATAAAAAACCTGAGACCCTTCCTATAGCAAGAGATGTGATATCCAAATCCTTCCCATTTCAATCTTGAGACCCTTCCTATAGCATGAGATGTGATATCCAACTCCTTCCCATTCCAACCTGAGACCCTTCCTATAGCATGAGTAGGGATATCCAACTCCTTCCCAATCCAATCCTGAGACCCTTCCGATAGCAGAGATGTGATATCTCAATGCTTATACCAAACCTGAGACCCTACCTTTAGTATGATGTGATATCCAAATCCTTCACATTCCTATGCTGAGACCCTTCCTGTAGCATGAGATGTGATATCTCAATGCTTCTAATACCAAACCTGAGATCCTTCCTATAACATGAGATGTGATATCCAACTCCTTCCTATTCCAAACCTGAGACCCTTCCAATAGCATGAGATTTGATATCTCAATGCTTCTAAAAACAAACATGAGAACCATCCTATAACGAGATGTGAAATCCCAATCCTTCCCTTCCCAAACCTGAGACCCTTCCTATAGCTCGAGATGTAATATCAAACTCCTTCCCATTCCAATCCTGAGATAGCTTGAGATGTGATATCCAACTCCTTCCCATTCCAATCCTGAAACCCTTATTATACCATGAGATGTGATATCTCTACGCTTCTAATACCAAACCTGAGACCCGTACTGAAAAATGAGATGTGAGATCCAAATCCTTCCCCTTCCAAACCTGAAACCTTTCCTTTAGCATATGTGATATCCAACTCCTTCCCATTCCAATCCTGAGACCCTTCCGATAGCATGAGATGTGATATTTCAATGCTTCTAATATCAAACCTGAGACCCTCCCTATAGCATGAGATGTGATATCCAACTCCTTCCCATTCCAATCGAGACCCTTCCTATAATGAGATGTGATATCTCTATGCTACTAATACCAAACCTGAGCCCCTTCATGTGATATCCAACTCCTTCCCATTCCAAACTTGTCACCCTTCCTGTAACATGAAATGTGATTTCTCACCCCTTCCAATACCAAACCCGAGACCATTCCCACAGCCTGAGATTTGAAATCTCATTTCTTCCAATACCAAACCCGAGACACTTCCAATAGGATGAGATTTACTATCTCGCTCCTTAAAATACCAAACTCGAGTCCCTTCCCAAAGGATGTGATTCTAATACCAAACCTGAGACCCTCCCTATAACAAGAGATGTCATATCCAACTCCTTCCCATTCCAATCCTGAGACTCTTCCTATAGCATGACATGTGATATCGAACTTCCCATTCCAATCCTGAGACTCAGACCTCCCCGTCTAACCTTCTCACCACTCCTAGCTCCCGGATTGATCATGCACTCCTGCTGTCTCTTCTCTCCCTTCTTCTGCTTCCTTTCCTCTCTCCTTCCTCATCTGCCCTAGGTCAGGCTCCTTCTACACCTCCGCAGGGATTACTGATTTGTACCCCTCCCCACTCTCAACTCTCTCATTTTCAAACACTCATCTGACATCTGCCATTTCCTGGAAGAACCCGACCTTGATGTTCTTGGTCTCACCGAGACATGGTTGACCCAGCGCTGTCTCGAGCTTTGACACTTTCCTCCCTGATGACGAGTTCCTCTCCATGCCCAAATCCAACCGATCTTGAGGGGGAGTATCCTTGATTCCTGTAGTAAATTGCTTTCCTTTGCAGGCCGACTCCTCTCACGAATGCCTTGTCTGCATGCATTCTCTCTTTCCTGGCGAATCTCTCACCGTGGCTATTTGCCTACCCCCTTCCTCTCTCAGTGGATGGACTTCTCCATCCTAGCCTCCTACCACTCAACTCCGCCTACTTGGAGAATTCAACATGAACCTGTATGCTTCCTGACCTGGACTTTTACGAGATCTGCAACTCTTCATGTCGCTGGCCCTACACACTGCAGGGAAAACTCAGGATTTTCAGATCTCAGACCTCCCCCTCTGTAACCCTCTCAACAATCCTCTCCCGTGGTGATCAAGTTCTCATCTCCAAAGAAGGCTAACTGCCAGCTGTTCCTCCTCAGTAGAGTTCTCCCTTTCTGTCCCTGCTCCCTGCACCGTTTCGCGTTGCAAGTACTCGTCTCCCAGCTCTCTGGTTTAGACGCGTGTTCCCTGCCTCCTCTCCTCTTCCTGCTGCCTTCAAATCAACAAATGAGCTTCAAAAGATACACAGTGTATGTACTGTGTCCGTGCGTTTGTTGTCGAATCCTGAAGTTTTTAACCACTGTTCTCCCATACAAGGGGGGTCAACATCTACTGCTGTTCACAGGCTGATTGTATACGGCTGAAATCTTCAAGGCATTATCAGCTTTCCTGACTGTTTTGGAACGTGTATTTGCCATCTGTTAATCCAGTCGCTCTGTGTTCATCGTCCCTTCTACTTTACAGGCTGCACTCCCCTGTTGATCACATTCTCCTCTCCAGAGCAGGCTAACTACCAGCTGCTCCTCCTCAGAGGCGTTCATCCTTTCTGTCCCTGATCACTGCTCCGTTTCGCGTTGCAAACACTCGCTTCCCTGCTCTCTGGTTTAGACGCTGTTCCTCCTCAGAGGCGTTCTTCTTTTGTGTCCCTGCTCCCTGCACAGTTTCGCGTTGCAAGTACTCGCTTCCCAGCTCTCTGGTTTAGAAGCGTGTTATGCCTTCTCTCCTCTTCCCGCTGCCTTCAAATCAACAAATGAGCTCCAAAAGATACACATTGCTCAGAATGCTTTATAACACCCATTATTCATCATATAGCCGTTGTTAGGAAAGATTTCGTAATTGTAGGTAATTTTCCTTCCATGTGGCTTCCCCTAAACACTTTGCTGTTGTTTTTCACCTTGTTCTTGACTTTGCCAGAGAAGTGCAGCCTTCTGCCGCACTCCTCTGGGCTTTCGCTCTTTTCTTACGGGGAAACTGACATGCCCTTAAGACAGTCAGTACCGGGGAACGCTGTTTCCCGTAGTTTCTTTTATCATGTTGCGGCTTTCGCGCAACATGACACAAGAGGGCACTGTAAGCTAAGTTACAGCTCTCTTGGGTCTCTAGCCTTCTACAGGCCCTAGATACTCTTTTAGGATGGTATTTTGATCGGTGCAAGTCATTCAGGGACTGGAATGGTGGCAGCGATCGTTTTGTTTATTTTGAGCTCCTTTTGGCGTTCTGAGCACGTTTTTCGCACTGAACCCAAAATGGTGGCCTGGCTCCCAAAATGGCCAGACCACGAGGCTCCTTTGTCCTGTCCACTGACCGTCTTGCTCCCTTCACCTTCCCCAGGTCGAGCGACCCGGGGCCTTCCTTATTTGGGCATGTACTTTCCCGCGAAACGTGGTTGCTTTCGCGGGCTTCTACATGTCTTTTGTGTGCCTCCAGGGTGTGGGCTGGGATGTCTGGTCCCAATACACATCCTGGGTGCCAGAGAGTCTAGGGTGGTGTGAATGCCTGGGACCACTGTGTTCCGTGATTGGTCCACGTATGGTATGTGTGTTGATGAGCGGATCTCCCATTGGCTCCCCTCGGTTTTGGCGCGAAGGGAACCGTGGATAAGAGGGGGCTGGAAACACCACTACCATGTCGATCTCCTGAGTTCTCACGAACGAAGGAATACAGGAGCCAAGTATCCTGCAACCACGAGGCTGGACCGAGGAATCGCTGGTGACCCGCTGAAGGAATCCTCCTTTGCACTGCTGTCGTCCTGTGAAACCCTTTCCTCCTTTGATCGAACCAGAAGGCCTGTACTGGTGCTTCGACCTTTGGAATAGCGGGAACAGCTATTCCCGGCGACTTCATCATCTCCTGCCAAGTAAGCCTTCGGAAGTGTCTCTGGGCCATCCAGTTGACTGACCAGCTTACAAGGGAGTCCTGCTCTGTAACCGCCGCCAGGTTGTGTTGTATTCCGAGTCCTTGTCACTCTCCCACGCTTCGTACACTTGGCGTTCCCAAGTCTGAGGGGAGGAGTGTACATTTGGCTCGAATACACACGGCCGCTCCGTTGCCCTGCGGTGGTGACAAAACTGTGCAGGTTTCTTCGATTGGGACGTCTTTTTGCTCTACACGACGACGAGGCATTTCCCGACTCTTCTGAACCTGCCAGCTGCTGAAACTAACGTGGAGAAGCCTGGGTCTGCTTGCTTCGGGGACCGGTGAGTAGTATAGCTAGGATCTGGTCGCCCTCCTGCAGTAGCCCATTGCTTTTCCCCGCTGTGTAAAAACAGCACCCTTTTGTCCGCCCTCGCGCTCTGCTTCTGCTCGCTGTGGAGGCTGCGCTTGAGTCGCGGAACCTGTTCTCCTTCTGTTGTGCACTAACCCGAACTGCCTGACTTCCTCCGAAGAGCTTCTCCTTTTGCCCGTTGGCACCGGCGTGGCAGGTACTTTGAGCACAAGGCTCCACTCTTCGCAGGGCTCGGACTTCCATCTAGTTAGGTGCCTCTGAAGGCGAACTGAGTCTAAAGCGTTATCGCACTGCCTGTTTTCCTTCCCTTTCAGGTGGACTACACATTTCGTGCTTATAACGCTAGCGACTGTTGTATTTGTATATATATTGTGTTGATATGGTATGTGTTGGTTTAGTATTGTGATATTGTGATTTTCTCGCTACGGTCATTGTTTTAAAGGCCTTAAAATAAATGTGTATCTATTTTTGATATAACAACTGTTTGGAGTAGTTTGTAAGCGCTCTTGCTTTGTGTGCTCATTGCGGGCTTTCAGTCACTCTCACCCCTCTTGAGACCTAGTCTTGACCGCCGCGATCGCTACCTTGATTGGTCTGGCTTGTCCAGAGGTTACCCTGTTCCAAGTAATTAGGTTGGCCTTCTGAACTTCTGCGCCACCAGGACAGAGTTCAGAAATCCGTCTTAACAAATTGGTGGCAGCGGTGGGATACGACTGAAGGTATCCAGTGTTGCGCTCGAACTAAGGCATTTCAGGTTATTCCAAACAGGACACGTAGTGAATTGTTGTAGTATAACTTTAAAAAGGCCATAGTCCTATCAAACAGTATGGAAACAAATACCTTGTTAACTTTAAATGCTTCCAAATCAGAAACATTGAAGAAGATGTGTGCGGAGAGAGGTGTTTCCTCTCAAGGCACGAAATTGGAAATGATCCAAAGAATCGTGGCGTGGCAAGAAGCGCAGCTTGACGCTATAACTTCTGAGGACAGTGCAGAAGGTGGTGGGGCTGCTCTCACTGGTAGAACCGACGGTTCTGCCGCTGCACTGATCCATCGCGACCACGAGGACAGGGAGGATGTGATGTCTAATGTTTCCTCTGCCAGTGCTGATGGGGAGGCTATGCTTGAATTCAAGAAGCAAGAGCTGCGGTTTAGGCAGCAGGAGCTTGAATTCAGCATAGCCAAACTAAAAATCGAACAGGCAGAAAAACAAAAAGACAGGGATCACCAGTTGGAACTGGCCAAGCTTCAGGTTGCAAATGGGTCCAAGGGTCCTGGACATGGGTCTGGGGCCTCCTCTCATCCACGGTTTCTGAAAGATCTGCTCAGTGTGTATGAAGAAAGGAATAACATTACGGACTGGCTGAATGCGTTTGAGTATGCATGCGAAGTTCAAGAAGTTGACAATGCTGATAAGATTGCGTGGTTACTCAGTAGACTGCCCCATTCTGGCTGTAGTGCCATTATGGAAATGTCAAAGGCTGAGCGAGCTGATTTCGCAATGTTAAAGCAAACTCTCATTTTAAAGTTTGGGAAGACTCCGGCCCAATATTTAAAGCGTTTTCGAGAGTATAAGAAAAAGGAAGGTGGTGCTTGGGTATCTTATGTCGCTGAATCTTTGAAAAACTTAACTGGCTGGGTCGAAGGTTATAAGGTTTCTACCTTCGAAGGCATGATAAATCTTGTCATGCTGGAACAGATTTTTGCTTCTTCTTCCCCAGAGCTTAAGCAGCATTTGGCCGATTCGAAGGAGATAGATCCTAAGAAGCTGGCCATTGCAGCAGACTTATGGGTGTCACATCGAGTGTCCCATAAGGACAAAACTCATCCTGGTAAGCAGGAGGAAGGGAAAAAGTCCAAAGATATGGAGGGTGGGGAATCTGCTAAATCTTCTTCCCATAAGGGCCACAAAAAGAAAAACAAGGGTAAGACACAAGAGAACTCACAGGGCAGTGGAGGTCCGACTCCGAAACAGAACTCTGGTTACAATAAGCCTCCCTACGTAAACAGACCCACTGGGGCTTGTTTTTCTTGTGGAGCAACTGACCATGTGAAGGGGGATCCCCGGTGTAAGGTTAGACCTTTGGGGGTCCACTCCGCTAATCTGGCCTTCTCCTCCTACGAGGAAGAAGAGATTACAGGAGCATCCTTCTCCTCAGACTCATTTCCCAGCGGAATAGAGGCTGAGGTAGTTTTAGTGTCCCTGGGTTCCTGGGAGCCTAAAGTCGCAGAGGCTTATGCTAGGATTCCGGATAATACCAAGCACTACTTTAAAGACAGTGTGCTGATCAATGGAGTGGATACTCCAGCTCTTAGGGATAGTGGGTGCAGTCGCACTGTAGTGGATTCTACCTTGGTAGACTCAGAGGAAGTTGCCAGAGCTACTCTGATGCCCACTAAGTTGGCTGACGGCCCCCTCCGTATGTTTCCAGTAATACCTGTAAATCTTACTTTAAATGGTACAGCAGTCAGGATTCCAGTGAGCATTCAGAGAAACGTCCCGGGAAAGGTATTGTTGGGTAATGATCTCAGAGCTTTAGGGCTCGTAGGAGACACTGCCGAAAGACCCTACACACGGTCTCAAGCACGGGCAGCATTGGCCAAGTCCAATACGCCGCCCCAGCCAAAGGGGAAACCCAAGGCGAAAGGAGTCTACAAGTCAAAACGAGGGAAAGAGAATATTCCCCCGAGCTCGCCTACCACTGCGGTGGAGGAAGTTGGTCAATCGCCCGGGCCTGACGAGGAGGTGGCGATGCCTGAAGTATTCGACCCCAACGATCATCCTGAACTAGAAGACTTGTTAGTTGAAGGAGGTCCTGATAGGGACGAATTCAGTAAAGGCCAACGTGAGTGCCCATCTCTGGAAGGCCTAAGGAGACAGGCCTGCTCCCAGCTTGAGGGTGAACCTCCTGGGAAGCATAGGATTTATTGGGAAGGTGGACTCCTGTATAGTGAGCCCACAGAGTCTACAGAAGGGGACCATAGGAGGTTGGTGGTTCCCCTTGCTGTTAGGCCCTTCCTCCTGCAGTTGGCGCATGAAGTTCCCCTTGCTGGTCACCTTGGTATGAAGAGGACCAAGCAAAGGTTATCCATGCACTTCTACTGGCCCAAGATTGGGGTGCAAGTAGAAAGTCACTGCAGGAGTTGTACCTCCTGCCAGTTGTCTGGTAAGGTTGGCGCGACAATCCAAGCTCTGTTGGTACCGCTCCCAGTTGTGGGGGTACCATTTGAAAGGGTAGGGATCGACATCGTTGGTCCCCTTGACCCGCAAACATCCTCAGGCAATAGGTTTATCCTGGTGCTGGTCGACCATGCAACCAGGTATCCTGAGGCCATCCCATTGAAAACTGTAACTGCCAAGTCAGTTGCAAAAGCTTTACTCGGCATATTTACTAGGGTTGGCTTCCCTAAAGAAGTTGTGTCAGATCGTGGCAGCAACTTTATGTCGAAGTATATGCAGGCTATGTGGAAAGAATGTGGGGTCACCTACAAGTTCTCTTCTGCATACCACCCCCAGACCAATGGTCTAGTGGAACGTTTCAACAGAACGTTAAAGAGCATGATTGGGGCTCTGGAGGAGCCTCAGAGAAGAAAATGGGATCTTCTTTTACCATGCTTACTGTTTGCCTACCGAGAGGTACCACAGGAGGGTGTTGGCTTCAGCCCCTTCGAACTTCTGTTCGGTCATCCCGTACGGGGACCCTTAGCCATCGTCAAAGAGGGATGGGAGATGCCCACTCCCCCTGTTACTACCAATGTAGTTGATTATGTGCTAGGGCTCAGAAAACGGATGGTACTTCTGATGGGCTTGGCTAGTGATAAATTGAAGGCAGGGCAAGCGCTGGTGAAACATTGGTACGACCAGAAAGCTTCCCTCATCAACTTTACACCTGGTCAGCAAGTCCTGATCATGAATCCAATAAGGCCTTGCGCTTTACAGGACAAATGGTCAGGCCCTTACACAGTGGTGGAGCCCCTGGGTGAGGTTAACTATTTAGTGGACCTTGGAAGGCCTGGACAGGCTCCAAAAGTGTTTCACGTGAATAGGCTGAAGGCTTTCGTCCCAAGAGTCGAAATCGCAGCACTGCTACTGGCTTCAGACGTTGAGGAAGAGGAGTCTGAACCTCTTCCCGACCTGTTCCAAAGCGGTCTTTCAGATAGCTCCTTTGAGGGTGTCCGAGTGGCCCCTCACCTGACTTCTGATCAGCAGGCTGAGGTGAAAAGTTTGCTTAGGCAGTTTTCCCCCCTGTTTTCACAGTCCCCTGGTTTGACACCTTGGTGCAAACATAACATTGACACAGGAGACAGTGTACCTACCAAAAGTAGGGGATACAGGATGTCAGATAAAGTACGGTCTTATATTAAGACCGAGGTCAACAAGATGTTAGACCTTGGGGTGATTGAACCCTCTAGTAGTCCTTGGTCCAGTCCTGTGGTGTTGGTTCCAAAGGCAGGCACTTCTGAATTGAGGTTCTGCGTGGATTACAGGGCTCTGAATGCTGTCACCAAGACAGATGCACACCCCTTGCCTCGAACAGATGAGCTGGTGGATACTTTGGGTGCCTCCAAGTACCTCAGCACGTTTGACCTCACTGCTGGCTATTGGCAAATAGCTTTAGCAGAACATGCCAAGGAGAAGACAGCATTTTCTACTCCAGACGGCCTTTACCAATTCCGGGTAATGCCGTTCGGGTTGAAGAATGCACCTGCCACTTTCCAGAGGCTTGTGAATCATGTGTTGAATGGAATGGACGAATTCTGTCTTGCATATCTGGACGATATAGCAATTTTCAGTGCCACCTGGGAAGACCTGGGAAGACCTTGGACATGAAGTAGGTGGAGGGAGGATCGCCCGGGCCTGACACTCGTCGGTCCAAGTTACCTTCTTGGGCTTCTTCGGAGTTGTGAGGGCAGTCAGAGGGGCAGCTATGGTGCCATAGTCTGCCACAAAATTGCGGTAATACCCCGTGAGTCCTAAGAAGGCTCTCACTTGGGTTTGCGTAGTGGGGGTAGGCCAGTCTTGTACTGCTTGTACTTTACTGGGTAGAGGCTGTATCCTCCCTCCACCTACTTCATGTCCAAGGTAAACCACTGGGCCTTGTCCAATCTGGCATTTACTAGCCTTTATGGTCAAGTGGGCTTTCTGAAGAGCCTGGAGCACAATCCCGAGGTGTTTCACATGGTCTTCCCAGGTGGCACTGAAAACTGCTATATCGTCCAGATATGCAAGACAGAATTCGTCCAACCCATTCAACACAAGATTCACAAGCCTCTGGAAAGTGGCAGGTGCATTCTTCAACCCGAACGGCATTACCCGGAATTGGTAAAGGCCGTCTGGAGTAGAAAATGCTGTCTTCTCCTTGGCATGTTCTGCTAAAGCTATTTGCCAATAGCCAGCAGTGAGGTCAAACGTGCTGAGGTACTTGGAGGCACCCAAAGTATCCACCAGCTCATCTGTTCGAGGCAAGGGGTGTGCATCTGTCTTGGTGACAGCATTCAGAGCCCTGTAATCCACGCAGAACCTCAATTCAGAAGTGCCTGCCTTTGGAACCAACACCACAGGACTGGACCAAGGACTACTAGAGGGTTCAATCACCCCAAGGTCTAACATCTTGTTGACCTCGGTCTTAATATAAGACCGTACTTTATCTGACATCCTGTATCCCCTACTTTTGGTAGGTACACTGTCTCCTGTGTCAATGTTATGTTTGCACCAAGGTGTCAAACCAGGGGACTGTGAAAATAGGGGGGAAAACTGCCTAAGCAAACTTTTCACCTCAGCCTGCTGATCAGAAGTCAGGTGAGGGGCCACTCGGACACCCTCAAAGGAGCTATCTGAAAGACCGCTTTGGAACAGGTCGGGAAGAGGTTCAGACTCCTCTTCCTCAACGTCTGAAGCCAGTAGCAGTGCTGCGATTTCGACTCTTGGGACGAAAGCCTTCAGCCTATTCACGTGAAACACTTTTGGAGCCTGTCCAGGCCTTCCAAGGTCCACTAAATAGTTAACCTCACCCAGGGGCTCCACCACTGTGTAAGGGCCTGACCATTTGTCCTGTAAAGCGCGAGGCCTTATTGGATTCATGATCAGGACTTGCTGACCAGGTGTAAAGTTGATGAGGGAAGCTTTCTGGTCGTACCAATGTTTCACAGCGCTTGCCCTGCCTTCAATTTATCACTAGCCAAGCCCATCAGAAGTACCATCCGTTTTCTGAGCCCTAGCACATAATCAACTACATTGGTAGTAACAGGGGGAGTGGGCATCTCCCATCCCTCTTTGACGATGGCTAAGGGTCCCCGTACGGGATGACCGAACAGAAGTTCGAAGGGGCTGAAGCCAACACCCTCCTGTGGTACCTCTCGGTAGGCAAACAGTAAGCATGGTAAAAGAAGATCCCATTTTCTTCTCTGAGGCTCCTCCAGAGCCCCAATCATGCTCTTTAACGTTCTGTTGAAACGTTCCACTAGACCATTGGTCTGGGGGTGGTATGCAGAAGAGAACTTGTAGGTGACCCCACATTCTTTCCACATAGCCTGCATATACTTCGACATAAAGTTGCTGCCACGATCTGACACAACGTCTTTAGGGAAGCCAACCCTAGTAAATATGCCGAGTAAAGCTTTTGCAACTGACTTGGCAGTTACAGTTTTCAATGGGATGGCCTCAGGATACCTGGTTGCATGGTCGACCAGCACCAGGATAAACCTATTGCCTGAGGATGTTTGCGGGTCAAGGGGACCAACGATGTCGATCCCTACCCTTTCAAATGGTACCCCCACAACTGGGAGCGGTACCAACGGAGCTTGGATTGTCGCGCCAACCTTACCAGACAACTGGCAGGAGGTACAACTCCTGCAGTGACTTTCTACTTGCACCCCAATCTTGGGCCAGTAGAAGTGCATGGATAACCTTTGCTTGGTCCTCTTCATACCAAGGTGACCAGCAAGGGGAACTTCATGCGCCAACTGCAGGAGGAAGGGCCTAACAGCAAGGGGAACCACCAACCTCCTATGGTCTCCTTCTGTAGACTCTGTGGGCTCACTATACAGGAGTCCACCTTCCCAATAAATCCTATGCTTCCCAGGAGGTTCACCCTCAAGCTGGGAGCAGGCCTGTCTCCTTAGGCCTTCCAGAGATGGGCACTCACGTTGGCCTTTACTGAATTCGTCCCTATCAGGACCTCCTTCAACTAACAAGTCTTCTAGTTCAGGATGATCGTTGGGGTCGAATACTTCAGGCATCGCCACCTCCTTGTCAGGCCCGGGCGATTGACCAACTTCCTCCACCGCAGTGGTAGGCGAGCTCGGGGGAATATTCTCTTTCCATCGTTTTGACTTGTAGACTCCTTTCGCCTTGGGTTTCCCCTTTGGCTGGGGCGGCGTATTGGACTTGGCCAATGCTGCCCGTGCTTGAGACCGTGTGTAGGGTCTTTCGGCAGTGTCTCCTACGAGCCCTAAAGCTCTGAGATCATTACCCAACAATACCTTTCCCGGGACGTTTCTCTGAATGCTCACTGGAATCCTGACTGCTGTACCATTTAAAGTAAGATTTACAGGTATTACTGGAAACATACGGAGGGGGCCGTCAGCCAACTTAGTGGGCATCAGAGTAGCTCTGGCAACTTCCTCTGAGTCTACCAAGGTAGAATCCACTACAGTGCGACTGCACCCACTATCCCTAAGAGCTGGAGTATCCACTCCATTGATCAGCACACTGTCTTTAAAGTAGTGCTTGGTATTATCCGGAATCCTAGCATAAGCCTCTGCGACTTTAGGCTCCCAGGAACCCAGGGACACTAAAACTACCTCAGCCTCTATTCCGCTGGGAAATGAGTCTGAGGAGAAGGATGCTCCTGTAATCTCTTCTTCCTCGTAGGAGGAGAAGGCCAGATTAGCGGAGTGGACCCCCAAAGGTCTAACCTTACACCGGGGATCCCCCTTCACATGGTCAGTTGCTCCACAAGAAAAACAAGCCCCAGTGGGTCTGTTTACGTAGGGAGGCTTATTGTAACCAGAGTTCTGTTTCGGAGGCGGACCTCCACTGCCCTGTGAGTTCTCTTGTGTCTTACCCTTGTTTTTCTTTTTGTGGCCCTTATGGGAAGAAGATTTAGCAGATTCCCCACCCTCCATATCTTTGGACTTTTTCCCTTCCTCCTGCTTACCAGGATGAGTTTTGTCCTTATGGGACACTCGATGTGACATCCATAAGTCTGCTGCAATGGCCAGCTTCTTAGGATCTATCTCCTTCGAATCGGCCAAATGCTGCTTAAGCTCCGGGGAAGAAGAAGCAAAAATCTGTTCCAGCATGACAAGATTTATCATGCCTTCGAAGGTAGAAACCTTATAACCTTCGACCCAGCCAGTTAAGTTTTTCAAAGATTCAGCGACATAAGATACCCAAGTACCACCTTCCTTTTTCTTATACTCTCGAAAACGCTTTAAATATTGGGCCGGAGTCTTCCCAAACTTTAAAATGAGAGTTTGCTTTAACATTGCGAAATCAGCTCGCTCAGCCTTTGACATTTCCATAATGGCACTACAGCCAGAATGGGGCAGTCTACTGAGTAACCACGCAATCTTATCAGCATTGTCAACTTCTTGAACTTCGCATGCATACTCAAACGCATTCAGCCAGTCCGTAATGTCATTCCTTTCTTCATACACACTGAGCAGATCTTTCGGAAACCGTGGATGAGAGGAGGCCCCAGACCCATGTCCAGGACCCTTGGACCCATTTGCAACCTGAAGCTTGGCCAGTTCCAACTGGTGATCCCTGTCTTTTTGTTTTTCTGCCTGTTCGATTTTTAGTTTGGCTATGCTGAATTCAAGCTCCTGCTGCCTAAACCGCAGCTCTTGCTTCTTGAATTCAAGCATAGCCTCCCCATCAGCACTGGCAGAGGAAACATTAGACATCACATCCTCCCTGTCCTCGTGGTCGCGATGGATCAGTGCAGCGGCAGCACCGTCGGTTCTACCAGTGAGAGCAGCCCCACCACCTTCTGCACTGTCCTCAGAAGTTATAGCGTCAAGCTGCGCTTCTTGCCACGCCACGATTCTTTGGATCATTTCCAATTTCGTGCCTTGAGAGGAAACACCTCTCTCCGCACACATCTTCTTCAATGTTTCTGATTTGGAAGCATTTAAAGTTAACAAGGTATTTGTTTCCATACTGTTTGATAGGACTATGGCCTTTTTAAAGTTATACTACAACAATTCACTACGTGTCCTGTTTGGAATAACCTGAAATGCCTTAGTTCGAGCGCAACACTGGATACCTTCAGTCGTATCCCACCGCTGCCACCAATTTGTTAAGACGGATTTCTGAACTCTGTCCTGGTGGCGCAGAAGTTCAGAAGGCCAACCTAATTACTTGGAACAGGGTAACCTCTGGACAAGCCAGACCAATCAAGGTAGCGATCGCGGCGGTCAAGACTAGGTCTCAAGAGGGGTGAGGGTGACTGAAAGCCCGCAATGAGCACACAAAGCAAGAGCGCTTACAAACTACTCCAAACAGTTGTTATATCAAAAATAGATACACATTTATTTTAAGGCCTTTAAAACAATGACCGTAGCGAGAAAATCACAATATCACAATACTAAACCAACAAATACCATATCAACACAATATATATACAAATACAACAGTCGCTAGCGTTATAAGCACGAAATGTGTAGTCCACCTGAAAGGGAAGGAAAACAGGCAGTGCGATAACGCTTTAGACTCAGTTCGCCTTCAGAGGCACCTAACTAGATGGAAGTCCGAGCCCTGCGAAGAGTGGAGCCTTGTGCTCAAAGTACCTGCCACGCCGGTGCCAACGGGCAAAAGGAGAAGCTCTTCGGAGGAAGTCAGGCAGTTTGGGTTAGTGCACAACAGAAGGAGAACAGGTTCCGCGACTCAAGCGCAGCCTCCACAGCGAGCAGAAGCAGAGCGCGAGGGTGGACAAAAGGGTGCTGTTTTTACACAGCGGGGAAAAGCAATGGGCTACTGCAGGAGGGCGACCAGATCCTAGCTATACTACTCACCGGTCCCCGAAGCAAGCAGACCCAGGCTTCTCCACGTTAGTTTCAGCAGCTGGCAGGTTCAGAAGAGTCGGGAAATGCCTCGTCGTCGTGTAGAGCAAAAAGACGTCCCAATCGAAGAAACCTGCACAGTTTTGTCACCACCGCAGGGCAACGGAGCGGCCGTGTGTATTCGAGCCAAATGTACACTCCTCCCCTCAGACTTGGGAATGCCAAGTGTACGAAGCGTGGGAGAGTGACAAGGACTCGGAATACAACACAACCTGGCGGCGGTTACAGAGCAGGACTCCCTTGTAAGCTGGTCAGTCAACTGGATGGCCCAGAGACACTTCCGAAGGCTTACTTGGCAGGAGATGATGAAGTCGCCGGGAATAGCTGTTCCTGCTATTCCAAAGGTCGAAGCACCAGTACAGGCCTTCTGGTTCGATCAAAGGAGGAAAGGGTTTCACAGGACGACAGCAGTGCAAAGGAGGATTCCTTCAGCGGGTCACCAGCGATTCCTCGGTCCAGCCTCGTGGTTGCAGGATACTTGGCTCCTGTATTCCTTCGTTCGTGAGAACTCAGGAGATCGACATGGTAGTGGTGTTTCCAGCCCCCTCTTATCCACGGTTACCTTCGCGCCAAAACCGAGGGGAGCCAATGGGAGATCCGCTCATCAACACACATACCATACGTGGACCAATCACGGACCACGGTGGTCCCAGGCATTCACACCACCCTAGACTCTCTGGCACCCAGGATGTGTATTGGGACCAGACATCCCAGCCCACACCCTGGAGGCACACAAAAGACATGTAGAAGCCCGCGAAAGCAACCACGTTTCGCGGGAAAGTACATGCCCAAATAAGGAAGGCCCCGGGTCGCTCGACCTGGGGAAGGTGAAGGGAGCAAGACGGTCAGTGGACAGGACAAAGGAGCCTCGTGGTCTGGCCATTTTGGGAGCCAGGCCACCATTTTGGGTTCAGTGCGAAAAACGTGCTCAGAACGCCAAAAGGAGCTCAAAATAAACAAAACGATCGCTGCCACCATTCCAGTCCCTGAATGACTTGCACCGATCAAAATACCATCCTAAAAGAGTATCTAGGGCCTGTAGAAGGCTAGAGACCCAAGAGAGCTGTAACTTAGCTTACAGTGCCCTCTTGTGTCATGATGCGCGAAAGCCGCAACATGATAAAAGAAACTACGGGAAACAGCGTTCCCCGGTACTGACTGTCTTAAGGGCATGTCAGTTTCCCCGTAAGAAAAGAGCGAAAGCCCAGAGGAGTGCGGCAGAAGGCTGCACTTCTCTGGCAAAGTCAAGAACAAGGTGAAAAACAACAGCAAAGAGTTTAGGGGTTGCCACATGGAAGGAAAATTACCTACAATTACGAAATCTTTCCTAACAACGGCTATATGATGAATAATGGGTGTTATAAAGCATTCTGAGCAATGTGTATCTTTTGGAGCTCATTTGTTGATTTGAAGGCAGCGGGAAGAGGAGAGAAGGCATAACACGCTTCTAAACCAGAGAGCTGGGAAGCGAGTACTTGCAACGCGAAACTGTGCAGGGAGCAGGGACACAAAAGAAGAACGCCTCTGAGGAGGAACAGCGTCTAAACCAGAGAGCAGGGAAGCAAGTGTTTGCAACGCGAAACGGAGCAGTGATCAGGGACAGAAAGGATGAACGCCTCTGAGGAGGATCAGCTGGTAGTTAGCCTGCTCTGGAGAGGAGAATGTGATCAACAGGGGAGTGCAGCCTGTAAAGTAGAAGGGACGATGAACACAGAGCGACTGGATTAACAGATGGCAAATACACGTTCCAAAACAGTCAGGAAAGCTGATAATGCCTTGAAGATTTCAGCCGTATACAATCAGCCTGTGAACAGCAGTAGATGTTGACCCCCCCCTTGTATGGGAGAACAGTGGTTAAAAACTTCAGGATTCGACAACAAACGCACGGACACAGTACATACACTGTGTATCTTTTGAAGCTCATTTGTTGATTTGAAGGCAGCAGGAAGAGGAGAGGAGGCAGGGAACACGCGTCTAAACCAGAGAGCTGGGAGGCGAGTACTTGCAACGCGAAACGGTGCAGGGAGCAGGGACAGAAAGGGAGAACTCTACTGAGGAGGAACAGCTGGCAGTTAGCCTTCTTTGGAGATGAGAACTTGATCACCACGGGAGAGGATTGTTGAGAGGGTTACAGAGGGGGAGGTCTGAGATCTGAAAATCCTGAGTTTTCCCTGCAGTGTGTAGGGCCAGCGACATGAAGAGTTGCAGATCTCGTAAAAGTCCAGGTCAGGAAGCATACAGGTTCATGTTGAATTCTCCAAGTAGGCGGAGTTGAGTGGTAGGAGGCTAGGATGGAGAAGTCCATCCACTGAGAGAGGAAGGGGGTAGGCAAATAGCCACGGTGAGAGATTCGCCAGGAAAGAGAGAATGCATGCAGACAAGGCATTCGTGAGAGGAGTCGGCCTGCAAAGGAAAGCAATTTACTACAGGAATCAAGGATACTCCCCCTCAAGATCGGTTGGATTTGGGCATGGAGAGGAACTCGTCATCAGGGAGGAAAGTGTCAAAGCTCGAGACAGCGCTGGGTCAACCATGTCTCGGTGAGACCAAGAACATCAAGGTCGGGTTCTTCCAGGAAATGGCAGATGTCAGATGAGTGTTTGAAAATGAGAGAGTTGAGAGTGGGGAGGGGTACAAATCAGTAATCCCTGCGGAGGTGTAGAAGGAGCCTGACCTAGGGCAGATGAGGAAGGAGAGAGGAAAGGAAGCAGAAGAAGGGAGAGAAGAGACAGCAGGAGTGCATGATCAATCCGGGAGCTAGGAGTGGTGAGAAGGTTAGACGGGGAGGTCTGAGTCTCAGGATTGGAATGGGAAGTTCGATATCACATGTCATGCTATAGGAAGAGTCTCAGGATTGGAATGGGAAGGAGTTGGATATGACATCTCTTGTTATAGGGAGGGTCTCAGGTTTGGTATTAGAATCACATCCTTTGGGAAGGGACTCGAGTTTGGTATTTTAAGGAGCGAGATAGTAAATCTCATCCTATTGGAAGTGTCTCGGGTTTGGTATTGGAAGAAATGAGATTTCAAATCTCAGGCTGTGGGAATGGTCTCGGGTTTGGTATTGGAAGGGGTGAGAAATCACATTTCATGTTACAGGAAGGGTGACAAGTTTGGAATGGGAAGGAGTTGGATATCACATGAAGGGGCTCAGGTTTGGTATTAGTAGCATAGAGATATCACATCTCATTATAGGAAGGGTCTCGATTGGAATGGGAAGGAGTTGGATATCACATCTCATGCTATAGGGAGGGTCAAAGGTTTGATATTAGAAGCATTGAAATATCACATCTCATGCTATCGGAAGGGTCTCAGGATTGGAATGGGAAGGAGTTGGATATCACATATGCTAAAGGAAAGGTTTCAGGTTTGGAAGGGGAAGGATTTGGATCTCACATCTCATTTTTCAGTACGGGTCTCAGGTTTGGTATTAGAAGCGTAGAGATATCACATCTCATGGTATAATAAGGGTTTCAGGATTGGAATGGGAAGGAGTTGGATATCACATCTCAAGCTATCTCAGGATTGGAATGGGAAGGAGTTTGATATTACATCTCGAGCTATAGGAAGGGTCTCAGGTTTGGGAAGGGAAGGATTGGGATTTCACATCTCGTTATAGGATGGTTCTCATGTTTGTTTTTAGAAGCATTGAGATATCAAATCTCATGCTATTGGAAGGGTCTCAGGTTTGGAATGGGAAGGAGTTGGATATCACATCTCATGTTATAGGAAGGATCTCAGGTTTGGTATTAGAAGCATTGAGATATCACATCTCATGCTACAGGAAGGGTCTCAGGATAGGAATGTGAAGGATTTGGATATCACATCATACTAAAGGTAGGGTCTCAGGTTTGGTATAAGCATTGAGATATCACATCTCTGCTATCGGAAGGGTCTCAGGATTGGATTGGGAAGGAGTTGGATATCCCTACTCATGCTATAGGACGGGTCTCAGGTTGGAATGGGAAGGAGTTGGATATCACATCTCATGCTATAGGAAGGGTCTCAAGATTGAAATGGGAAGGATTTGGATATCACATCTCTTGCTATAGGAAGGGTCTCAGGTTTTTTATTAGAAACATTGAGATATCACATCTCATGCTATAGGAAGGGTTTCAGGATTGGAATGGGAAGGTTTTGGATATCACATCTCATGCTAAAGGAAGGGTCTCAGGTTTGGAAGGGGAAGGATTTGGATATCATATCTCATGTTATAGGGCGGGTCCCAGGTTTGGTATTAGAAGCATTGAGATATCACTTCTCATGGCATAGGAAGGGTCTCAGGATTGGAATGGGAAGGAGTTGGATATCACATCTCATCCAATAGAAAGGGTCTCAGGTTTGGAATGGGAAGGAATTGGATATCACATCATGTTATAGGAAGGATCTCAGGATTGGAATGGGAAGGATTTGGATATCCCTTCTCATGCTATAGGAAGTGTCTCAGGTTGGAATGGGAAGGAGTTGGATATCATATCTCGTTATAGGAAGGGTTTCAGGATTGGAATGGGAAGGATTTGGATATCACATCTCATGCTAAAGGAAGGGTCTCAGGTTTGGAAGGGGAAGGATTTGGATATCATATCTCATGTTATAGGACGGGTCACAGGTTTGGTATTAGAAGCATTGAGATATCACATCTCATGCTATAGGAGGAGTCTCAGGATTGGAATGGGAAGGAGTTGGATATCATGTCTCATGTTATAGGAAGGGTCTCAGGATTGGAATGGCAAGGAGTTGGATATCACATCTCATGCTAAAGGAAGGGTCTCAGGTTTGATAGAAGCATTGAGATATCACATCTCATGCTATAGGAAGGAACTCAGGATTGCAATGGGAAGGAGTTGGATATCACATCTCATGCCATAGGATGGGTCATCAGGTTTGGTATAAGCATTGAGATATCACATCTCTGCTATCGGAAGGGTCTCAGGATAGGAATGGGAAGGACTTAGATATCACATCTCATACTATAGGGAGGGTCTCAGTTTTGATATTAGAAGCATTGAGCTATCACATCTCATGCTATCGGAAGGGTCTCAGGATTGGAATGGGATGGAGTTGGATATCACATCGCAAGCTATCTCGGGATTGGAATGGGAAGGAGTTTGATATCACATCTCAAGCTATAGGAAGGGTCTCAGGTTTGGAAGGGGAAGGATTTGGATCTCACATCTCATGTTTTAGGACGGGTCTCAGGTTTGGTATTAGAAGCATTGAGATATCACATCTCATGGTATAGGAAGGGTCTCAGGATTGGAATGGAAAGGAGTTGGCTATCACATCTCAAGCTATCTCAGGATTGGAATGGGAAAGAGTTTGATATCACATCTCAAGCTATAGGAAGGGTCTCAGGTTTGGAAAGGGAAGGATTTGGATTTCACATCTCATGTTATAGGATGGTTCTCATGTTTGGTTTTAGTAGCATTGAGATATCACATCTCATGCTATCGGAAGGGTCTCAGGTTTGGAAAGGGAAGGATTTGGAGTTCACATGTTATAGGATGGTTCTCAGGTTTGGTTTTAGAAGCATTAAGATATAACATCTCATGCTATAGGAAGGGTCTCAGGTTTGGAATGGGAAGGAGTTGATATCACATCTCATGCTAAAGGAAGGGTCTCAGGTTTGGAAGGGGAAGGATTTGGATCTCACATCTCATGTTTTAGGACGGGTCTCAGGTTTGGTATTAGAAGCATTGAAATATCACATCTCATGGTATAGGAAGGGTCTCAGGTTTGGAAAGGGATTGATTTGGATTTCACATCTCATGTTATAGGATGGTTCTCATGTTTGGTTTTAGAAGCATTGAGATATCACATCTCATGCTATCGGAAGGGTCTCAGGTTTGGAATGGGAAGGAGTTTGATATCACATCTCATGTTATAGGAAGGATCTCAGGTTTGGTATTAGAAGCATTGAGATATCACATCTCATGCTATAGGAAGGGTCTCAGGATTGGAATCGGAAGGAGTTGTATATGACATCTCATGTTATAGGAAGGATCTCAGGTTTGGTATTAGAAGCATTGAGATATCACATCTCATGCTATAGGAAGGGTCTCAGGATTGGAATCGGAAGGAGTTGTATTGGAATCTCATGCCATAGGAAGGGTCTCAGGTTTGGTATAAGCATTGAGATATCACATCTCTGCTATCGGAAGGGTCTCGGGATTGGAATGGGAAGGAGTTTGATATCACATCCAAGCTATAGGAAGGGTCTCAGGTTTGGAAGGGGAAGGATTTGGATCTCACATCTCATGTTTTAGGACGGGTCTCAGGTTTGGTATTAGAAGCATTGAAATATCACATCTCATGGTATAGGAAGGGTCTCAGGTTTGGAAAGGGAATGATTTGGATTTCACATCTCATGTTATAGGATGGTTCTCATGTTTGGTTTTAGAAGCATTGAGATATCACATCTCATGCTATCGGAAGGGTCTCAGGTTTGGAATGGGAAGGAGTTTGATATCACATCTCATGTTATAGGAAGGATCTCAGGTTTGGTATTAGAAGCATTGAGATATCACATCTCATGCTATAGGAAGGGTCTCAGGATTGGAATCGGAAGGAGTTGTATATGACATCTCATGTTATAGGAAGGATCTCAGGTTTGGTATTAGAAGCATTGAGATATCACATCTCATGCTATAGGAAGGGTCTCAGGATTGGAATCGGAAGGAGTTGTATTGGAATCTCATGCCATAGGAAGGGTCTCAGGTTTGGTATAAGCATTGAGATATCACATCTCTGCTATCGGAAGGGTCTCAGGATTGGAATGGCAAGGAGTTAGATATCACATCTCATGCTATAGGAAGGGTCTCAGGATTGGAATCGGAAGGAGTTGTATATGACATCTCATGTTATAGGAAGGATCTCAGGTTTGGTATTAGAAGCATTGAGATATCACATCTCATGCTATAGGAAGGGTCTCAGGATTGGAATCGGAAGGAGTTGTATTGGAATCTCATGCCATAGGAAGGGTCTCAGGTTTGGTATAAGCATTGAGATATCACATCTCTGCTATCGGAAGGGTCTCGGGATTGGAATGGGAAGGAGTTTGATATCACATCTCAAGCTATAGGAAGGGTCTCAGGTTTGGAAGGGGAAGGATTTGGATCTCACATCTCATGTTTTAGGACGGGTCTCAGGTTTGGTATTAGAAGCATTGAAATATCACATCTCATGGTATAGGAAGGGTCTCAGGTTTGGAAAGGGAATGATTTGGATTTCACATCTCATGTCATAGGATGGTTCTCATGTTTGGTTTTAGAAGCATTGAGATATCACATCTCATGCTATCGGAAGGGTCTCAGGTTTGGAATGGGAAGGAGTTTGATATCACATCTCATGTTATAGGAAGGATCTCAGGTTTGGTATTAGAAGCATTGAAATATCACATCTCATGCTATAGGAAGGGTCTCAGGATTGGAATCGGAAGGAGTTGTATATGACATCTCATGTTATAGGAAGGATCTCAGGTTTGGTATTAGAAGCATTGAGATATCACATCTCATGCTATAGGAAGGGTCTCAGGATTGGAATCGGAAGGAGTTGTATTGGAATCTCATGCCATAGGAAGGGTCTCAGGTTTGGTATAAGCATTGAGATATCACATCTCTGCTATCGGAAGGGTCTCAGGATTGGAATGGGAAGGAGTTAGATATCACATCTCATGCTATAGGAAGGATCTCAGGTTTGGTATTAGAAGCATTGAGATATCACATCTTATGCTATAGGAAGGGTCTCAGGATTGGAATCGGAAGGAGTTGTATATGACATCTCATGCTATAGGAAGGGTCTCAGGTATGGTATAAGCATTGAGATATCACATCTCTACTATCGGAAGGGTCTCAGGATTGGAATGGGAAGGAGTTGGATATCCCATCTCGTTATAGGAAGAGTCTCAGGTTTGGTATTAGAAGCATTGAGATATCACATCTCATGCTATAGGAAGGGTCTAAGGTTTGGAAAGGGGAAGGATTTGGGTATCACATCTCATGTTATAGGACCGGTCTCAGGTTTGGTATTAGAAGCATTGAGATATCAAATCTCATGGTATAGGTCGGGTCTCAGAATTGGAATGGGAAGGAGTTGGATATCACATCTCATGCCATAGGATGGGTCATCAGGTTTGGTATAAGCATTGAGATATCACATCTCTGCTATCGGAAGGGTCTCAGGATAGGAATGGGAAGGATTTAGATATCACATCTCATACTATAGGGAGGGTCTCAGTTTTGATATTAGAAGCATTGAGCTATCACATCTCATGCTATCGGAAGGGTCTCAGGATTGGAATGGGATGGAGTTGGATATCACATCGCAAGCTATCTCGGGATTGGAATGGGAAGGAGTTTGTTATCACATCTCAAGCTATAGGAAGGGTCTCATGTTTGGAAGGGAAGGATTTGGATCTCACATCTCATGTTTTAGGACGGGTCTCAGGTTTGGTATTAGAAGCATTGAGATATCACATCTCATGGTATAGGAAGGGTCTCAGGATTGGAATGGAAAGGAGTTGGCTATCACATCTCAAGCTATCTCAGGATTGGAATGGGAAAGAGTTTGATATCACATCTCAAGCTATAGGAAGGGTCTCAGGTTTGGAAAGGGAAGGATTTGGATTTCACATCTCATGTTATAGGATGGTTCTCATGTTTGGTTTTAGTAGCATTGAGATATCACATCTCTACTATCGGAAGGGTCTCAGGATTGGAATGGGAAGGAGTTGGATATCCCATCTCGTTATAGGAAGAGTCTCAGGTTTGGTATTAGAAGCATTGAGATATCACATCTCATGCTATAGGAAGGGTCTAAGGTTTGGAAAGGGGAAGGATTTGGGTATCACATCTCATGTTATAGGACCGGTCTCAGGTTTGGTATTAGAAGCATTGAGATATCAAATCTCATGGTATAGGTCGGGTCTCAGAATTGGAATGGGAAGGAGTTGGATATCACATCTCATGCCATAGGATGGGTCATCAGGTTTGGTATAAGCATTGAGATATCACATCTCTGCTATCGGAAGGGTCTCAGGATAGGAATGGGAAGGACTTAGATATCACATCTCATACTATAGGGAGGGTCTCAGTTTTGATATTAGAAGCATTGAGCTATCACATCTCATGCTATCGGAAGGGTCTCAGGATTGGAATGGGATGGAGTTGGATATCACATCGCAAGCTATCTCGGGATTGGAATGGGAAGGAGTTTGATATCACATCTCAAGCTATAGGAAGGGTCTCAGGTTTGGAAGGGGAAGGATTTGGATCTCACATCTCATGTTTTAGGACGGGTCTCAGGTTTGGTATTAGAAGCATTGAGATATCACATCTCATGGCATAGGAAGGGTCTCAGGATTGGAATGGGAAGGAGTTGGATATCACATCTCATCCAATAGAAAGGGTCTCAGGTTTGGAATGGGAAGGAATTGGATATCACATCATGTTATAGGAAGGATCTCAGGATTGGAATGGGAAGGATTTGGATATCCCTTCTCATGCTATAGGAAGTGTCTCAGGTTGGAATGGGAAGGAGTTGGATATCATATCTCGTTATAGGAAGGGTTTCAGGATTGGAATGGGAAGGATTTGGATATCACATCTCATGCTAAAGGAAGGGTCTCAGGTTTGGAAGGGGAAGGATTTGGATATCATATCTCATGTTATAGGACGGGTCACAGGTTTGGTATTAGAAGCATTGAGATATCACATCTCATGCTATAGGAGGAGTCTCAGGATTGGAATGGGAAGGAGTTGGATATCATGTCTCATGTTATAGGAAGGGTCTCAGGATTGGAATGGCAAGGAGTTGGATATCACATCTCATGCTAAAGGAAGGGTCTCAGGTTTGATAGAAGCATTGAGATATCACATCTCATGCTATAGGAAGGAACTCAGGATTGCAATGGGAAGGAGTTGGATATCACATCTCATGCCATAGGATGGGTCATCAGGTTTGGTATAAGCATTGAGATATCACATCTCTGCTATCGGAAGGGTCTCAGGATAGGAATGGGAAGGACTTAGATATCACATCTCATACTATAGGGAGGGTCTCAGTTTTGATATTAGAAGCATTGAGCTATCACATCTCATGCTATCGGAAGGGTCTCAGGATTGGAATGGGATGGAGTTGGATATCACATCGCAAGCTATCTCGGGATTGGAATGGGAAGGAGTTTGATATCACATCTCAAGCTATAGGAAGGGTCTCAGGTTTGGAAGGGGAAGGATTTGGATCTCACATCTCATGTTTTAGGACGGGTCTCAGGTTTGGTATTAGAAGCATTGAGATATCACATCTCATGGTATAGGAAGGGTCTCAGGATTGGAATGGAAAGGAGTTGGCTATCACATCTCAAGCTATCTCAGGATTGGAATGGGAAAGAGTTTGATATCACATCTCAAGCTATAGGAAGGGTCTCAGGTTTGGAAAGGGAAGGATTTGGATTTCACATCTCATGTTATAGGATGGTTCTCATGTTTGGTTTTAGTAGCATTGAGATATCACATCTCATGCTATCGGAAGGGTCTCAGGTTTGGAAAGGGAAGGATTTGGAGTTCACATGTTATAGGATGGTTCTCAGGTTTGGTTTTAGAAGCATTAAGATATAACATCTCATGCTATAGGAAGGGTCTCAGGTTTGGAATGGGAAGGAGTTGATATCACATCTCATGCTAAAGGAAGGGTCTCAGGTTTGGAAGGGGAAGGATTTGGATCTCACATCTCATGTTTTTGGACGGGTCTCAGGTTTGGTATTAGAAGCATTGAAATATCACATCTCATGGTATAGGAAGGGTCTCAGGTTTGGAAAGGGAATGATTTGGATTTCACATCTCATGTTATAGGATGGTTCTCATGTTTGGTTTTAGAAGCATTGAGATATCACATCTCATGCTATCGGAAGGGTCTCAGGTTTGGAATGGGAAGGAGTTTGATATCACATCTCATGTTATAGGAAGGATCTCAGGTTTGGTATTAGAAGCATTGAGATATCACATCTCATGCTATAGGAAGGGTCTCAGGATTGGAATCGGAAGGAGTTGTATATGACATCTCATGTTATAGGAAGGATCTCAGGTTTGGTATTGGAAGCATTGAGATATCACATCTCATGCTATAGGAAGGGTCTCAGGATTGGAATCGGAAGGAGTTGTATTGGAATCTCATGCCATAGGAAGGGTCTCAGGTTTGGTATAAGCATTGAGATATCACATCTCTGCTATCGGAAGGGTCTCGGGATTGGAATGGGAAGGAGTTTGATATCACATCCAAGCTATAGGAAGGGTCTCAGGTTTGGAAGGGGAAGGATTTGGATCTCACATCTCATGTTTTAGGACGGGTCTCAGGTTTGGTATTAGAAGCATTGAAATATCACATCTGATGGTATAGGAAGGGTCTCAGGTTTGGAAAGGGAATGATTTGGATTTCACATCTCATGTTATAGGATGGTTCTCATGTTTGGTTTTAGAAGCATTGAGATATCACATCTCATGCTATCGGAAGGGTCTCAGGTTTGGAATGGGAAGGAGTTTGATATCACATCTCATGTTATAGGAAGGATCTCATGTTTGGTATTAGAAGCATTGAGATATCACATCTCATGCTATAGGAAGGGTCTCAGGATTGGAATCGGAAGGAGTTGTATATGACATCTCATGTTATAGGAAGGATCTCAGGTTTGGTATTAGAAGCATTGAGATATCACATCTCATGCTATAGGAAGGGTCTCAGGATTGGAATCGGAAGGAGTTGTATTGGAATCTCATGCCATAGGAAGGGTCTCAGGTTTGGTATAAGCATTGAGATATCACATCTCTGCTATCGGAAGGGTCTCAGGATTGGAATGGGAAGGAGTTAGATATCACATCTCATGCTATAGGAAGGGTCTCAGGATTGGAATCGGAAGGAGTTGTATATGACATCTCATGTTATAGGAAGGATCTCAGGTTTGGTATTAGAAGCATTGAGATATCACATCTCATGCTATAGGAAGGGTCTCAGGATTGGAATCGGAAGGAGTTGTATTGGAATCTCATGCCATAGGAAGGGTCTCAGGTTTGGTATAAGCATTGAGATATCACATCTCTGCTATCGGAAGGGTCTCGGGATTGGAATGGGAAGGAGTTTGATATCACATCTCAAGCTATAGGAAGGGTCTCAGGTTTGGAAGGGGAAGGATTTGGATCTCACATCTCATGTTTTAGGACGGGTCTCAGGTTTGGTATTAGAAGCATTGAAATATCACATCTCATGGTATAGGAAGGGTCTCAGGTTTGGAAAGGGAATGATTTGGATTTCACATCTCATGTTATAGGATGGTTCTCATGTTTGGTTTTAGAAGCATTGAGATATCACATCTCATGCTATCGGAAGGGTCTCAGGTTTGGAATGGGAAGGAGTTTGATATCACATCTCATGTTATAGGAAGGATCTCAGGTTTGGTATTAGAAGCATTGAGTTATCACATCTCATGCTATAGGAAGGGTCTCAGGATTGGAATCGGAAGGAGTTGTATATGACATCTCATGTTATAGGAAGGATCTCAGGTTTGGTATTAGAAGCATTGAGATATCACATCTCATGCTATAGGAAGGGTCTCAGGATTGGAATCGGAAGGAGTTGTATTGGAATCTCATGCCATAGGAAGGGTCTCAGGTTTGGTATAAGCATTGAGATATCACATCTCTGCTATCGGAAGGGTCTCAGGATTGGAATGGGAAGGAGTTAGATATCACATCTCATGCTATAGGAAGGATCTCAGGTTTGGTATTAGAAGCATTGAGATATCACATCTTATGCTATAGGAAGGGTCTCAGGATTGGAATCGGAAGGAGTTGTATATGACATCTCATGCTATAGGAAGGGTCTCAGGTATGGTATAAGCATTGAGATATCACATCTCTACTATCGGAAGGGTCTCAGGATTGGAATGGGAAGGAGTTGGATATCCCATCTCGTTATAGGAAGAGTCTCAGGTTTGGTATTAGAAGCATTGAGATATCACATCTCATGCTATAGGAAGGGTCTAAGGTTTGGAAAGGGGAAGGATTTGGGTATCACATCTCATGTTATAGGACCGGTCTCAGGTTTGGTATTAGAAGCATTGAGATATCAAATCTCATGGTATAGGTCGGGTCTCAGAATTGGAATGGGAAGGAGTTGGATATCACATCTCATGCCATAGGATGGGTCATCAGGTTTGGTATAAGCATTGAGATATCACATCTCTGCTATCGGAAGGGTCTCAGGATAGGAATGGGAAGGATTTAGATATCACATCTCATACTATAGGGAGGGTCTCAGTTTTGATATTAGAAGCATTGAGCTATCACATCTCATGCTATCGGAAGGGTCTCAGGATTGGAATGGGATGGAGTTGGATATCACATCGCAAGCTATCTCGGGATTGGAATGGGAAGGAGTTTGTTATCACATCTCAAGCTATAGGAAGGGTCTCATGTTTGGAAGGGAAGGATTTGGATCTCACATCTCATGTTTTAGGACGGGTCTCAGGTTTGGTATTAGAAGCATTGAGATATCACATCTCATGGTATAGGAAGGGTCTCAGGATTGGAATGGAAAGGAGTTGGCTATCACATCTCAAGCTATCTCAGGATTGGAATGGGAAAGAGTTTGATATCACATCTCAAGCTATAGGAAGGGTCTCAGGTTTGGAAAGGGAAGGATTTGGATTTCACATCTCATGTTATAGGATGGTTCTCATGTTTGGTTTTAGTAGCATTGAGATATCACATCTCTACTATCGGAAGGGTCTCAGGATTGGAATGGGAAGGAGTTGGATATCCCATCTCGTTATAGGAAGAGTCTCAGGTTTGGTATTAGAAGCATTGAGATATCACATCTCATGCTATAGGAAGGGTCTAAGGTTTGGAAAGGGGAAGGATTTGGGTATCACATCTCATGTTATAGGACCGGTCTCAGGTTTGGTATTAGAAGCATTGAGATATCAAATCTCATGGTATAGGTCGGGTCTCAGAATTGGAATGGGAAGGAGTTGGATATCACATCTCATGCCATAGGATGGGTCATCAGGTTTGGTATAAGCATTGAGATATCACATCTCTGCTATCGGAAGGGTCTCAGGATAGGAATGGGAAGGACTTAGATATCACATCTCATACTATAGGGAGGGTCTCAGTTTTGATATTAGAAGCATTGAGCTATCACATCTCATGCTATCGGAAGGGTCTCAGGATTGGAATGGGATGGAGTTGGATATCACATCGCAAGCTATCTCGGGATTGGAATGGGAAGGAGTTTGATATCACATCTCAAGCTATAGGAAGGGTCTCAGGTTTGGAAGGGGAAGGATTTGGATCTCACATCTCATGTTTTAGGACGGGTCTCAGGTTTGGTATTAGAAGCATTGAGATATCACATCTCATGGTATAGGAAGGGTCTCAGGATTGGAATGGAAAGGAGTTGGCTATCACATCTCAAGCTATCTCAGGATTGGAATGGGAAAGAGTTTGATATCACATCTCAAGCTATAGGAAGGGTCTCAGGTTTGGAAAGGGAAGGATTTGGATTTCACATCTCATGTTATAGGATGGTTCTCATGTTTGATTTTAGTAGCATTGAGATATCACATCTCATGCTATCGGAAGGGTCTCAGGTTTGGAAAGGGAAGGATTTGGAGTTCACATGTTATAGGATGGTTCTCAGGTTTGGTTTTAGAAGCATTAAGATATAACATCTCATGCTATAGGAAGGGTCTCAGGTTTGGAATTGGAAGGAGTTGATATCACATCTCATGCTAAAGGAAAGGTCTCAGGTTTGGAAGGGGAAGGATTTGGATCTCACATCTCATGTTTTAGGATGGGTCTCAGGTTTGGTATTAGAAGCATTGAAATATCACATCTCATGGTATAGGAAGGGTCTCAGGTTTGGAAAGGGAATGATTTGGATTTCACATCTCATGTTATAGGATGGTTCTCATGTTTGGTTTTAGAAGCATTGAGATATCACATCTCATGCTATCGGAAGGGTCTCAGGTTTGGAATGGGAAGGAGTTTGATATCACATCTCATGTTATAGGAAGGATCTCAGGTTTGGTATTAGAAGCATTGAGATATCACATCTCATGCTATAGGAAGGGTCTCAGGATTGGAATCGGAAGGAGTTGTATATGACATCTCATGTTATAGGAAGGATCTCAGGTTTGGTATTAGAAGCATTGAGATATCACATCTCATGCTATAGGAAGGGTCTCAGGATTGGAATCGGAAGGAGTTGTATTGGAATCTCATGCCATAGGAAGGGTCTCAGGTTTGGTATAAGCATTGAGATATCACATCTCTGCTATCGGAAGGGTCTCAGGATTGGAATGGGAAGGAGTTATATATCACATCTCATGCTATAGGAAGGATCTCAGGTTTGGTATTAGAAGCATTGAGATATCACATCTCATGCTATAGGAAGGGTCTCAGGATTGGAATCGGAAGGAGTTGTATATGACATCTCATGCCATAGGAAGGGTCTCAGGTTTGGTATAAGCATTGAGATATCACATCTCTGCTATCGGAAGGGTCTCAGGATTGGAATGGGAAGGAGTTGGATATCCCATCTCGTTATAGGAAGAGTCTCAGGTTTGGTATTAGAAGCATTGAGATATCACATCTCATGCTATAGGAAGGGTCTAAGGTTTGGAAAGGGGAAGGATTTGGGTATCACATCTCATGTTATAGGACCGGTCTCAGGTTTGGTATTAGAAGCATTGAGATATCAAATCTCATGGTATAGGTCGGGTCTCAGAATTGGAATGGGAAGGAGTTGGATATCACATCTCAAGCTATAGAAAGGGTCTCAGGATTGGAATGGGAAGGAGTTTGATATCACATCTCATGCCATGGTATGGGTCTCAGGTTTTGTAGAAGCATTGGGATATCACATCACATGCTATAGGCAGGGTCTAAGGTTGGAATGGGAAGGAGTTATATATCACATCTCATGTTATAGGAAGGGTCTCAGGATTGGAATGGGAAGGACTTGGATATCACATCTCATTCTATAGGAAGGCTCTCAGGGTTGGAAGGGGAAGGAGTTGGATATCACATTTCATGTTAGAGGTAGGATCTCAGGTTTGGTATTAGAGGCATTGAGATATCACATCTCATGCCATCAGAAGGGTCTCAGGATTGGAATGGGAAGGAGTTGGATATCACATCCCATCCAATAGGAAGGGTCTCAGGTTTGGAATGGGAAGGAATTGGATATCACATCATGTTATAGGAAGGATCTCAGGATTGGAATGGGAAGGATTTGGATATCCCTTCTCATGCTATAGGAAGTGTCTCAGGTTGGAATGGGAAGGAGTTGGATATCACATCTCGTTATAGGAAGGGTCTCAGGATTGGAATGGGAAGGATTTGGATATCACATCTCTTGCTATAGGAAGGGTCTCAGGTTTTTTATTAGAAACATTGAGCTATCACATCTCATGCTATAGGAAGGGTTTCAGGATTGGAATGCAAAGGATTTGGATATCACATCTCATGCTAAAGGAAGGGTCTCAGGTTTTAAGGGGAAGGATTTGGATATCATATCTCATGTTATAGGGCGGGTCCCATGTTTGGTATTAGAAGCATTGAGATATCACATCTCATGCTATAGGAGGAGTCTCAGTATTGGAATGGGAAGGAGTTGGATATCACGTCTCATGTTATAGGAAGGGTCTCAGAATTGGAATGGCAAGGAGTTGGATATCACATCTCATGCTAAAGGAAGGGTCTCAGGTTTGATAGAAGCATTGAGATATCACATCTCATGCTATAGGAAGGAACTCAGGATTGCAATGGGAAGGAGTTGGATATCACATCTCATGCCATAGGATGGGTCATCAGGTTTGGTATAAGCATTGAGATATCACATCTCTGCTATCGGAAGGGTCTCAGGATAGGAATGGGAAGGACTTAGATATCACATCTCATACTATAGGGAGGGTCTCAGTTTTGATATTAGAAGCATTGAGCTATCACATCTCATGCTATCGGAAGGGTCTCAGGATTGGAATGGGATGGAGTTGGATATCACATCTCAAGCTATCTCGGGATTGGAATGGGAAGGAGTTTGATATCACATCTCAAGCTATAGGAAGGGTCTCAGGTTTGGAAGGGGAAGGATTTGGATCTCACATCTTATGTTTTAGGACGGGTCTCAGGTTTGGTATGAGAAGCATTGAGATATCACATCTCATGGTATAGGAAGGGTCTCAGGATTGGAATGGGAAGGAGTTTGATATCACAAATCCAAGCTATAGGAAGGGTCTCAGGTTTGGAAAGGGAAGGATTTGGATTTCACATCTCATGTTATAGGATGGTTCTCATGTTTGGTTTTAGTAGCATTGAGATATCACATCTCATGCTATCGGAAGGGTCTCAGGTTTGGAAAGGGAAGGATTTGGAGTTCACATGTTATAGGAAGGTTCTCAGGTTTGGTTTTAGAAGAATTAAGATATAACATCTCATGCTATAGGAAAGGTCTCAGGTTTGGAAGGGGAAGGATTTGGATCTCACATCTCATGTTTTAGGACGGGTCTCAGGTTTGGTATTAGAAGCATTGAAATATCACATCTCATGGTATAGGAAGGGTCTCAGGATTGGAATGGGAAGGAGTTGGATAACACAATGAATGGGAAGGAGTTTGATATCACATCTCAAGCTATAGGAAGGGTCTCAGGTTTGGAAAGGGAATGATTTGGATTTCACATCTCATGTTATAGGATGGTTCTCATGTTTGGTTTTAGAAGCATTGAGATATCACATCTCATGCTATCGGAAGGGTCTCAGGTTTGGAATGGGAAGGAGTTTGATATCACATCTCATGTTATAGGAAGGATCTCAGGTTTGGTATTATAAGCATTGAGATATCACATCTCATGCTATAGGAAGGGTCTCAGGTTTGGAATCGGAAGGATTTGTATATGACATCTCATGCCATAGGAAGGGTCTCAGGTTTGGTATAAGCATTGAGATATCACATCTCTGCTATCGGAAGGATCTCAGGATTGGAATGGGAAGGAGTTGGATATCCCATCTCGTTATAGGAAGGGTCTCAGGTTTGGTATTAGAAGCATTGAGATATCACATCTCATGCTATAGGAAGGGTCTAAGGTTTGGAAAGGGGAAGGATTTGGGTATCACATCTCATGTTATAGGACCGGTCTCAGGTTTGGTATTAGAAGCATTGAGATATCAAATCTCATGGTATAGGTCGGGTCTCAGAATTGGAATGGGAAGGAGTTGGATATCACATCTCAAGCTATAGAAAGGGTCTCAGGATTGGAATGGGAAGGAGTTTGATATCACATCTCATGCCATGGTATGGGTCTCAGGTTTTGTAGAAGCATTGGGATATCACATCACATGCAATAGGCAGGGTCTAAGGTTGGAATGGGAAGGAGTTGGATATCACATCTCATGTTATAGGAAGGGTCTCAGGATTGGAATGGGAAGGACTTGGATATCACATCTCATTCTATAGGAAGGCTCTCAGGGTTGGAAGGGGAAGGTGTTGGATATCACATTTCATGCTAAAGGAAGGGTCTCAGGTTTGATAGAAGCATTGAGATATCACATCTCATGCTATAGGAAGGAACTCAGGATTGCAATGGGAAGGAGTTGGATATCACATCTCATGCCATAGGATGGGTCATCAGGTTTGGTATAAGCATTGAGATATCACATCTCTGCTATCGGAAGGGTCTCAGGATAGGAATGGGAAGGACTTAGATATCACATCTCATACTACAGGGAGGGTCTCAGTTTTGATATTAGAAGCATTGAGCTATCACATCTCATGCTATCGGAAGGGTCTCAGGATTGGAATGGGATGGAGTTGGATATCACATCTCAAGCTATCTCGGGATTGGAATGGGAAGGAGTTTGATATCACATCTCAAGCTATAGGAAGGGTCTCAGGTTTGGAAGGGGAAGGATTTGGATCTCACATCTTATGTTTTAGGACGGGTCTCAGGTTTGGTATGAGAAGCATTGAGATATCACATCTCATGGTATAGGAAGGGTCTCAGGATTGGAATGGGAAGGAGTTTGATATCACAAATCCAAGCTATAGGAAGGGTCTCAGGTTTGGAAAGGGAAGGATTTGGATTTCACATCTCATGTTATAGGATGGTTCTCATGTTTGGTTTTAGTAGCATTGAGATATCACATCTCATGCTATCGGAAGGGTCTCAGGTTTGGAAAGGGAAGGATTTGGAGTTCACATGTTACAGGAAGGTTCTCAGGTTTGGTTTTAGAAGAATTAAGATATAACATCTCATGCTATAGGAAGGGTCTCAGGTTTGGAATGGGAAGGAGTTGATATCACATCTTATGCTAAAGGAAAGGTCTCAGGTTTGGAAGGGGAAGGATTTGGATCTCACATCTAATGTTTTAGGACGGGTCTCAGGTTTGGTATTAGAAGCATTGAAATATCACATCTCATGGTATAGGAAGGGTCTCAGGATTGGAATGGGAAGGAGTTGGATAACACATTGAATGGGAAGGAGTTTGATATCACATCTCAAGCTATAGGAAGGGTCTCAGGTTTGTAAAGGGAATGATTTGGATTTCACATCTCATGTTATAGGATGGTTCTCATGTTTGGTTTTAGAAGCATTGAGATATCACATCTCATGCTATCGGAAGGGTCTCAGGTTTGGAATGGGAAGGAGTTTGATATCACATCTCATGTTATAGGAAGGATCCCAGGTTTGGTATTATAAGCATTGAGATATCACATCTCATGCTATAGGAAGGGTCTCAGGATTGGAATCGGAAGGAGTTGTATATGACATCTCATGCCATAGGAAGGGTCTCAGGTTTGGTATAAGCATTGAGATATCACATCTCTGCTATCGGAAGGGTCTCAGGATTGGAATGGGAAGGAGTAGGATATCCCATCTCGTTATAGGAAGGGTCTCAGGTTTGGTATTAGAAGCATTGAGATATCACATCTCATGCTATAGGAAGGGTCTAAGGTTTGGAAAGGGGAAGGATTTGGGTATCACATCTCATGTTATAGGACCGGTCTCAGGTTTGGTATTAGAAGCATTGAGATATCAAATCTCATGGTATAGGTCGGGTCTCAGAATTGGAATGGGAAGGAGTTGGATATCACATCTCAAGCTATAGAAAGGGTCTCAGGATTGGAATGGGAAGGAGTTTGATATCACATCTCATGCCATGGTATGGGTCTCAGGTTTTGTAGAAGCATTGGGATATCACATCACATGCAATAGGCAGGGTCTAAGGTTGGAATGGGAAGGAGTTGGATATCACATCTCATGTTATAGGAAGGGTCTCAGGATTGGAATGGGAAGGACTTGGATATCACATCTCATTCTATAGGAAGGCTCTCAGGGTTGGAAGGGGAAGGTGTTGGATATCACATTTCATGTTAGAGGTAGGATCTCAGGTTTGGTATTAGAGGCATTGAGATATCACATCTCATGCCATCAGAAGGGTCTCAGGATTGGAATGGGAAGGAGTTGGATATCACATCTCATGCTAAAGGTAGGGTCTAAGGTTTGGAAGGGGAAGGATTTGGACATCACATCTCATGTTATAGGAAGGATCTCAGGTTTGGTATTAGAAGCATTGAGATATCACATCTCATGCTATCCGAAGGGTCTCAGGTTTGGTATAAGCATTGAGATATCACATCTCTGTTATCGGAAAGGTCTCAGGATTGGAATGGGAAGGACTTGGATATCACAATTCATGTTATAGGAAGGGTCTCAGGTTTGGTATTAGAAGCATTGAGATATCACATCTCATGCTATAGGAAGGGTCTCAGGATTGGAATGGGAAGGACTTGGATATCACATCTCATGTTATAGGAAGGGTCTCAGGTTTGGTATTAGAAGCATTGAGATATCACATCTCATGCTATAGGAAGGGTCTCAGGAATGGAATGGGAAGGGCTTGGATATCACATCTCATGATACAGGAAGGGTCTAAGGTTTGGAAAGGGAAGGATTTGGATATCACATCTCATGTTATTGGACCGGTCTCAGGTTTGGTATTAGAAGCATTGAGATATCAAGTCTCATGGTATAGGACGGGAGTTTGATATCACATCTCATGCCATGGTATGGGTCTCAGGTTTTGTAGAAGCATTGGGATATCACATCTCATGCTATCGGAAGGGTATCAGGATTGGATTTGGAAGGAGTTGGATATCCCATCTCATGCTATAGGAAGGGTCTCAGGATTGGAATGGGAAAGACTTGGATATCACATCTCATGTTGTAGGAAGGCTCTCAGGTTTGGAAAGGGAAGGAGTTGGATATCACATTTCATGTTAGAGGTAGGATCTCAGGTTTGGTATTAGAGGCATTGAGATATCACATCTCATGCTATCAGAAGGGTATCAGGATTGGAATGGGAAGGAGTTGGATATCACATCGCATGCTAAAGGGAGGGTCTCAGGTTTGGAAGGGGAAGGATTTGGATATCACATCTTATGTTATAGGAAGGATCTCAGGTTTGGTATTAGAAGCATTGAGATATCACATCTCATGCTATCGGAAGGATCTCAGGTTTGGTATTAGAAGCATTGAGATATCACATCTCATGCTATAGGAACGGTCTCAGGATTGGAATGGGAAGGAGTTGGATATCACATCTCATGTTATAGGAAGGATCTCAGGTTTGGTATTAGAAGCATATAGATATCACATCTCATGCAATAGGAAGGGTCTCATGATTGGAATGGGAAGGAGTTGGATATCACATCTCATGCTAAAGGAAGGGTCTCAGTTTTGGTAGAAGCATTGCGATATCACATCTCATGCTATAGGAAGGGTCTCAGGATTGGAATCGGAAGGAGTTGGATATCACGTCTCATGTTATAGGAAGGGTCTCAGGATTGGAATGGGAAGGAGTTGGATATCACATCTCGAGCTATAGGAAGGGTCTCAGGTTTGGGAAGGGAAGGATTGGGATTTCACATCTCGTTATAGGATGGTTCTCATGTTTGTTTTTAGAAGCATTGAGATATCAAATCTCATGCTATTGGAAGGGTCTCAGGTTTGGAATGGGAAGGAGTTGGATATCACATCTCATGTTATAGGAAGGATCTCAGGTTTGGTATTAGAAGCATTGAGAAATCACATATCATGCTATAGGAGGAGTCTCAGGATTGGAATGGGAACGAGTTGGATATCACGTCTCATGTTATAGGAAGGGTCTCAGGATTGGAATGGCAAGGAGTTGGATATCACATCTCATGCTATAGGGAGGGTCTCAGGTTTGATATTAGAAGCATTGAGATATCACATCTCATGCTATCGGAAGGGTCTCAGGATTGGAATGGGAAGGAGTTGGATATCACATATGCTAAAGGAAAGGTCTCAGGTTTGGAAGGGGAAGGATTTGGATCTCACATCTCATGTTTTAGGAAGGATCTCAGGTTTGGTATTAGAAGCATTGAGATATCACATCTCATGCTATAGGAAGGGTCTCAGGATTGGAATGTGAAGGATTTGGATATCACATCATACTAAAGGTAGGGTCTCAGGTTTGGTATAAGCATTGAGATATCACATCTCTGCTATCGGAAGGGTCTCAGGATTGGATTGGGAAGGAGTTGGATATCCCTTCTCATGCTATAGGAAGGGTCTCAGGTTGGAATGGAAAGGAGTTGGATATCACATCTCATGCTATAGGAAGGGTCTTGTAGGGTATTTTGTGGAGATTTGGGGCCTGACGGTATTTTCTTACCGCCGAAAAATAACTTAGCAACAATCACTCCTTGTATTCAGATTGGGCAATGTACAACAATAATACAGTGGACATGCATTATTTCAGCACACAGACATGCGTATTTGGTATGCGTGGTTGGTATGCGTGGTTGGTGGTATTTTGGTGAGCATAATTCCCTTGTTTTATTTGTGGCCCCAATATCCAGAACCCCTTATTTTTGCTTAGATTTTTCGTGTAATCACTAGAGAGACCGCAGGCTTGCATTTCAGGAACACCACATTTTCATTTTTAGTGTGCCACCATGGGCAATTTCTCTCTGTCTTATCTACGGCAGCGAGCTATCATGTGGTATTTTCACTATCTTATATACGGTAGTGAACTATGTCCCGGGCCTCCTTTTTTGCCGACTCATAGACCTCCGACAAACTACAACACACACAGGGCCTCATTACGACCCAGGCGGTAAGTTACCGCCTGGGCCGTGACTTTACCACCATGGCGTAAACTACGTTTACGCCATGGTGGTTGGCGGACTTACCGCCCCATTCCGACCTTGGCGGGGCGGTAAGTCCCCAATCCCCATTTACCCTTCCCCATTCCCATTTTTGCCCCATAGGGCATAATGGGAGTGGGGAAGGCGTTAATTACGCCACCGTAAATTACGGTGGCGTAATTAACTCCATGGTCCCTTAGCGCCATGGATTTTAACACCTGCTAAAAGCAGGTGTTAAAACCTCCATGGCGCTAAGGGACCTCGTAATCAGGCGGTAAGGGTCGGCGCTGTTTACGCTGCCGTAAACCCCTTACCGCCTGGGTCGTAATGAGGCCCACAGTTAGTTATAACTGCTCATACTGAATTACATTGTGCACACGGCTGCAGCCAAATTTGATGTTTAGCTACCTTGAAAATGACAATTGCACTGTCTAAACATCTCCCCACATCATCAGCACTGTTTTGGTAAATATAAAACACACCACCCGTCTGCTTTCAAATATTTTTGTGTATTATAAAAGTTGCATTTAAACACGATCTCACTCTTTACAGAAATAAATAAAATAGCACAGTAACAGCATTGTCTATACACTGAAAAGAGAGTGGCGGAGACAAGAACTCAATTTGCAACATTAAACGTGATTAAAGCACAGGAATCTCCTTTCCGACACTGACTGAATATTCTCGTACACACTCAGCCCCCACACTTCTGTAATTACCTTATCTGTTCAGCATGAGTTTTCTTCAGCTGTTTTCTTTCTGAATTTGGCTCCCTTGAAGACTAACCCCGGTGAAAACAAGCGTCTTTCGTTCTCAAACCGGGGTTATTGCCTGGAATTCTCAGCTTTTGCAGCAGGAATGCTTCAGCCAGGAAAACAGGTCCTTCTCCCAGCTCTGCCAAATCCTGACTGTCCTCCCCCTCTCTTCAAGCTCCCCCAGCAAGACTCTCATCACTGCCTCTAGCATGATACTTGCTATGACGCTGCTCCAATCAGAATCAATCATGCCATCTCCTCCCTCACTACACAATGGCTCATTTCTACAGTAATTATTTGTAACCAACTGATTTCCTGTTCCTTCGAGCCCTTTTGCTTCCTGTAGTTATGTGGACAGAGCAGCAGAGAAAAAGAAAAAAATGAATGTGCGTTTAAAAGTTCACTTTCAGAGTAGGCCTAATTCTGCAGTGGAGACACATTTTTATTAGTGGGTTATGTTAAATGCAGTTTTATTAGTCAGGTTATTTATTAATAATGTTAGTTATTAATTTTCAAATGTGTCTCTTGCACCACAGGCATTTCAGGTGAAAAATAGTGTGCATTTTTGAGTGTGCACGTGTGCTTTTAACTGTAAAAATAGATTTGCATTTTATATGTTAAAATCGTTTTTGACTGAATAGCCTGTCTTTACTTATATGTCCATGTTAATCTGGCAACACATATAGCAATGCACCACACCCATGTGGTGGTGCTGCATCAAAAAAAATTGCTATCTGTGCAGTAGTGCTGTACTCTGTGCTGTAACACGCCAAATATCCTTACAGTCTCAAGATTGAAATGGGAAGGATTTGGATATCACATCTCTTGCTATAGGAAGGGTCTCAGGTTTTTTATTAGAAACATTGAGATATCACATCTCATGCTATAGGAAGGGTTTCAGGATTGGAATGGGAAGGATTTGGATATCACATCTCATGTTATAGGGCGGGTCCCAGGTTTGGTATTAGAAGCATTGAGATATCACATCTCATGGTATAGGAAGGGTCTCAGGATTTGAATGGGAAGGAGTTGGATATCAGATCTCATCCAATAGGAAGGGTCTCAGGTTTGGAATGGAAAGGAATTGGATATCACATCATGTTATAGGAAGGATCTCAGGATTGGAATGGGAAGGATTTGGATATCCCTTCTCATGCTATAGGAAGTGTCTCAGGTTGGAATGGGAAGGTGTTGGATATCACATCTCGTTATAGGAATGGTCTCAGGATTGGAATGGGAAGGATTTGGATATCACATCTCTTGCTATAGGAAGGGTCTCAGGTTTTTTATTAGAAACATTGAGCTATCACATCTCATGCTATAGGATGGGTTTCAGGATTGGAATGGGAAGGATTTGGATATCACATCTCATGCTAAAGGAAGGGTCTCAGGTTTGGAAGGGGAAGGATTTGGATATCATATCTCATGTTATAGGACGGGTCCCATGTTTGGTATTAGAAGCATTGAGATATCACATCTCATGCTATAGGAGGAGTCTCAGGATTGGAATGGGAAGGAGTTGGATATCACGTCTCATGTTATTCGAAGGGTCTCAGGATTGGAATGGCAAGGAGTTGGATATCACATCTCATGCTAAAGGAAGGGTCTCAGGTTTGATAGAAGCATTGAGATATCACATCTCATGCTATAGGAAGGGTCTCAGGATTGGAATCGGAAGGAGTTGTATATGACATCTCATGTTATAGGAAGGATCTCAGGTTTGGTATTAGAAGCATTGAGATATCACATCTCATGCTATAGGAAGGGTCTCAGGATTGGAATCGGAAGGAGTTGTATTGGAATCTCATGCCATAGGAAGGGTCTCAGGTTTGGTATAAGCATTGAGATATCACATCTAAAAGCAGGTGTTAAAACCTCCATGGCGCTAAGGGACCTCGTAATCAGGCGGTAAGGGTCAGCGCTGTTTACGCTGCCGTAAACCCCTTACCGCCTGGGTCGTAATGAGGCCCACAGTTAGTTATAACTGCTCATACTGAATTACATTGTGCACACGGCTGCAGCCAAATTTGATGTTTAGCTACCTTGAAAATGACAATTGCACTGTCTAAACATCTCCCCACATCATCAGCACTGTTTTGGTAAATATAAAACACACCACCCGTCTGCTTTCAAATATTTTTGTGTATTATAAAAGTTGCATTTAAACACGATCTCACTCTTTACAGAAATAAATAAAATAGCACAGTAACAGCATTGTCTATACACTGAAAAGAGAGTGGCGGAGACAAGAACTCAATTTGCAACATTAAACGTGATTAAAGCACAGGAATCTCCTTTCCGACACTGACTGAATATTCTCGTACACACTCAGCCCCCACACTTCTGTAATTACCTTATCTGTTCAGCATGAGTTTTCTTCAGCTGTTCTCTTTCTGAATTTGGCTCCCTTGAAGACTAACCCCGGTGAAAACAAGCGTCTTTCGTTCTCAAACCGGGGTTATTGCCTGGAATTCTCAGCTTTTGCAGCAGGAATGCTTCAGCCAGGAAAACAGGTCCTTCTCTGTAAGGATATTTGGCGTGTTACAGTACACAGTACAGCAATACTGCACAAGTAGCACAATTTTTGCAGCACCACCACCACAAGGGTGCGGTGCATTGCTATATGGGTTAGCAGATTAACAAGGAAAGACAGACTATTCAGTAAAAAACGATTTTAACATATAAGATGCAAAGCTATTTTTACAGTTAAAAGCACACGTGTTCATTTAAAAATGCACACTATTTTTCACCTGAAATGCCTATATTGCTAGAGACACATTTGAAAATTAACAGCTAACCTATTAACCATTAACCTGACTAATAAAACCTTATTTTAATATAACCCACTAATAAAATGTGTTCTCTACTGCAGAATTAGGCATACTCTGAAAACCATTTAAATGAGTGTGCAGATTTTTTTTTCTCTTCTCTGCCTGATTATCCGTGTTGTTGTGCACAGTAACTGCAGGAAGGAGGAAGTCAGATTTGCAACAATTGCAAATGTATAAGCGAAGCTATTGTTGAAGAGTAGGAGGATGAGAGATGATGAATTTCATTGGGACACGTCATAAAGAGGGCTGAGAGGAAAGTTTTAGTGGGCAGTAGCAGGGAAAAAGACAGGGAGACATCTTTCTGCACTACTGGGGAGAAGACCTGGCTGTGGGGTCCTGACTGAATGCAAATTCCGGTGTCCTGCTGCAGTCGAGACTGGGGAAAGCTGAAAGAAAAACCTTTCCACTGGCAGAGGCATTCCTATCTGAAAAAGCTGAGAATTCCAGGCAATGACCCCGGCTTGAGAAGGCAAGCGTTCCTTTTTGCTGGAGTTAATCCAAGAGAGCCACATTCACAGAGAGAAGCCTCTGAACAGATAAGGTAATTACCTAACTGGGGGAGCTGTGTGTGTGCACGGAAATATGCAGTCAGTGTAGAAAAATGAAAGTCCCGTGCGTGTCTTAATCAAGTGCTAATGTTGCAATTTAAGTTCTGTTCTCCGCCACTATAATTGCAGTGTGTCATAGAAAATGCTTTTACTGTACCATTTTATTTATTTCTGTAAAGAATGAGATCATGTCTAAATGCAACTTTTATAATACAGAAAATATTTGAAAACAGACGGGTGGTTTATTTTCTATTTACCATTACAATGCCAATGATGTGGGGAGATTTTTAAACAGTGCAATGGTCATTTTAAGACAGATGTGTGCATGTCAGAATCAGTATGAATAATTGTGAGTGACTGTAGTATAACTTGTTGGAGGTACATGAGCCAACGGGAAGAGAGACTCTCTGAACATAGCTCCCTACCGTATATAAGGTAGTGGAAATTACCACAAAACTACCACATATAGCTCTCTGTCGTAAATAAGTCAGTGAGTTTGCCCATGGTGGCGCACCAACACTATCACTGGAAAATGTGGTATCCCTAGAATGCAGGTCTGAGGTCTCTCTAGTGATCACACGAAAAATCTAAGCGAAGATAAGGGATTCTGGACATTGGGGCCACAAATAAAACAAGGGAATTATGCTCACCAAAATACCACCAACCACGTATACCAAATATGCAGGTCTGGGTGCTGAAATAATGCATGTCCATTGTATTATTGTTGCACATGGCCAAATCTGAATACAAAGAGTGATTATTGCTAAGTTATTTTTCGGCGGTAATAAAATACCGTCAGGCCCCAAATCTCCACAAAATACCCTACATATTTATGGTGCGTTGCAGGCCGGGAAAGTGATCATAGAGTACCTACTGGGCGTGGCAAGCGTGTCTCACACTGCCATTTGCACATTAAAGGGAACCCATTTTATAATAGCAGTGTGCCACTAAAAACGAATTTCAGAATGTCACAAAGGGAAACCACATTCTCAGATCTAGTGCAATATTTAGAGGCAAAGTTATTTGCACATGGGAATTGGTCTTCGAATGCCACGTTAGAATGGAGTAACCGCATTCAAGGTGAGGTGCAGAAAGAAAAACTAGACAATATTTTTGCAGAAGGCAGCATAATTCAGGTCTGCCTTACAAGATTATTGAATGCAGCCGATAAAAGTGCAGAGAAAGACTGTTTAATACGGCTATGCGGCAAAATATGGTTTATTTTAAACAAGTCCCTGCGAATGCAAGAGAATGATACTCAGCTAATTAACAGGTTAAAGACTGAATTAGATGGGACAAGTAAAAATCAGGAAATGTTGAGAGCAGAATTGGATGTATGCCAAAAAGACATGCAATTAAAATGCAGAGACTTTGATACTCAGTTATCCAAAAGCAAGAAACAATTTGAAGATAGTGAGCAAGAATTGACACACTTAAAAGCATTAGTGGATCACATTAGGCAGGATAAAGATGAGGTTATTTCAGAAATGCAGATTTTACAAAAAGAACATTGTGAAAAAGAAGGTGATCTCCAGAGTGCAGAACAAGAAATGATTAAAATGATCCAAGAAAGAGACAAGAGAAATAAAGAGTTCAATGAATGCCAAATGCAAATGTGCGATATGCAGGAGGCGATTAATAAAATGAGTGATGAAAATAATTATTTGCATGATGAAGCCAACAGACTCCTTAAAAAGTGTAAGGACTTAGAACAGCAAATGTGCATTCCCAGGTCCCAGGAGAGGCGGCAGGGTACCACATTCAATGGAGTGGAGGTGAATTCTAGCTCTGCCCAAAGAGCTAGTGCCCCAGTGACAGGGCCGGTGACTGAACTTGGTTGCAGCGCCCTTGGGGGATTTGATACTCCCATTGGGGGCAGCCACCAATCTCATACACCTGAAAACAGGATTGAATCACAAAATAGTGCAATTCCATGCATTGCAACAAGTAGCCCCATAAAAATAATGAAATCCATTAAAGCCCTGATCAAACCATTTAAAAAGGGAGGTGAATGCTGCATTGAGGATCACTTAGAAGCGGTACATGACATTTTTAAAGCGCTCCAGATACCTAAGGAACAGTACAGACAATATTTTCATTTAACTTTAGATGCCCCGACGGCCAGCATCATTAGGGGATTAAATGAACAGCAGAATATGACATGGCTGGAGTTTGAAAAAGAAATTAGGCGTCATTTTTCTCCTTTTCAGTCATTGCAGGAGGCAAAGAAAGTCGCGTACACTATTACTGCTGGACCTAATACATCCCCTCGCCAATTTTTACAAGACTTAAAAAGAGCATTCTCTCGCTTTGATGTATCTTTTGACTCAAATTCCAATGAGTTTAAAACCGCATACTTCTATGGGCTACAGAAAGACATCATATCCCAATTGGTCCGTGAATTTGACCGTGACAAGTCCCTTGAATGGATTGTACATCAAAGCACAAAGCTATATGAGGTACTCTATTGTCAGGGTAGAGAAAGTGATAAAATGAAAGATACTAGGCCTAAATCTAAAGAACCCTCAGCCACAGTAATGGAAATCAGGTCAGCCAAAATGTCCCTTGAGTCTGCTCAAAGCCAAGGTAAAAATAATGTGACACCTGAACAAAGGGGTAATCAACAAAGATCGCCATTTCCTGTACCAATGTTCCAATCACATGATCCTAGTAATAGAGAGAGCTACATCAGCCCTAGATATTTAGGAGATAGACCCCGGGTAAGATACCGGTCTGATATGGCAGGTATGAACAATAACCAGAGACAAAATCAAGATCAAAGAAACGATGGTCCCTACCAGTCATTGGGGACACAGAGTAGGTTTGATCCCAACACCATGATATATGGTAATCAGGATAGGCCCCGATATGTGGATCGATTTGCTGATAATGGAAATCAACATAGGGGCCAGTACCCACAATCTGAGAGACAGGACATGAGGCAAAACGTGAACTACAGTCCACGCCAGTACAATGATTCCCCACCAGGGGACTATAATCAAAGGATGGGTGCAACCCGCTCCCCTCCACAAATGAATCAAGAGTTCAGAAACCATCCCAACCGGTATCATTCACCTGAGAGGTATCAGAATAGATCCAATCAGGGGGAAAACAACCAATATCGACCTAGGCCACAGAAAGAGGATCCTAGAGAGGTGGAAAGGTTCCAATGCCTTGAGGCCCAAGTGAAAATGTTAGCTGAGCAAATAGGAAAGCTCTATACAGCGCAAAAACAACCTTCCAAAGAGGGGGCTGATGGCCATAGCAATGACCGGGGGGCTTCCGAAAAGTGACTAAGTACTCATGATAATCGCAGTGCCAAAATGACAGATTGCTCTGATATAATTTTGCATGACAACTCTGAGGTGACTAATGGATTAAAAATGAAAGTACCAGTAAATGAAATTGTGATAGAAAGTGCAAATACTTCTAAAAAAGAGATACGGTTTAACTTAGAGCTAAATAAAACAGTAAAGATTTGCACAAATGAAAAAGAAACATTAGGAATTCCAAAAGAACAAAGGGACAGATTTAAGAAAAATGACTCATGCATGGGGAATACCAGTGAACAGGAAGTAAGTGGGGATGCCATAGCTCCTTCCCTGGGCAAGCAAAACAATGACCAAACACAGACAGGAAAAGGAAATACTCACAAGGAGGGTACAAGTCAATCACCTGAAAAATTCTTTGAGCCACATATTTTTGAAGAGGCTGAAAGGGCTGGTATTACACTAAATGATCACAAATGCACAGAATTAAAAAATGACAAATTGCTGAATGATGTTGTTACACATGTTCAGTTGGAAGGTTGTAATGTGGTCTCTGATGTTACCCAGATGGATGGGCGAACGGTGGCCACACTCCAAAAAACCTCTGAACATGGAGAAATGAATAAAATACCTCGCACAGAAATGGGTAAAAAGGAGGGAAAAATGTCTTTTCATTTACCAATGTGCTTAGCCAAAAGTGAAAAAGACCTGAGAAAGGTGAGCCCTGAAATCAGTAAGAATTCACATTTCTTATGTGTATTAGAGGAAGTTGAGGACAGATATTATGCACCCATCACTGTAGAAGAAAAATGCCACACCTTTGCTATGATTGACACTGGCGCACAGGCCACAATTATGTCCAAGGAGCTGGTAAAGAGTATCAATGAAGGGAGGCCTCCACAGAGTCAGATCACAGTGAAGGCAAATCAAGGCCCAGTGCATAACTTTAATGGGGAGGAGGTGCCCATCATAGGTGTAACTGAGGTTGACATAAAAATAGGAAAGCACAGAATGAAACAAGAGGTATTGATCACATCTATTTGTGAAATTCCATTTCTGATGGGGACAGATTGCCTGAAAAGATTGTCTCCTCTCATAGATGGGGTGAATGGAGTGCTGTGGTCCTTAACCAAAAAACCATTGAGGCCTAAGAAACTAAAATCACAAAACAGCAATATAAAAGAATGTCACACCGTTGCCAAAACAAATGATGCTGTGGAGGTATATCTCCAGAATAGCTGCATACCTAGTGTCACTGTTATATTAATGTGTCAAGACAAAGATCAGAGCGACAATGAGAAACTACCTGTACAAATATACTTGGACCCAAGGAAAGATTGGCAGACTGCTATAGATGAGCACACATTACGTTTTTACTTAAAAGAGAATACATGCAAACAGAATATTGTTCCTAAAACAGATTCAGAAAAACACATTACCACTCTGGCAGAAATACACATGGAAGATGAGCAACCATGGGTTCACGTTGGTATAAATGATTATCTTAAAACAATAAAAGCCACTTTAGCGCTTGAACATGAAAGGAGTTTCATTAATGAGAAATTGTTGCAAAAAATTATGGAGAGGGAAGAAGTCCCGAAATTTAGGATTAAAAACCAATATGTTTCTGGGTTGGACAGTCCAGACTTTGAAAACCGAATTACAGGCAGATGCATGCTTAAAATTAGCATTGGGCAGAAAACAATTTACCATAATGTATGGATAGTGAGTGGAGCACAAAATGAATTTTACATGGGCAATGACATCATGCACAGAATGTGTATGGTGTTAGATTTCCTTAATCAAAAAATATGGTCACGCCTAGGTGGGCCGGCGCCTGAATTTGAAGACAAAAGAAGGGCTTATCATTGTGCACAACTAGTTCCTTATGCAGTCGAATTACAGATGAGGAAAAATACTATTGTTCCTGCATTTACAAAACAGTTTGCAATAACACTGAAATGCAAAAATGGACAGCAGATGAAAGGCTCTGATGCATTTGTATGCCTGAATGAATCCATAAAACAGCAAGGCCTGGATTATGAATACATTCCATTGGTAGACATTGGTGAGGGATCTGTAAAAATCATGGTAAATAATAAAGGTTGTCAGGATATTCATTTAGAGGAAAACTCCCCATTAGGAATGGCCATACAAAAATCACATTATACGGCAGATTTAAATAACATGGTGATTGGGAATATTCCTGAAAAATATGTAGATGCCAAGGGCGAGTTGCCAGAACACCTGGACTCTCAGCCCAAAGGAATATTTAAAATTCATTCTGTGTATCCTTATGATTCAAATGAGACAGTGTGCTGCCATCAAGAGGATTGCATAATATTTAATTTAAATGAAAATGAAACAGGAAATCAGCCCATTGAAGTGGAAGCTGATCTGCCAAAATATTTGAAAGTGGCAGCTCTACAAAAAGACACAGCCACACAGTTAGAGGAAAGCGCTGAGATTCCTTTACCAGAAGAGTTTCCAGAATTTTCCAGAATGGTAGAAGAGCAGATCTCCTTAGCGGATGCATGTGACAGCGATGAGGATCGACGCAATCTGAGGGAAATATTTATGGAGTTTAAGGATGTATTTGCAAAAGATGCTTATGATTGTGGTTTAACTGATTTACATGTGGCCACACTACCAGAAGGTTGTAGCAGAAATCCAGTGTTTGTACGCCAGTATAGACTACCGCTGGCATGTTTAGAATCATTGGCAGAGATTATTAAAAATTTGGAATCACGGGGAATAATTAGGCCCATTCATAGCACATCCAATACGCCTATTTTAGGTGTGTTAAAGCCAAATGGTCAATGGCGGCTGTGTGCAGACTTAAGAGAGTTAAATAAAAGAGTACCAGTATCTAGATGGCCACTACCATTCATTGATCAGGGCCTAGCTCAGATACATGGTTCAAATGTATTTACCACGTTAGATCTCACATCTGGATATTGGTGTGTGCCATTGGCAGAGGAGATACAACACCTATTTTCCTTTACATTTGACAGGACTCAATATGCCTGGCTTAGAGCTCCGTTCGGGTACATCAATAGTGGGAGTGAATTTGGCATATTTTTGAGAAAGGCCATGCCAGATGCAGCGGAAAGAGGAACAATAGTTTATGTGGATGATGTCTTGATAAAAAATGAAAACCTTAAAAGCCATTTTGATGAAATAAGACATGTGCTTGGCCAATTGCAGAAAGCAGGCGCCAAAGTATCTTTGCAAAAAGCACAATGGTGCAAGAAAAAAGTGAACTTTCTAGGGCATGAAGTGACTGAACATGGGCTAAATCCACAAAGGAAGAAAATAGAGGCCATACAAAGATTAAAAGATCCTAAAAATGTGAAAGGAGTAAAAAGTTTATTAGGGATGACAGGCTATAACAGAAAGTTCATTGAGAATTATGCAGAAATCACTCAACCATTGACTAAACTGCTTAAACTAAATACTCCCTGGAGATGGGAAAGAGAGCAGTCTGATGCAGTGGCTAGATTGAAGGAATGTCTTGTAAAGGCACCATGTTTAGCATACCCCATAAAGGACAGGGATTTCTTTATAGAAATAGGCTTTTCTGAACATTGTATGTCAGCAGTGTTATCACAAAAACACGATTTGAATCACAAAACCATTGCATATGCAAGTAAGGCATTTTCCCAAGTTGAAATGAAATTTAATGAATGCGAAAAGGCCCTATTAACCACTGTGTGGGCGCTACAACATTTCCGCCCCATTGTTCAGGGAGAAAAGGTGATTATTGAAACAAATCATCAACCTTTGCAATTTTTAGAGAGTAAAAGAATTAGATCAGGCAATCTAGCGCAATCCAGAATCACTTCATGGACACTGGCATTACAAGGTTTTCCCGTAGAAGTAAGATATGGACAAAATAAAAAGAGCCCAATTGCTCAAGGGTTAGCTGACTTACATGACTGTGCAGCTGAACAAATAACAAATGAAATGGATGTGGAAGCTAGTTTACAGGGATTTGAACAATCACCACACAAAGCTTTTGATGAAAAAACATGCAAGGATTTGCCAACTGTATATGTGGATGGTTGTGCTTTTCACATTGAAAATGACAGTAATAAACAATTAGTGGCAGGAATAGGAAATGTCTGGTTGAAATGTGAAGGCGTTCCTAGTATAGGGATGAGGATTGGAGATAGGAGCAGTCAGGTGGCGGAATTGGCAGCCATCTATAAAGCAATTGCTACTGCAGTTGATAAAAAGTTCAGTGAAATTGTCCTGGTGACTGATTCTGACTATGCACGGAATAGCTTTGTGGAGTATTTGCCTGGTTGGAAAGCAAGAGGCATGGTTACATACAACAAAAAGCCACTTAAACATGGAAAAATGATACAAGCCATAGACAAATTGGTGTCAGAAAATAATTTAACAATATACTGGAGAAAAATTCGTGGGCATTTAAAAACACCAGGAGAGGATAAGGAGGGAAATGATAAGGCAGACCATCTGGCTAAGATTGGGGCTGTGATGGGAGAATTGCTACCTATTGATTATTTAATGGGTGAAATACAAATTGATGCAGTCACACGTTCTAAAGCACCAAAGGAGGTAGATCAACCGGTGGTGCAGTGGAGTCATGACACGCCAGACCAAGATTTGATTGAGGCACAAAAGAATGATAAAATTTTGGGAATCTATTATAATCATTTGATAGATCCTGAACAAAATCCTGTAACAGAAAAAGATTGTATGGGAAAAGAAGAGTTGAGGGTGTTATTAAAGAACAAAACACGAATTAGATTACAGGATGGGCTCATGATTAGAGAGTCCATAACAGGGCAAATACAGTGGGTAGTACCCCTTTCATTCAGAGGACTAATGCTACACCATGCACACGATGCCATAACTGCAGGCCATAGAGGTTCACAAAAAACATTAGAAATACTAAAAGATTATGCTTACTGGCCACATATGTCCCAAGATGTGGAATTATATACTAGAGGATGTCTAGTATGCGCCCAATTTAAACCTGCTTCACCAATGCATAGAGCACCATTGATGAAAAGAGGCCTAACTCTCCCATGGTCAGATTTGCAAATAGACTATGTAGGTCCTTTAAAAAGGTCGAGCAGGGGACACCGCTATATTTTGAGTGTGGTATGTTTGATGTCAAAGTGGATTGAGTGCATTCCCGCACCAGATTGTAGTGCGCAAACAGCAGCCACATTGCTGGTGAACCATGTGTTCTCAAGGTTTGGGTTGCCACAAAGAATTGAGTCAGACAGAGGAAGTCATTTCACAAGTACTCTAATGAGTAAGGTATGGCAAATACTAGGTGTGAAAAGGAAACTACATATCGCATATCGGGCGGCGTCTTCAGGTACAGTTGAAAGAAGCAATAGGTCTGTTGTGGATATTTTAAAGAAATTTGTGGCAGAAGCAGGTTCCAGCTGGGATTTGCGTTTACCATTGGTTTTGATGGCAATCAGGTCGACTCCTGCCAAAGCAACAGGTGTTAGCCCCCATGAGGTCTTAACAGGTAGGAAAATGGTGTTACCACAACACCTACTATACAGAACACATGAGCAAACTCTAGTGAGTGCATCCACAGTTCATGAATATATTGATGAACTGAGGAGGCATTTGCAACATGCATTTGCTTTTGTGCAGAGAAATCTGGAAAGAGCTGCTGACAGTGCTAAGTCATATTATGACAAAAAGACATCAGTAAAGGAATACAATGTAGGGGATCAGGTGTACAAGTTTCATTTTGGAAAAAGTAAACAGAAACATTCTAAATTTCTGGCAGCCTGGCAGGGGCCATTTCGAATTATAGATAAAGTCTCTCCTGTAGTGTATAAAATTTTGAAAAATGAAGGTGAAACAGCAATAGAGCAGTTTGTCCATGTAAATCAAATCAAACCATGCCATCCCAGACATGAGATCAGGCAGCTTGAGCATGTGGAAACGGATAGAGTCCCTTGAGAAAATAAATGGGTGTGATCAGGAGGCAGTGACAAAGAAGTTAAAAAAAAGTTGATTGTTATGATGGCACATAAACACTGTAATATATGTGAAAATATATAATATAAATAAATAAATAAATAAATAAATAAATAAATAAATAAATGCACATATAACGGAAGCTCGTGGTTGGTGTGCAGAGAGAAAGTGTGTTAAATATTGAATGCTGTTTTATATGTGTTTGTTTTCTTTTAACTTGTGTTTAATTTCAGAAAAAAGAAAAAAAAAAACGAAGTATTTTTACCAAGCATGTTTTATTTTTGGCAAAAGGATGAAGTTAGTATTGTGCTATGTACTTAATCTGTTTATTTTCTATTTTGATTTAGACAATTAACATTATTTGGTCGGAGGTTCCGGGATCAGAGGCCACGGGAGACGATGGAGTCCTGGAGTCCCCTGGATGAAGACCAAAAGATGCCTGCCTCCAGGTGGAGGTGAAGACAAAATAACCGGGATGCCAAAAGAGATGACTACTGTGGATTCAAGATTGCCAAGATGAAAGAGTACTCGAATGAACCGAATAACATCGCTGGTCGAGACATACCAAAAGAGACAAAGCAAAAGTTCCGGCATATGAAGTTCCACGTATTTATTATTTTAATTATTTATTTTAACTTGTTATATTGCTTATTTGTTTTAGTTAGTTGTTTTATTTCATTGTTTTTAATTGACTTGGAAAATTTAAACTTAAAGTAATGCCACTTCCACTGAGAAGGCAAATGTGGAACATTTTATGAACTGATGGACTCAGATGAAATGTTGATTGCAAATTTTCATTGATGCACATGAATATTCATTTTGTTGGATTGCTATATTGTAAAAAAAAAAAATAGAACAAGTTGTTTTTAGGAATTGGCTTGGATTATAGCCAAGTTCTAAAAACAAAAGGAGGGTATATGTAAGGATATTTGGCGTGTTACAGTACACAGTACAGCAATACTGCACAAGTAGCACAATTTTTGCAGCACCACCACCACAAGGGTGCGGTGCATTGCTATATGGGTTAGCAGATTAACAAGGAAAGACAGACTATTCAGTAAAAAACGATTTTAACATATAAGATGCAAAGCTATTTTTACAGTTAAAAGCACACGTGTTCATTTAAAAATGCACACTATTTTTCACCTGAAATGCCTATATTGCTAGAGACACATTTGAAAATTAACAGCTAACCTATTAACCATTAACCTGACTAATAAAACCTTATTTTAATATAACCCACTAATAAAATGTGTTCTCTACTGCAGAATTAGGCATACTCTGAAAACCATTTAAATGAGTGTGCAGATTTTTTTTTCTCTTCTCTGCCTGATTATCCGTGTTGTTGTGCACAGTAACTGCAGGAAGGAGGAAGTCAGATTTGCAACAATTGCAAATGTATAAGCGAAGCTATTGTTGAAGAGTAGGAGGATGAGAGATGATGAATTTCATTGGGACACGTCATAAAGAGGGCTGAGAGGAAAGTTTTAGTGGGCAGTAGCAGGGAAAAAGACAGGGAGACATCTTTCTGCACTACTGGGGAGAAGACCTGGCTGTGGGGTCCTGACTGAATGCAAATTCCGGTGTCCTGCTGCAGTCGAGACTGGGGAAAGCTGAAAGAAAAACCTTTCCACTGGCAGAGGCATTCCTATCTGAAAAAGCTGAGAATTCCAGGCAATGACCCCGGCTTGAGAAGGCAAGCGTTCCTTTTTGCTGGAGTTAATCCAAGAGAGCCACATTCACAGAGAGAAGCCTCTGAACAGATAAGGTAATTACCTAACTGGGGGAGCTGTGTGTGTGCACGGAAATATGCAGTCAGTGTAGAAAAATGAAAGTCCCGTGCGTGTCTTAATCAAGTGCTAATGTTGCAATTTAAGTTCTGTTCTCCGCCACTATAATTGCAGTGTGTCATAGAAAATGCTTTTACTGTACCATTTTATTTATTTCTGTAAAGAATGAGATCATGTCTAAATGCAACTTTTATAATACAGAAAATATTTGAAAACAGACGGGTGGTTTATTTTCTATTTACCATTACAATGCCAATGATGTGGGGAGATTTTTAAACAGTGCAATGGTCATTTTAAGACAGATGTGTGCATGTCAGAATCAGTATGAATAATTGTGAGTGACTGTAGTATAACTTGTTGGAGGTACATGAGCCAACGGGAAGAGAGACTCTCTGAACATAGCTCCCTACCGTATATAAGGTAGTGGAAATTACCACAAAACTACCACATATAGCTCTCTGTCGTAAATAAGTCAGTGAGTTTGCCCATGGTGGCGCACCAACACTATCACTGGAAAATGTGGTATCCCTAGAATGCAGGTCTGAGGTCTCTCTAGTGATCACACGAAAAATCTAAGCGAAGATAAGGGATTCTGGACATTGGGGCCACAAATAAAACAAGGGAATTATGCTCACCAAAATACCACCAACCACGTATACCAAATATGCAGGTCTGGGTGCTGAAATAATGCATGTCCATTGTATTATTGTTGCACATGGCCAAATCTGAATACAAAGAGTGATTATTGCTAAGTTATTTTTCGGCGGTAATAAAATACCGTCAGGCCCCAAATCTCCACAAAATACCCTACATCTCCCAGCTCTGCCAAATCCCGACTGTCCTCCCCCTCTCTTCAAGCTCCCCCAGCAAGACTCTCATCACTGCTTCTAGCATGATACTTGCTATGACGCTGCTCCAATCAGAATCAATCATGCCATCTCCTCCCTCACTACACAATGGCTCATTTCTACAGTAATTATTTGTAACCAACTGATTTCCTGTTCCTTCGAGCCCTTTTGCTTCCTGTAGTTATGTGGACAGAGCAGCAGAGAAAAAGAAAAAAATGAATGTGCGTTTAAAAGTTCACTTTCAGAGTAGGCCTAATTCTGCAGTGGAGACACATTTTTATTAGTGGGTTATGTTAAATGCAGTTTTATTAGTCAGGTTATTTATTAATAATGTCAGTTATTAATTTTCAAATGTGTCTCTTGCACCACAGGCATTTCAGGTGAAAAATAGTGTGCATTTTTGAGTGTGCACGTGTGCTTTTAACTGTAAAAATAGATTTGCATCTTATATGTTAAAATCGTTTTTGACTGAATAGCCTGTCTTTACTTATATGTCCATGTTAATCTGGCAACACATATAGCAATGCACCACACCCATGTGGTGGTGCTGCATCAAAAAAAATTGCTATCTGTGCAGTAGTGCTGTACTCTGTGCTGTAACACGCCAAATATCCTTACAGTCTCAAGATTGAAATGGGAAGGATTTGGATATCACATCTCTTGCTATAGGAAGGGTCTCAGGTTTTTTATTAGAAACATTGAGATATCACATCTCATGCTATAGGAAAGGTTTCAGGATTGGAATGGGAAGGATTTGGATATCACATCTCATGCTAAAGGAAGGGTCTCAGGTTTGGAAGGGGAAGGATTTGGATATCATATCTCATGTTATAGGGCGGGTCCCAGGTTTGGTATTAGAAGCATTGAGATATCACATCTCATGGTATAGGAAGGGTCTCAGGATTTGAATGGGAAGGAGTTGGATATCACATCTCATCCAATAGGAAGGGTCTCAGGTTTGGAATGGAAAGGAATTGGATATCACATCATGTTATAGGAAGGATCTCAGGATTGGAATGGGAAGGATTTGGATATCCCTTCTCATGCTATAGGAAGTGTCTCAGGTTGGAATGGGAAGGTGTTGGATATCACATCTCGTTATAGGAAGGGTCTCAGGATTGGAATGGGAAGGATTTGGATATCACATCTCTTGCTAAAGGAAGGGTCTCAGGTTTGGAAGGGGAAGGATTTGGATATCATATCTCATGTTATAGGACGGGTCCCATGTTTGGTATTAGAAGCATTGAGATATCACATCTCATGCTATAGGAGGAGTCTCAGGATTGGAATGGGAAGGAGTTGGATATCACGTCTCATGTTATTCGAAGGGTCTCAGGATTGGAATGGCAAGGAGTTGGATATCACATCTCATTCTAAAGGAAGGGTCTCAGGTTTGATAGAAGCATTGAGATATCACATCTCATGCTATAGGAAGGAACTCAGGATTGCAATGGGAAGGAGTTGGATATCACATCTCATGCCATAGGATGGGTCATCAGGTTTGGTATAAGCATTGAGATATCACATCTCTGCTATCGGAAGGGTCTCAGGATAGGAATGGGAAGGACTTAGATATCACATCTCATACTATAGGGAGGGTCTCAGTTTTGATATTAGAAGCATTGAGCTATCACATCTCATGCTATCGGAAGGGTCTCAGGATTGGAATGGGATGGAGTTGGATATCACATCTCAAGCTATCTCGGGATTGGAATGGGAAGGAGTTTGATATCACATCTCAAGCTATAGGAAGGGTCTCAGGTTTGGAAGGGGAAGGATTTGGATCTCACATCTCATGTTTTAGGACGGGTCTCAGGTTTGGTATTAGAAGCATTGAGATATCACATCTCATGCTATAGGAAGGGTTTCAGGATTGGAATGGGAAGGATTTGGATATCACATCTCATGCTAAAGGAAGGGTCTCAGGTTTGGAAGGGGAAGGATTTGGATATCATATCTCATGTTATAGGACGGGTCCCATGTTTGGTATTAGAAGCATTGAGATATCACATCTCATGCTATAGGAGGAGTCTAAGGATTGGAATGGGAAGGAGTTGGATATCACGTCTCATGTTATTCGAAGGGTCTCAGGATTGGAATGGCAAGGAGTTGGATATCACATCTCATGCTAAAGGAAGGGTCTCAGGTTTGATAGAAGCATTGAGATATCACATCTCATGCTATAGGAAGGAACTCAGGATTGCAATGGGAAGGAGTTGGATATCACATCTCATGCCATAGGATGGGTGATCAGGTTTGGTATAGGCATTGAGATATCACATCTCTGCTATCGGAAGGGTCTCAGGATAGGAATGGGAAGGACTTAGATATCACATCTCATACTATAGGGAGGGTCTCAGTTTTGATATTAGAAGCATTGAGCTATCACATCTCATGCTATTGGAAGGGTCTCAGGATTGGAATGGGAAGGAGTTGGCTATCACATCTCAAGCTATCTCAGGATTGGAATGGGAAGGAGTTTGATATCACATCTCAATCTATAGGAAGGGTCTCAGGTTTGGAAAGGGAAGGATTTGGATTTCACATCTCATGTTATAGGATGGTTCTCATGTTTGGTTTTAGTAGCATTGAGATATCACATCTCATGCTATCGGAAGGGTCTCAGGTTTGGAAAGGGAAGGATTTGGAGTTCACATGTTATAGGATGGTTCTCAGGTTTGGTTTTAGAAGCATTAAGATATAACATCTCATGCTATAGGAAGGGTCTCAGGTTTGGAATGGGAAGGAGTTGATATCACATCTCATGCTAAAGGAAAGGTCTCAGGTTTGGAAGGGGAAGGATTTGGATCTCACATCTCATGTTTTAGGACGGGTCTCAGGTTTGGTATTAGAAGCATTGAAATATCACATCTCATGGTATAGGAAGGGTCTCAGGATTGGAATGGGAAGGAGTTGGATATCACATTGAATGGGAAGGAGTTTGATATCACATCTCAAGCTATAGGAAGGGTCTCAGGTTTGGAAAGGGAATGATTTGGATTTCACATCTCATGTTATAGGATGGTTCTCATGTTTGGTTTTAGAAGCATTGAGATATCACATCTCATGCTATCGGAAGGGTCTCAGGTTTGGGAAGGGAAGGATTGGGATTTCACATCTCATGTTATAGGATGGTTCTCATGTTTGTTTTTAGAAGCATTGAGATATCAAATCTCATGCTATTGGAAGGGTCTGAGGTTTGGAATGGGAAGGAGTTGGATATCACATCTCATGTTATAGGAAGGATCTCAGGTTTGGTATTAGAAGCATTGAGATATCACATCTCATGCTATAGGAAGGGTCTCAGGATTGGAATGTGAAGGATTTGGATATCACATCATACTAAAGGTAGGGTCTCAGGTTTGGTATAAGCATTGAGATATCACATCTCTGGTATCGGAAGGGTCTCAGGATTGGATTGGGAAGGAGTTGGATATCCCTTCTCATGTTATAGGAAGGGTCTCAGGATTGGAATGGCAAGGAGTTGGATATCACATCTCATGCTATAGGGAGGGTCTCAGGTTTGGAAGGGGAAGGATTTGGATCTCACATCTCATGTTTTAGGACGGGTCTCGGGTTTGGTATTAGAAGCCTTGAGATATCACATCTCATGGTATAATAAGGGTCTCAGGATTGGAATGGGAAGGAGTTCGATATAACATCTCAAGCTATCTCAGGATTGGAATGGGAAGGAGTTTGATATCACATCTCGAGCTATAGGAAGGGTCTCAGGTTTGGGAAGGGAAGGATTCGGATTTCACATCTCGTTATAGGATGGTTCTCATGTTTGTTTTTAGAAGCATTGAGATATCAAATCTCATGCTATTGGAAGGGTCTCAGGTTTGGAATGGGAAGGAGTTGGATATCACATCTCATGTTATAGGAAGGATCTCAGGTTTGGTATTAGAAGCATTGAGATATCACATCTCATGCTATAGGAAGGGTCTCAGGATTGGAATGTGAAGGATTTGGATATCACATCATACTAAAGTTAGGGTCTCAGGTTTGGTATAAGCATTGAAATATCACATCTCTGCTATCGGAAGGGTCTCAGGATTGGATTGGGAAGGAGTTGGATATCCCTTCTCATGCTATAGGAGGGGTCTCAGGTTGGAATGGGAAGGAGTTGGATATCACATCTCATGCTATAGGAAGGGACTCAAAATTGATATGGGAAGGTTTTGGATATCACATCTCTTGCTATAGGAAGGGTCTCGGTTTTTTATTAGAAACATTGAGATATCACATCTCATGCTATAGGAAGGGTTTCAGGATTGGAATAGGAAGGATTTGGATATCACATCTCATGCTAAAGGAAGGGTCTCAGGTTTGGAAGGGGAAGGATTTGGATATCATATCTCATGTTATAGGGCGGGTCCCAGGTTTGGTATTAGAAGCATTGAGATATCACATCTCATGGTATAGGAAGGGTCTCAGGATTGGAATGGGAAGGAGTTGGATATCACATCTCATCCAATAGGAAGGGTCTCAGGTTTGGAATGGGAAGGAATTGGATATCACATCATGTTATAGGAAGGATCTCAGGATTGGAATGGGAAGGATTTGGATATCCCTTCTCATGCTATAGGAAGTGTCTCAGGTTGGAATGGGAAGGAGTTGGATATCACATATTGTTATAGGAAGGGTCTCAGGATTGGAATGGGAAGGAGTTTGATATCACATCTCGAGCTATAGGAAGGGTCTCAGGTTTGGGAAGGGAAGGATTCGAATTTCACATCTCGTTATAGGATGGTTCTCATGTTTGTTTTTAGAAGCATTGAGATATCAAATCTCATGCTATTGGAAGGGTCTCAGGTTTGGAATGGGAAGGAGTTGGATATCACATCTCATGTTAAAGGAAGGATCTCAGGTTTGGTATTAGAAGCATTGAGATATCACATCTCATGCTATAGGAAGGGTCTCAGGATTGGAATGTGAAGGATTTGGATATCACATCATACTAAAGGTAGGGTCTCAGGTTTGGTATAAGCATTGAGATATCACATCTCTGCTATCGGAAGGGTCTCAGGATTGGATTGGGAAGGAGTTGGATATCTATTCTCATGCTATAGGAAGGGTCTCAGGTTGGAATGGGAAGGAGTTGGATATCACATCTCATGCTATAGGAAGGGTCTCAAGATTGAAATGGGAATGTTTTGGATATCACATCTCTTGCTATAGGAAGGGTCTCAGGTTTTTATTAGAAACATTGAGATATCACATCTCATGCTATAGGAAGGGTTTCAGGATTGGAATGGGAAGGATTTGGATATCACATCTCATGCTAAAGGAAGGGTCTCAGGTTTGGAAGGGGAAGGATTTGCATATCATATCTCATGTTATAGGGCTGGTCCCAGGTTTGGTATTAGAAGCATTGAGATATCACATCTCATGGTATAGGAAGGGTCTCAGGATTGGAATGGGAAGGAGTTGGATATCACATCTCATCCAATAGGAAGGGTCTTAGGTTTGGAATGGGAAGGAATTGGATATCACATCATGTTATAGGAAGGATCTCAGGATTGGAATGGGAAGGATTTGGATATCCCTTCTCATGCTATAGGAAGTGTCTCAGGTTGGAATGGGAAGGAGTTGGATATCACATCTCGTTATAGGAAGGGTCTCAGGATTGGAATGGGAAGGATTTGGATATCATATCTCATGTTATAGGACGGGTCCCATGTTTGGTATTAGAAGCATTGAGATATCACATCTCATGCTATAGGAGGAGTCTCAGGATTGGAATGGGAAGGAGTTGGATATCACGTCTCATGTTATTCGAAGGGTCTCAGGATTGGAATGGCAAGGAGTTGGATATCACATCTCATGCTAAAGGAAGGGTCTCAGGTTTGATAGAAGCATTGAGATATCACATCTCATGCTATAGGAAGGAACTCAGGATTGCAATGGGAAGGAGTTGGATATCACATCTCATGCCATAGGATGGGTCATCAGGTTTGGTATAAGCATTGAGATATCACATCTCTGCTATCGGAAGGGTCTCAGGATAGGAATGGGAAGGACTTAGATATCACATCTCATACTATAGGGAGGGTCTCAGTTTTGATATTAGAAGCATTGAGCTATCACATCTCATGCTATCGGAAGGGTCTCAGGATTGGAATGGGATGGAGTTGGATATCACATCTCAAGCTATCTCGGGATTGGAATGGGAAGGAGTTTGATATCACATCTCAAGCTATAGGAAGGGTCTCAGGTTTGGAAGGGGAAGGATTTGGATCTCACATCTCATGTTTTAGGACGGGTCTCAGGTTTGGTATTAGAAGCATTGAGATATCACATCTCATGGTATAGGAAGGGTCTCAGGATTGGAATGGGAAGGAGTTGGCTATCACATCTCAAGCTATCTCAGGATTGGAATGGGAAGGAGTTTGATATCACATCTCAATCTATAGGAAGGGTCTCAGGTTTGGAAAGGGAAGGATTTGGATTTCACATCTCATGTTATAGGATGGTTCTCATGTTTGGTTTTAGTAGCATTGAGATATCACATCTCATGCTATCGGAAGGGTCTCAGGTTTGGAAAGGGAAGGATTTGGAGTTCACATGTTATAGGATGGTTCTCAGGTTTGGTTTTAGAAGCATTAAGATATAACATCTCATGCTATAGGAAGGGTCTCAGGTTTGGAATGGGAAGGAGTTGATATCACATCTCATGCTAAAGGAAAGGTCTCAGGTTTGGAAGGGGAAGGATTTGGATCTCACATCTCATGTTTTAGGACGGGTCTCAGGTTTGGTATTAGAAGCATTGAAATATCACATCTCATGGTATAGGAAGGGTCTCAGGATTGGAATGGGAAGGAGTTGGATATCACATTGAATGGGAAGGAGTTTGATATCACATCTCAAGCTATAGGAAGGGTCTCAGGTTTGGAAAGGGAATGATTTGGATTTCACATCTCATGTTATAGGATGGTTCTCATGTTTGGTTTTAGAAGCATTGAGATATCACATCTCATGCTATCGGAAGGGTCTCAGGTTTGGGAAGGGAAGGATTGGGATTTCACCTCTCATGTTATAGGATGGTTCTCATGTTTGTTTTTAGAAGCATTGAGATATAAAATCTCATGCTATTGGAAGGGTCTGAGGTTTGGAATGGGAAGGAGTTGGATATCACATCTCATGTTATAGGAAGGATCTCAGGTTTGGTATTAGAAGCATTGAGATATCACATCTCATGCTATAGGAAGGGTCTCAGGATTGGAATGTGAAGGATTTGGATATCACATCATACTAAAGGTAGGGTCTCAGGTTTGGTATAAGCATTGAGATATCACATCTCTGGTATCGGAAGGGTCTCAGGATTGGATTGGGAAGGAGTTGGATATCCCTTCTCATGTTATAGGAAGGGTCTCAGGATTGGAATGGCAAGGAGTTGGATATCACATCTCATGCTATAGGGAGGGTCTCAGGTTTGGAAGGGGAAGGATTTGGATCTCACATCTCATGTTTTAGGACGGGTCTCGGGTTTGGTATTAGAAGCCTTGAGATATCACATCTCATGGTATAATAAGGGTCTCAGGATTGGAATGGGAAGGAGTTCGATATAACATCTCAAGCTATCTCAGGATTGGAATGGGAAGGAGTTTGATATCACATCTCGAGCTATAGGAAGGGTCTCAGGTTTGGGAAGGGAAGGATTCGGATTTCACATCTCGTTATAGGATGGTTCTCATGTTTGTTTTTAGAAGCATTGAGATATCAAATCTCATGCTATTGGAAGGGTCTCAGGTTTGGAATGGGAAGGAGTTGGATATCACATCTCATGTTATAGGAAGGATCTCAGGTTTGGTATTAGAAGCATTGAGATATCACATCTCATGCTATAGGAAGGGTCTCAGGATTGGAATGTGAAGGATTTGGATATCACATCATACTAAAGTTAGGGTCTCAGGTTTGGTATAAGCATTGAGATATCACATCTCTGCTATCGGAAGGGTCTCAGGATTGGATTGGGAAGGAGTTGGCTATCCCTTCTCATGCTATAGGAGGGGTCTCAGGTTGGAATGGGAAGGAGTTGGATATCACATCTCATGCTATAGGAAGGGACTCAAAATTGATATGGGAAGGTTTTGGATATCACATCTCTTGCTATAGGAAGGGTCTCGGTTTTTTATTAGAAACATTGAGATATCACATCTCATGCTATAGGAAGGGTTTCAGGATTGGAATAGGAAGGATTTGGATATCACATCTCATGCTAAAGGAAGGGTCTCAGGTTTGGAAGGGGAAGGATTTGGATATCATATCTCATGTTATAGGGCGGGTCCCAGGTTTGGTATTAGAAGCATTGAGATATCACATCTCATGGTATAGGAAGGGTCTCAGGATTGGAATGGGAAGGAGTTGGATATCACATCTCATCCAATAGGAAGGGTCTCAGGTTTGGAATGGGAAGGAATTGGATATCACATCATGTTATAGGAAGGATCTCAGGATTGGAATGGGAAGGATTTGGATATCCCTTCTCATGCTATAGGAAGTGTCTCAGGTTGGAATGGGAAGGAGTTGGATATCACATATTGTTATAGGAAGGGTCTCAGGATTGGAATGGGAAGGAGTTTGATATCACATCTCGAGCTATAGGAAGGGTCTCAGGTTTGGGAAGGGAAGGATTCGAATTTCACATCTCGTTATAGGATGGTTCTCATGTTTGTTTTTAGAAGCATTGAGATATCAAATCTCATGCTATTGGAAGGGTCTCAGGTTTGGAATGGGAAGGAGTTGGATATCACATCTCATGTTAAAGGAAGGATCTCAGGTTTGGTATTAGAAGCATTGAGATATCACATCTCATGCTATAGGAAGGGTCTCAGGATTGGAATGTGAAGGATTTGGATATCACATCATACTAAAGGTAGGGTCTCAGGTTTGGTATAAGCATTGAGATATCACATCTCTGCTATCGGAAGGGTCTCAGGATTGGATTGGGAAGGAGTTGGATATCTATTCTCATGCTATAGGAAGGGTCTCAGGTTGGAATGGGAAGGAGTTGGATATCACATCTCATGCTATAGGAAGGGTCTCAAGATTGAAATGGGAATGTTTTGGATATCACATCTCTTGCTATAGGAAGGGTCTCAGGTTTTTATTAGAAACATTGAGATATCACATCTCATGCTATAGGAAGGGTTTCAGGATTGGAATGGGAAGGATTTGGATATCACATCTCATGCTAAAGGAAGGGTCTCAGGTTTGGAAGGGGAAGGATTTGCATATCATATCTCATGTCATATGGCGGGTCCCAGGTTTGGTATTAGAAGCATTGAGATATCACATCTCATGGTATAGGAAGGGTCTCAGGATTGGAATGGGAAGGAGTTGGATATCACATCTCATCCAATAGGAAGGGTCTTAGGTTTGGAATGGGAAGGAATTGGATATCACATCATGTTATAGGAAGGATCTCAGGATTGGAATGGGAAGGATTTGGATATCCCTTCTCATGCTATAGGAAGTGTCTCAGGTTGGAATGGGAAGGAGTTGGATATCACATCTCGTTATAGGAAGGGTCTCAGGATTGGAATGGGAAGGATTTGGATATCACATCTCTTGCTATAGGAAGGGTCTCAGGTTTTTTATTAGAAACATTGAGCTATCACATCTCATGCTATAGGAAGGGTTTCAGGATTGGAATGGGAAGGATTGGATATCACATCTCATGCTAAAGGAAGGGTCTCAGGTTTGGAAGGGGAAGGATTTGGATATCATATCTCATGTTGTAGGGCGGGTCCCATGTTTGGTATTGGAAGCATTGAGATATCACATCTCATGGTATAGGAAGGGTCTCAGGATTGGAATGGGAAGGAGTTGGATATCACATCTCATCCAATAGGAAGGGTCTTAGGTTTGGAATGGGAAGGAATTGGATATCACATCATGTTATAGGAAGGATCTCAGGATTGGAATGGGAAGGATTTGGAAATCCCTTCTCATGCTATAGGAAGTGTCTCAGGTTGGAATGGGAAGGAGTTGGATATCACATCTCGTTATAGGAAGGGTCTCAGGATTGGAATGGGAAGGATTTGGATATCACATCTCTTGCTATAGGAAGGGTCTCAGGTTTTTTATTAGAAACATTGAGCTATCACATCTCATGCTATAGGAGGAGTCTCAGGATTGGAATGGGAAGGAGTTGGATATCACGTCTCATGTTATAGGAAGGGTCTCAGAATTGGAATGGCAAGGAGTTGGATATCACATCTCATGCTAGAGGAAGGGTCTCAGGTTTGATAGAAGCATTGAGATATCACATCTCATGCTATAGGAAGGAACTCAGGATTGCAATGGGAAGGAGTTGGATATCACATCTCATACTATAGGGAGGGTCTCAGGTTTGGTATTAGAAGCATTGAGCTATCACATCTCATGCTATCGGAAGGGTCTCAGGATTGGAATCGGAAGGAGTTGTATATGACATCTCATGCCATAGGAAGGGTCTCAGGTTTGGTATAAGCATTGAGAAATCACATCTCTGCTATCGGAAGGGTCTCAGGATTGGAATGGGAAGGAGTTGGATATCCCATCATGTTATAGGAAGGGTCTCAGGTTTGGTATTAGAAGCATTGAGATATCACATCTCATGCTATAGGACGGGTCCCAGGTTTGGTATTAGAAGCATTGAGATATCACATCTCATGCTATAGGAGGAGTCTCAGGATTGGAATGGGAAGGAGTTGGATATCACGTCTCATGTTATAGGAAGGGTCTCAGGATTGGAATGGGAAGGATTTGGATATCACATCTCTTGCTATAGGAAGGGTCTCAGGTTTTTTATTAGAATTATTGAGCTATCACATATCATGCTATAGGAAGGGTTTCAGGATTGGAATGGGAAGGATTTGGATATCACATCTCATGCTAAAGGAAGGGTCTCAGGTTTGGAAGGGGAAGGATTTGGATATCATATCTCATGTTATAGGACGGGTCCCATGTTTGGTATTAGAAGCATTGAGATATCACATCTCATGCTATAGGAGGAGTCTCAGGATTGGAATGGGAAGGAGTTGGATATCACGTCTCATGTTATTCGAAGGGTCTCAGGATTGGAATGGCAAGGAGTTGGATATCACATCTCATGCTAAAGGAAGGGTCTCAGGTTTGATAGAAACATTGAGATATCACATCTCATGCTATAGGAAGGAACTCAGGATTGCAATGGGAAGGAGTTGGATATCACATCTCATGCCATAGGATGGGTCATCAGGTTTGGTATAAGCATTGAGATATCACATCTCTGCTATTGGAAGGGTCTCAGGATAGGAATGGGAAGGACTTAGATATCACATCTCATACTATAGGGAGGGTCTCAGTTTTGATATTAGAAGCATTGAGCTATCACATCTCATGCTATCGGAAGGGTCTCGGGATTGGAATGGGATGGAGTTGGATATCACATCTCAAGCTATCTCGGGATTGGAATGGGAAGGAGTTTGATATCACATCTCAAGCTATAGGAAGGGTCTCAGGTTTGGAAGGGGAAGGATTTGGATCTCACATCTCATGTTTTAGGACGGGTCTCAGGTTTGGTATTAGAAGCATTGAGATATCACATCTCATGGTATAGGAAGGGTCTCAGGATTGGAATGGGAAGGAGTTGGCTATCACATCTCAAGCTATCTCAGGATTGGAATGGGAAGGAGTTTGATATCACATCTCAATCTATAGGAAGGGTCTCAGGTTTGGAAAGGGAAGGATTTGGATTTCACATCTCATGTTATAGGATGGTTCTCATGTTTGGTTTTAGTAGCATTGAGATATCACATCTCATGCTATCGGAAGGGTCTCAGGTTTGGAAAGGGAAGGATTTGGAGTTCACATGTTATAGGATGGTTCTCAGGTTTGATTTTAGAAGCATTAAGATATAACATCTCATGCTATAGGAAGGGTCTCAGGTTTGGAATGGGAAGGAGTTGATATCACATCTCATGCTAAAGGAAAGGTCTCAGGTTTGGAAGGGGAAGGATTTGGATCTCACATCTCATGTTTTAGGACGGGTCTCAGGTTTGGTATTAGAAGCATTGAAATATCACATCTCATGGTATAGGAAGGGTCTCAGGATTGGAATGGGAAGGAGTTGGATATCACATTGAATGGGAAGGAGTTTGATATCACATCTCAAGCTATAGGAAGGGTCTCAGGTTTGGAAAGGGAATGATTTGGATTTCACATCTCATGTTATAGGATGGTTCTCATGTTTGGTTTTAGAAGCATTGAGATATCACATCTCATGCTATCGGAAGGGTCTCAGGTTTGGGAAGGGAAGGATTGGGATTTCACATCTCATGTTATAGGATGGTTCTCATGTTTGTTTTTAGAAGCATTGAGATATCAAATCTCATGCTATTGGAAGGGTCTCAGGTTTGGAATGGGAAGGAGTTGGATATCACATCTCATGTTATAGGAAGGATCTCAGGTTTGGTATTAGAAGCATTGAGATATCACATCTCATGCTATAGGAAGGGTCTCAGGATTGGAATGTGAAGGATTTGGATATCACATCATACTAAAGGTAGGGTCTCAGGTTTGGTATAAGCATTGAGATATCACATCTCTGGTATCGGAAGGGTCTCAGGATTGGATTGGGAAGGAGTTGGATATCCCTTCTCATGCTATAGGAAGGGTCTCAGGTTGGAATGGGAAGCAGTTGGATATCACATCTCATGCTATAGGAAGGGTCTCAGGTTTTTTTATTAGAAACATTGACATATCACATCTCATGCTATAGGAAGGGTTTCAGGATTGGAATGGGAAGGATTTGGATATCACATCTCATGCTAAAGGAAGGGTCTCAGGTTTGGAAGGGGAAGGATTTGGATATCATATCTCATGTTATAGGGCGGGTCCCAGGTTTGGTATTATAAGCATTGAGATATCACATCTCATGGTATAGGAAGGGTCTCAGGATTGGAATAGGAAGGAGTTGGATATCACATCTCATCCAATAGGAAGGGTCTCAGGTTTGGAATGGGAAGGAATTGGATATCACATCATATTATAGGAAGGATCTCAGGATTGGAATGGGAAGGATTTGGATATCCCTTCTCATGCTATAGGAAGTGTCTCAGGTTGGAATGGGAAGGAGTTGGATATCACGTCTCATGTTATAGGAAGGGTCTCAGAATTGGAATGGCAAGGAGTTGGATATCACATCTCATGCTAAAGGAAGGGTCTCAGGTTTGATAGAAGCATTGAGATATCACATCTAGGAAGGAACTCAGGATTGCAATGGGAAGGAGTTGGATATCACATCTCATGCCATAGGATGGGTCATCAGGTTTGGTATAAGCATTGAGATATCACATCTCTGCTATCGGAAGGGTCTCAGGATAGGAATGGGAAGGACTTAGATATCACATCTCATACTATAGGGAGGGTCTCAGTTTTGATATTAGAAGCATTGAGCTATCACATCTCATGCTATCGGAAGGGTCTCAGGATTGGAATGGGATGGAGTTGGATATCACATCTCAAGCTATCTCGGGATTGGAATGGGAAGGAGTTTGATATCACATCTCAAGCTATAGGAAGGGTCTCAGGTTTGGAAGGGGAAGGATTTGGATCTCACATCTCATGTTTTAGGACGGGTCACAGGTTTGGTATTAGAAGCATTGAGATATCACATCTCATGGTATAGGAAGGGTCTCAGGATTGGAATGGGAAGGAGTTGGCTATCACATCTCAAGCTATCTCAGGATTGGAATGGGAAGGAGTTTGATATCACATCTCAAGCTATAGGAAGGGTCTCAGGTTTGGAAAGGGAAGGATTTGGATTTCACATCTAATGTTATAGGATGGTTCTCATGTTTGGTTTTAGTAGCATTGAGATATCACATCTCATGCTATCGGAAGGGTCTCAGGTTTGGAAAGGGAAGGATTTGGAGTTCACATGTTATAGGATGGTTCTCAGGTTTGGATTTAGAAGAATTAAGATATAACATCTCATGCTATAGGAAGGGTCTCAGGTTTGGAATGGGAAGGAGTTGATATCACATCTCATGCTAAAGGAAAGGTCTCAGGTTTGGAAGGGGAAGGATTTGGATCTCACATCTCATGTTTTAGGACGGGTCTCAGGTTTGGTATTAGAAGCATTGAAATATCACATCTCATGGTATAGGAAGGGTCTCAGGATTGGAATGGGAAGGAGTTGGATAACAGATTGAATGGGAAGGAGTTTGATATCACATCTCAAGCTATAGGAAGGGTCTCAGGTTTGGAAAGGGAATGATTTGGATTTCACATCTCATGTTATAGGATGGTTCTCATGTTTCGTTTTAGAAGCATTGAGATATCACATCTCATGCTATCGGAAGGGTCTCAGGTTTGGAATGGGAAGTAGTTTGATATCACATCTCATGTTATAGGAAGGATCTCAGGTTTGGTATTAGAAGCATTGAGATATCACATCTCATGCTATAGGAAGGGTCTCAGGATTGGAATCGGAAGGAGTTGTATATGACATCTCATTCCATAGGAAGGGTCTCAGGTTTGGTATAAGCATTGAGATATCACATCTCTGCTATCGGAAGGGTCTCAGGATTGGAATGGGAAGGAGTTGGATATCCCATCTTGTTATAGGAAGGGTCTCAGGTTTGGTATTAGAAGCATTGAGATATCACATCTCATGCTATAGGACGGGTCCCAGGTTTGGTATTAGAAGCATTGAGATATCACATCTCATGCTATAGGAGGAGTCTCAGGATTGGAATGGGAAGGAGTTGGATATCACGTCTCATGTTATAGGAAGGGTCTCAGGATTGGAATGGCAAGGAGTTGGATATCACATCTCATGCTATAGGGAGGGTCTCAGGTTTGATATTAGAAGCATTGAGATATCACATCTCATGCTATCGGAAGGGTCTCAGGATTGGAATGGGAAGGAGTTGGATATCACATATGCTAAAGGAAAGGTCTCAGGTTTGGAAGGGGAAGGATTTGGATCTCACATCTCATGTTTTAGGACGGGTCTCAGGTTTGGTATTAGAAGCCTTGAGATATCACATCTCATGGTATAATAAGGGTCTCAGGATTGGAATGGGAAGGAGTTGGATATCACATCTCAAACTATCTCAGGATTGGAATGGGAAGGAGTTTGATATCACATCTCGAGCTATAGGAAGGGTCTCAGGTTTGGGAAGGGAAGGATTCGGATTTCACATCTCGTTATAGGATGGTTCTCATGTTTGTTTTTAGAAGCATTGAGATATCAAATCTCATGCTATTGGAAGGGTCTCAGGTTTGGTATTAGAAGCCTTGAGATATCACATCTCATGGTATAATAAGGGTCTCAGGATTGGAATGGGAAGGAGTTGGATATCACATCTCATGTTATAGGAAGGATCTCAGGTTTGGTATTAGAAGCATTGAGATATCACATCTCATTCTATAGGAAGGGTCTCAGGATTGGAATGTGAAGGATTTGGATATCACATCATACTAAAGGTAGGGTCTCAGGTTTGGTATAAGCATTGAGATATCACATCTCTGCTATCGGAAGGGTCTCAGGATTGGATTGGGAAGGAGTTGGATATCCCTTCTCATGCTATAGGAAGGGTCTCAGGTTGGAATGGGAAGGAGTTGGATATCACATCTCATGCTATAGGAAGGGTCTCAAGATTGAAATGGGAAGGTTTTGGATATCACATCTCTTGCTATAGGAAGGGTCTCAGGTTTTTTATTAGAAACATTGAGATATCACATCTCATGCTATAGGAAGGGTTTCAGGATTGGAATGGGAAGGATTTGGATATCACATCTCATGCTAAAGGAAGGGTCTCAGGTTTGGAAGGGGAAGGATTTGGATATCACATCTCATGCTAAAGGAAGGGTCTCAGGTTTGGAAGGGGAAGGATTCGGATATCATATCTCATGTTATAGGGCGGGTCCCATGTTTGGTATTAGAAGCATTGAGATATCACATCTCATGCTATAGGAGGAGTCTCAGGATTGGAATGGGAAGGAGTTGGATATCACGTCTCATGTTATAGGAAGGGTCTCAGAATTGGAATGGCAAGGAGCTGGATATCACATCTCATGCTAAAGGAAGGGTCTCAGGTTTGATAGAAGCATTGAGATATCACATCTCATGCTATAGGAAGGAACTCAGGATTGCAATGGGAAGGAGTTGGATATCACATCTCATGCCATAGGATGGGTCATCAGGTTTGGTATAAGCATTGAGATATCACATCTCTGCTATCGGAAGGGTCTCAGGATAGGAATGGGAGGGACTTAGATATCACATCTCATACTATAGGGAGGGTCTCAGTTTTGATATTAGAAGCTTTGAGCTATCACATCTCATGCTATCGGAAGGGTCTCAGGATTGGAATGGGATGGAGTTGGATATCACATCTCAAGCTATCTCGGGATTGGAATGGGAAGGAGTTTGATATCACATCTCAAGCTATAGGAAGGGTCTCAGGTTTGGAAGGGGAAGGATTTGGATCTCACATCTCATGTTTTAGGACGGGTCTCAGGTTTGGTATTAGAAGCATTGAGATATCACATCTCATGGTATAGGAAGGGTCTCAGGATTGGAATGGGAAGGAGTTGGCTATCACATCTCAAGCTATCTCAGGATTGGAATGGGAAGGAGTTTGATATCACATCTCAAGCTATAGGAAGGGTCTCAGTTTGGAAAGGGAAGGATTTGGATTTCACATCTCATGTTATAGGATGGTTCTCATGTTTGGTTTTAGTAGCATTGAGATATCACATCTCATGCTATCGGAAGGGTCTCAGGTTTGGAAAGGGAAGGATTTGGAGTTCACATGTTATAGGATGGTTCTCAGGTTTGGATTTAGAAGAATTAAGATATAACATCTCATGCTATAGGAAGGGTCTTGGATTTGGAATGGGAAGGAGTTGATATCACATCTCATGCTAAAGGAAAGGTCTCAGGTTTGGAAGGGGAAGGATTTGGATCTCACATCTCATGTTTTAGGACGGGTCTCAGGTTTGGTATTAGAAGCATTGAAATATCACATCTCATGGTATAGGAAGGGTCTCAGGATTGGAATGGGAAGGAGTTGGATAACACATTGAATGGGAAGGAGTTTGATATCACATCTCAAGCTATAGGAAGGGTCTCAGGTTTGGAAAGGGAATGATTTGGATTTCACATCTCATGTTATAGGATGGTTCTCATGTTTGGTTTTAGAAGCATTGAGATATCAAATCTCATGCTATCGGAAGGGTCTCAGGTTTGGAATGGGAAGGAGTTTGATATCACATCTCATGTTATAGGAAGGATCTCAGGTTTGGTATTAGAAGCATTGAGATATCACATCTCTGCTATCGGAAGGGTCTCAGGATTGGAATGGGAAGGAGTTGGATATCCCATCTTGTTATAGGAAGTGTCTCAGGTTTGGTATTAGAAGCATTGAGATATCACATCTCATGCTATAGGAAGGGTCTAAGGTTTGGAAAGGGGAAGGATTTGGGTATCACATCTCATGTTATAGGACCGGTCTCAGGTTTGGTATTAGAAGCATTGAGATATCAAGTCTCATGTTATAGGACGGGTCTCAGAATTGGAATGGGAAGGAGTTGGATATCACATCTCAAGCTATAGAAAGGGTCTCAGGATTGGAATGGGAAGGAGTTTGATATCACATCTCATTCCATGGTATGGGTCTCAGGTTTTGTAGAAGCATTGGGATATCAAATCACATGCTATAGGCAGGGTCTAAGGTTGGAATGGGAAGGAGTTGGATATCACATCTCATGTTATAGGAAGGGTCTCAGGATTGGAATGGGAAGGACTTGGATATCACATCTCATTCTATAGGAAGGCTCTCAGGGTTGGAAGGGGAAGGAGTTGGATATCACATTTCATGTTAGAGGTAGGATCTCAGGTTTGGTATTAGAGGCATTGAGATATCACATCTCATGCCATCAGAAGGGTCTCAGGATTGGAATGGGAAGGAGTTGGATATCACATCTCATGCTAAAGGGAGGGTCTAAGGTTTGGAAGGGGAAGGATTTGGACATCACATCTCATGTTATAGGAAGGATCTCAGGTTTGGTATTAGAAGCATTGAGATATCACATCTCATGCTATCGGAAGGGTCTCAGGATTGGAATGGGAAGGACTTGGATATCACATCTGATGTTATAGGAAGGGTCTCAGGTTTGGTATTAGAAGCATTGAGATATCAAGTCTCATGCTATAGGACGGGAGTTTGATATCACATCTCATGCCATGGTATGGGTCTCAGGTTTTGTAGAAGCATTGGGATATCACATCTCATGCTATCGGAAGGGTATCAGGATTGGATTTGGAAGGAGTTGGATATCCCATCTCATGCTATAGGAAGGGTCTCAGGATTGGAATGGGAAGGACTTGGATATCACATCTCATGGTGTAGGAAGGCTCTCAGGTTTGGAAAGGGAAGGAGTTGGATATCACATTTCATGTTAGAGGTAGGATCTCAGGTTTGGTATTAGAGGCATTGAGATATCACATCTCATGCTATCAGAAGGGTATCAGGATTGGAATGGGAAGGAGTTGGATATCACATCACATGCTAAAGGGAGTGTCTCAGGTTTGGAAGGGGAAGGATTTGGATATCACATCTTATGTTATTGGAAGGATCTCAGGTTTGGTATTAGAAGCATTGAGATATCACATCTCATGCTATCGGAAGGGTCTCAGGATTGGAATGGGAAGGAGTTGGATATCACATCTCATGTTATAGGAAGGATCTCAGGTTTGGTATTAGAAGCATATAGATATCACATCTCATGCTATAGGAAGGGTCTCATGATTGGAATGGGAAGGAGTTGGATATCACATCTCATGCTAAAGGAAGGGTCTCAGTTTTGGTAGAAGCATTGCGATATCACATCTCATGCTATAGGAAGGGTCTCAGGATTGGAATCGGAAGGAGTTGGATATCACATCTCATGCTATAGGAAGGGTCTCAGGTTTGGTATAAGCATTGAAATATCACATCTCTGCTATCGTAGGGTCTCAGGATTGGAATGGGAAGGACTTAGATATCACATCTCATGCTATAAGGAGGGTCTCAGTTTTGATATCAGAAGCATTGAGATTTCACATCTCATGCTATCGGAAGGGTCTCAGGATTGGAATGGGTGGAGCTGGATATCACATCTCATGCTAAAGGAAGGGTCTCAGGTTTGGAAGGGGAAGGATTTGGATATCACATCTCATGTTATAGGAGGGGTCTCAGGTTTGGTATTAGAAGCATTGTGATATCACATCTCATGCTATAGGAAGTGTCTCAGGATTGGAATGGGAAGGAGTTGGATATCACATCTCATGCTATAGGAAGGGTTTCAGGTTTGGTAGAAGCATTGAGATATCACATCTCATGCTATAGGAAGAGTCTCAGGTTTGGGAAGGGAAGGATTTGGATTTCACATCTCATGTTATAGGATGGTTCTCATGTTTGGTTTTTGAAGCATTGAGATATCACATCTCATGCTATCGGAAGGGTCTCAGCTTTGGAATGGGAAGGAGTTGGATATCACATCTCATGTTATAGGAAGGATCTCAGGTTTGGTATTAGAAGCATTGAGATATCACATCTCATGCTATAGGAAGGGTCTCCGGATTGGAATGTGAAGGATTTGGATATCACATCTCATGTTATAGGAAGGGTCTCAGGATTGGAATGGCAAGGAGTTGGATATCACATCCCATGCTAAAGGAAGGGTCTCAGTTTTGATAGAAGCATTGAGATATCACATCTCATGCTATAGGAAGGAACTCAGGATTGGAATGGGAAGGAGTTGGATATCACGTCTCATGTTATAGGAAGGGTCTCAGGATTGGAATGGCAAGGAGTTGGATATCACATCTCATGCTAAAGGAAGGGTCTCAGGTTTGATAGAAGCATTGAGATATCACATCTCATGCTATAGGAAGGAACTCAGGATTGGAATGGGAAGGAGTTGGATATCACATCTCATGCCATAGGAAGGGTTATCAGGTTTGGTATAAGCATTGAGATATCACATCTCTGCTATCGGAAGGGTCTCAGGATAGGAATGGGAAGGACTTAGATATCACATCTCATACTATAGGGAGGGTCCCAGTTTTGATATTAGAAGCATTGAGCTATCACATCTCATGCTATCGGAAGGGTCTCAGGATTGGAATGGGATGGAGTTGGATATCACATCTCAAGCTATCTCAGGATTGGAATGGGAAGGAGTTTGATATCACATCTCAAGCTATAGGAAGGGTCTCAGGTTTGGAAGGGGAAGGATTTGGATCTCACATCTCATGTTTTAGGACGGGTCTCAGGTTTGGTATTAGAAGCATTGAGATATCACATCTCATGGTATAGGAAGGGTCTCAGGATTGGAATGGGAAGGAGTTGGCTATCACATCTCAAGCTATCTCAGGATTGGAATGGGAAGGAGTTTGATATCACATCTCAAGCTATAGGAAGGGTCTCAGGTTTGGAAAGGGAAGGATATGGATTTCACATCTCATGTTATAGGATGGTTCTCATGTTTGGTTTTAGTAGCATTGAGATATCACATCTCATGCTATCGGAAGGGTCTCAGGTTTGGAAAGGGAAGGATTTGGATTTCACATGTTATAGGATGGTTCTCAGGTTTGGTTTTAGAAGCATTAAGATATAACATCTCATGCTATAGGAAGGGTCTCAGGTTTGGAAGGGGAAGGATTTGGATCTCACATCTCATGTTATAGGACGGGTCTCAGGTTTGGTATTAGAAGCATTGAAATATCACATCTCATGCTATCGGAAGGGTCTCAGGATTGGAATGGGACGGAGTTGGATATCACATTGAATGGGAAGGAGTTTGATATCACATCTCATGCTATAGGAAGGGTTTCAGGTTTGGTAGAAGCATTGAGATATCACATCTCATGCTATAGGAAGAGTCTCAGGTTTGGGAAGGGAAGGATTTGGATTTCACATCTCATGTTATAGGATGGTTCTCATGTTTGGTTTTTGAAGCATTGAGATATCACATCTCATGCTATCGGAAGGGTCTCAGGTTTGGAATTGGAAGGAGTTGGATATCACATCTCATGTTATAGGAAGGATCTCAGGTTTGGTATTAGAAGCATTGAGATATCACATCTCATGCTATAGGAAGCGTCTCAGGATTGGAATGGGAAGGACTTGGATGTCACATCTCATGCTATAGGGAGGGTCTCAAGTTTGATATCAGAAGCTTTGAGATAACAAATCTCATGATATCGGAAGGGTCTCAGGATTGGAATGTGAAGGAGTTGGATATCACATCTCATGATAAAGGAAGGGTCTAAGGTTTGGAAGGGGAAGTATTTGGATATCACATCTCATGTTATAGGACGGGTCTCAGGTTTGGTATTAGAAGCATTGCGATATCAAGTCTCATGGTATAGGAGGGTTTCAGAATTGGAATGGGAAGGAGTTGGATATCACATCTCAAGCTATAGGAAGGGTCTCAGGTTTGGTAGAAGCATTGGGATATCACATCCCATGCTATCGGAAGGGTCTCAGGTTGGAATGGGAAGGAGTTGGATATCACATCTCATGTTATAGGAAGGATCTCAGGTTTGTTATTAGAAGCATTGAGATATCACATCTCATGCTATAGGAAGGGTCTCAGGATTGGAATGGGAAGGAGTTTGATATCACATCTCAAGCTATAGGAAGGGTCTCAGGTTTGGAAAGGGAAGGATTTGGATTTCACATCTCATGTTATAGGATGGTTCTCATGTTTGGTTTTAGTAGCATTGAGATATCACATCTCATGCTATCGGAAGGGTCTCAGGTTTGGAAAGGGAAGGATTTGGAGTTCACATGTTATAGGATGGTTCTCAGGTTTGGATTTAGAAGAATTAAGATATAACATCTCATGCTATAGGAAGGGTCTCAGGTTTGGAATGGGAAGGAGTTGATATCACATCTCATGCTAAAGGAAAGGTCTCAGGTTTGGAAGGGGAAGGATTTGGATCTCACATCTCATGTTTTAGGACGGGTCTCAGGTTTGGTATTAGAAGCATTGAAATATCACATCTCATGGTATAGGAAGGGTCTCAGGATTGGAATGGGAAGGAGTTGGATAACACATTGAATGGGAAGGAGTTTGATATCACATCTCAAGCTATAGGAAGGGTCTCAGGTTTGGAAAGGGAATGATTTGGATTTCACATCTCATGTTATAGGATGGTTCTCATGTTTGGTTTTAGAAGCATTGAGATATCACATCTCATGCTATCGGAAGGGTCTCAGGTTTGGAATGGGAAGGAGTTTGATATCACATCTCATGTTATAGGAAGGATCTCAGGTTTGGTTTTAGAAGCATTGAGATATCACATCTCATGCTATCGGAAGGGTCTCAGGATTGGAATCGGAAGGAGTTGTATATGACATCTCATGCCATAGGAAGGGTCTCAGGTTTGGTATAAGCATTGAGATATCACATCTCTGCTATCGGAAGGGTCTCAGGATTGGAATGGGAAGGAGTTGGATATTCCATCTTGTTATAGGAAGGGTCTCAGGTTTGGTATTAGAAGCATTGAGATATCACATCTCATGCTATAGGAAGGGTCTAAGGTTTGGAAAGGGGAAGGATTTGCGTATCACATCTCATGTTATAGGACCGGTCTCAGGTTTGGTATTAGAAGCATTGAGATATCAAGTCTCATGGTATAGGACGGGTCTCAGAATTGGAATGGGAAGGAGTTGGATATCACATCTCAAGCTATAGAAAGGGTTTCAGGATTGGAATGGGAAGGAGTTTGATATCACATCTCATGCCATGGTATGGGTCTCAGGTTTTGTAGAAGCATTGGGATATCAAATCACATGCTATAGGCAGGGTCTAAGGTTGGAATGGGAAGGAGTTGGATATCACATCTCATGTTATAGGAAGGGTCTCAGGATTGGAATGTGAAGGACTTGGATATCACATCTCATTCTATAGGAAGGCTCTCAGGGTTGGAAGGGGAAGGAGTTGGATATCACATTTGATGTTAGAGGTAGGATCTCAGGTTTGGTATTAGAGGCATTGAGATATCACATCTCATGCCATCAGAAGGGTCTCAGGATTGGAATGGGAAGGAGTTGGATATCACATCTCATGCTAAAGGGAGGGTCTAAGGTTTGGAAAGGGAAGGATTTGGACATCACATCTCATGTTATAGGAAGGATCTCAGGTTTGGTATTAGAAGCATTGAGATATCACATCTCATGCTATCGGAAGGGTCTCAGGATTGGAATGGGAAGGACTTGGATATCACATCTCATGTTATAGGAAGGGTCTCAGGTTTGGTATTAGAAGCATTGAGATATCACATCTCATGCTATAGGAAGGGTCTCAGGAATGGAGTGGGAAGGACTTGGATATCACATCTCATGATACAGGAAGGGTCTAAGGTTTGGAAGGGGAAGGATTTGGATATCACATCTTAGGTTATTGGACCGGTCTCAGGTTTGGTATTAGAAGCATTGAGATATCAAGTCTCATGGTATAGGACGGAAGTTTGATATCACATCTCATGCCATGGTATGGGTCTCAGGTTTTGTAGAAGCATTGGGATATCACATCTCATGCTATCGGAAGGGTATCAGGATTGGATTTGGAAGGAGTTGGATATCCCATCTCATGCTATAGGAAGGGTCTCAGGATTGGAATGGGAAGGACTTGGATATCACATCTCATGTTGTAGGAAGGCTCTCAGGTTTGGAAAGGGAAGGAGTTGGATATCACATTTCATGTTAGAGGTAGGATCTCAGGTTTGGTATTAGAGGCATTGAGATATCACATCTCATGCTATCAGAAGGGTATCAGGATTGGAATGGGAAGGAGTTGGATATCACATCGCATGCTAAAGGGAGGGTCTCAGGTTTGGAAGGGGAAGGATTTGGATATCACATCTTATGTTATAGGAAGGATCTCAGGTTTGGTATTAGAAGCATTGAGATATCACATCTCATGCTATCGGAAGGATCTCAGGTTTGGTATTAGAAGCATTGAGATATCACATCTCATGCTATAGGAAGGGTCTCAGGATTGGAATGGGAAGGAGTTGGATATCACATCTCATGTTATAGGAAGGATCTCAGGTTTGGTATTAGAAGCATATAGATATCACATCTCATGCTATAGGAAGGGTCTCATGATTGGAATGGGAAGGAGTTGGATATCACATCTCATGCTAAAGGAAGGGTCTCAGTTTTGGTAGAAGCATTGCGATATCACATCTCATGCTATAGGAAGGGTCTCAGGATTGGAATCGGAAGGAGTTGGATATCACATCTCATGCTATAGGAAGGGTCTCAGGTTTGGTATAAGCATTGAAATATCACATCTCTGCTATCGGAAGGGTCTCAGGATTGGAATGGGAAGGACTTAGATATCACATCTCATGCTATAGGGACGGTCTCAGTTTTGGTATCAAAAGCATTGAGATTTCACATCTCATGCTATCGGAAGGGTCTCAGGATTGGAATGGGAGGAGCTGGATATCACATCTCATGCTAAAGGAAGGGTCTCAGGTTTGGAAGGGGAAGGATTTGGATATCACATCTCATGTTATAGGAGGGGTCTCAGGGTTGGTATTAGAAGCATTGTGGTATCACATCTCATGCTATAGGAAGTGTCTCAGGATTGGAATGGGAAGGAGTTGGATATCACATCTCATGCTATAGGAAGGGTTTCAGGTTTGGTAGAAGCATTGATATATCGCATCTCATGCTATATGAAGAGTCTCAGGTTTGGGAAGGGAAGGATTTGGATTTCACATCTCATGTTATAGGATGGTTCTCATGTTTGGTTTTTGAAGCATTGATATATCACATCTCATGCTATCGGAAGGGTCTCAGGTTTGGAATGGGAAGGAATTGGATATCACATCTCATGTTATAGGAAGGATCTCAGGTTTGGTATTAGAAGCATTGAGATATCACATCTCATGCTATAGGAAGGGTCTCCGGATTGGAATGTGAAGGATTTGGATATCACATCTCATGTTATAGGAAGGGTCTCAGGATTGGAATGGCAAGGAGTTGGATATCACATCTCATGCTAAAGGAAGGGTCTCAGTTTTGATAGAAGCATTGAGATATCACATCTCATGCTATAGGAAGGAACTCAGGATTGGAATGGGAAGGAGTTGGATATCACGTCTCATGTTATAGGAAGGGTCTCAGGATTGGAATGGCAAGGAGTTGGATAGCACATCTCATGCTAAAGGAAGGGTCTCAGGTTTGATAGAAGCATTGAGATATCACATCTCATGCTATAGGAAGGAACTCAGGATTGGAATGGGAAGGAGTTGGATATCACATCTCATGCCATAGGAAGGGTTATCAGGTTTGGTATAAGCATTGAGATATCACATCTCTGCTATCGGAACGGTCTCAGGATAGGAATGGGAAGGACTTAGATATCACATCTCATACTATAGGGAGGGTCCCAGTTTTGATATTAGAAGCATTGAGCTATCACATCTCATGCTATCGGAAGGGTCTCAGGATTGGAATGGGATGGAGTTGGATATCACATCTCAAGCTATCTCAGGATTGGAATGGGAAGGAGTTTGATATCACATCTCAAGCTATAGGAAGGGTCTCAGGTTTGGAAAGGGAAGGATTTGGATTTCACATCTCATGTTATAGGATGGTTCTCATGTTTGGTTTTAGTAGCATTGAGATATCACATCTCATGCTATCGGAAGGGTCTCAGGTTTGGAAAGGGAAGGATTTGGATTTCACATGTTATAGGATGGTTCTCAGGTTTGGTTTTAGAAGCATTAAGATATACCATCTCATGCTATAGGAAGGGTCTCAGGTTTGGAAGGGGAAGAATTTGGATCTCACATCTCATGTTATAGGACGGGTCTCAGGTTTGGTATTAGAAGCATTGAAATATCACATCTCATGCTATCGGAAGGGTCTCAGGATTGGAATGGGACGGAGTTGGATATCACATTGAATGGGAAGGAGTTTGATATCACATCTCATGCTATAGGAAGGGTTTCAGGTTTGGTAGAAGCATTGAGATATCACATCTCATGCTATAGGAAGAGTCTTAGGTTTGGGAAGGGAAGGATTTGGATTTCACATCTCATGTTATAGGATGGTTCTCATGTTTGGTTTTTGAAGCATTGAGATATGACATCTCATGCTATCGGAAGGGTCTCAGGTTTGGAATTGGAAGGAGTTGGATATCACATCTCATGTTATAGGAAGGATCTCAGGTTTGCTATTAGAAGCATTGAGATATCACATCTCATGCTATAGGAAGCGTCTCAGGATTGGAATGGGAAGGACTTGGATGTCACATCTCATGCTATAGGGAGGGTCTCAAGTTTGATATCAGAAGCTTTGAGATAACAAATCTCATGATATCGGAAGGGTCTCAGGATTGGAATGTGAAGGAGTTGGATATCACATCTCATGATAAAGGAAGGGTCTAAGGTTTGGAAGGGGAAGGATTTGGATATCACATCTCATGTTATAGGACGGGTCTCAGGTTTGGTATTAAAAGCATTGCGATATCAAGTCTCATGGTATAGGAGGGTCTCAGAATTGGAATGGGAAGGAGTTGGATATCACATCTCAAGCTATAGGAAGGGTCTCAGGTTTGGTAGAAGCATTGGGATATCACATCTCATGCTATCGGAAGGGTCTCAGGTTGGAATGGGAAGGATGTGGATATCACATCTCATGTTATAGGAAGGATCTCAGGTTTGGTATTAGAAGCATTGAGATATCACATCTCATGCTATAGGAAGGGTCTCAGGATTGGAATGGGAAGGAGTTGGATATCACATCTCATGCTATAGGAAGGGTCTCAGGAAGGGAATGGGAATGAGTTTTATATGACATCTCATGCCATAGGAAGGATCTCAGGTTTGGTATAAGCATTGAGATATCACATCTCTGCTATCGGAAGAGTGTCAGGATTGGAATGGGAAGGAGTTGGATATCCCATCTAATGTTATAGGAAGGGTCTCAGGTTTGGTATTAGAAGCATTGAGATATCACATCTCATGCTATAGGAAGCGTCTCAGGATTGGAATGGGAAGGACTTGGATGTCACATCTCATGCTATAGGGAGGGTCTCAAGTTTGATATCAGAAGCTTTGAGATAAAAAATCTCATGATATCGGAAGGGTCTCAGGATTGGAATGTGAAGGAGTTTGATATCACATCTCATGATAAAGGAAGGGTCTAAGGTTTGGAAGGGGAAGGATTTGGATATCACATCTCATGTTATAGGACAGGTCTCAGGTTTGGTATTAGAAGCATTGCGATATCAAGTCTCATGGTATAGGAAGGGTCTCAGAATTGGAATGGGAAGGAGTTGGATATCACATCTCAAGCTATAGGAATGGTCTCAGGATTGGAATGGGAAGGAGTTTGATATCACATCTCATGCCATAGTATGGGTCTCAGGTTTGGTAGAAGCATTGGGATATCACATCTCCTGCTATCGGAAGGGTCTCAGGTTGGAATGGGAAGGATTTGGATATCACATCTCATGTTATAGGAAGGATCTCGGGTTTGGTATTAGAAGCATTGAGATATCACATCTCATGCTATAGGAAGGGTCTCAGGATTGGAATGGGAAGGAGTTGGATATCACATCTCATGCTATAGGAAGGGTCTCAGGAATGGAATGGGAAGGAGCTTTATATGACATCTCATGCCATAGGAAGGATCTCAGGTTTGGTATTAGAAGCATTGAGACATCACATCTCATGTTATAGGAAGGGTCTCAGGATTGGAATGGGAAGGAGTTGGATATCACATCTCATCCAATAGGATGGGTCTCAGGTTTGGAATGGGAAGGAATTGGATATCACATCATGTTATAGGAAGGATCTCAGGATTGGAATGGGAAGGATTTGGATATCCCTTCTCATGCTATAGGAAGTGTCTCAGGTTGGAATGGGAAGGAGTTGGATATCACATCTCGTTATAGGAAGGGTCTCAGGATTGGAATGGGAAGGATTTGGATATCACATCTATTGCTATAGGAAGGGTCTCAGGTTTTTTATTAGAAACATTGAGCTATCACATCTCATGCTATAGGAAGGGTTTCAGGATTGGAATGGGAAGGATTTGGATATCACATCTCATGCTAAAGGAAGGGTCTCAGGTTTGGAAGGGGAAGGATTTGGATATCACATCTCATGTTATAGGACGCGTCTCAGGTTTGGTATTAGAAGCCTTGAGATATCACATCTCATGGTATAATAAGGGTCTCAGGATTGGAATGGGAAGGAGTTGGATATCACATCTCAAGCTATCTCAGGATTGGAATGGGAAGGAGTTTGATATCACATCTCGAGCTATAGGAAGGGTCTCAGGTTTGGGAAGGGAAGGATTGGGATTTCACATCTCGTTATAGGATGGTTCTCATGTTTGTTTTTAGAAGCATTGAGATATCAAATCTCATGCTATTGGAAGGGTCTCAGGTTTGGAATGGGAAGGAGTTGGATATCACATCTCATGTTATAGGAAGGATCTCAGGTTTGGTATTAGAAGCATTGAGATATCACATATCATGCTATAGGAGGAGTCTCAGGATTGGAATGGGAAGGAGTTGGATATCACGTCTCATGTTATAGGAAGGGTCTCAGGATTGGAATCGCAAGGAGTTGAATATCACATCTCATGCTATAGGGAGGGTCTCAGGTTTGATATTAGAAGCATTGAGATATCACATCTCATGCTATCGGAAGGGTCTCAGGATTGGAATGGGAAGGAGTTGGATATCACATATGCTAAAGGAAAGGTCTCAGGTTTGGAAGGGGAAGGATTTGGATCTCACATCTCATGTTTTAGGAAGGATCTCTGGTTTGGTATTAGAAGCATTGAGATATCACATCTCATGCTATAGGAAGGGTCTCAGGATTGGAATGTGAAGGATTTGGATATCACATCATACTAAAGGTAGGGTCTCAGGTTTGGTATAAGCATTGAGATATCAAATCTCTGCTACCGGAAGGGTCTCAGGATTGGATTGGGAAGGAGTTGGATATCCCTTCTCATGCTATAGGAAGGGTCTCAGGTTGGAATGGAAAGGAGTTGGATATCACATCTCATGCTATAGGAAGGGTCTTGTAGGGTATTTTGTGGAGATTTGGGGCCTAACGGTATTTTCTTACTGCCGAAAAATAACTTAGCAACATTCACTCCTTGTATTCAGATTGGGCCATGTACAACAATAATACAGTGGACATGCATTATTTCAGCACACAGACATGCGTATTTGGTATGCGTGGTTGGTATGCGTGGTTGGTGGTATTTTGGTGAGCATAATTCCCTTGTTTCATTTGTGGCCCCAATATCCAGAACCCCTTATTTTTGCTTAGATTTTTTGTGTATCACTAGAGAGACCTCAGGCTTGCATTTCAGGAACACCACATTTTCATTTTTAGTGTGCCACCATGGGCAATTTCTCTCTGTCTTATCTACGGCAGCGAGCTATCATGTGGTATTTTCACTATCTTATATACGGTAGTGAACTATGTCCCGGGCCTCCCTTTTTGCCGACTCATAGACCTCCGACAAACTACAACACACACAGTTAGTTATAACTGCTCATACTGAATTACATTGTGCACACGGCTGCAGCCAAATTTGATGTTTAGCTACCTTGAAAATGACAATTGCACTGTCTAAACATCTCCCCACATCATCAGCACTGTTTTGGTAAATGTAAAACACACCACCCGTCTGCTTTCAAATATTTTTGTGTATTATAAAAGTTGCATTTAAACACCATCTCACTCTTTACAGAAATAAATAAAATAGCACAGTAACAGCATTGTCTATACACTGAAAAGAGAGTGGCGGAGACAAGAACTCAATTTGCAACATTAAACATGTGATTAAAGCACAGGAATCTCCTTTCCTACACTGACTGAATATTCTCGTACACACTCAGCCCCCACACTTCTGTAATTACCTTATCTGTTCAGCATGAGTTTTCTTCAGCTGTTCTGTTTCTGAATGTGGCTCCCTTGAAGATTAACCCCGGTGAAAACAAGCGTCTTTCGTTCTCAAACCGGGGTTATTGCCTGGAATTCTCAGCTTTTGCAGCAGGAATGCTTCAGCCAGGAAAACAGGTCCTTCTCCCAGCTCTGCCAAATCCCGACTGTCCTCCCCCTCTCTTCAAGCTCCCCCAGCAAGACTCTCATCACTGCCTCTAGCATGATACTTGCTATGACGCTGCTCCAATCAGAATCAATCATGCCATCTCCTCCCTCACTACACAATGGCTCATTTCTACAGTAATTATTTGTAACCAACTGATTATCTGTTCCTTCGAGCCCTTTTGCTTCCTGTAGTTATGTGGACAGAGCAGCAGAGAAAAAGAAAAAAATGAATGTGCGTTTAAAAGTTCACTTTCAGAGTAGGCCTAATTCTGCAGTGGAGACACATTTTTATTAGTGGGTTATGTTAAATGCAGTTTTATTAGTCAGGTTATTTATTAATAATGTTAGTTATTAATTTTCAAATGTGTCTCTTGCACCACAGGCATTTCAGGTGAAAAATAGTGTGCATTTTTGAGTGTGCACGTGTGCTTTTAACTGTAAAAATAGATTTGCATCTTATATGTTAAAATCGTTTTTGACTGAATAGCCTGTCTTTACTTATATGTCCATGTTAATCTGGCAACACATATAGCAATGCACCACACCCATGTGGTGGTGCTGCATCAAAAAAAATTGCTATCTCTGCAGTAGTGCTGTACTCTGTGCTGTAACACGCCAAATATCCTTACAGTCTCAAGATTGAAATGGGAAGGATTTGGATGTTAAGACGGATTTCTGAACTCTGTCCTGGTGGCGCAGAAGTTCAGAAGGCCAACCTAATTACTTGGAACAGGGTAACCTCTGGACAAGCCAGACCAATCAAGGTAGCGATCGCGGCGGTCAAGACTAGGTCTCAAGAGGGGTGAGGGTGACTGAAAGCCCGCAATGAGCACACAAAGCAAGAGCGCTTACAAACTACTCCAAACAGTTGTTATATCAAAAATAGATACACATTTATTTTAAGGCCTTTAAAACAATGACCGTAGCGAGAAAATCACAATATCACAATATTAAACCAACACATCCCATATCAACACAATATATATACAAATACACAGTCGCAAGCGTTTAAAGCACGAAATATGTAGTCCACCTGAAAGGAAAGGAAAACAGGCAGTGTGATAACGCTTTAGACTCAGTTCGCCTTTAGAGGCACCTAACTAGATGGAAGTCCGAGCCCTGCGAAGAGTGTACCTGCCACGCCGGTGCCAACGGGCAAAAGGGGAAGCTCTTCGGAGGAAGTCAGGCAGTTCGGGTTAGTGCACAGCAGAAGGAGAACAGGTTCCGCAACTCAAGCGCAGCCTCCACAGCGGGCAGAAGCAGAGCGCGAGTACGGCCAAAAGGGTGCTGTTTTTACACAGCAGGGAAAAGCAATGGGATACTGCAGGAGGGCGACCAGATCCTAGCTAAACTACTCACCGGTCCCCGAAGCAAGCAGACCCAGGCTTCTCCACGTAGATTCAGCAGCTGGCAGGTTCAGAAGAGCAGGGAACGCCTCGTAGTCGTGTAGAGCAAAAAGACGTCCCAATCGACAAAACCAGCACAGTTTTGTTGCCGCAGCAGGACAACGGAGCGGCCGTGTGTATTTAAGCCAAATGTACACCCCTCCCTTCAGACTTGGGAACGCCAAGTGTACGAAGCGTGGGAGAGTGACCAGGACTCGAAATACAACACAACCTGGCGGCAGTTACAGAGCAGGACTCCCTTGTAAGCTGGTCAGTCAACTGGATGGCCCAGAGACGCTTCCGAAGGCTTACTTGGCAGGAGATGATGAAGTCGCCGGGAATAGCTGTTCCTGCTATTCCAAAGGTCGAAGCACCAGTACAGGCCTTCTGGTTCGATCAAAGGAGGAAAGGGTTTCACAGGACGACAGCAGTGCAAAGGAGGATTCCTTCAGCGGGTCACCAGCGATTCCTCGGTCCAGCCTCTTGGTTGCAGGATACTTGGCTCCTGTATTCCTTCGTTCGTGAGAACTCAGGAGATCGACCTGGTAGTGGTGTTTCCAGCCCCCTCTTATCCACGGTTCCCTTCGCGCCAAAACGGAGGGGAGCCAATGGGAGATCCGCTCATCAACACACATACCATACGTGGACCAATCACGGACCACGGTGGTCCCAGGCATTCACACCACCCCAGACTCTCTGGCACCCAGGATGTGTATTGGGACCAGACATCCCAGCCCACACCCTGGAGGCACACAAACGACATGTAGAAGCCCGCGAAAGCAACCACGTTTCGCGGGAAAGTACATGCCCAAATAAGGAAGGCCCCGGGTCGCCCGACCTGGGGAAGGTGAAGGGAGCAAGACGGTCAGTGGACAGGACAAAGGAGCCTCGTGGTCTGGCCATTTTGGGAGCCAGGCCACCATTTTGGGTTCAGTGCGAAAAACGTGCTCAGAACGCCAAAAGGAGCTCAAAATAAACAAAGCGATCGCTGCCACCATTCGAGTCCCTGAATGACTTGCACCGATCAAATACCATCCTAAAAGAGTATCTAGGGTCTGTAGAAGGCTAGAGACCCAAGAGAGCTGTAACTTAGCTTACAGTGCCCTCTTGTGTCATGTTGCACTAAAGCCGCAACATGATAAAAGAAACTACGGGAAACAGCGTTCCCCGGTACTGACTGTCTTAAGGGCATGTCAGTTTCCCCATAAGAAAAGGAGCGAAAGCCCAGAGAAGTGCGGCAGAAGGCTGTACTTCTCTGGCAAAGTCAAGAACAAGGTTAAAAACAATAGCAAAAAGTTTAGGGGTTGCCACATGGAAGGAAAATTCCCTACAATTACGAAATCTTTCTTAACACTCGCCCCTCCCAGACTATGGACAGGGGGAACTAATCCACCCCTGGCCTGGATGAGTCTCTTGTTCAGGTCGGTAAAACATTCTGGACAACCCATCAGCATTGCTATGTTGGACACCTGGCCTATGCTCAATAGTGAAGTCGAAGCCTTGTAGACTTATGGACCACCTAAGCAACTTTGGATTCTCCCCCTTCATGTTCATTAGCCACTTTAACGGCTTATGGTCAGTCTGCACAGTGAAGTGGGTCCCATAGAGGTAGGGCCTCAGCTTCCTTAGGGCCCACACAACAGAGAAACATTCTTTCTCTACCGTGGACCATCTGAGCTCTCTGTCCTAAAGCTGGCGACTAATAAAACCGATAGGGTGTTCCTTACCCTTCTCATCTACTTGTGATAGTACAGCTCCTATCCCAGTGTCAGAGGCATCCGTCTGCACGATAAAAGGTCTTTGATAATCAGGGGCCCTGAGCACAGGGGCCTGGCACAAGGAGTCTTTTAAGCCATTGAAGGCCTTCTCACACTCGTCGGTCCAAGTTACCTTCTTGGGTTTCTTCGGAGTTGTGAGGGCAGTCAGAGGAGCAGCTATGGTGCCATAGTCTGCCACAAAATTGCGATAATACCCCGTGAGTCCTAAGAAGGCTCTCACTTGGGTTTGCGTAGTGGGGGTAGGCCAGTCTTGTACTGCTTGTACTTTACTGGGTAGAGGCTGTATCCTCCCTCCACCTACTTCATGTCCAAGGTAAACCACTGAGCCTTGTCCAATCTGGCATTTACTAGCCTTTATGGTCAAGTGGGCTTTCTGAAGAGCCTGGAGCACAATCCCGAGGTGTTTCACATGGTCTTCCCAGGTGGCACTGAAAACTGCTATATCATCCAACCCATTCAACACATGATTCACAAGCCTCTGGAAAGTGGCAGGTGCATTCTTCAACCCGAACGGCATTACCCGGAATTGGTAAAGGCCGTCTGGAGTAGAAAATGCTGTCTTCTCCTTGGCATGTTCTGCTAAAGCTATTTGCCAATAGCCAGCAGTGAGGTCAAACGTGCTGAGGTACTTGGAGGCACCCAAAGTATCCACCAGCTCATCTGTTCGAGGCAAGGGGTGTGCATCTGTCTTGGTGACAGCATTCAGAGCCCTGTAATCCACGCAGAACCTCAATTCAGAAGTGCCTGCTTTTGGAACCAAAACCACAGGACTGGACCAAGGACTACTAGAGGGTTCAATCACCCCAAGGTCTAACATCTTGTTGACCTCGGTCTTAATATGAGACCGTACTTTATCTGACATCCTGTATCCCCTACTTTTGGTAGGTACACTGTCTCCTGTGTCAATGTTATGTTTGCACCAAGGTGTCAAACCAGGGGACTGTGAAAACAGGGGGGAAAACTGCCTAAGCAAACTTTTCACCTCAGCCTGCTGATCAGAAGTCAGGTGAGGGGCCACTCGGACACCCTCAACGGAGCTATCTGAAGGACCGCTTTGGAACAGGTCGGGGAGAGGTTCAGACTCCTCTTCCTCAACATCTGAAGCCAGTAGCAGTGCTGCGATTTCGACTCTTGGGACGAAAGCCTTCAGCCTATTCACGTGAAACACTTTTGGAGCCTGTCCAGGCCTTCCAAGGTCCACTAAATAGTTCACCTCACCCAGGGGCTCCACCACTGTGTAAGGGCCTGACCATTTGTCCTGTAAAGCTCGAGGCCTTATTGGATTCATGATCAGGACTTGCTGACCAGGTGTAAAGTTGATGAGGGAAGCTTTCTGGTCGTACCAATGTTTCACCAGCGCTTGCCCTGCCTTCAATTTATCACTAGCCAAGCCCATCAGAAGTACCATCCGTTTTCTGAGCCCTAGCACATAGTCAACTACATTGGTAGTAACAGGGGGAGTGGGCATCTCCCATCCCTCTTTGACGATGGCTAAGGGTCCCCGTACGGGATGACCGAACAGAAGTTCGAAGGGGCTGAAGCCAACACCCTCCTGTGGTACCTCTCGGTAGGCAAACAGTAGGCATGGTAAAAGAAGATCCCATTTTCTTCTCTGGGGCTCCTCCAGAGCCCCAATCATGCTCTTTAACGTTCTGTTGAAACGTTCCATCAGACCATTGGTCTGGGGGTGGTATGCAGAAGAGAACTTGTAGGTGACCCCACATTCTTTCCACATAGCCTGCATATACTTCGACATAAAGTTGCTGCCACGATCTGACACAACTTCTTTAGGGAAGCCAACCCTAGTAAATATGCCGAGTAAAGCTTTTGCAACTGACTTGGCAGTTACAGTTTTCAATGGGATGGCCTCAGGATACCGGGTTGCATGGTCGACCAGCACCAGGATAAACCTATTGCCCGAGGATGTTTGCGGGTCAAGGGGACCAACGATGTCGATCCCTACCCTTTCAAATGGTACCCCCACAACTGGGAGCGGTACCAACGGAGCTTGGATTGTCGCGCCAACCTTACCAGACAACTGGCAGGAGGCACAACTCCTGCAGTGACTTTCTACTTGCACCCCCATCTTGGGCCAGTAGAAGTGCATGGATAACCTTTGCTTGGTCCTCTTCATACCAAGGTGACCAGCAAGGGGAACTTCATGCGCCAACTGCAGGAGGAAGGGCCTAACAGCAAGGGGAACCACCAACCTCCTATGGTCTCCTTCTGTAGACTCTGTGGGCTCACTATACAGGAGTCCACCTTCCCAATAAATCCTATGCTTCCCAGGAGGCTCACCCTCAAGCTGGGAGCAGGCCTGTCTCCTTAGGCCTTCCAGAGATGGGCACTCACGTTGGCCTTTACTGAATTCGTCCCTATCAGGACCTCCTTCAACTAACAAGTCTTTTAGTTCAGGATGATCGTTGGGGTCAAATACTTCAGGCATCGCCACCTCCTCGTCAGGCCCGGGCGATTGACCAACTTCCTCCACCGCAGTGGTAGGCGAGCTCGGGGGAATATTCTCTTTCCCTCGTCTTGACTTGTAGACTCCTTTCGCCTTGGGTTTCCCCTTTGGCTGGGGCGGCGTATTGGACTTGGCCAATGCTGCCCGTGCTTGAGACCGTGTGTAGGGTCTTTCGGCAGTGTCTCCTACGAGCCCTAAAGCTCTGAGATCATTGCCCAACAAGACCTTTCCCGGGACGTTTCTCTGAATGCTCACTGGAATCCTGACTGCTGTACCATTTAAAGTAAGATTTACAGGGATCACGGGAAACATACGGAGGGGGCCGTCAGCCAACTTAGTGGGCATCAGAGTAGCTCTGGCAACTTCCTCTGAGTCTACCAAGGTAGAATCCACTACAGTTCGACTGCACCCACTATCCCTAAGAGCTGGAGTATCCACTCCATTGATCAGCACACTGTCTTTAAAGTAGTGCTTGGTATTATCCGGAATCCTAGCATAAGCCTCTGCGACTTTAGGCTCCCAGGAACCCAGGGACACTAAAACTACCTCAGCCTCTATCCCGCTGGGAAATGAGTCTGAGGAGAAGGATGCTCCTGTAATCTCTTCTTCCTCGTAGGAGGAGAAGGCCAGATTAGCGGAGTGGACCCCCAAAGGTCTAACCTTACAACGGGGATCCCCCTTCACGTGGTCAGTTGCTCCACAAGAAAAACAAGCCCCATTGGGTCTGTTTACGTAGGGAGGCTTATTGTAACCAGAGTTCTGTTTCGGAGGCTGACCTCCACTACCCTGTGAGTTCTCTTGTGTCTTACCCTTGTTTTTCTTTTTGTGGCCCTTATGGGAAGAAGATTTAGCAGATTCCCCACCCTCCACATCTTTGGACTTTTTCCCTTCCTCCTGCTTACCAGGATGAGTTTTGTCCTTATGGGACACTCGATGTGACACCCATAAGTCTGCTGCAATGGCCAGTTTCTTAGGATCTATCTCCTTCGAATCGGCCAAATGCTGCTTAAGCTCCGGGGAAGAAGAAGCAAAAATATGTTCCAGCATGACAAGATTTATCATGCCTTCGAAGGTAGAAACCTTATAACCTTCGACCCAGCCAGTTAAGTTTTTCAAAGATTCAGCGACATAAAATACCCAAGTACCACCTTCCTTTTTCTTATACTCTCGAAAACGCTTTAAATATTGGGCCGGAGTCTTCCCAAACTTTAAAATGAGAGTTTGCTTTAACATTGCGAAATCAGCCCGCTCAGCCTTCGACATTTCCATAATGGCACTGCAGCCAGAATGGGGCAGTCTACTGAGCAACCACGCAATCTTATCAGCATTGTCAACTTCCTGGACCTCGCATGCATACTCAAACGCATTCAGCCAGTCCATAATGTCATTCCTTTCTTCATACACACTGAGCAGATCTTTTGGAAACCGTGGATGAGAGGAAGCCCCAGACCCATGTCTAGGACCCTTAGATCCATTTGCAACCTGAAGCTTGGCCAGTTCCAACTGGTGATCCCTGTCTTTCTGTTTTTCTGCCTGTTCGATTTTTAGTTTGGCTATGCTGAATTCAAGCTCCTGCTGCCTAAACCGCAGCTCTTGCTTCTTGAATTCAAGCATAGCCTCCCCATCAGCACTGGCAGAGGAAACATTAGACATTACATCCTCCCTGTCCTCGTGGTCGCGATGGATCAGTGCAGCGGCAGAACCGTCGGTTCTGCCAGTGAGAGCAGCCCCACCACCTTCTGCACTGTCCTCGGAAGTTATAGCGTCAAGCTGCGCTTCTTGCCACACCACGATTCTCTGGATCATTTCCAATTTTGTGCCTTGAGAGGAAACACCTCTCTCCGCACACATCTTTTTCAGCGTTTCTGATTTGGAAGCATTTAAAGTTAACAAGGTATTTGCTTCCATACTGTTTGATAGGACTGTGGCCTTTTTAAAGTTATATTAGAACAATTCACTACTTGTACTGTTTGGAATAACCTGAAATGCCTTAGTTCGAGCGCAACACTGGATACCTTCAGTCGTATCCCACCGCTGTACACCAATTTGTTAAGACGGATTTCTGAACTCTGTCCTGGTGGTGCAGAAGTTCAGAAGGCCAACCTAATTACTTGGAACAGGGTAACCTCTGGACAAGCCAGACCAATCAAGGTAGCGATCGCGGCGGTCAAGACTAGGTCTCAAGAGGGGTGAGGGTGACTGAAAGCCCGCAATGAGCACACAAAGCAAGAGCGCTTACAAACTACTCCAAACAGTTGTTATATCAAAAATAGATACACATTTATTTTAAGGCCTTTAAAACAATGACCGTAGCGAGAAAATCACAATATCACAATATTAAACCAACACATCCCATATCAACACAATATATATACAAATACACAGTCGCAAGCGTTTAAAGCACGAAATATGTAGTCCACCTGAAAGGAAAGGAAAACAGGCAGTGCGATAACGCTTTAGACTCAGTTCGCCTTTAGAGGCACCTAACTAGATGGAAGTCCGAGCCCTGCGAAGAGTGGAGCCTTGTGCTCAAAGTACCTGCCACGCCGGTGCCAACGGGCAAAAGGGGAAGCTCTTCGGAGGAAGTCAGGCAGTTCGGGTTAGTGCACAGCAGAAGGAGAACAGGTTCCGCAACTCAAGCGCAGCCTCCACAGCGGGCAGAAGCAGAGCGCGAGTACGGCCAAAAGGGTGCTGTTTTTACACAGCAGGGAAAAGCAATGGGATACTGCAGGAGGGCGACCAGATCCTAGCTAAACTACTCACCGGTCCCCGAAGCAAGCAGACCCAGGCTTCTCCACGTAGATTCAGCAGCTGGCAGGTTCAGAAGAGCAGGGAACGCCTCGTAGTCGTGTAGAGCAAAAAGACGTCCCAATCGACGAAACCAGCACAGTTTTGTTGCCGCAGCAGGACAACGGAGCGGCCGTGTGTATTTAAGCCAAATGTACACCCCTCCCTTCAGACTTGGGAACGCCAAGTGTACGAAGCGTGGGAGAGTGACCAGGACTCGAAATACAACACAACCTGGTGGCAGTTACAGAGCAGGACTCCCTTGTAAGCTGGTCAGTCAACTGGATGGCCCAGAGACGCTTCCGAAGGCTTACTTGGCAGGAGATGATGAAGTCGCCGGGAATAGCTGTTCCTGCTATTCCAAAGGTCGAAGCACCAGTACAGGCCTTCTGGTTCGATCAAAGGAGGAAAGGGTTTCACAGGACGACAGCAGTGCAAAGGAGGATTCCTTCAGCGGGTCACCAGCGATTCCTCGGTCCAGCCTCTTGGTTGCAGGATACTTGGCTCCTGTATTCCTTCGTTCGTGAGAACTCAGGAGATCGACCTGGTAGTGGTGTTTCCAGCCCCCTCTTATCCACGGTTCCCTTCGCGCCAAAACGGAGGGGAGCCAATGGGAGATCCGCTCATCAACACACATACCATACGTGGACCAATCACGGACCACGGTGGTCCCAGGCATTCACACCACCCCAGACTCTCTGGCACCCAGGATGTTTATTGGGACCAGACATCCCAGCCCACACCCTGGAGGCACACAAACGACATGTAGAAGCCCGCGAAAGCAACCACGTTTCGCGGGAAAGTACATGCCCAAATAAGGAAGGCCCCGGGTCGCCCGACCTGGGGAAGGTGAAGGGAGCAAGACGGTCAGTGGACAGGACAAAGGAGCCTCGTGGTCTGGCCATTTTGGGAGCCAGGCCACCATTTTGGGTTCAGTGCGAAAAACGTGCTCAGAACTCCTTCCCATTTCAATTCTGAGACCCGTCCTATACCATGAGACTTGATATCTCAATGCTTCTAATACCAAACCTGAGATCCTTCCTATAACATGAGATGTGATATCCAAATCCTTCCCCTTCCAAACCTGAGACCTTCCCTTTAGCATGAGATGTGATATCCAACTCGTTCCCATTCCAATCCTGAGACCCTTCTGATAGCATGAGATGTGATATGTCAATGCCTCTAATACCAAACCTGAGATCCTACCTCTAACATGAAATGTGATATCCAACTCCTTCCCTTTCCAAACCTGAGCGCCTTCCTATAGCATGAGATGTGATATCCAAGTCCTTCTCATTCCAATCCGGAGACCCTTCCTATAACATGAGATGTGATATCCAACTCCTTCCGATTCCAACCTGAGACCCTTCCTATAGCATGAGATGGGATATCCAACTCCTTCCAAATCCAATCCTGATACCCTTCCGATAGCACGAGATGTGATATCCCAATGCTACTACCAAACCTGAGACACATAGTATGACATGAGATCTGATATCAAACTCCTTCCCATTCCAATCCTGAGACCCTTCCTATAGCTTGAGATGTGATATCCAACTCCTTCCCTTTCCAATTCTGAGACCCTTCCTATACCATGAGACTTGATATCTCAATGCTTCTACCAAACCCGAGACCCATACTATGGCATGAGATGTGATATCAAACTCCTTCCCATTCCAATCCTGAGACCCTTCCTATAACATGAGATGTGATATCCAAATCCTTCCCCTTCCAAACCTTAGACCCTTACTTTATCATGAGATGTGATATCCAACTCCTTCCCATTCCAATCCTGAGACCTTTCCGATATCATGAGATTTGTTATCTCAATGCTTCTAATATCAAACTTGACACCCTCCCTATAGCATGAGATGTGATATCCAAGTCCTTCCCATTCCAATCCTGAGACCCTTCCTATAGCATGAGATGTGATATCTCAATGCTTCTAATACCAAACCTGAGACCCTTCCTATAACATGAGATGGGATATCCAACTCCTTCCCATTCCAATCCTGAGACCCTTCCGATAGCAGAGATGTGATATCTCAATGCTTATACCAAACCTGAGACCCTTCCAATAGCATGAGATGTGATGTCTCAATGCTTCTAATACAAAACTTGAGGCCCTTCCTATAGCAAGTGATGTGATATCTAACTCCTTCCCATTCCAATCCTGAGACCCTTCCGATAGCAGAGATGTGATATCTCAATGCTTATACCAAACCTGAGACCCTTCCAATGGCATGAGATGTCATATACAACTCCTTCCCATTCCAATCCTGAGACCCTTCCGATAGCAGAGATGTGATATCTCAATGCTTATACCAAACCTGAGACCCTTCCAATGGCATGAGATGTCACATACAACTCCTTCCCATTCCAATCCTGAGACCCTTCCTATAGCATGAGATGTGATATCTCAATGCTCATACCAAACCTGAGACCCTCCCTATAGCATGAGATGTGATATCCAACTCCTTCCCATTACAATCCTGAGACACTTCCTATAACATGAGATGTGATGTCTCAATGCTTCATATACCAAACCTGAGATCCTTCCTATGGCATGAGATGTCATAAAAAAACCCTTCCCATTCCAATCCTGAGACCCTTCCTATAACACGAGATGTGATATCCAAATCCTTCCCCTTCCAAACCTGAGACCCTCCCTTTAGCATGAGATGTGATATCCTAATCCTTCCCATTCCAATCCTGAGACCCTTCTGATAGCATGAGATGTGATATCTCAATGCCTCCTACCAAACCTGAGATCCTACCTCTAACATGAAATGTGATATCCAACTCCTTCCCCTTCCAAACCTGAGAGCCTTCCTATAGCATGAGATGTGATATCGAAGTATTTCCCATTCCAATCCTGAGACCCTTCCTATAACATGAGATGTGATATCCAACTCCTTCCCATTCCAACCTGAGACCCTTCCTATTGCATGAGATGGGATATCCAACTACTTCCAAATCCAATCCTGATACCCTTCCGATAGCATGAGATGTGATATCTCAATCCCTCTAATACCAAACCTAAGATTCTTCCGATAGCATAAGATGTGATATCTCAATGCTTCTAATACCAAACCTGAGATCCTTCCTATAACATGAGATGTGATATCAAAATCCTTCCCCTTCCAAACCTGAGACCCTCCCTTTAGCATGAGATGTGATATCCAACTCCTTCCTATTCAAATCCTGAGACCCTTCTGATAGCATGAGATGTGATATTCAATGCCTCTAATACCAAACCTGAGATCCTACCTCTAACATGAAATGTGATATCCAACTCCTTCCCTTTCCAAACATGAGAGCCTCCCTATAGCATGAGATGTGATATTCACGTCCTTCCCATTCCAATCCTGAGACCCTTCCTATAGCATGAGATGTGATATCTCAATGCTTCTAATACCAAACCTGAGACCCTTGCTATAACATAAGATGGGATATCCAACTCCTTCCCATTCCAATCCTGAGACCCTTCCGATAGCAGAGATGTGATATCTCAATGTTTATACCAAACCTGAGACCCTTCCTATAGCATGAGATGTGACATCTCAATGCTTATACGAAACCTGAGACCATTCCTATAGCATGAGATGTGATATCCAACTCCTTCCCATTCCAATCCTGAGACCCTTCCTATAACATGAGATGTGATGTCTCAATGCTTCTAATACCAAACCTGAGATCCTTCCTATGGCATGAGATGTCATATAAAACTCCTTCCCATTCCATTCCTGAGACCCTTCCTATAGCATGAGATGTGATATCCAACTCCTTCCCATTCCAATCCTGAGACCCTTCCTATAGCATGAGATGTGATATCTCAATGCTTCTAATACCAAACCTGAGATCCGTCCTCTAATATGAAATGTGATATCCAACTACTTCCCTTTCCAATCCTGAGACCCTCCCTTTAGCATGAGATGTGATATCCAACTCCTTCCCATTCCAATACTGAGACCCTTCCGATAGCATGAGATGTGATATCTCAATGCCTCTAATACCAAACCTGAGATCCTACCTCTAACATGAAAGTTGATATCCAACTCCTTCCCCTTCCAAACCTGATAGCCTTCCTATAGCATGAGATGTGATATCCAAGTCCTTCCCATTCCAATCCTGATACCCTTCCTATAACATGAGATGTGATATCCAACTCCTTCCCATTCCAACCTGAGAACCTTCCTAAAGCATGAGATGGGATATCCAACTCCTTCCAAATCCAATCCTGATACCCTTCCGATAGCATGAGATGTGATATCCCAATGCTTCTACAAAACCTGAGACCCATACCATGGCATGAGATGTGATATCAAACTCCTTCCCATTCCAATCCTGAGACCCTTCCTATAGCTTGAGATGTGATATCCAACTCCTTCCCATTCCAATTCTGAGACCCGTCCTATACCATGAGACTTGATATCTCAATGCTTCTAATACCAAACCTGAGACCGGTCCTATAACATGAGATGTGATATCCAAATCCTTCGCCTTCCAAACCTTAGACCCTTCCTTTATCATGAGATGTGATATCCAAGTCCTTCCCATTCCAATCCTGAGACCCTTCCTATAGCATGAGATGTGATATCTCAATGCTTCTAATACCAAACCTGAGACCCTTGCTATAACATGAGATGTGATATTCAAGTCCTTCCCATTCCAATCCTGAGACCCTTCCTATAGCATGAGATGTGATATCTCAATGCTTCTAATACCAAACCTGAGACCCTTCCTATAACGAGATGGGATATCCAACTCCTTCCCATTCCAATCCTGAGACCCTTCCGATAGCAGAGATGTGATATCTCAATGCTTATACCAAACCTGAGACCCTTCCTATGGCATGAGATGTCAAATACAACTCCTTCCGATTCCAATGCTGAGACCCTTCCTATAGCATGAGATGGGATATCTCAATGCTTATACCAAACCTGAGACCCTTCCTATAGCATGAGATGTGATATCGAACTCCTTCCCATTCCAATCCTGAGACCCTTCCTATAGCATGAGATGGGATATCTCAATGCTTCTAATACCAAACCTGAGATCCTCCCTATAACATGAGATGTGATATCCAACTCCTTCCCATTCCAAACCTGAGACCCTTCCGATAGCATGAGATGTGATATCAAACTCCTTCCCATTCCAATCCTGAGATAGCTTGAGATGTGATATCCAACTCCTTCCCATTCCAATCCTGAGACCCTTCCGATACCATGAGATGTGATATCTCAATGCTTCTAATACCAAACCTGACACCCGTCCTAAAACATGAGATGTGAGATCCAAACCCTTCCCTTTCCAAACCTGAGATCTTTCCTTTAGCATGAGATGTGATATCCAACTCCTTCCCATTCCAATCCTGAGACCGTTCCTATAGCATGATATGTGATATCACAATGCTTCTAATACCAAACCTGAGATCCTTCCTATAACATGAGATGTGTATCCAACTCCTTCCCATTCCAAACCTTAGACCCTTCCTATAGCATGAGATGTGATATCTTAATGCTTCTAAAACCAAACCTGAGAACCATCCAATAACATATGTGAAATCCAAATCCTTCCCTTTCCAAACCTGAGACCCTTCCGATAGCATGAGATGTGATATCTCAATGCTTCTAAAACCAAACATGAGAACCATCCTATAACATGAGATGTGAAATCCAAATCCTTCCCTTTCCAAACCTGAGACCCTTCCTATAGCTTGAGATGTGATATCAAACTCCTTCCCATTCCAATCCTGTGATAGCTTGAGATGTGATATCCAACTCCTTCCCATTCCAATCCTGAGACCCTTCCTATACCATGAGATGTGATATCTCAATGCTTCTAATACCAAACCTGAGACCCGTCCTAAAACATGAGATGTGAGATTCAAATCCTTCCCCTTCCAAACCTGAGACCCTTCCTATAGCTTGAGATGTGATATCAAACTCCTTCCCATTCCAATCCTGAGATAGCTTGAGATGTGATATCCAACTCCTTCCCATTCCAATCCTGAGACCCTTCCGATAGCATGAAATGTGATATCTCAATGCTTCTAATATCAAAACTGAGACCCTCCCTATAGCATGAGATGTGATATCTAAGTCCTTCCCATTCCTATCCTGAGACCCTTCCGATAGCAGAGATGTGATATCTCAATGCTTATACCAAACCTGAGACCCTTCCTATGGCATGAGATGTGATATCCAACTCCTTCACATTCCGAATCCTTAGACCCTTCCTATAGCATGAGATGTGATATCTCAATGCTTCTATCAAACTTGAGTCCGTTCCTATAGCATGAGATGTGATATCCAACTCCTTCCCATTCCAATCCTGAGACCCTTCCTATAGCATGAGATGTGATATCTCAAAGCTTCTAATACCAAACCTGGGACCCGTCCTATAACATGAGATATGATATCCAAATCCTTCCCCTTCCAAACCTGAGACCCTTCCTTTAGCATGAGATGTGATATCCAAATCCTTCCCATTCCAATCCTGAAACCGTTCCTATAGCATGAGATGTGATATCTCAATGTTTCTAATAAAAAACCTGAGACCCTTCCTATAGCAAGAGATGTGATATCCAAATCTTTCCCATTCCAATCCTGAGACCCTTCCTATAACATGAGATGTGATATCCAACTCCTTCCCATTCCAACCTGAGACCCTTCCTATAGCACGAGAAGGGATATCCAACTCCTTCCCATTCCAATCCTGAAACCCTTCCTATAGCATGAGATGTGATATCTCAATGCTTCTAATACCAAACCTGAGATCCTTCCTATAACATGAGATGTGATATCCAAATCCTTCCCGTTCCAAACCTGAGACCCTCCCTTTAGCATGAGATGTGCTATCCAACTCCTTCCCATTCCAATCCTGAGACCCTTCCGATAGCAGAGATGTGATATCTCAATGCTTATACCAAACCTGAGACCCTTCCTATGGCATGAGATGTCAAATACAACTCCTTCCGATTCCAATGCTGAGACCCTTCCTATAGCATGAGATGGGATATCTCAATGCTTATACCAAACCTGAGACCCTTCCTATAGCATGAGAAGTGGTATCCAACTCCTTCCGATTCCAATCCTGAGACTCTTCCTGTAGCATGAGATGTGATATCTCAATGCTTCTAATACCAAACCTGAGATCCTTCCTATAACATGAGATGTGATATCCAACTCCTTCCCATTCCAAACCTGAGACCCTTCCGATAGCATGAGATGTGATATCAAACTCCTTCCCATTCCAATCCTGAGATAGCTTGAGATGTGATATCCAACTCCTTCCCATTCCAATCCTGAGACCCATCCTATACCATGAGATGTGATATCTCAATGCTTCTAATACCAAACCTGACACCCGTCCTAAAACATGAGATGTGAGATCCAAATCCTTCCCCTTCCAACCCTGAGATCTTTCCTTTAGCATGAGATGTGATATCCAACTCCGTCCCATTCCAATCCTGAGACCCTTCCTATAGCATGATATGTGATATCACAATGCTTCTAATACCAAACATGAGATCCTTCCTATAACATGAGATGTGTATCCAACTCCTTCCCATTCCAAACCTGAGACCCTTCCTATAGCATGAGATGTGATATCTTAATGCTTCTAAAACCAAACCTGAGAACCATCCAATAACATATGTGAAATCCAAATCCTTCCCTTTCCAAACCTGAGACCCTTCAGATAGCATGTGGTGTGATATCTCAATGCTTCTAAAACCAAACATGAGAACCATCCTATAACATGAGATGTGAAATCCAAATCCTTCCCTTTCCAAACCTGAGACCCTTCCTATAGCTTCAGATGTGCTATCAAACTCCTTCCCATTCCAATCCTGTGATAGCTTGAGATGTGATATCCAACTCCTTCCCATTCCAATCCTGAGACCCTTCCTATACCATGAGATGTGATATCTCAATGCTTCTAATACCAAACCTGAGACCCGTCCTAAAACATGAGATGTGAGATCCAAATCCTTCCCCTTCCAAACCTGAGACCCTTCCTATAGCTTGAGATGTGATATCAAACTCCTTCCCATTCCAATCCTGAGATAGCTTGAGATGTGATATCCAACTCCTTCCCATTCCAATCCTGAGACCCTTCCGATAGCATGAAATGTGATATCTCAATGCTTCTAATATCAAAACTGAGACCCTCCCTATAGCATGAGATGTGATATCTCAATGCTTATACCAAACCTGAGACCCTTCCTATAGCATGAGAAGTGGTATCCAACTCCTTCCGATTCCAATCCTGAGACCCTTCCTATAGCATGAGATGTGATATCTCAATGCTTCTAATACCAAACCTGAGATCCTTCCTATAACATGAGATGTGATATCCAACTCCTTCCCATTCCAAACCTGAGACCCTTCCGATAGCATGAGATGTGATATCAAACTCCTTCCCATTCCAATCCTGAGATAGCTTGAGATGTGATATCCAACTCCTTCCCATTCCAATCCTGAGACCCTTCCTATACCATGAGATGTGATTTCTCAATGCTTCTAATACCAAACCTGACACCTGTCCTAAAACATGAGATGTGAGATCCAAATCCTTCCCCTTCCAAACCTGAGATCTTTCCTTTAGCATGAGATGTGATATCCAACTCCGTCCCATTCCAATCCTGAGACCCTTCCTATAGCATGATATGTGATATCACAATGCTTCTAATACCAAACCTGAGATCCTTCCTATAACATGAGATGTGTATCCAACTCCTTCCCATTCCAAACCTGAGACCCTTCCTATAGCATGAGATGTGATATCTTAATGCTTCTAAAACCAAACCTGAGAACCATCCAATAACATATGTGAAATCCAAATCCTTCCCTTTCCAAACCTGAGACCCTTCAGATAGCATGTGGTGTGATATCTCAATGCTTCTAAAACCAAACATGAGAACCATCCTATAACATGAGATGTGAAATCCAAATCCTTCCCTTTCCAAACCTGAGACCCTTCCTATAGCTTGAGATGAGCTATCAAACTCCTTCCCATTCCAATCCTGTGATAGCTTGAGATGTGATATGCAACTCCTTCCCATTCCAATCCTGAGACCCTTCCTATACCATGAGATGTGATATCTCAATGCTTCTAATAGCAAACCTGAGACCCGTCCTAAAACATGAGATGTGAGATCCAAATCCTTACCCTTCCAAACCTGAGACCCTTCCTATAGCTTGAGATGTGATATCAAACTGCTTCCCATTCCAATCCTGAGATAGCTTGAGATGTGATATCCAACTCCTTCCCATTCCAATCCTGAGACCCTTCCGATAGCATGAAATGTGATATCTCAATGCTTCTAATATCAAAACTGAGACCCTCCCTATAGCATGAGATGTGATATCTAAGTCCTTCCCATTCCTATCCTGAGACCCTTTCGATAGCAGAGATGTGATATCTCAATGCTTATACCAAACCTGAGACCCTTCCTATGGCATGAGATGTGATATCCAACTCCTTCCCATTCCAATCCTGAGACCCTTCCTATAGCATGAGATGTGATATCTCATTGCTTCTATCAAACTTGAGTCCCTTCCTTTAGCATGAGATGTGATACCCAACTCCTTCCCATTCCAATCCTGAGACCCTTCTGATAGCATGAGATGTGATATCTCAATGCCTATAATACCAAACCTGAGATCCTTCCGATAGCATGAGATGTGATATCTCAATGCTTCTAATACCAAACCTGAGATCCTTCCTATAACATGAGATGTGATATCCAAATCCTTCCCCTTCCAAACCTGAGACCCTCCCTTTAGCATGAGATGTGATATCCAACTCCTTCCCATTCCAATCCTGAGACCCTTCCGATAGCAGAGATGTGATATCTCAATGCTTATACCAAACCTGAGACCCTTCCTATGGCATGAGATGTCAAATACAACTCCTTCCGATTCCAATGCTGAGACCCTTCCTATAGCATGAGATGGGATATCTCAATGCTTATACCAAACCTGAGACCCTTCTTATAGCATGAGAAGTGGTATCCAACTCCTTCCGATTCCAATCCTGAGACCCTTCCTATAGCATGAGATGTGATATCTCAATGCTTCTAATACCAAACCTGAGATCCTTCCTATAACATGAGATGTCATATCCAACTCCTTCCCATTCCAAACCTGAGACCCTTCCGATAGCATGAGATGTGATATCAAACTCCTTCCCATTCCAATCCTGAGATAGCTTGAGATGTGATATCCAACTCCTTCCCATTCCAATCCTGAGACCCTTCCTATACCATGAGATGTGATTTCTCAATGCTTCTAATACCAAACTGAAACCTGTCCTAAAACATGAGATGTGAGATCCAAATCCTTCCCCTTCCAAACCTGAGATCTTTCCTTTAGCATGAGATGTGATATCCAACTCCGTCCCATTCCAATCCTGAGACCCTTCCTATAGCATGATATGTGATATCACAATGCTTCTCATACCAAACCTGAGATCCTTCCTATAACATGAGATGTGTATCCAACTCCTTCCCATTCCAAACCTGAGACCCTTCCTATAGCATGAGATGTGATATCTTAATGCTTCTAAAACCAAACCTGAGAACCATCCAATAACATATGTGAAATCCAAATCCTTCCCTTTCCAAACCTGAGACCCTTCAGATAGCATGTGGTGTGATATCTCAATGCTTCTAAAACCAAACATGAGTACCATCCTATAACATGAGATGTGAAATCCAAATCCTTCCCTTTCCAAACCTGAGACCCTTCCTATAGCTTGAGATGAGCTATCAAACTCCTTCCCATTCCAATCCTGTGATAGCTTGAGATGTGATATGCAACTCCTTCCCATTCCAATCCTGAGACCCTTCCTATACCATGAGATGTGATATCTCAATGCTTCTAATAGCAAACCTGAGACCCGTCCTAAAACATGAGATGTGAGATCCAAATCCTTACCCTTCCAAACCTGAGACCCTTCCTATAGCTTGAGATGTGATATCAAACTGCTTCCCATTCCAATCCTGAGATAGCTTGAGATGTGATATCCAACTCCTTCCCATTCCAATCCTGAGACCCTTTCGATAGCATGAAATGTGATATCTCAATGCTTCTAATATCAAAACTGAGACCCTCCCTATAGCATGAGATGTGATATCTAAGTCCTTCCCATTCCTATCCTGAGACCCTTCCGATAGCAGAGATGTGATATCTCAATGCTTATACCAAACCTGAGACCCTTCCTATGGCATGAGATGTGATATCCAACTCCTTCCCATTCCAATCCTGAGACCCTTCCTATAGCATGAGATGTGATATCTCATTGCTTCTATCAAACTTGAGTCCCTTCCTTTAGCATGAGATGTGATACCCAACTCCTTCCCATTCCAATCCTGAGACCCTTCTGATAGCATGAGATGTGATATCTCAATGCCTATAATACCAAACCTGAGATCCTTCCGATAGCATGAGATGTGATATCTCAATGCTTCTAATACCAAACCTGAGATCCTTCCTATAACATGAGATGTGATATCCAAATCCTTCCCCTTCCAAACCTGAGACCCTCCCTTTAGCATGAGATGTGATATCCAACTCCTTCCCATTCCAATCCTGAGACCCTTCCGATAGCAGAGATGTGATATCTCAATGCTTATACCAAACCTGAGACCCTTCCTATGGCATGAGATGTCAAATACAACTCCTTCCGATTCCAATGCTGAGACCCTTCCTATAGCATGAGATGGGATATCTCAATGCTTATACCAAACCTGAGACCCTTCCTATAGCATGAGAAGTGGTATCCAACTCCTTCCGATTCCAATCCTGAGACCCTTGCTATAGCATGAGATGTGATATCTCAATGCTTCTAATACCAAACCTGAGATCCTTCCTATAACATGAGATGTGATATCCAACTCCTTCCCGTTCCAAACCTGAGACCGTTCCGATAGCATGAGATGTGATATCAAACTCCTTCTCATTCCAATCCTGAGATAGCTTGAGATGTGATATCCAACTCCTTCCCATTCCAATCCTGAGACCCTTCCTATACCATGAGATGTGATATCTCAATGCTTCTAATACCAAACCTGACACCCGTCCTAAAACATGAGATGTGAGATCCAAATCCTTCCCCTTCCAATCCTGAGACCCTTCCTATAGCATGATATGTGATATCACAATGCTTCTAATACCAAACCTGAGATCCTTCCTATAACATGAGATGTGTATCCAACTCCTTCCCATTCCAAACCTGAGACCCTTCCTATAGCATGAGATGTGATATCTTAATGCTTCTAAAACCAAACCTGAGAACCATCCAATAACATATGTGAAATCCAAATCCTTCCCTTTCCAAACCTGAGACCCTTCAGATAGCATGTGGTGTGATATCTCAATGCTTCTAAAACCAAACATGAGAACCATCCTATAACATGAGATGTGAAATCCAAATCCTTCCCTTTCCAAACCTGAGACCATTCCTATAGCTTGAGATGTGCTATCAAACTCCTTCCCATTCCAATCCTGTGATAGCTTGAGATGTGATATCCAACTCCTTCCCATTCCAATCCTGAGACCCTTCCTATACCATGAGATGTGATATCTCAATGCTTCTAATACCAAACCTGAGACCCGTCCTAAAACATGAGATGTGAGATCCAAATCCTTCCCCTTCCAAACCTGAGACCATTCCTAGAGCTTGAGATGTGATATCAAACTCCTTCCCATTCCAATCCTGAGATAGCTTGAGATGTGATATCCAACTCCTTCCCATTCCAATCCCGAGACCCTTCCGATAGGATGAAATGTGATATCTCAATGCTTCTAATATGAAAACTGAGACCCTCCCTATAGCATGAGATGTGATATCTAAGTCCTTCCCATTCCTATCCTGAGACCCTTCCGATAGCAGAGATGTGATATCTCAATGCTTATACCAAACCTGAGACCCTTCCTATGGCATGAGATGTGATATCCAACTCCTTCCCATTTCAATCCTGAGACCCTTCCTATAGCATGAGATGTGATATCTCAATGCTTCTATCAAACTTGAGTCCCTTCCTTTAGCATGGGATGTGATATCCAACTCCTTCCCATTCCAATCCTGAGACCCTTCCTATAGCATGAGATGTGATATCTCAAAGCTTCTAATACCAAACCTGAGACCCTTCCTATGGCATGAGATGTGATATCCAACTCCTTCCCATTCCAATCCTGAGACCCTTCCTATAGCATGAGATGTGATATCTCAATGCTTCTATCAAACTTGAGTCCCTTCCTTTAGCATGAGATATGATATCCAAATCCTTCCCCTTTCAAACCTGACACCCTTCCTTTAGCATGAGATGTGATATCCAAATCCTTCCCATTCCAATCCTGAAACCCTTCCTATAGCATGAGATGTGATATCTCAATGTTTCTAATAAAAAACCTGAGACCCTTCCTAGAGCAAGAGATGTGATATCCAAATCCTTCCCATTCCAATCCTGAGACCCTTCCTATAACATGAGATGTGATATCCAACTCCTTCCCATTCCAACCTGAGACCCTTCTTATAGCATGAGAAGGGATATCCAACTCCTTCCCATTCCAATCCTGAAACCCTTCCTATAGCATGAGATGTGATATCTCAATGTTTCTAATAAACAACCTGAGACCCTTCCTATAGCAAGAGATGTGACATCCAAATCTTTCCCATTCCAATCCTGAGATCCTTCCTATTGGATGAGATGTGATATCCAACTCCTTCCCATTCCAATCCTGAGACCCTTCCTATACCATGAGATGTGATATCTCAATGCTTCTACCAAAACTGAGACCCTTCCTTAAGCATGAGATGTGATATCCAACTCCTTCCCATTCCAATCCTGAGATCCTTCCTATTGGATGAGATGTGATATCCAACTCCTTCCCATTCCAATCCTGAGACCCTTCCTATACCATGAGATGTGATATCTCAATGCTTCTACCAAAACTGAGACCCTTCCTTAAGCATGAGATGTGATATCCAAATCTTTCCCATTCCAATCCTGAGATCCTTCCTATTGGATGAGATGTGATATCCAACTCCTTCCCATTCCAATCCTGAAACCCTTCCTATAGCATGAGATGTGATATCTCAATGTTTCTAATAAACAACCTGAGACCCTTCCTATAGCAAGAGATGTGACATCCAAATCTTTCCCATTCCAATCCTGAGATCCTTCCTATTGGATGAGATGTGATATCCAACTCCTTCCCATTCCAATCCTGAGACCCTTCCTATACCATGAGATGTGATATCTCAATGCTTCTACCAAAACTGAGACCCTTCCTATAGCATGAGATGTGATATCTCAATGCCTCTAATACCAAACCTGAGATTCTTCCTATAACATGAGATGTGATATCTCAATGCTTCTAATACCAAACCTGAGACCCTCCCTTTAGCATGAGATGTGATATCCGACTCCTTCCCATTCCAATCCTGAGACCCTTCTGATAGCATGAGATGTGATATCTCAATGCCTCTAATACCAAACCTGAGATTCTTCCTATAACATGAGATGTGATATCTCAATGCTTCTAATACCAAACCTGAGACCCTCCCTTTAGCATGAGATGTGATATACGACTCCTTCCCATTCCAATCCTGAGACCCTTCTGATAGCATGAGATGTGATATCTCAATGCCTATAATACCAAACCTGAGATCCTTCCGATAGCATGAGATGTGATATCTCAATGCTTCTAATACCAAACCTGAGATCCTTCCTATAACATGAGATGTGATATCCAAATCCTTCCCCTTCCAAACCTGAGACCCTCCCTTTAGCATGAGATGTGATATCCAACTCCTTCCCATTCCAATCCTGAGACCCTTCCGATAGCAGAGATGTGATATCTCAATGCTTATACCAAACCTGAGACCCTTCCTATGGCATGAGATGTCAAATACAACTCCTTCCGATTCCAATGGTGAGACCCTTCCTATAGCATGAGATGGGATATCTCAATGCTTATACCAAACCTGAGACCCTTCCTATAGCATGAGAAGTGGTATCCAACTCCTTCCGATTCCAATCCTGAGACCCTTCCTATAGCATGAGATGTGATATCTCAATGCTTCTAATACCAAACCTGAGATCCTTCCTATAACATGAGATGTGATATCCAGCTCCTTCCCATTCCAAACCTGAGACGCTTCCGATAGCATGAGATGTGATATCAAACTCATTCCCATTCCAATCCTGAGATAGCTTGAGATGTGATATCCAACTCCTTCCCATTCCAATCCTGAGACCCTTCCTATACCATGAGATGTGATATCTCAATGCTTCTAATACCAAACCTGACACCCGTCCTAAAACATGAGATGTGAGATCCAAATCCTTCCCCTTCCAAACCTGAGATCTTTCCTTTAGCATGAGATGTGATATCCAACTGCGTCCCATTCCAATCCTGAGACCCTTCCTATAGCATGAGATGTGATATCTTAATGCTTCTAAAACCAAACCTGAGAACCATCCAATAACATATGTGAAATCCAAATCCTTCCCTTTCCAAACCTGAGACCCTTCAGATAGCATGTGGTGTGATATCTCAATGCTTCTAAAACCAAACATGAGAACCATCCTATAACATGAGATGTGAAATCCAAATCCTTCCCTTTCCAAACCTGAGACCCTTCCTATAGCTTGAGATGTGCTATCAAACTCCTTCCCATTCCAATCCTGTGATAGCTTGAGATGTGATATCCAACTCCTTCCCATTCCAATCCTGAGACCCTTCCTATACCATGAGATGTGATATCTCAATGCTTCTAATACCAAACCTGAGACCCGTCCTAAAACATGAGATGTGAGATCCAAATCCTTCCCCTTCCAAACCTGAGACCCTTCCTATAGCTTGAGATGTGATATCAAACTCCTTCCCATTCCAATCCTGAGATAGCTTGAGATGTGATATCCAACTCCTTCCCATTCCAATCCTGAGACCCTTCCAATAGCATGAAATGTGATATCTCAATGCTTCTAATATCAAAACTGAGACCCTCCCTATAGCATGAGATGTGATATCTCAATGCTTATACCAAACCTGAGACCCTTCCTATAGCATGAGAAGTGGTATCCAACTCCTTCCGATTCCAATCCTGAGACCCTTCCTATAGCATGAGATGTGATATCTCAATGCTTCTAATACCAAACCTGAGATCCTTCCTATAACATGAGATGTGATATCCAACTCCTTCCCATTCCAAACCTGAGACCCTTCCGATAGCATGAGATGTGATATCAAACTCCTTCCCATTCCAATCCTGAGATAGCTTGAGATGTGATATCCAACTCCTTCCCATTCCAATCCTGAGACCCTTCCTATACCATGAGATTTGATTTCTCAATGCTTCTAATACCAAACCTGACACCCGTCCTAAAACATGAGATGTGAGATCCAAATCCTTCCCCTTCCAAACCTGAGATCTTTCCTTTAGCATGAGATGTGATATCCAACTCCGTCCCATTCCAATCCTGAGACCCTTCCTATAGCATGATATGTGATATCACAATGCTTCTAATACCAAACCTGAGATCCTTACCATAACATGAGATGTGTATCCAACTCCTTCCCATTCCAACCCTGAGACCCTTCCTATAGCATGAGATGTGATATCTTAATGCTTCTAAAACCAAACCTGAGAACCATCCAATAACATATCTGAAATCCAAATCCTTCCCTTTCCAAACCTGAGACCCTTCAGATAGCATGTGGTGTGATATCTCAATGCTTCTAAAACCAAACATGAGAACCATCCTATAACATGAGATGTGAAATCCAAATCCTTCCCTTTCCAAACCTGAGACCCTTCCTATAGCTTGAGATGTGCTATCAAACTCCTTCCCATTCCAATCCTGTGATAGCTTGAGATGTGATGTCCAACTCCTTCCCATTCCAATCCTGAGAACCTTCCTATACCATGAGATGTGATATCTCAATGCTTCTAATACCAAACCTGAGACCCGTCCTAAAACATGAGATGTGAGATCCAAATCCTTCCCCTTCCAAACCTGAGACCCTTCCTATAGCTTGAGATGTGATATCAAACTCCTTCCCATTCCAATCCTGGGATAGCTTGAGATGTGATATCCAACTCCTTCCCATTCCTATCCTGAGACCCTTCCGATAGCAGAGATGTGATATCTCAATGCTTATACCAAACCTGAGACCCTTCCTATGGCATGAGATGTGATATCCAACTCCTTCCCATTCCAATCCTGAGACCCTTCCTATAGCATGAGATGTGATATCTCAAAGCTTCTAATACCAAACCTGGGACACGTCCTATAACATGAGATATGATATCCAAATCCTTCCCCTTCCAAACCTGAGACCCTTCCTTTAGAATGAGATGTGATATCCAAATCCTTCCCATTCCAATCCTGAAACCCTTCCTATAGCATGAGATGTGATATCTCAATGTTTCTAATAAAAAACCTGAGACCCTTCCTATAGCAAGAGATGTGATATCCAAATCCTTCCCATTCCAATCATGAGATCCTTCTTATAACATGAGATGTGATATCCAACTCCTTCCCATTCCAACCTGAGACCCTTCCTATAGCATGAGAAGGGATATCCAACTCCTTCCCATTCCAATCCTGAGACCCTTCCTATACCATGAGATGTGATATCTCAATGCTTCTACCAAAACTGAGACCCTTCCTTTAGCATGAGATGTGATATCCAACTCCTTCCCATTCCAATCCTGAGACCCTTCCTATAGCATGAGATGTGATATCTCAATGCCTCTAATACCAAACCTGAGATTCTTACTATAACATGAGATGTGATATCTCAATGCTTCTAATACCAAACCTGAGACCCTCCCTTTAGCATGAGATGTGATATCCGACTCCTTCCCATTCCAATCCTGAGACCCTTCTGATAGCATGAGATGTGATATCTCAATGCCTCTAATACCAAACCTGAGATTCTTCCTATAACATGAGATGTGATATCTCAATGCTTCTAATACCAAACCTGAGACCCTCCCTTTAGCATGAGATGTGATATCCGACTCCTTCCCATTCCAATCCTGAGACCCTTCTGATAGCATGAGATGTGATATCTCAATGCCTCTAATACCAAACCTGAGATTCTTCCTATAACATGAGATGTGATATCTCAATGCTTCTAATACCAAACCTGAGACCCTCCCTTTAGCTTGAGATGTGATAACCGACTCCTTCCCATTCCAATCCTGAGACCCTTCTGATAGCATGAGATGTGATATCTCAATGCCTATAATACCAAACCTGAGACCCTCCCTTTAGCATGAGATGTGATATCCGACTCCTTCCCATTCCAATCCTGAGACCCTTCTGATAGCATGAGATGTGATATCTCAATGCCTATAATACCAAACCTGAGACCCTTCCTATGGCATGAGATGTCAAATACAACTCCTTCCGATTCCAATGCTGAGACTGAGACCTGTCCTATAACATGAGATGGGATATCCAACTCCTTCCCATTCCAATCCTGAGACACTTCCGATAGCAGAGATGTGATATCTCAATGCTTATACCAAACCTGAGACCCTTCCTATAACATGAGATGTGATATCCAACTCCTTCCCGTTCCAAACCTGGGACCCTTCCTATAGCATATGTGATATCCAACTCCTTCCCATTCCAAACATGAGACCCTTCCTATAGCAAGAATGTAATATCCAACTCCTTCCCATTCCAATCCTGAGACCATTCCTATAGCATGAGATGTGATATCTCAATGCTTCTAATACCAAACCTGAGATCCTTCCTTTGACATGAGATGTGATATCCAATTCCTCCCCATTCCAAACCTGAGAACCTTCCTACAGCATGCGATGTGATATCTCAATGCTACTAATACCAAACCTGAGACCAGTCCTATAACATGAGATTGGATATCCAACTCCTTCCCCTTCCAAACCTGAGACCCTTCCTATAGCATGAGATGTGATATCCAACTTCTTCCCATTCCAATCCTGAGACCCTTCCTATAACATGAGATGTGATGTCTCAATGCTTCTAATACCAAACCTGAGATCTTTCCTATAACATGAGATGTGATACCCAACTCCTTCCCATTCCAATCCTGAGACCCTTCCTATAGCATGAGATGTGATATATCAATGCTTATACCAAACCTGAGACCCTTCCTATAGCTTAAGATGTGATATCCAACTCCTTCCCATTCCAATCCTGAGACCCTTCCGATAGCATGAGATGTGATATCCCAAATGCTTCTACCAAACCTGAGACCCATACTATGGCATGAGATGTGATATCAAACTCCTTCCCATTCCAATCCTGAGACCCTTCCTATAGCTTGAGATGTGATGTCCAACTCCTTCCCATTCCAATTCTGAGACCCTTCCTATACCATGAGACTTGATATCTCAATGTTTCTAATACCAAACCTGAGACCCGTCCTATAACATGAGATGTGATATCCAAATCCTTCCCCTTCCAAACCTTAGACCCTTCCTTTATCATGAGATGTGATATCCAACTCCTTCCCATTCCAATCCTGAGACCCTTCCGATATCATGAGATTTGTTATCTCAATGCTTCTAATATCAAACTTGAGACCCTCCCTATAGCATGAGATGTGACATCCAAGTTCTACCCGTTCCAATCCTTAGACCCTTCCTATAGCATGAGATGTGATATCTCAATGCTTCTAATACCAAACCTGAGACCAGTCCTATAATATGAGATTGGATATCCAACTCCTTCCCCTTCCAAACCTGAGACCCTTCCTATAGCATGAGATGTGATATCCAACTTCTTCCCATTCCAATCCTGAGACCCTTCCTATAACATGAGATGTGATGTCTCAATGCTTCTAATACCAAACCTGAGATCTTTCCTATAACATGAGATGTGATATCCAACTCCTTCCCATTCCAATCCTGAGACCCTTCCTATAGCATGAGATGTGATATCTCAATGCTTATACCAAACCTGAGACCCTTCCTATAGCTTGAGATTTGATATCCAACTCCTTCCTATTCCAATCCTGAGACCCTTCCGATAGCATGAGATGTGATATCCCAAATGCTTCTACCAAACCTGAGACCCATACTATGGCATGAGATGTGATATCAAACTCCTTCCTATTCCAATCCTGAGACCCTTCCTATAGCTTGAGATGTGATATCCAACTCCTTCCCATTCCAATTCTGAGACCCTTCCTATACCATGAGACTTGATATCTCAATGTTTCTAATACCAAACCTGAGACCCGTCCTATAACATGAGATGTGATATCCAACTCCTTCCCATTCCAATCCTGAGACACTTCCGATATCATGAGATTTGTTATCTCAATGCTTTTAATATCAAACTTGAGACCCTCCCTATAGCATGAGATGTGACATCCAAATCCTCCCCATTCCAAACCTGAGACCCTTCCTATAGCATGAGATGTGATATCTCAATGCTTCTAATACCAAACCTGAGACCCTTCCTATAACATGAGATGGGATATCCAACTCCTTCCCATTCCAATCCTGAGACCCTTCCTATAACATGAGATGTGATATCCAACTACTTCCCATTCCAACCTGAGACCCTTCCTATAGCATGAGAAGGGATATCCAACTCCTTCCCATTCCAATCCTGAAACCCTTCCTATAGCATAAGATGTGATATCTCAATGTTTCTAATAAAAAACCTGAGACCCTTCCTATAGCAAGAGATGTGACATCCAAATCCTTCCCATTCCAATCCTGAGATCCTTCCTATTGGATGAGATGTGATATCCAACTCCTTCCCATTATAATCCTGAGACCCTTCCTATAAAATGAGATGTGATATTTCAATGCTTATACCAAAACTGAGACCCTTCCTTTAGCATGAGATGTGATATCCAACTCCTTCCCATTCCAATCCTGAGACCCTTCCTATAGCATGAGATGTGATATCTCAATGCTTCTAATACCAAACCTGAGACCCTCCCTTTAGCATGAGATGTGATATCCGACTCCTTCCCATTCCAATCCTGAGACCCTTCTGATAGCATGAGATGTGATATCTCAATGCCTCTAATACCAAACCTGAGATTCTTCCTATAACATGAGATGTAATATCTCAATGCTTCTAATACCAAACCTGAGACCCTCCCTTTAGCATGAGATGTGATATCCGACTCCTTCCCATTCCAATCCTGAGACCCTTCTGATAGCATGAGATGTGATATCTCAATGCCTCTAATACCAAACCTGAGATTCTTCCTATAACATGAGATGTGATATCTCAATGCTTCTAATACCAAACCTGAGACCCTCCCTTTAGCTTGAGATGTGATATCCGACTCCTTCCCATTCCAATCCTGAGACCCTTCTGATAGCATGAGATGTGTTATCTCAATGCCTATAATACCAAACCTGAGACCCTCCCTTTAGCATGAGATGTGATATCCGACTCCTTCCCATTCCAATCCTGAGACCCTTCTGATAGCATGAGATGTGATATCTCAATGCCTATAATACCAAACCTGAGACCCTTCCTATGGCATGAGATGTCAAATACAACTCCTTCCGATTCCAATGCTGAGACTGAGACCCGTCCTATAACATGAGATGGGATATCCAACTCCTTCCCATTCCAATCCTGAGACACTTCCGATAGCAGAGATGTGATATCTCAATGCTTATACCAAACCTGAGACCCTTCCTATAACATGAGATGTGATATCCAACTCCTTCCCGTTCCAAACCTGGGACCCTTCCTATAGCATATGTGATAGCCAACGCCTTCCCATTCCAAACATGAGACCCTTCCTATAGCAAGAATGTAATATCCAACTCCTTCCCATTCCAATCCTGAGACCATTCCTATAGCATGCGATGTGATATCTCAATGCTTCTAATACCAAACCTGAGATCCTTCCTATGACATGAGATGTGATATCCAATTCCTCCCCATTCCAAACCTGAGAACCTTCCTACAGCATGCAATGTGATATCTCAATGCTTGTAATACCAAACCTGAGACCAGTCCTATAACATGAGATTGGATATCCAACTCCTTCCCCTTCCAAACCTGAGACCCTTCCTATAGCATGAGATGTGATATCCAACTTCTTCCCATTCCAATCCTGAGACCCTTCCTATAACATGAGATGTGATGTCTCAAAGCTTCTAATACCAAACCTGAGATCTTTCCTATAACATGAGATGTGATACCCAACTCCTTCCCATTCCAATCCTGAGACCCTTCCTATAGCATGAGATGTGATATATCAATGCTTATACCAAACCTGAGACCCTTCCTATAGCTTAAGATGTGATATCCAACTCCTTCCCATTCCAATCCTGAGACCCTTCCGATAGCATGAGATGTGATATCCCAAATGCTTCTACCAAACCTGAGACCCATACTATGGCATGAGATGTGATATCAAACTCCTTCCCATTCCAATCCTGAGACCCTTCCTATAGCTTAAGATGTGATGTCCAACTCCTTCCCATTCCAATTCTGAGACCCTTCCTATACCATGAGACTTGATATCTCAATGTTTCTAATACCAAACCTGAGACCCGTCCTATAACATGAGATGTGATATCCAAATCCTTCCCCTTCCAAACCTTAGACCTTTCCTTTATCATGAGATGTGATATCCAACTCCTTCCCATTCCAATCCTGAGACCCTTCCGATATCATGAGATTTGTTATCTCAATGCTTCTAATATCAAACTTGAGACCTTCCCTATAGCATGAGATGTGACATCCAAGTCCTCCCCGTTCCAATCCTGAGACCCTTCCTATAGCATGAGATGTGATATCTCAATGCTTCTAATACCAAACCTGAGACCAGTCCTATAATATGAGATTGGATATCCAACTCCTTCCCCTTCCAAACCTGAGACCCTTCCTATAGCATGAGATGTGATATCCTACTTCTTCCCATTCCAATCCTGAGACCCTTCCTATAACATGAGATGTGATGTCTCAATGCTTCTAATACCAAACGTGAGATCTTTCCTATAACATGAGATGTGATATCCAACTCCTTCCCATTCCAATCCTGAGACCCTTCCTATAGCATGAGATGTGATATCTCAATGCTTATACCAAACCTGAGACCCTTCCTATAGCTTGAGATGTGATATCCAACTCCTTCCTATTCCAATCCTGAGACCCTTCCGATAGCATGAGATGTGATATCCCAAATGCTTCTACCAAACCTGAGACCCATACTATGGCATGAGATGTGATATCAAACTCCTTCCCGTTTGAATCCTGAGACCCTTCCTATAGCTTGAGATGTGATATCCAACTCCTTCCCATTCCAATTCTGAGACCCTTCCTATACCATGAGACTTGATATCTCAATGTTTCTAATACCAAACCTGAGACCCGTCCTATAACATGAGATGTGATATCCAACTCCTTCCCATTCCAATCCTGAGACCCTTCCGATATCATGAGATTTGTTATCTCAATGCTTCTAATATAAAACTTGAGACCCTCCCTATAGCATGAGATGTGACATCCAAATCCTCCCCATTCCAATCCTGAGACCCTTCCTATAGCATGAGATGTGATATCTCAATGCTTCTAATACCAAACCTGAGACCCTTCCTATAACATGAGATGGGATATCCAACTCCTTCCCATTCCAATCCTGAGACCCTTCCGATAGCAGAGATGTGATATCTCAATGCTTATACCAAACCTGAGACCCTTCCTATGGCCTGAGATGTCATATACAACTCCTTCCCATTCCAATCCTGAGACCCTTCCTATAGCATGAGATGTGATATCTCAATGCTTATACCAAATCTGAGACCCTTCCTATAGCATGAGATGTGATATCCAACTCCTTCCAATTCCAATCCTGAGACCCTTCCTATAGCATGAGATGTGATGTCTCAATGCTTCTAATACCAAACCTGATATCCTTCCTATAACATGAGATGTGATATCAACTCCTTCCCATTCCAATCCTGAGACCCTTATGATAGCATGAGATGTGATATCTCAATGCCTCTAATACAAAACCTGAGATCCTTCCGATAGCATGAGATGTGATATCTCAATGCTTCTAATACCAAACCTGAGATCATTCCTATAACATGAGATGTGATTTCCAAATCCTTCCCCTTCCAAACCTGAGACCCTCCCTTTAGCATGAAATGTGATATCCAACTCCTTCACATTCCAATCCTGAGACCCTTCCTATAGCTTGAGATGTGATATCCAACTCCTCCCCATTCCAATTCTGAGACCCTTCCTATACCATGAGATTTGATATCTCAATGTTTCTAATACCAAACCTGAGACCCGTCCTATAACATGAGATGTGATATCCAAATCCTTCCCCTTCCAAACCTTAGACCCTTCCTTTATCATCAAATGTGATATCCAACTCCTTCCCATTCCAATCCTGAGACCCTTCCGATATCATGAGATTTGTTATCTCAATGCTTCTAATATCAAACTTGAGACCCTCCCTATAGCATGAGATGTGACATCCAAGTCCTCCCCGTTCCAATCCTGAGACCCTTCCTATAGCATGAGATGTGATATCTCAATGCTTCTAATACCAAACCTGAGACCAGTCCTATAATATGAGATTGGATATCCAACTCCTTCCCCTTCCAAACCTGAGACCCTTACTATAGCATGAGATGTGATATCCAACTTCTTCCGATTCCAATCCTGAGACCCTTCCTATAACATGAGATGTGATGTCTCAATGCTTCTAATACCAAACCTGAGATCTTTCCTATAACATGAGATGTGATATCCAACTCCTTCCCATTCCAAACCTGAGACCCTTCCTATAGCTTGAGATGTGATATCCAACTCGTTCCTATTCCAATCCTGAGACCCTTCCGATAGCATGAGATGTGATATCCCAAATGCTTCTACCAAACCTGAGACCCATACTATGGCATGAGATGTGATATCAAACTCCTTCCCATTCCAATCCTGAGACCCTTCCTATAGCTTGAGATGTGATATCCAACTCCTTCCCATTCCAATTCTGAGACCCTTCCTATACCATGAGACTTGATATCTCAATGTTTCTAATACCAAACCTGAGACCCGTCCTATAACATGAGATGTGATATCCAACTCCTTCCCATTCCAATCCTGAGACCCTTCCGATATCATGAGATTTGTTATCTCAATGCTTCTAATATCAAACTTGAGACCCTCCCTATAGCATGAGATGTGACATCCAAGTCCTCCCCATTCCAATCCTGAGACCCTTCCTATAGCATGAGATGTGATATCTCAATGCTTCTAATACCAAACCTGAGACCCTTCCCATAACATGAGATGGGATATCCAACTCCTTCCCATTCCAATCCTGAGACCCTTCCGATAGCAGAGATGTGATATCTCAATGCTTATACCAAACCTGAGACCCTTCCTATGGCCTGAGATGTCATATACAACTCCTTCCCATTCCAATCCTGAGACCCTTCCTATAGCATGAGATGTGATATCTCAATGCTTATACCAAATCTGAGACCCTTCCTATAGCATGAGATGTGATATCCAACTCCTTCCAATTCCAATCCTGAGACCCTTCCTATAGCATGAGATGTGATGTCTCAATGCTTCTAATACCAAACCTGAGATCCTTCCTATAACATGAGATGTGATATCAACTCCTTCCCATTCCAATCCTGAGACCCTTATGATAGCATGAGATGTGATATCTCAATGCCTCTAATACAAAACCTGAGATCCTTCCGATAGCATGAGATGTGATATCTCAATGCTTCTAATACCAAACCTGAGATCATTCCTATAACATGAGATGTGATTTCCAAATCCTTCCCCTTCCAAATCTGAGACCCTCCCTTTAGCATGAAATGTGATATCCAACTCCTTCACATTCCAATCCTGAGACCCTTCTGATAGCATGAGATGTGATATCTCAATGCCTCTAATACCAAACCTGAGATCCTACCTCTAACATGAAATTTGATATCCATCTCCTTCCCTTTCCAAACCTGAGACCCTGCCTATAGCATGAGATGTGATATCCAAGTCCTTCCCATTCCAATCCTGAGACCCTTACTATAGCATGTGATATGATATCTCAATGCTTATACCAAACCTGAGACCCTTCCTATGGCATGAGATGTCACATACAACTCCTTCCCATTCCAATCCTGAGACCCTTCCTATAGCATGAGATGTGATATCTCAATGCTTATACCAAACCTGAGACCCTTCCTATAGCATGAGATGTGATATCCAACTTCTTCCCATTCCAATCCTGATACCCTTCGTATAACATGAGATGTGATGTCTCAATGCTTCTAATACCAAACCTGAGATCTTTCCTATAACATGAGATGTGATATCAAACTCCTTCCCATTCCAAACCTGAGATCCTTCCTTTAGCATGAGATGTGATAACTTAATGCTTCTAAAACAAAACCTGAGAACCATCCAATAACATATGTGAAATCCAAATCCTTCCCTTTCCAAACCTGAGACCCTTCCGATAGCATGAGATGTGATATCTCAATGCTTCTAAAACCAAACATGAGAACCAACCTATAACATGAGATGTGAAATCCAAACCCTTCCCTTTCCAAACCTGACACCCTTCCTATAGCTTGAAATGTGATATCGAACTCCTTCCCATTCCAATCCTGTGATAGCTTGAGATGTGATATCCAACTGCTTCCCATTCCAATCCTGAGACCCTTCCTATACCATGAGATGTGATATCTCAATGCTTCCAATACCAAACCTGAGACCCGTCCTAAAACATGAGATGTGAGATCCAAATCCTTCCCCTTCCAAACCTGAGACCCTTCCTATAGCTTGAGATGTGATATCAAACTCCTTCCCATTCCAATCCTGAGATAGCTTGAGATGTGATATCCAACTCCTTCCCATTCCAATCCTGAGACCCTTCCGATAGCATGAAATGTGATATCTCAATGCTTCTAATATCAAAACTGAGACCCTCCCTATAGCATGAGATGTGATATCTAAGTCCTTCCCATTCCTATCCTGAGACCCTTCCGATAGAAGAGATGTGATATCTCAATGCTTATACCAAACCTGAGACCCTTCCTATGGCATGAGATGTGATATCCAACTCCTTCCCATTCCAATCCTGAGACCCTTCCTATAGCATGAGATGTGATATCTCAATGCTTCTATCAAACCTGAGTCCCTTCCTTTAGCATGAGATGTGATATCCAACTCCTTCCCATTCCAATCCTGAGACCCTTCCTATAGCATGAGATGTGACATCTCAAAGCTTCTAATACCAAACCTGGGACCCGTCCTATAACATGAGATATGATATCCAATTCCTTCCCCTTCCAAACCTGAGACCCTTCCTTTAGCATGAGATGTGATATCCAAATCCTTCCCATTCCAATCCTGAAACCCTTCCTATAGCATGAGATGTGATATCTCAATGTTTCTAATAAAAAACCTGAGACCCTTCCTATAGCAAGAGATGTGATATCCAAATCCTTCCCATTCCAATCCTGAGACCCTTCCCATAACATGAGATGTGATATCCAACTACTTCCCATTCCAACCTGAGACCCTTCCTATAGCATGAGAAGGGATATCCAACTCCTTCCCATTCCAATCCTGAAACCCTTCCTATAGCATGAGATGTGATATCTCAATGTTTCTAATAAAAAACCTGAGACCCTTCCTATAGCAAGAGATGTGACATCCAAATCCTTCCCATTCCAATCCTGAGATCCTTCCTATTGGATGAGATGTGATATCCAACTCCTTCCCATTATAATCCTGAGACCCTTCCTATAAAATGAGATGTGATATCTCAATGCTTATACCAAAACTGAGACCCTTCCTTTAGCATGAGATGTGATATCCAACTCCTTCCCATTCCAATCCTGAGACCCTTCCTATAGCATGAGATGTGTTATCTCAATGCCTCTAATACCAAACCTGAGATTCTTCCTATAACATGAGATGTGATATCTCAATGCTTCTAATACCAAACCTGAGACCCTCCCTTTAGCATGAGATGTGATATCCGACTCCTTCCCATTCCAATCCTGAGACCCTTCTGATAGCATGAGATGTGATATCTCAATGCCTCTAATACCAAACCTGAGATTCTTCCTATAACATGAGATGTGATATCTCAATGCTTCTAATACCAAACCTGAGACCCTCCCTTTAGCATGAGATGTGATATCCGACTCCTTCCCATTCCAATCCTGAGACCCTTCTGATAGCATGAGATGTGATATCTCAATGCCTATAATACCAAACCTGAGATCCTTCCGATAGCATGAGATGTGATATCTCAATGCTTCTAATACCAAACATGAGATCCTTCCTATAACATGAGATGTGATATCCAATTCCTTCCCCTTCCAAACCTGAGACCCTCCCTTTAGCATGAGATGTGATATCCGACCCCTTCCCATTCCAATCCTGAGACCCTTCTGATAGCATGAGATGTGATATCTCAATGCCTCTAATACCAAACCTGAGATTCTTCCTATAACATGAGATGTGATATCTCAATGCTTCTAATACCAAACCTGAGACCCTCCCTTTAGCATGAGATGTGATATCCAACTCCTTCACATTCCAAACCTGAGACCCTTCCGATAGCATGAGATGTGATATCAAACTCCTTCCCATTCCAATACTGAGATAGCTTGAGATGTGATATCCAACTCCTTCCCATTCCAATTCTGAGACCCTTCCTATAGCATGAGATGTGATATCTCAATGCTTCTAATACCAAACCTGAGACCCGTCCTAAAACATGAGATGTGAGATCCAAATCCTTCCCCTTCCAAACCTGAGACCTTTCCTTTAGCATATGTGATATCCAACTACTTCCCATTCCAATCCTGAGACCCTTCCGATAGCATGAGATGTGATATCCAACTCCTTCCAATTCCAATACTGAGACCCTTCCAATAGCATATGTGATATCTCAATGCTTCTAATATCAAACCTGAGAACCTCCCTATAGCATGAGATGTGATATCCAACTCCTTCCAATTCCAATACTGAGACCCTTCCAATAGCATATGTGATATATCAATGCTTCTAATATCAAAACTGAGACCCTCCCTATATCATGAGATGTGATATCTAAGTCCTTCCCATTCCTATCCTGAGACCCTTCCGATAGAAGAGATGTGATACCTCAATGCTTATACCAAACCTGAGACCCTTCCTATGGCATGAGATGTGATATCCAACTCCTTCCCATTCCAATCCTGAGACCCTTCCTATAGCATGAGATGTGATATCTCAATGCTTCTATCAAACCTGAGTCCCTTCCTTTAGCATGAGATGTGATATCCAACTACCTCCTATTCCAATCCTGAGACCCTTCCTATAGCATGAGATGTGACATCTCAAAGCTTCTAATACCAAACCTGGGACCAGTCCTATAACATGAGATATGATATCCAATTCCTTCCCCTTCCAAACCTGAGACCCTTCCTTTAGCATGAGATGTGATATCCAAATCCTTCCCATTACAATCCTGAAACCCTTCCTATAGCATGAGATGTGATATCTCAATGATTCTAATAAAAAACCTGAGACCCTTCCTATAGCAAGAGATGTGATATCCAAATCCTTCCCATTCCAATCCTGAGACCCTTCCTATAACATGAGATGTGATATCCAACTCCTTCCCATTCCAACCTGAGACCCTTCCTATAGCATGAGAAGGGATATCCAACTCCTTCCCATTCCAATCCTGAAACCCTTCCTATAGCATGAGATGTGATATCTCAATGTTTCTAATAAAAAACCTGAGACCCTTCCTATAGCAAGAGATGTGACCTCCAACTCCTTCCCATTCCAATCCTGAGATCCTTCCTATTGGATGAGATGTGATATCCAACTCCTTCCCATTCCAATCCTGAGACCCTTCCTATACCATGAGATGTGATATCTCAATGCTTCTACCAAAACTGAGACCCTTCCTTTAGCATGAGATGTGATATCCAACTCCTTCCCATTCCAATCCTGAGACCCTTCCTATAGCATGAGATGTGATATCTCAATGCCTCTAATACCAAACCTGAGATTCTTCCTATAACATGAGATGTGATATCTCAATGCTTCTAATACCAAACCTGAGACCCTCCCTTTAGCATGAGATGTGATATCCGACTCCTTCCCATTCCAATCCTGAGACCCTTCTGATAGCATGAGATGTGATATCTCAATGCCTCTAATACCAAACCTGAGATTCTTCCTATAACATGAGATGTGATATCCAACTCCTTCCCATTCCAATCCTGAGACCCTTCCTATAGCTTGAGATGTGATATCCAACTCCTTCCCATTCCAATCCTGAGACCCTTCCTATAGCTTGAGATGTGATATCCAACTCCTTCCCATTCCAATCCTGAGACCCTTCCTATAGCATGAGATGTGATATCTCAATGCTTCTAATACCAAACCTGAGATCCTTCCTATAACATGAGATGTGATATCCAAATCCTTCCACTTCCAAACCTGAGACCCTCCCTTTAGCATGAGATGTGATATCCGACTCCTTCCCATTCCAATCCTGAGACCCTTCCTATAGCATGAGATGTGATATCTCAATGCTTCTAATACCAAACCTGAGATCCTTCCTATAACATGAGATGTGATCTCCAAATACTTCCCCTCCCAAAGCTGAGACCCCCCCTTTAGCATGAGATGTGATATCCAACTCATTCCCATTCCAAACCTGAGACCCGTCCTATAACATGAGATGTGATATCCAAATCCTTCCCCTTCCAAACCTTAGACCCTTCCTTTATCATGAGATGTGATATCCAACTCCTTCCCATTCCAATCCTGAGACCCTTCCGATATCATGAGATGTGATATCTCAATGCTTCTAATATCAAACTTGAGACCCTCCCTATAGCATGAGATGTGATATCCAAGTCCTTCCCATTCCAATCCTGAGACCCTTCTTATAGCATGAGATGTGATATCTCAATGCTTCTAATACCAAACATGAGACCCTTTCTATAACATGAGATGGGAATATCCAACTCCTTCCCATTCCAATCCTGAGACCCTTCCTATAGCATGAGATGGGATATCCAACTCCTTCCAAATCCAATCCTGATACCCTTCCGATAGCATGAGATGTGATATCCCAATGCTTCTACAAAACCTGAGACCCATATATGGCATGAGATGTGATATCAAACTCCTTCCAATTCCAATCCTGAGACCCTTCCTATAGCTTGAGATGTGATATCCAACTCCTTCCCATTCCAATTCTGAGACCCGTCCTATACCATGAGACTTGATATCTCAATGCTTCTAATACCAAACCTGAGACCGGTCCTATAACATGAGATGTGATATCCAAATCCTTCCCCTTCCAAACCTTAGACCCTTCCTTTATCATGAGATGTGATATCCAAGTCCTTCCCATTCCAATCCTGAGTTCCTTCCTATAGCATGAGATTTGATATCTCAATGCTTCTAATACCAAACCTGAGACCCTTCCTATAACGAGATGGGATATCCAACTCCTTCCCATTCCAATCCTGAGACCCTTCCTATAGCATGAGATGTGATTTCTCAATGCTTCTAATATCAAACCTGAGAACCTCCCTATAGCATGAGATGTGATATCCAACTCCTTCCAATTCCAATACTGAGACCCTTCCAATAGCATATGTGATATCTCAATGCTTCTAATATCAAAACTGAGACCCTCCCTATATCATGAGATGTGATATCTAAGTCCTTCCCATTCCTATCCTGAGACCCTTCCGATAGAAGAGATGTGATACCTCAATGCTTATACCAAACCTGAGACCCTTCCTATGGCATGAGATGTGATATCCAACTCCTTCCCATTCCAATCCTGAGACCCTTCCTATAGCATGAGATGTGATATCTCAATGCTTCTATCAAACCTGAGTCCCTTCCTTTAGCATGAGATGTGATATCCAACTCCTTCCTATTCCAATCCTGAGACCCTTCCTATAGCATGAGATGTGACATCTCAAAGCTTCTAATACCAAACCTGGGACCCGTCCTATAACATGAGATATGATATCCAATTCCTTCCCCTTCCAAACCTGAGACCCTCCCTTTAGCATGAGATGTGATATCCAAATCCTTCCCATTCCAATCCTGAAACCCTTCCTATAGCATGAGATGTGATATCTCAATGTTTCTAATAAAAAACCTGAGACCCTTCCTATAGCAAGAGATGTGATATCCAAATCCTTCCCATTCCAATCCTGAGACCCTTCCTATAACATGAGATGTGATATCCAACTCCTTCCCATTCCAACCTGAGACCCTTCCTATAGCATGAGAAGGGATATCCAACTCCTTCCCATTCCAATCCTGAAACCCTTCCTATAGCATGAGATGTGATATCTCAATGTTTCTAATACAAAACCTGTGACCCTTCCTATAGCAAGAGATGTGACATCCAAATCCTTCCCATTCCAATCCTGAGATCCTTCCTATTGGATGAGATGTGATATCCAACTCCTTTCCATTCCAATCCTGAGACCCTTCCTATACCATGAGATGTGATATCTCAATGCTTCTACCAAAACTGAGACCCTTCCTTTAGCATGAGATGTGATATCCAACTCCTTCCCATTCCAATCCTGAGACCCTTCCTATAGCATGAGATGTGATATCTCAATGCCTCTAATACCAAACCTGGGATTCTTCCTATAACATGAGATGTGATATCTCAATGCTTCTAATACCAAACCTGAGACCCTCCCTTTAGCATGAGATGTGATATCCGACCCCTTCCCATTCCAATCCTGAGACCCTTCTGATAGCATGAGATGTGATATCTCAATGCCTCTAATACCAAACCTGAGATTCTTCCTATAACATGAGATGTGATATCTCAATGCTTCTAATACCAAACCTGAGACCCTCCCTTTAGCATGAGATGTGATATCCAACTCCTTCCCATTGCAAACCTGAGACCCTTCCGATAGCATGAGATGTGATATCAAACTCCTTCCCATTCCAATACTGAGATAGCTTGAGATGTGATATCCAACTCCTTCCCATTCCAATTCTGAGACCCTTCCTATAGCATGAGATGTGATATCTCAATGCTTCTAATACCAAATCTGAGACCCGTCCTAAAACATGAGATGTGAGATCCAAATCCTTCCCCTTCCAAACCTGAGACCTTTCCTTTAGCATATGTGATATCCAACTACTTCCCATTCCAATCCTGAGACCCTTCCGATAGCATGAGATGTGATATCCAACTCCTTCCAATTCCAATACTGAGACCCTTCCAATAGCATATGTGATATCTCAATGCTTCTAATATCAAACCTGAGAACCTCCCTATAGCATGACATGTGATATCCAACTCCTTCCAATTCCAATACTGAGACCCTTCCAATAGCATATGTGATATCTCAATGCTTCTAATATCAAAACTGAGACCCTCCCTATATCATGAGATGTGATATCTAAGTCCTTCCCATTCCTATCCTGAGACCCTTCCGATAGAAGAGATGTGATACCTCAATGCTTATACCAAACCTGAGACCCTTCCTATGGCATGAGATGTGATATCCAACTCCTTCCCATTCCAATCCTGAGACCCTTCCTATAGCATGAGATGTGATATCTCAATGCTTCTATCAAACCTGAGTCCCTTCCTTTAGCATGAGATGTGATATCCAACTCCTTCCTATTCCAATCCTGAGACCCTTCCTATAGCATGAGATATGACATCTCAAAGCTTCTAATACCAAACCTGGGACCCGTCCTATAACATGAGATATGATATCCAATTCCTTCCCCTTCCAAACCTGAGACCCTTCCTTTAGCATGAGATGTGATATCCAAATCCTTCCCATCCCAATCCTGAAACCCTTCCTATAGCATGAGATGTGATATCTCAATGTTTCTAATAAAAAACCTGAGACCCTTCCTATAGCAAGAGATGTGATATCCAAATCCTTCCCATTCCAATCCTGAGACCCTTCCTATAACATGAGATGTGATATCCAACTCCTTCCCATTCCAACCAGAGACCCTTCCTATAGCATGAGAAGGGATATCCAACTCCTTCCCATTCCAATACTGAAACCCTTCCTATAGCATGAGATGTGATATCTCAATGTTTCTAATAAAAAACCTGAGACCCTTCCTATAGCAAGAGATGTGACCTCCAAATCCTTCCCATTCCAATCCTGAGACCCTTCCTATACCATGAGATGTGATATCCGACTCCTTCCCATTCCAATCCTGAGACCCTTCTGATAGCATGAGATGTGATATCTCAATGCCTCTAATACCAAACCTGAGATTCTTCCTATAACATGAGATGTAATATCTCAATGCTTCTAATACCAAACCTGAGACCCTCCCTTTAGCATGAGATGTGATATCCGACTCCTTCCCATTCCAATCCTGAGACCCTTCTGATAGCATGAGATGTGATATCTCAATGCCTCTAATACCAAACCTGAGATTCTTCCTATAACATGAGATGTGATATCTCAATGCTTCTAATACCAAACCTGAGACCCTCCCTTTAGCTTGAGATGTGATATCCGACTCCTTCCCATTCCAATCCTGAGACCCTTCTGATAGCATGAGATGTGTTATCTCAATGCCTATAATACCAAACCTGAGACCCTCCCTTTAGCATGAGATGTGATATCCGACTCCTTCCCATTCCAATCCTGAGACCCTTCTGATAGCATGAGATGTGATATCTCAATGCCTATAATACCAAACCTGAGACCCTTCCTATGGCATGAGATGTCAAATACAACTCCTTCCGATTCCAATGCTGAGACTGAGACCCGTCCTATAACATGAGATGGGATATCCAACTCCTTCCCATTCCAATCCTGAGACACTTCCGATAGCAGAGATGTGATATCTCAATGCTTATACCAAACCTGAGACCCTTCCTATAACATGAGATGTGATATCCAACTCCTTCCCGTTCCAAACCTGGGACCCTTCCTATAGCATATGTGATAGCCAACGCCTTCCCATTCCAAACATGAGACCCTTCCTATAGCAAGAATGTAATATCCAACTCCTTCCCATTCCAATCCTGAGACCATTCCTATAGCATGCGATGTGATATCTCAATGCTTCTAATACCAAACCTGAGATCCTTCCTATGACATGAGATGTGATATCCAATTCCTCCCCATTCCAAACCTGAGAACCTTCCTACAGCATGCAATGTGATATCTCAATGCTTCTAATACCAAACCTGAGACCAGTCCTATAACATGAGATTGGATATCCAACTCCTTCCCCTTCCAAACCTGAGACCCTTCCTATAGCATGAGATGTGATATCCAACTTCTTCCCATTCCAATCCTGAGACCCTTCCTATAACATGAGATGTGATGTCTCAAAGCTTCTAATACCAAACCTGAGATCTTTCCTATAACATGAGATGTGATACCCAACTCCTTCCCATTCCAATCCTGAGACCCTTCCTATAGCATGAGATGTGATATATCAATGCTTATACCAAACCTGAGACCCTTCCTATAGCATGAGATGTGATATCCAACTCCTTCCAATTCCAATACTGAGACCCTTCCAATAGCATATGTGATATCTCAATGCTTCTAATATCAAAACTGAGACCCTCCCTATATCATGAGATGTGATATCTAAGTCCTTCCCATTCCTATCCTGAGACCCTTCCGATAGAAGAGATGTGATACCTCAATGCTTATACCAAACCTGAGACCCTTCCTATGGCATGAGATGTGATATCCAACTCCTTCCCATTCCAATCCTGAGACCCTTCCTATAGCATGAGATGTGATATCTCAATGCTTCTATCAAACCTGAGTCCCTTCCTTTAGCATGAGATGTGATATCCAACTACCTCCTATTCCAATCCTGAGACCCTTCCTATAGCATGAGATGTGACATCTCAAAGCTTCTAATACCAAACCTGGGACCAGTCCTATAACATGAGATATGATATCCAATTCCTTCCCCTTCCAAACCTGAGACCCTTCCTTTAGCATGAGATGTGATATCCAAATCCTTCCCATTACAATCCTGAAACCCTTCCTATAGCATGAGATGTGATATCTCAATGATTCTAATAAAAAACCTGAGACCCTTCCTATAGCAAGAGATGTGATATCCAAATCCTTCCCATTCCAATCCTGAGACCCTTCCTATAACATGAGATGTGATATCCAACTCCTTCCCATTCCAACCTGAGACCCTTCCTATAGCATGAGAAGGGATATCCAACTCCTTCCCATTCCAATCCTGAAACCCTTCCTATAGCATGAGATGTGATATCTCAATGTTTCTAATAAAAAACCTGAGACCCTTCCTATAGCAAGAGATGTGACCTCCAAATCCTTCCCATTCCAATCCTGAGATCCTTCCTATTGGATGAGATGTGATATCCAACTCCTTCCCATTCCAATCCTGAGACCCTTCCTATACCATGAGATGTGATATCTCAATGCTTCTACCAAAACTGAGACCCTTCCTTTAGCATGAGATGTGATATCCAACTCCTTCCCATTCCAATCCTGAGACCCTTCCTATAGCATGAGATGTGATATCTCAATGCCTCTAATACCAAACCTGAGATTCTTCCTATAACATGAGATGTGATATCTCAATGCTTCTAATACCAAACCTGAGACCCTCCCTTTAGCATGAGATGTGATATCCGACTCCTTCCCATTCCAATCCTGAGACCCTTCTGATAGCATGAGATGTGATATCTCAATGCCTCTAATACCAAACCTGAGATTCTTCCTATAACATGAGATGTGATATCCAACTCCTTCCCATTCCAATCCTGAGACCCTTCCTATAGCTTGAGATGTGATATCCAACTCCTTCCCATTCCAATCCTGAGACCCTTCCTATAGCTTGAGATGTGATATCCAACTCCTTCCCATTCCAATCCTGAGACCCTTCCTATAGCATGAGATGTGATATCTCAATGCTTCTAATACCAAACCTGAGATCCTTCCTATAACATGAGATGTGATATCCAAATCCTTCCACTTCCAAACCTGAGACCCTCCCTTTAGCATGAGATGTGATATCCGACTCCTTCCCATTCCAATCCTGAGACCCTTCCTATAGCATGAGATGTGATATCTCAATGCTTCTAATACCAAACCTGAGATCCTTCCTATAACATGAGATGTGATCTCCAAATACTTCCCCTCCCAAAGCTGAGACCCCCCCTTTAGCATGAGATGTGATATCCAACTCATTCCCATTCCAAACCTGAGACCCGTCCTATAACATGAGATGTGATATCCAAATCCTTCCCCTTCCAAACCTTAGACCCTTCCTTTATCATGAGATGTGATATCCAACTCCTTCCCATTCCAATCCTGAGACCCTTCCGATATCATGAGATGTGATATCTCAATGCTTCTAATATCAAACTTGAGACCCTCCCTATAGCATGAGATGTGATATCCAAGTCCTTCCCATTCCAATCCTGAGACCCTTCTTATAGCATGAGATGTGATATCTCAATGCTTCTAATACCAAACATGAGACCCTTTCTATAACATGAGATGGGAATATCCAACTCCTTCCCATTCCAATCCTGAGACCCTTCCTATAGCATGAGATGGGATATCCAACTCCTTCCAAATCCAATCCTGATACCCTTCCGATAGCATGAGATGTGATATCCCAATGCTTCTACAAAACCTGAGACCCATATATGGCATGAGATGTGATATCAAACTCCTTCCAATTCCAATCCTGAGACCCTTCCTATAGCTTGAGATGTGATATCCAACTCCTTCCCATTCCAATTCTGAGACCCGTCCTATACCATGAGACTTGATATCTCAATGCTTCTAATACCAAACCTGAGACCGGTCCTATAACATGAGATGTGATATCCAAATCCTTCCCCTTCCAAACCTTAGACCCTTCCTTTATCATGAGATGTGATATCCAAGTCCTTCCCATTCCAATCCTGAGTTCCTTCCTATAGCATGAGATTTGATATCTCAATGCTTCTAATACCAAACCTGAGACCCTTCCTATAACGAGATGGGATATCCAACTCCTTCCCATTCCAATCCTGAGACCCTTCCTATAGCATGAGATGTGATTTCTCAATGCTTCTAATATCAAACCTGAGAACCTCCCTATAGCATGAGATGTGATATCCAACTCCTTCCAATTCCAATACTGAGACCCTTCCAATAGCATATGTGATATCTCAATGCTTCTAATATCAAAACTGAGACCCTCCCTATATCATGAGATGTGATATCTAAGTCCTTCCCATTCCTATCCTGAGACCCTTCCGATAGAAGAGATGTGATACCTCAATGCTTATACCAAACCTGAGACCCTTCCTATGGCATGAGATGTGATATCCAACTCCTTCCCATTCCAATCCTGAGACCCTTCCTATAGCATGAGATGTGATATCTCAATGCTTCTATCAAACCTGAGTCCCTTCCTTTAGCATGAGATGTGATATCCAACTCCTTCCTATTCCAATCCTGAGACCCTTCCTATAGCATGAGATGTGACATCTCAAAGCTTCTAATACCAAACCTGGGACCCGTCCTATAACATGAGATATGATATCCAATTCCTTCCCCTTCCAAACCTGAGACCCTCCCTTTAGCATGAGATGTGATATCCAAATCCTTCCCATTCCAATCCTGAGACCCTTCCTATAACATGAGATGTGATATCCAACTCCTTCCCATTCCAACCTGAGACCCTTCCTATAGCATGAGAAGGGATATCCAACTCCTTCCCATTCCAATCCTGAAACCCTTCCTATAGCATGAGATGTGATATCTCAATGTTTCTAATACAAAACCTGTGACCCTTCCTATAGCAAGAGATGTGACATCCAAATCCTTCCCATTCCAATCCTGAGATCCTTCCTATTGGATGAGATGTGATATCCAACTCCTTTCCATACCAATCCTGAGACCCTTCCTATACCATGAGATGTGATATCTCAATGCTTCTACCAAAACTGAGACCCTTCCTTTAGCATGAGATGTGATATCCAACTCCTTCCCATTCCAATCCTGAGACCCTTCCTATAGCATGAGATGTGATATCTCAATGCCTCTAATACCAAACCTGGGATTCTTCCTATAACATGAGATGTGATATCTCAATGCTTCTAATACCAAACCTGAGACCCTCCCTTTAGCATGAGATGTGATATCCGACCCCTTCCCATTCCAATCCTGAGACCCTTCTGATAGCATGAGATGTGATATCTCAATGCCTCTAATACCAAACCTGAGATTCTTCCTATAACATGAGATGTGATATCTCAATGCTTCTAATACCAAACCTGAGACCCTCCCTTTAGCATGAGATGTGATATCCAACTCCTTCCCATTCCAAACCTGAGACCCTTCCGATAGCATGAGATGTGATATCAAACTCCTTCCCATTCCAATACTGAGATAGCTTGAGATGTGATATCCAACTCCTTCCCATTCCAATTCTGAGACCCTTCCTATAGCATGAGATGTGATATCTCAATGCTTCTAATACCAAATCTGAGACCCGTCCTAAAACATGAGATGTGAGATCCAAATCCTTCCCCTTCCAAACCTGAGACCTTTCCTTTAGCATATGTGATATCCAACTACTTCCCATTCCAATCCTGAGACCCTTCCGATAGCATGAGATGTGATATCCAACTCCTTCCAATTCCAATACTGAGACCCTTCCAATAGCATATGTGATATCTCAATGCTTCTAATATCAAACCTGAGAACCTCCCTATAGCATGACATGTGATATCCAACTCCTTCCAATTCCAATACTGAGACCCTTCCAATAGCATATGTGATATCTCAATGCTTCTAATATCAAAACTGAGACCCTCCCTATATCATGAGATGTGATATCTAAGTCCTTCCCATTCCTATCCTGAGACCCTTCCGATAGAAGAGATGTGATACCTCAATGCTTATACCAAACCTGAGACCCTTCCTATGGCATGAGATGTGATATCCAACTCCTTCCCATTCCAATCCTGAGACCCTTCCTATAGCATGAGATGTGATATCTCAATGCTTCTATCAAACCTGAGTCCCTTCCTTTAGCATGAGATGTGATATCCAACTCCTTCCTATTCCAATCCTGAGACCCTTCCTATAGCATGAGATATGACATCTCAAAGCTTCTAATACCAAACCTGGGACCCGTCCTATAACATGAGATATGATATCCAATTCCTTCCCCTTCCAAACCTGAGACCCTTCCTTTAGCATGAGATGTGATATCCAAATCCTTCCCATCCCAATCCTGAAACCCTTCCTATAGCATGAGATGTGATATCTCAATGTTTCTAATAAAAAACCTGAGACCCTTCCTATAGCAAGAGATGTGATATCCAAATCCTTCCCATTCCAATCCTGAGACCCTTCCTATAACATGAGATGTGATATCCAACTCCTTCCCATTCCAACCAGAGACCCTTCCTATAGCATGAGAAGGGATATCCAACTCCTTCCCATTCCAATACTGAAACCCTTCCTATAGCATGAGATGTGATATCTCAATGTTTCTAATAAAAAACCTGAGACCCTTCCTATAGCAAGAGATGTGACCTCCAAATCCTTCCCATTCCAATCCTGAGACCCTTCCTATACCATGAGATGTGATATCCGACTCCTTCCCATTCCAATCCTGAGACCCTTCTGATAGCATGAGATGTGATATCTCAATGCCTCTAATACCAAACCTGAGATTCTTCCTATAACATGAGATGTAATATCTCAATGCTTCTAATACCAAACCTGAGACCCTCCCTTTAGCATGAGATGTGATATCCGACTCCTTCCCATTCCAATCCTGAGACCCTTCTGATAGCATGAGATGTGATATCTCAATGCCTCTAATACCAAACCTGAGATTCTTCCTATAACATGAGATGTGATATCTCAATGCTTCTAATACCAAACCTGAGACCCTCCCTTTAGCTTGAGATGTGATATCCGACTCCTTCCCATTCCAATCCTGAGACCCTTCTGATAGCATGAGATGTGTTATCTCAATGCCTATAATACCAAACCTGAGACCCTCCCTTTAGCATGAGATGTGATATCCGACTCCTTCCCATTCCAATCCTGAGACCCTTCTGATAGCATGAGATGTGATATCTCAATGCCTATAATACCAAACCTGAGACCCTTCCTATGGCATGAGATGTCAAATACAACTCCTTCCGATTCCAATGCTGAGACTGAGACCCGTCCTATAACATGAGATGGGATATCCAACTCCTTCCCATTCCAATCCTGAGACACTTCCGATAGCAGAGATGTGATATCTCAATGCTTATACCAAACCTGAGACCCTTCCTATAACATGAGATGTGATATCCAACTCCTTCCCGTTCCAAACCTGGGACCCTTCCTATAGCATATGTGATAGCCAACGCCTTCCCATTCCAAACATGAGACCCTTCCTATAGCAAGAATGTAATATCCAACTCCTTCCCATTCCAATCCTGAGACCATTCCTATAGCATGCGATGTGATATCTCAATGCTTCTAATACCAAACCTGAGATCCTTCCTATGACATGAGATGTGATATCCAATTCCTCCCCATTCCAAACCTGAGAACCTTCCTACAGCATGCAATGTGATATCTCAATGCTTCTAATACCAAACCTGAGACCAGTCCTATAACATGAGATTGGATATCCAACTCCTTCCCCTTCCAAACCTGAGACCCTTCCTATAGCATGAGATGTGATATCCAACTTCTTCCCATTCCAATCCTGAGACCCTTCCTATAACATGAGATGTGATGTCTCAAAGCTTCTAATACCAAACCTGAGATCTTTCCTATAACATGAGATGTGATACCCAACTCCTTCCCATTCCAATCCTGAGACCCTTCCTATAGCATGAGATGTGATATATCAATGCTTATACCAAACCTGAGACCCTTCCTATAGCTTAAGATGTGATATCCAACTCCTTCCCATTCCAATCCTGAGACCCTTCCGATAGCATGAGATGTGATATCCCAAATGCTTCTACCAAACCTGAGACCCATACTATGGCATGAGATGTGATATCAAACTCCTTCCCATTCCAATCCTGAGACCCTTCCTATAGCTTAAGATGTGATGTCCAACTCCTTCCCATTCCAATTCTGAGACCCTTCCTATACCATGAGACTTGATATCTCAATGTTTCTAATACCAAACCTGAGACCCGTCCTATAACATGAGATGTGATATCCAAATCCTTCCCCTTCCAAACCTTAGACCCTTCCTTTATCATGAGATGTGATATCCAACTCCTTCCCATTCCAATCCTGAGACCCTTCCGATATCATGAGATTTGTTATCTCAATGCTTCTAATATCAAACTTGAGACCTTCCCTATAGCATGAGATGTGACATCCAAGTCCTCCCCGTTCCAATCCTGAGACCCTTCCTATAGCATGAGATGTGATATCTCAATGCTTCTAATACCAAACCTGAGACCAGTCCTATAATATGAGATTGGATATCCAACTCCTTCCCCTTCCAAACCTGAGACCCTTCCTATAGCATGAGATGTGATATCCTACTTCTTCCCATTCCAATCCTGAGACCCTTCCTATAACATGAGATGTGATGTCTCAATGCTTCTAATACCAAACGTGAGATCTTTCCTATAACATGAGATGTGATATCCAACTCCTTCCCATTCCAATCCTGAGACCCTTCCTATAGCATGAGATGTGATATCTCAATGCTTATACCAAACCTGAGACCCTTCCTATAGCTTGAGATGTGATATCCAACTCCTTCCTATTCCAATCCTGAGACCCTTCCGATAGCATGAGATGTGATATCCCAAATGCTTCTACCAAACCTGAGACCCATACTATGGCATGAGATGTGATATCAAACTCCTTCCCATTCCAATCCTGAGACCCTTCCGATATCATGAGATTTGTTATCTCAATGCTTCTAATATAAAACTTGAGACCCTCCCTATAGCATGAGATGTGACATCCAAATCCTCCCCATTCCAATCCTGAGACCCTTCCTATAGCATGAGATGTGATATCTCAATGCTTCTAATACCAAACCTGAGACCCTTCCTATAACATGAGATGGGATATCCAACTCCTTCCCATTCCAATCCTGAGACCCTTCCGATAGCAGAGATGTGATATCTCAATGCTTATACCAAACCTGAGACCCTTCCTATGGCCTGAGATGTCATATACAACTCCTTCCCATTCCAATCCTGAGACCCTTCCTATAGCATGAGATGTGATATCTCAATGCTTATACCAAATCTGAGACCCTTCCTATAGCATGAGATGTGATATCCAACTCCTTCCAATTCCAATCCTGAGACCCTTCCTATAGCATGAGATGTGATGTCTCAATGCTTCTAATACCAAACCTGATATCCTTCCTATAACATGAGATGTGATATCAACTCCTTCCCATTCCAATCCTGAGACCCTTATGATAGCATGAGATGTGATATCTCAATGCCTCTAATACAAAACCTGAGATCCTTCCGATAGCATGAGATGTGATATCTCAATGCTTCTAATACCAAACCTGAGATCATTCCTATAACATGAGATGTGATTTCCAAATCCTTCCCCTTCCAAACCTGAGACCCTCCCTTTAGCATGAAATGTGATATCCAACTCCTTCACATTCCAATCCTGAGACCCTTCCTATAGCTTGAGATGTGATATCCAACTCCTCCCCATTCCAATTCTGAGACCCTTCCTATACCATGAGATTTGATATCTCAATGTTTCTAATACCAAACCTGAGACCCGTCCTATAACATGAGATGTGATATCCAAATCCTTCCCCTTCCAAACCTTAGACCCTTCCTTTATCATCAAATGTGATATCCAACTCCTTCCCATTCCAATCCTGAGACCCTTCCGATATCATGAGATTTGTTATCTCAATGCTTCTAATATCAAACTTGAGACCCTCCCTATAGCATGAGATGTGACATCCAAGTCCTCCCCGTTCCAATCCTGAGACCCTTCCTATAGCATGAGATGTGATATCTCAATGCTTCTAATACCAAACCTGAGACCAGTCCTATAATATGAGATTGGATATCCAACTCCTTCCCCTTCCAAACCTGAGACCCTTAGTATAGCATGAGATGTGATATCCAACTTCTTCCGATTCCAATCCTGAGACCCTTCCTATAACATGAGATGTGATGTCTCAATGCTTCTAATACCAAACCTGAGATCTTTCCTATAACATGAGATGTGATATCCAACTCCTTCCCATTCCAAACCTGAGACCCTTCCTATAGCTTGAGATGTGATATCCAACTCGTTCCTATTCCAATCCTGAGACCCTTCCGATAGCATGAGATGTGATATCCCAAATGCTTCTACCAAACCTGAGACCCATACTATGGCATGAGATGTGATATCAAACTCCTTCCCATTCCAATCCTGAGACCCTTCCTATAGCTTGAGATGTGATATCCAACTCCTTCCCATTCCAATTCTGAGACCCTTCCTATACCATGAGACTTGATATCTCAATGTTTCTAATACCAAACCTGAGACCCGTCCTATAACATGAGATGTGATATCCAACTCCTTCCCATTCCAATCCTGAGACCCTTCCGATATCATGAGATTTGTTATCTCAATGCTTCTAATATCAAACTTGAGACCCTCCCTATAGCATGAGATGTGACATCCAAGTCCTCCCCATTCCAATCCTGAGACCCTTCCTATAGCATGAGATGTGATATCTCAATGCTTCTAATACCAAACCTGAGACCCTTCCCATAACATGAGATGGGATATCCAACTCCTTCCCATTCCAATCCTGAGACCCTTCCGATAGCAGAGATGTGATATCTCAATGCTTATACCAAACCTGAGACCCTTCCTATGGCCTGAGATGTCATATACAACTCCTTCCCATTCCAATCCTGAGACCCTTCCTATAGCATGAGATGTGATATCTCAATGCTTATACCAAATCTGAGACCCTTCCTATAGCATGAGATGTGATATCCAACTCCTTCCAATTCCAATCCTGAGACCCTTCCTATAGCATGAGATGTGATGTCTCAATGCTTCTAATACCAAACCTGAGATCCTTCCTATAACATGAGATGTGATATCAACTCCTTCCCATTCCAATCCTGAGACCCTTATGATAGCATGAGATGTGATATCTCAATGCCTCTAATACAAAACCTGAGATCCTTCCGATAGCATGAGATGTGATATCTCAATGCTTCTAATACCAAACCTGAGATCATTCCTATAACATGAGATGTGATTTCCAAATCCTTCCCCTTCCAAATCTGAGACCCTCCCTTTAGCATGAAATGTGATATCCAACTCCTTCACATTCCAATCCTGAGACCCTTCTGATAGCATGAGATGTGATATCTCAATGCCTCTAATACCAAACCTGAGATCCTACCTCTAACATGAAATTTGATATCCATCTCCTTCCCTTTCCAAACCTGAGACCCTGCCTATAGCATGAGATGTGATATCCAAGTCCTTCCCATTCCAATCCTGAGACCCTTACTATAGCATGTGATATGATATCTCAATGCTTATACCAAACCTGAGACCCTTCCTATGGCATGAGATGTCACATACAACTCCTTCCCATTCCAATCCTGAGACCCTTCCTATAGCATGAGATGTGATATCTCAATGCTTATACCAAACCTGAGACCCTTCCTATAGCATGAGATGTGATATCCAACTTCTTCCCATTCCAATCCTGATACCCTTCGTATAACATGAGATGTGATGTCTCAATGCTTCTAATACCAAACCTGAGATCTTTCCTATAACATGAGATGTGATATCAAACTCCTTCCCATTCCAAACCTGAGATCCTTCCTTTAGCATGAGATGTGATAACTTAATGCTTCTAAAACAAAACCTGAGAACCATCCAATAACATATGTGAAATCCAAATCCTTCCCTTTCCAAACCTGAGACCCTTCCGATAGCATGAGATGTGATATCTCAATGCTTCTAAAACCAAACATGAGAACCAACCTATAACATGAGATGTGAAATCCAAACCCTTCCCTTTCCAAACCTGACACCCTTCCTATAGCTTGAAATGTGATATCGAACTCCTTCCCATTCCAATCCTGTGATAGCTTGAGATGTGATATCCAACTGCTTCCCATTCCAATCCTGAGACCCTTCCTATACCATGAGATGTGATATCTCAATGCTTCCAATACCAAACCTGAGACCCGTCCTAAAACATGAGATGTGAGATCCAAATCCTTCCCCTTCCAAACCTGAGACCCTTCCTATAGCTTGAGATGTGATATCAAACTTCTTCCCATTCCAATCCTGAGATAGCTTGAGATGTGATATCCAACTCCTTCCCATTCCAATCCTGAGACCCTTCCGATAGCATGAAATGTGATATCTCAATGCTTCTAATATCAAAACTGAGACCCTCCCTATAGCATGAGATGTGATATCTAAGTCCTTCCCATTCCTATCCTGAGACCCTTCCGATAGAAGAGATGTGATATCTCAATGCTTATACCAAACCTGAGACCCTTCCTATGGCATGAGATGTGATATCCAACTCCTTCCCATTCCAATCCTGAGACCCTTCCTATAGCATGAGATGTGATATCTCAATGCTTCTATCAAACCTGAGTCCCTTCCTTTAGCATGAGATGTGATATCCAACTCCTTCCCATTCCAATCCTGAGACCCTTCCTATAGCATGAGATGTGACATCTCAAAGCTTCTAATACCAAACCTGGGACCCGTCCTATAACATGAGATATGATATCCAATTCCTTCCCCTTCCAAACCTGAGACCCTTCCTTTAGCATGAGATGTGATATCCAAATCCTTCCCATTCCAATCCTGAAACCCTTCCTATAGCATGAGATGTGATATCTCAATGTTTCTAATAAAAAACCTGAGACCCTTCCTATAGCAAGAGATGTGATATCCAAATCCTTCCCATTCCAATCCTGAGACCCTTCCCATAACATGAGATGTGATATCCAACTACTTCCCATTCCAACCTGAGACCCTTCCTATAGCATGAGAAGGGATATCCAACTCCTTCCCATTCCAATCCTGAAACCCTTCCTATAGCATGAGATGTGATATCTCAATGTTTCTAATAAAAAACCTGAGACCCTTCCTATAGCAAGAGATGTGACATCCAAATCCTTCCCATTCCAATCCTGAGATCCTTCCTATTGGATGAGATGTGATATCCAACTCCTTCCCATTATAATCCTGAGACCCTTCCTATAAAATGAGATGTGATATCTCAATGCTTATACCAAAACTGAGACCCTTCCTTTAGCATGAGATGTGATATCCAACTCCTTCCCATTCCAATCCTGAGACCCTTCCTATAGCATGAGATGTGTTATCTCAATGCCTCTAATACCAAACCTGAGATTCTTCCTATAACATGAGATGTGATATCTCAATGCTTCTAATACCAAACCTGAGACCCTCCCTTTAGCATGAGATGTGATATCCGACTCCTTCCCATTCCAATCCTGAGACCCTTCTGATAGCATGAGATGTGATATCTCAATGCCTCTAATACCAAACCTGAGATTCTTCCTATAACATGAGATGTGATATCTCAATGCTTCTAATACCAAACCTGAGACCCTCCCTTTAGCATGAGATGTGATATCCGACTCCTTCCCATTCCAATCCTGAGACCCTTCTGATAGCATGAGATGTGATATCTCAATGCCTATAATACCAAACCTGAGATCCTTCCGATAGCATGAGATGTGATATCTCAATGCTTCTAATACCAAACATGAGATCCTTCCTATAACATGAGATGTGATATCCAATTCCTTCCCCTTCCAAACCTGAGACCCTCCCTTTAGCATGAGATGTGATATCCGACCCCTTCCCATTCCAATCCTGAGACCCTTCTGATAGCATGAGATGTGATATCTCAATGCCTCTAATACCAAACCTGAGATTCTTCCTATAACATGAGATGTGATATCTCAATGCTTCTAATACCAAACCTGAGACCCTCCCTTTAGCATGAGATGTGATATCCAACTCCTTCACATTCCAAACCTGAGACCCTTCCGATAGCATGAGATGTGATATCAAACTCCTTCCCATTCCAATACTGAGATAGCTTGAGATGTGATATCCAACTCCTTCCCATTCCAATTCTGAGACCCTTCCTATAGCATGAGATGTGATATCTCAATGCTTCTAATACCAAACCTGAGACCCGTCCTAAAACATGAGATGTGAGATCCAAATCCTTCCCCTTCCAAACCTGAGACCTTTCCTTTAGCATATGTGATATCCAACTACTTCCCATTCCAATCCTGAGACCCTTCCGATAGCATGAGATGTGATATCCAACTCCTTCCAATTCCAATACTGAGACCCTTCCAATAGCATATGTGATATCTCAATGCTTCTAATATCAAACCTGAGAACCTCCCTATAGCATGAGATGTGATATCCAACTCCTTCCAATTCCAATACTGAGACCCTTCCAATAGCATATGTGATATATCAATGCTTCTAATATCAAAACTGAGACCCTCCCTATATCATGAGATGTGATATCTAAGTCCTTCCCATTCCTATCCTGAGACCCTTCCGATAGAAGAGATGTGATACCTCAATGCTTATACCAAACCTGAGACCCTTCCTATGGCATGAGATGTGATATCCAACTCCTTCCCATTCCAATCCTGAGACCCTTCCTATAGCATGAGATGTGATATCTCAATGCTTCTATCAAACCTGAGTCCCTTCCTTTAGCATGAGATGTGATATCCAACTACCTCCTATTCCAATCCTGAGACCCTTCCTATAGCATGAGATGTGACATCTCAAAGCTTCTAATACCAAACCTGGGACCAGTCCTATAACATGAGATATGATATCCAATTCCTTCCCCTTCCAAACCTGAGACCCTTCCTTTAGCATGAGATGTGATATCCAAATCCTTCCCATTACAATCCTGAAACCCTTCCTATAGCATGAGATGTGATATCTCAATGATTCTAATAAAAAACCTGAGACCCTTCCTATAGCAAGAGATGTGATATCCAAATCCTTCCCATTCCAATCCTGAGACCCTTCCTATAACATGAGATGTGATATCCAACTCCTTCCCATTCCAACCTGAGACCCTTCCTATAGCATGAGAAGGGATATCCAACTCCTTCCCATTCCAATCCTGAAACCCTTCCTATAGCATGAGATGTGATATCTCAATGTTTCTAATAAAAAACCTGAGACCCTTCCTATAGCAAGAGATGTGACCTCCAAATCCTTCCCATTCCAATCCTGAGATCCTTCCTATTGGATGAGATGTGATATCCAACTCCTTCCCATTCCAATCCTGAGACCCTTCCTATACCATGAGATGTGATATCTCAATGCTTCTACCAAAACTGAGACCCTTCCTTTAGCATGAGATGTGATATCCAACTCCTTCCCATTCCAATCCTGAGACCCTTCCTATAGCATGAGATGTGATATCTCAATGCCTCTAATACCAAACCTGAGATTCTTCCTATAACATGAGATGTGATATCTCAATGCTTCTAATACCAAACCTGAGACCCTCCCTTTAGCATGAGATGTGATATCCGACTCCTTCCCATTCCAATCCTGAGACCCTTCTGATAGCATGAGATGTGATATCTCAATGCCTCTAATACCAAACCTGAGATTCTTCCTATAACATGAGATGTGATATCCAACTCCTTCCCATTCCAATCCTGAGACCCTTCCTATAGCTTGAGATGTGATATCCAACTCCTTCCCATTCCAATCCTGAGACCCTTCCTATAGCTTGAGATGTGATAGCCAACTCCTTCCCATTCCAATCCTGAGACCCTTCCTATAGCATGAGATGTGATATCTCAATGCTTCTAATACCAAACCTGAGATCCTTCCTATAACATGAGATGTGATATCCAAATCCTTCCACTTCCAAACCTGAGACCCTCCCTTTAGCATGAGATGTGATATCCGACTCCTTCCCATTCCAATCCTGAGACCCTTCCTATAGCATGAGATGTGATATCTCAATGCTTCTAATACCAAACCTGAGATCCTTCCTATAACATGAGATGTGATCTCCAAATACTTCCCCTCCCAAAGCTGAGACCCCCCCTTTAGCATGAGATGTGATATCCAACTCATTCCCATTCCAAACCTGAGACCCGTCCTATAACATGAGATGTGATATCCAAATCCTTCCCCTTCCAAACCTTAGACCCTTCCTTTATCATGAGATGTGATATCCAACTCCTTCCCATTCCAATCCTGAGACCCTTCCGATATCATGAGATGTGATATCTCAATGCTTCTAATATCAAACTTGAGACCCTCCCTATAGCATGAGATGTGATATCCAAGTCCTTCCCATTCCAATCCTGAGACCCTTCTTATAGCATGAGATGTGATATCTCAATGCTTCTAATACCAAACATGAGACCCTTTCTATAACATGAGATGGGAATATCCAACTCCTTCCCATTCCAATCCTGAGACCCTTCCTATAGCATGAGATGGGATATCCAACTCCTTCCAAATCCAATCCTGATACCCTTCCGATAGCATGAGATGTGATATCCCAATGCTTCTACAAAACCTGAGACCCATATATGGCATGAGATGTGATATCAAACTCCTTCCAATTCCAATCCTGAGACCCTTCCTATAGCTTGAGATGTGATATCCAACTCCTTCCCATTCCAATTCTGAGACCCGTCCTATACCATGAGACTTGATATCTCAATGCTTCTAATACCAAACCTGAGACCGGTCCTATAACATGAGATGTGATATCCAAATCCTTCCCCTTCCAAACCTTAGACCCTTCCTTTATCATGAGATGTGATATCCAAGTCCTTCCCATTCCAATCCTGAGTTCCTTCCTATAGCATGAGATTTGATATCTCAATGCTTCTAATACCAAACCTGAGACCCTTCCTATAACGAGATGGGATATCCAACTCCTTCCCATTCCAATCCTGAGACCCTTCCTATAGCATGAGATGTGATTTCTCAATGCTTCTAATATCAAACCTGAGAACCTCCCTATAGCATGAGATGTGATATCCAACTCCTTCCAATTCCAATACTGAGACCCTTCCAATAGCATATGTGATATCTCAATGCTTCTAATATCAAAACTGAGACCCTCCCTATATCATGAGATGTGATATCTAAGTCCTTCCCATTCCTATCCTGAGACCCTTCCGATAGAAGAGATGTGATACCTCAATGCTTATACCAAACCTGAGACCCTTCCTATGGCATGAGATGTGATATCCAACTCCTTCCCATTCCAATCCTGAGACCCTTCCTATAGCATGAGATGTGATATCTCAATGCTTCTATCAAACCTGAGTCCCTTCCTTTAGCATGAGATGTGATATCCAACTCCTTCCTATTCCAATCCTGAGACCCTTCCTATAGCATGAGATGTGACATCTCAAAGCTTCTAATACCAAACCTGGGACCCGTCCTATAACATGAGATATGATATCCAATTCCTTCCCCTTCCAAACCTGAGACCCTCCCTTTAGCATGAGATGTGATATCCAAATCCTTCCCATTCCAATCCTGAAACCCTTCCTATAGCATGAGATGTGATATCTCAATGTTTCTAATAAAAAACCTGAGACCCTTCCTATAGCAAGAGATGTGATATCCAAATCCTTCCCATTCCAATCCTGAGACCCTTCCTATAACATGAGATGTGATATCCAACTCCTTCCCATTCCAACCTGAGACCCTTCCTATAGCATGAGAAGGGATATCCAACTCCTTCCCATTCCAATCCTGAAACCCTTCCTATAGCATGAGATGTGATATCTCAATGTTTCTAATACAAAACCTGTGACCCTTCCTATAGCAAGAGATGTGACATCCAAATCCTTCCCATTCCAATCCTGAGATCCTTCCTATTGGATGAGATGTGATATCCAACTCCTTTCCATTCCAATCCTGAGACCCTTCCTATACCATGAGATGTGATATCTCAATGCTTCTACCAAAACTGAGACCCTTCCTTTAGCATGAGATGTGATATCCAACTCCTTCCCATTCCAATCCTGAGACCCTTCCTATAGCATGAGATGTGATATCTCAATGCCTCTAATACCAAACCTGGGATTCTTCCTATAACATGAGATGTGATATCTCAATGCTTCTAATACCAAACCTGAGACCCTCCCTTTAGCATGAGATGTGATATCCGACCCCTTCCCATTCCAATCCTGAGACCCTTCTGATAGCATGAGATGTGATATCTCAATGCCTCTAATACCAAACCTGAGATTCTTCCTATAACATGAGATGTGATATCTCAATGCTTCTAATACCAAACCTGAGACCCTCCCTTTAGCATGAGATGTGATATCCAACTCCTTCCCATTCCAAACCTGAGACCCTTCCGATAGCATGAGATGTGATATCAAACTCCTTCCCATTCCAATACTGAGATAGCTTGAGATGTGATATCCAACTCCTTCCCATTCCAATTCTGAGACCCTTCCTATAGCATGAGATGTGATATCTCAATGCTTCTAATACCAAATCTGAGACCCGTCCTAAAACATGAGATGTGAGATCCAAATCCTTCCCCTTCCAAACCTGAGACCTTTCCTTTAGCATATGTGATATCCAACTACTTCCCATTCCAATCCTGAGACCCTTCCGATAGCATGAGATGTGATATCCAACTCCTTCCAATTCCAATACTGAGACCCTTCCAATAGCATATGTGATATCTCAATGCTTCTAATATCAAACCTGAGAACCTCCCTATAGCATGACATGTGATATCCAACTCCTTCCAATTCCAATACTGAGACCCTTCCAATAGCATATGTGATATCTCAATGCTTCTAATATCAAAACTGAGACCCTCCCTATATCATGAGATGTGATATCTAAGTCCTTCCCATTCCTATCCTGAGACCCTTCCGATAGAAGAGATGTGATACCTCAATGCTTATACCAAACCTGAGACCCTTCCTATGGCATGAGATGTGATATCCAACTCCTTCCCATTCCAATCCTGAGACCCTTCCTATAGCATGAGATGTGATATCTCAATGCTTCTATCAAACCTGAGTCCCTTCCTTTAGCATGAGATGTGATATCCAACTCCTTCCTATTCCAATCCTGAGACCCTTCCTATAGCATGAGATATGACATCTCAAAGCTTCTAATACCAAACCTGGGACCCGTCCTATAACATGAGATATGATATCCAATTCCTTCCCCTTCCAAACCTGAGACCCTTCCTTTAGCATGAGATGTGATATCCAAATCCTTCCCATCCCAATCCTGAAACCCTTCCTATAGCATGAGATGTGATATCTCAATGTTTCTAATAAAAAACCTGAGACCCTTCCTATAGCAAGAGATGTGATATCCAAATCCTTCCCATTCCAATCCTGAGACCCTTCCTATAACATGAGATGTGATATCCAACTCCTTCCCATTCCAACCAGAGACCCTTCCTATAGCATGAGAAGGGATATCCAACTCCTTCCCATTCCAATACTGAAACCCTTCCTATAGCATGAGATGTGATATCTCAATGTTTCTAATAAAAAACCTGAGACCCTTCCTATAGCAAGAGATGTGACCTCCAAATCCTTCCCATTCCAATCCTGAGACCCTTCCTATACCATGAGATGTGATATCTCAATGCTTCTACCAAAACTGAGACCCTTCCTTTAGCATGAGATGTGATATCCAACTCCTTCCCATTCCAATCCTGAGACCCTTCCTATAGCATGAGATGTGATATCTCAATGCCTCTAATACCAAACCTGAGATTCTTCCTATAACATGAGATGTGATATCTCAATGCTTCTAATACCAAACCTGAGACCCTCCCTTTAGCATGAGATGTGATATCCGACTCCTTCCCATTCCAATCCTGAGACCCTTCCTATAGCATGAGATGTGATATCTCAATGCCTCTAATACCAAACCTGAGATTCTTCCTATAACATGAGATGTGATATCTCAATGCTTCCCATTCCAATCCTGAGACCCTTCCTATAGCTTGAGATGTGATATCCAACTCCTTCCCATTCCAATCCTGAGACCCTTCCTATAGCTTGAGATGTGATATCCAACTCCTTCCCATTCCAATCCTGAGACCCTTCCTATAGCATGAGATGTGATATCTCAATGCTTCTAATACCAAACCTGAGATCCTTCCTATAACATGAGATGTGATATCCAAATCCTTCCACTTCCAAACCTGAGACCCTCCCTTTAGCATGAGATGTGATATCCGACTCCTTCCCATTCCAATCCTGAGACCCTTCTGATAGCATGAGATGTGATATCTCAATGCCTCTAATACCAAACCTGAGATCCTTCCGATAGCATGAGATGTGATATCTCAATGCTTCTAATACCAAACCTGAGATCCTTCCTATAACATGAGATGTGATCTCCAAATACTTCCCCTCCCAAAGCTGAGACCCTCCCTTTAGCATGAGATGTGATATCCAACTCATTCCCATTCCAAACCTGAGACCCGTCCTATAACATGAGATGTGATATCCAAATCCTTCCCCTTCCAAACCTTAGACCCTTCCTTTATCATGAGATGTGATATCCAACTCCTTCCCATTCCAATCCTGAGACCCTTCCGATATCATGAGATGTGATATCTCAATGCTTCTAATATCAAACTTGAGACCCTCCCTATAGCATGAAATGTGATATCCAAGTCCTTCCCATTCCAATCCTGAGACCCTTCCTATAGCTTGAGATGTGATATCCAACTCCTTCCCATTCCAATCCTGAGACCCTTCCTATAGCTTGAGATGTGATATCCAACTCCTTCCCATTCCAATCCTGAGACCCTTCCTATAGCATGAGATGTGATATCTCAATGCTTCTAATACCAAACCTGAGATCCTTCCTATAACATGAGATGTGATATCCAAATCCTTCCACTTCCAAACCTGAGACCCTCCCTTTAGCATGAGATGTGATATCCGACTCCTTCCCATTCCAATCCTGAGACCCTTCTGATAGCATGAGATGTGATATCTCAATGCCTCTAATACCAAACCTGAGATCCTTCCGATAGCATGAGATGTGATATCTCAATGCTTCTAATACCAAACCTGAGATCCTTCCTATAACATGAGATGTGATCTCCAAATACTTCCCCTCCCAAAGCTGAGACCCTCCCTTTACCATGAGATGTGATATCCAACTCATTCCCATTCCAAACCTGAGACCCGTCCTATAACATGAGATGTGATATCCAAATCCTTCCCCTTCCAAACCTTAGACCCTTCCTTTATCATGAGATGTGATATCCAACTCCTTCCCATTCCAATCCTGAGACCCTTCCGATATCATGAGATGTGATATCTCAATGCTTCTAATATCAAACTTGAGACCCTCCCTATAGCATGAAATGTGATATCCAAGTCCTTCCCATTCCAATCCTGAGACCCTTCTTATAGCATGAGATGTGATATCTCAATGCTTCTAATACCAAACATGAGACCCTTTCTATAACATGAGATGGGAATATCCAACTCCTTCCCATTCCAATCCTGAGACCCTTCCTATAGCATGAGATGGGATATCCAACTCCTTCCAAATCCAATCCTGATACCCTTCCGATAGCATGAGATGTGATATCCCAATGCTTCTACAAAACCTGAGACCCATATATGGCATGAGATGTGATATCAAACTCCTTCCAATTCCAATCCTGAGACCCTTCCTATAGCTTGAGATGTGATATCCAACTCCTTCCCATTCCAATTCTGAGACCCGTCCTATACCATGAGACTTGATATCTCAATGCTTCTAATACCAAACCTGAGACCGGTCCTATAACATGAGATGTGATATCCAAATCCTTCCCCTTCCAAACCTTAGACCCTTCCTTTATCATGAGATGTGATATCCAATTCCTCCCCATTCCAAACCTGAGAACCTTCCTACAGCATGCGATGTGATATCTCAATGCTTCTAATACCAAACCTGAGACCAGTCCTATAACATGAGATTGGATATCCAACTCCTTCCCCTTCCAAACCTGAGACCCTTCCTATAGCATGAGATGTGATATCCAGCTTCTTCCCATTCCAATCCTGAGACCCTTCCTATAACATGAGATGTGATGTCTCAATGCTTCTAATACCAAACCTGAGATCTTTCCTATAACATGAGATGTGATATCCAACTCCTTCCCATTCCAATCCTGAGACCCTTCCTATAGCATGAGATGTGATATCTCAATGCTTATACCAAACCTGAGACCCTTCCTATAGCTTGAGATGTGATATCCAACTCCTTCCCATTCCATTCCTGAGACCCTTCCGATAGCATGAGATGTGATATCCCAAATGCTTCTACCAAACCTGAGACCCATACTATGGCATGAGATGTGATATCAAACTCCTTCCCATTCCAATCCTGAGACCCTTCCTATAGCTTGAGATGTGATATCCAACTCCTTCCCATTCCAATTCTGAGACCCTTCCTATACCATGAGACTTGATATCTCAATGTTTCTAATACCAAACCTGAGACCCGTCCTATAACATGAGATGTGATATCCAAATCCTTCCCCTTCCAAACCTTAGACCCTTCCTTTATCATGAGATGTGATATCCAACTCCTTCCCATTCCAATCCTGAGACCCTTCCGATATCATGAGATTTGTTATCTCAATGCTTCTAATATCAAACTTGAGACCCTCCCTATAGCATGAGATGTGACATCCAAGTCCTCCCCATTCCAATCCTGAGACCATTCCTATAGCATGAGATTTGATATCTCAATGCTTCTAATACCAAACCTGAGACCCTTCCTATAACGAGATGGGATATCCAACTCCTTCCCATTCCAATCCTGAGACCCTTCCTATAGCATGAGATGTGATATCTCAATGCTTCTAATACCAAACCTGAGACCCTTCCTATAACATGAGATGTGATATCCAAGTCCTTCCCATTCCAATCCTGAGACCCTTCTTATAGCTTGAGATGTGATATCCAACTCCTTCCCATTCCAATTCTGAGACCCGTCCTATACCATGAGATGTGATATCTCAATGCTTCTAATACTAAACCTGAGACCCTTCCTATAACGAGATGGGATATCCAACTCCTTCCCATTCCAATCCTGAGACCCTTCCGATAGCAGAGATGTGATATCTCAATGCTTATACCAAACCTGAGACCCTTCCTATAGCATGAGATGTGGTATCCAACTCCTTCCGATTCCAATCTTGAGACCCTTCCTATAGCATGAGATGTGATATCTCAATGCTTCTAATACCAAACCTGAGATCCTTCCTATAACATGAGATGTGATATCCAACTCCTTCCCATTCCAAACCTGAGACTCTTCCGATAGCATGAGACGTGATATCAAACTCCTTCCCATTCCAATCCTGAGATAGCTTGAGATGTGATATCCAACTCCTTCCCATTCCAATTCTGAGACCCTTCCAATAGCATGAGATGTGATATCTCAATGCTTCTAATACCAAACCTGAGACACGTCCTAAAACATGAGATGTGAGATCCAAATCCTTCCCCTTCCAAACCTGAGACCTTTCCTTTAGCATATGTGATATCCAACTACTTCCCATTCCAATCCTGAGACCCTTCCGATAGAATGAGATGTGATATCCAACTCCTTCCAATTCCAATACTGAGACCCTTCCAATAGCATATGTGATATCTCAATGCTTCTAATATCAAACCTGAGAACCTCCCTATAGCATGAGATGTGATATCCAACTCCTTCCAATTCCAATACTGAGACCCTTCCAATAGCATATGTGATATCTCAATGCTTCTAATATCAAAACTGAGACCCTCCCTATATCATGAGATGTGATATCTAAGTCCTTCCCATTCCTATCCTGAGACCCTTCCGATAGAAGAGATGTGATACCTCAATGCTTATACCAAACCTGAGACCCTTCCTATGGCATGAGATGTGATATCCAACTCCTTCCCATTCCAATCCTGAGACCCTTCCTATAGCATGAGATGTGATATCTCAATGCTTCTATCAAACCTGAGTCCCTTCCTTTAGCATGAGATGTGATATCCAACTCCTTCCTATTCCAATCCTGAGACCCTTCCTATAGCATGAGATGTGACATCTCAATGCTTCTAATACCAAACCTGGGACCCGTCCTATAACATGAGATATGATATCCAATTCCTTCCCCTTCCAAACCTGAGACCCTTCCTTTAGCATGAGATGTGATATCCAAATCCTTCCCATTCCAATCCTGAAACCCTTCCTATAGCATGAGATGTTATATCTCAATGTTTCTAATAAAAAACCTGAGACCCTTCCTATAGCAAGAGATGTGATATCCAAATCCTTCCCATTCCAATCCTGAGACCCTTCCTATAACATGAGATGTGATATCCGACTCCTTCCCATTCCAACCTGATACCCTTCCTATAGCATGAGAAGGGATATCCAACTCCTTCCCATTCCAATCCTGAAACCCTTCCTATAGCATGAGATGTGATATCTCAATGTTTCTAATAAAAAACCTGTGACCCTTCCTATAGCAAGAGATGTGACATCCAAATCCTTCCCATTCCAATCCTGAGATCCTTCCTATTGGATGAGATGTGATATCCAACTCCTTTCCATTCCAATCCTGAGACCCTTCCTATACCATGAGATGTGATATCTCAATGCCTCTAATACCAAACCTGGGATTCTTCCTATAACATGAGATGTGATATCTCAATGCTTCTAATACCAAACCTGAGACCCTCCCTTTAGCATGAGATGTGATATCCGACCCCTTCCCATTCCAATCCTGAGACCCTTCTGATAGCATGAGATGTGATATCTCAATGCCTCTAATACCAAACCTGAGATTCTTCCTATAACATGAGATGTGATATCTCAATGCTTCTAATACCAAACCTGAGACCCTCCCTTTAGCATGAGATGTGATATCCAACTCCTTCCCATTCCAAACCTGAGACCCTTCCGATAGCATGAGATGTGATATCAAACTCCTTCCCATTCCAATACTGAGATAGCTTGAGATGTGATATCCAACTCCTTCCCATTCCAATCCTGAGACCCTTCCTATAGCATGAGATGTGATATCTCAATGCCTCTAATACCAAACCTGGGATTCTTCCTATAACATGAGATGTGATATCTCAATGCTTCTAATACCAAACCTGAGACCCTCCCTTTAGCATGAGATGTGATATCCGACCCCTTCCCATTCCAATCCTGAGACCCTTCTGATAGCATGAGATGTGATATCTCAATGCCTCTAATACCAAACCTGAGATTCTTCCTATAACATGAGATGTGATATCTCAATGCTTCTAATACCAAACCTGAGACCCTCCCTTTAGCATGAGATGTGATATCCAACTCCTTCCCATTCCAAACCTGAGACCCTTCCGATAGCATGAGATGTGATATCAAACTCCTTCCCATTCCAATACTGAGATAGCTTGAGATGTGATATCCAACTCCTTCCCATTCCAATCCTGAGACCCTTCCTATAGCATGAGATGTGATATCTCAATGCTTCTATCAAACCCGAGTCCCTTCCTTTAGCATGAGATGTGATATCCAACTCCTTCCTATTCCAATCCTGAGACCCTTCCTATAGCATGAGATGTGACATCTCAAAGCTTCTAATACCAAACCTGGGACCCGTCCTATAACATGAGATATGATATCCAATTCCTTCCCCTTCCAAACCTGAGACCCTTCCTTTAGCATGAGATGTGATATCCAAATCCTTCCCATTCCAATCCTGAAACCCTTCCTATAGCATGAGATGTGATATCTCAATGTTTCTAATAAAAAACCTGAGACCCTTCCTATAGCAAGATATGTGATATCCAAATCCTTCCCATTCCAATCCTGAGACCCTTCCTATAACATGAGATGTGATATCCAACTCCTTCCCATTCCAACCTGAGACCCTTCCTATAGCATGAGAAGGGATATCCAACTCCTTCCCATTCCAATCCTGAAACCCTTCCTATAGCATGAGATGTGATATCTCAATGTTTCTAATAAAAAACCTGAGACCCTTCCTATAGCAAGAGATGTGACCTCCAAATCCTTCCCATTCCAATCCTGAGATCCTTCCTATTGGATGAGATGTGATATCCAACTCCTTCCCATTCCAATCCTGAGACCCTTCCTATACCATGAGATGTGATATCTCAATGCTTCTACCAAAACTGAGACCCTTCCTTTAGCATGAGATGTGATATCCAACTCCTTCCCATTCCAATCCTGAGACCCTTCCTATAGCATGAGATGTGATATCTCAATGCCTCTAATACCAAACCTGAGATTCTTCCTATAACATGAGATGTGATATCTCAATGCTTCTAATACCAAACCTGAGACCCTCCCTTTAGCATGAGATGTGATATCCGACTCCTTCCCATTCCAATCCTGAGACCCTTCTGATAGCATGAGATGTGATATCTCAATGCCTCTAATACCAAACCTGAGATTCTTCCTATAACATGAGATGTGATATCCAACTCCTTCCCATTCCAATCCTGAGACCCTTCCTATAGCTTGAGATGTGATATCCAACTCCTTCCCATTCCAATCCTGAGACCCTTCCTATAGCTTGAGATGTGATATCCAACTCCTTCCTATTCCAATCCTGAGACCCTTCCTATAGCATGTGATGTGATATCTCAATGCTTCTAATACCAAACCTGAGATCCTTCCTATAACATGAGATGTGATATCCAAATCCTTCCACTTCCAAACCTGAGACCCTCCCTTTAGCATGAGATGTGATATCCGACTCCTTCCCATTCCAATCCTGAGACCCTTCTGATAGCATGAGATGTGATATCTCAATGCCTCTAATACCAAACCTGAGATCCTTCCGATAGCATGAGATGTGATATCTCAATGCTTCTAATACCAAACCTGAGATCCTTCCTATAACATGAGATGTGATCTCCAAATGCTTCCCCTCCCAAAGCTGAGACCCTCCCTTTAGCATGAGATGTGATATCCAACTCATTCCCATTCCAAACCTGAGACCCGTCCTATACCATGAGATGTGATATCCAAATCCTTCCCCTTCCAAACCTTAGAGCCTTCCTTTATCATGAGATGTGATATCCAACTCCTTCCCATTCCAATCCTGAGACCCTTCCGATATCATGAGATGTGATATCTCAATGCTTCTAATATCAAACTTGAGACCCTCCCTAGAGCATGATATGTGATATCCAAGTCCTTCCCATTCCAATCCTGAGACCCTTCTTATAGCATGAGATGTGATATCTCAATGCTTCTAATACCAAACATGAGATCCTTTCTATAACATGAGATGGGAATATCCAACTCCTTCCCATTCCAATCCTGAGACACTTCCTATAGCATGAGATGGGATATCCAACTCCTTCCAAATCCAATCCTGATACCCTTCCGATAGCATGAGATGTGATATCCCAATGCTTCTACAAAACCTGAGACCCATATATGGCATGAGATGTGATATCAAACTCCTTCCAATTCCAATCCTGAGACCCTTCCTATAGCTTGAGATGTGATATCCAACTCCTTCCCATTCCAATTCTGAGACCCGTCCTATACCATGAGACTTGATATCTCAATGCTTCCAATACCAAACCTGAGACCGGTCCTATAACATGAGATGTGATATCCAAATCCTTCCCCTTCCAAACCTTAGACCATTCCTTTATCATGAGATGTGATATCCAAGTCCTTCCCATTCCAATCCTGAGACCCTTCCTATAGCATGAGATTTGATATCTCAATGCTTCTAATACCAAACCTGAGACCCTTTCTATAACGAGATGGGATATCCAACTCCTTCCCATTCCAATCCTGAGACCCTTCCTATAGCATGAGATGTGATATCTATATGTTTCTAATACCAAACCTGAGACCCTTCCTATAACATGAGATGTGATATCCAAGTCCTTCCCATTCCAATCCTGAGACCCTTCTTATAGCTTGAGATGTGATATCCAACTCCTTCCCATTCCAATTCTGAGACCCGTCCTATACCATGAGATGTGATATCTCAATGCTTCTAATACTAAACCTGAGACCCTTCCTATAACGAGATGGGATATCCAACTCCTACCCATTCCAATCCTGAGACCCTTCCGATAGCAGAGATGTGATATCTCAATGCTTATACCAAACCTGAGACCCTTCCTATGGTATGAGATGTCATATACAACTCCTTCCGATTCCAAACCTGAGACCCTTCCTATAGCATGAGATGGGATATCTCAATGCTAATACCAAACCTGAGATCCTTCCTATAACATGAGATGTGATATCCAAATCCTTCCCCTTCCAAACCCGAGACCCTCCCTTTAGCATGAGATGTGATATCCAACTCCTTCCCATTCCTATCCCGAGACCCTTCTGATAGCATGAGATGTGATATCTCAATGCCTCTAATACCAAACCTGAGATCCTTCCGATAGCATGAGATGTGATATCTCAATGCTTCTAATACCAAACCTGAGATCCTTCCTATAACATGAGATGTGATATCCAAATCCTTCCCCTTCCAAACCTGAGACCCTCCCTTTAGCATGAGATGTGATATCCGACTCCTTCCCATTCCAATCCTGAGACCCTTCGGATAGCATGAGATGTAATATCTCAATGCCTCTAATACCAAACCTGAGATCCTATCCCTAACATGAAATGTGATATCCAACTCCTTCCCCTTCCAAACCTGAGAGCCTTCCTATAGCATGAGATGTGATATCTCAATGCTTCTAATACCAAACCTGAGACCCTTCCTATAACATGAGATGTAATATCCAAGTCCTTCCAATTCCAATCCTGAGACCCTTCTCATAGCTTGAGATGTGACATCCAACTCCTTCCCATTCCAATTCTGAGACCTGTCCTATACCATGAGATGTGATATCTCAATGCTTCTAATACTAAACCCGAGACCCTTCCTATAACGAGATGGGATATCCAACTCCTTCCCATTCCAATCCTGAGACCCTTCCGATAGCAGAGATGTGATATCTCAATGCTTATACCAAACCTGAGACCCTTCCTATGGTATGAGATGTCATATACAACTCCTTCCGATTCCAAACCTGAGACCCTTCCTATAGCATGAGATGGGATATCTCAATGCTAATACCAAACCTGAGATCCTTCCTATAACATGAGATGTGATATCCAAATCCTTCCCCTTCCAAACCCGAGACCCTCCCTTTAGCATGAGATGTGATATCCAACTCCTTCCCATTCCTGTCCCGAGACCCTTCTGATAGCATGAGATGTGATATCTCAATGCCTCTAATACCAAACCTGAGATCCTTCCGATAGCATGAGATGTGATATCTCAATGCTTCTAATACCAAACCTGAGATCCTTCCTATAACATGAGATGTGATATCCAACTCCTTCCCATTCCAATCCTGAGACACTTCCTATAGCATGAGATGTGATATCTCACTGCTTATACCAAACCTGAGACCCTTCCTATAGCATGAGATGTGATATCCAACTCCTTCCCATTCCAATCCCGAGACCCTTCCTATAGCATGAGATGTGATATCTCAATGCTTCTAATATCAAACTTGAGACCCTCCCTATAGCATGAGATGTGATATCCAAGTCCTTCCCATTCCAATCCTGAGACACTTCCTATAGCATGAAATGTGATATCTCAATGCTTCTAATACCAAACCTGAGACTCTTGCTATAACATGAGATGGGATATCCAACTCCTTCCCTTTCCAATCCTGAGACCCTTCCGATAGCAGAGATGTGATATCTCAATGCTTATACCAAACCTGAGACCCTTCCTATAGCATGAGATGTGATATCCAACTCCTTCCCATTCCAATCCTGAGACACTTCCTATAGCATGAGATGTGATATCTCACTGCTTATACCAAACCTGAGACCCTTCCTATAGCATGAGATGTGATATCCAACTCCTTCCCATTCCAATCCTGAGACACTTCCTATAGCATGAGATGTGATATCTCACTGCTTATACCAAACCTGAGACCCTTCCTATAGCATGAGATGTGATATCCAACTCCTTCCAATTCCAATCCTGAGACACTTCCTATAGCATGAGATGTGATATCTCACTGCTTATACCAAACCTGAGACCCTTCCTATAGCATGAGATGTGATATCCAACTCCTTCCCATTCCAATCCTGAGACCCTTCCTATAGCATGAGATGTGATATCTCAATGCTTCTAATATCAAACTTGAGACCCTCCCTATAGCATGAGATGTGATATCCAAGTCCTTCCCATTCCAATCCTGAGACACTTCCTATAGCATGAGATGTGATATATCAATGCTTCTAATACCAAACCTGAGACTCTACCTATTACATGAGATGGGATATCCAACTCCTTCCCTTTCCAATCCTGAGACCCTTCCGATAGCAGAGATGTGATATCTCAATGCTTATACCAAACCTGAGACCCTTCCTATGGCATGAGATGTCATATACAACTCCTTCCCATTCCAATCCTGAGACCCTTCCTATAGCTTGAGATGTGATATCTCAATGCTTATACCAAACCTGAGACCCTTCCTATAGCATGAGATGTGATATCCAACTCCTTCCCATTCCAATCCTGAGACCCTTCCTATAGCATGAGATGTGATGTCTCAATGCTTCTAATACCAAACCTGAGATCCTTCCTATAACATGAGATGTGATATCCAACTCCTTCCCATTCCAATCCTGAGACCCTTCCTATAGCATGAGATGTGATATCTCAATGCTTATATCAAACCTGAGACCCTTCCTATAGCATGAGATGTGATATCCAACTCCTTCCCATTCCAATCCTGAGACCCTTCCTATAGCATGAGATGTGATATCTCAATGCCTCTAATACCAAACCTGAGATCCTTCCTCTAACATGAAATGTGATATCCAACTCCTTCTCTTTCCAAACCTGAGAGCCTACCTATAGCATGAGATGTGATATACAACTCCTTCCCATTCCAATCCTGAGACCCTTTCTATAGCATGAGATGTGATATCTCAATGCTTCTATCAAACCTGAGTCCCTTCCTTTAGCATGAGATGTGATATCCAACTCCGTCCCATTCCAATCCTGAGACCCTTCCTATAGCATGAGATGTGACATCTCAAAGCTTCTAATACCAAACCTGGGACCCGTCCTATAACATGAGATATGATATCCAATTCCTTCCCCTTCCAAACCTGAGACCCTTCCTTTAGCATGAGATGTGATATCCAAATCCTTCCCATTCCAATCCTGAAACCCTTCCTATAGCATGAGATGTGATATCTCAATGTTTCTAATAAAAAACCTGAGACCCTTCCTATAGCAAGAGATGTGATAACCAAATCCTTCCCATTCCAATCCTGAGACCCTTCCTATAACATGAGATGTGATATCCAACTCCTTCCCATTCCAACCTGAGACCCTTCCTATAGCATGAGAAGGGATATCCAACTCCTTCCCATTCCAATCCTGAAACCCTTCCTATAGCATGAGATGTGATATCTCAATGCCTCTAATACCAAACCTGAGATCCTTCCTCTAACATGAAATGTGATATCCAACTCCTTCTCTTTCCAAACCTGAGAGCCTACCTATAGCATGAGATGTGATATCCAAGTCCTTCCCATTCCAATCCTTAGACCCTTCCTACAGCATGCAATATGATATCTCAATGATTCTAATAACAAACCTGAGACCCGTCCTATAACATGAGATGGGATATCCAACTCCTTCCCATTCCAATCCTGAGACACTTGTGATAGCAGAGATGTGATATCTCAATGCTTATACCGAACCCGAGACCCTTCCTATAACATGAGATGTGATATCCAACTCCTTCCCGTTCCAAAGCTGAGACCCTTCCTATAGCATATGTGATATCCAACTCCTTCCCATTCCAAACATGAGACCCTTCCTATAGCAAGAATTTAATATCCAACTCCTTCCCATTCCAATCCTGAGACCATTCCTACAGCATGAGATATATCTCAATGCTTCTAATACCAAACCTGAGATCCTTCCTATGACATGAGATGTGATATCCAATTCCTCCCCATTCCAAACCTGAGAACCTTCCTACAGCATGCAATGTGATATCTCAATGCTTCTAATACCAAACCTGAGATCAGTCCTATAACATGAGATTGGATATCCAACTCCTTCCCCTTCCAAACCTGAGACCCTTCCTATAGCATGAGATGTGATATCCAACTCCTTCCCATTCCAATCCTGAGACCCTTCCTATAGCATGAGATGTGTTATCTCAATGCTTATACCAAACCTGTGACCCTTCCTAGAGCTTGAGATGTGATATCCAACTCCTTCCCATTCCAATCTTGAGACCCTTCTTATAGCATGAGATGTGATGTCTCAATGCTTATACCAAACCTGAGACTCTTCCTATAACATGAGATGTGATATCCAACTCCTTCCCTTTCCAAACCTGAGAGCCTACCTATAGCATGAGATGTGATATCCAGGTCCTTCCCATTCCAATCCTTAGACCCTTCCTACAGCATGCAATATGATATCTCAATGATTCTAATAACAAACCTGAGACCCGTCCTATAACATGAGATGGGATATCCAACTCCTTCCCATTCCAATCCTGAGACACTTCCGATAGCAGAGTTGTGATATCTCAATGCTTATACCAAACCTGAGACCCTTCCTATAACATGAGATGTGATATCCAACTCCTTCCCGTTCCAAACCTGGGACCCTTCCTATAGCATATGTGATATCCAACTCCTTCCCATTCCAAACATGAGACCCTTCCTATAGCAAGAATGTAATATCAAACTCCTTCCCATTCCAATCCTGAGACCATTCCTATAGCATGAGATGTGATATCTCAATGCTTATAATACCAAACCTGAGATCCTTCCTATGACATGAGATGTGATATCCAATTCCTCCCCATTCCAAACCTGAGAACCTTCCTACAGCATGCGATGTGATATCTCAATGCTTCTAATACCAAACCTGAGACCAGTCCTATAACATGAGATTGGATATCCAACTCCTTCCCCTTCCAAACCTGAGACCCTTCCTATAGCATGAGATGTGATATCCAGCTTCTTCCCATTCCAATCCTGAGACCCTTCCTATAACATGAGATGTGATGTCTCAATGCTTCTAATACCAAACCTGAGATCTTTCCTATAACATGAGATGTGATATCCAACTCCTTCCCATTCCAATCCTGAGACCCATCCTATAGCATGAGATGTGATATCTCAATGCTTATACCAAACCTGAGACCCTTCCTATAGCTTGAGATGTGATATCCAACTCCTTCCCATTCCAATCCTGAGACCCTTCCGATAGCATGAGATGTGATATCCCAAATGCTTCTACCAAACCTGAGACCCATACTATGGCATGAGATGTGATATCAAACTCCTTCACATTCCAATCCTGAGACCCTTCCTATAGCTTGAGATGTGATATCCAACTCCTTCCCATTCCAATCCTGAGACCCTTCCGATAGCATGAGATGTGATATCCCAAATGCTTCTACCAAACCTGAGACCCATACTATGGCATGAGATGTGATATCAAACTCCTTCACATTCCAATCCTGAGACCCTTCCTATAGCATGAGATGTGACATCTCAAAGCTTCTAATACCAAACCTGGGACCCGTCCTATAACATGAGATATGATATCCAATTCCTTCCCCTTCCAAACCTGAGACCCTTCCTTTAGCATGAGATGTGATATCCAAATCCTTCCCATTCCAATCCTGAAACCCTTCCTATAGCATGAGATGTGATATCTCAATGTTTCTAATAAAAAACCTGAGACCCTTCCTATAGCAAGATATGTGATATCCAAATCCTTCCCATTCCAATCCTGAGACCCTTCCTATAACATGAGATGTGATATCCAACTCCTTCCCATTCCAACCTGAGACCCTTCCTATAGCATGAGAAGGGATATCCAACTCCTTCCCATTCCAATCCTGAAACCCTTCCTATAGCATGAGATGTGATATCTCAATGTTTCTAATAAAAAACCTGAGACCCTTCCTATAGCAAGAGATGTGACCTCCAAATCCTTCCCATTCCAATCCTGAGATCCTTCCTATTGGATGAGATGTGATATCCAACTCCTTCCCATTCCAATCCTGAGACCCTTCCTATACCATGAGATGTGATATCTCAATGCTTCTACCAAAACTGAGACCCTTCCTTTAGCATGAGATGTGATATCCAACTCCTTCCCATTCCAATCCTGAGACCCTTCCTATAGCATGAGATGTGATATCTCAATGCCTCTAATACCAAACCTGAGATTCTTCCTATAACATGAGATGTGATATCTCAATGCTTCTAATACCAAACCTGAGACCCTCCCTTTAGCATGAGATGTGATATCCGACTCCTTCCCATTCCAATCCTGAGACCCTTCTGATAGCATGAGATGTGATATCTCAATGCCTCTAATACCAAACCTGAGATTCTTCCTATAACATGAGATGTGATATCCAACTCCTTCCCATTCCAATCCTGAGACCCTTCCTATAGCTTGAGATGTGATATCCAACTTCTTCCCATTCCAATCCTGAGACCCTTCCTATAGCTTGAGATGTGATATCCAACTCCTTCCTATTCCAATCCTGAGACCCTTCCTATAGCATGTGATGTGATATCTCAATGCTTCTAATACCAAACCTGAGATCCTTCCTATAACATGAGATGTGATATCCAAATCCTTCCACTTCCAAACCTGAGACCCTCCCTTTAGCATGAGATGTGATATCCGACTCCTTCCCATTCCAATCCTGAGACCCTTCTGATAGCATGAGATGTGATATCTCAATGCCTCTAATACCAAACCTGAGATCCTTCCGATAGCATGAGATGTGATATCTCAATGCTTCTAATACCAAACCTGAGATCCTTCCTATAACATGAGATGTGATCTCCAAATACTTCCCCTCCCAAAGCTGAGACCCTCCCTTTAGCATGAGATGTGATATCCAACTCATTCCCATTCCAAACCTGAGACCCGTCCTATACCATGAGATGTGATATCCAAATCCTTCCCCTTCCAAACCTTAGAGCCTTCCTTTATCATGAGATGTGATATCCAACTCCTTCCCATTCCAATCCTGAGAACCTTCCGATATCATGAGATGTGATATCTCAATGCTTCTAATATCAAACTTGAGACCCTCCCTAGAGCATGATATGTGATATCCAAGTCCTTCCCATTCCAATCCTGAGACCCTTCTTATAGCATGAGATGTGATATCTCAATGCTTCTAATACCAAACATGAGATCCTTTCTATAACATGAGATGGGAATATCCAACTCCTTCCCATTCCAATCCTGAGACACTTCCTATAGCATGAGATGGGATATCCAACTCCTTCCAAATCCAATCCTGATACCCTTCCGATAGCATGAGATGTGATATCCCAATGCTTCTACAAAACCTGAGACCCATATATGGCATGAGATGTGATATCAAACTCCTTCCAATTCCAATCCTGAGACCCTTCCTATACCATGAGATGTGATATCTCAATGCTTCTACCAAAACTGAGACCCTTCCTTTAGCATGAGATGTGATATCCAACTCCTTCCCATTCCAATCCTGAGACCCTTCCTATAGCATGAGATGTGATATCTCAATGCCTCTAATACCAAACCTGAGATTCTTCCTATAACATGAGATGTGATATCTCAATGCTTCTAATACCAAACCTGAGACCCTCCCTTTAGCATGAGATGTGATATCCGACTCCTTCCCATTCCAATCCTGAGACCCTTCTGATAGCATGAGATGTGATATCTCAATGCCTCTAATACCAAACCTGAGATTCTTCCTATAACATGAGATGTGATATCCAACTCCTTCCCATTCCAATCCTGAGACCCTTCCTATAGCTTGAGATGTGATATCCAACTCCTTCCCATTCCAATCCTGAGACCCTTCCTATAGCTTGAGATGTGATATCCAACTCCTTCCTATTCCAATCCTGAGACCCTTCCTATAGCATGTGATGTGATATCTCAATGCTTCTAATACCAAACCTGAGATCCTTCCTATAACATGAGATGTGATATCCAAATCCTTCCACTTCCAAACCTGAGACCCTCCCTTTAGCATGAGATGTGATATCCGACTCCTTCCCATTCCAATCCTGAGACCCTTCTGATAGCATGAGATGTGATATCTCAATGCCTCTATTACCAAACCTGAGATCCTTCCGATAGCATGAGATGTGATATCTCAATGCTTCTAATACCAAACCTGAGATCCTTCCTATAACATGAGATGTGATCTCCAAATACTTCCCCTCCCAAAGCTGAGACCCTCCCTTTAGCATGAGATGTGATATCCAACTCATTCCCATTCCAAACCTGAGACCCGTCCTATACCATGAGATGTGATATCCAAATCCTTCCCCTTCCAAACCTTAGAGCCTTCCTTTATCATGAGATGTGATATCCAACTCCTTCCCATTCCAATCCTGAGACCCTTCCGATATCATGAGATGTGATATCTCAATGCTTCTAATATCAAACTTGAGACCCTCCCTAGAGCATGATATGTGATATCCAAGTCCTTCCCATTCCAATCCTGAGACCCTTCTTATAGCATGAGATGTGATATCTCAATGCTTCTAATACCAAACATGAGATCCTTTCTATAACATGAGATGGGAATATCCAACTCCTTCCCATTCCAATCCTGAGACACTTCCTATAGCATGAGATGGGATATCCAACTCCTTCCAAATCCAATCCTGATACCCTTCCGATAGCATGAGATGTGATATCCCAATGCTTCTACAAAACCTGAGACCCATATATGGCATGAGATGTGATATCAAACTCCTTCCAATTCCAATCCTGAGACCCTTCCTATAGCTTGAGATGTGATATCCAACTCCTTCCCATTCCAATTCTGAGACCCGTCCTATACCATGAGACTTGATATCTCAATGCTTCCAATACCAAACCTGAGACCGGTCCTATAACATGAGATGTGATATCCAAATCCTTCCCCTTCCAAACCTTAGACCATTCCTTTATCATGAGATGTGATATCCAAGTCCTTCCCATTCCAATCCTGAGACCCTTCCTATAGCATGAGATTTGATATCTCAATGCTTCTAATACCAAACCTGAGACCCTTCCTATAACGAGATGGGATATCCAACTCCTTCCCATTCCAATCCTGAGACCCTTCCTATAGCATGAGATGTGATATCTATATGTTTCTAATACCAAACCTGAGACCCTTCCTATAACATGAGATGTGATATCCAAGTCCTTCCCATTCCAATCCTGAGACCCTTCTTATAGCTTGAGATGTGATATCCAACTCCTTCCCATTCCAATTCTGAGACCCGTCCTATACCATGAGATGTGATATCTCAATGCTTCTAATACTAAACCTGAGACCCTTCCTATAACGAGATGGGATATCCAACTCCTACCCATTCCAATCCTGAGACCCTTCCGATAGCAGAGATGTGATATCTCAATGCTTATACCAAACCTGAGACCCTTCCTATGGTATGAGATGTCATATACAACTCCTTCCGATTCCAAACCTGAGACCCTTCCTATAGCATGAGATGGGATATCTCAATGCTAATACCAAACCTGAGATCCTTCCTATAACATGAGATGTGATATCCAAATCCTTCCCCTTCCAAACCCGAGACCCTCCCTTTAGCATGAGATGTGATATCCAACTCCTTCCCATTCCTATCCCGAGACCCTTCTGATAGCATGAGATGTGATATCTCAATGCCTCTAATACCAAACCTGAGATCCTTCCGATAGCATGAGATGTGATATCTCAATGCTTCTAATACCAAACCTGAGATCCTTCCTATAACATGAGATGTGATATCCAAATCCTTCCCCTTCCAAACCTGAGACCCTCCCTTTAGCATGAGATGTGATATCCGACTCCTTCCCATTCCAATCCTGAGACCCTTCTGATAGCATGAGATGTAATATCTCAATGCCTCTAATACCAAACCTGAGATCCTACCTCTAACATGAAATGTGATATCCAACTCCTTCCCCTTCCAAACCTGAGAGCCTTCCTATAGCATGAGATGTGATATCTCAATGCTTCTAATACCAAACCTGAGACCCTTCCTATAACATGAGATGTAATATCCAAGTCCTTCCAATTCCAATCCTGAGACCCTTCTCATAGCTTGAGATGTGACATCCAACTCCTTCCCATTCCAATTCTGAGACCTGTCCTATACCATGAGATGTGATATCTCAATGCTTCTAATACTAAACCCGAGACCCTTCCTATAACGAGATGGGATATCCAACTCCTTCCCATTCCAATCCTGAGACCCTTCCGATAGCAGAGATGTGATATCTCAATGCTTATACCAAACCTGAGACCCTTCCTATGGTATGAGATGTCATATACAACTCCTTCCGATTCCAAACCTGAGACCCTTCCTATAGCATGAGATGGGATATCTCAATGCTAATACCAAACCTGAGATCCTTCCTATAACATGAGATGTGATATCCAAATCCTTCCCCTTCCAAACCCGAGACCCTCCCTTTAGCATGAGATGTGATATCCAACTCCTTCCCATTCCTGTCCCGAGACCCTTCTGATAGCATGAGATGTGATATCTCAATGCCTCTAATACCAAACCTGAGATCCTTCCGATAGCATGAGATGTGATATCTCAATGCTTCTAATACCAAACCTGAGATCCTTCCTATAACATGAGATGTGATATCCAACTCCTTCCCATTCCAATCCTGAGACACTTCCTATAGCATGAGATGTGATATCTCACTGCTTATACCAAACCTGAGACCCTTCCTATAGCATGAGATGTGATATCCAACTCCTTCCCATTCCAATCCCGAGACCCTTCCTATAGCATGAGATGTGATATCTCAATGCTTCTAATATCAAACTTGAGACCCTCCCTATAGCATGAGATGTGATATCCAAGTCCTTCCCATTCCAATCCTGAGACACTTCCTATAGCATGAAATGTGATATCTCAATGCTTCTAATACCAAACCTGAGACTCTTGCTATAACATGAGATGGGATATCCAACTCCTTCCCTTTCCAATCCTGAGACCCTTCCGATAGCAGAGATGTGATATCTCAATGCTTATACCAAACCTGAGACCCTTCCTATAGCATGAGATGTGATATCCAACTCCTTCCCATTCCAATCCTGAGACACTTCCTATAGCATGAGATGTGATATCTCACTGCTTATACCAAACCTGAGACCCTTCCTATAGCATGAGATGTGATATCCAACTCCTTCCCATTCCAATCCTGAGACACTTCCTATAGCATGAGATGTGATATCTCACTGCTTATACCAAACCTGAGACCCTTCCTATAGCATGAGATGTGATATCCAACTCCTTCCAATTCCAATCCTGAGACACTTCCTATAGCATGAGATGTGATATCTCACTGCTTATACCAAACCTGAGACCCTTCCTATAGCATGAGATGTGATATCCAACTCCTTCCCATTCCAATCCTGAGACCCTTCCTATAGCATGAGATGTGATATCTCAATGCTTCTAATATCAAACTTGAGACCCTCCCTATAGCATGAGATGTGATATCCAAGTCCTTCCCATTCCAATCCTGAGACACTTCCTATAGCATGAGATGTGATATATCAATGCTTCTAATACCAAACCTGAGACTCTACCTATTACATGAGATGGGATATCCAACTCCTTCCCTTTCCAATCCTGAGACCCTTCCGATAGCAGAGATGTGATATCTCAATGCTTATACCAAACCTGAGACCCTTCCTATGGCATGAGATGTCATATACAACTCCTTCCCATTCCAATCCTGAGACCCTTCCTATAGCTTGAGATGTGATATCTCAATGCTTATACCAAACCTGAGACCCTTCCTATAGCATGAGATGTGATATCCAACTCCTTCCCATTCCAATCCTGAGACCCTTCCTATAGCATGAGATGTGATGTCTCAATGCTTCTAATACCAAACCTGAGATCCTTCCTATAACATGAGATGTGATATCCAACTCCTTCCCATTCCAATCCTGAGACCCTTCCTATAGCATGAGATGTGATATCTCAATGCTTATATCAAACCTGAGACCCTTCCTATAGCATGAGATGTGATATCCAACTCCTTCCCATTCCAATCCTGAGACCCTTCCTATAGCATGAGATGTGATATCTCAATGCCTCTAATACCAAACCTGAGATCCTTCCTCTAACATGAAATGTGATATCCAACTCCTTCTCTTTCCAAACCTGAGAGCCTACCTATAGCATGAGATGTGATATACAACTCCTTCCCATTCCAATCCTGAGACCCTTTCTATAGCATGAGATGTGATATCTCAATGCTTCTATCAAACCTGAGTCCCTTCCTTTAGCATGAGATGTGATATCCAACTCCGTCCCATTCCAATCCTGAGACCCTTCCTATAGCATGAGATGTGACATCTCAAAGCTTCTAATACCAAACCTGGGACCCGTCCTATAACATGAGATATGATATCCAATTCCTTCCCCTTCCAAACCTGAGACCCTTCCTTTAGCATGAGATGTGATATCCAAATCCTTCCCATTCCAATCCTGAAACCCTTCCTATAGCATGAGATGTGATATCTCAATGTTTCTAATAAAAAACCTGAGACCCTTCCTATAGCAAGAGATGTGATAACCAAATCCTTCCCATTCCAATCCTGAGACCCTTCCTATAACATGAGATGTGATATCCAACTCCTTCCCATTCCAACCTGAGAACCTTCCTATAGCATGAGAAGGGATATCCAACTCCTTCCCATTCCAATCCTGAAACCCTTCCTATAGCATGAGATGTGATATCTCAATGCCTCTAATACCAAACCTGAGATCCTTCCTCTAACATGAAATGTGATATCCAACTCCTTCTCTTTCCAAACCTGAGAGCCTACCTATAGCATGAGATGTGATATCCAAGTCCTTCCCATTCCAATCCTTAGACCCTTCCTACAGCATGCAATATGATATCTCAATGATTCTAATAACAAACCTGAGACCCGTCCTATAACATGAGATGGGATATCCAACTCCTTCCCATTCCAATCCTGAGACACTTGTGATAGCAGAGATGTGATATCTCAATGCTTATACCGAACCCGAGACCCTTCCTATAACATGAGATGTGATATCCAACTCCTTCCCGTTCCAAAGCTGAGACCCTTCCTATAGCATATGTGATATCCAACTCCTTCCCATTCCAAACATGAGACCCTTCCTATAGCAAGAATTTAATATCCAACTCCTTCCCATTCCAATCCTGAGACCATTCCTACAGCATGAGATATATCTCAATGCTTCTAATACCAAACCTGAGATCCTTCCTATGACATGAGATGTGATATCCAATTCCTCCCCATTCCAAACCTGAGAACCTTCCTACAGCATGCAATGTGATATCTCAATGCTTCTAATACCAAACCTGAGATCAGTCCTATAACATGAGATTGGATATCCAACTCCTTCCCCTTCCAAACCTGAGACCCTTCCTATAGCATGAGATGTGATATCCAACTCCTTCCCATTCCAATCCTGAGACCCTTCCTATAGCATGAGATGTGTTATCTCAATGCTTATACCAAACCTGTGACCCTTCCTAGAGCTTGAGATGTGATATCCAACTCCTTCCCATTCCAATCTTGAGACCCTTCTTATAGCATGAGATGTGATGTCTCAATGCTTATACCAAACCTGAGACTCTTCCTATAACATGAGATGTGATATCCAACTCCTTCCCTTTCCAAACCTGAGAGCCTACCTATAGCATGAGATGTGATATCCAGGTCCTTCCCATTCCAATCCTTAGACCCTTCCTACAGCATGCAATATGATATCTCAATGATTCTAATAACAAACCTGAGACCCGTCCTATAACATGAGATGGGATATCCAACTCCTTCCCATTCCAATCCTGAGACACTTCCGATAGCAGAGTTGTGATATCTCAATGCTTATACCAAACCTGAGACCCTTCCTATAACATGAGATGTGATATCCAACTCCTTCCCGTTCCAAACCTGGGACCCTTCCTATAGCATATGTGATATCCAACTCCTTCCCATTCCAAACATGAGACCCTTCCTATAGCAAGAATGTAATATCAAACTCCTTCCCATTCCAATCCTGAGACCATTCCTATAGCATGAGATGTGATATCTCAATGCTTATAATACCAAACCTGAGATCCTTCCTATGACATGAGATGTGATATCCAATTCCTCCCCATTCCAAACCTGAGAACCTTCCTACAGCATGCGATGTGATATCTCAATGCTTCTAATACCAAACCTGAGACCAGTCCTATAACATGAGATTGGATATCCAACTCCTTCCCCTTCCAAACCTGAGACCCTTCCTATAGCATGAGATGTGATATCCAGCTTCTTCCCATTCCAATCCTGAGACCCTTCCTATAACATGAGATGTGATGTCTCAATGCTTCTAATACCAAACCTGAGATCTTTCCTATAACATGAGATGTGATATCCAACTCCTTCCCATTCCAATCCTGAGACCCATCCTATAGCATGAGATGTGATATCTCAATGCTTATACCAAACCTGAGACCCTTCCTATAGCTTGAGATGTGATATCCAACTCCTTCCCATTCCAATCCTGAGACCCTTCCGATAGCATGAGATGTGATATCCCAAATGCTTCTACCAAACCTGAGACCCATACTATGGCATGAGATGTGATATCAAACTCCTTCACATTCCAATCCTGAGACCCTTCCTATAGCTTGAGATGTGATATCCAACTCCTTCCCATTCCAATCCTGAGACCCTTCCGATAGCATGAGATGTGATATCCCAAATGCTTCTACCAAACCTGAGACCCATACTATGGCATGAGATGTGATATCAAACTCCTTCACATTCCAATCCTGAGACCCTTCCTATAGCATGAGATGTGACATCTCAAAGCTTCTAATACCAAACCTGGGACCCGTCCTATAACATGAGATATGATATCCAATTCCTTCCCCTTCCAAACCTGAGACCCTTCCTTTAGCATAAGATGTGATATCCAAATCCTTCCCATTCCAATCCTGAAACCCTTCCTATAGCATGAGATGTGATATCTCAATGTTTCTAATAAAAAACCTGAGACCCTTCCTATAGCAAGATATGTGATATCCAAATCCTTCCCATTCCAATCCTGAGACCCTTCCTATAACATGAGATGTGATATCCAACTCCTTCCCATTCCAACCTGAGACCCTTCCTATAGCATGAGAAGGGATATCCAACTCCTTCCCATTCCAATCCTGAAACCCTTCCTATAGCATGAGATGTGATATCTCAATGTTTCTAATAAAAAACCTGAGACCCTTCCTATAGCAAGAGATGTGACCTCCAAATCCTTCCCATTCCAATCCTGAGATCCTTCCTATTGGATGAGATGTGATATCCAACTCCTTCCCATTCCAATCCTGAGACCCTTCCTATACCATGAGATGTGATATCTCAATGCTTCTACCAAAACTGAGACCCTTCCTTTAGCATGAGATGTGATATCCAACTCCTTCCCATTCCAATCCTGAGACCCTTCCTATAGCATGAGATGTGATATCTCAATGCCTCTAATACCAAACCTGAGATTCTTCCTATAACATGAGATGTGATATCTCAATGCTTCTAATACCAAACCTGAGACCCTCCCTTTAGCATGAGATGTGATATCCGACTCCTTCCCATTCCAATCCTGAGACCCTTCTGATAGCATGAGATGTGATATCTCAATGCCTCTAATACCAAACCTGAGATTCTTCCTATAACATGAGATGTGATATCCAACTCCTTCCCATTCCAATCCTGAGACCCTTCCTATAGCTTGAGATGTGATATCCAACTCCTTCCCATTCCAATCCTGAGACCCTTCCTATAGCTTGAGATGTGATATCCAACTCCTTCCTATTCCAATCCTGAGACCCTTCCTATAGCATGTGATGTGATATCTCAATGCTTCTAATACCAAACCTGAGATCCTTCCTATAACATGAGATGTGATATCCAAATCCTTCCACTTCCAAACCTGAGACCCTCCCTTTAGCATGAGATGTGATATCCGACTCCTTCCCATTCCAATCCTGAGACCCTTCTGATAGCATGAGATGTGATATCTCAATGCCTCTAATACCAAACCTGAGATCCTTCCGATAGCATGAGATGTGATATCTCAATGCTTCTAATACCAAACCTGAGATCCTTCCTATAACATGAGATGTGATCTCCAAATACTTCCCCTCCCAAAGCTGAGACCCTCCCTTTAGCATGAGATGTGATATCCAACTCATTCCCATTCCAAACCTGAGACCCGTCCTATACCATGAGATGTGATATCCAAATCCTTCCCCTTCCAAACCTTAGAGCATTCCTTTATCATGAGATGTGATATCCAACTCCTTCCCATTCCAATCCTGAGACCCTTCCGATATCATGAGATGTGATATCTCAATGCTTCTAATATCAAACTTGAGACCCTCCCTAGAGCATGATATGTGATATCCAAGTCCTTCCCATTCCAATCCTGAGACCCTTCTTATAGCATGAGATGTGATATCTCAATGCTTCTAATACCAAACATGAGATCCTTTCTATAACATGAGATGGGAATATCCAACTCCTTCCCATTCCAATCCTGAGACACTTCCTATAGCATGAGATGGGATATCCAACTCCTTCCAAATCCAATCCTGATACCCTTCCGATAGCATGAGATGTGATATCCCAATGCTTCTACAAAACCTGAGACCCATATATGGCATGAGATGTGATATCAAACTCCTTCCAATTCCAATCCTGAGACCCTTCCTATAGCTTGAGATGTGATATCCAACTCCTTCCCATTCCAATTCTGAGACCCGTCCTATACCATGAGACTTGATATCTCAATGCTTCCAATACCAAACCTGAGACCGGTCCTATAACATGAGATGTGATATCCAAATCCTTCCCCTTCCAAACCTTAGACCATTCCTTTATCATGAGATGTGATATCCAAGTCCTTCCCATTCCAATCCTGAGACCCTTCCTATAGCATGAGATTTGATATCTCAATGCTTCTAATACCAAACCTGAGACCCTTCCTATAACGAGATGGGATATCCAACTCCTTCCCATTCCAATCCTGAGACCCTTCCTATAGCATGAGATGTGATATCTATATGTTTCTAATACCAAACCTGAGACCCTTCCTATAACATGAGATGTGATATCCAAGTCCTTCCCATTCCAATCCTGAGACCCTTCTTATAGCTTGAGATGTGATATCCAACTCCTTCCCATTCCAATTCTGAGACCCGTCCTATACCATGAGATGTGATATCTCAATGCTTCTAATACTAAACCTGAGACCCTTCCTATAACGAGATGGGATATCCAACTCCTACCCATTCCAATCCTGAGACCCTTCCGATAGCAGAGATGTGATATCTCAATGCTTATACCAAACCTGAGACCCTTCCTATGGTATGAGATGTCATATACAACTCCTTCCGATTCCAAACCTGAGACCCTTCCTATAGCATGAGATGGGATATCTCAATGCTAATACCAAACCTGAGATCCTTCCTATAACATGAGATGTGATATCCAAATCCTTCCCCTTCCAAACCCGAGACCCTCCCTTTAGCATGAGATGTGATATCCAACTCCTTCCCATTCCTATCCCGAGACCCTTCTGATAGCATGAGATGTGATATCTCAATGCCTCTAATACCAAACCTGAGATCCTTCCGATAGCATGAGATGTGATATCTCAATGCTTCTAATACCAAACCTGAGATCCTTCCTATAACATGAGATGTGATATCCAAATCCTTCCCCTTCCAAACCTGAGACCCTCCCTTTAGCATGAGATGTGATATCCGACTCCTTCCCATTCCAATCCTGAGACCCTTCTGATAGCATGAGATGTAATATCTCAATGCCTCTAATACCAAACCTGAGATCCTACCTCTAACATGAAATGTGATATCCAACTCCTTCCCCTTCCAAACCTGAGAGCCTTCCTATAGCATGAGATGTGATATCTCAATGCTTCTAATACCAAACCTGAGACCCTTCCTATAACATGAGATGTAATATCCAAGTCCTTCCAATTCCAATCCTGAGACCCTTCTCATAGCTTGAGATGTGACATCCAACTCCTTCCCATTCCAATTCTGAGACCTGTCCTATACCATGAGATGTGATATCTCAATGCTTCTAATACTAAACCCGAGACCCTTCCTATAACGAGATGGGATATCCAACTCCTTCCCATTCCAATCCTGAGACCCTTCCGATAGCAGAGATGTGATATCTCAATGCTTATACCAAACCTGAGACCCTTCCTATGGTATGAGATGTCATATACAACTCCTTCCGATTCCAAACCTGAGACCCTTCCTATAGCATGAGATGGGATATCTCAATGCTAATACCAAACCTGAGATCCTTCCTATAACATGAGATGTGATATCCAAATCCTTCCCCTTCCAAACCCGAGACCCTCCCTTTAGCATGAGATGTGATATCCAACTCCTTCCCATTCCTGTCCCGAGACCCTTCTGATAGCATGAGATGTGATATCTCAATGCCTCTAATACCAAACCTGAGATCCTTCCGATAGCATGAGATGTGATATCTCAATGCTTCTAATACCAAACCTGAGATCCTTCCTATAACATGAGATGTGATATCCAACTCCTTCCCATTCCAATCCTGAGACACTTCCTATAGCATGAGATGTGATATCTCACTGCTTATACCAAACCTGAGACCCTTCCTATAGCATGAGATGTGATATCCAACTCCTTCCCATTCCAATCCCGAGACCCTTCCTATAGCATGAGATGTGATATCTCAATGCTTCTAATATCAAACTTGAGACCCTCCCTATAGCATGAGATGTGATATCCAAGTCCTTCCCATTCCAATCCTGAGACACTTCCTATAGCATGAAATGTGATATCTCAATGCTTCTAATACCAAACCTGAGACTCTTGCTATAACATGAGATGGGATATCCAACTCCTTCCCTTTCCAATCCTGAGACCCTTCCGATAGCAGAGATGTGATATCTCAATGCTTATACCAAACCTGAGACCCTTCCTATAGCATGAGATGTGATATCCAACTCCTTCCCATTCCAATCCTGAGACACTTCCTATAGCATGAGATGTGATATCTCACTGCTTATACCAAACCTGAGACCCTTCCTATAGCATGAGATGTGATATCCAACTCCTTCCCATTCCAATCCTGAGACACTTCCTATAGCATGAGATGTGATATCTCACTGCTTATACCAAACCTGAGACCCTTCCTATAGCATGAGATGTGATATCCAACTCCTTCCAATTCCAATCCTGAGACACTTCCTATAGCATGAGATGTGATATCTCACTGCTTATACCAAACCTGAGACCCTTCCTATAGCATGAGATGTGATATCCAACTCCTTCCCATTCCAATCCTGAGACCCTTCCTATAGCATGAGATGTGATATCTCAATGCTTCTAATATCAAACTTGAGACCCTCCCTATAGCATGAGATGTGATATCCAAGTCCTTCCCATTCCAATCCTGAGACACTTCCTATAGCATGAGATGTGATATATCAATGCTTCTAATACCAAACCTGAGACTCTACCTATTACATGAGATGGGATATCCAACTCCTTCCCTTTCCAATCCTGAGACCCTTCCGATAGCAGAGATGTGATATCTCAATGCTTATACCAAACCTGAGACCCTTCCTATGGCATGAGATGTCATATACAACTCCTTCCCATTCCAATCCTGAGACCCTTCCTATAGCTTGAGATGTGATATCTCAATGCTTATACCAAACCTGAGACCCTTCCTATAGCATGAGATGTGATATCCAACTCCTTCCCATTCCAATCCTGAGACCCTTCCTATAGCATGAGATGTGATGTCTCAATGCTTCTAATACCAAACCTGAGATCCTTCCTATAACATGAGATGTGATATCCAACTCCTTCCCATTCCAATCCTGAGACCCTTCCTATAGCATGAGATGTGATATCTCAATGCTTATATCAAACCTGAGACCCTTCCTATAGCATGAGATGTGATATCCAACTCCTTCCCATTCCAATCCTGAGACCCTTCCTATAGCATGAGATGTGATATCTCAATGCCTCTAATACCAAACCTGAGATCCTTCCTCTAACATGAAATGTGATATCCAACTCCTTCTCTTTCCAAACCTGAGAGCCTACCTATAGCATGAGATGTGATATACAACTCCTTCCCATTCCAATCCTGAGACCCTTTCTATAGCATGAGATGTGATATCTCAATGCTTCTATCAAACCTGAGTCCCTTCCTTTAGCATGAGATGTGATATCCAACTCCGTCCCATTCCAATCCTGAGACCCTTCCTATAGCATGAGATGTGACATCTCAAAGCTTCTAATACCAAACCTGGGACCCGTCCTATAACATGAGATATGATATCCAATTCCTTCCCCTTCCAAACCTGAGACCCTTCCTTTAGCATGAGATGTGATATCCAAATCCTTCCCATTCCAATCCTGAAACCCTTCCTATAGCATGAGATGTGATATCTCAATGTTTCTAATAAAAAACCTGAGACCCTTCCTATAGCAAGAGATGTGATAACCAAATCCTTCCCATTCCAATCCTGAGACCCTTCCTATAACATGAGATGTGATATCCAACTCCTTCCCATTCCAACCTGAGACCCTTCCTATAGCATGAGAAGGGATATCCAACTCCTTCCCATTCCAATCCTGAAACCCTTCCTATAGCATGAGATGTGATATCTCAATGCCTCTAATACCAAACCTGAGATCCTTCCTCTAACATGAAATGTGATATCCAACTCCTTCTCTTTCCAAACCTGAGAGCCTACCTATAGCATGAGATGTGATATCCAAGTCCTTCCCATTCCAATCCTTAGACCCTTCCTACAGCATGCAATATGATATCTCAATGATTCTAATAACAAACCTGAGACCCGTCCTATAACATGAGATGGGATATCCAACTCCTTCCCATTCCAATCCTGAGACACTTGTGATAGCAGAGATGTGATATCTCAATGCTTATACCGAACCCGAGACCCTTCCTATAACATGAGATGTGATATCCAACTCCTTCCCGTTCCAAAGCTGAGACCCTTCCTATAGCATATGTGATATCCAACTCCTTCCCATTCCAAACATGAGACCCTTCCTATAGCAAGAATTTAATATCCAACTCCTTCCCATTCCAATCCTGAGACCATTCCTACAGCATGAGATATATCTCAATGCTTCTAATACCAAACCTGAGATCCTTCCTATGACATGAGATGTGATATCCAATTCCTCCCCATTCCAAACCTGAGAACCTTCCTACAGCATGCAATGTGATATCTCAATGCTTCTAATACCAAACCTGAGATCAGTCCTATAACATGAGATTGGATATCCAACTCCTTCCCCTTCCAAACCTGAGACCCTTCCTATAGCATGAGATGTGATATCCAACTCCTTCCCATTCCAATCCTGAGACCCTTCCTATAGCATGAGATGTGTTATCTCAATGCTTATACCAAACCTGTGACCCTTCCTAGAGCTTGAGATGTGATATCCAACTCCTTCCCATTCCAATCTTGAGACCCTTCTTATAGCATGAGATGTGATGTCTCAATGCTTATACCAAACCTGAGACTCTTCCTATAACATGAGATGTGATATCCAACTCCTTCCCTTTCCAAACCTGAGAGCCTACCTATAGCATGAGATGTGATATCCAGGTCCTTCCCATTCCAATCCTTAGACCCTTCCTACAGCATGCAATATGATATCTCAATGATTCTAATAACAAACCTGAGACCCGTCCTATAACATGAGATGGGATATCCAACTCCTTCCCATTCCAATCCTGAGACACTTCCGATAGCAGAGTTGTGATATCTCAATGCTTATACCAAACCTGAGACCCTTCCTATAACATGAGATGTGATATCCAACTCCTTCCCGTTCCAAACCTGGGACCCTTCCTATAGCATATGTGATATCCAACTCCTTCCCATTCCAAACATGAGACCCTTCCTATAGTAAGAATGTAATATCAAACTCCTTCCCATTCCAATCCTGAGACCATTCCTATAGCATGAGATGTGATATCTCAATGCTTATAATACCAAACCTGAGATCCTTCCTATGACATGAGATGTGATATCCAAGTCCTTCCCATTCCAATCCTGAGACCCTTCCTATAGCATGTGATATGATATCTCAATGCTTATACCAAACCTGAGACCCTTCCTATGGCATGAGATGTCACATACAACTCCTTCCCATTCCAATCCTGAGACCCTTCCTATAGCATGAGATGTGATATCTCAATGCTTATACCAAACCTGAGACCCTTCCTATAGCATGAGATGTGATATCCAACTTCTTCCCATTCCAATCCTGAGACCCTTCTGATAGCATGAGATGTGATGTCTCAATGCTTCTAATACCAAACCTGAGATCTTTCCTATGACATGAGATGTGATATCCAACTCCTTCCCATTCCAAACCTGAGATCCTTCCTTTAGCATGAGATGTGATATCCAACTCCTTCCCATTCCAATCCTGAGACCCTTCCTATATCATGATATGTGATATCACAATGCTTCTAATACCAAACCTGAGATCCTTCCTATAGCATGAGATGTGTATCCAACTCCTTCCCATTCCACACCTGAGACCCTTCCTATAGCATGAGATGTGATATCTTAATGCTTCTAAAACCAAACCTGAGAACCATCCAATAACATATGTGAAATCCAAATCCTTCCCTTTCCAAACCTGAGACCCTTCCAATAGCATGAGATGTGATATCTCAATGCTTCTAAAACCAAACATGAGAACCATCCTATAACATGAGATGTGAAATCCAAATCCTTCCCTTTCCAAACCTGAGACCCTTCCTATAGCTTGAGATGTGATATCAAACTCCTTCCCATTCCAATCCTGTGATAGCTTGAGATGTGATATCTAAGTCCTTCCCATTCCTATCCTGAGACCCTTCCGATAGAAGAGATTTGATATTTCAATGCTTATACCAAACCTGAGACCCTTCCTATGGCATGAGATGTGATATCCAACTCCTTCCCATTCCAATCCTGAGACCCTTCCTATAGCATGAGATGTGATATCTCAATGCTTCTATCAAACCTGAGTCCCTTCCTTTAGCATGAGATGTGATATCCAACTCCTTCCCATTCCAATCCTGAGACCCTTCCTATAGCATGAGATGTGACATCTCAAAGCTTCTAATACCAAACCTGGGACCCGTCCTATAACATGAGATATGATATCCAATTCCTTCCCCTTCCAAACCTGAGACCCTTCCTTTAGCATGAGATGTGATATCCAAATCCTTCCCATTCCAATCCTGAAACCCTTCCTATAGCATGAGATGTGATATCTCAATGTTTCTAATAAAAAACCTGAGACCCTTCCTATAGCAAGAGATGTGATATCCAAATCCTTCCCATTCCAATCCTGAGACCCTTCCTATAACATGAGATGTGATATCCAACTCCTTCCCATTCCAACCTGAGACCCTTCCTATAGCATGAGAAGGGATATCCAACTCCTTCCCATTCCAATCCTGAAACCCTTCCTATAGCATGAGATGTGATATCTCAATGTTTCTATTAAAAAACCTGAGACCCTTCCTATAGCAAGAGATGTGACATCCAAATCCTTCCCATTCCAATCCTGAGATCCTTCCTATTGGATGAGATGTGATATCCAACTCCTTCCCATTCCAATCCTGAGACCCTTCATATAGCTTGAGATGTGCTATCTCAATGCTTATACCAAACCTGAGAACCTTCCTATAGCATGAGATGTGATATCCAACTCCTTCCCATTCCAATCCTGAGACCCTTCCTATAGCATGAGATGTGATGTCTCAATGCTTCTAATACCAAACCTGAGATCCTTCCTATAACATGAGATGTGATATCCAACTCCTTCCCATTCCAATCCTGAGACCCTTCCTATAGCATGAGATGTGATATCTCAATGCTTATATCAAACCTGAGACCCTTCCTATAGCATGAGATGTGATATCCAACTCCTTCCCATTCCAATCCTGAGACCCTTCCTATAGCATGAGATGTGATATCTCAATGCCTCTAATACCAAACATGAGATCCTTCCTCTAACATGAAATGTGATATCCAACTCCTTCTCTTTCCGAACCTGAGAGCCTACCTATAGCATGAGATGTGATATCCAACTCCTTCCCATTCCAATCCTGAGACCCTTCCTATAGCATGAGATGTGATATCTCAATGCTTCTATCAAACCTGAGTCCCTTGCTTTAGCATGAGATGTGATATCCAACTCCTTCCCATTCCAATCCTGAGACCCTTCCTATAGCATGAGATGTGACATCTCAAAGCTTCTAATACCAAACCTGGGACCCGTCCTATAACATGAGATATGATATCCTATTCCTTCCCCTTCCAAACCTGAGACCCTTCCTTTAGCATGAGATGTGATATCCAAATCCTTCCCATTCCAATCCTGAAACCCTTCCTATAGCATGAGATCTGATATCTCAATGTTTCTAATAAAAAACCTGAGACCCTTCCTATAGCAAGAGATGTGATATCCAAATCCTTCCCATTCCAATCCTGAGACCCTTCCTATAACATGAGATGTGATATCCAACTCCTTCCCATTCAAACCTGAGACCCTTCCTATAGCATGAGAAGGGATATCCAACTCCTTCCCATTCCAATCCTGAAACCCTTCCTATAGCATGAGATGTGATATCTCAATGCCTCTAATACCAAACCTGAGATCCTTCCTCTAACATGAAATGTGATATCCAACTCCTTCTCTTTCCAAACCTGAGAGCCTACCTATAGCATGAGATGTGATATCCAAGTCCTTCCCATTCCAATCCTTAGACCCTTCCTACAGCATGCAATATGATATCTCAATGATTCTAATAACAAACCTGAGACCCGTCCTATAACATGAGATGGGATATCCAACTCCTTCCCATTCCAATCCTGAGACACTTGTGATAGCAGAGATGTGATATCTCAATGCTTATACCGAACCCGAGACCCTTCCTATAACATGAGATGTGATATCCAACTCCTTCCCGTTCCAAAGCTGAGACCCTTCCTATAGCATATGTGATATCCAACTCCTTCCCATTCCAAACATGAGACCCTTCCTATAGCAAGAATTTAATATCCAACTCCTTCCCATTCCAATCCTGAGACCATTCCTACAGCATGAGATATATCTCAATGCTTCTAATACCAAACCTGAGATCCTTCCTATGACATGAGATGTGATATCCAATTCCTCCCCATTCCAAACCTGAGAACCTTCCTACAGCATGCGATGTGATATCTCAATGCTTCTAATACCAAACCTGAGATCAGTCCTATAACATGAGATTGGATATCCAACTCCTTCCCCTTCCAAACCTGAGACCCTTCCTATAGCATGAGATGTGATATCCAACTCCTTCCCATTCCAATCCTGAGACCCTTCCTACAGCATGAGATGTGATATCTCAATGCTTATACCAAACCTGAGACCCTTCCTAGAGCTTGAGATGTGATATCCAACTCCTTCCCATTCCAATCTTGAGACCCTTCTTATAGCATGAGATGTGATATCCAGGTCCTTCCCATTCCAATCCTTAGACCCTTCCTACAGCATGCAATATGATATCTCAATGATTCTAATAACAAACCTGAGACCAGTCCTATAACATGAGATGGGATATCCAACTCCTTCCCATTCCAATCCTGAGACACTTCCGATAGCAGAGTTGTGATATCTCAATGCTTATACCAAACCTGAGACCCTTCCTATAGCAAGAATGTAATATCGAACTCCTTCCCATTCCAATCCTAAGACCATTCCTATAGCATGAGATGTGATATCTCAATGCTTATAATACCAAACCTGAGATCCTTCCTATGACATGAGATGTGATATCCAATTCCTCCCCATTCCAAACCTGAGAACCTTCCTACAGCATGCGATGTGATATCTAAATGCTTCTAATACCAAACCTGAGACCAGTCCTATAACATGAGAATGGATATCCAACTCCTTCCCCTTCCAAACCTGAGACCCTTCCTATAGCATGAGATGTGATATCCAGCTTCTTCCCATTCCAATCCTGAGACCCTTCCTATAGCATGCGATGTGATATCTCAATGCTTCTAATACCAAACCTGAGATCTTTCCTATAACATGAGATGTGATATCCAACTCCTTCCCATTCCAATTCTGAGACCCTTCCTATACCATGAGACTTGATATCTCAATGTTTCTAATACCAAACCTGAGACCCGTCCTATAACATGAGATGTGATATCCAAATCCTTCCCCTTCCAAAGCTTAGACCCTTCCTTTATCATGAGATGTGATATCCAACTCCTTCCCATTCCAATCCTGAGACCCTTCCGATATCATGAGATTTGTTATCTCAATGCTTCTAATATCAAACTTGAGACCCTCCCTATAGCATGAGATGTGACATCCAAGTCCTCCCCATTCCAATCCTGAGACCCTTCCTATAGCATGAGATGTAATATCTCAATGCTTCTAATACCAAACCTGAGACCATTCCTATAACATGAGATGGCATATCCAACTCCTTCCCATTCCAATCCTGAGACCCTTCCGATAGCAGAGATGTGATATCTCAATGCTTATACCAAACCTGAGACCCTTCCTATGGCCTGAGATGTCATATACAACTCCTTCCCATTCCAATCCTGAGACCCTTCCTATAGCATGAGATGTGATATCTCAATGCTTATACCAAATCTGAGACCCTTCCTATAGCATGAGATGTGACATCCAACTCCTTCCAATTCCAATCCTGAGACCCTTCCTATAGCATGAGATGTGATGTCTCAATGCTTCTAATACCAAACCTGAGATCCTTCCTATAACATGAGATGTGATATCCAACTCCTTCCCATTCCAATCCTGAGACCCTTATGATAGCATGAGATGTGATATCTCAATGCCTCTAATACCAAACCTGAGATCCTTCCGATAGCATGAGATGTGATATCTCAATGCTTCTAATACCAAACCTGAAATCATTCCTATAACATGAGATGTGATTTCCAAATCCTTCCCCTTCCAAACCTGAGACCCTCCCTTTAGCATGAAATGTGATATCCAACTCCTTCCCATTCCAATCCTGAGACCCTTCTGATAGCATGAGATGTGATATCTCAATGCCTCTAATACCAAACCTGAGATCCTACCTCTAACATGAAATGTGATATCCATCTCCTTCCCTTTCCAAACCTGAGACCCTGCCTATAGCATGAGATGTGATATCCAAGTCCTTCCCATTCCAATCCTGAGACCCTTCCTATAGCATGTGATATGATATCTCAATGCTTATACCAAACCTGAGACCCTTCCTATGGCATGAGATGTCACATACAACTCCTTCCCATTCCAATCCTGAGACCCTTCCTATAGCATGAGATGTGATATCTCAATGCTTATACCAAACCTGAGACCCTTCGTATAGCATGAGATGTGATATCCAACTTCTTCCCATTCCAATCCTGAGACCCTTCTGATAGCATGAGATGTGATGTCTCAATGCTTCTAATACCAAACCTGAGATCTTTCCTATGACATGAGATGTGATATCCAACTCCTTCCCATTCCAAACCTGAGATCCTTCCTTTAGCATGAGATGTGATATCCAACTCCTTCCCATTCCAAACCTGAGACCCTTCCTATAGCATGAGATGTGATATCTTAATGCTTCTAAAACCAAACCTGAGAACCATCCAATAACATATGTGAAATCCAAATCCTTCCCTTTCCAAACCTGAGACCCTTCCGATAGCATGAGATGTGATATCTCAATGTTTCTAAAACCAAACATGAGAACCATCCTATAACATGAGATGTGAAATCCAAATCCTTCCCTTTCCAAACCTGAGACCCTTCCTATAGCTTGAGATGTGATATCAAACTCCTTCCCATTCCAATCCTGTGATAGCTTGAGATGTGATATCTAAGTCCTTCCCATTCCTATCCTGAGACCCTTCCGATAGAAGAGATTTGATATTTCAATGCTTATACCAAACCTGAGACCCTTCCTATGGCATGAGATGTGATATCCAACTCCTTCCCATTCCAATCCTGAGACCCTTCCTATAGCATGAGATGTGATATCTCAATGCTTCTATCAAACCTGAGTCCCTTCCTTTAGCATGATATGTGATATCCAACTCCTTCCCATTCCAATCCTGAGACCCTTCCTATAGCATGAGATGTGACATCTCAATGTTTCTATTAAAAAACCTGAGACCCTTCCTATAGCAAGAGATGTGACATCCTAATCCTTCCCATTCCAATCCTGAGATCCTTCCTATTGGATGAGATGTGATATCCAACTCCTTCCCATTCCAACCTGAGACCCTTCCTATAGCATGAGAAGGGATATCCAACTCCTTCCCATTCCAATCCTGAAACCCTTCCTATAGCATGAGATGTGATATCTCAATGTTTCTATTAAAAAACCTGAGACCCTTCCTATAGCAAGAGATGTGACATCCAAATCCTTCCCATTCCAATCCTGAGATCCTTCCTATTGGATGAGATGTGATATCCAACTCCTTCCCATTCCAATCCTGAGACCCTTCCTATACCATGAGATGTGATATCTCAATGCTTCTACCAAAACTGAGACCCTTCCTTTAGCATGAGATGTGATATCCAACTCCTTCCCATTCCAATCCTGAGACCCTTCCTATAGCATGAGATGTGATATTTCAATGCCTCTAATACCAAACCTGAGATTCTTCCTATAACATGAGATGTGATATCTCAATGCTTCTAATACCAAACCTGAGACCCTCCCTTTAGCATGAGATGTGATATCCGACTCCTTCCCATTCCAATCCTGAGACCCTTCAGATAGCATGAGATGTGATATCTCAATGCCTCTAATACCAAACCTGAAATTCTTCCTATAACATGGGATGTGATATCTCAATGCTTCTAATACCAAACCTGAGACCCTCCCTTTAGCATGAGATGTGATATCCGACTCCTTCCCATTACAATCCTGAGACCCTTCTGATAGCATGAGATGTGAGATCTCAATGCCTATAATACCAAACCTGAGATCCTTCCGATAGCATGAGATATGATATCTCAATGCTTCTAATACCAAACCTGAGATCCTTCCTATAACATGAGATGTGATATCCAAATCCTTCCCCTTCCAAACCTGAGACCCTTCCGATATCATGAGATGTGATATCTCAATGCTTCTAATATCAAACTTGAGACCCTCCCTATAGCATGAGATGTGATATCCAAGTCCTTCCCATTCCAATCCTGAGATCCTTCCTATAGCATGAGATGTGATATCTCAATGCTTCTAATACCAAACATGAGACCCTTTCTATAACATGAGATGGGAATATCCAACTCCTTCCCATTCCAATCCTGAGACCCTTCCGATAGCAGAGATGTGATATCTCAATGCTTATACCAAACCTGAGATCCTTCCTATAACATGAGATGTGATATCCAACTCCTTCCCATTCCAATCCTGAGACACTTCCTATAGCATGAGATGTGACATCTCACTGCTTATACCAAACCTGAGACCCTTCCTATAGCATGAGATGTGATATTCAACTCCTTCCCATTCCAATCCTGAGACCCTTCCTATAGCATGAAATGTGATATCTCAATGCATCTAATATCAAACTTGAGACCCTCCCTATAGCATGAGATGTGATATCCAAGTCCTTCCCATTCCAATCCTGAGACACTTCCTATAGCATGAGATGTGATATCTCAATGCTTCTAATACCAAACCTGAGACTCTTCCTATAACATGAGATGGGATATCCAACTCCTTCCCTTTCCAATCCTGAGACCCTTCCGATAGCAGAGATGTGATATCTCAATGCTTATACCAAACCTGAGACCCCTCCTATGGCATGAGATGTCATATACAACTCCTTCCCATTCCAATCCTGAGACCCTTCCTATAGCTTGAGATGTGATATCTCAATGCTTATACCAAACCTGAGACCCTTCCTATAGCATGAGATGTGATATCCAACTCCTTCCCATTCCAATCCTGAGACCCTTCCTATTGCTTGAGATGTGATATCTCAATGCTTATACCAAACCTGAGACCCTTCCTATAGCATGAGATGTGATATACAACTCCTTCCCATTCCAATCCTGAGACCCTTCCTATAGCATGAGATGTGATGTCTCAATGCTTCTAATACCAAACCTGAGATTCTTCCTATAACATGAGATGTGATATCTCAATGCTTCTAATACCAAACCTGAGACCCTCCCTTTAGCATGAGATGTGATATCCGACTCCTTCCCATTCCAATCCTGAGACCCTTCAGATAGCATGAGATGTGATATCTCGATGCCTCTAATACCAAACCTGAGATTCTTCCTATAACATGAGATGTGATATCTCAATGCTTCCAATACCAAACCTGAGACCCTCCCTTTAGCATGAGATGTGATATCCGACTCCTTCCCATTACAATCCTGAGACCCTTCTGATAGCATGAGATGTGAGATCTCAATGCCTATAATACCAAACCTGAGATCCTTCCGATAGCATGAGATATGATATCTCAATGCTTCTAATACCAAACCTGAGATCCTTCCTATAACATGAGATGTGATATCCAAATCCTTCCCCTTCCAAACCTGAGACCCTTCCGATATCATGAGATGTGATATCTCAATGCTTCTAATATCAAACTTGAGACCCTCCCTAAAGCATGAGATGTGATATCCAAGTCCTTCCCATTCCAATCCTGAGACCCTTCCTATAGCATGAGATGTGATATCTCAATGCTTTTAAACCAAACATGAGACCCTTTCTATAACATGAGATGGGAATATCCAACTCCTTCCCATTCCAATCCTGAGACCCTTCCGATAGCAGAGATGTGATATCTCAATGCTTATACCAAACCTGAGATCCTTCCTATAACATGAGATGTGATATCCAACTCCTTCCCATTCCAATCCTGAGACACTTCCTATAGCATGAGATGTGACATCTCACTGCTTATACCAAACCTGAGACCCTTCCTATAGCATGAGATGTGATATTCAACTCCTTCCCATTCCAATCCTGAGACCCTTCCTATAGCATGAAATGTGATATCTCAATGCATCTAATATCAAACTTGAGACCCTCCCTATAGCATGAGATGTGATATCCAAGTCCTTCCCATTCCAATCCTGAGACACTTCCTATAGCATGAGATGTGATATCTCAATGCTTCCAATACCAAACCTGAGACTCTTCCTATAACATGAGATGGGATATCCAACTCCTTCCCTTTCCAATCCTGAGACCCTTCCGATAGCAGAGATGTGATATCTCAATGCTTATACCAAACCTGATACCCTTCCTATGGCATGAGATGTCATATACAACTCCTTCCCATTCCAATCCTGAGACCCTTCCTATAGCTTGAGATGTGATATCTCAATGCTTATACCAAACCTGAGACCCTTCCTATAGCATGAGATGTGATATCCAACTCCTTCCCATTCAAATCCTGAGACCCTTCCTATAGCATGAGATGTGATGTCTCAATGCTTCTAATACTAAACCTGAGATCCTTCCTATAACATGAGATGTGATATCCAACTCCTTCCCATTCCAATCCTGAGACCCTTCCTATAGCATGAGATGTGATATCTCAATGCTTATACCAAACCTGAGACCCTTCCTATAGCATGAGATGTGATATCCAACTCCTTCCCATTCCAATCCTGAGACCCTTCCTATAGCATGAGATGTGATATCTCAATGCCTCTAATACCAAACCTGAGATCCTTCCTCTAACATGAAATGTGATATCCAAGTCCTTCCCATTCCAATCCTTAGACCCTTCCTACAGCATGCAATATGATATCTCAATGATTCTAATAACAAACCTGAGACCCATCCTATAACATGAGATGGGATATCCAACTCCTTCCCATTCCAATCCTGGGACACTTCTGATAGCAGAGATGTGATATCTCAATGCTTATACCAAACCTGAGACCCTTCCTATAACATGAGATGTGATATCCAACTCCTTCCCGTTCCAAAGCTGAGACCCTTCCTATAGCATATGTGATATCCAACTCCTTCCCATTCCAAACATGAGACCCTTCCTATAGCAAGAATGTAATATCCAACTCCTTCCCATTCCAATCCTGAGACCATTCCTATAGCATGAGATATGATATCTCAATGCTTCTAATACCAAACCTGAGATCCTTCCTATGACATGAGATGTGATATCCAATTCCTCCCCATTCCAAACCTGAGAACCTTCCTACAGCATGCGATGTGATATCTCAATGCTTCTAATACCAAACCTGAGACCAGTCCTATAACATGAGATTGGATATCCAACTCCTTCCCCTTCCAAACCTGAGACCCTTCCTATAGCATGAGATGTGATATCCAACTCCTTCCCATTCCAATCTTGAGATCCTTCTTATAGCATGAGATGTGATGTCTCAATGCTTATACCAAACCTGAGACTCTTCCTATAACATGAGATGTGATATCCAACTCCTTCCCTTTCCAAACCTGAGAGCCTACCTATAGCATGAGATGTGATATCCAAGTCCTTCCCATTCCAATTCTTAGACCCTTCCTACAGCATGCAATATGATATCTCAATGATTCTAATAACAAACCTGAGACCCGTCCTATAACATGAGATGGGATATCCAACTCCTTCCCATTCCAATCCTGAGACACTTCCGATAGCAGAGATGTGATATCTCAATGCTTATACCAAACCTGAGACCCTTCCTATAACATGAGATGTGATATCCAACTCCTTCCCGTTCCAAACCTGGGACCCTTCCTATAGCATATGTGATATCCAACTCCTTCCCATTCCAAACATGAGACCCTTCCTATAGCAAGAATGTAATATCCAACTCCTTCCCATTCCAATCCTGAGACCATTCCTATAGCATGAGATATGATATCTCAATGCTTCTAATACCAAACCTGAGATCCTTCCTATGACATGAGATGTGATATCCAATTCCTCCCCATTCCAAACCTGAGAACCTTCCTACAGCATGCGATGTGATATCTCAATGCTTCTAATACCAAACCTGAGACCAGTCCTATAACATGAGATTGGATATCCAACTCCTTCCCCTTCCAAACCTGAGACCCTTCCTATAGCATGAGATGTGATATCCAACTCCTTCCCATTCCAATCTTGAGACCCTTCTTATAGCATGAGATGTGATGTCTCAATGCTTATACCAAACCTGAGACTCTTCCTATAACATGAGATGTGATATCCAACTCCTTCCCTTTCCAAACCTGAGAGCCTACCTATAGCATGAGATGTGATATCCAAGTCCTTCCCATTCCAATCCTTAGACCCTTCCTACAGCATGCAATATGATATCTCAATGATTCTAATAACAAACCTGAGACCCGTCCTATAACATGAGATGGGATATCCAACTCCTTCCCATTCCAATCCTGAGACACTTCCGATAGCAGAGATGTGATATCTCAATGCTTAAACCAAACCTGAGACCCTTCCTATAACATGAGATGTGATATCCGACTCCTTCCCGTTCCAAACCTGGGACCCTTCCTATAGCATATGTGATATCCAACTCCTTCCCATTCCAAACATGAGACCCTTCCTATAGCAAGAATGTAATATCCAACTCCTTCCCATTCCAATCCTGAGACCATTCCTATAGCATGAGATGTGTTATCTCAATGCTTCTAATACCAAACCTGAGATCCTTCCTATGACATGAGATGTGATATACAATTCCTCCCCATTCCAAACCTGAGAACCTTCCTACAGCATGCGATGTGATATCTCAATGCTTCTAATACCAAACCTGAGACCAGTCCTATAACATGAGATTGGATATCCAACTCCTTCCCCTTCCAAACCTGAGACCCTTCCTATAGCATGAGATGTGATATCCAGCTTCTTCCCATTCCAATCCTGAGACCCTTCCTATAACATGAGATGTGATGTCTCAATGCTTCTAATACCAAACCTGAGATCTTTCCTATAACATGAGATGTGATATCCAACTCCTTCCCATTCCAATCCTGAGACCATTCCTATAGCATGAGATGTGATATATCAATGCTTCTAATACCAAACCTGAGATCCTTCCTATGACATTAGATGTGATATCCAAATCCTTCCCATTCCAATCCTGAGACCCTTCCTATAACATGAGAAGGGATATCCAACTCCTTCCCATTCCAATCCTAAAACCCTTCCTATAGCATGAGATGTGATATCTCAATGTTTCTAATAAAAAACTTGAGACCCTTCCTATAGCAAGAGATGTGATATCCAAATCCTTCCCATTCCAATCCTGAGACCCTTCCTATAACATGAGATGTGATATCCAAATCCTTCCCCTTCCAAACCTGAGACTCTTCCTTTAGCATGAGATGTGATATCCAAATACTTCGCATTCCAATCCTAAAACCCTTCCTATAGCATGAGATGTGATATCTAAATGTTTCTAATAAAAAACTTGAGACCCTTCCTATAGCAAGAGATGTGATATCCAAATCCTTCCCATTCCAATCCTGAGACGCTTCCTATAACATGAGATGTGATATCCAACTCCTTCCCATTCCAACCTGAGACCCTTCCTATAGCATGAGAAGGGATATCCAACTCCTTCCCAATCCAATCCTGAGACCCTTCCGATAGCAGAGATGTGATATCTCAATGCTTATACCAAACCTGAGACCCTTCCTATGGCATGAGATGTGATATCCAACTCCTTGCCATTCAAATCCTGAGACCCTCCCTATAACAAGAGATGTCATATCCAACTCCTTCCCATTCCAAACCTGAGACCGTTCCTTTAGCATGAGATGTGATATCCAAATCCTTCACATTCCAATCCGGAGACCCTTCCTATAACATGAGATGTGATATCCAACTCCTTCCCAATCCAATCCTGAGACCCTTCCGATAGCATGAGATGTGATATCTCAATGCTTCAAAATCCAAACATGAGAACCATCCTATAACATGAGATGTGAAATCCAAATCCTTCCCTTCCCAAACCTGAGACTCTTCCTATAGCATGAGATGTGATATCTCAATGCTTCTACCAAACCTGAAACCCTTCCTATAGCATGAGATGTGATATCCAACTCCTTCCCATTCCAATCCTGAGACACTTCCTATAGCATGAGATGTGATATCACAATGCTTCTAATACCAAACCTGAGACCCATTCTATACCATGAGATGTGATATCCAAATCCTTCCCCTTCCAAACCTGAGACCCTTCCTTTAGCATGAGATGTGATATCCAGCTCCTCCCATTCCAATCCTGAGACCCTTCCGATATCTCAATGCTTCTAATATCAAAACTGAGACCCTCCCTATAGCATGAGATGTGATATCTAAGTCCTTCCCATTCCAATCCTGAGACCCTTCCGATAGCAGAGATGTGATATTTCAATGCTTATACCAAACCTGAGACCCTTCCTATAGCATGAGATGTGATATCCAACTCCTTCCGATTCCAATCCTGAGACCCTTCCTATAGCATGAGATGTGATATCGCAATGCTTCTACCAAAACTGAGACCCTTCCTTTAGCATGAGATGTGATATCCAACTCCTTCCCATTCCAATCCTGAGACCCTTCCTTTAGCATGAGATGTGATATCTCAATGCTTCTAATACCAAACCTGACATCCTTCCGATAGCATGAGATGTGATATCTCAATGCTTCTAATACCAAACCTGAGATCCTTCCTATAACATGAGATGTGATATCCAAATCCTTCCCCTTCCAAACCTGAGACCCTCCCTTTAGCATGAGATATGATATCCAACTCCTTCCCATTCCAATCCTGATACCCTTCTGATAGCATGAGATGTGATATCTCAATGCCTCTAATACCAAACCTGAGATCCTACCTCTAACATGAAATGTGATATCCAACTCCTTCCCTTTCCAAACCTGAGAGCCTTCCTACAGCATGAGATGTGATATCCAAGTCCTTCCCATTCCAATCCTGAGACCCTTCCTATAACATGAGATGTGATATCCAACTCTTTCCAATTCCAACCTGAGACCCTTCCTATAGCATGAGATGGGATATCCAACTCCTTCCAAATCCAATCCTGATACCCTTCCGATAGCATGAGATGTGATATCCCAATGCTTCTACAAAATCTGAGACCCATACCATGGCATGATCTGATATCAAACTCCCGTCCTATACCATGAGACTTGATATCTCAATGCTTCTAATACCAAACCTGAGACCGGTCCAATAACATGAGATGTGATATCCAAATCATTCCCCTTCCAAACCTTAGACCCTTCCTTTATCATGAGATGTGATATCCAAGTCCTTCCCATTCCATTCCTGAGACCCTTCCTATAGCATGAGATGTGATATCTCAATGCTTCTAATACCAAACCTGAGAACCTTCCTATAACATGAGATGTGATATCCAAGTCCTTCCCATTCCAATCCTGAAACCCTTCCTATAGCATGAGATGTGATATCTCAATGCTTCTAATACCAAACCTGAGACCCTTCCTATAACATGAATTGTGATATCCAAGTCCTTCCCATTCCAATCCTGAGACCCTTCCGATAGCAGAGATGTGATTTCTCAATGCTTATACCAAACCTGAGACCCTTCCGATAGCATGAGATGTGATATCTCAATGCTTCTAATACCAAACCTGAGATCCTTCCTATAACATGAGATGTGATGTCCAAATCCTTCCCCTTCCAAACCTTAGACCCTCCCTTTAGCATGAGATGTGATATCCAACTCCTTCCCATTCCAATCCTGAGACCCTTCTGATGGCATGAGATGTGATATCTCAATGCCTCTAATACCAAACCTGAGATCCTACCTCTAACATGAAATGTGATATCCAACTCCTTCCCCTTCCAACCCTGAGAGCCTTCCTATAGAATGAGATGTGATATCCAAGTCCTTCCCATTCCAATCCTGAGACCCTTCCTATAACATGAGATGTGATATCCAACTCCTTCCCATTCCAACCTTAGACCCTTCCTATAGCATGAGATGGGATATCCAACTCCTTCAAAATCCAATCTCGATACCCTTCCGATAGCATGAGATGTGATATCCCAATGCTTCTACAAAACCTGAGACCCATACCATGGCATGAGATGTGATATCAAACTCCTTCCCATTCCAATCCTGAGACCCTTCCTATAGCTTGAGATGTGATATCCAACTCCTTCCCATTCCAATTTTGAGACCCGTCCTATACCATGAGACTTGATATCTCAATGCTTCTAATACCAAACCTGAGACCGGTCCTATAACATGAGATGTGATACACAAATCCTTCCCCTTCCAAACCTTAGACCCTTCCTATAGCATGAGATGTGATATCTCAATGCTTCTAATACCAAACCTGAGACTCTTCCTATAACGAGATGGGATATCCAACTCCTTCCCATTCCAATCCTGAGACCCTTCCGATAGCAGAGATGTGATATCTCAATGCTTATACCAAACCTGAGACCCTTCCGATGGCATGAGATGTCATATACAACTCCTTCCGATTCCAATCCTCAGCCCCTTCCTATACCATGAGATGTGATATCTCAATGCTTCTAAAACCAAACATGAGAACCATCCTATAACATGAGATGTGAAATCCAAATCATTCCCTTTCCAAACCTGAGACCCTTCCTATAGCATGAGATGTGATATCTCAATGCTTATACCAAACCTGAGACCCTTCCTATAGCATGAGATGTGATATCCAACACCTTCCCATTCCAATCCTGAGACCCTTCCTATAGCATGATATGTGATGTCTCAATCCTTCTAATACCAAACCTGAGATCCTTCCTATAACATGAGATGTGATATCCAACTCCTTCCATTCCAATCCTGAGACCCGTCATATAGCATGAGATGTGATATCTCAATGCTTATACCAAACCTGAGACCCTTCCTATAGCATGAGATGTGATATCCAACTACTTCCCATTCCAATCCTGAGACCCTTCCTATAGCATGAGATGTGATATCCAACTCCTTCCCTTTCCAAACCTGAGAGCATATCTATAGCATGAGATGTGATATCCAAATCCTTCCCCTTCCAAACCTGAGACCCTCCCTTTAGCATGAGATGTGATATCCAACTCCTTCCCATTCCATTCCTGAGACCCTTCTGATAGCATGAGATGTGATATCTCAATGCCTCTAATACCAAACCTGAGATCCTACCTCTAACATGAAATGTGATATCCAACTCTTTCCCCTTCCAAACCTGAGAGACTTCCTATAGCATGAGATGTGATATCCAAGTCCTTCCCATTCCAATCCTGAGACCCTTCCTATAGCTTGAGATGTGATATCCAACTCCTTCCCATTCCAATTCTGAGACCCTTCCTATACCATGAGACTTGATATCTCAATGCTTGTAATACCAAACCTGAGACCCGTCCTATAACATGAGATGTGATATCCAAATCCTTCCCCTTCCAAACCTTAGACCCTTCCTTTATCATGAGATGTGATATCCAACTCCTTCCCATTCCAATCCTGAGACCCTTCCGATATCATGAGATGTGATATCTCAATGCTTCTAATATCAAACTTGAGACCCTCCCTATAGCATGAGATGTGATATCCAAGTCCTTCCCATTCCAATCCTGAGACCCTTCTTATAGCATGAGATGTGATATCTCAATGCTTCTAATACCAAACATGAGAGCCTTTCTATAACATGAGATGGGAATATCCAACTCCTTCCTATTCCAATCCTGAGACCCTTCCGATAGCAGAGATGTGATATCTCAATGCTTATACCAAACCTGAGATCCTTGCTATAACATGAGATGTGATATCCAACTCCTTCCCATTCCAATCCTGAGACACTTCCTATAGCATGAGATGTGATATCCCACTGCTTATACCAAACCTGAGACCCTTCCTATAGCATGAGATGTGATATCCAACTCCTTCCCATTCCAATCCTGAGACCCTTCCTATAGCATGAGATGTGATATCTCAATGCTTCTAATATCAAACTTGAGACCCTCCCTATAGCATGAGATGTGATATCCAAGTCCTTCCCATTCCAATCCTGAGACACTTCCTATAGCATGAGATGTGATATCTCAATGCTTCTAATACCAAACCTGAGACTCTTCCTATAACATGAGATGGGATATCCAACTCCTTCCCTTTCCAATCCTGAGACCCTTCCGATAGCAGAGATGTGATATCTCAATGCTTATACCAAACCTGAGACCCTTCCTATGGCATGAGATGTCATATACAACTCCTTCCCATTCCAATCCTGAGACCCTTCCTATAGCTTGAGATGTGATATCTCAATGCTTATACCAAACCTGAGACCCTTCCTATAGCATGAGATGTGATATCCAACTCCTTCCCATTCCAATCCTGAGACCCTTCCTATAGCATGAGATGTGATGTCTCAATGCTTCTAATACCAAACCTGAGATCCTTCCTATAACATGAGATGTGATTTCCAACTCCTTCCCATTCCAATCCTGAGACCCTTCCTATAGCATGAGATGTGATATCTCAATGCTTATACCAAACCTGAGACCCTTCCTATAGCATGAGATGTGATATCCAACTCCTTCCCATTCCAATCCTGAGACCCTTCCTATAGCATGAGATGTGATATCTCAATGCCTCTAATACCAAACCTGAGATCCTTCCTCTAACATGAAATGTGATATCCAACTCCTTCTCTTTCCAAACCTGAGAGCCTACCTATAGCATGAGATGTGATATCCAAGTCCTTCCCATTCCAATCCTTAGACCCTTCCTACAGCATGCAATATGATATTTCAATGATTCTAATAACAAACCTGAGACCCGTCCTATAACATGAGATGGGATATCCAACTCCTTCCCATTCCAATCCTGAGACACTTCTGATAGCAGAGATGTGATATCTCAATGCTTATACCGAACCCGAGACACTTCCTATAACATGAGATGTGATATCCAACTCCTTCCCGTTCCAAAGCTGAGACCCTTCCTATAGCATATGTGATATCCAACTCCTTCCCATTCCAAACATGAGACCCTTCCTATAGCAAGAATGTAATATCCAACTCCTTCCCATTCCAATCCTGAGACCATTCATACAGCATGAGATATATCTCAATGCTTCTAATACCAAACCTGAGATCCTTCCTATGAGATGAGATGTGATATCCAATTCCTCCCCATTCCAAACCTGAGAACCTTCCTACAGCATGCGATGTGATATCTCAATGCTTCTAATACCAAACCTGAGATCAGTCCTATAACATGAGATTGGATATCCAACTCCTTCCCCTTCCAAACCTGAGACCCTTCCTATAGCATGAGATGTGATATCCAACTCCTTCCCATTCCAATCCTGAGACCCTTCCTATAGCATGAGATGTGATATCTCAATGCTTATACCAAACCTGAGACCCTTCCTAGAGCTTGAGATGTGATATCCAACTCCTTCCCATTCCAATCTTGAGACCCTTCTTATAGCATGAGATGTGATGTCTCAATGCTTATACCAAACCTGAGACTCTTCCTATAACATGAGATGTGATATCCAACTCCTTCCCTTTCCAAACCTGAGAGCCTACCTATAGCATGAGATGTGATATCCAGGTCCTCCCCATTCCAATCCTTAGACCCTTCCTACAGCATGCAATATGATATCTCAATGATTCTAATAACAAACCTGAGACCCGTCCTATAACATGAGATGGGATATCCAACTCCTTCCCATTCCAATCCTGAGACACTTCCGATAGCAGAGTTGTGATATCTCAATGCTTATACCAAACCTGAGACCCTTCCTATAACATGAGATGTGATATCCAACTCCTTCCCGTTCCAAACCTGGGACCCTTCCTATAGCATATGTGATATCCAACTCCTTCCCATTCCAAACATGAGACCCTTCCTATAGCAAGAATGTAATATCAAACTCCTTCCCATTCCAATCCTGAGACCATTCCTATAGCATGAGATGTGATATATCAATGCTTATAATACCAAACCTGAGATCCTTCCTATGACATGAGATGTGATATCCAATTCCTCCCCATTCCAAACCTGAGAACCTTCCTACAGCATGCGATGTGATATCTCAATGCTTCTAATACCAAACCTGAGACCAGTCCTATAACATGAGATTGGATATCCAACTCCTTCCCCTTCCAAACCTGAGACCCTTCCTATAGCATGAGATGTGATATCCAGCTTCTTCCCATTCCAATCCTGAGACCCTTCCTATAACATGAGATGTGATGTCTCAATGCTTCTAATACCAAACCTGAGATCTTTCCTATAACATGAGATGTGATATCCAACTCCTTCCCATTCCAATCCTGAGACCCTTCCTATAGCATGAGATGTGATATCTCAATGCTTATACCAAACCTGAGACCCTTCCTATGGCATGAGATGTCATATACAACTCCTTCCCATTCCAATCCTGAGACCCTTCCTATAGCTTGAGATGTGATATCTCAATGCTTATACCAAACCTGAGACCCTTCCTATAGCATGAGATGTGATATCCAACTCCTTCCCATTCCAATCCTGAGACCCTTCCTATAGCTTGAGATGTGATATCTCAATGCTTATACCAAACCTGAGACCCTTCCTATAGCATGAGATGTGATATCCAACTCCTTCCCATTCCAATCCTGAGACCCTTCCTATAGCATGAGATGTGATGTCTCAATGCTTCTAATACCAAACCTGAGATTCTTCCTATAACATGAGATGTGATATCTCAATGCTTCTAATACCAAACCTGAGACCCTCCCTTTAGCATGAGATGTGATATCCGACTCCTTCCCATTCCAATCCTGAGACCCTTCAGATAGCATGAGATGTGATATCTCAATGCCTCTAATACCAAACCTGAGATTCTTCCTATAACATGAGATGTGATATCTCAATGCTTCTAATACCAAACCTGAGACCCTCCCTTTAGCATGAGATGTGATATCCGACTCCTTCCCATTACAATCCTGAGACCCTTCTGATAGCATGAGATGTGAGATCTCAATGCCTATAATACCAAACCTGAGATCCTTCCGATAGCAAGAGATATGATATCTCAATGCTTCTAATACCAAACCTGAGATCCTTCCTATAACATGAGATGTGATATCCAAATCCTTCCCCTTCCAAACCTGAGACCCTTCCGATATCATGAGATGTGATATCTCAATGCTTCTAATATCAAACTTGAGACCCTCCCTAAAGCATGAGATGTGATATCCAAGTCCTTCCCATTCCAATCCTGAGACCCTTCCTATAGCATGAGATGTGATATCGCAATGCTTTTAAACCAAACATGAGACCCTTTCTATAACATGAGATGGGAATATCCAACTCCTTCCCATTCCAATCCTGAGACCCTTCCGATAGCAGAGATGTGATATCTCAATGCTTATACCAAACCTGAGATCCTTCCTATAACATGAGATGTGATATCCAACTCCTTCCCATTCCAATCCTGAGACACTTCCTATAGCATGAGATGTGACATCTCACTGCTTATACCAAACCTGAGACCCTTCCTATAGCATGAGATGTGATATTCAACTCCTTCCCATTCCAATCCTGAGACCCTTCCTATAGCATGAAATGTGATATCTCAATGCATCTAATATCAAACTTGAGACCCTCCCTATAGCATGAGATGTGATATTCAAGTCCTTCCCATTCCAATCCCGAGACACTTCCTATAGCATGAGATGTGATATCTCAATGCTTCCAATACCAAACCTGAGACTCTTCCTATAACATGAGATGGGATATCCAACTCCTTCCCTTTCCAATCCTGAGACCCTTCCGATAGCAGAGATGTGATATCTCAATGCTTATACCAAACCTGATACCCTTCCTATGGCATGAGATGTCATATACAACTCCTTCCCATTCCAATCCTGAGACCCTTCCTATAGCTTCAGATGTGATATCTCAATGCTTATACCAAACCTGAGACCCTTCCTATAGCATGAGATGTGATATCCAACTCCTTCCCATTCAAATCCTGAGACCCTTCCTATAGCATGAGATGTGATGTCTCAATGCTTCTAATACCAAACCTGAGATCCTTCCTATAACATGAGATGTGATATCCAACTCCTTCCCATTCCAATCCTGAGACCCTTCCTATAGCATGAGATGTGATATCTCAATGCTTATACCAAACCTGAGACCCTTCCTATAGCATGAGATGTGATATCCAACTCCTTCCCATTCCAATCCTGAGACCCTTCCTATAGCATGAGATGTGATATCTCAATGCCTCTAATACCAAACCTGAGATCCTTCCTCTAACATGAAATGTGATATCCAAGTCCTTCCCATTCCAATCCTTAGACCCTTCCTACAGCATGCAATATGATATCTCAATGATTCTAATAACAAACCTGAGACCCATCCTATAACATGAGATGGGATATCCAACTCCTTCCCCTTCCAAACCTGAGACCCTTCCTATAGCATGAGATGTGATATCCAACTCCTTCCCATTCCAATCTTGAGACCCTTCTTATAGCATGAGATGTGATGTCTCAATGCTTATACCAAACCTGAGACTCTTCCTATAACATGAGATGTGATATCCAACTCCTTCCCTTTCCAAACCTGAGAGCCTACCTATAGCATGAGATGTGATATCCAAGTCCTTCCCATTCCAATTCTTAGACCCTTCCTACAGCATGCAATATGATATCTCAATGATTCTAATAACAAACCTGAGACCCGTCCTATAACATGAGATGGGATATCCAACTCCTTCCCATTCCAATCCTGAGACACTTCCGATAGCAGAGATGTGATATCTCAATGCTTATACCAAACCTGAGACCCTTCCTATAACATGAGATGTGATATCCAACTCCTTCCCGTTCCAAACCTGGGACCCTTCCTATAGCATATGTGATATCCAACTCCTTCACATTCCAAACATGAGACCCTTCCTATAGCAAGAATGTAATATCCAACTCCTTCCCATTCCAATCCTGAGACCATTCCTATAGCATGAGATATGATATCTCAATGCTTCTAATACCAAACCTGAGATCCTTCCTATGACATGAGATGTGATATCCAATTCCTCCCCATTCCAAACCTGAGAACCTTCCTACAGCATGCGATGTGATATCTCAATGCTTCTAATACCAAACCTGAGACCAGTCCTATAACATGAGATTGGATATCCAACTCCTTCCCCTTCCAAACCTGAGACCCTTCCTATAGCATGAGATGTGATATCCAACTCCTTCCCATTCCAATCTTGAGACCCTTCTTATAGCAATGAGATATGATGTCTCAATGCTTATACCAAACCTGAGACTCTTCCTATAACATGAGATGTGATATCCAACTCCTTCCCTTTCCAAACCTGAGAGCCTACCTATAGCATGAGATGTGATATCCAAGTCCTTCCCATTCCAATCCTTAGACCCTTCCTACAGCATGCAATATGATATCTCAATGATTCTAATAACAAACCTGAGACCCGTCCTATAACATGAGATGGGATATCCAACTCCTTCCCATTCCAATCCTGAGACACTTCCGATAGCAGAGATGTGATATCTCAATGCTTATGCCAAACCTGGGACCCTTCCTATAACATGAGATGTGATATCCGACTCCTTCCCGTTCCAAACCTGGGACCCTTCCTATAGCATATGTGATATCCAACTCCTTCCCATTCCAAACATGAGACCCTTCCTATAGCAAGAATGTAATATCCAACTCCTTCCCATTCCAATCCTGAGACCATTCCTATAGCATGAGATGTGTTATCTCAATGCTTCTAATACCAAACCTGAGATCCTTCCTATGACATGAGATGTGATATACAATTCCTCCCCATTCCAAACCTGAGAACCTTCCTACAGCATGCGATGTGATATCTCAATGCTTCTAATACCAAACCTGAGACCAGTCCTATAACATGAGATTGGATATCCAACTCCTTCCCCTTCCAAACCTGAGACCCTTCCTATAGCATGAGATGTGATATCCAGCTTCTTCCCATTCCAATCCGGAGACCCTTCCTATAACATGAGATGTGATGTCTCAATGCTTCTAATACCAAACCTGAGATCTTTCCTATAACATGAGATGTGATATCCAACTCCTTCCCATTCCAATCCTGAGACCATTCCTATAGCATGAGATGTGATATATCAATGCTTCTAATACCAAACCTGAGATCCTTCCTATGACATTAGATGTGATATCCAAATCCTTCCCATTCCAATCCTGAGACCCTTCCTATAACATGAGAAGGGATATCCAACTCCTTCCCATTCCAATCCTAAAACCCTTCCTATAGCATGAGATGTGATATCTCAATGTTTCTAATAAAAAACTTGAGACCCTTCCTATAGCAAGAGATGTGATATCCAAATCCTTCCCATTCCAATCCTGAGACCCTTCCTATAACATGAGATGTGATATCCAAATCCTTCCCCTTCCAAACCTGAGACTCTTCCTTTAGCATGAGATGTGATATCCAAATACTTCGCATTCCAATCCTAAAACCCTTCCTATAGCATGAGATGTGATATCTAAATGTTTCTAATAAAAAACTTGAGACCCTTCCTATAGCAAGAGATGTGATATCCAAATCCTTCCCATTCCAATCCTGAGACGCTTCCTATAACATGAGATGTGATATCCAACTCCTTCCCATTCCAACCTGAGACCCTTCCTATAGCATGAGAAGGGATATCCAACTCCTTCCCAATCCAATCCTGAGACCCTTCCGATAGCAGAGATGTGATATCTCAATGCTTATACCAAACCTGAGACCCTTCCTATGGCATGAGATGTGATATCCAACTCCTTGCCATTCAAATCCTGAGACCCTCCCTATAACAAGAGATGTGATATCTCAATGCTTCAAAATCCAAACATGAGAACCATCCTATAAAATGAGATGTGAAATCCAAATCCTTCCCTTCCCAAACCTGAGACTCTTCCTTTAGCATGAGATGTGATATCCAAATCCTTCACATTCCAATCCGGAGACCCTTCCTATAACATGAGATGTGATATCCAACTCATTCCCAATCCAATCCTGAGACCCTTCCGATAGCATGAGATGTGATATCTCAATGCTTCAAAATCCAAACATGAGAACCATCCTATAACATGAGATGTGAAATCCAAATCCTTCCCTTCCCAAACCTGAGACTCTTCCTATAGCATGAGATGTGATATCTCAATGCTTCTACCAAACCTGAAACCCTTCCTATAGCATGAGATGTGATATCCAACTCCTTCCCATTCCAATCCTGAGACACTTCCTATAGCATGAGATGTGATATCACAATGCTTCTAATACCAAACCTGAGACCCATTCTATACCATGAGATGTGATATCCAAATCCTTCCCCTTCCAAACCTGAGACCCTTCCTTTAGCATGAGATGTGATATCCAGCTCCTCCCATTCCAATCCTGAGACCCTTCCGATATCTCAATGCTTCTAATATCAAAACTGAGACCCTCCCTATAGCATGAGATGTGATATCTAAGTCCTTCCCATTCCAATCCTGAGACCCTTCCGATAGCAGAGATGTGATATTTCAATGCTTATACCAAACCTGAGACCCTTCCTATAGCATGAGATGTGATATCCAACTCCTTCCGATTCCAATCCTGAGACCCTTCCTATAGCATGAGATGTGATATCGCAATGCTTCTACCAAAACTGAGACCCTTCCTTTAGCATGAGATGTGATATCCAACTCCTTCCCATTCCAATCCTGAGACCCTTCCTTTAGCATGAGATGTGATATCTCAATGCTTCTAATACCAAACATGACATCCTTCCGATAGCATGAGATGTGATATCTCAATGCTTCTAATACCAAACCTGAGATCCTTCCTATAACATGAGATGTGATATCCAAATCCTTCCCCTTCCAAACCTGAGACCCTCCCTTTAGCATGAGATATGATATCCAACTCCTTCCCATTCCAATCCTGATACCCTTCTGATAGCATGAGATGTGATATCTCAATGCCTCTAATACCAAACCTGAGATCCTACCTCTAACATGAAATGTGATATCCAACTCCTTCCCTTTCCAAACCTGAGAGCCTTCCTACAGCATGAGATGTGATATCCAAGTCCTTCCCATTCCAATCCTGAGACCCTTCCTATAACATGAGATGTGATATCCAACTCTTTCCAATTCCAACCTGAGACCCTTCCTATAGCATGAGATGGGATATCCAACTCCTTCCAAATCCAATCCTGATACCCTTCCGATAGCATGAGATGTGATATCCCAATGCTTCTACAAAATCTGAGACCCATACCATGGCATGATGTGATATCAAACTCCCGTCCTATACCATGAGACTTGATATCTCAATGCTTCTAATACCAAACCTGAGACCGGTCCAATAACATGAGATGTGATATCCAAATCATTCCCCTTCCAAACCTTATACCCTTCCTTTATCATGAGATGTGATATCCAAGTCCTTCCCATTCCATTCCTGAGACCCTTCCTATAGCATGAGATGTGATATCTCAATGCTTCTAATACCAAACCTGAGAACCTTCCTATAACATGAGATGTGATATCCAAGTCCTTCCCATTCCAATCCTGAAACCCTTCCTATAGCATGAGATGTGATATCTCAATGCTTCTAATACCAAACCTGAGATCCTTCCTATAACATGAGATGTGATGTCCAAATCCTTCCCCTTCCAAACCTTAGACCCTCCCTTTAGCATGAGATGTGATATCCAACTCCTTCCCATTCCAATCCTGAGACCCTTCTGATGGCATGAGATGTGATATCTCAATGCCTCTAATACCAAACCTGAGATCCTACCTCTAACATGAAATGTGATATCCAACTCCTTCCCCTTCCAACCCTGAGAGCCTTCCTATAGAATGAGATGTGATATCCAAGTCCTTCCCATTCCAATCCTGAGACCCTTCCTATAACATGAGATGTGATATCCAACTCCTTCCCATTCCAACCTTAGACCCTTCCTATAGCATGAGATGGGATATCCAACTCCTTCAAAATCCAATCTCGATACCCTTCCGATAGCATGAGATGTGATATCCCAATGCTTCTACAAAACCTGAGACCCATACCATGGCATGAGATGTGATATCAAACTCCTTCCCACTCCAATCCTGAGACCCTTCCTATAGCTTGAGATGTGATATCCAACTCCTTCCCATTCCAATTTTGAGACCCGTCCTATACCATGAGACTTGATATCTCAATGCTTCTAATACCAAACCTGAGACCGGTCCTATAACATGAGATGTGATACACAAATCCTTCCCCTTCCAAACCTTAGACCCTTCCTATAGCATGAGATGTGATATCTCAATGCTTCTAATACCAAACCTGAGACTCTTCCTATAACGAGATGGGATATCCAACTCCTTCCCATTCCAATCCTGAGACCCTTCCGATAGCAGAGATGTGATATCTCAATGCTTATACCAAACCTGAGACCCTTCCGATGGCATGAGATGTCATATACAACTCCTTCCGATTCCAATCCTGAGACCCTTCCTATACCATGAGATGTGATATCTCAATGCTTCTAAAACCAAACATGAGAACCATCCTATAACATGAGATGTGAAATCCAAATCATTCCCTTTCCAAACCTGAGACCCTTCCTATAGCATGAGATGTGATATCTCAATGCTTATACCAAACCTGAGACCATTCCTATAGCATGAGATGTGATATCCAACACCTTCCCATTCCAATCCTGAGACCCTTCCTATAGCATGAGATGTGATGTCTCAATCCTTCTAATACCAAACCTGAGATCCTTCCTATAACATGAGATGTGATATCCAACTCCTTCCATTCCAATCCTGAGACCCGTCATATAGCATGAGATGTGATATCTCAATGCTTATACCAAACCTGAGACCCTTCCTATAGCATGAGATGTGATATCCAACTACTTCCCATTCCAATCCTGAGACTCTTCCTATAGCATGAGATGTGATATCCAACTCCTTCCCTTTCCAAACCTGAGAGCCTATCTATAGCATGAGATGTGATATCCAAATCCTTCCCCTTACAAACCTGAGACCCTCCCTTTAGCATGAGATGTGATATCCAACTCCTTCCCATTCCATTCCTGAGACCCTTCTGATAGCATGAGATGTGATATCTCAATGCCTCTAATACCAAACCTGAGATCCTACCTCTAACATGAAATGTGATATCCAACTCTTTCCCCTTCCAAACCTGAGAGACTTCCTATAGCATGAGATGTGATATCCAAGTCCTTCCCATTCCAATCCTGAGACCCTTCCTATAGCTTGAGATGTGATATCCAACTCCTTCCCATTCCAATTCTGAGACCCTTCCTATACCATGAGACTTGATATCTCAATGCTTGTAATACCAAACCTGAGACCCGTCCTATAACATGAGATGTGATATCCAAATCCTTCCCCTTCCAAACCTTAGACCCTTCCTTTATCATGAGATGTGATATCCAACTCCTTCCCATTCCAATCCTGAGACCCTTCCGATATCATGAGACGTGATATCTCAATGCTTCTAATATCAAACTTGAGACCCTCCCTATAGCATGAGATGTGATATCCAAGTCCTTCCCATTCCAATCCTGAGACCCTTCTTATAGCATGAGATGTGATATCTCAATGCTTCTAATACCAAACATGAGACCCTTTCTCTAACATGAGATGGGAATATCCAACTCCTTCCTATTCCAATCCTGAGACCCTTCCGATAGCAGAGATGTGATATCTCAATGCTTATACCAAACCTGAGATCCTTGCTATAACATGAGATGTGATATCCAACTCCTTCCCATTCCAATCCTGAGACACTTCCTATAGCATGAGATGTGATATCCCACTGCTTATACCAAACCTGAGACCCTTCCTATAGCATGAGATGTGATATCCAACTCCTTCCCATTCCAATCCTGAGACCCTTCCTATAGCATGAGATGTGATATCTCAATGCTTCTAATATCAAACTTGAGACCCTCCCTATAGCATGAGATGTGATATCCAAGTCCTTCCCATTCCAATCCTGAGACACTTCCTATAGCATGAGATGTGATATCTCAATGCTTCTAATACCAAACCTGAGACTCTTCCTATAACATGAGATGGGATATCCAACTCCTTCCCTTTCCAATCCTGAGACCCTTCCGATAGCAGAGATGTGATATCTCAATGCTTATACCAAACCTGAGACCCTTCCTATGGCATGAGATGTCATATACAACTCCTTCCCATTCCAATCCTGAGACCCTTCCTATAGCTTGAGATGTGATATCTCAATGCTTATACCAAACCTGAGACCCTTCCTATAGCATGAGATGTGATATCCAACTCCTTCCCATTCCAATCCTGAGACCCTTCCTATAGCATGAGATGTGATGTCTCAATGCTTCTAATACCAAACCTGAGATCCTTCCTATAACATGAGATGTGATTTCCAACTCCTTCCCATTCCAATCCTGAGACCCTTCCTATAGCATGAGATGTGATATCTCAATGCTTATACCAAACCTGAGACCCTTCCTATAGCATGAGATGTGATATCCAACTCCTTCCCATTCCAATCCTGAGACCCTTCCTATAGCATGAGATGTGATATCTCAATGCCTCTAATACCAAACCTGAGATCCTTCCTCTAACATGAAATGTGATATCCAACTCCTTCTCTTTCCAAACCTGAGAGCCTACCTATAGCATGAGATGTGATATCCAAGTCCTTCCCATTCCAATCCTTAGACCCTTCCTACAGCATGCAATATGATATCTCAATGATTCTAATAACAAACCTGAGACCCGTCCTATAACATGAGATGGGATATCCAACTCCTTCCCATTCCAATCCTGAGACACTTCTGATAGCAGAGATGTGATATCTCAATGCTTATACCGAACCCGAGACACTTCCTATAACATGAGATGTGATATCCAACTCCTTCCCGTTCCAAAGCTGAGACCCTTCCTATAGCATATGTGATATCCAACTCCTTCCCATTCCAAACATGAGACCCTTCCTATAGCAAGAATGTAATATCCAACTCCTTCCCATTCCAATCCTGAGACCATTCCTACAGCATGAGTTATATCTCAATGCTTCTAATACCAAACCTGAGATCCTTCCTATGACATGAGATGTGATATCCAATTCCTCCCCATTCCAAACCTGAGAACCTTCCTACAGCATGCGATGTGATATCTCAATGCTTCTAATACCAAACCTGAGATCAGTCCTATAACATGAGATTGGATATCCAACTCCTTCCCCTTCCAAACCTGAGACCCTTCCTATAGCATGAGATGTGATATCCAACTCCTTCCCATTCCAATCCTGAGACCCTTCCTATAGCATGAGATGTGATATCTCAATGCTTATACCAAACCTGAGACCCTTCCTAGAGCTTGAGATGTGATATCCAACTCCTTCCCATTCCAATCTTGAGACCCTTCTTATAGCATGAGATGTGATGTCTCAATGCTTATACCAAACCTGAGACTCTTCCTATAACATGAGATGTGATATCCAACTCCTTCCCTTTCCAAACCTGAGAGCCTACCTATAGCATGAGATGTGATATCCAGGTCCTCCCCATTCCAATCCTTAGACCCTTCCCACAGCATGCAATATGATATCTCAATGATTCTAATAACAAACCTGAGACCCGTCCTATAACATGAGATGGGATATCCAACTCCTTCCCATTCCAATCCTGAGACACTTCCGATAGCAGAGTTGTGATATCTCAATGCTTATACCAAACCTGAGACCCTTCCTATAACATGAGATGTGATATCCAACTCCTTCCCGTTCCAAACCTGGGACCCTTCCTATAGCATATGTGATATCCAACTCCTTCCCATTCCAAACATGAGACCCTTCCTATAGCAAGAATGTAATATCGAACTCCTTCCCATTCCAATCCTGAGACCATTCCTATAGCATGAGATGTGATATATCAATGCTTATAATACCAAACCTGAGATCCTTCCTATGACATGAGATGTGATATCCAATTCCTCCCCATTCCAAACCTGAGAACCTTCCTACAGCATGCGATGTGATATCTCAATGCTTCTAATACCAAACCTGAGACCAGTCCTATAACATGAGATTGGATATCCAACTCCTTCCCCTTCCAAACCTGAGACCCTTCCTATAGCATGAGATGTGATATCCAGCTTCTTCCCATTCCAATCCTGAGACCCTTCCTATAACATGAGATGTGATGTCTCAATGCTTCTAATACCAAACCTGAGATCTTTCCTATAACATGAGATGTGATATCCAACTCCTTCCCATTCCAATCCTGAGACCCTTCCTATAGCACGAGATGTGATATCTCAATGCTTATACCAAACCTGAGACCCTTCCTATAGCTTGAGATGTGATATCCAACTCCTTCCCATTCCAATCCTGAGACCCTTCCGATAGCATGAGATGTGATATCCAAGTCCTTCCCATTCCAATCCTGAGACACTTCCTATAGCATGAGATGTGATATCTCAATGCTTCTAATACCAAACCTGAGACTCTTCCTATAACATGAGATGGGATATCCAACTCCTTCCCTTTCCAATCCTGAGACCCTTCCGATAGCAGAGATGTGATATCTCAATGCTTATACCAAACCTGAGACCCTTCCTATGGCATGAGATGTCATATACAACTCCTTCCCATTCCAATCCTGAGACCCTTCCTATAGCTTGAGATGTGATATCTCAATGCTTATACCAAACCTGAGACCCTTCCTATAGCATGAGATGTGATATCCAACTCCTTCCCATTCCAATCCTGAGACCCTTCCTATAGCATGAGATGTGATGTCTCAATGCTTCTAATACCAAACCTGAGATCTTTCCTATAACATGAGATGTGATATCCAACTCCTTCCCATTCCAATCCTGAGACCCTTCCTATAGCACGAGATGTGATATCTCAATGCTTATACCAAACCTGAGACCCTTCCTATAACATGAGATGTGATATCCAACTCCTTCCCGTTCCAAACCTGGGACCCTTCCTATAGCATATGTGATATCCAACTCCTTCCCATTCCAAACATGAGACCCTTCCTATAGCAAGAATGTAATATCGAACTCCTTCCCATTCCAATCCTGAGACCATTCCTATAGCATGAGATGTGATATCTCAATGCTTATAATACCAAACCTGAGATCCTTCCTATGACATGAGATGTGATATCCAATTCCTCCCCATTCCAAACCTGAGAACCTTCCTACAGCATGCGATGTGATATCTCAATGCTTCTAATACCAAACCTGAGACCAGTCCTATAACATGAGATTGGATATCCAACTCCTTCCCCTTCCAAACCTGAGACCCTTCCTATAGCATGAGATGTGATATCCAGCTTCTTCCCATTCCAATCCTGAGACCCTTCCTATAACATGAGATGTGATGTCTCAATGCTTCTAATACCAAACCTGAGATCTTTCCTATAACATGAGATGTGATATCCAACTCCTTCCCATTCCAATCCTGAGACCCTTCCTATAGCACGAGATGTGATATCTCAATGCTTATACCAAACCTGAGACCCTTCCTATAGCTTGAGATGTGATATCCAACTCCTTCCCATTCCAATCCTGAGACCCTTCCGATAGCATGAGATGTGATATCCCAAATGCTTCTACCAAACCTGAGACCCATACTATGGCATGAGATGTGATATCAAACTCCTTCCCATTCCAATCCTGAGACCCTTCCTATAGCTTGAGATGTGATATCCAACTCCTTCCCATTCCAATTCTGAGACCCTTCCTATACCATGAGACTTGATATCTCAATGTTTCTAATACCAAACCTGAGACCCGTCCTATAACATGAGATGTGATATCCAAATCCTTCCCTTTCCAAACCTTAGACCCTTCCTTTATCATGAGATGTGATATCCAACTCCTTCCCATTCCAATCCTGAGACCCTTCCGATATCATGAGATTTGTTATCTCAATGCTTCTAATATCAAACTTGAGACCCTCCCTATAGCATGAGATGTGACATCCAAGTCCTCCCCATTCCAATCCTGAGACCCTTCCTATAGAATGAGATGTAATATCTCAATGCTTCTAATACCAAACCTGAGACCCTTCCTATAACATGAGATGGGATATCCAACTCCTTCCCATTCCAATCCTGAGACCCTTCCGATAGCAGAGATGTGATATCTCAATGCTTATACCAAACCTGAGACCCTTCCTATGGCCTGAGATGTCATATACAACTCCTTCCCATTCCAATCCTGAGACCCTTCCTATAGCATGAGATGTGATATCTCAATGCTTATACCAAATCTGAGACCCTTCCTATAGCATGAGATGTGACATCCAACTCCTTCCAATTCCAATCCTGAGACCCTTCCTATAGCATGAGATGTGATGTCTCAATGCTTCTAATACCAAACCTGAGATCCTTCCTATAACATGAGATGTGATATCCAACTCCTTCCCATTCCAATCCTGAGACCCTTATGATAGCATGAGATGTGATATCTCAATGCCTCTAATACCAAACCTGAGATCCTTCCGATAGCATGAGATGTGATATCTCAATGCTTCTAATACCAAACCTGAAATCATTCCTATAACATGAGATGTGATTTCCAAATCCTTCCCCTTCCAAACCTGAGACCCTCCCTTTAGCATGAAATGTGATATCCAACTCCTTCCCATTCCAATCCTGAGACCCTTCTGATAGCATGAGATGTGATATCTCAATGCCTCTAATACCAAACCTGAGATCCTACCTCTAACATGAAATGTGATATCCATCTCCTTCCCTTTCCAAACCTGAGACCCTGCCTATAGCATGAGATGTGATATCCAAGTCCTTCCCATTCCAATCCTGAGACCCTTCCTATAGCATGTGATATGATATCTCAATGCTTATACCAAACCTGAGACCCTTCCTATGGCATGAGATGTCACATACAACTCCTTCCCATTCCAATCCTGAGACCCTTCCTATAGCATGAGATGTGATATCTCAATGCTTATACCAAACCTGAGACCCTTCCTATAGCATGAGATGTGATATCCAACTTCTTCCCATTCCAATCCTGAGACCCTTCTGATAGCATGAGATGTGATGTCTCAATGCTTCTAATACCAAACCTGAGATCTTTCCTATGACATGAGATGTGATATCCAACTCCTTCCCATTCCAAACCTGAGATCCTTCCTTTAGCATGAGATGTGATATCCAACTCCTTCCCATTCCAATCCTGAGACCCTTCCTATAGCATGATATGTGATATCACAATGCTTCTAATACCAAACCTGAGATCCTTCCTATAGCATGAGATGTGTATCCAACTCCTTCCCATTCCAAACCTGAGACCCTTCCTATAGCATGAGATGTGATATCTTAATGCTTCTAAAACCAAACCTGAGAACCATCCAATAACATATGTGAAATCCAAATCCTTCCCTTTCCAAACCTGAGACCCTTCCGATAGCATGAGATGTGATATCTCAATGCTTCTAAAACCAAACATGAGAACCATCCTATAACATGAGATGTGAAATCCAAATCCTTCCCTTTCCAAACCTGAGACCCTTCCTATAGCTTGAGATGTGATATCAAACTCCTTCCCATTCCAATCCTGTGATAGCTTGAGATGTGATATCCAACTCCTTCCCATTCCAATCCTGAGACCCTTCCTATACCATGAGATGTGATATTTCAATGCTTCTAATACCAAACCTGAGACCCTCCCTCTAGCATGAGATGTGATATCTAAGTCCTTCCCATTCCTATCCTGAGACCCTTCCGATAGAAGAGATTTGATATTTCAATGCTTATACCAAACCTGAGTCCCTTCCTTTAGCATGAGATGTGATATCCAACTCCTTCCCATTCCAATCCTGAGACCCTTCCTATAGCATGAGATGTGACATCTCAAAGCTTCTAATACCAAACCTGGGACCCGTCCTATAACATGAGATATGATATCCAATTCCTTCCCCTTCCAAACCTGAGACCCTTCCTTTAGCATGAGATGTGATATCCAAATCCTCCCCATTCCAATCCTGAAACCCTTCCTATAGCATGAGATGTGATATCTCAATGTTTCTAATAAAAAACCTGAGACCCTTCCTATAGCAAGAGATGTGATATCCAAATCCTTCCCATTCCAATCCTGAGACCCTTCCTATAACATGAGATGGGATATCCAACTCCTTCCCATTCCAATCCTGAGACTCTTCCGATAGCAGAGATGTGATATCTCAATGCTTATACCAAACCTGAGACCCTTCCTATGGCCTGAGATGTCATATACAACTCCTTCCCATTCCAATCCTGAGACCCTTCCTATAGCATGAGATGTGATATCTCAATGCTTATACCAAATCTGAGACCCTTCCTATAGCATGTGATGTGACATCCAACTCCTTCCAATTCCAATCCTGAGACCCTTCCTATAGCATGAGATGTGATGTCTCAATGCTTCTAATACCAAACCTGAGATCCTTCCTATAACATGAGATGTGATATCCAACTCCTTCCCATTCCAATCCTGAGACCCTTATGATAGCATGAGATGTGATATCTCAATGCCTCTAATACCAAACCTGAGATCCTTCCGATAGCATGAGATGTGATATCTCAATGCTTCTAATACCAAACCTGAAATCATTCCTATAACATGAGATGTGATTTCCAAATCCTTCCCCTTCCAAACCTGAGACCCTCCCTTTAGCATGAAATGTGATATCCAACTCCTTCCCATTCCAATCCTGAGAAGCTTCTGATAGCATGAGATGTGATATCTCAATGCCTCTAATACCAAACCTGAGATCCTACCTCTAACATGAAATGTGATATCCATCTCCTTCCCTTTCCAAACCTGAGACCCTGCCTATAGCATGAGATGTGATATCCAAGTCCTTCCCATTCCAATCCTGAGACCCTTCCTATAGCATGTGATATGATATCTCAATGCTTATACCAAACCTGAGACCCTTCCTATGGCATGAGATGTCACATACAACTCCTTCCCATTCCAATCCTGAAACCCTTCCTATAGCATGAGATGTGATATCTCAATGCTTATACCAAACCTGAGACCCTTCCTATAGCATGAGATGTGATATCCAACTTCTTCCCATTCCAATCCTGAGACCCTTCTGATAGCATGAGATGTGATGTCTCAATGCTTCTAATACCAAACCTGAGATCTTTCCTATGACATGAGATGTGATATCCAACTCCTTCCCATTCCAAACCTGAGATCCTTCCTTTAGCATGAGATGTGATATCCAACTCCTTCCCATTCCAATCCTGAGACCCTTCCTATAGCATGATATGTGATATCACAATGCTTCTAATACCAAACCTGAGATCCTTCCTATAGCATGAGATGTGTATCCAACTCCTTCCCATTCCAAACCTGAGACCCTTCCTATAGCATGAGATGTGATATCTTAATGCTTCTAAAACCAAACCTGAGAACCATCCAATAACATATGTGAAATCCAAATCCTTCCCTTTCCAAACCTGAGACCCTTCCGATAGCATGAGATGTGATATCTCAATGCTTCTAAAACCAAACATGAGAACCATCCTATAACATGAGATGTGAAATCCAAATCCTTCCCTTTCCAAACCTGAGACCCTTCCTATAGCTTGAGATGTGATATCAAACTCCTTCCCATTCCAATCCTGTGATAGCTTGAGATGTGATATCCAACTCCTTCCCATTCCAATCCTGAGACCCTTCCTATACCATGAGATGTGATATTTCAATGCTTCTAATACCAAACCTGAGACCCTCCCTCTAGCATGAGATGTGATATCTAAGTCCTTCCCATTCCTATCCTGAGACCCTTCCGATAGAAGAGATTTGATATTTCAATGCTTATACCAAACCTGAGACCCTTCCTATTGCATGAGATGTGATATCCAACTCCTTCCCATTCCAATCCTGAGACCCTTCCTATAGCATGAGATGTGATATCTCAATGCTTCTATCAAACCTGAGTCCCTTCCTTTAGCATGAGATGTGATATCCAACTCCTTCCCATTCCAATCCTGAGACCCTTCCTATAGCATGAGATGTGACATCTCAAAGCTTCTAATACCAAACCTGGGACCCGTCCTATAACATGAGATATGATATCCAATTCCTTCCCCTTCCAAACCTGAGACCCTTCCTTTAGCATGAGATGTGATATCCAAATCCTCCCCATTCCAATCCTGAAACCCTTCCTATAGCATGAGATGTGATATCTCAATGTTTCTAATAAAAAACCTGAGACCCTTCCTATAGCAAGAGATGTGATATCCAAATCCTTCCCATTCCAATCCTGAGACCCTTCCTATAACATGAGATGGGATATCCAACTCCTTCCCATTCCAATCCTGAGACCCTTCCGATAGCAGAGATGTGATATCTCAATGCTTATACCAAACCTGAGACCCTTCCTATGGCCTGAGATGTCATATACAACTCCTTCCCATTCCAATCCTGAGACCCTTCCTATAGCATGAGATGTGATATCTCAATGCTTATACCAAATCTGAGACCCTTCCTATAGCATGAGATGTGACATCCAACTCCTTCCAATTCCAATCCTGAGACCCTTCCTATAGCATGAGATGTGATGTCTCAATGCTTCTAATACCAAACCTGAGATCCTTCCTATAACATGAGATGTGATATCCAACTCCTTCCCATTCCAATCCTGAGACCCTTATGATAGCATGAGATGTGATATCTCAATGCCTCTAATACCAAACCTGAGATCCTTCCGATAGCATGAGATGTGATATCTCAATGCTTCTAATACCAAACCTGAAATCATTCCTATAACATGAGATGTGATTTCCAAATCCTTCCCCTTCCAAACCTGAGACCCTCCCTTTAGCATGAAATGTGATATCCAACTCCTTCCCATTCCAATCCTGAGACCCTTCTGATAGCATGAGATGTGATATCTCAATGCCTCTAATACCAAACCTGAGATCCTACCTCTAACATGAAATGTGATATCCATCTCCTTCCCTTTCCAAACCTGAGACCCTGCCTATAGCATGAGATGTGATATCCAAGTCCTTCCCATTCCAATCCTGAGACCCTTCCTATAGCATGTGATATGATATCTCAATGCTTATACCAAACCTGAGACCCTTCCTATGGCATGAGATGTCACATACAACTCCTTCCCATTCCAATCCTGAGACCCTTCCTATAGCATGAGATGTGATATCCAACTTCTTCCCATTCCAATCCTGAGACCCTTCTGATAGCATGAGATGTGATGTCTCAATGCTTCTAATACCAAACCTGAGATCTTTCCTATGATATGAGATGTGATATCCAACTCCTTCCCATTCCAAACCTGAGATCCTTCCTTTAGCATGAGATGTGATATCCAACTCCTTCCCATTCCAATCCTGAGACCCTTCCTATAGCATGATATGTGATATCACAATGCTTCTAATACCAAACCTGAGACCCTCCCTCTAGCATGAGATGTGATATTTCAATGCTTCTAATACCAAACCTGAGACCCTCCCTCTAGCATGAGATGTGATATCTAAGTCCTTCCCATTCCTATCCTGAGACCCTTCCGATAGAAGAGATTTGATATTTCAATGCTTATACCAAACCTGAGACCCTTCCTATTGCATGAGATGTGATATCCAACTCCTTCCCATTCCAATCCTGAGACCCTTCCTATAGCATGAGATGTGATATCTCAATGCTTCTATCAAACCTGAGTCCCTTCCTTTAGCATGAGATGTGATATCCAACTCCTTCCCATTCCAATCCTGAGACCCTTCCTATAGCATGAGATGTGACATCTCAAAGCTTCTAATACCAGACCTGGGACCCGTCCTATAACATGAGATATGATATCCAATTCCTTCCCCTTCCAAACCTGAGACCCTTCCTTTAGCATGAGATGTGATATCCAAATCCTCCCCATTCCAATCCTGAAACCCTTCCTATAGCATGAGATGTGATATCTCAATGTTTCTAATAAAAAACCTGAGACCCTTCCTATAGCAAGAGATGTGACATCCAAATCCTTCCCATTCCAATCCTGAGATCCTTCCTATTGGATGAGATGTGATATCCAACTCCTTCCCATTCCAATCCTGAGACCCTTCCTATACCATGAGATGTGATATCTCAATGCTTCTACCAAAACTGAGACCCTTCCTTTAGCATGAGATGTGATATCCAACTCCTTCCCAATCCAATCCTGAGACCCTTCCTATAGCATGAGATGTGATATTTCAATGCCTCTAATACCAAACCTGAGATTCTTCCTATAACATGAGATGTGATATCTCAATGCTTATAATACCAAACCTGAGACCCTCCCTTTAGCATGAGATGTGATATCCGACTCCTTCCCATTCCAATCCTGATACCCTTCAGATAGCATGAGATGTGATATCTCAATGCCTCTAATACCAAACCTGAGATTCTTCCTATAACATGAGATGTGATATCTCAATGCTTCTAATACCAAACCTGAGACCCTCCCTTTAGCATGAGATGTGATATCCGACTCCTTCCCATTACAATCCTGAGACCCTTCTGATAGCATGAGATGTGAGATCTCAATGCCTATAATACCAAACCTGAGATCCTTCCGATAGCATGAGATATGATATCTCAATGCTTCTAATACCAAACCTGAGATCCTTCCTATAACATGAGATGTGATATCCAAATCCTTCCCCTTCCAAACCTGAGACCCTTCCGATATCATGAGATGTGATATATCAATGCTTCTAATATCAAACTTGAGACCCTCCCTATAGCATGAGATGTGATATCCAAGTCCTTCCCATTCCAACCCTGAGACCCTTCCTATAGCATGAGATGTGATATCTCAATGCTTCTAATACCAAACATGAGACCCTTTCTATAACATGAGATGGGAATATCCAACTCCTTCCCATTCCAATCCTGACACCCTTCCGATAGCAGAGATGTGATATCTCAATGCTTATACCAAACCTGAGATCCTTCCTATAACATGAGATGTGATATCCAACTCCTTCCCATTCCAAACCTGAGACCCTCCCTCTAGCATGAGATGTGATATTTCAATGCTTCTAATACCAAACCTGAGACCCTCCCTCTAGCATGAGATGTGATATCTAAGTCCTTCCCATTCCTATCCTGAGACCCTTCCGATAGAAGAGATTTGATATTTCAATGCTTATACCAAACCTGAGACCCTTCCTATTGCATGAGATGTGATATCCAACTCCTTCCCATTCCAATCCTGAGACCCTTCCTATAGCATGAGATGTGATATCTCAATGCTTCTATCAAACCTGAGTCCCTTCCTTTAGCATGAGATGTGATATCCAACTCCTTCCCATTCCAATCCTGAGACCCTTCCTATAGCATGAGATGTGACATCTCAAAGCTTCTAATACCAGACCTGGGACCCGTCCTATAACATGAGATATGATATCCAATTCCTTCCCCTTCCAAACCTGAGACCCTTCCTTTAGCATGAGATGTGATATCCAAATCCTCCCCATTCCAATCCTGAAACCCTTCCTATAGCATGAGATGTGATATCTCAATGTTTCTAATAAAAAACCTGAGACCCTTCCTATAGCAAGAGATGTGACATCCAAATCCTTCCCATTCCAATCCTGAGATCCTTCCTATTGGATGAGATGTGATATCCAACTCCTTCCCATTCCAATCCTGAGACCCTTCCTATACCATGAGATGTGATATCTCAATGCTTCTACCAAAACTGAGACCCTTCCTTTAGCATGAGATGTGATATCCAACTCCTTCCCAATCCAATCCTGAGACCCTTCCTATAGCATGAGATGTGATATTTCAATGCCTCTAATACCAAACCTGAGATTCTTCCTATAACATGAGATGTGATATCTCAATGCTTATAATACCAAACCTGAGACCCTCCCTTTAGCATGAGATGTGATATCCGACTCCTTCCCATTCCAATCCTGATACCCTTCAGATAGCATGAGATGTGATATCTCAATGCCTCTAATACCAAACCTGAGATTCTTCCTATAACATGAGATGTGATATCTCAATGCTTCTAATACCAAACCTGAGACCCTCCCTTTAGCATGAGATGTGATATCCGACTCCTTCCCATTACAATCCTGAGACCCTTCTGATAGCATGAGATGTGAGATCTCAATGCCTATAATACCAAACCTGAGATCCTTCCGATAGCATGAGATATGATATCTCAATGCTTCTAATACCAAACCTGAGATCCTTCCTATAACATGAGATGTGATATCCAAATCCTTCCCCTTCCAAACCTGAGACCCTTCCGATATCATGAGATGTGATATATCAATGCTTCTAATATCAAACTTGAGACCCTCCCTATAGCATGAGATGTGATATCCAAGTCCTTCCCATTCCAACCCTGAGACCCTTCCTATAGCATGAGATGTGATATCTCAATGCTTCTAATACCAAACATGAGACCCTTTCTATAACATGAGATGGGAATATCCAACTCCTTCCCATTCCAATCCTGACACCCTTCCGATAGCAGAGATGTGATATCTCAATGCTTATACCAAACCTGAGATCCTTCCTATAACATGAGATGTGATATCCAACTCCTTCCCATTCCAATCCTGAGACACTTCCTATAGCATGAGATGTGACATCTCACTGCTTATACCAAACCTGAGACCCTTCCTATAGCATGAGATGTGATATTCAACTCCTTCCCATTCCAATCCTGAGACCCTTCCTATAGCATGAAATGTGATATCTCAATGCATCTAATATCAAACTTGAGACCCTCCCTATAGCATGAGATGTGATATCCAAGTCCTTCCCATTCCAATCCTGAGACACTTCCTATAGCATGAGATGTGATATCTCAATGCTTCTAATACCAAACCTGAGACTCTTCCTATAACATGAGATGGGATATCCAACTCCTTCCCTTTCCAATCCTGAGACCCTTCCGATAGCAGAGATGTGATATCTCAATGCTTATACCAAACCTGAGACCCTTCCTATGGCATGAGATGTCATATACAACTCCTTCCCATTCCAATCCTGAGACCCTTCCTATAGCTTGAGATGTGATATCTCAATGCTTATACCAAACGTGAGACCCTTCCTATAGCATGAGATGTGATATCCAACTCCTTCCCATTCCAATCCTGAGACCCTTCCTATAGCTTGAGATGTGATATCTCAATGCTTATACCAAACCTGAGACCCTTCCTATAGCATGAGATGTGATATCCAACTCCTTCCCATTCCAATCCTGAGACCCTTCCTATAGCATGAGATGTGATGTCTGAATGCTTCTAATACCAAACCTGAGATTCTTCCTATAACATGAGATGTGATATCTCAATGCTTCTAATACCAAACCTGAGACCCTCCCTTTAGCATGAGATGTGATATCCGACTCCTTCCCATTCCAATCCTGAGACCCTTCAGATAGCATGAGATGTGATATCTCAATGCCTATAATACCAAACCTGAGATTCTTCCTATAACATGAGATGTGATATCTCAATGCTTCTAATACCAAACCTGAGACCCTCCCTTTAGCATGAGATGTGATATCCGACTCCTTCCCATTACAATCCTGAGAACCTTCTGATAGCATGAGATGTGAGATCTCAATGCCTATAATACCAAACCTGAGATCCTTCCGATAGCATGAGATATGATATCTCAATGCTTCTAATACCAAACCTGAGATCCTTCCTATAACATGAGATGTGATATCCAAATCCTTCCCCTTCCAAACCTGAGACCCTTCCGATATCATGAGATGTGATATATCAATGCTTCTAATATCAAACTTGAGACCCTCCCTATAGCATGAGATGTGATATCCAAGTCCTTCCCATTCCAATCCTGAGACCCTTCCTATAGCATGAGATGTGATATCTCAATGCTTCTAATACCAAACATGAGACCCTTTCTATAACATGAAATGGGAATATCCAACTCCTTCCCATTCCAATCCTGACACCCTTCCGATAGCAGAGATGTGATATCTCAATGCTTATACCAAACCTGAGATCCTTCCTATAACATGAGATGTGATATCCAACTCCTTCCCATTCCAATCCTGAGACACTTCCTATAGCATGAGATGTGACATCTCACTGCTTATACCAAACCTGAGACCCTTCCTATAGCATGAGATGTGATATTCAACTCCTTCCCATTCCAATCCTGAGACCCTTCCTATAGCATGAAATGTGATATCTCAATGCATCTAATATCAAACTTGAGACCCTCCCTATAGCATGAGATGTGATATCCAAGTCCTTCCCATTCCAATCCTGAGACACTTCCTATAGCATGAGATGTGATATCTCAATGCTTCTAATACCAAACCTGAGACTCTTCCTATAACATGAGATGGGATATCCAACTCCTTCCCTTTCCAATCCTGAGACCCTTCCTATAGCTTGAGATGTGATATCTCAATGCTTATACCAAACCTGAGACCCTTCCTATAGCATGAGATGTGATATCCAACTCCTTCCCATTCCAATCCTGAGACCCTTCCTATAGCTTGAGATGTGATATCTCAATGCTTATACCAAACCTGAGACCCTTCCTATAGCATGAGATGTGATATCCAACTCCTTCCCATTCCAATCCTGAGACCCTTCCTATAGCATGAGATGTGATGTCTGAATGCTTCTAATACCAAACCTGAGATTCTTCCTATAACATGAGATGTGATATCTCAATGCTTCTAATACCAAACCTGAGACCCTCCCTTTAGCATGAGATGTGATATCCGACTCCTTCCCATTCCAATCCTGAGACCCTTCAGATAGCATGAGATGTGATATCTCAATGCCTATAATACCAAACCTGAGATTCTTCCTATAACATGAGATGTGATATCTCAATGCTTCTAATACCAAACCTGAGACCCTCCCTTTAGCATGAGATGTGATATCCGACTCCTTCCCATTACAATCCTGAGAACCTTCTGATAGCATGAGATGTGAGATCTCAATGCCTATAATACCAAACCTGAGATCCTTCCGATAGCATGAGATATGATATCTCAATGCTTCTAATACCAAACCTGAGATCCTTCCTATAACATGAGATGTGATATCCAAATCCTTCCCCTTCCAAACCTGAGACCCTTCCGATATCATGAGATGTGATATCTCAATGCTTCTAATATCAAACTTGAGACCCTCCCTATAGCATGAGATGTGATATCCAAGTCCTTCCCATTCCAATCCTGAGACCCTTCCTATAGCATGAGATGTGATATCTCAATGCTTCTAATACCAAACATGAGACCCTTTCTATAACATGAGATGGGAATATCCAATTCCTTCCCATTCCAATCCTGAGACCCTTCCGATAGCAGAGATGTGATATCTCAATGCTTATACCAAACCTGAGATCCTTCCTATAACATGAGATGTGATATCCAACTCCTTCCCATTCCAATCCTGAGACACTTCCTATAGCATGAGATGTGACATCTCACTGCTTATACCAAACCTGAGACCCTTTCTATAGAATGAGATGTGATATTCAACTCCTTCCCATTCCAATCCTGAGACCCTTCCTATAGCATGAAATGTGATATCTCAATGCATCTAATATCAAACTTGAGACCCTCCCTATAGCATGAGATGTGATATCCAAGTCCTTCCCATTCCAATCCTGAGACACTTCCTATAGCATGAGATGTGATATCTCAATGCTTCCAATACCAAACCTGAGACTCTTCCTATAACATGAGATGGGATATCTAACTCCTTCCCTTTCCAATCCTGAGACCCTTCCGATAGCAGAGATGTGATATCTCAATGCTTATACCAAACCTGATACCCTTCCTATGGCATGAGATGTCATATACAACTCCTTCCCATTCCAATCCTGAGACCCTTCCTATAGCTTGAGATGTGATATCTCAATGCTTATACCAAACCTGAGACCCTTCCTATAGCATGAGATGTGATATCCAACTCCTTCCCATTCCAATCCTGAGACCCTTCCTATAGCATGAGATGTGATGTCTCAATGCTTCTAATACCAAACCTGAGATCCTTCCTATAACATGAGATGTGATATCCAACTCCTTCCCATTCCAATCCTGAGACCCTTCCTATAGCATGAGATGTGATATCTCAATGCTTATACCAAACCTGAGACCCTTCCTATAGCATGAGATGTGATATCAAACTCCTTCCCATTCCAATCCTGAGACCCTTCCTATAGCATGAGATGTGATATCTCAATGCCTCTAATACCAAACCTGAGATCCTTCCTCTAACATGAAATGTGATATCCAAGTCCTTCCCATTCCAATCCTTAGACCCTTCCTACAGCATGCAATATGATATCTCAATGATTCTAATAACAAACCTGAGACCCATCCTATAACATGAGATGGGATATCCAACTCCTTCCCATTCCAATCCTGGGACACTTCTGATAGCAGAGATGTGATATCTCAATGCTTATACCAAACCTGAGACCCTTCCTATAACATGAGATGTGATATCCAACTCCTTCCCGTTCCAAAGCTGAGACCCTTCCTATAGCATATGTGATATCCAACTCCTTCCCATTCCAAACATGAGACCCTTCCTATAGCAAGAATGTAATATCCAACTCCTTCCCATTCCAATCCTGAGACCATTCCTATAGCATGAGATATGATATCTCAATGCTTCTAATACCAAACCTGAGATCCTTCCTATGACATGAGATGTGATATCCAATTCCTCCCCATTCCAAACCTGAGAACCTTCCTACAGCATGCGATGTGATATCTCAATGCTTCTAATACCAAACCTGAGACCAGTCCTATAACATGAGATTGGATATCCAACTCCTTCCCCTTCGAAACCTGAGACCCTTCTTATAGCATGAGATGTGATGTCTCAATGCTTCTAATACCAAACCTGAGACCAGTCCTATAACATGAGATGTGATATCCAACTCCTTCCCATTCCAATCTTGAGACCCTTCTTATAGCATGAGATGTGATGTCTCAATGCTTATACCAAACCTGAGACTCTTCCTATAACATGAGATGTGATATCCAACTCCTTCCCTTTCCAAACCTGAGAGCCTACCTATAGCATGAGATGTGATATCCAAGTCCTTCCCATTCCAATTCTTAGACCCTTCCTACAGCATGCAATATGATATCTCAATGATTCTAATAACAAACCTGAGACCCGTCCTATAACATGAGATGGGATATCCAACTCCTTCCCATTCCAATCCTGAGACACTTCCGATAGCAGAGATGTGATATCTCAATGCTTATACCAAACCTGAGACCCTTCCTATAACATGAGATGTGATATCCAACTCCTTCCCGTTCCAAACCTGGGATCCTTCCTATAGCATATGTGATATCCAACTCCTTCCCATTCCAAACATGAGACCCTTCCTATAGCAAGAATGTAATATCCAACTCCTTCCCATTCCAATCCTGAGACCATTCCTATAGCATGAGATATGATATCTCAATGCTTCTAATACCAAACCTGAGATCCTTCCTATGACATGAGATGTGATATCCAATTCCTCCCCATTCCAAACCTGAGAACCTTCCTACAGCATGCGATGTGATATCTCAATGCTTCTAATACCAAACCTGAGACCAGTCCTATAACATGAGATTGGATATCCAACTCCTTCCCCTTCCAAACCTGAGACCCTTCCTATAGCATGAGATGTGATATCCAACTCCTTCCCATTCCAATCTTGAGACCCTTCTTATAGCATGAGATGTGATGTCTCAATGCTTATACCAAACCTGAGACTCTTCCTATAACATGAGATGTGATATCCAACTCCTTCCCTTTCCAAACCTGAGAGCCTACCTATAGCATGAGATGTGATATCCAAGTCCTTCCCATTCCAATCCTTAGACCCTTCCTACAGCATGCAATATGATATCTCAATGATTCTAATAACAAACCTGAGACCCGTCCTATAACATGAGATGGGATATCCAACTCCTTCCCATTCCAATCCTGAGACACTTCCGATAGCAGAGATGTGATATCTCAATGCTTATACCAAACCTGAGACCGTTCCTATAACATGAGATGTGATATCCAACTCCTTCCCGTTCCAAACCTGGGACCCTTCCTATAGCATATGTGATATCCAACTCCTTCCCATTCCAAACATGAGACCCTTCCTATAGCAAGAATGTAATATCCAACTCCTTCCCATTCCAATCCTGAGACCATTCCTATAGCATGAGATGTGTTATCTCAATGCTTCTAATACCAAACCTGAGATCCTTCCTATGACATGAGATGTGATATACAATTCCTCCCCATTCCAAACCTGAGAACCTTCCTACAGCATGAGATGTGATATCTCAATGCTTCTAATACCAAACCTGAGACCAGTCCTATAACATGAGATTGGATATCCAACTCCTTCCCCTTCCAAACCTGAGACCCTTCCTATAGCATGAGATGTGATATCCAGCTTCTTCCCATTCAAATCCTGAGACCCTTCCTATAACATGAGATGTGATGTCTCAATGCTTCTAATACCAAACCTGAGATCTTTCCTATAACATGAGATGTGATATCCAACTCCTTCCCATTCCAATCCTGAGACCATTCCTATAGCATGAGATGTGATATATCAATGCTTCTAATACCAAACCTGAGATCCTTCCTATGACATTAGATGTGATATCCAAATCCTTCCCATTCCAATCCTGAGACCCTTCCTATAACATGAGAAGGGATATCCAACTCCTTCCCATTCCAATCCTAAAACCCTTCCTATAGCATGAGATGTGATATCTCAATGTTTCTAATAAAAAACTTGAGACCCTTCCTATAGCAAGAGATGTGATATCCAAATCCTTCCCATTCCAATCCTGAGACCCTTCCTATAACATGAGATGTGATATCCAAATCCTTCCCCTTCCAAACCTGAGACTCTTCCTTTAGCATGAGATGTGATATCCAAATACTTCCCATTCCAATCCTAAAACCCTTCCTATAGCATGAGATGTGATATCTAAATGTTTCTAATAAAAAACTTGAGACCCTTCCTATAGCAAGAGATGTGATATCCAAATCCTTCCCATTCCAATCCTGAGACGCTTCCTATAACATGAGATGTGATATCCAACTCCTTCCCATTCTAACCTGAGACCCTTCCTATAGCATGAGAAGGGATATCCAACTCCTTCCCAATCCAATCCTGAGACCCTTCCGATAGCAGAGATGTGATATCTCAATGCTTATACCAAACCTGAGACCCTTCCTATGGCATGAGATGTGATATCCAACTCCTTGCCATTCAAATCCTGAGACCCTCCCTATAACAAGAGATGTCATATCCAACTCCTTCCCATTCCAAACCTGAGACCATTCCTTTAGCATGAGATGTGATATCCAAATCCTTCACATTCCAATCCGGAGACCCTTCCTATAACATGAGATGTGATATCCAACTCCTTCCCAATCCAATCCTGAGACCCTTCCGATAGCATGAGATGTGATATCTCAATGCTTCAAAATCCAAACATGAGAACCATCCTATAACATGAGATGTGAAATCCAAATCCTTCCCTTCCCAAACCTGAGACTCTTCCTATAGCATGAGATGTGATATCTCAATGCTTCTACCAAACCTGAAACCCTTCCTATAGCATGAGATGTGATATCCAACTCCTTCCCATTCCAATCCTGAGACACTTCCTATAGCATGAGATGTGATATCACAATGCTTCTAATACCAAACCTGAGACCCATTCTATACCATGAGATGTGATATCCAACTCCTTCCCTTTCCAATCCTGAGACCCTTCCGATAGCAGAGATGTGATATCTCAATGCTTATACCAAACCTGAGACCCTTCCTATGGCATGAGATGTCATATACAACTCCTTCCCATTCCAATCCTGAGACCCTTCCTATAGCTTGAGATGTGATATCTCAATGCTTATACCAAACGTGAGACCCTTCCTATAGCATGAGATGTGATATCCAACTCCTTCCCATTCCAATCCTGAGACCCTTCCTATAGCTTGAGATGTGATATCTCAATGCTTATACCAAACCTGAGACCCTTCCTATAGCATGAGATGTGATATCCAACTCCTTCCCATTCCAATCCTGAGACCCTTCCTATAGCATGAGATGTGATGTCTGAATGCTTCTAATACCAAACCTGAGATTCTTCCTATAACATGAGATGTGATATCTCAATGCTTCTAATACCAAACCTGAGACCCTCCCTTTAGCATGAGATGTGATATCCGACTCCTTCCCATTCCAATCCTGAGACCCTTCAGATAGCATGAGATGTGATATCTCAATGCCTATAATACCAAACCTGAGATTCTTCCTATAACATGAGATGTGATATCTCAATGCTTCTAATACCAAACCTGAGACCCTCCCTTTAGCATGAGATGTGATATCCGACTCCTTCCCATTACAATCCTGAGAACCTTCTGATAGCATGAGATGTGAGATCTCAATGCCTATAATACCAAACCTGAGATCCTTCCGATAGCATGAGATATGATATCTCAATGCTTCTAATACCAAACCTGAGATCCTTCCTATAACATGAGATGTGATATCCAAATCCTTCCCCTTCCAAACCTGAGACCCTTCCGATATCATGAGATGTGATATATCAATGCTTCTAATATCAAACTTGAGACCCTCCCTATAGCATGAGATGTGATATCCAAGTCCTTCCCATTCCAATCCTGAGACCCTTCCTATAGCATGAGATGTGATATCTCAATGCTTCTAATACCAAACATGAGACCCTTTCTATAACATGAAATGGGAATATCCAACTCCTTCCCATTCCAATCCTGACACCCTTCCGATAGCAGAGATGTGATATCTCAATGCTTATACCAAACCTGAGATCCTTCCTATAACATGAGATGTGATATCCAACTCCTTCCCATTCCAATCCTGAGACACTTCCTATAGCATGAGATGTGACATCTCACTGCTTATACCAAACCTGAGACCCTTCCTATAGCATGAGATGTGATATTCAACTCCTTCCCATTCCAATCCTGAGACCCTTCCTATAGCATGAAATGTGATATCTCAATGCATCTAATATCAAACTTGAGACCCTCCCTATAGCATGAGATGTGATATCCAAGTCCTTCCCATTCCAATCCTGAGACACTTCCTATAGCATGAGATGTGATATCTCAATGCTTCTAATACCAAACCTGAGACTCTTCCTATAACATGAGATGGGATATCCAACTCCTTCCCTTTCCAATCCTGAGACCCTTCCTATAGCTTGAGATGTGATATCTCAATGCTTATACCAAACCTGAGACCCTTCCTATAGCATGAGATGTGATATCCAACTCCTTCCCATTCCAATCCTGAGACCCTTCCTATAGCTTGAGATGTGATATCTCAATGCTTATACCAAACCTGAGACCCTTCCTATAGCATGAGATGTGATATCCAACTCCTTCCCATTCCAATCCTGAGACCCTTCCTATAGCATGAGATGTGATGTCTGAATGCTTCTAATACCAAACCTGAGATTCTTCCTATAACATGAGATGTGATATCTCAATGCTTCTAATACCAAACCTGAGACCCTCCCTTTAGCATGAGATGTGATATCCGACTCCTTCCCATTCCAATCCTGAGACCCTTCAGATAGCATGAGATGTGATATCTCAATGCCTATAATACCAAACCTGAGATTCTTCCTATAACATGAGATGTGATATCTCAATGCTTCTAATACCAAACCTGAGACCCTCCCTTTAGCATGAGATGTGATATCCGACTCCTTCCCATTACAATCCTGAGAACCTTCTGATAGCATGAGATGTGAGATCTCAATGCCTATAATACCAAACCTGAGATCCTTCCGATAGCATGAGATATGATATCTCAATGCTTCTAATACCAAACCTGAGATCCTTCCTATAACATGAGATGTGATATCCAAATCCTTCCCCTTCCAAACCTGAGACCCTTCCGATATCATGAGATGTGATATCTCAATGCTTCTAATATCAAACTTGAGACCCTCCCTATAGCATGAGATGTGATATCCAAGTCCTTCCCATTCCAATCCTGAGACCCTTCCTATAGCATGAGATGTGATATCTCAATGCTTCTAATACCAAACATGAGACCCTTTCTATAACATGAGATGGGAATATCCAATTCCTTCCCATTCCAATCCTGAGACCCTTCCGATAGCAGAGATGTGATATCTCAATGCTTATACCAAACCTGAGATCCTTCCTATAACATGAGATGTGATATCCAACTCCTTCCCATTCCAATCCTGAGACACTTCCTATAGCATGAGATGTGACATCTCACTGCTTATACCAAACCTGAGACCCTTTCTATAGAATGAGATGTGATATTCAACTCCTTCCCATTCCAATCCTGAGACCCTTCCTATAGCATGAAATGTGATATCTCAATGCATCTAATATCAAACTTGAGACCCTCCCTATAGCATGAGATGTGATATCCAAGTCCTTCCCATTCCAATCCTGAGACACTTCCTATAGCATGAGATGTGATATCTCAATGCTTCCAATACCAAACCTGAGACTCTTCCTATAACATGAGATGGGATATCTAACTCCTTCCCTTTCCAATCCTGAGACCCTTCCGATAGCAGAGATGTGATATCTCAATGCTTATACCAAACCTGATACCCTTCCTATGGCATGAGATGTCATATACAACTCCTTCCCATTCCAATCCTGAGACCCTTCCTATAGCTTGAGATGTGATATCTCAATGCTTATACCAAACCTGAGACCCTTCCTATAGCATGAGATGTGATATCCAACTCCTTCCCATTCCAATCCTGAGACCCTTCCTATAGCATGAGATGTGATGTCTCAATGCTTCTAATACCAAACCTGAGATCCTTCCTATAACATGAGATGTGATATCCAACTCCTTCCCATTCCAATCCTGAGACCCTTCCTATAGCATGAGATGTGATATCTCAATGCTTATACCAAACCTGAGACCCTTCCTATAGCATGAGATGTGATATCAAACTCCTTCCCATTCCAATCCTGAGACCCTTCCTATAGCATGAGATGTGATATCTCAATGCCTCTAATACCAAACCTGAGATCCTTCCTCTAACATGAAATGTGATATCCAAGTCCTTCCCATTCCAATCCTTAGACCCTTCCTACAGCATGCAATATGATATCTCAATGATTCTAATAACAAACCTGAGACCCATCCTATAACATGAGATGGGATATCCAACTCCTTCCCATTCCAATCCTGGGACACTTCTGATAGCAGAGATGTGATATCTCAATGCTTATACCAAACCTGAGACCCTTCCTATAACATGAGATGTGATATCCAACTCCTTCCCGTTCCAAAGCTGAGACCCTTCCTATAGCATATGTGATATCCAACTCCTTCCCATTCCAAACATGAGACCCTTCCTATAGCAAGAATGTAATATCCAACTCCTTCCCATTCCAATCCTGAGACCATTCCTATAGCATGAGATATGATATCTCAATGCTTCTAATACCAAACCTGAGATCCTTCCTATGACATGAGATGTGATATCCAATTCCTCCCCATTCCAAACCTGAGAACCTTCCTACAGCATGCGATGTGATATCTCAATGCTTCTAATACCAAACCTGAGACCAGTCCTATAACATGAGATTGGATATCCAACTCCTTCCCCTTCGAAACCTGAGACCCTTCTTATAGCATGAGATGTGATGTCTCAATGCTTCTAATACCAAACCTGAGACCAGTCCTATAACATGAGATGTGATATCCAACTCCTTCCCATTCCAATCTTGAGACCCTTCTTATAGCATGAGATGTGATGTCTCAATGCTTATACCAAACCTGAGACTCTTCCTATAACATGAGATGTGATATCCAACTCCTTCCCTTTCCAAACCTGAGAGCCTACCTATAGCATGAGATGTGATATCCAAGTCCTTCCCATTCCAATTCTTAGACCCTTCCTACAGCATGCAATATGATATCTCAATGATTCTAATAACAAACCTGAGACCCGTCCTATAACATGAGATGGGATATCCAACTCCTTCCCATTCCAATCCTGAGACACTTCCGATAGCAGAGATGTGATATCTCAATGCTTATACCAAACCTGAGACCCTTCCTATAACATGAGATGTGATATCCAACTCCTTCCCGTTCCAAACCTGGGATCCTTCCTATAGCATATGTGATATCCAACTCCTTCCCATTCCAAACATGAGACCCTTCCTATAGCAAGAATGTAATATCCAACTCCTTCCCATTCCAATCCTGAGACCATTCCTATAGCATGAGATATGATATCTCAATGCTTCTAATACCAAACCTGAGATCCTTCCTATGACATGAGATGTGATATCCAATTCCTCCCCATTCCAAACCTGAGAACCTTCCTACAGCATGCGATGTGATATCTCAATGCTTCTAATACCAAACCTGAGACCAGTCCTATAACATGAGATTGGATATCCAACTCCTTCCCCTTCCAAACCTGAGACCCTTCCTATAGCATGAGATGTGATATCCAACTCCTTCCCATTCCAATCTTGAGACCCTTCTTATAGCATGAGATGTGATGTCTCAATGCTTATACCAAACCTGAGACTCTTCCTATAACATGAGATGTGATATCCAACTCCTTCCCTTTCCAAACCTGAGAGCCTACCTATAGCATGAGATGTGATATCCAAGTCCTTCCCATTCCAATCCTTAGACCCTTCCTACAGCATGCAATATGATATCTCAATGATTCTAATAACAAACCTGAGACCCGTCCTATAACATGAGATGGGATATCCAACTCCTTCCCATTCCAATCCTGAGACACTTCCGATAGCAGAGATGTGATATCTCAATGCTTATACCAAACCTGAGACCGTTCCTATAACATGAGATGTGATATCCAACTCCTTCCCGTTCCAAACCTGGGACCCTTCCTATAGCATATGTGATATCCAACTCCTTCCCATTCCAAACATGAGACCCTTCCTATAGCAAGAATGTAATATCCAACTCCTTCCCATTCCAATCCTGAGACCATTCCTATAGCATGAGATGTGTTATCTCAATGCTTCTAATACCAAACCTGAGATCCTTCCTATGACATGAGATGTGATATACAATTCCTCCCCATTCCAAACCTGAGAACCTTCCTACAGCATGAGATGTGATATCTCAATGCTTCTAATACCAAACCTGAGACCAGTCCTATAACATGAGATTGGATATCCAACTCCTTCCCCTTCCAAACCTGAGACCCTTCCTATAGCATGAGATGTGATATCCAGCTTCTTCCCATTCAAATCCTGAGACCCTTCCTATAACATGAGATGTGATGTCTCAATGCTTCTAATACCAAACCTGAGATCTTTCCTATAACATGAGATGTGATATCCAACTCCTTCCCATTCCAATCCTGAGACCATTCCTATAGCATGAGATGTGATATATCAATGCTTCTAATACCAAACCTGAGATCCTTCCTATGACATTAGATGTGATATCCAAATCCTTCCCATTCCAATCCTGAGACCCTTCCTATAACATGAGAAGGGATATCCAACTCCTTCCCATTCCAATCCTAAAACCCTTCCTATAGCATGAGATGTGATATCTCAATGTTTCTAATAAAAAACTTGAGACCCTTCCTATAGCAAGAGATGTGATATCCAAATCCTTCCCATTCCAATCCTGAGACCCTTCCTATAACATGAGATGTGATATCCAAATCCTTCCCCTTCCAAACCTGAGACTCTTCCTTTAGCATGAGATGTGATATCCAAATACTTCCCATTCCAATCCTAAAACCCTTCCTATAGCATGAGATGTGATATCTAAATGTTTCTAATAAAAAACTTGAGACCCTTCCTATAGCAAGAGATGTGATATCCAAATCCTTCCCATTCCAATCCTGAGACGCTTCCTATAACATGAGATGTGATATCCAACTCCTTCCCATTCTAACCTGAGACCCTTCCTATAGCATGAGAAGGGATATCCAACTCCTTCCCAATCCAATCCTGAGACCCTTCCGATAGCAGAGATGTGATATCTCAATGCTTATACCAAACCTGAGACCCTTCCTATGGCATGAGATGTGATATCCAACTCCTTGCCATTCAAATCCTGAGACCCTCCCTATAACAAGAGATGTCATATCCAACTCCTTCCCATTCCAAACCTGAGACCATTCCTTTAGCATGAGATGTGATATCCAAATCCTTCACATTCCAATCCGGAGACCCTTCCTATAACATGAGATGTGATATCCAACTCCTTCCCAATCCAATCCTGAGACCCTTCCGATAGCATGAGATGTGATATCTCAATGCTTCAAAATCCAAACATGAGAACCATCCTATAACATGAGATGTGAAATCCAAATCCTTCCCTTCCCAAACCTGAGACTCTTCCTATAGCATGAGATGTGATATCTCAATGCTTCTACCAAACCTGAAACCCTTCCTATAGCATGAGATGTGATATCCAACTCCTTCCCATTCCAATCCTGAGACACTTCCTATAGCATGAGATGTGATATCACAATGCTTCTAATACCAAACCTGAGACCCATTCTATACCATGAGATGTGATATCCAAATCCTTCCCCTTCCAAACCTGAGACCCTTCCTTTAGCATGAGATGTGATATCCAGCTCCTCCCATTCCAATCCTGAGACCCTTCCGATATCTCAATGCTTCTAATATCAAAACTGAGACCCTCCCTATAGCATGAGATGTGATATCTAAGTCCTTCCCATTCCAATCCTGAGACCCTTCCGATAGCAGAGATGTGATATTTCAATGCTTATACCAAACCTGAGACCCTTCCTATAGCATGAGATGTGATATCCAACTCCTTCCGATTCCAATCCTGAGACCCTTCCTATAGCATGAGATGTGATATCGCAATGCTTCTACCAAAACTGAGACCCTTCCTTTAGCATGAGATGTGATATCCAACTCCTTCCCATTCCAATCCTGAGACCCTTCCTTTAGCATGAGATGTGATATCTCAATGCTTCTAATACCAAACCTGAGATCCTTCCGATAGCATGAGATGTGATATCTCAATGCTTCTAATACCAAACCTGAGATCCTTCCTATAACATGAGATGTGATATCCAAATACTTCCCCTTCCAAACCTGAGACCCTCCCTTTAGCATGAGATGTGATATCCAACTCCTTCCTATTCCAATCCTGAGACCCTTCTGATGGCATGAGATGTGATATCTCAATGCCTCTAATACCAAACCTGAGATCCTACCTCTAACATGAAATGTGATATCCAACTCCTTCCCCTTCCAACCCTGAGAGCTTTCCTATAGAATGAGATGTGATATCCAAGTCCTTCCCATTCCAATCCTGAGACCCTTCCTATAACATGAGATGTGATATCCAACTCCTTCCCATTCCAACCTTAGACCCTTCCTATAGCATGAGATGGGATATCCAACTCCTTCAAAATCCAATCTCGATACCCTTCCGATAGCATGAGATGTGATATCCCAATGCTTCTACAAAACCTGAGACCCATACCATGGCATGAGATGTGATATCAAACTCCTTCCCATTCCAATCCTGAGACCCTTCCTATAGCTTGAGATGTGATTTCCAACTCCTTCCCATTCCAATTTTGAGACCCGTCCTATACCATGAGACTTGATATCTCAATGCTTCTAATACCAAACCTGAGACCGGTCCTATAACATGAGATGTGATACACAAATCCTTCCCCTTCGAAACCTTAGACCCTTCCTATAGCATGAGATGTGATATCTCAATGCTTCTAATACCAAACCTGAGACTCTTCCTATAACAAGATGGGATATCCAACTCCTTCCCATTCCAATCCTGAGACCCTTCCGATAGCAGAGATGTGATATCTCAATGCTTATACCAAACCTGAGACCCTTCCTATGGCATGAGATGTCATATACAACTCCTTCCGATTCCAATCCTGAGACCCTTCCTATACCATGAGATGTGATATCTCAATGCTTCTAAAACCAAACATGAGAACCATCCTATAACATGAGATGTGAAATCCAAATCATTCCCTTTCCAAACCTGAGACCCTTCCTATAGCATGAGATGTGATATCTCAATGCTTATACCAAACCTGAGACCCTTCCTATAGCATGAGATGTGATATCCAACACCTTCCCATTCCAATCCTGAGACCCTTCCTATAGCATGAGATGTGATGTCTCAATCCTTCTAATACCAAACCTGAGATCCTTCCTATAACATGAGATGTGATATCCAACTCCTTCCATTCCAATCCTGAGACCCGTCATATAGCATGAGATGTGATATCTCAATGCTTATACCAAACATGAGACCCTTCCTATAGCATGAGATGTGATATCCAACTACTTCCCATTCCAATCCTGAGACCCTTCCTATAGCATGAGATGTGATATCCAACTCTTTCCCTTTCCAAACCTGAGAGCCTATCTATAGCATGAGATGTGATATCCAAATCCTTCCCCTTCCAAACCTGAGACCCTCCCTTTAGCATGAGATGTGATATCCAACTCCTTCCCATTCCATTCCTGAGACCCTTCTGATAGCATGAGATGTGATATCTCAATGCCTCTAATACCAAACCTGAGATCCTACCTCTAACATGAAATGTGATATCCAACTCTTTCCCCTTCCAAACCTGAGAGACTTCCTATAGCATGAGATGTGATATCCAAGTCCTTCCCATTCCAATCCTGAGACCCTTCCTATAGCTTGAGATGTGATATCCAACTCCTTCCCATTCCAATTCTGAGACCCTTCCTATACCATGAGACTTGATATCTCAATGCTTGTAATACCAAACCTGAGACCCGTCCTATAACATGAGATGTGATATCCAAATCCTTCCCCTTCCAAACCTTAGACCCTTCCTTTATCATGAGATGTGATATAAAACTCCTTCCCATTCCAATCCTGAGACCCTTCCGATATCATGAGATGTGATATCTCAATGCTTCTAATACCAAACATGAGACCCTTTCTATAACATGAGATGGGAATATCCAACTCCTTCCCATTCCAATCCTGAGACCCTTCCGATAGCAGAGATGTGATAGCTCAATGCTTATACCAAACCTGAGATCCTTGCTATAACATGAGATGTGATATCCAACTCCTTCCCATTCCAATCCTGAGACACTTCCTATAGCATGAGATGTGATATCTCACTGCTTATACCAAACCTGAGACCCTTCCTATAGCATGAGATGTGATATCCAACTCCTTCCCATTCCAATCCTGAGACCCTTCCTATAGCATGAGATGTGATATTTCAATGCCTCTAATACCAAACCTGAGATTCTTCCTATAACATGAGATGTGATATCTCAATGCTTATAATACCAAACCTGAGACCCTCCCTTTAGCATGAGATGTGATATCCGACTCCTTCCCATTCCAATCCTGAGACCCTTCAGATAGCATGAGATGTGATATCTCAATGCCTCTAATACCAAACCTGAGATTCTTCCTATAACATGAGATGTGATATCTCAATGCTTCTAATACCAAACCTGAGACCCTCCCTTTAGCATGAGATGTGATATCCGACTCCTTCCCATTACAATCATGAGACCCTTCGATAGCATGAGATGTGAGATCTCAATGCCTATAATACCAAACCTGAGATCCTTCCGATAGCATGAGATATGATATCTCAATGCTTCTAATACCAAACCTGAGATCCTTCCTATAACATGAGATGTGATATCCAAATCCTTCCCCTTCCAAACCTGAGACCCTTCCGATATCATGAGATGTGATATCTCAATGCTTCTAATATCAAACTTGAGACCCTCCCTATAGCATGAGATGTGATATCCAAGTCCTTCCCATTCCAATCCTGAGACCCTTCCTATAGCATGAGATGTGATATCTCAATGCTTCTAATACCAAACATGAGACCCTTTCTATAACATGAGATGGGAATATCCAACTCCTTCCCATTCCAATCCTGACACCCTTCCGATAGCAGAGATGTGATATCTCAATGCCTATACCAAACCTGAGATCCTTCCTATAACATGAGATGTGATATCCAACTCCTTCCCATTCCAATCCTGAGACACTTCCTATAGCATGAGATGTGACATCTCACTGCTTATACCAAACCTGAGACCCTTCCTATAGCATGAGATGTGATATTCAACTCCTTCCCATTCCAATCCTGAGACCCTTCCTATAGCATGAAATGTGATATCTCAATGCATCTAATATCAAACTTGAGACCCTCCCTATAGCATGAGATGTGATATCCAAGTCCTTCCCATTCCAATCCTGAGACACTTCCTATAGCATGAGATGTGATATCTCAATGCTTCTAATACCAAACCTGAGACTCTTCCTATAACATGAGATGGGATATCCAACTCCTTCCCTTTCCAATCCTGAGACCCTTCCGATAGCAGAGATGTGATATCTCAATGCTTATACCAAACCTGAGACCCTTCCTATGGCATGAGATGTCATATACAACTCCTTCCCATTCCAATCCTGAGACCCTTCCTATAGCTTGAGATGTGATATCTCAATGCTTATACCAAACCTGAGACCCTTCCTATAGCATGAGATGTGATATCCAACTCCTTCCCATTCCAATCCTGAGACCCTTCCTATAGCATGAGATGTGATGTCTCAATGCTTCTAATACCAAACCTGAGATTCTTCCTATAACATGAGATGTGATGTCCAAATCCTTCCCCTTCCAAACCTTAGACCCTCCCTTTAGCATGAGATGTGATATCCAACTCCTTCCCATTCCAATCCTGAGACCCTTCTGATGGCATGAGATGTGATATCTCAATGCCTCTAATACCAAACCTGAGATCCTACCTCTAACATGAAATGTGATATCCAACTCCTTCCCCTTCCAACCCTGAGAGCTTTCCTATAGAATGAGATGTGATATCCAAGTCCTTCCCATTCCAATCCTGAGACCCTTCCTATAACATGAGATGTGATATCCAACTCCATCCCATTCCAACCTTAGACCCTTCCTATAGCATGAGATGGGATATCCAACTCCTTCAAAATCCAATCTCGATACCCTTCCGATAGCATGAGATGTGATATCCCAATGCTTCTACAAAACCTGAGACCCATACCATGACATGAGATGTGATATCCAATTCCTCCCCATTCCAAACCTGAGAACCTTCCTACAGCATGCGATGTGATATCTCAATGCTTCTAATACCAAACCTGAGACCAGTCCTATAACATGAGATTGGATATCCAACTCCTTCCCCTTCCAAACCTGAGACCCTTCCTATAGCATGAGATGTGATATCCAGCTTCTTCCCATTCCAATCCTGAGACCCTTCCTATAACATGAGATGTGATGTCTCAATGCTTCTAATACCAAACCTGAGATCTTTCCTATAACATGAGATGTGATATCCAACTCCTTCCCATTCCAATCCTGAGACCCTTCCTATAGCACGAGATGTGATATCTCAATGCTTATACCAAACCTGAGACCCTTCCTATAGCTTGAGATGTGATATCCAACTCCTTCCCATTCCAATCCTGAGACCCTTCCGATAGCATGAGATGTGATATCCAAGTCCTTCCCATTCCAATCCTGAGACACTTCCTATAGCATGAGATGTGATATCTCAATGCTTCTAATACCAAACCTGAGACTCTTCCTATAACATGAGATGGGATATCCAACTCCTTCCCTTTCCAATCCTGAGACCCTTCCGATAGCAGAGATGTGATATCTCAATGCTTATACCAAACCTGAGACCCTTCCTATGGCATGAGATGTCATATACAACTCCTTCCCATTCCAATCCTGAGACCCTTCCTATAGCTTGAGATGTGATATCTCAATGCTTATACCAAACCTGAGACCCTTCCTATAGCATGAGATGTGATATCCAACTCCTTCCCATTCCAATCCTGAGACCCTTCCTATAGCATGAGATGTGATGTCTCAATGCTTCTAATACCAAACCTGAGATCTTTCCTATAACATGAGATGTGATATCCAACTCCTTCCCATTCCAATCCTGAGACCCTTCCTATAGCACGAGATGTGATATCTCAATGCTTATACCAAACCTGAGACCCTTCCTATAACATGAGATGTGATATCCAACTCCTTCCCGTTCCAAACCTGGGACCCTTCCTATAGCATATGTGATATCCAACTCCTTCCCATTCCAAACATGAGACCCTTCCTATAGCAAGAATGTAATATCGAACTCCTTCCCATTCCAATCCTGAGACCATTCCTATAGCATGAGATGTGATATCTCAATGCTTATAATACCAAACCTGAGATCCTTCCTATGACATGAGATGTGATATCCAATTCCTCCCCATTCCAAACCTGAGACCCGTCATATAGCATGCGATGTGATATCTCAATGCTTCTAATACCAAACCTGAGACCAGTCCTATAACATGAGATTGGATATCCAACTCCTTCCCCTTCCAAACCTGAGACCCTTCCTATAGCATGAGATGTGATATCCAGCTTCTTCCCATTCCAATCCTGAGACCCTTCCTATAACATGAGATGTGATGTCTCAATGCTTCTAATACCAAACCTGAGATCTTTCCTATAACATGAGATGTGATATCCAACTCCTTCCCATTCCAATCCTGAGACCCTTCCTATAGCACGAGATGTGATATCTCAATGCTTATACCAAACCTGAGACCCTTCCTATAGCTTGAGATGTGATATCCAACTCCTTCCCATTCCAATCCTGAGACCCTTCCGATAGCATGAGATGTGATATCCCAAATGCTTCTACCAAACCTGAGACCCATACTATGGCATGAGATGTGATATCAAACTCCTTCCCATTCCAATCCTGAGACCCTTCCTATAGCTTGAGATGTGATATCCAACTCCTTCCCATTCCAATTCTGAGACCCTTCCTATACCATGAGACTTGATATCTCAATGTTTCTAATACCAAACCTGAGACCCGTCCTATAACATGAGATGTGATATCCAAATCCTTCCCTTTCCAAACCTTAGACCCTTCCTTTATCATGAGATGTGATATCCAACTCCTTCCCATTCCAATCCTGAGACCCTTCCGATATCATGAGATTTGTTATCTCAATGCTTCTAATATCAAACTTGAGACCCTCCCTATAGCATGAGATGTGACATCCAAGTCCTCCCCATTCCAATCCTGAGACCCTTCCTATAGAATGAGATGTAATATCTCAATGCTTCTAATACCAAACCTGAGACCCTTCCTATAACATGAGATGGGATATCCAACTCCTTCCCATTCCAATCCTGAGACCCTTCCGATAGCAGAGATGTGATATCTCAATGCTTATACCAAACCTGAGACCCTTCCTATGGCCTGAGATGTCATATACAACTCCTTCCCATTCCAATCCTGAGACCCTTCCTATAGCATGAGATGTGATATCTCAATGCTTATACCAAATCTGAGACCCTTCCTATAGCATGAGATGTGACATCCAACTCCTTCCAATTCCAATCCTGAGACCCTTCCTATAGCATGAGATGTGATGTCTCAATGCTTCTAATACCAAACCTGAGATCCTTCCTATAACATGAGATGTGATATCCAACTCCTTCCCATTCCAATCCTGAGACCCTTATGATAGCATGAGATGTGATATCTCAATGCCTCTAATACCAAACCTGAGATCCTTCCGATATCATGAGATGTGATATCTCAATGCTTCTAATACCAAACCTGAAATCATTCCTATAACATGAGATGTGATTTCCAAATCCTTCCCCTTCCAAACCTGAGACCCTCCCTTTAGCATGAAATGTGATATCCAACTCCTTCCCATTCCAATCCTGAGACCCTTCTGATAGCATGAGATGTGATATCTCAATGCCTCTAATACCAAACCTGAGATCCTACCTCTAACATGAAATGTGATATCCATCTCCTTCCCTTTCCAAACCTGAGACCCTGCCTATAGCATGAGATGTGATATCCAAGTCCTTCCCATTCCAATCCTGAGACCCTTCCTATAGCATGTGATATGATATCTCAATGCTTATACCAAACCTGAGACCCTTCCTATGGCATGAGATGTCACATACAACTCCTTCCCATTCCAATCCTGAGACCCTTCCTATAGCATGAGATGTGATATCTCAATGCTTATACCAAACCTGAGACCCTTCCTATAGCATGAGATGTGATATCCAACTTCTTCCCATTCCAATCCTGAGACCCTTCTGATAGCATGAGATGTGATGTCTCAATGCTTCTAATACGAAACCTGAGATCTTTCCTATGACATGAGATGTGATATCCAACTCCTTCCCATTCCAAACCTGAGATCCTTCCTTTAGCATGAGATGTGATATCCAACTCCTTCCCATTCCAATCCTGAGACCCTTCCTATAGCATGATATGTGATATCACAATGCTTCTAATACCAAACCTGAGATCCTTCCTATAGCATGAGATGTGTATCCAACTCCTTCCCATTCCAAACCTGAGACCCTTCCTATAGCATGAGATGTGATATCTTAATGCTTCTAAAACCAAACCTGAGAACCATCCAATAACATATGTGAAATCCAAATCCTTCCCTTTCCAAACCTGAGACCCTTCCGATAGCATGAGATGTGATATCTCAATGCTTCTAAAACCAAACATGAGAACCATCCTATAACATGAGATGTGAAATCCAAATCCTTCCCTTTCCAAACCTGAGACCCTTCCTATAGCTTGAGATGTGATATCAAACTCCTTCCCATTCCAATCCTGTGATAGCTTGAGATGTGATATCCAACTCCTTCCCATTCCAATCCTGAGACCCTTCCTATACCATGAGATGTGATATTTCAATGCTTCTAATACCAAACCTGAGACCCTCCCTCTAGCATGAGATGTGATATCTAAGTCCTTCCCATTCCTATCCTGAGACCCTTCCGATAGAAGAGATTTGATATTTCAATGCTTATACCAAACCTGAGTCCCTTCCTTTAGCATGAGATGTGATATCCAACTCCTTCCCATTCCAATCCTGAGACCCTTCCTATAGCATGAGATGTGACATCTCAAAGCTTCTAATACCAAACCTGGGACCCGTCCTATAACATGAGATATGATATCCAATTCCTTCCCCTTCCAAACCTGAGACCCTTCCTTTAGCATGAGATGTGATATCCAAATCCTCCCCATTCCAATCCTGAAACCCTTCCTATAGCATGAGATGTGATATCTCAATGTTTCTAATAAAAAACCTGAGACCCTTCCTATAGCAAGAGATGTGATATCCAAATCCTTCCCATTCCAATCCTGAGACCCTTCCTATAACATGAGATGGGATATCCAACTCCTTCCCATTCCAATCCTGAGACCCTTCCGATAGCAGAGATGTGATATCTCAATGCTTATACCAAACCTGAGACCCTTCCTATGGCCTGAGATGTCATATACAACTCCTTCCCATTCCAATCCTGAGACCCTTCCTATAGCATGAGATGTGATATCTCAATGCTTATACCAAATCTGAGACCCTTCCTATAGCATGTGATGTGACATCCAACTCCTTCCAATTCCAATCCTGAGACCCTTCCTATAGCATGAGATGTGATGTCTCAATGCTTCTAATACCAAACCTGAGATCCTTCCTATAACATGAGATGTGATATCCAACTCCTTCCCATTCCAATCCTGAGACCCTTATGATAGCATGAGATGTGATATCTCAATGCCTCTAATACCAAACCTGAGATCCTTCCGATAGCATGAGATGTGATATCTCAATGCTTCTAATACCAAACCTGAAATCATTCCTATAACATGAGATGTGATTTCCAAATCCTTCCCCTTCCAAACCTGAGACCCTCCCTTTAGCATGAAATGTGATATCCAACTCCTTCCCATTCCAATCCTGAGAAGCTTCTGATAGCATGAGATGTGATATCTCAATGCCTCTAATACCAAACCTGAGATCCTACCTCTAACATGAAATGTGATATCCATCTCCTTCCCTTTCCAAACCTGAGACCCTGCCTATAGCATGAGATGTGATATCCAAGTCCTTCCCATTCCAATCCTGAGACCCTTCCTATAGCATGTGATATGATATCTCAATGCTTATACCAAACCTGAGACCCTTCCTATGGCATGAGATGTCACATACAACTCCTTCCCATTCCAATCCTGAGACCCTTCCTATAGCATGAGATGTGATATCTCAATGCTTATACCAAACCTGAGACCCTTCCTATAGCATGAGATGTGATATCCAACTTCTTCCCATTCCAATCCTGAGACCCTTCTGATAGCATGAGATGTGATGTCTCAATGCTTCTAATACCAAACCTGAGATCTTTCCTATGACATGAGATGTGATATCCAACTCCTTCCCATTCCAAACCTGAGATCCTTCCTTTAGCATGAGATGTGATATCCAACTCCTTCCCATTCCAATCCTGAGACCCTTCCTATAGCATGATATGTGATATCACAATGCTTCTAATACCAAACCTGAGATCCTTCCTATAGCATGAGATGTGTATCCAACTCCTTCCCATTCCAAACCTGAGACCCTTCCTATAGCATGAGATGTGATATCTTAATGCTTCTAAAACCAAACCTGAGAACCATCCAATAACATATGTGAAATCCAAATCCTTCCCTTTCCAAACCTGAGACCCTTCCTATAGCTTGAGATGTGATATCAAACTCCTTCCCATTCCAATCCTGTGATAGCTTGAGATGTGATATCCAACTCCTTCCCATTCCAATCCTGAGACCCTTCCTATACCATGAGATGTGATATTTCAATGCTTCTAATACCAAACCTGAGACCCTCCCTCTAGCATGAGATGTGATATCTAAGTCCTTCCCATTCCTATCCTGAGACCCTTCGATAGAAGAGATTTGATATTTCAATGCTTATACCAAACCTGAGACCCTTCCTATTGCATGAGATGTGATATCCAACTCCTTCCCATTCCAATCCTGAGACCCTTCCTATAGCATGAGATGTGATATCTCAATGCTTCTATCAAACCTGAGTCCCTTCCTTTAGCATGAGATGTGATATCCAACTCCTTCCCATTCCAATCCTGAGACCCTTCCTATAGCATGAGATGTGACATCTCAAAGCTTCTAATACCAAACCTGGGACCCGTCCTATAACATGAGATATGATATCCAATTCCTTCCCCTTCCAAACCTGAGACCCTTCCTTTAGCATGAGATGTGATATCCAAATCCTCCCCATTCCAATCCTGAAACCCTTCCTATAGCATGAGATGTGATATCTCAATGTTTCTAATAAAAAACCTGAGACCCTTCCTATAGCAAGAGATGTGATATCCAAATCCTTCCCATTCCAATCCTGAGACCCTTCCTATAACATGAGATGGGATATCCAACTCCTTCCCATTCCAATCCTGAGACCCTTCCGATAGCAGAGATGTGATATCTCAATGCTTATACCAAACCTGAGACCCTTCCTATGGCCTGAGATGTCATATACAACTCCTTCCCATTCCAATCCTGAGACCCTTCCTATAGCATGAGATGTGATATCTCAATGCTTATACCAAATCTGAGACCCTTCCTATAGCATGAGATGTGACATCCAACTCCTTCCAATTCCAATCCTGAGACCCTTCCTATAGCATGAGATGTGATGTCTCAATGCTTCTAATACCAAACCTGAGATCCTTCCTATAACATGAGATGTGATATCCAACTCCTTCCCATTCCAATCCTGAGACCCTTATGATAGCATGAGATGTGATATCTCAATGCCTCTAATACCAAACCTGAGATCCTTCCGATAGCATGAGATGTGATATCTCAATGCTTCTAATACCAAACCTGAAATCATTCCTATAACATGAGATGTGATTTCCAAATCCTTCCCCTTCCAAACCTGAGACCCTCCCTTTAGCATGAAATGTGATATCCAACTCCTTCCCATTCCAATCCTGAGACCCTTCTGATAGCATGAGATGTGATATCTCAATGCCTCTAATACCAAACCTGAGATCCTACCTCTAACATGAAATGTGATATCCATCTCCTTCCCTTTCCAAACCTGAGACCCTGCCTATAGCATGAGATGTGATATCCAAGTCCTTCCCATTCCAATCCTGAGACCCTTCCTATAGCATGTGATATGATATCTCAATGCTTATACCAAACCTGAGACCCTTCCTATGGCATGAGATGTCACATACAACTCCTTCCCATTCCAATCCTGAGACCCTTCCTATAGCATGAGATGTGATATCCAACTTCTTCCCATTCCAATCCTGAGACCCTTCTGATAGCATGAAATGTGATGTCTCAATGCTTCTAATACCAAACCTGAGATCTTTCCTATGATATGAGATGTGATATCCAACTCCTTCCCATTCCAAACCTGAGATCCTTCCTTTAGCATGAGATGTGATATCCAACTCCTTCCCATTCCAATCCTGAGACCCTTCCTATAGCATGATATGTGATATCACAATGCTTCTAATACCAAACCTGAGACCCTCCCTCTAGCATGAGATGTGATATTTCAATGCTTCTAATACCAAACCTGAGACCCTCCCTCTAGCATGAGATGTGATATCTAAGTCCTTCCCATTCCTATCCTGAGACCCTTCCGATAGAAGAGATTTGATATTTCAATGCTTATACCAAACCTGAGACCCTTCCTATTGCATGAGATGTGATATCCAACTCCTTCCCATTCCAATCCTGAGACCCTTCCTATAGCATGAGATGTGATATCTCAATGCTTCTATCAAACCTGAGTCCCTTCCTTTAGCATGAGATGTGATATCCAACTCCTTCCCATTCCAATCCTGAGACCCTTCCTATAGCATGAGATGTGACATCTCAAAGCTTCTAATACCAGACCTGGGACCCGTCCTATAACATGAGATATGATATCCAATTCCTTCCCCTTCCAAACCTGAGACCCTTCCTTTAGCATGAGATGTGATATCCAAATCCTCCCCATTCCAATCCTGAAACCCTTCCTATAGCATGAGATGTGATATCTCAATGTTTCTAATAAAAAACCCGAGACCCTTCCTATAGCAAGAGATGTGACATCCAAATCCTTCCCATTCCAATCCTGAGATCCTTCCTATTGGATGAGATGTGATATCCAACTCCTTCCCATTCCAATCCTGAGACCCTTCCTATACCATGAGATGTGATATCTCAATGCTTCTACCAAAACTGAGACCCTTCCTTTAGCATGAGATGTGATATCCAACTCCTTCCCAATCCAATCCTGAGACCCTTCCTATAGCATGAGATGTGATATTTCAATGCCTCTAATACCAAACCTGAGATTCTTCCTATAACATGAGATGTGATATCTCAATGCTTATAATACCAAACCTGAGACCCTCCCTTTAGCATGAGATGTGATATCCGACTCCTTCCCATTCCAATCCTGATACCCTTCAGATAGCATGAGATGTGATATCTCAATGCCTCTAATACCAAACCTGAGATTCTTCCTATAACATGAGATGTGATATCTCAATGCTTCTAATACCAAACCTGAGACCCTCCCTTTAGCATGAGATGTGATATCCGACTCCTTCCCATTACAATCCTGAGACCCTTCTGATAGCATGAGATGTGAGATCTCAATGCCTATAATACCAAACCTGAGATCCTTCCGATAGCATGAGATATGATATCTCAATGCTTCTAATACCAAACCTGAGATCCTTCCTATAACATGAGATGTGATATCCAAATCCTTCCCCTTCCAAACCTGAGACCCTTCCGATATCATGAGATGTGATATATCAATGCTTCTAATATCAAACTTGAGACCCTCCCTATAGCATGAGATGTGATATCCAAGTCCTTCCCATTCCAACCCTGAGACCCTTCCTATAGCATGAGATGTGATATCTCAATGCTTCTAATACCAAACATGAGACCCTTTCTATAACATGAGATGGGAATATCCAACTCCTTCCCATTCCAATCCTGACACCCTTCCGATAGCAGAGATGTGATATCTCAATGCTTATACCAAACCTGAGATCCTTCCTATAACATGAGATGTGATATCCAACTCCTTCCCATTCCAAACCTGAGACCCTCCCTCTAGCATGAGATGTGATATTTCAATGCTTCTAATACCAAACCTGAGACCCTCCCTCTAGCATGAGATGTGATATCTAAGTCCTTCCCATTCCTATCCTGAGACCCTTCCGATAGAAGAGATTTGATATTTCAATGCTTATACCAAACCTGAGACCCTTCCTATTGCATGAGATGTGATATCCAACTCCTTCCCATTCCAATCCTGAGACCCTTCCTATAGCATGAGATGTGATATCTCAATGCTTCTATCAAACCTGAGTCCCTTCCTTTAGCATGAGATGTGATATCCAACTCCTTCCCATTCCAATCCTGAGACCCTTCCTATAGCATGAGATGTGACATCTCAAAGCTTCTAATACCAGACCTGGGACCCGTCCTATAACATGAGATATGATATCCAATTCCTTCCCCTTCCAAACCTGAGACCCTTCCTTTAGCATGAGATGTGATATCCAAATCCTCCCCATTCCAATCCTGAAACCCTTCCTATAGCATGAGACGTGATATCTCAATGTTTCTAATACCAAACCTGAGACCCTCCCTCTAGCATGAGATGTGATATCTAAGTCCTTCCCATTCCTATCCTGAGACCCTTCCGATAGAAGAGATTTGATATTTCAATGCTTATACCAAACCTGAGACCCTTCCTATTGCATGAGATGTGATATCCAACTCCTTCCCATTCCAATCCTGAGACCCTTCCTATACCATGAGATGTGATATCTCAATGCTTCTACCAAAACTGAGACCCTTCCTTTAGCATGAGATGTGATATCCAACTCCTTCCCAATCCAATCCTGAGACCCTTCCTATAGCATGAGATGTGATATTTCAATGCCTCTAATACCAAACCTGAGATTCTTCCTATAACATGAGATGTGATATCTCAATGCTTATAATACCAAACCTGAGACCCTCCCTTTAGCATGAGATGTGATATCCGACTCCTTCCCATTCCAATCCTGATACCCTTCAGATAGCATGAGATGTGATATCTCAATGCCTCTAATACCAAACCTGAGATTCTTCCTATAACATGAGATGTGATATCTCAATGCTTCTAATACCAAACCTGAGACCCTCCCTTTAGCATGAGATGTGATATCCGACTCCTTCCCATTACAATCCTGAGACCCTTCTGATAGCATGAGATGTGAGATCTCAATGCCTATAATACCAAACCTGAGATCCTTCCGATAGCATGAGATATGATATCTCAATGCTTCTAATACCAAACCTGAGATCCTTCCTATAACATGAGATGTGATATCCAAATCCTTCCCCTTCCAAACCTGAGACCCTTCCGATATCATGAGATGTGATATATCAATGCTTCTAATATCAAACTTGAGACCCTCCCTATAGCATGAGATGTGATATCCAAGTCCTTCCCATTCCAACCCTGAGACCCTTCCTATAGCATGAGATGTGATATCTCAATGCTTCTAATACCAAACATGAGACCCTTTCTATAACATGAGATGGGAATATCCAACTCCTTCCCATTCCAATCCTGAGACCCTTCCGATAGCAGAGATGTGATATCTCAATGCTTATACCAAACCTGAGATCCTTCCTATAACATGAGATGTGATATCCAACTCCTTCCCATTCCAATCCTGAGACACTTCCTATAGCATGAGATGTGACATCTCACTGCTTATACCAAACCTGAGACCCTTCCTATAGCATGAGATGTGATATTCAACTCCTTCCCATTCCAATCCTGAGACCCTTCCTATAGCATGAAATGTGATATCTCAATGCATCTAATATCAAACTTGAGACCCTCCCTATAGCATGAGATGTGATATCCAAGTCCTTCCCATTCCAATCCTGAGACACTTCCTATAGCATGAGATGTGATATCTCAATGCTTCTAATACCAAACCTGAGACTCTTCCTATAACATGAGATGGGATATCCAACTCCTTCCCTTTCCAATCCTGAGACCCTTCCGATAGCAGAGATGTGATATCTCAATGCTTATACCAAACCTGAGACCCTTCCTATGGCATGAGATGTCATATACAACTCCTTCCCATTCCAATCCTGAGACCCTTCCTATAGCTTGAGATGTGATATCTCAATGCTTATACCAAACCTGAGACCCTTCCTATAGCATGAGATGTGATATCCAACTCCTTCCCATTCCAATCCTGAGACCCTTCCTATAGCTTGAGATGTGATATCTCAATGCTTATACCAAACCTGAGACCCTTCCTATAGCATGAGATGTGATATCCAACTCCTTCCCATTCCAATCCTGAGACCCTTCCTATAGCATGAGATGTGATGTCTGAATGCTTCTAATACCAAACCTGAGATTCTTCCTATAACATGAGATGTGATATCTCAATGCTTCTAATACCAAACCTGAGACCCTCCCTTTAGCATGAGATGTGATATCCGACTCCTTCCCATTCCAATCCTGAGACCCTTCAGATAGCATGAGATGTGATATCTCAATGCCTATAATACCAAACCTGAGATTCTTCCTATAACATGAGATGTGATATCTCAATGCTTCTAATACCAAACCTGAGACCCTCCCTTTAGCATGAGATGTGATATCCGACTCCTTCCCATTACAATCCTGAGAACCTTCTGATAGCATGAGATGTGAGATCTCAATGCCTATAATACCAAACCTGAGATCCTTCCGATAGCATGAGATATGATATCTCAATGCTTCTAATACCAAACCTGAGATCCTTCCTATAACATGAGATGTGATATCCAAATCCTTCCCCTTGCAAACCTGAGACCCTTCCGATATCATGAGATGTGATATATCAATGCTTCTAATATCAAACTTGAGACCCTCCCTATAGCATGAGATGTGATATCCAAGTCCTTCCCATTCCAATCCTGAGACCCTTCCTATAGCATGAGATGTGATATCTCAATGCTTCTAATACCAAACATGAGACCCTTTCTATAACATGAAATGGGAATATCCAACTCCTTCCCATTCCAATCCTGACACCCTTCCGATAGCAGAGATGTGATATCTCAATGCTTATACCAAACCTGAGATCCTTCCTATAACATGAGATGTGATATCCAACTCCTTCCCATTCCAATCCTGAGACACTTCCTATAGCATGAGATGTGACATCTCACTGCTTATACCAAACCTGAGACCCTTCCTATAGCATGAGATGTGATATTCAACTCCTTCCCATTCCAATCCTGAGACCCTTCCTATAGCATGAAATGTGATATCTCAATGCATCTAATATCAAACTTGAGACCCTCCCTATAGCATGAGATGTGATATCCAAGTCCTTCCCATTCCAATCCTGAGACACTTCCTATAGCATGAGATGTGATATCTCAATGCTTCTAATACCAAACCTGAGACTCTTCCTATAACATGAGATGGGATATCCAACTCCTTCCCTTTCCAATCCTGAGACCCTTCCGATAGCAGAGATGTGATATCTCAATGCTTATACCAAACCTGAGACCCTTCCTATGGCATGAGATGTCATATACAACTCCTTCCCATTCCAATCCTGAGACCCTTCCTATAGCTTGAGATGTGATATCTCAATGCTTATACCAAACCTGAGACCCTTCCTATAGCATGAGATGTGATATCCAACTCCTTCCCATTCCAATCCTGAGACCCTTCCTATAGCTTGAGATGTGATATCTCAATGCTTATACCAAACCTGAGACCCTTCCTATAGCATGAGATGTGATATCCAACTCCTTCCCATTCCAATCCTGAGACCCTTCCTATAGCATGAGATGTGATGTCTGAATGCTTCTAATACCAAACCTGAGATTCTTCCTATAACATGAGATGTGATATCTCAATGCTTCTAATACCAAACCTGAGACCCTCCCTTTAGCATGAGATGTGATATCCGACTCCTTCCCATTCCAATCCTGAGACCCTTCAGATAGCATGAGATGTGATATCTCAATGCCTATAATACCAAACCTGAGATTCTTCCTATAACATGAGATGTGATATCTCAATGCTTCTAATACCAAACCTGAGACCCTCCCTTTAGCATGAGATGTGATATCCGACTCCTTCCCATTACAATCCTGAGAACCTTCTGATAGCATGAGATGTGAGATCTCAATGCCTATAATACCAAACCTGAGATCCTTCCGATAGCATGAGATATGATATCTCAATGCTTCTAATACCAAACCTGAGATCCTTCCTATAACATGAGATGTGATATCCAAATCCTTCCCCTTCCAAACCTGAGACCCTTCCGATATCATGAGATGTGATATCTCAATGCTTCTAATATCAAACTTGAGACCCTCCCTATAGCATGAGATGTGATATCCAAGTCCTTCCCATTCCAATCCTGAGACCCTTCCTATAGCATGAGATGTGATATCTCAATGCTTCTAATACCAAACATGAGACCCTTTCTATAACATGAGATGGGAATATCCAATTCCTTCCCATTCCAATCCTGAGACCCTTCCGATAGCAGAGATGTGATATCTCAATGCTTATACCAAACCTGAGATCCTTCCTATAACATGAGATGTGATATCCAACTCCTTCCCATTCCAATCCTGAGACACTTCCTATAGCATGAGATGTGACATCTCACTGCTTATACCAAACCTGAGACCCTTTCTATAGAATGAGATGTGATATTCAACTCCTTCCCATTCCAATCCTGAGACCCTTCCTATAGCATGAAATGTGATATCTCAATGCATCTAATATCAAACTTGAGACCCTCCCTATAGCATGAGATGTGATATCCAAGTCCTTCCCATTCCAATCCTGAGACACTTCCTATAGCATGAGATGTGATATCTCAATGCTTCCAATACCAAACCTGAGACTCTTCCTATAACATGAGATGGGATATCTAACTCCTTCCCTTTCCAATCCTGAGACCCTTCCGATAGCAGAGATGTGATATCTCAATGCTTATACCAAACCTGATACCCTTCCTATGGCATGAGATGTCATATACAACTCCTTCCAATTCCAATCCTGAGACCCTTCCTATAGCTTGAGATGTGATATCTCAATGCTTATACCAAACCTGAGACCCTTCCTATAGCATGAGATGTGATATCCAACTCCTTCCCATTCCAATCCTGAGACCCTTCCTATAGCATGAGATGTGATGTCTCAATGCTTCTAATACCAAACCTGAGATCCTTCCTATAACATGAGATGTGATATCCAACTCCTTCCCATTCCAATCCTGAGACCCTTCCTATAGCATGAGATGTGATATCTCAATGCTTATACCAAACCTGAGACCCTTCCTATAGCATGAGATGTGATATCAAACTCCTTCCCATTCCAATCCTGAGACCCTTCCTATAGCATGAGATGTGATATCTCAATGCCTCTAATACCAAACCTGAGATCCTTCCTCTAACATGAAATGTGATATCCAAGTCCTTCCCATTCCAATCCTTAGACCCTTCCTACAGCATGCAATATGATATCTCAATGATTCTAATAACAAACCTGAGACCCATCCTATAACATGAGATGGGATATCCAACTCCTTCCCATTCCAATCCTGGGACACTTCTGATAGCAGAGATGTGATATCTCAATGCTTATACCAAACCTGAGACCCTTCCTATAACATGAGATGTGATATCCAACTCCTTCCCGTTCCAAAGCTGAGACCCTTCCTATAGCATATGTGATATCCAACTCCTTCCCATTCCAAACATGAGACCCTTCCTATAGCAAGAATGTAATATCCAACTCCTTCCCATTCCAATCCTGAGACCATTCCTATAGCATGAGATATGATATCTCAATGCTTCTAATACCAAACCTGAGATCCTTCCTATGACATGAGATGTGATATCCAATTCCTCCCCATTCCAAACCTGAGAACCTTCCTACAGCATGCGATGTGATATCTCAATGCTTCTAATACCAAACCTGAGACCAGTCCTATAACATGAGATTGGATATCCAACTCCTTCCCCTTCGAAACCTGAGACCCTTCTTATAGCATGAGATGTGATGTCTCAATGCTTCTAATACCAAACCTGAGACCAGTCCTATAACATGAGATGTGATATCCAACTCCTTCCCATTCCAATCTTGAGACCCTTCTTATAGCATGAGATGTGATGTCTCAATGCTTATACCAAACCTGAGACTCTTCCTATAACATGAGATGTGATATCCAACTCCTTCCCTTTCCAAACCTGAGAGCCTACCTATAGCATGAGATGTGATATCCAAGTCCTTCCCATTCCAATTCTTAGACCCTTCCTACAGCATGCAATATGATATCTCAATGATTCTAATAACAAACCTGAGACCCGTCCTATAACATGAGATGGGATATCCAACTCCTTCCCATTCCAATCCTGAGACACTTCCGATAGCAGAGATGTGATATCTCAATGCTTATACCAAACCTGAGACCCTTCCTATAACATGAGATGTGATATCCAACTCCTTCCCGTTCCAAACCTGGGATCCTTCCTATAGCATATGTGATATCCAACTCCTTCCCATTCCAAACATGAGACCCTTCCTATAGCAAGAATGTAATATCCAACTCCTTCCCATTCCAATCCTGAGACCATTCCTATAGCATGAGATATGATATCTCAATGCTTCTAATACCAAACCTGAGATCCTTCCTATGACATGAGATGTGATATCCAATTCCTCCCCATTCCAAACCTGAGAACCTTCCTACAGCATGCGATGTGATATCTCAATGCTTCTAATACCAAACCTGAGACCAGTCCTATAACATGAGATTGGATATCCAACTCCTTCCCCTTCCAAACCTGAGACCCTTCCTATAGCATGAGATGTGATATCCAACTCCTTCCCATTCCAATCTTGAGACCCTTCTTATAGCATGAGATGTGATGTCTCAATGCTTATACCAAACCTGAGACTCTTCCTATAACATGAGATGTGATATCCAACTCCTTCCCTTTCCAAACCTGAGAGCCTACCTATAGCATGAGATGTGATATCCAAGTCCTTCCCATTCCAATCCTTAGACCCTTCCTACAGCATGCAATATGATATCTCAATGATTCTAATAACAAACCTGAGACCCGTCCTATAACATGAGATGGGATATCCAACTCCTTCCCATTCCAATCCTGAGACACTTCCGATAGCAGAGATGTGATATCTCAATGCTTATACCAAACCTGAGACCGTTCCTATAACATGAGATGTGATATCCAACTCCTTCCCGTTCCAAACCTGGGACCCTTCCTATAGCATATGTGATATGCAACTCCTTCCCATTCCAAACATGAGACCCTTCCTATAGCAAGAATGTAATATCCAACTCCTTCCCATTCCAATCCTGAGACCATTCCTATAGCATGAGATGTGTTATCTCAATGCTTCTAATACCAAACCTGAGATCCTTCCTATGACATGAGATGTGATATACAATTCCTCCCCATTCCAAACCTGAGAACCTTCCTACAGCATGAGATGTGATATCTCAATGCTTCTAATACCAAACCTGAGACCAGTCCTATAACATGAGATTGGATATCCAACTCCTTCCCCTTCCAAACCTGAGACCCTTCCTATAGCATGAGATGTGATATCCAGCTTCTTCCCATTCAAATCCTGAGACCCTTCCTATAACATGAGATGTGATGTCTCAATGCTTCTAATACCAAACCTGAGATCTTTCCTATAACATGAGATGTGATATCCAACTCCTTCCCATTCCAATCCTGAGACCATTCCTATAGCATGAGATGTGATATATCAATGCTTCTAATACCAAACCTGAGATCCTTCCTATGACATTAGATGTGATATCCAAATCCTTCCCATTCCAATCCTGAGACCCTTCCTATAACATGAGAAGGGATATCCAACTCCTTCCCATTCCAATCCTAAAACCCTTCCTATAGCATGAGATGTGATATCTCAATGTTTCTAATAAAAAACTTGAGACCCTTCCTATAGCAAGAGATGTGATATCCAAATCCTTCCCATTCCAATCCTGAGACCCTTCCTATAACATGAGATGTGATATCCAAATCCTTCCCCTTCCAAACCTGAGACTCTTCCTTTAGCATGAGATGTGATATCCAAATACTTCCCATTCCAATCCTAAAACCCTTCCTATAGCATGAGATGTGATATCTAAATGTTTCTAATAAAAAACTTGAGACCCTTCCTATAGCAAGAGATGTGATATCCAAATCCTTCCCATTCCAATCCTGAGACCCTTCCTATAACATGAGATGTGATATCCAAATCCTTCCCCTTCCAAACCTGAGACTCTTCCTTTAGCATGAGATGTGATATCCAAATACTTCCCATTCCAATCCTAAAACCCTTCCTATAGCAAGAGATGTGATATCCAAATCCTTCCCATTCCAATCCTGAGACGCTTCCTATAACATGAGATGTGATATCCAACTCCTTCCCATTCTAACCTGAGACCCTTCCTATAGCATGAGAAGGGATATCCAACTCCTTCCCAATCCAATCCTGAGACCCTTCCGATAGCAGAGATGTGATATCTCAATGCTTATACCAAACCTGAGACCCTTCCTATGGCATGAGATGTGATATCCAACTCCTTGCCATTCAAATCCTGAGACCCTCCCTATAACAAGAGATGTCATATCCAACTCCTTCCCATTCCAAACCTGAGACCATTCCTTTAGCATGAGATGTGATATCCAAATCCTTCACATTCCAATCCGGAGACCCTTCCTATAACATGAGATGTGATATCCAACTCCTTCCCAATCCAATCCTGAGACCCTTCCGATAGCATGAGATGTGATATCTCAATGCTTCAAAATCCAAACATGAGAACCATCCTATAACATGAGATGTGAAATCCAAATCCTTCCCTTCCCAAACCTGAGACTCTTCCTATAGCATGAGATGTGATATCTCAATGCTTCTACCAAACCTGAAACCCTTCCTATAGCATGAGATGTGATATCCAACTCCTTCCCATTCCAATCCTGAGACACTTCCTATAGCATGAGATGTGATATCACAATGCTTCTAATACCAAACCTGAGACCCATTCTATACCATGAGATGTGATATCCAAATCCTTCCCCTTCCAAACCTGAGACCCTTCCTTTAGCATGAGATGTGATATCCAGCTCCTCCCATTCCAATCCTGAGACCCTTCCGATATCTCAATGCTTCTAATATCAAAACTGAGACCCTCCCTATAGCATGAGATGTGATATCTAAGTCCTTCCCATTCCAATCCTGAGACCCTTCCGATAGCAGAGATGTGATATTTCAATGCTTATACCAAACCTGAGACCCTTCCTATAGCATGAGATGTGATATCCAACTCCTTCCGATTCCAATCCTGAGACCCTTCCTATAGCATGAGATGTGATATCGCAATGCTTCTACCAAAACTGAGACCCTTCCTTTAGCATGAGATGTGATATCCAACTCCTTCCCATTCCAATCCTGAGACCCTTCCTTTAGCATGAGATGTGATATCTCAATGCTTCTAATACCAAACCTGAGATCCTTCCGATAGCATGAGATGTGATATCTCAATGCTTCTAATACCAAACCTGAGATCCTTCCTATAACATGAGATGTGATATCCAAATACTTCCCCTTCCAAACCTGAGACCCTCCCTTTAGCATGAGATGTGATATCCAACTCCTTCCCATTCCAATCCTGAGACCCTTCTGATGGCATGAGATGTGATATCTCAATGCCTCTAATACCAAACCTGAGATCCTACCTCTAACATGAAATGTGATATCCAACTCCTTCCCCTTCCAACCCTGAGAGCTTTCCTATAGAATGAGATGTGATATCCAAGTCCTTCCCATTCCAATCCTGAGACCCTTCCTATAACATGAGATGTGATATCCAACTCCTTCCCATTCCAACCTTAGACCCTTCCTATAGCATGAGATGGGATATCCAACTCCTTCAAAATCCAATCTCGATACCCTTCCGATAGCATGAGATGTGATATCCCAATGCTTCTACAAAACCTGAGACCCATACCATGGCATGAGATGTGATATCAAACTCCTTCCCATTCCAATCCTGAGACCCTTCCTATAGCTTGAGATGTGATATCCAACTCCTTCCCATTCCAATTTTGAGACCCGTCCTATACCATGAGACTTGATATCTCAATGCTTCTAATACCAAACCTGAGACCGGTCCTATAACATGAGATGTGATACACAAATCCTTCCCCTTCGAAACCTTAGACCCTTCCTATAGCATGAGATGTGATATCTCAATGCTTCTAATACCAAACCTGAGACTCTTCCTATAACAAGATGGGATATCCAACTCCTTCCCATTCCAATCCTGAGACCCTTCCGATAGCAGAGATGTGATATCTCAATGCTTATACCAAACCTGAGACCCTTCCTATGGCATGAGATGTCATATACAACTCCTTCCGATTCCAATCCTGAGACCCTTCCTATACCATGAGATGTGATATCTCAATGCTTCTAAAACCAAACATGAGAACCATCCTATAACATGAGATGTGAAATCCAAATCATTCCCTTTCCAAACCTGAGACCCTTCCTATAGCATGAGATGTGATATCTCAATGCTTATACCAAACCTGAGACCCTTCCTATAGCATGAGATGTGATATCCAACACCTTCCCATTCCAATCCTGAGACCCTTCCTATAGCATGAGATGTGATGTCTCAATCCTTCTAATACCAAACCTGAGATCCTTCCTATAACATGAGATGTGATATCCAACTCCTTCCATTCCAATCCTGAGACCCGTCATATAGCATGAGATGTGATATCTCAATGCTTATACCAAACATGAGACCCTTCCTATAGCATGAGATGTGATATCCAACTACTTCCCATTCCAATCCTGAGACCCTTCCTATAGCATGAGATGTGATATCCAACTCTTTCCCTTTCCAAACCTGAGAGCCTATCTATAGCATGAGATGTGATATCCAAATCCTTCCCCTTCCAAACCTGAGACCCTCCCTTTAGCATGAGATCTGATATCCAACTCCTTCCCATTCCATTCCTGAGACCCTTCTGATAGCATGAGATGTGATATCTCAATGCCTCTAATACCAAACCTGAGATCCTACCTCTAACATGAAATGTGATATCCAACTCTTTCCCCTTCCAAACCTGAGAGACTTCCTATAGCATGAGATGTGATATCCAAGTCCTTCCCATTCCAATCCTGAGACCCTTCCTATAGCTTGAGATGTGATATCCAACTCCTTCCCATTCCAATTCTGAGACCCTTCCTATACCATGAGACTTGATATCTCAATGCTTGTAATACCAAACCTGAGACCCGTCCTATAACATGAGATGTGATATCCAAATCCTTCCCCTTCCAAACCTTAGACCCTTCCTTTATCATGAGATGTGATATAAAACTCCTTCCCATTCCAATCCTGAGACCCTTCCGATATCATGAGATGTGATATCTCAATGCTTCTAATACCAAACATGAGACCCTTTCTATAACATGAGATGGGAATATCCAACTCCTTCCCATTCCAATCCTGAGACCCTTCCGATAGCAGAGATGTGATAGCTCAATGCTTATACCAAACCTGAGATCCTTGCTATAACATGAGATGTGATATCCAACTCCTTCCCATTCCAATCCTGAGACACTTCCTATAGCATGAGATGTGATATCTCACTGCTTATACCAAACCTGAGACCCTTCCTATAGCATGAGATGTGATATCCAACTCCTTCCCATTCCAATCCTGAGACCCTTCCTATAGCATGAGATGTGATATTTCAATGCCTCTAATACCAAACCTGAGATTCTTCCTATAACATGAGATGTGATATCTCAATGCTTATAATACCAAACCTGAGACCCTCCCTTTAGCATGAGATGTGATATCCGACTCCTTCCCATTCCAATCCTGAGACCCTTCAGATAGCATGAGATGTGATATCTCAATGCCTCTAATACCAAACCTGAGATTCTTCCTATAACATGAGATGTGATATCTCAATGCTTCTAATACCAAACCTGAGACCCTCCCTTTAGCATGAGATGTGATATCCGACTCCTTCCCATTACAATCATGAGACCCTTCGATAGCATGAGATGTGAGATCTCAATGCCTATAATACCAAACCTGAGATCCTTCCGATAGCATGAGATATGATATCTCAATGCTTCTAATACCAAACCTGAGATCCTTCCTATAACATGAGATGTGATATCCAAATCCTTCCCCTTCCAAACCTGAGACCCTTCCGATATCATGAGATGTGATATCTCAATGCTTCTAATATCAAACTTGAGACCCTCCCTATAGCATGAGATGTGATATCCAAGTCCTTCCCATTCCAATCCTGAGACCCTTCCTATAGCATGAGATGTGATATCTCAATGCTTCTAATACCAAACATGAGACCCTTTCTATAACATGAGATGGGAATATCCAACTCCTTCCCATTCCAATCCTGACACCCTTCCGATAGCAGAGATGTGATATCTCAATGCTTATACCAAACCTGAGATCCTTCCTATAACATGAGATGTGATATCCACCTCCTTCCCATTCCAATCCTGAGACACTTCCTATAGCATGAGATGTGACATCTCACTGCTTATACCAAACCTGAGACCCTTCCTATAGCATGAGATGTGATATTCAACTCCTTCCCATTCCAATCCTGAGACCCTTCCTATAGCATGAAATGTGATATCTCAATGCATCTAATATCAAACTTGAGACCCTCCCTATAGCATGAGATGTGATATCCAAGTCCTTCCCATTCCAATCCTGAGACACTTCCTATAGCATGAGATGTGATATCTCAATGCTTCTAATACCAAACCTGAGACTCTTCCTATAACATGAGATGGGATATCCAACTCCTTCCCTTTCCAATCCTGAGACCCTTCCGATAGCAGAGATGTGATATCTCAATGCTTATACCAAACCTGAGACCCTTCCTATGGCATGAGATGTCATATACAACTCCTTCCCATTCCAATCCTGAGACCCTTCCTATAGCTTGAGATGTGATATCTCAATGCTTATACCAAACCTGAGACCCTTCCTATAGCATGAGATGTGATATCCAACTCCTTCCCATTCCAATCCTGAGACCCTTCCTATAGCATGAGATGTGATGTCTCAATGCTTCTAATACCAAACCTGAGATTCTTCCTATAACATGAGATGTGATGTCCAAATCCTTCCCCTTCCAAACCTTAGACCCTCCCTTTAGCATGAGATGTGATATCCAACTCCTTCCCATTCCAATCCTGAGACCCTTCTGATGGCATGAGATGTGATATCTCAATGCCTCTAATACCAAACCTGAGATCCTACCTCTAACATGAAATGTGATATCCAACTCCTTCCCCTTCCAACCCTGAGAGCTTTCCTATAGAATGAGATGTGATATCCAAGTCCTTCCCATTCCAATCCTGAGACCCTTCCTATAACATGAGATGTGATATCCAACTCCGTCCCATTCCAACCTTAGACCCTTCCTATAGCATGAGATGGGATATCCAACTCCTTCAAAATCCAATCTCGATACCCTTCCGATAGCATGAGATGTGATATCCCAATGCTTCTACAAAACCTGAGACCCATACCATGGCATGAGATGTGATATCAAACTCCTTCCCATTCCAATCCTGAGACCCTTCCTATAGCTTGAGATGTGATATCCAACTCCTTCCCATTCCAATTTTGAGACCCGTCCTATACCATGAGACTTGATATCTCAATGCTTCTAATACCAAACCTGAGACCGGTCCTATAACATGAGATGTGATACACAAATCCTTCCCCTTCCAAACCTTAGACCCTTCCTATAGCATGAGATGTGATATCTCAATGCTTCTAATACCAAACCTGAGACTCTTCCTATAACAAGATGGGATATCCAACTCCTTCCCATTCCAATCCTGAGACCCTTCCGATAGCAGAGATGTGATATCTCAATGCTTATACCAAACCTGAGACCCTTCCTATGGCATGAGATGTCATATACAACTCCTTCCGATTCCAATCTTGAGACCCTTCCTATACCATGAGATGTGATATCTCAATGCTTCTAAAACCAAACATGAGAACCATCCTATAACATGAGATGTGAAATCCAAATCATTCCCTTTCCAAACCTGAGACCCTTCCTATAGCATGAGATGTGATATCTCAATGCTTATACCAAACCTGAGACCCTTCCTATAGCATGAGATGTGATATCCAACACCTTCCCATTCCAATCCTGAGACCCTTCCTATAGCATGAGATGTGATGTCTCAATCCTTCTAATACCAAACCTGAGATCCTTCCTATAACATGAGATGTGATATCCAACTCCTTCCATTCCAATCCTGAGACCCGTCATATAGCATGAGATGTGATATCTCAATGCTTATACCAAACATGAGACCCTTCCTATAGCATGAGATGTGATATCCAACTACTTCCCATTCCAATCCTGAGACCCTTCCTATAGCATGAGATGTGATATCCAACTCTTTCCCTTTCCAAACCTGAGAGCCTATCTATAGCATGAGATGTGATATCCAAATCCTTCCCCTTCCAAACCTGAGACCCTCCCTTTAGCATGAGATGTGATATCCAACTCCTTCCCATCCCATTCCTGAGACCCTTCTGATAGCATGAGATGTGATATCTCAATGCCTCTAATACCAAACCTGAGATCCTACCTCTAACATGAAATGTGATATCCAACTCTTTCCCCTTCCAAACCTGAGAGACTTCCTATAGCATGAGATGTGATATCCAAGTCCTTCCCATTCCAATCCTGAGACCCTTCCTATAGCTTGAGATGTGATATCCAACTCCTTCCCATTCCAATTCTGAGACCCTTCCTATACCATGAGACTTGATATCTCAATGCTTGTAATACCAAACCTGAGACCCGTCCTATAACATGAGATGTGATATCCAAATCCTTCCCCTTCCAAACCTTAGACCCTTCCTTTATCATGAGATGTGATATCCAACTCCTTCCCATTCCAATCCTGAGACCCTTCCGATATCATGAGATGTGATATCTCAATGCTTCTAATACCAAACATGAGACCCTTTCTATAACATGAGATGGGAATATCCAACTCATTCCCATTCCAATCCTGAGACCCTTCCGATAGCAGAGATGTGATATCTCAATGCTTATACCAAACCTGAGATCCTTGCTATAACATGAGATGTGATATCCAACTCCTTCCCATTCCAATCCTGAGACACTTCCTATAGCATGAGATGTGATATCTCACTGCTTATACCAAACCTGAGACCCTTCCTATAGCATGAGATGTGATATCCAACTCCTTCCCATTCCAATCCTGAGACCCTTCCTATAGCATGAGATGTGATATTTCAATGCCTCTAATACCAAACCTGAGATTCTTCCTATAACATGAGATGTGATATCTCAATGCTTATAATACCAAACCTGAGACCCTCCCTTTAGCATGAGATGTGATATCCGACTCCTTCCCATTCCAATCCTGAGACCCTTCAGATAGCATGAGATGTGATATCTCAATGCCTCTAATACCAAACCTGAGATTCTTCCTATAACATGAGATGTGATATCTCAATGCTTCTAATACCAAACCTGAGACCCTCCCTTTAGCATGAGATGTGATATCCGACTCCTTCCCATTACAATCCTGAGACCCTTCTGATAGCATGAGATGTGAGATCTCAATGCCTATAATACCAAACCTGAGATCCTTCCGATAGCATGAGATATGATATCTCAATGCTTCTAATACCAAACCTGAGATCCTTCCTATAACATGAGATGTGATATCCAAATCCTTCCCCTTCCAAACCTGAGACCCTTCCGATATCATGAGATGTGATATCTCAATGCTTCTAATATCAAACTTGAGACCCTCCCTATAGCATGAGATGTGATATCCAAGTCCTTCCCATTCCAATCCTGAGACCCTTCCTATAGCATGAGATGTGATATCTCAATGCTTCTAATACCAAACATGAGACCCTTTCTATAACATGAGATGGGAATATCCAACTCCTTCCCATTCCAATCCTGACACCCTTCCGATAGCAGAGATGTGATATCTCAATGCTTATACCAAACCTGAGATCCTTCCTATAACATGAGATGTGATATCCAACTCCTTCCCATTCCAATCCTGAGACACTTCCTATAGCATGAGATGTGACATCTCACTGCTTATACCAAACGTGAGACCCTTCCTATAGCATGAGATGTGATATTCAACTCCTTCCCATTCCAATCCTGAGATCCTTCCTATAGCATGAAATGTGATATCTCAATGCATCTAATATCAAACTTGAGACCCTCCCTATAGCATGAGATGTGATATCCAAGTCCTTCCCATTCCAATCCTGAGACACTTCCTATAGCATGAGATGTGATATCTCAATGCTTCTAATACCAAACCTGAGACTCTTCCTATAACATGAGATGGGATATCCAACTCCTTCCCTTTCCAATCCTGAGACCCTTCCGATAGCAGAGATGTGATATCTCAATGCTTATACCAAACCTGAGACCCTTCCTATGGCATGAGATGTCATATACAACTCCTTCCCATTCCAATCCTGAGACCCTTCCTATAGCTTGAGATGTGATATCTCAATGCTTATACCAAACCTGAGACCCTTCCTATAGCATGAGATGTGATATCCAACTCCTTCCCATTCCAATCCTGAGACCCTTCCTATAGCTTGAGATGTGATATCTCAATGCTTATACCAAACCTGAGACCCTTCCTATAGCATGAGATGTGATATCCAACTCCTTCCCATTCCAATCCTGAGACCCTTCCTATAGCATGAGATGTGATGTCTCAATGCTTCTAATACCAAACCTGAGATTCTTCCTATAACATGAGATGTGATATATCAATGCTTCTAATACCAAACCTGAGACCCTCCCTTTAGCATGAGATGTGATATCCGACTCCTTCCCATTCCAATCCTGAGACCCTTCAGATAGCATGAGATGTGATATCTCAATGCCTCTAATACCAAACCTGAGATTCTTCCTATAACATGAGATGTGATATCTCAATGCTTCTAATACCAAACCTGAGACCCTCCCTTTAGCATGAGATGTGATATCCGACTCCTTCCCATTCCAATCCTGAGACCCTTCAGATAGCATGAGATGTGATATCTCAATGCTTATACCAAACCTGAGACCCTTCCTATAGCATGAGATGTTATATCCAACTCCTTCCCATTCCAATCCTGAGACCCTTCCTATAGCATGAGATGTGATGTCTCAATGCTTCTAATACCAAACCTGAGATCCTTCCTATAACATGAGATGTGATATCCAACTCCTTCCCATTCCAATCCTGAGACCCTTCCTATAGCATGAGATGTGATATCTCAATGCTTATACCAAACCTGAGACCCTTCCTATAGCATGAGATGTGATATCCAACTCCTTCCCATTCCAATCCTGAGACCCTTCCTATAGCATGAGATGTGATATCTCAATGCCTCTAATACCAAACCTGAGATCCTTCCTCTAACATGAAATGTGATATCCAAGTCCTTCCCATTCCAATCCTTAGACCCTTCCTACAGCATGCAATATGATATCTCAAGGATTCTAATAACAAACCTGAGACCCATCCTATAACATGAGATGGGATATCCAACTCCTTCCCATTCCAATCCTGGGACACTTCTGATAGCAGAGATGTGATATCTCAATGCTTATACCAAACCTGAGACCCTTCCTATAACATGAGATGTGATATCCAACTCCTTCCCGTTCCAAAGCTGAGACCCTTCCTATAGCATATGTGATATCCAACTCCTTCCCATTCCAAACATGAGACCCTTCCTATAGCAAGAATGTAATATCCAACTCCTTCCCATTCCAATCCTGAGACCATTCCTATAGCATGAGATATGATATCTCAATGCTTCTAATACCAAACCTGAGATCCTTCCTATGACATGAGATGTGATATCCAATTCCTCCCCATTCCAAACCTGAGAACCTTCCTACAGCATGCGATGTGATATCTCAATGCTTCTAATACCAAACCTGAGACCAGTCCTATAACATGAGATTGGATATCCAACTCCTTCCCCTTCCAAACATGAGACCCTTCCTATAGCATGAGATGTGATATCCAACTCCTTCCCATTCCAATCTTGAGACCCTTCTTATAGCATGAGATGTGATGTCTCAATGCTTATACCAAACCTGAGACTCTTCCTATAACATGAGATGTGATATCCAACTCCTTCCCTTTCCAAACCTGAGAGCCTACCTATAGCATGAGATGTGATATCCAAGTCCTTCCAATTCAAATTCTTAGACCCTTCCTACAGCATGCAATATGATATCTCAAGGATTCTAATAACAAACCTGAGACCCGTCCTATAACATGAGATGGGATATCCAACTCCTTCCCATTCCAATCCTGAGACACTTCCGATAGCAGAGATGTGATATCTCAATGCTTATACCAAACCTGAGACCCTTCCTATAACATGAGATGTGATATCCAACTCCTTCCCGTTCCAAACCTGGGACCCTTCCTATAGCATATGTGATATCCAACTCCTTCCCATTCCAAACATGAGACCCTTCCTATAGCAAGAATGTAATATCCAACTCCTTCCCATTCCAATCCTGAGACCATTCCTATAGCATGAGATATGATATCTCAATGCTTCTAATACCAAACCTGAGATCCTTCCTATGACATGAGATGTGATATCCAATTCCTCCCCATTCCAAACCTGAGAACCTTCCTACAGCATGCGATGTGATATCTCAATGCTTCTAATACCAAACCTGAGACCAGTCCTATAACATGAGATTGGATATCCAACTCCTTCCCCTTCCAAACCTGAGACCCTTCCTATAGCATGAGATGTGATATCCAACTCCTTCCCATTCCAATCTTGAGACCCTTCTTATAGCATGAGATGTGATGTCTCAATGCTTATACCAAACCTGAGACTCTTCCTATAACATGAGATGTGATATCCAACTCCTTCCCTTTCCAAACCTGAGAGCCTACCTATAGCATGAGATGTGATATCCAAGTCCTTCCCATTCCAATCCTTAGACCCTTCCTACAGCATGCAATATGATATCTCAATGATTCTAATAACAAACCTGAGACCCGTCCTATAACATGAGATGGGATATCCAACTCCTTCCCATTCCAATCCTGAGACACTTCCGATAGCAGAGATGTGATATCTCAATGCTTATACCAAACCTGAGACCGTTCCTATAACATGAGATGTGATATCCAACTCCTTCCCGTTCCAAACCTGGGACCCTTCCTATAGCATATGTGATATCCAACTCCTTCCCATTCCAAACATGAGACCCTTCCTATAGCAAGAATGTAATATCCAACTCCTTCCCATTCCAATCCTGAGACCATTCCTATAGCATGAGATGTGTTATCTCAATGCTTCTAATACCAAACCTGAGATCCTTCCTATGACATGAGATGTGATATACAATTCCTCCCCATTCCAAACCTGAGAACCTTCCTACAGCATGCGATGTGATATCTCAATGCTTCTAATACCAAACCTGAGACCAGTCCTATAACATGAGATTGGATATCCAACTCCTTCCCCTTCCAAACCTGAGACCCTTCCTATAGCATGAGATGTGATATCCAGCTTCTTCCCATTCCAATCCTGAGACCCTTCCTATAACATGAGATGTGATGTCTCAATGCTTCTAATACCAAACCTGAGATCTTTCCTATAACATGAGATGTGATATCCAACTCCTTCCCATTCCAATCCTGAGACCATTCCTATAGCATGAGATGTGATATATCAATGCTTCTAATACCAAACCTGAGATCCTTCCTATGACATTAGATGTGATATCCAAATCCTTCCCATTCCAATCCTGAGACCCTTCCTATAACATGAGAAGGGATATCCAACTCCTTCCCATTCCAATCCTAAAACCCTTCCTATAGCATGAGATGTGATATCTCAATGTTTCTAATAAAAAACGTGAGACCCTTCCTATAGCAAGAGATGTGATATCCAAATCCTTCCCATTCCAATCCTGAGACCCTTCCTATAACATGAGATGTGATATCCAAATCCTTCCCCTTCCAAACCTGAGACTCTTCCTTTAGCATGAGATGTGATATCCAAATACTTCCCATTCCAATCCTAAAACCCTTCCTATAGCATGAGATGTGATATCTAAATGTTTCTAATAAAAAACTTGCGACCCTTCCTATAGCAAGAGATGTGATATCCAAATCCTTCCCATTCCAATCCTGAGACGCTTCCTATAACATGAGATGTGATATCCAACTCCTTCCCATTCCAACCTGAGACCCTTCCTATAGCATGAGAAGGGATATCCAACTCCTTCCCAATCCAATCCTGAGACCCTTCCGATAGCAGAGATGTGATATCTCAATGCTTATACCAAACCTGAGACCCTTCCTATGGCATGAGATGTGATATCCAACTCCTTGCCATTCAAATCCTGAGACCCTCCCTATAACAAGAGATGTCATATCCAACTCCTTCCCATTCCAAACCTGAGACCATTCCTTTAGCATGAGATGTGATATCCAAATCCTTCACATTCCAATCCGGAGACCCTTCCTATAACATGAGATGTGATATCCAACTCCTTCCCAATCCAATCCTGAGACCCTTCCGATAGCATGAGATGTGATATCTCAATGCTTCAAAATCCAAACATGAGAACCATCCTATAACATGAGATGTGAAATCCAAATCCTTCCCTTCCCAAACCTGAGACTCTTCCTATAGCATGAGATGTGATATCTCAATGCTTCTACCAAACCTGAAACCCTTCCTATAGCATGAGATGTGATATCCAACTCCTTCCCATTACAATCCTGAGACACTTCCTATAGCATGAGATGTGATATCACAATGCTTCTAATACCAAACCTGAGACCCATTCTATACCATGAGATGTGATATCCAAATCCTTCCCCTTCCAAACCTGAGACCCTTGCTTTAGCATGAGATGTGATATCCAGCTCCTCCCATTCCAATCCTGAGACCCTTCCGATATCTCAATGCTTCTAATATCAAAACTGAGACCCTCCCTATAGCATGAGATGTGATATCTAAGTCCTTCCCATTCCAATCCTGAGACCCTTCCGATAGCAGAGATGTGATATTTCAATGCTTATACCAAACCTGAGACCCTTCCTATAGCATGAGATGTGATATCCAACTCCTTCCGATTCCAATCCTGAGACCCTTCCTATAGCATGAGATGTGATATCGCAATGCTTCTACCAAAACTGAGACCCTTCCTTTAGCATGAGATGTGATATCCAACTCCTTCCCATTCCAATCCTGAGACCCTTCCTTTAGCATGAGATGTGATATCTCAATGCTTCTAATACCAAACCTGAGATCCTTCCGATAGCATGAGATGTGATATCTCAATGCTTCTAATACCAAACCTGAGATCCTTCCTATAACATGAGATGTGATATCCAAATCCTTCCCCTTCCAAACCCGAGACCCTCCCTTTAGAATGAGATATGATATCCAACTCCTTCCCATTCCAATCCTGATACCCTTCTGATAGCATGAGATGTGATATCTCAATGCCTCTAATACCAAACCTGAGATCCTACCTCTAACATGAAATGTGATATCCAACTCCTTCCCTTTCCAAACCTGAGAGCCTTCCTACAGCATGAGATGTGATATCCAACTCTTTCCCATTCCAACCTGAGACCCATCCTATAGCATGAGATGGGATATCCAACTCCTTCCAAATCCAATCCTGATACCCTTCCGATAGCATGAGATGTGATATCCCAATGCTTCTACAAAACCTGAGACCCATACCATGGCATGATGTGATATCAAACTCCCGTCCTATACCATGAGACTTGATATCTCAATGCTTCTAATACCAAACCTGAGACCGGTCCAATAACATGAGATGTGATATCCAAATCATTCCCCTTCCAAACCTTAGACCCTTCCTTTATCATGAGATGTGATATCCAAGTCCTTCCCATTCCATTCCTGAGACCCTTCCTATAGCATGAGATGTGATATCTCAATGCTTCTAATACCAAACCTGAGACCCTTCCTATAACATGAGATGTGATATCCAAGTCCTTCCCATTCCAATCCTGAGACCCTTCCGATAGCAGAGATGTGATTTTTCAATGCTCATACCAAACCTGAGACCCTTCCGATAGCATGAGATGTGATATCTCAATGCTTCTAATACCAAACCTGAGATCCTTCCTATAACATGAGATGTGATGTCCAAATCCTTCCCCTTCCAAACCTTAGACCCTCCCTTTAGCATGAGATGTGATATCCAACTCCTTCCCATTCCAATCCTGAGACCCTTCTGATGGCATGAGATGTGATATCTCAATGCCTCTAATACCAAACCTGAGATCCTACCTCTAACATGAAATGTGATATCCAACTCCTTCCCCTTCCAACCCTGAGAGCTTTCCTATAGAATGAGATGTGATATCCAAGTCCTTCCCATTCCAATCCTGAGACCCTTCCTATAACATGAGATGTGATATCCAACTCCTTCCCATTCCAACCTTAGACCCTTCCTATAGCATGAGATGGGATATCCAACTCCTTCAAAATCCAATCTCGATACCCTTCCGATAGCATGAGATGTGATATCCCAATGCTTCTACAAAACCTGAGACCCATACCATGGCATGAGATGTGATATCAAACTCCTTCCCATTCCAATCCTGAGACCCTTCCTATAGCTTGAGATGTGATATCCAACTCCTTCCCATTCCAATTTTGAGACCCGTCCTATACCATGAGACTTGATATCTCAATGCTTCTAATACCAAACCTGAGACCGGTCCTATAACATGAGATGTGATACACAAATCCTTCCCCTTCCAAACCTTAGACCCTTCCTATAGCATGAGATGTGATATCTCAATGCTTCTAATACCAAACCTGAGACTCTTCCTATAACGAGATGGGATATCCAACTCCTTCCCATTCCAATCCTGAGACCCTTCCGATAGCAGAGATGTGATATCTCAATGCTTATACCAAACCTGAGACCCTTCCTATGGCATGAGATGTCATATACAACTCCTTCCGATTCCAATCCTGAGACCCTTCCTATACCATGAGATGTGATATCTCAATGCTTCTAAAACCAAACATGAGAACCATCCTATAACATGAGATGTGAAATCCAAATCATTCCCTTTCCAAACCTGAGACCCTTCCTATAGCATGAGATGTGATATCTCAATGCTTATACCAAACCTGAGACCCTTCCAATAGCATGAGATGTGATATCCAACACCTTCCCATTCCAATCCTGAGACCCTTCCTATAGCATGAGATGTGATGTCTCAATCCTTCTAATACCAAACCTGAGATCCTTCCTATAACATGAGATGTGATATCCAACTCCTTCCATTCCAATCCTGAGACCCGTCATATAGCATGAGATGTGATATCTCAATGCTTATACCAAACATGAGACCCTTCCTATAGCATGAGATGTGATATCCAACTACTTCCCATTCCAATCCTGAGACCCTTCCTATAGCATGAGATGTGATATCCAACTCTTTCCCTTTCCAAACCTGAGAGCCTATCTATAGCATGAGATGTGATATCCAAATCCTTCCCCTTCCAAACCTGAGACCCTCCCTTTAGCATGAGATGTGATATCCAACTCCTTCCCATTCCATTCCCGAGACCCTTCTGATAGCATGAGATGTGATATCTCAATGCCTCTAATACCAAACCTGAGATCCTACCTCTAACATGAAATGTGATATCCAACTCTTTCCCCTTCCAAACCTGAGAGACTTCCTATAGCATGAGATGTGATATCCAAGTCCTTCCCATTCCAATCCTGAGACCCTTCCTATAGCTTGAGATGTGATATCCAACTCCTTCCCATTCCAATTCTGAGACCCTTCCTATACCATGAGACTTGATATCTCAATGCTTGTAATACCAAACCTGAGACCCGTCCTATAACATGAGATGTGATATCCAAATCCTTCCCCTTCCAAACCTTAGACCCTTCCTTTATCATGAGATGTGATATCCAACTCCTTCCCATTCCAATCCTGAGACCCTTCCGATATCATGAGATGTGATATCTCAATGCTTCTAATACCAAACATGAGACCCTTTCTATAACATGAGATGGGAATATCCAACTCCTTCCCATTCCAATCCTGAGACCCTTCCGATAGCAGAGATGTGATATCTCAATGCTTATACCAAACCTGAGATCCTTGCTATAACATGAGATGTGATATCCAACTCCTTCCCATTCCAATCCTGAGACACTTCCTATAGCATGAGATGTGATATCTCACTGCTTATACCAAACCTGAGACCCTTCCTATAGCATGAGATGTGATATCCAACTCCTTCCCATTCCAATCCTGAGACCCTTCCTATAGCATGAGATGTGATATCTCAATGCTTCTAATATCAAACTTGAGACCCTCCCTATAGCATGAGATGTGATATCCAAGTCCTTCCCATTCCAATCCTGAGACACTTCCTATAGCATGAGATGTGATATCTCAATGCTTCTAATATCAAACCTGAGACTCTTCCTATAACATGAGATGGGATATCCAACTCCTTCCCTTTCCAATCCTGAGACCCTTCCGATAGCAGAGATGTGATATCTCAATGCTTATACCAAACCTGAGACCCTTCCTATGGCATGAGATGTCATATACAACTCCTTCCCATTCCAATCCTGAGACCCTTCTTATAGCTTGAGATGTGATATCTCAATGCTTATACCAAACCTGAGACCCTTCCTATAGCATGAGATGTGATATCCAACTCCTTCCCATTCCAATCCTGAGACCCTTCCTATAGCATGAGATGTGATGTCTCAATGCTTCTAATACCAAACCTGAGATCCTTCCTATAACATGAGATGTGATATCCAACTCCTTCCCATTCCAATCCTGAGACCCTTCCTATAGCATGAGATGTGATATCTCAATGCTTATACCAAACCTGAGACCCTTCCTATAGCATGAGATGTGATATCCAACTCCTTCCCATTCCAATCCTGAGACCCTTCCTATAGCATGAGATGTGATATCTCAATGCCTCTAATACCAAACCTGAGATCCTTCCTCTAACATGAAATGTGATATCCAACTCCTTCTCTTTCCAAACCTGAGAGCCTACCTATAGCATGAGATGTGATATCCAAGTCCTTCCCATTCCAATCCTTAGACCCTTCCTACAGCATGCAATATGATATCTCAATGATTCTAATAACAAACCTGAGACCCGTCCTATAACATGAGATGGGATATCCAGCTCCTTCCCATTCCAATCCTGAGACACTTCTGATAGCAGAGATGTGATATCTCAATGCTTATACCGAACCCGAGACCCTTCCTATAACATGAGATGTGATATCCAACTCCTTCCCGTTCCAAAGCTGAGACCCTTCCTATAGCATATGTGATATCCAACTCCTTCCCATTCCAAACATGAGACCCTTCCTATAGCAAGAATGTAATATCCAACTCCTTCCCATTCCAATCCTGAGACCATTCCTACAGCATGAGATATATCTCAATGCTTCTAATACCAAACCTGAGATCCTTCCTATAACATGAGATGTGATGTCCAAATCCTTCCCCTTCCAAACCTTAGACCCTCCCTTTAGCATGAGATGTGATATCCAACTCCTTCCCATTCCAATCCTGAGACCCTTCTGATGGCATGAGATGTGATATCTCAATGCCTCTAATACCAAACCTGAGATCCTACCTCTAACATGAAATGTGATATCCAACTCCTTCCCCTTCCAACCCTGAGAGCCTTCCTATAGAATGAGATGTGATATCCAAGTCCTTGCCATTCCAATCCTGAGACCCTTCCTATAACATGAGATGTGATATCCAACTCCTTCCCATTCCAACCTTAGACCCTTCCTATAGCATGAGATGGGATATCCAACTCCTTCAAAATCCAATCTCGATACCCTTCCAATAGCATGAGATGTGATATCCCAATGCTTCTACAAAACCTGAGACCCATACCATGGCATGAGATGTGATATCAAACTCCTTCCCATTCCAATCCTGAGACCCTTCCTATAGCTTGAGATGTGATATCCAACTCCTTCCCATTCCAATTTTGAGACCCGTCCTATACCATGAGACTTGATATCTCAATGCTTCTAATACCAAACCTGAGACCGGTCCTATAACATGAGATGTGATACACAAATCCTTCCCCTTCCAAACCTTAGACCCTTCCTATAGCATGAGATGTGATATCTCAATGCTTCTAATACCAAACCTGAGACTCTTCCTATAACGAGATGGGATATCCAACTCCTTCCCATTCCAATCCTGAGACCCTTCCGATAGCAGAGATGTGATATCTCAATGCTTATACCAAACCTGAGACCCTTCCTATGGCATGAGATGTCATATACAACTCCTTCCGATTCCAATCCTGAGACCCTTCCTATAACATGAGATGTGATATCTCAATGCTTCTAAAACCAAACATGAGAACCATCCTATAACATGAGATGTGAAATCCAAATCATTCCCTTTCCAAACCTGAGACCCTTCCTATAGCATGAGATGTGATATCTCAATGCTTATACCAAACCTGAGACCCTTCCTATAGCATGAGATGTGATATCCAACACCTTCCCATTCCAATCCTGAGACCCTTCCTATAGCATGAGATGTGATGTCTCAATCCTTCTAATACCAAACCTGAGATCCTTCCTATAACATGAGATGTGATATCCAACTCCTTCCATTCCAATCCTGAGACCCGTCATATAGCATGAGATGTGATATCTCAATGCTTATACCAAACCTGAGACCCTTCCTATAGCATGAGATGTGATATCCAACTACTTCCCATTCCAATCCTGAGACCCTTCCTATAGCATGAGATGTGATATCCAACTCCTTCCCTTTCCAAACCTGAGAGCCTATCTATAGCATGAGATGTGATATCCAAATCCTTCCCCTTCCAAACCTGAGACCCTCCCTTTAGCATGAGATGTGATATCCAACTCCTTCCCATTCCATTCCTGAGACCCTTCTGATAGCATGAGATGTGATATCTCAATGCCTCTAATACCAAACCTGAGATCCTACCTCTAACATGAAATGTGATATCCAACTCTTTCCCCTTCCAAACCTGAGAGACTTCCTATAGCATGAGATGTGATATCCAAGTCCTTCCCATTCCAATCCTGAGACCCTTCCTATAGCTTGAGATGTGATATCCAACTCCTTCCCATTCCAATTCTGAGACCCTTCCTATACCATGAGACTTGATATCTCAATGCTTGTAATACCAAACCTGAGACCCGTCCTATAACATGAGATGTGATATCCAAATCCTTCCCCTTCCAAACCTTAGACCCTTCCTTTATCATGAGATGTGATATCCAACTCCTTCCCATTCCAATCCTGAGACCCTTCCGATATCATGAGATGTGATATCTCAATGCTTCTAATATCAAACTTGAGACCCTCCCTATAGCATGAGATGTGATATCCAAGTCCTTCCCATTCCAATCCTGAGACCCTTCTTATAGCATGAGATGTGATATCTCAATGCTTCTAATACCAAACATGAGACCCTTTCTATAACATGAGATGGGAATATCCAACTCCTTCCCATTCCAATCCTGAGACCCTTCCGATAGCAGAGATGTGATATCTCAATGCTTATACCAAACCTGAGATCCTTGCTATAACATGAGATGTGATATCCAACTCCTTCCCATTCCAATCCTGAGACACTTCCTATAGCATGAGATGTGATATCTCACTGCTTATACCAAACCTGAGACCCTTCCTATAGCATGAGATGTGATATCCAACTCCTTCCCATTCCAATCCTGAGACCCTTCCTATAGCATGAGATGTGATATCTCAATGCTTCTAATATCAAACTTGAGACCCTCCCTATAGCATGAGATGTGATATCCAAGTCCTTCCCATTCCAATCCTGAGACACTTCCTATAGCATGAGATGTGATATCTCAATGCTTCTAATACCAAACCTGAGACTCTTCCTATAACATGAGATGGGATATCCAACTCCTTCCCTTTCCAATCCTGAGACCCTTCCGATAGCAGAGATGTGATATCTCATTGCTTATACCAAACCTGAGACCCTTCCTATGGCATGAGATGTCATATACAACTCCTTCCCATTCCAATCCTGAGACCCTTCCTATAGCTTGAGATGTGATAGCTCAATGCTTATACCAAACCTGAGACCCTTCCTATAGCATGAGATGTGATATCCAACTCCTTCCCATTCCAATCCTGAGACCCTTCCTATAGCATGAGATGTGATGTCTCAATGCTTCTAATACCAAACCTGAGATCCTTCCTATAACATGAGATGTGATATCCAACTCCTTCCCATTCCAATCCTGAGACCCTTCCTATAGCATGAGATGTGATATCTCAATGCTTATACCAAACCTGAGACCCTTCCTATAGCATGAGATGTGATATCCAACTCCTTCCCATTCCAATCCTGAGACCCTTCCTATAGCATGAGATGTGATATCTCAATGCCTCTAATACCAAACCTGAGATCCTTCCTCTAACATGAAATGTGATATCCAACTCCTTCTCTTTCCAAACCTGAGAGCCTACCTATAGCATGAGATGTGATATCCAAGTCCTTCCCATTCCAATCCTTAGACCCTTCCTACAGCATGCAATATGATATCTCAATGATTCTAATAACAAACCTGAGACCCGTCCTATAACATGAGATGGGATATCCAACTCCTTCCCATTCCAATCCTGAGACACTTCTGATAGCAGAGATGTGATATCTCAATGCTTCTACAAAACCTGAGACCCATACCATGGCATGAGATGTGATATCAAACTCCTTCCCATTCCAATCCTGAGACCCTTCCTATAGCTTGAGATGTGATATCCAACTCCTTCCCATTCCAATCTCGATACCCTTCCGATAGCATGAGACTTGATATCTCAATGCTTCTAATACCAAACCTGAGACCGGTCCTATAACATGAGATGTGATACACAAATCCTTCCCCTTCCAAACCTTAGACCCTTCCTATAGCATGAGATGTGATATCTCAATGCTTCTAATACCAAACCTGAGACTCTTCCTATAACGAGATGGGATATCCAACTCCTTCCCATTCCAATCCTGAGACCCTTCCGATAGCAGAGATGTGATATCTCAATGCTTATACCAAACCTGAGACCCTTCCTATGGCATGAGATGTCATATACAACTCCTTCCGATTCCAATCCTGAGACCCTTCCTATACCATGAGATGTGATATCTCAATGCTTCTAAAACCAAACATGAGAACCATCCTATAACATGAGATGTGAAATCCAAATCATTCCCTTTCCAAACCTGAGACCCTTCCTATAGCATGAGATGTGATATCCAACACCTTCCCATTCCAATCCTGAGACCCTTCCTATAGCATGAGATGTGATGTCTCAATCCTTCTAATACCAAACCTGAGATCCTTCCTATAACATGAGATGTGATATCCAACTCCTTCCATTCCAATCCTGAGACCCGTCATATAGCATGAGATGTGATATCTCAATGCTTATACCAAACCTGAGACCCTTCCTATAGCATGAGATGTGATATCCAACTACTTCCCATTCCAATCCTGAGACCCTTCCTATAGCATGAGATGTGATATCCAACTCCTTCCCTTTCCAAACCTGAGAGCCTATCTATAGCATGAGATGTGATATCCAAATCCTTCCCCTTCCAAACCTGAGACCCTCCCTTTAGCATGAGATGTGATATCCAACTCCTTCCCATTCCATTCCTGAGACCCTTCTGATAGCATGAGATGTGATATCTCAATGCCTCTAATACCAAACCTGAGATCCTACCTCTAACATGAAATGTGATATCCAACTCTTTCCCCTTCCAAACCTGAGAGACTTCCTATAGCATGAGATGTGATATCCAAGTCCTTCCCATTCCAATCCTGAGACCCTTCCTATAGCTTGAGATGTGATATCCAACTCCTTCCCATTCCAATTCTGAGACCCTTCCTATACCATGAGACTTGATATCTCAATGCTTGTAATACCAAACCTGAGACCCGTCCTATAACATGAGATGTGATATCCAAATCCTTCCCCTTCCAAACCTTAGACCCTTCCTTTATCATGAGATGTGATATCCAACTCCTTCCCATTCCAATCCTGAGACCCTTCCGATATCATGAGATGTGATATATCAATGCTTCTAATATCAAACTTGAGACCCTCCCTATAGCATGAGATGGGAATATCCAACTCCTTCCCATTCCAATCCTGAGACCCTTCCGATAGCAGAGATGTGATATCTCAATGCTTATACCAAACCTGAGATCCTTGCTATAACATGAGATGTGATATCCAACTCCTTCCCATTCCAATCCTGAGACACTTCCTATAGCATGAGATGTGATATCTCACTGCTTATACCAAACCTGAGACCCTTCCTATAGCATGAGATGTGATATCCAACTCCTTCCCATTCCAATCCTGAGACCCTTCCTATAGCATGAGATGTGATATCTCAATGCTTCTAATATCAAACTTGAGACCCTCCCTATAGCATGAGATGTGATATCCAAGTCCTTCCCATTCCAATCCTGAGACACTTCCTATAGCATGAGATGTGATATCTCAATGCTTCTAATACCAAACCTGAGACTCTTCCTATAACATGAGATGGGATATCCAACTCCTTCCCTTTCCAATCCTGAGACCCTTCCGATAGCAGAGATGTGATATCTCAATGCTTATACCAAACCTGAGACCCTTCCTATGGCATGAGATGTCATATACAACTCCTTCCCATTCCAATCCTGAGACCCTTCCTACAGCTTGAGATGTGATATCTCAATGCTTATACCAAACCTGAGACCCTTCCTATAGCATGAGATGTGATATCCAACTCCTTCCCATTCCAATCCTGAGACCCTTCCTATAGCATGAGATGTGATGTCTCAATGCTTCTAATACCAAACCTGAGATCCTTCCTATAACATGAGATGTGATATCCAACTCCTTCCCATTCCAATCCTGAGACCCTTCCTATAGCATGAGATGTGATATCTCAATGCTTATACCAAACCTGAGACCCTTCCTATAGCATGAGATGTGATATCCAACTCCTTCCCATTCCAATCCTGAGACCCTTCCTATAGCATGAGATGTGATATCTCAATGCCTCTAATACCAAACCTGAGATCCTTCCTCTAACATGAAATGTGATATCCAACTCCTTCTCTTTCCAAACCTGAGAGCCTACCTATAGCATGAGATGTGATATCCAAGTCCTTCCCATTCCAATCCTTAGACCCTTCCTACAGCATGCAATATGATATCTCAATGATTCTAATAACAAACCTGAGACCCGTCCTATAACATGAGATGGGATATCCAACTCCTTCCCATTCCAATCCTGAGACACTTCTGATAGCAGAGATGTGATATCTCAATGCTTATTCCGAACCCGAGACCCTTCCTATAACATGAGATGTGATATCCAACTCCTTCCCGTTCCAAAGCTGAGACCCTTCCTATAGCATATGTGATATCCAACTCCTTCCCATTCCAAACATGAGACCCTTCCTATAGCAAGAATGTAATATCCAACTCCTTCCCATTCCAATCCTGAGACCATTCCTATAGCATGAGATGTGTTGTCTCAATGCTTCTAATACCAAACCTGAGATCCTTCCTATGACATGAGATGTGATATACAATTCCTCCCCATTCCAAACCTGAGAACCTTCCTACAGCATGCGATGTGATATCTCAATGCTTCTAATACCAAACCTGAGACCAGTCCTATAACATGAGATTGGATATCCAACTCCTTCCCCTTCCAAACCTGAGACCCTTCCTATAGCATGAGATGTGATATCCAACTCCTTCCCATTCCAATCTTGAGACCCTTCTTATAGCATGAGATGTGATGTCTCAATGCTTATACCAAACCTGAGACTCTTCCTATAACATGAGATGTGATATCCAACTCCTTCCCTTTCCAAACCTGAGAGCCTACCTATAGCATGAGATGTGATAGCCAAGTCCTCCCCATTCCAATCCTTAGACCCTTCCTACAGCATGCAATATGATATCTCAATGATTCTAATAACAAACCTGAGACCCGTCCTATAACATGAGATGGGATATCCAACTCCTTCCCATTCCAATCCTGAGACACTTCCGATAGCAGAGATGTGATATCTCAATGCTTATACCAAACCTGAGACCGTTCCTATAACATGAGATGTGATATCCAACTCCTTCCCATTCCAATCCTGAGACCATTCCTATAGCATGAGATGTGTTATCTCAATGCTTCTAATACCAAACCTGAGATCCTTCCTATGACATGAGATGTGATATACAATTCCTCCCCATTCCAAACCTGAGAACCTTCCTACAGCATGCGATGTGATATCTCAATGCTTCTAATACCAAACCTGAGACCAGTCCTATAACATGAGATTGGATATCCAACTCCTTCCCCTTCCAAACCTGAGACCCTTCCTATAGCATGAGATGTGATATCCAGCTTCTTCCCATTCCAATCCTGAGACCCTTCCTATAACATGAGATGTGATGTCTCAATGCTTCTAATACCAAACCTGAGATCTTTCCTATAACATGAGATGTGATATCCAACTCCTTCCCATTCCAATCCTGAGACCATTCCTATAGCATGAGATGTGATATATCAATGCTTCTAATACCAAACCTGAGATCCTTCCTATGACATTAGATGTGATATCCAAATCCTTCCCATTCCAATCCTGAGACCCTTCCTATAACATGAGAAGGGATATCCAACTCCTTCCCATTCCAATCCTAAAACCCTTCCTATAGCATGAGATGTGATATCTCAATGTTTCTAATTAAAAACTTGAGACCCTTCCTATAGCAAGAGATGTGATATCCAAATCCTTCCCATTCCAATCCTGAGACCCTTCCTATAACATGAGATGTGATATCCAAATCCTTCCCCTTCCAAACCTGAGACTCTTCCTTTAGCATGAGATGTGATATCCAAATACTTCCCATTCCAATCCTAAAACCCTTCCTATAGCATGAGATGTGATATCTAAATGTTTCTAATAAAAAACTTGAGACCCTTCCTATAGCAAGAGATGTGATATCCAAATCCTTCCCATTCCAATCCTGAGACGCTTCCTATAACATGAGATGTGATATCCAACTCCTTCCCATTCCAACCTGAGACCCTTCCTATAGCATGAGAAGGGATATCCAACTCCTTCCCAATCCAATCCTGAGACCCTTCCGATAGCAGAGATGTGATATCTCAATGCTTATACCAAACCTGAGACCCTTCCTATGGCATGAGATGTGATATCCAACTCCTTGCCATTCAAATCCTGAGACCCTCCCTATAACAAGAGATGTCATATCCAACTCCTTCCCATTCCAAACCTGAGACCATTCCTTTAGCATGAGATGTGATATCCAAATCCTTCACATTCCAATCCGGAGACCCTTCCTATAACATGAGATGTGATATCCAACTCCTTCCCAATCCAATCCTGAGACCCTTCCGATAGCATGAGATGTGATATCTCAATGCTTCAAAATCCAAACATGAGAACCATCCTATAACATGAGATGTGAAATCCAAATCCTTCCCTTCCCAAACCTGAGACTCTTCCTATAGCATGAGATGTGATATCTCAATGCTTCTACCAAACCTGAAACCCTTCCTATAGCATGAGATGTGATATCCAACTCCTTCCCATTACAATCCTGAGACACTTCCTATAGCATGAGATGTGATATCACAATGCTTCTAATACCAAACCTGAGACCCATTCTATACCATGAGATGTGATATCCAAATCCTTCCCCTTCCAAACCTGAGACCCTTCCTTTAGCATGAGATGTGATATCCAGCTCCTCCCATTCCAATCCTGAGACCCTTCCGATATCTCAATGCTTCTAATATCAAAACTGAGACCCTCCCTATAGCATGAGATGTGATATCTAAGTCCTTCCCATTCCAATCCTGAGACCCTTCCGATAGCAGAGATGTGATATTTCAATGCTTATACCAAACCTGAGACCCTTCCTATAGCATGAGATGTGATATCCAACTCCTTCCGATTCCAATCCTGAGACCCTTCCTATAGCATGAGATGTGATATCGCAATGCTTCTACCAAAACTGAGACCCTTCCTATAACATGAGATGTGATATCCAACTCCTTCCCGTTCCAAAGCTGAGACCCTTCCTATAGCATATGTGATATCCAACTCCTTCCCATTCCAAACATGAGACCCTTCCTATAGCAAGAATGTAATATCCAACTCCTTCCCATTCCAATCCTGAGACCATTCCTACAGCATGAGATATATCTCAATGCTTCTAATACCAAACCTGAGATCCTTCCTATGACATGAGATGTGATATCCAATTCCTCCCCATTCCAAACCTGAGAACCTTCCTACAGCATGCGATGTGATATCTCAATGCTTCTAATACCAAACCTGAGACCAGTCCTATAACATGAGATTGGATATCCAACTCCTTCCCCTTCCAAACCTGAGACCCTTCCTATAGCATGAATGTGATATCCAACTCCTTCCCATTCCAATCCTGAGACCCTTCCTATAGCATGAGATGTGGTATCTCAATGCTTATACCAAACCTGAGACCCTTCCTATAGCATGAGATGTGATATCCAACTACTTCCCATTCCAATCCTGAGACCCTTCCTATAGCATGAGATGTGATATCCAACTCCTTCCCTTTCCAAACCTGAGAGCCTATCTATAGCATGAGATGTGATATCCAAATCCTTCCCCTTCCAAATCTGAGACCCTCCCTTTAGCATGAGATGTGATATCCAACTCCTTCCCATTCCATTCCTGAGACCCTTCTGATAGCATGAGATGTGATATCTCAATGCCTCTAATACCAAACCTGAGATCCTACCTCTAACATGAAATGTGATATCCAACTCTTTCCCCTTCCAAACCTGAGAGACTTCCTATAGCATGAGATGTGATATCCAAGTCCTTCCCATTCCAATCCTGAGACCCTTCCTATAGCTTGAGATGTGATATCCAACTCCTTCCCACTCCAATTCTGAGACCCTTCCTATACCATGAGACTTGATATCTCAATGCTTGTAATACCAAACCTGAGACCCGTCCTATAACATGAGATGTGATATCCAAATCCTTCCCCTTCCAAACCTTAGACCCTTCCTTTATCATGAGATGTGATATCCAACTCCTTCCCATTCCAATCCTGAGACCCTTCCGATATCATGAGATGTGATATCTCAATGCTTCTAATATCAAACTTGAGACCCTCCCTATAGCATGAGATGTGATATCCAAGTCCTTCCCATTCCAATCCTGAGACCCTTCTTATAGCATGAGATGGGAATATCCAACTCCTTCCCATTCCAATCCTGAGACCCTTCCGATAGCAGAGATGTGATATCTCAATGCTTATACCAAACCTGAGATCCTTGCTATAACATGAGATGTGATATCCAACTCCTTCCCATTCCAATCCTGAGACACTTCCTATAGCATGAGATGTGATATCTCACTGCTTATACCAAACCTGAGACCCTTCCTATAGCATGAGATGTGATATCCAACTCCTTCCCATTCCAATCCTGAGACCCTTCCTATAGCATGAGATGTGATATCTCAATGCTTCTAATATCAAACTTGAGACCCTCCCTATAGCATGAGATGTGATATCCAAGTCCTTCCCATTCCAATCCTGAGACACTTCCTATAGCATGAGATGTGATATCTCAATGCTTCTAATACCAAACCTGAGACTCTTCCTATAACATGAGATGGGATATCCAACTCCTTCCCTTTCCAATCCTGAGACCCTTCCGATAGCAGAGATGTGATATCTCAATGCTTATACCAAACCTGAGACCCTTCCTATGGCATGAGATGTCATATACAACTCCTTCCCATTCCAATCCTGAGACCCTTCCTACAGCTTGAGATGTGATATCTCAATGCTTATACCAAACCTGAGACCCTTCCTATAGCATGAGATGTGATATCCAACTCCTTCCCATTCCAATCCTGAGACCCTTCCTATAGCATGAGATGTGATGTCTCAATGCTTCTAATACCAAACCTGAGATCCTTCCTATAACATGAGATGTGATATCCAACTCCTTCCCATTCCAATCCTGAGACCCTTCCTATAGCATGAGATGTGATATCTCAATGCTTATACCAAACCTGAGACCCTTCCTATAGCATGAGATGTGATATCTAACTCCTTCCCATTCCAATCCTGAGACCCTTCCTATAGCATGAGATGTGATATCTCAATGCCTCTAATACCAAACCTGAGATCCTTCCTCTAACATGAAATGTGATATCCAACTCCTTCTCTTTCCAAACCTGAGAGCCTACCTATAGCATGAGATGTGATATCCAAGTCCTTCCCATTCCAATCCTTAGACCCTTCCTACAGCATGCAATATGATATCTCAATGATTCTAATAACAAACCTGAGACCCGTCCTATAACATGAGATGGGATATCCAACTCCTTCCCATTCCAATCCTGAGACACTTCTGATAGCAGAGATGTGATATCTCAATGCTTATACCGAACCCGAGACCCTTCCTATAACATGAGATGTGATATCCAACTCCTTCCCGTTCCAAAGCTGAGACCCTTCCTATAGCATATGTGATATCCAACTCCTTCCCATTCCAAACATGAGACCCTTCCTATAGCAAGAATGTAATATCCAACTCCTTCCCATTCCAATCCTGAGACCATTCCTACAGCATGAGATATATCTCAATGCTTCTAATACCAAACCTGAGATCCTTCCTATGACATGAGATGTGATATCCAATTCCTCCCCATTCCAAACCTGAGAACCTTCCTACAGCATGCGATGTGATATCTCAATGCTTCTAATACCAAACCTGAGACCAGTCCTATAACATGAGATTGGATATCCAACTCCTTCCCCTTCCAAACCTGAGACCCTTCCTATAGCATGAATGTGATATCCAACTCCTTCCCATTCCAATCCTGAGACCCTTCCTATAGCATGAGATGTGGTATCTCAATGCTTATACCAAACCTGAGACCCTTCCTAGAGCATGAGATGTGATATCCAACTCCTTCCCATTCCAATCTTGAGACCCTTCTTATAGCATGAGATGTGATGTCTCAATGCTTATACCAAACCTGAGACTCTTCCTATAACATGAGATGTGATATCCAACTCCTTCCCTTTCCAAACCTGAGAGCCTACCTATAGCATGAGATGTGATATCCAGGTCCTTCCCATTCCAATCCTTAGACCCTTCCTACAGCATGCAATATGATATCTCAATGATTCTAATAACAAACCTGAGACCCGTCCTATAACATGAGATGGGATATCCAACTCCTTCCCATTCCAATCCTGAGACACTTCCGATAGCAGAGTTGTGATATCTCAATGCTTATACCAAACCTGAAACCCTTCCTATAACATGAGATGTGATATCCAACTCCTTCCCGTTCCAAACCTGGGACCCTTCCTATAGCATATGTGATATCCAACTCCTTCCCATTCCAAACATGAGACCCTTCCTATAGCAAGAATGTAATATCCAACTCCTTCCCATTCCAATCCTGAGACCATTCCTATAGCATGAGATGTGAAATCTCAATGCTTATAATACCAAACCTGAGATCCTTCCTATGACATGAGATGTGATATCCAATTCCTCCCCATTCCAAACCTGAGAACCTTCCTACAGCATGCGATGTGATATCTCAATGCTTCTAATACCAAACCTGAGACCAGTCCTATAACATGAGATTGGATATCCAACTCCTTCCCCTTCCAAACCTGAGACCCTTCCTATAGCATGAGATGTGATATCCAGCTTCTTTCCATTCCAATCCTGAGAGCCTTCCTATAACATGAGATGTGATGTCTCAATGCTTCTAATACCAAACCTGAGATCTTTCCTATAACATGAGATGTGAAATCCAACTCCTTCCCATTCCAATCCTGAGACCCTTCCTATAGCATGAGATGTGATATCTCAATGCTTATACCAAACCTGAGACCCTTCCTATAGCTTGAGATGTGATATCCAACTCCTTCCCATTCCAATCCTGAGACCCTTCCGATAGCATGAGATGTGATATCCCAAATGCTTCTACCAAACCTGAGACCCATACTATGGCATGAGATGTGATATCAAACTCCTTCCCATTCCAATCCTGAGACCCTTCCTATAGCTTGAGATGTGATATCCAACTCCTTCCCATTCCAATTCTGAGACCCTTCCTATACCATGAGACTTGATATCTCAATGTTTCTAATACCAAACCTGAGACCCGTCCTATAACATGAGATGTGATATCCAAATCCTTCCCCTTCCAAACCTTAGACCCTTCCTTTATCATGAGATGTGATATCCAACTCCTTCCCATTCCAATCCTGAGACCCTTCCGATATCATGAGATTTGTTATCTCAATGCTTCTAATATCAAACTTGAGACCCTCCCTATTGCATGAGATGTGACATCCAAGTCCTCCCTATTCCAATCCTGAGACCCTTCCTATAGCATGAGATGTAATATCTCAATGCTTCTAATACCAAACCTGAGACCCTTCCTATAACATGAGATGGGATATCCAACTCCTTCCCATTCCAATCCTGAGACCCTTCCGATAGCAGAGATGTGATATCTCAATGCTTATACCAAACCTGAGACCCTTCCTATGGCCTGAGATGTCATATACAACTCCTTCCCATTCCAATCCTGAGACCCTTCCTATAGCATGAGATGTGATATCTCAATGCTTATACCAAATCTGAGACCCTTGCTATAGCATGAGATGTGACATCTAACTCCTTCCAATTCCAATCCTGAGACCCTTCCTATAGCATGAGATGTGATGTCTCAATGCTTCTAATACCAAACCTGAGATCCTTCCTATAACATGAGATGTGATATCCAACTCCTTCCCATTCCAATCCTGAGACCCTTATGATAGCATGAGATGTGATATCTCAATGCCTCTAATACCAAACCTGAGATCCTTCCGATAGCATGAGATGTGATATCTCAATGCTTCTAATACCAAACCTGAGATCATTCCTATAACATGAGATGTGATTTCCAAATCCTTCCCCTTCCAAACCTGAGACCCTCCCTTTAGCATGAAATGTGATATCCAACTCCTTCCCATTCCAATGCTGAGACCCTTCTGATAGCATGAGATGTGATATCTCAATGGCTCTAATACCAAACCTGAGATCCTACCTCTAACATGAAATGTGATGTCCATCTCCTTCCCTTTCCAAACCTGAAACCCTGCCTATAGCATGAGATGTGATATCCAAGTCCTTCCCATTCCAATCCTGAGACCTTTCCTATAGCATGTGATATGATATCTCAATGCTTATACCAAACCTGAGACCCTTCCTATGGCATGAGATGTCACATACAACTCCTTCCCATTCCAATCCTGAGACCCTTCCTATAGCATGAGATGTGATATCTCAATGCTTATACCAAACCTGAGACCCTTCCTATAGCATGAGATGTGATATCCAACTTCTTCCCATTCCAATCCTGAGACCCTTCTGATAGCATGAGATGTGATGTCTCAATGCTTCTAATACCAAACCTGAGATCTTTCCTATAACATGAGATGTGATATCCAACTCCTTCCCATTCCTAACCTGAGATCCTTCCTTTAGCATGAGATGTGATATCCAACTCCTTCCCATTCCAATCCTGAGACCCTTCCTATAGCATGATATGTGATATCACAATGCTTCTAATACCAAACCTGAGATCCTTCCTATAACATGAGATGTGTATCCAACTCCTTCCCATTCCAAACCTGAGACCCTTCCTATAGCATGAGATGTGATATCTCAATGCTTATACCAAATCTGAGACCCTTCCTATAGCATGAGATGTGACATCCAACTCCTTCCAATTCCAATCCTGAGACCCTTCCTATAGCATGAGATGTGATGTCTCAATGCTTCTAATACCAAACCTGAGATCTTTCCTATAACATGAGATGTGATATCCAACTCCTTCCCATTCCAACCCTGAGACCCTTCCTATAGCATGAGATGTGATATCTCAATGCTTATACCAAACCTGAGACCCTTCCTATAGCTTGAGATGTGATATCCAACTCCTTCCCATTCCAATCCTGAGACCCTTCCGATATCATGAGATTTGTTATCTCAATGCTTCTAATATCAAACTTGAGACCCTACCTATAGCATGAGATGTGACATCCAAGTCCTCCCCATTCCAATCCTGAGACCCTTCCTATAGCATGAGATGTAATATCTCAATGCTTCTAATACCAAACCTGAGACCCTTCCTATAACATGAGATGTGATATCCAACTCCTTCCCATTCCAATCCTGAGACCCTTCCGATAGCAGAGATGTGATATCTCAATGCTTATACCAAACCTGAGACCCTTCCTATGGCCTGAGATATCATATACAACTCCTTCCCATTCCAATCCTGAGACCCTTCCTATAGCATGAGATGTGATATCTCAATGCTTATACCAAATCTGAGACCCTTCCTATAGCATGAGATGTGACATCCAACTCCTTCCAATTCCAATCCTGAGACCCTTCCTATAGCATGAGATGTGATGTCTCAATGCTTCTAATACCAAACCTGAGATCCTTCCTATAACATGAGATGTGATATCTCAATGCTTCTAATACCAAACCTGAGATCATTCCTATAACATGAGATGTGATTTCCAAATCCTTCCCATTCCAATCCCGAGACCCTTCTGATAGCATGAGATGTGATATCTCAATGCCTCTAATACCAAACCTGAGATCCTACCTCTAACATGAAATGTGATATCCATCTCCTTCCCTTTCCAAACCTGAGACCCTGCCTATAGCATGAGATGTGATACCCAAGTCCTTCCCATTCCAATCCTGAGACCCTTCCTATAGCATGTGATATGATATCTCAATGCTTATACCAAACCTGAGACCCTTCCTATGGCATGAGATGTCACATACAACTCCTTCCCATTCCAATCCTGAGACCCTTCCTATAGCATGAGATGTGATATCCCAATGCTTATACCAAACCTGAGACCCTTCCTATAGCATGAGATGTGATATCCAACTTCTTCCCATTCCAATCCTGAGACCCTTCTGATAGCATGAGATGTGATGTCTCAATGCTTCTAATACCAAACCTGAGATCTTTCCTATAACATGAGATGTGATATCCAACTCCTTCCCATTCCAAACCTGAGATCCTTCCTTTAGCATGAGATGTGATATCCAACTCCTTCCCATTCCAATCCTGAGACCCTTCCTATAGCATGATATGTGATATCACAATGCTTCTAATACCAAACCTGAGATCCTTCCTATAACATGAGATGTGTATCCAACTCCTTCCCATTCCAAACCTGAGACCCTTCCTATAGCATGAGATGTGATATCTCAATGCCTCTAATACCAAACCTGAGATCCTTCCGATAGCATGAGATGTGATATCTCAATGCTTCTAATACCAAACCCGAGATCATTCCTATAACATGAGATGTGATTTCCAAATCCTTCCCCTTCCAAACCTGAGACCCTCCCTTTAGCATGAAATGTGATATCCAAATCCTTCCCATTCCAATCCCGAGACCCTTCTGATAGCATGAGATGTGATATCTCAATGCCTCTAATACCAAACCTGAGATCCTACCTCTAACATGAAATGTGATATCCATCTCCTTCCCTTTCCCAACCTGAGACCCTGCCTATAGCATGAGATGTGATTTCCAAGTCCTTCCCATTCCAATCCTGAGACCCTTCCTATAGCATGTGATATGATATCTCAATGCTTATACCAAACCTGAGACGCTTCCTATGGCATGAGATGTCACATACAACTCCTTCCCATTCCAATCCTGAGACCCTTCCTATAGCATGAGATGTGATATCTCAATGCTTATACCAAACTTGAGACCCTTCCTATAGCATGAGATGTGATATCCAACTTCTTCCCATTCCAATCCTGAGACCCTTCTGATAGCATGAGATGTGATGTCTCAATGCTTCTAATACCAAACCTGAGATGTTTCCTATAACATGAGATGTGATATCCAACTCCTTCCCATTCCAAACCTGAGATCCTTCCTTTAGCATGAGATGTGATATCCAACTCCTTCCCATTCCAATCCTGAGACCCTTCCTATAGCATGATATGTGATATCACAATGCTTCTAATACCAAACCTGAGATCCTTCCTATAACATGAGATGTGTATCCAACTCCTTCCCATTCCAAACCTGAGACCCTTCCTATAGCATGAGATGTGATATCTTAATGCTTCTAAAACCAAACCTGAGAACCATCCAATAACATATGTGAAATCCAAATCCTTCCCTTTCCAAACCTGAGACCCTTCCGATAGCATGAGATGTGATATCTCAATGCTTCTAAAAACCAAACATGAGAACCATCCTATAACATGAGATGTGAAATCCAAATCCTTCCCTTTCCAAACCTGAGACCCTTCCTATAGCTTGAGATGTGATATCAAACTCCTTCCCATTCCAATCCTGTGATAGCTTGAGATGTGATATCCAACTCCTTCCCATTCCAATCCTGAGACCCTTCCTATACCATGAGATGTGATATCTCAATGCTTCTAATACCAAACCTGAGACCCTCCCTATAGCATGAGATGTGATATCTAAGTCCTTCCCATTCCTATCCTGAGACCCTTCCGATAGAAGAGATTTGATATTTCAATGCTTATACCAAACCTGAGACCCTTCCTATGGCATGAGATGTGATATCCAACTCCTTCCCATTCCAATCCTGAGACCCTTCCTATAGCATGAGATGTGATACCTCAATGCTTCTATCAAACCTGAGTCCCTTCCTTTAGCATGAGATGTGATATCCAACTCCTTCCCATTCCAATCCTGAGACCCTTCCTATAGCATGAGATGTGACATCTCAAAGCTTCTAATACCAAACCTGGGACCCGTCCTATAACATGAGATATGATATCCAATTCCTTCCCCTTCCAAACCTGAGACCCTTCTTTTAGCATGAGATGTGATATCCAAATCCTTCCCATTCCAATCCTGAAACCCTTCCTATAGCATGAGATGTGATATCTCAATGTTTCTAATAAAAAACCTGAGACCCTTCCTATAGCAAGAGATGTGATATCCAAATCCTTCCCATTCCAATCCTGAGACCCTTCCTATAACATGAGATGTGATATCCAACTCCTTCCCATTCCAACCTGAGACCCTTCCTATAGCATGAGAAGGGATATCCAACTCCTTACCATTCCAATCCTGAAACCCTTCCTATAGCATGAGATGTGATATCTCAATGCCTCTAATACCAAACCTCAGATTCTTCCTATAGCAAGAGATGTGACATCCAAATCCTTCCCATTCCAATCCTGAGATCCTTCCTATTGGATGAGATGTGATATCCAACTCCTTCCCATTCCAATCCTGAGACCCTTCCTATACCATGAGATGTGATATCTCAATGCTTCTACCAAAACTGAGACCCTTCCTTTAGCATGAGATGTGATATCCAACTCCTTCCCATTCCAATCCTGAGATCCTTCCTATTGGATGAGATGTGATATCCAACTCCTTCCCATTCCAATCCTGAGACCCTTCCTATACCATGAGATGTGATATCTCAATGCTTCTACCAAAACTGAGACCCTTCCTTTAGCATGAGATGTGATATCCAACTCCTTCCCATTCCAATCCTGAGACCCTTCCTATAGCATGAGATGTGATATCTCAATGCCTCTAATACCAAACCTGAGATTCTTCCTATAACATGAGATGTGATATCTCAATGCTTCTAATACCAAACCTGAGACCCTTCTGATAGCATGAGATGTGATATCTCAATGCCTATAATACCAAACCTGAGATCCTTCCGATAGCATGAGATATGATATCTCAATGCTTCTAATACAAAACCTGAGATCCTTCCTATAACATGAGATGTGATATCCAAATCCTTCCCCTTCCAAACCTGAGACCCTTCCGATATCATGAGATGTGATATCTCAATGCTTCTAATATCAAACTTGAGACCCTCCCTATAGCATGAGATGTGATATCCAAGTCCTTCCCATTCCAATCCTGAGACCCTTCCTATAGCATGAGATGTGATATCTCAATGCTTCTAATACCAAACATGAGACCCTTTCTATAACATGAGATGGGAATATCCAACTCCTTCCCATTCCAATCCTGAGACCCTTCCGATAGCAGAGATGTGATATGTCAATGCTTATACCAAACCTGAGATCCTTCCTATAACATGAGATGTGATATCCAACTCCTTCCCATTCCAATCCTGAGACACTTCCTATAGCATGAGATGTGACATCTCACTGCTTATACCAAACCTGAGACCCTTCCTATAGCATGAGATGTGATATTCAACTCCTTCCCATTCCAATCCTGAGACCCTTCCTATAGCATGAAATGTGATATCTCAATGCATCTAATATCAAACTTGAGACCCTCCCTATAGCATGAGATGTGATATCCAAGTCCTTCCCATTCCAATCCTGAGACACTTCCTATAGCATGAGATGTGATATCTCAATGCTTCTAATACCAAACCTGAGACTCTTCCTATAACATGAGATGGGATATCCAACTCCTTCCCTTTCCAATCCTGAGACCCTTCCGATAGCAGAGATGTGATATCTCAATGCTTATGCCAAACCTGAGACCCTTCCTATGGCATGAGATGTCATATACAACTCCTTCCCATTCCAATCCTGAGACACTTCCTATAGCATGAGATGTGATATCCAACTCCTTCCCATTCCAATCCTGAGACCCTTCCTATAGCATGAGATGTGATGTCTCAATGCTTCTAATACCAAACCTGAGATCCTTCCTATAACATGAGATGTGATATCCAACTCCTTCCCATTCCAATCCTGAGACCCTTCCTATAGCATGAGATGTGATATCTCAATGCTTATACCAAACCTGAGACCCTTCCTATAGCATGAGATGTGATATCCAACTCCTTCCCATTCCAATCCTGAGACCCTTCCTATAGCATGAGATGTGATATCTCAATGCCTCTAATACCAAACCTGAGATCCTTCCTCTAACATGAAATGTGATATCCAAGTCCTTCCCATTCCAATCCTTAGACCCTTCCTACAGCATGCAATATGATATCTCAATGATTCTAATAACAAACCTGAGACCCATCCTATAACATGAGATGGGATATCCAACTCCTTCCCATTCCAATCCTGAGACACTTCTGATAGCAGAGATGTGATATCTCAATGCTTATACCAAACCTGAGACCCTTCCTATAACATGAGATGTGATATCCAACTCCTTCCCGTTCCAAAGCTGAGACCCTTCCTATAGCATATGTGATATCCAACTCCTTCCCATTCCAAACATGAGACCCTTCCTATAGCAAGAATGTAATATCCAATTCCTCCCCATTCCAAACCTGAGAACCTTCCTACAGCATGTGATGTGATATCTCAATGCTTCTAATACCAAACCTGAGACCAGTCCTATAACATGAGATTGGATATCCAACTCCTTCCCCTTCCAAACCTGAGACCCTTCCTATAGCATGAGATGTGATATCCAACTCCTTCCCATTCCAATCTTGAGACCCTTCTTATAGCATGAGATGTGATGTCTCAATGCTTATACCAAACCTGAGACTCTTCCTATAACATGAGATGTGATATCCAACTCCTTCCCTTTCCAAACCTGAGAGCCTACCTATAGCATGAGATGTGATATCCAAGTCCTTCCCATTTTAATCCTTAGACCCTTCCTACAGCATGCAATATGATATCTCAATGATTCTAATAACAAACCTGAGACCCGTCCTATAACATGAGATGGGATATCCAACTCCTTCCCATTCCAATCCTGAGACACTTCCGATAGCAGAGATGTGATATCTCAATGCTTATACCAAACCTGAGACCCTTCCTATAACATGAGATGTGATATCCAACTTCTTCCCGTTCCAAACCTGGGACCCTTCCTATAGCATATGTGATATCCAACTCCTTCCCATTCCAAACATGAGACCCTTCCTATAGCAAGAATGTAATATCCAACTCCTTCCCATTCCAATCCTGAGACCATTCTTATAGCATGAGATGTGTTATCTCAATGCTTCTAATACCAAACCTGAGATCCTTCCTAAGACATGAGATGTGATATACAATTCCTCCCCATTCCAAACCTGAGAACCTTCCTACAGCATGCAATGTGATATCTCAATGCTTCTAATACCAAACCTGAGACCAGTCCTATAACATGAGATTGGATATCCAACTCCTTCCCCATCTAAACCTGAGACCCTTCCTATAGCATGAGATGTGATATCCAGCTTCTTCCCATTCCAATCCTGAGACCCTTCCTATAACATGAGATGTGATGTTTCAATGCTTCTAATACCAAACCTGAGATCTTTCCTATAACATGAGATGTGATATCCAACTCCTTCCCATTCCAATCCTGAGACCCTTCCTTTAGCATGAGATGTGATATCCAACTCCTTCCCATTCCAATCCTGAGACCCTTCCTATAGCATGAGATGTGACATCTCAAAGCTTCTAATACCAAACCTGGGACCCGTCCTATAACATGAGATATGATATGCAATTCCTTCCCCTTCCAAACCTGAGACCCTTCTTTTAGCATGAGATGTGATATCCAAATCCTTCCCATTCCAATCCTGAAACCCTTCCTATAGCATGAGATGTGATATCTCAATGTTTCTAATAAAAAACCTGAGACCCTTCCTATAGCAAGAGATGTGATATCCAAATCCTTCCCATTCCAATCCTGAGACCCTTCCTATAACATGAGATGTGATATCCAACTCCTTCCCATTCCAACCTGAGACCCTTCCTATAGCATGAGAAGGGATATCCAACTCCTTACCATTCCAATCCTGAAACCCTTCCTATAGCATGAGATGTGATATCTCAATGCCTCTAATACCAAACCTCAGATTCTTCCTATAGCAAGAGATGTGACATCCAAATCCTTCCCATTCCAATCCTGAGATCCTTCCTATTGGATGAGATGTGATATCCAACTCCTTCCCATTCCAATCCTGAGACCCTTCCTATACCATGAGATGTGATATCTCAATGCTTCTACCAAAACTGAGACCCTTCCTTTAGCATGAGATGTGATATCCAACTCCTTCCCATTCCAATCCTGAGATCCTACCTGTTGGATGAGATGTGATATCCAACTCCTTCCCATTCCAATCCTGAGACCCTTCCTATACCATGAGATGTGATATCTCAATGCTTCTACCAAAACTGAGACCCTTCCTTTAGCATGAGATGTGATATCCAACTCCTTCCCATTCCAATCCTGAGACCCTTCCTATAGCATGAGATGTGATATCTCAATGCCTCTAATACCAAACCTGAGATTCTTCCTATAACATGAGATGTGATATCTCAATGCTTCTAATACCAAACCTGAGACCCTTCTGATAGCATGAGATGTGATATCTCAATGCCTATAATACCAAACCTGAGATCCTTCCGATAGCATGAGATATGATATCTCAATGCTTCTAATACCAAACCTGAGATCCTTCCTATAACATGAGATGTGATATCCAAATCCTTCCCCTTCCAAACCTGAGACCCTTCCGATATCATGAGATGTGATATCTCAATGCTTCTAATATCAAACTTGAGACCCTCCCTATAGCATGAGATGTGATATCCAAGTCCTTCCCATTCCAATCCTGAGACCCTTCCTATAGCATGAGATGTGATATCTCAATGCTTCTAATACCAAACATGAGACCCTTTCTATAACATGAGATGGGAATATCCAACTCCTTCCCATTCCAATCCTGAGACCCTTCCGATAGCAGAGATGTGATATGTCAATGCTTATACCAAACCTGAGATCCTTCCTATAACATGAGATGTGATATTCAACTCCTTCCCATTCCAATCCTGAGACCCTTCCTATAGCATGAAATGTGATATCTCAATGCATCTAATATCAAACTTGAGACCCTCCCTATAGCATGAGATGTGATATCCAAGTCCTTCCCATTCCAATCCTCAGACACTTCCTATAGCATGAGATGTGATATCTCAATGCTTCTAATACCAAACCTGAGACTCTTCCTATAACATGAGATGGGATATCCAACTCCTTCCCTTTCCAATCCTGAGACCCTTCCGATAGCAGAGATGTGATATCTCAATGCTTATGCCAAACCTGAGACCCTTCCTATGGCATGAGATGTCATATACAACTCCTTCCCATTCCAATCCTGAGACCCTTCCTATAGCTTGAGATGTGATATCTCAATGCTTATACCAAACCTGAGACCCTTCCTATAGCATGAGATGTGATATCCAACTCCTTCCCATTCCAATCCTGAGACCCTTCCTATAGCATGAGATGTGATGTCTCAATGCTTCTAATACCAAACCTGAGATCCTTCCTATAACATGAGATGTGATATCCAACTCCTTCCCATTCCAATCCTGAGACCCTTCCTATAGCATGAGATGTGATATCTCAATGCTTATACCAAACCTGAGACCCTTCCTATAGCATGAGATGTGATATCCAACTCCTTCCCATTCCAATCCTGAGACCCTTCCTATAGCATGAGATGTGATATCTCAATGCCTCTAATACCAAACCTGAGATCCTTCCTCTAACATGAAATGTGATATCCAAGTCCTTCCCATTCCAATCCTTAGACCCTTCCTACAGCATGCAATATGATATCTCAATGATTCTAATAACAAACCTGAGACCCATCCTATAACATGAGATGGGATATCCAACTCCTTCCCATTCCAATCCTGAGACACTTCTGATAGCAGAGATGTGATATCTCAATGCTTATACCAAACCTGAGACCCTTCCTATAACATGAGATGTGATATCCAACTCCTTCCCGTTCCAAAGCTGAGACCCTTCCTATAGCATATATGATATCCAACTCCTTCCCATTCCAAACATGAGACCCTTCCTATAGCAAGAATGTAATATCCAATTCCTCCCCATTCCAAACCTGAGAACCTTCCTACAGCATGCGATGTGATATCTCAATGCTTCTAATACCAAACCTGAGACCAGTCCTATAACATGAGATTGGATATCCAACTCCTTCCCCTTCCAAACCTGAGACCCTTCCTATAGCATGAGATGTGATATCCAACTCCTTCCCATTCCAATCTTGAGACCCTTCTTATAGCATGAGATGTGATGTCTCAATGCTTATACCAAACCTGAGACTCTTCCTATAACATGAGATGTGATATCCAACTCCTTCCCTTTCCAAACCTGAGAGCCTACCTATAGCATGAGATGTGATATCCAAGTCCTTCCCATTTTAATCCTTAGACCCTTCCTACAGCATGCAATATGATATCTCAATGATTCTAATAACAAACCTGAGACCCGTCCTATAACATGAGATGGGATATCCAACTCCTTCCCATTCCAATCCTGAGACACTTCCGATAGCAGAGATGTGATATCTCAATGCTTATACCAAACCTGAGACCCTTCCTATAACATGAGATGTGATATCCAACTTCTTCCCGTTCCAAACCTGGGACCCTTCCTATAGCATATGTGATATCCAACTCCTTCCCATTCCAAACATGAGACCCTTCCTATCGCAAGAATGTAATATCCAACTCCTTCCCATTCCAATCCTGAGACCATTCTTATAGCATGAGATGTGTTATCTCAATGCTTCTAATACCAAACCTGAGATCCTTCCTAAGACATGAGATGTGATATACAATTCCTCCCCATTCCAAACCTGAGAACCTTCCTACAGCATGCAATGTGATATCTCAATGCTTCTAATACCAAACCTGAGACCAGTCCTATAACATGAGATTGGATATCCAACTCCTTCCCCATCCAAACCTGAGACCCTTCCTATAGCATGAGATGTGATATCCAGCTTCTTCCCATTCCAATCCTGAGACCCTTCCTATAACATGAGATGTGATGTTTCAATGCTTCTAATACCAAACCTGAGATCTTTCCTATAACATGAGATGTGATATCCAACTCCTTCCCATTCCAATCCTGAGACCCTTCCTATAGCATGAGATGTGATATCTCAATGCTTATACCAAACCTGAGACCCTTCCTATAGCTTGAGATGTGATATCCAACTCCTTCCCATTCCAATCCTGAGACCCTTCCGATAGCATGAGATGTGATATCCCAAATGCTTCTACCAAACCTGAGACCCATACTATGGCATGAGATGTGATATCAAACTCCTTCCCATTCCAATCCTGAGACCCTTCCTATAGCTTGAGATGTGATATCCAACTCCTTCCCATTCCAATTCTGAGACCCTTCCTATACCATGAGACTTGATATCTCAATGTTTCTAATACCAAACCTGAGACCCGTCCTATAACATGAGATGTGATATCCAAATCCTTCCCCTTCCAAACCTTAGACCCTTCCTTTATCATGAGATGTGATATCCAACTCCTTCCCATTCCAATCCTGAGACCCTTCCGATATCATGAGATTTGTTATCTCAATGCTTCTAATATCAAACTTGAGACCCTCCCTATAGCATGAGATGTGACATCCAAGTCCTCCCCATTCCAATCCTGAGACCCTTAATATAGCATGAGATGTGATATCTCAATGCTTCTAATACCAAACCTGAGACCCTTCCTATAACATGAGATGGGATATCCAACTCCTTCCCATTCCAATCCTGAGACCCTTCCGATAGCAGAGATGTGATATCTCAATGCTTATACCAAACCTGAGACCCTTCCTATGGCCTGAGATGTCATATACAACTCCTTCCCATTCCAATCCTGAGACCCTTCCTATAGCATGAGATGTGATGTCTCAATGCTTCTAATGCCAAACCTGAGATCCTTCCTATAACATGAGATGTGATATCCAACTCCTTCCCATTCCAATCCTGAGACCCTTATGATAGCATGAGATGTGATATCTCAATGCCTCTAATACCAAACCTGAGATCCTTCTGATAGCATGAGATGTGATATTTCAATGCTTCTAATACCAAACCTGAGATCATTCCTATAACATGAGATGTGATTTCCAAATCCTTCCCCTTCCAAACCTGAGACCCTCCCTTTAGCATGAAATGTGATATCCAACTCCTTCCCATTCCAATCCTGAGACCCTTCTGATAGCATGAGATGTGATATCTCAATGCCTCTAATACCAAACCTGAGATCCTACCTCTAACATGAAATGTGATATCCATCTCCTTCCATTTCCAAACCTGAGACCCTGCCTATAGCATGAGATGTGATATCCAAGTCCTTCCCATTCCAATCCTGAGACCCTTCCTATAGCATGTGATATGATATCTCAATGCTTATACCAAACCTGAGACCCTTCCTATGGCATGAGATGTCACATACAACTCCTTCCCATTCCAATCCTGAGACCCTTCCTATAGCATGAGATGTGATATCTCAATGCTTATACCAAAACTGAGACCCTTCCTATAGCATGAGATGTGATATCCAACTTCTTCCCATTCCAATCCTGAGACTCTTCCTATAACATGAGATGTGACGTCTCAATGCTTCTAATACCAAACCTGAGATCTTTCCTATAACATGAGATGTGATATCCAACTCCTTCCCATTCCAAACCTGAGATCCTTCCTTTAGCATGAGATGTGATATCCAACTCCTTCCCATTCCAATCCTGAGACCCTTCCTATAGCATGATATGTGATATCACAATGCTTCTAATACCAAACCTGAGATCCTTCCTATAACATGAGATGTGTATCCAACTCCTTCCCATTCCAAACCTGAGACCCTTCCTATAGCATGAGATGTGATATCTTAATGCTTCTAAAACCAAACCTGAGAACCATCCAATAACATATGTGAAATCCAAATCCTTCCCTTTCCAAACCTGAGACCCTTCCGATAGCATGAGATGTGATATCTCAATGCTTCTAAAACCAAACATGAGAACCATCCTATAACATGAGATGTGAAATCCAAATCCTTCCCTTTCCAAACCTGAGACCCTTCCTATAGCTTGAGATGTGATATCAAACTCCTTCCCATTCCAATCCTGTGATAGCTTGAGATGTGATATCCAACTCCTTCCCATTCCAATCCTGAGACCCTTCCTATACCATGAGATGTGATATCTCAATGCTTCTAGTACCAAACCTGAGACCCTCCCTATAGCATGAGATGTGATATCTAAGTCCTTCCCATTCCTATCCTGAGACCCTTCCGATAGAAGAGATTTGATATTTCAATGCTTATACCAAACCTGAGACCCTTCCTATGGCATGAGATGTGATATCCAACTCCTTCCCATTCCAATCCTGAGACCCTTCCTATAGCATGAGATGTGATATCTCAATGCTTCTATCAAACCGGAGTCCCTTCCTTTAGCATGAGATGTGATATCCAACTCCTTCCCATTCCAATCCTGAGACCCTTCCTATAGCATGAGATGTGACATCTCAAAGCTTCTAATACCAAACCTGGGACCCGTCCTATAACATGAGATATGATATCCAATTCCTTCCCCTTCCAAACCTGAGACCCTTCCTTTAGCATGAGATGTGATATCCAAATCCTTCCCATTCCAATCCTGAAACCCTTCCTATAGCATGAGATGTGATATCTCAATGTTTCTAATAAAAAACCTGAGACCCTTCCTATAGCAAGAGATGTGATATCCAAATCCTTCCCATTCCAATCCTGAGAGCCTTCCTATAACCTGAGATGTGATATCCAACTCCTTACCATTCCAACCTGAGACCCTTCCTATAGCATGAGAAGGGATATCCAACTCCTTCCCATTCCAATCCTGAGACCCTTCCTATAACCTGAGATGTGACATCCAAATCCTTCCCATTCCAATCCTGAGATCCTTCCTATTGGATGAGATGTGATATCCAACTCCTTCCCATTCCAATCCTGAGACCCTTCCTATACCATGAGATGTGATATCTCAATGCTTCTACCAAAACTGAGACCCTTCCTTTAGCATGAGATGTGATATCCAACTCCTTCCCATTCCAATCCTGAGACCCTTCCTATAGCATGAGATGTGATATCTCAATGCCTCTAATACCAAACCTGAGATTCTTCCTATAACATGAGATGTGATATCTCAATGCTTCTAATACCAAACCTGAGACCCTCCCTTTAGCATGAGATGTGATATCCGACTCCTTCCCATTCCAATCCTGAGACCCTTCTGATAGCATGAGATGTGATATGTCAATGCCTCTAATACCAAACCTGAGATTCTTCCTATAACATGAGATGTGATATCTCAATGCTTCTAATACCAAACCTGAGACCCTCCCTTTAGCATGAGATGTGATATCCGACTCCTTCCCATTCCAATCCTGAGACCCTTCTGATAGCATGAGATGTGATATCTCAATGCCTATAATACCAAACCTGAGATCCTTCCGATAGCATGAGATATGATATCTCAATGCTTCTAATACCAAACCTGAGATCCTTCCTATAACATGAGATGTGATATCCAAATCCTTCCCCTTCCAAACCTGAGACCCTCCCTTTAGCATGAGATGTGATATCCAACTCCTTCCCATTCCGATCCTGAGACCCTTCCGATAGCAGAGATGTGATATCTCAATGCTTATACCAAACCTGAGACCCTTCCTATGGCATGAGATGTCAAATACAACTCCTTCCGATTCCAATGCTGAGACCCTTCCTATAGCATGAGATGGGATATCTCAATGCTTATACCAAACCTGAGACCCTTCCTATAGCATGAGAAGTGGTATCCAACTCCTTCCGATTCCAATCCTGAGACCCTTCCTATAGCATGAGATGTGATATCTCAATGCTTCTAATACCAAACCTGAGATCCTTCCTATAACATGAGATGTGATATCCAACTCCTTCCCATTCCAATCCTGAGACCCATCCTATAGCATGAGATGTGATATCCAACTCCTTCCCATTCCAATCCTGAGACCCTTCCCATAGCATGAGATGTGATGTCTCAATGCTTCTAATACCAAACCTGAGATCCTTCCTATAACATCAGATGTGATATCCAACTCCTTCCCATTCCAATCCTGAGACCCTTCCTATAGCATGAGATGTTATATCTCAATGCCTCTAATACCAAACCTGAGATCCTTCCTCTAACATGAAATGTGATATCCATCTCCTTCCCTTTCCAAACCTGAGAGCCTACCTATAGCATGAGATGTGATATCCAAGTCCTTCCCATTCCAATCCTTAGACCCTTCCTACAGCATGCAATATGATATCTCAATGATACTAATAACAAACCTGAGACCCGTCCTATAACATGAGATGGGATATCCAACTCCTTCCCATTCCAATCCTGAGACACTTCCGATAGCAGAGATGTGATATCTCAATGCTTATACCAAACCTGAGACCCTTCCTATAGCATGAGATGTTATATCCAACTCCTTCCCATTCCAATCCTGAGACCCTTCCCATAGCATGAGATGTGATGCCTCAATGCTTCTAATACCAAACCTGAGATCCTTCCTATAACATCAAATGTGATATCCAACTCCTTCCCATTCCAATCCTGAGACCCTTCCGATAGCAGAGATGTGATATCTCAATGCTTATACCAAACCTGAGACCCTTCCTATGGCCTGAGATGTCATATACAACTCCTTCCCATTCCAATCCTGAGACCCTTCCTATAGCATGAGATGTGATGTCTCAATGCTTCTAATGCCAAACCTGAGATCCTTCCTATAACATGAGATGTGATATCCAACTCCTTCCCATTCCAATCCTGAGACCCTTATGATAGCATGAGATGTGATATCTCAATGCCTCTAATACCAAACCTGAGATCCTTCTGATAGCATGAGATGTGATATTTCAATGCTTCTAATACCAAACCTGAGATCATTCCTATAACATGAGATGTGATTTCCAAATCCTTCCCCTTCCAAACCTGAGACCCTCCCTTTAGCATGAAATGTGATATCCAACTCCTTCCCATTCCAATCCTGAGACCCTTCTGATAGCATGAGATGTGATATCTCAATGCCTCTAATACCAAACCTGAGATCCTACCTCTAACATGAAATGTGATATCCATCTCCTTCCATTTCCAAACCTGAGACCCTTCCTATGGCATGAGATGTCACATACAACTCCTTCCCATTCCAATCCTGAGACCCTTCCTATAGCATGAGATGTGATATCTCAATGCTTATACCAAAACTGAGACCCTTCCTATAGCATGAGATGTGATATCCAACTTCTTCCCATTCCAATCCTGAGACTCTTCCTATAACATGAGATGTGACGTCTCAATGCTTCTAATACCAAACCTGAGATCTTTCCTATAACATGAGATGTGATATCCAACTCCTTCCCATTCCAAACCTGAGATCCTTCCTTTAGCATGAGATGTGATATCCAACTCCTTCCCATTCCAATCCTGAGACCCTTCCTATAGCATGATATGTGATATCACAATGCTTCTAATATCAAACCTGAGATCCTTCCTATAACATGAGATGTGTATCCAACTCCTTCCCATTCCAAACCTGAGACCCTTCCTATAGCATGAGATGTGATATCTTAATGCTTCTAAAACCAAACCTGAGAACCATCCAATAACATATGTGAAATCCAAATCCTTCCCTTTCCAAACCTGAGACCCTTCCGATAGCATGAGATGTGATATCTCAATGCTTCTAAAACCAAACATGAGAACCATCCTATAACATGAGATGTGAAATCCAAATCCTTCCCTTTCCAAACCTGAGACCCTTCCTATAGCTTGAGATGTGATATCAAACTCCTTCCCATTCCAATCCTGTGATAGCTTGAGATGTGATATCCAACTCCTTCCCATTCCAATCCTGAGACCCTTCCTATACCATGAGATGTGATATCTCAATGCTTCTAGTACCAAACCTGAGACCCTCCCTATAGCATGAGATGTGATATCTAAGTCCTTCCCATTCCTATCCTGAGACCCTTCCGATAGAAGAGATTTGATATTTCAATGCTTATACCAAACCTGAGACCCTTCCTATGGCATGAGATGTGATATCCAACTCCTTCCCATTCCAATCCTGAGACCCTTCCTATAGCATGAGATGTGATATCTCAATGCTTCTATCAAACCGGAGTCCCTTCCTTTAGCATGAGATGTGATATCCAACTCCTTCCCATTCCAATCCTGAGACCCTTCCTATAGCATGAGATGTGACATCTCAAAGCTTCTAATACCAAACCTGGGACCCGTCCTATAACATGAGATATGATATCCAATTCCTTCCCCTTCCAAACCTGAGACCCTTCCTTTAGCATGAGATGTGATATCCAAATCCTTCCCATTCCAATCCTGAAACCCTTCCTATAGCATGAGATGTGATATCTCAATGTTTCTAATAAAAAACCTGAGACCCTTCCTATAGCAAGAGATGTGATATCCAAATCCTTCCCATTCCAATCCTGAGAGCCTTCCTATAACCTGAGATGTGATATCCAACTCCTTCCCATTCCAACCTGAGACCCTTCCTATAGCATGAGAAGGGATATCCAACTCCTTCCCATTCCAATCCTGAGACCCTTCCTATAACCTGAGATGTGACATCCAAATCCTTCCCATTCCAATCCTGAGATCCTTCCTATTGGATGAGATGTGATATCCAACTCCTTCCCATTCCAATCCTGAGACCCTTCCTATACCATGAGATGTGATATCTCAATGCTTCTACCAAAACTGAGACCCTTCCTTTAGCATGAGATGTGATATCCAACTCCTTCCCATTCCAATCCTGAGACCCTTCCTATAGCATGAGATGTGACATCCAAATCCTTCCCATTCCAATCCTGAGATCCTTCCTATTGGATGAGATGTGATATCCAACTCCTTCCCATTCCAATCCTGAGACCCTTCCTATACCATGAGATGTGATATCTCAATGCTTCTACCAAAACTGAGACCCTTCCTTTAGCATGAGATGTGATATCCAACTCCTTCCCATTCCAATCCTGAGACCCTTCCTATAGCATGAGATGTGATATCTCAATGCCTCTAATACCAAACCTGAGATTCTTCCTATAACATGAGATGTGATATCTCAATGCTTCTAATACCAAACCTGAGACCCTCCCTTTAGCATGAGATGTGATATCCGACTCCTTCCCATTCCAATCCTGAGACCCTTCTGATAGCATGAGATGTGATATGTCAATGCCTCTAATACCAAACCTGAGATTCTTCCTATAACATGAAATGTGATATCTCAATGCTTCTAATACCAAACCTGAGACCCTCCCTTTAGCATGAGATGTGATATCCGACTCCTTCCCATTCCAATCCTGAGACCCTTCTGATAGCATGAGATGTGATATCTCAATGCCTATAATACCAAACCTGAGATCCTTCCGATAGCATGAGATATGATATCTCAATGCTTCTAATACCAAACCTGAGATCCTTCCTATAACATGAGATGTGATATCCAAATCCTTCCCCTTCCAAACCTGAGACCCTCCCTTTAGCATGAGATGTGATATCCAACTCCTTCCCATTCCGATCCTGAGACCCTTCCGATAGCAGAGATGTGATATCTCAATGCTTATACCAAACCTGAGACCCTTCCTATGGCATGAGATGTCAAATACAACTCCTTCCGATTCCAATGCTGAGACCCTTCCTATAGCATGAGATGGGATATCTCAATGCTTATACCAAACCTGAGACCCTTCCTATAGCATGAGAAGTGGTATCCAACTCCTTCCGATTCCAATCCTGAGACCCTTCCTATAGCATGAGATGTGATATCTCAATGCTTCTAATACCAAACCTGAGATCCTTCCTATAACATGAGATGTGATATCCAACTCCTTCCCATTCCAATCCTGAGACCCATCCTATAGCATGAGATGTGATATCCAACTCCTTCCCATTCCAATCCTGAGACCCTTCCCATAGCATGAGATGTGATGTCTCAATGCTTCTAATACCAAACCTGAGATCCTTCCTATAACATCAGATGTGATATCCAACTCCTTCCCATTCCAATCCTGAGACCCTTCCTATAGCATGAGATGTTATATCTCAATGCCTCTAATACCAAACCTGAGATCCTTCCTCTAACATGAAATGTGATATCCATCTCCTTCCCTTTCCAAACCTGAGAGCCTACCTATAGCATGAGATGTGATATCCAAGTCCTTCCCATTCCAATCCTTAGACCCTTCCTACAGCATGCAATATGATATCTCAATGATACTAATAACAAACCTGAGACCCGTCCTATAACATGAGATGGGATATCCAACTCCTTCCCATTCCAATCCTGAGACACTTCCGATAGCAGAGATGTGATATCTCAATGCTTATACCAAACCTGAGACCCTTCCTATAGCATGAGATGTGATATCCAACTCCTTCCCATTCCAGTCCTGAGACCCTTCCCATAGCATGAGATGTGATGTCTCAATGCTTCTAATACCAAACCTGAGATCCTTCCTATAACATCAAATGTGATATCCAACTCCTTCCCATTCCAATCCTGAGACCCTTCCTATAGCATGAGATGTTATATCTCAATGCCTCTAATACCAAACCTGAGATCCTTCCTCTAACATGAAATGTGATATCCAACTCCTTCCCTTTCCAAACCTGAGAGCCTACCTATAGCATGAGATGTGATATCCAAGTCCTTCCCATTCCAATCCTTAGACCCTTCCTACAGCATGCAATATGATATCTCAATGATACTAATAACAAACCTGAGACCCGTCCTATAACATGAGATGGGATATCCAACTCCTTCCCGTTCCAAACCCGAGACCCTCCCTTTAGCATGAGATGTGATATCCAACTCCTTCCCATTCCTATCCCGAGACCCTTCTGATAGCATGAGTTGTGATATCTCAATGCCTCTAATACCAAACCTGAGATCCTTCCGATAGCATGAGATGTGATATCTCAATGCTTCTAATACCAAACCTGAGATCCTTCCTATAACATGAGATGTGATATCCAAATCCTTCCCCTTCCAAACCTGAGACCCTCCCTTTAGCATGAGATGTGATATCCAACTTCTTCCCATTCCAATCCTGACACCATTCCTATAGCAAGAATGTAATATCTCAATGCCTCTAATACCAAACCTGAGATCCTTCCTATAACATGAGATATGATATCCAAATCCTTCCCTTTCCAAACCTGAGACCCTCCCTTTAGCATGAGATGTGATATCCAACTCCTTCCCATTCCAATCCTGAGACCCTTCCGATAGCAGAGATGTGATATCTCAATGCTTATACCAAACCTGAGACCCTTCCTATGGCATGAGATGTTAAATACAACTCCTTCTGATTCCAATGCTGAGACCCTTGAGATGGGATATCTCAATGCTTATACCAAACCTGAGACCCTTCCTATAGCATGAGATGTGGTATCCAACTCCTTCCGATTCCAATCTTGAGACCCTTCCTATAGCATGAGATGTGATATCTCAATGCTTCTAATACCAAACCTGAGACCCTTCCTATAGCATGAGATGTGATATCCAACTCCTTCCAATTCCAATACTGAGACCCTTCCAATAGCATATGTGATATCTCAATGCTTCTAATATCAAACCTGAGAACCTCCCTATAGCATGAGAGGTGATATCCAACTCCTTCCAATTCCAATACTGAGACCCTTCCAATAGCATGTATGATATCTCAATGCTTCTAATATCAAAACTGAGACCCTCCCTATAGCCATGAGATGTGATATCCAACTCCTTCCCATTCCAATTGAGACCCTTCCTATAACATGAGATGTGATATCTCTATGCTTCTAATACCAAACCTGAGCCCCTTCCCGTAGCATATGTGATATCCAACTCCTTCCCATTCCAAACTTGTGACCCTTCCTGTAGCATAAAATGTGATTTCTCACCCCTTCCAATACCAAACCCGAGACCATTCCCAGAGCCTGAGATTTGAAATCTCATTTCTTCCTATACCAAACCCGAGACCCTTCCGATAGGATGAGATTTACTATCTCACTCCTTAAAATACCAAACTCGAGTCCCTTCCTAAAGGATGTGATTTGATATCTCAGTGCTTCTAATACCAAACCTGAGACCCTCCCTATAACGAGATGTCATATCCAACTCCTTCCCATTCCAATCCTGAAACTCTTCCTATAGCATGACATGTGATATCGAACTTCCCATTCCAAACCTGAGACTCAGACCTCCCCGTCTAACCTTCTCACCACTCCTAGCTCCCGGATTGATCATGCACTCCTGCTGTCTCTTCTCTCCCTTCTTCTGCTTCCTTTCCTCTCTCCGTCCTCATCTGCCCTAGGTCAGGCTTCTTCTACACCTCAGCAGGGATTACTGATTTGTACCCCTCCCCACTCTCAACTCTCACTCAGTTTCAAACACTCATCTGACATCTGCCATTTCCTGGAAGAACCCGACCTTGATGTCCTTGGTCTAAACGAGACATGGTTGACGGCCAGCGCTGTCTCGAGCTTTGACAAGTTCCTCTCCATGCCCAGATCCAACCGTTCTTGAGGGGAGTATCCTTGATTCCTGTAGTAAATAGCTTTCCTTTGCAGGCCGACTCCTCTCACGAATGCCTTGTCTGCATGCATTCTCTCTTTCCTGGCCATTCACTCACCGTGGCTATTTGCCTAACCCCTTCCTCTCTCAGTGGATGGACTTCTCCATCCTAGCCTCCTACCACTCAACTCCGCCTACTTGGAGAATTCAACATGAACCTGTATGCTTCCTGACCTGGACTTTTACGAGATCTGCAACTCTACATGTCGCTGGCCCTCCAAACTGCAGGGAATACTCAGGATTTTCTGATCTCAGACCTCCCCCTCTGTAACCCTCTCAACAATCCTCTCCCGTGGTGATCAAGTTCTCATCTCCAAAGAAGGCTAACTAACAGCTGTTCCTCCTCAGTGGAGTTCTCCCTTTCTGTCCCTGCTCCCTGCAGCGTTTCGCGTTGCAAACACTCGCTTCCCAGCTCTCTGGTTTAGACGCGTGTTCCCTGCATTCTCTCCTCTTCCTGCTGCCTTCAAATCAACAAATGAGCTTCAAAAGATACACGGTGCTCAGAATGCTTTATAACACCCATTATTCAAGATATAGCTGTAACCTGCTAGACGTATTGAAAAGTGCTAAAAACTAGCAAAAATAGCTAGAAAATGTTCTTTCCTCGCGTTTTGGTAAATGCGAATTCTTGTGGATTCCCATTTTGTACTCTGTTCGTGCATTTGTTCAGTCGAATCCTGATGTTTTTAACCACTCGTCACCCATACAAGGGGAGGGGGGGATCAAAATCTACTGTTCACAGGCTGAATCTATACTGCTGAAATCTTCAATGCATTATCGGGTAAACCGACTGTTCTGGAAAGTGTATTTGCCATCTGTTACTCCAGTCACCATGTTTTCATCGTCCCTTCTTGTTTCAAGGCTGCACTCCCGTGGTGATCACGTTCTCTTCCCCAAAGAAGGCTAACTAACAGCTGTTCCTCCTCAGAGGCGTTCTTCTTTTCTGTCCCTGCTACCTGCACAGTTTCGCGTTGCAAGTACTCGCTTCCCAGCTCTCTGGTTTAGAAGCGTTTTCCCTACCTTCTCTCTTCCCGCTGCCTTCAAATCAACAAATGAGCTCCAAAAGATACACAGTGCTCAGAATGCTTTATAACACCCATTATTCATCATATAGCCGTAACCCGCTAGACGTATTGAAATGTGCTGTAAACTAGCAAAACCAGCTAGAAAATGTACTTTCCTCGCGTTTTTGTAAATGCGAATTTTGATGGGTTCCCATGTATGTACTGTGTCCGTGCGTTTGTTGTCAAATCCTGAAGTTTTTAGCCACTGTTCTCCCATACAAGGGGGGTTCAACATCTACTGCTGTTCACAGGCTGAATGTATACGGCTGAAATCTTCAAGGCATTATCAGCTTTCCTGACAGTTTTGGAACGTGTATTTGCCACCTGTTAATGCAGTCGCCTTGTGGTCATCCTCCCTTTTAGTTTACAGGCTGCACTCCCTTGGTGATCAGATTCTCCTCTCCAGAGCAGGCTAACTACCAGCTGCTCCTCCTCAGAGGCGTTCCTTCTTTCTGTCCCTGCTCCCTGCACCGTTTCGCGTTGCATGTACTCGCTTCCCAGCTCTCTGGTTTAGATGCGTGTTCCCTGCCTTCTCTCCTCTTCCTACAGCCTTCCAATGAGCTCCACAAGATAGTGTTCAGAATGCTTTATAAGCTGTAACCCGCTAGACGTATTGAAACGTGCTAAAAACTAGCAAAAATAGCTAGAAAATGTACTTCCCTCCCGTTTTTGTAAATGCGAATTCTGGTGGGTTCCCATGTTGTATGTACTGTGTTCGTGCGTTTGTTGTCGAATCCTGAAGTTTTTAACCACTGTTCTCCCATACTAGGGGGGGTCAACATCTACTGCTGTTTACAGGCTGAATGTATACGGCTGTAATCTTCAATGCATTATCATATTTCCTGACTATTTTGGAACGTGTATTTGCCATCTGTTAATGCAGTCGCCCTATGTTCTTCGTCCCTTCTAGTTTACAGGCTGCACTCCCTTCGTGATCACATTCTCCTCTCCAGAGCAGGCTAACTACCAGCTGCTCCTCCTCATAGGCGTTCATCTTTTCTGTCCCTGCTCCCTGCACCGTTTCGCGTTGCATGTACTCGCTTCCCAGCTCTCTGGTCGAGGTGCGTGTTTCCTGCCTTCTCTCCTCTTCCTACAGCCTTCCAATGAGCTCCACAAGATACAGTGTTCAGAATGCTTTATAACACCCATTATTCAACATATAGCTGTAACCCGCTAGACGTATTGAAACGTGCTAAAAACTAGCAAAAACAGCTAGAAAATGTACTTCCCTCGCGTTATAATGCCTTGAAGATTTCAGCCGTATACAATCAGCCTGTGAACAGCAGTAGATGTTGACCCCCCCCCCCCCCTTGTATGGGAGAACAGTGGTTAAAAACTTCAGGATTCGACAACAAACGCACGGACACAGTACATACACCGTGTATCTTTTGAAGCTCATTTGTTGATTTGAAGGCAGCAGGAAGAGGAGAGAAGGCAGGGAACACGCGTCTAAACCAGAGAGCTGGGAAGCGAGTAGTTGCAACGCGAAACGGTGCAGGGAGCAGGGACAGAAAGGGAGAACTCCACTGAGGAGGAACAGCTGGCAGTTAGCCTTCTTTGGAGATGAGAACTTGATCACCACGGGAGAGGATTGTTGAGAGGGTTACAGAGGGGGAGGTCTGAGATCTGAAAATCCTGAGTATTCCCTGCAGTGTGTAGGGCCAGCGACATGAAGAGTTGCAGATCTCGTAAAAGTCCAGGTCAGGAAGCATACAGGTTCATGTTGAATTCTCCAAGTAGGCGGAGTTGAGTGGTAGGAGGCTAGGATGGAGAAGTCCATCCACTGAGAGAGGAAGGGGGTAGGCAAATAGCCACGGTGAGAGATTTGCCAGGAAAGAGAGAATGCATGCAGACAAGGCATTTGTGAGAGGAGTCGGCCTGCAAAGGAAAGCAATTTACTACAGGAATCAAGGATACTCCCCCTCAAGAACGGTTGGATCTGGGCATGGAGAGGAACTTGTCATCAGGGAGGAAAGTGTCAAAGCTCGTGACAGCGCTGGCCGTCAACCATGTCTCGGTTAGTCCAAGAAAATCAAGGTCGGGTTCTTCCAGGAAATGGCAGATGTCAGATGAGTGTTTGAAAATGAGTGAGAGTTGAGAGTGGGGAGGGGTACAAATCAGTAATCCCTGCGGACGTGTAGAAAGAGCCTGACCTAGGGCAGATGAGGAAGGAGAGAGGAAAGGAAGCAGAAGAAGGGAGAGAAGAGACAGCAGGAGTGCATGATCAATCCGGGAGCTAGGAGTGGTGAGAAGGTTACACGGGGAGGTCTGAGTCTCAGGTTTGGAATGGGAAGTTCGATATCACATGTCATGCAATAGGAAGAGTTTCAGGATTGGAATGGGAAGGAGTTGGATATGACATCTCGTTATAGGGAGGGTCTCAGGTTTGGTATTAGAAGCACTGAGATATCAAATCACATCCTTTAGGAAGGGACTCGAGTTTGGTATTTTAAGGAGTGAGATAGTAAATCTCATCCTATCGGAAGGGTCTCGGGTTTGGTATAGGAAGAAATGAGATTTCAAATCTCAGGCTGTGGGAATGGTCTCGGGTTTGGAAAGGGAAGGATTTGGAGTTCACATGTTATAGGAAGGTTCTCAGGTTTGGTTTTAGAAGAATTAAGATATAACATCTCATGCTATAGGAAGGGTCTCAGGTTTGGAATGGGAAGGAGTTGATATCACATCTCATGCTAAAGGAAAGGTCTCAGGTTTGGAAGGGAAAGGATTTGGATCTCACATCTCATGTTTTAGGACGGGTCTCAGGTTTGGTATTAGAAGCATTGAAATATCACATCTCATGGTATAGGAAGGGTCTCAGGATTGGAATGGGAAGGAGTTGGATAACACATTGAATGGGAAGGAGTTTGATATCACATCTCAAGCTATAGGAAGGGTCTCAGGTTTGGAAAGGGAATGATTTGGATTTCACATCTCATGTTATAGGATGGTTCTCATGTTTGGTTTTAGAAGCATTGAGATATCACATCTCATGCTATCGGAAGGGTCTCAGGTTTGGAATGGGAAGGAGTTTGATATCACATCTCATGTTATAGGAAGGATCTCAGGTTTGGTATTAGAAGCATTGAGATATCACATCTCATTCTATAGGAAGGGTCTCAGGATTGGAATCGGAAGGAGTAGTATATGACATCTCATGCCATAGGAAGGGTCTCAGGTTTGGTATAAGCATTGAGATATCACATCTCTGCTATCGGAAGGGTCTCAGGATTGGAATGGGAAGGAGTTGGATATCCCATCTCGTTATAGGAAGGGTCTCAGGTTTGGTATTAGAAGCATTGAGATATCACATCTCATGCTATAGGAAGGGTCTAAGGTTTGGAAAGGGGAAGGATTTGGGTATCACATCTCATGTTATAGGACCGGTCTCAGGTTTGGTATTAGAAGCATTGAGATATCAAATCTCATGGTATAGGTCGGGTCTCAGAATTGGAATGGGAAGGAGTTGGATATCACATCTCAAGCTATAGAAAGGGTCTCAGGATTGGAATGGGAAGGAGTTTGATATCACATCTCATGCCATGGTATGGGTCTCAGGTTTTGTAGAAGCATTGGGATATCACATCACATGCTATAGGCAGGGTCTAAGGTTGGAATGGGAAGGAGTTGGATATCACATCTCATGTTATAGGAAGGGTCTCAGGATTGGAATGGGAAGGACTTGGATATCACATCTCATTCTATAGGAAGGCTCTCAGGGTTGGAAGGGGAAGGAGTTGGATATCACATTTCATGTTAGAGGTAGGATCTCAGGTTTGGTATTAGAGGCATTGAGATATCACATCTCATGCCATCAGAAGGGTCTCAGGATTGGAATGGGAAGGAGTTGGATATCACATCTCATGCTAAAGGGAGGGTCTAAGGTTTGGAAGGGGAAGGATTTGGACATCACATCTCATGTTATAGGAAGGATCTCAGGTTTGGTATTAGAAGCATTGAGATATCACATCTCATGCTATCGGAAGGGTCTCAGGTTTGGTATAAACATTGAGATATCACATCTCTGTTATCGGAAGGGCCTCAGGATTGGAATGGTTCTTCAGTTCTTCAGTTCGCCTTCAGAGGTACAATTCATGTTATAGGAAGGGTCTCAGGTTTGGTATTAGAAGCATTGAGATATCACATCTCATGGTTTAGGAAGGGTCTCAGGATTGGAATGGGAAGGACTTGGATATCACATCTCATGTTATAGGAAGGGTCTCAGGTTTGGTATTAGAAGCATTGAGATATCACATCTCATGCTATAGGAAGGGTCTCAGGAATGGAATGGGAAGGACTTGGATATCACATCTCATGCTAAAGGGAGGGTCTCAGGTTTGGAAGGGGAAGGATTTGGATATCACATCTTATGTTATAGGAAGGATCTCAGGTTTGGTATTAGAAGCATTGAGATATCACATCTCATGCTATCGGAAGGATCTCAGGTTTGGTATTAGAAGCATTGAGATATCACATCTCATGCTATAGGAAGGGTCTCAGGATTGGAATGGGAAGGAGTTGGATATCACATCTCATGTTATTGGACCAGTCTCAGGTTTGGTATTAGAAGCATTGAGATATCAAGTCTCATGGTATAGGACGGGAGTTTGATATCACATCTCATGCCATGGTATGGGTCTCAGGTTTTGTAGAAGCATTGGGATATCACATCTCATGCTATCGGAAGGGTCTCAGGATTGGAATGGGAAAGACTTGGATATCACATCTCATGTTGTAGGAAGGCTCTCAGGTTTGGAAAGGGAAGGAGTTGGATATCACATTTCATGTTAGAGGTAAGATCTCAGGTTTGGTATTAGAGGCATAGAGATATCACATCTTATGCTATCAGAAGGGTATCAGGACTGGAATGGGAAGGAGTTGGATATCACATCGCATGCTAAAGGGAGGGTCTCAGGTTTGGAAGGGGAAGGATTTGGATATCACATCTTATGTTATAGGAAGGATTTGGTATTAGAAGCATTGAGATATCACATCTCATGCTATCGGAAGGATCTCAGGTTTGGTATTAGAAGCATTGAGATATCTCATCTCATGCTATAGGAAGGGTCTCAGGATTGGAATGGGAAGGAGTTGGATATCACATCTCATGTTATAGGAAGGATCTCAGGTTTGGTATTAGAAGCATATAGATATCACATCTCATGCTATAGGAAGGGTCTCATGATTGGAATGGGAAGAAGTTGGATATCACATCTCATGCTAAAGGAAGGGTCTCAGTTTTGGTAGAAGCATTGCGATATCACATCTCATGCTATAGGAAGGGTCTCAGGATTGGAATCGGAAGGAGTTGGATATCACGTCTCATGTTATAGGAAGGGTCTCAGGATTGGAATGGGAAGGAGTTGGATATCCCTTCTCATGCTATAGGGAGGGTCTCAGTTTTGATATTAGAAGCATCGAGCTATCACATCTCATGCTATCGGAAGGGTCTCAGGATTGGAATGGGAAGGACTTAGATATCACATCTCATACTATAGGGAGCGTCTCAGTTTTGATATTAGAAGCATTGAGCTATCACATGTCATGATATCGGAAGGGTCTCAGGATTGGAATGGGATGGAGTTGGATATCACATCTCAAGCTATCTCAGGATTGGAATGGGAAGGAGTTTGATATCACATCTCAAGCTATAAGAAGGGTCTCAGGTTTGGAAGGGGAAGGATTTGGATCTCACATCTCATGTTTTAGGACGGGTCTCAGGTTTGGTATTAGAAGCATTGAGATATCACATCTCATGGTATAGGAAGGGTCTCAGGATTGGAATGGGAAGGAGTTGGCTATCACATCTCAAGCTATCTCAGGATTGGAATGGGAAGGAGTTTGATATCACATCTCAAGCTATAGGAAGGGTCTCAGGTTTGGAAAGGGAAGGATTTGGATTTCACATCTCATGTTATAGGATGGTTCTCATGTTTGGTTTTAGTAGCATTGAGATATCACATCTCATGCTATCGGAAGGGTCTCAGGTTTGGAAAGGGAAGGATTTGGATTTCACATGTTATAGGATGGTTCTCAGGTTTGGTTTTAGAAGCATTAAGATATAACATCTCATGCTATAGGAAGGGTCTCAGGTTTGGAAGGGGAAGGATTTGGATCTCACATCTCATGTTTTAGGACGGGTCTCAGGTTTGGTATTAGAAGCATTGAAATATCACATCGCATGGTATAGGAAGGGTCTCAGGATTGGAATGGGACGGAGTTGGATATCACATTGAATGGGAAGGAGTTTGATATCACATCTCATGCTATAGGAAGGGTTTCAGGTTTGGTAGAAGCATTGAGATATCACATCTCATGCTATAGGAAGAGTCTCAGGTTTGGGAAGGGAAGGATTTGGATTTCACATCTCATGTTATAGGATGGTTCTCATGTTTGGTTTTTGAAGCATTGAGATATCACATCTCATGCTATCGGAAGGGTCTCAGGTTTGGAATTGGAAGGAGTTGGATATCACATCTCATGTTATAGGAAGGATCTCAGGTTTGGTATTAGAAGCATTGAGATATCACATCTCACACACAAAGCAAGATCACTTACAAACTACTCCAAACAGTTGTTATATCAAAAATGTATACACGTTTATTTTAAGGCCTTTAAAACAATGACCGTAGCGAGAAAATCACAATATAACGATATTAAACCAACACATACCATACCAATACAATATATATACAAATACGACAGTCGCAAGCGTTATATGCACGAAATGTGTAGTCCACCTGCAAGGGAAGGAAAACAGGCAGTGCGATACAATGTTTTCGACTCAGTTCGCCTTCAGAAGCACCTAACTAGATGGAAGTCCGAGCCCTGCGAAGAGTGGAGCCTTGTGCTCAAAAGTACCTGCACACGCTGGTGCCAACGGGCAAAAGGGGAGTCTCTTCTAAGGAAATCAGGCAGTTCAGTTCAGTGCACAAATGAAGGAGAACAAGTTCCGCGACTCAAGCGCAGCCTCCACAGTGGGCAGAAGCAGAGCGCGAGTACGGCAAAAGGGTGCTGTTTTACACAGCGGGGAAAAGCAATGGGCTCCTGCAGGAGGGCGACCAGATCCTAGCTAAACTACTCACCAGTCCCCGATGCAAGCAGACCCAGACTTCTCCGCGTCAGTTTCAGCAGCTGGCAGGTTCAGAAGAGCAGGGAACGCCTCGTCGTCGTGTTGAGTAAAAAGACGTCCCAATCGAAGAAACCTGCACAGTTTTGTCACCACAGCAGGGCAACGGAGCGGCCGTGTGTATCTGAACCAAATGTACACTACTCACTTCCGACCTGGGAACGCCAAGTGTACGAAGCGTGTGAGAGTGACAAGGACTCGAAATACAACACAACCTGGCGGCGGTTACAGAGCAAGACTCCCGTGTAAGCTGGTCAGTCAACTGGATGGCCCAGAGACGCTTCCGAAGGCTTACTGGCAGGAGATGATGAAGATGCCGAGAATAGCTGTTCCCGCTATTCCAAGGGACGAAGCACCAGTACAGGCCTTCTGGTTCGATCAAAGGTGAAAAGGGTTTCACAAGGCGACAGCAGTGTAGAGCAGAAGTCCTTCAGCGGGTCACCAGCGATTCCTCGGTCCAGCCTCTTGGTTGCAGGATACTTGGCTCCTGTATTCCTTCGTTCGTGAGAACTCAGGAGATCGACATGGTAGTGGTGTTTCCAGCCCCATCTTATCCACGGTTCCCTTCGCGCCAAAACGGAGGGGACCCAATGGGAGATCCGCTCATCAACACTCACACCATACGTGGACCAATCACGGACCACGGTGGTCCCAGGCATTCACACCACCCTAGACTCTCTGGCACCCAGGATGTGTATTGGGACCAGACATCCCAGCCCACACCCTGGAGGCGCACAAAAGACATGTAGAAGCCCGCGATAGCATCCGTGTTTCGCGGGAAATTACATGCCCAAATAAGGAAGGCCCCGGGTCGGCTCGACCTGGGGAAGGTGAAGGGAGCAAGACGGTCAGCGGACAGGACAAAGGAGCCTCGTGGTCTGGCCATTTTGGGAGCCAGGCCACCATTTTGGGTTAAGCGCAGAAAACGCGCTTAGAAAGGCTTCAGAAAGTTCAAAACCCTCTGCATTGTCCACAAGGCCTTCTGGGGCCTGGGGCCACAATACCTTCAACTCTCTCTTCCTAAATATCTGCCTTCACGAGCCCTTCGCTCATCCGTCTCCAACTCCCTCATGGTCAGCCGCTTCTCGAAGCAACGAGCTGGGGGTAGATCTCTCTCCGCAGCAGGGGCCTCCCTCTGGAACAGCCTTCCTGCCTCCCTGAAACTTGAGGAGAACCATCTCCGGTTCCGGAAGCACCTCAAAACCTTCCTCTTCGCTTCTGCCTTCTCTCTCCCTCTCCCCTGCTAAACCTGCTAAACTCCCCACTGAAGTTTGCACTAAACCTGCATCTGGGCCACTCTGTGACCTCGGTCCAGGGCCCAGCCACTCTCCACTTGCACTGCCTCCCTGGCTCCCCCTGCACTGTGGGACTGTCACTGCATCCCTACAGCCCCCTTCCCAGCACTTGCTCTGCACTTACCTCGCACTTGCCACCAGCTGGCCCTTTTATTATTATTTATTATTTTATTACGCTACTTACCTTGTACTGCACTTTCCCCCCCACCTCCTCCCCCTGCACTTTCTCCTTTTCCCCTTACCTCTGCACTTGCGCGATCTGAATGACACCTGGCCTAGTAGGATCGTTTGTCTGTCTTCCCCTTGTTTCCCCCCCTCCCTGCCTCGTCGCGCCTTGAAACACTTGTGTATAGGCGCGTTACAAATACCATATCATATCATATCATATCAGAACGCCAAAAGGAGCTCAAAATACAAAGAAACGATCCCTGCCACCATTCCCGTCCCTGAATTACTTGCACCGATAAAATACAATCCTAAACGAGTATCTAGGGCCTGTAGAAGGCTAGAGACCCAAGAGAGCTGTAACTTAGCTTACAGTGCCCTCTTGTGTCATGTTGCACGAAAGCCGCAACATGATAAAAGAAACTATGGGAAACAGCGTTCCCCGGAACTGACTGTCTTAAGGGCATGTCAGTTTCCCCATAAGAAAAGGAGCAAAAGCCCAGAGGAGTGCAGCAGAAGGTTGCACTTCTCTGGCAAAGTCAAGAACAAGGTGAAAAACAACAGCAAAAAGTTTAGGGGTTGCCACATGGAAGGAAAATTACCTACAATTACGAAATCTTTCCTAACACTCGCCCCTCCCAGACTATGTACAGGGGGAACTAATCCACCCCTGGATGAGTCTCTTGTTCAGGTCGGTTAAACATTCTGGACAACCCATCAGCATTGCTATGTTGGACACCTGGCCTATGCTCAATAGTGAAGTCGAAGCCTTGTAGACTTATGGACCACCTAAGCAACTTTGGATTCTCCCCCTTCATGTTCATTAGCCACTTTAACGGCTTATGGTCAGTTTGCACAGTGAAGTGGGTCCCATAGAGGTAGGGCCTCAGCTTCCTTAGGGCCCACACAACAGAGAAACATTCTTTCTCTACCGTGGACCATCTGAGCTCTCTGTCCTTAAGCTGGCGGCTAATAAAACCAATAGGGTGTTCCTTACCCTTCTCATCTACTTGTGATAGTACAGCTCCTATCCCAGTGTCAGAGGCGTCCGTCTGCACGATAAAAGGTATTTGATAATCAGGGGCCCTGAGGACAGGGGCCTGGCACAAGGAGTCTTTTAAGCCATTGAAGGCCTTCTCACACTCGTCGGTCCAAGTTACCTTCTTGGGTTTCTTCGGAGTTGTGAGGGCAGTCAGAGGGGCAGCTATGGTGCCATAGTCTGCCACAAAATTGCGGTAATACCCCGTGAGTCCTAAGAAGGCTCTCACTTGGGTTTGCGTAGTGGGGGTAGGCCAGTCTTGTACTGCTTGTACTTTACTGGGAAGAGGCTGTATCCTCCCTCCACCTACTTCATGTCCAAGGTAAACCACTGAGCCTTGTCCAATCTGGCATTTACTAGCCTTTATGGTCAGGTGTGCTTTCTGAAGAGCCTGGAGCACAATCCCGAGGTGTTTCACATGGTCTTCCCAGGTGGCACTGAAAACTGCTATATCGTCCAGATATGCAAGACAGAATTCGTCCAACCCATTCAACACATGATTCACAAGCCTCTGGAAAGTGGCAGGTGCATTCTTCAACCCGAACGGCATTACCCGGAATTGGTAAAGGCTGTCTGGAGTAGAAAATGCTGTCTTCTCCTTGGCATGTTCTGCTAAAGCTATTTGCCAATAGCCAGCAGTGAGGTCAAACGTGCTGAGGTACTTGGAGGCACCCAAAGTATCCACCAGCTCATCTGTTCGAGGCAAGGGGTGTGCATCTGTCTTGGTGACAGCATTCAGAGCCCTGTAATCCACGCAGAACCTCAATTCAGAAGTGCCTGCCTTTGGAACCAAAACCACAGGGCTGGACCAAGGACTACTAGAGGGTTCAATCACCCCAAGGTCTAACATCTGGTTGACCTCGGTCTTAATATAAGACCGTACTTTGACATCCTGTATCCCCTACTTTTGGTAGGTACACTGTCTCCTGTGTCAATGTTAAGTTTGCACCAAGGTGTCAAACCAGGCGACTGTGAAAACGGGGGAAAACTGCCTAAGCAAACTTTTCACCTCAGCCTGCTGATCAGAAGTCAGGTGAGGGGCCACTCGGACACCCTCAAAGGAGCTATCTGAAGGACCGCTTTGGAATAGGTCGGGGAGAGGTTCAGACTCCTCTTCCTCAACGTCTGAAGCCAGTAGCAGTGCTGCGATTTCGACTCTTGGGACGAAAGCCTTCAGCCTATTCATGTGAAACACTTTTGGAGCCTATCCAGGCCTTCCAAGGTCCACTAAATAGCTAACCTCACCCAGGGGCTCAACCACTGTGTAAGGGCCTGACCATTTGTCCTGTAAAGCTCGAGGCCTTATGGGATTCATGATCAGGACGGGTGGGTATCTCCCATCCCTCTTTGACAATTGCTAAGGGTCCCCGTACGGGATGACCGAACAGAAGTTCGAAGGGGCTGAAGCCAACACCCTCCTGTGGTACCTCTCGGTAGGCAAACAGTAAGCATGGTAACAGAAGATCCCATTTTCTTCTCTGAGGCTCCTCCAGAGCCCCAATCATGCTCTTTAACGTTCTGTTGAAACGTTCCACCAGACCATTGGTCTGGGGGTGGTATGCAGAAGAGAACTTGTAGGTGACCCCACATTCTTTCCACATAGCCTGCATATACTTCGACATAAAGTTGCTGCCACGATCCGACACAACTTCTTTAGGGAAGCCAACCCTAGTAAATATGCCAAGTAAAGCTTTTGCAACTGACTTGGCAGTTATAGTTTTCAATGGGATGGCCTCAGGATATCTGGTTGCATGGTCGACCAGCACCAGGATAAACCTATTGCCTGAGGATGTTTGCGGGTCAAGGGGACCAACGATGTCGATCCCTACCCTTTCAAATGGAACCCCCACAACTGGGAGCGGTACCAACGGAGCTTGGATTGTCGCGCCAACCTTACCAGACAACTGGCAGGAGGCACAACTCCTGCAGTGACTTTCTACTTGCACCCCCATCTTGGGCCAGTAGAAGTGCATGGATAACCTTTGCTTGGTCCTCTTCATACCAAGGTGACCAGCAAGGGGAACTTCATGCGCCAACTGCAGGAGGAAGGGCCTAACAGCAATGGGAACCACCAACCTCCTATGGTCTCCTTCTGTAGACTCTGTGGGCTCACTATACAGGAGTCCACCTTCCCAATAAATCCTATGCGTCCCAGGAGGTTCACCCTCAAGCTGGGAGCAGGCCTGTCTCCTTAGGCCTTCCAGAGATGGGCACTCACGTTGGCCTTTACTGAATTCGTCCCTATCAGGACCTCCTTCAACTAACAAGTCTTTTAGTTCAGGATGATCGTTGGGGTCAAATACTTCAGGCATCGCCAGCTCCTCGTCAGGCCCGGGCGATTGACCAACTTCCTCCACCGCAGTGGTAGGCGAGCTCGGGGGAATATTCTCTTTCCCTCGTCTTGACTTGTCGACTCCTTTCGCCTTGGGTTTCCCCTTCGGCTGGGGCGGCGTATTGGACTTGGCCAATGCTGCCCGTGCTTGAGACCGTGTGTAGGGTCTTTCGGCAGTGTCTCCTACGAGCCCTAAAGCTCTGAGATCATTACCTAACAAGACCTTTCCCGGGACGTTTCTCTGAATGCTCACTGGAATCCTGACTGCTGTACCATTTAAAGTAAGATTTACAGGTATTACTGGAAACATCCGGAGGGGGCCGTCAGCCAACTTAGTGGGCATCAGAGTAGCTCTGGCAACTTCCTCTGAGTCTACCAAGGTAGAATCCACTACAGTGCGACTGCACCCACTATCCCTAAGAGCTGGAGTATCTACTCCATTGATCAGCACACTGTCTTTAAAGTAGTGCTTGGTATTATCCGGAATCCTAGCATAAGCCTCTGCGACTTTAGGCTCCCAGGAACCCAGGGACACTAAAACTACCTCAGCCTCTATCCCGCTGGGAAATGAGTCTGAGGAGAAGGATGCTCCTGTAATCTCTTCTTCCTCGTAGGAGGAGAAGGCCAGATTAGCGGAGTGGACCCCCAAAGGTCTAACCTTACAACGGGGATCCCCCTTCACGTGGTCAGTTGCTCCACAAGCAAAACAAGATCCATTGGGTCTGTTTACATAGGGAGGCTTATTGTAACCAGAGTTCTGTTTCGGAGGCTGTCCTCCACTACCCTGTGAGTTCTCTTGTGTCTTACCCTTATTTTTCTTTTTGTGGCCCTTATGAGAAGAAGATTTAGCAGATTCTCCACCCTCCATATCTTAGGACTTTTTCCCCTCCTCCTGCTTACCAGGATGAGTTTTGTCCTTATGGGACACTCGATGTGACACCCATAAGTCTGCTGCAATGGCCAGCTTCTTAGGATCTATCTCCTTCGAATTGGCCAAATGCTGCTTAAGCTCCGGGGAAGAAGAAGCAAAAATGTGTTCCAGCATGACAAGATTTATCATGCCTTCGAAGGTAGAAACCTTATAACCTTCGACCCAGCCAGTTAAGTTTTTCAAGGATTCAGTGACATAAGATACCCAAGTACCATCTTCCTTTTTCTTATACTCTCTGAAACGTTTCAAATATTGGGCCGGAGTCTTCCCAAACTTTAAAATGAGAGTTTGCTTTAACATTGCGAAATCAGCTTGCTCAGCCTTCGACATTTCCATAATGGCACTACAGCCAGATTGGGGCAGTCTGCTGAGTAACCAGGCAATCTTATCAGCATTGTCAACTTGTTGAACTTCGCATGCATACTCAAACGCATTCAGCCAGTCCATAATGTCATTCCTTTCTTCATACACACTGAGCAGATCTTTCGGAAACCGTGGATGAGAGGAGGCCCCAGACCCATGTCCAGGACCCTTGGACCCATTTGCAACCTGAAGCTTGGCCAGTTCCAACTGGTGATCCCTGTCTTTCTGTTTTTCTGCCTGTTCGATTTTTAGTTTGGCTATGCTGAATTCAAGCTCCTGCTGCCTAAACCACAGCTCTTGCTTCTTGAATTCAAGCATAGCATCCCCATCAACAATGGCAGAGGAAACATTAGACATCTCGTCCTCCCTGTCCTCGTGGTCGCGATGGATCAGTGCGGCGGCAGAACCGTCGGTTCTACCAGTGAGAGCAGCCCAACCACCTTCCGCACTGTCCTCAGAAGTTATAGCGTCAAGCTGCGCTTCTTGCCACGCAAAGATTCTTTGGATCATTTCCAATTTCGTGCCTTGAGAGGAAACACCTCTCTCCGCACACATCTTCTTCAATGTTTCTGATTTGGAAGCATTTAAAGTTAACAAGGTATTTGTTTCCATACTGTTAGATAGGACTATGGCCTTTTTAAAGTTATACTACAACAATTCACTACGTGTCCTGGTTGGAATAACCTGAAATGCCTTAGTTCGTGTGCAACACTGGATACCTTCAGTCGTATCCCACCGCTGTACACCAATTTGTTAAGACGGATTTCTGAACTCTGTCCTGGTGGCGCAGAAGTTCAGAAGGCCAACCTAATTACTTGGAACAGGGTAACCTCTGGACGAGCCAGACCAATCAAGGTAGCGATCGCGGCGGTCAAGACTAGGTCTCAAGAGGGGTGAGGGTGACTGAAAGCCCGCAATGAGCACACAAAGCAAGATCACTTACAAACTACTCCAAACAGTTGTTATATCAAAAATATATACACATTTATTTTAAGGCCTTTAAAACAATGACCGTAGCGAGAAAATCACAATATAACGATATTAAACCAACACATACCATACCAATACAATATATATACAAAAACGACAGTCGCAAGCGTTATATGCACAAAATGTGTAGTCCACCTGCAAGGGAAGGAAAACAGGCAGTGCGATACAATGCTTTCGACTCAGTTCGCCTTCAGAGGCACCTAACTAGATGGAAGTCCGAGCCCTGCGAAGAGTGGAGCCTTGTGCTCAAAAGTACCTGCACACGCTGGTGCCAACGGGCAAAAGGGGAGTCTCTTCTAAGGAAATCGGGCAGTTCAGTTCAGTGCACAAATGAAGGAGAACAAGTTCCGCGACTCAAGCGCAGCCTCCACAGTGGGCAGAAGCAGAGCGCGAGTACGGCAAAAGGGTGCTGTTTTACACAGCGGGGAAAAGCAATGGGCTCCTGCAGGAGGGCGACCAGATCCTAGCTAAACTACTCACCGGTCCCCGATGCAAGCAGACCCAGGCTTCTCCGCGTCAGTTTCAGCAGCTGGCAGGTTCAGAAGAGCAGGGAACGCCTCGTCGTCGTGTTGAGTAAAAAGACGTCCCAATCGAAGAAACCTGCACAGTTTTGTCACCACAGCAGGGCAACGGAGCGGCCGTGTGTATCTGAGCCAAATGTACACTACTCACTTCCGACCTGGGAACGCTAAGTGTACGAAGCGTGTGAGAGTGACAAGGACTCGAAATACAACACAACCTGGCGGCGGTTACAGAGCAAGACTCCCGTGTAAGCTGGTCAGTCAACTGGATGGCCCAGAGACGCTTCCGAAGGCTTACTGGCAGGAGATGATGAAGATGCCGAGAATAGCTGTTCCTGCTATTCCAAGGGACGAAGCACCAGTACAGGCCTTCTGGTTCGATCAAAGGTGAAAAGGGTTTCACAAGGCGACAGCAGTGTAGAGCAGAAGTCCTTCAGCGGGTCACCAGCGATTCCTCGGTCCAGCCTCTTGGTTGCAGGATACTTGGCTCCTGTATTCCTTCGTTCGTGAGAACTCAGGAGATCGACATGGTAGTGGTGTTTCCAGCCCCATTTTATCCACGGTTCCCTTCGCGCCAAAACGGAGGGGACCCAATGGGAGATCCGCTCATCAACACTCACACCATACGTGGACCAATCACGGACCACGGTGGTCCCAGGCATTCACACCACCCTAGACTCTCTGGCACCCAGGATGTGTATTGGGACCAGACATCCCAGCCCACACCCTGGAGGCGCACAAAAGACATGTAGAAGCCCGCGAAAGCATCCGTGTTTCGCGGGAAATTACATGCCCAAATAAGGAAGGCCCCGGGTCGGCTCGACCTGGGGAAGGTGAAGGGAGCAAGACGGTCAGCGGACAGGACAAAGGAGCCTCGTGGTCTGGCCATTTTGGGAGCCAGGCCACCATTTTGGGTTAAGCGCAGAAAACGCGCTTAGAACGCCAAAAGGAGCTCAAAATACAAAGAAACGATCGCTGCCACCATTCCCGTCCCTGAATTACTTGCACCGATCAAATACAATCCTAAACGAGTATCTAGGGCCTGTAGAAGGCTAGAGACCCAAGAGAGCTGTAACTTAGCTTACAGTGCCCTCTTGTGTCATGTTGCACGAAAGCCGCAACATGATAAAAGAAACTACGGGAAACAGCGTTCCCCGGTACTGACTGTCTTAAGGGCATGTCAGTTTCCCCATAAGAAAAGGAGCGAAAGCCCAGAGGAGTGCAGCAGAAGGCTGCACTTCTCTGGCAAAGTCAAGAACAAGGTGAAAAACAACAGCAAAAAGTTTAGGGGTTGCCACATGGAAGGAAAATTACCTACAATTACGAAATCTTTCCTAACAGGATGGTTCTCATGTTTGGTTTTTGAAGCATTGAGATATCACATCTCATGCTATCGGAAGGGTCTCAGGTTTGGAATTGGAAGGAGTTGGATATCACATCTCATGTTATAGGAAGGATCTCAGGTTTGGTATTAGAAGCATTGAGATATCACATCTCATGCTATAGGAAGCCTCTCAGGATTGGAATGGGAAGGACTTGGATGTCACATCTCATGCTATAGGGAGGGTCTCAAGTTTGATATCAGAAGCTTTGAGATAACAAATCTCATGATATCGGAAGGGTCTCAGGATTGGAATGTGAAGGAGTTGGATATCACATCTCATGATAAAGGAAGGGTCTAAGGTTTGGAAGGGGAAGGATTTGGATATCACATCTCATGTTATAGGACGGGTCTCAGGTTTGGTATTAGAAGCATTGCGATATCAAGTCTCATGGTATAGGAGGGTCTCAGAATTGGAATGGGAAGGAGTTGGATATCACATCTCAAGCTATAGGAGGGGTCTCAGGTTTGGTAGAAGCATTGGGATATCACATCTAATGCTATTGGAAGGGTCTCAGGTTGGAATGGGAAGGATTTGGATATCACATCTCATGTTATAGGAAGGTTCTCAGGTTTGGTATTAGAAGCATTGAGATATAACATCTCATGCTAAAGGAAGGGTCTCAGGATTGGAATGGGAAGGAGTTGGATATCACAACACATGCTATAGGAAGGGTCTCAGGAATGGAATGGGAAGGAGTTTTATATGACATCTCATGCCATAGGAAGGATCTCAGGTTTGGTATAAGCATTGAGATATCACATCTCTGCTATCGGAAGAGTCTCAGGATTGGAATGGGAAGGAGTTGGATATCCCATCTCATGTTATAGGAAGGGTCTCAGGTTTGGTATTAGAAGCATTGAGATATCACATCTCATGCTATAGGAAGCGTCTCAGGATTGGAATGGGAAGGACTTGGATGTCACATCTCATGCTATAGGGAGGGTCTCAAGTTTGATATCAGAAGCTTTGAGATAAAAAATCTCATGATATCGGAAGGGTCTCAGGATTGTAATGTGAAGGAGTTTGATATCACATCTCATGATAAAGGAAGGGTCTAAGGTTTGGAAGGGGAAGGATTTGGATATCACATCTCATGTTATAGGACGGGTCTCAGGTTTGGTATTAGAAGCATTGCGATATCAAGTCTCATGGTATAGGAAGGGTCTCAGAATTGGAATGGGAAGGAGTTGGATATCACATCTCAAGCTATAGGAAGGGTCTCAGGATTGGAATGGGAAGGAGTTTGATATCACATCTCATGCCATAGTATGGGTCTCAGGTTTGGTAGAAGCATTGGGATATCACATCTCATGCTATCGTAAGGGTCTCAGGTTGGAATGGGAAGGATTTGGATATCACATCTCATGTTATAGGAAGGATCTCGGGTTTGGTATTAGAAGCATTGAGATATCACATCTCATGCTACAGGAAGGGTCTCAGGATTGGAATGGGAAGGAGTTGGATATCACATCTCATGCTATAGGAAGGGTCTCAGGAATGGAATGGGAAGGAGCTTTATATGACATCTCATGCCATAGGAAGGATCTCAGGTTTGGTATTAGAAGCAGTGAGACATCACTTCTCATGTTATAGGAAGGGTCTCAGGTTTGGTATTAGAAGCATTGAGATATCACATCTCATGCTATAGGAAGGGTCTCAGGATTGGAATGTGAAGGATTTGGATTTCACATCATACTAAAGGTAGGGTCTCAGGTTTGGTATAAGCATTGAGAAATCACATCTCTGCTATCGGAAGGGTCTCAGGATTGGATTGGGAAGGAGTTGGATATCCCTTCTCATGCTATAGGAAGGGTCTCAGGTTGGAATGGGAAGCAGTTGGATATCACATCTCATGCTATAGGAAGGGTCTCAAGATTGAAATGGGAAGGATTTGGATATCACATCTCTTGCTATAGGAAGGGTCTCAGGTTTTTTTATTAGAAACATTGAGATGTCACATCTCATGCTATAGGAAGGGTTTCAGGATTGGAATGGGAAGGATTTGGATATCACATCTCATGCTAAAGGAAGGGTCTCAGGTTTGGAAGGGGAAGGATTTGGATATCATATCTCATGTTATAGGGCGGGTCCCAGGTTTGGTATTAGAAGCATTGAGATATCACATCTCATGGTATAGGAAGGGTCTCAGGATTGGAATGGGAAGGAGTTGGATATCACATCTCATCCAATAGGAAGGGTCTCAGGTTTGGAATGGGAAGGAGTTGGATATCACATCTCATGCTATAGGGAGGGTCTCAGGTTTGATATTAGAAGCATTGAGATATCACATCTCATGCTATCGGAAGGGTCTCAGGATTGGAATGGGAAGGAGTTGGATATCACATATGCTAAAGGAAAGGTCTCAGGTTTGGAAGGGGAAGGATTTGGATATCCCTTCTCATGCTATAGGAAGTGTCTCAGGTTGGAATGGGAAGGAGTTGGATATCACATCTCGTTATAGGAAGGGTCTCAGGATTGGAATGGGAAGGATTTGGATATCACATGTCTTGCTATAGGAAGGGTCTCAGGTTTTTTATTAGAAACATGGAGCTATCACATCTCATGCTATAGGAAGGGTTTCAGGATTGGAATGGGAAGGATTTGGATATCACATCTCATGCTAAAGGAAGGGTCTCAGGTTTGGAAGGGGAAGGATTTGGATATCACATCTCATGTTATAGGACGGGTCCCAGGTTTGGTATTAGAAGCATTGAGATATCACATCTCATGCTATAGGAGGAGTCTCAGGATTGGAATGGGAAGGAGTTGGATATCACGTCTCATGTTATAGGAAGGGTCTCAGGATTGGAATGGCAAGGAGTTGGATATCACATCTCATGCTATAGGGAGGGTCTCAGGTTTGATATTAGAAGCATTGAGATATCACATCTCATGCTATCGGAAGGGTCTCAGGATTGGAATGGGAAGGAGTTGGATATCACATATGCTAAAGGAAAGGTCTCAGGTTTGGAAGGGGAAGGATTTGGATCTCACATCTCATGTTTTAGGACGGGTCTCAGGTTTGGTATTAGAAGCCTTGAGATATCACATCTCATGGTATAATAAGGGTCTCAGGATTGGAATGGGAAGGAGTTGGATATCACATCTCAAGCTATCTCAGGATTGGAATGGGAAGGAGTTTGATATCACATCTCGAGCTATAGGAAGGGTCTCAGGTTTGGGAAGGGAAGGATTCGGATTTCACATCTCGTTATAGGATGGTTCTCATGTTTGCTTTTAGAAGCATTGAGATATCAAATCTCATGCTATTGGAAGGGTCTCAAGTTTGGAATGGGAAGGAGTTGGATATCACATCTCATGTTATAGGAAGGATCTCAGGTTTGGTATAAGCATTGAGATATCACATCTCTGCTATCGGAAGGGTCTCAGGATTGGATTGGGAAGGAGTTGGATATCCCTTCTCATGCTATAGGAAGGGTCTCAGGTTGGAATGGGAAGGAGTTGGATATCACATCTCATGCTATAGGAAGGGTCTCAAGATTGAAATGGGAAGGATTTGGATATCACATCTCTTGCTATAGGAAGGGTCTCAGGCTTTTTATTAGAAACATTGAGCTATCACATCTCATGCTATAGGAAGGGTTTCAGGATTGGAATGGGAAGGATTTGGATATCACATCTCATGCTAAAGGAAGGGTCTCAGGTTTGGAAGGGGAAGGATTTGGATATCATATCTCATGTTATAGGGCGGGTCCCATGTTTGGTATTAGAAGCATTGAGATATCACATCTCATGCTATAGGAGGAGTCTCAGTATTGGAATGGGAAGGAGTTGGGTATCACGTCTCATGTTATAGGAAGGGTCTCAGAATTGGAATGGCAAGGAGTTGGATATCACATCTCATGCTAAAGGAAGGGTCTCAGGTTTGATAGAAGCATTGAGATATCACATCTCATGCTATAGGAAGGAACTCAGGATTGCAATGGGAAGGAGTTGGATATCACATCTCATGCCATAGGATGGGTCATCAGGTTTGGTATAAGCATTGAGATATCACATCTCTGCTATCGGAAGGGTCTCAGGATAGGAATGGGAAGGACTTAGATATCACATCTCATACTATAGGGAGGGTCTCAGTTTTGATATTAGAAGCATTGAGCTATCACATCTCATGCTATCGGAAGGGTCTCAGGATTGGAATGGGATGGAGTTGGATATCACATCTCAAGCTATCTCGGGATTGGAATGGGAAGGAGTTTGATATCACATCTCAAGCTATAGGAAGGGTCTCAGGTTTGGAAGGGGAAGGATTTGGATCTCACATCTCATGTTTTAGGACGGGGCTCAGGTTTGGTATTAGAAGCATTGAGATATCACATCTCATGGTATAGGAAGGGTCTCAGGATTGGAATGGGAAGGAGTTTGATATCACATCTCAAGCTATAGGAAGGGTCTCAGGTTTGGAAAGGGAAGGATTTGGATTTCACATCTCATGTTATAGGATGGTTCTCATGTTTGGTTTTAGTAGCATTGAGATATCACATCTCATGCTATCGGAAGGGTCTCAGGTTTGGAAAGGGAAGGATTTGGAGTTCACATGTTATAGGAAGGTTCTCAGGTTTGGTTTTAGAAGAATTAAGATATAACATCTCATGCTATAGGAAGGGTCTCAGGTTTGGAATGGGAAGGAGTTGATATCACATCTCATGCTAAAGGAAAGGTCTCAGGTTTGGAAGGGGAAGGATTTGGATCTCACATCTCATGTTTTAGGACGGGTCTCAGGTTTGGTATTAGAAGCATTGAAATATCACATCTCATGGTATAGGAAGGGTCTCAGGATTGGAATGGGAAGGAGTTGGATAACACATTGAATGGGAAGGAGTTTGATCTCACATCTCAAGCTATAGGAAGGGTCTCAGGTTTGGAAAGGGAATGATTTGGATTTCACATCTCATGTTATAGGATGGTTCTCATGTTTGGTTTTAGAAGAATTGAGATATCACATCTCATGCTATCGGAAGGGTCTCAGGTTTGGAATGGGAAGGAGTTTGATATCACATCTCATGTTATAGGAAGGATCTCAGGTTTGGTATTAGAAGCATTGAGATATCACATCTCATGCTATAGGAAGGGTCTCAGGATTGGAATCGGAAGGAGTTGTATATGACATCTCATGCCATAGGAAGGGTCTCAGGTTTGGTATAAGCATTGAGATATCACATCTCTGCTATCGGAAGGGTCTCAGGATTGGAATGGGAAGGAGTTGGATATCCCATCTCGTTATAGGAAGGGTCTCAGGTTTGGTATTAGAAGCATTGAGATATCACATCTCATGCTATAGGAAGGGTCTAAGGTTTGGAAAGGGGAAGGATTTGGGTATCACATCTCATGTTATAGGACCGGTCTCAGGTTTGGTATTAGAAGCATTGAGATATCAAATCTCATGGTATAGGTCGGGTCTCAGAATTGGAATGGGAAGGAGTTGGATATCACATCTCAAGCTATAGAAAGGGTCTCAGGATTGGAATGGGAAGGAGTTTGATATCACATCTCATGCCATGGTATGGGTCTCAGGTTTTGTAGAAGCATTGGGATATCACATCACATGCTATAGGCAGGGTCTAAGGTTGGAATGGGAAGGAGTTGGATATCACATCTCATGTTATAGGAAGGGTCTCAGGATTGGAATGGGAAGGACTTGGATATCACATCTCATTCTATAGGAAGGCTCTCAGGGTTGGAAGGGGAAGGAGTTGGATATCACATTTCATGTTAGAGGTAGGATCTCAGGTTTGGTATTAGAGGCATTGAGATATCACATCTCATGCCATCAGAAGGGTCTCAGGATTGGAATGGGAAGGAGTTGGATATCACATCTCATGCTAAAGGGAGGGTCTAAGGTTTGGAAGGGGAAGGATTTGGACATCACATCTCATGTTATAGGAAGGATCTCAGGTTTGGTATTAGAAGCATTGAGATATCACATCTCATGCTATCGGAAGGGTCTCAGGTTTGGTATAAGCATTGAGATATCACATCTCTGTTATCGGAAGGGTCTCAGGATTGGAATGGGAAGGACTTGGATATCACAATTCATGTTATAGGAAGGGTCTCAGGTTTGGTATTAGAAGCATTGAGATATCACATCTCATGCTATAGGAAGGGTCTCAGGATTGGAATGGGAAGGACTTGGATATCACATCTCATGTTATAGGAAGGGTCTCAGGTTTGGTATTAGAAGCATTGAGATATCACATCTCATGCTATAGGAAGGGTCTCAGGAATGGAAAGGGAAGGATTTGGATATCACATCTCATGTTATTGGACCGGTCTCAGGTTTGGTATTAGAAGCATTGAGATATCAAGTCTCATGGTATAGGACGGGAGTTTGATATCACATCTCATGCCATGGTATGGGTCTCAGGTTTTGTAGAAGCATTGGGATATCACATCTCATGCTATCGGAAGGGTATCAGGATTGGATTTGGAAGGAGTTGGATATCCCATCTCATGCTATAGGAAGGGTCTCAGGATTGGAATGGGAAAGACTTGGATATCACATCTCATGTTGTAGGAAGGCTCTCAGGTTTGGAAAGGGAAGGAGTTGGATATCACATTTCATGTTAGAGGTAGGATCTCAGGTTTGGTATTAGAGGCATTGAGATATCACATCTCATGCTATCAGAAGGGTATCAGGATTGGAATGGGAATGAGTTGGATATCACATTGCATGCTAAAGGGAGGGTCTCAGGTTTGGAAGGGGAAGGATTTGGATATCACATCTTATGTTATAGGAAGGATCTCAGGTTTGGTATTAGAAGCATTGAGATATCACATCTCATGCTATCGGAAGGATCTCAGGTTTGGTATTAGAAGCATTGAGATATCACATCTCATGCTATAAGAAGGGTCTCAGGATTGGAATGGGAAGGAGTTGGATATCACATCTCATGTTATAGGAAGGATCTCAGGTTTGGTATTAGAAGCATAAAGATATCACATCTCATGCTATAGGAAGGGTCTCATGATTGGAATGGGAAGGAGTTGGATATCACATCTCATGCTAAAGGAAGGGTCTCAGTTTTGGTAGAAGCATTGCGATATCACATCTCATGCTATAGGAAGGGTCTCAGGATTGGAATCGGAAGGAGTTGGATATGACGTCTCATGTTATAGGAAGGGTCTCAGGATTGGAATGGGAAGGAGTTGGATATCCCTTCTCATGCTATAGGGAGGGTCTCAGTTTTGATATAAGAAGCATTGAGCTATCACATCTCATGCTATCGGAAGGGTCTCAGGATTGGAATGGGAAGGACTTAGCTATCACATCTCATACTATAGGGAGGGTCTCAGTTTTGATATTAGAAGCATTGAGCTATCACATGTCATGATATCGGAAGGGTCTCAGGATTGGAATGGGAAGGAGTTTGATATCACATCTCAAGCTATAGGAAGGGTCTCAGGTTTGGAAGGGGAAGGATTTGGATCTCACATCTCATGTTTTAGGACGGGTCTCAGGTTTGGTATTAGAAGCATTGAGATATCACATCTCATGGTATAGGAAGGGTCTCAGGATTGGAATGGGAAGGAGTTGGCTATCACATCTCAAGCTATCTCAGGATTGGAATGGGAAGGAGTTTGATATCACATCTCAAGCTATAGGAAGGGTCTCAGGTTTGGAAAGGGAAGGATTTGGATTTCACATCTCATGTTATAGGATGGTTCTCATGTTTGGTTTTAGTAGCATTGAGATATCACATCTCATGCTATCGGAAGGGTCTCAGGTTTGGAAAGGGAAGGATTTGGATTTCACATGTTATAGGATGGTTCTCAGGTTTGGTTTTAGAAGCATTAAGATATAACATCTCATGCTATAGGAAGGGTCTCAGGTTTGGAAGGGGAAGGATTTGGATCTCACATCTCATGTTTTAGGACGGGTCTCAGGTTTGGTATTAGAAGCATTGAAATATCACATCTCATGGTATAGGAAGGGTCTCAGGATTGGAATGGGACGGAGTTGGATATCACATTGAATGGGAAGGAGTTTGATATCACATCTCATGCTATAGGAAGGGTTTCAGGTTTGGTAGAAGCATTGAGATATCACATCTCATGCTATAGGAAGAGTCTCAGGTTTGGGAAGGGAAGGATTTGGATTTCACATCTCATGTTATAGGATGGTTCTCATGTTTGGTTTTTGAAGCATTGAGATATCACATCTCATGCTATCGGAAGGGTCTCAGGTTTGGAATTGGAAGGAGTTGGATATCACATCTCATGTTATAGGAAGGATCTCAGGTTTGGTATTAGAAGCATTGAGATATCACATCTCACACACAAAGCAAGATCACTTACAAACTACTCCAAACAGTTGTTATATCAAAAATATATACACATTTATTTTAAGGCCTTTAAAACAATGACCGTAGCGAGAAAATCACAATATAACAATATTAAACCAACACATACCATACCAATACAATATATATACAAATACGACAGTCGCAAGCGTTATATGCACGAAATGTGTAGTCCACCTGCAAGGGAAGGAAAACAGGCAGTGCGATACATTGCTTTCGACTCAGTTCGCCTTCAGAGGCACCTAACTAGATGGAAGTCCGAGCCCTGCGAAGAGTGGAGCCTTGTGCTCAAAAGTACCTGCACACGCTGGTGCCAACGGGCAAAAGGGGAGTCTCTTCTAAGGAAATCAGGCAGTTCAGTTCAGTGCACAAATGAAGGAGAACAAGTTCCGCGACTCAAGCACAGCCTCCACAGTGGGCAGAAGCAGAGCGCGAGTACGGCAAAAGGGTGCTGTTTTACACAGCGGGGAAAACCAATGGGCTCCTGCAGGAGGGCGACCAGATCCTAGCTAAACTACTCACCAGTCCCCGATGCAAGCAGACCCAGGCTTCTCCGCGTCAGTTTCAGCAGCTGGCAGGTTCAGAAGAGCAGGGAACGCCTCCTCGTCGTGTTGAGTAAAAAGACGTCCCAATCGAAGAAACCTGCACAGTTTTGTCACCACAGCAGGGCAATGGAGCGGCCGTGTGTATCTGAGCCAAATGTACACTACTCACTTCCGACCTGGGAACGCCAAGTGTACGAAGCGTGTGAGAGTGACAAGGACTTGAAATACAACACAACCTGGCGGCGGTTACAGAGCAAGACTCCCGTGTAAGCTGGTCAGTCAACTGGATGGCCCAGAGACGCTTCCGAAGGCTTACTGGCAGGAGATGATGAAGATGCCGAAAATAGCTGTTCCCGCTATTCCAAGGGACGAAGCACCAGTACAGGCCTTCTGGTTCGATCAAAGGTGAAAAGGGTTTCACAAGGCGACAGCAGTGTAGAGCAGAAGTCCTTCAGCGGGTCACCAGCGATTCCTCGGTCCAGCCTCTTGGTTGCAGGATACTTGGCTCCTGTATTCCTTCGTTCGTGAGAACTCAGGAGATCGACATGGTAGTGATGTTTCCAGCCCCCTCTTATCCACGGTTCCCTTCGCGCCAAAACGGAGGGGACCCAATGGGAGATCCGCTCATCAACACTCACACCATACGTGGACCAATCACAGACCACGGTGGTCCCAGGCATTCACACCACCCTAGACTCTCTGGCACCCAGGATGTGTATTGGGACCAGACATCCCAGCCCACACCCTGGAGGCGCACAAAAGACATGTAGAAGCCCGCGAAAGCATCCGTGTTTCGCGGGAAATTACATGCCCAAATAAGGAAGGCCCCGGGTCGGCTCGACCTGGGGAAGGTGAAGGGAGCAAGACGGTCAGCAGACAGGACAAAGGAGCCTCGTGGTCTGGCCATTTTGGGAGCCAGGCCACCATTTTGGGTTAAGCGCAGAAAACGCGCTTAGAACGCCAAAAGGAGCTCAAAATACAAAGAAACGATCGCTGCCACCATTCCCGTCCCTGAATTACTTGCACCGATCAAATACAATCCTAAACGAGTATCTAGGGCCTGTAGAAGGCTAGAGACCCAAGAGAGCTGTAATTTAGCTTACAGTGCCCTCTTGTGTCATGTTGCACGAAAGCCGCAACATGATAAAAGAAACTACGGGAAACAGCGTTCCCCGGTACTGACTGTCTTAAGGGCATGTCAGTTTCCCCATAAGAAAAGGAGCGAAAGCCCAGAGGAGTGCAGCAGAAGGCTGCACTTCTCTGGCAAAGTCAAGAACAAGGTGAAAAACAACAGCAAAAAGTTTAGGGGTTGCCACATGGAAGGAAAATTACCTACAATTACGAAATCTTTCCTAACACTCGCCCCTCCCAGACTATGGACAGGGGGAACTAATCCACCCCTGGATGAGTCTCTTGTTCAGGTCGGTTAAACATTCTGGACAACCCATCAGCATTGCTATGTTGGACACCTGGCCTATGCTCAATAGTGAAGTCGAAGCCTTGTAGACTTATGGACCACCTAAGCAACTTTGGATTCTCCCCCTTCATGTTCATTAGCCACTTTAATGGCTTATGGTCAGTTTGCACAGTGAAGTGGGTCCCATAGAGGTAGGGCCTCAGCTTCCTTAGGGCCCACACAACAGAGAAACATTCTTTCTCTACCGTGGACCATCTGAGCTCTCTGTCCTTAAGCTGGCGGCTAATAAAACCAATAGGGTGTTCCTTACCCTTCTCATCTACTTGTGATAGTACAGCTCCTATCCCAGTGTCAGAGGCGTCCGTCTGCACGATAAAAGGTATTTGATAATCAGGGGCCCTGAGGACAGGGGCCTGGCACAAGGAGTCTTTTAAGCCATTGAAGACCTTCTCACACTCGTCGGTCCAAGTTACCTTCTTGGGTTTCTTCGGAGTTGTGAGGGCAGTCAGAGGGGCAGCTATGGTGCCATAGTCTTCCACAAAATTGCGGTAATACCCCGTGAGTCCTAAGAAGGCTCTCACTTGGGTTTGCGTAGTGGGGGTAGGCCAGTCTTGTACTGCTTGTACTTTACTGGGAAGAGGCTGTATCCTCCCTCCACCTACTTCATGTCCAAGGTAAACCACTGAGCCTTGTCCAATCTGGCATTTACTAGCCTTTATGGTCAGGTGTGCTTTCTGAAGAGCCTGGAGCACAATCCCGAGGTGTTTCACATGGTCTTCCCAGGTGGCACTGAAAACTGCTATATCGTCCAGATATGCAAGACAGAATTCGTCCAACCCATTCAACACATGATTCACAAGCCTCTGGAAAGTGGCAGGTGCATTCTTCAACCCGAACGGCATTACCCGGAATTGGTAAAGGCCGTCTGGAGCAGAAAATGCTGTCTTCTCCTTGGCATGTTCTGCTAAAGCTATTTGCCAATAGCCAGCAGTGAGGTCAAACGTGCTGAGGTACTTGGAGGCACCCAAAGTATCCACCAGCTCATCTGTTCGAGGCAAGGGGTGTGCATCTGTCTTGGTGACAGCATTCAGAGCCCTGTAATCCACGCAGAACCTCAATTCAGAAGTGCCTGCCTTTGGAACCAAAACCACAGGGCTGGACCAAGGACTACTAGAGGGTTCAATCACCCCAAGGTCTAACATCTTGTTGACCTCGGTCTTAATATAAAACCGTACTTTGTCTGACATCCTGTATCCCCTACTTTTGGTAGGTACACTGTATCCTGTGTCAATGTTATGTTTGCACCAAGGTGTCAAACCAGGCGACTGTGAAAACAGGGGAAAACTGCCTAAGCAAACTTTTCACCTCAGCCTGCTGATCAGAAGTCAGGTGAGGGGCCACTCGGACACCCTCAAAGGAGCTATCTGAAGGACCGCTTTGGAATAGGTCGGGGAGAGGTTCAGACTCCTCTTCCTCAACGTCTGAAGCCAGTAGCAGTGCTGCGATTTCGACTCTTGGGACGAAAGCCTTCAGCCTATTCACGTGAAACACTTTTGGAGCCTGTCCAGGCCTTCCAAGGTCCACTAAATAGTTAACCTCACCCAGGGGCTCAACCACTGTGTAAGGGCCTGACCATTTGTCCTTTAAAGCTCGAGGCCTTATGGGATTCATGATCAGGACTTGCTGACCAGGTGTAAAGTTGATGAGGGAAGCTTTCTGGTCGTACCAATGTTTCACCAGCGCTTGTCCTGCCTTCAATTTATCACTAGCCAAGCCCATCAGAAGTACCATCCGTTTTCTGAGCCCTAGCACATAATCAACTACGTTGGTAGTAACAGGGGGAGTGGGCATCTCCCATCCCTCTTTGACGATTGCTAAGGGTCCCCGTACGGGATGACCGAACAGAAGTTCGAAGGGGCTGAAGCCAACACCCTCCTGTGGTACCTCTCGGTAGGCAAACAGTAAGCATGGTAACAGAAGATCCCATTTTCTTCTCTGAGGCTCCTCCAGAGCCCCAATCATGCTCTTTAACGTTCTGTTGAAACGTTCCACCAGACCATTGGTCTGGGGGTGGTATGCAGAAGAGAACTTGTAGGTGACCCCACATTCTTTCCACATAGCCTGCATATACTTCGACATAAAGTTGCTGCCACGATCCGACACAACTTCTTTAGGGAAGCCAACCCTAGTAAATATGCCAAGTAAAGCTTTTGCAACTGACTTGGCAGTTACAGTTTTCAATGGGATGGCCTCAGGATATCTGGTTGCATGGTCGACCAGCACCAGGATAAACCTATTGCCTGAGGATGTTTGCGGGTCAAGGGGACCAACGATGTCGATCCCTACCCTTTCAAATGGTACCCCCACAACTGGGAGCGGTACCAACGGAGCTTGGATTGTCGCGCCAACCTTACCAGACAACTGGCAGGAGGCACAACTCCCGCAGTGACTTTCTACTTGCACCCCCATCTTGGGCCAGTAGAAGTGCATGGATAACCTTTGCTTGGTCCTCTTCATACCAAGGTGACCAGCAAGGGGAACTTCATGCGCCAACTGCAGGAGGAAGGGCCTAACAGCAAGGGGAACCACCAACCTCCTATGGTCTCCTTCTGTAGACTCTGTGGGCTCACTATACAGGAGTCCACCTTCCCAATAAATCCTATGCGTCCCAGGAGGTTCACCCTCAAGCTGGGAGCAGGCCTGTCTCCTTAGGCCTTCCAGAGATGGGCACTCACGTTGGCCTTTACTGAATTCGTCCCTATCAGGACCTCCTTCAACTAACAAGTCTTTTAGTTCAGGATGATCGTTGGGGTCAAATACTTCAGGCATCGCCACCTCCTCGTCAGGCCCGGGCGATTGACCAACTTCCTCCACCGCAGTGGTAGGCGAGCTCGGGGGAATATTCTCTTTCCCTCGTCTTGACTTGTCGACTCCTTTCGCCTTGGGTTTCCCCTTCGGCTGGGGCGGCGTATTGGACTTGGCCAATGCTGCCCGTGCTTGAGACCGTGTGTAGGGTCTTTCGGCAGTGTCTCCTACGAGCCCTAAAGCTCTGAGATCATTACCTAACAAGACCTTTCCCGGGACGTTTCTCTGAATGCTCACTGGAATCCTGACTGCTGTACCATTTAAAGTAAGATTTACAGGTATTACTGGAAACATACGGAGGGGGCCGTCAGCCAACTTAGTGGGCATCAGAGTAGCTCTGGCAACTTCCTCTGAGTCTACCAAGGTAGAATCCACTACAGTGCGACTGCACCCATTATCCCTAAGAGCTGGAGTATCTACTCCATTGATCAGCACACTGTCTTTAAAGTAGTGCTTGGTATTATCCGGAATCCTAGCATAAGCCTCTGCGACTTTAGGCTCCCAGGAACCCAGGGACACTAAAACTACCTCAGCCTCTATCCCGCTGGGAAATGAGTCTGAGGAGAAGGATGCTCCTGTAATCTCTTCTTCGTCGTAGGAGGAGAAGGCCAGATTAGCGGAGTGGACCCCCAAAGGTCTAACCTTACAACGGGGATCCCCCTTCACGTGGTCAGTTGCTCCACAAGCAAAACAAGATCCATTGGGTCTGTTTACATGGGGAGGCTTATTGTAACCAGAGTTCTGTTTCGGAGGCTGTCCTCCACTACCTTGTGAGTTCGCTTGTGTCTTACCCTTATTTTTCTTTTTGTGGCCCTTATGAGAAGAAGATTTAGCAGATTCTCCACGCTCCATATCTTTGGACTTTTTCCCCTCCTCCTGCTTACCAGGATGAGTTTTGTCCTTATGGGACACTCGATGTGACACCCATAAGTCTGCTGCAATGGCCAGCTTCTTAGGATCTATCTCCTTCGAATTGGCCAAATGCTGCTTAAGCTCCGGGGAAGAAGAAGCAAAAATGTGTTCCAGCATGACAAGATTTATCATGCCTTCGAAGGTAGAAACCTTATAACCTTCGACCCAGCCAGTTAAGTTTTTCAAGGATTCAGTGACATAAGATACCCAAGTACCACCTTCCTTTTTCTTATACTCTCTGAAACGTTTCAAATATTGGGCCGGAGTCTTCCCAAACTTTAAAATGAGAGTTTGCTTTAACATTGCGAAATCAGCTCGCTCAGCCTTCGACATTTCCATAATGGCACTACAGCCAGATTGGGGCAGTCTGCTGAGTAACCAGGCAATCTTATCAGCATTGTCAACTTGTTGAACTTCGCATGCATACTCAAACGCATTCAGCCAGTCCATAATGTCATTCCTTTCTTCATACACACTGAGCAGATCTTTCGGAAACCGTGGATGAGAGGAGGCCCCAGACCCATGTCCAGGACCCTTGGACCCATTTGCAACCTGAAGCTTGGCCAGTTCCAACTGGTGATCCCTGTCTTTCTGTTTTTCTGCCTGTTCGATTTTTAGTTTGGCTATGCTGAATTCAAGCTCCTGCTGCCTAAACCGCAGCTCTTGCTTCTTGAATTCAAGCATAGCATCCCCATCAACACTGGCAGAGGAAACATTAGACATCTCGTCCTCCCTGTCCTCGTGGTCGCGATGGATCAGTGCGGCGGCAGAACCGTCAATTCTACCAGTGAGAGCAGCCCCACCACCTTCCGCACTGTCCTCAGAAGTTATAGCGTCAAGCTGCGCTTCTTGCCACGCAAAGATTCTTTGGATCATTTCCAATTTCGTGCCTTGAGAGGAAACACCTCTCTCCGCACACATCTTCTTCAATGTTTCTGATTTGGAAGCATTTAAAGTTAACAAGGTATTTGTTTCCATACTGTTAGATAGGACTATGGCCTTTTTAAAGTTATACTACAACAATTCACTATGTGTCCTGGTTGGAATAACCTGAAATGCCTTAGTTCGTGCACAACACTGGATACCTTCAGTCGTATCCCACCGCTGTACACCAATTTGTTAAGACGGATTTCTGAACTCTGTCCTGGTGGCGCAGAAGTTCAGAAGGCCAACCTAATTACTTGGAACAGGGTAACCTCTGGACGAGCCAGACCAATCAAGGTAGCGATTGCGGCGGTCAAGACTAGGTCTCAAGAGGGGTGAGGGTGACTGAAAGCCCGCAATGAGCACACAAAGCAAGATCACTTACAAACTACTCCAAACAGTTGTTATATCAAAAATATATACACATTTATTTTAAGGCCTTTAAAACAATGACCGTAGCGAGAAAATCACAATATAACGATATTAAACCAACACATACCATACCAATACAATATATATACAAATACGACAGTCGCAAGCGTTATATGCACAAAATGTGTAGTCCACCTGCAAGGGAAGGAAAACAGGCAGTGCGATACAATGCTTTCGACTCAGTTCGCCTTCAGAGGCACCTAACTAGATGGAAGTCCGAGCCCTGCGAAGAGTGGAGCCTTGTGCTCAAAAGTACCTGCACACGCTGGTGCCAACGGGCAAAAGGGGAGTCTCTTCTAAGGAAATCAGGCAGTTCAGTTCAGTGCACAAATGAAGGAGAACAAGTTCCGCGACTCAAGCGCAGCCTCCACAGTGGGCAGAAGCAGAGCGCGAGTACGGCAAAAGGGTGCTGTTTTACACAGCGGGGAAAAGCAATGGGCTCCTGCAGGAGGGCGACCAGATCCTAGCTAAACTACTCACCGGTCCCCGATGCAAGCAGACCCAGGCTTCTCCGCGTCAGTTTCAGCAGCTGGCAGGTTCAGAAGAGCAGGGAACGCCTCGTCGTCGTGTTGAGTAAAAAGACGTCCCAATCGAAGAAACCTGCACAGTTTTGTCACCACAGCAGGGCAACGGAGCGGCCGTGTGTATCTGAGCCAAATGTACACTACTCACTTCCGACCTGGGAACGCCAAGTGTACGAAGCGTGTGAGAGTGGCAAGGACTCGAAATACAACACAACCTGGCGGCGGTTACAGAGCAAGACTCCCGTGTAAGCTGGTCAGTCAACTGGATGGCCCAGAGACGCTTCCGAAGGCTTACTGGCAGGAGATGATGAAGATGCCGAGAATAGCAGTTCCCGCTATTCCAAGGGACGAAGCACCAGTACAGGCCTTCTGGTTCGATCAAAGGTGAAAAGGGTTTCACAAGGCGACAGCAGTGTAGAGCAGAAGTCCTTCAGCGGGTCACCAGCGATTCCTCGGTCCAGCCTCTTGGTTGCAGGATACTTGGCTCCTGTATTCCTTCGTTCGTGAGAACTCAGGAGATCGACATGGTAGTGGTGTTTCCAGCCCCATCTTATCCACGGTTCCCTTCGCGCCAAAACGGAGGGGACCCAATGGGAGATCCGCTCATCAACACTCACACCATACGTGGACCAATCACGGACCACGGTGGTCCCAGGCATTCACACCACCCTAGACTCTCTGGCACCCAGGATGTGTATTGGGACCAGACATCCCAGCCCACACCCTGGAGGCGCACAAAAGACATGTAGAAGCCCGCGAAAGCATCCGTGTTTCGCGGGAAATTACATGCCCAAATAAGGAAGGCCCCGGGTCGGCTCGACCTGGGGAAGGTGAAGGGAGCAAGACGGTCAGCGGACAGGACAAAGGAGCCTCGTGGTCTGGCCATTTTGGGAGCCAGGCCACCATTTTGGGTTAAGCGCAGAAAACGCGCTTAGAACGCCAAAAGGAGCTCAAAATACAAAGAAACGATCGCTGCCACCATTCCCGTCCCTGAATTACTTGCACCGATCAAATACAATCCTAAACGAGTATCTAGGGCCTGTAGAAGGCTAGAGACCCAAGAGAGCTGTAACTTAGCTTACAGTGCCCTCTTGTGTCATGTTGCACGAAAGCCGCAACATGATAAAAGAAACTACGGGAAACAGCGTTCCCCGGTACTGACTGTCTTAAGGGCATGTCAGTTTCCCCGTAAGAAAGGAGCGAAAGCCCAGAGGAGTGCGGCAGAAGGCTGCACTTCTCTGGCAAAGTCAAGAACAAGGTGAAAAACAACAGCAAAAAGTTTAGGGGTTGCCACATGGAAGGAAAATTACCTACAATTACGAAATCTTTCCTAACAGGATGGTTCTCATGTTTGGTGTTTGAAGCATTGAGATATCACATCTCATGCTATCGGAAGGGTCTCAGGTTTGGAATTGGAAGGAGTTGGATATCCCATCTCATGTTATAGGAAGGGTCTCAGGTTTGGTATTAGAAGCATTGAGATATCACATCTCATGCTATAGGAAGCGTCTCAGGATTGGAATGGGAAGGACTTGGATGTCACATCTCATGCTTTAGGGAGGGTCTCAAGTTTGATATCAGAAGCTTTGAGATAAAAAATCTCATGATATCGGAAGGGTCTCAGGATTGGAATGTGAAGGAGTTTGATATCACATCTCATGATAAAGGAAGGGTCTAAGGTTTGGAAGGGGAAGGATTTGGATATCACATCTCATGTTATAGGACGGGTCTCAGGTTTGGTATTAGAAGCATTGCGATATCAAGTCTCATGGTATAGGAAGGGTCTCAGAATTGGAATGGGAAGGAGTTGGATATCACATCTCAAGCTATAGGAAGGGTCTCAGGATTGGAATGGGAAGGAGTTTGATATCACATCTCATGCCATAGTATGGGTCTCAGGTTTGGTAGAAGCATTGGGATATCACATCTCATGCTATCGGAAGGGTCTCAGGTTGGAATGGGAAGGATTTGGATATCACATCTCATGTTATAGGAAGGATCTCGGGTTTGGTATTAGAAGCATTGAGATATCACATCTCATGCTACAGGAAGGGTCTCAGGATTGGAATGGGAAGGAGTTGGATATCACATCTCATGCTATAGGAAGGGTCTCAGGAATGGAATGGGAAGGAGCTTTATATGACATCTCATGCCATAGGAAGGATCTCAGGTTTGGTATTAGAAGCAGTGAGACATCACATCTCATGTTATAGGAAGGGTCTCAGGATTGGAATGGGAAGGAGTTGGATATCACATCTCATCCAATGGGAAGGGTCTCAGGTTTGGAATGAGAAGGAATTGGATATCACATCATGTTATAGGAAGGATCTCAGGATTGGAATGGGAAGGATTTGGATATCCCTTCTCATGCTATAGGAAGTGTCTCAGGTTGGAATGGGAAGGAGTTGGATATCACATCTCGTTATAGGAAGAGTCTCAGGATTGGAATGGGAAGGATTTGGATATCACATCTCTTGCTATAGGAAGGGGGTCAGGTTTTTTATTAGAAACATTGAGCTATCACATCTCATGCTATAGGAAGGGTTTCAGGATTGGAATGGGAAGGATTTGGATATCACATCTCATGCTAAAGGAAGGGTCTCAGGTTTGGAAGGGGAAGGATTTGGATATCACATCTCATGTTATAGGACGGGTCTCAGGTTTGGTATTAGAAGCCTTGAGATATCACATCTCATGGTATAATAAGGGTCTCAGGATTGGAATGGGAAGGAGTTGGATATCACATCTCAAGCTATCTCAGGATTGGAATGGGAAGGAGTTTGATATCACATCTCGAGCTATAGGAAGGGTCTCAGGTTTGGGAAGGGAAGGATTGGGATTTCACATCTCGTTATAGGATGGTTCTCATGTTTGTTTTTAGAAGCATTGAGATATCACATCTCATGCTATTGGAAGGGTCTCAGGTTTGGAATGGGAAGGAGTTGGATATCACATCTCATGTTATAGGAAGGATCTCAGGTTTGGTATTAGAAGCATTGAGATATCACATATCATGCTATAGGAGGAGTCTCAGGATTGGAATGGGAAGGAGTTGGATATCACATCTCATGCTATAGGGAGGGTCTCAGGTTTGATATTAGAAGCATTGAGATATCACATCTCATGCTATCGGAAGGGTCTCAGGATTGGAATGGGAAGGAGTTGGATATCACATATGCTAAAGGAAAGGTCTCAGGTTTGGAAGGGGAAGGATTTGGATCTCACATCTCATGTTTTAGGAAGGATCTCAGGTTTGGTATTAGAAGCATTGAGATATCACATCTCATGCTATAGGAAGGGTCTCAGGATTGGAATGTGAAGGATTTGGATATCACATCATACTAAAGGTAGGGTCTCAGGTTTGGTATAAGCATTGAGATATCACATCTCTGCTATCGGAAGGGTCTCAGGATTGGATTGGGAAGGAGTTGGATATCCCTTCTCATGCTATAGGAAGGGTCTCAGGTTGGAATGGAAAGGAGTTGGTTATCACTTCTCATGCTATAGGAAGGGTCTTGTAGGGTATTTTGTGGAGATTTGGGGCCTGACGGTATTTTCTTACCGCCGAAAAATAACTTAGCAACAATCACTCCTTGTATTCAGATTGGGCCATGTACAACAATAATACAGTGGACATGCATTATTTCAGCACACAGACATGCGTATTTGATAGGCGTGGTTGGTATGCGTGGTTGGTGGTATTTTGGTGAGCATAATTCCCTTGTTTTATTTGTGACCCCAATATCCAGAACCCCTTATTTTTGCTTAGATTTTTCGTGTAATCACTAGAGAGATCTCAGGCTTGCATTTCAGGAACACCACATTTTCATTTTTAGTGTGCCACCATGGGCAATTTCTCTCTGTCTTATCTACGGCAGTGAGCTATCATGTGGTATTTTCACTATCTTATATATGGTAGTGAACTATGTCCCGGGCCTCCCTTTTTGCCGACTCATAGACCTCCGACAAACTACAACACACACAGTTAGTTATAACTGCTCATACTGAATTACATTGTGCACACGGCTGCAGCCAAATTTGATGTTTAGCTACCATGAAAATGACAATTGCACTGTCTAAACATCTCCCCACATCATCAGCACTGTTTTGGTAAATATAAAACACACCACCCGTCTGCTTTCAAATATTTTTGTGTATTATAAAAGTTGCATTTAAACACGATCTCACTCTTTACAGAAATAAATAAAATAGCACAGTAACAGCATTGTCTATACACTGAAAAGAGAGTGGCGGAGACAAGAACGCAATTTGCAACATTAAACATGTGATTAAAGCACAGGAATCTCCTTTCCGACACTGACTGAATATTCTCGTACACACTCAGCCCCCACACTTCTGTAATTACCTTATCTGTTCAGCATGAGTTTTCTTCAGCTGTTCTCTTTCTGAATTTGGCTCCCTTGAAGACTAACCCCGGTGAAAACAGGCGTCTTTCGTTCTCAAACCGGGGTTATTGCCTGGAATTCTCCGCTTTTGCAGCAGGAATGCTTCAGCCAGGAAAACAGGTCCTTCTCCCAGCTCTGCCAAATCCCGACTGTCCTCCCCCTCTCTTCAAGCTCCCCCAGCAAGACTCTCATCACTGCCTCTAGCATGATACTTGCTATGACGCTGCTCCAATCAGAATCAATCATGCCATCTCCTCCCTCACTACACAATGGCTCATTTCTACAGTAATTATTTGTAACCAACTGATTTCCTGTTCCTTCGAGCTCTTTTGCTTCCTGTAGTTATGTGGACAGAGCAGCAGAGAAAAAGAAAAAAATGAATGTGCGTTTAAAAGTTCACTTTCAGAGTAGGCCTAATTCTGCAGTGGAGACACATTTTTATTAGTGGGTTATGTTAAATGCAGTTTTATTAGTCAGGTTATTTATTAATAATGTTAGTTATTAATTTTCAAATGTGTCTCTTGCACCACAGGCATTTCAGGTGAAAAATAGTGTGCATTTTTGAGTGTGCACGTGTGCTTTTAACTGTAAAAATAGATTTGCATCTTATATGTTAAAATCGTTTTTGACTGAATAGCCTGTCTTTACTTATATGTCCATGTTAATCTGGCAATACATATAGCAATGCACCACACCCATGTGGTGGTGCTGCATCAAAAATAATTGCTATCTGTGCAGTAGTGCTGTACTCTGTGCTGTAACACGCCAAATATCCTTACAGTCTCAAGATTGAAATGGGAAGGATTTGGATATCACATCTCTTGCTATAGGAAGGGTCTCAGGTTTTTTATTAGAAACATTGAGATATCACATCTCATGCTATAGGAAGGGTTTCAGGATTGGAATGGGAAGGATTTGGATATCACATCTCATGCTAAAGGAAGGGTCTCAGGTTTGGAAGGGGAAGGATTTGGATATCATATCTCATGTTATAGGGCGGGTCCCAGGTTTGGTATTAGAAGCATTGAGATATCACATCTCATGGTATAGGAAGGGTCTCAGGATTTGAATGGGAAGGAGTTGGATATCACATCTCATCCAATAGGAAGGGTCTCAGGTTTGGAATGGAAAGGAATTGGATATCACATCATGTTATAGGAAGGATCTCAGGATTGGAATGGGAAGGATTTGGATATCCCTTCTCATGCTATAGGAAGTGTCTCAGGTTGGAATGGGAAGGTGTTGGATATCACATCTCGTTATAGGAAGGGTCTCAGGATTGGAATGGGAAGGATTTGGATATCACATCTCTTGCTATAGGAAGGGTCTCAGGTTTTTTATTAGAAACATTGAGCTATCACATCTCATGCTATAGGAAGGGTTTCAGGATTGGAATGGGAAGGATTTGGATATCACATCTCATGCTAAAGGAAGGTTCTCAGGTTTGGAAGGGGAAGGATTTGGATATCATATCTCATGTTATAGGACGGGTCCCATGTTTGGTATTAGAAGCATTGAGATATCACATCTCATGCTATAGGAGGAGTCTCAGGATTGGAATGGGAAGGAGTTGGATATCACGTCTCATGTTATAAGAAGGGTCTCAGGATTGGAATGGCGAGGAGTTGGATATCACATCTCATGCTAAAGGAAGGGTCTCAGGTTTGATAGAAGCATTGAGATATCACATCTCATGCTATAGGAAGGAACTCAGGATTGCAATGGGAAGGAGTTGGATATCATATCTCATGCCATAGGATGGGTCATCAGGTTTGGTATAAGCATTGAGATATCACATCTCTGCTATCGGAAGGGTCTCAGGATAGGAATGGGAAGGACTTAGATATCACATCTCATACTATAGGGAGGGTCTCAGTTTTGATATTAGAAGCATTGAGCTATCACATCTCATGCTATCGGAAGGGTCTCAGGATTGGAATGGGATGGAGTTGGATATCACATCTCAAGCTATCTCGGGATTGGAATGGGAAGGAGTTTGATATCACATCTCAAGCTATAGAAGGGTCTCAGGTTTGGAAGGGGAAGGATTTGGATCTCACATCTCATGTTTTAGGACGGGTCTCAGGTTTGGTACTAGAAGCATTGAGATATCACATCTCATGGTATAGGAAGGGTCTCAGGATTGGAATGGGAAGGAGTTGGCTATTACATCTCAAGCTATCTCAGGATTGGAATGGGAAGGAGTTTGATATCACATCTCAAGCTATAGGAAGGGTCTCAGGTTTGGAAAGGGAAGGATTTGGATTTCACATCTCATGTTATAGGATGGTTCTCATGTTTGGTTTTAGTAGCATTGAGATATCACATCTCATGCTATCGGAAGGGTCTCAGGTTTGGAAAGGGAAGGATTTGGAGTCACATGTTATAGGATGGTTCTCAGGTTTGGTTTTAGAAGCATTAAGATATAACATCTCATGCTATCGGAAGGGTCTCAGGTTTGGAATGGGAAGGAGTTGATATCATATCTCATGCTAAAGGAAAGGTCTCAGGTTTGGAAGGGGAAGTATTTGGATCTCACGTCTCATGTTTTAGGACGGGTCTCAGGTTTGGTATTAGAAGCATTGAAATATCACATCTCATGGTATAGGAAGGGTCTCAGGATTGGAATGGGAAGGAGTTGGATATCACATTGAATGGGAAGGAGTTTGATATCACATCTCAAGCTATAGGAAGGGTCTCAGGTTTGGAAAGGGAATGATTTGGATTTCACATCTCATGTTATAGGATGGTTCTCATGTTTGGTTTTAGAAGCATTGAGATATCACATCTCATGCTATCGGAAGGGTCTCAGGTTTGGGAAGGGAAGGATTGGGATTTCACATCTCATGTTATAGGATGGTTCTCATGTTTGTTTTTAGAAGCATTGAGATATCAAATCTCATGCTATTGGAAGGGTCTCAGGTTTGGAATGGGAAGGAGTTGGATGTCACATCTCATGTTATAGGAAGGATCTCAGGTTTGGTATTAGAAGCATTGAGATATCACATCTCATGCTATAGGAAGGGTCTCAGGATTGGAATGTGAAGGATTTGGATATCACATCATACTAAAGGTAGGGTCTCAGGTTTGGTATAAGCATTGAGATATCACATCTCTGGTATCGGAAGGGTCTCAGTATTGGATTGGGAAGGAGTTGGATATCCCTTCTCATGCTATAGGAAGGGTCTCAGGTTGGAATGGGAAGCAGTTGGATATCACATCTCATGCTATAGGAAGGGTCTCAAGATTGAAATGGGAAGGATTTGTATATCACATCTCTTGCTATAGGAAGGGTCTCAGGTTTTTTTATTAGAAACATTGAGATATCACATCTCATGGTATAGGAAGGGTCTCAGGATTGGAATGGGAAGGAGTTGGATATCACATCTCATCCAATAGGAAGGGTCTCAGGTTTGGAATGGGAAGGATTTGGATATCACATCTCATGCTAAAGGAAGGGTCTCAGGTTTGGAAGGGGAAGGATTTGGATATCACATCTCATGTTATAGGACGGGTCCCAGGTTTGGTATTAGAAGCATTGAGATATCACATCTCATGCTATAGGAGGAGTCTCAGGATTGGAATGGGAAGGAGTTGGATATCACGTCTCATGTTATAGGAAGGGTCTCAGGATTGGAATGGCAAGGAGTTGGATATCACATCTCATGCTATAGGGAGGGTCTCAGGTTTGATATTAGAAGCAATGAGATATCACATCTCATGCTATCGGAAGGGTCTCAGGATTGGAATGGGAAGGAGTTGGATATCACATATGCTAAAGGAAAGGTCTCAGGTTTGGAAGGGGAAGGATTTGGATCTCACATCTCATGTTTTAGGACGGGTCTCATGTTTGGTATTAGAAGCCTTGAGATATCACATCTCATGGTATAATAAGGGTCTCAGGATTGGAATGGGAAGGAGTTCGATATCACATCTCAAGCTATCTCAGGATTGGAATGGGAAGGAGTTTGATATCACATCTCAAGCTATAGGAAGGGTCTCAGGTTTGGGAAGGGAAGGATTCGGATTTCACATCTCGTTATAGGATGGTTCTCATGTTTGTTTTTAGAAGCATTGAGATATCAAATCTCATGCTATTGGAAGGGTCTCAGGATTGGAATGTGAAGGATTTGGATATCACATCATACTAAAGTTAGGGTCTCAGGTTTGGTATAAGCATTGAGATATCACATCTCTGCTATCGGAAGGGTCTCAGGATTGGATTGGGAAGGAGTTGGATATCCCTTCTCATGCTATAGGAAGGGTCTCAGGTTGGAATGGGAAGGAGTTGGATATCACATCTCATGCTATAGGAAGGGTCTCAAGATTGAAATGGAAAGGTTTTGGATATCACATCTCTTGCTATAGGAAGGGTCTCAGGTTTTTTATTAGAAACATTGAGATATCACATCTCATGCTATAGGAAGGGTTTCAGGATTGGAATGGGAAGGATTTGGATATCACATCTCATGCTAAAGGAAGGGTCTCAGGTTTGGAAGGGGAAGGATTTGGATATCATATCTCATGTTATAGGGCGGGTCCCAGGTTTGGTATTAGAAGCATTGAGATATCACATCTCATGGTATAGGAAGGGTCTCAGGATTGGAATGGGAAGGAGTTGGATATCACATCTCATCCAATAGGAAGGGTCTCAGGTTTGGAATGGGAAGGAATTGGATATCACATCATGTTATAGGAAGGATCTCAGGATTGGAATGGGAAGGATTTGGATATCCCTTCTCATGCTATAGGAAGTGTCTCAGGTTGGAATGGGAAGGAGTTGGATATCACATCTCGTTATAGGAAGGGTCTCAGGTTTGGAATGGGAAGGAGTTGGATATCACATCTCATGTTATAGGAAGGATCTCAGGTTTGGTATTAGAAGCATTGAGATATCACATCTCATGCTATAGGAAGGGTCTCAGGATTGGAATGTGAAGGATTTGGATATCACATCATACTAAAGGTAGGGTCTCAGGTTTGGTATAAGCATTGAGATATCACATCTCTGCTATCGGAAGGGTCTCAGGATTGGATTTGGAAGGAGTTGGATATCCCTTCTCATGCTATAGGAAGGGTCTCAGGTTGGAATGGGAAGGAGTTGGATATCACATCTCATGCTATAGGAAGGGTCTCAAGATTGAAATGGGAAGGTTTTGGATATCACATCTCTTGCTATAGGAAGGGTCTCAGGTTTTTTATTAGAAACATTGAGATATCACATCTCATGCTATAGGAAGGGTTTCAGGATTGGAATGGGAAGGATTTGGATATCACATCTCATGCTAAAGGAAGGGTCTCAGTTTTGGAAGGGGAAGGATTTGGATATCATATCTCATGTTATAGGGCGGGTCCCAGGTTTGGTATTAGAAGCATTGAGATATCACATCTCATGGTATAGGAAGGGTCTCAGGATTGGAAGGGGAAGGAGTTGGATATCACATCTCATCCAATAGGAAGGGTCTCAGGTTTGGAATGGGAAGGAATTGGATATCACATCATGTTATAGGAAGGATCTCAGGATTGGAATGGGAAGGATTTGGATATCCCTTCTCATGCTATAGGAAGTGTCTCAGGTTGGAATGGGAAGGAGTTGGATATCACATCTCGTTATAGGAAGGGTCTCAGGATTGGAATGGAAAGGATTTGGATATCGCATCTCTTGCTATAGGAAGGGTCTCAGGTTTTTTATTAGAAACATTGAGCTATCACATCTCATGCTATAGGAAGGGTTTCAGGATTGGAATGGGAAGGATTGGATATCACATCTCATGCTAAAGGAAGGGTCTCAGGTTTGGAAGGGGAAGGATTTGGATATCATATCTCATGTTATAGGGCGGGTCCCATGTTTGGTATTAGAAGCATTGAGATATCACATCTCATGCTATAGGAGGAGTCTCAGGATTGGAATGGGAAGGAGTTGGATATCACGTCTCATGTTATAGGAAGGGTCTCAGAATTGGAATGGCAAGGAGTTGGATATCACATCTCATGCTAAAGGAAGGGTCTCAGGTTTGATAGAAGCATTGAGATATCACATCTCATGCTATAGGAAGGAACTCAGGATTGCAATGGGAAGGAGTTGGATATCACATCTCATGCCATAGGATGGGTCATCAGGTTTGGTATAAGCATTGAGATATCACATCTCTGCTATCGGAAGGGTCTCAGGATAGGAATGGGAAGGACTTAGATATCACATCTCATACTATAGGGAGGGTCTCAATTTTGATATTAGAAGCATTGAGCTATCACATCTCATGCTATCGGAAGGGTCTCAGGATTGGAATGGGATGGAGTTGGATATCACATCTCAAGCTATCTCGGGATTGGAATGGGAAGGAGTTTGATATCACATCTGAAGCTATAGGAAGGGTCTCAGGTTTGGAAGGGGAAGGATTTGGATCTCACATCTCATGTTTTAGGACGGGTCTCAGGTTTTTTATTAGAAGCATTGAGATATCACATCTCATGGTATAGGAAGGGTCTCAGGATTGGAATGGGAAGGAGTTGGCTATCACATCTCAAGCTATCTCAGGATTGGAATGGGAAGGAGTTTTATATCACATCTCAAGCTATAGGAAGGGTCTCAGGTTTGGAAAGGGAAGGATTTGGATTTCGCATCTCATGTTATAGGATGGTTCTCATGTTTGGTTTTAGTAGCATTGAGATATCACATCTCAGGCTATCGGAAGGGTCTCAGGTTTGGAAAGGGAAGGATTTGGAGTTCACATGTTATAGGATGGTTCTCAGGTTTGGATTTAGAAGAATTAAGATATAACATCTCATGCTATAGGAAGGGTCTCAGGTTTGGAATGGGAAGGAGTTGATATCACATCTCATGCTAAAGGAAAGGTCTCAGGTTTGGAAGGGGAAGGATTTGGATCTCACATCTCATGTTTTAGGATGGTTCTCATGTTTGGTTTTAGAAGCATTGAGATATCACATCTCATGCTATCGGAAGGGTCTCAGGTTTGGAATGGGAAGTAGTTTGATATCACATCTCATGTTATAGGAAGGATCTCAGGTTTGGTATTAGAAGCATTGAGATATCACATCTCATGCTATAGGAAGGGTCTCAGGATTGGAATCGGAAGGAGTTGTATATGACATCTCATGCCATAGGAAGGGTCTCAGGTTTGGTATAAACATTGAGATATCACATCTCTGCTATCGGAAGGGTCTCAGGATTGGAATGGGAAGGAGTTGGATATCCCATCTTGTTATAGGAAGGGTCTCAGGTTTGGTATTAGAAGCATTGAGATATCACATCTCATGCTATAGGAGGAGTCTCAGGATTGGAAGGGGAAGGATTTGGATATCACATCTCATGTTATAGGACGGGTCCCAGGTTTGGTATTAGAAGCATTGAGATATCACATCTCATGCTATAGGAGGAGTCTCAGGATTGGAATGGGAAGGAGTTGGATATCACGTCTCATGTTATAGGAAGGGTCTCAGGATTGGAATGGCAAGGAGTTGGATATCACATCTCATGCTATAGGGAGGGTCTCAGGTTTGATATTAGAAGCATTGAGATATCACATCTCATGCTATCGGAAGGGTCTCAGGTTTGGAAAGGGAATGATTTGGATTTCACATCTCATGTTATAGGATGGTTCTCATGTTTGGTTTTAGAAGCATTGAGATATCACATCTCATGCTATCGGAAGGGTCTCAGGTTTGGAATGGGAAGTAGTTTGATATCACATCTCATGTTATAGGAAGGATCTCAGGTTTGGTATTAGAAGCATTGAGATATCACATCTCATGCTATAGGAAGGGTCTCAGGATTGGAATCGGAAGGAGTTGTATATGACATCTCATGCCATAGGAAGGGTCTCAGGTTTGGTATAAACATTGAGATATCACATCTCTGCTATCGGAAGGGTCTCAGGATTGGAATGGGAAGGAGTTGGATATCCCATCTTGTTATAGGAAGGGTCTCAGGTTTGGTATTAGAAGCATTGAGATATCACATCTCATGCTATAGGAGGAGTCTCAGGATTGGAAGGGGAAGGATTTGGATATCACATCTCATGCTATAGGACGGGTCCCAGGTTTGGTATTAGAAGCATTGAGATATCACATCTCATGCTATAGGAGGAGTCTCAGGATTGGAAGGGGAAGGATTTGGATATCACATCTCATGTTATAGGACGGGTCCCAGGTTTGGTATTAGAAGCATTGAGATATCACATCTCATGCTATAGGAGGAGTCTCAGGATTGGAATGGGAAGGAGTTGGATATCACGTCTCATGTTATAGGAAGGGTCTCAGGATTGGAATGGCAAGGAGTTGGATATCACATCTCATGCTATAGGGAGGGTCTCAGGTTTGATATTAGAAGCATTGAGATATCACATCTCATGCTATCGGAAGGGTCTCAGGATTGGAATGGGAAGGAGTTGGATATCACATATGCTAAAGGAAAGGTCTCAGGTTTGGAAGGGGAAGTATTTGGATCTCACATCTCATGTTTTAGGACGGGTCTCAGGTTTGGTATTAGAAGCCTTGAGATATCACATCTCATGGTATAATAAGGGTCTCAGGATTGGAATGGGAAGGAGTTCGATATCACATCTCAAGCTATCTCAGGATTGGAATGGGAAGGAGTTTGATATCACATCTCGAGCTATAGGAAGGGTCTCAGGTTTGGGAAGGGAAGGATTCGGATTTCACATCTCGTTATAGGATGGTTCTCATGTTTGTTTTTAGAAGCATTGAGATATCAAATCTCATGCTATTGGAAGGGTCTCAGGATTGGAATGTGAAGGATTTGGATATCACATCATACTAAAGGTAGGGTCTCAGGTTTGGTATAAGCATTGAGATATCACATCTCTGCTATCGGAAGGGTCTCAGGATTGGATTTGGAAGGAGTTGGATATCCCTTCTCATGCTATAGGAAGGGTCTCAGGTTGGAATGGGAAGGAGTTGGATATCACATCTCATGCTATAGGAAGGGTCTCAAGATTGAAATGGGAAGGTTTTGGATATCACATCTCTTGCTATAGGAAGGGTCTCAGGTTTTTTATTAGAAACATTGAGATATCACATCTCATGCTATAGGATGGTTCTCATGTTTGGTTTTAGAAGCATTGAGATATCACATCTCATGCTATCGGAAGGGTCTCAGGTTTGGAATGGGAAGTAGTTTGATATCACATCTCATGTTATAGGAAGGATCTCAGGTTTGGTATTAGAAGCATTGAGATATCACATCTCATGCTATAGGAAGGGTCTCAGGATTGGAATCGGAAGGAGTTGTATATGACATCTCATGCCATAGGAAGGGTCTCAGGTTTGGTATAAGCATTGAGACATCACATCTCTGCTATCGGAAGGGTCTCAGGATTGGAATGGGAAGGAGTTGGATATCCCATCTTGTTATAGGAAGGGTCTCAGGTTTGGTATTAGAAGCATTGAGATATCACATCTCATGCTATAGGACGGGTCCCAGGTTTGGTATTAGAAGCATTGAGATATCACATCTCATGCTATAGGAGGAGTCTCAGGATTGGAATGGGAAGGAGTTGGATATCACGTCTCATGTTATAGGAAGGGTCTCAGGATTGGAATGGCAAGGAGTTGGATATCACATCTCATGCTATAGGGAGGGTCTCAGGTTTGATATTAGAAGCATTGAGATATCACATCTCATGCTATCGGAAGGGTCTCAGGATTGGAATGGGAAGGAGTTGGATATCACATATGCTAAAGGAAAGGTCTCAGGTTTGGAAGGGGAAGGATTTGGATCTCACATCTCATGTTTTAGGACGGGTCTCAGGTTTGGTATTAGAAGCTTTGAGATATCACAGCTCATGGTATAATAAGGGTCTCAGGATTGGAATGGGAAGGAGTTGATATCACATCTCAAGCTATCTCAGGATTGGAATGGGAAGGAGTTTGATATCACATCTCATGTTATAGGATGGTTCCCATGTTTGTTTTTAGAAGCATTGAGATATCAAATCTCATGCTATTGGAAGGGTCTCAGGTTTGGAATGGGAAGGAGTTGGATATCACATCTCATGTTATAGGAAGGATCTCTGGTTTGGTATTAGAAGCATTGAGATATCACATCTCATGCTATAGGAAGGGTCTCAGGATTGGAATGTGAAGGATTTGGATATCACATCATACTAAAGGTAGGGTCTCAGGTTTGGTATAAGCATTGAGATATCACATCTCTGCTATCGGAAGGGTCTCAGGATTGGATTGGGAAGGAGTTGGATATCCCTTCTCATGCTATAGGAAGGGTCTCAGGTTGGAATGGGAAGGAGTTGGATATCACATCTCATGCTATAGGAAGGGTCTCAAGATTGAAATGGGAAGGTTTTGGATATCACATCTCTTGCTATAGGAAGGGTCTCAGGTTTTTTATTAGAAACATTGAGATATCACATCTCATGCTATAGGAAGGGTTTCAGGATTGGAATGGGAAGGATTTGGATATCACATCTCATGCTAAAGGAAGGGTCTCAGGTTTGGAAGGGGAAGTATTTGGATATCATATCTCATGTTATAGGGCGGGTCCCAGGTTTGTTATTAGAAGCATTGAGATATCACATCTCATGGTATAGGAAGGGTCTCAGGATTGGAATGGGAAGGAGTTGGATATCACATCTCATCCAATAGGAAGGGTCTCAGGTTTGGAATGGGAAGGAATTGGATATCACATCATGTTATAGGAAGGATCTCAGGATTGGAATGGGAAGGATTTGGATATCCCTTCTCATGCTATAGGAAGTGTCTCAGGTTGGAATGGGAAGGAGTTGGATATCACATCTCGTTATAGGAAGGGTCTCAGGATTGGAATGGGAAGGATTTGGATATCACATCTCTTGCTATAGGAAGGGTCTCAGGTTTTTTATTAGAAACATTGAGCTATCACATCTCATGCTATAGGAAGGGTTTCAGGATTGGAATGGGAAGGATTGGATATCACATCTCATGCTAAAGGAAGGGTCTCAGGTTTGGAAGGGGAAGGATTTGGATATCATATCTCATGTTATAGGGCGGGTCCCATGTTTGGTATTAGAAGCATTGAGATATCACATCTCATGCTATAGGAGGAGTCTCAGGATTGGAATGGGAAGGAGTTGGATATCACGTCTCATGTTATAGGAAGGGTCTCAGAATTGCAATGGCAAGGAGTTGGATATCACATCTCATGCTAAAGGAAGGGTCTCAGGTTTGATAGAAGCATTGAGATATCACATCTCATGCTATAGGAAGGAACTCAGGATTGCAATGGGAAGGAGTTGGATATCACATCTCATGCCATAGGATGGGTCATCAGGTTTGGTATAAGCATTGAGATATCACATCTCTGCTATCGGAAGGGTCTCAGGATAGGAATGGGAAGGACTTAGATATCACATCTCATACTATAGGGAGGGTCTCAGTTTTGATATTAGAAGCATTGAGCTATCACATCTCATGCTATCGGAAGGGTCTCAGGATTGGAATGGGATGGAGTTGGATATCACATCTCAAGCTATCTCGGGATTGGAATGGGAAGGAGTTTGATATCACATCTCAAGCTATAGGAAGGGTCTCAGGTTTGGAAGGGGAAGGATTTGGATCTCACATCTCATGTTTTAGGACGGGTCTCAGGTTTGGTATTAGAAGCATTGAGATATCACATCTCATGGTATAGGAAGGGTCTCAGGATTGGAATGGGAAGGAGTTGGCTATCACATCTCAAGCTATCTCAGGATTGGAATGGGAAGGAGTTTCATATCACATCTCAAGCTATAGGAAGGGTCTCAGGTTTGGAAAGGGAAGGATTTGGATTTCACATCTCATGTTATAGGATGGTTCTCATGTTTGGTTTTAGTAGCATTGAGATATCACATCTCATGCTATCGGAAGGGTCTCAAGTTTGGAAAGGGAAGGATTTGGAGTTCACATGTTATAGGATGGTTCTCAGGTTTGGATTTAGAAGAATTAAGATATAACATCTCATGCTATAGGAAGGGTCTCAGGTTTGGAATGGGAAGGAGTTGATATCACATCTCATGCTAAAGGAAAGGTCTCAGGTTTGGAAGGGGAAGGATTTGGATCTCACATCTCATGTTTTAGGACGGGTCTCAGGTTTGGTATTAGAAGTATTGAAATATCACATCTCATGGTATAGGAAGGGTCTCAGGATTGGAATGGGAAGGAGTTGGATAACACATTGAATGGGAAGGAGTTTGATATCACATCTCAAGCTATAGGAAGGGTCTCAGGTTTGAAAAGGGAATGATTTGGATTTCACATCTCATGTTATAGGATGGTTCTCATGTTTGGTTTTAGAAGCATTGAGATATCACATCTCATGCTATCGGAAGGGTCTCAGGTTTGGAATGGGAAGGAGTTTGATATCACATCTCATGTTATAGGAAGGATCTCAGGTTTGGTATTAGAAGCATTGAGATATCACATCTCATGCTATAGGAAGGGTCTCAGGATTGGAATCGGAAGGAGTTGTATATGACATCTCATGCCATAGGAAGGGTCTCAGGTTTGGTATAAGCATTGAGATATCACATCTCTGCTATCGGAAGGGTCTCAGGATTGGAATGGGAAGGAGTTGGATATCCCATCTTGTTATAGGAAGGGTCTCAGGTTTGGTATTAGAAGCATTGAGATATCACATCTCATGCTATAGGAAGGGTCTAAGGTTTGGAAAGAGGACGGATTTGGGTATCACATCTCATGTTATAGGACCGGTCTCAGGTTTGGTATTAGAAGCATTGAGATATCAAGTCTCATGGTATAGGACGGGTCTCAGAATTGGAATGGGAAGGAGTTGGATATCACATCTCAAGCTATAGAAAGGGTCTCAGGATTGGAATGGGAAGGAGTTTGATATCACATCTCATGCCATGGTATGGGTCTCAGGGTTGGAAGGGGAAGGAGTTGGATATCACATTTCATGTTAGAGGTAGGATCTCAGGTTTGGTATTAGAAGCATTGAGATATCACATCTCATGCCATCAGAAGGGTCTCAAGATTGGAATGGGAAGGAGTTGGATATCACATCTCATGCTAATGGGAGGGTCTAAGGTTTGGAAGGGGAAGGATTTGGACATCACATCTCATGTTATAGGAAGGATCTCAGGTTTGGTATTAGAAGCATTGAGATATCACATCTCATGCTATCGGAAGGGTCTCAGGATTTGAATGGGAAGGACTTAGATATCACATCTCATGTTATAGGAAGGGTCTCAGGTTTGGTATTAGAAGCATTGAGATATCACATCTCATGCTATCGGAAGGGTCTCAGGTTTGGAATGGGAAGTAGTTTGATATCACATCTCATGTTATAGGATGGTTCTCATGTTTGGTTTTAGTAGCATTGAGATATCACATCTCATGCTATCGGAAGGGTCTCAGGTTTGGAAAGGGAAGGATTTGGAGTTCACATGTTATAGGATGGTTCTCAGGTTTGGATTTAGAAGAATTAAGATATAACATCTCATGCTATAGGAAGGGTCTCAGGTTTGGAATGGGAAGGAGTTGATATCACATCTCATGCTAAAGGAAAGGTCTCAGGTTTGGAAGGGGAAGGATTTGGATCTCACATCTCATGTTTTAGGACGGGTCTCAGGTTTGGTATTAGAAGCATTGAAATATCACATCTCATGGTATAGGAAGGGTCTCAGGTTTGGAAAGGGAATGATTTGGATTTCACATCTCATGTTATAGGATGGTTCTCATGTTTGGTTTTAGAAGCATTGAGATATCACATCTCATGCTATCGGAAGGGTCTCAGGTTTGGAATGGGAAGTAGTTTGATATCACATCTCATGTTATAGGAAGGATCTCAGGTTTGGTATTAGAAGCATTGAGATGTCACATCTCATGCTATAGGAAGGGTCTCAGGATTGGAATCGGAAGGAGTTGTATATGACATCTCATGCCATAGGAAGGGTCTCAGGTTTGGTATAAGCATTGAGATATCACATCTCTGCTATCGGAAGGGTCTCAGGATTGGAATGGGAAGGAGTTGGATATCCCATCTTGTTATAGGAAGGGTCTCAGGTTTGGTATTAGAAGCATTGAGATATCACATCTCATGCTATAGGACGGGTCCCAGGTTTGGTATTAGAAGCATTGAGATATCACATCTCATGCTATAGGAGGAGTCTCAGGATTGGAATGGGAAGGAGTTGGATATCACGTCTCATGTTATAGGAAGGGTCTCAGGATTGGAATGGCAAGGAGTTGGATATCACATCTCATGCTATAGGGAGGTTCTCAGGTTTGATATTAGAAGCATTGAGATATCACATCTCATGCTATCGGAAGGGTCTCAGGATTGGAATGGGAAGGAGTTGGATATCACATATGCTAAAGGAAAGGTCTCAGGTTTGGAAGGGGAAGGATTTGGATCTCACATCTCATGTTTTAGGACGGGTCTCAGGTTTGGTATTAGAAGCCGTGAGATATCACATCTCATGGTATAATAAGCGTCTCATGATTGGAATGGGAAGGAGTTGATATCACATCTCAAGCTATCTCAGGATTGGAATGGGAAGGAGTTTGATATCACATCTCATGTTATAGGAAGGATCTCAGGTTTGGTATTAGAAGCATTGAGATATCACATCTCATGCTATAGGAAGGGTCTCAGGATTGGAATCGGAAGGAGTTGTATATGACATCTCATGCCATAGGAAGGGTCTCAGGTTTGGTATAAGCATTGAGATATCACATCTCTGCTATCGGAAGGGTCTCAGGATTGGAATGGGAAGGAGTTGGATATCCCATCTTGTTATAGGAAGGGTCTCAGGTTTGGTATTAGAAGCATTGAGATATCACATCTCATGCTATAGGAAGGGTCTAAGGTTTGGAAAGAGGACGGATTTGGGTATCACATCTCATGTTATAGGACCGGTCTCAGGTTTGGTATTAGAAGCATTGAGATATCAAGTCTCATGGTATAGGACGGGTCTCAGAATTGGAATGGGAAGGAGTTGGATATCACATCTCAAGCTATAGAAAGGGTCTCAGGATTGGAATGGGAAGGAGTTTGATATCACATCTCATGCCATGGTATGGGTCTCAGGGTTGGAAGGGGAAGGAGTTGGATATCACATTTCATGTTAGAGGTAGGATCTCAGGTTTGGTATTAGAAGCATTGAGATATCACATCTCATGCCATCAGAAGGGTCTCAAGATTGGAATGGGAAGGAGTTGGATATCACATCTCATGCTAAAGGGAGGGTCTAAGGTTTGGAAGGGGAAGGATTTGGACATCACATCTCATGTTATAGGAAGGATCTCAGGTTTGGTATTAGAAGCATTGAGATATCACATCTCATGCTATCGGAAGGGTCTCAGGATTTGAATGGGAAGGACTTAGATATCACATCTCATGTTATAGGAAGGGTCTCAGGTTTGGTATTAGAAGCATTGAGATATCACATCTCATGCTATCGGAAGGGTCTCAGGTTTGGAATGGGAAGTAGTTTGATATCACATCTCATGTTATAGGATGGTTCTCATGTTTGGTTTTAGTAGCATTGAGATATCACATCTCATGCTATCGGAAGGGTCTCAGGTTTGGAAAGGGAAGGATTTGGAGTTCACATGTTATAGGATGGTTCTCAGGTTTGGATTTAGAAGAATTAAGATATAACATCTCATGCTATAGGAAGGGTCTCAGGTTTGGAATGGGAAGGAGTTGATATCACATCTCATGCTAAAGGAAAGGTCTCAGGTTTGGAAGGGGAAGGATTTGGATCTCACATCTCATGTTTTAGGACGGGTCTCAGGTTTGGTATTAGAAGCATTGAAATATCACATCTCATGGTATAGGAAGGGTCTCAGGTTTGGAAAGGGAATGATTTGGATTTCACATCTCATGTTATAGGATGGTTCTCATGTTTGGTTTTAGAAGCATTGAGATATCACATCTCATGCTATCGGAAGGGTCTCAGGTTTGGAATGGGAAGTAGTTTGATATCACATCTCATGTTATAGGAAGGATCTCAGGTTTGGTATTAGAAGCATTGAGATGTCACATCTCATGCTATAGGAAGGGTCTCAGGATTGGAATCGGAAGGAGTTGTATATGACATCTCATGCCATAGGAAGGGTCTCAGGTTTGGTATAAGCATTGAGATATCACATCTCTGCTATCGGAAGGGTCTCAGGATTGGAATGGGAAGGAGTTGGATATCCCATCTTGTTATAGGAAGGGTCTCAGGTTTGGTATTAGAAGCATTGAGATATCACATCTCATGCTATAGGACGGGTCCCAGGTTTGGTATTAGAAGCATTGAGATATCACATCTCATGCTATAGGAGGAGTCTCAGGATTGGAATGGGAAGGAGTTGGATATCACGTCTCATGTTATAGGAAGGGTCTCAGGATTGGAATGGCAAGGAGTTGGATATCACATCTCATGCTATAGGGAGGTTCTCAGGTTTGATATTAGAAGCATTGAGATATCACATCTCATGCTATCGGAAGGGTCTCAGGATTGGAATGGGAAGGAGTTGGATATCACATATGCTAAAGGAAAGGTCTCAGGTTTGGAAGGGGAAGGATTTGGATCTCACATCTCATGTTTTAGGACGGGTCTCAGGTTTGGTATTAGAAGCCGTGAGATATCACATCTCATGGTATAATAAGCGTCTCATGATTGGAATGGGAAGGAGTTGATATCACATCTCAAGCTATCTCAGGATTGGAATGGGAAGGAGTTTGATATCACATCTCGAGCTATAGGAAGGGTCTCAGGTTTGGGAAGGGAAGGATTCGGATTTCACATCTCGTTATAGGATGGTTCTCATGTTTGTTTTTAGAAGCATTGAGATATCAAATCTCATGCTATTGGAAGGGTCTCAGGTTTGGAATGGGAAGGAGTTGGATATCACATCTCATGTTATAGGAAGGATCTCAGGTTTGGTATTAGAAGCATTGAGATATCACATCTCATGCTATAGGAAGGGTCTCAGGATTGGAATGTGAAGGATTTGGATATCACATCATACTAAAGGTAGGGTCTCAGGTTTGGTATAAGCATTGAGATATCACATCTCTGCTATCGGAAGGGTCTCAGGATTGGATTGGGAAGGAGTTGGATATCCCTTCTCATGCTATAGGAAGGGTCTCAGGTTGGAATGGGAAGGAGTTGGATATCACATCTCATGCTATAGGAAGGGTCTCAAGATTGAAATGGGAAGGTTTTGGATATCACATCTCTTGCTATAGGAAGGGTTTCAGGATTGGAATGGGAAGGATTTGGATATCACATCTCATGCTAAAGGAAGGGTCTCAGGTTTGGAAGGGGAAGGATTTGGATATCATATCTCATGTTATAGGGCGGGTCCCAGGTTTGTTATTAGAAGCATTGAGATATCACATCTCATGGTATAGGAAGGGTCTCAGGATTGGAATGGGAAGGAGTTGGATATCACATCTCATCCAATAGGAAGGGTCTCAGGTTTGGAATGGGAAGGAATTGAATATCACATCATGTTATAGGAAGGATCTCAGGATTGGAATGGGAAGGATTTGGATATCCCTTCTCATGCTATAGGAAGTGTCTCAGGTTGGAATGGGAAGGAGTTGGATATCACATCTCGTTATAGGAAGGGTCTCAGGATTGGAATGGGAAGGATTTGGATATCACATCTCTTGCTATAGGAAGGGTCTCAGGTTTTTTGTTAGAAACATTGAGCTATCACATCTCATGCTATAGGAAGGGTTTCAGGATTGGAATGGGAAGGATTGGATATCACATCTCATGCTCAAGGAAGGGTCTCAGGTTTGGAAGGGGAAGGATTTGGATATCATATCTCATGTTATAGGGCGGGTCCCATGTTTGGTATTAGAAGCATTGAGATATCACATCTCATGCTATAGGAGGAGTCTCAGGATTGGAATGGGAAGGAGTTGGATATCACGTCTCATGTTATAGGAAGGGTCTCAGAATTGCAATGGCAAGGAGTTGGATATCACATCTCATGCTAAAGGAAGGGTCTCAGGTTTGATAGAAGCATTGAGATATCACATCTCATGCTATAGGAAGGAACTCAGGATTGCAATGGGAAGGAGTTGGATATCACATCTCATGCCATAGGATGGGTCATCAGGTTTGGTATAAGCATTGAGATATCACATCTCTGCTATCGGAAGGGTCTCAGGATAGGAATGGGAAGGACTTAGATATCACATCTCATACTATAGGGAGGGTCTCAGTTTTGATATTAGAAGCATTGAGCTATCACATCTCATGCTATCGGAAGGGTCTCAGGATTGGAATGGGATGGAGTTGGATATCACATCTCAAGCTATCTCGGGATTGGAATGGGAAGGAGTTTGATATCACATCTCCAGCTATAGGAAGGGTCTCAGGTTTGGAAGGGGAAGGATTTGGATCTCACATCTCATGTTTTAGGACGGGTCTCAGGTTTGGTATTAGAAGCATTGAGATATCACATCTCATGGTATAGGAAGGGTCTCAGGATTGGAATGGGAAGGAGTTTGATATCACATCTCAAGCTATAGGAAGGGTCTCAGGTTTGGAAAGGGAAGGATTTGGATTTCACATCTCATGTTATAGGATGGTTCTCATGTTTGGTTTTAATAGCATTGAGATATCACATCTCATGCTATCGGAAGGGTCTCAGGTTTGGAAAGGGAAGGATTTGGAGTTCACATGTTATAGGATGGTTCTCAGGTTTGGATTTAGAAGAATTAAGATATAACATCTCATGCTATAGGAAGGGTCTCAGGTTTGGAATGGGAAGGAGTTGATATCACATCTCATGCTAAAGGAAAGGTCTCAGGTTTGGAAGGGGAAGGATTTGGATCTCACATCTCATGTTTTAGGACGGGTCTCAGGTTTGGTATTAGAAGTATTGAAATATCACATCTCATGGTATAGGAAGGGTCTCAGGATTGCAATGGGAAGGAGTTGGATATCACATCTCATGCCATAGGATGGGTCATCAGGTTTGGTATAAGCATTGAGATATCACATCTCTGCTATCGGAAGGGTCTCAGGATAGGAATGGGAAGGACTTAGATATCACATCTCATACTATAGGGAGGGTCTCAGTTTTGATATTAGAAGCATTGAGCTATCACATCTCATGCTATCGGAAGGGTCTCAGGATTGGAATGGGATGGAGTTGGATATCACATCTCAAGCTATCTCGGGATTGGAATGGGAAGGAGTTTGATATCACATCTCCAGCTATAGGAAGGGTCTCAGGTTTGGAAGGGGAAGGATTTGGATCTCACATCTCATGTTTTAGGACGGGTCTCAGGTTTGGTATTAGAAGCATTGAGATATCACATCTCATGGTATAGGAAGGGTCTCAGGATTGGAATGGGAAGGAGTTTGATATCACATCTCAAGCTATAGGAAGGGTCTCAGGTTTGGAAAGGGAAGGATTTGGATTTCACATCTCATGTTATAGGATGGTTCTCATGTTTGGTTTTAATAGCATTGAGATATCACATCTCATGCTATCGGAAGGGTCTCAGGTTTGGAAAGGGAAGGATTTGGAGTTCACATGTTATAGGATGGTTCTCAGGTTTGGATTTAGAAGAATTAAGATATAACATCTCATGCTATAGGAAGGGTCTCAGGTTTGGAATGGGAAGGAGTTGATATCACATCTCATGCTAAAGGAAAGGTCTCAGGTTTGGAAGGGGAAGGATTTGGATCTCACATCTCATGTTTTAGGACGGGTCTCAGGTTTGGTATTAGAAGTATTGAAATATCACATCTCATGGTATAGGAAGGGTCTCAGGATTGGAATGGGAAGGAGTTGGATAACACATTGAATGGGAAGGAGTTTGATATCACATCTCAAGCTATAGGAAGGGTCTCAGGTTTGGAAAGGGAATGATTTGGATTTCACATCTCATGTTATAGGATGGTTCTCATGTTTGGTTTTAGAAGCATTGAGATATCACATCTCATGCTATCGGAAGGGTCTCAGGTTTGGAATGGGAAGGAGTTTGATATCACATCTCATGTTATAGGAAGGATCTCATGTTTGGTATTAGAAGTATTGAGATATCACATCTCATGCTATAGGAAGGGTCTCAGGATTGGAATCGGAAGGAGTTGTATATGACATCTCATGCCATAGGAAGGGTCTCAGGTTTGGTATAAGCATTGAGATATCACATCTCTGCTATCGGAAGGGTCTCAGGATTGGAATGGGAAGGAGTTGGATATCCCATCTTGCTATAGGAAGGGTCTCAGGTTTGGTATTAGAAGCATTGAGATATCACATCTCATGCTATAGGAAGGGTCTAAGGTTTGGAAAGGGGACGGATTTGGGTATCACATCTCATGTTATAGGACCGGTCTCAGGTTTGGTATTAGAAGCATTGAGATATCAAGTCTCATGGTATAGGACGGGTCTCAGAATTGGAATGGGAAGGAGTTGGATATCACATCTCAAGCTATAGAAAGGGTCTCAGGATTGGAATGGGAAGGAGTTTGATATCACATCTCATGCCATGGTATGGGTCTCAGGGTTGGAAGGGGAAGGAGTTGGATATCACATTTCATGTTAGTGGTAGGATCTCAGGTTTGGTATTAGAAGCATTGAGATATCACATCTCATGCCATCAGAAGGGTCTCAGGATTGGAATGGGAAGGAGTTGGATATCACATCTCATGCTAAAGGGAGGGTCTAAGGTTTGGAAGGGGAAGGATTTGGACATCACATCTCATGTTATAGGAAGGATCTCAGGTTTGGTATTAGAAGCATTGAGATATCACATCTCATGCTATCGGAAGGGTCTCAGGATTGGAATGGGAAGGACTTAGATATCACATCTCATGTTATAGGAAGGGTCTCAGGTTTGGTATTAGAAGCATTGAGATATCACATCTCATGCTATCGGAAGGGTCTCAGGTTTGGAATGGGAAGTAGTTTGATATCACATCTCATGTTATAGGATGGTTCTCATGTTTGGTTTTAGTAGCATTGAGATATCACATCTCATGCTATCGGAAGGGTCTCAGGTTTGGAAAGGGAAGGATTTGGAGTTCACATGTTATAGGATGGTTCTCAGGTTTGGATTTAGAAGAATTAAGATATAACATCTCATGCTATAGGAAGGGTCTCAGGTTTGGAATGGGAAGGAGTTGATATCACATCTCATGCTAAAGGAAAGGTCTCAGGTTTGGAAGGGGAAGGATTTGGATCTCACATCTCATGTTTTAGGACGGGTCTCAGGTTTGGTATTAGAAGCATTGAAATATCACATCTCATGGCATAGGAAGGGTCTCAGGTTTGGAAAGGGAATGATTTGGATTTCACATCTCATGTTATAGGATGGTTCTCATGTTTGGTTTTAGAAGCATTGAGATATCACATCTCATGCTATCGGAAGGGTCTCAGGTTTGGAATGGGAAGTAGTTTGATATCACATCTCATGTTATAGGAAGGATCTCAGGTTTGGTATTAGAAGCATTGAGATATCACATCTCATGCTATAGGAAGGGTCTCAGGATTGGAATCGGAAGGAGTTGTATATGACATCTCATGCCATAGGAAGGGTCTCAGGTTTGGTATAAGCATTGAGATATCACATCTCTGCTATCGGAAGGGTCTCAGGATTGGAATGGGAAGAAGTTGGATATCCCATCTTGTTATAGGAAGGGTCTCAGGTTTGGTATTAGAAGCATTGAGATATCACATCTCATGCTATAGGACGGGTCCCAGGTTTGGTATTAGAAGCATTGAGATATCACATCTCATGCTATAGGAGGAGTCTCAGGATTGGAATGGGAAGGAGTTGGATATCACGTCTCATGCTATAGGGAGGGTCTCAGGTTTGATATTAGAAGCATTGAGATATCACATCTCATGCTATCGGAAGGGTCTGAGGATTGGAATGGGAAGGAGTTGGATATCACATATGCTAAAGGAAAGGTCTCAGGTTTGGAAGGGGAAGGATTTGGATCTCACATCTCATGTTTTAGGACGGGTCTCAGGTTTGGTATTAGAAGCCTTGAGATATCACATCTCATGGTATAATAAGGGTCTCAGGATTGGAATGGGAAGGAGTTGATATCACATCTCAAGCTATCTCAGGATTGGAATGGGAAGGAGTTTGATATCACATCTCGAGCTATAGGAAGGGTCTCAGGTTTGGGAAGGGAAGGATTCGGATTTCACATCTCGTTATAGGATGGTTCTCATGTTTGTTTTTAGAAGCATTGAGATATCAAATCTCATGCTATTGGAAGGGTCTCAGGTTTGGAATGGGAAGGAGTTGGATATCACATCTCATGTTATAGGAAGGATCTCAGGTTTGGTATTAGAAGCATTGAGATATCACATCTCATGCTATAGGAAGGGTCTCAGGATTGGAATGTGAAGGATTTGGATATCACATCATACTAAAGGTAGGGTCTCAGGTTTGGTATAAGCATTGAGATATCACATCTCTGCTATCGGAAGGGTCTCAGGATTGGATTGGGAAGGAGTTGGATATCCCTTCTCATGCTATAGGAAGGGTCTCAGGTTGGAATGGGAAGGAGTTGGATATCACATCTCATGTTATAGGAAGGGTCTCAAGATTGAAATGGGAAGGTTTTGGATATCACATCTCTTGCTATAGGAAGGGTCTCAGGTTTTTTATTAGAAACATTGAGATATCACATCTCATTCTATAGGAAGGGTTTCAGGATTGGAATGGGAAGGATTTGGATATCACATCTCATGCTAAAGGAAGGGTCTCGGGTTTGGAAGGGGAAGGATTTGGATATCATATCTCATGTTATAGGGCGGGTCCCAGGTTTGTTATTAGAAGCATTGAGATATCACATCTCATGGTATAGGAAGGGTCTCAGGATTGGAATGGGAAGGAGTTGGATATCACATCTCATCCAATAGGAAGGGTCTCAGGTTTGGAATGGGAAGGAATTGGATATCACATCATGTTATTGGAAGGATCTCAGGATTGGAATGGGAAGGATTTGGATATCCCTTCTATGCTATAGGAAGTGTCTCAGGTTGGAATGGGAAGGAGTTGGATATCACATCTCGTTATAGGAAGGGTCTCAGGATTGGAATGGGAAGGATTTGGATATCACATCTCTTGCTATAGGAAGGGTCTCAGGTTTTTTATTAGAAACATTGAGCTATCACATCTCATGCTATAGGAAGGGTTTCAGGATTGGAATGGGAAGGATTGGATATCACATCTCATGCTAAAGGAAGGGTCTCAGGTTTGGAAGGGGAAGGATTTGGATATCATATCTCATGTTATAGGGCGGGTCCCATGTTTGGTATTAGAAGCATTGAGATATCACATCTCATGCTGTAGGAGGAGTCTCAGGATTGGAATGGGAAGGAGTTGGATATCACGTCTCATGTTATAGGAAGGGTCTCAGAATTGGAATGGCAAGGAGTTGGATATCACATCTCATGCTAAAGGAAGGGTCTCAGGTTTGATAGAAGCATTGAGATATCACATCTCATGCTATAGGAAGGAACTCAGGATTGCAATGGGAAGGAGTTGGATGTCACATCTCATGCCATAGGATGGGTCATCAGGTTTGGTATAAGCATTGAGATATCACATCTCTGCTATCGGAAGGGTCTCAGGATAGGAATGGGAAGGACTTAGATATCACATCTCATACTATAGGGAGGGTCTCAGTTTTGATATTAGAAGCATTGAGCTATCACATCTCATGCTATCGGAAGGGTCTCAGGATTGGAATGGGATGGAGTTGGATATCACATCTCAAGCTATCTCGGGATTGGAATGGGAAGGAGTTTGATATCACATCTCAAGCTATAGGAAGGGTCTCAGGTTTGGAAGGGGAAGGATTTGGATCTCACATCTCATGTTTTAGGACGGGTCTCAGGTTTGGTATTAGAAGCATTGAGATATCACATCTCATGGTATAGGAAGGGTCTCAGGATTGGAATGGGAAGGAGTTGGCTATCACATCTCAAGCTATCTCAGGATTGGAATGGGAAGGAGTTTGATATCACATCTCAAGCTATAGGAAGGGTCTCAGGTTTGGAAAGGGAAGGATTTGGATTTCACATCTCATGTTATAGGATGGTTCTCATGTTTGGTTTTAGTAGCATTGAGATATCACATCTCATGCTATCGGAAGGGTCTCAGGTTTGGAAAGGGAAGGATTTGGAGTTCACATGTTATAGGATGGTTCTCAGGTTTGGATTTAGAAGAATTAAGATATAACATCTCATGCTATAGGAAGGGTCTCAGGTTTGGAATGGGAAGGAGTTGATATCACATCTCATGCTAAAGGAAAGGTCTCAGGTTTGGAAGGGGAAGGATTTGGATCTCACATCTCATGTTTTAGGACGGGTCTCAGGTTTGGTATTAGAAGCATTGAAATATCACATCTCATGGTATAGGAAGGGTCTCAGGATTGGAATGGGAAGGAGTTGGATAACACATTGAATGGGAAGGAGTTTGATATCACATCTCAAGCTATAGGAAGGGTCTCAGGTTTGGAAAGGGAATGATTTGGATTTCACATCTCATGTTATAGGATGGTTCTCATGTATGGTTTTAGAAGCATTGAGATATCACATCTCATGCTATCGGAAGGGTCTCAGGTTTGGAATGGGAAGGAGTTTGATATCACATCTCATGTTATAGGAAGGATCTCAGGTTTGGTATTAGAAGCATTGAGATATCACATCTCATGCTATAGGAAGGGTCTCAGGATTGGAATCGGAAGGAGTTGTATATGACATCTCATGCCATAGGAAGGGTCTCAGGTTTGATATAAGCATTGAGATATCACATCTCTGCTATCGGAAGGGTCTCAGGATTGGAATGGGAAGGAGTTGGATATCCCATCTTGTTATAGGAAGGGTCTCAGGTTTGGTATTAGAAGCATTGAGATATCACATCTCATGCTATAGGAAGGGTCTAAGGTTTGGAAAGGGGACGGATTTGGGTATCACATCTCATGTTATAGGACCGGTCTCAGGTTTGGTATTAGAAGCATTGGGATATCAAATCACATGCTATAGGCAGGGTCTAAGGTTGGAATGGAAAGGAGTTGGATATCACATCTCATGTTATAGGAAGGGTCTCAGGATTGGAATGGGAAGTAGTTGGATATCACATTTCATGTTAGAGGTAGGATCTCAGGTTTGGTATTAGAAGCATTGAGATATCACATCTCATGCCATCAGAAGGGTCTCAGGATTGGAATGGGAAGGAGTTGGATATCACATCTCATGCTAAAGGGAGGGTCTAAGGTTTGGAAGGGGAAGGATTTGGACATCACATCTCATGTTATAGGAAGGATCTCAGGTTTGGTATTAGAAGCATTGAGATATCACATCTCATGCTATCGGAAAGGTCTCAGGATTGGAATGGGAAGGACTTGGATATCACATCTCATGTTATAGGAAGGGTCTCAGGTTTGGTATTAGAAGCATTGAGATATCACATTTCATGCTATAGGAAGGGTCTCAGGAATGGAATGGGAAGGACTTGGATATCACATCTCATGATACAGGAAGGGTCTAAGGTTTGGAAGGGGAAGGATTTGGATATCACATCTCATGTTATTGGACCGGTCTCAGGTTTGGTATTAGAAGCATTGAGATATCAAGTCTCATGGTATAGGACGGGAGTTTGATATCACATCTCATGCCATGGTATGGGTCTCAGGTTTTGTAGAAGCATTGGGATATCACATCTCATGCTATCGGAAGGGTATCAGGATTGGATTTGGAAGGAGTTGGATATCCCATCTCATGCTATAGGAAGGGTCTCAGGATTGGAATGGGAAGGACTTGGATATCACATCTCATGTTGTAGGAAGGCTCTCAGGTTTGGAAAGGGAAGGAGTTGGATATCACATTTCATGTTAGAGGTAGGATCTCAGGTTTGGTATTAGAGGCATTGAGATATCACATCTCATGCTATCAGAAGGGTATCAGGATTGGAATGGGAAGGAGTTGGATATCACATCGCATGCTAAAGGGAGGGTCTCAGGTTTGGAAGGGGAAGGATTTGGATATCACATCTTATGTTATAGGAAGGATCTCAGGTTTGGTATTAGAAGCATTGAGATATCACATCTCATGCTATCGGAAGGATCTCAGGTTTGGTATTAGAAGCATTGAGATATCACATCTCATGCTATAGGAAGGGTCTCAGGATTGGAATGGGAAGGAGTTGGATATCACATCTCATGTTATAGGAAGGATCTCAGGTTTGGTATTAGAAGCATATAGATATCACATCTCATGCTATAGGAAGGGTCTCATGATTGGAATGGGAAGGAGTTGGATATCACATCTCATGCTAAAGGAAGGGTCTCAGTTTTGGTAGAAGCATTGCGATATCACATCTCATGCTATAGGAAGGATCTCAGGATTGGAATCGGAAGGAGTTGGATATCACATCTCATGCTATAGGAAGGGTCTCAGGTTTGGTATAAACATTGAAATATCACATCTCTGCTATCAGAAGGGTCTCAGGATTGGAATGGGAAGGACTTAGATATCACATCTCATGCTATAGGGAGGGTCTCAGTTTTGATATCAGAAGCATTGAGATTTCACATCTCATGCTATCGGAAGGGTCTCAGGATTGGAATGGGAGGAGCTGGATATCACATCTCATGCTAAAGGAAGGGTCTCAGGTTTGGAAGGGGAAGGATTTGGATATCACATCTCATGTTATAGGAGGGGTCTCAGGTTTGGTATTAGAAGCATTGTGATATCACATCTCATGCTATAGGAAGTGTCTCAGGATTGGAATGGGAAGGAGTTGGATATCACATCTCATGCTACAGGAAGGGTTTCAGGTTTGGTAGAAGCATTGAGATATCACATCTCATGCTATAGGAAGAGTCTCAGGTTTGGGAAGGGAAGGATTTGGATTTCACATCTCATGTTATAGGATGGTTCTCATGTTTGGTTTTTGAAGCATTGAGATATCACATCTCATGCTATCGGAAGGGTCTCAGGTTTGGAATGGGAAGGAGTTGGATATCACATCTCATGTTATAGGAAGGATCTCAGGTTTGGTATTAGAAGCATTGAGATATCACATCTCATGCTATAGGAAGGGTCTCCGGATTGGAATGTGAAGGATTTGGATATCACATCTCATGTTATAGGAAGGGTCTCAGGATTGGAATGGCAAGGAGTTGGATATCACATCTCATGCTAAAGGAAGGGTCTCAGTTTTGATAGAAGCATTGAGATATCACATCTAATGCTATAGGAAGGAACTCAGGATTGGAATGGGAAGGAGTTGGATATCACGTCTCATGTTATAGGAAGGGTCTCAGGATTGGAATGGCAAGGAGTTGGATATCACATCTCATGCTAAAGGAAGGGTCTCAGGTTTGATAGAAGCATTGAGATATCACATCTCATGCTATAGGAAGGAACTCAGGATTGGAATGGGAATTAGTTGGATATCACATCTCATGCCATAGGAAGGGTTATCAGGTTTGGTATAAGCATTGAGATATCACATCTCTGCTATCGGAAGGGTCTCAGGATAGGAATGGGAAGGACTTAGATATCACATCTCATACTATAGGGAGGGTCCCAGTTTTGATATTAGAAGCATTGAGCTATCACATCTCATGCTATCGGAAGGGTCTCAGGATTGGAATGGGATGGAGTTGGATATCACATCTCAAGCTGTCTCAGGATTAGAATGGGAAGGAGTTTGATATCACATCTCAAGCTATAGGAAGGGTCTCAGGTTTGGAAGGGGAAGGATTTGGATCTCACATCTCATGTTTTAGGACGGGTCTCAGGTTTGGTATTAGAAGCATTGAGATATCACATCTCATGGTATAGGAAGGGTCTCAGGATTGGAATGGGAAGGAGTTGGCTATCACATCTCAAGCTATCTCAGGATTGGAATGGGAAGGAGTTTGATATCACATCTCAAGCTATAGGAAGGGTCTCAGGTTTGGAAAGGGAAGGATTTGGATTTCACATCTCATGTTATAGGATGGTTCTCATGTTTGTTTTTAGTAGCATTGAGATATTACATCTCATGCTATCGGAAGGGTCTCAGGTTTGGAAAGGGAAGGATTTGGATTTCACATGTTATAGGATGGTTCTCAGGTTTGGTTTTAGAATCATTAAGCTATAACATCTCATGCTATAGGAAGGGTCTCAGGTTTGGAAGGGGAAGGATTTGGATCTCACATCTCATGTTTTAGGACGGGTCTCAGGTTTGGTATTAGAAGCATTGAAATATCACATCTCATGGTATAGGAAGGGTCTCAGGATTGGAATGGGACGGAGTTGGATATCACATTGAATGGGAAGGAGTTTGATATCACATCTCATGCTATAGGAAGGGTTTCAGGTTTGGTAGAAGCATTGAGATATCACATCTCATGCTATAGGAAGAGTCTCAGGTTTGGGAAGGGAAGGATTTGGATTTCACATCTCATGTTATAGGATGGTTCTCATGTTTGGTTTTTGAAGCATTGAGATATCACATCTCATGCTATCGGAAGGGTCTCAGGTTTGGAATTGGAAGGAGTTGGATATCACATCTCATGTTATAGGAAGGATCTCAGGTTTGGTATTAGAAGCATTGAGATATCACATCTCATGCTATAGGAAGCGTCTCAGGATTGGAATGGGAAGGACTTGGATGTCACATCTCATGCTATAGGGAGGGTCTCAAGTTTGATATCAGAAGCTTTGAGATAACAAATCTCATGATATCGGAAGGGTCTCAGGATTGGAATGTGAAGGAGTTGGATATCACATCTCATGATAAAGGAAGGGTCTAAGGTTTGGAAGGGGAAGGATTTGGATATCACATCTCATGTTATAGGACGGGTCTCAGGTTTGGTATTAGAAGCATTGCGATATCAAGTCTCATGGTATAGGAGGGTCTCAGAATTGGAATGGGAAGGAGTTGGATATCACATCTCAAGCTATAGGAAGGGTCTCAGGTTTGGTAGAAGCATTGGGATATCACATCTCATGCTATCGGAAGGGTCTCAGGTTGGAATGGGAAGGATTTGGATATCACATCTCATGTTATAGGAAGGATCTCAGGTTTGGTATTAGAAGCATTGAGATATCACATCTCATGCTATAGGAAAGGTCTCAGGATTGGAATGGGAAGGAGTTTGATATAACATCTCAAGCTATAGGAAGGGTCTCAGGTTTGGAAAGGGAAGGATTTGGATTTCACATCTTATGTTATAGGATGGTTCTCATGTTTGGTTTTAGTAGCATTGAGATATCACATCTCATGCTATCGGAAGGGTCTCAGGTTTGGAAAGGGAAGGATTTGGAGTTCACATGTTATAGGATGGTTCTCAGGTTTGGATTTAGAAGAATTAAGATATAACATCTCATGCTATAGGAAGGGTCTCAGGTTTGGAATGGGAAGGAGTTGATATCACATCTCATGCTAAAGGAAAGGTCTCAGGTTTGGAAGGGGAAGGATTTGGATCTCACATCTCATGTTTTAGGACGGGTCTCAGGTTTGGTATTAGAAGCATTGAAATATCACATCTCATGGTATAGGAAGGGTCTCAGGATTGGAATGGGAAGGAGTTGGATAACACATTGAATGGGAAGGAGTTTGATATCACATCTCAAGCTATAGGAAGGGTCTCAGGTTTGGAAAGGGAATGATTTAGATTTCACATCTCATGTTATAGGATGGTTCTCATGTTTGGTTTTAGAAGCATTGAGATATCACATCTCATGCTATCGGAAGGGTCTCAGGTTTGGAATGGGAAGGAGTTTGATATCACATCTCATCTTATAGGAAGGATCTCAGGTTTGGTTTTAGAAGCATTGAGATATCACATCTCATGCTATCGGAAGGGTCTCAGGATTGGAATCGGAAGGAGTTGTATATGACATCTCATGCCATAGGAAGGGTCTCAGGTTTGGTATAAGCATTGAGATATCACATCTCTGCTATCGGAAGGGTCTCAGGATTGGAATGGGAAGGAGTTGGATATCCCATCTTGTTATAGGAAGGTTCTCAGGTTTGGTATTAGAAGCATTGAGATATCACATCTCATGCTATAGGAAGGGTCTAAGGTTTGGAAAGGGGAAGGATTTGGGTATCACATCTCATGTTATAGGACCGGTCTCAGGTTTGGTATTAGAAGCATTGAGATATCAAGTCTCATGGTATAGGACGGGTCTCAGAATTGGAATGGGAAGGAGTTGGATATCACATCTCAAGCTATAGAAAGGGTATCAGGATTGGAATGGGAAGGAGTTTGATATCACATCTCATGCCATGGTATGGGTCTCAGGTTTTGTAGAAGCATTGGGATATCAAATCACATGCTATACGCAGGGTCTAAGGTTGGAATGGGAAGGAGTTGGATATCACATCTCATGTTATAGGAAGGGTATCAGGATTGGAATGGGAAGGACTTGGATATCACATCTCATTCTATAGGAAGGCTCTCAGGGTTGGAAGGGGAAGGAGTTGGATATCACATTTCATGTTAGAGGTAGGATCTCAGGTTTGGTATTAGAGGCATTGAGATATCACATCTCATGCCATCAGAAGGGTCTCAGGATTGGAATGGGAAGGAGTTGGATATCACATCTCATGCTAAAGGGAGGGTCTAAGGTTTGGAAGGGGAAGGATTTGGACATCACATCTCATGTTATAGGAAGGGTCTCAGGTTTGGTATTAGAAGCATTGAGATATCACATCTCATGCTATAGGAAGGGTCTCAGGAATGGAATGGGAAGGACTTGGATATCACATCTCATGATACAGGAAGGGTCTAAGGTTTGGAAGGGGAAGGATTTGGCTATCACATCTCATGTTATTGGACCGGTCTCAGGTTTGGTATTAGAAGCATTGAGATATCAAGTCTCATGGTATAGGACGGAAGTTTGATATCACATCTCATGCCATGGTATGGGTCTCAGGTTTTGTAGAAGCATTGGGATATCACATCTCATGCTATCGGAAGGGTATCAGGATTGGATTTGGAAGGAGTTGGATATCCCATCTCATGCTATAGGAAGGGTCTCAGGATTGGAATGGGAAGGACTTGGATATCACATCTCATGTTGTAGGAAGGCTCTCAGGTTTGGAAAGGGAAGGAGTTGGATATCACATTTCATGTTAGAGGTAGGATCTCAGGTTTGGTATTAGAGGCATTGAGATATCACATCTCATGCTATCAGAAGGGTATCAGGATTGGAATGGGAAGGAGTTGGATATCACATCGCATGCTAAAGGGAGGGTCTCAGGTTTGGAAGGGGAAGGATTTGGATATCACATCTTATGTTATAGGAAGGATCTCAGGTTTGGTATTAGAAGCATTGAGATATCACATCTCATGCTATCGGAAGGATCTCAGGTTTGGTATTAGAAGCATTGAGATATCACATCTCATGCTATAGGAAGGGTCTCAGGATTGGAATGGGAAGGAGTTGGATATCACATCTCATGTTATAGGAAGGATCTCAGGTTTGGTATTAGAAGCATATAGATATCACATCTCATGCTATAGGAAGGGTCTCATGATTGGAATGGGAAGGAGTTGGATATCACATCTCATGCTAAAGGAAGGGTCTCAGTTTTGGTAGAAGCATTGCGATATCACATCTCATGCTATAGGAAGGGTCTCAGGATTGGAATCGGAAGGAGTTGGATATCACATCTCATGCTATAGGAAGGGTCTCAGGTTTGGTATAAGCATTGAAATATCACATCTCTGCTATCGGAAGGGTCTCAGGATTGGAATGGGAAGGACTTAGATATCACATCACATGCTATAGGGAGGGTCTCAGTTTTGATATCAAAAGCATTGAGATTTCACATCTCATGCTATCGGAAGGGTTTCAGGTTTGGTAGAAGCATTGAGATATCACATCTCATGCTATAGGAAGAGTCTCAGGTTTGGGAAGAGAAGGATTTGGATTTCACATCTCATGTTATAGGATGGTTCTCATGTTTGGTTTTTGAAGCATTGAGATATCACATCTCATGCTATCGGAAGGGTCTCAGGTTTGGAATGGGAAGGAGTTGGATATCACATCTCATGTTATAGGAAGGATCTCAGGTTTGGTATTAGAAGCATTGAGATATCACATCTCATGCTATAGGAAGGGTCTCCGGATTGGAATGTGAAGGATTTGGATATCACATCTCATGTTATAGGAAGGGTCTCAGGATTGGAATGGCAAGGAGTTGGATATCACATCTCATGCTAAAGGAAGGGTCTCAGTTTTGATAGAAGCATTGAGATATCACATCTCATGCTATAGGAAGGAACTCAGGATTGGAATGGGAAGGAGTTGGATATCACGTCTCATGTTATAGGAAGGGTCTCAGGATTGGAATGGCAAGGAGTTGGATATCACATCTCATGCTAAAGGAAGGGTCTCAGGTTTGATAGAAGCATTGAGATATCACATCTCATGCTATAGGAAGGAACTCAGGATTGGAATGGGAAGGAGTTGGATATCACATCTCATGCCATAGGAAGGGTTATCAGGTTTGGTATAAGCATTGAGATATCACATCTCTGCTATCGGAAGGGTCTCAGGATAGGAATGGGAAGGACTTAGATATCACATCTCATACTATAGGGAGGGTCCCAGTTTTGATATTAGAAGCATTGAGCTATCACATCTCATGCTATCAGAAGGGTCTCAGGATTGGAATGGGATGGAGTTGGATATCACATCTCAAGCTATCTCAGGATTGGAATGGGAAGGAGTTTGATATCACATCTCAAGCTATAGGAAGGGTCTCAGGTTTGGAAAGGGAAGGATTTGGATTTCACATCTCATGTTATAGGATGGTTCTCATGTTTGGTTTTAGTAGCATTGAGATATCACATCTCATGCTATCGGAAGGGTCTCAGGTTTGGAAAGGGAAGGATTTGGATTTCACATGTTAAAGGATGGTTCTCAGGTTTGGTTTTAGAAGCATTAAGATATAACATCTCATGCTATAGGAAGGGTCTCAGGTTTGGAAGGGGAAGGATTTGGATCTCACATCTCATGTTTTAGGACGGGTCTCAGGTTTGGTATTAGAAGCATTGAAATATCACATCTCATGGTATAGGAAGGGTCTCAGGATTGGAATGGGACGGAGTTGGATATCACATTGAATGGGAAGGAGTTTGATATCACATCTCATGCTATAGGAAGGGTTTCAGGTTTGGTAGAAGCATTGAGATATCACATCTCATGCTATAGGAAGAGTCTCAGGTTTGGGAAGGGAAGGATTTGGATTTCACATCTCATGTTATAGGATGGTTCTCATGTTTGGTTTTTGAAGCATTGAGATATCACATCTCATGCTATCGGAAGGGTCTCAGGTTTGGAATTGGAAGGAGTTGGATATCACATCTCATGTTATAGGAAGGATCTCAGGTTTGGTATTAGAAGCATTGAGATATCACATCTCATGCTATAGGAAGCGTCTCAGGATTGGAATGGGAAGGACTTGGATGTCACATCTCATGCTATAGGGAGGGTCTCAAGTTTGATATCAGAAGCTTTGAGATAACAAATCTCATGATATCGGAAGGGTCTCAGGATTGGAATGTGAAGGAGTTGGATATCACATCTCATGATAAAGGAAGGGTCTAAGGTTTGGAAGGGGAAGGATTTGGATATCACATCTCATGTTATAGGACGGGTCTCAGGTTTGGTATTAGAAGCATTGCGATATCAAGTCTCATGGTATAGGAGGGTCTCAGAATTGGAATGGGAAGGAGTTGGATATCACATCTCAAGCTATAGGAAGGGTCTCAGGTTTGGTAGAAGCATTGGGATATCACATCTCATGCTATCGGAAGGGTCTCAGGTTGGAATGGGAAGGATTTGGATATCACATCTCATGTTATAGGAAGGATCTCAGGTTTGGTATTAGAAGCATTGAGATATCACATCTCATGCTATAGGAAGGGTCTCAGGATTGGAATGGGAAGGAGTTGGATATCACATCTCATGCTATAGGAAGGGTCTCAGGAATGGAATGGGAATGAGTTTTATATGACATCTCATGCCATAGGAAGGATCTCAGGTTTGGTATAAGTATTGAGATATCACATCTCTGCTATCGGAAGAGTGTCAGGATTGGAATGGGAAGGAGTTGGATATCCCATCTCATGTTATAGGAAGGGTCTCAGGTTTGGTATTAGAAGCATTGAGATATCACATCTCATGCTATAGGAAGCGTCTCAGGATTGGAATGGGAAGGACTGGGATGTCACATCTCATGCTATAGGGAGGGTCTCAAGTTTGATATCAGAAGCTTTGAGATAAAAAATCTCATGATATCGGAAGGGTCTCAGGATTGGAATGTGAAGGAGTTTGATATCACATCTCATGATAAAGGAAGGGTCTAAGGTTTGGAAGGGGAAGGATTTGGATATCACATCTCATGTTATAGGACGGGTCTCAGGTTTGGTATTAGAAGCATTGCGATATCAAGTCTCATGGTATAGGAAGGGTCTCAGAATTGGAATGGGAAGGAGTTGGATATCACATCTCAAGCTATAGGAAGGGTCTCAGGATTGGAATGGGAAGGAGTTTGATATCACATCTCATGCCATAGTATGGGTCTCAGGTTTGGTAGAAGCATTGGGATATCACATCTCATGCTATCGGAAGGGTCTCAGGTTGGAATGGGAAGGATTTGGATATCACATCTCATGTTATAGGAAGGATCTCGGGTTTGGTATTAGAAGCATTGAGATATCACATCTCATGCTATAGGAAGGGTCTCAGGATTGGAATGGGAAGGAGTTGGATATCACATCTCATGCTATAGGAAGGGTCTCAGGAATGGAATGGGAAGGAGCTTTATATGACATCTCATGCCATAGGAAGGATCTCAGGTTTGGTATTAGAAGCATTGAGACATCACATCTCATGTTATAGGAAGGGTCTCAGGATTGGAATGGGAAGGAGTTGGATATCACATCTCATCCAATAGAATGGGTCTCAGGTTTGGAATGGGAAGGAATTGGATATCACATCATGTTATAGGAAGGATCTCAGGATTGGAATGGGAAGGATTTGGATATCCCTTCTCATGCTATTGGAAGTGTCTCAGGTTGGAATGGGAAGGAGTTGGATATCACATCTCGTTATAGGAAGGGTCTCAGGATTGGAATGGGAAGGATTTGGATATCACATCTATTGCTATAGGAAGGGTCTCAGGTTTTTTATTAGAAACATTGAGCTATCACATCTCATGCTATAGGAAGGGTTTCAGGATTGGAATGGGAAGGATTTGGATATCACATCTCATGCTAAAGGAAGGGTCTCAGGTTTGGAAGGGGAAGGATTTGGATATCACATCTCATGTTATAGGACGGGTCTCAGGTTTGGTATTAGAAGCCTTGAGATATCACATCTCATGGTATAATAAGGGTCTCAGGATTGGAATGGGAAGGAGTTGGATATCACATCTCAAGCTATCTCAGGATTGGAATGGGAAGGAGTTTGATATCACATCTCGAGCTATAGGAAGGGTCTCAGGTTTGGGAAGGGAAGGATTGGGATTTCACATCTCGTTATAGGATGGTTCTCATGTTTGTTTTTAGAAGCATTGAGATATCAAATCTCATGCTATTGGAAGGGTCTCAGGTTTGGAATGGGAAGGAGTTGGATATCACATCTCATGTTATGGGAAGGATCTCAGGTTTGGTATTAGAAGCATTGAGATATCACATATCATGCTATAGGAGGAGTCTCAGGATTGGAATGGGAAGGAGTTGGATATCACGTCTCATGTTATAGGAAGGGTCTCAGGATTGGAATGGCAAGGAGTTGGATATCACATCTCATGCTATAGGGAGGGTCTCAGGTTTGATATTAGAAGCATTGAGATATCACATCTCATGCTATCGGAAGGGTCTCAGGATTGGAATGGGAAGGAGTTGGATATCACATATGCTAAAGGAAAGGTCTCAGGTTTGGAAGGGGAAGGATTTGGATCTCACATCTCATGTTTTAGGAAGGATCTCAGGTTTGGTATTAGAAGCATTGAGATATCACATCTCATGCTATAGGAAGGGTCTCAGGATTGGAATGTGAAGGATTTGGATATCACATCATACTAAAGGTAGGGTCTCAGGTTTGGTATAAGCATTGAGATATCACATCTCTGCTATCGGAAGGGTCTCAGGATTGGATTGGGAAGGAGTTGGATATCCCTTCTCATGCTATAGGAAGGGTCTCAGGTTGGAATGGAAAGGAGTTGGATATCACATCTCATGCTATAGGAAGGGTCTTGTAGGGTATTTTGTGGAGATTTGGGGCCTGACGGTATTTTCTTACCTCCGAAAAATAACTTAGCAACAATCACTCCTTGTATTCAGATTGGGCCATGTACAACATTAATACAGTGGACATGCATTATTTCAGCACACAGACATGCGTATTTGGTATGCGTGGTTGGTATGCGTGGTTGGTGGTATTTTGGTGAGCATAATTCACTTGTTTTATTTGTGGCCCCAATATCCAGAACCCCTTATTTTTGCTTAGATTTTTTGTGTAATCACTAGAGAGACCTCAGGCTTGCATTTCAGGAACGCCACATTTTCATTTTTAGTGTGCCACCATGGGCAATTTCTCTCTGTCTTATCTACGGCAGCGAGCTATCATGTGGTATTTTCACTATCTTATATACGGTAGTGAACTATGTCCCGGGCCTCCCTTTTTGCCGACTCATAGACCTCCAACAAACTACAACACACACAGTTAGTTATAACTGCTCATACTGAATTACATTGTGCACACGGCTGCAGCCAAATTTGATGTTTAGCTACCTTGAAAATGACAATTGCACTGTCTAAACATCTCCCCACATCATCAGCACTGTTTTGGTAAATGTAAAACACACCACCCGTCTGCTTTCAAATATTTTTGTGTATTATAAAAGTTGCATTTAAACACAATCTCACTCTTTACAGAAATAAATAAAATAGCACAGTAACAGCATTGTCTATACACTGAAAAGAGAGTGGCGGAGACAAGAACTCAATTTGCAACATTAAACATGTGATTAAAGCACAGGAATCTCCTTTCCTACACTGACTGAATATTCTCGTACACACTCAGCCCCCACACTTCTGTAATTACCTTATCTGTTCAGCATGAGTTTTCTTCAGCTGTTCTGCTTCTGAATTTGGCTCCCTTGAAGATTAACCCCGGTGAAAACAAGCGTCTTTCGTTCTCAAACCGGGGTTATTGCCTGGAATTCTCAGCTTTTGCAGCAGGAATGCTTCAGCCAGGAAAACAGGTCCTTCTCCCAGCTCTGCCAAATCCCGACTGTCCTCCCCCTCTCTTCAACCTCCCCCAGCAAGACTCTCATCACTGCCTCTAGCATGATACTTGCTATGACGCTGCTCCAATCAGAATCAATCATGCCATCTCCTCCCTCACTACACAATGGCTCATTTCTACAGTAATTATTTGTAACCAACTGATTTCCTGTTCCTTCGAGCCCTTTTGCTTCCTGTAGTTATGTGGACAGAGCAGCAGAGAAAAAGAAAAAAATGAATGTGCGTTTAAAAGTTCACTTTCAGAGTAGGCCTAATTCTGCAGTGGAGACACATTTTTATTAGTGGGTTATGTTAAATGCAGTTTTATTAGTCAGGTTATTTATTGATAATGTTAGTTATTAATTTTCAAATGTGTCTCTTGCACCACAGGCATTTCAGGTGAAAAATAGTGTGCATTTTTGAGTGTGCACGTGTGCTTTTAACTGTAAAAATAGATTTGCATCTTATATGTTAAAATCGTTTTGACTGAATAGCCTGTCTTTACTTATATGTCCATGTTAATCTGGCAACACATATAGCAATGCACCACACCCATGTGGTGGTGCTGCATCAAAAAAAATTGCTATCTGTGCAGTAGTGCTGTACTCTGTGCTGTAACACGCCAAATATCCTTACAGTCTCAAGATTGAAATGGGAAGGATTTGGATATCACATCTCTTGCTATAGGAAGGGTCTCAGGTTTTTAATTAGAAACATTGAGATATCACATCTCATGCTATAGGAAGGGTTTCAGGATTGGAATGGGAAGGATTTGGATATCACATCTCATGCTAAAGGAAGGGTCTCAGGTTTGGAAGGAGAAGGATTTGGATATCATATCTCATGTTATAGGGCGGGTCCCAGGTTTGGTATTAGAAGCATTGAGATATCACATCTCATGGTATAGGAAGGGTCTCAGGATTTGAATGGGAAGGAGTTGGATATCACATCTCATCCAATAGGAAGGGTCTCAGGTTTGGAATGGAAAGGAATTGGATATCACATCATGTTATAGGAAGGATCTCAGGATTGGAATGGGAAGGATTTGGATATCCCTTCTCATGCTATAGGAAGTGTCTCAGGTTGGAATGGGAAGGCGTTGGATATCACATCTCGTTATAGGAAGGGTCTCAGGATTGGATTGGGAAGGATTTGGATATCACATCTCTTGCTATAGGAAGGGTCTCAGGTTTTTTATTAGAAACATTGAGCTATCACATCTCATGCTATAGGAAGGGTTTCAGGATTGGAATGGGAAGGATTTGGATATCACATCTCATGCTAAAGGAAGGGTCTCAGGTTTGGAAGGGGAAGGATTTGGATATCATATCTCATGTTATAGGACGGGTCCCATGTTTGGTATTAGAAGCATTGAGATATCACATCTCATGCTATAGGAGGAGTCTCAGGATTGGAATGGGAAGGAGTTGGATATCACGTCTCATATTATACGAAGGGTCTCAGGATTGGAATGGCAAGGAGTTGGATATCACATCTCATGCTAAAGGAAGGGTCTCAGGTTTTATAGAAGCATTGAGATATCACATCTCATGCTATAGGAAGGAACTCAGGATTGCAATGGGAAGGAGTTGGATATCACATCTCATGCCATAGGATGGGTCATCAGGTTTGGTATAAGCATTGAGATATCACATCTCTGCTATCGGAAGGGTCTCAGGATAGGAATGGGAAGGACTTAGATATCACATCTCATACTATAGGGAGGGTCTCAGTTTTGATATTAGAAGCATTGAGCTATCACATCTCATGCTATCGGAAGGGTCTCAGGATTGGAATGGGATGGAGTTGGATATCACATCTCAAGCTATATCGGGATTGGAATGGGAAGGAGTTTGATATCACATCTCAAGCTATAGGAAGGGTCTCAGGTTTGGAATGTGAAGGAGTTGGATATCACATCTCATGATAAAGGAAGGGTCTAAGGTTTGGAAGGGGAAGGATTTGGATATCACATCTCATGTTATAGGACAGGTCTCAGGTTTGGTATTAGAAGCATTGCGATATCAAGTCTCATGGTATAGGAGGGTCTGAGAATTGGAATGGGAAGGAGTTGGATATCACATCTCAAGCTATAGGAAGGGTCTCAGGTTTGGTAGAAGCATTGGGATATCACATCTCATGCTATCGGAAGGGTCTCAGGTTGGAATGGGAAGGATTTGGATATCACATCTCATGTTATAGGAAGGATCTCAGGTTTGGTATTAGAAGCATTGAGATATCACATCTCATGCTATAGGAAGGGTCTCAGGATTGGAATGGGAAGGAGTTGGATATCACATCTCATGCTATAGGAAGGGTCTCAGGAATGGAATGGGAATGAGTTTTATATGACATCTCATGCCATAGGAAGGATCTCAGGTTTGGTATAAGCATTGAGATATCACATCTCTGCTATCGGAAGAGTGTCAGTATTGGAATGGGAAGGAGTTGGATATTCCATCTCATGTTATAGGAAGGGTCTCAGGTTTGGTATTAGAAGCATTGAGATATCACATCTCATTCTATAGGAAGCGTCTCAGGATTGGAATGGGAAGGACTGGGATGTCACATCTCATGCTATAGGGAGGGTCTCAAGTTTGATATCAGAAGCTTTGAGATAAAAAATCTCATGATATCGGAAGGGTCTCAGGATTGGAATGTGAAGGAGTTTGATATCACATCTCATGATAAAGGAAGGGTCTAAGGCTTGGAAGGGGAAGGATTTGGATATCACATCTCATGTTGTAGGACGGGTCTCAGGTTTAGTATTAGAAGCATTGCGATATCAAGTCTCATGGTATAGGAAGGGTCTCAGAATTGGAATGGGAAGGAGTTGGATATCACATCTCAAGCTATAGGAAGGGTCTCAGGATTGGAATGGGAAGGAGTTTGATATCACATCTCATGCCATAGTATGGGTCTCAGGTTTGGTAGAAGCATTGGGATATCACATCTCATGCTATCGGAAGGGTCTCAGGTTGGAATGGGAAGGATTTGGATATCACATCTCATGTTATAGGAAGGATCTTGGGTTTGGTATTAGAAGCATTGAGATATCACATCTCATGCTATAGGAAGGGTCTCAGTATTGGAATGGGAAGGAGTTGGATATCACATCTCATGCTATAGGAAGGGTCTCAGGAATAGAATGGGAAGGAGCTTTATATGACATCTCATGCCATAGGAAGGATCTCAGGTTTGGTATTAGAAGCATTGAGACATCACATCTCATGTTATAGGAAGGATCTTGGGTTTGGTATTAGAAGCATTGAGATATCACATCTCATGCTATAGGAAGGGTCTCAGGATTGGAATGGGAAGGAGTTGGATATCACATCTCATCCAATAGGATGGGTCTCAGGTTTGGAATGGGAAGGAATTGGATATCACATCATGTTATAGGAAGGATCTCAGGATTGGAATGGGAAGGATTTGGATATCCCTTCTATTGCTATAGGAAGTGTCTCAGGTTGGAATGGGAAGGAGTTGGATATCACATCTCGTTATAGGAAGGGTCTCACGATTGGAATGGGAAGGATTTGGATATCACATCTATTGCTATAGGAAGGGTCTCAGGTTTTTTATTAGAAACATTGAGCTATCACATCTCATGCTATAGGAAGGGTTTCAGGATTGGAATGGGAAGGATTTGGATATCACATCTCATGCTAAAGGAAGGGTCTCAGGTTTGGAAGGGGAAGGATTTGGATATCACATCTCATGTTATAGGACGGGTCTCAGGTTTGGTATTAGAAGCCTTGAGATATCACATCTCATGGTATAATAAGGGTCTCAGGATTGGAATGGGAAGGAGTTGGATATCACATCTCAAGCTATCTCAGGATTGGAATGGGAAGGAGTTTGATATCACATCGCGAGCTATAGGAAGGGTCTCAGGTTTGGGAAGGGAAGGATTGGGATTTCACATCTCGTTATAGGATGGTTCTCATGTTTGTTTTTAGAAGCATTGAGATATCAAATCTCATGCTATTGGAAGGGTCTCAGGTTTGGAATGGGAAGGAGTTGGATATCACATCTCATGTTATAGGAAGGATCTCAGGTTTGGTATTAGAAGCATTGAGATATCACATATCATGCTATAGGAGGAGTCTCAGGATTGGAATGGGAAGGAGTTGGATATCACGTCTCATGTTATAGGAAGGGTCTCAGGATTGGAATGGCAAGGAGTTGGATATCACATCTCATGCTATAGGGAGGGTCTCAGGTTTGATATTAGAAGCATTGAGATATCACATCTCATGCTATTGGAAGGGTCTCAGGATTGGAATGGGAAGGAGTTGGATATCACATATGCTAAAGGAAAGGTCTCAGGTTTGGAAGGGGAAGGATTTGGATCTCACATCTCATGTTTTAGGAAGGATCTCAGGTTTGGTATTAGAAGCATTGAGATATCACATCTCATGCTATAGGAAGGGTCTCAGGATTGGAATGTGAAGGATTTGGATATCACATCATACTAAAGGTAGGGTCTCAGGTTTGGTATAAGCATTGAGATATCACATCTCTGCTATCGGAAGGGTCTCAGGATTGGATTGGGAAGGAGTTGGATATCCCTTCTCATGCTATAGGAAGGGTCTCAGGTTGGAATGGAAAGGAGTTGGATATCACATCTCATGCTATAGGAAGGGTCTTGTAGGGTATTTTGTGGAGATTTGGGGCCTGACGGTATTTTCTTACCGCCGAAAAATAACTTAGCAACAATCACTCCTTGTATTCAGATTGGGCCATGTACAACAATAATACAGTGGACATGCATTATTTCAGCACACAGACATGCGTATTTGGTATGCGTGGTTGGTATGCGTGGTTGGTGGTATTTTGGTGAGCATATTTCCCTTGTTTTATTTGTGGCCCCAATATCCAGAACCCCTTATTTTTGCTTAGATTTTTTGTGTAATCACTAGAGAGACCTCAGGCTTGCATTTCAGGAACGCCACATTTTCATTTTTAGTGTGCCACCATGGGCAATTTCTCTCTGTCTTATCTACGGCAGCGAGCTATCATGTGGTATTTTCACTATCTTATATACGGTAGTGAACTATGTCCCGGGCCTCCCTTTTTGCCGACTCATAGACCTCCAACAAACTACAACACACACAGTTAGTTATAACTGCTCATACTGAATTACATTGTGCACACGGCTGCAGCCAAATTTGATGTTTAGCTACCTTGAAAATGACAATTGCACTGTCTAAACATCTCCCCACATCATCAGCACTGTTTTGGTAAATGTAAAACACACCACCCGTCTGCTTTCAAATATTTTTGTGTATTATAAAAGTTGCATTTAAACACGATCTCACTCTTTACAGAAATAAATAAAATAGCACAGTAACAGCATTGTCTATACACTGAAAAGAGAGTGGCGGAGACAAGAACTCAATTTGCAACATTAAACATGTGATTAAAGCACAGGAATCTCCTTTCCTACACTGACTGAATATTCTCGTACACACTCAGCCCCCACACTTCTGTAATTACCTTATCTGTTCAGCATGAGTTTTCTTCAGCTGTTCTGTTTCTGAATTTGGCTCCCTTGAAGATTAACCCCGGTGAAAACAAGCGTCTTTCGTTCTCAAACCGGGGTTATTGCCTGGAATTCTCAGCTTTTGCAGCAGGAATGCTTCAGCCAGGAAAACAGGTCCTTCTCCCAGCTCTGCCAAATCCCGACTGTCCTCCCCCTCTCTTCAAGCTCCCCCAGCAAGACTCTCATCACTGCCTCTAGCATGATACTTGCTATGACGCTGCTCCAATCAGAATCAATCATGCCACCTCCTCCCTCACTACACAATGGCTCATTTCTACAGTAATTATTTGTAACCAACTGATTTCCTGTTCCTTCGAGCCCTTTTGCTTCCTGTAGTTATGTGGACAGAGCAGCAGAGAAAAAGAAAAAAATGAATGTGCGTTTAAAAGTTCACTTTCAGAGTAGGCCTAATTCTGCAGTGGAGACACATTTTTATTAGTGGGTTATGTTAAATGCAGTTTTATTAGTCAGGTTATTTATTAATAATGTTAGTTATTAATTTTCAAATGTGTCTCTTGCACCACAGGCATTTCAGGTGAAAAATAGTGTGCATTTTTGAGTGTGCACGTGTGCTTTTAACTGTAAAAATAGATTTGCATCTTATATGTTAAAATCGTTTTGACTGAATAGCCTGTCTTTACTTATATGTCCATGTTAATCTGGCAACACATATAGCAATGCACCACACCCATGTGGTGGTGCTGCATCAAAAAAAATTGCTATCTGTGCAGTAGTGCTGTACTCTGTGCTGTAACACGCCAAATATCCTTACAGTCTCAAGATTGAAATGGGAAGGATTTGGATATCACATCTCTTGCTATAGGAAGGGTCTCAGGTTTTTTATTAGAAACATTGAGATATCACATCTCATGCTATATGAAGGGTTTCAGGATTGGAATGGGAAGGATTTGGATATCACATCTCATGCTAAAGGAAGGGTCTCAGGTTTGGAAGGGGAAGGATTTGGATATCATATCTCATGTTATAGGGCGGGTCCCAGGTTTGGTATTAGAAGCATTGAGATATCACATCTCATGGTATAGGAAGGGCCTCAGGATTTGAATGGGAAGGAGTTGGATATCACATCTCAAGCTATATCGGGATTGGAATGGGAAGGAGTTTGATATCACATCTCAAGCTATAGGAAGGGTCTCAGGTTTGGAAGGGGAAGGATTTGGATCTCACATCTCATGTTTTAGGACGGGTCTCAGGTTTGGTATTAGAAGCATTGAGATATCACATCTCATGTTATAGGAAGGGTCTCAGGATTGGAATGGGAAGGAGTTGGCTATCACATCTCAAGCTATCTCAGGATTGGAATGGGAAGGAGTTTGATATCACATCTCAAGCTATAGGAAGGGTCTCAGGTTTGGAAAGGGAAGGATTTGGATTTCACATCTCATGTTATAGGATGGTTCTCATGTTTGGTTTTAGTAGCATTGAGATATCACATCTCATGCTATCGGAAGGGTCTCAGGTTTGGAAAGGGAAGGATTTGGAGTTCACATGTTATAGGATGGTTCTCAGGTTTGGTTTTAGAAGCATTAAGATATAACATCTCATGCTATAGGAAGGGTCTCAGGTTTGGAATGGGAAGGAGTTGATATCACATCTCATCCAATAGGAAGGGTCTCAGGTTTGTTTTTAGAAGCATTGAGATATCAAATCTCATGCTATTGGAAGGGTCTCAGGTTTGGAATGGGAAGGAGTTGGATATCACATCTCATGTTATGGGAAGGATCTCAGGTTTGGTATTAGAAGCATTGAGATATCACATATCATGCTATAGGAGGAGTCTCAGGATTGGAATGGGAAGGAGTTGGATATCACGTCTCATGTTATAGGAAGGGTCTCAGGATAGGAATGGGAAGGACTTAGATATCACATCTCATACTATAGGGAGGGTCTCAGTTTTGATATTAGAAGCATTGAGCTATCACATCTCATGCTATCGGAAGGGTCTCAGGATTGGAATGGGATGGAGTTGGATAACACATCTCAAGCTATCTCGGGATTGGAATGGGAAGGAGTTTGATATCACATCTCAAGCTATAGGAAGGGTCTCAGGTTTGGAAGGGGAAGGATTTGGATCTCACATCTCATGTTTTAGGACGGGTCTCAGGTTTGGTATTAGAAGCATTGAGATATCACATCTCATGCTATAGGAAGGGTCTCAGGTTTGGAATGGGAAGGAGTTGATATCACATCTCATCCAATAGGAAGGGTCTCAGGTTTGGAATGGAAAGGAATTGGATATCATATCATATTATAGGAAGGATCTCAGGATTGGAATGGGAAGGATTTGGATATCCCTTCTCATGCTATAGGAAGTGTCTCAGGTTGGAATGGGAAGGCGTTGGATATCACATCTCGTTACAGGAAGTGTCTTAGGATTGGAATGGGAAGGATTTGGATATCAAATCTCTTGCTATAGGAAGGGTCTCAGGTTTTTTATTAGAAACATTGAGCTATCACATCTCATGCTATAGGAAGGGTTTCAGGATTGGAATGGGAAGGATTTGGATATCACATCTCATGCTAAAGGAAGGGTCTCAGGTTTGGAAGGGGAAGGATTTGGATATCATATCTCATGTTATAGGACGGGTCCCATGTTTGGTATTAGAAGCATTGAGATATCACATCTCATGCTATAGGAGGAGTCTCAGGATTGGAATGGGAAGGAGTTGGATATCACGTCTCATGTTATACGAAGGGTCTCAGGATTGGAATGGCAAGGAGTTGGATATCACATCTAATGCTAAAGGAAGGGTCTCAGGTTTGATAGAAGCATTGAGATATCACATCTCATGCTATAGGAAGGAACTCAGGATTGCAATGGGAAGGAGTTGGATATCACATCTCATGCCATAGGATGGGTCATCAGGTTTGGTATAAGCATTGAGATATCACATCTCTGCTATCGGAAGGGTCTCAGGATAGGAATGGGAAGGACTTAGATATCACATCTCATACTATAGGGAGGGTCTCAGTTTTGATATAGGAGCATTGAGCTATCACATCTCATGCTATCGGAAGGGTCTCAGGATTGGAATGGGATGGAGTTGGATATCACATCTCAAGCTATCTCGGGATTGGAATGGGAAGGAGTTTGATATCACATCTCAAGCTATAGGAAGGGTCTCAGGTTTGGAAGGGGAAGGATTTGGATCTCACATCTCATGTTTTAGGACGGGTCTCAGGTTTGGTATTAGAAGCATTGAGATATCACATCTCATGGTATAGGAATGGTCTCAGGATTGGAATGGGAAGGAGTTGGCTATCACATCTCAAGCTATCTCAGGATTGGAATGGGAAGGAGTTTGATATCACATCTCAAGCTATAGGAAGGGTCTCAGGTTTGGAAAGGGAAGGATTTGGATTTCACATCTCATGTTATAGGATGGTTCTCATGTTTGGTTTTAGTAGCATTGAGATATCACATCTCATGCTATCGGAAGGGTCTCAGGTTTGGAAAGGGAAGGATTTGGAGTTCAGATGTTATAGGATGGTTCTCAGGTTTGGTTTTAGAAGCATTAAGATATAACATCTCATGCTATAGGAAGGGTCTCAGGTTTGGAATGGGAAGGAGTTGATATCACATCTCATCCAATAGGAAGGGTCTCAGGTTTGGAATGGAAAGGAATTGGATATCACATCATGTTATAGGAAGGATCTCAGGATTGGAATGGGAAGGATTTGGATATCCCTTCTCATGCTATAGGAAGTGTCTCAGGTTGGAATGGGAAGGCGTTGGATATCACATCTCGTTATAGGAAGGGTCTCAGGATTGGAATGGGAAGGATTTGGATATCACATCTCTTGCTATAGGAAGGGTCTCAGGTTTTTTATTAGAAACATTGAGCTATCACATCTCATGCTATAGGAAGGGTTTCAGGATTGGAATGGGAAGGATTTGGATATCACATCTCATGCTAAAGGAAGGGTCTCAGGTTTGGAAGGGGAAGGATTTGGATATCATATCTCATGTTATAGGACGGGTCCCATGTTTGGTATTAGAAGCATTGAGATATCACATCTCATGCTATAGGAGGAGTCTCAGGATTGGAATGGGAAGGAGTTGGATATCACGTCTCATGTTATACGAAGGGTCTCAGGATTGGAATGGCAAGGAGTTGGATATCACATCTCATGCTAAAGGAAGGGTCTCAGGTTTGATAGAAGCATTGAGATATCACATCTCATGCTATAGGAAGGAACTCAGGATTGCAATGGGAAGGAGTTGGATATCACATCTCATGCCATAGGATGGGTCATCAGTTTTGGTATAAGCATTGAGATATCACATCTCTGCTATCGGAAGGGTCTCAGGATAGGAATGGGAAGGACTTAGATATCACATCTCATACTATAGGGAGGGTCTCAGTTTTGATATTAGAAGCATTGTGCTATCACCTCTCATGCTATCGGAAGGGTCTCAGTATTGGAATGGGATGGAGTTGGATATCACATCTCAAGCTATCTCGGGATTGGAATGGGAAGGAGTTTGATATCACATCTCAAGCTATAGGAAGGGTCTCAGGTTTGGAAGGGGAAGGATTTGGATCTCACATCTCATGTTTTAGGACGGGTCTCAGGTTTGGTATTAGAAGCATTGAGATATCACATCTCATGGTATAGGAAGGGTCTCAGGATTGGAATGGGAAGGAGTTGGCTATCACATCTCAAGCTATCTCAGGATTGGAATGGGAAGGAGTTTGATATCATATCTCAAGCTATAGGAAGGGTCTCAGGTTTGGAAAGGGAAGGATTTGGATTTCACATCTCATGTTATAGGATGGTTCTCATGTTTGGTTTTAGTAGCATTGATATATCACATCTCATGCTATAGGAAGGGTCTCAGGTTTGGAAAGGGAAGGATTTGGATTTTACATCTCATGTTATAGGATGGTTCTCAGGTTTGGTTTTAGAAGCATTAAGATATAAAATCTCATGCTATAGGAATGGTCTCAGGTTTGGAATGGGAAGGAGTTGATATCACATCTCATTCTAAAGGAAAGGTCTCAGGTTTGGAAGGGGAAGGATTTGGATCTCACATCTCATGTTTTAGGACGGGTCTCAGGTTTGGTATTAGAAGCATTGAAATATCACATCTCATGGTATAGGAAGGGTCTCAGGATTGGAATGGGAAGGAGTTGGATATCACATTGAATGGGAAGGAGTTTGATATCACATCTCAAGCTATAGGAAGGGTCTCAGGTTTGGAAAGGGAATGATTTGGATTTCACATCTCATGTTATAGGATGGTTCTCATGTTTGGTTTTAGAAGCATTGAGATATCACATCTCATGCTATCGGAAGGGTCTCAGGTTTGGAATGGGAAGGAGTTTGATATCACATCTCATGTTATAGGAAGGATCTCAGGTTTGGTATTAGAAGCATTGAGATATCACATCACCTGCTATAGGAAGGGTCTCAGGATTGGAATCGGAAGGAGTTGTATATGACATCTCATGCCATAGGAAGGGTCTCAGGTTTGGTATAAGCATTGAGATATCACATCTCTGCTATCGGAAGGGTCTCAGGATTGGAATGGGAAGGAGTTGGATATCCCATCTCGTTATAGGAATGGTCTCAGGTTTGGTATTAGAAGCATTGAGATATCACATCTCATGCTATAGGAAGGGTCTAAGGTTTGGAAAGGGGAAGGATTTGGGTATCACATCTCATGTTATAGGACCGGTCTCAGGTTTGGTATTAGAAGCATTGAGATATCAAGTCTCATGGTATAGGACGGGTCTCAGAATTGGAATGGGAAGGAGTTGGATATCACATCTCAAGCTATAGAAAGGGTCTCAGGATTGGAATGGGAAGGAGTTTGATATCACATCTCATGCCATGGTATGGGTCTCAGGTTTTGTAGAATCATTGTAATATCACATCACATGCTATAGGCAGGGTCTAAGGTTGGAATGGGAAGGAGTTGGATATCACATCTCATGTTATAGGAAGGGTCTCAGGATTGGAATGGGAAGGACTTGGATATCACATCTCATTCTATAGGAAGGCTCTCAGGGTTGGAAGGGGAAGGAGTTGGATATCACATTTCATGTTAGAGGTAGGATCTCAGGTTTGGTATGAGAGGCATTGAGATATCACATCTCATGTCATCAGAAGGGTCTCAGGATTGGAATGGGAAGGAGTTAGATATCACATCTCATGCTAAAGGGAGGGTCTAAGGTTTGGAAGGGGAAGGATTTGGACATCACATCTCATGTTATAGGAAGGATCTCAGGTCTGGTATTGGAAGCATTGAGATATCACATCTCATGCTATCGGAAGGGTCTCAGGTTTGGTATAAGCATTGAGATATCACATCTCTGTTATCGGAAGGGTCTCAGGATTGGAATGGGAAGGACTTGGATATCACAATTCATGTTATAGGAAGGGTCTCAGGTTTGGTATTAGAAGCATTGAGATATCACATCTCATGCTATAGGAAGGGTCTCAGGATTGGAATGGGAAGGACTTGGATATCACATCTCATGATACAGGAAGGGTCTAAGGTTTGGAAGGGGAAGGATTTGGATATCACATCTCATGTTATTGGACCGGTCTCAGGTTTGGTATTAGAAGCATTGAGATATCAAGTCTCATGGTATAGGACGGGAGTTTGATATCACATCTCATGCCATGGTATGGGTCTCAGGTTTTGTAGAAGCATTGGGATATCACATCTCATGCTATCGGAAGGGTATCAGGATTGGATTTGGAAGGAGTTGGATATCCCATCTCATGCTATAGGAAGGGTCTCAGGATTGGAATGGGAAGGACTTGGATATCACATCTCATGTTGTAGGAAGTCTCTCAGGTTTGGAAAGGGAAGGAGTTGGATATCACATTTCATGTTAGAGGTAGGATCTCAGGTTTGGTATTAGAGGCATTGAGATATCACATCTCATGCTATCAGAAGGGTATCAGGATTGGAATGGGAAGGAGTTGGATATCACATCTCATGCTAAAGGGAGGGTCTCAGGTTTGGAAGGGGAAGGATTTGGATATCACATCTTATGTTATAGGAAGGATCTCAGGTTTGGTATTAGAAGCATTGAGATATCACATCTCATGCTATCGGAAGGATCTCAGGTTTGGTATTAGAAGCATTGAGATATCACATCTCATGCTATAGGAAGGGTCTCAGGATTGGAATGGGAAGGAGTTGGATATCAGATCTCATGAGACCCTTCCTTTAACATGAGATGCGATATCCAACTCCTTCCCGTTCCAAACCTGAGAACCTTCCTAAAGCATGGATGTGATATCCAACTCCTTCCCATTCCAATCCTGAGACCCTTCCAATAGCATGAGATGTGATATCTCAATGCCTCTAATACCAAACCTGAGATCCTTCCGTAAGCATGAGATGTGATATCTCAATCCTTCTAATACCAAACCTGAGATCCTTCCTTTAACATGAGATGTGATATCCAAATCCTTCCCCTTCCAAACCTGAGACCTTCCCTTTAGCATGAGATGTGATATCCAACTCGTTCCCATTCCAATCCTGAGACCCTTCTGATAGCATGAGATGTGATATCTCAATGCCTCTAATACCAAACCTGAGATCCTACCTCTAACATGAAATGTGATATCCAACTCCTTCCCTTTCCAAACCTGAGCGCCTTCCTATAGCATGAGATGTGATATCCAAGTCCTTCTCATTCCAATCCGGAGATCCTTCCTATAACATGAGATGTGATATCCAACTCATTCCGATTCCAACCTGAGACCCTTCCTATAGCATGAGATGGGATATCCAACTCCTTCCAAATCCAATCCTGATACCCTTCCGATAGCATGAGATGTGATATCCCAATGCTTCTATCAAACCTGAGACACATACTATGACATGAGATCTGATATCAAACTCCTTCCCATTCCAATCCTGAGACCCTTCCTATAGCTTGAGATGTGATATCCAACTCCTTCCCTTTCCAATTCTGAGACCCTTCCTATACCATGAGACTTGATATCTCAATGCTTCTACCAAACCTGAGACCCATACTATGGCATGAGATGTGATATCAAACTCCTTCCCCTTCCAAACCTTAGACCCTTACTTTATCATGAGATGTGATATCCAACTCCTTCCCATTCCAATCCTGAGACCCTTCCGATATCATGAGATTTGTTATCTCAATGCTTCTAATATCAAACTTGACACCCTCCCTATAGCATGAGATGTGATATCCAAGTCCTTCCCATTCCAATCCTGAGACCCTTCCTATAGCATGAGATGTGATATCTCAATGCTTCTAATACCAAACCTGAGACCCTTCCTATAACATGAGATGGGATATCCAACTCCTTCCCATTCCAATCCTGAGACCCTTCCGATAGCAGAGATGTGATATCTCAATGCTTATACCAAACCTGAGACCCTTCCAATAGCATGAGATGTGATGTCTCAATGCTTCTAATACAAAACTTGGGGCCCTTCCTATAGCAAGTGATGTGATATCCAACTCCTTCCCATTCCAATCCTGAGACCCTTCCGATAGCAGAGATGTAATATCTCAATGCTTATACCAAACCTGAGACCCTTCCAATGGCATGAGATGTCATATACAACTCCTTCCCATTCCAATCCTGAGACCCTTCCGATAGCAGAGATGTGATATCTCAATGCTTATACCAAACCTGAGACCCTTCCAATGGCATGAGATGTCACATACAACTCCTTCCCATTCCAATCCTGAGAACCTTCCTATAGCATGAGATGTGATATCTCAATGCTCATACCAAACCTGAGACCCTTCCTATAGCATGAGATGTGATATCCAACTCCTTCCCATTACAATCCTGAGACACTTCCTATAACATGAGATGTGATGTCTCAATGCTTCTAATACCAAACCTGAGATCCTTCCTATGGCATGAGATGGGATATCCAACTACTTCCAAATCCAATCCTGATACCCTTCCGATAGCATGAGATGTGATATCCAAATCCTTCCCCTTCCAAACCTGAGACCCTCTCTTTAGCATGAGATGTGATATCCAACTCCTTCCCATTCCAATCCTGAGACCCTTCTGATAGCATGAGATGTGATATCTCAATGCCTCCTACCAAACCTGAGATCCTACCTCTAACATGAAATGTGATATCCAACTCCTTCCCCTTCCAAACCTGAGAGCCTTCCTATAGCATGAAATGTGATATCGAAGTATTTCCCATTCAATCCTGAGACCCTTCCTATAACATGAGATGTGATATCCAACTCCTTCCCATTCCAACCTGAGACCCTTCCTATTGCATGAGATGGGATATCCAACTACTTCCAAATCCAATCCTGATACCCTTCCGATAGCATGAGATGTGATATCTCAATCCCTCTAATACCAAACCTGAGATTCTTCCGATAGCATAAAATGTGATATCTCAATGCTTCTAATACCAAATCTGAGATCCTTCCTATAACATGAGATGTGATATCAAAATCCTTCCCCTTCCAAACCTGAGACCCTCCCTTTAGCATGAGATGTGATATCCAACTCCTTCCCATTCCAATCCTGAGACCCTTCTGATAGCATGAGATGTGATATTCAATGCCTCTAATACCAAACCTGAGATCCTACCTCTGACATGAAATGTGATATCCAACTCCTTCCCTTTCCAAACGTGAGAGCCTCCCTATAGCATGAGATGTGATATTCACGTCCTTCCCATTCCAATCCTGAGACCCTTCCTATAGCATGAGATGTGATATCTCAATGCTTCTACTACCAAACCTGAGACCCTTCCTATAACATAAGATGGGATATCCAACTCCTTCCCATTCCAATCCTGAGACCCTTCCGATAGCAGAGATGTGATATCTCAATGCTTATACCAAACCTGAGACCCTTCCTATAGCATGAGATGTGACATCTCAATGCTTATACTAAACCTGAGACCCTTCCTATAGCATGAGATGTGATATCCAACTCCTTCCCATTCCAATCCTGAGACCCTTCCTATAACATGAGATGTGATGTCTCAATGCTTCTAATACCAAACCTGAGATCCTTCCTATGGCATGAGATGTCATATAAAACTCCTTCCCATTCCATTCCTGAGACCCTTCCTATAGCATGAGATGTGATATCCAACTCCTTCCCATTCCAATCCTGAGACCCTTCCTATAGCATGAGATGTGATATCTCAATGCTTCTAATACCAAACCTGAGATCCTTCCTATAACATGAGATGTGATATCCAACTCCTTCCAATTCCAAACCTGAGACCCTTCCGATAGCATGAGATGTGATATTTCAATGCTTCTAATACCAAACCTGAGACCCGTCCTATAACATGAGATGTGAGATCCAAATCCTTCCCCTTCCAAACCTGAGACCCTTCCTATAGCATGAGATGTTATATCTTAATGCTTCTAAAACCAAACCTGAGAACCATCCTATAACATGTGAAATCCAAATCCTTCCCTTTCCAAACCTGAGACCCTTCCGATAGCATGAGATGTCATATCTCAATGCTACTAAAACCAAACATGAGAACCATCCTATAACATGAGATGTGAAATCCAAATCCTTCCCTTTCCAAACCTGAGACCCTTCCTATAGCTTGAGATGTGATATCAAACTCCTTCCCATTCCAATCCTGAGATAGCTTGAGATGTGATAGCCAACTCCTTCCCATTCCAATCCTGAGACCCTTCCTATACCATGAGATGTGATATCTCAATGCTTCTAATACCAAACCTGAGACCCGTCCTAAAACATGAGATGTGAGATCCAAATCCTTCCCCTTCCAAACCTGAGACCCTTCCTATAGCTTGAGATGTGATATCAAACTCCTTCCCATTCCAATCCTGAGATAGCTTGAGATGTGATATCCAACTCCATCCCATTCCAATCCTGAGACCCTTCCGATAGCATGAGATGTGATAGCTCAATGCTTCTAATATCAAAACTGGGACCCTCCCTATAGTATGAGATGTGATATCTAAGTCCTTCCCATTCCTATCCTGAGACCCTTCCGATAGCAGAGATGTGATATCTCAATGCTTATACCAAACCTGATAACCCTTCCTATGGCATGAGATGTGATATCCAACTCCTTCCCATTCCAATCCTGGGTTCCTTCCTATAGCATGAGATGTGATATCTCAATGCTTCTATCAAACCTGAGACCCTTCCTTTAGCATGAGATGTGATATCCAACTCCTTGCCATTCCAATCCTGAGACCCTTCCTATAACATGAGACGTGATATCCTACTCCTTCCCATTCCAATCCTGAGTTCCTTCCTATAGCATGAGATGTGATATCTCAATGCTTCTATCAAAACTGAGACCCTTCCTTTAGCATGAGATGTGATATCCAACTCCTTGCCATTCCAATCCTGAGACCCTTCCTATAACATGAGATGTGATATCCAAATCCTTCACATTCCAATCCGGAGACCCTTCCTATAGCATGAGATGTGATATCTCAATGCTTCTAATACCAAACCTGAGATCCTTCCTATAACATGAGATGTGATATCCAACTCCTTCCCATTCCAAACCTGAGACCCTTCCGATAGCATGAGATGTGATATCTCAATGCTTCAAAAACCAAACATGAGAACCATCCTATAACATGAGATGTGAAATCCAAATCCTTCCCTTCCCAAACCTGAGACTCTTCCTATAGCATGAGATGTGATATCTCAATGCTTCTACCAAACCTGAAACCCTTCCTATAGCATGAGATGTGATATCCAACTCCTTCCCATTCCAATCCTGAGACACTTCCTATAGCATGAGATGTGATATCACAATGCTTCTAATACCAAACCTGAGACCCCTCCTATAACATGAGATGTGATATCCAAATCCTTCCCCTTCCAAACCTGAGACCCTTCCTTTAGCATGAGATGTGATATCCAGCTCCACCCATTCCAATCCTGAGACCCTTCCGATAGCATGAGATGTGAAATCTCAATGCTTCTGATATCAAAACTGAGACCCTCCCTATAGCATGAGATGTGATATCTAAGTCCTTCCCATTCCAATCCTGAGACCCTACGATAGCAGAGATGTGATATTTCAATGCTTATACCAAACCTGAGACCCTTCCTATAGCATGAGATGTGATATCCAACTCCTTCCGATTCCAATCCTGAGACCCTTCCTATAGCATGAGATGTGATATCGCAATGCTTCTACCAAAACTGAGACCCTTCCTTTAGCATGAGATGTGATATCCAACTCCTTCCCATTCCAATCATGAGACCCTTCCTATAGCATGAGATGTGATATCTATATGCTTCTAATACCAAACCTGAGATCCTTCCTATAACATGAGATGTGATATCCAACTCCTTCCCATTCCAATCCTGAGACCCTTCCGATAGCATTAGATGTGATATCTCAATGCTTCTAATACCAAACCTGAGATCCTTCCTATAACATGAGATGTGATATCCAAATCCTTCCCATTCCAACCTGAGACCCTTCCGATAGCATGAGATGTGATATCCCAATGCTTCTACCAAACCTGAGACCCTTCCTATAGCTTGAGATGTGATATCCAACTCCTTCCCATTCCAATTCTGAAACCCTCCTATACCATGAGACTTGATATCGCAATGCTTCTAATACCAAACCTGAGACCCGTCCTATAACATGAGATGTGATATCCAAATCCTTCCCCTTCCAAACCTTAGACCCTTCCTTTATCATGAGATGTGATATCCAACTCCTTCACATTCCAATCCTGAGACCCTTCCGATATCATGAGATTTGTTATCTCAAAGCTTCTGATATCAAACTTGAGACCATCCCTATAGCATGAGATGTGACATCCAAGTCCTTCCCATTCCAATCCTGAGACGCTTCCTATAGCATGAGATGTGATATCTCAATGCTTCTAATACCAAACCTGAGATCCTTCCTATAACATGAGATGTGATATCCAACTCCTTCCAATTCCAAACCTGAGACCCTTCCGATAGCATGAGATGTGATATCTCAATGCTTCAAAAACCAAACATGAGAACCATCCTATAACATGAGATGTGAAATCCAAATCCTTCCCTTCCCAAACCTGAGACTCTTCCTATAGCATGAGATGTGATATCTCAATGCTTCTACCAAACCTGAAACCCTTCCTATAGCATGAGATGTGATATCAAACTCCTTCCCATTCAATGTGATATCCAACTCCGTCCCATTCCAATCCTGAGACCCTTCCGATAGCATGAGATGTGATATTTCAATGCTTCTAATACCAAACCTGAGACCCGTCCTATAACATGAGATGTGAGATCCAAATCCTTCCCCTTCCAAACCTGAGACCCTTCCTATAGCATGAGATGTTATATCTTAATGCTTCTAAAACCAAACCTGAGAACCATCCTATAACATGTGAAATCCAAATCCTTCCCTTTCCAAACCTGAGACCCTTCCGATAGCATGTGATGTGATATCTCAATGCTACTAAAACCAAACATGAGAACCATCCTATAACATGAGATGTGAAATCCAAATCCTTCCCTTTCCAAACCTGAGACCCTTCCTATAGCTTGAGATGTGATATCAAACTCCTTCCCATTCCAATCCTGAGATTGCTTGAGATGTGATAGCCAACTCCTTCCCATTCCAATCCTGAGACCCTTCCTATACCATGAGATGTGATATCTCAATGCTTCTAATACCAAACCTGAGTCCCGTCCTAAAACATGAGATGTGAGATCCAAATCCTTCCCCTTCCAAACCTGAGACCCTTCCTATAGCTTGAGATGTGATATCAAACTCCTTCCCATTCCAATCCTGAGACCCTTCTGATAGCATGAGATGTGATAGCTCAATGCTTCTAATATCAAAACTGGGACCCTCCCTATAGTATGAGATGTGATATCTAAGTCCTTCCCATTCCTATCCTGAGACCCTTCCGATAGCAGAGATGTGATATCTCAATGCTTATACCAAACCTGATAACCCTTCCTATGGCATGAGATGTGATATCCAACTCCTTCCCATTCCAATCCTGAGTTCCTTCCTATAGCATGAGATGTGATATCTCAATGCTTCTATCAAACCTGAGACCCTTCCTTTAGCATGAGATGTGATATCCAACTCCTTTCCATTCCAATCCTGAGACCCTTCCTATAACATGAGACGTGATATCCAACTCCTTCCCATTCCAATCCTGAGTTCCTTCCTATAGCATGAGATGTGATATCTCAATGCTTCTATCAAAACTGAGACCCTTCCTTTAGCATGAGATGTGATATCCAACTCCTTGCCATTCCAATCCTGAGACCCTTCCTATAACATGAGATGTGATATCCAAATCCTTCACATTCCAATCCGGAGACCCTTCCTATAGCATGAGATGTGATATCTCAATGCTTCTAATACCAAACCTGAGATCCTTCCTATAACATGAGGTGTGATATCCAACTCCTTCCCATTCCAAACCTGAGACCCTTCCGATAGCATGAGATGTGATATCTCAATGCTTCAAAAACCAAACATGAGAACCATCCTATAACATGAGATGTGAAATCCAAATCCTTCCCTTCCCAAACCTGAGACTCTTCCTATAGCATGAGATGTGATATCTCAATGCTTCTACCAAACCTGAAACCCTTCCTATAGCATGAGATGTGATATCCAACTCCTTCCCATTCCAATCCTGAGACACTTCCTATAGCATGAGATGTGATATCACAATGCTTCTAATACCAAACCTGAGACCCCTCCTATAACATGAGATGTGATATCCAAATCCTTCCCCTTCCAAACCTGAGACCCTTCCTTTAGCATGAGATGTGATATCCAGCTCCACCCATTCCAATCCTGAGACCCTTCCGATAGCATGAGATGTGAAATCTCAATGCTTCTGATATCAAAACTGAGACCCTCCCTATAGCATGAGATGTGATATCTAAGTCCTTCCCATTCCAATCCTGAGACCCTACGATAGCAGAGATGTGATATTTCAATGCTTATACCAAACCTGAGACCCTTCCTATAGCATGAGATGTGATATCCAACTCCTTCCGATTCCAATCCTGAGACCCTTCCTATAGCATGAGATGTGATATCGCAATGCTTCTACCAAAACTGAGACCCTTCCTTTAGCATGAGATGTGATATCCAACTCCTTCCCATTCCAATCATGAGACCCTTCCTATAGCATGAGATGTGATATCTATATGCTTCTAATACCAAACCTGAGATCCTTCCTATAACATGAGATGTGATATCCAACTCCTTCCCATTCCAATCCTGAGACCCTTCCGATAGCATGAGATGTGATATCTCAATGCTTCTAATACCAAACCTGAGATCCTTCCTATAACATAAGATGTGATATCCAAATCCTTCCCCTTCCAAACCTGAGACCCTCCCTTTAGCATGTGATGGGATATCCAACTCCTTCCAAATCCAATCCTGATACCCTTCCGATAGCATGAGATGTGATATCCCAATGCTTCTACAAAACCTGAGATCCATACCATGGCATGAGATGTGATATCAAACTCCCGTCCTATAGCATGAGACTTGATATCTCAATGCTTCTAATACCAAACCTGAGACCCTTCCTATAACATCAGATGTGATATCCAAGTCCTTCCCATTCCAATCCTGAGACCCTTCCGATAGCATGAGATGTGATATCTCAATGCTTCTAATACCAAACCTGAGATCCTTCCTATAACATGAGATGTGATGTCCAAATCCTTCCCCTTCCAAACCTTAGACCCTCCCTTTAGCATGAGATGTGATATCCAACTCCTTCCCATTCCAATCCTGAGACCCTTCTGATGGCATGAGATGTGATATCTCAATGCCTCTAATACCAAACCTGAGATCCTACCTCTAACATGAAATGTGATATCCAACTCCTTCCCCTTCCAACCCTGAGAGCCTTCCTATAGAATGAGATGTGATATCCAAGTCCTTCCCATTCCAATCCTGAGACCCTTCCTATAACATGAGATGTGATATCCAACTCCTTCCCATTCCAACCTTAGACCCTGCCTATAGCATGTGATTTGATATCCCAATGCTTCTACAAAACCTGAGACCCATACCATGGAATGAGATGTGATATCAAACTCCTTCCCATTCCAATCCTGAGACCCTTTCTATAGCTTGAGATGTGATATCCAACTCCTTCCCATTCCAATTCTGAGACCCGTCCTATAACATGAGACTTGATATCTCAATGCTTCTAATACCAAACCTGAGACCGGTCCTATAACATGAGATGTGATACCCAAATCCTTCCCCTTTCCAAACCTGAGACCCTTCCTGTAACAAGATGGGATATCCAACTCCTTCCCATTCCAATCCTGAGACCCTTCCGATAGCAGAGATGTGATATCTCAATGCTTATACCAAACCTGAGACCCTTCCTATAGCATGAGATGTCATATACAACTAATTCCGATTCCAATCCTGAGACCCTTCCTATAGCATGAGATGTGATATCTCAATGCTTCTAATACCAAACCTGAGATCCTTCCTATAACATGAGATGTGATATCAAACTCCTTCCCATTCCAAACCTGAGACCCTTCCGATAGCATGAGATGTGATATCTCAATGCTTCTAAAACCAAACATGAGAACCATCCTATAACATGAGATGTGAAATCCAAATCATTCCCTTTCCAAACCTGAGACCCTTCCTATAGCTTGAGATGTGATATCAAACTCCTTCCCATTCAATGTGTTATCCAACTCCTTCCCATTCCAATCCTGAGACCCTTCCTATACCATGAGATGTGATATTTCAATGCTTCTAATACCAAACCTGAGACCCGTCCTAAAACATGAGATGTGAGATCCAAATCCTTCCCCTTCCAAACCTGAGACCTTTCCTTTAGCATGAGATGTGATATCAACTCCTTCCCATTCCAAACCCAAGACCCTTCCTATAGCATGAGATGTTATATCTTAATTCTTCTAAATCCAAACCTGAGAACCATCCTATAACATGTGAACTCCAAATCCTTCCCTTTCCAAACCTGAGACCCTTCCGATAGCATGAGATGTGATATCTCAATGCTACTAAAACCAAACATGAGAACCATCCTATAACATGAGATGTGAAATCCAAATCCTTCCCTTTCCAAACCTGAGACCCTTCCTATAGCTTGAGATGTGATATCAAACTCCTTCCCATTCCAATCCTGAGATAGCTTGAGATGTGATAGCCAACTCCTTCCCATTCCAATCCTGAGACCCTTCCTATACCATGAGATGTAATATCTCAATGCTTCTAATACCAAACCTGAGACCCGTCCTAAAACATGAGATGTGAGATCCAAATCCTTCCCCTTCCAAACCTGAGACCCTTCCTATAGCTTGAGATGTGATATCAAACTCCTTCCCATTCCAATCCCGAGATAGCTTGAGATGTGATATCCAACTCCATCCCATTCCAATCCTGAGACCCTTCCGATAGCATGAGATGTGATAGCTCAAAGCTTCTAATATCAAAACTGAGACCCTCCCTATAGTATGAGATGTGATATCTAAGTCCTTCCCATTCCTATCCTGAGACCCTTCCGATAGCAGAGATGTGATATCTCAATGCTTATACCAAACCTGATGACCCATCCTATGGCATGAGATGTGATATCCAACTCCTTCCCATTGCAATCCTGAGTTCCTTCCTATAGCATGAGACGTGATATCTCAATGCTTCTATCAAACCTGAGACCCTTCCTTTAGCATGAGATGTGATATCCAACTCCTTGCCATTCCAATTCTGAGACCCTTCCTATAACATGAGACGTGATATCCAACTCCTTCCCATTCCAATCCTGAGACTCCTCCTATAGCTTGAGATGTGATATCTCAATGCTTCCAATACCAAACATGGGACCCGCCCTATAACATGAGATATGATATCCGAATCCTTCCCCTTCCAAACCTGAGACCCTTCCTTTAGCATGAGATGTGATATCCAATCCTTCCCATTCCAATCCTGAAACCCTTCCTATAGCATGAGATGTGATAGCTCAATGTTTCTAATAAAAAACCTGAGACCCTTCCTATAGCAAGAGATGTGATATCCAAATCCTTCCCATTCCAATCCTGAGACCCTTCCTATTGGATGAGATGTGATATCCAACTCCTTCCCATTCCAATCCTGAGACCCTTCCTATACCATGAGATGTGATATCTCAATGCTTCCAATAACAAACCTGGGACCCGCCCTATAACATGAGATATGATATCCAAATCCTTCCCCTTCCAAACCTGAGACCCTTCCTTTAGCATGAGATGTGATATCCAAATCCTTCCCATTCCAATCCTGAAACCCTTCCTATAGCATGAGATGTGATATCTCAATGTTTCTAATAAAAAACCTGAGACCCTTCCTATAGCAAGAGATGTGATATCCAAAACCTTCCCATTTCAATCTTGAGACCCTTCCTATAGCATGAGATGTGATATCCAACTTGTTCCCATTCCAACCTGAGACCCTTCCTATAGCATGAGAAGGGATATCCAACTCCTTCCCAATCCAATCCTGAGACCCTTCCGATAGCAGAGATGTGATATCTCAATGCTTATACCAAACCTGAGACCCTACCTTTATTATGATGTGATATCCAAATCCTTCACATTCCAATCCTGAGACCCTTCATATAGCATGAGATGTGATATCTCAATGCTTCTAATACCAAACCTGAGATCCTTCCTATAACATGAGATGTGATATCCAACTCCTTCCCATTCCAAACCTGAGACCCTTCCAATAGCATGAGATTTGATATCTCAATGCTTCTAAAAACAAACATGAGAACCATCCTATAACGAGATGTGAAATCCGAATCCTTCCCTTCCCAAACCTGAGACCCTTCCTATAGCTCGAGATGTGATATCAAACTCCTTCCCATTCCAATCCTGAGATAGTTTGAGATGTGATATCCAACTCCTTCCCATTCCAATCCTGAGACCCTTATTATACCATGAGATGTGATATCTCAAGGCTTCTAATACCAAACCTGAGACCCGTCCTAAAACATGAGATGTGAGATCCAAATCCTTCCCCTTCCAAACCTGAGACCTTTCCTTTAGCATATGTGATATCCAACTCCTTCCCATTCCAATCCTGAGACCCTTCCGATAGCATGAGATGTGATATCTCAATGCTTCTAATATCAAACCTGAGACCCTCCCTATAGCATGAGATGTGATATCCAACTCCTTGCCATTCCAATCCTGAGACCCTTCCTATAACATGAGACGTGATATCCAACTCCTTCCCATTCCAATCCTGAGACTCCTCCTATAGCATGAGATGTGATATCTCAATGCTTCTAATACCAAACCTGGGACCCGTCCTATAGCATGAGATGTGATATCTCAATGCTTCTAATACCAAACCTGAGACCCTTCCTATAACAAGATGGGATATCCAACTCCTTCCCATTCCAATCCTGAGACCCTTCCGATAGCAGAGATGTGATATCTCAATGCTTATACCAAACCTGAGACCCTTCCTATGGCATGAGATGTCATATACAACTCCTTCCGATTCCAATCCTGAGACCCTTCCTATAGCATGAGATGTGATATCTCAATGCTTCTAATACCAAACCTGAGATCCTTCCTATAACATGAGATGTGATATCAAACTACTTCCCATTCCAAACCTGAGACCCTTCCGATAGCATGAGATGTGATATCTCAATTCTTCTAAAACCAAACATGAGAACCATCCTATAACATGAGATGTGAAATCCAAATCATTCCCTTTCCAAACCTGAGACCCTTCCTATAGCTTGAGATGTGATATCAAACTCCTTCCCATTCAATGTGTTATACAACTCCTTCCCATTCCAATCCTGAGACCCTTCCTATACCATGAGATGTGATATTTCAATGCTTCTAATACCAAACCTGAGACCCGTCCTAAAACATGTGATGTGAGATCCAAATCCTTCCCCTTCCAAACCTGAGACCTTTCCTTTAGCATGAGATGTGATATCAACTCCCTCCCATTCCAAACCTGAGACCCTTCCTATAGCATGAGATGTTATATCTTAATTCTTCTAAATCCAAACCTGAGAACCATCCTATAACATGTGAACTCCAAATCCTTCCCTTTCCAAACCTGCGACCCTTCCGATAGCATGAGATGTGATATCTCAATGCTACTAAAACCAAACATGAGAACCATCCTATAACATGAGATGTGAAATCCAAATCCTTCCCTTTCCAAACCTGAGACCCTTCCTATAGCTTGAGATGTGATATCAAACTCCTTCCCATTCCAATCCTGAGATAGCTTGAGATGTGATAGCCAACTCCTTCCCATTCCAATCCTGAGACCCTTCCTATACCATGAGATGTGATATCTCAATGCTTCTAATACCAAACCTGAGACCCGTCCTAAAACATGAGATGTGAGATCCAAATCCTTCCCCTTCCAAACCTGAGACCCTTCCTATAGCTTGAGATGTGATATCAAACTCCTTCCCATTCCAATCCCGAGATAGCTTGAGATGTGATATCCAACTCCATCCCATTCCAATCCTGAGACCCTTCCGATAGCATGAGATGTGATAGCTCAATGCTTCTAATATCAAAACTGAGACCCTCCCTATAGTATGAGATGTGATATCTAAGTCCTTCCCATTCCTATCCTGAGACCTTTCCGATAGCAGAGATGTGATATCTCAATGCTTATACCAAACCTGATGACCCATCCTATGGCATGAGATGTGATATCCAACTCCTTCCCATTGCAATCCTGAGTTCCTTCCTATAGCATGAGATGTGATATCTCAATGCTTCTATCAAACCTGAGACCCTTCCTTTAGCATGAGATGTGATATCCAACTCCTTGCCATTCCAATTCTGAGACCCTTCCTATAACATGAGACGTGATATCCAACTCCTTCCCATTCCAATCCTGAGACTCCTCCTATAGCATGAGATGTGATATCTCAATGCTTCTAATACCAAACATGGGACCCGCCCTACAACATGAGATATGATATCCAAATCCTTCCCCTTCCAAACCTGAGACCCTTCCTTTAGCATGAGATGTGATATCCAATCCTTCCCATTCCAATCCTGAAACCCTTCCTATAGCATGAGATGTGATAGCTCAATGTTTCTAATAAAAAACCCGAGACCCTTCCTATAGCAAGAGATGTGATATCCAAATCCTTCTCATTCCAATCCTGAGACCCTTCCTATAACGAGATGTGATATCCAACTCCTTCCCATTCCAACCTGAGACACTTCCTATAGCATGAGAAGGGATATCCAAATCCTTCCCATTCCAATCCTGAGATCCTTCCTATAACATGATGTGATATCCAATTCCTTCCCATTCCAAACCTGAGACCCTTCCTATTGGATGAGATGTGATATCCAACTCCTTCCCATTCCAATCCTGAGACCCTTCCTATACCATGAGATGTGATATCTCAATGCTTCTAATACCAAACCTGGGACCCGCCCTATAACATGAGATATGATATGCAAATCCTTCCCCTTCCAAACCTGAGACCCTTCCTTTAGCATGAGATGTGATATCCAAATCCTTCCCATTCCAATCCTGAAACCCTTCCTATAGCATGAGATGTGATATCTCAATGTTTCTAATAAAAAACCTGAGACCCTTCCTATAGCAAGAGATGTGATATCCAAAACCTTCCCATTTCAATCTTGAGACCCTTCCTATAGCATGAGATGTGATATCCAACTCCTTCCCATTGAAACCTGAGACCCTTCCTATAGCATGAGAAGGGATATCCAACTCCTTCCCAATCCAATCCTGAGACCCTTCCGATAGCAGAGATGTGATATCTCAATGCTTATACCAAACCTGAGACCCTACCTTTAGTATGATGTGATATCCAAATCCTTCACATTCCAATCCTGAGACCCTTCCTATAGCATGAGATGTGATATCTCAATGCTTCTAATACCAAACCTGAGATCCTTCCTATAACATGAGATGTGATATCCAACTCCTTCCCATTCCAAACCTGAGACCCTTCCAATAGCATGAGATTTGATATCTCAATGCTTCTAAAAACAAACATGAGAACCATCCTATAACGAGATGTGAAATCCGAATCCTTCCCTTCCCAAACCTGAGACCCTTTCTATATCTCGAGATGTGATATCAAACTCCTTCCCATTCCAATCCTGAGACCCTTCCTATAACGAGATGTGATATCCAACTCCTTCCCATTCCAACCTGAGACACTTCCTATAGCATGAGAAGGGATATCCAAATCCTTCCCATTCCAATCCTGAGATCCTTCCTATAACATGATGTGATATCCAATTCCTTCCCATTCCAAACCTGAGACCCTTCCAATAGCATGAGATTTGATATCTCAATGCTTCTAATACCAAACCTGAGATCCTTCCTATAACATGAGATGTGATATCCAACTCCTTCCCATTCCAATCCTGAGACCCTTCCAATAGCATGAGATTTGATATCTCAATGCTTCTAATACCAAACCTGAGATCCTTCCTATAACATGAGATGTGATATCCAACTCCTTCCCATTCCAATCCTGAGACCCTTCCAATAGCATGAGATTTGATATCTCAATGCTTCTAAAAACAAACATGAGATCCTTCATATAACATGAGATGTGATATCCAACTCCGTCCCATTCCAATCCTGAGACCCTTCCAATAGCATGAGATTTGATATCTCAATGCCTCTAAAAACAAACATGAGAACCATCCTATAACGAGATGTGAAATCCGAATCCTTCCCTTCCCAAACCTGAGACCCTTCCTATAGCTCGAGATGTGATATCAAACTCCTTCCCATTCCAATCCTGAGATAGCTTGAGATGTGATATCGAACTCCTTCCCATTCCAATCCTGAGACCCTTATTATACCATGAAATGTGATATCTCAAGGCTTCTAATACCAAACCCGAGACCCGTCCTAAAACATGAGATTTGAGATCCAAATCCTTCCCCTTCCAAACCTGAGACCTTTCCTTTAGCAAATGTGATATCCAACTCCTTCCCATTCCAATCCTGAGACCCTTCCGATAGCATGAGATGTGATATCTCAATGCTTCTAATATCAAACCTGAGACCCTCCCTATAGCATGAGATGTGATATCCAACTCCTTGCCATTCCAATCCTGAGACCCTTCCTATAACATGAGACGTGATATCCAACTCTTTCCCATTCCAATCCTGTGACTCCTCCTATAGCATGAGATGTGATATCTCAATGCTTCTAATACCAAACCTGGGACCCGTCCTATAACATGAGATGTGATATCCAAATCCTTCCCCTTCCAAACCTGAGACCCTTCCTTTAGCATGAGATGTGATATCTAAGTCCTTCCCATTCCTATCCTGAGACCCTTCCGATAGCAGAGATGTGATATCTCAATGCTTATACCAAACCTGATGACCCATCCTATGGCATGAGATGTGATATCCAACTCCTTCCCATTGCAATCCTGAGTTCCTTCCTATAGCATGAGATGTGATATCTCAATGCTTCTATCAAACCTGAGACCCTTCCTTTAGCATGAGATGTGATATCCAACTCCTTGCCATTCCAATTCTGAGACCCTTCCTATAACATGAGACGTGATATCCAACTCCTTCCCAATCCAATCCTGAGACTCCTCCTATAGCATGAGATGTGATATCTCAATGCTTCCAATACCAAACATGGGACCCGCCCTATAACATGAGATATGATATCCGAATCCTTCCCCTTCCAAACCTGAGACCCTTCCTTTAGCATGAGATGTGATATCCAATCCTTCCCATTCCAATCCTGAAACCCTTCCTATAGCATGAGATGTGATAGCTCAATGTTTCTAATAAAAAACCTGAGACCCTTCCTATAGCAAGAGATGTGATATATAAATCCTTCCCATTCCAATCCTGAGACCCTTCCTATTGGATGAGATGTGATATCCAACTCCTTCCCATTCCAATCCTGAGACCCTTCCTATACCATGAGATGTGATATCTCAATGCTTCTAATAACAAACCTGGGACCCGCCCTATAACATGAGATATGATATCCAAATCCTTCCCCTTCCAAACCTGAGACCCTTCCTTTAGCATGAGATGTGATATCCAAATCCTTCCCATTCCAATCCTGAAACCCTTCCTATAGCATGAGATGTGATATCTCAATGTTTCTAATAAAAAACCTGAGACCCTTCCTATAGCAAGAGATGTGATATCCAACTCCTTCCCATTCCAACCTGAGACCCTTCCTATAGCATGAGAAGGGATATCCAACTCCTTCCCAATCCAATCCTGAGACCCTTCCGATAGCAGAGATGTGATATCTCAATGCTTATACCAAACCTGAGACCCTACCTTTAGTATGATGTGATATCCAAATCCTTCACATTCCAATCCTGAGACCCTTCACATAGCATGAGATGTGATATCTCAATGCTTCTAAAACCAAACCTGAGATCCTTCCTATAACATGAGATGTGATATCCAACTCCTTCCCATTCCAAACCTGAGACCCTTCCAATAGCATGAGATTTGATATCTCAATCCCTCTAAAAACAAACATGAGAACCATCCTATAACGAGATGTGAAATCCGAATCCTTCCCTTCCCAAACCTGAGACCCTTCCTATAGCTCGAGATGTGATATCAAACTCCTTCCCATTCCAATCCTGAGATAGCTTGCGATGTGATATCGAACTCCTTCCCATTCCAATCCTGAGACCCTTATTATACAATGAAATGTGATATCTCAAGGCTTCTAATACCAAACCCGAGACCCGTCCTAAAACATGAGATGTGAGATCCAAATCCTTCCCCTTCCAAACCTGAGACCTTTCCTTTAGCAAATGTGATATCCAACTCCTTCCCATTCCAATCCTGAGACCCTTCCGATAGCATGAGATGTGATATCTCAATGCTTCTAATATCAAACCTGAGACCCTCCCTATAGCATGAGATGTGATATCCAACTCCTTGCCATTCCAATCCTGAGACCCTTCCTATAACATGAGACGTGATATCCAACTCTTTCCCATTCCAATCCTGTGACTCCTCCTATAGCATGAGATGTGATATCTCAATGCTTCTAATACCAAACCTGGGACCCGTCCTATAACATGAGATGTGATATCCAAATCCTTCCCCTTCCAAACCTGAGACCCTTCCTTTAGCATGAGATGTGATATCCAAATCCTTCCCATTCCAATCCTGAAACCCTTCCTATAGCATGAGATGTGATAGCTCAAAGCTTCTAATATCAAAACTGAGACCCTCCCTATAGTATGAGATGTGATATCTAAGTCCTTCCCATTCCTATCCTGAGACCCTTCCGATAGCATGAGATGTGATATCTCAATGCTTATACCAAACCTGATGACCCATCCTATGGCATGAGATGTGATATCCAACTCCTTCCCATTGCAATCCTGAGTTCCTTCCTATAGCATGAGATGTGATATCTCAATGCTTCTATCAAACCTGAGACCCTTCCTTTAGCATGAGATGTGATATCCAACTCCTTGCCATTCCAATTCTGAGGCCCTTCCTATAACATGAGACGTGATATCCAACTCCTTCCCATTCCAATCCTGAGACTCCTCCTATAGCATGAGATGTGATATCTCAATGCTTCCAATACCAAACATGGGACCCGCCCTATAACATGAGATATGATATCCGAATCCTTCCCCTTCCAAACCTGAGACCCTTCCTTTAGCATGAGATGTGATATCCAATCCTTCCCATTCCAATCCTGAAACCCTTCCTATAGCATGAGATGTGATAGCTCAATGTTTCTAATAAAAAACCTGAGACCATTCCTATAGCAAGAGATGTGATATCCAAATCCTTCCCATTCCAATCCTGAGACCCTTCCTATTGGATGAGATGTGATATCCAACTCCTTCCCATTCCAATCCTGAGACCCTTCCTATACCATGAGATGTGAAATCTCAATGCTTCTAATAACAAACCTGGGACCCGCCCTATAACATGAGATATGATATCCAAATCCTTCCCCTTCCAAACCTGAGACACTTCCTTTAGCATGAGATGTGATATCCAAATCCTTCCCATTCCAATCCTGAAACCCTTCCTATAGCATGAGATGTGATATCTCAATGTTTCTAATAAAAAACCTGAGACCCTTCCTATAGCAAGAGATGTGATATCCAACTCCTTCCCATTCCAACCTGAGACCCTCCCTATAGCATGAGAAGGGATATCCAACTCCTTCCCAATCCAATCCTGAGACCCTTCCGATAGCAGAGATGTGATATCTCAATGCTTATACCAAACCTGAGACCCTACCTTTAGTATGATGTGATATCCAAATCCTTCACATTCCAATCCTGAGACCCTTCATATAGCATGAGATGTGATATCTCAATGCTTCTAATACCAAACCTGAGATCCTTTCTATAACATGATATGTGATATCCAACTCCTTCCCATTCCAAACCTGAGACCCTTCCAATAGCATGAGATTTGATATCTCAATGCTTCTAAAAACAAACATGAGAACCATCCTATAACGAGATGTGAAATCCGAATCCTTCCCTTCCCAAACCTGAGACCCTTCCTATAGCTCGAGATGTGATATCAAACTCCTTCCCATTCCAATCCTGAGATAGTTTGAGATGTGATATCCAACTCCTTCCCATTCCAATCCTGAGACCCTTATTATACCATGAGATGTGATATCTCAAGGCTTCTAATACCAAACCTGAGACCCGTCCTAAAACATGAGATGTGAGATCCAAATCCTTCCCCTTCCAAACCTGAGACCTTTCCTTAAGCATATGTGATATCCAACTCCTTCCCATTCCAATCCTGAGACCCTTCCGATAGCATGAGATGTGATATCTCAATGCTTCTAATATCAAACCGGAGACCCTCCCTATAGCATGAGATGTGATATCCAACTCCTTGCCATTCCAATCCTGAGACCCTTCCTATAACATGAGACGTGATATCCAACTCCTTCCCATTCCAATCCTGAGACTCCTCCTATAGCATGAGATGTGGTATCTCAATGCTTCTAATACCAAACCTGGGACCCGTCCTATAGCATGAGATGTGATATCTCAATGCTTCTAATACCAAACCTGAGACCCTTCCTATAACAAGATGGGATATCCAACTCCTTCCCATTCCAATCCTGAGACCCTTCCGATAGCAGAGATGTGATATCTCAATGCTTATACCAAACCTGAGACCCTTCCTATGGCATGAGATGTCATATACAACTCCTTCCGATTCCAATCCTGAGACCCTTCCTATAGCATGAGATGTGATATCTCAATGCTTCTAAAACCAAACATGAGAACCATCCTATAACATGAGATGTGAAATTAAAATCATTCCCTTTCCAAACCTGAGACCCTTCCTATAGCTTGAGATGTGATATCAAACTCCTTCCCATTCAATGTGTTATCCAACTCCTTCCCATTCCAATCCTGAGACCCTTCCTATACCATGAGATGTGATATTTCAATGCTTCTAATACCAAACCTGAGACCCGTCCTAAAACATGAGATGTGAGATCCAAATCCTTCCCCTTCCAAACCTGAGACCTTTCCTTTAGCATGAGATGTGATATCAACTCCTTCCCATTCCAAACCTGAGACCCTTCCTATAGCATGAGATGTTATATCTTAATTCTTCTAAATCCAAACCTGAGAACCATCCTATAACATGTGAACTCCAAATCCTTCCCTTTCCAAACCTGAGACCCTTCCGATAGCATGAGATGTGATATCTCAATGCTACTAAAACCAAACATGAGAACCATCCTATAACATGAGATGTGAAATCCAAATCCTTCCCTTTCCAAACCTGAGACCCTTCCTATAGCTTGAGATGTGATATCAAACTCCTTCCCATTCCAATCCTGAGATAGCTTGAGATGTGATAGCCAACTCCTTCCCATTCCAATCCTGAGACCCTTCCTATACCATGAGATGTGATATCTCAATGCTTCTAATACCAAACCTGAGACCCGTCCTAAAACATGAGATGTGAGATCCAAATCCTTCCCCTTCCAAACCCGAGACCCTTCCTATAGCTTGAGATGTGATATCAAACTCCTTCCCATTCCAATCCCGAGATAGCTTGAGATGTGATATCCAACTCCATCCCATTCAAATCCTGAGACCCTTCCGATAGCATGAGATGTGATAGCTCAATGCTTCTAATATCAAAACTGAGACCCTCCCTATAGTATGAGATGTGATATCTAAGTCCTTCCCATTCCTATCCTGAGACCCTTCCGATAGCAGAGATGTGATATCTCAATGCTTATACCAAACCTGATGACCCATCCTATGGCATGAGATGTGAAATCCAACTCCTTCCCATTGCAATCCTGAGTTCCTTCCTATAGCATGAGATGTGATATCTCAATGCTTCTATCAAACCTGAGACCCTTCCTTTAGCATGAGATGTGATATCCAACTCCTTGCCATTCCAATTCTGAGACCCTTCCTATAACATGAGACGTGATATCCAACTCCTTCCCATTCCAATCCTGAGACTCCTCCTATAGCATGAGATGTGATATCTCAATGCTTCTAATACCAAACATGGGACCCGCCCTACAACATGAGATATGATATCCAAATCCTTCCCCTTCCAAACCTGAGACCCTTCCTTTAGCATGAGATGTGATATCCAATCCTTCCCATTCCAATCCTGAAACCCTTCCTATAGCATGAGATGTGATAGCTCAATGTTTCTAATAAAAAACCTGAGACCCTTCCTATAGCAAGAGATGTGATATCCAAATCCTTCTCATTCCAATCCTGAGACCCTTCATATAACGAGATGTGATATCCAACTCCTTCCCATTCCAACCTGAGACACTTCCTATAGCATGAGAAGGGATATCCAAATCCTTCCCATTCCAATCCTGAGATCCTTCCTATAACATGATGTGATATCCAATTACTTCCCATTCCAAACCTGAGACCCTTCCTATTGGATGAGATGTGATATCCAACTCCTTCCCATTCCAATCCTGAGACCCTTCCTATACCATGAGATGTGATATCTCAATGCTTCTAATACCAAACCTGGGACCCGCCCTATAACATGAGATATGATATGCAAATCCTTCCCCTTCCAAACCTGAGACCCTTCCTTTAGCATGAGATGTGATATCCAAATCCTTCACATTCCAATCCTGAAACCCTTCCTATAGCATGAGATGTGATATCTCAATGTTTCTAATAAAAAACCTGAGACCCTTCCTATAGCAAGAGATGTGATATCCAAAACCTTCCCATTTCAATCTTGAGACCCTTCCTATAGCATGAGATGTGATATCCAACTCCTTCCCATTGAAACCTGAGACCCTTCCTATAGCATGAGAAGGGATATCCAACTCCTTCCCAATCCAATCCTGAGACCCTTCCAATAGCAGAGATGTGATATCTCAATGCTTATACCAAACCTGAGACCCTACCTTTAGTATGATGTGATATCCAAATCCTTCCCATTCCAATCCTGAGACCCTTCCTATAGCATGAGATGTGATATCTCAATGCTTCTAATACCAAACCTGAGATCCTTCCTATAACATGAGATGTGATATCCAACTCCTTCCCATTCCAAACCTGAGACCCTTCCAATAGCATGAGATTTGATATCTCAATGCTTCTAAAAACAAACATGAGAACCATCCTATAACGAGATGTGAAATCCGAATCCTTCCCTTCCCAAACCTGAGACCCTTCCTATAGCTTGAGATGTGATATCAAACTCCTTCCCATTCCAATCCTGAGACCCTTCCTATAATGAGATGTGATATCCAACTCCTTCCCATTCCAACCTGAGACACTTCCTATAGCATGAGAAGGGATATCCAAATCCTTCCCATTCCAATCCTGAGATCCTTCCTATAACATGATGTGATATCCAATTCCTTCCCATTCCAAACCTGAGACCCTTCCAATAGCATGAGATTTGATATCTCAATGCTTCTAATACCAAACCTGAGATCCTTCCTATAACATGAGATGTGATATCCAACTCCTTCCCATTCCAATCCTGAGACCCTTCCAATAGCATGAGATTTGATATCTCAATGCTTCTAATACCAAACCTGAGATCCTTCCTATAACATGAGATGTGATATCCAACTCCTTCCCATTCCAAACCTGAGACCCTTCCAATAGCATGAGATTTGATATCTCAATGCTTCTAAAAACAAACATGAGATCCTTCCTATAACATGAGATGTGATATCCAACTCCTTCCCATTCCAATCCTGAGACCCTTCCAATAGCATGAGATTTGATATCTCAATGCCTCTAAAAACAAACATGAGAACCATCCTATAACGAGATGTGAAATCCGAATCCTTCCCTTCCCAAACCTGAGACCCTTCCTATAGCTCGAGATGTGATATCAAACTCCTTCCCATTCCAATCCTGAGATAGCTTGAGATGTGATATCGAACTCCTTCCCATTCCAATCCTGAGACCCTTATTATACCATGAGATGTGATATCTCAAGGCTTCTAATACCAAACCCGAGACCCGTCCTAAAACATGAGATGTGAGATCCAAATCCTTCCCCTTCCAAACCTGAGACCTTTCCTTTAGCATATGTGATATCCAACTCCTTCCCATTCCAATCCTGAGACCCTTCCGATAGCATGAGATGTGATATCTCAATGCTTCTAATATCAAACCTGAGACCCTCCCTATAGCATGAGATGTGATATCCAACTCCTTGCCATTCCAATCCTGAGACCCTTCCTATAACATGAGACGTGATATCCAACTCTTTCCCATTCCAATCCTGTGACTCCTCCTATAGCATGAGATGTGATATCTCAATGCTTCTAATACCAAACCTGGGACCCGTCCTATAACATGAGATGTGATATCCAAATCCTTCCCCTTCCAAACCTGAGACCCTTCCTTTAGCATGAGATGTGATATCCAAATCCTTCCCATTCCAATCCTGAAACCCTTCCTATAGCATGAGATGTGATAGCTCAATGTTTCTAATAAAAAACCTGAGACCCTTCCTATAGCAAGAGATGTGATATCCAAATCCTTCCCATTCCAATCCTGAGACCCTTCCTATAACGAGATGTGATATCCAACTCCTTCCCATTCCAACCTGAGACACTTCCTATAGCATGAGAAGGGATATCCAAATCCTTCCCATTCCAATCCTGAGATCCTTCCTATAACATGATGTGATATCCAATTCCTTCCCATTCCAAACCTGAGACCCTTCCTATTGGATGAGATGTGATATCCAACTCCTTCCTATTCCAATCCTGAGACCCTTCCTATACCATGAGATGTGATATCTCAATGCTTCTAATACCAAACCTGGGACCCGCCCTATAACATGAGATATGATATCCAAATCCTTCCCCTTCCAAACCTGAGACCCTTCCTTTAGCATGAGATGTGATATCCAAATCCTTCCCATTCCAATCCTGAAACCCTTCCTATAGCATTAGATGTGATATCTCAATGTTTCTAATAAAAAAACCTGAGACCCTTCCTATAGCAAGAGATGTGATATCCAAATCCTTCCCATTTCAATCTTGAGACCCTTCCTATAGCATGAGATGTGATATCCAACTGCTTCCCATTCCAACCTGAGACCCTTCCTATAGCATGAGAAGGGATATCCAACTCCTTCCCAATCCAATCCTGAGACCCTTCCGATACCAGAGATGTGATATCTCAATGCTTATACCAAACCTGAGACCCTACCTTTAGTATGATGTGATATCCAAATCCTTCACATTCCAATCCTGAGACCCTTCCTATAGCATGAGATGTGATATCTCAATGCTTCTAATACCAAACCTGAGATCCTTCCTATGACATGAGATGTGATATCCAACTCCTTCCCATTCCAAACCTGAGACCCTTCCAATAGCATGAGATTTGATATCTCAATGCTTCTAAAAACAAACATGAGAACCATCCTATAACATGAGATGTGAAATCCCAATCCTTCCCTTCCCAAACCTGAGACCCTTCCGATAGCATGAGATGTGATATCTCAATGCTTCTAAAACCAAACATGAGAACCATCCTATAACATGAGATGTGAAATCCAAATCATTCCCTTTCCAAACCTGAGACCCTTCCTATAGCTTGAGATGTGATATCAAACTCCTTCCCATTCAATGTGATATCCAACTCCTTCCCATTCCAATCCTGAGACCCTTCCTATACCATGAGATGTGATATTTCAATGCTTCTAATACCAAACCTGAGACCCGTCCTAAAACATGAGATGTGAGATCCAAATCCTTCCCCTTCCAAACCTGAGACCTTTCCTTTAGCATGAGATGTGATATCAACTCCCACCCATTCCAAACCTGAGACCCTTCCTATAGCATGAGATGTTATATCTTAATGCTTCTAAAACCAAACCTGAGAACCATCCTATAACATGTGAACTCCAAATCCTTCCCTTTCCAAACCTGAGACCCTTCCGATAGCATGAGATGTGATATCTCAATGCTACTAAAACCAAACATGAGAACCATCCTATAACATGACATGTGAAATCCAAATCCTTCCCTTTCCAAACCTGAGACCCTTCCTATAGATTGAGATGTGATATCAAACTCCTTCCCATTCCAATCCTGAGATAGCTTGAGATGTGATAGCCAACTCCTTCCCATTCCAATCCTGAGACCCTTCCTATACCATGAGATGTGATATCTCAATGCTTCTAATACCAAACCTGAGACCCGTCCTAAAACATGAGATGTGAGATCCAAATCCTTCCCCTTCCAAACCTGAGACCCTTCCTATAGCTTGAGATGTGATATCAAACTCCTTCCCATTCCAATCCCGAGATAGCTTGAGATGTGATATCCAACTCCATCCTATTCCAATCCTGAGACCCTTCCGATAGCATGAGATGTGATAGCTCAATGCTTCTAATATCAAAACTGAGCCCTCACTATAGTATGAGATGTGATATCTAAGTCCTTCCATTTCCTATCCTGAGACCCTTCCGATAGCAGAGATGTGATATCTCAATGCTTATACCAAACCTGATGACCCATCCTATGGCATGAGATGTGATATCCAACTCCTTCCCATTGCAATCCTGAGTTCCTTCCTATAGCATGAGATGTGATATCTCAATGTTTCTATCAAACCTGAGACCCTTCCTTTAGCATGAGATGTGATATCCAACTCCTTGCCATTCCAATCCTGAGACCCTTCGAATAACATGAGACGTGATATCTAACTCCTTCCCATTCCAATCCTGAGACTCCTCCTATAGCATGAGATGTGATATCTCAATGCTTCTAATACCAAACATGGGACCCGTCCTATAACATGAGATATGATATCCAAATCCTTCCCCTTCCAAACCTGAGACCCTTCCTTTAGCATGAGATGTGATATCCAAATCCTTCCCATTCCAATCCTGAAACCCTTCCTATAGCATGATATGTGATAGCTCAATGTTTCTAATAAAAAACCTGAGACCCTTCCTATAGCAAGAGATGTGATATCCAAATCCTTCCCATTCCAATCCTGAGACCCTTCCTATAACATGAGACGTGATATCCAACTCCTTCCCATTCCAATCCTGAGACTCCTCCTATAGCATGAGATGTGATATCTCAATGCTTCTAATACCAAACTGAGACCCTTCCTATAGCATGAGATGTGATATCTCAATGCTTCTAATACCAAACTGAGACCCTTCCTATAACATGATGGGATATCCAACTCCTTCCCATTCCAATCCTGAGACCCTTCCGATAGCAGAGATGTGATTTCTCAATGCTTATACCAAACCTGAGACCCTTCCTATGACATGAGATGTCATATACAACTCCTTCCGATTCCAATCCTGAGACCCTTCCTATAGCATGAGATGTGATATCTCAATGCTTCTAATACCAAACCTGAGATCCTTCCTATAACATGAGATGTGATATCAAACTACTTCCCATTCCAAACCTGAGACCCTTCCGATAGCATGAGATGTGATATCTCAATGCTTCTAAAACCAAACATGAGAACCATCCTATAACATGAGATGTGAAATCCAAATCATTCCCTTTCCAAACCTGAGACCCTTCCTATAGCTTGAGATGTGATATCAAACTCCTTCCCATTCAATGTGTTATCCAACTCCTTCCCATTCCAATCCTGAGACCTTTCCTATACCATGAGATGTGATATTTCAATGCTTCTAATACCAAACCTGAGACCCGTCCTAAAACATGAGATGTGAGATCCAAATCCTTCCCCTTCCAAACCTGAGACCTTTCCTTTAGCATGAGATGTGATATCAACTCCTTCCCATTCCAAACCTGAGACCCTTCCTATAGCATGAGATGTTATATCTTAATTCTTCTAAATCCAAACCTGAGAACCATCCTATAACATGTGAACTCCAAATCCTTCCCTTTCCAAACCTGAGACCCTTCCGATAGCATGAGATGTGATATCTCAATGCTATTAAAACCAAACATGAGAACCATCCTATAACATGAGATGTGAAATCCAAATCCTTCCCTTTCCAAACCTGAGACCCTTCCTATAGCTTGAGATGTGATATCAAACTCCTTCCAGTTCCAATCCTGAGATAGCTTGAGATGTGATAGCCAACTCCTTCCCATTCCAATCCTGAGACCCTTCCTATACCATGAGATGTGATATCTCAATGCTTCTAATACCAAACCTGAGACCCGTCCTAAAACATGAGATGTGAGATCCAAATCCTTCCCTTTCCAAACCTGAGACCCTTCCTATAGCTTGAGATGTGATATCAAACTCCTTCCCATTCCAATCCCGAGATAGCTTGAGATGTGATATCCAACTCCATCCCATTCCAATCCTGAGACCCTTCCGATAGCATGAGATGTGATAGCTCAATGCTTCTAATATCAAAACTGAGACCCTCCCTATAGTATGAGATGTGATATCCAACTCCTTCCCATTGCAATCCTGAGTTCCTTCCTATAGCATGAGATGTGATATCTCAATGCTTCTATCAAACCTGAGACCCTTCCTTTAGCATGAGATGTGATATCCAACTCCTTGCCATTTCAATTCTGAGACCCTTCCTATAACATGAGACGTGATATCCAACTCCTTCCCATTCCAATCCTGAGATTCCTCCTATAGCATGAGATGTGATATCTCAATGCTTCTAATACCAAACATGGGACCCGCCCTACAACATGAGATATGATATCCAAATCCTTCCCCTTCCAAACCTGAGACCCTTCCTTTAGCATGAGATGTGATATCCAATCCTTCCCATTCCAATCCTGAAACCCTTCCTATAGCATGAGATGTGATAGCTCAATGCTTCTAAAAACAAACATGAGAACCATCCTATAACGAGATGTGAAATCCGAATCCTTCCCTTCCCAAACCTGAGACCCTTTCTATATCTCGAGATGTGATATCAAACTCCTTCCCATTCCAATCCTGAGACCCTTCCTATAACGAGATGTGATATCCAACTCCTTCCCATTCCAACCTGAGACACTTCCTATAGCATGAGAAGGGATATCCAAATCCTTCCCATTCCAATCCTGAGATCCTTCCTATAACATGATGTGATATCCAATTCCTTCCCATTCCAAACCTGAGACCCTTCCAATAGCATGAGATTTGATATCTCAATGCTTCTAATACCAAACCTGAGATCCTTCCTATAACATGAGATGTGATATCCAACTCCTTCCCATTCCAATCCTGAGACCCTTCCAATAGCATGAGATTTGATATCTCAATGCTTCTAATACCAAACCTGAGATCCTTCCTATAACATGAGATGTGATATCCAACTCCTTCCCATTCCAATCCTGAGACCCTTCCAATAGCATGAGATTTGATATCTCAATGCTTCTAAAAACAAACATGAGATCCTTCATATAACATGAGATGTGATATCCAACTCCGTCCCATTCCAATCCTGAGACCCTTCCAATAGCATGAGATTTGATATCTCAATGCCTCTAAAAAGAAACATGAGAACCATCCTATAACGAGATGTGAAATCCGAATCCTTCCCTTCCCAAACCTGAGACCCTTCCTATAGCTCGAGATGTGATATCAAACTCCTTCCCATTCCAATACTGAGATAGCTTGAGATGTGATATCGAACTCCTTCCCATTCCAATCCTGAGACCCTTATTATACCATGAAATGTGATATCTCAAGGCTTCTAATACCAAACCCGAGACCCGTCCTAAAACATGAGATGTGAGATCCAAATCCTTCCCCTTCCAAACCTGAGACCTTTCCTTTAGCAAATGTGATATCCAACTCCTTCCCATTCCAATCCTGAGACCCTTCCGATAGCATGAGATGTGATATCTCAATGCTTCTAATATCAAACCTGAGACCCTCCCTATAGCATGAGATGTGATATCCAACTCCTTGCCATTCCAATCCTGAGACCCTTCCTATAACATGAGACGTGATATCCAACTCTTTCCCATTCCAATCCTGTGACTCCTCCTATAGCATGAGATGTGATATCTCAATGCTTCTAATACCAAACCTGGGACCCGTCCTATAACATGAGATGTGATATCCAAATCCTTCCCCTTCCAAACCTGAGACCCTTCCTTTAGCATGAGATGTGATATCTAAGTCCTTCCCATTCCTATCCTGAGACCCTTCGGATAGCAGAGATGTGATATCTCAATGCTTATACCAAACCTGATGACCCATCCTATGGCATGAGATGTGATATCCAACTCCTTCCCATTGCAATCCTGAGTTCCTTCCTATAGCATGAGATGTGATATCTCAATGCTTCTATCAAACCTGAGACCCTTCCTTTAGCATGAGATGTGATATCCAACTCCTTGCCATTCCAATTCTGAGACCCTTCCTATAACATGAGACGTGATATCCAACTCCTTCCCAATCCAATCCTGAGACTCCTCCTATAGCATGAGATGTGATATCTCAATGCTTCCAATACCAAACATGGGACCCGCCCTATAACATGAGATATGATATCCGAATCCTTCCCCTTCCAAACCTGAGACCCTTCCTTTAGCATGAGATGTGATATCCAATCCTTCCCATTCCAATCCTGAAACCCTTCCTATAGCATGAGATGTGATAGCTCAATGTTTCTAATAAAAAACTTGAGACCCTTCCTATAGCAAGAGATGTGATATATAAATCCTTCCCATTCCAATCCTGAGACCCTTCCTATTGGATGAGATGTGATATCCAACTCCTTCCCATTCCAATCCTGAGACCCTTCCTATACCATGAGATGTGATATCTCAATGCTTCTAATAACAAACCTGGGACCCGCCCTATAACATGAGATATGATATCCAAATCCTTCCCCTTCCAAACCTGAGACCCTTCCTTTAGCATGAGATGTGATATCCAAATCCTTCCCATTCCAATCCTGAAACCCTTCCTATAGCATGAGATGTGATATCTCAATGTTTCTAATAAAAAACCTGAGACCCTTCCTATAGCAAGAGATGTGATATCCAACTCCTTCCCATTCCAACCTGAGACCCTTCCTATAGCATGAGAAGGGATATCCAACTCCTTCCCAATCCAATCCTGAGACCCTTCCGATAGCAGAGATGTGATATCTCAATGCTTATACCAAACCTGAGACCCTACCTTTAGTATGATGTGATATCCAAATCCTTCACATTCCAATCCTGAGACCCTTCACATAGCATGAGATGTGATATCTCAATGCTTCTAAAACCAAACCTGAGATCCTTCCTATAACATGAGATGTGATATCCAACTCCTTCCCATTCCAAACCTGAGACCCTTCCAATAGCATGAGATTTGATATCTCAATGCCTCTAAAAACAAACATGAGAACCATCCTATAACGAGATGTGAAATCCGAATCCTTCCCTTCCCAAACCTGAGACCCTTCCTATAGCTCGAGATGTGATATCAAACTCCTTCCCATTCCAATCCTGAGATAGCTTGCGATGTGATATCGAACTCCTTCCCATTCCAATCCTGAGACCCTTATTATACCATGAAATGTGATATCTCAAGGCTTCTAATACCAAACCCGAGACCCGTCCTAAAACATGAGATGTGAGATCCAAATCCTTCCCCTTCCAAACCTGAGACCTTTCCTTTAGCAAATGTGATATCCAACTCCTTCCCATTCCAATCCTGAGACCCTTCCGATAGCATGAGATGTGATATCTCAATGCTTCTAATATCAAACCTGAGACCCTCCCTATAGCATGAGATGTGATATCCAACTCCTTGCCATTCCAATCCTGAGACCCTTCCTATAACATGAGACGTGATATCCAACTCTTTCCCATTCCAATCCTGTGACTCCTCCTATAGCATGAGATGTGATATCTCAATGCTTCTAATACCAAACCTGGGACCCGTCCTATAACATGAGATGTGATATCCAAATCCTTCCCCTTCCAAACCTGAGACCCTTCCTTTAGCATGAGATGTGATATCCAAATCCTTCCCATTCCAATCCTGAAACCCTTCCTATAGCATGAGATGTGATAGCTCAAAGCTTCTAATATCAAAACTGAGACCCTCCCTATAGTATGAGATGTGATATCTAAGTCCTTCCCATTCCTATCCTGAGACCCTTCCGATAGCATGAGATGTGATATCTCAATGCTTATACCAAACCTGATGACCCATCCTATGGCATGAGATGTGATATCCAACTCCTTCCCATTGCAATCCTGAGTTCCTTCCTATAGCATGAGATGTGATATCTCAATGCTTCTATCAAACCTGAGACCCTTCCTTTAGCATGAGATGTGATATCCAACTCCTTGCCATTCCAATTCTGAGGCCCTTCCTATAACATGAGACGTGATATCCAACTCCTTCCCATTCCAATCCTGAGACTCCTCCTATAGCATGAGATGTGATATCTCAATGCTTCCAATACCAAACATGGGACCCGCCCTATAACATGAGATATGATATCCGAATCCTTCCCCTTCCAAACCTGAGACCCTTCCTTTAGCATGAGATGTGATATCCAATCCTTCCCATTCCAATCCTGAAACCCTTCCTATAGCATGAGATGTGATAGCTCAATGTTTCTAATAAAAAACCTGAGACCATTCCTATAGCAAGAGATGTGATATCCAAATCCTTCCCATTCCAATCCTGAGACCCTTCCTATTGGATGAGATGTGATATCCAACTCCTTCCCATTCCAATCCTGAGACCCTTCCTATACCATGAGATGTGAAATCTCAATGCTTCTAATAACAAACCTGGGACCCGCCCTATAACATGAGATATGATATCCAAATCCTTCCCCTTCCAAACCTGAGACACTTCCTTTAGCATGAGATGTGATATCCAAATCCTTCCCATTCCAATCCTGAAACCCTTCCTATAGCATGAGATGTGATATCTCAATGTTTCTAATAAAAAACCTGAGACCCTTCCTATAGCAAGAGATGTGATATCCAACTCCTTCCCATTCCAACCTGAGACCCTCCCTATAGCATGAGAAGGGATATCCAACTCCTTCCCAATCCAATCCTGAGACCCTTCCGATAGCAGAGATGTGATATCTCAATGCTTATACCAAACCTGAGACCCTACCTTTAGTATGATGTGATATCCAAATCCTTCACATTCCAATCCTGAGACCCTTCATATAGCATGAGATGTGATATCTCAATGCTTCTAATACCAAACCTGAGATCCTTTCTATAACATGATATGTGATATCCAACTCCTTCCCATTCCAAACCTGAGACCCTTCCAATAGCATGAGATTTGATATCTCAATGCTTCTAAAAACAAACATGAGAACCATCCTATAACGAGATGTGAAATCCGAATCCTTCCCTTCCCAAACCTGAGACCCTTCCTATAGCTCGAGATGTGATATCAAACTCCTTCCCATTCCAATCCTGAGATAGTTTGAGATGTGATATCCAACTCCTTCCCATTCCAATCCTGAGACCCTTATTATACCATGAGATGTGATATCTCAAGGCTTCTAATACCAAACCTGAGACCCGTCCTAAAACATGAGATGTGAGATCCAAATCCTTCCCCTTCCAAACCTGAGACCTTTCCTTAAGCATATGTGATATCCAACTCCTTCCCATTCCAATCCTGAGACCCTTCCGATAGCATGAGATGTGATATCTCAATGCTTCTAATATCAAACCGGAGACCCTCCCTATAGCATGAGATGTGATATCCAACTCCTTGCCATTCCAATCCTGAGACCCTTCCTATAACATGAGACGTGATATCCAACTCCTTCCCATTCCAATCCTGAGACTCCTCCTATAGCATGAGATGTGGTATCTCAATGCTTCTAATACCAAACCTGGGACCCGTCCTATAGCATGAGATGTGATATCTCAATGCTTCTAATACCAAACCTGAGACCCTTCCTATAACAAGATGGGATATCCAACTCCTTCCCATTCCAATCCTGAGACCCTTCCGATAGCAGAGATGTGATATCTCAATGCTTATACCAAACCTGAGACCCTTCCTATGGCATGAGATGTCATATACAACTCCTTCCGATTCCAATCCTGAGACCCTTCCTATAGCATGAGATGTGATATCTCAATGCTTCTAAAACCAAACATGAGAACCATCCTATAACATGAGATGTGAAATTAAAATCATTCCCTTTCCAAACCTGAGACCCTTCCTATAGCTTGAGATGTGATATCAAACTCCTTCCCATTCAATGTGTTATCCAACTCCTTCCCATTCCAATCCTGAGACCCTTCCTATACCATGAGATGTGATATTTCAATGCTTCTAATACCAAACCTGAGACCCGTCCTAAAACATGAGATGTGAGATCCAAATCCTTCCCCTTCCAAACCTGAGACCTTTCCTTTAGCATGAGATGTGATATCAACTCCTTCCCATTCCAAACCTGAGACCCTTCCTATAGCATGAGATGTTATATCTTAATTCTTCTAAATCCAAACCTGAGAACCATCCTATAACATGTGAACTCCAAATCCTTCCCTTTCCAAACCTGAGACCCTTCCGATAGCATGAGATGTGATATCTCAATGCTACTAAAACCAAACATGAGAACCATCCTATAACATGAGATGTGAAATCCAAATCCTTCCCTTTCCAAACCTGAGACCCTTCCTATAGCTTGAGATGTGATATCAAACTCCTTCCCATTCCAATCCTGAGATAGCTTGAGATGTGATAGCCAACTCCTTCCCATTCCAATCCTGAGACCCTTCCTATACCATGAGATGTGATATCTCAATGCTTCTAATACCAAACCTGAGACCCGTCCTAAAACATGAGATGTGAGATCCAAATCCTTCCCCTTCCAAACCCGAGACCCTTCCTATAGCTTGAGATGTGATATCAAACTCCTTCCCATTCCAATCCCGAGATAGCTTGAGATGTGATATCCAACTCCATCCCATTCAAATCCTGAGACCCTTCCGATAGCATGAGATGTGATAGCTCAATGCTTCTAATATCAAAACTGAGACCCTCCCTATAGTATGAGATGTGATATCTAAGTCCTTCCCATTCCTATCCTGAGACCCTTCCGATAGCAGAGATGTGATATCTCAATGCTTATACCAAACCTGATGACCCATCCTATGGCATGAGATGTGATATCCAACTCCTTCCCATTGCAATCCTGAGTTCCTTCCTATAGCATGAGATGTGATATCTCAATGCTTCTATCAAACCTGAGACCCTTCCTTTAGCATGAGATGTGATATCCAACTCCTTGCCATTCCAATTCTGAGACCCTTCCTATAACATGAGACGTGATATCCAACTCCTTCCCATTCCAATCCTGAGACTCCTCCTATAGCATGAGATGTGATATCTCAATGCTTCTAATACCAAACATGGGACCCGCCCTACAACATGAGATATGATATCCAAATCCTTCCCCTTCCAAACCTGAGACCCTTCCTTTAGCATGAGATGTGATATCCAATCCTTCCCATTCCAATCCTGAAACCCTTCCTATAGCATGAGATGTGATAGCTCAATGTTTCTAATAAAAAACCTGAGACCCTTCCTATAGCAAGAGATGTGATATCCAAATCCTTCTCATTCCAATCCTGAGACCCTTCATATAACGAGATGTGATATCCAACTCCTTCCCATTCCAACCTGAGACACTTCCTATAGCATGAGAAGGGATATCCAAATCCTTCCCATTCCAATCCTGAGATCCTTCCTATAACATGATGTGATATCCAATTACTTCCCATTCCAAACCTGAGACCCTTCCTATTGGATGAGATGTGATATCCAACTCCTTCCCATTCCAATCCTGAGACCCTTCCTATACCATGAGATGTGATATCTCAATGCTTCTAATACCAAACCTGGGACCCGCCCTATAACATGAGATATGATATGCAAATCCTTCCCCTTCCAAACCTGAGACCCTTCCTTTAGCATGAGATGTGATATCCAAATCCTTCACATTCCAATCCTGAAACCCTTCCTATAGCATGAGATGTGATATCTCAATGTTTCTAATAAAAAACCTGAGACCCTTCCTATAGCAAGAGATGTGATATCCAAAACCTTCCCATTTCAATCTTGAGACCCTTCCTATAGCATGAGATGTGATATCCAACTCCTTCCCATTGAAACCTGAGACCCTTCCTATAGCATGAGAAGGGATATCCAACTCCTTCCCAATCCAATCCTGAGACCCTTCCAATAGCAGAGATGTGATATCTCAATGCTTATACCAAACCTGAGACCCTACCTTTAGTATGATGTGATATCCAAATCCTTCCCATTCCAATCCTGAGACCCTTCCTATAGCATGAGATGTGATATCTCAATGCTTCTAATACCAAACCTGAGATCCTTCCTATAACATGAGATGTGATATCCAACTCCTTCCCATTCCAAACCTGAGACCCTTCCAATAGCATGAGATTTGATATCTCAATGCTTCTAAAAACAAACATGAGAACCATCCTATAACGAGATGTGAAATCCGAATCCTTCCCTTCCCAAACCTGAGACCCTTCCTATAGCTTGAGATGTGATATCAAACTCCTTCCCATTCCAATCCTGAGACCCTTCCTATAATGAGATGTGATATCCAACTCCTTCCCATTCCAACCTGAGACACTTCCTATAGCATGAGAAGGGATATCCAAATCCTTCCCATTCCAATCCTGAGATCCTTCCTATAACATGATGTGATATCCAATTCCTTCCCATTCCAAACCTGAGACCCTTCCAATAGCATGAGATTTGATATCTCAATGCTTCTAATACCAAACCTGAGATCCTTCCTATAACATGAGATGTGATATCCAACTCCTTCCCATTCCAATCCTGAGACCCTTCCAATAGCATGAGATTTGATATCTCAATGCTTCTAATACCAAACCTGAGATCCTTCCTATAACATGAGATGTGATATCCAACTCCTTCCCATTCCAAACCTGAGACCCTTCCAATAGCATGAGATTTGATATCTCAATGCTTCTAAAAACAAACATGAGATCCTTCCTATAACATGAGATGTGATATCCAACTCCTTCCCATTCCAATCCTGAGACCCTTCCAATAGCATGAGATTTGATATCTCAATGCCTCTAAAAACAAACATGAGAACCATCCTATAACGAGATGTGAAATCCGAATCCTTCCCTTCCCAAACCTGAGACCCTTCCTATAGCTCGAGATGTGATATCAAACTCCTTCCCATTCCAATCCTGAGATAGCTTGAGATGTGATATCGAACTCCTTCCCATTCCAATCCTGAGACCCTTATTATACCATGAGATGTGATATCTCAAGGCTTCTAATACCAAACCCGAGACCCGTCCTAAAACATGAGATGTGAGATCCAAATCCTTCCCCTTCCAAACCTGAGACCTTTCCTTTAGCATATGTGATATCCAACTCCTTCCCATTCCAATCCTGAGACCCTTCCGATAGCATGAGATGTGATATCTCAATGCTTCTAATATCAAACCTGAGACCCTCCCTGTAGCATGAGATGTGATATCCAACTCCTTGCCATTCCAATCCTGAGACCCTTCCTATAACATGAGACGTGATATCCAACTCTTTCCCATTCCAATCCTGTGACTCCTCCTATAGCATGAGATGTGATATCTCAATGCTTCTAATACCAAACCTGGGACCCGTCCTATAACATGAGATGTGATATCCAAATCCTTCCCCTTCCAAACCTGAGATCCTTCCTTTAGCATGAGATGTGATATCCAAATCCTTCCCATTCCAATCCTGAAACCCTTCCTATAGCATGAGATGTGATAGCTCAATGTTTCTAATAAAAAACCTGAGACCCTTCCTATAGCAAGAGATGTGATATCCAAATCCTTCCCATTCCAATCCTGAGACCCTTCCTATAACGAGATGTGATATCCAACTCCTTCCCATTCCAACCTGAGACACTTCCTATAGCATGAGAAGGGATATCCAAATCCTTCCCATTCCAATCCTGAGATCCTTCCTATAACATGATGTGATATCCAATTCCTTCCCATTCCAAACCTGAGACCCTTCCTATTGGATGAGATGTGATATCCAACTCCTTTCTATTCCAATCCTGAGACCCTTCCTATACCATGAGATGTGATATCTCAATGCTTCTAATACCAAACCTGGGACCCGCCCTATAACATGAGATATGATATCCAAATCCTTCCCCTTCCAAACCTGAGACCCTTCCTTTAGCATGAGATGTGATATCCAAATCCTTCCCATTCCAATCCTGAAACCCTTCCTATAGCATTAGATGTGATATCTCAATGTTTCTAATAAAAAAACCTGAGACCCTTCCTATAGCAAGAGATGTGATATCCAAATCCTTCCCATTTCAATCTTGAGACCCTTCCTATAGCATGAGATGTGATATCCAACTGCTTCCCATTCCAACCTGAGACCCTTCCTATAGCATGAGAAGGGATATCCAACTCCTTCCCAATCCAATCCTGAGACCCTTCCGATACCAGAGATGTGATATCTCAATGCTTATACCAAACCTGAGACCCTACCTTTAGTATGATGTGATATCCAAATCCTTCACATTCCAATCCTGAGACCCTTCCTATAGCATGAGATGTGATATCTCAATGCTTCTAATACCAAACCTGAGATCCTTCCTATAACATGAGATGTGATATCCAACTCCTTCCCATTCCAAACCTGAGACCCTTCCAATAGCATGAGATTTGATATCTCAATGCTTCTAAAAACAAACATGAGAACCATCCTATAACATGAGATGTGAAATCCCAATCCTTCCCTTCCCAAACCTGAGACCCTTCCGATAGCATGAGATGTGATATCTCAATGCTTCTAAAACCAAACATGAGAACCATCCTATAACATGAGATGTGAAATCCAAATCATTCCCTTTCCAAACCTGAGACCCTTCCTATAGCTTGAGATGTGATATCAAACTCCTTCCCATTCAATGTGATATCCAACTCCTTCCCATTCCAATCCTGAGACCCTTCCTATACCATGAGATGTGATATTTCAATGCTTCTAATACCAAACCTGAGACCCGTCCTAAAACATGAGATGTGAGATCCAAATCCTTCCCCTTCCAAACCTGAGACCTTTCCTTTAGCATGAGATGTGATATCAACTCCCACCCATTCCAAACCTGAGACCCTTCCTATAGCATGAGATGTTATATCTTAATGCTTCTAAAACCAAACCTGAGAACCATCCTATAACATGTGAACTCCAAATCCTTCCCTTTCCAAACCTGAGACCCTTCCGATAGCATGAGATGTGATATCTCAATGCTACTAAAACCAAACATGAGAACCATCCTATAACATGACATGTGAAATCCAAATCCTTCCCTTTCCAAACCTGAGACCCTTCCTATAGATTGAGATGTGATATCAAACTCCTTCCCATTCCAATCCTGAGATAGCTTGAGATGTGATAGCCAACTCCTTCCCATTCCAATCCTGAGACCCTTCCTATACCATGAGATGTGATATCTCAATGCTTCTAATACCAAACCTGAGACCCGTCCTAAAACATGAGATGTGAGATCCAAATCCTTCCCCTTCCAAACCTGAGACCCTTCCTATAGCTTGAGATGTGATATCAAACTCCTTCCCATTCCAATCCCGAGATAGCTTGAGATGTGATATCCAACTCCATCCTATTCCAATCCTGAGACCCTTCCGATAGCATGAGATGTGATAGCTCAATGCTTCTAATATCAAAACTGAGCCCTCACTATAGTATGAGATGTGATATCTAAGTCCTTCCATTTCCTATCCTGAGACCCTTACGATAGCAGAGATGTGATATCTCAATGCTTATACCAAACCTGATGACCCATCCTATGGCATGAGATGTGATATCCAACTCCTTCCCATTGCAATCCTGAGTTCCTTCCTATAGCATGAGATGTGATATCTCAATGTTTCTATCAAACCTGAGACCCTTCCTTTAGCATGAGATGTGATATCCAACTCCTTGCCATTCCAATCCTGAGACCCTTCGAATAACATGAGACGTGATATCTAACTCCTTCCCATTCCAATCCTGAGACTCCTCCTATAGCATGAGATGTGATATCTCAATGCTTCTAATACCAAACATGGGACCCGTCCTATAACATGAGATATGATATCCAAATCCTTCCCCTTCCAAACCTGAGACCCTTCCTTTAGCATGAGATGTGATATCCAAATCCTTCCCATTCCAATCCTGAAACCCTTCCTATAGCATGATATGTGATAGCTCAATGTTTCTAATAAAAAACCTGAGACCCTTCCTATAGCAAGAGATGTGATATCCAAATCCTTCCCATTCCAATCCTGAGACCCTTCCTATAACATGAGACGTGATATCCAACTCCTTCCCATTCCAATCCTGAGACTCCTCCTATAGCATGAGATGTGATATCTCAATGCTTCTAATACCAAACTGAGACCCTTCCTATAGCATGAGATGTGATATCTCAATGCTTCTAATACCAAACTGAGACCCTTCCTATAACATGATGGGATATCCAACTCCTTCCCATTCCAATCCTGAGACCCTTCCGATAGCAGAGATGTGATTTCTCAATGCTTATACCAAACCTGAGACCCTTCCTATGACATGAGATGTCATATACAACTCCTTCCGATTCCAATCCTGAGACCCTTCCTATAGCATGAGATGTGATATCTCAATGCTTCTAATACCAAACCTGAGATCCTTCCTATAACATGAGATGTGATATCAAACTACTTCCCATTCCAAACCTGAGACCCTTCCGATAGCATGAGATGTGATATCTCAATGCTTCTAAAACCAAACATGAGAACCATCCTATAACATGAGATGTGAAATCCAAATCATTCCCTTTCCAAACCTGAGACCCTTCCTATAGCTTGAGATGTGATATCAAACTCCTTCCCATTCAATGTGTTATCCAACTCCTTCCCATTCCAATCCTGAGACCTTTCCTATACCATGAGATGTGATATTTCAATGCTTCTAATACCAAACCTGAGACCCGTCCTAAAACATGAGATGTGAGATCCAAATCCTTCCCCTTCCAAACCTGAGACCTTTCCTTTAGCATGAGATGTGATATCAACTCCTTCCCATTCCAAACCTGAGACCCTTCCTATAGCATGAGATGTTATATCTTAATTCTTCTAAATCCAAACCTGAGAACCATCCTATAACATGTGAACTCCAAATCCTTCCCTTTCCAAACCTGAGACCCTTCCGATAGCATGAGATGTGATATCTCAATGCTATTAAAACCAAACATGAGAACCATCCTATAACATGAGATGTGAAATCCAAATCCTTCCCTTTCCAAACCTGAGACCCTTCCTATAGCTTGAGATGTGATATCAAACTCCTTCCAGTTCCAATCCTGAGATAGCTTGAGATGTGATAGCCAACTCCTTCCCATTCCAATCCTGAGACCCTTCCTATACCATGAGATGTGATATCTCAATGCTTCTAATACCAAACCTGAGACCCGTCCTAAAACATGAGATGTGAGATCCAAATCCTTCCCTTTCCAAACCTGAGACCCTTCCTATAGCTTGAGATGTGATATCAAACTCCTTCCCATTCCAATCCCGAGATAGCTTGAGATGTGATATCCAACTCCATCCCATTCCAATCCTGAGACCCTTCCGATAGCATGAGATGTGATAGCTCAATGCTTCTAATATCAAAACTGAGACCCTCCCTATAGTATGAGATGTGATATCCAACTCCTTCCCATTGCAATCCTGAGTTCCTTCCTATAGCATGAGATGTGATATCTCAATGCTTCTATCAAACCTGAGACCCTTCCTTTAGCATGAGATGTGATATCCAACTCCTTGCCATTCCAATTCTGAGACCCTTCCTATAACATGAGACGTGATATCCAACTCCTTCCCATTCCAATCCTGAGATTCCTCCTATAGCATGAGATGTGATATCTCAATGCTTCTAATACCAAACATGGGACCCGCCCTACAACATGAGATATGATATCCAAATCCTTCCCCTTCCAAACCTGAGACCCTTCCTTTAGCATGAGATGTGATATCCAATCCTTCCCATTCCAATCCTGAAACCCTTCCTATAGCATGAGATGTGATAGCTCAATGTTTCTAATAAAAAACCTGAGACCCTTCCTATAGCAAGAGATGTGATATCCAAATCCTTCCCATTCCAATCCTGAGACCCTTCCTATAATGAGATGTGATATCCAACTCCTTCCCATTCCAACCTGAGACACTTCCTATAGCATGAGAAGGGATATCCAAATCCTTCCCATTCCAATCCTGAGATCCTTCCTATAACATGATGTGATATCCAATTCCTTCCCATTCCAAACCTGAGACCCTTCCTATTGGATGTGATGTGATATCCAACTCCTTCCCATTCCAATCCTGAGACCCTTCCTATACCATGAGATGTGATATCTCAATGCTTCTAATACCAAACCTGGGACCCGCCCTATAACATGAGATATGATATGCAAATCCTTCCCCTTCCAAACCTGAGACCCTTCCTTTAGCATGAGATGTGATATCCAAATCCTTCCCATTCCAATCCTGAAACCCTTCCTATAGCATGAGATGTGATATCTCAATGTTTCTAATAAAAACCTGAGACCCTTCCTATAGCAAGAGATGTGATATCCAAAACATTCCCATTTCAATCTTGAGACCCTTCCTATAGCATGAGATGTGATATCCAACTCCTTGCCATTCCAATCCTGAGACCCTTCCTATAACATGAGAAGGGATATCCAACTCCTTCCCAATCCAATCCTGAGACCCTTCCGATACCAGAGATGTGATATCTCAATGCTTATACCAAACCTGAGACCCTACCTTTAGTATGATGTGATATCCAAATCCTTCACATTCCAATCCTGAGACCCTTCCTATAGCATGAGATGTGATATCTCAATGCTTCTAATACCAAACCTGAGATCCTTCCTATAACATGAGATGTGATATCCAACTCCTTCCCATTCCAAACCTCAGACCCTTCCAATAGCATGAGATTTGATATCTCAATGCTTCTAAAAACAAACATGAGAACCATCCTATAACATGAGATGTGAAATCCCAATCCTTCCCTTCCCAAACCTGAGACCCTTCCGATAGCATGAGATGTGATATCTCAATGCTTCTAAAACCAAACATGAGAACCATCCTATAACATGAGATGTGAAATCCAAATCATTCCCTTTCCAAACCTGAGACCCTTCCTATAGCTTGAGATGATATCAAACTCCTTCCCATTCAATGTGATATCCAACTCCTTCCCATTCCAATCCTGAGACCTTTCCTATACCATGAGATGTGATATTTCAATGCTTCTAATACCAAACCTGAGACCCGTCCTAAAACATGAGATGTGAGATCCAAATCCTTCCCCTTCCAAACCTGAGACCTTTCCTTTAGCATGAGATGTGATATCAACTCCTTCCCATTCCAAACCTGAGACCCTTCCTATAGCATGAGATGTTCTATCTTAATGCTTCTAAAACCAAACCTGAGAACCATCCTATAACATGTGAACTCCAAATCCTTCCCTTTCCAAACCTGAGACCCTTCCGATAGCATGAGATGTGATATCTCAATGCTACTTAAAGCAAACATGAGAACCATCCTATAACATGAGATGTGAAATCCAAATCCTTCCCTTTCCAAACCTGAGACCCTTCCTATAGATTGAGATGTGATATCAAACTCCTTCCCATTCCAATCCTGAGATAGCTTGAGATGTGATAGCCAACTCCTTCCCATTCCAATCCTGAGACCCTTCCTATACCATGAGATGTGATATCTCAATGCTTCTAATACCAAACCTGAGACCCGTCCTAAAACATGAGATGTGAGATCCAAATCCTTCCCCTTCCAAACCTGAGACCCTTCCTATAGCTTGAGATGTGATATCAAACTCCTTCCCATTCCAATCCCGATATAGCTTGAGATGTGATATCCAACTCCATCCCATTCCAATCCTGAGGCCCTTCCGATAGCATGAGATGTGATAGCTCAATGCTTCTAATATCAAAACTGAGACCCTCCCTATAGTATGAGATGTGATATCTAAGTCCTTCCCATTCCTATCCTGAGACCCTTCCGATAGCAGAGATGTGATATCTCAGTGCTTATACCAAACCTGATGACCCATCCTATGGCATGAGATGTGATATCCAACTCCTTCCCATTGCAATCCTGAGTTCCTTCCTATAGCATGAGATGTGATATCTCAATGCTTATACCAAACCTGATGACCCATCCTATGGCATGAGATGTGATATCCAACTCCTTCCCATTGCAATCCTGAGTTCCTTCCAATAGCATGAGATTTGATATCTCAATGCTTCTAAAAACAAACATGAGAACCATCCTATAACATGAGATGTGAAATCCCAATCCTTCCCTTCCCAAACCTGAGGCCCTTCCGATAGCATGAGATGTGATATCTCAATGCTTCTAAAACCAAACATGAGAACCATCCTATAACATGAGATGTGAAATCCAAATCATTCCCTTTCCAAACCCGAGACCCTTCCTATAGCTTGAGATGTGATATCAAACTCCTTCCCATTCAATGTGATATCCAACTCCTTCCCATTCCAATCCTGAGACCCTTCCTATACCATGAGATGTGATATTTCAATGCTTCTAATACCAAACCTGAGACCCGTCCTAAAACATGAGATGTGAGATCCAAATCCTTCCCCTTCCAAACCTGAGACCTTTCCTTTAGCATGAGATGTGATATCAACTCCTTCCCATTCCAAACCTGAGACCCTTCCTATAGCATGAGATGTTATATCTTAATGCTTCTAAAACCAAACCTGAGAACCATCCTATAACATGTGAACTCCAAATACTTCCCTTTCCAAACCTGAGACCCTTCCGATAGCATGAGATGTGATATCTCAATGCTACTAAAACCAAACATGAGAACCATCCTATAACATGAGATGTGAAATCCAAATCCTTCCCTTTCCAAACCTGAGACCCTTCCTATAGATTGAGATGTGATATCAAACTCCTTCCCATTCCAATCCTGAGATAGCTTGAGATGTGATAGCCAACTCCTTCCCATTCCAATCCTGAGACCCTTCCTATACCATGAGATGTGATATCTCAATGCTTCTAATACCAAACCTGAGACCCGTCCTAAAACATGAGATGTGAGATCCAAATCCTTCCCCTTCCAAACCTGAGACCCTTCCTATAGCTTGAGATGTGATATCAAACTCCTTCCCATTCCAATCCCGAGATAGCTTGAGATGTGATATCCAACTCCATCCCATTCCAATCCTGAGACCCTTCCGATAGCATGAGATGTGATAGCTCAATGCTTCTAATATCAAAACTGAGACCCTCCCTATAGTATGAGATGTGATATCTAAGTCCTTCCCATTCCTATCCTGAGACCCTTCCGATAGCAGAGATGTGATATCTCAATGCTTATACCAAACCTGATGACCCATCCTATGGCATGAGATGTGATATCCAACTCCTTCCCATTGCAATCCAGAGTTCCTTCCTATAGCATGAGATGTGATATCTCAATGCTTCTATCAAACCTGAGACCCTTCCTTTAGCATGAGATGTGATATCCAACTCCTTGCCATTCCAATCCTGAGACCCTTCGAATAATATGAGACGTGATATCCAACTCCTTCCCATTCCAATCCTGAGACTCCTCCTATAGCATGAGATGTGATATCTCAATGCTTCTAATACCAAACATGGGACCCGTCCTATAACATGAGGTATGATATCCAAATCCTTCCCCTTCCAAACCTGAGACCCTTCCTTTAGCATGAGATGTGATATCCAAATCCTTCCCATTCCAATCCTGAAACCCTTCCTATAGCATGAGATGTGATAGCTCAATGTTTCTAATAAAAAACCTGAGACCCTTCCTATAGCAAGAGATGTGATATCCAAATCCTTCCCATTCCAATCCTGAGACCCTTCCTATAACGAGATGTGATATCCAACACCTTCCCATTCCAACCTGAGACACTTCCTATAGCATGACAAGGGATATCCAAATCCTTCCCATTCCAATCCTGAGATCCTTCCTATAACATGATGTGATATCCAATTCCTTTCCATTCCAAACCTGAGACCCTTCCTATTGGATGAGATGTGATATCCAACTCCTTCCCATTCAAATCCTGAGACCCTTCCTATACCATGAGATGTGATATCTCAATGCTTCTATTACCAAACCTGGGACCCGCCCTATAACATGAGATATGATATCCAAATCCTTCCCCTTCCAAACCTGAGACCCTTCCTTTAGCATGAGATGTGATATCCAAATCCTTCCCATTCCAATCCTGAAACCCTTCCTATAGCATGAGATGTGATATCTCAATGTTTCTAATAAAAAACCTGAGACCCTTCCTATAGCAAGAGATGTGATATCCAAATCCTTCCCATTTCAATCTTGAGACTGTAAGGATATTTGGCGTGTTACAGCACAGAGTACAGCACTAATGCACAGATAGCAATTTTTTTTGATGCAGCACCACCACATGGGTGTGGTGCATTGCTATATGTGTTGCCAGATTAACATGGACATATAAGTAAAGACAGGCTATTCAGTCAAAAACGATTTTAACATATAAGATGCGAATCTATTTTTACAGTTAAAAGCACACGTGCACACTCAAAAATGCACACTATTTTTCACCTGAAATGCCTGTGGTGCAAGAGACACATTTGAAAATTAATAACTGACATTATTAATAAATAACCTGACTAATAAAACTGCATTTAACATAACCCACTAATAAAAATGTGTCTCCACTGCAGAATTAGGCCTACTCTGAAAGTGAACTTTTAAACGCACATTCATTTTTTTCTTTTTCTCTGCTGCTCTGTCCACATAACTACAGGAAGCAAAAGGGCTCGAAGGAACAGGAAATCAGTTGGTTACAAATAATTACTGTAGAAATGAGCCATTGTGTAGTGAGGGAGGAGATGGCATGATTGATTCTGATTGGAGCAGCGTCATAGCAAGTATCATGCTAGAGGCAGTGATGAGAGTCTTGCTGGGGGAGCTTGAAGAGAGGGGGAGGACAGTCGGGATTTGGCAGAGCTGGGAGAAGGACCTGTTTTCCTGGCTGAAGCATTCCTGCTGCAAAAGCTGAGAATTCCAGGCAATAACCCCGGTTTGAGAACGAAAGACGCTTGTTTTCACCGGGGTTAGTCTTCAAGGGAGCCAAATTCAGAAAGAGAACAGCTGAAGAAAACTCATGCTGAACAGATAAGGTAATTACAGAAGTGTGGGGGCTGAGTGTGTACGAGAATATTCAGTCAGTGTCGGAAAGGAGATTCCTGTGCTTTAATCACGTTTAATGTTGCAAATTGAGTTCTTGTCTCCGCCACTCTCTTTTCAGTGTATAGACAATGCTGTTACTGTGCTATTTTATTTATTTCTGTAAAGAGTGAGATCGTGTTTAAATGCAACTTTTATAATACATAAAAATATTTGAAAGCAGACGGGTGGTGTGTTTTATATTTACCAAAACAGTGCTGATGATGTGGGGAGATGTTTAGACAGTGCAATTGTCATTTTCAAGGTAGCTAAACATCAAATTTGGCTGCAGCCGTGTGCACAATGTAATTCAGTATGAGCAGTTATAACTAACTGTGGGCCTCATTACGACCCAGGCGGTAAGGGGTTTACGGCAGCGTAAACAGCGCCGACCCTTACCGCCTGATTACGAGGTCCCTTAGCGCCATGGAGGTTTTAACTCCTGCAGGTGTTAAAATCCATGGCGCTAAGGGACCATGGAGTTAATTACGCCACCGTAATTTACGGTGGCGTAATTAACGCCTTCCCCACTCCCATTATGCCCTATGGGGCAAAAATGGGAATTGGGAAGGGTAAATGGGGATTGGGGACTTACCGCCCCGCCAAGGTCAGAATGGGGCGGTAAGTCCGCCAACCACCATGGCGTAAACGTAGTTTACGCCATGGTGGTAAAGTCACGGCCCAGGCGGTAACTTACCGCCTGGGTCGTAATGAGGCCCTGTGTGTGTTGTAGTTTGTCGGAGGTCTATGAGTCGGCAAAAAGGGAGGCCCGGGACATAGTTCACTACCGTATATAAGATAGTGAAAATACCACATGATAGCTCGCTGCCGTAGATAAGACAGAGAGAAATTGCCCATGGTGGCACACTAAAAATGAAAATGTGGTGTTCCTGAAATGCAAGCCTGAGGTCTCTCTAGTGATTACACGAAAAATCTAAGCAAAAATAAGGGGTTCTGGATATTGGGGCCACAAATAAAACAAGGGAATTATGCTCACCAAAATACCACCAACCACGCATACCAACCACGCATACCAAATACGCATGTCTGTGTGCTGAAATAATGCATGTCCACTGTATTATTGTTGTACATGGCCCAATCTGAATACAAGGAGTGATTGTTGCTAAGTTATTTTTCGGTGGTAAGAAAATACCGTCAGGCCCCAAATCTCCACAAAATACCCTACAAGACCCTTCCTATAGCATGAGATGTGATATCCAACTCCTTTCCATTCCAACCTGAGACCCTTCCTATAGCATGAGAAGGGATATCCAACTCCTTCCCAATCCAATCCCGAGACCCTTCCGATAGCAGAGATGTGATATCTCAATGCTTATACCAAACCTGAGACCCTACCTTTAGTATGATGTGATATCCAAATCCTTCACATTCCAATCCTGAGACCCTTCCTATAGCATGAGATGTGATATCTCAATGCTTCTAATGCCAAACCTGAGATCCTTCCTAAAACATGAGATGTGAGATCCAAATCCTTCCGCTTCCAAACCTGAGACCTTTCCTTTAGCATATGTGATATCCAACTCCTTCCCATTCCAATCCTGAGACCCTTCCGATAGCATGAGATGTGATATCTCAATGCTTCTAATATCAAACCTGAGACCCTACCTATAGCATGGGATGTGATATCCAACTCCTTGCCATTCCAATCCTGAGACCCTTCCTATAACATGAGACGTGATATCCAACTTGTTCCCATTCCAATCCTGAGACTCCTCCTATAGCATGATATGTGATATCTCAATGCTTCTAATACCAAACCTGAGATCCTTCCTATAACATGAGATGTGATATCCAACTCCTTCCCATTCCAAACCTGAGACCCTTCCAATAGCATGAGATTTGATATCTCAATGCTTCTAAAAACAAACATGAGAACCATCCTATAACGAGATGTGAAATCCCAATCCTTCGCTTCCCAAACATGAGACCCTTCCTATAGCTTGAGATGTGATATCCAACTCCTTCCCATTCCAATCCTGAGACCCTTCCTATAACATGAGACGTGATATCCAACTCCTTCCGATTCCAATCCTGAGACCCTTCCTATAGCATGAGATGTGATATCGCAATGCTTCTACCAAAACTGAGACCCTTCCTTTAGCATGAGATGTGATATCCAACTCCTTCCCATTCCAATCATGAGACCCTTCCTATAGCATGAGATGTGATATCTATATGCTTCTAATACCAAACCTGAGATCCTTCCTATAACATGAGATGTGATATCCAACTCCTTCCCATTCCAATCCTGAGACCGTTCCTATAGCATGAGATGTGATATCTCAATGCTTCTAATACCAAACCTGAGATCCTTCCGATTACATGAGATGTGATATCTCAATGCTTCTAATACCAAACCTGAGATCCTGCCTATAACATAAGATGTGATATCCAAATCCTTCCCCTTCCAAACCTGAGACCCTCCCTTTAGCATGCGATGTGATATCCAACTCCTTCCCATTCCAATCCTGATACCCTTCTGATAGCATGAGATGTGATATCTCAATGCCTCTAATACCAAACCTGAGATCCTACCTCTAACATGAAATGTGATATCCAACTCCTTCCCTTTCCAAACCTGAGAGCCTTCCTACAACATTAGATGTGATATCCAAGTCTTTCCCATTCCAATCCTGAGACCCTTCCTATAGCATGAGATGGGATATCCAACTCCTTCCAAATCCAATCCTGATACCCTTCCGATAGCATGAGATGTGATATCCCAATGCTTCTACAAAACCTGAGACCCATACCATGGCATGAGATGTGATATCAAACTCCCGTCCTATACCATGAGACTTGATATCTCAATGCTTCTAATACCAAACCTGAGACCGGTCCAATAACATGAGATGTGATATCCAAATCCTTCCCTTTCCAAACCTTAGACCCTTCCTGTATCATGAGATGTGATATCCAAGCCCTTCCCATTCCATTCCTGAGATCCTTCCTATAACATGAGATGTGATATCCAACTCCTTCCCATTCCAAACCTGAGACCCTTCCAATAGCATGAGATTTGATATCTCAATGCTTCTAAAAACAAACATGAGAACCATCCTATAACGAGATGTGAAATCCCAATCCTTCCCTTTCCAAACCTGAGACCCTTCCTATAGCTCGAGATGTGATATCAAACTCCTTCCCATTCCAATCCTGAGATAGCTTGAGATGTGATATCCAACTCCTTCCCATTCCAATCCTGAAACCCTTATTATACCATGAGATGTGATATCTCCACGCTTCTAATACCAAACCTGAGACCCGTACTGAAAAATGAGATGTGAGATCCAAATCCTTCCCCTTCCAAACCTGAAACCTTTCCTTTAGCATATGTGATATCCAACTCCTTCCCATTCCAATCCTGAGACCCTTCCGATAGCATGAGATGTGATATTTCACTGCTTCTAATATCAAACCTGAGACCCTCCCTATAGCATGAGATGTGATATCCAACTCCTTCCCATTCCAATCGAGACCCTTCCTATAACGAGATGTGATATCTCTATGCTACTAATACCAAACCTGAGCCCCTTCATGTGATATCCAACTCCTTCCCATTCCAAACTTGTCACCCTTCCTGTAACATGAAATGTGATTTCTCACCCCTTCCAATACCAAACCCGAGACCATTCCCACAGCCTGAGATTTGAAATCTCATTTCTTCCAATACCAAACCCGAGACACTTCCAATAGGATGAGATTTACTATCTCGCTCCTTAAAATACCAAACTCGAGTCCCTTCCCAAAGGATGTGATTCTAATACCAAACCTGAGACCCTCCCTATAACAAGAGATGTCATATCCAACTCCTTCCCATTCCAATCCTGAGACTCTTCCTATAGCATGACATGTGATATCGAACTTCCCATTCCAATCCTGAGACTCAGACCTCCCCGTCTAACCTTCTCACCACTCCTAGCTCCCGGATTGATCATGCACTCCTGCTGTCTCTTCTCTCCCTTCTTCTGCTTCCTTTCCTCTCTCCTTCCTCATCTGCCCTAGGTCAGGCTCCTTCTACACCTCCGCAGGGATTACTGATTTGTACCCCTCCCCACTCTCAACTCTCTCATTTTCAAACACTCATCTGACATCTGCCATTTCCTGGAAGAACCCGACATTGATGTTCTTGGTCTCACCGAGACATGGTTGACCCAGCGCTGTCTCGAGCTTTGACACTTTCCTCCCTGATGACGAGTTCCTCTCCATGCCCAAATCCAACCGATCTTGAGGGGGAGTATCCTTGATTCCTGTAGTAAATTGCTTTCCTTTGCAAGCCGACTCCTCTTACGAATGCCTTGTCTGCATGCATTCTCTCTTTCCTGGCGAATTTCTCACCGTGGCTATTTGCCTACCCCCTTCCTCTCTCAGTGGATGGACTTCTCCATCCTAGCCTCCTACCACTCAACTCCGCCTACTTGGAGAATTCAACATGAACCTGTATGCTTCCTGACCTGGACTTTTACGAGATCTGCAACTCTTCATGTCGCTGGCCCTACACACTGCAGGGAAAACTCTGGATTTTCAGATCTCAGACCTCCCCCTCTGTAACCCTCTCAACAATCCTCTCCCGTGGTGATCAAGTTCTCATCTCCAAAGAAGGCTAACTGCCAGCTGTTCCTCCTTAGTAGAGTTCTCCCTTTCTGTCCCTGCTCCCTGCACCGTTTCGCGTTGCAAGTACTCGCCTCCCAGCTCTCTGGTTTAGACGCGTGTTCCCTGCCTCCTCTCCTCTTCCTGCTGCCTTCAAATCAACAAATGAGCTTCAAAAGATACACAGTGTATGTACTGTGTCCGTGCGTTTGTTGTCGAATCCTGAAGTTTTTAACCACTGTTCTCCCATACAAGGGGGGGGTCAACATCTACTGCTGTTCACAGGCTGATTGTATACGGCTGAAATCTTCAAGGCATTATCAGCTTTCCTGACTGTTTTGGAACGTGCATTTGCCATCTGTTAATCCAGTCGCTCTATGTTCATCGTCCCTTCTACTTTACAGGCTGCACTCCCCTGTTGATCACATTCTCCTCTCCAGAGCAGGCTAACTACCAGCTGCTCCTCCTCAGAGGCGTTCATCCTTTCTGTCCCTGATCACTGCTCCGTTTCGCGTTGCAAACACTCCCTTCCCTGCTCTCTGGTTTAGACGCTGTTCCTCCTCAGAGGCGTTCTTCTTTTGTGTCCCTGCTCCCTGCACAGTTTCGCGTTGCAAGTACTCGCTTCCCAGCTCTCTGGTTTAGAAGCGTGTTATGCCTTCTCTCCTCTTCCCGCTGCCTTCAAATCAACAAATGAGCTCCAAAAGATACACATTGCTCAGAATGCTTTATAACACCCATTATTCATCATATAGCCGTAACCCGCTAGACGTATTGAAATGTGCTGTAAACTAGCAAAATCAGCTAGAAAATGTACTTTCCTCGCGTTTTTGTAAATGCGAATTCTGATGGGTTCCCATGTATGTACTGTGTCCGTGCGTTTGTTGTCGAATCCTGAAGTTTTTAACCACTGTTCTCCCATACAAGGGGGGTTCAACATCTACTGCTGTTCACAGGCTGAATGTATACGGCTGAAATCTTCAAGGCATTATCAGCTTTCCTGACTGTTTTGAAACATGTATTTGCCATCTGTTAATGCAGTCGCCCTGTGGTCATCGTCCCTTTTAGTTTACAGGCTGCACTCCCCTGGTGATCACATTCTCCTCTCCAGAGCAGGCTACCAGCTGCTCCTCCTCATAGGCGTTCATCCTTTCTGTCCCAGCTCCCTGCACCGATTCGCGTTGCATGTACTCGCTTCCCAGCTCTCTGGTTTAGATGCGTGTTCCCTGCCTTCTCTCCTCTTCCTACAGCCTTCCAATGAGCTCCACAAGATAGTGTTCAGAATGCTTCATAAGCTGTAACGCACTAGACGTATTGAAACGTGCTAAAAACTAGCAAAAATAGCTAGAAAATGTACTTCCCTCGCGTTTTTGTAAATGCGAATTCTGGTGGATTCCCATTTTGTACTCTGTTCGTGCAGTTCAGTCGAATCCTGTTCTTTTGAACCACACTTCTCCCATAAAAGGGAGGATCAAAATGTGTTGTTCACAGGCTGAATTTATACTGCTGAAATGCTCGCTTCCCTGCTCTCTGGTTTAGACGCGTGTACCCTGCATTTACCAAAACGCGAGGGAAGTACATTTTCTAGCTGTTTTTGCTAGTTTCTAGCACGTTTCAATACGTCTAGCGGGTTACAGCTATATGTTGAATAATGGGTGTTATAAAGCATTCTGAACACTATCTTGTGGAGCTCATTGAATGGCTGTAGGAAGAGGAGAGAAGGCAGGAAACACGCACCTCAACCAGAGAGCTGGGAAGCGAGTACATGCAACGCGAAACGGTGCAGGGAGCAGGGACAGAAAGGATGAACGCCTATGAGGAGGAGCAGCTGGTAGTTAGCCTGCTCTGGAGAGGAGAATGTGATCACCAGGGGAGTGCAGCCTGTAAACTAAAAGGGAGGATGACCACAAGGCGACTGCATTAACAGATGGCAAATACACGTTCCAAAACAGTCAGGAAAGCTGATAATGCCTTGAAGATTTCAGCCGTATACATTCAGCCTGTGAACAGCAGTAGATGTTGACCGCCCCCCCCCCCTTGTATGGGAGAACAGTGGCTAAACACTTCAGGATTCGACAACAAACGCACGCACACAGTACATACATGGGAACCCATCAAAATTCGCATTTACAAAAACGCGAGGAAAGTACATTTTCTAGCTGGTTTTGCTAGTTTACAGCACATTTCAATACGTCTAGCGGGTTACGGCTATATGATGAATAATGGGTGTTATAAAGCATTCTGAGCACTGTGTATCTTTTGGAGCTCATTTGTTGATTTGAAGGCAGCGGGAAGAGAGAAGGTAGGGAACACGCTTCTAAACCAGAGAGCTGGGAAGCGAGTACTTGCAACGCGAAACTGTGCAGGGAGCAGGGACAGAAAGGAAGAACGGCTCTGAGGAGGAACAGCTGTTAGTTAGCCTTCTTTGGGGAAGAGAACGTGATCACCACGGGAGTGCAGCCTTGAAACAAGAAGGGACGATGAAAACATGGTGACTGGAATAACAGATGGCAAATACACTTTCCAGAACAGTCGGTTTACCCGATAATGCATTGAAGATTTCAGCAGTATACATTCAGCCTGTGAACAGTAGATTTTGATCCCCCCCCTCCCCTTGTATGGGTGACGAGTGGTTAAAAACATCAGGATTCGACTGAACAAATGCACGAACAGAGTACAAAATGGGAATCCACAAGAATTCGCATTTACCAAAACGCGAGGAAAGAACATTTTCTAGCTATTTTTGCTAGTTTTTAGCACTTTTCAATACGTCTTGCGGGTTACAGCTATATCTTGAATAATGGGTGTTATAAAGCATTCTGAGCACCGTGTATCTTTTGAAGCTCATTTGTTGATTTGAAGGCAGCAGGAAAAGGAGAGAAGGCAGGGAACACGCGTCTAAACCAGAGAGCTGGGAAGCGAGTGTTTGCAACGCGAAACGGTGCAGGGAGCAGGGACAGAAAGGGAGAACTCCACTGAGGAGGAACAGCTGGTAGTTAGCCTTCTTTGGAGATGAGAACTTGATCACCACGGGAGAGGATTGTTGAGAGGGTTACAGAGGGGGAGGTCTGAGATCAGAAAATCCTGAGTATTCCCTGCAGTGTGTAGGGCCAGCGACATGTAGAGTTGCAGATCTCGTAAAAGTCCAGGTCAGGAAGCATACAGGTTCATGTTGAATTCTCCAAGTAGGCGGAGTTGAGTGGTAGGAGGCTAGGATGGAGAAGTCCATCCACTGAGAGAGGAAGGGGTTACGCAAATAGCCACGGTGAGTGAATGGCCAGGAAAGAGAGAATGCATGCAGACAAGGCATTCGTGAGAGGAGTCGGCCTGCAAAGGAAAGCTATTTACTACAGGAATCAAGGATACTCCCCTCAAGAACGGTTGGATCTGGGCATGGAGAGGAACTTGTCATCAGGGAGGAAAGTGTCAAAGCTTGAGACAGCGCTGGCCCTCAACCATGTCTCGTTTAGACCAAGGACATCAAGGTCGGGTTCTTCCAGGAAATGGCAGATGTCAGATGAGTGTTTGAAACTGAGTGAGAGTTGAGAGTGGGGAGGGGTACAAATCAGTAATCCCTGCTGAGGTGTAGAAGGAGCCTGACCTAGGGCAGATGAGGACGGAGAGAGGAAAGGAAGCAGAAGAGGGAGAGAAGAGACAGCAGGAGTGCATGATCAATCCGGGAGCTAGGAGTGGTGAGAAGGTTAGACGGGGAGGTCTGAGTCTCAGGTTTGGAATGGGAAGTTCGATATCACATGTCATGCTATAGGAAGAGTCTCAGGATTGGAATGGGAAGGAGTTGGATATGACATCTCGTTATAGGGAGGGTCTCAGGTTTGGTATTAGAAGCACTGAGATATCAAATCACATCCTTTAGGAAGGGACTCGAGTTTGGTATTTTAAGGAGTGAGATAGTAAATCTCATCCTATCAGAAGGGTCTCGGGTTTGGTATTGGAAGAAATGAGATTTCAAATCTCAGGCTGTGGGAATGGTCTCGGGTTTGGTATTGGAAGGGGTGAGAAATCACGTTTCATGCTACAGGAAGGGTAACAAGTTTGGAATGGGAAGGAGTTGGATATCACATATGCTACGGGAAGGGGCTCAGGTTTGATTAGAAGCATTGATTAGAAGCATAGAGATATCACATCTCATGTTATAGGAAGGGTCTCAATTGGAATGGGAAGGAGTTGGATATCACATCTCATGCTATAGGGAGGGTCTCAGTTTTGATATTAGAAGCATTGAGATATCACATATGCTATTGGAAGGGTCTCAGTATTGGAATTGGAAGGAGTTGGATATCACATCTCATGCTATAGGGAGGTTCTCAGGTTTGATATTAGAAGCATTGAGATATCACATATGCTATTGGAAGGGTCTCAGTATTGGAATTGGAAGGAGTTGGATATCACATCTCATGCTATCGGAAGGGTCTCATGTTTGGAATGGGAAGGAGTTGGATATCACATATGCTATAGGAAGTGTCTCAGGTTTGGAATGGGAATGAGTTGGATATCACATCTCATGTTATAGGAAGGGTCTCAGGTTTGGTATAAGCATTGAGATATCACATCTCTGCTATCGGAAGTGGCTCAGGATTGGAATGGGAAGGAGTTGGATATCCCATCTCATGTTATAGGACGGGTCTCTGGTTTGGTATAAGCATTGAGATATCACATCTCATGCTATAGGAAGGGTCTCAGGATTGGAATGGGAAGGATTTGGATATCACATCTCATGCTATAGGAAGGGTCTCAGGTTTGGTATACGCATGGAGATATCACTTCTCATGCTATAGGAAGGGTCTCAGGATTGGAAAAGGAAGGAGTTGGATATCACATCTCATGTTATAGGAAGGATCTCAGGTTTGGTATTAGAAGCATTGAGATATCACATCTCATGCTATCAGAAGGGTCTCAGGATTGGAATGGGAAGGAGTTGGATATCACATCTCAAGCTAAAGGGAGGGTCTCAGGTTTGGAAGGGGAAGGATTTGGATATCACATCTCATGTTATCAGAAGGATCTCAGGTTTGGTATTAGAAGTATTGAGATATCATATCTCATGCTATAGGAAGGGTCTCAGGACTGGAATGGGAAGGAGTTGGATATCACATCTCATGCTAAAGGAAGGGTCTCAGGTTTGGTAGAAGCATTGAGATATCACATCTCCTGCTATAGGAAGGGTCTTAGGATTGCAATGGGAAGGACTTAGATATCACATATCATGCTATAGGGAGGGTCTAGTTTTGATATTAGAAGCATTGAGATATCACATCTTATGCTATCGGAAGTGTCTCAGGATTGGAATGGGAAGGAGCTGGATATCACATCTCATGCTAAAGGAAGGGTCTCAGGTTTGGAACGGGAAGGAGTTGGATATCACATCTCATGTTATAGGAAGGGTCTCAGGTTTGGTATAAGCATTGAGATATCACATCTCTGCTATCGGAAGTGTCTCAGGATTGGAATGGGAAGGAGTTGGATATCCCATCTCATGCTATAGATATGCTCTCAGGTTTGGAAAGGGAAGGAGTTGGATATCACATCTCATGCTATAGGAAATTTCTCAGGATTGGAATGGGAAGTAGTTGGATATCACATCTCATGCTATAGGAAGGGTCTCAGGTTTGGTATAAGCATTGAGATATCACATCTCATGCTATAGGATGGGTCTCAGGATTGGAATGGAAGGAGTTGGATATCACATCTCATGCTATAAGAAGGGTCTCAGGATTGGAATGGGAAGTAGTTGGATATCACATCTCATGCTATAGGAAGGGTCTCAGGTTTGGTATTAGAAGCATTGAGATATCACATCTCATGCTATAGGAAGGGTCTCAGGATTGGAATGGGAAGGAATTGGATATCACATCTCATGCTATAGATAGGCTCTCAGGTTTGGAAAGGGAAGGAGTTGGATATCACATCTCATGCTATAGGAAGGGTCTCAGGATTGGAATGGGAAGTAGTTGGATATCACATCTCATGCTATAGGAAGGGTCTCAGGTTTGGTATAAGCATTGAGATATCACATCTCATGCTATAGGAAGGGTCTCAGGATTGGAATGGGAAGGAGTTGTATATGACATCTCATGCCGTAGGAAGGGTCTCAGGTTTGGTATAAGCATTGAGATATCACTTCTCATGCTATAGGAAGTGTCTCAGGATTGGAATGGGAAGGAGTTGGATATCACATCTCATGTTATAGGAAGGATCTCAGGTTTGGTATTAGAAGCATTGAGAAATCACATCTCATGCTATAGGAAGGGTCTCAGGATTGGAATGGGAAGGAGTTGGATATCACATCTCATGCTATAGGAAGGGTCTCAGGATTGGAATGGGAAGGAGTTGTATATGACATCTCATGCCACAGGAAGGGTCTCAGGTTTGGTATAAGCATTGAGATATCACATCTCTGCTATCGGAAGGGTCTCAGGATTGGAATGGGAAGGAGTTGGATATCACATCTCATGTTATAGGAAGAGTCTCAGGTTTGGTATAAGCATTGAGATATCACATCTCTGCTATCGGAGGTGTCTCAGGATTGGGATGGGAAGGAATTGGATATCACATCTCATGCTATAGGAAGGGTCTCAGGTTTGGAACGGGAAGGAGTTGGATATCCCATCTCATGTTATAGGACGGGTCTCAGGTTTGATATTAGAAGCATTGAGATATCACATCGCATGCTGTAGGAAGGGTCTCAGGTTTGGAATGGGAAAGATTTGGATATCACATTTCATGTCATAGGAAGGATCTCAGGTTTGGTATTAGAAGCATTGATTTATCACATCTCATGCTATAGGAATGGTCTCAGGATTGGAATGGGTAGGAGTTGGATATTACATTATTGCTATAGGAAGGGTCTCATGTTTGGAATGGGAAGGAGTTGGATATCACATATGCTATAGGAAGTGTCTCAGGTTTGGAACGGGAATGAGTTGGATATCACATCTCATGTTATAGGAAGGGTCTCAGGTTTGGTATAAGCATTGAGATATCACATCTCTGCTATCGGAAGTGGCTCAGGATTGGAATGGGAAGGAGTTGGATATCCCATCTCATGTTATAGGACGGGTCTCTGGTTTGGTATAAGCATTGAGATATCACATCTCATGCTATAGGAAGGGTCTCAGGATTGGAATGGGAAGGATTTGGATATCACATCTCATGCTATAGGAAGGGTCTCAGGTTTGGTATACGCATGGAGATATCACTTCTCATTCTATAGGAAGTGTCTCAGGATTGGAATGGGAAGGAGTTGGATATCACATCTCAAGCTATAGGAAGGGTCTCAGGATCGGAATGGGAAGGAGTTTGATCTCACATCTCATGCCATAGTATGGGCCTCAGGTTTGGTAGAAGCATTGGGATATCACATCTCATGCTATCGGAAGGGTATCAGGATTGGATTTGGAAGGAGTTGGATATCACATCTCATGCTATAGGAAGGGTCTCAGGTTGGAATGGGAAGGAGTTGGATATCACATCTCATGTTATAGGAAGGGTCTCAGGATTGGAATGGGAAGGAGTTGGATATCCCATCTCATGTTATAGGACGGGTCTCTGGTTTGGTATAAGCATTGAGATATCACATCTCATGCTATAGGAAGGGTCTCAGGATTGGAATGGGAAGGATTTGGATATCACATCTCATGCTATAGGAAGGGTCTCGGGTTTGGTATAAGCATGGAGATATCACATCTCATGCTATAGGAAGGGTCTCAGGATTGGAATGGGAAGGATTTGGATATCACATCTCATGCTATAGGAAGGGTCTCGGGTTTGGTATAAGCATGGAGATATCACTTCTCATGCTATAGGAAGGGTCTCACGATTGGAATGGGAAGGAGTTGGATATCACATCTCATGTTATAGGAAGGATCTCAGGTTTGGTATTAGAAGCATTGAGACATCACATCTCATGCTATGGGAAGGGTCTCAGGATTGGAATGGGAAGGACTTGGGTGTCAGATCTCATGCTATAGGGAGGGTCTCAAGTTTGATATTAGAAGCATTGAGATAACAAATCTCATGATATCGGAAGGGTGTCAGGATTGGAATGGGAAGGAGTTGGATATCACATCTCATGATAAAGGAAGGGTCTAAGGTTTGGAAGGGGAAGGATTTGGATATCACATCTCATGTTATAGGACGGGTCTCAGGTTTGGTATTAGAAGCATTGAGATATCAAGTCTCATGGTATAGGAAGGGTCTCAGAATTGGAATGGGAAGGAGTTGGATATCACATCTCAAGCTATAGGAAGGGTCTCAGGATTGGAATGGGAAGGAGTTTGATATCACATCTCATGCCATAGTATGGGTCTCAGGTTTGGTAGAAGCATTGGGATATCACATCTCATGCTATCGGAAGGGTATCAGGATTGGATTTGGAAGGAGTTGGATATCCCATCTCATGTTATAGGAAGGGTCTCAGGATTGGAATGGGAAGGACTTGGATATCATATCTCATGCTATAGGAAGGCTCTCAGGTTTGGAAGGGGAAGGAGTTGGATATCACATTTCATGTTAGAGGAAGGATCTCAGGTTTGGTATTAGAGGCATTGAGATATCACATCTCATGCTATAGGAAGGTTCTCAGGATTGGAATGGGAAGGAGTTGGATATCACATTTCGAGCTATAGGAAGGGTCTCAGGTTTGGTATAAGCATTGAGATATCACATCTCATGCTATAGGAAGAGTCTCAGGATTGGAATGGGAAGGAGTTGGATATCACATCTCATGTTATAGGAAAGATATCAGGTTTGGTATTAGAAGCATTGAGACATCACATCTCATGTTATAGGAAGGGTCTCAGGATTGGAATGGGAAGAAGTTGGATATCACATCTCATGCTATAGGAAGGGTCTCAGGTTTGGTATAAGCATTGAGATATCACATCTCATGCTATAGGAAGGGTCTCAGGATTGGAATGGGAAGGAGTTGTATATGACATCTCATGCCATAGGAAGGGTCTCAGGTTTGGTATAAGCATTGAGATATCACATCTCATGCTGTAGGAAGTGTCTCAGGATTGGAATTGAAAGGAGTTGGATATCCCATCTCATGTTATAGGACGGGTCTCAGGTTTATTAGAATCATTGAGATATCATATTGCATGCTGTAGGAAGGGTCTAAGGATTGGAATGGGAAGGACTTGGATATCACATCTCATGCTATAGGTAGGCTCTCAGGTTTGGAAAGGGAAGGAGTTGGATATCACATTTCATGTTAGAGGAAGGATCTCAGGTTTGGTATTAGAGGCATTGAGATATCACATCTCATGCTATAGGAAGGGTCTCAGGATTGGAATGGGAAGGAGTTGGATATCACATCTCATGCTATAGGAAGGGTCTCAGGTTTGGTATAAGCATTGAGATATCACATCTCATACTATAGGAAGGGTCTCAGGATTGGAATGGGAAGGAGTTGTATGTGACATCTCATGCCATAGGAAGGGTCTCAGGTTTGGTATAAGCATTGAGATATCACATCTCTGCTATCGGAAGGGTCTCAGGATTGGAATGGGAAGGAGTTGGATATCCCATCTCATGTTATAGGAAGAGTCACAGGTTTGGTATTAGAAGCATTGAGATATCACATCTCATGCTATCGGAAGGGTATCAGGATTGGATTTGGAAGGAGTTGAATATCCCATCTCATGCTATAGGAAGGGTCTCAGGTTGGAATGGGAAGGAGTTGGATATCACATCTGATGTTATAGGAAGGGTCTCAGGATTGGAATGGGAAGGACTTGGATATCACATCTCATGCTATAGGAAGGCTCTCAGGTTTGGAAGGGGAAGGAGTTGGATATCACATTTCATGTTAGAGGTAGGATCTCAGGTTTGGTAAAGAGGCATTGAGATATCACATCTCATGCTATAGGAAGGGTCTCAGGATTGGAATGGGAAGGAGTTGGATATCACATCTCATGTTATAGGAAAGATCTCAGGTTTGGTATTAGAAGCATTGAGACATCACATCTCATGTTATAGGAAGGGTCTCAGGATTGGAATGGGAAGGACTTGGATATCACATCTCATGCTATAGGAAGGCTCTCAGGTTTGGAAGGGGAAGGAGTTGGATATCACATTTCATGTTAGAGGTAGGATCTCAGGTTTGGTAAAGAGGCATTGAGATAACACATCTCATGCTATCGGAAGGGTCTCAGGATTGGAATGGGAAGGAGTTTGATATCACATCTCATGCTATAGGAAGGGTCTCAGGTTTGGAACTGGAAGGAGTTGGATATCCCATCTCATGTTATAGGACGGGTCTCAGGTTTGGTATTAGAAGCATTGAGATATCACATCGCATGCTGTAGGAAGGGTCTCAGGATTGGAATGGGAAGGAGTTGGATATTACATTCTTGCTATAGGAAGGGTCTCATGTTTGGAATGGGAAAGAGTTGGATATCACATCTCATGATAAAGGAAGGGTCTAAGGTTTGGAAGGGGAAGGATTTGGATATCACATCTCATGTTATAGGACGTGTCTCAGGTTTGGTATTATAAGCATTGAGATATCAAATCTCATGATATCGGAAGGGTGTCAGGATTGGAATGGGAAGGAGTTGGATATCACATCTCATGATAAAGGAAGGGTCTAAGGTTTGGAAGGGGAAGGATTTGGATATCACATCTCATGTTATAGGACGGGTCTCAGGTTTGGTATTAGAAGCATTGAGATATCAAGTCTCATGGTATAGGAATTGGAATGGGAAGGAGTTGGATATCACATCTCAAGCTATAGGAAGGGTCTCAGGATTGGAATGGGAAGGAGTTTGATATCACATCTCATGCCATAGTATGGGTCTCAGGTTTGGTAGAAGCATTGGGATATCACATCTCATGCTATCGGAAGGGTATCAGGATTGGATTTGGAAGGAGTTGGATATCCCATCTCATGCTATAGGAAGGGTCTCAGGTTGGAATGGGAAGGAGTTGGATATCACATCTCATGTTATAGGAAGGGTCTCAGGATTGGAATGGGAAGGACTTGGATATCATATCTCATGCTATAGGAAGGCTCTCAGGTTTGGAAGGGGAAGGAGTTGGATATCACATTTCATGTTAGAGGTAGGGTCTCAGGTTTGGTATAAGCATTGAGATATCACATCTCTGCTATCGGAAGGGTCTCAGGATTGGAATGGGAAGGAGTTGGATATTACATTCTTGCTATAGGAAGGGTCTCATGTTTGGAATGGGAAGGAGTTGGATATCACATCTCATGATAAAGGAAGGGTCTAAGGTTTGGAAGGGGAAGGATTTGGATATCACATCTCATGTTATAGGACGTGTCTCAGGTTTGGTATTATAAGCATTGAGATATCAAATCTCATGATATCGGAAGGGTGTCAGGATTGGAATGGGAAGGAGTTGGATATCACATCTCATGATAAAGGAAGGGTCTAAGGTTTGGAAGGGGAAGGATTTGGATATCACATCTCATGTTATAGGACGGGTCTCAGGTTTGGTATTAGAAGCATTGAGATATCAAGTCTCATGGTATAGGAATTGGAATGGGAAGGAGTTGGATATCACATCTCAAGCTATAGGAAGGGTCTCAGGATTGGAATGGGAAGGAGTTTGATATCACATCTCATGCCATAGTATGGGTCTCAGGTTTGGTAGAAGCATTGGGATATCACATCTCATGCTATCGGAAGGGTATCAGGATTGGATTTGGAAGGAGTTGGATATCCCATCTCATGCTATAGGAAGGGTCTCAGGTTGGAATGGGAAGGAGTTGGATATCACATCTCATGTTATAGGAAGGGTCTCAGGATTGGAATGGGAAGGACTTGGATATCATATCTCATGCTATAGGAAGGCTCTCAGGTTTGGAATGGGAAGGAGTTGTATGTGACATCTCATGCCATAGGAAGGGTCTCAGGTTTGGTATAAGCATTGAGATATCACATCTCTGCTATCGGAAGGGTCTCAGGATTGGAATGGGAAGGAGTTGGATATCCCATCTCATGTTATAGGAAGAGTCACAGGTTTGGTATTAGAAGCATTGAGATATCACATCTCATGCTATCGGAAGGGTATCAGGATTGGATTTGGAAGGAGTTGAATATCCCATCTCATGCTATAGGAAGGGTCTCAGGTTGGAATGGGAAGGAGTTGGATATCACATCTGATGTTATGGGAAGGGTCTCAGGATTGGAATGGGAAGGACTTGGATATCACATCTCATGCTATAGGAAGGCTCTCAGGTTTGGAAGGGGAAGGAGTTGGATATCACATTTCATGTTAGAGGTAGGATCTCAGGTTTGGTAAAGAGGCATTGAGATATCACATCTCATGCTATAGGAAGGGTCTCAGGATTGGAATGGGAAGGAGTTGGATATCACATCTCATGTTATAGGAAAGATCTCAGGTTTGGTATTAGAAGCATTGAGACATCACATCTCATGTTATAGGAAGGGTCTCAGGATTGGAATGGGAAGGACTTGGATATCACATCTCATGCTATAGGAAGGCTCTCAGGTTTGGAAGGGGAAGGAGTTGGATATCACATTTCATGTTAGAGGTAGGATCTCAGGTTTGGTAAAGAGGCATTGAGATAACACATCTCATGCTATCGGAAGGGTCTCAGGATTGGAATGGGAAGGAGTTTGATATCACATCTCATGCTATAGGAAGGGTCTCAGGTTTGGAACTGGAAGGAGTTGGATATCCCATCTCATGTTATAGGACGGGTCTCAGGTTTGGTATTAGAAGCATTGAGATATCACATCGCATGCTGTAGGAAGGGTCTCAGGATTGGAATGGGAAGGAGTTGGATATTGCATTCTTGCTATAGGAAGGGTCTCATGTTTGGAATGGGAAGGAGTTGGATATCACATCTCATGATAAAGGAAGGGTCTAAGGTTTGGAAGGGGAAGGATTTGGATATCACATCTCATGTTATAGGACGTGTCTCAGGTTTGGTATTATAAGCATTGAGATATCAAATCTCATGATATCGGAAGGGTGTCAGGATTGGAATGGGAAGGAGTTGGATATCACATCTCATGATAAAGGAAGGGTCTAAGGTTTGGAAGGGGAAGGATTTGGATATCACATCTCATGTTATAGGACGGGTCTCAGGTTTGGTATTAGAAGCATTGAGATATCAAGTCTCATGGTATAGGAATTGGAATGGGAAGGAGTTGGATATCACATCTCAAGCTATAGGAAGGGTCTCAGGATTGGAATGGGAAGGAGTTTGATATCACATCTCATGCCATAGTATGGGTCTCAGGTTTGGTAGAAGCATTGGGATATCACATCTCATGCTATCGGAAGGGTATCAGGATTGGATTTGGAAGGAGTTGGATATCCCATCTCATGCTATAGGAAGGGTCTCAGGTTGGAATGGGAAGGAGTTGGATATCACATCTCATGTTATAGGAAGGGTCTCAGGATTGGAATGGGAAGGACTTGGATATCATATCTCATGCTATAGGAAGGCTCTCAGGTTTGGAAGGGGAAGGAGTTGGATATCACATTTCATGTTAAAGGAAGGATCTCAGGTTTGGTATTAGAGGCATTGAGATATCACATCTCATGCTATAGGAAGGTTCTCAGGATTGGAATGGGAAGGAGTTGGATATCACATCTCAAGCTATAGGAAGGGTCTCAGGTTTGGTATAAGCATTGAGATATCACATCTCATGCTATAGGAAGGATCTCAGGATTGGAATGGGAAGGAGTTGGATATCACATCTCATGTTATAGGAAAGATATCAGGTTTGGTATTAGAAGCATTGAGACATCACATCTCATGTTATAGGAAGGGTCTCAGGATTGGAATGGGAAGAAGTTGGATATCACATCTCATGCTATAGGAAGGGTCTCAGGTTTGGTATACGCATTGAGATATCACATCTCATGCTATAGGAAGGGTCTCAGGATTGGAATGGGAAGGAGTTGTATATGACATCTCATGCCATAGGAAGGGTCTCAGGTTTGGTATAAGCATTGAGATATCACATCTCATGCTATAGAAAGTGTCTCAGGATTGGAATTGAAAGGAGTTGGATATCCCATCTCATGTTATAGGACGGGTCTCAGGTTTATTAGAATCATTGAGATATCATATTGCATGCTGTAGGAAGGGTCTAAGGATTGGAATGGGAAGGACTTGGATATCACATCTCATGCTATAGGAAGGGTCTCAGGTTTGGTATAAGCATTGAGATATCACATCTCATGCTATAGGAAGGGTCTCAGGATTGGAATGGGAAGGAGTTGGATATCACATTTGATGTTATAGGAAGGATCTCAGGTTTGGTATTAGAAGCATTGAGACATCACATCTCATGCTATGGGAAGGGTCTCAGTATTGGAATGGGAAGGAGTTGGATATCACATCTCATGCTATAGGATGGGTCTCAGGTTTGGTATAAGCATTGAGATATCACATCTCATACTATAGGAAGGGTCTCAGGATTGAATGGGAAGGAGTTGTATGTGACATCTCATGCCATAGGAAGGGTCTCAGGTTTGGTATAAGCATTGAGATATCACATCTCTGCTATCAGAAGGGTCTCAGGATTGGAATGGGAAGGAGTTGGATATCCCATCTCATGTTATAGGAAGAGTCACAGGTTTGGTATTAGAAGCATTGAGATATCACATCTCATGCTATCGGAAGGGTATCAGGATTGGATTTGGAAGGAGTTGAATATCCCATCTCATGCTATAGGAAGGGTCTCAGGTTGGAATGGGAAGGAGTTGGATATCACATCTGATGTTATAGGAAGGGTCTCAGGATTGGAATGGGAAGGAGTTGGATATCCCATCTCATGCTATAGGAAGGGTCTCAGGTTTGGTATAAGCATTGAGATATCACATCTCATGCTATAGGAAGGGTCTCAGGATTGGAATGGGAAGGAGTTGTATATGACATCTCATGCCATAGGAAGGGTCTCAGGTTTGGTATAAGCATTGAGATATCACATCTCTGCTATCGGAAGGGTCTCAGGATTGGAATGGGAAGGAGTTTGATATCACATCTCATGCCATGTATGGGTCTCAGGTTTTGTAGAAGGATTGGGATATCACATCTCATGCTATCGGAAGGGTATCAGGATTGGATTTGGAAGGAGTTGGATATCCCATCTCATGCTATAGGAAGGGTCTCAGGTTGGAATGGGAAGGAGTTGGATATCACATCTGATGTTATAGGAAGGGTCTCAGGATTGGAATGGGAATGACTTGGATATCACATCTCATGCTATAGGAAGGCTCTCAGGTTTGGAAGGGGAAGGAGTTGGATATCACATTTCATGTTAGAGGTAGGATATCAGGTTTGGTAAAGAGGCATTGAGATATCACATCTCGTGCTATAGGAAGGGTCTCAGAATTGGAATGGGAAGGAGTTGGATATTACATTCTTGCTATAGGAAGGGTCTCATGTTTTGAATGGGAAGGAGTTGGATATAACATATGCTATAGGAAGGGTCTCAGGTTTGGAACGGGAAAGAATTGGATATCACATCTTATGCTATAGGAAGGGTCTCAGCTTTGGTATAAGCATTGAGATATCACATCTCTGCTATCGGAAGTGTCTCAGGATTGGAATGGGAAGGAGTTGGATATCCCATCTCATGTTATAGGACGGGTCTCAGGTTTGTTATTAGAATCATTGAGATATCATATTGCATGCTGTAGGAAGGGTCTAAGGATTGGAATGGGAAGGACTTGGATATCACATCTCATGCTATAGGTAGGCTCTCAGGTTTGGAAAGGGAAGGAGTTGGATATCACATTTCATGTTAGAGGAAGGATCTCAGGTTTGGTATTAGAGGCATTGAGATATCACATCTAATGCTATAGGAAGGGTCTCAGGATTGGAATGGGAAGGAGTTGGATATCACATCTCATGCTATAGGAAGGGATTCAGGTTTGGTATAAGCATTGAGATATCACACCTCATGCTATAGGAAGGGTCTCAGGATTGGAATGGGAAGGAGTTGGATATCACATCTCATGCTATAGGAAGGGTCTCAGGTTTGGTATAAGCAATGAGATATCACATCTCATGCTATAGGAAGGGTCTCAGGATTGGAATGGGAAGGAGTTGTATATGACATCTCATGCCATAGGAAGGGTCTCAGGTTTGGTATAAGCATTGAGATATCACATCTCTGCTATCGGAAGGGTCTCAGGATTGGAATGGGAAGGAGTTTGATATCACATCTCATGCCATGTATGGGTCCCAGGTTTTGTAGAAGCATTGGGATATCACATCTCATGCTATCGGAAGGGTATCAGGATTGGATTTGGAAGGAGTTGGATATCCCATCTCATGCTATAGGAAGGGTCTCAGGTTGGAATGGGAAGGAGTTGGATATCACATCTGATGTTATAGGAAGGGTCTCAGGATTGGAATGGGAAGGACTTGGATATCACATCTCATGCTATAGGAAGGCTCTCAGGTTTGGAAGGGGAAGGAGTTGTATATCACATTTCATGTTAGAGGTAGGATATCAGGTTTGGTAAAGAGGCATTGAGATATCACATCTCGTGCTATAGGAAGGGGCTCAGAATTGGAATGGGAAGGAGTTGGATATCACATCTCATGTTATAGGAAAGATCTCAGGTTTGGTATTAGAAGCATTGAGACATCATATCTCATGTTATAGGAAGGGTCTCAGGATTGGAATGGGAAGAAGTTGGATATCACATCTCATGCTATAGGAAGGGTCTCAGGTTTGGTATAAGCATTGAGATATCACATCTCATGCTATAGGAAGGGTCTCAGGATTGGAATGGGAAGGAGTTGTATATGACATCTCATGCCCTAGGAAGGGTCTCAGGTTTGGTATAAGCATTGAGATATCACATCTCATGCTATAGGAAGGGTCTCAGGATTGGAATGGGAAGGACTTGGATATCACATCTCATGCTATAGGCAGGGTCTCAGGTTTGGAAAGGGAAGGAGTTGGATATCACATTTCATGTTAGAGGTAGGATCTCAGGTTTGGTATTAGAGGCATTGAGATATCACATCTCATGCTATCAGAAGGGTCTCAGGATTGGAATGGGAAGGAGTTGGATTTCACATCTCATGCTAAAGGGAGGGTCTCAGGTTTGGAAGGGGAAGGATTTGGATATCACATCTCATGTTATAGGAAGGATCTCAGGTTTGGTATTAGAAGCATTGAGATATCACATCTCATGCTATCGGAAGTATCTCAGGTTTGGTATTAGAGGCATTGAGATATCACATCTCATGCTATCATAAGGGTCTCAGGATTGGAATGGGAAGGAGTTGGATATCACATCTCATGCTAAAGGGAGGGTCTCAGGTTTGGAAGGGGAAGGATTTGGATATCACATCACATGTTATAAGAAGGATCTCAGGTTTGGTATTAGAAGCATTGAGATAACACATCTCATGCTATCGGAAGGGTCTCAGGATTGGAATGGGAAGGAGCTGGATATCACATCTCATGCTATAGGAAGGGTCTCAGGTTTGGAACGGGAAGGAGTTGGATATCACATCTCATGTTATAGGAAGAGTCTCAGGTTTGGTATAAACATTGAGATATCACATCTCTGCAATCGGAAGTGTCTCAGGATTGGGATGGGAAGGAGTTGGATATCACATCTCATGCTATAGGGAGGTTCTCAGGTTTGATATTAGAAGCATTGAGATATCACATATGCTAGTGGAACGGTCTCAGTATTGGAATTGGAAGGAGTTGGATATCACATCTCATGCTATCGGAAGGGTCTCATGTTTGGAATGGGAAGGAGTTGGATATCACATATGCTATAGGAAGTGTCTCAGGTTTGGAATGGGAATGAGTTGGATATCACATCTCATGTTATAGGAAGGGTCTCAGGTTTGGTATAAGCATTGAGATATCACATCTCTGCTATCGGAAGTGGCTCAGGATTGGAATGGGAAGGAGTTGGATATCCCATCTCATGTTATAGGACGGGTCTATGGTTTGGTATAAGCATTGAGATATCACATCTCATGCTATAGGAAGGGTCTCAGGATTGGAATGGGAAGGATTTGGATATCACATCTCATGCTATAGGAAGGGTCTCAGGTTTGGTATACGCATGGAGATATCACTTCTCATGCTATAGGAAGGGTCTCAGGATTGGAAAAGGAAGGAGTTGGATATCACATCTCATGTTATAGGAAGGGTCTCAGGATTGGAATGGGAAGGAGTTGGATATCACATCTCATGCTAAAGGGAGGGTCTCAGGTTTGGAAGGGGAAGGATTTGGATATAACATCTTGTGTTATAGGAATGATCTCAGGTTTGGTATTAGAAGCATTGAGATATCACATCTCATGCTATCGGAAGGATCTCAGGTTTGGTGTTAGAAGCATTGAGATATCAAATCTCATGCTATAGGAAGGGTCTCAGGATTGGAATGGGAAGGAGTTGGATATCACATCTCATGCTATAGGAAGGGTCTCAGGATTGGAATGGGAAGGATTTGGATATCACATCTCATGCTATAGGAAGGGTCTCAGGTTTGGTATACGCATGGAGATATCACTTCACATGCTATAGGAAGGGTCTCAGGATTGGAAAAGGAAGGAGTTGGATATCACATCTCATGTTATAGGAAGTATCTCAGGTTTGGTATTAGAAGCATTGAGATATCACATCTCATGCTATCAGAAGGGTCTCAGGATTGGAATGGGAAGGAGTTGGATATCACATCTCATGCTAAAGGGAGGGTCTCAGGTTTGGAAGGGGAAGGATTTGGATATCACATCTCATGTTATCAGAAGGATCTCAGGTTTCGTATTAGAAGTATTGAGATATCATATCTCATGCTATAGGAAGGGTCTCAGGACTGGAATGGGAAGGAGTTGGATATCACATCTCATGCTAAAGGAAGGGTCTTAGGATTGGAATGGGAAGGACTTAGATATCACATATCATGCTATAGGGAGGGTCTCAGTTTTGATATTAGAAGCATTGAGATATCACATCTTATGCTATCGGAAGTGGAATGGGATTGGAATGGGAAGGAGCTGGATATCACATCTCATGCTAAAGAAAGGGTCTCAGGTATGGAACGGGAAGGAGTTGAATATCACATCTCATGTTATAGGAAGGGTCTCAGGTTTGGTATAAGCATTGAGATATCACATCTCTGCTATCGGAAGTGTCTCAGGATTGGAATGGGAAGTAGTTGGATATCACATCTCATGCTATAGGAAGGGTCACAGGTTTGGTATAAGCATTGAGATATCACATCTCATGCTATAGGATGGGTCTCAGGATTGGAATGGAAGGAGTTGGATATCACATCTCATGCTATAAGCAGGGTCTCAGGATTGGAATGGGAAGTAGTTGGATATCACATCTCATGCTATAGGAAGGGTCTCAGGTTTGGTATTAGAAGCATTGAGATATCACATCTCATGCTATAGGAAGGGTCTCAGGATTGGAATGGGAAGGAATTGGATATCACATCTCATGCTATAGATAGGCTCTCAGGTTTGGAAAGGGAAGGAGTTGGATATCACATCTCATGCTATAGGAAGGGTCTCAGGATTGGAATGGGAAGTAGTTGGATATCACATCTCATGCTATAGGAAGGGTCTCAGGTTTGGTATAAGCATTGAGATATCACATCTCATGCTATAGGAAGGGTCTCAGGATTGGAATGGGAAGGAGTTGTATATGACATCTCATGCCGTAGGAAGGGTCTCAGGTTTGGTATAAGCATTGAGATATCACTTCTCATGCTATAGGAAGTGTCTCAGGATTGGAATGGGAAGGAGTTGGATATCACATCTCATGTTATAGGAAGGATCTCAGGTTTGGTATTAGAAGCATTGAGAAATCACATCTCATGCTATAGGAAGGGTCTCACGATTGGAATGGGAAGGAGTTGGATATCACATCTCATGCTAAAGGGAGGGTCTCAGGTTTGGAAGGGGAAGGATTTGGATATAACATCTCGTGTTATAGGAATTATCTCAGGTTTGGTATTAGAAGCATTGAGATATCACATCTCATGCTATCGGAAGGATCTCAGGTTTGGTGTTAGAAGCATTGAGATATCAAATCTCATGCTATAGGAAGGGTCTCAGGATTGGAATGGGAAGGAGTTGGATATCACATCTCATGCTATAGGAAGGGTCTCAGGATTGGAATGGGAAGGATTTGGATATCACATCTCATGCTATAGGAAGGGTCTCAGGTTTGGTATACGCATGGAGATATCACTTCTCATGCTATAGGAAGGGTCTCAGGATTGGAAAAGGAAGGAGTTGGATATCACATCTCATGTTATAGGAAGGATCTCAGGTTTGGTATTAGAAGCATTGAGATATCACATCTCATGCTATCAGAAGGGTCTCAGGATTGGAATGGGAAGGAGTTGGATATCACATCTCATGCTAAAGGGAGGGTCTCAGGTTTGGAAGGGGAAGGATTTGGATATCACATCTCATGTTATCAGAAGGATCTCAGGTTTGGTATTAGAAGTATTGAGATATCATATCTCATGCTATAGGAAGGGTCTCAGGACTGGAATGGGAAGGAGTTGGATATCACATCTCATGCTAAAGGAAGGGTCTCAGGTTTGGTAGAAGCATTGAGATATCACATCTCCTGCTATAGGAAGGGTCTTAGGATTGGAATGGGAAGGACTTAGATATCACATATCATGCTATAGGGAGGGTCTCAGTTTTGATATTAGAAGCATTGAGATATCACATCTTATGCTATCGGAAGTGTCTCAGGATTGGAATGGGAAGGAGCTGGATATCACATCTCATGCTAAAGGAAGGGTCTCAGGTTTGGAACGGGAAGGAGTTGGATATCACATCTCATGTTATAGGAAGGGTCTCAGGTTTGGTATAAGCATTGAGATATCACATCTCTGCTATCGGAAGTGTCTCAGGATTGGAATGGGAAGTAGTTGGATATCACATCTCATGCTATAGGAAGGGTCTCAGGTTTGGTATAAGCATTGAGATATCACATCTCATGCTATAGGATGGGTCTCAGGATTGGAATGGAAGGAGTTGGATATCACATCTCATGCTATAAGCAGGGTATCAGGATTGGAATGGGAAGGAGCTGGATATCACATCTCATGCTAAAGGAAGGGTCTCAGGTTTGGAACGGGAAGGAGTTGGATATCACATCTCATGTTATAGGAAGGGTCTCAGGTTTGGTATAAACATTGAGATATCACATCTCTGCTATCGGAAGTGTCTCAGGATTGGAATGGGAAGTAGTTGGATATCACATCTCATGCTATAGGAAGGGTCTCAGGTTTGGTATAAGCATTGAGATATCACATCTCATGCTATAGGATGGGTCTCAGGATTGGAATGGAAGGAGTTGGATATCACATCTCATGCTATAGGAAGGGTCTCAGGTTTGGTATTAGAAGCATTGAGATATGACATCTCATGCTATAGGAAGGGTCTCAGGATTGGAATGGGAAGGAGTTGGATATCACATCTCATGCTATAGGAAGGGTCTCAGGATTGGAATGGGAAGTAGTTGGATATCACATCTCATGCTATAGGAAGGGTCTCAGGTTTGGTATAAGCATTGAGATATCACATCTCATGCTATAGGAAGGGTCTCAGGATTGGAATGGGAAGGAGTTGTATATGACATCTCATGCCGTAGGAAGGGTCTCAGGTTTGGTATAAGCATTGAGATATCACTTCTCATGCTATAGGAAGTGTCTCAGGATTGGAATGGGAAGGAGTTGGATATCACATCTCATGTTATAGGAAGGATCTCAGGTTTGGTATTAGAAGCATTGAGAAATCACATCTCATGCTATAGGAAGGGTCTCAGGATTGGAATGGGAAGGAGTTGGATATCACATCTCATGCTAAAGGGAGGGTCTCAGGTTTGGAAGGGGAAGGATTTGGATATAACATCTCGTGTTATAGGAATGATCTCAGGTTTGGTATTAGAAGCATTGAGATATCACATCTCATGCTATCGGAAGGATCTCAGGTTTGGTGTTAGAAGCATTGAGATATCAAATCTCATGCTATAGGAAGGGTCTCAGGATTGGAATGGGAAGGAGTTGGATATCACATCTCATGCTATAGGAAGGGTCCCAGGATTGGAATGGGAAGGAGTTGTATATGACATCTCATGCCACAGGAAGGGTCTCAGGTTTGGTATAAGCATTGAGATATCACATCTCTGCTATCGGAAGGGTCTCAGGATTGGAATGGGAAGGAGTTGGATATCCCATCTTATGTTATAGGAAGGGTCTCAGGTTTGGTATTAGAAGCATTGAGATATCACATCTCATGCTATAGGAAGGGTCTCAGGATTGGAATGGGAAGGACTTGGATATCACATCTCATGCTACAGGGAGGGTCTCACGTTTGGAAAGGGAAGGGGTTGGATATCACATTTCATGTTAGAGGTAGGAATCAGGTTTGGTATTAGAGGCATTGAGATATCACATCTCATGCTATCAGAAGGGTCTCAGGATTGGAATGGGAAGGAGTTGGATATCACATCTCATGCTAAAGGGAGGGTCTCAGGTTTGGAAGGGGAAGGATTTGGATATCACATCTCATGTTATAGGAAGGATCTCAGTTTCGTATCAGAAGCATTGAGATATGACATCTCATGCTATTGGAAGGATCTCAGGATTGGTATTAGAGGCATTGAGATATCACATCTCATGCTAAAGGGAGGGTCTCAGGTTTGGAAGGGGAAGGATTTGGATATCACATCTCTTATTATAGGAAGGATCACAGGTTTGGTATTAGAAGCATTGAGATATCACATCTCATGCTATCGGAAGGGTCTCAGGATTGGAATGGGAAGGAGTTGGATATCACATCTCATGCTATAGGAAGCGTCTCAGGTTTGGAACGGGAAGGAGTTGGATATCACATCTCATGTTATAGGAAGAGTCTCAGGTTTGGTATAAGCATTGAGATATCACATCTCTGCTATCGGAGGTGTCTCAGGATTGGGATGGGAAGGAATTGGATATCACATCTCATGCTATAGGAAGGGTCTCAGGTTTGGAACGGGAAGGAGTTGGATATCCCATCTCATGTTATAGGACGGGTCTCAGCTTTGATATTAGAAGCATTGAGATATCACATCGCATGCTGTAGGAAGGGTCTCAGGTTTGGAATGGGAAGGATTTGGATATCACATTTCATGTCATAGGAAGGATCTCAGGTTTGGTATTAGAAGCATTGATATATCACATCTCATGCTATAGGAATGGTCTCAGGATTGGAATGGGTAGGAGTTGGATATTACATTCTTGCTATAGGAAGTGTCTCTTGTTTGGAATGGGAAGGAGTTGGATATCACATATGCTATAGGAAGTGTCTCAGGTTTGGAACGGGAATGAGTTGGATATCACATCTCATGTTATAGGAATGGTCTCAGGTTTGGTATAAGCATTGAGATATCACATCTCTGCTATCGGAAGTGGCTCAGGATTGGAATGGGAAGGAGTTGGATATCCCATCTCATGTTATAGGATGGGTCTCTGGTTTGGTATAAGCATTGAGATATCACATCTCATGCTATAGGAAGGGTCTCAGGATTGGAATGGGAAGGATTTGGATATCACATCTCATGCTATAGGAAGGGTCTCAGGTTTGGTATACGCATGGAGATATCACTTCTCATGCTATAGGAAGGGTCTCAGGATTGGAATGGGAAGGAGTTGGATATTACATCTCATGCTATAGGAAGGGTCTCAGGTTTGGTATAAGCATGGAGATATCACTTCTCATGCTAAAGGAAGGGTCTCAGGATTGGAATGGGAAGGAGTTGGATATCACATCTCATGTTATAGGAAGGATCTCAGGTTTGGTATTAGAAGCATTGAGACATCAAATCTCATGCTATGGGAAGGGTCTCAGGATTGGAATGGGAAGGAGTTGGATATCACATCTCATGCTATAGGAAGGGTCTCAGGTTTGGTATAAGCATTGAGATATCACATCTCATGCTATAGGAAGGGTCTCAGGATTGGAATGGGAAGGAGTTGTATATGACATCTCAGGCCATAGCAAGGGTCTCAGGTTTGGTATAAGCATTGAGATATCACATCTCTGCTATCGGAAGGGTCTCAGGATTGGAATGGGAAGGAGTTGGATATCCCATCTCATGTTATAGGAAGGGTCTCAGGTTTGGAACGGGAAGGAGTTGGATATCCCATCTCATGTTATAGGACGGGTCTCAGGTTTGATATTAGAAGCATTGAGATATCACATCGCATGCTGTAGGAAGGGTCTCAGGTTTGGAATGGGAAGGATTTGGATAACACATTTCATGTCATAGGAAGGATCTCGGGTTTGGTATTAGAAGCATTGATATATCACATCTCATGCTATAGGAATGGTCTCAGGATTGGAATGGGTAGGAGTTGGATATTACATTCTTGCTATAGGAAGTGTCTCATGTTTGGAATGGGAAGGAGTTGGATATCACATATGCTATAGGAAGTGTCTCAGGTTTGGAACGGGAATGAGTTGGATATCACATCTCATGTTATAGGAATGGTCTCAGGTTTGGTATAAGCATTGAGATATCACATCTCTGCTATCGGAAGTGGCTCAGGATTGGAATGGGAAGGAGTTGGATATCCCATCTCATGCTATAGGACGGGTCTCTGGTTTGGTATAAGCATTGAGATATCACATCTCATGCTATAGGAAGGGTCTCAGGATTGGAATGGGAAGGATTTGGATATCACATCTCATGCTATAGGAAGGGTCTCAGGTTTGGTATACGCATGGAGATATCACTTCTCATGCTATAGGAAGGGTCTCAGGATTGGAATGGGAAGGAGTTGGATATTACATCTCATGCTATAGGAAGGGTCTCAGGTTTGGTATAAGCATGGAGATATCACTTCTCATGCTATAGGAAGGGTCTCAGGATTGGAATGGGAAGGAGTTGGATATCACATCTCATGTTATAGGAAGGATCTCAGGTTTGGTATTAGAAGCATTGAGACATCAGATCTCATGCTATGGGAAGGGTCTCAGGATTGGAATAGGAAGGAGTTGGATATCACATCTCATGCTATAGGAAGGGTCTCAGGTTTGGTATAAGCATTGAGATATCACATCTCATGCTATAGGAAGGGTCTCAGGATTGGAATGGGAAGGAGTTGTATATGGCATCTCAGGCCATAGCAAGGGTCTCAGGTTTGGTATAAGCATTGAGATATCACATCTCTGCTATCGGAAGGGTCTCAGGATTGGAATGGGAAGGAGTTGGATATCCCATCTCATGTTATAGGAAGGGTCTCAGGTTTGGTATTAGAAGCATTGAGATATCACATCTCATGCTATAGGAAGGGTCTCAGGATTGGAATGGGAAGGACTTGGATGTCAGATCTCATGCTATAGGGAGGGTCTCAAGTTTGATATTAGAAGCATTGAGATAACAAATCTCATGATATCGGAAGGGTGTCAGGATTGGAATGGGAAGGAGTTGGAAATCACATCTCATGATAAAGGAAGGGTCTAAGGTTTGGAAGGGGAAGGATTTGGATATCACATCTCATGTTATAGGACGGGTCTCAGGTTTGGTATTAGAAGCATTGAGATATCAAGTCTCATGGTATAGGAAGGGTCTCAGAATTGGAATGGGAAGGAGTTGGATATCACATCTCAAGCTATAGGAAGGGTCTCAGGATTGGAATGGGAAGGAGTTTGATATCACATCTCATGCCATAGTATGGGTCTCAGGTTTGGTAGAAGCATTGGGATATCACATCTCATGCTATCGGAAGGGTATCAGGATTGGATTTGGAAGGAGTTGGATATCCCATCTCATGCTATAGGAAGGGTCTCAGGTTGGAATGGGAAGGAGTTGGATATCACATCTCATGTTATAGGAAGGGTCTCAGGATTGGAATGGGAAGGAGTTGGATATCCCATCTCATGTTATAGGACGGGTCTCTGGTTTGGTATAAGCATTGAGATATCACATCTCATGCTATAGGAAGAGTCTCAGGATTGGAATGGGAAGGATTTGGATATCACATCTCATGCTATAGGAAGGGTCTAAGGTTTGGTATACGCATGGAGATATCACTTCTCATGCTATAGGAAGGGTCTCAGGATTGGAATGGGAAGGAGTTGGATATCACATCTCATGCTATAGGAAGGGTCTCGGGTTTGGTATAAGCATGGAGATATCACGTCTCATGCTATAGGAAGGGTCTCAGTATTGGAATGGGAAGGAGTTGGATATCACATCTCATGTTATAGGAAGGATCTCAGGTTTGGTATTAGAAGCTTTGAGACATCACATCTCATGCTATGGGAAGGGTCTCAGGATTAGAATGGGAAGGACTTGGATATCCCATCTCATGTTATAGGAAGGGTCTCAGGTTTGGTATTAGAAGCATTGAGATATCACATCTCATGCTATAGGAAGGGTCTCAGGATTGGAATGGGAAGGACTTGGATGTCAGATCTCATGCTATAGGGAGGGTCTCAAGTTTGATATTAGAAGCATTGAGATAACAAATCTCATGATATCGGAAGGGTGTCAGGATTGGAATGGGAAGGAGTTGGATATCACATCTCATGATAAAGGAAGGGTCTAAGGTTTGGAAGGGGAAGGATTTGGATATCACATCTCATGTTATAGGACGGGTCTCAGGTTTGGTATTAGAAGCATTGAGATATCAAGTCTCATGGTATAGGAAGGGTCTCAGAATTGGAATGGGAAGGAGTTGGATATCACATCTCAAGCTATAGGAAGGGTCTCAGGATTGGAATGGGAAGGAGTTTGATATCACATCTCATGCCATAGTATGGGTCTCAGGTTTGGTAGAAGCATTGGGATATCACATCTCATGCTATCGGAAGGGTATCAGGATTGGATTTGGAAGGAGTTGGATATCCCATCTCATGCTATAGGAAGGGTCTCAGGTTGGAATGGGAAGGAGTTGGATATCACATCTGATGTTATAGGAAGGGTCTCAGGATTGGAATGGGAAGGACTTGGATATCACATCTCATGCTATAGGAAGGCTCTCAGGTTTTGAAGGGGAAGGAGTTGGATATCACATTTCATGTTAGAGGTAGGATCTCAGGTTTGGTATTAGAGGCATTGAGATATCACATCTCATGCTATAGGAAGGTTCTCAGGATTGGAATGGGAAGGAGTTGGATATCACATCTCAAGCTATAGGAAGGGTCTCAGGTTTGGTATAAGCATTGAGATTTCACATCTCATGCTATAGGAAGGGTCTCAGGATTGGAATGGGAAGGAGTGGGATATCACATCTCATGTTATAGGAAAGATATCAGGTTTGGTATTAGAAGCAATGAGACATCACATCTCATGTTATAGGAAGGGTCTCAGGATTGGAATGGGAAGAAGTTGGATATCACATCTCATGCTATAGGAAGGGTCTCAGGTTTGGTATAAGCATTGAGATATCACATCTCATGCTATAGGAAGGGTCTCAGGATTGGAATGGGAAGGAGTTGTATATGACATCTCATGCCATAGGAAGGGTCTCAGGTTTGGTATAAGCATTGAGATATCACATCTCATGCTATAGGAAGTGTCTCAGGATTGGAATTGAAAGGAGTTGGATATCCCATCTCATGTTATAGGACGGGTCTCAGGTTTGTTATTAGAATCATTGAGATATCATATTGCATGCTGTAGGAAGGGTCTAAGGATTGGAATGGGAAGGACTTGGATATCACATCTCATGCTATAGGTAGGCTCTCAGGTTTGGAAAGGGAAGGAGTTGGATATCAGATTTCATGTTAGAGGAAGGATCTCAGGTTTGGTATTAGAGGCATTGAGATATCACATCTCATGCTATAGGAAGGGTCTCAGGATTGGAATGGGAAGGAGTTGGATATCACATCTCATGCTATAGGAAGGGTCTCAGGTTTGGTATAAGCATTGAGATATCACATCTCATGCTATAGGAAGGGTCTCAGGATTGGAATGGGAAGGAGTTGGATATCACATTTGATGTTATAGGAAGGATCTCAGGTTTGGTATTAGAAGCATTGAGACATCACATCTCATGCTATGGGAAGGGTCTCAGGATTGGAATGGGAAGGAGTTGGATATCACATCTCATGCTATAGGAAGGGTCTCAGGTTTGGTATAAGCATTGAGATATCACATCTCATACTATAGGAAGGGTCTCAGGATTGGAATGGGAAGGAGTTGTATGTGACATCTCATGCCATAGGAAGGGTCTCAGGTTTGGTATAATCATTGAGATATCACATCTCTGCTATCGGAAGGGTCTCAGGATTGGAATGGGAAGGAGTTGGATATCCCATCTCATGTTATAGGAAGAGTCACAGGTTTGGTATTAGAAGCATTGAGATATCACATCTCATGCTATAGGAAGTGTCTCAGGATTGGAATGGGAAGGAGTTTGATATCACATCTCATGCCATGTATGGGTCTCAGGTTTTGTAGAAGCATTGGGATATCACATCTCATGCTATCGGAAGGGTATCAGGATTGGATTTGGAAGGAGTTGAATATCCCATCTCATGCTATAGGAAGGGTCTCAGGTTGGAATGGGAAGGAGGTGGATATCACATCTGATGTTATAGGAAGGGTCTCAGGATTGGAATGGGAAGGACTTGGATATCACATCTCATGCTATAGGAAGGCTCTCAGGTTTGGAAGGGGAAGGAGTTGGATATCACATTTCATGTTAGAGGTAGGATCTCAGGTTTGGTAAAGAGGCATTGAGATATCACATCTCATGCTATAGGAAGGGTCTCAGGATTGGAATGGGAAGGAGTTGGATATCACATCTCATGTTATAGGAAAGATCTCAGGTTTGGTATTAGAAGCATTGAGACATCACATCTCATGTTATAGGAAGGGTCTCAGGATTGGAATGGGAAGGACTTGGATATCACATCTCATGCTATAGGAAGGCTCTCAGGTTTGGAAGGGGAAGGAGTTGGATATCACATTTCATGTTAGAGGTAGGATCTCAGGTTTGGTAAAGAGGCATTGAGATAACACATCTCATGCTATCGGAAGGGTCTCAGGATTGGAATGGGAAGGAGTTTGATATCACATCTCATGCTATAGGAAGGGTCTCAGGTTTGGAACTGGAAGGAGTTCGATATCCCATCTCATGTTATAGGACGGGTCTCAAGTTTGGTATTAGAAGCATTGAGATATCACATCGCATGCTGTAGGAAGGGTCTCAGGATTGGAATGGGAAGGAGTTGGATACTACATTCTTGCTATAGGAAGGGTCTCATGTTTGGAATGAGAAGGAGTTGGATATCACATATGCTATAGGAAGGGTCTCAGGTTTGGAACGGGAAAGAATTGGATATCACATCTCATGCTATAGGAAGGGTCTCAGGTTTGGTATAAGCATTGAGATATCACATCTCTGCTATCGGAAGTGTCTCAGGATTGGAATGGGAAGGAGTTGGATATCCCATCTCATGTTATAGGACGGGTCTCAGGTTTGTTATTAGAATCATTGAGATATCATATTGCATGCTGTAGGAAGGGTCTAAGGATTGGAATGGGAAGGACTTGGATATCACATCTCATGCTATAGGTAGGCTCTCAGGTTTGGAAAGGGAAGGAGTTGGATATCACATTTCATGTTAGAGGAAGGATCTCAGGTTTGGTATTAGAGGCATTGAGATATCACATCTCATGCTATAGGAAGGGTCTCAGGATTGGAATGGGAAGGAGTTGGATGTCACATCTCATGCTATAGGAAGGGATTCAGGTTTGGTATAAGCATTGAGATATCACATCTCGGGGGACGCTGTTGAGCAGCCTGCAAGATGGCTGCCTAGTGTTTGAGCTCCGCGCCTAGCCGCCGCCTATCCGCTTACATCTGCGGTTCTGTAGCTGATCCGGCAGCCCTGCTTCGATCCACATACTCCTGCTGTCGTGCCCTTCCCGCACGCCGAATCCCGGAGGAAATCGGACATCGGGTGGCCCTGATCCGCCTTCTTACCTCACCGGCGCCGGAGCGGCCTTGGGTCGTTCGGCATTTCCTGCGTGTACCGCGGCCCGGATGTGTGCCGGCCGCCGTCTCCAGCGCCGCTGATCCGTGCCTGGGTCCCGGACGCGGCCCCTCACCGTTGCAGACTGGTGCCCCTTCATCTTCGCCTGCCCGCCCTTCCTGCTCAGGATCGGCGGTGCGGGCCGCGAGAGGTGCTCCCGCGGCGGAGCCCCGCGCCCACTGCCAACACGACTTCTGGAGGTGGCCCACGGATCGGCGGCCCCTTCCTCTGTGATCGCTGTTGCGGCCTGGCCTGGGGTTGGAGTGGCTGCCGGACACGGCGAACTGGAGGTGAGAGTCGGGAGCTGCCGCCATCGTTGTCTCCCGCGTTCTTTCCGCTTCTCCCTGCACTAGGGAGGGCCTGCTGAGGCCTGGTCTCCCCACGCATTGCTCATTCTACCGGTGGGCCTCATCTGCCTAGTGGCGCACGGCCCTCCCGGTGGGGCCCTCCTCCGCCACCGCACGGCCTCGGAAACATTACAACTCATCCTGCTGGGAGGGTGACCTGCACCGCGCCCAGCGGCCCAGGTTGGCGGACCTCCTACGCTTATGCCCCACTCATTCTCCAGCGTGGCTGGGCAGACTCACCTCAGGCGGCACAACTACACTGCACCGGACCGCGCTCACTGGCTGCACAGCACCCCGTCCTCCATACTCCACCTCCTTGTCTCCCCAATCTCTGCTGGACTATAAACTGCTCCCGTGAGCGGAGACCCCAGCCGGAACTGCACTGGGGGGGGTTCTGGTCCCTCTGGTAAGCCCTACACCAAGTATATAGTTGGGCCTTCCATACGCATGGTCTCCCCGCTGGATCGATCCGGACCGGTTCGGCTGCCTCCTTCACGCCCGTAACTGGCTAATCTCGTCCCGGCATCTCCCAATCTGATTCCTGATCCGGATCATGTCGAGTCGCTCCAAGGGTGGCGCCAAAGGGGGGGCCATGGACAAATTTACAAAGGCGGTCCCCCGATCTGAAGTGGGCCACGCGTCAACTACGCCTGATGAACCTGACGCCGACCCGTGCCCCGTGGCTGCGGCTCCTGATCTTACTGCCATGATGGAATCGATGGCCAAAAACTTTGCCTCCTTTCATGAAAAGCTTGACGTCATCAATGCTAACGTGGCCTCACTCAAAACACGCGTCGATCAGGCTGGCTCCAGAATCACGGAGGCCGAAAACCGTATATCCACCAATGAGGATGAGATACACACACTACAAGATACTGTGGCTACCTTATCACGCGACATGAAGAATGTAAAGGCAAAATGCGACGACTTAGAATCCCGCTCTCGCAGGAACAACCTGCGCATTATTGGGGTACCAGAGACTGCCCTGAAGGGTCGTATGGAGGAGGCGGTTGAACGTCTTCTCAAGGACTTGCTTGGTGATCCTGACCTTTCCCCCTACTTCACGGTCGAGCGGGCTCACCGGGCCCTGTCTCCGCGTCCCAGGCCTGGAGACGGCCCCAGGCCCATCATAGCCAAGATTCTCAATTATCGTGACAGAGACCTTATCCTCCGCCTGGCACGGGAGAAGGGGGAGTTGCGGTTGGAGGCCAATACTATTCGAATTTTCCCGGATTTCTCAATGGCTGTGCAGCAGGAGAGGCGTCAGTTTCTCGGCGTTAAGAAGATGCTCAGGGAGCGCAAAGTCCCATATGCCATTCTATTTCCTGCTAGACTCAAAATCACCCACATGGGCAAACTCTATTTCTTCACCATCCCTGACGAGGCGGTAAAATTTATTGAGATGCAGATACCGCTTCAGGGCCCTGGAGATGCTATCGCCGATGAAGGTTAATTGAGTGTCATGAAGTGGGGATATTGGCTGCATTTGTTGACTCTGTAATCACAAGTTATTACTGTTTACACTACTCGGCTCACCTAGTGCACGCTGTTTCGTGGTATGCCCATGTGGCAGGCCACGATGAGACGCTCCATCCTGCCATCTCCTATTGGCGTTGCGCTTGCTTGTGAGCCGGATACTTACTCTGGGGCCAGCTCCCCCCTGGGAGGGCCTACGTATCTACTGACTGCCCTGGCCACGGTGCTCGGGTACCCATCCTTCTGGGGACATTTGTGATGCTTTACGCGAAGCCAATGTAACATTATTTTGATGCCCTATTGTTCTTCTTCCTCTTCCAACTGCACAGCGGCAGGTCTTTTGCCTCTTTGAGTCTGGCCCAATTCCCCTCTCTGGGACACAGGGGGGAGATGATATATGACTGTCGACACTGTTGTGGTAGTTACGGGAACCGCGGAGGCTTGTGCGCGATCCCCGACATCCCGCCCTGCGGGTCGGGACTTGCGTTATGAGTCCATTGCCACTGTTCGTTTTGCAACAGAGCCACTTGGCTCTAAGCGTGCTAGTGCGTGGCAACGGCGCACCCCATTGCGATTGCACTGTTCTCTTCCGTTTTGTTGGTATGGGTTGGCCCCTGTTGGGCCTTGGGGAAGTGCGGGCCAGGTTGGTGTTGGCCCATCTGCGTGCTTTTAGGGGTGGGTGATGTTTACACTGCTGATTCATGTTTAGTGGTGCGGGTGGGGGGTGGAAATGGGGTTGTTTCTCAAAAAGGCATACAAGGTTTCGCGAGGTGCATTCTGAGGTGGCACAAGCACACATGCTATTTTTGCTTGGGGAGCTCACACGGTCATTGGTGTTGGGACGTTCATTAGGGATGGAGATTGTTTAGGGGGATGGCTACCACTGAAATGTCTACTGTCATAATGTCCTGGAACGTCCGGGGGTTGAGCAACCACACCAAAGCCCGCAAGATCATGGCGTATGCCAACAGGCATAACTGTAAGATCCTGCTCCTACAGGAGACACACTCCAATGGACTTATACCAAGGGCGGTTGCCCCGGCATGGGGTCCCGCCAGATTCTACACTTCCTATTCCACGCAATCAAGGGGAGTTCTCACGATTATTCACAAATCGATTAAATTTGGGCTGCATAAAAGCTACATTGACCCCGAAGGCCGCTACGTTATACTACACTGTACACTAGCCAACAGGGAATATCTGCTTGTTAACACCTACTGTCCCAACGTGGACTCTCCGGAATTCTTTGACACAATAGCCACCATACTACTGGGCTTTGTGGGGGTGCATATTATATGGGGAGGGGATCTGAACCTCATATTGGACACTGTTCTTGACAGAACCGCCACGGGTCCCAGAGCATTGTCTCGCGCGGCGCGTAGGCTACGGAGCCACATGCAGTCGCTCAATATTTGTGACGCTTGGAGAACTCTCCATCCCCAGGAGCGGGAATACACCTACTACTCATCGGTGCACGACAGCTCGTCCAGGATAGATCTGTTCTTGGCCTCCAGCGAGGTAATGGGCGGAGTGGAGGGTGCGGACATCCTGGCCCGCACGCTGTCGGATCACGCTCCAATCACACTGTCCCTACGACTGGGCACTCCTGCTCCAACAGCCAGCACTTGGCGCTTTAAGTCCGAAGCCCTAAAAGACATTGTGTTTAAGTCCGAAATACTAGTTGATATCGGGTCGTTCTTTGAACTTAACTTACTTCGGGACACGACTGCCACGATCAGATGGGAGGCCTTTAAGGTATACATAAGGGGCATGTCCATCTCTCGGGAGGCCGGGGTACTGAGGGCCATCAGGGCTGCTCTGGGGCAATCTGAGATCAAACTGAAACAACTCGAGCAGCGCAACACTACCGGATCCGACCCCACCATTCTTGCCCAAATCTCTGATGAACTTCAGGTATACAACACACTGGCTACCTCCGAAGTCCGTTACTTCAGCCGCCCTCAGGCCGCCAGGAGGTATGGGGAGGGCGACAGGCCTGGGAAAACGCTTGCGACACTTGTAAGACGGGAGGCGGGCCGAACACAGATTTCTTCTATCAAAGATCGCAATGGTGAGGTTAAGTGGGCGGACCGGGAAATACTAGACACATTCACTGAATTTTATAGCTCCCTCTACTCCCGACCCGTAGAACACACTGAGCAACGTATGCGCGAGCTCCTTGAGCAGATCCCCACTACAGAGATTTGCCAACAGACCAAAGACCAGCTAGACTCCCCAATCACGCTAGACGAGATAGTGTCGTCCATTTCTGACTTGCCCAAAGGCAAAGCACCTGGTCCGGATGGGCTCACCGCAGACTTTTACCAGGAGCACATAGCTATTCTGGCCCCTCGGCTGCTTGAGGTATGGAATGAGGCCCTCCAGGCCTCCATCCTCCCCCCCTCCATGCGCGAAGCGGTCATCACGGTGCTGCTCAAACCGGGTAAGCCTGAAGATGAGTGCGGGTCATACAGACCTCTCTCCCTCATGAACCTCGACACAAAGATCTTTGCCAAGATCATTGCCAATCGCTTTTTGCCAATCATGACGCACCTGGTGCATGAGGACCAAGCGGGCTTCGTCCCGGGTAGGTCCACCTCCCACAATATCAGGAGATTGTTCAATGTCATGTCCCGCATAGATCAGAACGCCCAGGCGGTAGCGGTTACGTTGGACGCCCAGAAAGCCTTTGACATGGTCTCCTGGAAATACATGTGGCTGGTTCTCGAGACAATGGGTGTTGGCCCAAACATGATAGGGTTTATCAGACTATTATACACCTCCCCCGGTGCGCGGGTTCGAGTTAACTCACTAACATCCGAGATTTTCACGTTATTCAGAGGCACCCGCCAGGGCTGCCCCTTCTCCCCAATTCTCTTCGCATTAGTGATAGAACCAATGGCGGACTATGTCCGCTCAAGACACTCTCATAAGGGAATAAGATTGATAGAGGAGCCTGAAATTATATCCCTATACGCAGACGACGTCCTACTCTATATTAGAGATCCCACAACTCATCTCAATCCCATATTGAGAGATGTCACCCGCATTGGCACCCATTCCGGTTTTACAATTAACTACTCCAAGTCAGAGATCTTCCTGCTCACTCAATCTACCATACAGCCCGTCTCCGAATATCCCCTGCGCTGGGCCCCTGAGGGCATTAAATACCTGGGTGTACATGTATCCCTGACTAAACCCACCCTACTCACTGAGAATTACTCTGCGGTAGCGCTGATAGTTGAGGCCAAAATCTCACGATGGCGCACTCTTCCGTTATCCGTTGCGGGTCGCCTGTCACTGATTAAAATGATTCTGCTCCCCAAGCTCCTTTACACCTTTAGTACCATACCCGTTTGGCCTGGGAGGGCATACTTCACTAAATTGCACACACTCTGCGCACAATTCCTCTGGCACTCAGGTGCGGTCCGCAAGAAGTGGACTGACATGGCACTCTCATACAGACGGGGGGGTATTGCTGCCCCTGACTTTGCTACATACTGGATTGTGGCCCAAGCCCAATATGCCACTCACTGGTACCCTGGCGCCCCAGTGCGCCCTCATGTTAAGCTGGAATGGTTGGCAACCGCTGGCATTAATTTAATGTCCCTAGTGCTACAGCGACACTATGCCCCGGACTCCCCAGTTGATCCCGTCGCAGCTACCATGTTTGCCTGGACACGCATACTAGGCCCATCTGATGGGATCTCCCCGTACTACAAGTGGCTGCCCGCATGGGCCTGTCCCGGGTTAGAGCCCATGCTGGACGCTGCCTTGGCCCGCCACTGGGAGGCTCTGGGGTATAGGGCACTGTCAGACTTCTATCCAGAGGGTAAATTCATAGACCCCCAGACTTGGAGGCCGGGTCACACTAGATCCCCCTTAGAAACTCTTCAGTACTACAGGCTCCGCGCTGCGTTCCGCTCTAGGTGGCCCTCTTTCCCTGATGAGCCCCCTGATAACCCGGCAATAGCGTACATTGCTAACTCGGGCGGTGCACGAGGCGTCATCTCATCATTATATCATATCCTGCAAGACGTCCCCTCTACTCCGGTCCTCGGAGCGCGCAACAAATGGGCAGACGAACTGGGCCTAGAAATAACTGATGAGCTATGGGAGAGCATGTGTCTCCACACCCAAAAAGTTTCTCTCAACTTCCGCTTTCGGGCCATGCAATATAAGCTCCTTAATAGGCTGTATTATACACCGCGCAGGACTTCCGGGTTTGCTCGTTTGGAGGTGCGCCTCTGCCCACGGTGCGGGGCCTCGGACGCTGATCATCTACATATGTTCTGGACCTGTCCGAACTTGTTCAACTTTTGGGACGGGGTCCTAAAGACACTTAGTGCAGTAATTGAGACCACTATTGATCCCAATCCTATGGCAGTCCTATTTGGGGTGTGGAGCACTGAGGAAACTAAACGCCTGAAAAAGTTTTTAAATATAAGTTGTATGATTGCCAAGAAGTGTATACTCCAGAGTTGGAGGTGCCCCTCTCCCCCGACCCCGCAGAGATGGTTGGGCCTGCTTACTTGGTCACGGAACTGTGAGGAGGACTACTTGACCATGCTGCCGGCCCAGTCTCGTCCCAAGAACATTTGGAGTGAATTTAACACATATCTCAATATTCAATCCGAGGCTGGGTCGGAGTCCTGTCTGTCCCCGGACATCACTCCTGCATCATGATCTCCTCAGCTCTCCTCCTCCATTCGCAAAACATTGTAGTCACTGCTATAATGTTGATAAGGTAGCCTGTAGGCACCTCCATGTTGTATATGATTCATATGCCTGTTGCCTTGATGTTTGTACCTTGTGAACCTTTGCCGATAAAAATAAAAGTTTAAAAAAGAGATATCACATCTCATGCTATAGGAAGGGTCTCAGGATTGGAATGGGAAGGAGTTGGATATCACATCTCATGCTATAGGAAGGGTCTCAGGTTTGGTATAAGCATTGAGATATCACATCTCATGCTATAGGAAGGGTCTCAGGATTGGAATGGGAAGGAGTTGTATATGACATCTCATGCCATAGGAAGGGTCTCAGGTTTGGTATAAGCATTGAGATATCACATCTCTGCTATCGGAAGGGTCTCAGGATTGGAATGGGAAGGAGTTTGATATCACATCTCATGCCATGTATGGGTCTCAGGTTTTGTAGAAGCATTGGGATATCACATCTCATGCTATCGGAAGGGTATCGGGATTGGATTTGGAAGGAGTTGGATATCCCATCTCATGCTATAGGAAGGGTCTCAGGTTGGAATGGGAAGGAGTTGGATATCACATCTGATGTTATAGGAAGGGTCTCAGGATTGGAATGGGAAGGACTTGGATATCACATCTCAAGCTATAGGAAGGCTCTCAGGTTTGGAAGGGGAAGGAGTTGGATATCACATTTCATGTTAGAGGTAGGATATCAGGTTTGGTAAAGAGGCATTGAGATATCACATCTCGTGCTATAGGAAGGGTCTCAGAATTGGAATGGGAAGGAGTTGGATATCACATCTCATGTTATAGGAAAGATCTCAGGTTTGGTATTAGAAGCATTGAGACATCACATCTCATGTTATAGGAAGGGTCTCAGGATTGGAATGGGAAGAAGTTGGATATCACATCTCATGCTATAGGAAGGGTCTCAGGTTTGGTATAAGCATTGAGATATCACATCTCATGCTATAGGAAGGGTCTCAGGATTGGAATGGGAAGGAGTTGTATATGACATCTCATGCCATAGGAAGGGTCTCAGGTTTGGTATAAGCATTGAGATATCACATCTCATGCTATAGGAAGGGTCTCAGGATTGGAATGGGAAGGACTTGGATATCACATCTCATGCTATAGGCAGGGTCTCAGGTTTGGAAAGGGAAGGAGTTGGATATCACATTTCATGTTAGAGGTAGGATCTCAGGTTTGGTATTAGAGGCATTGAGATATCACATCTCATGCTATCAGAAGGGTCTCAGGATTGGAATGGGAAGGAGTTGGATATCACATCTCATGCTAAAGGGAGGGTCTCAGGTTTGGAAGGGGAAGGATTTGGATATCACATCTCATGTTATAGGAAGGATCTCAGGTTTGGTATTAGAAGCATTGAGATATCACATCTCATGCTTATCGGAAGTATCTCAGGTTTGGTATTAGAGGCATTGAGATATCACATCTCATGCTATCATAAGGGTCTCAGGATTGGAATGGGAAGGAGTTGGATATCACATCTCATGCTAAAGGGAGGGTCTCAGGTTTGGAAGGGGAAGGATTTGGATATCACATCACATGTTATAAGAAGGATCTCAGGTTTGGTATTAGAAGCATTGAGATAACACATCTCATGCTATCGGAAGGGTCTCAGGATTGGAATGGGAAGGAGCTGGATATCACATCTCATGCTATAGGAAGGGTCTCAGGTTTGGAACGGGAAGGAGTTGGATATCACATCTCATGTTATAGGAAGAGTCTCAGGTTTGGTATAAACATTGAGATATCACATCTCTGCAATCGGAAGTGTCTCAGGATTGGGATGGGAAGGAGTTGGATATCACATCTCATGCTATAGGAAGGGTCTCAGGTTTGGAACGGGAAGGAGTTGGATATCCCATCTCATGTTATAGGACGGGTCTCAGGTTTGGTATTAGAAGCATTGAGATATCACATCGCATGCTGTAGGAAGGGTCTCAGGATTGGAATGGGAAGGAGTTGGATATTACATTCTTGCTATAGGAAGGGTCTCATGTTTGGAATGGGAAGGAGTTGGATATCACATATGCTATAGGAAGGGTCTCAGGTTTGGAACGGGAAGGAGTTGGATATCACATCTCATGCTATAGGAAGGGTCTCAGGTTTAGTATAAGCATTGAGATATCACATCTCTGCTATCGGAAGTGTCTCAGGATTGGAATGGGAAGGAGTTGGATATCCCATCTCATGTTATAGGACGGGTCTCAGGTTTGTTATTAGAATCATTGAGATATCATATTGCATGCTATGGGAAGGGTGTCAGGATTGGAATGGGAAGGAGTTGGATATCACACTTCATGTTAGAGGAAGGATCTCAGGTTTGGTGTTAGAGGCATTGAGATATCACATCTCATGCTATAGGAAGGGTCTCAGGATTGGAATGGGAAGGAGTTTGTTATCACATCTCATGCCATGTATGGGTCTCAGGTTTTGTAGAAGCATTGGGATATCACATCTCATGCTATCGGAAGGGTATCATGATTGGATTTGGAAGGAGTTGGATATCCCATCTCATGCTATAGGAAGGGTCTCAGTTTGGAATGGGAAGGAGTTGGATATCACATCTCATGTTATAGGAAGGGTCTCAGGATTGGAATGGGAAGGACTTGGATATCACATCTCATGCTATAGGAAGGCTCTCAGGTTTGGAAGGGGAAGGAGTTGGATATCACATTTCATGTTAGAGGTAGGATCCCAGGTTTGGTATTAGAGGCATTGAGATATCACATCTCATGCTATCAGAAGGATCTCAGGATCGGAATGGGAAGGAGTTGGATATCACATCTCATGCTAAAGGGAGGGTCTCAGGTTTGGAATGGGAAGGATTTGGATATCACATCTCATGTTATAGGATGGATCTCAGGTTTGGTATTAGAAGCATTGAGATATCACATCTCATGCTATCGGAAGGATCTCAGGTTTGGTATTAGAGGCATTGAGATATCACATCTCATGCTATCAGAAGGGTCTCATGATTGGAATGGGAAGGAGTCGGATATCACATCTCATGCTAAAGGGAGGGTCTCAGGTTTGGAAGTGGAAGGATTTGGATATCACATCTCATGTTATAGGAAGGATCTCAGGTTTGGTATTAGAAGCATTGAGATATCACATCTCATGCTATAGGAAGGGTCTCAGGATTGGAATGGGAAGGAGTTGTATATCACATCTCAAGCTATAGGAAGGGTCTCAGGTTTGGTATAAGCATTGAGATATCACATCTCATGCTATAGGAAGGGTCTCAGGATTGGAATGGGAAGGAGTTGGATATCACATCTGATGTTATAGGAAGGATCTCAGGTTTGGTATTAGAAGCATTGAGACATCACATCTCATGCTATGGGAAGGGTCTCAGGATTGGAATGGGAAGGAGTTGGATATCACATCTCATGCTATAGGAAGGGTCTCAGGTTTGGTATTAGCATTGAGATATCCCATCTCATGCTAAAGGGAGGGTCTCAGGTTTGGAAGTGGAAGTATTTGGATATCACATCTCATGTTATAGGAAGGATCTCAGGCTTGGTATTAGAAGCATTGAGATATCACATCTCATGCTATAGGAAGGGTCTCAGGATTGGAATGGGAAGGAGTTGGATATCACACCTCAAGCTATAGGAAGGGTCTCAGGATTGGAATGGGAAGGAGTTGGATATCACATCTCATGCTATAGGAAGGGTCTCAGGTTTGGTATTAGCATTGAGATATCCCATCTCATGCTATAGGAAGGGTCTCAGGTTTGGAATCGGAAGGAGTTGTACATGACATCTCATGCCATAGGAAGGGTCTCAGGTTTGGTATAATCATTGAGATATCACATCTCTGCTATCGGAAGGGTCTCAGGATTGGAATGGGAAGGAGTTGGATATCCCATCTCGTTATAGGAAGGGTCTCAGGTTTGGTATTAGAAGCATTGAGATATCACATCTCATGGTATAGGACGGGTCTCAGAATTGGAATGGGAAGGAGTTGGATATCACATCTCAAGCTATAGGAAGGGTCTCAGGATTGGAATGGGAAGGAGTTTGTTATCACATCTCATGCTATAGGAAGGCTCTCAGGTTTGGAAGGGGAAGGAGTTGGATATCACATTTCATGTTAGAGGTAGGATCTCAGGTTTGGTATTAGAGGCATTGAGATATCACATCTCATGCTATCAGAAGGATCTCAGGTTCGGAATGGGAAGGAGTTGGATATCACATCTCATGCTAAAGGGAGGGTCTCAGGTTTGGAATGGGAAGGATTTGGATATCACATCTCATGTTATAGGAAGGATCTCAGGTTTGGTATTAGAAGCATTGAGATATCACATCTCATGCTATCGGAAGGATCTCAGGTTTGGTATTAGAGGCATTGAGATATCACATCTCATGCTATCAGAAGGGTCTCAGGATTGGAATGGGAAGGAGTCGGATATCACATCTCATGCTAAAGGGAGGGTCTCAGGTTTGGAAGTGGAAGGATTTGGATATCACATCTCATGTTATAGGAAGGATCTCAGGTTTGGTATTAGAAGCATTGAGATATCACATCTCATGCTATAGGAAGGGTCTCAGGATTGGAATGGGAAGGAGTTGTATATCACATCTCAAGCTATAGGAAGGGTCTCAGGATTGGAATGGGAAGGAGTTGGATATCACATCTCAAGCTATAGGAAGGGTCTCAGGATTGGAATGGGAAGGAGTTGGATATCACATCTCATGCTATAGGAAGGGTCTCAGGTTTGGTATAAGCATTGAGATATCCCATCTCATGCTATAGGAAGGGTCTCAGGTTTGGAAGGGGAAGGATTTCGGTATCACATCTCATGTTATAGGACCGGTCTCAGGTTTGGTATTAGAAGCATTGAGATATCAAGTCTCATGGTATAGGAAGGGTCTCAGGATTGGAATGGGAAGGAGTTAGATATCACATCTCATGCTATAGGAAGGGTCTCAGGTTTGGTATAAGCATTGAGATATCACATCTCATGCTATAGGAAGGGTCTCAGGTTTGGAAGGGGAAGGATTTGGATATCATATCTCATGTTATCGGACGGGTCCCAGGTTTGGTATTAGAAGCTTTGAGATATCACATCTCATGCTATAGGAAGGGTCTCAGGATTGGAATGGTAAGAAGTTGGATATCATATCTCATGCTAAAGGAAGGGACTCAGGTTTGATAGAAGCATTGAGATATCACATCTCATGCTATAGGAAGGGTCTCAGGATTGGAATGGGAAGGAGTTGGATATCACATCTCATGCCATAGGAAGGGTCTCAGGTTTGGTATAAGCATTGAGATATCACATCTCTGCTATCTGAAGGGTCTCAGGATAGGAATGGGAAGGACTTAGATATCACATCTCATGCTATAGGGAGGGTCTCAGTTTTGATATTAGAAGCATTGAGATATCACATTTCATGCTATCGGAAGGGTCTCAGGATTGGAATGGGAAGGAGTTGGATATCACATCTCAAGCTATCTCAGGATTGGAATGGGAAGGAGTTTGATATCACATCTCAAGCTATAGGAAGGGTCTCAGGTTTGGAAGGGGAAGGATTTGGATCTCACATCTCATGTTTTAGGACGGGTCTCAGGTTTGGTATTAGAAGCATTGAGATATCACATCTCATGGTATAGGAAGGGTCTCAGGATTGGAATGGGAAGGAGTTGGATATCACATCTCAAGCTATCACAGGATTGGAATGGGAAGGAGTTTGATAGCACATCTCAAGCTATAGGAAGGGTCTCAGGTTTGGAAAGGGAAGGATTTGGATTTCACATCTCATGTTATAGGATGGTTCTCATGTTTGGTTTTAGAAGCATTGAGATATCACATCTCATGCTATCTGAAGGGTCTCAGGTTTGGAAAGGGAAGGATTTGGATTTCACATATGTTATTGGATGGTTCTCAGGTTTGGTTTTAGAAGCATTAAGATATCACATCTCATGCTATAGGAAGGGTCTCAGGTTTGGAATGGGAAGGAGTTGGATACACATCTCATGTTATAGGAAGGATCTCAGGTTTGGTATTAGAAGCATTGTGATATCACATATCAGGCTATAGGAAGGGTCTCACGATTGGAATGGGAAGGAGTTGGATATCACATCTCATGCTAAAGGAAAGATCTCAGGTTTGGAAGGGGAAGGATTTGCATCTCACATCTCATGTTTTAGGACGGGTGTCAGGTTTGGTATTAAAAGCATTGAGATATCACATCTCATGGTATAGGAAGGGTCTGAGGATTGGAATGGGAAGGAGTTGGATATCACATCTCAAGCTATCTCAGGATTGGAATGGGAAGGAGTTTGATATCACATCTCATGCTATCGGAAGGGTCTCAGGTTTGGAATGGGAAGGAGTTGGATATCACATCTCATGTTATAGGAAGGATCTCAGGTTTGGTATTAGAAGCATTGAGATATCACATCTCATGCTATAGGAAGGGTCTCAGGATTGGAATCGGAAGGAGTTGGATACCACATCTCATGCTATAGGAAGGGTCTCAGGTTTGGTATAAGCATTGAGATATCCCATGCTATAGGAAGGGTCTCAGCATTGGAATCGGAAGGAGTTGTATTTGACATCTCATGCCATAGGAAGGGTCTCAGGTTTGGTATAAGCATTGAGATATCACATCTCTGCTATCGGAAGGGTCTCAGGATTGGAACGGGAAGGAGTTGGATATCACATCTCATGCTAAAGGGAGGGTCTCAGGTTTGGAAGGGGAAGGATTTGGATATCACATCTCATGTTATAGGAAGGATCTCAGGTTTGGTATTAGAAGCATTGAGATATCACATCTCATGCTATCGGAAGGATCTCAGGTTTGGTATTAGAGGCATTGAGATATCACATCTCATGCTATCAGAAGGGTCTCAGGATTGGAATGGAAAGGAGTCGGATATCACATCTCATGCTAAAGGGAGGGTCTCAGGTTTGGTATTAGAAGCATTGAGATATCACATCTCATGTTATAGGAAGAATCTCAGGTTTGGTATTAGAGGCATTGAGATATCACATCTCATGCTATCAGAAGGGTCTCAGGATTGGAATGGGAAGGAGTCGGATATCACATCTCATGCTAAAGGGAGGGTCTCAGGTTTGGTATTAGAAGCATTGAGATATCACATCTCATGTTATAGGAAGAATCTCAGGTTTGGTATTAGAGGCATTGAGATATCACATCTCATGCTATAGGAAGGGTCTCAGGATTGGAATGGGAAGGAGTTGGATATCACATCTCATGCTAAAGGAAGGGTCTCAGTTTTGGTAGAAGCATTGAGATATCACATCTCATGGTTTAGGAAGGGTCTCAGGATTGGAATGGGAAGGAGTTGGATATCACATCTCATCCAATAGGAAGGATCTCAGGATTGGAATGGGAAGGATTTGGATGTCACATCTCTTGCTATAGGAAGGGTCTCAGGTTTTTAGAAACATTGAGATATCACATCTCATGCTTTAGGAAGGGTTTCAGGATTGGAATGGGAAGGAGTTGGATATCCCTTCTCATGCTATAGGAAGGGTCTCAGGTTGGAATGGGAAGGAGTTGGATATCACATCTCATGTTATAGGAAGGGTCTCAGTATTGGAATGGTAAGGATTTGGATATCACATCTCTTGCTATAGGAAGGGTCTCCGGTTTGGTATAAGCATTGAGATATCACATCTCTGCTATCGGAAGGGTCTCAGGATAGGAATGGGAAGGACTTAGATATCACATCTCATGCTATAGGGAGGGTCTCAGTTTTGATATTAGAAGCATTGAGATATCACATTTCATGCTATCGGAAGGGTCTCAGGATTGAAATGGGAAGGAGTTGGATATCACATCTCAAGCTATCTCAGGATTGGAATGGGAAGGAGTTTGATATCACATCTCAAGCTATAGGAAGGGTCTCAGGTTTGGAAGGGGAAGGATTTGGATCTCACATCTCGTTTTAGGATGGGTCTCAGGTTTGGTATTAGAAGCATTGAGATATCACATCTCATGGTATAGGAAGGGTCTCAGGATTGGAATGGGAAGGAGTTGGATATCACATCTCAAGCTATCACAGGATTGGAATGGGAAGGAGTTTGATAGCACATCTCAAGCTATAGGAAGGGTCTCAGGTTTGGAAAGGGAAGGATTTGGATTTCACATCTCATGTTATAGGATGGTTCTCATGTTTGGTTTTAGAAGCATTGAGATATCACATCTCATGCTATATGAAGGGTCTCAGGTTTGGAAAGGGAAGGATTTGGATTTCACATATGTTATTGGATGGTTCTCAGGTTTGGTTTTTGTTAAGACGGATTTCTGAACTCTGTCCTGGTGGCGCAGAAGTTCAGAAGGCCAACCTAATTACTTGGAACAGGGTAACCTCTGGACGAGCCAGACCAATCAAGGTAGTGATCGCGGCGGTCAAGACTAGGTCTCAAGAGGGGTGAGGGTGACTGAAAGCCCGCAATGAGCACACAAAGCAAGAGCGCTTACAAACTACTCCAAACAGTTGTTATATCAAAAATATATACACATTTATTTTAAGGCCTTTAAAATAATGACCGTAGCGAGAAAATCACAATATCACAATATTAAGCCAACACATACCATATCAACACAATATATTTACAAATACGACAGTCGCAAGCGTTATATGCACGAAATGTGTAGTCCACCTGAAAGGGAAGGAAAACAGGCAGTGCGATAATGCTTTAGACTCAGTTCGCCTTCAGAGGCACCTAACTAGATGGAAGTCCGAGCCCTGCGAAGAGTGGAGCCTTGTGCTCAAAGTACCTGCACACGCTGGTGCCAACGGGCAAAAGGAGAAGCTCTTCGGAGGAAGTCAGGCAGTTCGGGTTAGTGCACAACAGAAGAAGAACAGGTTCCGCGACTCAAGCGCAGCCTCCACAGTGAGCAGAAGCAGAGCGCGAGTACGGACAAAAGGGTGCTGTTTTTACACAGCGGGGAAAAGCAATGGGCTACTGCAGGAGGGCGACCAGATCCTAGCTATACTACTCACCGGTCCCCGATGCAAGCAGACCCAGGCTTCTCCACGTTAGTTTCAGCAGCTGGCAGGTTCAGAAGAGCCGGGAATGCCTCGTCGTCGTGTAGAGAAAAAAGACGTCCCAATCGAAGAAACCTGCACAGTTTTGTCACCACAGCAGGGCAACGGAGCGGCCGTGTGTATCTGAGCCAAATGTACACTACTCACTTCAGACTTGGGAACGCCAAGTGTACGAAGCGTGTGAGAGTGACCAGGACTCGAAATACAACACAACCTGGCGGCGGTTACAAAGCAAGACTCCCTTGTAAGCTGGTCAGTCAACTGGATGGCCCAGAGACGCTTCCGAAGGCTTACTGGCAGGAGATGATGAAGTCGCCGAGAATAGCTGTTCCTGCTATTCCAAAGGTCGAAGCACCAGTACAGGCCTTCTGGTTCGATCAAAGGTGAAAAGGATTTCACAAGGCGACAGCAGTGCAGAGCAGAAGTCCTTCAGCGGGTCACCAGCGATTCCTCGGTCCAGCCTCTTGTTTGCAGGATACTTGGCTCCTGCATTCCTTCGTTCGTGAGAACTCAGGAGATCGACATGGTAGTGGTGTTTCCAGCCCCCTCTTATCCACGGTTCCCTTCGCGCCAAAACGGAGGGGAGCCAATGGGAGATCCGCTCATCAACACACACACCATTCGTGGACCAATCACGGACCACGGTGGTCCCAGGCATTCACACTACCCTAGACTCTCTGGCACCCAGGATGTGTATTGGGACCAGACATCCCAGCCCACACCCTGGAGGCACACAAAAGACATGTAGAAGCCCGTGAAAGCATCCATGTTTCGCGGGAAAGTACATGCCCAAATAAGGAAGGCCCCGGGTCGGCTCGACCTGGGGAAGGTGAAGGGAGCAAGACGGTCAGCGGACAGGACAAAGGAGCCTCGTGGTCTGGCCATTTTGGGAGCCAGGCCACCATTTTGGGTTAAGCGCAAAAAACGTGCTTAGAACGCCAAAAGGAGCTCAAAATACAAAGAAACGATCGCTGCCACCATTCCCGTCCCTGAATTACTTGCACCGATCAAATACCATCCTAAACGAGTATCTAGGGCCTGTAGAAGGCTAGAGACCCAAGAGAGCTGTAACTTAGCTTACAGTGCCCTCTTGTGTCATGTTGTACTAAAGCCGCAACATGATAAAAGAAACTACGGGAAACAGCGTTCCCCGGTACTGACTGTCTTAAGGGCATGTCAGTTTCCCCATAAGAAAGGAGCAAAAGCCCAGAGGAGTGCGGCAGAAGGCTGCACTTCTCTGGCAAAGTCAAGAACAAGGTGAAAAACAACAGCAAAAAGTTTAGGGGTTGCCACATGGAAGGAAAATTACCTACAATTACGAAATCTTTCCTAACACTCGCCCCTCCCAGACTATGGACAGGGGGAACTAATCCACCCCTGGATGAGTCTCTTGTTCAGGTCGGTTAAACATTCTGGACAACCCATCAGCATTGCTATGTTGGACACCTGGCCTATGCTCAATAGTGAAGTCGAAGCCTTGTAGACTTATGGACCACCTAAGAAACTTTGGATTCTCCCCCTTCATGTTCATTAGCCACTTTAACGGCTTATGGTCAGTCTGCACAGTGAAGTGGGTCCCATAGAGGTAGGGCCTCAGCTTCCTTAGGGCCCACACAACAGAGAAACATTCTTTCTCTACCGTGGACCATCTGAGCTCTCTGTCCTTAAGCTGGCGACTAATAAAACCGATAGGGTGTTCCTTACCCTTCTCATCTACTTGTGATAGTACAGCTCCTATCCCAGTGTCAGAGGCGTCCGTCTGCACGATAAAAGGTCTTTGATAATCAGGGGCCCTGGGGACAGGGGCCTGGCACAAGGAGTCTTTTAAGCCATTGAAGGCCTTCTCACACTCGTCGGTCCAAGTTACCTTCTTGGGTGTCTTCGGAGTTGTGAGGGCAGTCAGAGGAGCAGCTATGGTGCCATAGTCTGCCAGAAAATTGCGGTAATACCCCGTGAGTCCTAAGAAGGCTCTCACTTGGGTTTGCGTAGTGGGGGTAGGCCAGTCTTGTACTGCTTGTACTTTACTGGGTAGAGGCTGTATCCTCCCTCCACCTACTTCATGTCCAAGGTAAACCACTGAGCCTTGTCCAATCTGGCATTTACTAGCCTTTATGGTCAAGTGGGCTTTCTGAAGAGCCTGGAGCACAATCCCGAGGTGTTTCACATGGTCTTCCCAGGTGGCACTGAAAACTGCTATATCGTCCAGATATGCAAGACAGAATTCGTCCAACCCATTCAACACATGATTCACAAGCCTCTGGAAAGTGGCAGGTGCATTCTTCAACCCGAACGGCATAACCCGGAATTGGTAAAGGCCGTCTGGAGTAGAAAATGCTGTCTTCTCCTTGGCATGCTCTGCTAAAGCTATTTGCCAATAGCCAGCAGTGAGGTCAAACGTGCTGAGGTACTTGGAGGCACCCAAAGTATCCACCAGCTCATCTGTTCGAGGCAAGGGGTGTGCATCTGTCTTGGTGACAGCATTCAGAGCCCTGTAATCCACGCAGAACCTCAATTCAGAAGTGCCTGCCTTTGGAACCAAAACCACAGGGCTGGACCAAGGACTACTAGAGGGTTCAATCACCCCAAGGTCTAACATCTTGTTGACCTCGGTCTTAATATAAGACCGTACTTTGTCTGACATCCTGTATCCCCTACTTTTGGTAGGTACACTGTCTCCTGTGTCTATGTTATGTTTGCACCAAGGTGTCAAACCAGGCGACTGTGAAAACAGGGGGGAAAACTGCCTAAGCAAACTTTTCACCTCAGCCTGCTGATCAGAAGTCAGGTGAGGGGCCACTCGGACACCCTCAAAGGAGCTATCTGAAGGACTGCTCTGGAACAGGTCGGGGAGAGGTTCAGACTCCTCTTCCTCAACATCTGAAGCCAGTAGCAGTGCTGCGATTTCGACTCTTGGGACGAAAGCCTTCAGCCTATTCACGTGAAACACTTTTGGAGCCTCTCCAGGCCTTCCAAGGTCCACTAAATAGTTAACCTCACCCAGGGGCTCCACCACTGTGTAAGGGCCTGACCATTTGTCCTGTAAAGCTCGAGGCCTTATGGGATTCATGATCAGGACTTGCTGATCAGGTGTAAAGTTGATGAGGGAAGCTTTCTGGTCGTACCAATGTTTCACCAGTGCTTGCCCTGCCTTCAATTTATCACTAGCCAAGCCCATCAGAAGTACCATCCGTTTTCTGAGCCCTAGCACATAATCAACTACGTTGGTAGTAACAGGGGGAGTGGGCATCTCCCATCCCTCTTTGACGATGGCTAAGGGTCCCCGTACGGGATGACCGAACAGAAGTTCGAAGGGGCTGAAGCCAACACCCTCCTGTGGTACCTCTCGGTAGGCAAACAGTAAGCATGGTAACAGAAGATCCCATTTTCTTCTCTGAGGCTCCTCCAGAGCCCCAATCATGCTCTTTAACGTTCTGTTGAAACGTTCCACCAGACCATTGGTCTGGGGGTGGTATGCAGAAGAGAACTTGTAGGTGACCCCACATTCTTTCCACATAGCCTGCATATACTTCGACATAAAGTTGCTGCCACGATCTGACACAACTTCTTTAGGGAAGCCAACCCTAGTAAATATGCCAAGTAAAGTTTTTGCAACTGACTTGGCAGTTACAGTTTTCAATGGGATGGCCTCAGGATACCAGGTTGCATGGTCGACCAGCACCAGGATAAACCTATTGCCCGAGGATGTTTGCGGGTCAAGGGGACTAACGATGTCGATCCCTACCCTTTCAAATGGTACCCCCACAACTGGGAGCGGTACCAACGGAGCTTGGATTGTCGCGCCAACCTTACCAGACAACTGGCAGGAGGTACAACTCCTGCAGTGACTTTCTACTTGCACCCCCATCTTGGGCCAGTAGAAGTGCATGGATAACCTTTGCTTGGTCCTCTTCATACCAAGGTGACCAGCAAGGGGAACTTCATGCGCCAACTGCAGGAGGAAGGGCCTAACAGCAAGGGGAACCACCAACCTCCTATGGTCTCCTTCTGTAGACTCTGTGGGCTCACTATACAGGAGTCCACCTTCCCAATAAATCCTATGCGTCCCAGGAGGTTCACCCTCAAGGTGGGAGCAGGCCTGTCTCCTTAGGCCTTCCAGAGATGGGCACTCACGTTGGCCTTTACTGAATTCGTCCCTATCAGGACCTCCTTCAACTAACAAGTCTTTTAGTTCAGGATGATCGTTGGGGTCGAATACTTCAGGCATCGCCACCTCCTCGTCAGGCCCGGGCGATTGACCAACTTCCTCCACCGCAGTGGTAGGCGAGCTCGGGGGAATATTCTCTTTCCCTCGTGGTGACTTGTCGACTCCTTTCGCCTTGGGTTTCCCCTTCGGCTGGGGCGGCGTATTGGTCTTGGCCAATGCTGCCCGTGCTTGAGACCGTGTGTAGGGTCTTTCGGCAGTGTCTCCTACGAGCCCTAAAGCTCTGAGATCATTACCTAACAAGACCTTTCCCGGGACATTTCTCTGAATGCTCACTGGAATCCTGACTGCTGTACCATTTAAAGTAAGATTTACAGGTATTACGGGAAACATACGGAGGGGGCCGTCAGCCAACTTAGTGGGCATCAGAGTAGCTCTGGCAACTTCCTCTGAGTCTACCAAGGTAGAATCCACTACAGTGCGACTGCACCCACTATCCCTAAGAGCTGGAGTATCTACTCCATTGATCAGCACACTGTCTTTAAAGTAGTGCTTGGTATTATCCGGAATCCTAGCATAAGCCTCTGCGACTTTAGGCTCCCAGGAACCCAGGGACACTAAAACTACCTCAGCCTCTATCCCGCTGGGAAATGAGTCTGAGGAGAAGGATGCTCCTGTAATCTCTTCTTCCTCGTAGGAGGAGAAGGCCAGATTAGCGAAGTGGACCCCCAAAGGTCTAACCTTACAACGGGGATCCCCCTTCACGTGGTCAGTTGCTCCACAAGCAAAACAAGATCCATTGGGTCTGTTTACATAGGGAGGCTTATTGTAACCAGAGTTTTGTTTCGGAGGCTGACCTCCACTACCCTGTGAGTTCTCTTGTGTCCTACCCTTATTTTTCTTTTTGTGGCCCTTATGGGAAGAAGATTTAGCAGATTCTCCACCCTCCATATCTTTGGACTTTTTCCCTTCCTCCTCTCCTGCTTACCAGGATGAGTTTTGTCCTTATGGGACACTCGATGTGACACCCATAAGTCTGCTGCAATGGCCAGCTTCTTAGGATCTATCTCCTTTGAATCGGCCAAATGCTGCTTAAGCTCCGGGGAAGAAGAAGCAAAAATGTGTTCCAGCATGACAAGATTTATCATGCCTTCGAAGGTAAAAACCTTATAACCTTCGACCCAGCCAGTTAAGTTTTTCAAGGATTCAGTGACATAAGATACCCAAGTACCACCTTCCTTTTTCTTATACTCTCTGAAACGTTTCAAATATTGGGCCGGAGTCTTCCCAAACTTTAAAATGAGAGTTTGATTTAACATTACGAAATCAGCTCGCTCAGCCTTCGACATTTCCATAATGGCACTACAGCCAGAATGGGGCAGTCTGCTGAGTAACCATGCAATCTTATCAGCATTGTCAACTTGTTGAACTTCGCATGCATACTCAAACGCATTCAGCCAGTCCATAATGTCATTCCTTTCTTCATACACACTGAGCAGATCTTTCGGAAACCGTGGATGAGAGGAAGCCCCAGACCCATGTCCAGGACCCTTGGACCCATTTGCAAACTGAAGCTTGGCCAGTTCCAACTGGTGATCCCTGTCTTTTTGTTTTTCTGCCTGTTCGATTTTTAGTTTGGCTATGCTGAATTCAAGCTCCTGCTGCCTAAACCGCAGCTCTTGCTTCTTGAATTCAAGCATAGCCTCCCCATCAACACTGGCAGAGGAAACATTAGACATCACATCCTCCCTGTCCTCGTGGTCGCGATGGATCAGTGCAGCGGCAGAACCGTCGGTTCTACCAGTGAGAGCAGCCCCACCACCTTCTGCACTGTCCTCAGAAGTTATAGCGTCAAGCTGCACTTCTTGCCACGCCACGATTCTTTGAATCATTTCCAATTTCGTGCCTTGAGAGGAAACACCTCTCTCCGCACACATCTTCTTCAATGTTTCTGATTTGGAAGCATTTAAAGTTAACAAGGTATTTGTTTCCATACTGTTAGATAGGACTATGGCCTTTTTAAAGTTATACTACAACAATTCACTACGTGTCCTGGTTGGAATAACCTGAAATGCCTTAGTTCGTGCGCAACACTGGATACCTTCAGTCGTATCCCACCGCTGTACACCAATTTGTTAAGACGGATTTCTGAACTCTGTCCTGGTGGCGCAGAAGTTCAGAAGGCCAACCTAATTACTTGGAACAGGGTAACCTCTGGACGAGCCAGACCAATCAAGGTAGCGATCGCGGCGGTCAAGACTAGGTCTCAAGAGGGGTGAGGGTGACTGAAAGCCCGCACTGAGCACACAAAGCAAGAGCGCTTACAAACTACTCCAAACAGTTGTTATATCAAAAATATATACACATTTATTTTAAGGCCTTTAAAATAATGACCGTAGCGAGAAAATCACAATATCACAATATTAAGCCAACACATACCATATCAACACAATATATATACAAATACGACAGTCGCAAGCGTTATATGCACGAAATGTGTAGTCCACCTGAAAGGGAAGGAAAACAGGCAGTGCGATAATGCTTTAGACTCAGTTCGCCTTCAGAGGCACCTAACTAGATGGAAGTCCGAGCCCTGCGAAGAGTGGAGCCTTGTGCTCAAAGTACCTGCACACGCTGGTGCCAACGGGCAAAAGGAGAAGCTCTTCGGAGGAAGTCAGGCAGTTCGGGTTAGTGCACAACAGAAGAAGAACAGGTTCCGCGACTCAAGCGCAGCCTCCACAGTGAGCAGAAGCAGAGCGCGAGTACGGACAAAAGGGTGCTGTTTTTACACAGCGGGGAAAAGCAATGGGCTACTGCAGGAGGGCGACCAGATCCTAGCTATACTACTCACCGGTCCCCGATGCAAGCAGACCCAGGCTTCTCCACGTTAGTTTCAGCAGCTGGCAGGTTCAGAAGAGCCGGGAATGCCTTGTCGTCGTGTAGAGAAAAAAGACGTCCCAATCGAAGAAACCTGCACAGTTTTGTCACCACAGCAGGGCAACGGAGCGGCCGTGTGTATCTGAGCCAAATGTACACTACTCACTTCAGACTTGGGAACGCCAAGTGTACGAAGCGTGTGAGAGTGACCAGGACTCGAAATACAACACAACCTGGCGGCGGTTACAGAGCAAGACTCCCTTGTAAGCTGGTCAGTCAACTGGATGGCCCAGAGACGCTTCCGAAGGCTTACTGGCAGGAGATGATGAAGTCGCCGAGAATAGCTGTTCCTGCTATTCCAAAGGTCGAAGCACCAGTATAGGCCTTCTGGTTCGATCAAAGGTGAAAAGGGTTTCACAAGGCGACAGCAGTGCAGAGCAGAAGTCCTTCAGCGGGTCACCAGTGATTCCTCGGTCCAGCCTCTTGTTTGCAGGATACTTGGCTCCTGTATTCCTTCGTTCGTGAGAACTCAGGAGATCGACATGGTAGTGGTGTTTCCAGCCCCCTCTTATCCACGGTTCCCTTCGCGCCAAAACGGAGGGGAGCCAATGGGAGATCCGCTCATCAACACACACACCATTCGTGGACCAATCACGGACCACGGTGGTCCCAGGCATTCACACTACCCTAGACTCTCTGGCACCCAGGATGTGTATTGGGACCAGACATCCCAGCCCACACCCTGGAGGCACACAAAAGACATGTAGAAGCCCGCGAAAGCATCCGTGTTTCGCGGGAAAGTACATGCCCAAATAAGGAAGGCCCCGGGTCGGCTCGACCTGGGGAAGGTGAAGGGAGCAAGACGGTCAGCGGACAGGACAAAGGAGCCTCGTGGTCTGGCCATTTTGGGAGCCAGGCCACCATTTTGGGTTAAGCGCAAAAAACGTGCTTAGAACGCCAAAAGGAGCTCAAAATACAAAGAAACGATCGCTGCCACCATTCCCGTCCCTGAATTACTTGCACCGATCAAATACCATCCTAAACGAGTATCTAGGGCCTGTAGAAGGCTAGAGACCCAAGAGATCTGTAACTTAGCTTACAGTGCCCTCTTGTGTCATGTTGCACTAAAGCCGCAACATGATAAAAGAAACTACGGGAAACAGCGTTCCCCGGTACTGACTGTCTTAAGGGCATGTCAGTTTCCCCATAAGAAAGGAGCAAAAGCCCAGAGGAGTGCGGCAGAAGGCTGCACTTCTCTGGCAAAGTCAAGAACAAGGTGAAAAACAACAGCAAAGAGTTTAGGGGTTGCCACATGGAAGGAAAATTACCTACAATTACGAAATCTTTCCTAACAGTTTTAGAAGCATTAAGATATCACATCTCATGCTATAGGAAGGGTCTCAGGTTTGGAATGGGAAGGAGTTGGATACACATCTCATGTTATAGGAAGGATATCAGGTTTGGTATTAGAAGCATTATGATATCACATATAATGCTATAGGAAGGGTCTCAGGATTGGAATGGGAAGGGGTTGGATATCACATCTCATGCTAAAGGAAAGATCTCAGGTTTGGAAGGGGAAGGATTTGGATCTCACATCTCATGTTTTAGGACGGGTGTCAGGTTTGGTATTAGAAGCATTGAGATATCACATCTCATGGTATAGGAAGGGTCTCAGGTTTGGAATGGGAAGGAGTTGGATATCACATCTCATGCTATCGGAAGGGTCTCAGGTTTGGAATGGGAAGGAGTTGGATATCACATCTCATGTTATAGGAAGGATCTCAGGTTTGGTATTAGAAGCATTGAGATATCACATCTCATGCTATAGGAAGGGTCTCAGGATTGGAATCGGAAGGAGTTGGATACCACATCTCATGCTATAGGAAGGGTCTCAGGTTTGGTATAAGCATTGAGATATCCAATCTCATGCTATAGGAAGGGTCTCAGCATTGGAATCGGAAGGAGTTCTATTTGACATCTCATGCCATAGGAAGGGTCTCAGGTTTGGTATAAGCATTGAGATATCACATCTCTGCTGTCGGAATGGTCTCAGGATTGGAATGGGAAGGAGTTGGATATCACATCTCATGCTAAAGGGAGGGTCTCAGGTTTGGAAGGGGAAGGATTTGGATATCACATCTCATGTTATAGGAAGGATCTCAGGTTTGGTATTAGAAGCATTGAGATATCACATCTCATGCTATCGGAAGGATCTCAGGTTTGGTATTATAGGCATTGAGATATCACATCTCATGCTATCAGAAGGGTCTCAGGATTGGAATGGGAAGGAGTCGGATATCACATCTCATGCTAAAGGGAGGGTCTCAGTTTTGGTATTAGAAGCATTGAGATATCACATCTCATGTTATAGGAAGAATCTCAGGTTTGGTATTAGAGGCATTGAGATATCACATCTCATGCTATCGGAAGGATCTCAGGTTTGGTATTATAGGCATTGAGATATCACATCTCATGCTATCAGAAGGGTCTCAGGATTGGAATGGGAAGGAGTCGGATATCACATCTCATGCTAAAGGGAGGGTCTCAGGTTTGGTATTAGAAGCATTGAGATATCACATCTCATGTTATAGGAAGAATCTCAGGTTTGGTATTAGAGGCATTGAGATATCACATCTCATGCTATAGGAAGGGTCTCAGGATTGGAATGGGAAGGAGTTGGATATCACATCTCATGCTAAAGGAAGGGTCTCAGTTTTGGAAGAAGCATTGAGATATCACATCTCATGGTATAGGAAGGGTCTCAGGATTGGAATGGGAAGGAGTTGGATATCACATCTCATCCAATAGGAAGGATCTCAGGATTGGAATGGGAAGGATTTGGATGTCACATCTCTTGCTATAGGAAGGGTCTCAGGTTTTTTATTAGAAACATTGAGATATCATATCTCATGCTATAGGAAGGGTTTCAGGATTGGAATGGGAAGGAGTTGGATATCCCTTCTCATGCTATAGGAAGGGTCTCAGGTTGGAATGGGAAGGAGTTGGATATCACATATCATGTTATAGGGAGGGTCTCAGTATTGGAATGGGAAGGATTTGGATATCACATCTCTTGCTATAGGAAGGGTCTCAGGTTTTTTATTAGAAACATTGAGATATCACATCTCATGCTATAGGAAGGGTTTCAGGATTGGAATGGGAAGGATTTGGATATCACATCTCATGCTAAAGGAAGGGTCTCAGGTTTGGAAGGGGAAGGATTTAGTTTAGTTTAGTTTAGTTTATTATTTGTATAGCGCCGCCTGGCCCTGGGGCATCCAGGCTCTTGAGATGAATACAACAAGATTAATACAACAGTACAATATAATAAAATATGGTCTTAGGGGACCAGTAACAGAGATTGAGGGAGTTGTCAATCAGTTTCAATTACAGATAGTTACATATATGGTATAGCATGGTCAAGGTGGATGAGAGCAATACATTTGGGACATTATCACGCAGTTAGAGGTAATGTACAGACCGATATACATATTTACAAATTTACAGTCTTGGTGCATGCTAGTAAGGTAGGGCTAGGTAGTTTACGTTTCTTTGGATAGAAGCCATGTTTTGGTGTTGTGTCTAAATCTGTGAAAGGACGGTTCTGATCTCAGCTCGAGTGGAAGTGAATTCCAGAGTTTGGAGGCAAGCACGGGGAAGCTAGAGCCACCTGCTTTTTGGAGCTTAAATCTTGGGATATTTAAGCAGTGTGTTTGAGCTGATCTGGTAGGGCGCGCTGGGGTGTGGTGAGTGAGGTTGTCGGATAGGTATCTGGGTGCTTGGTTAGCTAGGCATTTGTGTGTGAGTGAGATGGATTTATATTCAATTCTTTGTGGTATGGATAGCCAATGGCAGGAGCGTCTGGCGTCCGAAATGTGTTCATGTTTAGGTATGTTCAGGGCTGCTCGCAAGGCGTTGTTTTGTACGACTTGTAGTTTGTTAATGTTTTTCTGACTGGTGCCCAAGTATAGGGCATTGCAGTAGTCGACTTTGGAGAGGACTAGCGCTCTGGCTAAGGTGGTGCAGTTGGATGGTGAGAGGTAAGGTCTGCTGGCATTGATGAGCTTACAGGTGTAAGCAGTGGCGGATGAGATGGAATTGATCTGTCTTGTCAGTGTGAGGGAGGAGTCGAGGTAGATTCCTAGGGTTTTGACGCTGTTAGAGACGATGATGTTATTGCCGTCTATAGTGAATGCCTGATAGAGTTTGTCGAGTTTATTAAGTCTGGGTTGGGAACCTAGGAGAAGAAGCTCGGTCTTGTCGTCATTGAGGCATAGGCCATGCTTGGCCATCCATTCTTGGATAATGGAGTAAATGTTGTTGAGAGCAGTGAGGTCGGTGGAGTAGTCGCCTGTTAAAGGGATCAGTATTTGGGTGTCATCTGCGTAGTTGGTGTAGATGACACCCAAGCGGTCCAATATGTCAAAGAGGTGTTTCGTGAACACATTGTATAGAGTGGGGGAGACGCAGGAGCCCTGGGGGACACTGCAAGTGACTGGGGCTGGGTTGGCAGAGGCTGGGGTGCGAAGACTCTCATGGATCTGTTGTTAAGGAAGGATTGGATCCATGCGTTGGCATTATCTGAGAATTTGGCTGCTGAGGATAGATGTTTGCAGAGGATGTCGTGGTTGACCAGGTCGAAGGCGGCCGATAAGTCAAGAAGGAGAAGGAGGACCAGTTTGCCATTGTCTTTAATGTTGTCCATCTGTGTCTTAAGGTCAATCAGGGCGGTCTCAGTGCCGTGTTTGGGGTGGAATCCTGATTGTCTGAGTCCTAGTAAGTTATTTTTCTCAAGGTGGTTCTGTATCTGGAGATAGGCAGCTCTGTCAAGGATTTTTAGTAGGAAGGGTACAGTCGTAATGGGTCTGTAGTTGGTGGGGACATTTGGGTCAAGGGTGGGCTTCTTAAGTAAAGGAAGAACCCAGGAGTCCTTGAGGTTGTTGGGCACTACGTTGGATGTGAAAGATGAATTGATGAGGGAAGTGATGAAAGGAGCAAGTTGTTTGGCTGCATCTTTAATGACTGGGGCCGGGCAAGTGTCACCTTGCCATTTGGATGGTTTAAGAGAGTAGATTATTTCTTCAACCTCTTTGATGGTTATGGTGGAAAACTCAAAGAGGTTAATGTCATCATTTTGGGGGGTGGTGTAGGTGTGTGTAGAGGGGGTGATGTTATCAGTGAGGGTGAGGCTTTCTTTCTTTGTCAGGATTTTGGCTTGTAGCGTGGCAATTTTGCCTAGGAGTGCTTCCTGAATGTTCGTGCACCAGTGGATGTCTTTGTTGCAAGTGTCTGGAATGGGGGAGGGTGATTCGAGTTCTCTCAGGATATTGAAGAGCTCTTTGGTATTGGATTTGGCGTTGCAGATTCTTTCATTGTACATGTTTTTTTTAGACTGGATGATGGCTGACTTATAGATGTTCGAGGCCAGTGCGTAAGATGTCTTATTAATAGTGGATGGTGACTGTTTCCATGCTAATTCAGCTTGTCTTTTGGATTTGCAGAGTGTTTTTAGTTCGGGGGTGAACCAAGAATTGAGGTGTGCGCGTGGTTTGGCTTTCCGAAACTTGAGTGGTGCTATGGTGTTAATGGCCTTAAGGATGGTTGTGTTGTATAACTCTACTAGTTCAGTAGGGTTGGTCATGGTGGGTGAGAAGTCGATGATGGGTTGGAGTAACGGGAGGAGTTTCTCTACTGTGATATTTTTGTTGTTTCTTGTGAGTGTGGGTGGGGCATAGGGGGAAGGCCCTGGTGTTTGAGTGCCTTTGTTGATGGTGAAGGTAATGAGGTGGTGATCGGTCCAAGCGCATGGAGTGTTGGAAAGGATGGTGGTGTTGCAGTTAAGGTCAGCTATACAGTCAAGGATTCGGCCTTTGTTGTGTGTGGGTTGTGCGATATGGTGGGTGAGTCCTAATTCTGAAATGGTGTTGGCGACAGTGTTAGCTTTGTCATCTTTCTCATCATTGAGACCTAGATTAAAGTCTCCTAGGATGAGTAGTCGAGAGTTAGGTTTGATATTGTTAGAGAGTAAAAGGGCTATGTCGTCATTAAAGGATAGTATAGGGCCTGGTGGTCTGTAAATGAGGTGGATGATGATTGTGCTTGTGTGCGTTGTGGATAGTTTGAGGGTGAGTAGTTCCGCTGATGGCAGGAATTGGTTTTGTATGTGTCTTATGTTGATGGAGCTTTTTGCAATAATGGCTACTCCACCACCTTTAGCTGTTTGTCTGTCTGCACGGTAGATGGTATAGTCATTGGGTATAGCAAGTGATAGAGAGGGGCCAGACGCTGGGTGGAGCCAGGTCTCTGTAATAGCTATGAAGTCGAGATCATTGATGGAGATAATGTCGGCTATGTCTAGGGCATGGGCGACTACAGATCTCGCATTGATGAGTGCACCTTTGATGGTTTCGGTGGTGATGCATGGTTTGGATATCACATCTCATGTTATAGGACGGGTCCCAGGTTTGGTATTAGAAGCTTTGAGATATCACATCTCATGCTATAGGAAGGGTCTCAGGATTGGAATGGGAAGGAGTTGGATATCACATCTCATGCTAAAGGAAGGGACTCAGGTTTGATAGAAGCATTGAGATATCACATCTCATGCTATAGGAAGGGTCTCAGGATTGGAATGGGAAGGAGTTGGATATCACATCTCATGCCATAGGAAGGGTCTCAGGTTTGGTATAAGCATTGAGATATCACATCTCTGCTATCGGAAGGGTCTCAGGATAGGAATGGGAAGGACTTAGATATCACATCTGATGCTATAGGGAGGGTCTCAGTTTTGATATTAGAAGCATTGAGATATCACATTTCATGCTATCGGAAGGGTCTCAGGATTGGAATGGGAAGGAGTTGGATATCACATCTCAAGCTATCTCAGGATTGGAATGGGAAGGAGTTTGATATCACATCTCAAGCTATAGGAAGGGTCTCAGGTTTGGAAGGGGAAGGATTTGGATCTCACATCTCATGTTTTAGGACGGGTCTCAGGTTTGGTATTAGAAGCATTGAGATATCACATCTCATGGTATAGGAAGGGTCTCAGGATTGGAATAGGAAGGAGTTGGATATCACATCTCAAGCTATCACAGGATTGGAATGGGAAGGAGTTTGATAGCACATCTCAAGCTATAGGAAGGGTCTCAGGTTTGGAAAGGGAAGGATTTGGATTTCACATCTCATGTTATAGGATGGTTCTCATGTTTGGTTTTAGAAGCATTGAGATATCACACCACATGCTATCTGAAGGGTCTCAGGTTTGGAAAGGGAAGGATTTGGATTTCACATATGTTATTGGATGGTTCTCAGGTTTGGTTTTAGAAGCATTAAGATATCACATCTCATGCTATAGGAAGGGTCTCAGGTTTGGAATGGGAAGGAGTTGGATACACATCTCATGTTATAGGAAGGATCTCAGGTTTGGTATAAGAAGCATTGTGATATCACATATCATGCTATAGGAAGGGTCTCAGGATTGGAATGGGACGGAGTTGGATATCACATCTCATGCTAAAGGAAAGATCTCAGGTTTGGAAGGGGAAGGATTTGGATCTCACATCTCATGTTTTAGGACGGGTGTCAGGTTTGGTATTAGAAGCATTGAGATATCACATCTCATGGTATAGGAAGGGTCTCAGGATTGGAATGGGAAGGAGTTGGATATCACATCTCAAGCTATCTCAGGATTGGAATGGGAAGGAGTTTGATATCACATCTCATGCTATCGGAAGGGTCTCAGGTTTGGAATGGGAAGGAGTTGGATATCACATCTCATGTTATAGGAAGGATCTCAGGTTTGGTATTAGAAGCATTGAGATATCACATCTCATGCTATAGGAAGGGTCTCAGGATTGGAATCGGAAGGAGTTGGATACCACATCTCATGCTATAGGAAGGATCTCAGGTTTGGTATAAGCATTGAGATATCCCATCTCATGCTATAGGAAGGGTCTCAGCATTGGAATCGGAAGGAGTTGTATTTGACATCTCATGCCATAGGAAGGGTCTCAGGTTTGGTATAAGCATTGAGATATCACATCTCTGCTATCGGAAGGGTCTCAGGATTGGAATGGGAAGGAGTTGGATATCACATCTCATGCTAAAGGGAGGGTCTCAGGTTTGGAAGGGGAAGGATTTGGATATCACATCTCATGTTATAGGAAGGATCTCAGGTTTGGTATTAGAAGCATTGAGATATCACATCTCATGCTATCGGAAGGATCTCAGGTTTGGTATTATAGGCATTGAGATATCACATCTCATGCTATCAGAAGGGTCTCAGGATTGGAATGGGAAGGAGTCGGAAATCACATCTCATGCTAAAGGGAGGGTCTCAGGTTTGGTATTAGAAGCATTGAGATATCACATCTCATGTTATAGGGAGAATCTCAGGTTTGGTATTAGAGGCATTGAGATATCACATCTCATGCTATCAGAAGGGTCTCAGGATTGGAATGGGAAGGAGTTGGATATCACATCTCATGCTAAAAGGGAGGGTCTCAGGTTTGGTATTAGAAGCATTGAGATATCACATCTCATGTTATAGGAAGAATCTTAGGTTTGGTATTAGAGGCATTGAGATATCACATCTCATGCTATAGGAAGGGTCTCAGGATTGGAATGGGAAGGAGTTGGATATCACATCTCATGCTAAAGGAAGGGTCTCAGTTTTGGTAGAAGCATTGAGATATCACATCTCATGGTATAGGAAGGGTCTCAGGATTGGAATGGGAAGGAGTTGGATATCACATCTCATCCAATAGGAAGGATCTCAGGATTGGAATGGGAAAGATTTGGATGTCACATCTCTTGCTATAGGAAGGGTCTCAGGTTTTTTATTAGAAACATTGAGATATCACATCTCATGCTATAGGAAGGGTTTCAGGATTGGAATGGGAAGGAGTTGGATATCCCTTCTCATGCTATAGGAAGGGTCTCAGGTTGGAATGGGAAGGAGTTGGATATCACATCTCATGTTATAGGAAGGGTCTCAGTATTGGAATGGGAAGGATTTGGATATCACATCTCTTGCTATAGGAAGGGTCTCAGGTTTTTTATTAGAAACATTGAGATATCACATCTCATGCTATAGGAAGGGTTTCAGGATTGGAATGGGAAGGATTTGGATATCACATCTCATGCTAAAGGAAGGGTCTCAGGTTTGGAAGGGGAACGATTTGGATATCATATCTCATGTTATAGGACGGGTCCCAGGTTTGGTATTAGAAGCTTCGAGATATCACATCTCATGCTATATGAAGGGTATCAGGATTGGAATGGGATGGGGTTGGATATCACATCTCATGCTAAAGGAAGGGACTCAGGTTTGATAGAAGCATTGAGATATCACATCTCATGCTATAGGAAGGGTCTCAGGATTGGAATGGGAAGGAGTTGGATATCACATCTCATGCCATAGGAAGGGTCTCAGGTTTGGTATAAGCATTGAGATATCACATCTCTGCTATCGGAAGGGTCTCAGGATAGGAATGGGAAGGACTTAGATATCACATCTCATGCTATAGGGAGGGTCTCAGTTTTGATATTAGAAGCATTGAGATATCACATTTCATGCTATTGGAAGGGTCTCAGGATTGGAATGGGAAGGAGTTTGATATCACATCTCAAGCTATAGGAAGGGTCTCAGGTTTGGAAGGGGAAGGATTTGGATCTCACATCTCATGTTTTAGGACGGGTCTCAGGTTTGGTATTAGAAGCATTGGATATCACATCTCATCCAATAGGAAGGATCTCAGGATTGGAATGGGAAAGATTTGGATGTCACATCTCTTGCTATAGGAAGGGTCTCAGGTTTTTTATTAGAAACATTGAGATATCACATCTCATGCTATAGGAAGGGTTTCAGGATTGGAATGGGAAGGAGTTGGATATCCCTTCTCATGCTATAGGAAGGGTCTCAGGTTGGAATGGGAAGGAGTTGGATATCACATCTCATGTTATAGGAAGGGTCTCAGGATTGAAATGGGAAGGATTTGGATATCACATCTCTTGCTATAGGAAGGGTCTCAGGTTTTTTATTAGAAACATTGAGATATCACATCTCATGCTATAGGAAGGGTTTCAGGATTGGAATGGGAAGGATTTGGATATCACATCTCATGCTAAAGGAAGGGTCTCAGGTTTGGAAGGGGAACGATTTGGATATCATATCTCATGTTATAGGACGGGTCCCAGGTTTGGTATTAGAAGCTTCGAGATATCACATCTCATGCTATATGAAGGGTATCAGGATTGGAATGGGATGGAGTTGGATATCACATCTCATGCTAAAGGAAGGGACTCAGGTTTGATAGAAGCATTGAGATATCACATCTCATGCTATAGGAAGGGTCTCAGGATTGGAATGGGAAGGAGTTGGATATCACATCTCATGCCATAGGAAGGGTCTCAGGTTTGGTATAAGCATTGAGATATCACATCTCTGCTATCGGAAGGGTCTCAGGATAGGAATGGGAAGGACTTAGATATCACATCTCATGCTATAGGGAGGGTCTCAGTTTTGATATTAGAAGCATTGAGATATCACATTTCATGCTATTGGAAGGGTCCCAGGATTGGAATGGGAAGGAGTTGGATATCACATCTCAAGCTATCTCAGGATTGGAATGGGAAGGAGTTTGATATCACATCTCAAGCTATAGGAAGGGTCTCAGGTTTGGAAGGGGAAGGATTTGGATCTCACATCTCATGTTTTAGGACGGGTCTCAGGTTTGGTATTAGAAGCATTGAGATATCACATCTCATGGTATAGGAAGGGTCTCAGGATTGGAATGGGAAGGAGTTGGATATCACATCTCAAGCTATCACAGGATTGGAATGGGAAGGAGTTTGATAGCACATCTCAAGCTATAGGAAGGGTCTCAGGTTTGGAAAGGGAAGGATTTGGATTTCACATCTCATGTTATAGGATGGTTCTCATGTTTGGTTTTAGAAGCATTGAGATATCACACCACATGCTATCTGAAGGGTCTCAGGTTTGGAAAGGGAAGGATTTGGATTTCACATATGTTATTGGATGGTTCTCAGGTTTGGTTTTAGAAGCATTAAGATATCACATCTCATGCTATAGGAAGGGTCTCAGGTTTGGAATGGGAAGGAGTTGGATACACATCTCATGTTATAGGAAGGATCTCAGGTTTGGTATAAGAAGCATTGTGATATCACATATCATGCTATAGGAAGGGTCTCAGGATTGGAATGGGACGGAGTTGGATATCACATCTCATGCTAAAGGAAAGATCTCAGGTTTGGAAGGGGAAGGATTTGGATCTCACATCTCATGTTTTAGGACGGGTGTCAGGTTTGGTATTAGAAGCATTGAGATATCACATCTCATGGTATAGGAAGGGTCTCAGGATTGGAATGGGAAGGAGTTGGATATCACATCTCAAGCTATCTCAGGATTGGAATGGGAAGGAGTTTGATATCACATCTCATGCTATCGGAAGGGTCTCAGGTTTGGAATGGGAAGGAGTTGGATATCACATCTCATGTTATAGGAAGGATCTCAGGTTTGGTATTAGAAGCATTGAGATATCACATCTCATGCTATAGGAAGGGTCTCAGGATTGGAATCGGAAGGAGTTGGATACCACATCTCATGCTATAGGAAGGGTCTCAGGTTTGGTATAAGCATTGAGATATCCCATCTCATGCTATAGGAAGGGTCTCAGCATTGGAATCGGAAGGAGTTGTATTTGACATCTCATGCCATAGGAAGGGTCTCAGGTTTGGTATAAGCATTGAGATATCACATCTCTGCTATCGGAAGGGTCTCAGGATTGGAATGGGAAGGAGTTGGATATCACATCTCATGCTAAAGGGAGGGTCTCAGGTTTGGAAGGGGAAGGATTTGGATATCACATCTCATGTTATAGGAAGGATCTCAGGTTTGGTATTAGAAGCATTGAGATATCACATCTCATGCTATCGGAAGGATCTCAGGTTTGGTATTATAGGCATTGAGATATCACATCTCATGCTATCAGAAGGGTCTCAGGATTGGAATGGGAAGGAGTCGGAAATCACATCTCATGCTAAAGGGAGGGTCTCAGGTTTGGTATTAGAAGCATTGAGATATCACATCTCATGTTATAGGAAGAATCTCAGGTTTGGTATTAGAGGCATTGAGATATCACATCTCATGTTATCAGAAGGGTCTCAGGATTGGAATGGGAAGGAGTCGGATATCACATCTCATGCTAAAAGGGAGGGTCTCAGGTTTGGTATTAGAAGCATTGAGATATCACATCTCATGTTATAGGAAGAATCTCAGGTTTGGTATTAGAGGCATTGAGATATCACATCTCATGCTATAGGAAGGGTCTCAGGATTGGAATGGGAAGGAGTTGGATATCACATCTCATGCTAAAGGAAGGGTCTCAGTTTTGGTAGAAGCATTGAGATATCACATCTCATGGTATAGGAAGGGTCTCAGGATTGGAATGGGAAGGAGTTGGATATCACATCTCATCCAATAGGAAGGATCTCAGGATTGGAATGGGAAAGATTTGGATGTCACATCTCTTGCTATAGGAAGGGTCTCAGGTTTTTTATTAGAAACATTGAGATATCACATCTCATGCTATAGGAAGGGTTTCAGGATTGGAATGGGAAGGAGTTGGATATCCCTTCTCATGCTATAGGAAGGGTCTCAGGTTGGAATGGGAAGGAGTTGGATATCACATCTCATGTTATAGGAAGGGTCTCAGGATTGGAATGGGAAGGATTTGGATATCACATCTCTTGCTATAGGAAGGGTCTCAGGTTTTTTATTAGAAACATTGAGATATCACATCTCATGCTATAGGAAGGGTTTCAGGATTGGAATGGGAAGGATTTGGATATCACATCTCATGCTAAAGGAAGGGTCTCAGGTTTGGAAGGGGAACGATTTGGATATCATATCTCATGTTATAGGACGGGTCCCAGGTTTGGTATTAGAAGCTTCGAGATATCACATCTCATGCTATATGAAGGGTATCAGGATTGGAATGGGATGGAGTTGGATATCACATCTCATGCTAAAGGAAGGGACTCAGGTTTGATAGAAGCATTGAGATATCACATCTCATGCTATAGGAAGGGTCTCAGGATTGGAATGGGAAGGAGATGGATATCACATCTCATGCCATAGGAAGGGTCTCAGGTTTGGTATAAGCATTGAGATATCACATCTCTGCTATCGGAAGGGTCTCAGGATAGGAATGGGAAGGACTTAGATATCACATCTCATGCTATAGGGAGGGTCTCAGTTTTGATATTAGAAGCATTGAGATATCACATTTCATGCTATTGGAAGGGTCTCAGGATTGGAATGGGAAGGAGTTGGATATCACATCTCAAGCTATCTCAGGATTGGAATGGGAAGGAGTTTGATATCACATCTCAAGCTATAGGAAGGGTCTCAGGTTTGGAAGGGGAAGGATTTGGATCTCACATCTCATGTTTTAGGACGGGTCTCAGGTTTGGTATTAGAAGCATTGGATATCACATCTCATCCAATAGGAGGGATCTCAGGATTGGAATGGGAAAGATTTGGATGTCACATCTCTTGCTATAGGAAGGGTCTCAGGTTTTTTATTAGAAACATTGAGATATCACATCTCATGCTATAGGAAGGGTTTCAGGATTGGAATGGGAAGGAGTTGGATATCCCTTCTCATGCTATAGGAAGGGTCTCAGGTTGGAATGGGAAGGAGTTGGATATCACATCTCATGTTATAGGAAGGGTCTCAGGATTGGAATGGGAAGGATTTGGATATCACATCTCTTGCTATAGGAAGGGTCTCAGGTTTTTTATTAGAAACATTGAGATATCACATCTCATGCTATAGGAAGGGTTTCAGGATTGGAATGGGAAGGATTTGGATATCACATCTCATGCTAAAGGAAGGGTCTCAGGTTTGGAAGGGGAACGATTTGGATATCATATCTCATGTCATAGGACGGGTCCCAGGTTTGGTATTAGAAGCTTCGAGATATCACATCTCATGCTATATGAAGGGTATCAGGATTGGAATGGGATGGAGTTGGATATCACATCTCATGCTAAAGGAAGGGACTCAGGTTTGATAGAAGCATTGAGATATCACATCTCATGCTATAGGAAGGGTCTCAGGATTGGAATGGGAAGGAGTTGGATATCACATCTCATGCCATAGGAAGGGTCTCAGGTTTGGTATAAGCATTGAGATATCACATTTCATGCTATCGGAAGGGTCTCAGGATTGGAATGGGAAGGACTTAGATATCACATCTCATGCTATAGGGAGGGTCTCAGTTTTGATATTAGAAGCATTGAGATATCACATTTCATGCCATTGGAAGGGTCTCAGGATTGGAATGGGAAGGAGTTGGATATCACATCTCAAGCTATCTCAGGATTGGAATGGGAAGGAGTTTGATATCACATCTCAAGCTATAGGAAGGGTCTCAGGTTTGGAAGGGGAAGGATTTGGATCTCACATCTCATGTTTTAGGACGGGTCTCAGGTTTGGTATTAGAAGCATTGAGATATCACATCTCATGGTATAGGAAGGGTCTCAGGATTGGAATGGGAAGGAGTCGGATATCACATCTCAAGCTATCACAGGATTGGAATGGGAAGGAGTTTGATATCACATCTCAAGCTATAGGAAGGGTCTCAGGTTTGGAAAGGGAAGGATTTGGATTTCACATCTCATGTTATAGGATGGTTCTCATGTTTGGTTTTAGAAGCATTGAGATATCACATCTCATGCTATCGGAAGGGTCTCAGGTTTGGAAAGGGAAGGATTTGGATTTCACATATGTTATTCAATGGTTCTCAGGTTTGGTTTTAGAAGCATTAAGATATCACATCTCATGCTATAGGAAGGGTCTCAGGTTTGGAAGGGGAAGGATTTGGATCTCACATCTCATGTTTTAGGACGGGTCTCAGGTTTGGTATTAGAAGCATTGAGATATCACATCTCATGTTATAGGAAGAATCTCAGGTTTGGTATTAGAGGCATTGAGATATCACATCTCATGCTATCAGAAGGATCTCAGGTTTGGTATTATAGGCATTGAGATATCACATCTCATGCTATCAGAAGGGTCTCAGGATTGGAATGGGAAGGAGTCGGAAATCACATCTCATGCTAAAGGGAGGGTCTCAGGTTTGGTATTAGAAGCATTGAGATATCACATCTCATGGTATAGGAAGGGTCTCAGGATTGGAATGGGAAGGAGTCGGAAATCACATCTCATGCTAAAGGGAGGGTCTCAGGTTTGGTATTAGAAGCATTGAGATATCACATCTCATGTTATAGGAAGAATCTCAGGTTTGGTATTAGAGGCATTGAGATATCACATCTCATGCTATCGGAAGGATCTCAGGTTTGGTATTATAGGCATTGAGATATCACATCTCATGCTATCAGAAGGGTCTCAGGATTGGAATGGGAAGGAGTCGGAAATCACATCTCATGCTAAAGGGAGGGTCTCAGGTTTGGTATTAGAAGCATTGAGACATCACATCTCATGTTATAGGAAGAATCTCAGGTTTGGTATAAGCATTGAGATATCACATCTCTGCCATCGGAAGGGTCTCAGGATTGGAATGGGAAGGAGTTGGATATCCCATCTCATGTTATAGGAAGGGTCTCAGGTTTGGTATTAGAAGCATTGAGATATCACATCTCATGCTATAGGAAGGGTCTCAGGATTGGAATGGGAAGGACTTGGATATCACATCTCATGCTATAGGGAGGGTGTCAAGTTTGATATTAGAAGCATTGAGATAACAAATCTCATGATATCGGAAGGGTCTCAGGATTGGAATGGGAAGGAGTTGGATATCACATCTCATGATAAAGTAAGGGTCTAAGGTTTGGAAGGGGAAGGATTTGGATATCACATCTCATGTTATAGGAAGGGTCTCAGGATTGGAATGGGAAGGAGTTGTATATGACATCTCATGCCATTGGAAGGGTCTCAGGTTTGGTATAAGCATTGAGATATCAAATCTCTGCTATCGGAAGGGTCTCAGGATTGGAATGGGAAGGAGTTGGATATCACATCACTTGCTATAGGAAGGGCCTCAGGTTTTGTATTAGAAGCATTGAGACATCACATCTCATGCTATTGGAAGGGTCTCAGGTTTGGTATAAGCATTGAGATATCACATCTCTGCTATCGGAAGGGTCTCAGGATTGGAATGGGAAGGAGTTGGATATCCCATCTCATGTTATAGGAAGGGTCTTAGGTTTGGTATTAGAAGCATTGAGATATCACATCTCATGCTATAGGAAGGGTCTCAGGATTGGAATGGGAAGGACTTGGATATCACATCTCATGTTATAGGAAGGGTCTCAGGATTGGAATGGGAAGGAGTTTGATATCACATCTCATGCCATAGTATGGGTCTCAGGTTTGGTAGAAGCATTGAGATATCAAGTCTCATGGTATAGGAAGGGTCTCAGAATTGGAAAGGGAAGGAGTTGGATATCACATCTCAAGCTATAGGAAGGGTCTCAGGATTGGAATGGGAAGGAGTTTGATATCAGATCTTATGTCATAGTATGTGCCTCAGGTTTGGTAGAAGCATTGGGATATCACATCTCATGCTATCGGAAGGGTATCAGGATTGGATCTGGAAGGAGTTGGATATCCCATCTCATGCTATAGGAAGGGTCTCAGGTTGGAATCGGAAGGAGTTGGATATCACATCTCATGTTATAGGAAGGGTCTCCGGATTGGAATGAGAAGGACTTGGATATCACATCTCATGCTATAAGAAGGCTCTCAGGTTTGGAAAGGGGAGGAGTTGGATATCACATTTCATGTTAGAGGTAGGATCTCAGGTTTGGTATTAGAGGTATTGAGATATCACATCTCATGCTATCAGAAGGGTCTCAGGATTGGAATAGGAACGAGTTGGATATCACATCTCATGCCAAAGGGAAGGTCTCAGGTTTGGAAGGGGAAGGATTTGGATATCACATCTCATGTTAAAGGAAGGATCTCAGGTTTGGTATTAGAAGCATTGAGATATCACATCTCATGCTATCGGAAGGATCTCAGGTTTGGTATTAGAGGCATTGAGATATCACATCTCATGCTATTGGAAGGGTCTCAGGATTGGAATGGGAAGGAGTTGGATATCACATCCATGCTATAGGAAGGTTCTCAGGTTTGGAACGGGAAGGAGTTGGATATCGCATCTCATGTTATAGGAAGGGTCTCAGGTTTGGACCTGAGATCATTCCTATAACACGAGATGTAATATCCAAATCCTTCCCCTTCCAAAACTGAGACCCTCCCTTTAGCATGAGATGTGATATCCAGCTCCTTCCCATTCCAATCCTGAGACCCTTCCTAAAGCATGAGATGTGATGTCTCAATGCTTCTAATACCAAACCTGAGATCCTTCCTATAACATGAGAAGTGATATCCAACTCCTTCCCATTCCAATGCTGAGACACTTCCTATAGCATGAGAAGTGATATCTCCATGCTTATACCAATCCTGAGACCCTTCCTATAACATGAGATGTGATATCCAACTCCTTCCCGTTCCAAACCTGAGACCCTTCCTATAGCATATGTGATATACAACTCCTTCCCATTCCAAACATGAGACCCTTCCTATAGCAAGAATGTAATATCCAACTCCTTCCCATTCCAACCTGAGACCCTTCCTATAGCATGATATGGGATATCCAACTACTTCCAAATCCAATCCTGATACCCTTCCGATAGCATGAGATGTGATATCTCAATCCCTCTAAAACCAAACCTGAGACTCTTCCTATAACACGAGATGTAATATCCAAATCCTTCCCCTTCCAAAACTGAGACCCTCCCTTTAGCATAAGATGTGATATCCAACTCCTTCCCATTCCAATCCTGATACCCTTCCGATAGCATGAGATGTGATATCTCAATCCCTCTAAAACCAAACCTGAGACTCTTCCTATAACACGAGATGTAATATCCAAATCCTTCCCCTTCCAAACCTGAGACCCTTCCTATAGCATATGTGATATCCAACTCCTTCCCATTCCAAACATGAGACCCTTCCTATAGCAAGAATGTAATATCCAACTCCTACCCATTCCAATCCTGAGTCCATTCCTATAGCATGAGATGTGATATCCAATTCCTTCCCATTCCAAACCTGAGACCCTTCCTACAGCATGAGATGTGATATCCAACTTCTTCCCATCCCAATCCTGAGACACCTCCGATGGCAGAGATGTGATATCTCAATGCTTATACCAAACCTGAGACTCTTCCTATAACATGAGATGTGATATCCAACTCCTTCCCGTTCCAAACCTGAGACCCCTCCTATAGCATGAGATGTGATATCCAACTCCTTCCCATTCCAACCTGAGACCCTTCCTATAGCATGAGATGGGATATCCAACTACTTATAAATCCAATCCTGATACCCTTCCGATAGCATGAGATGTGATATCTCAATCCCTCTAATACCAAACCTGAGACTCTTCCTATAACATGAGATGTGATATCAAAATCCTTCCCCTTCCAAACCTGAGACCCTCCCTTTAGCATGAGATGTGATATCCAACTCCTTCCCATTCCAATCCTGAGACCCTTCTGATAGCATGAGATGTGATATTCAATGCCTCTAATACCAAGCCTGAGATCCTACCTCTAACATGAAATGTGATATCCAACTCCTTCCCTTTCCAAACGTGAGACCCTCCCTATAGCATGAGATGTGATATCCAAGTCCTTCCCATTCCAATCCTGAGACCCTTCCTATATCATGAGATGTGATATCTCAATGCTTCTAATACCAAACCTGAGACCCTTCCTATAACATAAGATGGGATATCCAACTCCTTCCCATTCCAATCCTGAGACCCTTCCGATAGCAGAGATGTGATATCTCAATGCTTATACCAAACCTGAGACCCTTCCTATGGCATGAGACGTCATATACAACTCCTTCCCATTCCAATCCTGAGATCCTTCCTATAGCATATGATGTGATGTCTCAATGCTTCTACCAAACCTGAGACCCTTCCTATAGCATGAGATGTGATATCCAACTCCTTCCCATTCCAATCCTGAGACCCTTTCTATATCATGAGATGTGATATCTCAATGCTTCTAATACCAAACCTGAGACCCTTCCTATAACATAAGATGGGATATCCAACTCCTTCCCATTGCAATCCTGAGATCCTTCCTATAGCATAAGATGTGATATCTCAATGCTTCTACCAAACCTGAGACCCTTCCTATAGCATGAGATGTGATATCCAACTCCTTCCCATTCCAATCCTGAGACCCTTCCTATAACATGAGATGTGATGTCTCAATGCTTCTAATACCAAACCTGAGATCCTTCCTATGGCATGAGATGTCATATAAAGCTCCTTCCCATTCCATTCCTGAGACCCTTCCTATAGCATGAGATGTGATATCCAACTCCTTCCCATTCCAATCCTGAGACCCTTCCTATAGCATGAGATGTGATATCTCAATGCTTCTAATACCAAACCCGAGATCCTTCCTATATCATGAGATGTGATATCCAAATCCTTCCCATTCCAACCTGAGACGCTTCGGATAGCATGAGATGTGATATCCCAATGCTTCTACCAAACCTGAGACCCATACTATGGCATGAGCTGTGATATCAAACTCCTTCCCATTCCAATCCTGAGACCCTTCCTTTATCATGAGATGTGATATCAAACTCCTTCACATTCCAATCCTGAGATCCTTCCGATATCATGAGATTTTTTATCTCAAAGCTTCTGATATCAAACTTGAGACACTCCCTATAGCATGAGATGTGACATCCAAGTCCTTCCCATTCCAATCCTGAGACGCTTCCTATAGCATGAGATGTGATATCTCAATGCTTCTAATACCAAACCTGAGACCCTTCCTATAACATGAGATGGGATATCCAACTCCTTCCCATTCCAATCCTGAGACTCTTCCGATAACAGAGATGTGATATCTCAATGCTTATACCAAACCTGAGATCCTTCCTATGGCATGAGATGTCATATAAAACTCCTTCCCATTCCATTCCTGAGACCCTTCCTATAGCATGAGATGTGATATCCAACTCCTTCCCATTCCAATCCTGAGACCCTTCCTATAGCATGAGATGTGATATCTCAATGCTTCTAATACCAAACCTGAGATCCTTCCTATAACATGAGATGTGATATCCAAATCCTTCCCATTCCAACCTGAGACCCTTCCGATAGCATGAGATGTGATATCCACTCGGGTTTGGTATTTGAAGCACTGAGATATCAAATCACATCCTTTTCTAAGGGACTCGAGTTTGGTATTTTAAGGAGTGAGATAGTAAATCTCATCCTATCGAAGGGTCTCGGGTTTGGTATTGGAAGAAATGAGATTTCAAATCTCAGGCTGTGGGAATGGTCTCGTTTTTGGTATTGGAAGGGGTGAGAAATCACATTTCATGCTACAGGAAGGGTCACAAGTTTGGAATGGGAAGGAGTTGGATATCACATATGCTACGGGAAGGGGCTCAGGTTTGGTATTAGAAGCATAGAGATATCACATCTCATGTTATAGGAAGGGTCTCAATTGGAATGGGAAGGAGTAGGATATCACATCTCATGCTATAGGGAGGGTCTCAGTTTTGATATTAGAAGCATTGAGATATCACATATGCTATTGGAAGGGTCTCAGTATTGGAATTGGAAGGAGTTGGATATCACATCTCATGCTATAGGGAGGTTCTCAGGTTTGATATTAGAAGCATTGAGATATCACATATGCTATTGGAAGGGTCTCAGTATTGGAATTGGAAGGAGTTGGATATCACATCTCATGCTATCGGAAGGGTTTCAGGATTGGAATGGGAAGTAGTTGGATATCACATATGCTAAAGGAAAGGTCTCAGGTTTGGAATGGGAAGGAGTTGGATATCACATCTCATGCTATAGGAAGGGTCTCAGGATTGGAATGGGAAGGAGTTGGATATCACATCTCATGTTATAGGAAGGGTCTCAGGTTTGGAAGGGGAAGGAATTGGATATCATATCTCATGTTATAGGACGGGTCTCAGGTTTCGTATTAGAAGCTTTGAGATGTCACATCTCATGCTATAGGAAGGGTCTCAGGATTGGAATGGGAAGGAGTTGGATATCACATCACATGCTAAAGGAAGGGACTCAGGTTTGATAGAAGCATTGAGATATCACATCTCATGCTATAGGAAGGGTCTCAGGATTGGAATGGGAAGGAGTTGGATATCACATCTCATGCCATAGGAAGGGTCTCAGGTTTGGTATAAGCATTGAGATATCACATCTCTTCTATCGGAAGGGTCTCAGGATAGGAATGGGAAGGACTTAGATATCACATCTCATGCTATAGGGAGGGTCTCAGTTTTGATATTAGAAGCATTGAGATATCACATATGCTATTGGAAGGGTCTCAGTATTGGAATTGGAAGGAGTTGGATATCACATCTCATGCTATAGGGAGGTTCTCAGGTTTGATATTAGAAGCATTGAGATATCACATATGCTATTGGAAGGGTCTCAGTATTGGAATTGGAAGGAGTTGGATATCACATCTCATGCTATCGGAAGGGTCTCAGGATTGGAATGGGAAGTAGTTGGATATCACATATGCTAAAGGAAAGGTCTCAGGTTTGGAAGGGGAAGGATTTGGATCTCACATCTCATGTTTTAGGACGGGTCTCAGGTTTGGTATTAGAAGCATTGAGATATGACATCTCATGCCATAGGAAGGGTCTCAGAATTGGAATGGGAAGGAGTTGGATATCACATCTCAAGCTATCTCAGGATTGGAATGGGAAGGAGTTTGATATCACATCTCATGCTATCAGAAGGGTCTCAGGTTTGGAATGGGAAGTTGTTGGATATCACATCTCATGTTATAGGAAGGATCTCAGGTTTGGTATTAGAAGCATTGAGATATCACATCTCATGTTATAGGAAGAATCTCAGGTTTGGCATTAGAGGCATTGAGATATCACATCTCATGCTATCAGAAGGGTCTCAGGATTGGAATGGGAAGGAGTCGGATATCACATCTCATGCTAAAGGGAGGGTCTCAGGTTTGGTATTAGAAGCATTGAGATATCACATCTCATGTTATAGGAAGAATCTCAGGTTTGGTATTAGAGGCATTGAGATATCACATCTCATGTTATCAGAAGGGTCTCAGGATTGGAATGGGAAGGAGTCGGATATCACATCTCATGCTAAAAGGGAGGGTCTCAGGTTTGGTATTAGAAGCATTGAGATATCACATCTCATGTTATAGGAAGAATCTCAGGTTTGGTATTAGAGGCATTGAGATATCACATCTCATGCTATAGGAAGGGTCTCAGGATTGGAATGGGAAGGAGTTGGATATCACATCTCATGCTAAAGGAAGGGTCTCAGTTTTGGTAGAAGCATTGAGATATCACATCTCATGGTATAGGAAGGGTCTCAGGATTGGAATGGGAAGGAGTTGGATATCACATCTCATCCAATAGGAAGGATCTCAGGATTGGAATGGGAAAGATTTGGATGTCACATCTCTTGCTATAGGAAGGGTCTCAGGTTTTTTATTAGAAACATTGAGATATCACATCTCATGCTATAGGAAGGGTTTCAGGATTGGAATGGGAAGGAGTTGGATATCCCTTCTCATGCTATAGGAAGGGTCTCAGGTTGGAATGGGAAGGAGTTGGATATCACATCTCATGTTATAGGAAGGGTCTCAGGATTGGAATGGGAAGGATTTGGATATCACATCTCTTGCTATAGGAAGGGTCTCAGGTTTTTTATTAGAAACATTGAGATATCACATCTCATGCTATAGGAAGGGTTTCAGGATTGGAATGGGAAGGATTTGGATATCACATCTCATGCTAAAGGAAGGGTCTCAGGTTTGGAAGGGGAACGATTTGGATATCATATCTCATGTTATAGGACGGGTCCCAGGTTTGGTATTAGAAGCTTCGAGATATCACATCTCATGCTATATGAAGGGTATCAGGATTGGAATGGGATGGAGTTGGATATCACATCTCATGCTAAAGGAAGGGACTCAGGTTTGATAGAAGCATTGAGATATCACATCTCATGCTATAGGAAGGGTCTCAGGATTGGAATGGGAAGGAGATGGATATCACATCTCATGCCATAGGAAGGGTCTCAGGTTTGGTATAAGCATTGAGATATCACATCTCTGCTATCGGAAGGGTCTCAGGATAGGAATGGGAAGGACTTAGATATCACATCTCATGCTATAGGGAGGGTCTCAGTTTTGATATTAGAAGCATTGAGATATCACATTTCATGCTATTGGAAGGGTCTCAGGATTGGAATGGGAAGGAGTTGGATATCACATCTCAAGCTATCTCAGGATTGGAATGGGAAGGAGTTTGATATCACATCTCAAGCTATAGGAAGGGTCTCAGGTTTGGAAGGGGAAGGATTTGGATCTCACATCTCATGTTTTAGGACGGGTCTCAGGTTTGGTATTAGAAGCATTGGATATCACATCTCATCCAATAGGAGGGATCTCAGGATTGGAATGGGAAAGATTTGGATGTCACATCTCTTGCTATAGGAAGGGTCTCAGGTTTTTTATTAGAAACATTGAGATATCACATCTCATGCTATAGGAAGGGTTTCAGGATTGGAATGGGAAGGAGTTGGATATCCCTTCTCATGCTATAGGAAGGGTCTCAGGTTGGAATGGGAAGGAGTTGGATATCACATCTCATGTTATAGGAAGGGTCTCAGGATTGGAATGGGAAGGATTTGGATATCACATCTCTTGCTATAGGAAGGGTCTCAGGTTTTTTATTAGAAACATTGAGATATCACATCTCATGCTATAGGAAGGGTTTCAGGATTGGAATGGGAAGGATTTGGATATCACATCTCATGCTAAAGGAAGGGTCTCAGGTTTGGAAGGGGAACGATTTGGATATCATATCTCATGTTATAGGACGGGTCCCAGGTTTGGTATTAGAAGCTTCGAGATATCACATCTCATGCTATATGAAGGGTATCAGGATTGGAATGGGATGGAGTTGGATATCACATCTCATGCTAAATGAAGGGACTCAGGTTTGATAGAAGCATTGAGATATCACATCTCATGCTATAGGAAGGGTCTCAGGATTGGAATGGGAAGGAGTTGGATATCACATCTCATGCCATAGGAAGGGTCTCAGGTTTGGTATAAGCATTGAGATATCACATTTCATGCTATCGGAAGGGTCTCAGGATTGGAATGGGAAGGACTTAGATATCACATCTCATGCTATAGGGAGGGTCTCAGTTTTGATATTAGAAGCATTGAGATATCACATTTCATGCTATTGGAAGGGTCTCAGGATTGGAATGGGAAGGAGTTGGATATCACATCTCAAGCTATCTCAGGATTGGAATGGGAAGGAGTTTGATATCACATCTCAAGCTATAGGAAGGGTCTCAGGTTTGGAAGGGGAAGGATTTGGATCTCACATCTCATGTTTTAGGACGGGTCTCAGGTTTGGTATTAGAAGCATTGAGATATCACATCTCATGGTATAGGAAGGGTCTCAGGATTGGAATGGGAAGGAGTCGGATATCACATCTCAAGCTATCACAGGATTGGAATGGGAAGGAGTTTGATATCACATCTCAAGCTATAGGAAGGGTCTCAGGTTTGGAAAGGGAAGGATTTGGATTTCACATCTCATGTTATAGGATGGTTCTCATGTTTGGTTTTAGAAGCATTGAGATATCACATCTCATGCTATCGGAAGGGTCTCAGGTTTGGAAAGGGAAGGATTTGGATTTCACATATGTTATTCAATGGTTCTCAGGTTTGGTTTTAGAAGCATTAAGATATCACATCTCATGCTATAGGAAGGGTCTCAGGTTTGGAAGGGGAAGGATTTGGATCTCACATCTCATGTTTTAGGACGGGTCTCAGGTTTGGTATTAGAAGCATTGAGATATCACATCTCATGTTATAGGAAGAATCTCAGGTTTGGTATTAGAGGCATTGAGATATCACATCTCATGCTATCAGAAGGATCTCAGGTTTGGTATTATAGGCATTGAGATATCACATCTCATGCTATCAGAAGGGTCTCAGGATTGGAATGGGAAGGAGTCGGAAATCACATCTCATGCTAAAGGGAGGGTCTCAGGTTTGGTATTAGAAGCATTGAGATATCACATCTCATGGTATAGGAAGGGTCTCAGGATTGGAATGGGAAGGAGTCGGAAATCACATCTCATGCTAAAGGGAGGGTCTCAGGTTTGGTATTAGAAGCATTGAGATATCACATCTCATGTTATAGGAAGAATCTCAGGTTTGGTATTAGAGGCATTGAGATATCACATCTCATGCTATCGGAAGGATCTCAGGTTTGGTATTATAGGCATTGAGATATCACATCTCATGCTATCAGAAGGGTCTCAGGATTGGAATGGGAAGGAGTCGGAAATCACATCTCATGCTAAAGGGAGGGTCTCAGGTTTGGTATTAGAAGCATTGAGACATCACATCTCATGTTATAGGAAGAATCTCAGGTTTGGTATAAGCATTGAGATATCACATCTCTGCCATCGGAAGGGTCTCAGGATTGGAATGGGAAGGAGTTGGATATCCCATCTCATGTTATAGGAAGGGTCTCAGGTTTGGTATTAGAAGCATTGAGATATCACATCTCATGCTATAGGAAGGGTCTCAGGATTGGAATGGGAAGGACTTGGATATCACATCTCATGCTATAGGGAGGGTGTCAAGTTTGATATTAGAAGCATTGAGATAACAAATCTCATGATATCGGAAGGGTCTCAGGATTGGAATGGGAAGGAGTTGGATATCACATCTCATGATAAAGTAAGGGTCTAAGGTTTGGAAGGGGAAGGATTTGGATATCACATCTCATGTTATAGGAAGGGTCTCAGGATTGGAATGGGAAGGAGTTGTATATGACATCTCATGCCATTGGAAGGGTCTCAGGTTTGGTATAAGCATTGAGATATCAAATCTCTGCTATCGGAAGGGTCTCAGGATTGGAATGGGAAGGAGTTGGATATCACATCACTTGCTATAGGAAGGGCCTCAGGTTTTGTATTAGAAGCATTGAGACATCACATCTCATGCTATTGGAAGGGTCTCAGGTTTGGTATAAGCATTGAGATATCACATCTCTGCTATCGGAAGGGTCTCAGGATTGGAATGGGAAGGAGTTGGATATCCCATCTCATGTTATAGGAAGGGTCTTAGGTTTGGTATTAGAAGCATTGAGATATCACATCTCATGCTATAGGAAGGGTCTCAGGATTGGAATGGGAAGGACTTGGATATCACATCTCATGTTATAGGAAGGGTCTCAGGATTGGAATGGGAAGGAGTTTGATATCACATCTCATGCCATAGTATGGGTCTCAGGTTTGGTAGAAGCATTGAGATATCAAGTCTCATGGTATAGGAAGGGTCTCAGAATTGGAAAGGGAAGGAGTTGGATATCACATCTCAAGCTATAGGAAGGGTCTCAGGATTGGAATGGGAAGGAGTTTGATATCAGATCTTATGTCATAGTATGTGCCTCAGGTTTGGTAGAAGCATTGGGATATCACATCTCATGCTATCGGAAGGGTATCAGGATTGGATCTGGAAGGAGTTGGATATCCCATCTCATGCTATAGGAAGGGTCTCAGGTTGGAATCGGAAGGAGTTGGATATCACATCTCATGTTATAGGAAGGGTCTCCGGATTGGAATGAGAAGGACTTGGATATCACATCTCATGCTATAAGAAGGCTCTCAGGTTTGGAAAGGGGAGGAGTTGGATATCACATTTCATGTTAGAGGTAGGATCTCAGGTTTGGTATTAGAGGTATTGAGATATCACATCTCATGCTATCAGAAGGGTCTCAGGATTGGAATAGGAACGAGTTGGATATCACATCTCATGCCAAAGGGAAGGTCTCAGGTTTGGAAGGGGAAGGATTTGGATATCACATCTCATGTTAAAGGAAGGATCTCAGGTTTGGTATTAGAAGCATTGAGATATCACATCTCATGCTATCGGAAGGATCTCAGGTTTGGTATTAGAGGCATTGAGATATCACATCTCATGCTATTGGAAGGGTCTCAGGATTGGAATGGGAAGGAGTTGGATATCACATCCATGCTATAGGAAGGTTCTCAGGTTTGGAACGGGAAGGAGTTGGATATCGCATCTCATGTTATAGGAAGGGTCTCAGGTTTGGACCTGAGATCATTCCTATAACACGAGATGTAATATCCAAATCCTTCCCCTTCCAAAACTGAGACCCTCCCTTTAGCATGAGATGTGATATCCAGCTCCTTCCCATTCCAATCCTGAGACCCTTCCTAAAGCATGAGATGTGATGTCTCAATGCTTCTAATACCAAACCTGAGATCCTTCCTATAACATGAGAAGTGATATCCAACTCCTTCCCATTCCAATGCTGAGACACTTCCTATAGCATGAGAAGTGATATCTCCATGCTTATACCAATCCTGAGACCCTTCCTATAACATGAGATGTGATATCCAACTCCTTCCCGTTCCAAACCTGAGACCCTTCCTATAGCATATGTGATATACAACTCCTTCCCATTCCAAACATGAGACCCTTCCTATAGCAAGAATGTAATATCCAACTCCTTCCCATTCCAACCTGAGACCCTTCCTATAGCATGATATGGGATATCCAACTACTTCCAAATCCAATCCTGATACCCTTCCGATAGCATGAGATGTGATATCTCAATCCCTCTAAAACCAAACCTGAGACTCTTCCTATAACACGAGATGTAATATCCAAATCCTTCCCCTTCCAAAACTGAGACCCTCCCTTTAGCATAAGATGTGATATCCAACTCCTTCCCATTCCAATCCTGATACCCTTCCGATAGCATGAGATGTGATATCTCAATCCCTCTAAAACCAAACCTGAGACTCTTCCTATAACACGAGATGTAATATCCAAATCCTTCCCCTTCCAAACCTGAGACCCTTCCTATAGCATATGTGATATACAACTCCTTCCCATTCCAAACATGAGACCCTTCCTATAGCAAGAATGTAATATCCAACTCCTACCCATTCCAATCCTGAGTCCATTCCTATAGCATGAGATGTGATATCCAATTCCTTCCCATTCCAAACCTGAGACCCTTCCTACAGCATGAGATGTGATATCCAACTTCTTCCCATCCCAATCCTGAGACACCTCCGATGGCAGAGATGTGATATCTCAATGCTTATACCAAACCTGAGACTCTTCCTATAACATGAGATGTGATATCCAACTCCTTCCCGTTCCAAACCTGAGACCCCTCCTATAGCATGAGATGTGATATCCAACTCCTTCCCATTCCAACCTGAGACCCTTCCTATAGCATGAGATGGGATATCCAACTACTTATAAATCCAATCCTGATACCCTTCCGATAGCATGAGATGTGATATCTCAATCCCTCTAATACCAAACCTGAGACTCTTCCTATAACATGAGATGTGATATCAAAATCCTTCCCCTTCCAAACCTGAGACCCTCCCTTTAGCATGAGATGTGATATCCAACTCCTTCCCATTCCAATCCTGAGACCCTTCTGATAGCATGAGATGTGATATTCAATGCCTCTAATACCAAGCCTGAGATCCTACCTCTAACATGAAATGTGATATCCAACTCCTTCCCTTTCCAAACGTGAGACCCTCCCTATAGCATGAGATGTGATATCCAAGTCCTTCCCATTCCAATCCTGAGACCCTTCCTATATCATGAGATGTGATATCTCAATGCTTCTAATACCAAACCTGAGACCCTTCCTATAACATAAGATGGGATATCCAACTCCTTCCCATTCCAATCCTGAGACCCTTCCGATAGCAGAGATGTGATATCTCAATGCTTATACCAAACCTGAGACCCTTCCTATGGCATGAGACGTCATATACAACTCCTTCCCATTCCAATCCTGAGATCCTTCCTATAGCATATGATGTGATGTCTCAATGCTTCTACCAAACCTGAGACCCTTCCTATAGCATGAGATGTGATATCCAACTCCTTCCCATTCCAATCCTGAGACCCTTCCTATATCATGAGATGTGATATCTCAATGCTTCTAATACCAAACCTGAGACCCTTCCTATAACATAAGATGGGATATCCAACTCCTTCCCATTGCAATCCTGAGATCCTTCCTATAGCATAAGATGTGATATCTCAATGCTTCTACCAAACCTGAGACCCTTCCTATAGCATGAGATGTGATATCCAACTCCTTCCCATTCCAATCCTGAGACCCTTCCTATAACATGAGATGTGATGTCTCAATGCTTCTAATACCAAACCTGAGATCCTTCCTATGGCATGAGATGTCATATAAAGCTCCTTCCCATTCCATTCCTGAGACCCTTCCTATAGCATGAGATGTGATATCCAACTCCTTCCCATTCCAATCCTGAGACCCTTCCTATAGCATGAGATGTGATATCTCAATGCTTCTAATACCAAACCCGAGATCCTTCCTATATCATGAGATGTGATATCCAAATCCTTCCCATTCCAACCTGAGACGCTTCGGATAGCATGAGATGTGATATCCCAATGCTTCTACCAAACCTGAGACCCATACTATGGCATGAGCTGTGATATCAAACTCCTTCCCATTCCAATCCTGAGACCCTTCCTTTATCATGAGATGTGATATCAAACTCCTTCACATTCCAATCCTGAGATCCTTCCGATATCATGAGATTTTTTATCTCAAAGCTTCTGATATCAAACTTGAGACACTCCCTATAGCATGAGATGTGACATCCAAGTCCTTCCCATTCCAATCCTGAGACGCTTCCTATAGCATGAGATGTGATATCTCAATGCTTCTAATACCAAACCTGAGACCCTTCCTATAACATGAGATGGGATATCCAACTCCTTCCCATTCCAATCCTGAGACTCTTCCGATAACAGAGATGTGATATCTCAATGCTTATACCAAACCTGAGATCCTTCCTATGGCATGAGATGTCATATAAAACTCCTTCCCATTCCATTCCTGAGACCCTTCCTATAGCATGAGATGTGATATCCAACTCCTTCCCATTCCAATCCTGAGACCCTTCCTATAGCATGAGATGTGATATCTCAATGCTTCTAATACCAAACCTGAGATCCTTCCTATAACATGAGATGTGATATCCAAATCCTTCCCATTCCAACCTGAGACCCTTCCGATAGCATGAGATGTGATATCCACTCGGGTTTGGTATTTGAAGCACTGAGATATCAAATCACATCCTTTTCTAAGGGACTCGAGTTTGGTATTTTAAGGAGTGAGATAGTAAATCTCATCCTATCGAAGGGTCTCGGGTTTGGTATTGGAAGAAATGAGATTTCAAATCTCAGGCTGTGGGAATGGTCTCGTTTTTGGTATTGGAAGGGGTGAGAAATCACATTTCATGCTACAGGAAGGGTCACAAGTTTGGAATGGGAAGGAGTTGGATATCACATATGCTACGGGAAGGGGCTCAGGTTTGGTATTAGAAGCATAGAGATATCACATCTCATGTTATAGGAAGGGTCTCAATTGGAATGGGAAGGAGTAGGATATCACATCTCATGCTATAGGGAGGGTCTCAGTTTTGATATTAGAAGCATTGAGATATCACATATGCTATTGGAAGGGTCTCAGTATTGGAATTGGAAGGAGTTGGATATCACATCTCATGCTATAGGGAGGTTCTCAGGTTTGATATTAGAAGCATTGAGATATCACATATGCTATTGGAAGGGTCTCAGTATTGGAATTGGAAGGAGTTGGATATCACATCTCATGCTATCGGAAGGGTTTCAGGATTGGAATGGGAAGTAGTTGGATATCACATATGCTAAAGGAAAGGTCTCAGGTTTGGAATGGGAAGGAGTTGGATATCACATCTCATGCTATAGGAAGGGTCTCAGGATTGGAATGGGAAGGAGTTGGATATCACATCTCATGTTATAGGAAGGGTCTCAGGTTTGGAAGGGGAAGGAATTGGATATCATATCTCATGTTATAGGACGGGTCTCAGGTTTCGTATTAGAAGCTTTGAGATGTCACATCTCATGCTATAGGAAGGGTCTCAGGATTGGAATGGGAAGGAGTTGGATATCACATCACATGCTAAAGGAAGGGACTCAGGTTTGATAGAAACATTGAGATATCACATCTCATGCTATAGGAAGGGTCTCAGGATTGGAATGGGAAGGAGTTGGATATCACATCTCATGCCATAGGAAGGGTCTCAGGTTTGGTATAAGCATTGAGATATCACATCTCTTCTATCGGAAGGGTCTCAGGATAGGAATGGGAAGGACTTAGATATCACATCTCATGCTATAGGGAGGGTCTCAGTTTTGATATTAGAAGCATTGAGATATCACATATGCTATTGGAAGGGTCTCAGTATTGGAATTGGAAGGAGTTGGATATCACATCTCATGCTATAGGGAGGTTCTCAGGTTTGATATTAGAAGCATTGAGATATCACATATGCTATTGGAAGGGTCTCAGTATTGGAATTGGAAGGAGTTGGATATCACATCTCATGCTATCGGAAGGGTCTCAGGATTGGAATGGGAAGTAGTTGGATATCACATATGCTAAAGGAAAGGTCTCAGGTTTGGAAGGGGAAGGATTTGGATCTCACATCTCATGTTTTAGGACGGGTCTCAGGTTTGGTATTAGAAGCATTGAGATATGACATCTCATGCCATAGGAAGGGTCTCAGAATTGGAATGGGAAGGAGTTGGATATCACATCTCAAGCTATCTCAGGATTGGAATGGGAAGGAGTTTGATATCACATCTCATGCTATCAGAAGGGTCTCAGGTTTGGAATGGGAAGTTGTTGGATATCACATCTCATGTTATAGGAAGGATCTCAGGTTTGGTATTAGAAGCATTGAGATATCACATCTCATGTTATAGGAAGAATCTCAGGTTTGGCATTAGAGGCATTGAGATATCACATCTCATGCTATCAGAAGGGTCTCAGGATTGGAATGGGAAGGAGTCGGATATCACATCTCATGCTAAAGGGAGGGTCTCAGGTTTGGTATTAGAAGCATTGAGATATCACATCTCATGTTATAGGAAGAATCTCAGGTTTGGTATTAGAGGCATTGAGATATCACATCTCATGCTAGAGGAAGGGTCTCAGGATTGGAATGGGAAGGAGTTGGATAACACATCTCATGCAAAAGGAAGGGTCTCAGTTTTGGTAGAAGCATTGAGATATCACATCTCATGGTATAGGAAGGGTCTCAGGATTGGAATGGGAAGTAGTTGGATATCACATCTCATCCAATAGGAAGGATCTCAGGATTGGAATGGGAAGGATTTGGATGTCACATCTCTTGCTATAGGAAAGGTCTCAGGTTTTTTATTAGAAACATTGAGATATCACATCTCATGCTATAGGAAGGGTTTCAGGATTGGAATGGGAAGGAGTTGGATATCCCTTCTCATGCTATAGGAAGGGTCTGAGGTTGGAATGGGAAGGAGTTGGATATCATATCTCATGTTATAGGAAGGGTCTCAGGATTGGAATGGGAAGGATTTGGATATCACATCTCTTGCTATAGGAAGGGTCTCAGGTTTTTTATTAGAAACATTGAGATATCACATCTCATGCTATAGGAAGGGTTTCAGGATTGGAATGGGAAGGATTTGGATATCACATCTCATGCTAAAGGAAGGGTCTCAGGTTTGGAAGGGGAAGGAATTGGATATCATATCTCATGTTATAGGAAGGGTCCCAGGTTTGGTATTAGAAGCTTTGAGATGTCACATCTCATGCTATAGGAAGGGTCTCAGGATTGGAATGGGAAGGAGTTGGATATCACATCTCATGCTAAAGGAAGGGACTCGGGTTTGATAGAAGCATTGAGATATCACATCTCATGCTATAGGAAGGGTCTCAGGATTGGAATGGGAAGGAGTTGGATATCACATCTCATGCCATAGGAAGGGTCTCAGGTTTGGTATAAGCATTGAGATATTACATCTCTTCTATCGGAAGGGTCTCAGGATAGGAATGGGAAGGACTTAGATATCACATCTCGTGCTATAGGGAGGGTCTCAGTTTTGATATTAGAAGCATTGAGATATCACATCTCATGCTATAGGAAGGGTCTCAGGATTGGAATGGGAAGTAGTTGGATATCACATCTCATGCTATAGGTAGGCTCTCAGGTTTGGAAAGGGAAGGAGTTGGATATCACATCTCATGTTATAGGAAGAGTCTCAGGTTTGGTATAAGCATTGAGACATCACATCTCATGCTATAGGAAGGGTCTCAAGATTGGAATGGGAAGGAGTTGAATATCACATCTCATGCTATAGGAAGGGTCTCAGGTTTGGTATAAGCATTGAGATATCACATCTCATGCTATAGGAAGGGTCTCAGGATTGGAATGGGAAGGAGTTGGATATCACATCTCATGCTATAGGAAGGGTCTCAGGTTTGGAAGGGGAAGGAGTTGGATATCCAATCTCATGTTATAGGACTGGTCTCAGGTTTGGTATTAGAAGCATTGAGATATCAAGTCTCATGGTATAGGAAGGGTCTCAGAATTGGAATGGGAAGGAGTTGGATATCACATCTCAAGCTATCACAGGATTGGAATGGGAAGGAGTTTGATATCACATCTAAAGCTATAGGAAGGGTCTCAGGTTTGGAAAGGGAAGGATTTGGATTTCACATATGTTATTGGATGGTTCTCAGGTTTGGTTTTAGAAGCATTAAGATATCACATCTCATGCTATAGGAAGGGTCTCAGGTTTGGAATGGGAAGGAGTTGGATACACATCTCATGTTATAGGAAGGATCTCAGGTTTGGTATTAGAAGCATTGTTATATCACATATGCTATAGGAAGGGTCTCAGGATTGGAATGGGAAGGAGTTGGATATCACATCTCATGCTAAAGGAAGGATCTCAGGTTTGGAATGGGAAGGAGTTGGATATCACATCTCATGTTATAGGAAAGATCTCAGGTTTGGTATTAGAAGCATTGAGACATCACATCTCATGTTATAGGAAGGGTCTCAGGATTGGAATGGGAAGAAGTTGGATATCACATCTCATGCTATAGGAAGGGTCTCAGGTTTGGTATACGCATTGAGATATCACATCTCATGCTATAGGAAGGGTCTCAGGATTGGAATGGGAAGGAGTTGTATATGACATCTCATGCCGTAGGAAGGGTCTCAGGTTTGGTATAAGCATTGAGATATCACTTCTCATGCTATAGGAAGTGTCTCAGGATTGGAATCGGAAGGAGTTGGATATCACATCTCATGTTATAGGAAGTATCTCAGGTTTGGTATTAGAAGCATTGAGACATCACATCTCATGCTATAGGAAGGGTCTCAGGATTGGAATGGGAAGGAGTTGGATATCACATCTCATGCTAAAGGGAGGGTCTCAGGTTTGGAAGGGGAAGGATTTGGATATTACATCTCGTGTTATAGGAATGATCTCAGGTTTGGTATTAGAAGCATTGAGATATCACATCTCATGCTATCGGAAGGATCTCAGGTTTGGTGTTAGAAGCATTGAGATATCAAATCTCATGCTATAGGAAGGGTCTCAGGATTGGAATGGGAAGGAGTTGGATATCACATCTCATGTTATCGGAAGGATCTCAGGTTTGGTATTAGAAGTATTGAGATATCATATCTCATGCTATAGGAAGGGTCTCAGGACTGGAATGGGAAGGAGTTGGATATCACATCTCATGCTAAAGGAAGGGTCTCAGGTTTGGTAGAAGCATTGAGATATCACATCTCATGCTATAGGAAGGGTCTCAGAATTGGAATGGGAAGGACTTAGATATCACATATCATGCTATAGGGAGGGTCTCAGTTTTGATATTAGAAGCATTGAGCTATCACATCTTATGCTATCGGAAGTGTCTCAGGATTGGAATGGGAAGGAGCTGGATATCACATCTCATGCTAAAGGAAGGGTCTCAGGTTTGGAACGGGAAGGAGTTGGATATCACATCTCATGTTATAGGAAGGGTCTCAGGTTTGGTATAAGCATTGAGATATCACATCTCTGCTATCGGAAGTGTCTCAGGATTGGAATGGGAAGGAGTTGGATATCCCATCTCATGCTATAGATAGGCTCTCAGGTTTGAAAAGGGAAGGAGTTGGATATCACATCTCATGCTATAGGAAGGGTCTCAGTATTGGAATGGGAAGTAGTTGGATATCACATCTCATGCTATAGGAAGGGTCTCAGGTTTGGTATAAGCATTGAGATATCACATCTCATGCTATAGGACGGGTCTCAGGATTGGAATGGAAGGAGTTGGATAATACATCTCATGCTATAGGAAGGGTCTCAGGATTGGAATGGGAAGTAGTTGGATATCACATCTCATGCTATAGGAAGGGTCTCAGGTTTGGTATTAGAAGCATTGAGATATCACATCTCATGCTATAGGAAGGGTCTGAGGATTGGAATGTGAAGGACTTGGATATCACATCTCATGCTATAGATATGCTCTCAGGTTTGGAAAGGGAAGGAGTTGGATATCACATCTCATGCTATAGGAAGGGTCTCAGGATTGGAATGGGAAGTAGTTGGATATCACATCTCATGCTATAGGAAGGGTCTCAGGTTTGGTATAAGCATTGAGATATCACATCTCATGCTATAGGACGGGTCTCAGGATTGGAATGGAAGGAGTTGGATATCACATCTCATGTTATAGGAAGGATCTCAGGTTTGGTATTAGAAGGATTGAGACATCATATCTCATGCTATAGGAAGGGTCTCAGGCTTGGAATGGGAAGGAGTTGGATATCACATCTCATGCTATAGGAAGGGTCTCAGGTTTGGTATAAGCATTGAGATATCACATCTCATGCTATAGGAAGGGTCTCAGGATTGGAATGGGAAGTAGTTGTATATGACATCTCATGCCGTAGGAAGGGTCTCAGGTTTGGTATAAGCATTGAGATATCACTTCTCATGCTATAGGAAGTATCTCAGGATTGGAATGGGAAGGAGTTGGATATCACATCTCATGTTATAGGAAGGATCTCAGGTTTGGTATTAGAAGCATTGAGACATCACATCTCATGCTATAGGAAGGGTCTCAGGATTGGAATGGGAAGGTGTTGGATATCACATCTCATGCTAAAGGGAGGGTCTCAGGTTTGGAAGGGGAAGGATTTCGATATTACATCTCGTGTTATAGGAATGATCTCAGGTTTGGTATTAGAAGCATTGAGATATCACATCTCATGCTATCGGAAGGATCTCAGGTTTGGTGTTAGAAGCATTGAGATATCAAATCTCATGCTATAGGAAGGGTCTCAGGATTGGAATGGGAAGGAGTTGGATATCACATGTCATGCTATGGGAAGGGTCTCAGGATTGGAATGGGAAGGAGTTGTATATGGCATCTCATGCCACAGGAAGGGTCTCAGGTTTGGTATAAGCATTGAGATATCACATCTCTGCTATCGGAAGGGTCTCAGGATTGGAATGGGAAGGAGTTGGATATCCCATCTTATGTTATAGGAAGGGTCTTTGGTTTGGTATTAGAAGCATTGAGATATCACATCTCATGCTATAGGAAGGGTCTCAGGATTGGAATGGGAAGGACTTGGATATCACATCTCATGCTATAGGGAGGGTCTCACGTTTGGAAAGGGAAGGAGTTGGATATCACATTTCATGTTAGAGGTAGGATCTCAGGTTTGGTATTAGAGGCATTGAGATATCACATCTCATGCTATCAGAAGGGTCTCAGGATTGGAATGGGAAGGAGTTGGATATCACATCTCATGCTAAAGGGAGGGTCTCAGGTTTGGAAGGGGAAGGATTTGGATATCACATCTCATGTTATAGGAAGGATCTCAGGTTTGGTATCAGAAGCATTGAGATATGACATCTCATGCTATTGGAAGGATCTCAGGTTTGGTATTAGAGGCATTGAGATATCACATCTCATGCTAAAGGGAGGGTCTCAGGTTTGGAAGGGGAAGGATTTGGATATCACATCTCTTATTATAGGAAGGATCACAGGTTTGGTATTAGAAGCATTGAGATATCACATCTCATGCTATCGGAAGGGTCTCATGATTGCAATGGGAAGGAGTGCTATAGGAAGGGTCTCAGGTTTGGAACGGGAAGGAGTTGGATATCACATCTCATGTTATAGGAAGAGTCTCAGGTTTGTTATAAGCATTGAAATATCACATCTCTGCTATCGGAGGTGTCTCAGGATTGGGATGGGAAGGAATTGGATGTCACATCTCATGCTATAGGAAGGGTCTCAGGTTTGGAACGGGAAGGAGTTGGATATCCCATCTATTGTTATAGGACGGGTCTCAGGTTTGATATTAGAAGCATTGAGATATCACATCGCATGCTGTAGGAAGGGTCTCAGGTTTGGAATGGGAAGGATTTGGATATCACATTTCATGTCATAGGAAGGATCTCAGGTTTGGTATTAGAAGCATTGATATATCACATCTCATGCTATAGGAATGGTCTCAGGATTGGAATGGGTAGGAGTTGGATATCACATCTCATGCTAAAGGGAGGGTCTCAGGTTTGGAAGGGGAAGGATTTGGATATCACATCTCATGTTATAGGAAGGATCTCAGGTTTGGTATTAGAAGCATTGAGATATCACATCTCTGCTATGGGAAGTGGCTCAGGATTGGAATGGGAAGGAGTTGGATATCCCATCTCTTGTTATAGGACGGGTCTCTGGTTTGGTATAAGCATTGAGATAACAAATCTCATGATATCGGAAGGGTGTCAGGATTGGAATGGGAAGGAGTTGGATATCACATCTCATGATAAAGGAAGGGTCTAAGGTTTGGAAGGGGAAGGATTTGGATATCACATCTCATGTTATAGGACGGGTCTCGGGTTTGGTATTAGAAGCATTGAGATATAAAGTCTCATGGTATAGGAAGGGTCTCAGAATTGGAATGGGAAGGAGTTGGATATCACATCTCAAGCTATAGGAAGGGTCTCAGGATTGGAATGGGAAGGAGTTTGATATCACATCTCATGCCATAGTATGGGTCTCAGGTTTGGTAGAAGCATTGGGATATCACATCTCATGCTATCGGAAGGGTATCAGGATTGTATTTGGAAGGAGTTGGATATCCCATCTCATGCTATAGGAAGGGTCTCAGGTTGGAATGGGAAGGAGTTGGATATCACATCTCATGTTATAGGAAGGGTCTCAGGATTGGAATGGGAAGGAGTTGGATATCACATCTCATGCTATAGGAAGGGTCTCAGGATTGGAATGGGAAGGAGTTGTATATGGCATCTCATGCCACAGGAAGGGTCTCAGGTTTGGTATAAGCATTGAGATATCACATCTCTGCTATCGGAAGGGTCTCAGGATTGGAATGGGAAGGAGTTGGATATCCCATCTCATGTTATAGGATGGGTCTCTGGTTTGGTATAAGCATTGAGATATCACATCTCATGCTATAGGAAGGGTCTCAGGATTGGAATGGGAAGGATTTGGATATCACATCTCATGCTATAGGAAGGGTCTCAGGTTTGGTATACGCATGGAGATATCACTTCTCATGCTATAGGAAGGGTCTCAGGATTGGAATGGGAAGGAGTTGGATATCACATCTCATGTTATAGGAAGGATCTCAGGTTTGGTATTAGAAGCATTGAGATATCACATCTCATGCTATCAGAAGGGTCTCAGGATTGGAATGGGAAGGAGTTGGATATCACATCTCATGCTAAAGGGAGAGTCTCAGGTTTGGAATGGGAAGGATTTGTATATCACATCTCATGTTATCGGAAGGATCTCAGGTTTGGTATTAGAAGTATTGAGATATCATATCTCATGCTATAGGAAGGGTCTCAGGACTGGAATGGGAAGGAGTTGGATATCACATCTCATGCTAAAGGAAGGGTCTCAGAATTGGAATGGGAAGGACTTAGATATCACATATCATGCTATAGGGAGGGTCTCAGTTTTGATATTAGAAGCATTGAGCTATCACATCTTATGCTATCGGAAGTGTCTCAGGATTGGAATGGGAAGGAGCTGGATATCACATCTCATGCTAAAGGAAGGGTCTCAGGTTTGGAACGGGAAGGAGTTGGATATCACATCTCATGTTATAGGAAGGGTCTCAGGTTTGGTATAAGCATTGAGATATCACATCTCATGCTATAGGAAGGGTCTCAGAATTGGAATGGGAAGGACTTAGATATCACATATCATGCTATAGGGAGGGTCTCAGTTTTGATATTAGAAGCATTGAGCTATCACATCTTATGCTATCGGAAGTGTCTCAGGATTGGAATGGGAAGGAGCTGGATATCACATCTCATGCTAAAGGAAGGGTCTCAGGTTTGGAACGGGAAGGAGTTGGATATCACATCTCATGTTATAGGAAGGGTCTCAGGTTTGGTATAAGCATTGAGATATCACACCTCTGCTATCGGAAGTGTCTCAGGATTGGAATGGGAAGGAGTTGGATATCCCATCTCATGCTATAGATAGGCTCTCAGGTTTGAAAAGGGAAGGAGTTGGATATCACATCTCATGCTATAGGAAGGGTCTCAGGATTGGAATGGGAAGTAGTTGGATATCACATCTCATGCTATAGGAAGGGTCTCAGGTTTGGTATAAGCATTGAGATATCACATCTCATGCTATAGGACGGGTCTCAGGATTGGAATGGAAGGAGTTGGATAATACATCTCATGCTATAGGAAGGGTCTCAGGATTGGAATGGGAAGTAGTTGGATATCACATCTCATGCTATAGGAAGGGTCTCAGGTTTGGTATTAGAAGCATTGAGATATCACATCTCATGCTATAGGAAGGGTCTGAGGATTGGAATGTGAAGGACTTGGATATCACATCTCATGCTATAGATATGCTCTCAGGTTTGGAAAGGGAAGGAGTTGGATATCACATCTCATGCTATAGGAAGGGTCTCAGGATTGGAATGGGAAGTAGTTGGATATCACATCTCATGCTATAGGAAGGGTCTCAGGTTTGGTATAAGCATTGAGATATCACATCTCATGCTATAGGACGGGTCTCAGGATTGGAATGGAAGGAGTTGGATGTCACATCTCATGTTATAGGAAGGATCTCAGGTTTGGTATTAGAAGGATTGAGACATCATATCTCATGCTATAGGAAGGGTCTCAGGCTTGGAATGGGAAGGAGTTGGATATCACATCTCATGCTATAGGAAGGGTCTCAGGTTTGGTATAAGCATTGAGATATCACATCTCATGCTATAGGAAGGGTCTCAGGATTGGAATGGGAAGTAGTTGTATATGACATCTCATGCCGTAGGAAGGGTCTCAGGTTTGGTATAAGCATTGAGATATCACTTCTCATGCTATAGGAAGTATCTCAGGATTGGAATGGGAAGGAGTTGGATATCACATCTCATGTTATAGGAAGGATCTCAGGTTTGGTATTAGAAGCATTGAGACATCACATCTCATGCTATAGGAAGGGTCTCAGGATTGGAATGGGAAGGAGTTGGATATCACATCTCATGCTAAAGGGAGGGTCTCAGGTTTGGAAGGGGAAGGATTTCGATATTACATCTCGTGTTATAGGAATGATCTCAGGTTTGGTATTAGAAGCATTGAGATATCACATCTCATGCTATCGGAAGGATCTCAGGTTTGGTGTTAGAAGCATTGAGATATCAAATCTCATGCTATAGGAAGGGTCTCAGGATTGGAATGGGAAGGAGTTGGATATCACATGTCATGCTATGGGAAGGGTCTCAGGATTGGAATGGGAAGGAGTTGTATATGGCATCTCATGCCACAGGAAGGGTCTCAGGTTTGGTATAAGCATTGAGATATCACATCTCTGCTATCGGAAGGGTCTCAGGATTGGAATGGGAAGGAGTTGGATATCCCATCTTATGTTATAGGAAGGGTCTTTGGTTTGGTATTAGAAGCATTGAGATATCACATCTCATGCTATAGGAAGGGTCTCAGGATTGGAATGGGAAGGACTTGGATATCACATCTCATGCTATAGGGAGGGTCTCACGTTTGGAAAGGGAAGGAGTTGGATATCACATTTCATGTTAGAGGTAGGATCTCAGGTTTGGTATTAGAGGCATTGAGATATCACATCTCATGCTATCAGAAGGGTCTCAGGATTGGAATGGGAAGGAGTTGGATATCACATCTCATGCTAAAGGGAGGGTCTCAGGTTTGGAAGGGGAAGGATTTGGATATCACATCTCATGTTATAGGAAGGATCTCAGGTTTGGTATCAGAAGCATTGAGATATGACATCTCATGCTATTGGAAGGATCTCAGGTTTGGTATTAGAGGCATTGAGATATCACATCTCATGCTAAAGGGAGGGTCTCAGGTTTGGAAGGGGAAGGATTTGGATATCACATCTCTTATTATAGGAAGGATCACAGGTTTGGTATTAGAAGCATTGAGATATCACATCTCATGCTATCGGAAGGGTCTCATGATTGCAATGGGAAGGAGTGCTATAGGAAGGGTCTCAGGTTTGGAACGGGAAGGAGTTGGATATCACATCTCATGTTATAGGAAGAGTCTCAGGTTTGTTATAAGCATTGAAATATCACATCTCTGCTATCGGAGGTGTCTCAGGATTGGGATGGGAAGGAATTGGATGTCACATCTCATGCTATAGGAAGGGTCTCAGGTTTGGAACGGGAAGGAGTTGGATATCCCATCTATTGTTATAGGACGGGTCTCAGGTTTGATATTAGAAGCATTGAGATATCACATCGCATGCTGTAGGAAGGGTCTCAGGTTTGGAATGGGAAGGATTTGGATATCACATTTCATGTCATAGGAAGGATCTCAGGTTTGGTATTAGAAGCATTGATATATCACATCTCATGCTATAGGAATGGTCTCAGGATTGGAATGGGTAGGAGTTGGATATTACATTCTTGCTATAGGAAGGGTCTCATGTTTGGAATGGGAAGGAGTTGGATATCACATATGGTATAGGAAGTGTCTCAGGTTTGGAACGGGAATGAGTTGGATATCACATCTCATGTTATAGGAAGGGTCTCAGGTTTGGTATAAGCATTGAGATATCACATCTCTGCTATCGGAAGTGGCTCAGGATTGGAATGGGAAGGAGTTGGATATCCCATCTCATGTTATAGGACGGGTCTCTGGTTTGGTATAAGCATTGAGATATCACATCTCATGCTATAGGAAGGGTCTCAGGATTGGAATGGGAAGGAGTTGGATATCACATCTCATGCTATAGGAAGGGTCTCAGGTTTGGTATAAGCATGGAGATATCACTTCTTATGCTATAGGAAGGGTCTCAGGATTGGAATGGGAAGGAGTTGGATATCACATCTCATGTTATAGGAAGGATCTCAGGTTTGGTATCAGAAGCATTGAGATATGACATCTCATGCTATTGGAAGGATCTCAGGTTTGGTATTAGAGGCATTGAGATATCACATCTCATGCTAAAGGGAGGGTCTCAGGTTTGGAAGGGGAAGGATTTGGATATCACATCTCTTATTATAGGAAGGATCACAGGTTTGGTATTAGAAGCATTGAGATATCACATCTCATGCTATCGGAAGGGTCTCATGATTGCAATGGGAAGGAGTTGGATATCACATCTCATGCTATATGAAGGGTCTCAGGTTTGGAACGGGAAGGAGTTGGATATCACATCTCATGTTATAGGAAGAGTCTCAGGTTTGGTATAAGCATTGAGATATCACATCTCTGCTATCGGAGGTGTCTCAGGATTGGGATGGGAAGGAATTGGATGTCACATCTCATGCTATAGGAAGGGTCTCAGGTTTGGAACGGGAAGGAGTTGGATATCCCATCTCATGTTATAGGACGGGTCTCAGGTTTGATATTAGAAGCATTGAGATATCACATCGCATGCTGTAGGAAGGGTCTCAGGTTTGGAATGGGAAGGATTTGGATATCACATTTCATGTCATAGGAAGGATATCAGGTTTGGTATTAGAAGCATTGATATATCACATCTCATGCTATAGGAATGGTCTCAGGATTGGAATGGGTAGGAGTTGGATATTACATTCTTGCTATAGGAAGGGTCTCATGTTTGGAATGGGAAGGAGTTGGATATCACATGTGGTATAGGAAGTGTCTCAGGTTTGGAACGGGAATGAGTTGGATATCACATCTCATGTTATAGGAAGGGTCTCAGGTTTGGTATAAGCATTGAGATATCACATCTCTGCTATCGGAAGTGGCTCAGGATTGGAATGGGAAGGAGTTGGATATCCCATCTCATGTTATAGGACGGGTCTCTGGTTTGGTATAAGCATTGAGATATCACATCTCATGCTATAGGAAGGGTCTCAGGATTGGAATGGGAAGGATTTGGATATCACATCTCATGCTATAGGAAGGGTCTCAGGTTTGGTATACGCATGGAGATATCACTTCTCATGCTATAGGAAGGGTCTCAGGATTGGAATGGGAAGGAGTTGGATATCACATCTCATGCTATAGGAAGGGTCTCAGGTTTGGTATAAGCATGGAGATATCACTTCTTATGCTATAGGAAGGGTCTCAGGATTGGAATGGGAAGGAGTTGGATATCACATCTCATGTTATAGGAAGGATCTCAGGTTTGGTATTAGAAGCATTGAGACATCACATCTCATGCTATGGGAAGGGTCTCAGGATTGGAATGGGAAGGAGTTGGATATCACATCTCATGCTATAGGAAGGGTCTCAGGTTTGGTATAAGCATTGAGATATCACATCTCATGCGATAGGAAGGGTCTCAGGATTGGAATGGGAAGGAGTTGTATATGACATCTCAGGCCATAGCAAGGGTCTAAGGTTTGGTATAAGCATTGAGATATCACATCTCTGCTATCGGAAGGGTCTCAGGATTGGAATGGGAAGGAGTTGGATATCCCATCTCATGTTATAGGAAGGGTCTCAGGTTTGGTATTAGAAGCATTGAGATATCACATCTCATGCTATAGGAAGGGTCTCAGGATTGGAATGGGAAGGACTTGGATGTCAGATCTCATGCTATAGGGAGGGTCTCAAGTTTGATATTAGAAGCATTGAGATAACAAATCTCATGATATCGGAAGGGTGTCAGGATTGGAATGGGAAGGAGTTGGATATCACATCTCATGATAAAGGAAGGGTCTAAGGTTTGGAAGGGGAAGGATTTGGATATCACATCTCATGTTATAGGACGGGTCTCAGGTTTGGTATTAGAAGCATTGAGATATAAAGTCTCATGGTATAGGAAGGGTCTCAGAATTGGAATGGGAAGGAGTTGGATATCACATCTCAAGCTATAGGAAGGGTCTCAGGATTGGAATGGGAAGGAGTTTGATATCACATCTCATGCCATAGTATGGGTCTCAGGTTTGGTAGAAGCATTGGGATATCACATCTCATGCTATCGGAAGGGTATCAGGATTGGATTTGGAAGGAGTTGGATATCCCATCTCATGCTATAGGAAGGGTCTCAGGTTGCAATGGGAAGGAGTTGGATATCACATCTCATGTTATAGGAAGGGTCTCAGGATTGGAATGGGAAGGACTTGGATATCATATCTCATGTTATAGGACGGGTCTCAGGTTTGGTATTAGAAGCATTGAGATATCACATTGCATGCTGTAGGAAGGGTCTCAGGATTGGAATGGGAAGGAGTTGGATATTACATTCTTGCTATAGGAAGGGTCTCATGTTTGGAATGGGAAGGAGTTGGCTATCACATATGCTATAGGAAGGGTCTCAGGTTTGGAACGGGAAGGAGTTGGATATCACATCTCATGCTATAGGAAGGGTCTCAGGACTGGAATGGGAAGGAGTTGGATATCACATCTCATGCTAAAGGAAGGGTCTCAGGTTTGGTAGAAGCATTGAGATATCATATCTCATGCTATAGGAAGGGTCTCAGGATTGGAATGGGAAGGACTTAGATATCACATATCATGCAATAGGGAGGGTCTCAGTTTTGATATTAGAAGCATTGAGATATCACATCTTATGCTATCGGAAGTGTCTCAGGATTGGAATGGGAAGGAGTTGGATATCACATCTCATGCTAAAGGAAGGGTCTCAGGTTTGGAACGGGAAGGAGTTGGATATCACATCTCATGTTATAGATAGGCTCTCAGGTTTGAAAAGGGAAGGAGTTGGATATCACATCTCATGCTATAGGAAGGGTCTCAGGATTGGAATGGGAAGTAGTTGGATATCACATCTCATGCTATAGGAAGGGTCTCAGGTTTGGTATAAGCATTGAGATATCACATCTCATGCTATAGGACGGGTCTCAGGATTGGAATGGAAGGAGTTGGATATCACATCTCATGCTAAAGGAAGGGTCTCAGGATTGGAATGGGAAGTAGTTGGATATCACATCTCATGCTATAGGAAGGGTCTCAGGTTTGGTATTAGAAGCATTGAGATATCACATCTCATGCTATAGGAAGGGTCTCAGGATTGGAATGGGAAGGAGTTGGATATCACATCTCATGCTATAGGAAGGGTCTCAGGTTTGGTATAAGCACTGAGATATCACATCTCATGCTATAGGAAGGGTCTCAGGATTGGAATGGGAAGGAGTTGTATATGACATCTCATGCCGTAGGAAGGGTCTCAGGTTTGGTATAAGCATTGAGATATCACTTCTCATGCTATAGGAAGTGTCTTTGGATTGGAATGGGAAGGAGTTGGATATCACATCTCATGTTATAGGAAGGATCTCAGGTTTGGTATTAGAAGCATTGAGACATCACATCTCATGCTATAGGAAGTATCTCAGGATTGGAATGGGAAGGAGTTGGATATCACATCTCATGCTAAAGGGAGGGTCTCAGGTTTGGAAGGGGAAGGATTTCGATATTACATCTCGTGTTATAGGAATGATCTCAGGTTTGGTATTAGAAGCATTGAGATATCACATCTCATGCTATCGGACGGATCTCGGGTTTGGTGTTAGAAGCATTGAGATATCAAATCTCATGCTATAGGAAGGGTCTCAGGATTGGAATGGGAAGGAGTTGGATATCACATCTCATGCTATAGGAAGGGTCTCAGGATTGGAATGGGAAGGAGTTGTATATGACATCTCATGCCACAGGAAGGGTCTCATCATGTTTGGTATAAGCATTGAGATATCACATCTCTGCTATCGGAAGGGTCTCAGGATTGGAATGGGAAGGAGTTGGATATCCCATCTTATGTTATAGGAAGGGTCTCAGGTTTGGTATTAGAAGCATTGAGATATCACATCTCATGCTATAGGAAGGGTCTCGGGATTGGAATGGGAAGGACTTGGATATCACATCTCATGCTATAGGGAGGGTCTCACATTTGGAAAGGGAAGGAGTTGGATATCACATTTCATGTTAGAGGTAGGATCTCAGGTTTGGTATTAGAGGCATTGAGATATCACATCTCATGCTATCAGAAGGGTCTCAGGATTGGAATGGGAAGGAGTTGGATATCACATCTCATGCTAAAGGGAGGGTCTCAGGTTTGGAAGGGGAAGGATTTGGATATCACATCTCATGTTATAGGAAGGATCTCAGGTTTGGTATCAGAAGCATTGAGATATGACATCTCATGCTATTGGAAGGATCTCAGGTTTGGTATTAGAGGCATTGAGATATCACATCTCACGCTAAAGGGAGGGTCTCAGGTTTGGAAGGGGAAGGATTTGGATATCACATCTCTTATTATAGGAAGGATCACAGGTTTGGTATTAGAAGCATTGAGATATCACATCTCTGCTATCGGAAGTGGCTCAGGATTGGAATGGGAAGGAGTTGGATATCCCATCTCATGTTATAGGACGGGTCTCTGGTTTGGTATAAGCATTGAGATATCACATCTCATGCTATAGGAAGGGTCTCAGGATTGGAATGGGAAGGATTTGGATATCACATCTCATGCTATAGGAAGGGTCTCAGGATTGGAATGGGAAGGAGTTGTATATGACATCTCATGCCGTAGGAAGGGTCTCAGGTTTGGTATAAGCATTGAGATATCACTTCTCATGCTATAGGAAGTGTCTCAGGATTGGAATGGGAAGGAGTTGGATATCACATCTCATGTTATAGGAAGGATCTCAGGTTTGGTATTAGAAGCATTGAGACATCACATCTCATGCTATAGGAAGGGTCTCAGAATTGGAATGGGAATGAGTTGGATATCACATCTCAAACTATCTCAGGATTGGAATGGGAAGGAGTTTGATATCACATCTCATGCTATCGGAAGGGTCTCAGGTTTGGAATGGGAAGGAGTTGGATATCACATCTCATGCTAAAGGAAGGGTCTCAGGTTTGGTAGAAGCATTGAGATATCACATCTCATGCTATAGGAAGGGTCTCAGGATTGGAATGGGAAGGACTTAGATATCACATATCATGCTATAGGGAGGGTCTCAGTTTTGATATTAGAAGCATTGAGATATCACATCTTATGCTATCGGAAGTGTCTCAGGATTGGAATGGGAAGGAGCTGGATATCACATCTCATGCTAAAAGAAGGGTCTCAGGTTTGGAACGGGAAGGAGTTGGATATCACATCTCATGTTATAGGAAGGGTCTCAGGTTAGGTATTAGCATTGAGATATCACATCTCTGCTATCGGAAGTGTCTCAGGATTGGAATGGGAAGGAGTTGGATATCCCATCTCATGCTATAGATAGGCTCTCAGGTTTGAAAAGGGAAGGAGTTGGATATCACATCTCATGCTATAGGAAGGGTATCAGGATTGGAATGGGAAGTAGTTGGATATCTAATCTCATGCTATAGGAAGGGTCTCAGGTTTGGTATAAGCATTGAGATATCACATCTCATGCTATAGGACGGGTCTCAGGATTGGAATGGAAGGAGTTGGATATCACATCTCATGCTATAGGAAGGGTCTCAGGATTGGAATGGGAAGTAGTCCGATATCACATCTCATGCTATAGGAAGGGTCTCAGGTTTGGTATTAGAAGCATTGAGATATCACATCTCATGCTATAGGAAGGGTCTCAGGATTGGAATGGGAAGGACTTGGATATCACATCTCATGCTATAGATATGCTCTCAGGTTTGGAAAGGGAAGGAGTTGGATATCACATCTCATGCTATAGGAAGGGTCTCAGTATTGGAATGGGAAGTAGTTGGATATCACATCTCATGCTATAGGAAGGGTCTCAGGTTTGGTATAAGCATTGAGATATCACATCTCATGCTATAGGACGGGTCTCAGGATTGGAATGGAAGGAGTTGGATATCACATCTCATGTTATAGGAAGGATCTCAGGTTTGGTATTAGAAGGATTGAGACATCACATCTCATGCTATAGGAAGGGTCTCAGGATTGGAATGGGAAGGAGTTGGATATCACATCTCATCCTATAGGAAGGGTCTCAGGATTGGAGTGGGAAGGAGTTGTATATGACATCTCATGCCGTAGGAAGGGTCTCAGGTTTGGTATAAGCATTGAGATATCACTTCTCATGCTATAGGAAGTGTCTCAGAATTGGAATGGGAAGGAGTTGGATATCACATCTCATGTTATAGGAAGGATCTCAGGTTTGGTATTAGAAGCATTGAGACATCACATCTCATGCTATAGGAAGGGTCTCAGAATTGGAATGGGAAGGAGTTGGATATCACATCTCAAGCTATCTCAGGATTGGAATGGGAAGGAGTTTGATATCACATCTCATGCTATCGGAAGGGTCTCAGGTTTGGAATGGGAAGGAGTTGGATATCACATCTCATGTTATAGGAAGGATCTCAGGTTTGGTATTAGAAGCATTGAGATATCACATCTCATGCTATAGGAAGGGTCTCAAGATTGGAATCGGAAGGAGTTGGATACCACATCTCATGCTATAGGAAGGGTCTCAGGTTTGGTATAAGCATTAAGATATCCCATCTCAAGGGTCTCAGCATTGGAATCGGAAGGAGTTGTATTTGACATCTCATGCCATAGGAAGGGTCTCAGGTTTGGTATAAGCATTGAGATATCACATCTCTGCTATCGGAAGGGTCTCAGGTTTGGAATGGGAAGGAGTTGGATATCACATCTCATGCTAAAGGGAGGGTCTCAGGTTTGGAAGGGGAAGGATTTGGATATCACATCTCATGTTATAGGAAGGGTCTCAGGTTTGGTATTAGAAGCATTGAGATATCATATCTCATGCTATCGGAAGGATCTCAGGTTTGGTATTATAGGCATTGAGATATCACATCTCATGCTATCAGAAGGGTCTCAGGATTGGAATGGGAAGCAGTCGGATATCACATCTCATGCTAAAGGGAGGGTCTCAGGTTTGGTATTAGAAGCATTGAGATATCACATCTCATGTTATAGGAAGAATCTCAGGTTTGGTATTAGAGGCATTGAGATATCACATCTCATGCTATCAGAAGGGTCTCAGGATTGGAATGGGAAGGAGTCGGATATCACATCTCATGCTAAAGGGAGGGTCTCAGGTTTGGTATTAGAAGCATTGAGATATCACATCTCATGTTATAGGAAGAATCTCAGGTTTGGTATTAGAGACATTGAGATATCACATCTCATGCTATAGGAAGGGTCTCAGGATTGGAATGGGAAGGAGTTGGATATCACATCTCATGCAAAAGGAAGGGTCTCAGTTCTGGTAGAAGCATTGAGATATCACATCTCATGGTATAGGAAGGGTCTCAGGATTGGAATGGGAAGGAGTTGGATATCACATCTCATCCAATAGGAAGGATCTCAGGATTGGAATGGGAAGGATTTGGATGTCACATCTCTTGCTATAGGAAGGGTCTCAGGTTTTTTATTAGAAACATTGAGATATCACATCTCATGCTATAGGAAGGGTTTCAGGATTGGAATGGGAAGGAGTTGGATATCCCTTCTCATGCTATAGGAAGGGTCTGAGGTTGGAATGGGAAGGAGTTGGATATCATATCTCATGTTATAGGAAGGGTCTCAGGATTGGAATGGGAAGGATTTGGATATCACATCTCTTGCTATAGGAAGGGTCTCAGGTTTTTTATTAGAAACATTGAGATATCACATCTCATGCTATAGGAAGGGTTTCAGGATTGGAATGGGAAGGATTTGGATATCACATCTCATGCTAAAGGAAGGGTCTCAGGTTTGGAAAGGGAAGGAATTGGATATCATATCTCATGTTATAGGACGGGTCCCAGGTTTGGTATTAGAAGCTTTGAGATGTCACATCTCATGCTATAGGAAGGGTCTCAGGATTGGAATGGGAAGGAGTTGGATATCACATCTCATGCTAAAGGAAGGGACTCAGGTTTGATAGAAGCATTGAGATATCACATCTCATGCTATAGGAAGGGTCTCAGGTTTGGTATAAGCATTGAGATATCACATCTCTTCTATCGGAAGGGTCTCAGGATAGGAATGGGAAGGACTTAGATATCACATCTCATGCTATAGGGAGGGTCTCAGTTTTGATATTAGAAGCATTGAGATATCACATTTCATGCTATCGGAAGGGTCTCAGGATTGGAATGGGACGGAGTTGGATATCACATCTCAAGCTATCAGGATTGGAATGGGAAGGAGTTTGATATCACATCTCAAGCTATAGGAAGGGTCTCAGGTTTGGAAGGGGAAGGATTTGGATCTGACATCTCATGTTTTAGGACGGGTCTCAGGTTTGGTATTAGAAGCATTGAGATATCACATCTCATGGTATAGGAAGGGTCTCAGGATTGGAATGGGAAGGAGTTGGATATCACATCTCAAGCTATCACAGGATTGGAATGGGAAGGAGTTTGATATCACATCTCAATCTATAGGAAGGGTCTCAGGTTTGGAAAGGGAAGGATTTGGATTTCACATCTCATGCTATAGGAAGGGTCTCAGGTTTGGAATGGGAAGGAGTTGGATACACATCTCATGTTATAGGAAGGATCTCAGGTTTGGTATTAGAAGCATTGTGATATCACATATGCTATAGGAAGGGTCTCAGGATTGGAATGGGAAGGAGTTGGATATCACATCTCATGCTAAAGGAAGGATCTCAGGTTTGGAATGGGAAGGAGTTGGATATCACATCTCATGTTATAGGAAAGATCTCAGGTTTGGTATTAGAAGCATTGAGACATCACATCTCATGTTATAGGAAGGGTCTCAGGATTGGAATGGGAAGAAGTTGGATATCACATCTCATGCTATAGGAAGGGTCTCAGGTTTGGTATAAGCATTGAGATATCACATCTCATGCTATAGGAAGGGTCTCAGGATTGGAATGGGAAGGAGTTGTATGTGACATCTCATGCTATAGGAAGGGTCTCAGGTTTGGTATAAGCATTGAGATATCATATCACATGCTATAGGAAGGGTCTCAGGATTGGAATGGGAAGGACTTGGATATCACATCTCATGCTATAGGCAGGGTCTCAGGTTTGGAAAGGGAAGGAGATGGATATCACATTTCATGTTAGAGGTAGGATCTCAGGTTTGGTATTAGAGTCATTGATATATCACATCTCATGCTATCAGAAGGGTCTCAGGATTGGAATGGGAAGGAGTTGGATATCACATTTCATGCTAAAGGGAGGGTCTCAGGTTTGGAAGGGGAAGGATTTGGAAATCACATCTCATGTTATAGGAATGATCTCAGGTTTGGTATTAGAAGCATTGAGATATCACATCTCATGCTATCGGAAGGATCTCAGGTTTGGTATTAGAAGCATTGAGACATCACATCTCATGCTATAGGAAGGGTCTCAGGTTTGGAATTGGAAGGAGTTGGATATCACATCTCATGCTATAGGAACGGTCTCAGGATTGGAATGGGAAGGAGTTGTATATGACATCTCAGGCCATAGGAAGGGTCTCAGGTTTGGTATAAGCATTGAGATATCACATCTCTGCTATCGGAAGGGTCTCATGATTGGAATGGGAAGGAGTTGGATATCCCATCTCATGTTATAGGAAGGGTCTCAGGTTTGGTATTAGAAGCATTGAGATATCACATCTCATGCTATAGGAAGGGTACTCAGGATTGGAATGGGGAGGACTTGGATGTCACATCTCATGCTATAGGGAAGGTCTCAAGTTTGATATTAGAAGCATTGAGATAACAAATCTCATGATATCGGAAGGGTCTCAGGATTGGAATGGGAAGGATTTGGATATCACATCTCATGTTATAGGACGGGTCTCAGGTTTGGTATTAGAAACATTGAGATATCAAGTCTCATGGTATAGGAAGGGTTTCAGAATTGGAATGGGAAGGAGTTGGATATCACATCTCAAGCTATAGGAAGGGTCTCAGGATTGGAATGGGAAGGAGTTTGATATCACATCTTATGCCATAGTATGGGTCTCAGGTTTGGTAGAAGCATTTGGGATATCACATCTCATGCTATCGGAAGGGTCTCAGGATTGGAATGGGAAGGAGTTGGATATCACATCTCAAGCTATAGGAAGGGTCTCAGGTTTGGTATAAGCATTGAGATATCACATCTCATGCTATAGGAAGGGTCTCAGGATTGGAATGGGAAGTAGTTGGATATCACAACTCATGCTATAGGAAGGGTCTCAGGTTTGGAATGGGGAGGAATTGGATATCACATCTCATGTCATAGGAAGGATCTCAGGTTTGGTATTAGAAGCATTGAGATACCACATCTCTGCTATCGGAAGTGGCTCAGGATTGGAATGGGAAGGAGTTGGATATTACATTCTTGCTATAGGAAGGGTCTCATGTTTGGAATGGGAAGGAGTTGGATATCACATATGCTATAGGAAGGGTCCCAGGCTTGGAACGGGAAGGAGTTGGATATCACATCTCATGTTATAGGAAGGGTCTCAGGTTTGGTATAAGCATTGAGATATCACATCTCTGCTATCCGAAGTGTCTCAGGATTGGAATGGGAAGGAGTTGGATACCCCATCTCATGTTATAGGACGGGGTCTCAGGTTTGTTATTAGAATCATTGAGATATCATATTGCATGCTGTAGGAAGGGTCTAAGGATTGGAATGGGAAGGACTTGGATATCACATCTCATGCTATAGGTAGGCTCTAAGGTTTGGAAAGGGAAGGAGTTGGATATCACATCTCATGTTATAGGAAGGGTCTCAAGATTGGAATGGGAAGGAGTTGAATATCACATCTCATGCTATAGGAAGGGTCTCAGGTTTGGTATAAGCATTGAGATATCACATCTGATGCTATAGGAAGGGTCTCAGGTTTGGAAGGGGAAGGAGTTGGATATCCAATCTCATATTATAGGACTGGTCTCAGGTTTGGTATTAGAAGCATTGAGATATCAAGTCTCATGGTATAGGAAGGGTCTCAGAATTGGAATGGGAAGGACTTGGATATCACATCTCATGCTATAGGAAGTCTCTCAGGTTTGGAAGGGGAAAGAGTTGGATATCACATTTCATGTTAGAGGTAGGATCTCAGGTTTGGTATTAGAGGCATTGAGATATCACATCTCATGCTATCAGAAGGGTCTCAGGAATGGAATGGGAAGGAGTTGGATATCACATCTCATGCTAAAGGGAGGGTCTCAGGTTTGGAAGGGGAAGGATTTGGATATCACATCTCATGCTATAGATAGGCTCTCAGGTTTGGAAAGGGAAGGAGTTGGATATCACATCTCATGCTATAGGAAGGGTCTCAGGATTGGAATGGGAAGTAGTTGGATATCACATCTCATGCTATAGGAAGGGTCTCAGGTTTGGAAAGGGAAGGAGTTGGATATCACATCTCATGCTATAGGAAGGGTCTCAGGATTGGAATGGGAAGAAGTTGGATATCACATCTCATGCTATAGGAAGGGTCTCAGGTTTGGTATAAGCATTGAGATATCACATCTCATGCTATAGAACGGGTCTCAGGATTGGAATGGAAGGAGTTGGATATCACATCTCATGTTATAGGAAAGATCTCAGGTTTGTATTAGAAGGATTGAGACATCATATCTCATGCTATAGGAAGGGTCTCAGGATTGGAATGGGAAGGAGTTGGATATCACATCTCATGCTATAGGAAGGGTCTCAGGTTTGGTATACGCATTGAGATATCACATCTCATGCTATAGGAAGGGTCTCAGGATTGGAATGGGAAGGAGTTGTATATGACATCTCATGCCGTAGGAAGGGTCTCAGGTTTGGTATAAGCATTGAGATATCACTTCTCATGCTATAGGAAGTGTCTCAGGATTGGAATGGGAAGGAGTTGTATATGACATCTCATGCCGCAGGAAGGGTCTCAGGTTTGGTATAAGCATTGAGATATCACTTCTCATGCTATAGGAAGTGTCTCAGGATTGGAATGGGAAGGAGTTGGATATCACATCTCATGTTATAGGAAGGATCTCAGGTTTGGTATTAGAAGCATTGAGACATCACATCTCATGCTATAGGAAGGGTCTCAGGATTGGAATGGGAAGGAGTTGGATATCACATCTCATGCTAAAGGGAGGGTCTCAGGTTTGGAAGGGGAAGGATTTCGATATTACATCTCGTGTTATAGGAATGATCTCAGGTTTGGTATTAGAAGCATTGAGATATCACATCTCATGCTATCGGAAGGATCTCGGGTTTGGTGTTAGAAGCATTGAGATATCAAATCTCATGCTATAGGAAGGGTCTCAGGATTGGAATGGGAAGGAGTTGGATATCACATCTCATGCTATAGGAAGGGTCTCAGGATTGGAATGGGAAGGAGTTGTATATGACATCTCATGCCACAGGAAGGGTCTCATCATGTTTGGTATAAGCATTGAGATATCACATCTCTGCTATCGGAAGGGTCTCAGGATTGGAATGGGAAGGAGTTGGATATCCCATCTTATGTTATAGGAAGGGTCTCAGGTTTGGTATTAGAAGCATTGAGATATCACATCTCATGCTATAGGAAGGGTCTCAGGATTGGAATGGGAAGGACTTGGATATCACATCCCATGCTATAGGGAGGGTCTCACATTTGGAAAGGGAAGGAGTTGGATATCACATTTCATGTTAGAGGTAGGATCTCAGGTTTGGTATTAGAGGCATTGAGATATCACATCTCATGCTATCAGAAGGGTCTCAGGATTGGAATGGGAAGGAGTTGGATATCACATCTCATGCTAAAGGGAGGGTCTCAGGTTTGGAAGGGGAAGGATTTGGATATCACATCTCATGTTATAGGAAGGATCTCAGGTTTGGTATCAGAAGCATTGAGATATGACATCTCATGCTATTGGAAGGATCTCAGGTTTGGTATTAGAGGCATTGAGATATCACATCTCATGCTAAAGGGAGGGTCTCAGGTTTGGAAGGGGAAGGATTTGGATATCACATCTCTTATTATAGGAAGGATCACAGGTTTGGTATTAGAAGCATTGAGATATCACATCTCATGCTATAGGAAGGGTCTCAGGATTGGAATGGGAAGGATTTGGATATCACATCTCATGCTATAGGAAGGGTCTCAGGATTGGAATGGGAAGGAGTTGTATATGACATCTCATGCCGTAGGAAGGGTCTCAGGTTTGGTATAAGCATTGAGATATCACTTCTCATGCTATAGGAAGTGTCTCAGGATTGGAATGGGAAGGAGTTGGATATCACATCTCATGTTATAGGAAGGATCTCAGGTTTGGTATTAGAAGCATTGAGACATCACATCTCATGCTATAGGAAGGGTCTCAGAATTGGAATGGGAAGGAGTTGGATATCACATCTCAAGCTATCTCAGGATTGGAATGGGAAGGAGTTTGATATCACATCTCATGCTATCGGAAGGGTCTCAGGTTTGGAATGGGAAGGAGTTGGATATCACATCTCATGCTAAAGGAAGGGTCTCAGGTTTGGTAGAAGCATTGAGATATCACATCTCATGCTATAGGAAGGGTCTCAGGATTGGAATGGGAAGGACTTAGATATCACATATCATGCTATAGGGAGGGTCTCAGTTTTGATATTAGAAGCATTGAGATATCACATCTTATGCTATCGAAAGTGTCTCAGGATTGGAATGGGAAGGAGCTGGATATCACATCTCATGCTAAAAGAAGGGTCTCAGGTTTGGAACGGGAAGGAGTTGGATATCACATCTCATGTTATAGGAAAGGTCTCAGGTTTGGTATAAGCATTGAGATATCACATCTCTGCTATTGGAAGTGTCTCAGGATTGGAATGGGAAGGAGTTGGATATCCCATCTCATGCTATAGATAGGCTCTCAGGTTTGAAAAGGGAAGGAGTTGGATATCACATCTCATGCTATAGGAAGGGTATCAGGATTGGAATGGGAAGTAGTTGGATATCTAATCTCATGCTATAGGAAGGGTCTCAGGTTTGGTATAAGCATTGAGATATCACATCTCATGCTATAGGACGGGTCTCAGGATTGGAATGGAAGGAGTTGGATATCACATCTCATGCTATAGGAAGGGTCTCAGGATTGGAATGGGAAGTAGTTGGATATCACATCTCATGCTATAGGAAGGGTCTCAGGTTTGGTATTAGAAGCATTGAGATATCATATCTCATGCTATAGGAAGGGTCTCAGGATTGGAATGGGAAGGACTTGGATATCACATCTCATGCTATAGATATGCTCTCAGGTTTGGAAAGGGAAGGAGTTGGATATCACATCTCATGCTATAGGAAGGGTCTCAGGATTGGAATGGGAAGTAGTTGGATATCACATCTCATGCTATAGGAAGGGTCTCAGGTTTGGTATAAGCATTGAGATATCACATCTCATGCTATAGGACGGGTCTCAGGATTGGAATGGAAGGAGTTGGATATCACATCTCATGTTATAGGAAGGATCTCAGGTTTGGTATTAGAAGGATTGAGACATCACATCTCATGCTATAGGAAGGGTCTCAGGATTGGAATGGGAAGGAGTTGGATATCACATCTCATCCTATAGGAAGGGTCTCAGGATTGGAATGGGAAGGAGTTGTATATGACATCTCATGCCGTAGGAAGGGTCTCAGGTTTGGTATAAGCATTGAGATATCACTTCTCATGCTATAGGAAGTGTCTCAGGATTGGAATGGGAAGGACTTGGATATCACATCTCATGTTATAGGAAGGATCTCAGGTTTGGTATTAGAAGCATTGAGACATCACATCTCATGCTATAGGAAGGGTCTCAGAATTGGAATGGGAAGGAGTTGGATATCACATCTCAAGCTATCTCAGGATTGGAATGGGAAGGAGTTTGATATCACATCTCATGCTATCGGAAGGGTCTCAGGTTTGGAATGGGAAGGAGTTGGATATCACATCTCATGTTATAGGAAGGATCTCAGGTTTGGTATTAGAAGCATTGAGATACCACATCTCATGCTATAGGAAGGGTCTCAGGTTTGGTATAAGCATTAAGATATCCCATCTCAAGGGTCTCAGCATTGGAATCGGAAGGAGTTGTATTTGACATCTCATGCCATAGGAAGGGTCTCAGGTTTGGTATAAGCATTGAGATATCACATCTCTGCTATCGGAAGGGTCTCAGGTTTGGAATGGGAAGGAGTTGGATATCACATCTCATGCTAAAGGGAGGGTCTCAGGTTTGGAAGGGGAAGGATTTGGATATCACATCTCATGTTATAGGAAGGGTCTCAGGTTTGGTATTAGAAGCATTGAGATATCATATCTCATGCTATCGGAAGGATCTCAGGTTTGGTATTATAGGCATTGAGATATCACATCTCATGCTATCAGAAGGGTCTCAGGATTGGAATGGGAAGCAGTCGGATATCACATCTCATGCTAAAGGGAGGGTCTCAGGTTTGGTATTAGAAGCATTGAGATATCACATCTCATGTTATAGGAAGAATCTCAGGTTTGGTATTAGAGACATTGAGATATCACATCTCATGCTATAGGAAGGGTCTCAGGATTGGAATGGGAAGGAGTTGGATATCACATCTCATGCAAAAGGAAGGGTCTCAGTTTTGGTAGAAGCATTGAGATATCACATCTCATGTTATAGGAAGGGTCTCAGGATTGGAATGGGAAGGAGTTGGATATCACATCTCATCCAATAGGAAGGATCTCAGGATTGGAATGGGAAGGATTTGGATGTCACATCTCTTGCTATAGGAAGGGTCTCAGGTTTTTTATTAGAAACATTGAGATATCACATCTCATGCTATAGGAAGGGTTTCAGGATTGGAATGGGAAGGAGTTGGATATCCCTTCTCATGCTATAGGAAGGGTCTGAGGTTGGAATGGGAAGGAGTTGGATATCATATCTCATGTTATAGGAAGGGTCTCAGGATTGGAATGGGAAGGATTTGGATATCACATCTCTTGCTATAGGAAGGGTCTCAAGTTTTTTATTAGAAACATTGAGATATCACATCTCATGCTATAGGAAGGGTTTCAGGATTGGAATGGGAAGGATTTGGATGTCACATCTCATGCTAAAGGAAGGGTCTCAGGTTTGGAAGGGGAAGGAATTGGATATCATATCTCATGTTATAGGACGGGTCCCAGGTTTGGTATTAGAAGCTTTGAGATGTCACATCTCATGCTATAGGAAGGGTCTCAGGATTGGAATGGGAAGGAGTTGGAAATCACATCTCATGCCATAGGAAGGGTCTCAGGTTTGGTATAAGCATTGAGATATCACATCTCTTCTATCGGAAGGGTCTCAGGATTGGAATGGGACAGAGTTGGATATCACATCTCAAGCTATCGGGATTGGAATGGGAAGGAGTTTGATATCACATCTCAAGCTATAGGAAGGGTCTCAGGTTTGGAAGGGGAAGGATTTGGATCTCACATCTCATGTTTTAGGACGGGTCTCAGGTTTGGTATTAGAAGCATTGAGATATCACATCTCATGGTATAGGAAGGGTCTCAGGATTGGAATGGGAAGGAGTTGGATATCACATCTCAAGCTATCACAGGATTGGAATGGGAAGGAGTTTGATATCACATCTCAAGCTATAGGAAGGGTCTCAGGTTTGGAAAGGGAAGGATTTGGATTTCACATCTCATGTTATAGGATGGTTCTCATGTTTGGTTTTAGAAGCATTGAGATATCACATCTCATGCTATCGGAAGGGTCTCAGGTTTGGAAAGGGAAGGATTTGGATTTCACATATGTTATTGGATGGTTCTCAGGTTTGGTTTTAGAAGCATTAAGATATCACATCTCATGCTATAGGAAGGGTCTCAGGTTTGGAATGGGAAGGAGTTGGATACACATCTCATGTTATAGGAAGGATCTCAGGTTTGGTATTAGAAGCATTGTGATATCACATATGCTATAGGAAGGGTCTCAGGATTGGAATGGGAAGGAGTTGGATATCACATCTCATGCTAAAGGAAGGATCTCAGGTTTGGAATGGGAAGGAGGTGGATATCACATCTCATGTTATAGGAAAGATCTCAGGTTTGGTATTAGAAGCATTGAGACATCACATCTCATGTTATAGGAAGGGTCTCAGGATTGGAATGGGAAGAAGTTGGATATCACATCTCATGCTATAGGAAGGGTCTCAGGTTTGGTATAAGCATTGAGATATCACATCTCATGCTATAGGAAGGGTCTCAGGATTGGAATGGGAAGGAGTTGTATGTGACATCTCATGCCATAGGAAGGGTCTCAGGTTTGGTATAAGCATTGAGATATCATATCACATGCTATAGGAAGGGTCTCAGGATTGGAATGGGAAGGACTTGGATATCACATCTCATGCTATAGGCAGGGTCTCAGGTTTGGAAAGGGAAGGAGATGGATATCACATTTCATGTTAGAGGTAGGATCTCAGGTTTGGTATTAGAGTCATTGATATATCACATCTCATGCTATCAGAAGGGTCTCAGGATTGGAATGGGAAGGAGTTGGATATCACATTTCATGCTAAAGGGAGGGTCTCAGGTTTGGAAGGGGAAGGATTTGGAAATCACATCTCATGTTATAGGAATGATCTCAGGTTTGGTATTAGAAGCATTGAGATATCACATCTCATGCTATCGGAAGGATCTCAGGTTTGGTATTAGAGGCATTGAGATATCACATCTCATGCTATCATAAGGGTCTCAGGATTGGAATGGGAAGGAGTTGGATATCACATCTCATGTTATAGGAAGGATCTCAGGTTTGGTATTAGAAGCATTGAGACATCACATCTCATGCTATAGGAAGGGTCTCAGGTATGGAATTGGAAGGAGTTGGATATCACATCTCATGCTATAGGAAGGGTCTCAGGATTGGAATGGGAAGGAGTTGTATATGACATCTCAGGCCATAGGAAGGGTCTCAGGTTTGGTATAAGCATTGAGATATCACATCTCTGCTATCGGAATGGTCTCATGATTGGAATGGGAAGGAGTTGGATATCCCATCTCATGTTATAGGAAGGGTCTCAGGTTTGGTATTAGAAGCATTGAGATATCACATCTCATGCTATAGGAAGGGTCTCAGGATTGGAATGGGGAGGACTTGGATGTCACATCTCATGCTATAGGGAGGGTCTCAAGTTTGATATTAGAAGCATTGAGATAACAAATCTCATGATATCGGAAGGGTCTCAGGATTGGAATGGGAAGGAGTTGGATATCACATCTCAAGCTATAGGAAGGGTCTCAGGATTGGAATGGGAAGGAGTTTGATATCACATCTTATGCCATAGTATGGGTCTCAGGTTTGGTAGAAGCATTTGGGATATCACATCTCATGCTATCGGAAGGGTCTCAGGATTGGAATGGGAAGGAGTTGGATATCACATCTCAAGCTATAGGAAGGGTCTCAGGTTTGGTATAAGCATTGAGATATCACATCTCATGCTATAGGAAGGGTCTCAGGATTGGAATGGGAAGTAGTTGGATGTCACATCTCATGCTATAGGAAGGGTCTCAGGTTTGGAATGGGGAGGAATTGGATATCACATCTCATGTCATAGGAAGGATCTCAGGTTTGGTATTAGAAGCATTGAGATACCACATCTCTGCTATCGGAAGTGGCTCAGGATTGGAATGGGAAGGAGTTGGATATTACATTCTTGCTATAGGAAGGGTCTCATGTTTGGAATGGGAAGGAGTTGGATATCACATATGCTATAGGAAGGGTCCCAGGCTTGGAACGGGAAGGAGTTGGATATCACATCTCATGTTATAGGAAGGGTCTCGGGTTTGGTATAAGCATTGAGATATCACATCTCTGCTATCGGAAGTGTCTCAGGATTGGAATGGGAAGGAGTTGGATATCCCATCTCATGTTATAGGACGGGTCTCAGGTTTGTTATTAGAATCATTGAGATATCATATTGCATGCTGTAGGAAGGGTCTAAGGATTGGAATGGGAAGGACTTGGATATCACATCTCATGCTATAGGTAGGCTCTAAGGTTTGGAAAGGGAAGGAGTTGGATATCACATCTCATGTTATAGGAAGAGTCTCAGGTTTGGTATAAGCATTGAGACATCACATCTCATGCTATAGGAAGGGTCTCAAGATTGGAATGGGAAGGAGTTGAATATCACATCTCATGCTATAGGAAGGGTCTCAGGTTTGGTATAAGCATTGAGATATCACATCTGATGCTATAGGAAGGGTCTCAGGATTGGAATGGGAAGGAGTTGGATATCACATCTCATGCTATAGGAAGGGTCTCAGGTTTGGAAGGGGAAGGAGTTGGATATCCAATCTCATGTTATAGGACTGGTCCCAGGTTTGGTATTAGAAGCATTGAGATATCAAGTCTCATGGTATAGGAAGGGTCTCAGAATTGGAATGGGAAGGACTTGGATATCACATCTCATGCTATAGGAAGTCTCTCAGGTTTGGAAGGGGAAAGAGTTGGATATCACATTTCATGTTAGAGGTAGGATCTCAGGTTTGGTATTAGAGGCATTGAGATATCACATCTCATGCTATCAGAAGGGTCTCAGGAATGGAATGGGAAGGAGTTGGATATCACATCTCATGCTAAAGGGAGGGTCTCAGGTTTGGAAGGGGAAGGATTTGGATATCACATCTCATGCTATAGATAGGCTCTCAGGTTTGGAAAGGGAAGGAGTTGGATATCACATCTCATGCTATAGGAAGGGTCTCAGGATTGGAATGGGAAGTAGTTGGATATCACATCTCATGCTATAGGAAGGGTCTCAGGTTTGGAAAGGGAAGGAGTTGGATATCACATCTCATGCTATAGGAAGGGTCTCAGGATTGGAATGGGAAGAAGTTGGATATCACATCTCATGCTATAGGAAGGGTCTCAGGTTTGGTATAAGCATTGAGATATCACATCTCATGCTATAGAACGGGTCTCAGGATTGGAATGGAAGGAGTTGGATATCACATCTCATGTTATAGGAAGGGTCTCAGGTTTGGAAGGGGAAGGAGTTGGATATCCAATCTCATGTTATAGGACTGGTCCCAGGTTTGGTATTAGAAGCATTGAGATATCAAGTCTCATGGTATAGGAAGGGTCTCAGAATTGGAATGGGAAGGACTTGGATATCACATCTCATGCTATAGGAAGTCTCTCAGGTTTGGAAGGGGAAAGAGTTGGATATCACATTTCATGTTAGAGGTAGGATCTCAGGTTTGGTATTAGAGGCATTGAGATATCATCTCATGCTATCAGAAGGGTCTCAGGAATGGGAAGGAGTTGGATATCACATCTCATGCTAAAGGGAGGGTCTCAGGTTTGGAAGGGGAAGGATTTGGATATCACATCTCATGCTATAGATAGGCTCTCAGGTTTGGAAAGGGAAGGAGTTGGATATCACATCTCATGCTATAGGAAGGGTCTCAGGATTGGAATGGGAAGTAGTTGGATATCACATCTCATGCTATAGGAAGGGTCTCAGGTTTGGAAAGGGAAGGAGTTGGATATCACATCTCATGCTATAGGAAGGGTCTCAGGATTGGAATGGGAAGAAGTTGGATATCACATCTCATGCTATAGGAAGGGTCTCAGGTTTGGTATAAGCATTGAGATATCACATCTCATGCTATAGAACGGGTCTCAGGATTGGAATGGAAGGAGTTGGATATCACATCTCATGTTATAGGAAAGATCTCAGGTTTGTATTAGAAGGATTGAGACATCACATCTCATGCTATAGGAAGGGTCTCAGGATTGGAATGGGAAGGAGTTGGATATCACATCTCATGCTATAGGAAGGGTCTCAGGTTTGGTATACGCATTGAGATATCACATCTCATGCTATAGGAAGGGTCTCAGGATTGGAATGGGAAGGAGTTGGATATCACATCTCATGCTAAAGGGAGGGTCTCAGGTTTGGTATTAGAAGCATTGAGATATCAAGTCTCATGGTATAGGAAGGGTCTCAGAATTGGAATGGGAAGGACTTGGATATCACATCTCATGCTATAGGAAGTCTCTCAGGTTTGGAAGGGGAAAGAGTTGGATATCACATTTCATGTTAGAGGTAGGATCTCAGGTTTGGTATTAGAGGCATTGAGATATCACATCTCATGCTATCAGAAGGGTCTCAGGAATGGAATGGGAAGGAGTTGGATATCACATCTCATGCTAAAGGGAGGGTCTCAGGTTTGGAAGGGGAAGGATTTGGATATCACATCTCATGCTATAGATAGGCTCTCAGGTTTGGAAAGGGAAGGAGTTGGATATCACATCTCATGCTATAGGAAGGGTCTCAGGATTGGAATGGGAAGTAGTTGGATATCACATCTCATGCTATAGGAAGGGTCTCAGGTTTGGAAAGGGAAGGAGTTGGATATCACATCTCATGCTATAGGAAGGGTCTCAGGATTGGAATGGGAAGAAGTTGGATATCACATCTCATGTTATAGGAAGGGTCTCAGGTTTGGAAGGGGAAGGAGTTGGATATCCAATCTCATGTTATAGGACTGGTCCCAGGTTTGGTATTAGAAGCATTGAGATATCAAGTCTCATGGTATAGGAAGGGTCTCAGAATTGGAATGGGAAGGACTTGGATATCACATCTCATGCTATAGGAAGTCTCTCAGGTTTGGAAGGGGAAAGAGTTGGATATCACATTTCATGTTAGAGGTAGGATCTCAGGTTTGGTATTAGAGGCATTGAGATATCACATCTCATGCTATCAGAAGGGTCTCAGGAATGGGAAGGAGTTGGATATCACATCTCATGCTAAAGGGAGGGTCTCAGGTTTGGAAGGGGAAGGATTTGGATATCACATCTCATGCTATAGATAGGCTCTCAGGTTTGGAAAGGGAAGGAGTTGGATATCACATCTCATGCTATAGGAAGGGTCTCAGGATTGGAATGGGAAGTAGTTGGATATCACATCTCATGCTATAGGAAGGGTCTCAGGATTGGAATGGGAAGGAGTTGGATATCACATCTCATGCTATAGGAAGGGTCTCAGGTTTGGTATACGCATTGAGATATCACATCTCATGCTATAGGAAGGGTCTCAGGATTGGAATGGGAAGGAGTTGTATATGACATCTCATGCCGTAGGAAGGGTCTCAGGTTTGGTATAAGCATTGAGATATCACTTCTCATGCTATAGGAAGTGTCTCAGGATTGGAATGGGAAGGAGTTGGATATCACATCTCATGTTATAGGAAGGATCTCAGGTTTGGTATTAGAAGCATTGAGACATCACATCTCATGCTATAGGAAGGGTCTCAGGATTGGAATGGGAAGGAGTTGGATATCACATCTCATGCTAAAGGGAGGGTCTCAGGTTTGGAAGGGGAAGGATTTGGATATTACATCTCGTGTTATAGGAATGATCTCAGGTTTGGTATTAGAAGCATTGAGATATCACATCTCATGCTATCGGAAGGATCTCAGGTTTGGTGTTAGAAGCATTGAGATATCAAATCTCATGCTATAGGAAGGGTCTCAGGATTGGAATGGGAAGGAGTTGGATATCACATCTCATGCTATAGGAAGGGTCTCAGGATTGGAATGGGAAGGAGTTGTATATGACATCTCATGCCACAGGAAGGGTCTCAGGTTTGGTATAAGCATTGAGATATCACATCTCTGCTATCGGAAGGGTCTCAGGATTGGAATGGGAAGGAGTTCGATATCCCATCTTATGTTATAGGAAGGGTCTCAGGTTTGGTATTAGAAGCATTGAGATATCACATCTCATGCTATAGGAAGGGTCTCAGGATTGGAATGGGAAGGACTTGGATATCACATCTCATGCTATAGGGAGGGTCTCACGTTTGGAAAGGGAAGGAGTTGGATATCACATTTCATGTTAGAGGTAGGATCTCAGGTTTGGTATTAGAGGCATTGAGATATCACATCTCATGCTATCAGAAGGGTCTCAGGATTGGAATGGGAAGGAGTTGGATATCACATCTCATGCTAAAGGGAGGGTCTCAGGTTTGGAAGGGGAAGGATTTGGATATCACATCTCATGTTATAGGAAGGATCTCAGGTTTGGTATTAGAAGCATTGAGATATCACATCTCATGCTATCGGAAGGATCTCAGGTTTGGTATTAGAGGCATTGAGATATCACATCTCATGCTATCATAAGGGTCTCAGGATTGGAATGGGAAGGAGTTGGATATCACATCTCATGTTATAGGAAGGATCTCAGGTTTGGTATTAGAAGCATTGAGACATCACATCTCATGCTATAGGAAGGGTCTCAGGTATGGAATTGGAAGGAGTTGGATATCACATCTCATGCTATAGGAAGGGTCTCAGGATTGGAATGGGAAGGAGTTGTATATGACATCTCAGGCCATAGGAAGGGTCTCAGGTTTGGTATAAGCATTGAGATATCACATCTCTGCTATCGGAATGGTCTCATGATTGGAATGGGAAGGAGTTGGATATCCCATCTCATGTTATAGGAAGGGTCTCAGGTTTGGTATTAGAAGCATTGAGATATCACATCTCATGCTATAGGAAGGGTCTCAGGATTGGAATGGGGAGGACTTGGATGTCACATCTCATGCTATAGGGAGGGTCTCAAGTTTGATATTAGAAGCATTGAGATAACAAATCTCATGATATCGGAAGGGTCTCAGGATTGGAATGGGAAGGAGTTGGATATCACATCTCAAGCTATAGGAAGGGTCTCAGGATTGGAATGGGAAGGAGTTTGATATCACATCTTATGCCATAGTATGGGTCTCAGGTTTGGTAGAAGCATTTGGGATATCACATCTCATGCTATCGGAAGGGTCTCAGGATTGGAATGGGAAGGAGTTGGATATCACATCTCAAGCTATAGGAAGGGTCTCAGGTTTGGTATAAGCATTGAGATATCACATCTCATGCTATAGGAAGGGTCTCAGGATTGGAATGGGAAGTAGTTGGATGTCACATCTCATGCTATAGGAAGGGTCTCAGGTTTGGAATGGGGAGGAATTGGATATCACATCTCATGTCATAGGAAGGATCTCAGGTTTGGTATTAGAAGCATTGAGATACCACATCTCTGCTATCGGAAGTGGCTCAGGATTGGAATGGGAAGGAGTTGGATATTACATTCTTGCTATAGGAAGGGTCTCATGTTTGGAATGGGAAGGAGTTGGATATCACATATGCTATAGGAAGGGTCCCAGGCTTGGAACGGGAAGGAGTTGGATATCACATCTCATGTTATAGGAAGGGTCTCGGGTTTGGTATAAGCATTGAGATATCACATCTCTGCTATCGGAAGTGTCTCAGGATTGGAATGGGAAGGAGTTGGATATCCCATCTCATGTTATAGGACGGGTCTCAGGTTTGTTATTAGAATCATTGAGATATCATATTGCATGCTGTAGGAAGGGTCTAAGGATTGGAATGGGAAGGAGTTGGATATCACATCTCATGCTATAGGTAGGCTCTAAGGTTTGGAAAGGGAAGGAGTTGGATATCACATCTCATGTTATAGGAAGAGTCTCAGGTTTGGTATAAGCATTGAGACATCACATCTCATGCTATAGGAAGGGTCTCAAGATTGGAATGGGAAGGAGTTGAATATCACATCTCATGCTATAGGAAGGGTCTCAGGTTTGGTATAAGCATTGAGATATCACATCTGATGCTATAGGAAGGGTCTCAGGATTGGAATGGGAAGGAGTTGGATATCACATCTCATGCTATAGGAAGGGTCTCAGGTTTGGAAGGGGAAGGAGTTGGATATCCAATCTCATGTTATAGGACTGGTCCCAGGTTTGGTATTAGAAGCATTGAGATATCAAGTCTCATGGTATAGGAAGGGTCTCAGAATTGGAATGGGAAGGACTTGGATATCACATCTCATGCTATAGGAAGTCTCTCAGGTTTGGAAGGGGAAAGAGTTGGATATCACATTTCATGTTAGAGGTAGGATCTCAGGTTTGGTATTAGAGGCATTGAGATATCACATCTCATGCTATCAGAAGGGTCTCAGGAATGGAATGGGAAGGAGTTGGATATCACATCTCATGCTAAAGGGAGGGTCTCAGGTTTGGAAGGGGAAGGATTTGGATATCACATCTCATGCTATAGATAGGCTCTCAGGTTTGGAAAGGGAAGGAGTTGGATATCACATCTCATGCTATAGGAAGGGTCTCAGGATTGGAATGGGAAGTAGTTGGATATCACATCTCATGCTATAGGAAGGGTCTCAGGTTTGGAAAGGGAAGGAGTTGGATATCACATCTCATGCTATAGGAAGGGTCTCAGGATTGGAATGGGAAGAAGTTGGATATCACATCTCATGCTATAGGAAGGGTCTCAGGTTTGGTATAAGCATTGAGATATCACATCTCATGCTATAGAACGGGTCTCAGGATTGGAATGGAAGGAGTTGGATATCACATCTCATGTTATAGGAAGGGTCTCAGGTTTGGAAGGGGAAGGAGTTGGATATCCAATCTCATGTTATAGGACTGGTCCCAGGTTTGGTATTAGAAGCATTGAGATATCAAGTCTCATGGTATAGGAAGGGTCTCAGAATTGGAATGGGAAGGACTTGGATATCACATCTCATGCTATAGGAAGTCTCTCAGGTTTGGAAGGGGAAAGAGTTGGATATCACATTTCATGTTAGAGGTAGGATCTCAGGTTTGGTATTAGAGGCATTGAGATATCATCTCATGCTATCAGAAGGGTCTCAGGAATGGGAAGGAGTTGGATATCACATCTCATGCTAAAGGGAGGGTCTCAGGTTTGGAAGGGGAAGGATTTGGATATCACATCTCATGCTATAGATAGGCTCTCAGGTTTGGAAAGGGAAGGAGTTGGATATCACATCTCATGCTATAGGAAGGGTCTCAGGATTGGAATGGGAAGTAGTTGGATATCACATCTCATGCTATAGGAAGGGTCTCAGGTTTGGAAAGGGAAGGAGTTGGATATCACATCTCATGCTATAGGAAGGGTCTCAGGATTGGAATGGGAAGAAGTTGGATATCACATCTCATGCTATAGGAAGGGTCTCAGGTTTGGTATAAGCATTGAGATATCACATCTCATGCTATAGAACGGGTCTCAGGATTGGAATGGAAGGAGTTGGATATCACATCTCATGTTATAGGAAAGATCTCAGGTTTGTATTAGAAGGATTGAGACATCACATCTCATGCTATAGGAAGGGTCTCAGGATTGGAATGGGAAGGAGTTGGATATCACATCTCATGCTATAGGAAGGGTCTCAGGTTTGGTATACGCATTGAGATATCACATCTCATGCTATAGGAAGGGTCTCAGGATTGGAATGGGAAGGAGTTGGATATCACATCTCATGCTAAAGGGAGGGTCTCAGGTTTGGTATTAGAAGCATTGAGATATCAAGTCTCATGGTATAGGAAGGGTCTCAGAATTGGAATGGGAAGGACTTGGATATCACATCTCATGCTATAGGAAGTCTCTCAGGTTTGGAAGGGGAAAGAGTTGGATATCACATTTCATGTTAGAGGTAGGATCTCAGGTTTGGTATTAGAGGCATTGAGATATCACATCTCATGCTATCAGAAGGGTCTCAGGAATGGAATGGGAAGGAGTTGGATATCACATCTCATGCTAAAGGGAGGGTCTCAGGTTTGGAAGGGGAAGGATTTGGATATCACATCTCATGCTATAGATAGGCTCTCAGGTTTGGAAAGGGAAGGAGTTGGATATCACATCTCATGCTATAGGAAGGGTCTCAGGATTGGAATGGGAAGTAGTTGGATATCACATCTCATGCTATAGGAAGGGTCTCAGGTTTGGAAAGGGAAGGAGTTGGATATCACATCTCATGCTATAGGAAGGGTCTCAGGATTGGAATGGGAAGAAGTTGGATATCACATCTCATGTTATAGGAAGGGTCTCAGGTTTGGAAGGGGAAGGAGTTGGATATCCAATCTCATGTTATAGGACTGGTCCCAGGTTTGGTATTAGAAGCATTGAGATATCAAGTCTCATGGTATAGGAAGGGTCTCAGAATTGGAATGGGAAGGACTTGGATATCACATCTCATGCTATAGGAAGTCTCTCAGGTTTGGAAGGGGAAAGAGTTGGATATCACATTTCATGTTAGAGGTAGGATCTCAGGTTTGGTATTAGAGGCATTGAGATATCACATCTCATGCTATCAGAAGGGTCTCAGGAATGGGAAGGAGTTGGATATCACATCTCATGCTAAAGGGAGGGTCTCAGGTTTGGAAGGGGAAGGATTTGGATATCACATCTCATGCTATAGATAGGCTCTCAGGTTTGGAAAGGGAAGGAGTTGGATATCACATCTCATGCTATAGGAAGGGTCTCAGGATTGGAATGGGAAGTAGTTGGATATCACATCTCATGCTATAGGAAGGGTCTCAGGATTGGAATGGGAAGGAGTTGGATATCACATCTCATGCTATAGGAAGGGTCTCAGGTTTGGTATACGCATTGAGATATCACATCTCATGCTATAGGAAGGGTCTCAGGATTGGAATGGGAAGGAGTTGTATATGACATCTCATGCCGTAGGAAGGGTCTCAGGTTTGGTATAAGCATTGAGATATCACTTCTCATGCTATAGGAAGTGTCTCAGGATTGGAATGGGAAGGAGTTGGATATCACATCTCATGTTATAGGAAGGATCTCAGGTTTGGTATTAGAAGCATTGAGACATCACATCTCATGCTATAGGAAGGGTCTCAGGATTGGAATGGGAAGGAGTTGGATATCACATCTCATGCTAAAGGGAGGGTCTCAGGTTTGGAAGGGGAAGGATTTGGATATTACATCTCGTGTTATAGGAATGATCTCAGGTTTGGTATTAGAAGCATTGAGATATCACATCTCATGCTATCGGAAGGATCTCAGGTTTGGTGTTAGAAGCATTGAGATATCAAATCTCATGCTATAGGAAGGGTCTCAGGATTGGAATGGGAAGGAGTTGGATATCACATCTCATGCTATAGGAAGGGTCTCAGGATTGGAATGGGAAGGAGTTGTATATGACATCTCATGCCACAGGAAGGGTCTCAGGTTTGGTATAAGCATTGAGATATCACATCTCTGCTATCGGAAGGGTCTCAGGATTGGAATGGGAAGGAGTTCGATATCCCATCTTATGTTATAGGAAGGGTCTCAGGTTTGGTATTAGAAGCATTGAGATATCACATCTCATGCTATAGGAAGGGTCTCAGGATTGGAATGGGAAGGACTTGGATATCACATCTCATGCTATAGGGAGGGTCTCACGTTTGGAAAGGGAAGGAGTTGGATATCACATTTCATGTTAGAGGTAGGATCTCAGGTTTGGTATTAGAGGCATTGAGATATCACATCTCATGCTATCAGAAGGGTCTCAGGATTGGAATGGGAAGGAGTTGGATATCACATCTCATGCTAAAGGGAGGGTCTCAGGTTTGGAAGGGGAAGGATTTGGATATCACATCTCATGTTATAGGAAGGATCTCAGGTTTGGTATTAGAAGCATTGAGATATCACATCTCTGCTATCGGAAGTGGCTCAGGATTGGAATGGGAAGGAGTTGGATATCCCATCTCATGTTATAGGACGGGTCTCTGGTTTGGTAGAAGCATTGAGCTATCACATCTCATGCTATAGGAAGGGTCTCAGGATTGGAATGGGAAGGATTTGGATATCACATCTCATGCTATAGGAAGGGTCTCAGGTTTGGTATACGCATGGAGATATCACTTCTCATGCTATAGGAAGGGTCTCAGGATTGGAATGGGAAGGAGTTGGATATCACATCTCATGTTATAGGAAGGATCTCAGGTTTGGTATTAGAAGCATTGAGATATCACATCTCATGCTATCAGAAGGGTCTCAGGATTGGAATGGGAAGGAGTTGGATATCACATCTCATGCTAAAGGGAGGGTCTCAGGTTTGGAATGGGAAGGATTTGGATATCACATCTCATGTTATCGGAAGGATCTCAGGTTTGGTATTAGAAGTATTGAGATATCATATCTCATGCTATAGGAAGGGTCTCAGGACTGGAATGGGAAGGAGTTGGATATCACATCTCATGGTAAAGGAAGGGTCTCAGGTTTGGTAGAAGCATTGAGATATCACATCTCATACTATAGGAAGGGTCTCAGGATTGGAATGGGAAGGACTTAGATATCACATATCATGCTATAGGGAGGGTCTCAGTTTTGATATTAGAAGCATTGAGATATCACATCTTATGCTATCGGAAGTGTCTCAGGATTGGAATGGGAAGGAGCTGGATATCACATCTCATGCTAAAGGAAGGGTCTCAGGTTTGGAACGGGAAGGAGTTGGATATCACATCTCATGTTATAGGAAGGGTCTCAGGTTTGGTATAAGCATTGAGATATCACATCTCTGCTATCGGAAGTGTCTCAGGATTGGAATGGGAAGGAGTTGGATATCCCATCTCATGCTATAGATAGGCTCTCAGGTTTGAAAACGGAAGGAGTTGGATATCACATCTCATGCTATAGGAAGGGTCTCAGGATTGGAATGGGAAGTAGTTGGATATAACATCTCATGCTATAGGAAGGGTCTCAGGTTTGGTATAAGCATTGAGATATCACATCTCATGCTATAGGACGGGTCTCAGGATTGGAATGGAAGGAGTTGGATATCACATCTCATGCTATAGGAAGGGTCTCAGGATTGGAATGGGAAGTAGTTGGATATCACATCTCATGCTATAGGAAGGGTCTCAGGTTTGGTATTAGAAGCATTGAGATATCACATCTCATGCTATAGGAAGGGTCTCAGGATTGGAATGGGAAGGACTTGGATATCACATCTCATGCTATAGATATGCTCTCAGGTTTGGAAAGGGAAGGAGTTGTATATCACATCTCATGCTATAGGAAGGGTCTCAGGATTGGAATGGGAAGTAGTTGGATATCACATCTCATGCTATAGGAAGGGTCTCAGGTTTGGTATAAGCATTGAGATATCACATCTCATGCTATAGGACGGGTCTCAGGATTGGAATGGAAGGAGTTGGATATCACATCTCATGTTATAGGAAGGATCTCAGGTTTGGTATTAGAAGGATTGAGACATCACATCTCATGCTATAAGAAGGGTCTCAGGATTGGAATGGGAAGGAGTTGGATATCACATCTCATGCTATAGGAAGGGTCTCAGGTTTGGTATAAGCATTGAGATATCACATCTCATGCTATAGGAAGGGTCTCAGGATTGGAATGGGAAGGAGTTGTATATGACATCTCATGCCGTAGCCAGGTTTGGTATAAGCATTGAGATATCACATCTCATGCTATAGGAAGGGTCTCAGGATTGGAATGGGAAGGAGTTGGATATCACATCTCATGCTAAAGGGAGGGTCTCAGGTTTGGAAGGGGAAGGATTTTGATATTACATCTCGTGTTATAGGAATGATCTCAGGTTTGGTATTAGAAGCTTTGAGATATCACATCTCATGCTATCGGAAGGATCCCAGGTTTGGTGTTAGAAGCATTGAGATATCAAATCTCATGCTATAGGAAGGGTCTCAGGATTGGAATGGGAAGAAGTTGGATATCACATCTCATGCTATAGGAAGGGTCTCAGGATTGGAATGGGAAGGAGTTGTATATGGCATCTCATGCCACAGGAAGGGTCTCAGGTTTGGTATAAGCATTGAGATATCACATCTCTGCTATCGGAAGGGTCTCAGGATTGGAATGGGAAGGAGTTGGATATCCCATCTTATGTTATAGGAAGGGTCTCAGGTTTGGTATTAGAAGCATTGAGATATCACATCTCAATGGGAAGGGTCTCAGGATTGGAATGGGAAGGACTTGGATATCACATCTCATGCTATAGGGAGGGTCTCATGTTTGGAAAGGGAAGGAGTTGGATATCACATTTCATGTTAGAGGTAGGATCTCAGGTTTGGTATTAGAGGCATTGAGATATCACATCCCATGCTATCAGAAGGGTCTCAGGATTGGAATGGGAAGGAGTTGGATATCACATCTCATGCTAAAGGGAGGGTCTCAGGTTTGGAAGGGGAAGGATTTGGATATCACATCTCATGTTATAGGAAGGATCTCAGGTTTGGTATCAGAAGCATTGAGATATGACATCTCATGTTATTGGAAGGATCTCAGGTTTGGTATTAGAGGCATTGAGATATCACATCTCATGCTAAAGGGAGGGTCTCAGGTTTGGAAGGGGAAGGATTTGGATATCACATCTCTTATTATAGGAAGGATCACAGGTTTGGTATTAGAAGCATTGAGATATCACATCTCATGCTATCGGAAGGGTCTCATGATTGGAATGGGAAGGAGTTGGATATCACATCTCATGCTATAGGAAGGGTCTCAGGTTTGGAACGGGAAGGAGTTGGATATCACATCTCATGTTATAGGAAGAGTCTCAGGTTTGGTATAAGCATTGAGATATCACATCTCTGCTATCGGAGGTGTCTCAGGATTGGGATGGGAAGGAATTGGATGTCACATCTCATGCTATAGGAAGGGTCTCAGGTTTGGAATGGGAAGGAGTTGGATATCCCATCTCATGTTATAGGACGGGTCTCAGGTTTGATATTAGAAGCATTGAGATATCACATCGCATGCTGTAGGAAGGGTCTCAGGTTTGGAATGGGAAGGATTTGGATATCACATTTCATGTCATAGGAAGGATCTCAGGTTTGGTATTAGAAGCATTGATATATCACATCTCATGCTATAGGAATGGTCTCAGGATTGGAATGGGTAGGAGTTGGATATTACATTCTTGCTATAGGAAGGGTCTCATGTTTGGAATGGGAAGGAGTTGGAAATCACATATGGTATAGGAAGTGTCTCAGGTTTGGAACGGGAATGAGTTGGATATCACATCTCATGTTATAGGAAGGGTCTCAGGTTTGGTATAAGCATTGAGATATCACATCTCATGCTATAGGAAGGGTCTCAGGATTGGAATGGGAAGGATTTGGATATCACATCTCATGCTATAGGAAGGGTCTCAGGTTTGGTATACGCATGGAGATATCACTTCTCATGCTATAGGAAGGGTCTCAGGATTGGAATGGGAAGGAGTTGGATATCACATCTCATGCTATAGGAAGGGTCTCAGGTTTGGTATAAGCATGGAGATATCACTTCTTATGCTATAGGAAGGGTCTCAGGATTGGAATGGGAAGGAGTTGGATATCACATCTCATGTTATAGGAAGGATCTCAGGTTTGGTATTAGAAGCATTGAGACATCACATCTCATGCTATGGGAAGGGTCTCAGGATTGGAATGGGAAGGAGTTGGATATCACATCTCATGCTAAAGGAAGGGTCTCAGGTTTGGTATAAGCATTGAGATATCACATCTCATGCTATAGGAAGGGTCTCAGGATTGGAATGGGAAGGAGTTGTATATGACATCTCAGGCCATAGCAAGGGTCTCAGGTTTGGTATAAGCATTGAGATATCACATCTCTGCTATCGGAAGGGTCTCAGGATTGGAATGGGAAGGAGTTGGATATCCCATCTCATGTTATAGGAAGGGTCTCAGGTTTGGTATTAGAAGCATTGAGATATCACATCTCATGCTATAGGAAGGGTCTCAGGATTGGAATGGGAAGGACTTGGATGTCAGATCTCATGCTATAGGGAGGTTCTCAAGTTTGATATTAGAAGCATTGAGATAACAAATCTCATGATATCGGAAGGGTGTCAGGATTGGAATGGGAAGGAGTTGGATATCACATCTCATGATAAAGGAAGGGTCTAAGGTTTGGAAGGGGAAGGATTTGGATATCACATCTCATGTTATAGGACGGGTCTCAGGTTTGGTATTAGAAGCATTGAGATATAAAGTTTCATGGTATAGGAAGGGTCTCAGAATTGGAATGGGAAGGAGTTGGATATCACATCTCAAGCTATAGGAAGAGTCTCAGGATTGGAATGGGAAGGAGTTTGATATCACATCTCATGCCATAGTATGGGTCTCAGGTTTGGTAGAAGCATTGGGATATCACATCTCATGCTATCGGAAGGGTATCAGGATTGGATTTGGAAGGAGTTGGATATCCCATCTCATGCTATAGGAAGGGTCTCAGGTTGGAATGGGAAGGAGTTGGATATCACACCTCATGTTATAGTAAGGGTCTCAGGATTGGAATGGGAAGGACTTGGATATCATATCTCATGCTATAGGAAGGCTCTCAGGTTTGGAAGGGGAAGGAGTTGGATATCACATTTCATGTTAGAGGAAGGATCTCAGGTTTGGTATTAGAGGCATTGAGATATCACATCTCATGCTATAGGAAGGTTCTCAGGATTGGAATGGGAAGGAGTTAGATATCACATCTCAAGCTATAGGAAGGGTCTCAGGTTTGGTATAAGCATTGAGATATCACATCTCATGCTATAGGAAGGGTCTCAGGATTGGAATGGGAAGGAGTTTGATATCACATCTCATGTTATAGGAAAGATATCAGGTTTGGTATTAGAAACATTGAGACATCACATCTCATGTTATAGGAAGGGTCTCAGGAATGGAATGGGAAGAAGTTGGATATCACATCTCATGTTATAGGACGGGTCTCAGGTTTGGTATTAGAAGCATTGAGATATCACATCGCATGCTGTAGGAAGGGTCTCAGGATTGGAATGGGAAGGAGTTGTATATGAGACCCTTCCTATAGCATAAGAAGTGATATCTCCATGCTTATACCAAACCTGAGACCCTTCCTATAGCATGAGATGTGATATCCAACTCCTTCCCATTCCAATCCTGAGACCCTTCCTATAGCATGAGAAGTGATATCTCCATGCGTATACCAAACCTGAGACCCTTCCTATAGCATGAGATGTGATATCCAAATCCTTCCCATTCCAATGCTGAGACCCTTCCTATAGCATGAGATGTGATATCTCAATGCTAATACCAAACCAGAGACCCGTCCTATAACATGAGATGGGATATCCAACTCCTTCCCATTCCAATCCTGAGCCACTTCCGATAGCAGAGATGTGATATCTCAATGCTTATACCAAACCTGAGACCCTTCCTATAACATGAGATGTGATATCCAACTCATTCCCGTTCCAAACCTGAGACACTTCCTATACCATATGTGATATCCAACTCCTTCCCATTCCAAACATGAGACCCTTCCTATAGCAAGAATGTAATATCCAACTCCTACCCATTCCAATCCTGAGACCATTCCTATAGCATGAGATGTGATATATCACTGCTTCTAATACCAAACCTGAGATCCTTCCTATGACATGAAATGTGATATCCAAATCCTTCCCATTCCAAACCTGAGACCCTTCCTACAGCATGCGATGTGATATCTCAATGCTTCTAATATCAAATCTGAGACCCATCCTATAACATGAGATGGGATATCCAACTCCTTCCCGTTCCAAACCTGAGACCCTTCCTATAGCATGAGATGTGACATCCAATTCCTTCCCATCCCAATCCTGAGACACCTCCGATAGCAGAGATGTGATATCTCAATGCTTATACCAAACCTGAGACTCTTCCTATAACATGAGATGTGATATCCAACTCCTTCCCGTTCCAAACCTGAGACCCTTCCTATAGCATGAGATGTGATATCCAACTCCTTCCCATTCCAATCATGAGACCCTTCCGATAGCATGAGATGTGATATCTCAATGCTTCTAATACCAAACCTGTGATCCTTCCTATAATAAGAGATGTGATATCCAAATCCTTCCCCTTCCAAACCTGAGACCCTCCCTTTAGCATGAGATGTGATATCTCAATGCCTCTAATACCAAACCAGAGATCCTTCCAATAGCATGAGATGTCATATCTCAATGCTTCTGATACCAAACCTGAGATCCTTCCTATAACATGAGATGTGATAACCAAATCCTTCCCCTTCCAAACCTGAGAAACTCCCTTTAGCATGAGATGTGATATCCAACTCCTTCCCATTCCAATCCTGAGACACTTCCTATAGCATGAGAAGTGATATCTCAATGCTTATACCAAACCTGAGACCCTTCCTACGGCATGAGATGTCATATACAACTCCTTCCCATTCCAATCCTGAGACCCTTCCTATAGCATGAGATGTGATATCTCAATGCGTATACCAAACCTGAGACCCTTCCTATAGCATGAGATGTGATATCCAACTCCTTCCCATTCCAATCCTGAGACCCGTCCTATAGCATGAGATGTGATGTCTCAATCCTTCTAATACCAAACCTGAGATCTTTCCTATAACATGAGATGTGATATCCAACTCCTTCCATTCCAATCCTGAGACCCGTTCTATAGCATGAGATGTGATATCTCAATGCTTATACCAAACCTGAGACCCTTCCTATAGCATGAGATGTGATATCCAACTACTTCCCATTCCAATCCTGAGACCCTTCCTATAGCATGAGATGTGATATCCAACTCCTTCCCTTTCCAAACCTGAGACCCTTCCTATAGCATGAGATGTGATATCCAACTACTTCCCATTCCAATCCTGAGACCCTTCCTATAGCATGAGATGTGATATCCAACTCGTTCCCTTTCCAAACCTGAGAGCCTATCTATAGCATGAGATGTGATATCCAAATCCTTCCCCTTCCAAACCTGAGACCCTCCCTTTAGCATGAGATGTGATATCCAACTCCTTCCCATTCCATTCCTGAGACCCTTCTTATAGCACGAGATGTGATATCTCAATGCCTCTAATACCAAACCTGAGATCCTACCTCTAACATGAAATGTGATATCCAACTCTTTCCCCTTCCAAACCTGAGAGACTTCCTATAGCATGAGATGTGATATCCAAGTCCTTCCCATTCCAATCCTGAGACCCTTCCTATAGCTTGAGATGTGATATCCAACTCCTTCCCATTCCAATTCTGAGACCCTTCCTATACCATGAGACTTGATATCTCAATGCTTCTAATACCAAACCTGAGACAAGTCCTATAACATGAGATTGGATATCCAACTCCTTCCCCTTCCAAACCTGAGACCCTTCCTATAGCATGAGATGTGATATCCAACTCCTTCCCATTCCAATCCTGAGACCCTTCCTATAGCATGAGATGTGATATCTCAATGCTTATACCAAACCTGAGACCCTTCCTATAGCATGAGATGTGATATTCAACTCCTTCCCATTCCAATCTTGAGACCCTTCCTATAGCATGAGATGTGATGTCTCAATGCTTATACCAAACCTGAAACTCTTCCTATAACAGGAGATGTGATATCCAAGTCCTTCCCATTCCAATCCTTAGACCCTTCCTACAGCATGCAATATGATATCTCAATGATTCTAATAACAAACCTGAGACCCGTCCTATAAGATGAGATGGGATATCCAACTCCTTCCCATTCCAATCCTGAGACACTTCCGATAGCAGAGATGTGATATCTCAATGCTTATACCAAACCTGAGACCCTTCCTATAACATGAGATGTGATATCCAACTCCTTCCCGTTCCAAGCCTGGGACCCTTCCTATAGCATATGTGATATCCAACTCCTTCCCATTCCAAACATGAGACCCTTCCTATAGCAAGAATGTAATATCCAACTCCTTCCCATTCCAATCCTGAGCCACTTCCGATAGCAGAGATGTGGTCTCTCAATGCTTCTAATACCAAACCTGAGATCCTTCCTATGACATGAGATGTGATATCCAATTCCTCCCCATTCCAAACCTGAGACCCTTCCTATAGCATGAGATGTGATATCCAACTACTTCCCATTCCAATCCTGAGACCCTTCCTATAGCATGAGATGTGATATCTCAATGCTTATACCAAACCTGAGACCCTTCCTATAGCTTGAGATGTGATATCCAACTCCTTCCCATTCCAATCCTGAGACCCTTCCGATAGCATGAGATGTGATATCCCAAATGCTTCTACCAAACCTGAGACCCATACTATGGCATGAGATGTGATATCAAACTCCTTCCCATTCCAATCCTGAGACCCTTCCTATAGCTTGAGATGTGATATCCAACTCCTTCCCATTCCAATTCTGAGACCCTTCCTATACCATGAGACTTGATATCTCAATGTTTCTAATACCAAACCTGAGACCCGTCCTATAACATGAGATGTGATATCCAAATCCTTCCCCTTCCAAACCTTAGACCCTTCCTTTATCATGAGATGTGATATCCAACTCCTTCCCATTCCAATCCTGAGACCCTTCCGATATCATGAGATTTGTTATCTCAATGCTTCTAATATCAAACTTGAGACCCTCCCTATAGCATGAGATGTGACATCCAAGTCCTCCCCATTCCAATCCTGAGACCCTTCCTATAGCATGAGATGTGATATCTCAATGCTTCTAATACCAAACCTGAGACCCTTCCTATAACATGAGATGGGATATCCAACTCCTTCCCATTCCAATCCTGAGACCCTTCCGATAGCAGAGATGTGATATCTCAATGCTTATACCAAACCTGAGACCCTTCCTATGGCCTGAGATGTCATATACAACTCCTTCCCATTCCAATCCTGAGACCCTTCCTATAGCATGAGATGTGATATCCAACTCCTTCCAATTCCAAACCTGAGACCCTTCCTATAGCATGAGATGTGATGTCTCAATGCTTCTAATACCAAACCTGAGATCCTTCCTATAACATGAGATGTGATATCCAACTCCTTCCCATTCCAATCCTGAGACCCTTATGATAGCATGAGATGTGATATCTCAATGCCTCTAATACCAAACCTGAGATCCTTCCGATAGCATGAGATGTGATATCTCAATGCTTCTAATACCAAACCTGAGATCATTCCTATAACATGAGATGTGATTTCCAAATCCTTCCCCTTCCAAACCTGAGACCCTCCCTTTAGCATGAAATGTGATATCCAACTCCTTCCCATTCCAATCCTGAGACCCTTCTGATAGCATGAGATGTGATATATCAATGACTCTAATACCAAACCTGAGATCCTACCTCTAACATGAAATGTGATATCCATCTCCTTCCCTTTCCAAACCTGAGACCCTGCCTATAGCATGAGATGTGATATCCAAGTCCTTCCCATTCCAATCCTGAGACCCTTCCTATAGCATGTGATATGATATCTCAATGCTTATACCAAACCTGAGACCCTTCCTATGGCATGAGATGTCACATACAACTCCTTCCCATTCCAATCCTGAGACCCTTCCTGTAGCATGAGATGTGATATCTCAATGCTTATACCAAACCTGAGACCCTTCCTATAGCATGAGATGTGATATCCAACTTCTTCCCATTCCAATCCTGAGACCCTTCTATAACATGAGATGTGATGTCTCAATGCTTCTAATACCAAACCTGAGATCTTTCCTATAACATGAGATGTGATATCCAACTCCTTCCCATTCCAAACCTGAGATCCTTCCTTTAGCATGAGATGTGATATCCAACTCCTTCCCATTCCAATCCTGAGACCCTTCCTATAGCATATGTGATATCACAATGCTTCTAATACCAAACCTGAGATCCTTCCTATAACATGAGATGTGTATCCAACTCCTTCCCATTCCAAACCTGAGACCCTTCCTATAGCATGAGATGTGATATCTTAATGCTTCTAAAACCAAACCTGAGAACCATCCAATAACATATGTGAAATCCAAATCCTTCCCTTTCCAAACCTGAGACCCTTCCGATAGCATGAGATGTGTTATCTCAATGCTTCTAAAACCAAACATGAGAACCATCCTATAACATGAGATGTGAAATCCAAATCCTTCCCTTTCCAAACCTGAGACCCTTCCTATAGCTTGAGACTTGATATCTCAATGTTTCTAATACCAAACCTGAGACCCGTCCTATAACATGAGATGTGATATCCAAATCCTTCCCCTTCCAAACCTTAGACCCTTCCTTTATCATGAGATGTGATATCCAACTCCTTCCCATTCCAATCCTGAGACCCTTCCGATATCATGAGATTTGTTATCTCAATGCTTCTAATATCAAACTTGAGACCCTCCCTATAGCATGAGATGTGACATCCAAGTCCTCCCCATTCCAATCCTGAGACCCTTCCTATAGCATGAGATGTGATATCTCAATGCTTCTAATACCAAACCTGAGACCCTTCCTATAACATGAGATGGGATATCCAACTCCTTCCCATTCCAATCCTGAGACCCTTCCGATAGCAGAGATGTGATATCTCAATGCTTATACCAAACCTGAGACCCTTCCTATGGCCTGAGATGTCATATACAACTCCTTCCCATTCCAATCCTGAGACCCTTCCTATAGCATGAGATGTGATATCCAACTCCTTCCAATTCCAAACCTGAGACCCTTCCTATAGCATGAGATGTGATGTCTCAATGCTTCTAATACCAAACCTGAGATCCTTCCTATAACATGAGATGTGATATCCAACTCCTTCCCATTCCAATCCTGAGACCCTTATGATAGCATGAGATGTGATATCTCAATGCCTCTAATACCAAACCTGAGATCCTTCCGATAGCATGAGATGTGATATCTCAATGCTTCTAATACCAAACCTGAGATCATTCCTATAACATGAGATGTGATTTCCAAATCCTTCCCCTTCCAAACCTGAGACCCTCCCTTTAGCATGAAATGTGATATCCAACTCCTTCCCATTCCAATCCTGAGACCCTTCTGATAGCATGAGATGTGATATATCAATGACTCTAATACCAAACCTGAGATCCTACCTCTAACATGAAATGTGATATCCATCTCCTTCCCTTTCCAAACCTGAGACCCTGCCTATAGCATGAGATGTGATATCCAAGTCCTTCCCATTCCAATCCTGAGACCCTTCCTATAGCATGTGATATGATATCTCAATGCTTATACCAAACCTGAGACCCTTCCTATGGCATGAGATGTCACATACAACTCCTTCCCATTCCAATCCTGAGACCATTCCTGTAGCATGAGATGTGATATCTCAATGCTTATACCAAACCTGAGACCCTTCCTATAGCATGAGATGTGATATCCAACTTCTTCCCATTCCAATCCTGAGACCCTTCTATAACATGAGATGTGATGTCTCAATGCTTCTAATACCAAACCTGAGATCTTTCCTATAACATGAGTTCTGATATCCAACTCCTTCCCATTCCAAACCTGAGATCCTTCCTTTAGCATGAGATGTGATATCCAACTCCTTCCCATTCCAATCCTGAGACCCTTCCTATAGCATATGTGATATCACAATGCTTCTAATACCAAACCTGAGATCCTTCCTATAACATGAGATGTGTATCCAACTCCTTCCCATTCCAAACCTGAGACCCTTCCTATAGCATGAGATGTGATATCTTAATGCTTCTAAAACCAAACCTGAGAACCATCCAATAACATATGTGAAATCCAAATCCTTCCCTTTCCAAACCTGAGACCCTTCCGATAGCATGAGATGTGTTATCTCAATGCTTCTAAAACCAAACATGAGAACCATCCTATAACATGAGATGTGAAATCCAAATCCTTCCCTTTCCAAACCTGAGACCCTTCCTATAGCTTGAGATGTGATATCAAACTCCTTCCCATTCCAATCCTGTGATAGCTTGAGATGTGATATCCAACTCCTTCCCAATCCAATCCTGAGACCCTTCCTATACCATGAGATGTGATATCTCAATGCTTCTAATACCAAACCTGAGACCCGTCCTAAAACATGAGATGTGAGATCCAAATCCTTCCCCTTCCAAACCTGAGACCCTTCCTATAGCTTGAGATGTGATATCAAACTCCTTCCCATTCCAATCCTGATAGCTTGAGATGTGATATACCAACTCCGTCCCATTCCAATCCTGAGACCCTTCCGATAGCATGAAATGTGATATCTCAATGCTTCTAATATCAAAACTGAGACCCTCCCTATAGCATGAGATGTGATATCTAAGTCCTTCCCATTCCTATCCTGAGACCCTTCCGATAGAAGAGATGTGATATCTCAAGGCTTATACCAAACCTGAGACCCTTCCTATGGCATGAGATGTGATATCCAACTACTTCCCATTCCAATCCTGAGACCCTTCCTAAAACATGAGATGTGACATCTCAAAGCTTCTAATACCAAACCTGGGACCCGTCCTATAACATGAGATATGATATCCAATTCCTTCCCCTTCCAAACCTGAGATCCTTCCTTTAGCATGAGATGTGATATCCAAATCCTTCCCATTCCAATCCTGAAACCCTTCCTATAGCATGAGATGTGATATCTCAATGTTTCTAATAAAAAACCTGAGACCCTTCCTATAGCAAGAGATGTGATATCCAAATCCTTCCCATTCCAATCCTGAGACCCTTCCTATAACATGAGATATGATATCCAACTCCTTCCCATTCCAACCTGAGACCCTTCCTATAGCATGAGAAGGGATATCCAACTCCTTCCCATTCCAATCCTGAAACCCTTCCTATAGCATGAGATGTGATATCTCAATGTTTCTAATAAAAAACCTGAGACCCTTCCTTTTGCATGAGATGTGACATCCAAATCCTTCCCATTCCAATCCTGAGATCCTTCCTATTGGATGAGATGTGATATCCAACTCCTTCCCATTCCAATCCTGAGACCCTTCCTATACCATGAGATGTGATATCTCAATGCTTCTACCAAAACTGAGACCCTTCCTTTTGCATGAGATGTGATATCCAACTCCTTCCATTCCAATCCTGAGACCCTTCCTATAGCATGAGATGTGATATCTCAATGCCTGTAATACCAAACCTGAGATTCTTCCTATAACATGAGATGTGATATCTCAATGCTTCTAATACCAAACCTGAGACCCTCCCTTTAGCATGAGATGTGATATCCGACTCCTTCCCATTCCAATCCTGAGACCCTTCTGATAGCATGAGATGTGATATCTCAATGCCTCTAATACCAAACCTGAGATTCTTCCTATAACATGAGATGTGATAACTCAATTCTTCTAATACCAAAACTGAGACCCTCCCTTTAGCATGAGATGTGATATCCGACTCCTTCCTATTCCAATCCTGAGACCCTTCTGATAGCATGAGATGTGATATCTCAATGCCTATAATACCAAACCTGAGATCCTTCCGATAGCATGAGATGTGATATCTCAATGCTTCTAATACCAAACCTGAGATCCTTCCTATAACATGAGATGTGATATCCAAATCCTTCCCCTTCCAAACCTGAGACCCTCCCTTTAGCATGAGATGTGATATCCAACTCCTTCCCATTCCAATCCTGAGACCCTTCCGATAGCAGAGATGTGATATCTCAATGCTTATACCAAACCTGAGACCCTTCCTATGGCATGAGATGTCAAATAGAACTCCTTCCGATTCCAATGCTGAGACCCTTCCTATAGCATGAGATTGGATATCTCAATGCTTATACCAAACCTGAGACCCTTCCTATAGCATGAGATGTGGTATCCAACTCCTTCCGATTCCAATCCTGAGACCCTTCCTATAGCATGAGATGTGATATCTCAATGCTTCTAATACCAAACCTGAGATCCTTCCTATAACATGAGATGTGATATCCAACTCCTTCCCATTCCAAACCTGAGACCCTTCCGATAGCATGAGGTGTGATATCAAACTCCTTCCCATTCCAATCCTGAGATAGCTTGAGATGTGATATCCAACTCCTTCCCATTCCAATCCTGAGACCCTTCCTATACCATGAGATGTGATATCTCAATGCTTCTAATACCAAACCTGACACCCGTCCTAAAACATGAGATGTGAGATCCAAATCCTTCCCCTTCCAATCCTGAGATCCTTCCTATTGGATGAGATGTGATATCCAACTCCTTCCCATTCCAATCCTGAGACCCTTCCTATACCATGAGATGTGATATCTCAATGCTTCTACCAAAACTGAGACCCTTCCTTTAGCATGAGATGTGATATCCAACTCCTTCCCATTCCAATCCTGAGACCCTTCCTATAGCAAGAGATGTGACATCCAAATCCTTCCCATTCCAATCCTGAGATCCTTCCTATTGGATGAGATGTGATATCCAACTCCTTCCCATTCCAATCCTGAGACCCTTCCTATACCATGAGATGTGATATCTCAATGCTTCTACCAAAACTGAGACCCTTCCTTTAGCATGAGATGTGATATCCAACTCCTTCCCATTCCAATCCTGAGACACTTCCTATAGCATGAGATGTGATATCTCAATGCCTCTAATACCAAACCTGAGATTCTTCCTATAACATGAGATGTGATATCTCAATGCTTCTAATACCAAACCTGAGACCCTCCCTTTAGCATGAGATGTGATATCCGACTCCTTCCCATTCCAATCCTGAGACCCTTCTGATAGCATGAGATGTGATATCTCAATGCCTATAATACCAAACCTGAGATCCTTCCGATAGCATGAGATGTGATATCTCAATGCTTCTAATACCAAACCTGAGATCCTTCCTATAACATGAGATGTGATATCCAAATCCTTCCCCTTCCAAACCTGTGGCCCTCCCTTTAGCATGAGATGTGATATCCAACTCCTTCCCATTCCAATCCTGAGACCCTTCCGATAGCAGAGATGTGATATCTCAATGCTTATACCAAACCTGAGACCCTTCCTATGGCATGAGATGTCAAATAGAACTCCTTCCGATTCCAATGCTGAGACCTTTCCTATAGCATGAGATTGGATATCTCAATGCTTATACCAAACCTGAGACCCTTCCTATAGCATGAGATGTGGTATCCAACTCCTTCCGATTCCAATCCTGAGACCCTTCCTATAGCATGAGATGTGATATCTCAATGCTTCTAATACCAAACCTGAGATCCTTCCTATAACATGAGATGTGATATCCAACTCCTTCCCATTCCAAACCTGAGACCCTTCCGATAGCATGAGATGTGATATCAAACTCCTTCCCATTCCAATCCTGAGATAGCTTGAGATGTGATATCCAACTCCTTCCCATTCCAATCCTGAGACCCTTCCTATACCATGAGATGTGATATCTCAATGCTTCTAATACCAAACCTGACACCCGTCCTAAAACATGAGATGTGAGATCCAAATCCTTCCCCTTCCAAACCTGAGATCTTTCCTTTAGCATGATATGTGATATCCAACTCCTTCCCATTCCAATCCTGAGACCCTTCCTATAGCATGATATGTGATATCACAATGCTTCTAATACCAAACCTGAGATCCTTCCTATAACATGAGATGTGTATCCAACTCCTTCCCATTCCAAACCTGAGACCCTTCCTATAGCATGAGATGTGATATCTTAATGCTTCTAAAACTGTTAGGAAAGATTTCGTAATTGTAGGTAATTTTCCTTCCATGTGGCAACCCCTAAACTTTTTGCTGTTGTTTTTCACCTTGTTCTTGACTTTGCCAGAGAAGTGCAGCCTTCTGCCGCACTCCTCTGGGCTTTTGCTCCTTTCTTATGGGGAAACTGATATGACCTTAAGATAGTCAGTACCGGGGAACGCTGTTTCCCGTAGTTTCTTTTATCATGTTGCGGCTTTAGTGCAACATGACACAAGAGGGCACTGTAAGCTAAGTTACAGCTCTCTTGGGTCTCTAGCCTTCTACAGGCCCTAGATACTCGTTTAGGATGGTATTTGATCGGTGCAAGTAATTCAGGGACGGCAATGGTGGCAGCGATCGTTTCTTTGTATTTTGAGCTCCTTTTGGCTTTCTAAGCACGTTTTTTGCGCTTAACCCAAAATGGTGGCCTGGCTCCCAAAATGGCCAGACCACGAGGCTCCTTTGTCCTGTCCGCTGACCGTCTTGCTCCCTTCACCTTCCCCAGGTCGAGCCGACCCGGGGCCTTCCTTATTTGGGCATGTACTTTCCCGCGAAACACGGATGCTTTCGCGGGCTTCTACATGTCTTTTGTGTGCCTCCAGGGTGTGGGCTGGGATGTCTGGTCCCAATACACAGCCTGGGACCACCGTGGTCCGTGATTGGTCCACGAATGGTGTGTGTGTTGATGAGCGGATCTCCCATTGGCTCCCCTCCGTTTTGGCGCGAAGGGAACCGTGGATAAGAGGGGGCTGGAAACACCACTACCATGTCGATCTCCTGAGTTCTCACGAACGAAGGAATACAGGAGCCAAGTATCCTGCAAACAAGAGGCTGGACCGAGGAATCACTGGTGACCCGCTGAAGGACTTCTGCTCTGCACTGCTGTCGCCTTGTGAAACCCTTTTCACCTTTGATCGAACCAGAAGGCCTGTACTGGTGCTTCGACCTTTGGAATAGCAGGAACAGCTATTCTCGGCGACTTCATCATCTCCTGCCAGTAAGCCTTCGGAAGTGTCTCTGGGCCATCCAGTTGACTGACCAGCTTACAAGGGAGTCTTGCTCTGTAACCGCCGCCAGGTTGTGTTGTATTTCGAGTCCTGGTCACTCTCACACGCTTCGTACACTTGGCGTTCCCAAGTCTGAAGTGAGTAGTGTACATTTGGCTCAGATACACACGGCCGCTCCGTTGCCCTGCTGTGGTGACAAAACTGTGCAGGTTTCTTCGATTGGGACGTCTTTTTTCTCTACACGACGACGAGGCATTCCCGGCTCTTCTGAACCTGCCAGCTGCTGAAACTAACGTGGAGAAGCCTGGGTCTGCTTGCATATGGGACCGGTGAGTAGTATAGCTAGGATCTGGTCGCCCTCCTGCAGTAGCCCATTGCTTTTCCCCGCTGTGTAAAAACAGCACCCTTTTGTCCGTACTCGCGCTCTGCTTCTGCTCACTGTGGAGGCTGCGCTTGAGTCGCGGAACCTGTTCTTCTTCTGTTGTGCACTAACCCGAACTGCCTGACTTCCTCCGAAGAGCTTCTCCTTTTGCCCGTTGGCACCAGCGTGTGCAGGTACTTTGAGCACAAGGCTCCACTCTTCGCAGGGCTCGGACTTCCATCTAGTTAGGTGCCTCTGAAGGCGAACTGAGTCTAAAGCATTATCGCACTGCCTGTTTTCCTTCCCTTTCAGGTGGACTACACATTTCGTGCATATAACTCTTGCCACTGTCGTATTTGTATATATATTGTGTTGATATGGTATGTGTTGGCTTAATATTGTGATTTTGTGATTTTCTCGCTACGGTCATTATTTTAAAGGCCTTAAAATAAATGTGTATATATTTTTGATATAACAACTGTTTGGAGTAGTTTGTAAGCGCTCTTGCTTTGTGTGCTCATTGCGGGCTTTCAGTCACCCTCACCCCTCTTGAGACCTAGTCTTGACCGCCGCGATCGCTACCTTGATTGGTCTGGCTCGTCCAGAGGTTACCCTGTTCCAAGTAATTAGGTTGGCCTTCTGAACTTCTGCGCCACCAGGACAGAGTTCAGAAATCCGTCTTAACAAATTGGTGTACAGCGGTGGGATACGACTGAAGGTATCCAGTGTTGCGCACGAACTAAGGCATTTCAGGTTATTCCAACCAGGACACTTAGTGAATTGTTGTAGTATAACTTTAAAAAGGCCATAGTCCTATCTAACAGTATGGAAACAAATACCTTGTTAACTTTAAATGCTTACAAATCAGAAACATTGAAGAAGATGTGTGCGGAGAGAGGTGTTTCCTCTCAAGGCATAAATTGGAAATGATTCAAAGAATCGTGGCGTGGCAAGAAGTGCAGCTTGACGCTATAACTTCTGAGGACAGTGCAGAAGGTGGTGGGGCTGCTCTCACTGGTAGAACTGACGGTTCTGCCGCTGCACTGATCCATCGCGACCACGAGGACAGGGAGGATGTGATGTCTAATGTTTCCTCTGCCAGTGTTGATGGGGAGGCTATGCTTGAATTCAAGAAGCAAGAGCTGCGGTTTAGGCAGCAGGAGCTTGAATTCAGCATAGCCAAACTAAAAATCGAACAGGCAGAAAAACAAAAAGACAGGGATCACCAGTTGGAACTGGCCAAGCTTCAGTTTGCAAATGGGTCCAAGGGTCCTGGACATGGGTCTGGGGCTTCCTCTCATCCACGGTTTCCGAAAGATCTGCTCAGTGTGTATGAAGAAAGGAATGACATTATGGACTGGCTGAATGCGTTTGAGTATGCATGCGAAGTTCAACAATTTGATAATGCTGATAAGATTGCATGGTTACTCAGCAGACTGCCCCATTCTGGCTGTAGTAGTGCCATTATGGAAATGTCGAAGGCTGAGCGAGCTGATTTCGCAATGTTAAAGCAAACTCTCATTTTAAAGTTTGGGAAGACTCCGGCCCAATATTTGAAACGTTTCAGAGAGTATAAGAAAAAGGAAGGTGGTACTTGGGTATCTTATGTCACTGAATCCTTGAAAAACTTAACTGGCTGGGTCGAAGGTTATAAGGTTTCTACCTTCGAAGGCATGATAAATCTTGTCATGCTGGAACACATTTTTGCTTCTTCTTCCCCGGAGCTTAAGCAGCATTTGGCCGATTCGAAGGAGATAGATCCTAAGAAGCTGGCCATTGCAGCAGACTTATGGGTGTCACATCGAGTGTTCCATAAGGACAAAACTCATCCTGGTAAGCAGGAGGAAGGGAAAAAGTCCAAAGATATGGAGGGTGGAGAATCTGCTAAATCTTCTTCCCATAAAGGCCACAAAAAGAAAAATAAGGGTAGGACACAAGAGAACTCACAGGGTAGTGGAGGTCAGCCTCCGAAACAAAACTCTGGTTACAATAAGCCTCCCTATGTAAACAGACCCAATGGATCTTGTTTTGCTTGTGGAGCAACTGACCACGTGAAGGGGGATCCCCGTTGTAAGGTTAGACCTTTGGGGGTCCACTCCGCTAATCTGGCCTTCTCCTCCTACGAGGAAGAAGAGATTACAGGAGCATCCTTCTCCTCAGACTCATTTCCCAGCGGGATAGAGGCTGAGGTAGTTTTAGTGTCCCTGGGTTCCTGGGAGCCTAAAGTCGCAGAGGCTTATGCTAGTATTCCGGATAATACCAAGCACTACTTTAAAGACAGTGTGCTGATCAATGGAGTAGATACTCCAGCTCTTAGGGATAGTGGGTGCAGTCGCACTGTAGTGGATTCTACCTTGGCAGACTCAGAGGAAGTTGCCAGAGCTACTCTGATGCCCACTAAGTTGGCTGACGGCCCCCTCTGTATGTTTCCCGTAATACCTGTAAATCTTACTTTAAATGGTACAGCAGTCCATTCAGAGAAACGTCCCGGGAAAGGTCTTGTTAGGTAATGATCTCAGAGCTTTAGGGCTCGTAGGAGACACTGCCGAAAGACCCTACACACGGTCTCAAGCACGGGCAGCATTGGCCAAAACCAATACGCCGCCCCAGCCGAAGGGGAAACCCAAGGCGAAAGGAGTCGACAAGTCACCACGAGGGAAAGAGAATATTCCCCCGAGCTCGCCTACCACTGCGGTGGAGGAAGTTGGTCAATCGCCCGGGCCTGACGAGGAGGTGGCGATGCCTGAAGTATTCGACCCCAACGATCATCCTGAACTAAAAGACTTGTTAGTTGAAGGAGGTCCTGATAGGGACGAATTCAGTAAAGGCCAACGTGAGTGCCCATCTCTGGAAGGCCTAAGTAGACAGGCCTGCTCCCAGCTTGAGGGTGAACCTCCTGGGACGCATAGGATTTATTGGGAACGTGGACTCCTGTATAGTGAGCCCACAGAGTCTACAGAAGGAGACCATAGGAGGTTGGTGGTTCCCCTTGCTGTTAGGCCCTTCCTCCTGCAGTTGGCGCATGAAGTTCCCCTTGCTGGTCACCTTGGTATGAAGAGGACCAAGCAAAGGTTATCCATGCACTTCTACTGGCCCAAGATGGGGGTGCAAGTAGAAAGTCACTGCAGGAGTTGTACCTCCTGCCAGTTGTCTGGTAAGGTTGGCGCGACAATCCAAGCTCCGTTGGTACCGCTCCCAGTTGTGGGGGTACCATTTGAAAGGGTAGGGATCGACATCGTTGGTCCCCTTGACCCGCAAACATCCTCGGGCAATAGGTTTATCCTGGTGCTGGTCGACCATGCAACCTGGTATCCTGAGGCCATCCCATTGAAAACTGTAACTGCCAAGTCAGTTGCAAAAGCTTTACTTGGCATATTTACTAGGGTTGGCTTCCCTAAAGAAGTTGTGTCAGATCGTGGCAGCAACTTTATGTCGAAGTATATGCAGGCTATGTGGAAAGAATGTGGGGTCACCTACAAGTTCTCTTCTGCATACCACCCCCAGACCAATGGTCTGGTGGAACGTTTCAACAGAACGTTAAAGAGCATGATTGGGGCTCTGGAGGAGCCTCAGAGAAGAAAATGGGATCTTCTGTTACCATGCTTACTGTTTGCCTACCGAGAGGTACCACAGGAGGGTGTTGGCTTCAGCCCCTTCGAACTCCTGTTCGGTCATCCCGTACGGGGACCCTTAGCCATCGTCAAAGAGGGATGGGAGATGCCCACTCCCCCTGTTACTACCAACGTAGTTGATTATGTGCTAGGGCTCAGAAAACGGATGGTACTTCTGATGGGCTTGGCTAGTGATAAATTGAAGGCAGGGCAAGCGCTGGTGAAACATTGGTACGACCAGAAAGCTTCCCTCATCAACTTTACACCTGGTCAGCAAGTCCTGATCATGAATCCCATAAGGCCTCGAGCTTTACAGGACAAATGGTCAGGCCCTTACACAGTGGTGGAGCCCCTGGGTGAGGTTAACTATTTAGTGGACCTTGGAAGGCCTGGACAGGCTCCAAAAGTGTTTCACGTGAATAGGCTGAAGGCTTTCGTCCCAAGAGTCGAAATCGCAGCACTGCTACTGGCTTCAGATGTTGAGGAAGAGGAGTCTGAACCTCTCCCCGACCTGTTCCAGAGCGGTCCTTCAGATAGCTCCATTGAGGGTGTCCGAGTGGCCCCTCACCTGACTTCTGATCAGCAGGCTGAGGTGAAAAGTTTGCTTAGGCAGTTTTCCCCCCTGTTTTCACAGTCGCCTGGTTTGACACCTTGGTGCAAACATAACATAGACACAGGAGACAGTGTACCTACCAAAAGTAGGGGATACAGGATGTCAGACAAAGTACGGTCTTATATTAAGACCGAGGTCAACAAGATGTTAGACCTTGGGGCGATTGAACCCTCTAGTAGTCCTTGGTCCAGCCCTGTGGTTTTGGTTCCAAAGGCAGGCACTTCTGAATTGAGGTTCTGCGTGGATTACAGGGCTCTGAATGCTGTCACCAAGACAGATGCACACCCCTTGCCTCGAACAGATGAGCTGGTGGATACTTTGGGTGCCTCCAAGTACCTCAGCACGTTTGACCTCACTGCTGGCTATTGGCAAATAGCTTTAGCAGAGCATGCCAAGGAGAAGACAGCATTTTCTACTCCAGACGGCCTTTACCAATTCCGGGTTATGCCGTTCGGGTTGAAGAATGCACCTGCCACTTTCCAGAGGCTTGTGAATCATGTGTTGAATGGGTTGGACGAATTCTGTCTTGCATATCTGGACGATATAGCAGTTTTCAGTGCCACCTGGGAAGACCATGTGAAACACCTCGGGATTGTGCTCCAGGCTCTTCAGAAAGCCCACTTGACCATAAAGGCTAGTAAATGCCAGATTGGACAAGGCTCAGTGGTTTACCTTGGACATGAAGTAGGTGGAGGGAGGATACAGCCTCTACCCAGTAAAGTACAAGCAGTACAAGACTGGCCTACCCCCACTACGCAAACCCAAGTGAGAGCCTTCTTAGGACTCACGGGGTATTACCGCAATTTTCTGGCAGACTATGGCACCATAGCTGCTCCTCTGACTGCCCTCACAACTCCGAAGAAACCCAAGAAGGTAACTTGGACCGACGAGTGTGAGAAGGCCTTCAATGGCTTAAAAGACTCCTTGTGCCAGGCCCCTGTCCTCAGGGCCCCTGATTATCAAAGACCTTTTATCGTGCAGACGGACGCCTCTGACACTGGGATAGGAGCTGTACTATCACAAGTAGATGAGAAGGGTAAGGAACACCCTATCGGTTTTATTAGTCGCCAGTTTAAGGACAGAGAGCTCAGATGGTCCACGGTAGAGAAAGAATGTTTCTCTGTTGTGTGGGCCCTAAGGAAGCTGAGGCCCTACCTCTATGGGACCCACTTCACTGTGCAGACTGACCATAAGCCGTTAAAGTGGCTAATGAACATGAAGGGGGAGAATCCAAAGTTGCTTAGGTGGTCCATAAGTCTACAAGGCTTCGACTTCACTATTGAGCATAGGCCAGGTGTCCAACATAGCAATGCTGATGGGTTGTCCAGAATGTTTAACCGACCTGAACAAGAGACTCATCCAGGGGTGGATTAGTTCCCCCTGTCCATAGTCTGGGAGGGGCGAGTGTTAGGAAAGATTTCGTAATTGTAGGTAATTTTCCTTCCATGTGGCAACCCCTAAACTTTTTGCTGTTGTTTTTCACCTTGTTCTTGACTTTGCCAGAGAAGTGCAGCCTTCTGCCGCACTCCTCTGGGCTTTTGCTCCTTTCTTATGGTGAAACTGACATGCCCTTAAGACAGTCAGTACCGGGGAACGCTGTTTCCCGTAGTTTCTTTTATCATGTTGCGGCTTTAGTGCAACATGACTCAAGAGGGCACTGTAAGCTAAGTTACAGCTCTCTTGGGTCTCTAGCCTTCTACAGGCCCTAGATACTCGTTTAGGATGGTATTTGATCGGTGCAAGTAATTCAGGGACGGGAATGGTGGCAGCGATCGTTTCTTTGTATTTTGAGCTCCTTTTGGCGTTCTAAGCACGTTTTTTGCGCTTAACCCAAAATGGTGGCCTGGCTCCCAAAATGGCCAGACCACGAGGCTCCTTTGTCCTGTCCGCTGACCGTCTTGCTCCCTTCACCTTCCCCAGGTCGAGCCGACCCAGGGCCTTCCTTATTTGGGCATGTACTTTCCCGCGAAACACGGATGCTTTCGCGGGCTTCTACATGTCTTTTGTGTGCCTCCAGGGTGTGGGCTGGGATGTCTGGTCCCAATACACATCCTGGGTGCCAGAGAGTCTAGGGTAGTGTGAATGCCTGGGACCACCGTGGTCCGTGATTGGTCCACGAATGGTGTGTGTGTTGATGAGCGGATCTCCCATTGGCTCCCCTCCGTTTTGGCGCGAAGGGAACCGTGGATAAGAGGGGGCTGGAAACACCACTACCATGTCGACCTCCTGAGTTCTCACGAACGAGGGAATACAGGAGCCAAGTATCCTGCAAACAAGAGGCTGGACCGAGGAATCGCTGGTGACCCTCTGAAGGACTTCTGCTCTGCACTGCTGTCGCCTTGTGAAACCCTTTTCACCTTTGATCGAACCAGAAGGCCTGTACTGGTGCTTCGACCTTTGGAATAGTTGGAACAGCTATTCTCGGCGACTTCATCATCTCCTGCCAGTAAGCCTTCGGAAGCGTCTCTGGGCCATCCAGTTGACTGACCAGCTTACAAGGGAGTCTTGCTCTGTAACCGCCGCCAGGTTGTGTTGTATTTCGAGTCCTGGTCACTCTCACACGCTTCGTACACTTGGCGTTCCCAAGTCTGAAGTGAGTAGTGTACATTTGGCTCAGATACACACGGCCGCTCCGTTGCCCTGCTGTGGTGACAAAACTGTGCAGGTTTCTTCGATTGGGACATCTTTTTTCTCTACACGACGACGAGGCATTCCCGGCTCTTCTGAACCTGCCAGCTGCTGAAACTAACGTGGAGAAGCCTGGGTCTGCTTGCATCGGGGACCGGTGAGTAGTATAGCTAGGATCTGGTCGCCCTCCTGCAGTAGCCCATTGCTTTTCCCCGCTGTGTAAAAACAGCACCCTTTTGTCCGTACTCACGCTCTGCTTCTGCTCACTGTGGAGGCTGCGCTTGAGTCGCGGAACCTGTTCTTCTTCTGTTGTGCACTAACCCGAACTGCCTGACTTCCTCCGAAGAGCTTCTCCTTTTGCCCGTTGGCACCAGCGTGTGCAGGTACTTTGAGCACAAGGCTCCACTCTTCGCAGGGCCCGGACTTCCATCTAGTTAGGTGCCTCTGAAGTCGAACTGAGTCTAAAGCATTTGCGCACTGCCTGTTTTCCTTCCCTTTCAGGTGGACTACACATTTCGTGCATATAACGCTTGCGACTGTCGTATTTGTATATATATTGTGTTGATATGGTATGTGTTGGCTTAATATTGTGATATTGTGATTTTCTCGCTACGGTCATTATTTTAAAGGCCTTAAAATAAATGTGTATATATTTTTGATATAACAACTGTTTGGAGTAGTTTGTAAGCGCTCTTGCTTTGTGTGCTCATTGCGGGCTTTCAGTCACGCTCACCCCTCTTGAGACCTAGTCTTGACCGCCGCGATCGCTACCTTGATTGGTCTGGCTCGTCCAGAGGTTACCCTGTTCCAAGTAATTAGGTTGGCCTTCTGAACTTCTGCGCCACCAGGACAGAGTTCAGAAATCCGTCTTAACAAAAACCAAACCTGAGAACCATCCAATAACATATGTGAAATCCAAATCCTTCCCTTTCCAAACCTGAGACCCTTCAGATAGCATGAGATGTGATATCTCAATGCTTCTAAAACCAAACATGAGAACCATCCTATAACATGAGATGTGAAATCCAAATCCTTCCCTTTCCAAACCTGAGACCCTTCCTATAGCTTGAGATGTGCTATCAAACTCCTTCCCATTCCAATCCTGTGATAGCTTGAGATGTGATATCCAACTCCTTCCCATTCCAATCCTGAGACCCTTCCTATACCATGAGATGTGACATCTCAATGCTTCTAATACCAAACCTGAGACCCGTCCTAAAACGAGATGTGAGATCCAAATCCTTCCCCTTCCAAACCTGAGACCCTTCCTATAGCTTGAGATGTGATATCAAACTCCTTCCCATTCCAATCCTGAGATAGCTTGAGATGTGATATCCAACTCCTTCCCATTTCAATCCTGAGACCCTTCCGATAGCATGAAATGTGATATCTCAATGCTTCTAATATCAAAACTGAGACCCTCCCTATAGCATAAGATGTGATATCTAAGTCCTTCCCATTCCTATCCTGAGACCCTTCCGATAGCAGAGATGTGATATCTCAATGCTTATACCAAACCTGAGACCCTTCCTATGGCATGAGATGTGATATCCAACTCCTTCCCATTCCAATCCTGAGACCCTTCCTATAGCATGAGATGTGATATCTCAATGCTTCTATCAAACCTGAGTCCCTTCCTTTAGCATGAGATGTGATATCCAATTCCTTCCCATTCCAATCCTGAGACCCTTCCTATAGCATGAGATGTGATATCTCAAAGCTTCTAATACCAAACCTGGGACCCGTCCTATAACATGAGATATCATATCCAAATCTTTCCCCTTCCAAACCTGAGACCCTTCCTTTAGCATGAGATGTGATATCCAAATCCTTCCCATTCCAATCCTGAAACCCTTCCTATAGCATGAGATGTGATATCTCAATGTTTCTAATAAAAAACCTGAGACCCTTCCTATAGCAAGAGATGTGCTATCCAAATCCTTACCATTCCAATACTGAGACCCTTCCTATAACATGAGATGTGATATCCAACTCCTTCCCATTCCAACCTGAGACCCTTCCTATAGCATGAGAAGGGATATCCAACTCCTTCCCATTCCAATCCTGAAACCCTTCCTATAGCATGAGATGTGATATCTCAATGTTTCTAAAAACCTGAGACCCTTCCTATAGCAAGAGATGTGACATCCAAATCCTTCCCATTCCAATCCTGAGATCCTTCCTATTGGATGAGATGTGATATCCAACTCCTTCCCATTCCAATCCTGAGACCTTTCCTATAACATGAGATGTGATATCCAACTCCTTCCCATTCCAAACCTGAGATCCTTCCTTTAGCATGAGATGTGATATCCAACTCCTTCCCATTCCAATCCTGAGACCCTTCCTATAGCATATGTGATATCACAATGCTTCTAATACCAAACCTGAGATCCTTCCTATAACATGAGATGTGTATCCAACTCCTTCCCATTCCAAACCTGAGACCCTTCCTATAGCATGAGATGTGATATCTTAATGCTTCTAAAACCAAACCTGAGAACCATCCAATAACATATGTGAAATCCAAATCCTTCCCTTTCCAAACCTGAGACCCTTCCGATAGCATGAGATGTGTTATCTCAATGCTTCTAAAACCAAACATGAGAACCATCCTATAACATGAGATGTGAAATCCAAATCCTTCCCTTTCCAAACCTGAGACCCTTCCTATAGCTTGAGACTTGATATCTCAATGTTTCTAATACCAAACCTGAGACCCGTCCTATAACATGAGATGTGATATCCAAATCCTTCCCCTTCCAAACCTTAGACCCTTCCTTTATCATGAGATGTGATATCCAACTCCTTCCCATTCCAATCCTGAGACCCTTCCGATATCATGAGATTTGTTATCTCAATGCTTCTAATATCAAACTTGAGACCCTCCCTATAGCATGAGATGTGACATCCAAGTCCTCCCCATTCCAATCCTGAGACCCTTCCTATAGCATGAGATGTGATATCTCAATGCTTCTAATACCAAACCTGAGACCCTTCCTATAACATGAGATGGGATATCCAACTCCTTCCCATTCCAATCCTGAGACCCTTCCGATAGCAGAGATGTGATATCTCAATGCTTATACCAAACCTGAGACCCTTCCTATGGCCTGAGATGTCATATACAACTCCTTCCCATTCCAATCCTGAGAGCCTTCCTATAGCATGAGATGTGATATCCAACTCCTTCCAATTCCAAACCTGAGACCCGTCCTATAGCATGAGATGTGATGTCTCAATGCTTCTAATACCAAACCTGAGATCCTTCCTATAACATGAGATGTGATATCCAACTCCTTCCCATTCCAATCCTGAGACCCTTATGATAGCATGAGATGTGATATCTCAATGCCTCTAATACCAAACCTGAGATCCTTCCGATAGCATGAGATGTGATATCTCAATGCTTCTAATACCAAACCTGAGATCATTCCTATAACATGAGATGTGATTTCCAAATCCTTCCCCTTCCAAACCTGAGACCCTCCCTTTAGCATGAAATGTGATATCCAACTCCTTCCCATTCCAATCCTGAGACCCTTCTGATAGCATGAGATGTGATATATCAATGACTCTAATACCAAACCTGAGATCCTACCTCTAACATGAAATGTGATATCCATCTCCTTCCCTTTCCAAACCTGAGACCCTGCCTATAGCATGAGATGTGATATCCAAGTCCTTCCCATTCCAATCCTGAGACCCTTCCTATAGCATGTGATATGATATCTCAATGCTTATACCAAACCTGAGACCCTTCCTATGGCATGAGATGTCACATACAACTCCTTCCCATTCCAATCCTGAAACCCTTCCTGTAGCATGAGATGTGATATCTCAATGCTTATACCAAACCTGAGACCCTTCCTATAGCATGAGATGTGATATCCAACTTCTTCCCATTCCAATCCTGAGACCCTTCTATAACATGAGATGTGATGTCTCAATGCTTCTAATACCAAACCTGAGATCTTTCCTATAACATGAGATGTGATATCCAACTCCTTCCCATTCCAAACCTGAGATCCTTCCTTTAGCATGAGATGTGATATCCAACTCCTTCCCATTCCAATCCTGAGACCCTTCCTATAGCATATGTGATATCACAATGCTTCTAATACCAAACCTGAGATCCTTCCTATAACATGAGATGTGTATCCAACTCCTTCCCATTCCAAACCTGAGACCCTTCCTATAGCATGAGATGTGATATCTTAATGCTTCTAAAACCAAACCTGAGAACCATCCAATAACATATGTGAAATCCAAATCCTTCCCTTTCCAAACCTGAGACCCTTCCGATAGCATGAGATGTGTTATCTCAATGCTTCTAAAACCAAACATGAGAACCATCCTATAACATGAGATGTGAAATCCAAATCCTTCCCTTTCCAAACCTGAGACCCTTCCTATAGCTTGAGATGTGATATCAAACTCCTTCCCATTCCAATCCTGTGATAGCTTGAGATGTGATATCCAACTCCTTCCCAATCCAATCCTGAGACCCTTCCTATACCATGAGATGTGATATCTCAATGCTTCTAATACCAAACCTGAGACCCGTCCTAAAACATGAGATGTGAGATCCAAATCCTTCCCCTTCCAAACCTGAGACCCTTCCTATAGCTTGAGATGTGATATCAAACTCCTTCCCATTCCAATCCTGATAGCTTGAGATGGGATATACCAACTCCGTCCCATTCCAATCCTGAGACCCTTCCGATAGCATGAAATGTGATATCTCAATGCTTCTAATATCAAAACTGAGACCCTCCCTATAGCATGAGATGTGATATCTAAGTCCTTCCCATTCCTATCCTGAGACCCTTCCGATAGAAGAGATGTGATATCTCAAGGCTTATACCAAACCTGAGACCCTTCCTATGGCATGAGATGTGATATCCAACTCCTTCCCATTCCAATCCTGAGACCCTTCCTATAGCATGAGATGTGACATCTCAAAGCTTCTAATACCAAACCTGGGACCCGTCCTATAACATGAGATATGATATCCAATTCCTTCCCCTTCCAAACCTGAGATCCTTCCTTTAGCATGAGATGTGATATCCAAATCCTTCCCATTCCAATCCTGAAACCCTTCCTATAGCATGAGATGTGATATCTCAATGTTTCTAATAAAAAACCTGAGACCCTTCCTATAGCAAGAGATGTGATATCCAAATCCTTCCCATTCCAATCCTGAGACCCTTCCTATAACATGAGATATGATATCCAACTCCTTCCCATTCCAACCTGAGACCCTTCCTATAGCATGAGAAGGGATATCCAACTCCTTCCCATTCCAATCCTGAAACCCTTCCTATAGCATGAGATGTGATATCTCAATGTTTCTAATAAAAAACCTGAGACCCTTCCTTTTGCATGAGATGTGACATCCAAATCCTTCCCATTCCAATCCTGAGATCCTTCCTATTGGATGAGATGTGATATCCAACTCCTTCCCATTCCAATCCTGAGACCCTTCCTATACCATGAGATGTGATATCTCAATGCTTCTACCAAAACTGAGACCCTTCCTTTTGCATGAGATGTGATATCCAACTCCTTCCCATTCCAATCCTGAGACCCTTCCTATAGCATGAGATGTGATATCTCAATGCCTCTAATACCAAACCTGAGATTCTTCCTATAACATGAGATGTGATATCTCAATGCTTCTAATACCAAACCTGAGACCCTCCCTTTAGCATGAGATGTGATATCCGACTCCTTCCCATTCCAATCCTGAGACCCTTCTGATAGCATGAGATGTGATATCTCAATGCCTCTAATACCAAACCTGAGATTCTTCCTATAACATGAGATGTGATAACTCAATTCTTCTAATACCAAAACTGAGACCCTCCCTTTAGCATGAGATGTGATATCCGACTCCTTCCTATTCCAATCCTGAGACCCTTCTGATAGCATGAGATGTGATATCTCAATGCCTATAATACCAAACCTGAGATCCTTCCGATAGCATGAGATGTGATATCTCAATGCTTCTAATACCAAACCTGAGATCCTTCCTATAACATGAGATGTGATATCCAAATCCTTCCCCTTCCAAACCTGAGACCCTCCCTTTAGCATGAGATGTGATATCCAACTCCTTCCCATTCCAATCCTGAGACCCTTCCGATAGCAGAGATGTGATATCTCAATGCTTATACCAAACCTGAGACCCTTCCTATGGCATGAGATGTCAAATAGAACTCCTTCCGATTCCAATGCTGAGACCCTTCCTATAGCATGAGATGTGGTATCCAACTCCTTCCGATTCCAATCCTGAGACCCTTCCTATAGCATGAGATGTGATATCTCAATGCTTCTAATACCAAACCTGAGATCCTTCCTATAACATGAGATGTGATATCCAACTCCTTCCCATTCCAAACCTGAGACCCTTCCGATAGCATGAGATGTGATATCAAACTCCTTCCCATTCCAATCCTGAGATAGCTTGAGATGTGATATCCAACTCCTTCCCATTCCAATCCTGAGACCCTTCCTATACCATGAGATGTGATATCTCAATGCTTCTAATACCAAACCTGACACCCGTCCTAAAACATGAGATGTGAGATCCAAATCCTTCCCCTTCCAAACCTGAGATCTTTCCTTTAGCATGAGATGTGATATCCAACTCCTTCCCATTCCAATCCTGAGACCCTTCCTATAGCATGATATGTGATATCACAATGCTTCTAATACCAAACCTGAGATCCTTCCTATAACATGAGATGTGTATCCAACTCCTTCCCATTCCAAACCTGAGACCCTTCCTATAGCATGAGATGTGATATCTTAATGCTTCTAAAACTGTTAGGAAAGATTTCGTAATTGTAGGTAATTTTCCTTCCATGTGGCAACCCCTAAACTTTTTGCTGTTGTTTTTCACCTTTTTCTTGACTTTGCCAGAGAAGTTCAGCCTTCTGCCGCACTCCTCTGGGCTTTTGCTCCTTTCTTATGGGGAAACTGATATGCCCTTAAGATAGTCAGTACCGGGGAACGCTGTTTCCCGTAGTTTCTTTTATCATGTTGCGGCTTTAGTGCAACATGACACAAGAGGGCACTGTAAGCTAAGTTACAGCTCTCTTGGGTCTCTAGCCTTCTACAGGCCCTAGATACTCGTTTAGGATGGTATTTGATCGGTGCAAGTAATTCAGGGACGGCAATGGTGGCAGCGATCTTTTCTTTGTATTTTGAGCTCCTTTTGGCTTTCTAAGCACGTTTTTTGCGCTTAACCCAAAATGGTGGCCTGGCTCCCAAAATGGCCAGACCACGAGGCTCCTTTGTCCTGTCCGCTGACCGTCTTGCTCCCTTCACCTTCCCCAGGTCGAGCCGACCCGGGGCCTTCCTTATTTGGGCATGTACTTTCCCGCGAAACACGGATGCTTTCGCGGGCTTCTACATGTCTTTTGTGTGCCTCCAGGGTGTGGGCTGGGATGTCTGGTCCCAATACACATCCTGGGTGCCAGAGAGTCTAGGGTAGTGTGAATGCCTGGGACCACCGTGGTCCGTGATTGGTCCACGAATGGTGTGTGTGTTGATGAGCGGATCTCCCATTGGCTCCCCTCCGTTTTGGCGCGAAGGGAACCGTGGATAAGAGGGGGCTGGAAACACCACTACCATGTCGATCTCCTGAGTTCTCACGAACGAAGGAATACAGGAGCCAAGTATCCTGCAAACAAGAGGCTGGACCGAGGAATCACTGGTGACCCACTGAAGGACTTCTGCTCTGCACTGCTGTCGCCTTGTGAAACCCTTTTCACCTTTGATCGAACCAGAAGGCCTGTACTGGTGCTTCGACCTTTGGAATAGCAGGAACAGCTATTCTCGGCGACTTCATCATCTCCTGCCAGTAAGCCTTCGGAAGCGTCTCTGGGCCATCCAGTTGACTGACCAGCTTACAAGGGAGTCTTGCTCTGTAACCGCCGCCAGGTTGTGTTGTATTTCGAGTCCTGGTCACTCTCACACGCTTCGTACACTTGGCGTTCCCAAGTCTGAAGTGAGTAGTGTACATTTGGCTCAGATACACACGGCCGCTCCGTTGCCCTGCTGTGGTGACAAAACTGTGCAGGTTTCTTCGATTGGGACGTCTTTTTTCTCTACACGACGACGAGGCATTCCCGGCTCTTCTGAACCTGCCAGCTGCTGAAACTAACGTGGAGAAGCCTGGGTCTGCTTGCATCGGGGACCAGTGAGTAGTATAGCTAGGATCTGGTCGCCCTCCTGCAGTAGCCCATTGCTTTTCCCCGCTGTGTAAAAACAGCACCCTTTTGTCCGTACTCGCGCTCTGCTTCTGCTCACTGTGGAGGCTGCGCTTGAGTCGCGGAACCTGTTCTTCTTCTGTTGTGCACTAACCCGAACTGCCTGACTTCCTCCGAAGAGCTTCTCCTTTTGCCCGTTGGCACCAGCGTGTGCAGGTACTTTGAGCACAAGGCTCCACTCTTCGCAGGGCTCGGACTTCCATCTAGTTAGGTGCCTCTGAAGGCGAACTGAGTCTAAAGCATTATCGCACTGCCTGTTTTCCTTCCCTTTCAGGTGGACTACACATTTCGTGCATATAACGCTTGCCACTGTCGTATTTGTATATATATTGTGTTGATATGGTATGTGTTGGCTTAATATTGTGATTTTGTGATTTTCTCGCTACGGTCATTATTTTAAAGGCCTTAAAATAAATGTGTATATATTTTTGATATAACAACTGTTTGGAGTAGTTTGTAAGCGCTCTTGCTTTGTGTGCTCATTGCGGGCTTTCAGTCACCCTCACCCCTCTTGAGACCTAGTCTTGACCGCCGCGATCGCTACCTTGATTGGTCTGGCTCGTCCAGAGGTTACCCTGTTCCAAGTAATTAGGTTGGCCTTCTGAACTTCTGCGCCACCAGGACAGAGTTCAGAAATCCGTCTTAACAAATTGGTGTACAGCAGTGGGATACGACTGAAGGTATCCAGTGTTGCACTCGAACTAAGGCATTTCAGGTTATTCCAACCAGTACACGTAGTGAATTGTTGTAGTATAACTTTAAAAAGGCCATAGTCCTATCTAACAGTATGGAAACAAATACCTTGTTAACTTTAAATGCTTACAAATCAGAAACATTGAAGAAGATGTGTGCGGAGAGAGGTGTTTCCTCTCAAGGCACGAAATTGGATATGATCCAAAGAATCGTGGCGTGGCAAGAAGCGCAGCTTGACGCTATAACTTCTGAGGACAGTGCGGAAGGAGGTGGGGCTGCTCTCACTGGTAGAACCGACGGTTCTGCCGCTGCACTGATCCACCGCGACCACGAGGACAGGGAGGATGAGATGTCTAATGTTTCCTCTGCCAGTGCTGATCGGGAGGCTATGCTTGAATTCAAGAAGCAAGAGCTCCGGTTTAGGCAGAAGGAGCTTGAATTCAGCATAGCCAAACTAAAAATCGAACAGGCAGAAAAACAAAAAGACAGGGATCACCAGTTGGAACTGGCCAAGCTTCAGTTTGCAAATGGGTCCAAGGGTCCTGGACATGGGTCTGGGGCTTCCTCTCATCCACGGTTTCCGAAAGATCTGCTCAGTGTGTATGAAGAAAGGAATGACATTATGGACTGGCTGAATGCGTTTGAGTATGCATGCGAAGTTCAACAAGTTGACAATGCTGATAAGATTGCATGGTTACTCAGCAGACTGCCCCATTCTGGCTGTAGTAGTGCCATTATGGAAATGTCGAAGGCTGAGCGAGCTGATTTCGCAATGTTAAAGCAAACTCTCATTTTAAAGTTTGGGAAGACTCCGGCCCAATATTTGAAACGTTTCAGAGAGTATAAGAAAAAGGAAGGTGGTACTTGGGTATCTTATGTCACTGAATCCTTGAAAAACTTAACTGGCTGGGTCGAAGGTTATAAGGTTTCTACCTTCGAAGGCATGATAAATCTTGTCATGCTGGAACACATTTTTGCTTCTTCTTCCCCGGAGCTTAAGCAGCATTTGGCCGATTCGAAGGAGATAGATCCTAAGAAGCTGGCCATTGCAGCAGACTTATGGGTGTCACATCGAGTGTTCCATAAGGACAAAACTCATCCTGGTAAGCAGGAGGAAGGGAAAAAGTCCAAAGATATGGAGGGTGGAGAATCTGCTAAATCTTCTTCCCATAAGGGCCACAAAAAGAAAAATAAGGGTAGGACACAAGAGAACTCACAGGGTAGTGGAGGTCAGCCTCCGAAACAAAACTCTGGTTACAATAAGCCTCCCTATGTAAACAGACCCAATGGATCTTGTTTTGCTTGTGGAGCAACTGACCACGTGAAGGGGGATCCCCGTTGTAAGGTTAGACCTTTGGGGGTCCACTCCGCTAATCTGGCCTTCTCCTCCTACGAGGAAGAAGAGATTACAGGAGCATCCTTCTCCTCAGACTCATTTCCCAGCGGGATAGAGGCTGAGGTAGTTTTAGTGTCCCTGGGTTCCTGGGAGCCTAAAGTCGCAGAGGCTTATGCTAGTATTCCGGATAATACCAAGCACTACTTTAAAGACAGTGTGCTGATCAATGGAGTAGATACTCCAGCTCTTAGGGATAGTGGGTGCAGTCGCACTGTAGTGGATTCTACCTTGGCAGACTCAGAGGAAGTTGCCAGAGCTACTCTGATGCCCACTAAGTTGGCTGACGGCCCCCTCTGTATGTTTCCCGTAATACCTGTAAATCTTACTTTAAATGGTACAGCAGTCAGGATTCCAGTGAGCATTCAGAGAAACGTCCCGAGAAAGGTCTTGTTAGGTAATGATCTCAGAGCTTTAGGGCTCGTAGGAGACACTGCCGAAAGACCCTACACACGGTCTCAAGCACGGGCAGCATTGGCCAAAACCAATACGCCGCCCCAGCCGAAGGGGAAACCCAAGGCGAAAGGAGTCGACAAGTCACCACGAGGGAAAGAGAATATTCCCCCGAGCTCGCCTACCACTGCGGTGGAGGAAGTTGGTCAATCGCCCGGGCCTGACGAGGAGGTGGCGATGCCTGAAGTATTCGACCCCAACGATCATCCTGAACTAAAAGACTTCTTAGTTGAAGGAGGTCCTGATAGGGACGAATTCAGTAAAGGCCAACGTGAGTGCCCATCTCTGGAAGGCCTAAGGAGACAGGCCTGCTCCCAGCTTGAGGGTGAACCTCCTGGGACGCATAGGATTTATTGGGAACGTGGACTCCTGTATAGTGAGCCCACAGAGTCTACAGAAGGAGACCATAGGAGGTTGGTGGTTCCCCTTGCTGTTAGGCCCTTCCTCCTGCAGTTGGCGCATGAAGTTCCCCTTGCTGGTCACCTTGGTATGAAGAGGACCAAGCAAAGGTTATCCATGCACTTCTACTGGCCCAAGATGGGGGTGCAAGTAGAAAGTCACTGCAGGAGTTGTACCTCCTGCCAGTTGTCTGGTAAGGTTGGCGCGACAATCCAAGCTCCGTTGGTACCGCTCCCAGTTGTGGGGGTACCATTTGAAAGGGTAGGGATCGACATCGTTGGTCCCCTTGACCCGCAAACATCCTCGGGCAATAGGTTTATCCTGGTGCTGGTCGACCATGCAACCTGGTATCCTGAGGCCATCCCATTGAAAACTGTAACTGCCAAGTCAGTTGCAAAAGCTTTACTTGGCATATTTACTAGGGTTGGCTTCCCTAAAGAAGTTGTGTCAGATCGTGGCAGCAACTTTATGTCGAAGTATATGCAGGCTATGTGGAAAGAATGTGGGGTCACCTACAAGTTCTCTTCTGCATACCACCCCCAGACCAATGGTCTGGTGGAACGTTTCAACAGAACGTTAAAGAGCATGATTGGGGCTCTGGAGGAGCCTCAGAGAAGAAAATGGGATCTTCTGTTACCATGCTTACTGTTTGCCTACCGAGAGGTACCACAGGAGGGTGTTGGCTTCAGCCCCTTCGAACTTCTGTTCGGTCATCCCGTACGGGGACCCTTAGCCATCGTCAAAGAGGGATGGGAGATGCCCACTCCCCCTGTTACTACCAACGTAGTTGATTATGTGCTAGGGCTCAGAAAACGGATGGTACTTCTGATGGGCTTGGCTAGTGATAAATTGAAGGCAGGGCAAGCGCTGGTGAAACATTGGTACGACCAGAAAGCTTCCCTCATCAACTTTACACCTGGTCAGCAAGTCCTGATCATGAATCCCATAAGGCCTCGAGCTTTACAGGACAAATGGTCAGGCCCTTACACAGTGGTGGAGCCCCTGGGTGAGGTTAACTATTTAGTGGACCTTGGAAGGCCTGGACAGGCTCCAAAAGTGTTTCACGTGAATAGGCTGAAGGCTTTCGTCCCAAGAGTCGAAATCGCAGCACTGCTACTGGCTTCAGATGTTGAGGAAGAGGAGTCTGAACCTCTCCCCGACCTGTTCCAGAGCGGTCCTTCAGATAGCTCCTTTGAGGGTGTCCGAGTGGCCCCTCACCTGACTTCTGATCAGCAGGCTGAGGTGAAAAGTTTGCTTAGGCAGTTTTCCCCCCTGTTTTCACAGTCGCCTGGTTTGACACCTTGGTGCAAACATAACATAGACACAGGAGACAGTGTACCTACCAAAAGTAGGGGATACAGGATGTCAGACAAAGTACGGTCTTATATTAAGACCGAGGTCAACAAGATGTTAGACCTTGGGGCGATTGAACCCTCTAGTAGTCCTTGGTCCAGCCCTGTGGTTTTGGTTCCAAAGGCAGGCACTTCTGAATTGAGGTTCTGCGTGGATTACAGGGCTCTGAATGCTGTCACCAAGACAGATGCACACCCCTTGCCTCGAACAGATGAGCTGGTGGATACTTTGGGTGCCTCCAAGTACCTCAGCACGTTTGACCTCACTGCTGGCTATTGGCAAATAGCTTTAGCAGAGCATGCCAAGGAGAAGACAGCATTTTCTACTCCAGACGGCCTTTACCAATTCCGGGTTATGCCGTTCGGGTTGAAGAATGCACCTGCCACTTTCCAGAGGCTTGTGAATCATGTGTTGAATGGGTTGGACGAATTCTGTCTTGCATATCTGGACGATATAGCAGTTTTCAGTTCCACCTGGGAAGACCATGTGAAACACCTCGGGATTGTGCTCCAGGCTCTTCAGAAAGCCCACTTGACCATAAAGGCTAGTAAATGCCAGATTGGACAAGGCTCAGTGGTTTACCTTGGACATGAAGTAGGTGGAGGGAGGATACAGCCTCTACCCAGTAAAGTACAAGCAGTACAAGACTGGCCTACCCCCACTACGCAAACCCAAGTGAGAGCCTTCTTAGGACTCACAGGGTATTACCGCAATTTTCTGGCAGACTATGGCACCATAGCTGCTCCTCTGACTGCCCTCACAACTCCGAAGAAACCCAAGAAGGTAACTTGGACCGACGAGTGTGAGAAGGCCTTCAATGGCTTAAAAGACTCCTTGTGCCAGTCCCCTGTCCTCAGGGCCCCTGATTATCAAAGACCTTTTATCGTGCAGACGGATGCCTCTGATACTGGGATAGGAGCTGTACTATCACAAGTAGATGAGAAGGGTAAGGAACACCCTATCGGTTTTATTAGTCGCCAGCTTAAGGACAGAGAGCTCAGATGGTCCACGGTAGAGAAAGAATGTTTCTCTGTTGTGTGGGCCCTAAGGAAGCTGAGGCCCTACCTCTATAGGACCCACTTCACTGTGCAGACTGACCATAAGCCGTTAAAGTGGCTAATGAACATGAAGGGGGAGAATCCAAAGTTGCTTAGGTGGTCCATAAGTCTACAAGGCTTCGACTTCACTATTGAGCATAGGCCAGGTGTCCAACATAGCAATGCTGATGGGTTGTCCAGAATGTTTAACCGACCTGAACAAGAGACTCATCCAGGGGTGGATTAGTTCCCCCTGTCCATAGTCTGGGAGGGGCGAGTGTTAGGAAAGATTTCGTAATTGTAGGTAATTTTCCTTCCATGTGGCAACCCCTAAACTTTTTGCTGTTGTTTTTCACCTTGTTCTTGACTTTGCCAGAGAAGTGCAGCCTTCTGCCGCACTCCTCTGGGCTTTTGCTCCTTTCTTATGGGGAAACTGACATGCCCTTAAGACAGTCAGTACCGGGGAACGCTGTTTCCCGTAGTTTCTTTTATCATGTTGCGGCTTTAGTGCAACATGACACAAGAGGGCACTGTAAGCTAAGTTACAGCTCTCTTGGGTCTCTAGCCTTCTGCAGGCCCTAGATACTCGTTTAGGATGGTATTTGATCGGTGCAAGTAATTCAGGGACGGGAATGGTGGCAGCGATCGTTTCTTTGTATTTTGAGCTCCTTTTGGCGTTCTAAGCACGTTTTTTGCGCTTAACCCAAAATGGTGGCCTGGCTCCCAAAATGGCCAGACCACGAGGCTCCTTTGTCCTGTCCGCTGACCGTCTTGCTCCCTTCACCTTCCCCAGGTCGAGCCGACCCAGGGCCTTCCTTATTTGGGCATGTACTTTCCCGCGAAACACGGATGCTTTCGCGGGCTTCTACATGTCTTTTGTGTGCCTCCAGGGTGTGGGCTGGGATGTCTGGTCCCAATACACATCCTGGGTGCCAGAGAGTCTAGGGTAGTGTGAATGCCTGGGACCACCGTGGTCCGTGATTGGTCCACGAATGGTGTGTGTGTTGATGAGCGGATCTCCCATTGGCTCCCCTCCGTTTTGGCGCGAAGGGAACCGTGGATAAGAGGGGGCTGGAAACACCACTGCCATGTCGATCTCCTGAGTTCTCACGAACGAAAGAATACAGGAGCCAAGTATCCTGCAAACAAGAGGCTGGACCGAGGAATCGCTGGTGACCCGCTGAAGGACTTCTGCTCTGCACTGCTGTCGCCTTGTGAAACCCTTTTCACCTTTGATCGAACCAGAAGGCCTGTACTGGTGCTTCGACCTTTGGAATAGCAGGAACAGCTATTCTCGGTGACTTCATCATCTCCTGCCAGTAAGCCTTCGGAAGCGTCTCTGGGCCATCCAGTTGACTGACCAGCTTACAAGGGAGTCTTGCTCTGTAACCGCCGCCAGGTTGTGTTGTATTTCGAGTCCTGGTCACTCTCACACGCTTCGTACACTTGGCGTTCCCAAGTCTGAAGTGAGTAGTGTACATTTGGCTCAGATACACACGGCCGCTCCGTTGCCCTGCTGTGGTGACAAAACTGTGCAGGTTTCTTCGATTGGGACATCTTTTTTCTCTACACGACGACGAGGCATTCCCGGCTCTTCTGAACCTGCCAGCTGCTGAAACTAACGTGGAGAAGCCTGGGTCTGCTTGCATCGGGGACCGGTGAGTAGTATAGCTAGGATCTGGTCGCCCTCCTGCAGTAGCCCATTGCTTTTCCCCGCTGTGTAAAAACAGCACCCTTTTGTCCGTACTCGCGCTCTGCTTCTGCTCACTGTGGAGGCTGCGCTTGAGTCGCGGAACCTGTTCTTCTTCTGTTGTGCACTAACCCGAACTGCCTGACTTCCTCCGAAGAGCTTCTCCTTTTGCCCGTTGGCACCAGCGTGTGCAGGTACTTTGAGCACAAGGCTCCACTCTTCGCAGGGCTCGGACTTCCATCTAGTTAGGTGCCTCTGAAGGCGAACTGAGTCTAAAGCATTTGCGCACTGCCTGTTTTCCTTCCCTTTCAGGTGGACTACACATTTCGTGCATATAACGCTTGCGACTGTCGTATTTGTATATATATTGTGTTGATATGGTATGTGTTGGCTTAATATTGTGATATTGTGATTTTCTCGCTACGGTCATTATTTTAAAGGCCTTAAAATAAATGTGTATATATTTTTGATATAACAACTGTTTGGAGTAGTTTGTAAGCGCTCTTGCTTTGTGTGCTCATTGCGGGCTTTCAGTCACCCTCACCCCTCTTGAGACCTAGTCTTGACCGCCGCGATCGCTACCTTGATTGGTCTGGCTCGTCCAGAGGTTACCCTGTTCCAAGTAATTAGGTTGGCCTTCTGAACTTCTGCGCCACCAGGACAGAGTTCAGAAATCCGTCTTAACAAAAACCAAACCTGAGAACCATCCAATAACATATGTGAAATCCAAATCCTTCCCTTTCCAAACCTGAGACCCTTCAGATAGCATGATATGTGATATCTCAATGCTTCTAAAACCAAACATGAGAACCATCCTATAACATGAGATGTGAAATCCAAATCCTTCCCTTTCCAAACCTGAGACCCTTCCTATAGCTTGAGATGTGCTATCAAACTCCTTCCCATTCCAATCCTGTGATAGCTTGAGATGTGATATCCAACTCCTTCCCATTCCAATCCTGAGACCCTTCCTATACCATGAGATGTGATATCTCAATGCTTCTAATACCAAACCTGAGACCCGTCCTAAAACGAGATGTGAGATCCAAATCCTTCCCCTTCCAAACCTGAGACCCTTCCTATAGCTTGAGATGTGATATCAAACTCCTTCCCATTCCAATCCTGAGATAGCTTGAGATGTGATATCCAACTCCTTCCCATTTCAATCCTGAGACCCTTCCGATAGCATGAAATGTGATATCTCAATGCTTCTAATATCAAAACTGAGACCCTCCCTATAGCATAAGATGTGATATCTAAGTCCTTCCCATTCCTATCCTGAGACCCTTCCGATAGCAGAGATGTGATATCTCAATGCTTATACCAAACCTGAGACCCTTCCTATGGCATGAGATGTGATATCCAACTCCTTCCCATTCCAATCCTGAGACCCTTCCTATAGCATGAGATGTGATATCTCAATGCTTCTATCAAACCTGAGTCCCTTCCTTTAGCATGAGATGTGATATCCAATTCCTTCCCATTCCAATCCTGAGACCCTTCCTATAGCATGAGATGTGATATCTCAAAGCTTCTAATACCAAACCTGGGACCCGTCCTATAACATGAGATATCATATCCAAATCTTTCCCCTTCCAAACCTGAGACCCTTCCTTTAGCATGAGATGTGATATCCAAATCCTTCCCATTCCAATCCTGAAACCCTTCCTATAGCATGAGATGTGATATCTCAATGTTTCTAATAAAAAACCTGAGACCCTTCCTATAGCAAGAGATGTGATATCCAAATCCTTACCATTCCAATACTGAGACCCTTCCTATAACATGAGATGTGATATCCAACTCCTTCCCATTCCAACCTGAGACCCTTCCTATAGCATGAGAAGGGATATCCAACTCCTTCCCATTCCAATCCTGAAACCCTTCCTATAGCATGAGATGTGATATCTCAATGTTTCTAAAAACCTGAGACCCTTCCTTTAGCATGAGATGTGATATCCAACTCCTTCCCATTCCAATCCTGAGACCCTTCCTATAGCATGAGATGTGATATCTCAATGCCTCTAATACCAAACGTGAGATTCTTCCTATAACATGAGATGTGATATCTCAATGCTTCTAATACCAAACCTGAGACCCTCCCTTTAGCATGAGATGTGATATCCGACTCCTTCCCATTCCAATCCTGAGACCCTTCTGATAGCATGAGATGTGATATCTCAATGCCTCTAATACCAAACCTGAGATTCTTCCTATAACATGAGATGTGATATCTCAATGCTTCTAATACCAAACCTGAGACCCTCCCTTTAGCATGAGATGTGATATCCGACTCCTTTCCATTCCAATCCTGAGACCCTTCTGATAGCATGAGATGTGATATCTCAATGCCTCTAATACCAAACCTGAGATCCTTCCGATAGCATGAGATGTGATATCTCAATGCTTCTAATACCAAACCTGAGATCCTTCCTATAACATGAGATGTGATATCCAAATCCTTCCCCTTCCAAACCTGAGACCCTCCCTTTAGCATGAGATGTGATATCCAACTCCTTCCCATTCCAATCCTGAGACCCTTCCGATAGCAGAGATGTGATATCTCAATGCTTATACCAAACCTGAGACCCTTCCTATGGCATGAGATGTCAAATACAACTCCTTCCGATTCCAATGCTGAGACCCTTCCTATAGCATGAGATGGGATATCTCAATGCTTATACCAAACCTGAGACCCTTCCTATAGCATGAGATGTGGTATCCAACTACTTCCGATTCCAATCCTGAGACCCTTCCTATAGCATGAGATGTGATATCTCAATGCTTCTAATACCAAACCTGAGATCCTTCCTATAACATGAGATGTGATATCCAACTCCTTCCCATTCCAAACCTGAGACCCTTCCGATAGCATGAGATGTGATATCAAACTCCTTCCCATTACAATCCTGAGATAGCTTGAGATGTGATATCCAGCTCCTTCCCATTCCAATCCTCAGACCCTTCCTATACCATGAGATGTGATATCTCAATGCTTTTAATACCAAACCTGACACCCGTCCTAAAACATGAGATGTGAGATCCAAATCCTTCCCCTTCCAAACCTGAGATCTTTCCTTTAGCATGAGATGTGATATCCAACTCCTTCCCATTCCAATCCTGAGACCCTTCCTATAGCATGATATGTGATATCACAATGCTTCTAATACCAAACCTGAGATCCTTCCTATAACATGAGATGTGTATCCAACTCCTTCCCATTCCAAACCTGAGACCCTTCCTATAGCATGAGATGTGATATCTTAATGCTTCTAAAACCAAACCTGAGAACCATCCAATAACATATGTGAAATCCAAATCCTTCCCTTTCCAAACCTGAGACCCTTCAGATAGCATGAGATGTGATATCTCAATGCTTCTAAAACCAAACATGAGAACCATCCTATAACATGAGATGTGAAATCCAAATCCTTCCCTTTCCAAACCTGAGACCCTTCCTATAGCTTGAGATGTGCTATCAAACTCCTTCCCATTCCAATCCTGTGATAGCTTGAGATGTGATATCCAACTCCTTCCCATTCCAATCCTGAGACCCTTCCTATACCATGAGATGTGATATCTCAATGCTTCTAATACCAAACCTGAGGCCCGTCCTAAAACATGAGATGTGAGATCCAAACCCTTCCCCTTCCAAACCTGAGACCCTTCCTATAGCTTGAGATGTGATATCAAACTCCTTCCCATTCCAATCCTGAGATAGCTTGAGATGTGATATCCAACTCCTTCCCATTCCAATCCTGAGACCCTTCCGATAGCATGAAATGTGCTATCTAAGTGCTATTAATGCTTCTAATATCAAAACTGAGACCCTCCCTATAGCATGAGATGTGATATCTAAGTCCTTCCCATTCCTATCCTGAGACGCTTCCGATAGCAGAGATGTGATATCACAATGCTTATACCAAACCTGAGACCCTTCCTATGGCATGAGATGTGATATCCAACTCCTTCCCATTCCAATCCTGAGACCCTTCCTATAGCATGAGATGTGATATCTCAATGCTTCTATCAAACCTGAGTCCCTTCCTTTAGCATGAGATGTGATATCCAACTTCTTACCATTCCAATCCTGAAACCCTTCCTATAGCATGAGATGTGATATCTCAAAGCTTCTAATACCAAACCTGGGACCCGTCCTATAACATGAGATATGATATCCAAATCCTTCCCCTTCCAAACCTGAGACCCTTCCTATAGCATGAGATGTGATATATCAATGCTTATACCAAACCTGAGACCCTTCCTATAGCATGAGATGTGATATCCAACTCCTTCCCATTCCAATCCTGAGACCCTTCCTATACCATGAGACTTGATATCTCAATGCTTCTAATACCAAACCTGAGCCGGTCCTATAACATGAGATGTGATACCGAAATCCTTCCCCTTCCAAACCTGAGACCCTTCCTATAGCATGAGATATGATATCCAAGTCCTTCCCATTCCAATCCTGAGACCCTTACTATAACATGAGGTGTGATATCCAACTCCTTCCCATTCCAACCTGAGACCCTTCCTATAGCATGAGATGGGATATCCAACTCCTTCCAAATCCAATCCTGATACCCTTCCGATAGCATGAGATGTGATATCCCAATGCTTCTACCAAACCTGAGACCCATACTATGGCATGAGATGTGATATCAAACTCCTTCCCATTCCAATCCCGAGACCCTTCCTATAGCTTGAGATGTGATATCCAACTCCTTCCCATTCCAATTCTGAGACCCTTCCTATACCATGAGACTTGATATCTCAATGCTTCTAATACCAAACCTGAGACCCGTCCTATAACATGAGATGTGATATCCAAATCCTTCCCCTTCCAAACCTTAGACCCTTCCTTTATCATGAGATGTGATATCCAACTCCTTCCCATTCCAATCCTGACACCCTTCTGATATCATGAGATTTGTTATCTCAATGCTTCTAATATCAAACTTGAGACCCTCCCTATAGCATGAGATCTGACATCCAAGTCCTTCCCATTCCAATCCTGAGACCCTTCCTATAGCATGAGATGTGATATCTCAATGCTTCTAATACCAAACCTGAGACCCTTCCTATAACATGAGATGGGATATCCAAGTCCTTCCCATTCTAATCCTGAGACCCTTCCCATAGCATGAGATGTGATGTCTCAATGCTTCTAATACCAAACCTGAGATCCTTCCTATAACATGAGATGTGATATCCAACTCCTTCCCATTCCAATCCTGAGACCCTTCCTATAGCATGAGAAGTGATATCTCCATGCGTATACCAAACCTGAGACCCTTCCTATAGCATGAGATGTGATATCCAAATCCTTCCCATTCCAATCCTGAGACCCTTCCTATAGCATGAGATGTGATATCTCAATGCTTATACCAAACCAGAGACCCGTCCTATAACATGAGATGGGATATCCAACTCCTTCCCATTCCAATCCTGAGACCCTTCCTATAACATGAGATGTGATATCCAACTCCTTCCCATTCCAACCTGAGACCCTTCCTATAGCATGAGATGGGATATCCAACTCCTTCCAAATCCAATCCTGATACCCTTCCGATAGCATGAGATGTGATATCCCAATGCTTCTACCAAACCTGAGACCCATACTATGGCATGAGATGTGATATCAAACTCCTTCCCATTCCAATCCTGAGACCGTTCCTATAGCTTGAGATGTGATATCCAACTCCTTCCCATTCCAATTCTGAGACCCTTCCTATACCATGAGACTTGATATCTCAATGCTTCTAATACCAAACCTGAGACCCGTCCTATAACATGAGATGTGATATCCAAATCCTTCCCCTTCCAAACCTTAGACCCTTCCTTTATCATGAGATGTGATTTCCAACTCCTTCCCATTCCAATCCTGACACCCTTCCGATATCATGAGATTTGTTATCTCAATGCTTCTAATATCAAACTTGAGACCCTCCGTATAGCATGAGATCTGACATCCAAGTCCTTCCCATTCCAATCCTGAGACCCTTCCTATAGCATGAGATGTGATATCTCAATGCTTCTAATACCAAACCTGAGACCCTTCCTATAACATGAGATGGGATATCCAACTCCTTCCCATTCCAATCCTGAGACCCTTCCGATAGCAGAGATGTGATATCTCAATGCTTATACCACACCTGAGACCCTTGCTATGGCCTGAGATGTCATATACAACTCCTTCCTATTCCAATCCTGAGACCCTTCCTATAGCATGAGATGTGATATCTCAATGCTTATACCAAACCTGAGACCCTTCCTATAGCATGAGATGTGATATCTAACTCCTTCCCATTCCAATCCTGAGACCCTTCCCATAGCATGAGATGTGATGTCTCAATGCTTCTAATACCAAACCTGAGATTCTTCCTATAACATGAGATGTGATATCCAACTCCTTCCCATTCCAACCCTGAGACCCTTCCTATAGCATGAGAAGTGATATCTCCATGCTTATACCAAACCTGAGACCCTTCCTATAGCATGAGATGTAATATCCAACTCCTTCCCATTCCAATCCTGAGACCCTTCCTATAGCATGAGAAGTGATATCTCCATGCGTATACCAAACCTGAGACCCTTCCTATAGCATGAGATGTGATATCCAAATCCTTCCCATTCCAACCCTGAGACCCTTCATATAGCATGAGATGTGATATCTCAATGCTTATACCAAATCAGAGACCCGTCCTATAACATGAGATGGGATATCCAACTCCTTCCCATTCCAATCCTGAGCCACTTCCGATAGCAGATATGTGATATCTCAATGCTTATACCAAACCTGAGACCCTTCCTATAACATGAGATGTGATATCCAACTCATTCCCGTTCCAAACCTGAGACACTTCCTATAGCATATGTGATATCCAACTCCTTCCCATTCCAAACATGAGACCCTTCCTATAGCAAGAATGTAATATCCAACTCCTACCCATTCCAATCCTGAGACCATTCCTATAGCATGAGATGTGATATATCAATGCTTCTAATACCAAACCTGAGATCCTTCCTATGACATGAAATGTGATATCCAAATCCGTCCCATTCCAAACCTGAGACCCTTCCTACAGCATGCGATGTGATATCTCAATGCTTCTAATATCAAACCTGAGACCCGTCCTATAACATGAGATGGGATATCCAACTCCTTCCCGTTCCAAACCTGAGACCCTTCCTATAGCATGAGATGTGATATCCAATTCCTTCCCATCCCAATCCTGAGACACCTCCGATAGCAGAGATGTGATATCTCAATGCTTATACCAAACCTGAGACTCTTCCTATAACATGAGATGTGATATCCAACTCCTTCCCGTTCCAAACCTGAGACCCTTCCTATAGCATGAGATGTGATATCCAACTCCTTCCCATTCCAATCCTGAGACCCTTCCGATAGCATGAGATGTGATATCTCAATGCTTCTAATACCAAACCTGTGATCCTTCCTATAATAAGAGATGTGATATCCAAATCCTTCCCCTTCCAAACCTGAGACCCTCCCTTTAGCATGAGATGTGATATCTCAATGCCTCTAATACCAAACCTGAGATCCTTCCAATAGCATGAGATGTCATATCTCAATGCGTCTGATACCAAACCTGAGATCCTTCCTATAACATGAGATGTGATATCCAAATCCTTCCCCTTCCAAACCTGAGACCCTCCCTTTAGCATGAGATGTGATATCCAACTCCTTCCCATTCCAATCCTGAGACCCTTCTGATAGCATGAGATGTGATATCTCAATGCCTCTAATACCAAACCTGATTCCTACCTCTAACATGAAATGTGATATCCAACCCCTTCCCTTTCCAGACGTGAGACCCTCCCTATAGCATGAGATGTGATATCCAAGTCCTTCCCATTCCAATCCTGAGACCCTTCCTATAGCATGAGATGTGATATCTCAATGCTTCTAATACCAAACCTGAGACACTTCCTATAACATAAGATGGGATATCCAACTCCTTCCCATTCCAATCCTGAGACCCATCCGATAGCAGAGATGTGATATCTCAATTCTTATACCAAACCTGAGACCCTTCCTGTGGCATGAGATGTCATATACAACTCCTTCCCATTCCAATCCTGAGACCCTTCCTATAGCATGAGATGTGATATCCAACTCCTTCCCATTCCAATCCTGAGACCCTTCCTATAGCATGAGATTTGATATCTCAATGCTTCTAACACCAAACCTGAGATCCTTCCGATAGCATGAGATGTGATATCTCAATGCTTCTAATACCAAACCTGAGATCATTCCTATAACACGAGATGTTATATCCAAATCCTTCCCCTTCCAAACCTGAGACCCTCCCTTTAGCATGAGATGTGATATCCAACTCCTTCCCATTCCAATCCTGAGACCCTTCCTATAGCATGAGATGTGATTTCTCAATGCTTCTAATACCAAACCTGAGATCCTTCCTATAACATGAGATGTGATATCCAACTCCTTCCCATTCCAATCCTGAGACACTTCCTATAGCATGAGATGTCATATACAACTCCTTCCCATTCCAATCCTGAGACCCTTCCTATAGCATGAGATGTGATATCTCAATGCTTATACCAAACCTGAGACCCTTCCTATAGCATGAGATGTGATATCCAACTACTTCCCATTCCAATCCTGAGACCCTTCCTATAGCATGAGATGTGATATCCAACTCCTTCCCTTTCCAAACCTGAGAGCCTATCTATAGCATGAGATGTGATATCCAATTCCTTCCCATTCCAATCCTGAGACCCTTCCTATAGCATGAGATGTGATATCTCAATGCTTCTAATACCAAACCTGAGACCCTTCCTATAGCATGAGATGTGATATCCAACTACTTCCCATTCCTATCCTGAGACCCTTCTTATAGCATGAGATGTGATATCTCAATGCTTATTCCAATCCTGAGAAATTTCCTATAGCATGAGATGTGATATCCAACTCCTTCCCTTTCCAAACCTGAGAGCATATCTATAGCATGAGATGGGATATCCGAACTCCTTCCCATTCCAATCCTGAGACACTTCCGATAGCAGAGATGTGATATCTCAATGCTTATACCAAACCTGAGACCCTTCCTATAACATGAGATGTGATATCCAACTCCTTCCCGTTCCAAACCTGAGACCCTTCCTTTAGCATGAGATGTGATATCCAGCTCCTTCCCATTCCAATCCTGAGACACTTCCGATAGCATAAGATGTGATATCTCAATGCTTCTAATATCAAAACTGAGACCCTCCCTATAGCATTATATGTGATATCTAAGTCCTTCCCATTCCAATCCTAAGACCCTTCCTATAGCAGGAGATGTGATATCTCAATGCTTCTACCAAACCTGAGACCCTTCCTTTAGCATGAGATGTGATATCCAACGCCTTCCCATTCCAGTCCTGAGACCCTTCCTATAGCATGAGATATGATATCTCAATACTTCTAATACCAAACCTGAGATCCTTCTGATAACATGAGATGTGATATCCAAATCCTTCCCCTTCCAAACCTGAGACCCTCCCTTTAGCATGAGATGTGATATCCAACTCCTTCCCATTCCAATCCTGAGACCCTTCTGATAGCATGAGATGTGATATCTCAATGCTTCTAATACCAAACCTGAGATCCTTCCTATAACTTGAGATGTGATATCCAACTCCTTCCTTTTCCAATCCTGAGACCCTTCCTATAGCATGAGAAGTGATATCTCCATGCGTATACCAAACCTGAGACCCTTCCTATAGCATGAGATGTGATATCCAAATCCTTCCCATTCCAATCCTGAGACCCTTCCTATAGCATGAGATGTGATATCTCAATGCTTATACCAAACCAGAGACCCGTCCTATAACATGAGATGGGATATCCAACTCCTTCCCATTCCAATCCTGAGCCACTTCCGATAGCAGAGATGTGATATCTCAATGCTTATACCAAACCTGAGACCCTTCCTATAACATGAGATGTGATATCCAACTCATTCCCATTCCAAACCTGAGACACTTCCTATAGCATATGCGATATCCAACTCCTTCCCATTCCAAACATGAGACCCTTCCGATAGCATGAGATGTGATATCCAACTCCTTCCAATTCCAATACTGAGACCCTTCCAATAGCATATGTGATATCTCAATGCTTCTAATATCAAACCTGAGAACCTCCCTATAGCATGAGATGTGATATCCAACTCCTTCCCATCCCAATCCTGAGACACTTCCGATTGCAGAGATGTGATATCTCAATGTTTATACCAAACCTGAGACTCTTCCTATAACATGAGATGTGATATCCAACTCCTTCCCGTTCCAAACCTGAGACCCTTCCTATAGCATGAGATGGGATATCCAGCTCCTTCCCATTCCAATCCTGAGACCCTTCTGATAGAATGAGATGTGTTATCTCAATGCTTCTAATACCAAACCTGAGATCCTTCTTATAACATGTGATGTGATATCCAAATCCTTCCCCTTCCAAACCTGAGACCCTCCCTTTAGCATGAGATGTGATATCCAACTCCTTCCCATTCCAATCCTGAGACCCTTATGATAGCATGAGATGTGATATCTCAATGCCTCTAATACCAAACCTGAGATACTTCCGATAGCATGAGATGTGATATCTCAATGCTTCTAATACCAAACCTGAGATCCTTCCTATAACATGAGATGTGATATCCAAATCCTTCCCCTTCCAAACCTGAGACCCTCCCTTTAGCATGAGATGTGATATCCAACTCCTTCCCATTCCAATCCTGAGACCCTTCTGATAGCATGAGACGTGATATCTCAATGCCTCTAATACCAAACCTGAGATCCTACCTCTAACATGAAATGTGATATCCAACTCCTTCCCTTTCCAAACCTGAGACCCTGCCTATAGCATGAGATGTGATATCCAAGTCCTTCCCATTCCAATCCTGAGACCCTTCCTATAGCATGAGATGTGATATCTCAATGCTTATACCAAACCTGAGACCCTTCCTATGGCATGAGATGTCATATACAACTCCTTCCCATTCCAATCCTGAGACCCTTCCTATAGCATGAGATGTGATATCTCAATGCTTATACCAAACCTGAGACCCTTCCTATAGCATGAGATCTGATATCCAACTTCTTCCCATTCCAATCCTGAGACCCTTCCTATAACATGAGATGTGATGTCTCAATGCTTCTAATACCAAACCTGAGATCTTTCCTATAACATGAGATGTGATATCCAACTCCTTCCCATTCCAATTCTGAGACCCTTCCTATAGCACGAGATGTGATATCTCAATGCCTCTTTACCAAACCTGATATCCTACCTCTAACATGAAATGTGATATCCAACTCCTTCCCCTTCCAAACCTGAGAGCCTTCCTATAGCATGAGATGTGATATCCAACTCCTTCCCATTCCAATCCTGAGACCCTTCCCATAGCATGAGATGTGATGTCTCAATGCTTCTAATACCAAACCTGAGATTCTTCCTATAACATGAGATGTGATATCCAACTCCTTCCCATTCCAATCCTGAGACCCTTCCTATAGCATGAGAAGTGATATCTCCATGCTTATACCAAACCTGAGACCCTTCCTATAGCATGAGAAGGGATATCTCCATGCGTATACCAAACCTGAGACCCTTCCTATAGCATGAGATGTGATATCCAAATCCTTCCCATTCCAATCCTGAGACCCTTCCTATAGCATGAGAAGGGATATCTCCATGCGTATACCAAACCTGAGACCCTTCCTATAGCATGAGATGTGATATCCAAATCCTTCCCATTCCAATCCTGAGACCCTTCCTATAGCATGAGATGTGATATCTCAATGCTTATACCAAACCAGAGACCCGTCCTATAACATTAGATGGGATATCCAACTCCTTCCCATTCCAATCCTGAGCCACTTCCGATAGCAGATATGTGATATCTCAATGCTTATACCAAACCTGAGACCCTTCCTATAACATGAGATGTGATATCCAACTCATTCCCGTTCCAAACCTGAGACACTTCCTATAGCATATGTGATATCCAACTCCTTCCCATTCCAAACATGAGACCCTTCCTATAGCAAGAATGTAATATCCAACTCCTACCCATTCCAATCCTGAGACCATTCCTATAGCATGAGATGTGATATATCAATGCTTCTAATACCAAACCTGAGATCCTTCCTATGACATGAAATGTGATATCCAAATCCTTCCCATTCCAAACCTGAGACCCTTCCTACAGCATGCGATGTGATATCTCAATGCTTCTAATATCAAACCTGAGACCCGTCCTATAACATGAGATGGGATATCCAACTCCTTCCCGTTCCAAACCTGAGACCCTTCCTATAGCATGAGATGTGATATCCAATTCCTTCCCATCCCAATCCTGAGACACCTCCGATAGCAGAGATGTGATATCTCAATGCTTATACCAAACCTGAGACTCTTCCTATAACATGAGATGTGATATCCAACTCCTTCCCGTTCCAAACCTGAGACCCTTCCTATAGCATGAGATGTGATATCCAACTCCTTCCCATTCCAATCCTGAGACCCTTCCGATAGCATGAGATGTGATATCTCAATGCTTCTAATACCAAACCTGTGATCCTTCCTATAATAAGAGATGTGATATCCAAATCCTTCCCCTTCCAAACCTGAGACCCTCCCTTTAGCATGAGATGTGATATCTCAATGCCTCTAATACCAAACCTGAGATCCTTCCAATAGCATGAGATGTCATATCTCAGTGCTTCTGATACCAGACCTGAGATCCTTCCTATAACATGAGATGTGATATCCAAATCCTTCCCCTTCCAAACCTGAGACCCTCCCTTTAGCATGAGATGTGATATCCAACTCCTTCCCATTCCAATCCTGAGACCCTTCTGATAGCATGAGATGTGATATCTCAATGCCTCTAATACCAAACCTGATTCCTACCTCTAACATGAAATGTGATATCCAACCCCTTCCCTTTCCAGACGTGAGACCCTCCCTATAGCATGAGATGTGATATCCAAGTCCTTCCCATTCCAATCCTGAGACCCTTCCTATAGCATGAGATGTGATATCTCAATGCTTCTAATACCAAACCTGAGACCCTTCCTATAACATAAGATGGGATATCCAACTCCTTCCCATTCCAATCCTGAGACCCTTCCGATAGCAGAGATGTGATATCTCAATGCTTATACCAAACCTGAGACCCTTCCTGTGGCATGAGATGTCATATACAACTCCTTCCCATTCCAATCCTGAGACCCTTCCTATAGCATGAGATGTGATATCCAACTCCTTCCCATTCCAATCCTGAGACCCTTCCTATAGCATGAGATTTGATATCTCAATGCTTCTAACACCAAACCTGAGATCCTTCCGATAGCATGAGATGTGATATCTCAATGCTTCTAATACCAAACCTGAGATCATTCCTATAACACGAGATGTTATATCCAAATCCTTCCCCTTCCAAACCTGAGACCCTCCCTTTAGCATGAGATGTGATATCCAATCCTGAGACCCTTCCTATAGCATGAGATGTGATTTCTCAATGCTTCTAATACCAAACCTGAGATCCTTCCTATAACATGAGATGTGATATCCAACTCCTTCCCATTCCAATCCTGAGACACTTCCTATAGCATGAGATGTCATATACAACTCCTTCCCATTCCAATCCTGAGACCCTTCCTATAGCATGAGATGTGATATCTCAATGCTTATACCAAACCTGAGACCCTTCCTATAGCATGAGATGTGATATCCAACTACTTCCCATTCCAATCCTGAGACCCTTCCTATAGCATGAGATGTGATATCCAACTCCTTCCCTTTCCAAACCTGAGAGCCTATCTATAGCATGAGATGTGATATCCAATTCCTTCCCATTCCAATCCTGAGACCCTTCCTATAGCATGAGATGTGATATCTCAATGCTTCTAATACCAAACCTGAGACCCTTCCTATAGCATGAGATGTGATATCCAACTACTTACCATTCCTATCCTGAGACCCTTCTTATAGCATGAGATGTGATATCCAACTCCTTCCATTCCAATCCTGAGACCCATCCTATAGCATGAGATGTGATATCTCAATGCTTATACCAAACCTGAGACCCTTCCTATAGCATGAGATGTGATATCCAACTACTTCCCATTCCAATCCTGAGAAATTTCCTATAGCATGAGATGTGATATCCAACTCCTTCCCTTTCCAAACCTGAGAGCATATCTATAGCATGAGATGGGATATCCAACTCCTTCCCATTCCAATCCTGAGACACTTCCGATAGCAGAGATGTGATATCTTAATGCTTATACCAAACCTGAGACCCTTCCTATAACATGAGATGTGATATCCAACTCCTTCCCGTTCCAAACCTGAGACCCTTCCTTTAGCATGAGATGTGATATCCAGCTCCTTCCCATTCCAATCCTGAGACACTTCCGATAGCATAAGATGTGATATCTCAATGCTTCTAATATCAAAACTGAGACCCTCCCTATAGCATGATATGTGATATCTAAGTCCTTCCCATTCCAATCCTAAGACCCTTCCTATAGCAGGAGATGTGATATCTCAATGCTTCTACCAAACCTGAGACCCTTCCTTTACCATGAGATGTGATATCCAACTCCTTCCCATTCCAGTCCTGAAACCCTTCCTATAGCATGAGATATGATATCTCAATACTTCTAATACCAAACCTGAGATCCTTCTGATAACATGAGATGTGATATCCAAATCCTTCCCCTTCCAAACCTGAGACCCTCCCTTTAGCATGAGATGTGATATCCAACTCCTTCCCATTCCAATCCTGAGACCCTTCTGATAGCATGAGATGTGATATCTCAATGCTTCTAATACCAAACCTGAGATCCTTCCTATAACATGAGATGTGATATCCAACTCCTTCCTTTTCCAATCCTGAGACCCTTCCTATAGCATGAGAAGTGATATCTCCATGCGTATACCAAACCTGAGACCCTTCCTATAGCATGAGATGTGATATCCAAATCCTTCCCATTCCAATCCTGAGACCCTTCCTATAGCATGAGATGTGATATCTCAATGCTTATACCAAACCAGAGACCCGTCCTATAACATGAGATGGGATATCCAACTCCTTCCCATTCCAATCCTGAGCCACTTCCGATAGCAGAGATGTGATATCTCAATGCTTATACCAAACCTGAGACCCTTCCTATAACATGAGATGTGATATCCAACTCATTCCCATTCCAAACCTGAGACACTTCCTATAGCATATGTGATATCCAACTCCTTCCCATTCCAAACATGAGACCCTTCCGATAGCATGAGATGTGATATCCAACTCCTTCCAATTCCAATACTGAGACCCTTCCAATAGCATATGTGATATCTCAATGCTTCTAATATCAAACCTGAGAACCTCCCGATAGCATGAGATGTGATATCCAACTCCTTCCCATCCCAATCCTGAGACACTTCCGATTGCAGAGATGTGATATCTCAATGTTTATACCAAACCTGAGACTCTTCCTATAACATGAGATGTGATATCCAACTCCTTCCCGTTCCAAACCTGAGACCCTTCCTATAGCATGAGATGTGATATCCAGCTCCTTCCCATTCCAATCCTGAGACCCTTCCGATAGCATGAGATGTGTTATCTCAATGCTTCTAATACCAAACCTGAGATCCTTCTTATAACATGTGATGTGATATCCAAATCCTTCCCCTTCCAAACCTGAGACCCTCCCTTTAGCATGAGATGTGATATCCAACTCCTTCCCATTCCAATCCTGAGACCCTTATGATAGCATGAGATGTGATATCTCAATGCCTCTAATACCAAACCTGAGATACTTCCGATAGCATGAGATGTGATATCTCAATGCTTCTAATACCAAACCTGAGATCCTTCCTATAACATGAGATGTGATATCCAAATCCTTCCCCTTCCAAACCTGAGACCCTCCCTTTAGCATGAGATGTGATATCCAACTCCTTCCCATTCCAATCCTGAGACCCTTCTGATAGCATGAGATGTGATATCTCAATGCCTCTAATACCAAACCTGAGATCCTACCTCTAACATGAAATGTGATATCCAACTCCTTCCCTTTCCAAACCTGAGACCCTGCCTATAGCATGAGATGTGATATCCAAGTCCTTCCCATTCCAATCCTGAGACCCTTCCTATAGCATGAGATGTGATATCTCAATGCTTATACCAAACCTGAGACCCTTCCTATGGCATGAGATGTCATATACAACTCCTTCCCATTCCAATCCTGAAACCCTTCCTATAGCATGAGATGTGATATCTCAATGGTTATACCAAATCTGAGACCCTTCCTATAGCATGAGATCTGATATCCAACTTCTTCCCATTCCAATCCTGAGACCCTTCCTATAACATGAGATGTGATGTCTCAATGCTTCTAATACCAAACCTGAGATCTTTCCTATAACATGAGATGTGATATCCAACTCCTTCCCATTCCAATTCTGAGACCCTTCCTATAGCACGAGATGTGATATCTCAATGCCTCTTTACCAAACCTGATATCCTACCTCTAACATGAAATGTGATATCCAACTCCTTCCCCTTCCAAACCTGAGAGCCTTCCTATAGCTTGAGATGTGATATCCAAGTCCTTCCCATTCCAATCCTGAGCCCTTCCTATAACATCAGATGTGATATCCAACTCCTTCCCATTCTAACCTGAGACCCTTCCTATAGCATGAGATGGGATATCCAACTCTTTCCAAATCCAATCCTGATACCCTTCCGATAGCATGAGATGTGATATCCCAATGCTTCTACAAAACCTGAGACCCATACATGGCATGAGATGTGATATCAAACTCCTTCCCATTCCAATCCTGAGACCCTTCCGATAGCAGAGATGTGATATCTCAATGCTTATACCAAACCTGAGACCCTTCCTATGGCATGAGATGTCATATACAACTCCTTCCCATTCCAATCCTGAGACCCTTCCTATAGCATGAGATGTGATATCTCAATGCTTGTACCAAACCTGAGACCCTTCCTATAGCTTGAGATGTGATATCCAACTCCTTCCCATTCCAATCCTGAGACCCTTCCTTTAGCATGAGATGTGATATTTCAATGCTTATACCAAACCTGAATCCCTTCCTATAGCATGAGATGTGCTATCCAACTCCTTCCCATTCCAATCCTGAGACCCTTCCTATAGCATGAGATGTGATATCTCAATGCCTCTAATACCAAACCTGAAATCCTCCCTCTAACATGAAATGTGATATCCAACTCCTTCCCTTTCCAAACCTGAGAGCCTACCTATAGCATGAGATGTGATATCCAAGTCCTTCCCATTCCAATCCTTAGACCCTTCCTACAGCATGCAATATGATATCTCAATGATTCTAATAACAAACCTGAGACCCGTCCTATAACATGAGATGGGATATCCAACTCCTTCCCATTCCAATCCTGAGACACTTCCGATAGCAGAGATGTGATATCTCAATGCTTATACCAAACCTGAGACCCTTCCTATAGCATGAGATGTGATATCCAATTCTTTCCCGTTCCAAACCTGAGACCATTCCTATAGCATATGTGATATCCAACTCCTTCCCATTCCAAACATGAGACCCTTCCTATAGCAAGAATGTAATATCCAACTCCTTCCCATTCCAATCCTGACACCCTTCCTACAGCATGCGATGTGATATCTCAATGCTTCTAATACCAAACCTGAGACCCGTCCTATAACATGAGATGGGATATCCAACTCCTTCCAGTTCCAAACCTGAGACCCTTCCTATAGCATGAGATGTGATATCAAACTCCTTCCCATTCCAATCCTGAGACCCTTCCGATAGCATGAGATGTGTTATCTCAATGCCTCTTTACCAAACCTGAGATCCTACCTCTAACATGAAATGTGATATCCAACTCCTTCCCCTTCCAAACCTGAGAGCCTTCCTATAGCATGAGATGTGATATCCAAGTCCTTCCCATTCCAATCCTGAGACCCTTCCTATAACATGAGATGTGATGTCTCAATGCTTCTAATACCAAACCTGAGATCTTTCCTATAACATGAGATGTGATATCCAACTCCTTCCCATTCCAATCCTGAGACCCTTCCTATAGCATGAGATGTGATATCTCAATGCCTCTTTACCAAACCTGAGATCCTACCTCTAACATGAAATGTGATATCCAACTCCTTCCCCTTCCAAACCTGAGAGCCTTCCTATAGCATGAGATGTGATATCCAAGTCCTTCCCATTCCAATCCTGAGACCCTTCCTATAACATCAGATGTGATATCCAACTCCTTCCCATTCCAACCTGAGACCCTTCCTATAGCATGAGATGGGATATTCAACTCCTTCCAAATCCAATCCTGATACCCTTCCGATAGCATGAGATGTGATATCTCAATGCTTCTAATACCAAACCTGAGACCCTTCCTATGGCATGAGATGTCACATACAACTCCTTCCCATTCCAATCCTGAGACCCTTCCTATAGTATGAGATGTGATATCTCAATTCTTATACCTAACCTGAAACCCTTCCTATAGCATGAGATGTGATATCCAACTCCTTCCCATTCCAATCCTGAGACCCTTCCCATAGCATGAGATGTGATGTCTCAATGCTTCTAATACCAAACCTGAGATCCTTCCTATAACATCAAATGTGATATCCAACTCCTTCCCATTCCAATCCTGAGACTCTTCCTATAGCATGAGATGTGATATCTCAATGCTTATACCAAACCTGAGACCCTTCCTATAGCATGAGATGTGATATCCAACTCCTTCCCATTCCAATCCTGAGACCCTTCCTATAGCATGAGATGTGATATCTCAATGCCTCTAATACCAAACCTGAGATCCTTCCTCTAACATGAAATGTGATATCCAACTCCTTCCCTTTCCAAACCTGAGAGCCTACCTATAGCATGAGATGTGATATCCAAGTCCTTCCCATTCCAATCCTTAGACCCTTCCTACAGCATGCAATATTATATCTCAATGATTCTAATAACAAACCTGAGACCCGTCCTATAACATGAGATGGGATATCCAACTCCTTTCAATTCCAATCCTGAGACACTTCCTATAGCATGAGATGTGATATCTCAATGCTTATACCAATCCTGAGACCCTTCCTATGGCATGAGATGTCATATACAACTCCTTCCCATTCCAATCCTGAGACCCTTCCTATAGCATGAGATGTGATATCTCAATGCTTATACCAAACCTGAGACCCTTCCTATAGCATGAGATGTGATATCCAACTTCTTCCCATTCCAATCCTGAGACCCTTCCTATAACATGAGATGTGATGTCTCAATGCTTCTAATACCAAACCTGATATCTTTCCTATAACATGAGATGTGATATCCAACTCCTTCCCATTCCAATCCTGAGACCCTTCCTATAGCATGAGATGTGATATCTCAATGCTTATACCAAACCTGAGACCCTTCCTATAGCTTGAGATGTGATATCCAACTCCTTCCCATTCCAATCCTGAGAACCTTCCTATAGCATGAGATGTGATATCTCAATGCCTCTAATACCAAACCTGAGATCCTTCCTCTAACATGAAATGTGATATCCAACTCCTTCCCCTTCCAAACCTGAGAGCCTTCCTATAGCATGAGACATGATATCCAAGTCCTTCCCATTCCAATCCTGAGACCCTTCCTATAACATGAGATGTGATATCCAACTCCTTCCCATTCCAACCTGAGACCCTTCCTATAGCATGAGATGGGATATCCAACTCCTTCCAAATCCAATCCTGATACCCTTCCGATAGCATGAGATGTGATATCCCAATGCTTCTACCAAACCTGAGACCCATAATATGGCATGAGATGTGATATCAAACTCCTTCCCATTCCAATCCTGAGACCCTTCCTATAGCTTGAGATGTGATATCCAACTCCTTCCCATTCCAATTCTGAGACCCTTCCTATAACATGAGACTTGATATCTCAATGCTTCTAATACCAAACCTGAGACCCGTCCTATAACATGAGATGTGATATCCAAATCCTTCCCCTTCCAAACCTTAGACCCTTCCTTTATCATGAGATGTGATATCCAACTCCTTCCCATTCCAATCCTGACACCCTTCCGATATCATGAGATTTGTTATCTCAATGCTTCTAATATCAAACTTGAGACCCTCCCTATAGCATGAGATCTGACATCCAAGTCCTTCCCATTCCAATCCTGAGACCCTTCCTATAGCATGAGATGTGACATCTCAATGCTTCTAATACCAAACCTGAGACCCTTCCTATAACATGAGATGGGATATCCAACTCCTTCATATTCCAATCCTGAGACCCTTCCGATAGCAGAGATGTGATATCTCAATGCTTATACCAAACCTGAGACCCTTCCTATGGCATGAGATGTCATATACAACTCCTTCCCATTCCAATCCTGAGACCCTTCCTATAGCATGAGATGTGATATCTCAATGCTTATACCAAACCTGAGACCCTTCCTATAGCTTGAGATGTGATATCCAACTCCTTCCCATTCCAATCCTGAGACCCTTCCTTTAGCATGAGATGTGATATTTCAATGCTTATACCAAACCTGCATCCCTTCCTATAGCATGAGATGTGCTATCCAACTCCTTCCCATTCCAATCCTGAGACCCTTCCTATAGCATGAGAAGTGATATCTCCATGCGTATACCAAACCTGAGACCCTTCCTATAACATGAGATGGGATATCCAACTCCTTCCCATTCCAATCCTGAGACCCTTCCTATAACATGAGATGTGATATCCAACTCCTTCCCATTCCAACCTGAGACCCTTCCTATAGCATGAGATGGGATATCCAACTCCTTCCAAATCCAATCCTGATACCCTTCCGATAGCATGAGATGTGATATCCCAATGCTTCTACCAAACCTGAGACCCATACTATGGCATGAGATGTGATATCAAACTCCTTCCCATTCCAATTCTGAGACCCTTCCTATACCATGAGACTTGATATCTCAATGCTTCTAATACCAAACCTGAGACCCGTCCTATAACATGAGATGTGATATCCAAATCCTTCCCCTTCCAAACCTTAGACCCTTCCTATAGCATGAGATGTGATATCTCAATGCCTCTAATACCAAACCTGAGATCCTCCCTCTAACATGAAATGTGATATCCAACTCCTTCCCTTTCCAAACCTGAGAGCCTACCTATAGCATGAGATGTGATATCCAAGTCCTTCCCATTCCAAACCTTAGACCCTTCCTACAGCATGCAATATGATATCTCAATGATTCTAATAACAAACCTGAGACCCGTCCTATAACATGAGATGGGATATCCAACTCCTTCCCATTCCAATCCTGAGACACTTCCGATAGCAGAGATGTGATATCTCAATGCTTATACCAAACCTGAGACCCTTCCTATAGCATGAGATGTGATATCCAATTCTTTCCCGTTCCAAACCTGAGACCCTTCCTATAGCATATGTGATATCCAACTCCTTCCCATTCCAAACATGAGACCCTTCCTATAGCAAGAATGTAATATCCAACTCCTTCCCATTCCAATCCTGAGACCCTTCCTACAGCATGCGATGTGATATCTCAATGCTTCTAATACCAAACCTGAGACCCGTCCTATAACATGAGATGGGATATCCAACTCCTTCCAGTTCCAAACCTGAGACCCTTCCTATAGCATGAGATGTGATATCAAACTCCTTCCCATTCCAATCCTGAGACCCTTCCGATAGCATGAGATGTGTTATCTCAATGCCTCTTTACCAAACCTGAGATCCTACCTCTAACATGAAATGTGATATCCAACTCCTTCCCCTTCCAAACCTGAGAGCCTTCCTATAGCATGAGATGTGATATCCAAGTCCTTCCCATTCCAATCCTGAGACCCTTCCTATAACATGAGATGTGATGTCTCAATGCTTCTAATACCAAACCTGAGATCTTTCCTATAACATGAGATGTGATATCCAACTCCTTCCCATTCCAATCCTGAGACCCTTCCTATAGCATGAGATGTGATATCTCAATGCCTCTTTACCAAACCTGAGATCCTACCTCTAACATGAAATGTGATATCCAACTCCTTCCCCTTCCAAACCTGAGAGCCTTCCTATAGCATGAGATGTGATATCCAAGTCCTTCCCATTCCAATCCTGAGACCCTTCCTATAACATCAGATGTGATATCCAACTCCTTCCCATTCCAACCTGAGACCCTTCCTATAGCATGAGATGGGATATTCAACTCCTTCCAAATCCAATCCTGATACCCTTCCGATAGCATGAGATGTGATATCTCAATGCTTCTAATACCAAACCTGAGACCCTTCCCATGGCATGAGATGTCACATACAACTCCTTCCCATTCCAATCCTGAGACCCTTCCTATAGTATGAGATGTGATATCTCAATGCTTATACCTAACCTGAAACCCTTCCTATAGCATGAGATGTGATATCCAACTCCTTCCCATTCCAATCCTGAGACCCTTCCCATAGCATGAGATGTGATGTCTCAATGCTTCTAATACCAAACCTGAGATCCTTCCTATAACATCAAATGTGATATCCAACTCCTTCCCATTCCAATCCTGAGACTCTTCCTATAGCATGAGATGTGATATCTCAATGCTTATACCAAACCTGAGACCCTTCCTATAGCATGAGATGTGATATCCAACTCCTTCCCATTCCAATCCTGAGACCCTTCCTATAGCATGAGATGTGATATCTCAATGCCTCTAATACCAAACCTGAGATCCTTCCTCTAACATGAAATGTGATATCCAACTCCTTCCCTTTCCAAGCCTGAGAGCCTACCTATAGCATGAGATGTGATATCCAAGTCCTTCCCATTCCAATCCTTAGACCCTTCCTACAGCATGCAATATTATATCTCAATGATTCTAATAACAAACCTGAGACCCGTCCTATAACATGAGATGGGATATCCAACTCCTTTCAATTCCAATCCTGAGACACTTCCTATAGCATGAGATGTGATATCTCAATGCTTATACCAATCCTGAGACCCTTCCTATGGCATGAGATGTCATATACAACTCCTTCCCATTCCAATCCTGAGACCCTTCCTATAGCATGAGATGTGATATCTCAATGCTTATACCAAACCTGAGACCCTTCCTATAGCATGAGATGTGATATCCAACTTCTTCCCATTCCAATCCTGAGACCCTTCCTATAACATGAGATGTGATGTCTCAATGCTTCTAATACCAAACCTGATATCTTTCCTATAACATGAGATGTGATATCCAACTCCTTCCCATTCCAATCCTGAGACCCTTCCTATAGCATGAGATGTGATATCTCAATGCTTATACCAAACCTGAGACCCTTCCTATAGCTTGAGATGTGATATCCAACTCCTTCCCATTCCAATCCTGAGAACCTTCCTATAGCATGAGATGTGATATCTCAATGCCTCTAATACCAAACCTGAGATCCTTCCTCTAACATGAAATGTGATATCCAACTCCTTCCCCTTCCAAACCTGAGAGCCTTCCTATAGCATGAGATATGATATCCAAGTCCTTCCCATTCCAATCCTGAGACCCTTCCTATAACATGAGATGTGATATCCAACTCCTTCCCATTCCAACCTGAGACCCTTCCTATAGCATGAGATGGGATATCCAACTCCTTCCAAATCCAATCCTGATACCCTTCCGATAGCATGAGATGTGATATCCCAATGCTTCTACCAAACCTGAGACCCATACTATGGCATGAGATGTGATATCAAACTCCTTCCCATTCCAATCCTGAGACCCTTCCTATAGCTTGAGATGTGATATCCAACTCCTTCCCATTCCAATTCTGAGACCCTTCCTATAACATGAGACTTGATATCTCAATGCTTCTAATACCAAACCTGAGACCCGTCCTATAACATGAGATGTGATATCCAAATCCTTCCCCTTCCAAACCTTAGACCCTTCCTTTATCATGAGATGTGATATCCAACTCCTTCCCATTCCAATCCTGACACCCTTCCGATATCATGAGATGTGTTATCTCAATGCTTCTAATATCAAACTTGAGACCCTCCCTATAGCATGAGATCTGACATCCAAGTCCTTCCCATTCCAATCCTGAGACCCTTCCTATAGCATGAGATGTGATATCTCAATGCTTCTAATACCAAACCTGAGACCCTTCCTATAACATGAGATGGGATATCCAAGTCCTTCCCATTCTAATCCTGAGACCCTTCCCATAGCATGAGATGTGATGTCTCAATGCTTCTAATACCAAACCTGAGATCCTTCCTATAACATGTGATGTGATATCCAACTCCTTCCCATTCCAATCCTGAGACCCTTCCTATAGCATGAGAAGTGATATCTCCATGCGTATACCAAACCTGAGACCCTTCCTATAACATGAGATGGGATATCCAACTCCTTCCCATTCCAATCCTGAGACCCTTCCTATAACATGAGATGTGATATCCAACTCCTTCCCATTCCAACCTGAGACCCTTCCTATAGCATGAGATGGGATATCCAACTCCTTCCAAATCCAATCCTGATACCCTTCCGATAGCATGAGATGTGATATCCCAATGCTTCTACCAAACCTGAGACCCATACTATGGCATGAGATGTGATATCAAACTCCTTCCCATTCCAATTCTGAGACCCTTCCTATACCATGAGACTTGATATCTCAATGCTTCTAATACCAAACCTGAGACCCGTCCTATAACATGAGATGTGATATCCAAATCCTTCCCCTTCCAAACCTTAGACCCTTCCTTTATCATGAGATGTGATTTCCAACTCCTTCCCATTCCAATCCTGACACCCTTCCGATATCATGAGATTTGTTATCTCAATGCTTCTAATATCAAACTTGAGACCCTCCCTATAGCATGAGATCTGACATCCAAGTCCTTCCCATTCCAATCCTGAGAACCTTCCTATAGCATGAGATGTGATATCTCAATGCTTCTAATACCAAACCTGAGACCCTTCCTATAACATGAGATGGGATATAAAACTCCTTCATATTCCAATCCTGAGACCCTTCCGATAGCAGAGATGTGATATCTCAATGCTTATACCAAACCTGAGACCCTTGCTATGGCCTGAGATGTCATATACAACTCCTTCCCATTCCAATCCTGAGACCCTTCCTATAGCATGAGATGTGATATCTCAATGCTTATACTAAACCTGAGACCCTTCCTATAGCATGAGATGTGTTATCCAACTCCTTCCCATTCCAATCCTGAGACCCTTCCCATAGCATGAGATGTGATGTCTCAATGCTTCTAATACCAAACCTGAGATCCTTCCTATAACATGAGATGTGATATCCAACTCCTTCCCATTCCAATCCTGAGACCCTTCCTATAGCATGAGAAGTGATATCTCCATGCTTATACCAAACCTGAGACCCTTCCTATAGCATGAGATGTAATATCCAACTCCTTCCCATTCCAATCCTGAGACCCTTCCTATAGCATGAGAAGTGATATCTCCATGCGTATACCAAACCTGAGACCCTTCCTATAGCATGAGATGTGATATCCAAATCCTTCCCATTCCAATCCTGAGACCCTTCCTATAGCATGAGATGTGATATCTCAATGCTTATACCAAACCAGAGACCCGTCCTATAACATATGATGGGATATCCAACTCCTTCCCATTCCAATCCTGAGCCACTTCCGATAGCAGAGATGTGATATCTCAATGCTTATACCAAACCTGAGACCCTTCCTATAACATGAGATGTGATATCCAACTCATTCCCGTTCCAAACCTGAGACACTTCCTATAGCATATGTGATATCCAACTGCTTCCCATTCCAAACATGAGACCCTTCCTATAGCAAGAATGTAATATCCAACTCCTACCCATTCCAATCCTGAGACCATTCCTATAGCATGAGATGTGATATATCAATGCTTCTAATACCAAACCTGAGATCCTTCCTATGACATGAAATGTGATATCCAAATCCTTCCCATTCCAAACCTGAGACCCTTCCTACAGCATGCGATGTGATATCTCAATGCTTCTAATATCAAACCTGAGACCCGTCCTATAACATGAGATGGGATATCCAACTCCTTCCCGTTCCAAACCTGAGACCCTTCCTATAGCATGAGATGTGATATCCAATTCCTTCCCATCCCAATCCTGAGACACCTCTGATAGCAGAGATGTGATATCTCAATGCTTATACCAAACCTGAGACTCTTCCTATAACATGAGATGTGATATCCAACTCCTTCCCGTTCCAAACCTGAGACCCTTCCTATAGCATGAGATGTGATATCCAACTACTTCCCATTCCAATCCTGAGACCCTTCCGATAGCATGAGATGTGGTATCTCAATGCTTCTAATACCAAACCTGTGATCCTTCCTATAATAAGAGATGTGATATCCAAATCCTTCCCCTTCCAAACCTGAGACCCTCCCTTTAGCATGAGATGTGATATCTCAATGCCTCTAATACCAAACCTGAGATCCTTCCAATAGCATGAGATGTCATATCTCAATGCTTCTGATACCAAACCTGAGATCCTTCCTATAACATGAGATGTGATATCCAAATCCTTCCCCTTCCAAGCCTGAGACCCTCCCTTTAGCATGAGATGTGATATCCAACTCCTTCCCATTCCAATCCTGAGACCCTTCTGATAGCATGAGATGTGATATCTCAATGCCTCTAATACCAAACCTGATTCCTACCTCTAACATGAAATGTGATATCCAACCCCTTCCCTTTCCAAACGTGAGACCCTCCCTATAGCATCAGATGTGATATCCAAGTCCTTCCCATTCCAATCCTGAGACCCTTCCTATAGCATGAGATGTGATATCTCAATGCTTCTAATACCAAACCTGAGACCCTTCCCCTAACATAAGATGGGATATCCAACTCCTTCCTATTCCAATCCTGAGACCCTTCCGATAGCAGAGATGTGATATCTCAATGCTTATACCAAACCTGAGACCCTTCCTGTGGCATGAGATGTCATATACAACTCCTTCCCTTTCCAATCCTGAGACCCTTCCTATAGCATGAGATGTGATATCCAACTCCTTCCCATTCCAATACTGAGATCCTTCCTATAGCATGAGATTTGATATCTCAATGCTTGTAACACCAAACCTGAGATCCTTCCGATAGCATGAGATGTGATATCTCAATGCTTCTAATACCAAACCTGAGATCATTCCTATAACACGAGATGTTATATCCAAATCCTTCCCCTTCCAAACCTGAGACCCTCCCTTTAGCATGAGATGTGATATCCAACTCCTTCCCATTCCAATCCTGAGACCCTTCCTATAGCATGAGATGTGATTTCTCAATGCTTCTAATAGCAAACCTGAGATCCTTCCTATAACATGAGATGTGATATCCAACTCCTTCCCATTCCAATCCTGAGACACTTCCTATAGCATGAGAAGTGATATCTCAATGCTTATACCAAACCTGAGACCCTTCCTACGGCATGAGATGTCATATACAACTCCTTCCCATTCCAATCCTGAGACCCTTCCTATAGCATGAGATGTGATATCTCAATGCTTATACCAAACCTGAGACCCTTCCTATAGCATGAGATGTGATATCCAACTACTTCCCATTCCAATCCTGAGACCCTTCCTATAGCATGAGATGTCATATCCAACTCCTTCCCTTTCCAAACCTGAGAGCCTATCTATAGCATGAGATGTGATATCCAAATCCTTCCCATTCCAATCCTGAGACCCTTCCTATAGCATGAGATGTGATATCTCAATGCTTCTAATACCAAACCTGAGACCCTTCCTATAGCATGAGATGTGATATCCAACTACTTCCCATTCCAATCCTGAGACCCTTCTTATAGCATGAGATGTGATATCCAACTCCTTCCATTCCAATCCTGAGACCCATCCTATAGCATGAGATGTGATATCTCAATGCTTATACCAAACCTGAGACCCTTCCTATAGCATGAGATGTGATATCCAACTACTTCCCATTCCAATCCTGAGAAATTTCCTATAGCATGAGATGTGATATCCAACTCCTTCCCTTTCCAAACCTGAGAGCATACCTATAGCATGAGATGGGATATCCAACTCCTTCCCATTCCAATCCTGAGACACTTCCGATAGCATAGATGTGATATCTCAATGCTTATACCAAACCTGAGACCCTTCCTATAACATGAGATGTGATATCCAACTCCTTCCCGTTCCAAACCTGAGACCCTTCCTTTAGCATGAGATGTGATATCCAGCTCCTTCCCATTCCAATCCTGAGACACTTCCGATAGCATAAGATGTGATATCTCAATGCTTCTAATATCAAAACTGAGACCCTCCCTATAGCATGATATGTGATATCTAAGTCCTTCCCATTCCAATCCTAAAACCCTTCCTATAGCAGGAGATGTGATATCTCAATGCTTCTACCAAACCTGAGACCCTTCCTATAGCATGAGATATGATATCTCAATACTTCTAATACCAAACCTGAGATCCTTCTGATAACATGAGATGTGATATCCAAATCCTTCCCCTTCCAAACCTGAGACCCGCCCTTTAGCATGAGATGTGATATCCAACTCCTTCCCATTCCAATCCTGAGACCCTTCTGATAGCATGAGATGTGATATCTCAATGCTTCTAATACCAAACCTGAGATCCTTCCTATAACATGAGATGTGATATCCAACTCCTTCCCATTCCAATCCTGAGACCCTTCCTATAGCATGAGAAGTGATATCTCCATGCGTATACCAAACCTGAGACCCTTCCTATAGCATGAGATGTGATATCCAAATCCTTCCTATTCCAATCCTGAGACCCTTCCTATAGCATGAGATGTGATATCTCAATGCTTATACCAAACCAGAGACCCGTCCTATAACATGAGATGGGATATCCAACTCCTTCCCATTCCAATCCTGAGACCCTTCCTATAACATGAGATGTGATATCCAACTCCTTCCCATTCCAACCTGAGACCCTTCCTATAGCATGAGATGGGATATCCAACTCCTTCCAAATCCAATCCTGATACCCTTCCGATAGCATGAGATGTGATATCCCAATGCTTCTACCAAACATGAGACCCATACTATGGCATGAGATGTGATATCAAACTCCTTCCCATTCCAATCCTGAGACCCTTCCTATAGCTTGAGATGTGATATCCAACTCCTTCCCATTCCAATTCTGAGACCCTTCCTATACCATGAGACTTGATATCTCAATGCTTCTAATACCAAACCTGAGACCCGTCCTATAACATGAGATGTGATATCCAAATCCTTCCCCTTCCAAACCTTAGACCCTTCCTTTATCATGAGATGTTATTTCCAACTCCTTCCCTTTCCAATCCTGACACCCTTCCGATATCATGAGATTTGTTATCTCAATGCTTCTAATATCAAACTTGAGACCCTCCCTATAGCATGAGATCTGACATCCAAGTCCTTCCCATTCCAATCCTGAGACCCTTCCTATAGCATGAGATGTGATATCTCAATGCTTCTAATACCAAACCAGAGACCCTTCCTATAACATGAGATGGGATATCCAACTCCTTCATATTCCAATCCTGAGACCCTTCCGATAGCAGAGATGTGATATCTCAATGCTTATACCAAACCTGAGACCCTTGCTATGGCCTGAGATGTCATATACAACTCCTTCCCATTCCAATCCTGAGACCCTTCCTATAGCATGAGATGTGATATCTCAATGCTTATACTAAACCTGAGACCCTTCCTATAGCATGAGATGTGATATCCAACTCCTTCCCATTCCAATCCTGAGACCCTTCCCATAGCATGAGATGTGATGTCTCAATGCTTCTAATACCAAACCTGAGATCCTTCCTATAACATGAGATGTGATATCCAACTCCTTCCCATTCCAATCCTGAGACCCTTCCTATAGCATGAGAAGTGATATCTCCATGCTTATACCAAACCTGAGACCCTTCCTATAGCATGAGATGTAATATCCAACTCCTTCCCATTCCAATCCTGAGACCCTTCCTATAGCATGAGAAGTGATATCTCCATGCGTATACCAAACCTGAGACCCTTCCTATAGCATGAAATGTGATATCCAAATCCTTCCCATTCCAATCCTGAGACCCTTCCTATAGCATGAGATGTGATATCTCAATGCTTATACCAAACCAGAGACCCGTCCTATAACATATGATGGGATATCCAACTCCTTCCCATTCCAATCCTGAGCCACTTCCGATAGCAGAGATGTGATATCTCAATGCTTATACCAAACCTGAGACCCTTCCTATAACATGAGATGTGATATCCAACTCATTCCCGTTCCAAACCTGAGACACTTCCTATAGCATATGTGATATCCAACTGCTTCCCATTCCAAACATGAGACCCTTCCTATAGCAAGAATGTAATATCCAACTCCTACCCATTCCAATCCTGAGACCATTCCTATAGCATGAGATGTGATATATCAATGCTTCTAATACCAAACCTGAGATCCTTCCTATGACATGAAATGTGATATCCAAATCCTTCCCATTCCAAACCTGAGACCCTTCCTACAGCATGCGATGTGATATCTCAATGCTTCTAATATCAAACCTGAGACCCGTCCTATAACATGAGATGGGATATCCAACTCCTTCCCGTTCCAAACCTGAGACCCTTCCTATAGCATGAGATGTGATATCCAATTCCTTCCCATCCCAATCCTGAGACACCTCTGATAGGAGAGATGTGATATCTCAATGCTTATACCAAACCTGAGACTCTTCCTATAACATGAGATGTGATATCCAACTCCTTCCCGTTCCAAACCTGAGACCCTTCCTATAGCATGAGATGTGATATCCAACTACTTCCCATTCCAATCCTGAGACCCTTCCGATAGCATGAGATGTGGTATCTCAATGCTTCTAATACCAAACCTGTGATCCTTCCTATAATAAGAGATGTGATATCCAAATCCTTCCCCTTCCAAACCTGAGACCCTCCCTTTAGCATGAGATGTGATATCTCAATGCCTCTAATACCAAACCTGAGATCCTTCCAATAGCATGAGATGTAATATCTCAATGCTTCTGATACCAAACCTGAGATCCTTCCTATAACATGAGATGTGATATCCAAATCCTTCCCCTTCCAAACCTGAGACCCTCCCTTTAGCATGAGATGTGATATCCAACTCCTTCCCATTCCAATCCTGAGACCCTTCTGATAGCATGAGATGTGATATCTCAATGCCTCTAATACCAAACCTGATTCCTACCTCTAACATGAAATGTGATATCCAACCCCTTCCCTTTCCAAACGTGAGACCCTCCCTATAGCATCAGATGTGATATCCAAGTCCTTCCCATTCCAATCCTGAGACCCTTCCTATAGCATGAGATGTGATATCTCAATGCTTCTAATACCAAACCTGAGACCCTTCCTATAACATAAGATGGGATATCCAACTCCTTCCTATTCCAATCCTGAGACCCTTCCGATAGCAGAGATGTGATATCTCAATGCTTATACCAAACCTGAGATCCTTCCTGTGGCATGAGATGTCATATACAACTCCTTCCCTTTCCAATCCTGAGACCCTTCCTATAGCATGAGATGTGATATCCAACTCCTTCCCATTCCAATACTGAGATCCTTCCTATAGCATGAGATTTGATATCTCAATGCTTGTAACAACAAACCTGAGATCCTTCCGATAGCATGAGATGTGATATCTCAATGCTTCTAATACCAAACCTGAGATCATTCCTATAACACGAGATGTTATATCCAAATCCTTCCCCTTCCAAACCTGAGACCCTCCCTTTAGCATGAGATGTGATATCCAACTCCTTCCCATTCCAATCCTGAGACCCTTCCTATAGCATGAGATGTGATTTCTCAATGCTTCTAATACCAAACCTGAGATCCTTCCTATAACATGAGATGTGATATCCAACTCCTTCCCATTCCAATCCTGAGACACTTCCTATAGCATGAGAAGTGATATCTCAATGCTTATACCAAACCTGAGACCCTTCCTACGGCATGAGATGTCATATACAACTCCTTCCCATTCCAATCCTGAGACCCTTCCTATAGCATGAGATGTGATATCTCAATGCTTATACCAAACCTGAGACCCTTCCTATAGCATGAGATGTGATATCCAACTACTTCCCATTCCAATCCTGAGACCCTTCCTATAGCATGAGATGTGATATCCAACTCCTTCCCTTTCCAAACCTGAGAGCCTATCTATAGCATGAGATGTGATATCCAAATCCTTCCCATTCCAATCCTGAGACCCTTCCTATAGCATGAGATGTGATATCTCAATGCTTCTAATACCAAACCTGAGACCCTTCCTATAGCATGAGATGTGATATCCAACTACTTCCCATTCCAATCCTGAGACCCTTCTTATAGCATGAGATGTGATATCCAACTCCTTCCATTCCAATCCTGAGACCCATCCTATAGCATGAGATGTGATATCTCAATGCTTATACCAAACCTGAGACCCTTCCTATAGCATGAGATGTGATATCCAACTACTTCCCATTCCAATCCTGAGAAATTTCCTATAGCATGAGATGTGATATCCAACTCCTTCCCTTTCCAAACCTGAGAGCATACCTATAGCATGAGATGGGATATCCAACTCCTTCCCATTCCAATCCTGAGACACTTCCGATAGCATAGATGTGATATCTCAATGCTTATACCAAACCTGAGACCCTTCCTATAACATGAGATGTGATATCCAACTCCTTCCCGTTCCAAACCTGAGACCCTTCCTTTAGCATGAGATGTGATATCCAGCTCCTTCCCATTCCAATCCTGAGACACTTCCGATAGCATAAGATGTGATATCTCAATGCTTCTAATATCAAAACTGAGACCCTCCCTATAGCATGATATGTGATATCTAAGTCCTTCCCATTCCAATCCTAAAACCCTTCCTATAGCAGGAGATGTGATATCTCAATGCTTCTACCAAACCTGAGACCCTTCCTATAGCATGAGATATGATATCTCAATACTTCTAATACCAAACCTGAGATCCTTCTGATAACATGAGATGTGATATCCAAATCCTTCCCCTTCCAAACCTGAGACCCGCCCTTTAGCATGAGATGTGATATCCAACTCCTTCCCATTCCAATCCTGAGACCCTTCTGATAGCATGAGATGTGATATCTCAATGCTTCTAATACCAAACCTGAGATCCTTCCTATAACATGAGATGTGATATCCAACTCCTTCCCATTCCAATCCTGAGACCCTTCCTATACCATGAGATGTGATATCTCAATGCTTCTAATACCAAACCTGAGACCCGTCCTAAAACATGAGATGTGAGATCCAAACCCTTCCCCTTCCAAACCTGAGACCCTTCCTATAGCTTGAGATGTGATATCAAACTCCTTCCCATTCCAATCCTTAGATAGCTTGAGATGTGATATCCAACTCCTTCCCATTCCAATCCTGAGACCCTTCCGATAGCATGAAATGTGATATCTCAATGCTTCTAATATCAAAACTGAGACCCTCCCTATAGCATGAGATGTGATATCTAAGTCCTTCCCATTCCTATCCTGAGACCCTTCCGATAGCAGAGATGTGATATCTCAATGCTTATACCAAACCTGAGACCCTTCCTATGGCATGAGATGTGATATCCAACTCCTTCCCATTCCAATCCTGAGACCCTTCCTATAGCATGAGATGTGATATCTCAATGCTTCTATCAAACCTGAGTCCCTTCCTTTAGCATGAGATGTGATATCCAACTTCTTACCATTCCAATCCTGAGACCCTTCCTATAGCATGAGATGTGATATCTCAAAGCTTCTAATACCAAACCTGGGACCCGTCCTATAACATGAGATATGATATCCAAATCCTTCCCCTTCCAAACCTGAGACCCTTCCTATAGCATGAGATGTGATATCTCAATGCTTATACCAAACCTGAGACCCTTCCTATAGCATGAGATGTGATATCCAACTCCTTCCCATTCCAATCCTGAGACCCTTCCTATACCATGAGACTTGATATCTCAATGCTTCTAATACCAAACCTTAGACCGGTCCTATAACATGAGATGTGATACCGAAATCCTTCCCCTTCCAAACCTGAGACCATTCCTATAGCATGAGATGGGATATCTCAATGCTTATACCAAACCTGAGGCCCTTCCTATAGCATGAGATGTGATATCCAACTCCTTCCCATTCCAATCCTGAGACCCTTCCTATAGCTTGAGATGTGATATCCAACTCCTTCCCATTCCAATCCTGAGACCCTTCCTATAGCTTGAGATGTGATATCCAACTCCTTCCCATTCCAATCCTGAGACCCTTCCTATAGCATGAGATGTGATATCTCTATGCTTCTAATACCAAACCTGAGATCCTTCCTATAACATGAGATGTGATATCCAAATCCTTCCACTTCCAAACCTGAGACCCTCCCTTTAGCATGAGATGTGATATCCGACTCCTTCCCATTCCAATCCTGAGACCCTTCTGATAGCATGAGATGTGATATCTCAATGCCTCTAATACCAAACCTGAGATCCTTCCGATAGCATGAGATGTGATATCTCAATGCTTCTAATACCAAACCTGAGATCCTTCCTATAACATGAGATGTGATATCCAAATCCTTCCCCTTCCAAACCTGAGACCCTCCCTTTAGCATGAGATGTGATATCCAACTCCTTCCCATTCCGATCCTGAGATCCTTCTGATAGCATGAGATGTGATATCTCAATGCCTCTAATACCAAACCTGAGGCCCTTCCTATAACATGAGATGTGAAATCCAAATCCTTCCCTTTCCAAACCTGAGACCCTTCCTATAGCATGAGATGTGATATCAAACTCCTTCCCATTCCAATCCTGAGATAGCTTGAGATGTGATATCCAACTCCATCCCATTCCAATCCTGAGACCCTTCCGATAGCATGAGATGTGATAGCTCAATGCTTCTAATATCAAAACTGAGACCCTCCCTATAGTATGAGATGTGATATCTAAGTCCTTCCCATTCCTATCCTGAGACCCTTCCGATAGCAGAGATGTGATATCTCAATGCTTATACCAAACCTGATAACCCTTCCTATGGCATGAGATGTGATATCCAACTCCTTCCCATTCCAATCCTGAGTTCCTTCCTATAAATGAGATGTGATATCTCAATGCTTCTATCAAACCTGAGACCCTTCCTTTAGCATGAGATGTGATATCCAACTCCTTGCCATTCCAATCCTGAGACCCTTCCTATAACATGAGACGTGATATCCAACTCCTTCCCATTCCAATCCTGAGTTCCTTCCTATAGCATGAGATGTGATATCTCAATGCTTCTATCAAAACTGAGACCCTTCCTTTAGCATGAGATGTGATATCCAACTCCTTGCCATTCCAATCCTGAGACCCTTCCTATAACATGAGATGTGATATCCAAATCCTTCACATTCCAATCCGGAGACCCATCCTATAGCATGAGATGTGATATCTCAATGCTTCTAATATCAAACCTGAGATCCTTCCTATAACATGAGATGTGATATTGTAAGGATATTTGGCGTGTTACAGCACAGAGTACAGCACTACTGCACAGGTAGCAATTTTTTTATGCAGCACCACCACATGGGTGCGGTGCATTGCTATATGTGTTACCAGATTAACATGACATATAAGTAAAGCCAGGCTATTCAGTCAAAAACGATTTTAACATATAAGATGCAAATCTATTTTTACAGTTAAAAGCACAGGTGCACATTCAAAAATGCACACTATTTTTCACCTGAAATGCCTATGGTGCAAGAGACACATTTGAAAATTAATAACTAACATTATTAATAACTAACCTGACTAATAAAACTGCATTTAACATAACCCACTAATAAAAATGTGTCTCCACTGCAGAAATAGGCCTACTCTGAAAGTGAACTTTTAAACGCACATTCATTTTTTTTTCTTTTTCTCTGCTGCTCTGTCCACATAACTCAGGAAGCCAAGGACTCGAAGGTACAGGAAATCAGTTGGTTACAAATGGTTACTGTAAAAAGGAGCCATTGTGTAGAGAGGGAGGATGTGGCATGATTAATTTCTGATTGGAGCAGCGTCATAGCAAGTATCATGCTAGAGGCAGTGATGAGAGTTTTTGCTGGGGGGAGTTTGAAGAGAGGGAGAAGACAGTCGGGATTTGGAGAGCTGGGAGAAGGACCTGTTTTCCTGGTTGGAGCATTTCTGCTGAAAAAGCTGAGAGTTCCAGGCAATGACCCCGGTTTGAGAACGAAAGACGCTTGTTTTCACCGGGGTTAATCTTCAAGGGAGCCACATTCAGAAAGAGAACAGTTGAAGAAAACTCGGGCTGAACAGATAAGGTAATTACAGAAGTGTGGGGGCTGAGTGTGTACGAGAATATTCAGTCAGTGTAGGAAAGGAGATTCCTGTGCTTTAATCACATGTTAATGTTGCAAATTGAGTTCTCGTCTCCGCCACTCTCTTTTCAGTGTATCACAGACAATGCTGTTACTGTGCTATTTTATTTATTTCTGTAAAGAGTGAGATCGTGTTTAAATGCAACTTTTATAATACACAAAAATATTTGAAAGCAGACGGGTGGTGTGTTTTATATTTACCAAAGCAGTGCTGATGATGTGGGAGATGTTTAAACAGCGCAATTGTCATTTTCAAGGTAGCTAAACATCAAATTTGGTTGCAGCCGTGTGCACAATGTAATTTAGTATGAGCAGTTATAACTAACTGTGTGTGTTGTAGTTTGTCGGAGGTCTATGAGTCGACAAAAAGGGAGGCCGGGACATAGTTCACTACCGTATATAAGATAGTGAAAATACCACATGATAGCTCGCTGCCGTAGATAAGACAGAGAGAAATTGCCCATGGTGGCACACTAAAAATGAAAATGTGGTGTTCCAGAAATGCAAGCCTGAGGTCTCTCTAGTGATTACACGAAAAATCTAAGCAAAAATAAGGGATTCTGGATATTGGGGCCACAAATAAAACAAGGGAATTATGCTCACCAAAATACCACCAACCACGCATACCAACTACGCATACCAAATATGCATGTCTGGGTGCTGAAATAATGCATGTTCTCTGTATTATTGTTGTACATGGCCCAATCTGAATACAAGGAGTGATTGTTGCTAAGTTATTTTTCGGCGGTAAGAAAATACCGTCAGGCCCCAAATCTCCACAAAATACCCAACATATTTATGGTGCGTTGCAGGCCGGGAAAGTGATCATAGAGTACCTACTGGGCGTGGCAAGCGTGTCTCACACTGCCATTTGCACATTAAAGGGAACCCATTTTATAATACCAATAAAAACGAATTTCCGAATGTCACAAAGGGAATGTCACAAAGGGCATTCTCAGATCTAGTGCAATATTTAGAGGCAAAGTTGTTTGCACATGGGAATTGGTCGTCGAATAGCACGTTAGAATGGAGTAACCGCATTCAGGGTGAGGTGCAGAAAGAAAAACTAGACAATATTTTTGCAGAAGGCAGCATAATTCAGGTCTGCCTTACAAGATTATTGAATGCAGCCGATAAAAGTGCAGAGAAAGACTGTTTAATACGGCTATGCGGCAAAATATGGTTTATTTTAAACAAGTCCCTGCGAATGCCAGAGAATGATACTCAGCTAATTAACAGGTTAAAGACTGAATTAGATGGGGCAAGTAAAAATCAGGAAATGTTGAGAGCAGAATTGGATGTATGCCAAAAAGACATGCAATTAAAATGCAGAGACTTTGATACTCAGTTATCCAAAAGCAAGAAACAATTTGAGGATAGTGAGCAAGAATTGGTACACTTAAAAGCCTTAGTGGATCACATTAGACAGGATAAAGATGAGGTTGTTTCAGAAATGCAGATTTTACAAAAAGAACATTGTGAAAAAGAATGTGATCTCCAGAGCGCAGAACAAGAAATGATTAAAATGATTCAAGAAAGAGACAAGAGAAATAAAGAGATCAATGAATGCCAAATGCAAATGTGCGACATGCAGGAGGTGATTAATAAGATGAGTGGTGAAAACAACTATTTGCAAGATGAAGCCAACAGACTCCTTAAAAAGTGTAAGGACTTAGAACAGCAAATGTGCATTCCCAGGTCCCAGGAGAGGCGGCAGGGTACCACATTCAACGGAGTGGAGGTGAATTCTAGCTATGCCCAAAGAGCTAGTGCTCCAGTGACTGGGCCGGTGACTGAACTTGGTTGCAGCGCCCTTGGGGGATTTGATACTCCCATTGGGGGCAGCCACCAATATCATACACCTGAAAACAGGATTGAATCAAAAAATAGTGCAATTCCATGCATTGCAACAAATAGCCCCATAAAAATAATGAAATCCATTAAAGCCCTGATCAAACCATTTAAAAAGGGAGGTGAATGCTGCATTGAGGATCATTTAGAAGCGGTGCAGGACATTTTTAAAGCACTCCAGATACCTAAGGAACAGTACAGACAATATTTTCATTTAACTTTAGATGCCCCGACGGCCAGCATCATAAGGGGATTAAATGAACAGCAGAATATGACCTGGTTGGAGTTTGAAAAAGAAATTAGGCGTCATTTTTCTTCTTTTCAGTCATTGCAGGAGGCAAAGAAAGTCGCTTACACAATTACTGCTGGACCTAATACATCCCCTCGCCAATTTTTACAAGACTTAAAAAGAGCATTTTCTCGCTTTGATGTATCTTTTGACTCAAATTCCAATGAGTTTAAAACTGCATACTTCTATGGGCTACAGAAAGACATCATATCCCAATTGGTCCATGAATTTGACCGTGACAAGTCCCTTGAATGGATTGTACATCAAAGCACAAAACTATATGAGGTACTTTATTGTCAGGGTAGAGAAAGTGAAAAAATGAAAGATACTAGACCTAAATCTAAAGAACCCTCAGCCACAGTAATGGAAATCAGGTCAGCCAAAATGTCCCTTGAGTCTGCTCAAAGCCAAGGTAAAAATAATGTGACACCTGAACAAAGGGGTAATCAACAAAGATCGCCATTTCCTGTACCAATGTTCCAATCACATGATCCTAGTAATAGAGAGAGCTACATCAGCCCTAGGTATTTAGGGGACAGACCCCGGGTAGGATTTCGGCCTGATATGGCAGGTATGAACAATAACCAGAGACAAAATCAAGATCAAAGAAATGATGGTCCCTACCAGTCATTGGGGACACAGAGCAGATTTGATCCCAACACCATGATATATGGTAATCAGGATAGGCCCCGATATATGGATCGATATACTGATAATGGAAATCAACCTAGGGGCCAGTACCCACAATCTGAGAGACAGGACATGAGGCATAACGTGAACTACAATCCACGCCAGTACAATGATTCCCCACCAGGGGATTATAATCAAAGGATGGGTGCAACCCGCTCCCCTCCACAAATGAATCAAGAGTTCAGAAACCATCCCAACCGACATCATTCACCTGAGAGGTATCAGAATAGATCCAATAAGGGGGAAAACAACCAATATCGACCTAGACCACAGAAAGAGGATCTAGAGAGATGGAAAGGTTCCAGTGCATTGAGGCCCAAGTGAAAATGTTAGCTGAGCAAATAGGAAAGCTCTGTACAGCGCAAAAACAACCTTCCAAAGAGGGGGCTGATGGCCATAGCAATGACCGGGGGGCTTCCGAAAAGTGACTAAGTACTCATGATAACTGCAGTGCCAAAATGACAGATTGCTCTGATATAATTTTGCATAACGACTCTGAGATGCCTAATGGATTAAATGTGAAAGTGCCAGTAAATGAACTTGTGACAGAAAGTGCAAATAATTCTAAAAAAGAGGTACGGTTTAACCTAGAGCTAAATAAAACAGTAAAGATTTGTAAAAATGAAAAAGAAACATTAGGAATTCCAAAAGAAAAAAGGGACAGACTTAAAGAAAATGACTCATGCATGGGGAATACCAGTGGACAGGGAGTAAGTGGGGATGCTATAGCTCCTTCCCTGGGCAAGCAAAACAATGACCAAACACAGACAGAAAAAGGAAATACTCACAAGGAGGGTACAAGTCAATCACCTGAAGAATTCTTTGAGCCACATATTTTTGAAGAGGCTGAAAGGGCTGGTATCACACTAAATGATCACAAATGCACAGAATTAAAAAATGACAAATTGATGAATGATGTCGTTACACATGTTCAGTTGGAAGGTTGTAATGTGGTCTCTGATGTTACCCAGATGGATGGGTGAACAGTGGCAACACTCCAAAAACCTCTGATCATGGAGAAATGAATAAAGTCTCTCGCGCAGAAATGGGTAAAAAGGAGGGAAAAATGTCTTTCCATTTACCAATGTGTTTAGCCAAAAGTGAAAAAGACCTGAGAAAGGTGAGCCCTGAAATCAGTAAGAATTCACATTTCTTATGTGTATTAGAGGAAGTTGAGGACAGATATTATGCACCCATCACTGTAGAAGAAAAATGCCACACCTTTGCTATGATTGACACTGGCGCACAGGCCACAATTATGTCCAAGGAGCTGGTAAAGAGTATCAATGAAGGGAGACCCCCACGGAGTCAGATCACAGTGAAGGAAAATCAAGGCCCAGTGCATAACTTTAATGGGGAGGAGGTGCCCATCATAGGTGTAACTGTGGTTGACATAAAAATAGGAAAGCACAGAATGAAACAAGAGGTATTGATCACATCTATTTGTGAAATTCCATTTCTGATGGGGACAGATTGTCTGAAAAGATTGTCTCCTCTAATAGATGGGGTGAATGGAGTGCTGTGGTCCTTAACCAAAAAACCATTGAGGCCTAAGAAACTAAAATCACAAAACAGCAATATAAATGAATGTCACACCGTTGCCAAAACAAATGATGCTGTGGAGGTATATCTCCAGAATAGCTGCATACCTAGTGTCACTGTTATATTAATGTGTGAAGACAAAATGCAGAGCGACAATGAAAAACTACCTGTACAAATATACTTGGACCCAAGGAAAAATTGGCAGACTGCCATAGATGAGCACACATTACGTTTTTATTTAAAAGAGAAAACATGCAAACAGAATATTGCTCCTAAAACAGATTCAGAAAAACACATTACCACTCTGGCAGAAATACACATGGAAGATGAGCAACCATGGGTTCATGTTGGTATAAATGACTATTTTAAAACAATAAAAGCCACTTTAGTGCTTGAACATGAAAGGAGTTTCATTAATGAGAAATTGTTGCAAAAATAATGGAGAGGGAAGAAATCCCGAGATTTAGGATTAAAAACCAATATGTTTCTGGCTTGGACAGTCCAGACTTTGAAAACCGAATTGCAGGCAGATGCATGCTTAAAATTAGCATTGGGCAGAAAACAATTTACCATAATGTATGGATAGTGAGTGGGGCACAAAATGAATTTTACATGGGAAATGACATTATGCACAGAATGTGTATGGTGTTAGATTTCCTTAATCAAAAAATATGGTCACGCCTAGGTGGTCCGGCACCTGAATTTGAAGACAAAAGAAGGGCTTATCATTGTGCACAACTGGTTCCTTATGCAATCGAATTACAAATGAGGAAAGATACTATTATTCCTGCATTTACAAAACAGTTTGCAATAACACTGAAATGCAAAAATGGACAGCAGATGAAAGGCTCTGATGCATTTGTATGCCTGAATGAATCCATAAAACAGCAAGGCCTGGATTATGAATACATTCCATTGGTAGATATTGGTGAAGGATCTGTAAAAATTATGGTAATTAATAAAGGTTGTCAGGATATTCATTTAGAGGAAAACTCCCCATTAGGAATGGCCATACAAAAATCACATTACACGGCAGATTTAAATAACATGGTGATTGGAAATATTCCTGAAAAGTATGTAGATGCCAAGGGTGAGTTGACAGAACACCTGGACTCTCAGCCCAAAGGAATATTTAAAATTCATTCTGTGTATCCTTATGATTCAAATGAGACAGTGTGCTGCCATCAAGAGGATTGCATAATATTTAATTTAAATGAAAATGAAACAGAAAATCAGCCCATTGAAGTGGAAGCTGATATGCCAAAATATTTAAAAGTGGCAGCTTTACAAAAAGACACAGCCACACAGTTAGAGGAAAGCGCAGAGATTCCCTTACCAGAAGATTTTCCAGAATTTTCCAAGATCTCCTTAGCGAATGCGTGTGAAAGCAATGAAGAGAGGGACAATCTGAGGGAGATATTTGTGGAGTTTAAGGATGTATTTGCAAAAGATGCTTATGATTATGGTTTAACTGATTTACATGTGGCCACACTACCAGAAGGGTGTAGCAGAAATCCAGTGTTTGTACGCCAGTATAGACTACCGCTGGCATGTTTAGAATCATTGGCAGAGATTATTAAAAATTTGGAATCGCGGGGAATCATCAGGCCCATTCATAGCACATCCAATACACCTATTTTAGGTGTGTTAAAGCCAAATGGTCAATGGCGGCTGTGTGCAGACTTGAGAGAGTTAAATAAAAGAGTACCAGTATCTAGATGGCCACTGCCGTTCATTGATCAGGGCCTAGCTCAGATACATGGTTCAAATGTATTTACCACATTAGATCTCACCTCTGGATATTGGTGCGTGCCATTGACAGAGGAGATACAACATTTATTTTCCTTTACATTTGACAGGACTCAATATGCCTGGCTTAGAGCTCCGTTCGGGTACATCAATAGTGGGAGTGAATTTGGCATATTTTTGAGAAAGGCCATGCCGGATGCAGCGGAAAGAGGAGCAATAGTTTATGTGGGCGATGTCCTGATAAAAAATAAAAGCCTGAAAAGCCATTTTGATGAAATAAGACATGTACTTGGCCAATTGCAGAAAGCAGGCGCCAAAGTATCGTTGCAAAAAGCACAATGGTGCAAGAAAAAAGTGAACTTTCTAGGGCATGAAGTGACTGAACATGGGCTAAATCCACAAAAGAAGAAAATAGAGGCCATACAAAGATTAAAAGATCCTAAAAATGTGAAAGGAGTAAAAAGTTTATTAGGGATGACAGGCTATAACAGAAAGTTCATTGAAAATTATGCAGAAATCACTCAACCATTGATTAAACTGCTTAAACTGAATACTCCCTGGAAATGGGAAAAAAGAGCAGTCTGATGCAGTGGCTAAATTAAAGGAATGTCTTGTAAAGGCACCATGTTTAGCATACCCCATAAAGGACAGGGATTTCTTTATAGAAATAGGTTTTTCTGAACATTGTATGTCAGCAGTGTTATCACAAAAACACGATTTGAATCACAAAACCATTGCATATGCAAGTAAGGCATTTTCCCAAGTTGAAATGAAATTTAATGAATGTGAAAATGCCCTATTAACCACTGTGTGGGCGCTATAACATTTCCGCCCCATTGTTCAGGGAGAAAAGGTGATTATTGAAACAAATCACCAACCTTTGCAATTTTTAGAGAGTAAAAGAATTAGATCAGGTAATCTAGCGCAATCCAGAATCACTTCATGGACGCTGGCATTACAAGGTTTTCCCGTAGAAGTGAGATATGGACAAAATAAAAAGAACCCAATTGCTCAAGGGTTAGCTGACTTACATGACTGTGCAGCTGAACAAATACCAAATGAAATGGAAATAGAAACTAGTTTGCAGGAATTTGAACAATCACCACACAAAGCTTTTGATGAAAAAACATGCAAGGATTTGCCAACTGTATATGTGGATGGTTGTGCTTTTCACATTGAAAATGACAGTAATAAACAGTTAGTGGCAGGAATAGGAAATGTCTGGTTGAAATGTGAAGGTGTCCCAGTATAGGGATGAGGATTGGAGATAGGAGCAGTCAGGTGGCGGAATTGGCAGCCATTTATAAAGCAATTGCTACTGCAGTTGATAAAAAGTTCAGTGAAATTGTCCTGGTGACTGATTCTGACTATGCACGGAATAGATTTGTGGAGTATTTGCCTGGTTGGAAAGCAAGAGGCATGGTTACATACAACAAAAAGCCACTTAAGCATGGAAAAATGATACAAGCCATAGACAAATTGGTGTCAGAGAATAAGTTAACAATATACTGGAGAAAAATTCGTGGGCATTTAAAAACACCAGGAGAGGATAAGGAGGGAAATGATAAGGCAGACCACCTGGCTAAGATTGGGGCTGTGATGGGAGAATTGCTACCTATTGATTATTTAATGGGTGAAATACAAATTGATGCAGTCACACGTTCTAAAGCACCAAAGGAGGTAGATCAACCGGTGGTGCAGTGGAGTCATGACACGCCAGACCAAGATTTGATTGAGGCACAAAAGAATGATCAAATTTCGGGAATCTATTATAATCATTTGATAGATCCCGAACAAAATTCTTTGACAGAAAATGATTGTATGGGAAAAGAAGAGTTGACGGTGTTATTAAAGAACAAAACACGAATTAGATTACAGGATGGACTCATGATTAGAGAGTCCATAACAGGACAAATACAGTGGGTAGTACCCCTTTCATTCAGAGGACTAATGCTACACCATGCACATGATGCCATAACTGCAGGCCATAGAGGTTCACAAAAAACATTAGAACTACTAAAAGATTATGCTTACTGGCCACATATGTCCCAAGATGTGGAATTATATACTAGAGGATGTCTAGTATGCGCCCAATTTAAACCTGCTTCACCAATGCATAGAGCACCATTGATGAAAAGAGGCTTAACTCTCCCATGGTCAGATTTGCAAATAGACTATGTAGGTCCTTTAAAAAGGTCGAGCAGGGGACACCGTTATATTTTGAGTGTGGTATGTTTGATGTCGAAGTGGATTGAATGCATTCCTGCACCAGATTGTAGTGCGCAAACAGCAGCCACATTGCTGGTGAACCATGTGTTCTCAAGGTTTGGGTTGCCACAAAGAATTGAGTCAGACAGAGGAAGTCATTTCACAAGTACTCTAATGAGTAAGGTATGGCAAATACTAGGTGTGAAAAGGAAACTACATATCGCATATCGGGCGGCGTCTTCAGGTACAGTTGAAAGAAGCAATAGGTCTGTTGTGGATATTTTAAAGAAATTTGTGGCAGAAGCAGGTTCCAGCTGGGATTTACGTTTACCGTTGGTTTTGATGGAAATCAGATCACCTCCTGCCAAGGCAACAGGTGTTAGCCCCCATGAGGTCTTGACAGGTAGGAAAATGGTGTTACCACAACACCTACTATACAGAACACATGAGCAGACACTTGTGAGTGCATCCACAGTTCATGAATATATTGATGAACTGAGGAGGCATTTGCAACATGCATTTGCTTTTGTGCAGAGAAATCTGGAAAGAGCTGCTGACAGTGCAAAGTCTTATTATGACAAAAAGACATCAGTAAAGGAATACAGTGTAGGGGATCAGGTGTACAAGTTTCATTTTGGAAAAAGTAAACAGAAAAATTCTAAATTTCTAGCAGCCTGGCAGGGGCCATTTCGAATTATAGATAAGGTCTCTCCTGTAGTTTATAAAATTTTGAAAAATGAAGGTGAAACGGCAATAGAGAAGTTTGTCCATGTAAATCAAATCAAACCATGCCATCCCAGACATGAGATCAGGCAGCTTGAGCATGTAGAAACAGATAAAGTCCCTTGAACACAAAAAGAGAAAATAAATGGGTACAATCAGGAGGCAGTGACAAAGAAGTTAAAAAGTTGATTGTTATAATGGTACATAAACACTGTAATATATGTAAAAATATATAATATAAAATAAATAAATAAATAAATAAAAATATATAATGGAAGCTCATGGTTGGTGTGCAGAGAGAAAATGTATTAAATATTGAATGCTGTTTTATATGTGCTTGTTTTCTTTTAACTTGTGTTTAATTTCAGAAAAAAATAAATAAATAAAAAAAAAAAAACGCAATATTTTTACCAAGCATGTTTTATTTTTGGCAAAAGGGTGAAGTTAGTATTGTGCTATGTACTTAATTTGTTTATTTTCTATTTGATTTAGAAAATTAACATTATTTGGTCGGAGGTTCCGGGATCAGAGCCCAGGGGAGACGATGGAGTCCTGGAGCCCACGTGGACGGATTCCGGGAAAGCCCCAAAGAGGGGTGAAGACCAAGGCTGCAAAGCGATCAGCATTGAAGATGATACCGATGATATGGTTAATGATGATTTTTGGAGGGATCTTCAAGAATTCAGAAGCACAGGTTGTCATTGAACCTGGACCAGCATCTGGTATCGCGGTGGAAGAGGCACCAGGATTCATCATGAGTGATAGAAGGATGATTTTCCAAAATATATACATACCATTGAATCCTGAGATTTTGATTGAAAAACATTTGAACAATACCGGAATTAAGATTGAACAGACTAAAGAGTGGCTGGAAATAAGAAAAGAGGACACTAAGCAGTCAATAAGAGATATATTAATGCAATTGGAAAAAACATTCGTGAATTCAGCAGACATTAAGAAGAAGAGAGGAAAGAGAGGTGCGGTGATGCTCGCGATATCATTGGTAATGTCTATAGTTGGAGCCATAATAGGTACCACAATATCAACAGCCAATTCTATTTCGGTAGGAACACTGAGTACTAAAGCGCAACAACTGAGTATTGACCTAGAAATAATACAAAAAACATTAGATGGATTTAGAGGGGGACTGGATGAACAAGTAAGATTCATAAATGAAACTGCAATCATTCTAAATGAACAAGCGGATGTAATGCAACGGGCGACTAAAATAATACTTAAGCATGACAGAACTTTAAATGAAATATTGAACATAATGAGTCCTGTTGATAGACTATTAACGAATTATATGAGAGAAGTTCAAACTGCAGTTTCACAATTGATTCAAGGACATATCCCCTTGTATTTTGTTTCGCAGGATATTATTCGTCAAATGATAGAAAGATTGACCAGGAGGGAAATTGATATAATACAGGTAAAAATTGCATTCGAAATGGGTAATGCAATGCCGTTATATGTGGACTTGGAAAGACTAGAGATCAGATTTTTGCTATGCATCCCATATGTAGCCCCTGAACTTATTTATCAAACGAAGTGGGTACACAATGTGGGATTTTGGCAAGAGGACAAATTTATTAAGATTAAGACTCCAGAAGTGGTGGCATTTCAGTCATGGGAACCTGAAGTTTATTTAATACCAAACCTGGAAACATGTGTAAAATTTAAAGAACAAAATTATATGTGTCCAGGTAAACCGTTTGTTCCTGATGCCACAGATGCTATTTGTGGTTTGAAATCTGACCCAAGTATATCAGAGGGATGTGAAGTGATTATTAGCAATATGGGGAGTGAAGAAATGGCACAGGCTAAGATGGTCAGAGGTAAATCGTTGATCAGCACCTGTTTAAAGAACATGACGGTAGTACATTTAAACCATGGAACATACGTGGTTAAACAGGTGAAATATAATGTTTTTTATTTACAGGTTCCAAAGGATACAATTGTGTCAATTGGGGGGTTAACATTGTTTCATGTAACAAATGATGTTTGGGAAAGCCAAGTGGAAAATATCGATTTTTTTCAAAGGGATACTTTTCCAATAGATCCGGATGTGGAATATTTATTGAATCACAAAGAAAGACATGTTATAAAAATGAATTTGAGAAAAAACAATATTACAATTAGTAATCTGGGGATAATAGAAGTGGAAAGATTTAATTGGGGAACCTGGGGGGAACGCTCAATAGTGGGTTTGGCTGTCCTGGTGTTAATCATGGGTGGATGGTTGATTGTGCTATCAGTAAAAATGAAAATGTTACTGATTTTACTAGCTACGTCAGGAAGAGAAAGATATCCCAATACACATGCATTTTAAAAAAAAAAAAAAGAACAAGTTGTTTTTAGGAATTGGCTTGGATTGTAACCAAGTTCTAAAAACAAAAGGAGGGTATGTAAGGATATTTGGCATGTTACAGCACAGAGTACAGCACTACTGCACAGGTAGCAATTTTTTTATGCAGCACCACCACATGGGTGCGGTGCATTGCTATATGTGTTACCAGATTAACATGACATATAAGTAAAGCCAGGCTATTCAGTCAAAAACGATTTTAACATATAAGATGCAAATCTATTTTTACAGTTAAAAGCACAGGTGCACATTCAAAAATGCACACTATTTTTCACCTGAAATGCCTATGGTGCAAGAGACACATTTGAAAATTAATAACTAACATTATTAATAACTAACCTGACTAATAAAACTGCATTTAACATAACCCACTAATAAAAATGTGTCTCCACTGCAGAAATAGGCCTACTCTGAAAGTGAACTTTTAAACGCACATTCATTTTTTTTTCTTTTTCTCTGCTGCTCTGTCCACATAACTCAGGAAGCCAAGGACTCGAAGGTACAGGAAATCAGTTGGTTACAAATGGTTACTGTAAAAAGGAGCCATTGTGTAGAGAGGGAGGATGTGGCATGATTAATTTTTGATTGGAGCAGCGTCATAGCAAGTATCATGCTCGAGGCAGTGATGAGAGTTTTTGCTGGGGGGAGTTTGAAGAGAGGGGGAAGACAGTCGGGATTTGGAGAGCTGGGAGAAGGACCTGTTTTCCTGGTTGGAGCATTTCTGCTGAAAAAGCTGAGAGTTCCAGGCAATGACCCCGGTTTGAGAACGAAAGACGCTTGTTTTCACCGGGGTTAATCTTCAAGGGAGCCACATTCAGAAAGAGAACAGCTGAAGAAAACTCGGGCTGAACAGATAAGGTAATTACAGAAGTGTGGGGGCTGAGTGTGTACGAGAATATTCAGTCAGTGTAGGAAAGGAGATTCCTGTGCTTTAATCACATGTTAATGTTGCAAATTGAGTTCTCGTCTCCGCCACTCTCTTTTCAGTGTATCACAGACAATGCTGTTACTGTGCTATTTTATTTATTTCTGTAAAGAGTGAGATCGTGTTTAAATGCAACTTTTATAATACACAAAAATATTTGAAAGCAGACGGGTGGTGTGTTTTATATTTACCAAAGCAGTGCTGATGATGTGGGGAGATGTTTAGACAGTGCAATTGTCATTTTCAAGGTAGCTAAACATCAAATGTGGTTGCAGCCGTGTGTGCACAATGTAATTTAGTATGAGCAGTTATAACTAACTGTGTGTGTTGTAGTTTGTCGGAGGTCTATGAGTCGACAAAAAGGGAGGCCCGGGACATAGTTCATACCATATATGAGATAGTGAAAATACCACATGATAGCTCGCTGCCTTAGATAAGACAGAGAGAAATTGCCCATGGTGGCACACTAAAAATGAAAATGTGGTGTTCCAGAAATGCAAGCCTGAGGTCTCTCTAGTGATTACACGAAAAATCTAAGCAAAAATAAGGGATTCTGGATATTGGGGCCACAAATAAAACAAGGGAATTATGCTCACCAAAATACCACCAACCACGCATACCAACTAGGCATACTAAATATGCATGTCTGGGTGCTGAAATAATGCATGTCAACTGTATTATTGTTGTACATGGCCCAATCTGAATACAAGGAGTGATTGTTGCTAAGTTATTTTTCGGCGGTAAGAAAATACCGTCAGGCCCCAAATCTCCACAAAATACCCAACAATATTCAACTCCTTCCCATTCCAAACCTGAGACCCTTCCGATAGCATGAGATGTGATATCTCAATGCTTCAAAAACCAAACATGAGAACCATCCTATAACATGAGATGTGAAATCCAAATCCTTCCCTTCCCAAACCTGAGACTCTTCCTATAGCATGAGATGAGATATCTCAATGCTTCTACCAAACCTGAGACCCCTCCTATAACATGAGATGTGATATCCAAATCCTTCCCCTTCCAAACCTGAGACCCTTCCTTTAGCATGAGATGTGATATCCAGCTCCTCCCATTCCAATCCTGAGACCCTTCCGATAGCATGAGATGTGAAATCTCAATGCTTCTGATATCAAAACTGAGACCCTCCCTATAGCATGAGATGTGATATCTAAGTCCTTCCCATTCCAATCCTGAGACCCTTCCGATAGCAGAGATGTGATATTTCAATGCTTATACCAAACCTGAGACCCTTCCTATAGCATGAGATGTGATATCCAACTCCTTCCGATTCCAATCCTGAGACCCTTCCTATAGCATGAGATGTGATATGGCAATGCTTCTACCAAAACTGAGACCCTTCCTTTAGCATGAGATGTGATATCCAACTCCTTCCCATTCCAATCATGAGACCCTTCCTATAGCATGAGATGTGATATCTCAATGCTTCTAATACCAAACCTGAGATCCTTCCTATAACATGAGATGTGATATCCAACTCCTTCCCATTCCAATCCTGAGACCCTTCCTATAGCATGAGATGTGATATCTCAATGCTTCTAATACCAAACCTGAGATCCTTCCGATAGCATGAGATGTGATATCTCAATGCTTCTAATACCAAACCTGAGATCCTTCCTATAACATAAGATGTGATATCCAAATCCTTCCCCTTCCAAACCTTAGACCCTCCCTTTAGCATGAGATGTGATATCTAACTCCTTCCCATTCCAATCCTGAGACCCTTCTGATGGCATGAGATGTGATATCTCAATGCCTCTAATACCAAACCTGAGATCCTACCTCTAACATGAAATGTGATATCCAACTCCTTCCCCTTCCAACCCTGAGAGCCTTCCTATAGAATGAGATGTGATATCCAACTCCTTCCCATTCCAACCTTAGACCCTGCCTACAGCATGTGATGTGATATCCCAATGCTTCTGCAAAACCTGAGACCCATACCATGGCATGAGATGTGATATCAAACTCCTTCCCATTCCAATCCTGAGACCCTTTCTATAGCTTGAGATGTGATATCCAACTCCTTCCCATTCCAATTCTGAGACCCTTCCTATACCATGAGACTTGATATCTCAATGCTTCTAATACCAAACCTGAGACCGGTCCTATAACATGAGATGTGATACCCAAATCCTTCCCCTTTCCAAACATTAGACCCTTCCTATAGCTTGAGATATGATATCTCAATGCTTCTAATACCAAACCTGAGACCCTTCCTATAACGAGATGGTATATCCAACTCCTTCCCATTCCAATCCTGAGACCCTTCCGATAGCAGAGATGTGATATCTCAATGCTTATACCAAACCTGAGACCCTTCCTATGGCATGAGATGTCATATACAACTCCTTCCGATTCCAATCCTGAGACCCTTCCTATAGCATGAGATGTGATATCTCAATGCTTCTAATACCAAACCTGAGATCCTTCCTATAACATGAGATGTGATGTCAAACTCCTTCCCATTCCAAACCTGAGACCCTTCCGATAGCATGAGATGTGATATCTCAATGCTTCTAAAACCAAACATGAGAACCATCCTATAACATGAGATGTGAAATCCAAATCATTCCCTTTCCAAACCTGAGACCCTTCCTATAGCTTGAGATGTGATATCAAACTCCTTCCCATTCAATGTGATATCCAACTCCTTCCCATTCCAATCCTGAGACCCTTCCTATACCATGAGATGTGATATTTCAATGCTTCTAATACCAAACCTGAGACCCGTCCTAAAACATGAGATGTGAGATCCAAATCCTTCCCCTTCCAAACCTGAGACCTTTCCTTTAGCATGAGATGTGATATCAACTCCTTCCCATTCCAAACCTGAGACCCTTCCTATAGCATGAGATGTTATATCTTAATGCTTCTAAAACCAAACCTGAGAACCATCCTATAACATGTGAACTCCAAATCCTTCCCTTTCCAAACCTGAGACCCTTCCGATAGCATGAGATGTGATATCTCAATGCTACTAAAACCAAACATGAGAACCCTCCTATAACATGAGATGTGAAATCCAAATCCTTCCCTTTCCAAACCTGAGACCCTTCCTATAGCTTGAGATGTGATATCAAACTCCTTCCCATTCCAATCCTGAGATAGCTTGAGATGTGATAGCCAACTCCTTCCCATTCCAATCCTGAGACCCTTCCTATACCATGAGATGTGATATCTCAATGCTTCTAATACCAAACCTGAGACCCGTCCTAAAACATGAGATGTGAGATCCAAATCCTTCCCCTTCCAAACCTGAGACCCTTCCTATAGCTTGAGATGTGATATCAAACTCCTTCCCATTCCAATCCCGAGATAGCTTGAGATGTGATATCCAACTCCATCCCATTCCAATCCTGAGACCCTTCCGATAGCATGAGATGTGATAGCTCAATGCTTCTAATATCAAAACTGAGACCCTCCCTATAGTATGAGATGTGATATCTAAGTCCTTCCCATTCCTATCCTGAGACCCTTCCGATAGCAGAGATGTGATATCTCAATGCTTATACCAAACCTGATGACCCATCCTATGGCATGAGATGTGATATCCAACTCCTTCCCATTGCAATCCTGAGTTCCTTCCTATAGCATGAAATGTGATATCTCAATGCTTCTATCAAACCTGAGACCCTTCCTTTAGCATGAGATGTGATATCCAACTCCTTGCCATTCCAATCCTGAGACCCTTCCTATAACATGAGACGTGATATCCAACTCCTTCCCATTCCAATCCTGAGACTCCTCCTATAGCATGAGATGTGATATCTCAATGCTTCTAATACCAAACATGGGACCCGTCCTATAACATGAGATATGATATCCAAATCCTTCCCCTTCCAAACCTGAGACCCTTCCTTTAGCATGAGATGTGATATCCAAATCCTTCCCATTCCAATCCTGAAACCCTTCCTATAGCATGAGATGTGATAGCTCAATGTTTCTAATAACAAACCTGAGACCCTTCCTATAGCAAGAGATGTGATATCCAAATCCTTCCCATTCCAATCCTGAGACCCTTCCTATAACGAGATGTGATATCCAACGCCTTCCCATTCCAACCTTTGACACTTCCTATAGCATGAGAAGGGATATCCAAATCCTTCCCATTCCAATCCTGAGATCCTTTCTATAACATGATGTGATATCCAATTCCTTCCCATTCCAAACCTGAGACCCTTCCTATTGGATGAGATGTGATATCCAACTCCTTCCCATTCCAATCCTGAGACCCTTCCTATACCATGAGATGTGATATCTCAATGCTTCTAATACCAAACCTGGGACCCGCCCTATAACATGAGATATGATATCCAAATCCTTCCCCTTCCAAACCTTAGACCCTTCCTTTAGCATGAGATGTGATATCCAAATCCTTCCCATTCCAATCCTGAAACCCTTCCTATAGCATGAGATGTGATATCTCAATGTTTCTAATAACAAACCTGAGACCCTTCCTATAGCAAGAGATGTGATATCCAAATCCTTCCCATTTCAATCTAGAGACCCTTCCTATAGCATGAGATGGGATATCCAACTCCTTTCCATTCCAACCTGAGACCCTTCCTATAGCATGAGAAGGGATATCCAACTCCTTCCCAATCCAATCCTGAGACCCTTCCGATAGCAGAGATGTGACATCTCAATGCTTATACCAAACCTGAGACCCTACCTTTAGTATGATGTGATATCCAAATCCTTCACATTCCAATCCTGAGACCCTTCCTATAGCATGAGATGTGATATCTCAATGCTTCTAATACCAAACCTGAGAGCCTTCCTATAACATGAGATGTGATATCCAACTCCTTCCCAATCCAATCCTGAGACCCTTCCTATAGCATGAGATGTGATATCTCAATGCTTCTAATACCAAACCTGAGATCCTTCCGATAGCATGAGATGTGATATCTCAATCCTTCCCTTCCCAAACCTGAGACCCTTCCTATAGCTTGAGATGTGATATCAAACTCCTTCCCATTCCAATCCTGAGATAGCTTGAGATGTGATATCCAACTCCTTCCCATTCCAATCCTGAGACCCTTATTATACCATGAGATGTGATATCTCAAGGCTTCTAATACCAAACCTGAGACCCGTCCTAAAACATGAGATGTGAGATCCAAATCCTTCCCCTTCCAAACCTGAGACCTTTCCTTTAGCATATGTGATATCCAACTCCTTCCCATTCCAATCCTGAGACCCTTCCGATAGCATGAGATGTGATATCTCAATGCTTCTAATATCAAACCTGAGACCCTCCCTATAGCATGAGATGTGATATCCAACTCCTTGCCATTCTAATCCTGAGACCCTTCCTATAACATGAGACGTGATATCCAACTCCTTCCCATTCCAATCCTGAGACTACTCCTATAGCATGAGATGTGATATCTCAATGCTTCTAATACCAAACCTGAGATCCTTCCTATAACATGAGATGTGATATCCAACTCCTTCCCATTCCAAACCTGAGACCCTTCCAATAGCATGAGATTTGATATCTCAATGCTTCTAAAAACAAACATGAGAACCATCCTATAACGAGATGTGAAATCCCAATCCTTCCCTTCCCAAACCTGAGACCCTTCCTATAGCTCGAGATGTGATATCAAACTCCTTCCCATTCCAATCCTGAGATAGCTTGAGATGTGATATCCAACTCCTTCCCATTCCAATCCTGAGACCCTTCCTATACCATGAGATGTGATATCTCAATGCTTCTAATACCAAACCTGGGACCCGTCCTATAACATGAGATATGATATCCAAATCCTTCCCCTTCCAAACCTGAGACCCTTCCTTTAGCATGAGATGTGATATACAAATCCTTCCCATTCCAATCCTGAAACCCTTCCTATAGCATGAGATGTGATAGCTCAATGTTTCTAATAAAAAACCTGAGACCCTTCCTATAGCAAGAGATGTGATATCCAAATCCTTCCCATTCCAATCCTGAGACCCTTCCTATAACGAGATGTGATATCCAACTCCTTCCCATTCCAACCTGAGACACTTCCTATAGCATGAGAAGGGATATCCAAATCCTTCCCATTCCAATCCTGAGATCCTTCCTATAACATGATGTGATATCCAATTCCTTCCCATTCCAAACCTGAGACCCTTCCTATTGGATGAGATGTGATATCCAACTCCTTCCCATTCCAATCCTGAGACCTTTCCTATAACATGAGATGTGATGTCTCAATGCTTCTAATACCAAACCTGAGATCCTTCCTATGGCATGAGATGTCATATAAAGCTCCTTCCCATTCCATTCCTGAGACCCTTCCTATAGCTTGAGATGTGATATCCAACTCCTTCCCATTCCAATTCTGAGACCCTTCCTATACCATGAGACTTGATATCGCAATGCTTCTAATACCAAACCTGAGACCCGTCCTATAACATGAGATGTGATATCCAAATCCTTCCCCTTCCAAACCTTAGACCCTTCCTTTATCATGAGATGTGATATCAAACTCCTTCACATTCCAATCCTGAGACCCTTCCGATATCATGAGATTTTTTATCTCAAAGCTTCTGATATCAAACTTGAGACCCTCCCTATAGCATGAGATGTGACATCCAAGTCCTTCCCATTCCAATCCTGAGACGCTTCCTATAGCATGAGATGTGATATCTCAATGCTTCTAATACCAAACCTGAGACCCTTCCTATAACATGAGATGGGATATCCAACTCCTTCCCATTCCAATCCTGAGACTCTTCCGATAGCAGAGATGTGATATCTCAATGCTTATACCAAACCTGAGATCCTTCCTATGGCATGAGATGTCATATAAAACTCCTTACCATTCCATTCCTGAGACCCTTCCTATGGCATGAGATGTGATATCCAACTCCTTCCCATTCCAATAATGAGACCCTTCCTATAGCATGAGATGTGATATCTCAATGCTTCTAATACCAAACCTGAGATTCTTCCTATAACATGAGATGTGATATCCAAATCCTTCCCATTCCAACCTGAGACCCTTCCGATAGCATGAGATGTGATATCCCAATGCTTCTACCAAACCTGAGACCCTTCCTATAGCTTGAGATGTGATATCCAACTCCTTCCCATTCCAATTCTGAGACCCTCCTATACCATGAGACTTGATATCGCAATGCTTCTAATACCAAACCTGAGACCCGTCCTATAACATGAGATGTGAAATCCCAATCCTTCCCTTCCCAAACCTGAGACCCTTCCTATAGCTCGAGATGTGATATCAAACTCCTTCCCATTCCAATCCTGAGATAGCTTGAGATGTGATATCCAACTCCTTCCCATTCCAATCCTGAGACCCTTCCTATACCATGAGATGTGATATCTCAATGCTTCTAATACCAAACCTGGGACCCGTCCTATAACATGAGATATGATATCCAAATCCTTCCCCTTCCAAACCTGAGACCCTTCCTATAGCAAGAGATGTGATATCCAAATCCTTCCCATTCCAATCCTGAGACCCTTCCTATAACGAGATGTGATATCCAACTCCTTCCCATTCCAACCTGAGACACTTCCTATTGGATGAGATGTGATATCCAACTCCTTCCCATTCCAATCCTGAGACCCTTCCTATAACATGAGATGTGATGTCTCAATGCTTCTAATACCAAACCTGAGATCCTTCCTATGGCATGAGATGTCATATAAAGCTCCTTCCCATTCCATTCCTGAGACCCTTCCTATAGCTTGAGATGTGATATCCAACTCCTTCCCATTCCAATTCTGAGACCCTTCCTATACCATGAGACTTGATATCGCAATGCTTCTAATACCAAACCTGAGACCCGTCCTATAACATGAGATGTGATATCCAAATCCTTCCCCTTCCAAACCTTAGACCCTTCCTTTATCATGAGATGTGATATCAAACTCCTTCACATTCCAATCCTGAGACCCTTCCGATATCATGAGATTTTTTATCTCAAAGCTTCTGATATCAAACTTGAGACCCTCCCTATAGCATGAGATGTGACATCCAAGTCCTTCCCATTCCAATCCTGAGACGCTTCCTATAGCATGAGATGTGATATCTCAATGCTTCTAATACCAAACCTGAGACCCTTCCTATAACATGAGATGGGATATCCAACTCCTTCCCATTCCAATCCTGAGACTCTTCCGATAGCAGAGATGTGATATCTCAATGCTTATACCAAACCTGAGATCCTTCCTATGGCATGAGATGTCATATAAAACTCCTTCCCATTCCATTCCTGAGACCCTTCCTATGGCATGAGATGTGATATCCAACTCCTTCCCATTCCAATAATGAGACCCTTCCTATAGCATGAGATGTGATATCTCAATGCTTCTAATACCAAACCTGAGATTCTTCCTATAACATGAGATGTGATATCCAAATCCTTCCCCCTCCAAACCTTAGACCCTTCCTTTATCATGAGATGTGATATCCAACTCCTTCACATTCCAATCCTGAGACCCTTCCGATATCATGAGATTTGTTATCTCAAAGCTTCTGATATCAAACTTGAGACCCTCCCTATAGCATGAGATGTGACATCCAAGTCCTTCCCATTCCAATCCTGAGACGCTTCCTATAGCATGAGATGTGATATCTCAGTGCTTCTAATACCAAACCTGAGATCCTTCCTATAACATGAGATGTGATATCCAACTCCTTCCCATTCCAAACCTGAGACCCTTCCGATAGCATGAGATGTGATATCTCAATGCTTCAAAAACCAAACATGAGAACCATCCTATAACATGAGATGTGAAATCCAAAACCTTCCCTTCCCAAACCTGAGACTCTTCCTATAGCATGAGATGTGATATCTCAATGCTTCTACCAAACCTGAAACCCTTCCTATAGCATGAGATGTGATATCAAACTCCTTCCCATTCAATGTGATATCCAACTCCGTCCCATTCCAATCCTGAGACCCTTCCTATACCATGAGATGTGATATTTCAATGCTTCTAATACCAAACCTGAGACCCGTCCTAAAACATGAAATGTGAGATCCAAATCCTTCCCCTTCCAAACCTGAGACCCTTCCTATAGAATGAGATGTGATATCTCAATGCTACTAAAACCAAACATGAGACCCGTCCTAAAACATGAGATGTGAGATCCAAATCCTTCCCCTTCCAAACCTGAGACCCTTCCTATAGCTTGAGATGTGATATCAAACTCCTTCCCATTCCAATCCTGAGATAGCTTGAGATGTGATATCCAACTCCATCCCATTCCAATCCTGAGACCCTTCCGATAGCATGAGATGTGATAGCTCAATGCTTCTAATATCAAAACTGAGACCCTCCCTATAGTATGAGATGTGATATCTAAATCCTTCCCATTCCTATCCTGAGACCCTTCCGATAGCAGAGATGTGATATCTCAATGCTACTAAAACCAAACATGAGACCCGTCCTAAAACATGAGATGTGAGATCCAAATCCTTCCCCTTCCAAACCTGAGACCCTTCCTATAGCTTGAGATGTGATATCAAACTCCTTCCCATTCCAATCCTGAGATAGCTTGAGATGTGATATCCAACTCCATCCCATTCCAATCCTGAGACCCTTCCGATAGCATGAGATGTGATAGCTCAATGCTTCTAATATCAAAACTGAGACCCTCTCTATAGTATGAGATGTGATATCTAAGTCCTTCCCATTCCTATCCTGAGACCCTTCCGATAGCAGAGATGTGATATCTCAATGCTTATACCAAACCTGATAACCCTTCCTATGGCATATGATGTGATATCCAACTCCTTCCCATTCCAATCCTGAGTTCCTTCCTATAGCATGAGATGTGATATCTCAATGCTTCTATCAAACCTGAGACACTTCCTTTAGCATGAGATGTGATATCCAACTCCTTGCCATTCCAATCCTGAGACCCTTCCTATAACATGAGACGTGATATCCAACTCCTTCCCATTCCAATCCTGAGACACTTCCTATAGCATGAGATGTGATATCACAATGCTTCTAATACCAAACCTGAGACCCCTCCTATAACATGAGATGTGATATCCAAATCCTTCCCCTTCCAAACCTGAGACCCTTCCTTTAGCATGAGATGTGATATCCAGCTCCTCCCATTCCAATCCCGAGACCCTTTCGATAGCATGAGATGTGATATCTCAATGCTTCTATCAAAACTGAGACCCTTCCTTTAGCATGAGATGTGATATCCAACTCCTTGCCATTCCAATCCTGAGACCCTTCCTATAAAATGAGATGTGATATCCAAATCCTTCACATTCCAATCCGGAGACCCTTCCTATAGCATGAGAGGTGATATCTCAATGCTTCTAATACCAAACCTGAGATCCTTCCTATAACATGAGATGTGATATCCAACTCCTTCCCATTCCAAACCTGAGACCCTTCCGATAGCATGAGATGTGATATCTCAATGCTTCAAAAACCAAACATGAGAACCATCCTATAACATGAGATGTGAAATCCAAATCCTTCCCTTCCCAAACCTGAGACTCTTCCTATAGCATGAGATGTGATATCTCAATGCTTCTACCAAACCTGAAACCCTTCCTATAGCATGAGATGTGATATCCAACTCCTTCCCATTCCAATCCTGAGACACTTCCTATAGCATGAGATGTGATATCACAATGTTTCTAATACCAAACCTGAGACCCCTCCTATAACATGAGATGTGATATCCAAATCCTTCCCCTTCCAAACCTGAGACCCTTCCTTTAGCATGAGATGTGATATCCAGCTCCTCCCATTCCAATCCTGAGACCCTTCCGATAGCATGAGATGTGAAATCTCAATGCTTCTGATATCAAAACTGAGACCTTCCCTATAGCATGAGATGTGATATCTAAGTCCTTCCCATTCCAATCCTGAGACCCTTCCGATAGCAGAGATGTGATATTTCAATGCTTATACCAAACCTGAGACCCTTCCTATAGCATGAGATGTGATATCCAACTCCTTCCGATTCCAATCCTGAGACCCTTCCTATAGCATGAGATGTGATATCGCAATGCTTCTACCAAAACTGAGACCCTTCCTTTAGCATGAGATGTGATATCCAACTCCTTCCCATTCCAATCATGAGACCCTTCCTATAGCATGAGATGTGATATCTCAATGCTTCTAATACCAAACCTGAGATCCTTCCTATAACATGAGATGTGATATCCAACTCCTTCCCATTCCAATCCTGAGACCCTTCCTATAGCATGAGATGTGATATCTCAATGCTTCTAATACCAAACCTGAGATCCTTCCGATAGCATGAGATGTGATATCTCAATGCCACTAATACCAAACCTGAGATCCTACCTCTAACATGAAATGTGATATCCAACTCCTTCCCTTTCCAAACCTGAGAGCCTTCCTACAACATGAGATGTGATATCCAAGTCCTTCCCATTCCAATCCTGAGACCCTTCCTATAGCATGAGATGGGATATCCAACTCCTTCCAAATCCAATCCTGAGACCCTTCCGATAGCATGAGATGTGTTATCCAACTCCTTGCCATTCCAATCCTGAGACCCTTCCTATAACATGAGATGTGATATCCAAATCCTTCACATTCCAATCCGGAGACCCTTCCTATAGCATGAGATGTGATATCTCAATGCTTCTAATACCAAACCTGAGATCCTTCCTATAACATGAGATGTGATATCCAACTCCTTCCCATTCCAAACCTGAGACCCTTCCGATAGCATGAGATGTGATATCTCAATGCTTCAAAAACCAAACATGAGAACCATCCTATAACATGAGATGTGAAATCCAAATCCTTCCCTTCCCAAACCTGAGACTCTTCCTATAGCATGAGATGTGATATCTCAATGCTTCTACCAAACCTGAAACCCTTCCTATAGCATGAGATGTGATATCCAACTCCTTCCCATTCCAATCCTGAGACACTTCCTATAGCATGAGATGTGATATCACAATGTTTCTAATACCAAACCTGAGACCCCTCCTATAACATGAGATGTGATATCCAAATCCTTCCGCTTCCAAACCTGAGACCCTTCCTTTAGCATGAGATGTGATATCCAGCTCCTCCCATTCCAATCCTGAGACCCTTCCGATAGCATGAGATGTGAAATCTCAATGCTTCTGATATCAAAACTGAGACCCTCCCTATAGCATGAGATGTGATATCTAAGTCCTTCCCATTCCAATTCTGAGACCCTTCCGATAGCAGAGATGTGATATTTCAATGCTTATACCAAACCTGAGACCCTTCCTATAGCATGAGATGTGATATCCAACTCCTTCCGATTCCAATCCTGAGACCCTTCCTATAGCATGAGATGTGATATCGCAATGCTTCTACCAAACCAGAGACCCGTCCTATAACATGAGATGGGATATCCAACTCCTTCCGATTCCAATCCTGAGACCCTTCCTTTAGCATGAGATGTGATATCCAACTCCTTCCGATTCCAATCATGAGACCCTTCCTATAGCATGAGATGTGATATCTCAATGCTTCTAATACCAAACCTGAGATCCTTCCTATAACATGAGATGTGATATCCAACTCCTTCCCATTCCAATCCTGAGACCCTTCCTATAGCATGAGATGTGATATCTCAATGCTTCTAATACCAAACCTGAGATCCTTCCGATAGCATGAGATGTGATATCTCAATGCTTCTAATACCAAACCTGAGATCCTTCCTATAACATAAGATGTGATATCCAAATCCTTCCCCTTCCAAACCTGAGACCCTCCCTTTAGCATGCGATGTGATATCCAACTCCTTCCCATTCCAATCCTGATACCCTTCTGATAGCATGAGATGTGATATCTCAATGCCACTAATACCAAACCTGAGATCCTACCTCTAACATGAAATGTGATATCCAACTCCTTCCCTTTCCAAACCTGAGAGCCTTCCTACAACATGAGATGTGATATCCAAGTCCTTCCCATTCCAATCCTGAGACCCTTCCTATAGCATGAGATGGGATATCCAACTCCTTCCAAATCCAATCCTGATACCCTTCCGATAGCATGAGATGTGTTATCCCAATACTTCTACAAAACCTGAGACCCATACCATGGCATGAGATTTGATATCAAACTCCCGTCCTATACCATGAGACTTGATATCTCAATGCTTCTAATACCAAACCTGAGACCGGTCCAATAACATGAGATGTGATATCCAAATCCTTCCCCTTCCAAACCTTAGACCCTTCCTGTATCATGAGATGTGATATCCAAGTCCTTCCCATTCCATTCCTGAGACCCTTCCTATAGCATGGGATGTGATATCTCAATGCTTCTAATACCAAACCTGAAACCCTTCCTATAACATGAGATGTGATATCCAACTCCTTCCCATTCCAAACCTGAGACCCTTCCGATAGCATGAGATGTGATATCTCAATGCTTCAAAAACCAAACATGAGAACCATCCTATAACATGAGATGTGAAATCCAAATCCTTCCCTTCCCAAACCTGAGACTCTTCCTATAGCATGAGATGTGATATCTCAATGCTTCTACCAAACCTGAAACCCTTCCTATAGCATGAGATGTGATATCCAACTCCTTCCCATTCCAATCCTGAGACACTTCCTATAGCATGAGATGTGATATCACAATGTTTCTAATACCAAACCTGAGACCCCTCCTATAACATGAGATGTGATATCCAAATCCTTCCCCTTCCAAACCTGAGACCCTTCCTTTAGCATGAGATGTGATATCCAGCTCCTCCCATTCCAATCCTGAGACCCTTCCGATAGCATGAGATGTGAAATCTCAATGCTTCTGATATCAAAACTGAGACCTTCCCTATAGCATGAGATGTGATATCTAAGTCCTTCCCATTCCAATCCTGAGACCCTTCCGATAGCAGAGATGTGATATTTCAATGCTTATACCAAACCTGAGACCCTTCCTATAGCATGAGATGTGATATCCAACTCCTTCCGATTCCAATCCTGAGACCCTTCCTATAGCATGAGATGTGATATCGCAATGCTTCTACCAAAACTGAGACCCTTCCTTTAGCATGAGATGTGATATCCAACTCCTTCCCATTCCAATCATGAGACCCTTCCTATAGCATGAGATGTGATATCTCAATGCTTCTAATACCAAACCTGAGATCCTTCCTATAACATGAGATGTGATATCCAACTCCTTCCCATTCCAATCCTGAGACCCTTCCTATAGCATGAGATGTGATATCTCAATGCTTCTAATACCAAACCTGAGATCCTTCCGATAGCATGAGATGTGATATCTCAATGCCACTAATACCAAACCTGAGATCCTACCTCTAACATGAAATGTGATATCCAACTCCTTCCCTTTCCAAACCTGAGAGCCTTCCTACAACATGAGATGTGATATCCAAGTCCTTCCCATTCCAATCCTGAGACCCTTCCTATAGCATGAGATGGGATATCCAACTCCTTCCAAATCCAATCCTGAGACCCTTCCGATAGCATGAGATGTGTTATCCAACTCCTTGCCATTCCAATCCTGAGACCCTTCCTATAACATGAGATGTGATATCCAAATCCTTCACATTCCAATCCGGAGACCCTTCCTATAGCATGAGATGTGATATCTCAATGCTTCTAATACCAAACCTGAGATCCTTCCTATAACATGAGATGTGATATCCAACTCCTTCCCATTCCAAACCTGAGACCCTTCCGATAGCATGAGATGTGATATCTCAATGCTTCAAAAACCAAACATGAGAACCATCCTATAACATGAGATGTGAAATCCAAATCCTTCCCTTCCCAAACCTGAGACTCTTCCTATAGCATGAGATGTGATATCTCAATGCTTCTACCAAACCTGAAACCCTTCCTATAGCATGAGATGTGATATCCAACTCCTTCCCATTCCAATCCTGAGACACTTCCTATAGCATGAGATGTGATATCACAATGTTTCTAATACCAAACCTGAGACCCCTCCTATAACATGAGATGTGATATCCAAATCCTTCCGCTTCCAAACCTGAGACCCTTCCTTTAGCATGAGATGTGATATCCAGCTCCTCCCATTCCAATCCTGAGACCCTTCCGATAGCATGAGATGTGAAATCTCAATGCTTCTGATATCAAAACTGAGACCCTCCCTATAGCATGAGATGTGATATCTAAGTCCTTCCCATTCCAATTCTGAGACCCTTCCGATAGCAGAGATGTGATATTTCAATGCTTATACCAAACCTGAGACCCTTCCTATAGCATGAGATGTGATATCCAACTCCTTCCGATTCCAATCCTGAGACCCTTCCTATAGCATGAGATGTGATATCGCAATGCTTCTACCAAACCAGAGACCCGTCCTATAACATGAGATGGGATATCCAACTCCTTCCGATTCCAATCCTGAGACCCTTCCTTTAGCATGAGATGTGATATCCAACTCCTTCCGATTCCAATCATGAGACCCTTCCTATAGCATGAGATGTGATATCTCAATGCTTCTAATACCAAACCTGAGATCCTTCCTATAACATGAGATGTGATATCCAACTCCTTCCCATTCCAATCCTGAGACCCTTCCTATAGCATGAGATGTGATATCTCAATGCTTCTAATACCAAACCTGAGATCCTTCCGATAGCATGAGATGTGATATCTCAATGCTTCTAATACCAAACCTGAGATCCTTCCTATAACATAAGATGTGATATCCAAATCCTTCCCCTTCCAAACCTGAGACCCTCCCTTTAGCATGCGATGTGATATCCAACTCCTTCCCATTCCAATCCTGATACCCTTCTGATAGCATGAGATGTGATATCTCAATGCCACTAATACCAAACCTGAGATCCTACCTCTAACATGAAATGTGATATCCAACTCCTTCCCTTTCCAAACCTGAGAGCCTTCCTACAACATGAGATGTGATATCCAAGTCCTTCCCATTCCAATCCTGAGACCCTTCCTATAGCATGAGATGGGATATCCAACTCCTTCCAAATCCAATCCTGATACCCTTCCGATAGCATGAGATGTGTTATCCCAATACTTCTACAAAACCTGAGACCCATACCATGGCATGAGATTTGATATCAAACTCCCGTCCTATACCATGAGACTTGATATCTCAATGCTTCTAATACCAAACCTGAGACCGGTCCAATAACATGAGATGTGATATCCAAATCCTTCCCCTTCCAAACCTTAGACCCTTCCTGTATCATGAGATGTGATATCCAAGTCCTTCCCATTCCATTCCTGAGACCCTTCCTATAGCATGGGATGTGATATCTCAATGCTTCTAATACCAAACCTGAAACCCTTCCTATAACATGAGATGTGATATCCAAGTCCTTCCCATTCCAATCCTGAGACCCTTCCTATAGCATGAGATGTGATATCTCAATGCTTCTAATACCAAACCTGAGACCCTTCCTATAACATGAATTGTGATATCCAAGTCCTTCCCATTCCAATCCTGAGACCCTTCCGATAACAGAGATGTGATATCTCAATGCTTATACCAAACCTGAGACCCTTCCGATAGCATGAGATGTGATATCTCAATGCTTCTAATACCAAACCTGAGATCCTTCCTATAACATGAGATGTGATGTTCAAATCCTTCCCCTTCCAAACCTTAGACCCTCCCTTTAGCATGAGATGTGATATCCAAGTCCTTCCCATTCCAATCCTGAGACCCTTCCTATAACATGAGATGTGATATCCAACTCCTTCCCATTCCAACCTTACACCCTGCCTATAGCATGTGATGTGATATCCCAATGCTTCTACAAAACCTGAGACCCATACCATGGCATGAGATGTGATATCAAACTCCTTTCGATTCCAATCCTGAGACCCTTCCTATAGCAAGAGATGTGATATCTCAATGCTTCTAATACCAAACCTGAGATCCTTCCTATAACATGAGATGTGATATCAAACTCCTTCCCATTCCAAACCTGAGACCCTTCCGATAGCATGAGATGTGATATCTCAATGCTTCTAAAACCAAACATGAGAACCATCCTATAACATGAGATGTGAAATCCAAATCCTTCCCCTTCCAAACCTGAGACCTTTCCTTTAGCATGAGATGTGATATCAACTCCTTCCCATTCCAAACCTGAGACCCTTCCTATAGCATGAGATGTTATATCTTAATGCTTCTAAAACCAAACCTGAGAACCATCCTATAACATGTGAACTCCAAATCCTTCCCTTTCCAAACCTGAGACCCTTCCGATAGCATGAGATGTGATATCTCAATGCTACTAAAACCAAACATGAGAACCATCCTATAACATGAGATGTGAAATCCAAATCCTTCCCTTTCCAAACCTGAGACCCTTCCTATAGCTTGAGATGTGATATCAAACTCCTTCCCATTCAATGTGATATCCAACTCCTTCCCATTCCAATCCTGAGACCCTTCCTATACCATGAGATGTGATATTTCAATGCTTCTAATACCTAACCTGAGACCCGTCCTAAAACATGAGATGTGAGATCCAAATCCTTCCCCTTCCAAACCTGAGACCTTTCCTTTAGCATGAGATGTGATATCAACTCCTTCCCATTCCAAACCTGAGACCCTTCCTATAGCATGAGATGTTATATCTTAATGCTTCTAAAACCAAACATGAGAACCATCCTATAACATGAGATGTGAAATCCAAATCCTTCCCTTTCCAAACCTGAGACCCTTCCTATAGCAAGAGATGTGATATCCAGATCCTTCCCATTTCAATCTTGAGACCGTTCCTATAGCATGAGATGTGATATCCAACTCCTTCCCATTCCAACCTGAGACCCTTCCTATAGCATGAGAAGGGATATCCAACTCCTTCCCAATCCAATCCTGAGACCCTTCCGATAGCAGAGATGTGATATCTCAATGCTTATACCAAACCTGAGACCCTACCTTTAGTATGATGTGATATCCAAATCCTTCACATTCCAATTCTGAGACCCTTCCTATAGCATGAGATGTGATATCTCAATGCTTCTAATACCAAACCTGAGATCCTTCCTATAACATGAGATGTGATATTCAACTCCTTCCCATTCCAAATCTGAGACCCTTCCAATAGCATGAGATTTGATACCTCAATGCTTCTAAAAACAAACATGAGAACCATCCTATAACGAGATGTGAAATCCCAATCCTTCCCTTCCCAAACCTGAGACCCTTCCTATAGCTCGAGATGTGATATCAAACTCCTTCCCATTCCAATCCTGAGATAGCTTGAGATGTGATATCCAACTCCTTCCCATTCCAATCCTGAGACCCTTATTATACCATGAGATGTGATATCTCAAGGCTTCTAATAGCAAACCTGAGACCCGTCCTAAAACATGAGATGTGAGATCCAAATCCTTTCCCTTCCAAACCTGAGACATTTCCTTTAGCATATGTGATATCCAACTCCTTCCCATTCCAATCCTGAGACCCTTCTGATAGCATGAGATGTGATATCTCAATGCTTCTAATATCAAACCTGAGACCCTCCCTATAGCATGAGATGTGATATCCAACTCCTTGCCATTCCAATCCTGAGACCCTTCCTATAACATGAGACGTGATATCCAACTCCTTCCCATTCCAATCCTGAGACTCCTCCTATAGCATGAGATGTGATATCTTAATGCTTCTAATACCAAACCTGGGACCCGTCCTATAACATGAGATGTGATATCCAAATCCTTCCCCTTCCAAACCTGAGACCCTTCCTTTAGCATGAGATGTGATATCCAAATCATTCCCATTCCAATCCTGAAACCCTTCCTATAGCATGAGATGTGATATCCAAATCCTTCCCATTCCAATCCTGAGACCCTTCCTATAACGAGATGTGATATCCAACTCCTTCCCATTCCAACCTGAGACACTTCCTATAGCATGAGAAGGGATATCCAAATCCTTCCCATTCCAATCCTGAGATCCTTCCTATAACATGATGTGATATCCAATCCCTTCCCATTCCAAACCTGAGACCCTTCCTATTGGATGAGATGTGATATCCAACTCCTTCCCATTCCAATCCTGAGACCCTTCCTATAACATGAGATGTGATGTCTCAATGCTTCTAATACCAAACCTGAGATCCTTCCTATGGCATGAGATGTCATATAAAGTTCCTTCCCATTCCATTCCTGAGACCCTTCCTATAGCATGATATGTGATATCAAACTCCTTCCCATTCCAATCCTGAGACCCTTCCTATAGCATGAGATGTGATATCTCAATGCTTCTAATACCAAACCCGAGATCCTTCCTATAACATGAGATGTGATATCCAAATCCTTCCCATTCCAACCTGAGACCCTTCCGATAGCATGAGATGTGATATCCCAATGCTTCTACCAAACCTGAGACCCATACTATGGCATGAGATGTGATATCAAACTCCTTCCCATTCCAATCCTGAGACCCTTCCTATAGCTTGAGATGTGATATCCAACTCCTTCCCATTCCAATTCTGAGACCCTTCCTATACCATGAGACTTGATATCGCAATGCTTCTAATACCATACCTGAGACCCGTCCTATAACATGAGATGTGATATCCAAATCCTTCCCCTTCCAAACCTTAGACCCTTCCTTTATCATGAGATGTGATATCAAACTCCTTCACATTCCAATCCTGAGACCCTTCCGATATCATGAGATTTTTTATCTCAAAGCTTCTGATATCAAACTTGAGACCCTCCCTATAGCATGAGATGTGACATCCAAGTCCTTCCCATTCCAATCCTGAGACGCTTCCTATAGCATGAGATGTGATATCTCAATGATTCTAATACCAAACCTGAGACCCTTCGTATACCATGAGATGGGATATCCAACTCCTTCCCATTCCTATCCTGAGATTCTTCCGATAGCAGAGATGTGATATCTCAATGCTTATACCAAACCTGAGATCCTTCCTATGGCATGAGATGTCATATAAAACTCCTTCCCATTCCATTCCTGAGTTCCTTCCTATAGCATGAGATGTGATATCTCAATGCTTCTATCAAACCTGAGACCCTTCCTTTAGCATGAGATGTGATATCCAACTCCTTGCCATTCCAATCCTGAGACCCTTCCTATAACATGAGACGTGATATCCAACTCCTTCCCATTCCAATCCTGAGTTCCTTCCTATAGCATGAGATGTGATATCTCAATGCTTCTATCAAAACTGAGACCCTTCCTTTAGCATGAGATGTGATATCCAACTCCTTGCCATTCCAATCCTGAGACCCTTCCTATAACATGAGATGTGATATCCAAATCCTTCACATTCCAATCCTGAGACCCTTCCTATAACATGAGATGTGATATCCAAATCCTTCACATTCCAATCCTGAGTTCCTTCCTATAGCATGAGATGTGATATCTCAATGCTTCTAATACCAAACCTGAGATCCTTCCTATAACATGAGATGTGATATCCAACTCCTTCCCATTCCAAACCTGAGACCCTTCCGATAGCATGAGATGTGATATCTCAATGCTTCAAAAACCAAACATGAGAACCATCCTATAACATGAGATGTGAAATCCAAATCCTTCACTTCCCAAACCTGAGACTCTTCCTATAGCATGAGATGTGATATCTCAATGCTTCTACCAAACCTGAAACCCTTCCTATAGCATGAGATGTGATATCCAACTCCTTCCCATTCCAATCCTGAGACACTTCCTATAGCAGGAGATGTGATATCACAATGCTTCTAATACCAATCCTGAGACCCCTCCTATAACATGAGATGTGATATACAAATCCTTCCCCTTCCAAACCTGAGACCCTTCCTTTAGCATGAGATGTGATATCCAGCTCCTCCCATTCCAATCCTGAGACCCTTCCGATAGCATGAGATGTGAAATCTCAATGCTTCTGATATCAAAACTGAGACCCTCCATATAGCATGAGATGTGATATCTAAGTCCTTCCCATTCCAATCCTGAGACCCTTCCGATAGCGGAGATGTGATATTTCAATGCTTATACCAAACCTGAGACCCTTCCTATAGCATGAGATGTGATATCCAACTCCTTCCGATTCCAATCCTGAGACCCTTCCTATAGCATGAGATGTGATATCGCAATGCTTCTACCAAAACTGAGACCCTTCCTTTAGCATGAGATGTGATATCCAACTCCTTCCCATTCCAATCATGAGACCCTTCCTATAGCATGAGATGTGATATCTCAATGCTTCTAATACCAAACCTGAGATCCTTCCGATAGCATGAGATGTGATATCTCAATGCTTCTAATACCAAACCTGAGATCCTTCCTATAACATGAGATGTGATATCCAAATCCTTCCCCTTCCAAACCTGAGACCCTCCCTTTAGCATGAGATGTGATATCCAACTCCTTCCCATTCCAATCCTGATACCCTTCTGATAGCATGAGATGTGATATCTCAATGCCTCTAATACCAAACCTGAGATCCTACCTCTAACATGAAATGTGATATCCAACTCCTTTTCTTTCCAAACCTGAGAGCCTTCCTACAACATGAGATGTGATATCCAAGTCCTTCCCATTCCAATCCTGAGACCCTTCCTATAGCATGAGATGGGATATCCAACTCCTTCCAAATCCAATCCTGATACCCTTCCGATAGCATGAGATGTGATATCCCAATGCTTCTACAAAACCTGAGACCCATACCATGGCATGAGATGTGATATCAAACTCCCGTCCTATACCATGAGACTTGATATCGCAATACTTCTAATACCAAACCTGAGACCGGTCCAATAACATGACATGTGATATCCAAATCCTTCCCCTTCCAAACCTTAGACCCTTCCTGTATCATGAGATGTGATATCCAAGTCCTTCCCATTCCATTCCTGAGACCCTTCCTGTAGCATGAGAGGTGATATCTCAATGCTTCTATTACCAAACCTGAGACCCTTCCTATAACATGAGATGTGATATCCAAGTCCTTCCCATTCCAATCCTGAGACCCTTCCTATAGCATGAGATGTGATATCTCAATGCTTCTAATACCAAACCTGAGACCCTTCCTATAACATGAATTGTGATATCCAAGTCCTTCCCATTCCAATCCTGAGACCCTTCCGATAGCAGAGATGTGATATCTCAATGCTTATACCAAACCTGAGACCCTTCCGATAGCATGAGATGTGATATCTCAATGCTTCTAATACCAAACCTGAGATCCTTCCTATAACATGAGATGTGATGTCCAAATCCTTCCCCTTCCAAACATTAGACCCTCACTTTACCATGAGATGTGATATCCAACTCCTTCCCATTCCAATCCTGAGACCCTTCTGATGGCATGAGATGTGATATCTCAATGCCTCTAATACCAAACCTGAGATCCTACCTCTAACATGAAATGTGATATCCAACTCCTTCCCCTTCCAACCCTGAGAGCCTTCCTATAGAATGAGATGTGATATCCAAGTCCTTCCCATTCCAATCCTGAGACCCTTCCTATAACATGAGACGTGATATCCAACTCCTTCCCATTCCAATCCTGAGTTCCTTCCTATAGCATGAGATGTGATATCTCAATGCTTCTATCAAAACTGAGACCCTTCCTTTAGCATGAGATGTGATATCCAACTCCTTGCCATTCCAATCCTGAGACCCTTCCTATAACATGAGATGTGATATCCAAATCCTTCACATTCCAATCCTGAGACCCTTCCTATAACATGAGATGTGATATCCAAATCCTTCACATTCCAATCCTGAGTTCCTTCCTATAGCATGAGATGTGATATCTCAATGCTTCTAATACCAAACCTGAGATCCTTCCTATAACATGAGATGTGATATCCAACTCCTTCCCATTCCAAACCTGAGACCCTTCCGATAGCATGAGATGTGATATCTCAATGCTTCAAAAACCAAACATGAGAACCATCCTATAACATGAGATGTGAAATCCAAATCCTTCCCTTCCCAAACCTGAGACTCTTCCTATAGCATGAGATGTGATATCTCAATGCTTCTACCAAACCTGAAACCCTTCCTATAGCATGAGATGTGATATCCAACTCCTTCCCATTCCAATCCTGAGACACTTCCTATAGCAGGAGATGTGATATCACAATGCTTCTAATACCAATCCTGAGACCCCTCCTATAACATGAGATGTGATATACAAATCCTTCCCCTTCCAAACCTGAGACCCTTCCGATAGCATGAGATGTGATATCCCAATGCTTCTACAAAACCTGAGACCCATACCATGGCATGAGATGTGATATCAAACTCCCGTCCTATACCATGAGACTTGATATCGCAATACTTCTAATACCAAACCTGAGACCGGTCCAATAACATGACATGTGATATCCAAATCCTTCCCCTTCCAAACCTTAGACCCTTCCTGTATCATGAGATGTGATATCCAAGTCCTTCCCATTCCATTCCTGAGACCCTTCCTGTAGCATGAGAGGTGATATCTCAATGCTTCTATTACCAAACCTGAGACCCTTCCTATAACATGAGATGTGATATCCAAGTCCTTCCCATTCCAATCCTGAGACCCTTCCTATAGCATGAGATGTGATATCTCAATGCTTCTAATACCAAACCTGAGACCCTTCCTATAACATGAATTGTGATATCCAAGTCCTTCCCATTCCAATCCTGAGACCCTTCCGATAGCAGAGATGTGATATCTCAATGCTTATACCAAACCTGAGACCCTTCCGATAGCATGAGATGTGATATCTCAATGCTTCTAATACCAAACCTGAGATCCTTCCTATAACATGAGATGTGATGTCCAAATCCTTCCCCTTCCAAACATTAGACCCTCACTTTACCATGAGATGTGATATCCAACTCCTTCCCATTCCAATCCTGAGACCCTTCTGATGGCATGAGATGTGATATCTCAATGCCTCTAATACCAAACCTGAGATCCTACCTCTAACATGAAATGTGATATCCAACTCCTTCCCCTTCCAACCCTGAGAGCCTTCCTATAGAATGAGATGTGATATCCAAGTCCTTCCCATTCCAATCCTGAGACCCTTCCTATAACATGAGACGTGATATCCAACTCCTTCCCATTCCAATCCTGAGTTCCTTCCTATAGCATGAGATGTGATATCTCAATGCTTCTATCAAAACTGAGACCCTTCCTTTAGCATGAGATGTGATATCCAACTCCTTGCCATTCCAATCCTGAGACCCTTCCTATAACATGAGATGTGATATCCAAATCCTTCACATTCCAATCCTGAGACCCTTCCTATAACATGAGATGTGATATCCAAATCCTTCACATTCCAATCCTGAGTTCCTTCCTATAGCATGAGATGTGATATCTCAATGCTTCTAATACCAAACCTGAGATCCTTCCTATAACATGAGATGTGATATCCAACTCCTTCCCATTCCAAACCTGAGACCCTTCCGATAGCATGAGATGTGATATCTCAATGCTTCAAAAACCAAACATGAGAACCATCCTATAACATGAGATGTGAAATCCAAATCCTTCCCTTCCCAAACCTGAGACTCTTCCTATAGCATGAGATGTGATATCTCAATGCTTCTACCAAACCTGAAACCCTTCCTATAGCATGAGATGTGATATCCAACTCCTTCCCATTCCAATCCTGAGACACTTCCTATAGCAGGAGATGTGATATCACAATGCTTCTAATACCAATCCTGAGACCCCTCCTATAACATGAGATGTGATATACAAATCCTTCCCCTTCCAAACCTGAGACCCTTCCTTTAGCATGAGATGTGATATCCAGGTCCTCCCATTCCAATCCTGAGACCCTTCCGATAGCATGAGATGTGAAATCTCAATGCTTCTGATATCAAAACTGAGACCCTCCATATAGCATGAGATGTGATATCTAAGTCCTTCCCATTCCAATCCTGAGACCCTTCTGATAGCGGAGATGTGATATTTCAATGCTTATACCAAACCTGAGACCCTTCCTATAGCATGAGATGTGATATCCAACTCCTTCCGATTCCAATCCTGAGACCCTTCCTATAGCATGAGATGTGATATCGCAATGCTTCTACCAAAACTGAGACCCTTCCTTTAGCATGAGATGTGATATCCAACTCCTTCCCATTCCAATCATGAGACCCTTCCTATAGCATGAGATGTGATATCTCAATGCTTCTAATACCAAACCTGAGATCCTTCCGATAGCATGAGATGTGATATCTCAATGCTTCTAATACCAAACCTGAGATCCTTCCTATAACATGAGATGTGATATCCAAATCCTTCCCCTTCCAAACCTAAGACCCTCCCTTTAGCATGAGATGTGATATCCAACTCCTTCCCATTCCAATCCTGATACCCTTCTGATAGCATGAGATGTGATATCTCAATGCCTCTAATACCAAACCTGAGATCCTACCTCTAACATGAAATGTGATATCCAACTCCTTTTCTTTCCAAACCTGAGAGCCTTCCTACAACATGAGATGTGATATCCAAGTCCTTCCCATTCCAATCCTGAGACCCTTCCTATAGCATGAGATGGGATATCCAACTCCTTCCAAATCCAATCCTGATACCCTTCCGATAGCATGAGATGTGATATCCCAATGCTTCTACAAAACCTGAGACCCATACCATGGCATGAGATGTGATATCAAACTCCCGTCCTATACCATGAGACTTGATATCGCAATACTTCTAATACCAAACCTGAGACCGGTCCAATAACATGACATGTGATATCCAAATCCTTCCCCTTCCAAACCTTAGACCCTTCCTGTATCATGAGATGTGATATCCAAGTCCTTCCCATTCCATTCCTGAGACCCTTCCTGTAGCATGAGAGGTGATATCTCAATGCTTCTATTACCAAACCTGAGACCCTTCCTATAACATGAGATGTGATATCCAGGTCCTTCCCATTCCAATCCTGAGACCCTTCCTATAGCATGAGATGTGATATCTCAATGCTTCTAATACCAAACCTGAGACCCTTCCTATAACATGAATTGTGATATCCAAGTCCTTCCCATTCCAATCCTGAGACCCTTCCGATAGCAGAGATGTGATATCTCAATGCTTATACCAAACCTGAGACCCTTCCGATAGCATGAGATGTGATATCTCAATGCTTCTAATACCAAACCTGAGATCCTTCCTATAACATGAGATGTGATGTCCAAATCCTTCCCCTTCCAAACATTAGACCCTCACTTTACCATGAGATGTGATATCCAACTCCTTCCCATTCCAATCCTGAGACCCTTCTGATGGCATGAGATGTGATATCTCAATGCCTCTAATACCAAACCTGAGATCCTACCTCTAACATGAAATGTGATATCCAACTCCTTCCCCTTCCAACCCTGAGAGCCTTCCTATAGAATGAGATGTGATATCCAAGTCCTTCCCATTCCAATCCTGAGACCCTTCCTATAACATGAGATTTGATATCCAACTCCGTCCCATTCCAACCTTAGACCCTGCCTATAGCATGTGATGTGATATCCCAATGCTTCTACAAAACCTGAGACCCATACCATGGCATGAGATGTGATATCAAACTCCTTCCCATTCCAATCCTGAGACCCTTTCTATAGCTTGAGATGTGATATCCAACTCCTTCCCATTCCAATTCTGAGACCCGTCCTATACCATGAGACTTGATATCTCAATGCTTCTAATACCAAACCTGAGACCGGTCCTATAACATGAGATGTGATACCCAAATCCTTCCCCTTTCCAAACCTTAGACCCTTCCTATAGCATGAGATGTGATATCTCAATGCTTCTAATACCAAACCTGAGACCCTTCCTATAACGAGATGGGATATCCAACTCCTTCCCATTCCAATCCTGAGACCCTTCCGATAGCAGAGATGTGATATCTCAATGCTTATACCAAACCTGAGACCCTTCCTATGGCATGAGATGTCATATACAACTCCTTCCCATTCCAAACCTGAGACCCTTCCGATAGCATGAGATGTGATATCTCAATGCTTCTAAAACCAAACATGAGAACCATCCTATAACATGAGATGTGAAATCCAAATCATTCCCTTTCCAAACCTGAGACCCTTCCTATAGCTTGAGATGTGATATAAAACTCCTTCCCATTCAATGTGATATCCAACTCCTTCCCATTCCAATCATGAGACCCTTCCTATACCATGAGATGTGATATTTCAATGCTTCTAATACCAAACCTGAGACCCGTCCTAAAACATGAGATGTGAGATCCAAATCCTTCCCCTTCCAAACCTGAGACCTTTCCTTTAGCATGAGATGTGATATCAACTCCTTCCCATTCCAAACCTGAGACCCTTCCTATAGCATGAGATGTTATATCTTAATGCTTCTAAAACCAAACCTGAAACCATCCTATAACATGTGAACTCCAAATCCTTCCCTTTCCAAACCTGAGACCCTTCCGATAGCATGAGATGTGATATCTCAATGCTACTAAAACCAAACATGAGAACCATCCTATAACATGAGATGTGAAATCCAAATCCTTCCCTTTCCAAACCTGAGACCCTTCCTATAGCTTGAGATGTGATATCAAACTCCTTCCCATTCCAATCCTGAGATAGCTTGAGATGTGATAGCCGACTCATTCCCATTCCAATCCTGAGACCCTTCCTATACCATGAGATGTGATATCTCAATGCTTCTAATACCAAACCTGAGACCCGTCCTAAAACATGAGATGTGAGATCCAAATCCTTCTCCTTCCAAACCTGAGACCCTTCCTATAGCTTGAGATGTGATATCAAACTCCTTCCCATTCCAATCCCGAGATAGCTTGAGATGTGATATCCAACTCCATCCCATTCCAATCCTGAGACCCTTCCGATAGCATGAGATGTGATAGCTCAATGCTTCTAATATCAAAACTGAGACCCTCCCTATAGTATGAGATGTGATATCTAAGTCCTTCCCATTCCTATCCTGAGACCCTTCCGATAGCAGAGATGTGATATCTCAATGCTTATGTCCAAACCTGATGACCCATCCTATGGCATGAGATGTGATATCCAACTCCTTCCCATTGCAATCCTGAGTTCCTTCCTATAGCATGAGATGTGATATCTGAATGCTTCTATCAAACCTGAGACCCTTCCTTTAGCATGAGATGTGTTATCCAACTCCTTGCCATTCCAATCCTGAGACCCTTCCTATAACATGAGACGTGATATCCAACTCCTTCCCATTCCAATCCTGAGACTCCTCCTATAGCATGAGATGTGATATCTCAATGCTTCTAATACCAAACATGGGACCCGTCCTATAACATGAGATATGATATCCAAATCCTTCCCCTTCCAAACCTGAGACACTTCCTTTAGCATGAGATGTGATATCCAAATCCTTCCCATTCCAATCCTGAAACCCTTCCTATAGCATGAGATGTGATAGCTCAATGTTTCTAATAAAAAACCTGAGACCCTTCCTATAGCAAGAGATGTGATATCCAAATCCTTCCCATTCCAATCCTGAGACCCTTCCTATAACGAGATGTGATATCCAACTCCTTCCCATTCCAACCTGAGACACTTCCTATAGCATGAGAAGGGATATCCAAATCCTTCCCATTCCAATCCTGAGATCCTTCCTATAACATGATGTGATATCACAATTCCTTCCCATTCCAAACCTGAGACCCTTCCTATTGAATGAGATGTGATATCCAACTCCTTCCCATTCCAATCCTGAGACCCTTCCTATACCATGAGATGTGATATCTCAATGCTTCTAATACCAAACCTGGGACCCGCCCTATAACATGAGATATGATATCCAAATCCTTCCCCTTCCAAACCTGAGACCCTTCCTTTAGCATGAGATGTGATATCCAAATCCTTCCCATTCCAATCATGAGACCCTTCCTATAGCATGAGATGTGATATCTCAATGCTTCTAATACCAAACCTGAGATCCTTCCTATAACATGAGATGTGATATCCAACTCCTTCCCATTCCAATCCTGAGACCCTTCCTATAGCATGAGATGTGATATCTCAATGCTTCTAATACCAAACCTGAGATCCTTCCGATAGCATGAGATGTGATATCTCAATGCTTCTAATACCAAACCTGAGATCCTTCCTATAACATAAGATGTGATATCCAAATCCTTCCCCTTCCAAACCTGAGACCCTCCCTTTAGCATGCGATGTGATATCCAACTCCTTCCCATTCCAATCCTGATACCCTTCTGATAGCATGAGATGTGATATCTCAATGCCACTAATACCAAACCTGAGATCCTACCTCTAACATGAAATGTGATATCCAACTCCTTCCCTTTCCAAACCTGAGAGCCTTCCTACAACATGAGATGTGATATCCAAGTCCTTCCCATTCCAATCCTGAGACCCTTCCTATAGCATGAGATGGGATATCCAACTCCTTCCAAATCCAATCCTGATACCCTTCCGATAGCATGAGATGTGTTATCCCAATGCTTCTACAAAACCTGAGACCCATACCATGGCATGAGATTTGATATCAAACTCCCGTCCTATACCATGAGACTTGATATCTCAATGCTTCTAATACCAAACCTGAGACCGGTCCAATAACATGAGATGTGATATCCAAATCCTTCCCCTTCCAAACCTTAGACCCTTCCTGTATCATGAGATGTGATATCCAAGTCCTTCCCATTCCATTCCTGAGACCCTTCCTATAGCATGAGATGTGATATCTCAATGCTTCTAATACCAAACCTGAGACCCTTCCTATAACATGAGATGTGATATCCAAGTCCTTCCCATTCCAATCCTGAGACCCTTCCTATAGCATGAGATGTGATATCTCAATGCTTCTAATACCAAACCTGAGACCCTTCCTATAACATGAATTGTGATATCCAAGTCCTTCCCATTCCAATCCTGAGACCCTTCCGATAACAGAGATGTGATATCTCAATGCTTATACCAAACCTGAGCCCCTTCCGATAGCATGAGATGTGATATCTCAATGCTTCTAATACCAAACCTGAGATCCTTCCTATAACATGAGATGTGATGTTCAAATCCTTCCCCTTCCAAACCTTAGACCCTCCCTTTAGCATGAGATGTGATATCCAAGTCCTTCCCATTCCAATCCTGAGACCCTTCCTATAACATGAGATGTGATATCCAACTCCTTCCCATTCCAACCTTACACCCTGCCTATAGCATGTGATGTGATATCCCAATGCTTCTACAAAACCTGAGACCCATACCATGGCATGAGATGTGATATCAAACTCCTTTCGATTCCAATCCTGAGACCCTTCCTATAGCAAGAGATGTGATATCTCAATGCTTCTAATACCAAACCTGAGATCCTTCCTATAACATGAGATGTGATATCAAACTCCTTCCCATTCCAAACCTGAGACCCTTCCGATAGCATGAGATGTGATATCTCAATGCTTCTAAAACCAAACATGAGAACCATCCTATAACATGAGATGTGAAATCCAAATCCTTCCCCTTCCAAACCTGAGACCTTTCCTTTAGCATGAGATGTGATATCAACTCCTTCCCATTCCAAACCTGAGACCCTTCCTAGAGCATGAGATGTTATATCTTAATGCTTCTAAAACCAAACCTGAGAACCATCCTATAAAATGTGAACTCCAAATCCTTCCCTTTCCAAACCTGAGACCCTTCCGATAGCATGAGATGTGATATCTCAATGCTACTAAAACCAAACATGAGAACCATCCTATAACATGAGATGTGAAATCCAAATCCTTCCCTTTCCAAACCTGAGACCCTTCCTATAGCTTGAGATGTGATATCAAACTCCTTCCCATTCAATGTGATATCCAACTCCTTCCCATTCCAATCCTGAGACCCTTCCTATACCATGAGATGTGATATTTCAATGCTTCTAATACCTAACCTGAGACCCGTCCTAAAACATGAGATGTGAGATCCAAATCCTTCCCCTTCCAAACCTGAGACCTTTCCTTTAGCATGAGATGTGATATCAACTCCTTCCCATTCCAAACCTGAGACCCTTCCTATAGCATGAGATGTTATATCTTAATGCTTCTAAAACCAAACCTGAGAACCATCCTATAACATGTGAACTCCAAATCCTTCCGTTTCCAAACCTGAGACCCTTCCGATAGCATGAGATGTGATATCTCAATGCTACTAAAACCAAACATGAGAACCATCCTATAACATGAGATGTGAAATCCAAATCCTTCCCTTTCCAAACCTGAGACCCTTCCTATAGCAAGAGATGTGATATCCAGATCCTTCCCATTTCAATCTTGAGACCGTTCCTATAGCATGAGATGTGATATCCAACTCCTTCCCATTCCAACCTGAGACCCTTCCTATAGCATGAGAAGGGATATCCAACTCCTTCCCAATCCAATCCTGAGACCCTTCCGATAGCAGAGATGTGATATCTCAATGCTTATACCAAACCTGAGACCCTACCTTTAGTATGATGTGATATCCAAATCCTTCACATTCCAATTCTGAGACCCTTCCTATAGCATGAGATGTGATATCTCAATGCTTCTAATACCAAACCTGAGATCCTTCCTATAACATGAGATGTGATATTCAACTCCTTCCCATTCCAAATCTGAGACCCTTCCAATAGCATGAGATTTGATACCTCAATGCTTCTAAAAACAAACATGAGAACCATCCTATAACGAGATGTGAAATCCCAATCCTTCCCTTCCCAAACCTGAGACCCTTCCTATAGCTCGAGATGTGATATCAAACTCCTTCCCATTCCAATCCTGAGATAGCTTGAGATGTGATATCCAACTCCTTCCCATTCCAATCCTGAGACCCTTATTATACCATGAGATGTGATATCTCAAGGCTTCTAATACCAAACCTGAGACCCGTCCTAAAACATGAGATGTGAGATTCAAATCCTTTCCCTTCCAAACCTGAGACGTTTCCTTTAGCATATGTGATATCCAACTCCTTCCCATTCCAATCCTGAGACCCTTCTGATAGCATGAGATGTGATATCTCAATGCTTCTAATATCAAACCTGAGACCCTCCCTATAGCATGAGATGTGATATCCAACTCCTTGCCATTCCAATCCTGAGACCCTTCCTATAACATGAGACATGATATCCAACTCCTTCCCATTCCAATCCTGAGACTCCTCCTATAGCATGAGATGTGATATCTTAATGCTTCTAATACCAAACCTGGGACCCGTCCTATAACATGAGATGTGATATCCAAATCCTTCCCCTTCCAAACCTGAGACCCTTCCTTTAGCATGAGATGTGATATCCAAATCATTCCCATTCCAATCCTGAAACCCTTCCTATAGCATGAGATGTGATATCCAAATCCTTCCCATTCCAATCCTGAGACCCTTCCTATAACGAGATGTGATATCCAACTCCTTCCCATTCCAACCTGAGACACTTCCTATAGCATGAGAAGGGATATCCAAATCCTTCCCATTCCAATCCTGAGATCCTTCCTATAACATGATGTGATATCCAATTCCTTCCCATTCCAAACCTGAGACCCTTCCTATTGGATGAGATGTGATATCCAACTCCTTCCCATTCCAATCCTGAGACCCTTCCTATAACATGAGATGTGATGTCTCAATGCTTCTAATACCAAACCTGAGATCCTTCCTATGGCATGAGATGTCATATAAAGTTCCTTCCCATTCCATTCCTGAGACCCTTCCTATAGCATGATATGTGATATCAAACTCCTTCCCATTCCAATCCTGAGACCCTTCCTATAGCATGAGATGTGATATCTCAATGCTTCTAATACCAAACCCGAGATCCTTCCTATAACATGAGATGTGATATCCAAATCCTTCCCATTCCAACCTGAGACCCTTCCGATAGCATGAGATGTGATATCCCAATGCTTCTACCAAACCTGAGACCCATACTATGGCATGAGATGTGATATCAAACTCCTTCCCATTCCAATCCTGAGACCCTTCCTATAGCTTGAGATGTGATATCCAACTCCTTCCCATTCCAATTCTGAGACCCTTCCTATACCATGAGACTTGATATCGCAATGCTTCTAATACCATACCTGAGACCCGTCCTATAACATGAGATGTGATATCCAAATCCTTCCCCTTCCAAACCTTAGACCCTTCCTTTATCATGAGATGTGATATCAAACTCCTTCACATTCCAATCCTGAGACCCTTCCGATATCATGAGATTTTTTATCTCAAAGCTTCTGATATCAAACTTGAGACCCTCCCTATAGCATGAGATGTGACATCCAAGTCCTTCCCATTCCAATCCTGAGACGCTTCCTATAGCATGAGATGTGATATCTCAATGATTCTAATACCAAACCTGAGACCCTTCCTATACCATGAGATGGGATATCCAACTCCTTCCCATTCCAATCCTGAGATTCTTCCGATAGCAGAGATGTGATATCTCAATGCTTATACCAAACCTGAGATCCTTCCTATGGCATGAGATGTCATATAAAACTCCTTCCCATTCCATTCCTGAGACCCTTCCTATAGCATGAGATGTGATATCCAACTCCTTCCCATTCCCATCCTGAGACCCTTCCTATAGCATGAGATGTGACATCCAAGTCCTTCCCATTCCAATCCTGAGACGCTTCCTATAGCATGAGATGTGATATCTCAATGCTTCTAATACCAAACCTGAGATCCTTCCTATAACATGAGATGTGATATCCAAATCCTTCCCATTCCAACCTGAGACCCTTCCGATAGCATGAGATGTGATATCCCAATGCTCATACCAAACCTGAGACCCTTCCTATAGCTTGAGATGTGATATCCAACTCCTTCCCATTCCAACTCTGAGACCCTCCTATACCATGAGACTTGATATCGCAATGCTTCTAATACCAAACCTGAGACCCGTCCTATAACATGAGATGTGATATCCAAATCCTTCCTCTTCCAAACCTTAGACCCTTCCTTTATCATGAGATGTGATATCCAACTCCTTCACATTCCAATCCTGAGACCCTTCCGATATCATGAGATTTGTTATCTCAAAGCTTCTGATATCAAACTTGAGACCCTCCCTATAGCATGAGATGTGACATCCAAGTCCTTCCCATTCCAATCCTGAGACGCTTCCTATATCATGAGATGTGATATCTCAATGCTTCAAAAACCAAACATGAGAACCATCCTTTAACATGAGATGTGAAATCCAAATCCTTCCCTTCCCAAACCTGAGACTCTTCCTATAGCATGAGATGTGATATCTCAATGTTTCTACCAAACCTGAAACCCTTCCTATAGCATGAGATGTGATATCAAACTCCTTCCCATTCAATGTGATATCCAACTCCGTCCCATTCCAATCCTGAGACCCTTCCTATACCATGAGATGTGATATTTCAATGCTTCTAATACCAAACCTGAGACCCGTCCTAAAACATGAGATGTGAGATCTAAATCCGTCCCCTTCCAAACCTGAGACCCTTCCTATAGCATGAGATGTTATATCTTAATGCTTCTAAAACCAAACCTGAGAACCATCCTATAACATGTGAAATCCAAATCCTTCCCTTTCCAAACCTGAGACCCTTCCGATAGCATGAGATGTGATATCTCAATGCTACTAAAACCAAACATGAGAACCATCCTATAACATGAGATGTGAAATCCAAATCCTTCCCTTTCCAAAACTGAGACCCTTCCTATAGCTTGAGATGTGATATCAAACTCCTTCCCATTCCAATCCTGAGATAGCTTGAGATGTGATAGCCAACTCCTTCCCATTCCAATCCTGAGACCCTTCCTATACCATGAGATGTGATATCTCAATGCTTCTAATACCAAACCTGAGACCCGTCCTAAAACATGAGATGTGAGATCCAAATCCTTCCCCTTCCAAACCTGAGACCCGTCCTATAGCTTGAGATGTGATATCAAACTCCTTCCCATTCCAATCCTGAGATAGCTTGAGATGTGATATCCAAATCCATCCCATTCCAATCCTGAGACCCTTCCGATAGCATGAAATGTGATAGCTCAATGCTTCTAATATCAAAACTGAGACCCTCCCTATAGTACGAGATGTGATATCTAAGTCCTTCCCATTCCTATCCTGAGACCCTTCCGATAGCAGAGATGTGATATCTCAATGCTTATACCAAACCTGATAACCCTTCCTATGGCATGAGATGTGATATCCAACTCCTTCCCATTCCAATCCTGAGTTCCTTCCTATAGCATGAGATGTGATATCTCAATGCTTCTATCAAACATGAGACCCTTCCTTTAGCATGAGATGTGATATCCAACTCCTTGCCATTCCAATCCTGAGACCCTTCCTATAACATGAGACGTGATATCCAACTCCTTCCCATTCCAATCCTGAGTTCCTTCCTATAGCATGAGATGTGATATCTCAATGCTTCTATCAAAACTGAGACCCTTCCTTTAGCATGAGATGTGATATCCAACTCCTTGCCATTCCAATCCTGAGACCCTTCCTATAACATGAGATGTGATATCCAAATCCTTCACATTCCAATCCGGAGACCCTTCCTATAGCATGAGATGTGATATCTCAATGCTTATACCAAACCTGAGACCCTTCCGATAGCATGAGATGTGATATCTCAATGCTTCTAATACCAAACCTGAGATCCTTCCTATAACATGAGATGTGATGTCCAAATCCTTCCCCTTCCAAACCTTAGACCCTCCCTTTAGCATGAGATGTGATATCCAACTCCTTCCCATTCCAATCCTGAGACCCTTCTGATGGCATGAGATGTGATATCTCAATGCCTCTAATACCAAACCTGAGATCCTACTTCTAACATGAAATGTGATATCCAACTCCTTCCCCTTCCAACCCTGAGAGCCTTCCTATAGAATGAGATGTGATATCCAAGTCCTTCCCATTCCAATCCTGAGACCCTTCCTATAACATGAGATGTGATATCCAACTCCTTCCCATTCCAACCTTAGACCCTGCCTATAGCATGTGATGTGATATCCCAATGCTTCTACAAAACCTGAGACCCATACCTTGGCATGAGATGTGATATCAAACTCCTTCCCATTCCAATCCTGAGACCCTTTCTATAGCTTGAGATGTGATATCCAACTCCTTCCCATTCCAATTCTGAGACCCGTCCTATACCATGAGACTTGATATCTCAATGCTTCTAATACTAAACCTGAGACCGGTCCTATAACATGAGATGTGATACCCAAATCCTTCCCCTTTCCAAACCTTAGACCCTTCCTATAGCATGAGATGTGATATCTCAATGCTTTTAATACCAAACCTGAGACCCTTCCTATAACGAGATGGGATATCCAACTCCTTCCCATTCCAATCCTGAGACCCTTCCGATAGCAGAGATGTGATATCTCAATGCTTATACCAAACCTGAGACCCTTCCTATGGCATGAGATGTCATATACAACTCCTTCCGATTCCAATCCTGAGACCCTTCCAATAGCATGAGATGTGACATCCAAGTCCTTCCCATTCCAATCCTGAGACGCTTCCTATAGCATGAGATGTGATATCTCAATGCTTCTGATACCAAACCTGAGATCCTTCCTATAACATGAGATGTGATATCCAAATCCTTCCCATTCCAACCTGAGACCCTTCCGATAGCATGAGATGTGATATCCCAATGCTTCTACCAAACCTGAGACCCTTCCTATAGCTTGAGATGTGATATCCAACTCCTTCCCATTCCAATTCTGAGACCCTCCTATACCATGAGACTTGATATCGCAATGCTTCTAATACCAAACCTGAGACCCGTCCTATAACATGAGATGTGATATCCAAATCCTTCCCCTTCCAAACCTTAGACCCTTCCTTTATCATGAGATGTGATATCCAACTCCTTCACATTCCAATCCTGAGACCCTTCCGATATCATGAGATTTGTTATCTCAAAGCTTCTGATATCAAACTTGAGACCCTCCCTATAGCATGAAATGTGACATCCAAGTCCTTCCCATTCCAATCCTGAGACGCTTCCTATAGCATGAGATGTGATATCTCAATGCTTCTAATACCAAACCTGAGATCCTTCCTATAAAATGAGATGTGATATCCAACTCCTTCCCATTCCAAACCTGAGACCCTTCCGATAGCAAGAGATGTGATATCTCAATGCTTCAAAAACCAAACATGAGAACCATCCTATAACATGAGATGTGAAATCCAAATCCTTCCCTTCCCAAACCTGAGACTCTTCCTATAGCATGAGATGTGATATCTCAATGCTTCTACCAAACCTGAAACCCTTCCTATAGCATGAGATGTGATATCAAACTCCTTCCCATTCAATGTGATATCCAACTCCGTCCCATTCCAATCCTGAGACCCTTCCTATACCATGAGATATGATATTTCAATGCTTCTAATACCAAACCTGAGACCCGTCCTAAAACATGAGATGTGAGATCCAAATCCTTCCCCTTCCAAACCTGAGACCCTTCCTATAGCATGAGATGTTATATCTTAATGCTTCTAAAACCAAACCTGAGAACCATCCTATAACATGTGAAATCCAAATCCTTCCCTTTCCAAACCTGAGACCCTTCCGATAGCATGAGATGTGATATCTCAATGCTACTAAAACCAAACATGAGAACCATCCTATAACATGAGATGTGAAATCCAAATCCTTCCCTTTCCAAACCTGAGACCCTTCCTATAGCTTGAGATGTGATATCAAACTCCTTCCCATTCCAATCCTGAGATAGCTTGAGATGTGATAGCCAACTCCTTCCCATTCCAATCCTGAGACCCTTCCTATACCATGAGATGTGATATCTCAATGCTTCTAATACCAAACCTGAGACCCGTCCTAAACCAAGAGATGTGAGATCCAAATCCTTCCCCTTCCAAACCTGAGACCCTTCCTATAGCTTGAGATGTGATATCAAACTCCTTCCCATTCCAATCCTGAGATAGCTTGAGATGTGATATCCAACTCCATCCCATTCCAATCCTGAGACCCTTCCGATAGCATGAGATGTGATAGCTCAATGCATCTAATATCAAAACTGAGACCCTCCCTATAGTACGAGATGTGATATCTAAGTCCTTCCCATTCCTATCCTGAGACCCTTCCGATAGCAGAGATGTGATATCTCAATGCTTATACCAAACCTGATAACCCTTCCTATGGCATGAGATGTGATATCCAACTCCTTCCCATTCCAATCCTGAGTTCCTTCCTATAGCATGAGATGTGATATCTCAATGCTTCTATCAAACCTGAGACCCTTCCTTTAGCATGAGATGTGATATCCAACTCCTTGCCATTCCAATCCTGAGACCCTTCCTATAACATGAGACGTGATATCCAACTCCTTCCCATTCCAATCCTGAGTTCCTTCCTATAGCATGAGATGTGATATCTCAATGCTTCTATCAAAACTGAGACCCTTCCTTTAGCATGAGATGTGATATCCAACTCCTTGCCATTCCAATCCTGAGACCCTTCCTATAACATGAGATGTGATATCCAAATCCTTCACATTCCAATCCTGAGACCCTTCCTATAACATGAGATGTGATATCCAAATCCTTCACATTCCAATCCTGAGTTCCTTCCTATAGCATGAGATGTGATATCTCAATGCTTCTAATACCAAACCTGAGATCCTTCCTATAACATGAGATGTGATATCCAACTCCTTCCCATTCCAAACCTGAGACCCTTCCGATAGCATGAGATGTGATATCTCAATGCTTCAAAAACCAAACATGAGAACCATCCTATAACATGAGATGTGAAATCCAAATCCTTCCCTTCCCAAACCTGAGACTCTTCCTATAGCATGAGATGTGATATCTCAATGCTTCTACCAAACCTGAAACCCTTCCTATAGCATGAGATGTGATATCCAACTCCTTCCCATTCCAATCCTGAGACACTTCCTATAGCAGGAGATGTGATATCACAATGCTTCCAATACCAATCCTGAGACCCCTCCTATAACATGAGATGTGATATACAAATCCTTCCCCTTCCAAACCTGAGACCCTTCCTTTAGCATGAGATGTGATATCCAGCTCCTCCCATTCCAATCCTGAGACCCTTCCGATAGCATGAGATGTGAAATCTCAATGCTTCTGATATCAAAACTGAGACCCTCCATATAGCATGAGATGTGATATCTAAGTCCTTCCCATTCCAATCCTGAGACCCTTCCGATAGCGGAGATGTGATATTTCAATGCTTATACCAAACCTGAGACCCTTCCTATAGCATGAGATGTGATATCCAACTCCTTCCGATTCCAATCCTGAGACCCTTCCTATAGCATGAGATGTGATATCGCAATGCTTCTACCAAAACTGAGACCCTTCCTTTAGCATGAGATGTGATATCCAACTCCTTCCCATTCCAATCATGAGACCCTTCCTATAGCATGAGATGTGATATCTCAATGCTTCTAATACCAAACCTGAGATCCTTCCGATAGCATGAGATGTGTTATCTCAATGCTTCTAATACCAAACCTGAGATCCTTCCTATAACATGAGATGTGATATCCAAATCCTTCCCCTTCCAAACCTGAGACCCTCCCTTTAGCATGAGATGTGATATCCAACTCCTTCCCATTCCAATCCTGATACCCTTCTGATAGCATGAGATGTGATATCTCAATGCCTCTAATACCAAACCTGAGATCCTACCTCTAACATGAAATGTGATATCCAACTCCTTTTCTTTCCAAACCTGAGAGCCTTCCTACAACATGAGATGTGATATCCAAGTCCTTCCCATTCCAATCCTGAGACCCTTCCTATAGCATGAGATGGGATATCCAACTCCTTCCAAATCCAATCCTGATACCCTTCCGATAGCATGAGATGTGATATCCCAATGCTTCTACAAAACCTGAGACCCATACCATGGCATGAGATGTGATATCAAACTCCCGTCCTATACCATGAGACTTGATATCGCAATACTTCTAATACCAAACCTGAGACCGGTCCAATAACATGACATGTGATATCCAAATCCTTCCCCTTCCAAACCTTAGACCCTTCCTGTATCATGAGATGTGATATCCAAGTCCTTCCCATTCCATTCCTGAGACCCTTCCTGTAGCATGAGAGGTGATATCTCAATGCTTCTATTACCAAACCTGAGACCCTTCCTATAACATGAGATGTGATATCCAAGTCCTTCCCATTCCAATCCTGAGACCCTTCCTATAGCATGAGATGTGATATCTCAATGCTTCTAATACCAAACCTGAGACCCTTCCTATAACATGAATTGTGATATCCAAGTCCTTCCCATTCCAATCCTGAGACCCTTCCGATAGCAGAGATGTGATATCTCAATGCTTATACCAAACCTGAGACCCTTCCGATAGCATGAGATGTGATATCTCAATGCTTCTAATACCAAACCTGAGATCCTTCCTATAACATGAGATGTGATGTCCAAATCCTTCCCCTTCCAAACATTAGACCCTCGCTTTACCATGAGATGTGATATCCAACTCCTTCCCATTCCAATCCTGAGACCCTTCTGATGGCATGAGATGTGATATCTCAATGCCTCTAATACCAAACCTGAGATCCTACCTCTAACATGAAATGTGATATCCAATTCCTTCCCCTTCCAACCCTGAGAGCCTTCCTATAGAATGAGATGTGATATCCAAGTCCTTCCCATTCCAATCCTGAGACCCTTCCTATAACATGAGATTTGATATCCAACTCCGTCCCATTCCAACCTTAGACCCTGCCTATAGCATGTGATGTGATATCCCAATGCTTCTACAAAACCTGAGACCCATACCATGGCATGAGATGTGATATCAAACTCCTTCCCATTCCAATCCTGAGACCCTTTCTATAGCTTGAGATGTGATATCCAACTCCTTCCCATTCCAATTCTGAGACCCGTCCTATACCATGAGACTTGATATCTCAATGCTTCTAATACCAAACCTGAGACCGGTCCTATAACATGAGATGTGATACCCAAATCCTTCCCCTTTCCAAACCTTAGACCCTTCCTATAGCATGAGATGTGATATCTCAATGCTTCTAATACCAAACCTGAGACCCTTCCTATAACGAGGTGGGATATCCAAATCCTTCCCATTCCAATCCTGAGACCCTTCCGATAGCAGAGATGTGATATCTCAATGCTTATACCAAACCTGAGACCCTTCCTATGGCATGAGATGTCATATACAACTCCTTCCCATTCCAAACCTGAGACCCTTCCGATAGCATGAGATGTGATATCTCAATGCTTCTAAAACCAAACATGAGAACCATCCTATAACATGAGATGTGAAATCCAAATCATTCCCTTTCCAAACCTGAGACCCTTCCTATAGCTTGAGATGTGATATAAAACTCCTTCCCATTCAATGTGATATCCAACTCCTTCCCATTCCAATCATGAGACCCTTCCTGTACCATGAGATGTGATATTTCAATGCTTCTAATACCAAACCTGAGACCCGTCCTAAAACATGAGATGTGAGATCCAAATCCTTCCCCTTCCAAACCTGAGACCTTTCCTTTAGCATGAGATGTGATATCAACTCCTTCCCATTCCAAACCTGAGACCCTTCCTATAGCATGAGATGTTATATCTTAATGCTTCTAAAACCAAACCTGAAACCATCCTATAACATGTGAACTCCAAATCCTTCCCTTTCCAAACCTGAGACCCTTCCGATAGCATGAGATGTGATATCTCAATGCTACTAAAACCAAACATGAGAACCATCCTATAACATGAGATGTGAAATCCAAATCCTTCCCTTTCCAAACCTGAGACCCTTCCTATAGCTTGAGATGTGATATCAAACTCCTTCCCATTCCAATCCTGAGATAGCTTGAGATGTGATAGCCAACTCATTCCCATTCCAATCCTGAGACCCTTCCTATACCATGAGATGTGATATCTCAATGCTTCTAATACCAAACCTGAGACCCGTCCTAAAACATGAGATGTGAGATCCAAATCCTTCTCCTTCCAAACCTGAGACCCTTCCTATAGCTTGAGATGTGATATCAAACTCCTTCCCATTCCAATCCCGAGATAGCTTGAGATGTGATATCCAACTCCATCCCATTCCAATCCTGAGACCCTTCCGATAGCATGAGATGTGATAGCTCAATGCTTCTAATATCAAAACTGAGACCCTCCCTATAGTATGAGATGTGATATCTAAGTCCTTCCCATTCCTATCCTGAGACCCTTCCGATAGCAGAGATGTGATATCTCAATGCTTATACCAAACCTGATGACCCATCCTATGGCATGAGATGTGATATCCAACTCCTTCCCATTGCAATCCTGAGTTCCTTCCTATAGCATGAGATGTGATATCTGAATGCTTCTATCAAACCTGAGACCCTTCCTTTAGCATGAGATGTGTTATCCAACTCCTTGCCATTCCAATCCTGAGACCCTTCCTATAACATGAGACGTGATATCCAACTCCTTCCCATTCCAATCCTGAGACTCCTCCTATAGCATGAGATGTGATATCTCAATGCTTCTAATACCAAACATGGGACCCGTCCTATAACATGAGATATGATATCCAAATCCTTCCCCTTCCAAACCTGAGACACTTCCTTTAGCATGAGATGTGATATCCAAATCCTTCCCATTCCAATCCTGAAACCCTTCCTATAGCATGAGATGTGATAGCTCAATGTTTCTAATAAAAAACCTGAGACCCTTCCTATAGCAAGAGATGTGATATCCAAATCCTTCCCATTCCAATCCTGAGACCCTTCCTATAACGAGATGTGATATCCAACTCCTTCCCATTCCAACCTGAGACACTTCCTATAGCATGAGAAGGGATATCCAAATCCTTCCCATTCCAATCCTGAGATCCTTCCTATAACATGATGTGATATCCAATTCCTTCCCATTCCAAACCTGAGACCCTTCCTATTGAATGAGATGTGATATCCAACTCCTTCCCATTCCAATCCTGAGACCCTTCCTATACCATGAGATGTGATATCTCAATGCTTCTAATACCAAACCTGGGACCCGCCCTATAACATGAGATATGATATCCAAATCCTTCCCCTTCCAAACCTGAGACCCTTCCTTTAGCATGAGATGTGATATCCAAATCCTTCCCATTCCAATCCTGAAACCCTTCCTATAGCATGAGATGTGATATCTCAATGTTTCTAATAAAAAACCTGAGACCCTTCCTATAGCAAGAGATATGATATCCAAATCCTTCCCATTTCAATCTTGAGACCCTTCCTATAGCATGAGATGTGATATCCAACTCCTTCCCATTCCAATCCTGAGACCCTTCCTATAGCTTGAGATGTGATATCCAACTCCTTCCCATTCCAATTCTGAGACCCTTCCTATACCATGAGACTTGATATCGCAATGCTTCTAATACCATACCTGAGACCCGTCCTATAACATGAGATGTGATATCAAACTCCTTCACATTCCAATCCTGAGACCCTTCCGATATCATGAGATTTTTTATCTCAAAGCTTCTGATATCAAACTTGAGACTCTCCCTATAGCATGAGATGGGATATCCAACTCCTTCCCATTCCAATCCTGAGACGCTTCCTATATCATGAGATGTGATATCTCAATGCTTCTAATACCAAACCTGAGACCCTTCCTATACCATGAGATGGGATATCCAACTCCTTCCCATTCCAATCCTGAGACTCTTCCGATAGCAGAGATGTGATATCTCAATGCTTATACCAAACCTGAGATCCTTCCTATGGCATGAGATGTCATATAAAACTCCTTCCCATTCCATTCCTGAGACCCTTCCTATAGCATGAGATGTGATATCCAACTCCTTCCCATTCCCATCCTGAGACCCTTCCTATAGCATGAGATGTGACATCCAAATCCTTCCCATTCCAATCCTGAAACCCTTCCTATAGCATGAGATGTGATAGCTCAATGTTTCTAATATAAAACCTGAGACCCTTCCTATAGCAAGAGATATGATATCCAAATCCTTCCCATTTCAATCTTGAGACCCTTCCTATAGCATGAGATGTGATATCCAACTCCTTCCCATTCCAACCTGAGACCCTTCCTATAGCATGAGAAGGGATATCCAACTCCTTCCCAATCCAATCCTGAGACCCTTCCGATAGCAGAGATGTGATATCTCAATGCTTATACCAAACCTGAGACCCTACCTTTAGTATGATGTGATATCCAAATCCTTCACATTCCAATCCTGAGACCCTTCCTATAGCATTAGATGTGATATCTCAATGCTTCTAATGCCAAACCTGAGATCCTTCCTATAACATGAGATGTGATATCCAACTCCTTCCCATTCCAAACCTGAGACCCTTCCAATAGCATGAGATTTGATATCTCAATGCTTCTAAAAACAAACATGAGAACCATCCTATAACGAGATGTGAAATCCCAATCCTTCCCTTCCCAAACCTGAGACCCTTCCTATAGCTCAAGATGTGATATCAAACTCCTTCCCATTGCAATCCTGAGATAGCTTGAGATGTGATATCCAACTCCTTCCCATTCCAATCCTGAGACCCTTATTATACCATGAGATGTGATATCTCAAGACTTCTAATACCAAACCTGAGACCCGTCCTAAAACATGAGATGTGAGATCCAAATCCTTCCCCTTCCAAACCTGAGACCTTTCCTTTGGCATATGTGATATCCAACTCCTTCCCATTCCCATCCTGAGACCCTTCCTATAGCATGAGATGTGATATCCAACTCCTTGCCATTCCAATCCTGAGACCCTTCCTATAACATGAGACGTGATATCCAACTCCTTCCCATTCCAATCCTGAGACTCCTCCTATAGCATGAGATGTGATATCTCAATGCTTCTAATACCAAACTTGGGACCCGTCCTATAACATGAGATGTGATATCCAAATCCTTCTCCTTCCAAACCTGAGACCCTTCCTTTAGCATGAGATGTGATATCCAAATCCTTCCCATTCCAATCCTGAAACCCTTCCTATAGCATGAGATGTGATAGCTCAATGTTTCTAATAAAAAACCTGAGACCCTTCCCATAGCAAGAGATGTGATACCCAAATCCTTCCCATTCCAATCCTGAGACCCTTCCTATAACGAGATGTGATATCCAACTCCTTCCCATTCCAACCTGAGACACTTCCTATAGCATGAGAAGGGATATCCAAATCCTTCCCATTCCAATCTTGAGATCCTTCCTATAACATGATGTGATATCCAATTCCTTCCCATTCCAAACCTGAGACCCTTCCTATTGGATGAGATGTGATATCCAACTCCTTCCCATTCCAATCCTAAGACCCTTCCTATACCATGAGATGTGATATCTCAATGCTTCTAATACCAAACCTGGGACCCGCCCTATAACATGAGATATGATATCCAAATCCTTCCTATCCAATCCTGAAACCCTTCCTATAGCATGAGATGTGATATCTCAATGTTTCTAATAAAAAACCTGAGACCCTTCCTATAGCAAGAGATGTGATATCCAAATCCTCCCCATTTCAATCTTGAGACCCTTCCTATAGCATGAGATGTGATATCTCAATGCTTCTAATACCAAACCTGAGATCCTTCCTATAACATGAGATGTGATATCCAACTCCTTCCCATTTCAATCTTGAGACCCTTCCTATAGCATGAGATGTGATATCCAACTGCTTCCCATTCCAACCTGAGACCCTTCCTATAGCATGAGAAGGGATATTCAACTCCTTCCCAATCCAATCCTGAGACCCTTCCAATAGCAGAGATGTGATATCTCAATGCTTATACCAAACCTGAGACCCTACCTTTAGTATGATGTGATATCCAACTCCTTCCCATTCCAAACCTGAGACCCTTCCAATAGCATGAGATTTGATATCTCAATGCTTCTAAAAACAAACATGAGAACCATCCTATAACATGAGATGTGAAATCCCAATCCTTCCCTTCCCAAACCTGAGACCCTACCTATAGCTCGAGATGTGATATCAAACTCCTTCCCATTCCAATCCTGAGACCCTTCCTATAGCTTGAGATGTGATATCCAACTCCTTCCCATTCCAATTCTGTGACCCTTCCTATACCATGAGACTTGATATCGCAATGCTTCTAATACCATACCTGAGACCCGTCCTATAACATGAGATGTGATATCCAAATCCTTCCCCTTCCAAACCTTAGACCCTTCCTTTATCATGAGATGTGATATCAAACTCCTTCACATTCCAATCCTGAGACCCTTCCGATATCATGAGATTTTTTATCTCAAAGCTTCTGATATCAAACTTGAGACCCTCCCTATAGCATGAGATGGGATATCCAACTCCTTCCCATTCCAATCCTGAGACGCTTCCTATAGCATGAGATGTGGTATCTCAATGCTTCTAATACCAAACCTGAGACCCTTCCTATACCATGAGATGGGATATCCAACTCCTTCCCATTCCAATCCTGAGACTCTTCCGATAGCAGAGATGTGATATCTCAATGCTTATACCAAACCTGAGATCCTTCCTATGGCATGAGATGTCATATAAAACTCCTTCCCATTCAATTCCTGAGACCCTTCATATAGCATGAGATGTGATATCCAACTCCTTCACATTCCCATCCTGAGACCCTTCCTATAGCATGAGATGTGACATCCAAGTCCTTCCCATTCCAATCCTGAGACGCTTCCTATAGCATGAGATGTGATATCTCAATGCTTCTAATACCAAACCTGAGATCCTTCCTATAACATGAGATGTGATATCCAAATCCTTCCCATTCCAACCTGAGACCCTTCCGATAGCATGAGATGTGATATCCCAATGCTTCTACCAAACCTGAGACCCTTCCTATAGCTTGAGATGTGATATCCAACTCCTTCCCATTCGAACTCTGAGACCCTCCTATACCATGAGACTTGATATCGCAATGCTTCTAATACCAAACCTGAGACCCGTCCTATAACATGAGATGTGATATCCAAATCCTTCCCCTTCCAAACCTTAGACCCTTCCTTTATCATGAGATGTGATATCCAACTCCTTCACATTCCAATCCTGAGACCCTTCCGATATCATGAGATTTGTTATCTCAAAGCTTCTGATATCAAACTTGAGACCCTCCCTATAGCATGAGATGTGACATCCAAGTCCTTCCCATTCCAATCCTGAGACGCTTCCTATAGAATGAGATGTGATATCTCAATGCTTCTAATACCAAACCTGAGATCCTTCCTATAACATGAGATGTGATATCCAACTCCTTCCCATTCCAAACCTGAGACCCTTCAGATAGCATGAGATGTGATATCTCAATGCTTCAAAAACCAAACATGAGAACCATCCTTTAACATGAGATGTGAAATCCAAATCCTTCCCTTCCCAAACCTGAGACTCTTCCTATAGCATGAGATGTGATATCTCAATGCTTCTACCAAACCTGAAACCCTTCCTATAGCATGAGATGTGATATCAAACTCCTTCCCATTCAATGTGATATCCAACTCCGTCCCATTCCAATCCTGAGACCCTTCCTATACCATGAGATGTGATATTTCAATGCTTCTAATACCAAACCTGAGACCCGTCCTAAAACATGAGATGTGAGATCCAAATCCTTCCCCTTCCAAACCTAAGACCCTTCCTATAGCATGAGATGTTATATCTTAATGCTTCTAAAACCAAACCTGAGAACCATCCTATAACATGTGAAATCCAAATCCTTCCCTTTCCAAACCTGAGACCCTTCCGATAGCATGAGATGTGATATCTCAATGGTACTAAAACCAAACATGAGAACCATCCTATAACATGAGATGTGAAATCCAAATCCTTCCCTTTCCAAACCTGAGACCCTTCCTATAGCTTGAGATGTGATATCAAACTCCTTCCCATTCCAATCCTGAGATAGCTTGAGATGTGATAGCCAACTCCTTCCCATTCCAATCCTGAGACCCTTCCTATACCATGAGATGTGATATCTCAATGCTTCTAATACCAAACCTGAGACCCGTCCTAAAACATGAGATGTGAGATCCAAATCCTTCCCCTTCCAAACCTGAGACCCGTCCTATAGCTTGAGATGTGATATCAAACTCCTTCCCATTCCAATCCTGAGATAGCTTGAGATGTGATATCCAACTCCATCCCATTCCAATCCTGAGACCCTTCCGATAGCATGAGATGTGATAGCTCAATGCTTCTAATATCAAAACTGAGACCCTCCCTATAGTACGAGATGTGATATCTAAGTCCTTCCCATTCCTATCCTGAGACCCTTCCGATAGCAGAGATGTGATATCTCAATGCTTATACCAAACCTGATAACCCTTCCTATGTCATGAGATGTGATATTCAACTCCTTCCCATTCCAATCCTGAGTTCCTTCCTATAGCATGAGATGTGATATCTCAATGCTTCTATCAAACCTGAGACCCTTCCTTTAGCATGAGATGTGATATCCAACTCCTTGCCATTCCAATCCTGAGACCCTTCCTATAACATGAGATGTGATATCCAAATCCTTCACATTCCAATCCGGAGACCCTTCCTATAGCATGAGATGTGATATCTCAATGCTTCTAATACCAAACCTGAGATCCTTCCTATAACATGAGATGTGATATCCAAGTCCTTCCCATTCCAATCCTGAGACCCTTCCGATAGCAGAGATGTGATATCTCAATGCTTATACCAAACCTGAGACCCTTCCGATAGCATGAGATGTGATATCTCAATGCTTCTAATACCAAACCTGAGATCCTTCCTATAACATGAGATGTGATGTCCAAATCCTTCCCCTTCCAAACCTTAGACCCTCCCTTTAGCATGAGATGTGATATCCAACTCCTTCCCATTCCAATCCTGAGACCCTTCTGATGGCATGAGATGTGATATCTCAATGCCTCTAATACCAAACCTGAGATCCTACTTCTAACATGAAATGTGATATCCAACTCCTTCCCCTTCCAACCCTGAGAGCCTTCCTATAGAATGAGATGTGATATCCAAGTCCTTCCCATTCCAATCCTGAGACCCTTCCTATAACATGAGATGTGATATCCAACTCCTTCCCATTCCAACCTTAGACCCTGCCTATAGCATGTGATGTGATATCCCAATGCTTCTACAAAACCTGAGACCCATACCTTGGCATGAGATGTGATATCAAACTCCTTCCCATTCCAATCCTGAGACCCTTTCTATAGCTTGAGATGTGATATCCAACTCCTTCCCATTCCAATTCTGAGACCCGTCCTATACCATGAGACTTGATATCTCAATGCTTCTAATACCAAACCTGAGACCGGTCCTATAACATGAGATGTGATACCCAAATCCTTCCCCTTTCCAAACCTTAGACCCTTCCTATAGCATGAGATGTGATATCTCAATGCTTCTAATACCAAACCTGAGACCCTTCCTATAACGAGATGGGATATCCAACTCCTTCCCATTCCAATCCTGAGACCCTTCCGATAGCAGAGATGTGATATCTCAATGCTTATACCAAACCTGAGACCCTTCCTATTGCATGAGATGTCATATACAACTCCTTCCAATTCCAATCCTGAGACCCTTCCTATAGCATGAGATGTGACATCCAAGTCCTTCCCATTCCAATCCTGAGACGCTTCCTATAGCATGAGATGTGATATCTCAATGCTTCTGATACCAAACCTGAGATCCTTCCTATAACATGAGATGTGATATCCAAATCCTTCCCATTCCAACCTGAGACCCTTCCGATAGCATGAGATGTGATATCCCAATGCTTCTACCAAACCTGAGACCCTTCCTATAGCTTGAGATGTGATATCCAACTCCTTCCCATTCCAATTCTGAGACCCTGCTATACCATGAGACTTGATATCGCAATGCTTCTAATACCAAACCTGAGACCCGTCCTATAACATGAGATGTGATATCCAAATCCTTCCCCTTCCAAACCTTAGACCCTTCCTTTATCATGAGATGTGATATCCAACTCCTTCACATTCCAATCCTGAGACCCTTCCGATATCATGAGATTTGTTATCTCAAAGCTTCTGATATCAAACTTGAGACCCTCCCTATAGCATGAAATGTGACATCCAAGTCCTTCCCATTCCAATCCTGAGACGATTCCTATAGCATGAGATGTGATATCTCAATGCTTCTAATACCAAACCTGAGATCCTTCCTATAACATGAGATGTGATATCCAACTCCTTCCCATTCCAAACCTGAGACCCTTCCGATAGCATGAGATGTGATATCTCAATGCTTCAAAAACCAAACATGAGAACCATCCTATAACATGAGATGTGAAATCCAAATCCTTCCCTTCCCAAACCTGAGACTCTTCCTATAGCATGAGATGTGATATCTCAATGCTTCTACCAAACCTGAAACCCTTCCTATAGCATGAGATGTGATATCAAACTCCTTCCCATTCAATGTGATATCCAACTCCATCCCATTCCAATCCTGAGACCCTTCCTATACCATGAGATGTGATATTTCAATGCTTCTAATACCAAACCTGAGACCCGTCCTAAAACATGAGATGTGAGATCCAAATCCTTCCCCTTCCAAACCTGAGACCCTTCCTATAGCAAGAGATGTTATATCTTAATGCTTCTAAAACCAAACCTGAGAACCATCCTATAACATGTGAAATCCAAATCCTTCCCTTTCCAAACCTGAGACCCTTCCGATAGCATGAGATGTGATATCTCAATGCTACTAAAACCAAACATGAGAACCATCCTATAACATGAGATGTGAAATCCAAATCCTTCCCTTTCCAAACCTGAGACCCTTCCTATAGCTTGAGATGTGATATCAAACTCCTTCCCATTCCAATCCTGAGATAGCTTGAGATGTGATAGCCAACTCCTTCCCATTCCAATCCTGAGACCCTTCCTATACCATGAGATGTGATATCTCAATGCTTTTAATACCAAACCTGAGACCCGTCCTAAAACATGAGATGTGAGATCCAAATCCTTCCGCTTCCAAACCAGAGACCCTTCCTATAGCTTGAGATGTGATATCAAACTCCTTCCCATTCCACTCCTGAGATAGCTTGAGATGTGATACCCAACTCCATCCCATTCCAATCCTGAGACCCTTCTGATAGCATGAGATGTGATAGCTCAATGCTTCTAATATCAAAACTGAGACCCTCCCTATAGTACGAGATGTGATATCTAAGTCCTTCCCATTCCTATCCTGAGACCCTTCCGATAGCAGAGATGTGATATCTCAATGCTTATACCAAACCTGATAACCCTTCCTATGGCATGAGATGTGATATCCAACTCCTTCCCATTCCAATCCTGAGTTCCTTCCTATAGCATGAGATGTGATATCTCAATGCTTCTATCAAACCTGAGACCCTTCCTTTAGCATGAGATGTGATATCCAACTCCTTGCCATTCCAATCCTGAGACCCTTCCTATAACATGAGACGTGATATCCAACTCCTTCCCATTCCAATCCTGAGTTCCTTCCTATAGCATGAGATGTGATATCTCAATGCTTCTATCAAAACTGAGACCCTTCCTTTAGCATGAGATGTTATATCCAACTCCTTGCCATTCCAATCCTGAGACCCTTCCTATAACATGAGATGTGATATCCAAATCCTTCACATTCCAATCCGGAGACCCTTCCTATAGCATGAGATGTGATATCTCAATGCTTCTAATACCAAACCTGAGATCCTTCCTATAACATGAGATGTGATATCCAACTCCTTCCCATTCCAAACCTGAGACCCTTCCGATAGCATGAGATGTGATATCTCATGCTTCAAAAACCAAACATGAGTACCATCCTATAACATGAGATGTGAAATCCAAATCCTTCCCTTCCCAAACCTGAGACTCTTCCTATAGCATGAGATGTGATATCTCAATGCTTCTACCAAACCTGAAACCCTTCCTATAGCATGAGATGTGATATCCAACTCCTTCCCATTCCAATCCTGAGACACTTCCTATAGCAGGAGATGTGATATCACAATGCTTCTAATACCAAACCTGAGACCCCTCCTATAACATGAGATGTGATATCCAAATCCTTCCCCTTCCAAACCTGAGACCCTTCCTTTAGCATGAGATGTGATATCCAGCTCCTCCCATTCCAATCCTGAGACCCTTCCTTTAGCATGAGATGTGATATCTAAGTCCTTCCCATTCCAATCCTGACACCCTTCCGATAGAGGAGATGTGATATTTCAATGCTTATACCAAACCTGAGACCCTTCCTATAGCATGAGATGTGATATCCAACTCCTTCCGATTCCAATCCTGAGACCCTTCCTATAGCATGAGATGTGATATCGCAATGCTTCTACCAAAACTGAGACCCTTCCTTTAGCATGAGATGTGATATCCAACTCCTTCCCATTCCAATCATGAGACCCTTCCTATAGCATGAGATGTGATATCTCAATGCTTCTAATACCAAACCTGAGATCCTTCCTATAACATGAGATGTGATATCCAACTCCTTCCCATTCCAATCCTGAGACCCTTCCTATAGCATGATATGTGATATCTCAATGCTTCTAATACCAAACCTGAGATCCTTCCGATAGCATGAGATGTGATATCTCAATGCTTCTAATACCAAACCTGAGATCCTTCCTATAACATGAGATGTGATATCCAAATCCTTCCCCTTCCAAACCTGAGACCCTCCCTTTAGCATGAGATGTGATATCCAAATCCTTCCCATTCCAATCCTGATACCCTTCTGATAGCATGAGATGTGATATCTCAATGCCTCTAATACCAAACCTGAGATCCTACCTCTAACATGAAATGTGATATCCAACTCCTTTCCTTTCCAAACCTGAGAGCCTTCCTACAACATGAGATGTGATATCCAAGTCCTTCCCATTCCAATCCTGAGACCCTTCCTATAGCATGAGATGGTATATCCAACTCCTTCCAAATCCAATCCTGATACCCTTCCGATAGCATGAGATGTGATATCCCAATGCTTCTACAAAACCTGAGACCCATACCATGGCATGAGATGTGATATCAAACTCCCGTCCTATACCATGAGACTTGATATCGCAATACTTCTAATACCAAACCTGAGACCGGTCCAATAACATAACATGTGATATCCAAATCCTTCCCCTTCCAAACCTTAGACCCTTCCTGTATCATGAGATGTGATATCCAAGTCCTTCCCATTCCATTCCTGAGACCCTTCCTATAGCATGAGATGTGATATCTCAATGCTTCTATTACCAAACCTGAGACCCTTCCTATAACATGAGATGTGATATCCAAGTCCTTCCCATTCCAATCCTGAGACCCTTCCTATAGCATGAGATGTGATATCTCAATGCTTCTAATACCAAACCTGAGACCCTTCCTATAACATGAATTGGGATATCCAAGTCCTTCCCATTCCAATCCTGAGACCCTTCCGATAGCAGAGATGTGATATCTAAATGCTTATACCAAACCTGAGACCCTTCCGATAGCATGAGATGTGATATCTCAATGCTTCTGATACCAAACCTGAGATCCTTCCTATAACATGAGATGTGATGTCCAAATCCTTCCCCTTCCAAACCTTAGACCCTCCCTTTACCATGAGATGTGATATCCAACTCCTTCCCATTCCAATCCTGAGACCCTTCTGATGGCATGAGATGTGATATCTCAATGCCTCTAATACCAAACCTGAGATCCTACCTCTAACATGAAATGTGATATCCAACTCCTTCCCCTTCCAACCCTGAGAGCCTTCCTATAGAATGAGATGTGATATCCAAGTCCTTCCCATTCCAATCCTGAGACCCTTCCTATAACATGAGATTTGATATCCAACTCCTTCCCATTCCAACCTTAGACCCTGCCTATAGCATGTGATGTGATATCCCAATGCTTCTACAAAACCTGAGACCCATACCATGGCATGAGATGTGATATCAAACTCCTTCCCATTCCAATCCTGAGACCCTTTCTATAGCTTGAGATGTGATATCCAACTCCTTCCCATTCCAATTCTGAGGCCCGTCCTATACCATGAGACGTGATATCTCAATGCTTCTAATACCAAACCTGAGACCGGTCCTATAACATGAGATGTGATACCCAAATCCTTCCCCTTTCCAAACCTTAGACCCTTCCTATAGCATGAGATGTGATATCTCAATGCTTCTAATACCAAACCTGAGACCCTTCCTATAACGAGATGGGATATCCAACTCCTTCCCATTAAAATCCTGAGACCCTTCCGATAGCAGAGATGTGATATCTCAATGCTTATACCAAACCTGAGACCCTTCCTATGGCATGAGATGTCATATACAACTCCTTCCGATTCCAATCCTGAGACCCTTCCTATAGCATGAGATGTGATATCTCAATGATTCTAATACCAAACCTGAGATCCTTCCTATAACATGAGATGTGATATCAAACTCCTTCCCATTCCAAACCTGAGACCCTTCCGATAGCATGAGATGTGATATCTCAATGCTTCTAAAACCAAACATGAGAACCATCCTATAACATGAGATGTGAAATCCAAATCATTCCCTTTCCAAACCTGAGACCCTTCCTATAGCTTGAGATGTGATATCAAACTCCTTCCCATTCAATGTGATATCCAACTCCTTCCCATTCCAATCCTGAGACCCTTCCTATACCATGAGATGTGATATTTCAATGCTTCTAATACCAAACCTGAGACCCGTCCTAAAACATGAGATGTGAGATCCAAATCCTTCCCCTTCCAAAACTGAGACCTTTCCTTTAGCATGAGATGAGATATCAACTCCTTCCCATTCCAAACCTGAGACCCTTCCTATAGCATGAGATGTTATATCTTAATGCTTCTAAAACCAAACCTGAGAACCATCCTATAACATGTGAACTCCAAATCCTTCCCTTTCCAAACCTGAGACCCTTCCGATAGCATTAGATGTGATATCTCAAGGCTACTAAAACCAAACATGAGAACCATCCTATAACATGAGATGTGAAATCCAAATCCTTCCCTTTCCAAACCTGAGACCCTTCCTATAGCTTGAGATGTGATATCAAACTCCTTCCCATTCCAATCCTGAGATAGCTTGAGATGTGATAGCCAACTCCTTCCCATTCCAATCCTGAGACCCTTCCTATACCATGAGATGTGATATCTCAATACTTCTAATACCAAACCTGAGACCCGTCCTAAAACATGAGATGTGAGATCCAAATCCTTCCCCTTCCAAACCTGAGACCCTTCCTATAGCTTGAGATGTGATATCAAACTCCTTCCCATTCCAATCCCGAGATAGCTTGAGATGTGATATCCAACTCCATCCCATTCCAATCCTGAGACCCTTCCGATAGCATGAGATGTGATAGCTCAATGCTTCTAATATCAAAAATGAGACCCTCCCTATAGTATGAGATGTGATATCTAAGTCCTTCCCATTCCTATCCTGAGACCCTTCCGATAGCAGAGATGTGATATCTCAATGCTTATACCAAACCTGATGACCCATCCTATGGCATGAGATGTGATATCCAACTCCTTCCCATTGCAATCCTGAGTTCCTTCCTATAGCATGAGATGTGATATCTGAATGCTTCTATCAAACCTGAGACCCTTCCTTTAGCATGAGATGTGATATCCAACTCCTTGCCATTCCAATCCTGAGACCCTTCCTATAACATGAGACGTGATATCCAACTCCTTCCCATTCCAATCCTGAGACTCCTCCTATAGCATGAGATGTGATATCTCAATGCTTCTAATACCAAACACGGGACCCGTCCTATAACATGAGATATGATATCCAAATCCTTCCCCTTCCAAACCTGAGACACTTCCTTTAGCATGAGATGTGATATCCAAATCCTTCCCATTCCAATCCTGAAACCCTTCCTATAGCATGAGATGTGATAGCTCAATGTTTCTAATAAAAAACCTGAAACCCTTCCTATAGCAAGAGATGTGATATCCAAATCCTTCCCATTCCAATCCTGAGACCCTTCCTATAACGAGATGTGATATCCAACTCCTTCCCATTCCAACCTGAGACACTTCCTATAGCATGAGAAGGGATATCCAAATCCTTCCCATTCCAATCCTGAGATCCTTCCTATAACATGATGTGATATCCAATTCCTTCCCATTCCAAACCTGAGACCCTTCCTATTGGATGAGATGTGATATCCAACTCCTTCCCATTCCAATCCTGAGACCCTTCCTATACCATGAGATGTGATATCTCAATGCTTCTAATACCAAACCTGGGACCCGCCCTATAACATGAGATATGATATCCAAATCCTTCCCCTTCCAAACCTGAGACCCTTCCTTTAGCATGAGATGTGATATCCAAATCCTTCCCATTCCAATCCTGAAACCCTTCCTATAGCATGAGATGTGATATCTCAATGTTTCTAATAAAAAACCTGAGACCCTTCCTATAGCAAGAGATATGATATCCAAATCCTTCCCATTTCAATCTTGAGACCCTTCCTATAGCATGAGATGTGATATCCAACTCATTCCCATTCCAACCTGAGACCCTTCCTATAGCATGAGAAGGGATATCCAACTCCTTCCCAATCCAATCCTGAGACCCTTCCGATAGCAGAGATGTGATATCTCAATGCTTATACCAAACCTGAGACCCTACCTTTAGTATGATGTGATATCCAAATCCTTCACATTCCAATCCTGAGACCCTTCCTATAGCATTAGATGTGATATCTCAATGCTTCTAATACCAAACCTGAGATCCTTCCTATAACATGGGATGTGATATCCAACTCCTTCCCATTCCAAACCTGAGACCCTTCCAATAGCATGAGATTTGATATCTCAATGCTTCTAAAAACAAACATGAGAACCATCCTATAACGAGATGTGAAATCCCAATCCTTCCCTTCCCAAACCTGAGACCCTTCCTATAGCTCGAGATGTGATATCAAACTCCTTCCCATTCCAATCCTGAGATAGCTTGAGATGTGATATCCAACTCCTTCCCATTCCAATCCTGAGACCCTTATTATACCATGAGATGTGATATCTCAAGACTTCTAATACCAAACCTGAGACCCGTCCTAAAACATGAGATGTGAGATCCAAATCCTTCCCCTTCCAAACCTGAGACCTTTCCTTTAGCATATGTGATATCCAACTCCTTCCCATTCCAATCCTGAGACCCTTCCGATAGCATGAGATGTGATATCTCAATGCTTCTAATATCAAACCTGAGACCCTCCCTATAGCATGAGATGTGATATCCAACTCCTTGCCATTCCAATCCTGAGACCCTTCCTATAACATGAGACGTGATATCCAACTCCTTCCCATTCCAATCCTGAGACTCCTCCTATAGCATGAGATGTGATATCTCAATGCTTCTAATACCAAACCTGGGACCCGTCCTATAACATGAGATGTGATATCCAAATCCTTCCCCTTCCAAACCTGAGACCCTTCCTTTAGCATGAGATGTGATATCCAAATCCTTCCAATTCCAATCCTGAAACCCTTCCTATAGCATGAGATGTGATAGCTCAATGTTTCTAATAAAAAACCTGAGACCCTTCCCATAGCAAGAGATGTGATACCCAAATCCTTCCCATTCCAATCCTGAGACCCTTCCTATAACGAGATGTGATATCCAACTCCTTCCCATTCCAACCTGAGACACTTCCTATAGCATGAGAAGGGATATCCAAATCCTTCCCATTCCAATCTTGAGATCCTTCCTATAACATGATGTGATATCCAATTCCTTCCCATTCCAAACCTGAGACCCTTCCTATTGGATGAGATGTGATATCCAACTACTTCCCATTCCAATCCTGAGACCCTTCCTATACCATGAGATGTGATATCTCAATGCTTCTAATACCAAACCTGGGACCCGCCCTATAACATGAGATATGATATCCAAATCCTTCCTATCCAATCCTGAAACCCTTCCTATAGCATGAGATGTGATATCTGAATGTTTCTAATAAAAAACCTGAGACCCTTCCTATAGCAAGAGATGTGATATCCAAATCCTCCCCATTTCAATCTTGAGACCCTTCCTATAGCATGAGATGTGATATCTCAATGCTTCTAATACCAAACCTGAGATCCTTCCTATAACATGAGATGTGATATCCAACTCCTTCCCATTTCAATCTTGAGACCCTTCCTATAGCATGAGATGTGATATCCAACTGCTTCCCATTCCAACCTGAGACCCTTCCTATAGCATGAGAAGGGATATTCAACTCCTTCCCAATCCAATCCTGAGACCCTTCCAATAGCAGAGATGTGATATCTCAATGCTTATACCAAACCTGAGACCCTACCTTTAGTATGATGTGATATCCAAATCCTTCACATTCCAATCCTGAGACCCTTCCTATAGCATGAGATGTGATATCTCAATGCTTCTAATACCAAACCTGAGATCCTTCCTATAACATGAGATGTGATATCCAACTCCTTCCCATTCCAAACCTGAGACCCTTCCAATAGCATGAGATTTGATATCTCAATGCTTCTAAAAACAAACATGAGAACCATCCTATAACATGAGATGTGAAATCCCAATCTTTCCCTTCTCAAACCTGAGACCCTACCTATAGCTCGAGATGTGATATCAAACTCCTTCCCATTCCAATCCTGAGATAGCTTGAGATGTGATATCCAACTCCTTCCCATTCCAATCCTGAGACCCTTATTATACCATGAGATGTGATATCACAAGGCTTCTAATACCAAACCTGAGACCCGTCCTAAAACATGAGATGTGAGATCCAAATCCTTCCCCTTCCAAACCTGAGACCTTTCCTTTAGCATATGTGATATCCAACTCCTTCCCATTCCAATCCTGAGACCCTTCCGATAGCATGAGATGTGATATCTCAATGCTTCTAATATCAAACCTGAGACCCTCCCTATAGCATGAGATGTGATATCCAACTCCTTCCCATTCCAATCGAGACCCTTCCTATAACGAAATGTGATATCTCTTTGCTACTAATACCAAACCTGAGCCCCTTCATGTGATATCCAACTCCTTCCCATTCCAAACTTGTGACCCTTCCTGTAGCATGAAATGTGATTTCTCACCCCTTCCAATACCAAACCCGAGACCATTCCCACAGCCTGAGATTTGAAATCTCATTTCTTCCAATACCAAACCCGAGACCCTTCCGATAGGATGAGATTTACTATCTCGCTCCTTAAAATACCAAACTCGAGTCCCTTCCTAAAGGATGTGATTCTAATACCAAACCTGAGACCCTCCCTATAACAAGAGATGTCATATCCAACTCCTTCCCATTCCAATCCTGAGACTCTTCCTATAGCATGACATGTGATATCGAACTTCCCATTCCAATCCTGAGACTCAGACCTCCCCGTCTAACCTTCTCACCACTCCTAGCTCCCGGATTGATCATGCACTCCTGCTGTCTCTTCTCTCCCTTCTTCTGCTTCCTTTCCTCTCTCCTTCCTCATCTGCCCTAGGTCAGGCTCCTTCTACACCTCCGCAGGGATTACTGATTTGTACCCCTCCCCACTCTCAACTCTCACTCATTTTCAAACACTCATCTGACATCTGCCATTTCCTGGAAGAACCCGACCTTGATGTTCTTGGTCTAACCGAGACATGGTTGACGGCCAGCGCTGTCTCGAGCTTTGACACTTTCCTCCCTGATGACAAGTTCCTCTCCATGCCCAGATCCAACCGTTCTTGAGGGGGAGTATCCTTAATTCCTGTAGTAAATTGCTTTCCTTTGCAGGCCGACTCCTCTCACGAATGCCTTGTCTGCATGCATTCTCTCTTTCCTGGCGAATCTCTCACGGTGGCTATTTGCCTACCCCTTCCTCTCTCAGTGGATGGATTTCTCCATCCTAGCCTCCTACCACTGAACTCCGCCTACTTGGAGAATTCAACATGAACCTGTATGCTTCCTGACCTGGACTTTTACGAGATCTGCAACTCTTCATGTCGCTGGCCCTACACACTGCAGGGAATACTCAGGATTTTCAGATCTCAGACCTCCCCCTCTGTAACCCTCTCAACAATCCTCTCCCGTGGTGATCAAGTTCTCATCTCCAAAGAAGGCTAACTGCCAGCTGTTCCTCCTCAGTGGAATTCTCCCTTTCTGTCCCTGCTCCCTGCACCGTTTCGCGTTGCAAGTACTCGCTTCCCAGCTCTCTGGTTTAGACGCGTGTTCCCTGCCTTCTCTCCTCTTCCTGCTGCCTTCAAATCAACAAATGAGCTTCAAAAGATACACGGTGTATGTACTGTGTCCGTGCGTTTGTTGTCGAATCCTGAAGTTTTTAACCTGTTCTCCCATACAAGGGGGGGGTCAACATCTACTGCTGTTCACAGGCTGATTGTATACGGCTGAAATCTTCAAGGCATTATCAGCTTTCCTGACTGTTTTGGAACGTGTATTTGCCATCTGTTAATGCAGTCGCTCTGTGTTCATCGTCCCTTCTACTTTACAGGCTGCACTCCCCTGGTGATCACATTCCCCTCTCCAGAGCAGGCTAACTACCAGCTGCTCCTCCTCAGAGGCGTTCATCCTTTCTGTCCCTGATCCCTGCTCCGTTTCGCGTTGCAAACACTCGCTTCCCTGCTCTCTGGTTTAGACGCTGTTCCTCCTCAGAGGCGTTCTTCTTTTCTGTCCCTGCTCCCTGCACAGTTTCGCGTTGCAAGTACTCGCTTCCCAGCTCTCTGGTTTAGAAGCGTGTTCCCTGCCTTCTCTCCTCTTCCTACAGCCTTCCAATGAGCTCCACAAGATAGTGTTCAGAATGCTTCATAAGCTGTAACCCGCTAGACGTATTGAAACGTGCTAAAAACTAGCAAAACCAGCTAGAAAATGTACTTTCCTCGCGTTTTTGTAAATGCGAATTTTGATGGGTTCCCATGTATGTACTGTGTCCGTGCGTTTGTTGTCGAATCCTGAAGTTTTTAGCCACTGTTCTCCCATACAAGGGGGGGGGGGGTCAACATCTACTGCTGTTCACAGGCTGAATGTATACGGCTGAAATCTTCAAGGCATTATCAGCTTTCCTGACTGTTTTGGAACGTGTATTTGCCATCTGTTAATGCAGTCGCCTTGTGGTCATCCTCCCTTTTAGTTTACAGGCTGCACTCCCCTGGTGATCACATTCTCCTCTCTAGAGCAGGCTAACTACCAGCTGCTCCTCCTCAGAGGCGTTCTTCCTTTCTGTCCCTGCTCCCTGGACCGTTTCGCGTTGCATGTACTCGATTCCCAGCTCTCTGGTTTAGATGCGTGTTCCCTGCCTTCTCTCCTCTTCCTACAGCCTTCCAATGAGCTCCAGAAGATACAGTGTTCAGAATGCTTTATAACCCCATTATTCAACATATAGCTGTAACCCGCTAGACGTATTAAAACGTGCTAAAAACCAGCAAAAATAGCTAGAAAATGTACTTCCCTCGCGTTTTTGTAAATGCGAATTCTGGTGGGTTACAGCACATTTCAATACGTCTAGCGGGTTACGGCTATATGATGAATAATTGGTGTTATAAAGCATTCTGAGTACTGTGTATCTTTTGGAGCTCATTTGTTGATTTGGAAGCAGCGGGAAGAGAGAAGGTAGGGAACACGCTTCTAAACCAGAGAGCTGGGAAACGAGTACTTGCAACGCGAAACTGTGCAGAGAGCAGGGACAGAAAGGAAGAACGCCTCTGAGGAGGAACAGCTGTTAGTTAGCCTTCTTTGGGGAAGAGAACGTGATCACCACGGGAGTGCAGCCTTGAAACAAGAAGGGACGATGAAAACATGGTGACTGGAATAACAGATGGCAAATACACTTTCCAGAACAGTCGGTTATTCCGATAATGCATTGAAGATTTCAGCAGTATACATTCAGCCTGTGAACAGTAGATTTTGATCCCCCCCCCTTGTATGGGTGACGAGTGGTTAAAAACATCAGGATTCGACTGAACAAATGCACGAACAGAGTACAAAATGGGAATCCACAAGAATTTGCATTTACCAAAACGCGAGGAAAGAACATTTTCTAGCTATTTTTGCTAGTTTTTAGCACTTTTCAATACGTCTAGCGGGTTACAGCTATATCTTGAATAATGGGTGTTATAAAGCATTCTGAGCACCGTGTATCTTTTGAAGCTCATTTGTTGATTTGAAGGCAGCGGGAAGAGGAGAGAAGGCAGGGAACACGCGTCTAAACCAGAGAGCTGGGAAGCGAGTGTTTGCAAGGCGAAACGGTGCAGGGAGCAGGGACAGAAAGGGAGAACTCCACTGAGGAGGAACAGCTGGTAGTTAGCCTTCTTTGGAGATGAGAACTTGATCACCACGGGAGAGGATTGTTGAGAGGGTTACAGAGGGGGAGGTCTGAGATCAGAAAATCCTGAGTATTCCCTGCAGTGTGTAGGTCCAGCGACATGTAGAGTTGCAGATCTCGTAAAAGTCCAGGTCAGGAAGCATACAGGTTCATGTTGAATTCTCCAAGTAGGCGGAGTTGAGTGGTAGGAGGCTAGGATGGAGAAGTCCATCCACTGAGAGAGGAAGGGGTTAGGCAAATAGCCACGGTGAGAGAATGGCCAGGAAAGAGAGAATGCATGCAGACAAGGCATTCGTGAGAGGAGTCGGCCTGCAAAGGAAAGCTATTTACTACAGGAATCAAGGATACTCCCCTCAAGAACGGTTGGATCTGGGCATGGAGAGGAACTTGTCATCAGGGAGGAAAGTGTCAAAGCTCGAGACAGCGCTGGCCGTCAACCATGTCTCGTTTAGACCAAGGACATCAAGGTCGGGTTCTTCCAGGAAATGGCAGATGTCAGATGAGTGTTTGAAACTGAGTGAGAGTTGAGAGTGGGGAGGGGTACAAATCAGTAATCCCTGCTGAGGTGTAGAAGGAGCCTGACCTAGGGCAGATGAGGACGGAGAGAGGAAAGGAAGCAGAAGAAGGGAGAGAAGAGACAGCAGGAGTGCATGATCAATCCGGGAGCTAGGAGTGGTGAGAAGGTTAGACGGGGAGGTCTGAGTCTCAGGATTGGAATGGGAAGTTCGATATCACATGTCATGCTATAGGAAGAGTCTCAGGATTGGAATGGGAAGGAGTTGGATATGACATCTCGTTATAGGGAGGGTCTCAGGTTTGGTATTAGAAGCACTGAGATATCAAATCACATCCTTTTCTAAGGGACTCGAGTTTTGTATTTTAAGGAGTGAGATAGTAAATCTCATCCTATCGAAGGGTCTCGGGTTTGGTATTGGAAGAAATGAGATTTCAAATCTCAGGCTGTGGGAATGGTCTCGGGTTTGGTATTGGAAGGGGTGAGAAATCACATTTCATGCTACAGGAGGGGTCACAAGTTTGGAATGGGAAGGAGTTGGATATCACATATGCTACGATAAGGGGCTCAGGTTTGGTATTAGAAGCATAGAGATATCACATCTCATGTTATAGGAAGGGTCTCAATTGGAATGGGAAGGAGTTGGATATCACATCTCATGCTATAGGGAGGTTCTCAGGTTTGATATTAGAAGCATTGAGATATCACATATGCTATTGGAAGGGTCTCAGTATTGGAATTGGAAGGAGTTGGATACCACATCTCATGCTATCGGAAGGGTCTCAGGATTGGAATGGGAAGGAGTTGGATATCACATCTCATGCTAAAGGAAGGGTCTCAGTTTTGGTAGAAGCATTGAGATATCACATCTCATGGTATAGGAAGGGTCTCAGGATTGGAATGGGAAGGAGTTGGATATAACATCTCATCCAATAGGAAGGATCTCAGGATTGGAATGGGAAGGATTTGGATGTTACATCTCTTGCTATAGGAAGGGTCTCAGGTTTTTTATAAGAAACATTGAGATATCACATCTCATGCAATAGGAAGGGTTTCAGGATTGGAATGGGAAGGAGTTGGATATCCCTTCTCATGCTATAGGAAGGGTCTCAGGTTGGAATGGGAAGGAGTTGGATATCACATCTCATGTTATAGGAAGGGTCTCAGGATTGGAATGGGAGGGATTTGGATATCACATATCTTGCTATAGGAAGGGTCTCAGGTTTTTATTAGAAACATTGAGATATCACACCTCATGCTATAGGAAGGGTTTCAGGATTGGAATGGGAAGGATTTGGATATCACATCTCATGCTAAAGGAAGGGTCTCAGGTTTGGAAGGGGAAGGATTTGAATATCACATCTCATGTTATAGGAAGGATCTCAGGTTTGGTATTAGAAGCATTGAGATATCACATCTCATGCTATCGGAAGGATCTCAGGTTTGGTATTAGAAGCATTGAGATATCACATCTCATGCTATAGGAAGGGTCTCAGGATTGGAATGGGAATGAGTTGGATATCACATCTCATGCTATAGGAAGGGTCTCAGGTTTGGAAGGGGAAGGAATTGGATATCATATCTCATGTTATAGGACGGGTCTCAGGTTTGGTATTAGAAGCTTTGAGATGTCACATCTCATGCTATAGGAAGGGTCTCAGGATTGGAATGGGAAGGAGTTGGATATCACATCTCATGCTAAAGGAAGGGACTCAGGTTTGATAGAAGCATTGAGATATCACATCTCATGCTATAGGAAGGGTCTCAGGATTGGAATGGGAAGGAGTTGGATATCACATCTCATGCCATAGGAAGGGTCTCAGGTTTGGTATAAGCATTGAGATATCACATCTCTTCTATCGGAAGGGTCTCAGGATAGGAATGGGAAGGACTTAGATATCACATCTCATGCTATAGGGAGGGTCTCAGTTTTGATATTAGAAGCATTGAGATATCACATATGCTATTGGAAGGGTCTCAGTATTGGAATTGGAAGGAGTTGGATATCACATCTCATGCTATAGGGAGGTTCTCAGGTTTGATATTAGAAGCATTGAGATATCACATATGCTATTGGAAGGGTCTCAGTATTGGAATTGGAAGGAGTTGGATATCACATCTCATGCTATCGGAAGGGTCTCAGGATTGGAATGGGAAGTAGTTGGATATCACATATGCTAAAGGAAAGGTCTCAGGTTTGGAAGGGGAAGGATTTGGATCTCACATCTCATGTTTTAGGACGGGTCTCAGGTTTGGTATTAGAAGCATTGAGATATGACATCTCATGCTATAGGAAGGGTCTCAGAATTGGAATGGGAAGGAGTTGGATATCACATCTCAAGCTATCTCAGGATTGGATGGGAAGGAGTTTGATATCACATCTCATGCTATCGGAAGGGTCTCAGGTTTGGAATGGGAAGGAGTTGGATATCACATCTCATGTTATAGGAAGGATCTCAGGTTTGGTATTAGAAGCATTGAGATATCACATCTCATGCTATAGGAAGGGTCTCAGGTTTGGTATAAGCATTGAGATATCCCATCTCAAGGGTCTCAGCATTGGAATCGGAAGGAGTTGTATTGACATCTCATGCCATAGGAAGGGTCTCAGGTTTGGTATAAGCATTGAGATATCACATCTCTGCTATCGGAAGGGTCTCAGGATTGGAATGGGAAGGAGTTGGATATCACATCTCATGCTAAAGGGAGGGTCTCAGGTTTGGAAGGGGAAGGATTTGGATATCACATCTCATGTTATAGGAAGGAACTCAGGTTTGGTATTAGAAGCATTGAGATATCATATCTCATGCTATCGGAAGGATCTCAGGTTTGGTATTATAGGCATTGAGATATCACATCTCATGCTATCAGAAGGGTCTCAGGAATGGAATGGGAAGGAGTCGGATATCACATCTCATGCTAAAGGGAGGGTCTCAGGTTTGGTATTAGATGCATTGAGATATCACATCTCATGTTATAGGAAGAATCTCAGGTTTGGTATTAGAGGCATTGAGATATCACATCTCATGCTATCAGAAGGGTCTCAGGATTGGAATGGGAAGGAGTCAGATATCACATCTCATGCTAAAGGGAGGGTCTCAGGTTTGGTATTAGAAGCATTGAGATCTCACATCTCATGTTATAGGAAGAATCTCAGGTTTGGTATTAGAGGCATTGAGATATCACATCTCATGCTATAGGAAGGGTCTCAGGATTGGAATGGGAAGGAGTTGGATATCACATCTCATGCTAAAGGAAGGGTCTCAGTTTTGGTAGAAGCATTGAGATATCACATCTCATGGTATAGGAAGGGTCTCAGGATTGGAATGGGAAGGAGTTGGATATCACATCTCATCCAATAGGAAGGATCTCAGGATTGGAATGGGAAGGATTTGGATGTCACATCTCTTGCTATAGGAAGCGTCTCGGGTTTTTTATTAGAAACATTGAGATATCACATCTCATGCTCTAGGAAGGGTTTCAGGATTGGAATGGGAAGGAGTTGGATATCCCTTCTCATGCTATAGGAAGGGTCTCAGGTTGGAATGGGAAGGAGTTGGATATCACATCTCATGTTATAGGAAGGGTCTCAGGTTTGGAATGGGAAGTATTTGGATATCACATCTCTTGCTATAGGAAGGGTCTCAGGTTTTTTATTAGAAACATTGAGATATCACATCTCATGCTATAGGAAGGGTTTCAGGATAGGAATGGGAAGGATTTGGATATCACATCTCATGCTAAAGGAAGGGTCTCAGGTTTGGAAGGGGAAGGATTTGGATATCATATCTCATGTTATAGGACGGGTCCCAGGTTTGGTATTAGAAGCTTTGAGATGTCACATCTCATGGTATAGGAAGGGTCTCAGGATTGGAATGGGAAGGAGTTGGATATCACATCTCATGCTAAAGGAAGGAACTCAGGTTTGATAGAAGCACTGAGATATCACATCTCATGCTATGGGAAGGGTCTCAGGATTGGAATGGGAAGGATTTGGATATCACATCTCATGCTAAAGGAAGGGTCTCAGGTTTGGAAGGGGAAGGATTTGGATATCACATCTCATGTTATAGGACAGGTCCCAGGATTGGTATTAGAAGCATTGAGATATCACATCTCATGCTATAGGAGGAGTCTCAGGATTGGAATGGGAAGGAGTTGGATATCACGTCTCATGTTATAGGAAGGGTCTCAGGATTGGAATGGCAAGGAGTTGGATATCACATATGCTAAAGGAAAGGTCTCAGGTTTGGAAGGGGAAGGATTTGGATCTCACATCTCATGTTTTAGGACGGGTCTCAGGTTTGGTATTAGAAGCCTTGAGATATCACATCTCATGGTATAATAAGGGTCTCAGGATTGGAATGGGAAGGAGTTGGATATCACATCTCAAGCTATCTCAGAATTGGAATGGGAAGGAGTTTGATATCACATCTCGAGCTATAGGAAGGGTCTCAGGTTTGGGAAGGGAAGGATTGGGATTTCACATCTCATTATAGGATGGTTCTCATGTTTGTTTTTAGAAGCATTGAGATATCAAATCTCATGCTATTGGAAGGGTCTCAGGTTTGGAATGGGAAGGAGTTGGATATCACATCTCATGTTATAGGAAGGATCTCAGGTTTGGTATTAGAAGCATTGAGATATCACATCTAATGCTATAGGAAGGGTCTCAGGATTGGAATGTGAAGGATTTGGATATCACATCATACTAAAGGTAGGGTCTCAGGTTTGGTATAAGCATTGAGATATCACATCTCTGCTATCGGAAGGGTCTCAGGATTGGATTGGGAAGGAGTTGGATATCCCTTCTCATGCTATAGGAAGGGTCTCAGGTTGGAATGGGAATGAGTTGGATATCACATCTCATGCTATAGGAAGGGTCTCAAGATTGAAATGGGAAGGATTTGGATATCATATCTCTTGCTATAGGAAGGGTCTCAGGTTTTTTATTAGAAACATTGAGATATCACATCTCATGCTATAGGAAGGGTTTCAGGATTGGAATGGGAAGGATTTGGATATCACATCTCATGCTAAAGGAAGGGTCTCAGGTTTGGAAGGGGAAGGATTTGGATATCATATCTCATGTTATAGGGCGGGTCCCAGGTTTGGTATTAGAAGCATTGAGATATCACATCTCATGGTTTAGGAAGGGTCTCAGGATTGGAATGGGAAGGAATTGGATATCACATCATGTTATAGGAAGGATCTCAGGATTGGAATGGGAAGGATTTGGATATCCCTTCTCATGCTATAGGAAGTGTCTCAGGTTGGAATGGGAAGGAGTTGGATATCACATCTCGTTATAGGAAGGGTCTCAGGATTGGAATGGGAAGGATTTGGATATCACATCTCTTGCTATAGGAAGGGTCTCAGTTTTTTTATTAGAAACATTGAGCTATCACATCTCATGCTATAGGAAGGGTTTCAGGATTGGAATGGGAAGGATTTGGATATCACATCTCATGCTAAAGGAAGGGTCTCAGCTTTGGAAGGGGAAGAATTTGGATATCATATCTCATGTTATAGGACGGGTCCCATGTTTGGTATTAGAAGCATTGAGATATCACATCTCATGCTATAGGAGTAGTCTCAGGATTGGAATGGGAAGGAGTTGGATATTACGTCTCATGTTATAGGAAGGGTCTCAGGATTGGAATGGCAAGGAGTTGGATATCACATCTCATGCTAAAGGAAGGGTCTCAGGTTTGATAGAAGCATTGAGATATCACATCTCATGCCATAGGAAGGAACTCAGGATTGCAATGGGAAGGAGTTGGATATCACATCTCATGCCATAGGATGGGTCATCAGGTTTGGTATAAGCATTGAGATATCACATCTCTGCTATCGGAAGGGTGTCAGGATAGGAATGGGAAAGACTTAGATATCACATCTCATACTATAGGGAGGGACTCAGTTTTGATATTAGAAGCATTGAGCTATCACATCTCATGCTATCGGAAGGGTCTCAGGATTGGAATGGGATGGAGTTGGATATCACATCTCAAGCTATCTCGGGATTGGAATGGGAAGGAGTTTGATATCACATCTCAAGCTATAGGAAGGGTCTCAGGTTTGGAAGGGGAAGGATTTGGATCTCACATCTCATGTTTTAGGACGGGTCTCAGGTTTAGTATTAGAAGCATTGAGATATCACATCTCATAGTATAGGAAGGGTCTCAGGATTGGAATGGGAAGGAGTTTGATATCACATCTCAAGCTATAGGAAGGGTCTCAGGGTGGGAAAGGGAAGGATTTGGATTTCACATCTCATGTTATAGGATGGTTCTCATGTTTGGTTTTAGTAGCATTGAGATATCACATTTCATGCTATCGGAAGGGTCTCAGGTTTGGAAAGGGAAGGATTTGGAGTTCACATGTTATAGGATGGTTCTCAGGTTTGGTTTTAGAAGCATTAAGATATAACATCTCATGCTATAGGAAGGGTCTCAGGTTTGGAATGGGAAGGAGTTGATATCACATCTCATGCTAAAGGAAAGGTCTCAGGTTTGGAAGGGGAAGGATTTGGATCTCACATCTCATGTTTTAGGACGGGTCTCAGGTTTGGTATTAGAAGCATTGAAATATCACATCTCATGGTATAGGAAAGGTCTCAGGATTGGAATGGGAAGGAGTTGGATATCACATTGAATGGGAAGGAGTTTGATATCACATCTCAAGCTATAGGAAGGGTCTCAGGTTTGGAAAGGGAATGATTTGGATTTCACATCTCATGTTATAGGATGGATCTCATGTTTGGTTTTAGAAGCATTGAGATATCACATCTCATGCTATCGGAAGGGTCTCAGGTTTGGAATGGGAAGGAGATTGATATCACATCTCATGTTATAGGAAGGATCTCGGGTTTGGTATTAGAAGCATTGAGATATCACATCTCATGCTATAGGAAGGGTCTCAGGATTGGAATCGGAAGGAGTTGTATATGACATCTCATGCCATAGGAAGGGTCTCAGGTTTGGTATAAGCATTGAGATATCACATCTCTGCTATCGGAAGGGTCTCAGGATTGGAATGGGAAGGAGTTGGATATCCCATCCCGTTATAGGAAGGTTCTCAGGTTTGGTATTAGAAGCATTGAGATATCACATCTCATGCTATAGGAAGGTTCTAAGGTTTGGAAAGGGGAAGGATTTGGGTATCACATCTCATGTTATAGGACCGGTCTCAGGTTTGGTATTAGAAGCATTGAGATATCAAGTCTCATGGTATAGGACGGGTCTCAGAATTGGAATGCTAAGGAGTTGGATATCACATCTCAAGCTATAGAAAGGGTCTCAGGATTGGAATGGGAAGAAGTTTGATATCACATCTCATGCCATGGTATGGGTCTCAGGTTTTGTAGAAGCATTGGGATATCACATCACATGCTATAGGCAGGGTCTAAGGTTGGAATGGGAAGGAGTTGGATATCACATCTCATGTTATAGGAAGGGTCTCAGGATTGGAATGGGAAGGACTTGGATATCACATCTCATTCTATAGGAAGGCTCTCAGGGTTGGAAGGGGAAGGAGTTGGATATCACATTTCATGTTAGAGGTAGGATCTCAGGTTTGGTATTAGAGGCATTGAGATATCACATCTCATGCCATCAGAAGGGTCTCAGGATTGGAATGGGAAGGAGTTGGATATCACATCTCATGCTAAAGGGAGGGTCTAAGGTTTTGAAGGGGAAGGATTTGGACATCACATCTCATGTTATAGGAAGGATCTCACGTTTGGTATTCGAAGCATTGAGATATCACATCTCATGCTATCGGAAGGGTCTCAGGATTGGAATGGGAAGGACTTGGATATCACAATTCATGTTATAGGAAGGGTCTCAGGTTTGGTATTAGAAGCATTGAGATATCACATCTCATGCTATAGGAAGGGTCTCAGGATTGGAATGGGAAGGACTTGGATATCACATCTCATGTTATAGGAAGGGTCTCAGGTTTGGTATTAGAAGCATTGAGATATCACATCTCTGCTATCGGAAGGGTCTCAGGATTGGAATGGGAAGGACTTGGATATCACAATTCATGTTATAGGAAGGGTCTCAGGTTTGGTATTAGAAGCATTGAGATATCACATCTCATGCTATAGGAAGGGTCTCAGGATTGGAATGGGAAGGACTTGGATATCACATCTCATGTTATAGGAAGGGTCTCAGGTTTGGTATTAGAAGCATTGAGATATCACATCTCATGCTATAGGAAGGGTCTCAGGAATGGAATGGGAAGGACTTCGATATCACATCTCATGATACAGGAAGGGTCTAAGGTTTGGAAGGGGAAGGATTTGGATATCACATCTCATGTTATTGGACCGGTCTCAGGTTTGTTATTAGAAGTATTGCGATATCAAGTCTCATAGTATAGGACGGGAGTTTGATATCACATCTCATGCCATGGTATGGGTCTCAGGTTTTGTAGAAGCATTGGGATATCACATCTCATGCTATCGGAAGGGTATCAGGATTGGATTTGGAAGGAGTTGGATATCCCATCTCATGCTATAGGAAGGGTCTCAGGATTGGAATGGGAAGGACTTGGATATCACATCTCATGTTGTAGAAAGGCTCTCAGGTTTTGAAAGGGAAGGAGTTGGATATCACATTTCATGTTAGAGGTAGGATCTCAGGTTTGGTATTAGAGGCATTGAGATATCACATCTCATGCTATCAGAAGGGTATCAGGATTGGAATGGGAAGGAGTTGGATATCACATCTCATGCTAAAGGGAGGGTCTCAGGTTTGGAGGGGAAGGATTTGGATATCACATCTCATGTTAGAGGTAGGATCTCAGGTTTGGCATTAGAAGCATTGAGATATCACATCTCATGCTATCGGAAGGATCTCAGGTTTGGTATTAGAAGCATTGAGATATCACATATCATGCTATAGGAAGGGTCTCAGGATTGGAATGGGAAGGAGTTGGATATCACATCTCATGTTATTGGAAGGCTCTCAGGTTTGGAAAGGGAAGGAGTTGGATATCACATTTCATGTTAGAGGTAGGATCTCAGGTTTGGTATTAGAGGCATTGAGATATCACATCTCATGCTATCAGAAGGGTATCAGGATTGGAATGGGAAGGAGTTGGATATCACATCTCATTCTAAAGGGAGGGTCTCAGGTTTGGAGGGGAAGGATTTGGATATCACATCTCATGTTAGAGGTAGGATCTCAGGTTTGGTATTAGAAGCATTGAGATATCACATCTCATGCTATCGGAAGGATCTCAGGTTTGGTATTAGAAGCATTGAGATATCACATATCATGCTATAAGAAGGGTCTCAGGATTGGAATGGGAAGGAGTTGGATATCACATCTCATGTTATTGGAAGGATCTCAGGTTTGGTATTAGAAGCATTGAGATATCACATCTCATGCTATAGGAAGGGTCTCATGATTGGAATGGGAAGGAGTTGGATATCACATCTCATGCTAAAGGAAGGGTCTCAGTTTTGGTAGAAGCATTGCGATATCACATCTCATGCTCTAGGAAGGGTCTCAGGATTGGAATCGGAAGGAGTTTGATATCACATCTCATGCTATAGGAAGGGTCTCAGGTTTGGTATAAACATTGAAATATCACATCTCTGCTATCGGAAGGGTCTCAGGATTGGAATGGGAAGGACTTAGATATCACATCTCATGCTATAGGGAGGGTCTCAGTTTTGATATCAGAAGCATTGAGACTTCACATCTCATGCTATCGGAAAGGTCTCAGGATTGGAATGGGAGGAGCTGGATATCACATCTCATGCTAAAGGAAGGGTCTCAGGTTTGGAAGGGGAAGGATTTGGATATCACATCTCATGTTATAGGAGGGGTCTCAGGTTTGGTATTAGAAGCATTGTGATATCACATCTCCTGCTATAGGAAGTGTCTCAGGATTGGAATGGGAAGGAGTTGGATATCACATCTCATGCTATAGGAAGGGTTTCAGGTTTGGTAGAAGCATTAAGATATCACATCTCATGCTATAGGAAGAGTCTCAGGTTTGGGAAGGGAAGGATTTGGATTTCACATCTCATGTTATAGGATGGTTCTCATGTTTGGTTTTTGAAGCACTGAGATATCACATCTCATGCTATCGGAAGGGTCTCAGGTTTGGAATGGGAAGGAGTTGGATATCACATCTCATGTTATAGGAAGGATCTCAGGATTGGTATTAGAAGCATTGAGATATCACATATCATGCTATAGGAAGGGTCTCCGGATTGGAATGTGAACAATTTGGATATCACATCTCATGTTATAGGAAGGGTCTCAGGATTGGAATGGCAAGGAGTTTGATATCACATCTCATGCTAAAGGAAGGGTCTCAGTTTTGATAGAAGCATTGAGATATCACATCTCATGCTATAGGAAGGATCTCAGAATTGGAATGGGAAGGAGTTGGATATCACATCTCAAGCTATCTCAGGATTGGAATGGGAAGGAGTTTGATATCACATCTCATGCTATCGGAAGGGTCTCAGGTTTGGAATGGGAAGGAGTTGGATATCACATCTCATGTTATAGGAAGGATCTCAGGTTTGGTATTAGAAGCATTGAGATATCACATCTCATGCTATAGGAAGGGTCTCAGGATTGGAATGTGAAGGAGTTGGATAACACATTTCATCATTTCATGCTATAGGAAGGGTCTCAGGTTTGGTATTAGAAGCACTGAGATATCACATCTCATGCCATAGGGAGGGTCTCAGGTTTGGAATGGGAAGGAGTTGGATATCACATTTCATGTTATAGGAAGGGTCTCAGGTTTGCTATTAGAAGCATTGAGATATCACATCTCATGCTATAGGGAGGGTCTCAGGTTTGGAATGGGAAGGAGTTGGATATCACATTTCATGTTATAGGAAGGCTCTCAGGTTTGGTATTAGAAGCATTGAGATATCACATCTCATGCTATAGGAAGGGTCTCAGGATTGGAATGTGAAGGAGTTGGATATTACATTTCATGTTATAGGAAGGCTCTCAGGTTTGGTATTAGAAGCATTGAGATATCACATCTCATGCTATAGGAAGGGTCTCAGGATTGGAAAGGGAAGGAGTTGAATATCACATCTCATGCTATAGGAAGGGTCTCAGGTTTGGAATGGGAAGGAGTTGGATATCACATCTCATGCTATAGGAATGGTCTCGGGTTGGGTAATAGAATCATTGAGATATCACATCTCATGCTATAGGAAGGGTCCCAGGGTTGGAATGGGAAGGAGTTGGGTATCACATATGCTACAGGAAGGGTCTCCGGTTTGGAATGGGAAGGAGTTGGATATCACATCTCATGATATAGGAATGGTCTCAGGTTTGGAATGGAACGGAGTTGGATATCACATCTCATGTTATAGGAAGGGTCTCGGGTTGGGTAATAGAAGCATTTAGATATCACATCTCATGCTATAGGAATGGTCTCAGGTTTGGAATGGAAAGGAGTTGGATATCATATCTCATGTTATAGGAAGGGTCACAGGTTGGTATTCGAAGTATTGAGATTTCACATCTCATGCTATAGGAAGGGTCTCAGGTTTGTAATGGGAAGGAGTTGGATATCACATTTCATGCTATAGGAAGGGTCTCAGGTCTGGTATTAGAAGCATTGAGATATCACATCCCATGCAATAGGAAGGGTCTCGGGATTGGAATGGGAAGGAGTTGGATATCACATCTCATGCTATAGGAAGGGACTCAGGTTTGGTTTTAGAAGCATTGAGATATCACATCTCATGCTATAGGAAGGGTCTCACGATTGGAATGGGAAGGAGTTGGATATCACATCTCATGCTACGGGAAGGGTCACAGGTTTGGAATGGGATGGAGTGGATAACACATCTCATGCTATGGGAAGGGCCTCAGGTTTGGTATTAGAAGCATTGAGATATCAAATCTCGTGCTATAGGAAGGGATTCAGGATTGGAATGGGAAGCAGTTGGATATCACATCTCATGCTATAGGAAGGGTCTCAGGTTTGGAATGGGAAGGAGTTGGATATCACATCTCATGCTATAGGAAGGGTCTCGGGTTGGGTAATAGAAGCATTGAGATATCACATCTCATGCTATAGGAAGGGTCTAAGGGTTGGAATGGGAAGGAGTTGGATATCACATAAGCTACAGGAAGGGTCTCTGGTTTGGAATGGGAAGGAGTTGGATATCACATCTCATGCTATAGGAAGAGTCTCAGGTTTGGAATGGGAAGGAGTTGGATATCACATCTCATGCTATAGGAAGGGTCTCTGGTTTGGAATGGGAAGGAGTTGGATATCACATCTCATGCTATAGGAAGAGTCTCAGGTTTGGAATGGGAAGCAGTTGGATATCACATCTCATGCTATAGGAAGGGTCTCAGGTTTGGAATGGGAAGGAGTTGGATGTCACATCTCATGCTATAGGAAGGGTCTCGGGTTGGGTAATAGAAGCATTGAGATATCACATCTCATGCTATAGGAAGGGTCTAAGGGTTGGAATGGGAAGGAGTTGGATATCACATAAGCTACAGGAAGGGTCTCTGGTTTGGAATGGGAAGGAGTTGGATATCACATCTCATGCTATAGGAAGAGTCTCAGGTTTGGAATGGGAAGGAGTTGGATATCACATCTCATGCTATAGGAAGGGTCTCAGGTTTGGAATGGGAAGGAGTTGGATATCACATATGCTACACGAAGGGTCTCTGTTTTGGAATGGGAAGGAGTTGGATATCACATCTCATGCTATAGGAAGGGTCTCGGGTAGGGTAATATAAGCATTGAGATATCACATCTTATGCTATAGGAAGGGTCTCAGGGTTGGAATGGTAAGGAGTTGGATATCACATATGCTACACAAAGGGTCTCTGTTTTGGAATGGGAAGGAGTTGGATATCACATCTCATGCTATAGGAAGGGTCTCAGGTTTGGAATGGGAAGGAGTTGGATATCACATCTCATGCTATAGGAAGGGTCTTAGGATTGGAATGGGAATGATTTGGATATCACATCTCATGCTATAGGAAGGGTCTCAAGTTTGGAATGGGAAGGAGTTGGATATCACATCTCATGTTATAGGATGTGTCTCAGGTTTGGTATTAGAAGCATTGAAATATCACATCTCATGCTATATGAAGTTTCTCAGGATTGGAATGGGAAGGAGTTGGATATCACATATCATGCTATAGGAAGGGTCTTAGGATTGGAATGGGAATGATTTGGATATCACATCTCATGCTATAGGAAGGGTCTCAAGTTTGGAATGGGAAGGAGTTGAATATCACATCTCATGTTATAGGAAGGCTCTCAGGTTTGGTATTAGAAGCATTGAGATATCACATCTCATGCTATAGGAAGGGTCTCAGGATTGGAATGTGAAGGAGTTGGATATTACATTTCATGCTATAGGAAGGGTCTCAGGTTTGGTATTAGAAGCATTGAGATATCACATCTCATGCTATAGGAAGGGTCTCAGGATTGGAAAGGGAAGGAGTTGAATATCACATCTCATGCTATAGGAAGGGTCTCAGGTTTGGAATGGGAAGGAGTTGGATATCACATCTCATGCTATAGGAATGGTCTCGGGTTGGGTAATAGAATCATTGAGATATCACATCTCATGCTATAGGAAGGGTCCCAGGGTTGGAATGGGAAGGAGTTGGGTATCACATATGCTACAGGAACGGTCTCTGGTTTGGAATGGGAAGGAGTTGGATATCACATCTCATGATATAGGAATGGTCTCAGGTTTGGAATGGAACGGAGTTGGATATCACATCTCATGTTATAGGAAGGGTCTCGGGTTGGGTAATAGAAGCATTTAGATATCACATCTCATGCTATAGGAATGGTCTCAGGTTTGGAATGGAAAGGAGTTGGATATCATATCTCATGTTATAGGAAGGGTCACAGGTTGGTATTAGAAGTATTGAGATTTCACATCTCATGCTATAGGAAGGGTCTCAGGTTTGGAATGGGAAGGAGTTGGATATCACATTTCATGCTATAGGAAGGGTCTCAGGTCTGGTATTAGAAGCATTGAGATATCACATCCCATGCAATAGGAAGGGTCTCGGGATTGGAATGGGAAGGAGTTGGATATCACATCTCATGCTATAGGAAGGGACTCAGGTTTGGTTTTAGAAGCATTGAGATATCACATCTCATGCTATAGGAAGGGTCTCACGATTGGAATGGGAAGGAGTTGGATATCACATCTCATGCTACGGGAAGGGTCACAGGTTTGGAATGGGATGGAGTGGATAACACATCTCATGCTATGGGAAGGGCCTCAGGTTTGGTATTAGAAGCATTGAGATATCAAATCTCGTGCTATAGGAAGGGATTCAGGATTGGAATGGGAAGCAGTTGGATATCACATCTCATGCTATAGGAACGGTCTCAGGTTTGGAATGGGAAGGAGTTGGATATCACATCTCATGCTATAGGAAGGGTCTCGGGTTGGGTAATAGAAGCATTGAGATATCACATCTCATGCTATAGGAAGGGTCTAAGGGTTGGAATGGGAAGGAGTTGGATATCACATAAGCTACAGGAAGGGTCTCTGGTTTGGAATGGGAAGGAGTTGGATATCACATCTCATGCTATAGGAAGAGTCTCAGGTTTGGAATGGGAAGGAGTTGGATATCACATCTCATGCTATAGGAAGGGTCTCTGGTTTGGAATGGGAAGGAGTTGGATATCACATCTCATGCTATAGGAAGGATCTCAGGTTTGGAATGGGAAGCAGTTGGATATCACATCTCATGCTATAGGAAGGGTCTCAGGTTTGGAATGGGAAGGAGTTGGATATCACATCTCATGCTATAGGAAGGGTCTCGGGTTGGGTAATAGAAGCATTGAGATATCACATCTCATGCTATAGGAAGGGTCTAAGGGTTGGAATGGGAAGGAGTTGGATATCACATAAGCTACAGGAAGGGTCTCTGGTTTGGAATGGGAAGGAGTTGGATATCACATCTCATGCTATAGGAAGAGTCTCAGGTTTGGAATGGGAAGGAGTTGGATATCACATCTCATGCTATAGGAAGGGTCTCAGGTTTGGAATGGGAAGGAGTTGGATATCACATATGCTACACGAAGGGTCTCTGTTTTGGAATGGGAAGGAGTTGGATATCACATCTCATGCTATAGGAAGGGTCTCGGGTAGGGTAATATAAGCATTGAGATATCACATCTTATGCTATAGGAAGGGTCTCAGGGTTGGAATGGTAAGGAGTTGGATATCACATATGCTACACAAAGGGTCTCTGTTTTGGAATGGGAAGGAGTTGGATATCACATCTCATGCTATAGGAAGGGTCTCAGGTTTGAATGGGAAGGAGTTGGATATCACATCTCATGCTATAGGAAGGGTCTTAGGATTGGAATGGGAATGATTTGGATATCACATCTCATGCTATAGGAAGGATCTCAAGTTTGGAATGGGAAGGAGTTGGATATCACATCTCATGTTATAGGAAGTGTCTCAGGTTTGGTATTAGAAGCATTGAAATATCACATCTCATGCTATATGAAGTTTCTCAGGATTGGAATGGGAAGGAGTTGGATATCACATATCATGCTATAGGAAGGGTCTTAGGATTGGAATGGGAATGATTTGGATATCACATCTCATGCTATAGGAAGGGTCTCAAGTTTGGAATGGGAAGGAGTTGAATATCACATCTCATGCTATAGGAAGGGTCTCAGGTTTGGAATGGGAAGGAGTTGGATATCACATCTCATGTTATAGGAAGGGTCTCAGGTTTGGTATTAGAAGCATTGAGATATCACATCTCATGCTATAGGAAGGGTCTCAGGATTGGAATGTGAAGGAGTTGGATATCACATTTCATCATTTCATGCTATAGGAAGGGTCTCAGGTTTGGTATTAGAAGCATTGAGATATCACATCTCATGCTATAGGGAGGGTCTCAGGTTTGGAATTTGAAGGAGTTGGATATCACATATGCTACACGAAGGGTCTCTGTTTTGGAATGGGAAGGAGTTGGATATCACATCTCATGCTATAGGAAGGGTCTCGGGTAGGGTAATATAAGCATTGAGATATCACATCTCATGCTATAGGAAGGGTCCAAGGGTTGGAATGGGAAGGAGTTGGATATCACATAATCTACAGGAAGGGTCTCTGGTTTGGAATGGGAAGGAGTTGGATATCACATCTCATGCTATAGGAAGGGTCTCAGGTTTGGAATGGGAAGGAGTTGGATATCACATCTCATGCTATAGGAAGGGTCTCGGGTTGGGTAATAGAAGCATTGAGATATCACATCTCATGCTATAGGAAGGGTCCAAGGGTTGGAATGGGAAGGAGTTGGATATCACATAAGCTACAGGAAGGGTCTCTGGTTTGGAATGGGAAGGAGTTGGATATCACATCTCATGCTATAGGAAGAGTCTCAGGTTTGTAAAGGGAAGGAGTTGGATATCACTTCTCATGCTATAGGAAGGGTCTCAGGTTTGGAATGGGAAGGAGTTGGATATCACATATGCTACACGAAGGGTCTCTGTTTTGGAATGGGAAGGAGTTGGATATCACATCTCATGCTATAGGAAGGGTCTCGGGTAGGGTAATATAAGCATTGAGATATCACATCTTATGCTATAGGAAGGGTCTCAGGGTTGGAATGGTAAGGAGTTGGATATCACATATGCTACACAAAGGGTCTCTGTTTTGGAATGGGAAGGAGTTGGATATCACATCTCATGCTATAGGAAGGGTCTCAGGTTTGGAATGGGAAGGAGTTGGATATAACATCTCATGTTATAGGAAGGGTCTCAGGTTTGGTATTAGAAGCATTGAGGTATCACATCTCATGCTATAGGAAGGGTCTCAGGTTTGGAATGGGGAGGAGTTGGATATCACATCTCATGTTATAAGAAGGGTGTCAGGTTTGGTATTAGAAGCATTGAGATATCACATCTCATGCTACAGGAAGGGTCTCAGGATTGGAATGTGAAGGAGTTGGATATCACATGTCATGCTATAGGAAGGGTCTCAGGTTTGGAATGGGAAGGAGTTGGATATCACATCTCATGCTATAGGAAGGGTCTCGGGTTGGGTAATAGAAGCATTGAGATATCACATCTCATGCTATAGGAAGGGCCTCATGGTTGGAATGGGAAGGAGTTGGATATCACATATGCTACAGGAAGGGTCTCTGGTTTTGAATGGGAAGGAGTTGGATATCACATCTCATGCTATAGGAAGGGTCTCAGGTTTGGAATGGGAAGGAGTTGGATATCACATCTCATGCTATAGGAAGGGTCTCAGGTTTGGTATTAGAAGCATTGAGAAATCACATCTCATGCTATAGGAAGGGTCTCAGGTTTGGAATGGGAAGGAGTTGGATATCACATCTCATGTTATAGGAAGGGTCTCAGGTTTGGTATTAGAAGCATTGAGATATCACATCTCATGCTATATGAAGTTTCTCAGGATTGGAATGGGAAGGAGTTGGATATCACATCTCATGCTATAGGAAGGGACTCAGGTTTGGTATTAGAAGCATTGAGATATCACAATTCATGCTATAGGAAGGATCTCAGCTTTGGAATGGGAAGGAGTGTAACGCTCACCTGATTCCCACGGAGGCGCCGACCCGTTCTGGACTGCTACAACTTCTTCCACGGTAAAGCGTAGTGCTTGGAAGATGGACTGGACTGGACCCCCAAACCTCGTCTGTCTGGCCCGTAGAATAACCCTTCTGTAGATGGGAAAGGGGAGTTAACTGTCTGCTAGATTGTGTGTGAGATTCCCCCCTTTTTCCCCTTCTCACCCTCCTCGAACCCTAGCTGTGCCTTCCGCAGACTCTCACCTTAATTTCTGTATGGACCAGCTCTCCATCCTGCTTCTGATGCAGGGGCGCGTAGATTTCCAGTTACTTCACTGGATCTCGGATTTGGCGAGGGTTTGATGTCTGCTTGCCTTTACCAAAATGCTGCCGTAAGTATATAGTTCAAAAGATCAAGTCTTATTTGTCCCTTGGCCTTTGTTTAATTTTCAGGGACTAGGTGCGGAATCCGTGTGGAGGTATGGATTCGCCGAGGTAAGCTCAGGTGAGTACTTTTAATGAAGGTGTGCCGTAGTGGTTTGCTCCGACACCTTAATGAGTGTGTCTTATTTACCCATAGGGGCCGGGGTACGGAAAAGCCAGAAAAGCCGCTCCGACCCGAAAAGGGAACTGAGGTCCCAACAAAATTCTGGTAAGACTTAAGGTGAGTAATCTGCCCTTTTGCAATTAGTTCGTTGCTCACCTTGTTTTGTCCTTTTTCTCGGTAGGTCTTGAATGCGACCGATGTCGCCTATGGGCGCTGAAAAGGTTGCCGGCGCCACGTGAAGGTAAGTGGAAGCGGCGCAGCAGCGTGAGAAGCGGAGCGCTTCTAACTATTGTCTTTCTTTTCCGTAGGTGCTGGAATGCGGCCGATGTCACCTATGACCGCTGAAGAGCTAGACAGCGCCACATGAAGGTAAGTGGAAGCGGCGCTGCAGCGAGCGATGAGATGCGTTTCTAACCCTTGACTTTCTTTTGCAGGATCGACGGAGTGAAGAATCCGGATGCAGGATGAAGGTAGGTAATGTCCTAATGCTTGCCTTTCTCTCCTTGCAGGTGTCCCAGGTGCTGGCGGGCGTGGCAGGAGCCAGGATGCAGAAGCTGACTCGGTGAGCGTCCTGCTCCAGATGCAGGATAACGCGAAGCACGTGTGGCCATCCGGGCGTGGTTTAAATAGCCTTGGAAGAGCTTCAGGTGAGTGTTCTTCCACTGGCCCCACCCGAGTAAGAAAAGAGTTCCTGAAAGAAAATAGTTCCTCCCCAGCCTTAGTTGGCTTGGAGCTTCAGACAGCATGGTCTGCCTCGGGTGAGTATGCAGCATGGTCTGCCTCAGGTGAGTTCACCCAAGCATTACCATATGTTCTGCCATGATGAGCCTGGTGCCTATGGCACCAGGACAGATGCCTTTTATGAGCCTGGCGCCAAAGGCGCCAGGACAAGGTCCAAAGAGCCCCTATAGGGGTTTGCTGAGTCCTGCTTGGTGAGTATGAAGTCTGCTTCCGGGGACGCTGGGCCTGACCTAGCTCCTCAGGAGCAGGCATCATGACAGCACTCCCCCCCAAGGCCCCTCCCAAGGTTGTTTTCCCCGGGGGTTTTGGTTTGTCTGGGAAGGTCCGGTGAAATTTTTTAATGAACCGAGGAGCATGTACATGGTCATGGGGTTCCCATGACCTCTCTTGAGGCCCGTAACCCTTCCAATCGATTAGATAGAAAAGCCTTGATCTTATCATTTTAGAATCTAAAATGTTCTTCACCTCGAACTCAGGTTCTCCCTCCACCTGAATGGGTTCTGGAGGCTTGATTAGTCTGGTTCCAGGTTGCACAGGTTTCAAAAGTGACACATGAAAAACAGGATGTATTCGCATATGAGCTGGTAAATCCAGTTTAACGGCCACAGGATTGATTATGGCCATAATGGAATATGGTCCCAGGTATTTGGGATTAAAAGTTCGAGGTCCTTTGAGTGATAAGTGTCTGGTAGCCAGCCAGACTTGGTCCCCAATCTGGTACTGAGGTGCCTCACTTCGATGCCGATCAGCACTTTTCTTGTATCTTTTCTTGGCTTGTTGTAAATGTTCAGTTGCTTCTTTGAAGGCTTTGGTAATTGCAGTATGCAGCTGGTCCACTGCGGGTGTTCCGAGATCATGAGGTGGATCCAGGTCAGAGGTTCGAGGGTGAAGCCCATATAAAGTGTAAAAAGGACTTTGCCCAGTTCCAGAGTGCACAGAATTATTATATGCATATTCAGCTATCCAAAGAATGTCTTTCCAGTTACTTTCAGATTGTTGCAGCATACAACGTAAATATTGTTCGAGAGTCTGGTTCGTTCTTTCTGTTTGACCATCGGTCTGGGGGTGATGACTGGTTGAAAGTCTTACATCGATTTGTGCCAATTGACAACATCTACGCCAAAAGTGGGAAATAAATTGGCTTCCTCGATCTGAAATCAGCGCAGACGGAAATCCGTGTAACCGGACAACATTTTCAAGGAATTCTTTAGCTAGAACCGAAGCTGAAGGTAAACCTTTTAATGGAATGAAGTGTGGCATCTTGGAGAACAAATCTACAATAACAAGAATAGTGTTATATCCTGAACAGGGGGGGTAAATCTGTAATAAAATCCAATGACAGGGTGTGCCAGGGCGATGGTGGAATGTCTAACGGTTGAAGAAGACCGGCTGGTATTTTCTTTTGGCCTTTATTTTGGGCGCCCACAGCAGAGGACATCACAAATGATTTTACATCTTTTCGCCAAGAAGGCCACCAGAATTGTCTTTTCACCTTTTCCTCAGTTTTGGCAATGCCGGGATGTCCCTCTATTAGTGTATCGTGATAACAAGAAACAACTAGCTTTTGTAAATCCGTGTGTGGAAGAAATAATCGTCCTCGGAAATAAGGTAAATCGTTATCTATAGTAAAATCAGATCCCTTTTGAACCCAGTCCTGCAAGTCTGTTGGGTCCAGGAGTTGTTTAACTCTAGTTTGGATATTTTCTAGCGATTGTGAAGAAGTCATACCTGAGATCCTCTGTTCGGGAATTATCGGCACAGGCTCTGAGTTAGTGACTGTGTCCCCCATTCCAATTCGGGATAGAGCATCCACTTTGCCATTCTTACAGCCAGGACAGTTGGTGATTATGAAATCAAATTCAGCAAAAAACAGAGCCCAAGGGAGCTGTCGAGATGACTGAGCCTTGGCGGTTTTCAAGTACTGTAAATTCCGATGGTCGGTGATCACCGTGATGGTATGTCTTGCGCCAAGGAGATAATGTCGCCAGGCCTTAAAAGCAGATTTTATCGCTAACAGTTCTTTGTCCGTGATGGCGTAGTTAATCTCGGGTGCCGAGAATTTTCTGGACCAGAACGCAACGGGATGCAGTTGGTTAGTCTCTGGGTCCCTTTGAGAAAGGACAGCTCCCATAGCTAGACTGGATGCATCGGTTTCAACGATATAAGGGAGATCCGGGCGCGGGTGTTTCAATACGGGTGCAGGAGTAAATTTAGCTTTTAGTTCTTGAAAGGCCTGCTCAGCTTCATTAGACCATTCAAAACGTTTATTTTTTCTTAAGAGTGCAGTGATGGGTTGAACCTCCCGTGAAAACTCCGGAATGAACCTGCGATAAAAATTGGCAAAGCCAAGCATGCTTTGAACACCTTTTACAGAGCTGGGTGATGGCCATTTGAGGATAGCATCCACTTTTCGTGAGTCCATGTGTACTCCTTTAGGTGTCAGGATAAAACCTAGAAATTCGACTTCCGTGACATGGAAAACACATTTTTCAAGTTTAGCAAATAGTTTGTGTTGGCGCAATTTCTCGAGGACTGCCCTGACATGGTTTCGATGATCAGATTCTGAAGAGGAGTATACAAGAATGTCATCGATGTATACGATAACACAAACATCGATGAGTTCCCTGAGGACATCGTTCATGAAATATTGGAAGGCAGCCGGTGCATTGCACAGTCCAAAAGGCATAACTTGATACTCGAACAACCCATATTTAGTGCGGAAGGCAGTTTTCCATTCAACGCCTTCTTTGATTCGCACTAGATGGTAAGCCCCCCGGAGATCTAGCTTGGTGTATATGCAGGCATCTTTCACTTGGTCAAGGAGTTCAGGGATCAAAGGCAAAGGGTATCTGTTTTTGACAGTTATCTGGTTCAGTGCGTGGTAGTCTATACAAGTTCTGAGATCGCCTTCTTTTTTTGGTATGAAGAATAAAGCCGAGGATGCAGGAGACTTAGACGGGCGAATAAAACCATTGTCTAAGTACTGGTCCAGATATTGTCGTAAATGAAGATTCTCGGGCTCGGTAAGGGCATAGATCCTGCTGCAAGGGGGTGGTGCACCGGGTAGTAGATCTAGCTGGCAATCGTATGACCTGTGGGGCGGTAGAGTATTGGCCTGTTCCTTTTGGAAGACGTCTTGAAACTCTTGGTACTCTGGCGGTATTTGCAAACTGACAGGAGTTACTGTAGCTAGGCCAATGCTTGTATTTCGTGGATAGCAGGTTTGTACACACTCTGGAAAGGTTATCCTCTTTGCTCGCCAATCAATTTGAGGATTGTGTGTTTCCAACCAAGGGATTCCTAGAATTACTTGAAATTGCGGAACCTTGATTACGTCAAACACCATTGCCTCCCGATGCCCGTCTTGACCCAGCAATGTCACTTCCGTGGTGGAGTGAGTTACCGGCCCAGAGGCGATTTCGGTTCCATCCACAGTGGTGATGACATCTTTATTGGTTTTAGGGCAAAGAGGGAGGTTCATCACGTTCACGATCCACGTAGTTTCCTATAGCCCCACTATCGATGTATGCCTTAATTGCATGCAACCGTTCAGGCTGCTTTGGATTTATGAGGACCATTGGCATGGTGAAGTGCGAGGTCAAAGAGTTGGTTTTTAAGCTCGGCAAGTGGACCTCTACGCTTGTCGGGCGTGGTGTTTCCCGGGTCAGATTCTACAAGATCTTTATCCGTGGCTCCTACCGCCTTTTTGGGCGGTTTTACAGGGCAGTCTCGTAAGAAGTGTCCTGAAGTTCCACAGTAGAGGCACAATTGCATTTGCCGTCTTCTTTCACGCTCCCTTTGGGTCAAAGGTCGTCCCTTGACTACTCCAATCTGCATAGGTTCAGTAGCATCGACACCCTTGGGGTGAACCTGGGCTTTGGCAAAAACCCGGGTTTCAAACCTGGACCGATCTGCTTTTCTGTTTTGAAGCCTGTGATCCAGTTGGACCACTAAGTCAATATAGTCCGAGCAGTCCTGGAGTGGATTTACGACCTGGGCCAAGACATCTTTAAGTTCTCCACGTAGACCTCGATGGAATAGCGTAATTCTCTTATCCTCGGGCCATCTTGTTTCCACAACTAACCTATTGAAGGTTGCAATGTAAGCTAAGAGGTCCAGATTACCCTGTCGTAGAGATAGGAGTTCGTTGTCCAGGGCCTGTCCCTGAGAATGCCTCGCAAAAAGTCTTTCCATACTTGTCTGGAAGGCTTGAAAGTTCTGAAGGATCGGGTCGTCTTGAGTAACCAATGGGATTGACCAATCAGCTGCGCTGCCGCTGAGATAAGAAAGTACGAAGGCTACCTTGGTTTGGTCATTCGGGAAGGCCCCAGGTCTGCAGAGGAAATGCAATCAGCATTGATTCATAAATACTGCGAATCTTTTGGGATCTCCAGCAAAACGTTCAGGCGAGGCCAGTGGCACGTTTCCAGGTAGATTGATTTGCACTGGATTAGTTGACGCCACGGGGGTGAAACTACCCCCTGAACTTGGTAGAGGAGTTTGACCAGCTTGACTCTGCAACAGCTTGCGGGCAAGATCATCAGTTTGTTCCTTTGACACAACTGATGATCATTCGTCTCCTGGCGAGCGGAATGAACTTCGGCCCGTAATTCCCCTAATAGCTGGGCCAGCTGGTCTGTCTCAGAAGTTTCCATGGCGCCTGGGTAGGAAGTTATTGGTAGGCTTCGCGTTCTGTAACGCTCACTTGATTCCCACCGAGGCGCCGACCCGTTCTGGACTGCTACAACTTCTTCCACGGTAAAGCGTAGTGCTTGGAAGATGGACTGGACTGGACCCCCAAACCTCGTCTGTCTGGCCCGTAGAATAATCCTTCTGTAGATGGGAAAAGGGAGTTAACTGTCTGCTAGATTATGTGTGAGATTCCCCCATTTTTCCCCTTCTCACCCTCCTCGAACCCTAGCTGTGCCTTCCGCAGACTCTCACCTTAATTTCTGTATGGACGAGCTCTCCATCCTTCTTCTGACGCAGGGGTGCGTAGATTTACTGTTACTTCAATGGATCTCGGAATTGGCAAGGGTTCGATGTCTGCTTGCCTTTACTAAAATGCTGCCGTAAGTATATAGTTCAAAAGATCAAGTCTTATTTGTCTTTTGGCCTTTGTTTAATTTTCAGGGACTAGGTGAGGAATCCGTGTGGAGGTATGGATTCGCCGAGGTAAGCTCAGGTGAGTACTTTTAATGAAGGTGTGCCGTAGTGGTTTGCTCTGACACCTTAATGAGTGTGTCTTATTTCCCCATAGAGGCCGGGGTACGGAAAAGCCAGAAAAGCCGCTCCGACCCAAAAAGGGAACTGAGGTCCCAACAAAATTCTGGTAAGACTTAAGGTGAGTAATCTGCCCTTTTGCAATTAGTTCGTTGCTCACCTTGTTTTGTCCTTTTTCTCCGTAGGTCTTGAATGCGACCGATGTCGCCTATGGGCGCTGAAAAGGTTGCCGGCGCCACTTGAAGGTAAGTGGAAGCGGCGCGGCAGCGTGAGAAGCAGAGCGCTTCTAACGATTGTCTTTCTTTTCCGTAGGTGCTGGGATGCGGCCGATGTCGCCTATGACCGCTGAAGAGCTAGACAGCGCCACGTGAAGGTAAGTGGAAGCGGCGCTGCAGCGAGCGATGAGATGCGTTTCTAACCCTTGACTTTCTTTTGCAGGCTCGACGGAGTGAAGAATCCGGATGCAGGATGAAGGTAGGTAATGTCCTAATGCTTGCCTTTCTCTCCTTGCAGGTGTTCCAGATGCTGGTGGGCGTGGCAGGAGCCAGGATGCAGAAGCCGACTCAGTGAGCGTCCTGATGCAGATGCAGGATAACGCGAAGCACGTGCGGCCATCCGGGCGTGGTTTAAATAGCCTTGGAAGAGCTTCAGGTGAGTGTTCTTCCACTGGCCCCACCCGAGTAAGAAAAGAGTTCCTGAAAGAAAATAGTTCCTCCCCAGCCTTAGTTGGCTTGGAGCTTCAGACAGCATGGTCTGCCTCGGGTGAGTATGCAGCATGGTCTGCCTCAGGTGAGTTCACCCAAGCATAAGCCTGATGGGGAGGGGGGATTGTTGTGTGTTCACTGGGGGGAGGGGGGATTGTTCTGCCATGATGAGCCTGGCGCCTATGGCGCCAGGACAGATGCCTTTTATGAGCCTGGCGCCAAAGGCGCCAGGACAAGGTCCAAAGAGCCCCTATAGGGGTTTGCTGGGTCCTGCTTGGTGGGTATGAAGTCTGCTTCCGGGGACGCTGGGCCTGACCTGGCTCCTCAGGAGCAGGCATCATGACAGGAGTTGGATATCACATCTCATGTTTTAGGAAGGGTCTTAGGTTTGGAATAGGAAGGATTTGGATATCACATCTCATGCTATAGGAAGTGTCTCAGGTTTGGTTTTAGAAGCACTGAGATATCACATCTCATGCTATACGAAGGGTTTCAGGTTTGGTATTAGAAGCATTGAGATATCACATCTCATGCTACAGGAAGGGTCTCTGGTTTTGAATGGGAAGGAGTTGGATATCATATCTCATGCCATAGGAAGGGTCTCAGGTTTGGAATGGGAAGGAGTTGGATATCACATCTCATGCAATGGGAAGGGCCTCGGGTTTGGTATTAGAAGCATTGAGATATCACATCTCATGTTATAGGAAGGACTCAGGATTGGAATGGAAGGAGTTGGATATCTCATCTCATGCTACAGGAAGGGTCACAAGATTGGAATGGGAAGGAGTTGGATAGCACATCTCATGCTCTCGTCCAGGTTTGGAATTAGAAGCATCGAGATATCACATCTCATGCTATAGGAAGGGTCGCAGGTTTGGAATGGGAAGGAGTTGGATATCACATCTTATGTTATAGGAATGTTTCAGGTTTGGTATTAGAAGCACTGAGATATCACATCTTATGCTATAGGACGGGTCTCAGGATTGGAATGGGAAGGAGTTGGATATAACATCTCATGCTACAGGAAGGGTCACAGGTTTGGAATGGGAAGGGGTTGGATATCATATCTCATGTTATAGGAAGGGTCTCAGGTTTGGTATTAGAAGCATTGATATGATATGATATGATATGGCATTTGTAACGCACCTATACACAAGTGTTTCAAGTGTTAGAAGCATTGAGATATCATATCTCATGCTATAGGAAGGGTCTCAGGATTGGAATGGGAAGGAATTGGATATCACATCCCATGCTATAGGAAGGGTCTCGGGTTTGGAATGGGAAGGGGTTGGATATCATATCTCATGTTATAGGAAGGGTCTCAGGCTTAGTATTAGAAGCATTGAGATATCACATCTCATGCTATAGGAAGGGTCTCAGGATTGGAATGTGAAGGAGTTGGATACCACATTTCATGCTATAGGAAGGGTCTCAGGTTTGGTATTAGAAGCATTGAGATATCACATCTCATGCTATAGGAAGGGTCTCAGGATTGGAATGGGAAGCAATTGGATATCACATCTCATGCTATAGGAAGGGTCTCAGGTTTGGTATTAGAAGCATTGAGATATCACATCTCATGCTATAGGAAGGGTCTCAGAATTGGATTGGGAAGGAGTTGGATATCACATCTCATGCTATAGGAAGGGTCTCAGGTTTGGAATGGGAAGGAGTTGGATATCGCATCTCATGTTATAGGAAGGGTCTCAGGTTTGGTATAAGAAGCATTGAGGAATCACATCACATGCTATAGGAAGGGTCTCAGGATTGGAATGGGAAGCAGTTGGATATCACATGTCATGTTATAGGAAGGGTCTCAGGTTTGGTATAAGAAGCATTGAGGAATCACATCGCATGCTATAGGAAGGGTCTCAGGATTGGAATGGGAAGGAGTTGGATATCACATCTCATGTTATAGGAAGGGTCTCAGGTTTGGTATAAGAAGCATTGAGGAATCACATCGCATGCTATAGGAAGGGTCTCAGGATTGGAATGTGAAGGCGTTGGATTCCACATTTCATGCTATGGGAAGGGTCTTAGGTTTGGTATTAGAAGCATTGAGATATCACATCTCATGCTATAGGAAGGGTCTCAGGATTGGAATGGGAAGGAATTGGATATCACATCTCATGCTATAGGAATGGTCTCAGGTTTGGAATGGAAAGGAGTTGGATATCACATCTCATGCTATAAGAAGGGTCTCGGGTTGGGTAATAGAAGCATTGAGATATCACATCTCATGCTATAGGAATGGTCTCAGGTTTGGAATGGAAAGGAGTTGGATATCAAATCTCATGCTATAGGAAGGGTCTCAGGTTTGGTATTAGAAGCATTGAGATATCACATCTCATGCTATAGGCATGGTCTCATGTTTGGAATGGAAAGGAGTTGGATATCACATCTCATGCTATAGGAAAGGTCTCAGGTTTGGTATTAGAAGCATTGAGATATCACATCTCATGCTATAGGTGGTGACTCAGGAATGGAATGGGAAGGAGTTAGATATCACATCTCATGTTATAGGAATGGTCTCAAGTTTGCTATTAGAAGCATTGAGATATCACATCTCATGCTATAGGAAGGGTCTCAGGTTTGTAATGGGAAGGAGTTGGATATCACATCTCATGTTATAGGAAGGGTCTCAGGTTTGGTATTAGAAGCATTGAGATATCACATCTCATGCTATAGGAAGGGTCTCAGAATTGGAATGTGAAGGAGTTGGAAATCACATTTCATGCTATAGGAAGGGTCTCAGGTTTGGTATTAGAAGCATTGAGATATCACATCTCATGCTATAGGAAGGGTCTCAGGACTGGAAAGGGAAGGAGTTGGATATCACATCTCATGCTATAGGAAGGGTCTCAGGTTTGGAATGGGAAGGAGTTGGACATCACATCTCATGCTATAGCAAGGGTCTCGGGTAGGGTAATATAAGCATTGAGATATCACATCTCCTGCTATAGGAAGGGTCTCAGGGTTGGAATGGGAAGGAGTTGGATATCACATATGCTACAGGAAGGGTATCTGGTCTGGAAGGGGAAGGAGTTGGATATCACATCTCATGCTATAGGAATGGTCTCAGGTTTGGAATGGAACGGAGTTGGATATCACATCTCATGTTATAGGAAGGGTCTCGGGTTGGGTAATAGAAGCATTGAGATATCACATCTCATGCTATAGGAATGGTCTCAGGTTTGGAATGGAAAGGAGTTGGATATCATATCTCATGTTATAGGAAGGGTCACAGGTTTGGTATTAGAAGCATTGAGATTTCACATCTCATGCTATAGGAGGGGTCTCAGGTTTGGAATGGGAAGGAGTTGGATATCACATTTCATGCTATAGGAAGGGTCTCAGGTTTGGTATTAGAAGCATTGAGAAATCACATCCCATGCTATAGGAAGGGTCTCAGGATTGAAATGGGAAGGGGTTGGATATCACATCTCATGCTATAGGAAGGGGCTCAGGTTTGGTATTAGAAGCATTGAGATATCACATCTCATGCTATAGGAAGGGCCTCAGGTTTGGAATGGGAAGGAGTTGGATATCACATCTCATGTTATAGGAAGGGTCTCAGGTTTGGTGTTAGAAGCATTGAGATATCACATCTCATGCTATAGGAAGGGTCTCAGGATTGGAATGGGAAGGAGTTGGATAACACATCTCATGCTATGGGAAGGGCCTCAGGTTTGGTATTAGAAGCATTGAGATATCACATCTCATGCTATAAGAAGGGACTCAGGGTTGGAATGGGAAGGAGTTGGACATCACATCTCATGCTATAGGAAGGGTCTCAGGTTTGGAATGGGAAGGAGTTGGATATCACATCTCATGCTATAGGAAGGGTCTCGGGTTGGCTAATAGAAGCATTGAGATATCACATCTCATGCTATAGGAAGGGTCTCGGGTAGGGTAATATAAGCATTTAGATATCACATCTCATGCTATAGGAAGGGTCTCAGGGTTGGAATGGGAAAGAGTTGGATATCACATATGCTACAGGAAGGGTCTATGTTTTGGAATGGGAAGGAGTTGGATATCACATCTCATGCTATAGGAAGGGTCACAGGTTTGGAATGGGAAGGAGTTGGATATAACATCTCATGTTATAGGAAGGGTCTCAGGTTTGGTATTAGAAGCATTGAGGTATCACATCTCATGCTATAGGAAGGGTCTCAGGTTTGGAATGTGAAGGAGTTGGATATCACATCTCATGTTATAGGAAGGGTGTCAGGTTTGGTATAAGAAGCATTGAGATACCACATCTCATGCTATAAGAAGGGTCTCAGGATTGGAATGTGAAGGAGTTGGATATCACATCTCATGCTATAGGAAGGGTCTCAGGATTGGAATGGGAAGGAGTTGGATATCACATCTCATGCTATAGGAAGGGTCTCGGGTTGGGTAATAGAAGCATTGAGATATCACATCTCATGCTATAGGAAGGGTCTCAGCTTTGGAATGGAAAGGAGTTGGATATCACATCTCATGTTATAGGAAGGGTCTCAGGTTTGGTATTAGAAGAATTGAGATATCACATCTCATGCTATATGAAGTTTCTCAGGATTGGAATGGGAAGGAGTTAGATATCACATCTCATGCTATAGGAAGGGACTCAGGTTTGGTATTAGAAGCATTGAGATATCACAACCCATGCTTTAGGAAGGGTCTCAGGTTTGGAATGGGAAGGAGTTGGATATCCCATCTCATGTTATACGAAGGGTCTCAGGTTTGGAATGGGAAGGAGTTGGATATCACATCTCATGCTATAGGAAGGGTCTCGGGTTGGCTAATAGAAGCATTGATATATCACATCTCATGCTATAGGAAGGGTCTCAGGGTTGGAATGGGAAGGAGTTGGATATCACATGTGCTACAGGAAAGGTCTCTGGTTTGGAATGGGAAGGAGTTGGATATCACATCTCATGCTATAGGAAGGGTCTCAGGTTTGGAATGGGAAGGAGTTGGATATCACATCTCATGCTATAGGAAGGGTCTCAGGTTTGTAGTGGGAAGGAGTTGGATATCACATCTCATGCTATAGGAAGGGTCTCGGGTTGGGTAATAGAAGCATTGAGATATCAGATCTAATGCTATATGCAGGGTCTCAGGGTTGGAATGGGAAGGAGTTGGATATCACATGTGCTACAGGAAGGGTCTCTGGTTTGGAATGGGAAGGAGTTGGATATCACATCTCATGCTATAGGAAGGGTCTCAGGTTTGGAATGGGAAGGAGTTGGATATCACATCTCATGCTATAGGAAGGGTCTCGGGTTGGGTAATAGAAGCATTGCCATATCACATCTCATGCTATATGAATGCTCTCAGGGTTGGAAAGGGAAGGAGTTGATATCACATATGCTATAGGAAGGGTCTCTTGTTTGGAATGGGAAGGAGTTGGATATCACATCTCATGCTATAGGAAGGGTCTCAGGTTTGGAATGGGAAGATGTTGGATATCACATCTCATGTTATAGGAAGGGTCTCAGGTTTGGTATTAGAAGCATTGAGATATGACATCTCATGCTATATGCATGGTCTCATATGGAATGGGAAGGAGTTGGATATCACATCTCATGCTATAGGAAGGGTCTCAGGTTTGGTATTAGAAGCATTGAGATATCACATCTCATGCTATAGGAAGGGTCTCTGGATTGGAATGGGGAGGAGTTGGATTTCACATCTCATGCTATAGGAAGGGTCTCAGATTTGGAATGGGAAGGAGTTGGATATCACATCGCCTATGTTGTAGGCGGCTAAACCTGTGGGGGCAGTTACAACAGCTGACAGTTTGTTGTTTGTCAATTGTTGGAGGACCTTGCTGATGATTTTGATTAAGGATGTTTTGCCTGATCCAGCTTGACCACCTGTAGCAGTATAGGTATGTAGTCTTGACAGGTACAATTTTTAGTTTCATGCTGCATTCCATGTTCAATTTGTTTTGTTATTTCTAGGACAATGTTATGCTGCTCATTGTTTAGTTGTGATTTCAGTAGAGCAAAGTCTTCTGCAGATTGCTCATACTGACACATGGGGCCTCATTTCGAGTTTTGAGGTAGCCATGCTGTTTTTATCGGCATGGCTACCCCCAAACTCGGGTCCGGGTCCTGAAAAATGGGAATTACCAGGCCATTCTGACCCGGTAATTCCCATTTGCGAGACCCGGTACGTCCCCATTCCCATTTGAGCCCCCATAGGGCTCAATGGGAATGGGGAGGATGGTAACAACAGTCCCGTTAATAATGGGACCGTTGCTACCATCCTGTTCTGCTAGCGGGTGCTGCTTTGCATGTCTGATCTGACCAGGCGTCCAGAGCGGCACCCACCAGCAAACTCGTAATGTTGCAGCGAGGTAACAACTGCACCGGTAGCACTACCGGTGCCATTGTTGCCTTACTGCAACACTTATAATGAGGCCCATGGTGTTTTCTACTTCAGTCATTGCTAATTATGCCTCATTTGCTATTAGTGGCTGTCCAAGTGGTTCTTGGCTTCCTGTTACAGAAGGTTGACTGCTGTCAGGAGTGTCTACATTTAGTTGCGCTTGGAGTTCTTCTTCTTGTTGCTGTTCATTTTGTAACATTGTTTTGTACTGCGTAAAGTTTCCATCTGTTATAGTGCTTTCATTTGCTTTGAAAGCATCTTCATAGGAGTCATGGGTATCTAGTAAATCTTCTTCTTTTCTCCATGGTTTAAAAAGTTGTAGTAGGGACATGTAATACAGTTATTTTGTTGAGGAGTTTTTAATGACAATTTCATATGATTCATTAAGCTTCGTTTGGTAAGTTTCACTAGGCTGCCTTCACAATTTTCCACTTTGTATCTACCTTTCTTCTCATCTGGTTTAATATTATTTTTGTATGTGAAGTTTTGGGCTATGTGGTATAGACACATGGTTTCCAAAGTGGTACTCCTCTTTGGGTAGTATGTGTCTAGTAAGTTGTTTTGTAACTTGTCTTAGAAATGATTACAATAGTAAGCACACAGGGCACATTTGGCTTTTTAAGGCAGTGTTATTTGATGTTAGGAGATAGGAGAAATAACAGTATGTTTTTCTTGATACTTATACAGGGTAAATGGCAGGAACTCTGTTGAAAAGCATGCAATGTAAGTATTTACAATGCAGGGTACCTGCTACTTACCCTGGATAAATAGTAAAAATGTCATGCTGTCATTCCTCTCATCTGCTGTGATCAAGCGTCACTTTAATGGTGTGTGTTTTACAAGTTTTCATTTACCCATATCACAACACAGAACAGGAAACCTTGTATTGCATGCATTTGAATATGGTTCTTGCCATTTACAATCATACTGTTATTTCTCCCATCTTTTAACATGAAACAACACTTTGTTAGACAGCTGTGTGTGTTGTGTCTGATTACTATTGTAATCATTTCTAAAGGTAGTTCAAATGATAGATTCTATGTAAAATGTTCAGAATGTACAGAAAGGAAATTGTATGTCCATCCTACAATGCTGTTATGCTTGAAATGTGGATAAATAGGTGGCAGTGTTTAGAAAAATGACAGAATGAATGAAGAGAATAACATTTTGCACATTACAATAAGTAATATGGGTAAAGGAAAATTTGGAGTGCACACAGCTTTGCAAGTGACACTTGATCATAGCAGATGGGAAACATGACAGTAAGCTGTACATGTTCTGTGCACAAAATATTCATACCTGTAGTTCGTGTTCATGCATGTGTATGTGTATGAATTGGCAAGCAGAAATCTTGGAGAGTTTTATAGTAGTTATTGCTGTAGGTGCTTTGTAATCACAGCAGAATTGTACTCAGAGTGATCAACAGTACATCTAAAGTGTTGAACTGTGATGATGGAGTTAGATGTAGAGTTCTTGGATGTGATTTGGTGGATGGTTGGGTGACTGATTAACAGTAGCCAATGAGGGAATGGTGCAGATAGTGAAGTGGAAAGGGTAGAAGGGCTGCCCCTGTGTTGCGGGGTCCACAAACACCACGGCTGTTCGCGGACAGGGGTTGCTACATCCGGGCTTCACAGTATATCTGGCATGGAAATAAGACTAGGGGAATTAGCCAATCAGGTGTTGAAGTTCTTTGCAGGAAGAGAGGGTGTGTGTGTAGTGAGGATGGCAGAGGTGAGGAAAGTGAGGGTGTTGGTTGTTGGAGATTTATTTGTAGATGGTTTGGAGAGGTATGCTATGTTTAAACATAAGGCTGCCAGTTTTTGTTTTGAAGGAGTGGAGGTTTTCTGGTCCACTGTGCCTGGTTCCAATATGCAGACAGTGGTTGGAGCTTGTAAAACTTTCTGCATGTGGAAGAGTCCAGATGTGGTGGTACTGCATTGGGGTGGTGTCAATTTGGGATACAGCAGTGCTCCTAGTTTGTTGAGTACTCTTGAAAACTTGGTTCATGCAGTGATGGAGGTTGTTCCAAATGGGAAGGTGATTTTTTCTGAAATATTGCCTAGGGTACTATGGGGCAAGTCTAATGTTTTCTGTCCCCAGCAAAATGGTGCAAGATGTTTGGTGAACAGAGGGATGTCTGCTTTCTTGTTGAGAAGTGGAATGTTGTCTTGTAACAATGACAATATTGATTTTGTTAATGGTGACTATTTTAAAGCAGATGGCATTTCTTTATCTATATTGGGAAATGCTATGTTATTTCAAAATATAAAGAGTGCTTTACAGAGGATAATGTGAAGACACCAGGAAGAAAATAAGTGGAAAAATAAAATAACAAAATGAAAGCTGTTTTTTTATAAGCTCTTTCCAAAAAAACAAAACAAAAAGAGCCAACCTCAAAGGGGAAGTGGGGCACACTTTTTAAATTTTCATTCCCTACTGTCAGATTTTACGATTTGTCCGCATACATCGTGGTTGTTCGCGGACAGCGCGTATTACATATGGGGATTTTGAGGCTGAGAGGCATGCAAATGAGATTATGCAGGGCAATGGATTGGTCAATAAGGTTTACTGGGTGTGATGTGTAAGGAGAGACTTTGGCAGAAAGTCTGTTTCTGAGAGGAGAGCAGATGGCTGTGTCTTTCAAAAGGCAGATTGTCTGGATTTTGGGTGACTCGTGGGTAAATTGGTTGGAGGTGCATGCAGATCGCTGTGAAGTGGCTGTACATCTTGGATTCCCTCATGTGGATGTGCACTGGCATGGAGTGTGTGGAATGAAGAAGCTGGATTTGGTACCTCTTTGTGCTACTTTGGTGACACAGTGTCATCCGGACATTATTATTATTCATTGTGGAGGGAACAGTTTAGAACATGTCTCTGGAATCTCTTTCAATTTGCAATGCAAGAAGGACTTGGGAAAGTCATGGACATGTTTCCAAACTCCCAAGTAATTTTTTCTCGTATTGCGCATAGACAAATGTGGCTGCCTTCTTCTTCATTTGGTCCACAAATGGAGAAAGCGAGGCGCAATGTCAACGAGGCTGTTTGGGCCTTTTTGAGAGATGTTGGCATGTCCTCTTTTCACAATGAAAATATTATGTTTCATAGTACTCACATTTTTTCGCAAAGATGGGGTACATCTTATTTATGCTGGGAATCAGATTTTTCTGCAAAATATTTTGAGACCCTTTTTGGAATTATAGCAATCCTTTTCCAGTAGGTGTTGACCATTTGAAGTTTTCAAAACACACAAAAAACACAAAAAGGCTTGTTTCAGAGCCACCACTTCCTCCCGGAGAACAGTGCAATGGTTTTAATAGTGCAGCACCCCAAACATTTTTTATGTCCGCGGACTTCCAAAAATGCACAGGGCACTGCACCATTTCATTGGAACTTTACACCGATTACTACTCCTTCCAGTAGAACACCAAAACAAATGAGACTACTATAAACTTTTTCAGAAGCTGCAATGGAACTACGCAGTTTTGAAACAAATGAAAAAATGCTAATCGATGAGGTGAGCATGGTTTCCAACCTAATGTTAGCCTTGATTCACTACAGAAAACAGGCGACGAAGAACTCTTTGGAGGAAAACACATTATTGTTTTTGGAGATCTTCTTCAATTAACACCAGTTAAAAGTTAGCCTATTTTTAAAACCTTAGGGCACAAACTATGCTGTAAAACTCTTGCCAGCATAGGAAATGTCAACCTTTGGCATAATTTCCAATATTCCAATACAAAGAATTAACTGAAAACATGTGTCAGTCTGCGGACCTCACGTACGCCATCATTTTAAAAAAGTATTAGAGTTGGTGTACTGTCTCAAGAAGCACAATCTATATTAAATACCAGGCACATCCATGCACTCTATGGCCATAACACATGTGCTACTGATGTCATGGAACAATTAGCACACGAAAATGTAAACTGTATGTCCTTGATGCCAACTCTTGCAAGCTGTGCTCAATTCAATGAAACAATGTTGAAAAAAGAAATGCAACCAATAGTTGAAATTTGCTCCACAGACAAACTGGACGTGCACGGTATGACACTACCCATGTGTGAACAAGCCACAGCACGACTAAATACCTTAGAAAACCCTATCTCTAACACCTCTGGTTTGGAGAAAATATTAAAATGATCTTTAAACTGTAGAGTAATGCTTAAACGTAACCTTGACGTGGAGCAAGGACTAGTTAATGGAGCACTTGGTACAGTTGTTGGCTTTCAAACATACCCATGTGACAACAACATTCAGTTTGTCAATATTCACTTTGACAAACTATCAGAAGTTAAAAGGATAGGACGCTCAACATCCCGATTCCTTCTTTTCAAAGACATGTATGTACGCAGAGAACAATTTTCTCTATCTCTAGCATACACTGTCACATTCATAAATCACAAGGTCTTACATAAAGCATTGATAGACATTGTTAGCACCGTGTTTAAAGAAGGCATGATCTATGTAGCACTGTCACGCTTACGTACACTTGATGGACTATTTCTAGTCAACTTTGATGCAAGTAAAGTAAACGCTGATATTCCTTGCATTCTAGAATCCAAAAGACTGCGTGCACTCTATGCCCCCATCTCAAAACCTATCCTGTTCCTCAAAAAGGAAAAGTTTGTAAAAGAAAACTACTTCAAACTCAAATTATACAGGATCTCACAGCAATACCTCCAAATAAATTAAAATAAGCTAATACTTCATCAATGACCACAACCAAAGAAGGATCTAGTGCACAAACAAAAACTACCTCTTCAAAGAAACAACGCACACTCCGAACAAATAACTTGGACACATAACTGTCTGGTCCATTCAAGTTTTCACATACAACTGGTGTAAATTGCTATGCAAATGTAGCAATCACTATTCTATTCCAATTGCCACCAATTGTTGAAAACATTTACTTAAACGGGACAGACCAATTATGTTTGCAAATGTTAGTCCTTCACAGAAATGCAACCAACAATCCTGACAACACTTACAGTGTTTCTGGAATAAGGCAGGAATTGGACTACTGTGCTGGAATGGTCGGATTTACTATAAACACACAAGAAGCTCCACAAGAATTTCTAATGTACTTACTACAAGTACTAGAAAACAAAAAACCCATAAATGAAATCTTCCCGATTTCTTACATGTGGAAATATACATGCACTCTCTGCAGCCATGTGGAGCCACAGGAACAAGTCCCTAATGAACGCTTCGTGTATGTATCCATACCTAACTGTGAATCCATTCCATTTCAGCAACTTCTACAAAATGCAAACCATGGCAGATTATTATTATTTTTTTGTGTTTTTGTTTTGTATTTTCTTTGTTTTTTTTAACAAGACACAAAAGGAAAGGAAGGGAAGGGAAGGAACGGGAGGGTAAGGAAGGGGCACCAACCACATGCATAGGAAAGGGCAGGAAGATGTAGGGTGGGCCTTAATATGGTAGTGAGCAGTCCTTCTCATGCTCCCGGACCACAGCCTCGAAAGCACTTGGAAGGTTCTCCCCCTGCAGAGTACTGTGTCGCAGTACATACACAATACTGTGACCCTCGAAAGGTAAGGGTCTACTGTGTCGCGTATGGCCTGCGAGGCAGCTGGAGGGATGCGCTGCCCCACAGGAGTGCCTCTTGTGGTGGCAGGAGCAGAAACGGAGGATGCTGCAGAGGAACTCAACCTACTACATTTATCGCAGGGGACAACCCTACGAACTGCCCCAGCGTGAAACGACCTAAGGTGTCGCTTCATGGAGGTAGTACTGTAACTGTACAAACCTGGTTTGCCACAACTGAGCACCATCTGGCACTCAGTGCAGTTCACCTTGTTTGTACGAGCTTTAGGTACTCCTTCAAGAGTGGCAAACAACCTCCACACCCAAGATTCACGGCGAATGCTAGTAGTAGGGACTTCCACTACCTCATCCTTGTCATCCTCTTCATCCGCCTCTGCATCCTCTCACCTGGTCCCCTCTCAAGGCCCTTGGGAAGGTGGTGTTGGTGGTGGAGCGGGTGGGGGTGGTGCTGAAGCTGAGGAGGTAATAGCAGGAGCAGCTTGGGATGCCATCAGGAAGGTTATGGAAATCAGCAACCAGGAATCAGGAACAGCAGGAACCTGCACCAATTGACAGGAATGACAGGCAATGTCAGTATAAGCCAAAGAGGCAGTGCTCTGTCTTGGAAATCCAAAAGCAGAATAAGGAGGACCACTGGGAAGTGGCCTTTAGGGGTGCTGGTGCGCGCTTCACGGCATCTGCGCTGACCGCGAACACTTCGAAAACCAAAAAGGGTTCAAAAAGTTCCAAAAAGTATCTAGATCGCTAGGGACATGGTCTGGGATGTGCAAGGGTGAAGTTTCCCAGGAAAATACCTTGGATTACTCAAAAAAGCACATTTTTTGTGTCCGGGGGCCCAGACTGTGTTCGTGAACAAGGACCCGCGCTTAGCGCATTACATGATGACGTTGCGGACACGTTCGCGAATGGGACGCATGTCCGCAGGACACCAAATGCATGGGGTCGGTTGTATGCATGCATGGGGGTATTCTACGGACAGTGTTCGGGTCCCCGAACTAATTAAAAGTGCGACACACGTGCAGCAGACAGTTACGGACAGGCGCGATGTTCATAGGACCCGAGGGTGGGATACGCATGCGTGCGGGTGTTCTACGGACAGTGTTCAGGTCCCCAAACTAATTAAATGTGCGTCACAACTTTGATATACGAAAGGGACAGTCTTTAACTGTTCCAAGCGCTACTCCATCTTTATATTTTGAGGTGCAAGCAGCGAGTTGGAGATCTATAGCCCTAAGACTGTAGAGGGAAAGAAACTGTATATCTTGAAAATATAGATCATATATTAACTTGGGCTGGCACGTAAAAACTAGATCAAAAAAGAAAAAAGTTAACTTGGAGAAAAAAAAATGATGAAATTCTTCTTAACCTGTTTTTATTTCAATTGTTGAGATGTTATCTTCATTAAATTTAAGTCATTCAATTTTTACACCTCTTATTCACAAATGTTAAATTTTCATCTGTAGTACTTGGTACTTATGTTAGAAAGTTCACATCTAGCCAGTTCCCGACACGTGTTTCCCCGTCGTAAATGTGACGGTTCCTCAGGGGTATGGTGGCTAGTTTTCGAATTTTGTACATTAATTCATACTTTACGTATTTTTGTATGTAGTAGTGCACTGTATGAGTAGAAAAGAATGCATTACGGTCTCCAAAGCAATCTCAGAACGCTCAATTAAATTATAAGAAAACGAGTGAAAAAAAAACTTAAATATGGATTTCATAGGTTTTTAGTAGGGCAACTTAACCATAACGTCCCTTTAACAACGTTTTTTCACTGAACATATATATATATATAAGTAAAAAAAACTTTGCTAAAGGGACGTTATGGTTCAAGTAAAACCGAAAAACCCCTGAAATTCGCCAGTTATGGTAAGCTAAGCTACCATAACTTGCGCCACCACTGTGCACTGCTAAGACTAACACCCAGGACATCAAAGATGACATCACTGAATATGATATAGATATAGATCATATACATTTGATAAATGTTTACTAGGATTCCCTTAGTTTATATACATATAACATAGAACATACTGAACCCCCTACCTGTGCTAATGGTTCTGATGTCCACGGACTATGTGTATGTCCGCAGACAGACTCGGCCAACATCAATAATTTCCCAAAAACTCAGGGGGTATCTTACATTGTTGTATCATGCAATAGAAACACTGAACAAGTTCAAAAAGCAGCACATAAACACATTACATTTCATAATAAATAAGAAGTGGAAACTGTATATGTAAGACATCAATTTTAATAGCATATGCACCAGAATGGAATATACCAAAACAAAATAAATATGCCTCCAACATAATTACCTCACAGAAACTGCACAGCAAAAAGCAACACCAGACCTACACAGCAGTTACAGCAAAACTTACCAAGAAACTAGTAAATACACTACATTTATTTTATATATTTATAAACGTTCTGTATTAGGTACACTAAAACTAATATTTATTTTTTTTACACAGAAATGTCCAGTACTTTGGAATGGCTGGAAGAAAATTTCCCACGGGATGAAATGAGTGAAGACAGTGATACTAATGGTAGAAACAACATTTCTCTATATAAGCCAATTAATAATCATTACTTTATGTTTACTTAACACATTTCTTTTTTAACAGACCATACAGACACTAAAAATAATATACCAAGAGAGGTGTGTGCTTCTGGCTACCTGACAGAGCATTGCTCCTGACCTGCATTGACTGCATTGCTGGTGGCTTCTGCCTGCTGTCCTCCAGATGGCAACCATGGCTGCTTCAGCTTCATCACCACCCCCATCCCCTCCACCACCACCATCCCAAGGGCCTGCAGAGGGGAACAGGCGTGAGGATGTAGAGGAGAGTGATGAAGAGGATGAGGTAGTAGAAGTCCCTACTACTAGCACTCATTGTGAATCTTGGGTGTGGAGGTTATTTGCCACTCTTGATGGAGTACCAAAGCATGTGCAAACAAGGTGCGCTGCACTCAGTGCAGGTGGTGCTGAGTCGTGGCAAGCCTGGTTCCTATAGCTATGGTACTACATCAATGAAGCGACACCTAAGGTTGCTCCACTGCGGGGCTATTCGCAAGGTTGTACTTTGCGATAAACGTAGTAGGTTGAGTTCCCATGCAGCATCCTCCGCTTCTGCTCCTTCCACCACAAGAGACACTCCTGTGGGACAGCGCATCCCTCCAGCTGCCTCACAGGCCATACGTGATGCTGTGACCCCTTACCTTTCAAGGGTCACAGTATTGTGCATGTACTGCGACGCATTACTCTGCAGGGGGGAGACCCTTCGAAGTGCTTTCGAGGCTGCGGCCAAGGAGCATGAGAAGGACTGCTACCTACCTGAATAAGGCCCACCCTACATCTTCCTCTCTACACCTGCTCTTTCTTATCCCTGTGGTGGGTGTCCCTTCCTTACCCTCCTTTCCCCTGCTTTCCTTGTGTGTCGTGATTAAGAAATCCCAAAAAATATGAAACAACAAAAACCAAAAATATAAAAGGCTCTTTTCAGAGCCGCCTTTCACAGTTCAAAAATAGAAGTGTCAATGAAATGCTGCAGGGCCCTGTGCATTTTTAGAAGTCGACGGACAGTCCAAATTGTCATTAAAAACTCTTCAACATAAAGAACTGTATTACATGTCCCTGCTACAACCACGCAGAGTTTTCAAACAAATGAAAATGCTACTAATAGATGAGGTGAGCATGGTCTACAGCCTACTGTTGGCCTTGATTCACCTAAGTCAAAACAGACTACGAAGAGCTCTTTGGAGGAAAACACATTATTGTTTTCGGCAATCTTCTTTAATTAACACCAGTGAAAGGTGAACCTATTTTTAAAACCTTAGGTCACAACCTTAGGTCACAAACTGTGCCGTAAAACTCTTGGCAGCATAGGAAATGTCAACCTTTGGCAACATTTCCAATACAGCGAATTAACTGAAAACATGCACCAGTCTGCAGACCTCACATACGCCAACATTTTAAAAAGTATTAGCGTTGGTGTACTATCTCAAGAAGCACAATCGATATTAAAAACCAGGCACATCCATGCACTCTATGGCCATAACTCATGTGCTAGTGATGTCATGGAACAATTAGCACACAAAAATGTCAATTGTATGTCCTTGATGCCAACTCTTGCAAGCTGTTCCAATTTCAATGAAACAATGTTGAAAAAAGAAATGCAACCAATAATTGAAATTTGCTCCACAAACAAACTGGACATACATGGTATGACACTACCCATGTGTCAACAAGCCACAACAAGACTAAATACCTTAGAAAACTCTACCTCCAACACAACTGGTCTGAAGAAAATATTAAAATTATCATAGAGTAATGCTTAAACGTAACCTTGACGTGGAGCAAGGACTAGTTAATGGAGCACTTGGTACAGTTGTTGGCTTTCAAACATACCCACGTGACAACAACATTCAGTTTGTCAATATTCTCTTTGACAAACTATCAGAAGTTAAAAAGATAGAACGCTCAACAGCCCGCATCCTTCTTTTCAAAGACAGGTATGTATGCAGAGAACAATTTTCACTAACTCTAGCATACGCAGTCACCATTCACAAATCACAAGGTCTTACCCTAGATAAAGCATTGATAGATATTGGTAGCACAGTCTTTAAAGAAGGCATGAGCTATGTAGCAGTATCACGCTTATGTACACTTGACTGACTATTTCTTATCAACTTTGATGCAAGTAAAATAAATGCTGATATTCCTTGCATTCTAGAATACAATAGACTGTGTTCACTCTACACCCCCATCTAAAAACCTATCTTGTTCCACAAAAAAGCAAAACGTTGTAAAAGAAAACTACTTCAAACTGAAACGAAACAGGATCTCACTGCAATTCCTCCAAAGAAAGTAAAAGAAGCTAATACTTCATCAAGTACCACAACCAAAGAAGAATCTACTACTCAAAGTAACTCTTCAAAGAAGCAACACACACTCCGAACAAATGACTTAGACACAGAACTGTCAGGTCCATTCAAATTTTCAAATACAACTAGTGTAAATTGCTACGCAAATGTAGCAATAAATATTCTATTCCAATTGCCACCAATTATTTACAACATTTACTTACACAGTACAGACCAATTGTGTTTGCAAATGTTATTCCTTCATAGAAAAATGCAACCAACAATCCTGACAACACTTGCAGTGTTTCTGGAATAAGGCAAACATTTTACTACTGTGCTGGAATGGTCAAATGCACTATAAACTCACAAGAAGATCCACAAGAATGTCTAATGTACTTACTACAAGTACTGGAAAACAAAAATATATCTATAAATGAAATCTTCCAGATTTCATACATGTGGAAACATACATGCACTCTATGCAGCCATGTGGCACAGGAACAAGTCCCTAATGAACGCTTTGTGTATGTATCCATGCCTAACTGTGAATCCATTCCATTTCAGCAACTTGTACAAAATGCAAACTATGGCAGATTATGTACTACCTGCAATTCAGATAATCTCTCCACCTTACAAATACAGACACATAGTAAATACGTAATAGTAATGCTTTTACGTTATAATGCAGATGGTACCAAAAACAACTGCAAGCTGACTGGATTCACACATGGTCAAGTATCACTTGATAAGAAAACCTTCAAAACAATAGGAATAATCTACCATGCAGGACCCACAACCAATGCAGGTCACTACACTGCATATATAAAAAAGAAATGTGGATGGTTTGAATGTAATGATACTACCATTACCCTAAAACAAAGATTACCAGCACATCTTGTTAACGGTTATTTAATACCGCAACCACATCAAGGCCTCCTGCCACCTAAGCAAATACAGCATTTGACCCATCTCTTACTCCCCCACTCTCCTCAAGCATGCCCACACACCAACACACTCCCCAAAATTGCATTTTTGCTCAGTTCGATGCTGTGCTGTCTGCGGATGTCCACAGATCCAATATGGCAGGCACATCGAAAAACAATGTGACGCACCGCAAGTCTCATCCCAGCCAATCAGAGAATACATTGCGTGTCCGCGGACATGACGCAAGCCTATTAGCCAATTGATGGCCTGTCCGCGGAGAGAACAGGGAAGTGTGTCCGCGGAGCAGACATAGATATCACACATTTTTTTAGACCTACTTTTTGGTCATTTTAAAAATAACTACTGGATGGCTTTCCACCAAATTTACAAAAGCTTTCGGGACTAAGCCGCCGCTCCTACTGCAAATTTGGTGCAAATACGTCCAGCGTTTGAGCTGTAGGCATGAGCAAAGTTTTTTCTCCATTCAGTCTATGGGAAAAAAAAGACATTTTGGGACCCCTCCTATAACTTTGCCCCCCCTATACCAAACCTCACCAAACTTTGCAAAACAATTCAGAGTGGGGCAACTTAACCAGCATGCATACTGCCATCTGTAAATTATGCTAATCTGAAAGCTGGTCCTTATTTTAATGAGTTTGCTGGGGAGTGGAGATCCCTTCTTGGGAAACATATGGTCGTATTGCTGTGTTGTGTATTATTGTCCTACAGATGCTTACCAACTCTATTGTACTGCAACCCAATTGGTTAAATGCAAGTCTAAAACACAAAACAATAACAGTCAGGATGGGGGAGTAACTTCATGTCTCTGACTTGGGTCGCATGATAAAGACGTGTCCTTATTCCTAAATTACAGTGCCTAATCGTATCTAATGCACACCTACCAGGGCAAGACTTTGTAGCAATCCCACCCTGGGGGCCTCTTGGACAGAATCCCCCCCTTATGTGTGCCCTTGTCATATTTCAATAAGTAAAGCCCCCTCCCCAGCCAAGGCCAACTCTCCTTAGTATGAGCATTCTAAAGGAACTGTTCAGGTTTTCCTTTAACTTTGGTGGCTCTGCAACAACATGATGTCCGATAGTACCCCAGCAGACACCCTCTATCTTTCTCTTTCTCTTCAGTATCACCAGAGTTGCTGGCTTTTGGGGCAAAGCTGCAGGCATGCTCCCTTCTCTATTATCTACTGAAGACATGTATTGGCTACTAATAGTTTTCTCAGCTTTCCCACAGGCTGGCATATTTGGCACCTTGTGTTATTCATCTCTCACAGAGAGTGCCCTACTTGGATTTTCTACCTCTTCTTTCCTTCTGCCACTTTATAACATCAACTATCTGGAATGCCGCTCTATCGCTCTCATAGTCTGAATACTTCTGCCTCATTATATAGTTTGGCTTTTACACAAATTGTTCCAATAATAGACTGTGTTAGTCGGCCAGTCAGTGCTGTCAAGTAGCATGACTAGATGAACTTTGAAGCACTTGTTTTGTTTATAAGCACTTTATAAATAAACAATACAATAAACAATACAATACAACAAACCAGACAGACCTAGTTCCACTTCTCAATGTACAAGGATTGGCCAATATAATGAACAAGCAGGTCTTCTAGATAGAGTACTGGCAACTAAACTGACATTTCTCTTGGGGAGACACCTAAGCAAAGAAAGGTGTCTCATGGTCATACCCAATCTCCACCTGTAGTCATCCTACTCAGCAATCGTTAATCCTTTTCTGACTCTCTCCATCAACCTCATATTCCAATTCAGACACCACCTTAACCACTTCTGCTGCATTACTGTCAGTCCACTCTGGACTACTAGCAATTTCCTTTTCAATCTTCTGACCTTCTGCAAGTACATCCTGATCCAGCCCAGCTAACCTTTCCTCCTGGCCACCAAACTTATTTTACCTCAACTCTTCATTACTGTTTTCATACTCCTCTGTTACCTCTCCACCATCCTCCACAAACTCTACTGAGCAATTCTCCAGATCTCTACAAATAGCAGACAATCCATTGTTGTCTGCCAAGTCTTAAAGTTCCTTCACTCGCTGTCAGCTTACTTTCACAGGGCATGAATGCTAGTGTTATTGTGCCTGTTGCTGAGTGTTGCTTTCCAGACTCTGTTCTTTAATCCTCACTCTTTGTGTACCCAAAGTGTGCTTATACAACGACCAGTTCAGGGTGTGGATTTGCAAACAGGGCACAGACCTCTCTGAGCATCTCCTGCCTGTACAATAAGGACAACAGATTAGTCCTGGGGTGAATTCCACTGAGTCTCTTCTCTCTCATATGAAAGTTATACTAGGCACGTTCCCGCCTTCCTCATGAGAGATATTTCCTGGTGAGAGATATTAAAGACTGAAAACTAGTCCTCGTGAAAACCAGATGGTTATCCTAAGAAGTTACTTGCAGAACTCTAGGTGATTCACTATTTACCACCTCCAGGGGTCTCATCAAATAGGTGGTGGCTTTTCCTGGAACTCTGGAAATCCCCAGTGTTATGGGGTTCTGTGTGGTTTAGGTGCGTGAAGCAGCACAGTGCGCAATGAGGGACAAACACACTGCTGATGCTTACAGGCCCCGCTACGGTCTGCCGCAAGGGCGCGAAACGGTCCTCTTTATTGATCCTCCCGCTTCATGGCTTAACATGTCATGCCACGGTTCACATGACACCACATTCCTCACAATTTTATAACAACAGGCTCTGGGCCCTCAGAACAAGTTATAAACAGCAAAACTGGGATAAAACAAACATGCAAATCAAATAACTCCCACATGTCGAGAGACTCACAGTACTCTCCAGTCGGGATCTCTGTACCCTGATTGTAAATTTCTCAGGCACTCAGGTCATAGTCCTTGAGTCGCACTGGAGGCCCTCTCGAATCTCTGGAGGGGTAGCGCCATTTTGTCTCGCTGGCAGGGGCCAGTCCTAGCAGACGTCCAGGTCCTGGCTGCTTCTGGGTAGGGATCTCCTGATATGTCATTGTCCATATCGCCCGCATCAGGATGGTGGACTGTGGTGTCCCTATTTTGTCCATGCTGGTCGGTCTGCAGCTGAAGAAGCTGGAGTTTCGTGTAACTAGCCCATGGTCATCGGCGGCCGTTTCAGCCGTTGCTTGCGAACATTGTGGACTTGTGTGGGAGAGATAGCTTCCCTTCTGAATGGCGAGTTCTCATGAGGACTGTGTTGGGTCGTCCTATGCTCGAGGAGGAATTGGAAGAGGGCCCTCTTTTCACATGACCCTTGTCCATGCGCTATGCGGAAACACTTGTTGAGCGTGCGCATGAAGCTTCCGCTACTCCATTTGTGTGTGGCCACACTGGTGTTATTTTTCTGTGACTGATGTCTCGTCTTACTAGGAATTCTTCTAGGCCCGCACTCTGGAAAGGGGAGGCATTGTCCAAGCATACATCACTGGGGAAGCCGTGGGTGGCAACATTTTTTCCATTACTGGAATGACGTCTTGGAGTGCTAAGGAGGGGACAAATTCTACCTCTCGGTACCAGGACCACTGGTCTACCATCACTAGGAAGCACAAGTCTCTCTGCGTTGTTCCAAAATCCATGTGGATGTGCATGGCTCCTCACTTTTGGGCATGCTCTGGATAGCTGGTTCTCTGACGTGAGGGGCGGTGGTTTGGCACCACCTGCAGGCCTTGCTAAACTCTTCTACCTTGGACTCTAATGCTGGGAACCAAACTTTGAGCCTGAGGCAGCTTTTTGTTTTTGCTGTGCTGGGCAAGAGTTATCACTCGGTCAATCAGTTCCGTAGGGATAACTATGTGGGGTCCTCTCAGCAAGAGTCTGTCGTCTGTGAAGGTAAGTTCACCTTGTGCTTTCCACAGTTGCTTCAATGTGTGGGCTACTTGCATCTTGGAGTCCAGGTCCTCCAGAACGGACTTCCATTTTCCTGACTCCAGGCGTTGCGCAGGATTTGGAAGCATCCATCCTTTGCAGAAGTTGCTTTGATTTCCGCAATGTCCATTGAGTAGGGGACGGAACTCTCTATAACGAGCCATAAGTGCTCTTCAGCTGCCGCCGCCTCTGCGGGGGGGAGGGCCGTGTTTGACAGTTTGGGGTGTTGAGACAAATAGTCTGCAGCGTTGCCCTGTCCAGGTTTGTATTTCAGGTCCACATTGTATTCCTCGAGTGTCAGCAGCCACTTTTCAATGCGAGGAGGAGGGTTTGCTGACACACCCGTCATTATGGGAAGAAGGGGTTTGTGATCGGTGACCACCTTCACCGGTTTCCCGTAAAAGTATATGTGGAAATGGCGGCATCCCCACAATACTGCCAGGGCCTCTCGCTCCATTTTTGAGTACCATTGCCCTGTAGGTGAGAGTGCTCGACTCGCATATGCCACAGTGCATGGTATGCCGTCATTGTTGGCCTGGGTGAGGATGGCTTCAAGTCCAAACAGGCTTGCATCCACAATGATTTCCATGCTCTTCTGGGGGTCGAAGAACGACAGTATGCATTTATCAGGCAGCGCCTTCTTGATGTTGTTGTCGCTGTCTGTTCTAGGGCCGACCATCCCCAGGTTGTTGATTGCTTGGTTTCCTGCAAACTCTTGTCTAACAAGGTCCGCCCCTTACTATGCAACCTTCTGCTCTAGCCCAGATGTGCTAATTTCCACCTGCTCCCTATCGGAACGGCAGAGCTTACATATAAGACTACTATGGTCAATCGCCCTCTCCACCACTAATGAGGGTGCGTCCTATACTGAGGGATTGTTAGGCATGGGTTTTGCTTCCCTTGCACCTCTCGTTGTTTTTCTTGCATCCTATCCACCATAAAGAGTCCCTTCCAACCCTAGCACTTTCATGCACAGGTACACTTGCATATCCTTTTAGGAGATTCTTCACTTCTTTCAACCTCTGAGTCCTTCTAAGCCTTCACTTCAGTCGGAGTGAAGACAGCACTGGATCAGGCAGACTTTGGCGAAGTGGCGTCCATGGGCCTCTCTTGGCTCGAGCTCTTTGTACTAGCCAACGGACGCTGTCTCACACTGCTCCCGGAGCACAGCTGGAATTCTCATGCCTCGGACAAACGGCAGAGATATCTCGCTGGGGCCTCCAAAAATGTGTCGGGTCGCCTTGTAAAACTCCCCAAAAAATTACAAAAGTAGTCAAAAAGGAGTGTACAGTTTTATTCAGGGCCCCAGATGTAGCTGGGACAGCAAATTCAAACAGATATTGGAACAGAACTGCATGAAAAGGCGCTGTCATAGAAACGCCCCTACAGTAAGAACTTTTATACCAAGCAAAGTAATTGGCGTTTGCGATCGTGCAATATGAAAAAGTCTCCCCACAAAGAACTGATTGGACTTTGCACTTTGAATTCTTATAGAAAACCATAGAATGTGATCAACAATTGGTTCCACGAACGTTCCCACACTGCCCTCAATTACAGCTTGTGATGTCACTATTAACCCCCATTTCCCACAGCACAAAGTTAAGTCATTGAAACATTTGAGATGACCAGCGGAACATTAATAAACTGCCCTGGTCGCCTCATCCAGATTTCCAAGAGAATTGCTGCCCACCAGGACACCACCAGAGCCTTGAATCACTGACATACTGCTGCACAAATGTTGCATATTGGGGACCCTCTAAGCCTTTTCCCAGGGAAAATGTTCTATGGGGTCATTTGAAACTGTTGTGGTTCTTTTCAGCCCCTTTAGGAAATCACATTTCATAAATGATTTTGAATTATAAAATGGTCATGTTTCACTTATTCGTTGGGGGAACCTGTGAGCTCTAATCTGTGACCTTGAAAAATAACTATTGTGTATTTCTCTCAGCACTGGCCTGGGATCGCAGGCACTGCACTAACCAGCCACAGCGGCCTTTACTGCACCTAAAATGCTAACACACTTTTTCTGCAAAAGCAAGTTTTTAAGGCCCATTTACCACTTCGTTCTACCACTAAGTTTAATCATATTTACCTGTGCCCCAGGATTTATGGATTACTTTTATTAGGCATTTGATTTCAATAGCATCAGAAAGAGCCCCCTCCAGTGCTACTCTCGCAGCTAAGTGTGCTCCTTCATACCGTGCTGAACTTGCATTTTTATTACAATGGTCCCAAAAGTGGACCAGGGCATATGGGCTTCTCACCAGCACTTTATTCCAGTTCTTTGGTGTTTCGACCACATTAAACTGGGCTTTTTGGGGCTGTTCCTGTGGGTCAAACAAGATTCGAGTGCATTGAACAGAGGAACTGGCAGCAAGTCAGGGTTCAGTTGGGTTAGATGAGCGGTGCAGTTTGAAGGGTTCACCAGGGTTGGTTCGATGTTTGAGCTGGTTCAAAACAATGGGTATTGCATGATTGAGTTGGCGAGTGACGCAATGCTTCTAGCGGCTTGAGTCACTTTCTGGGTCAGTTTGGTGTGAAGATCCTGGTGGCTCGATATGTTGCTTGAAGATTCAGCTGCAAGCTATTGTTCGATCTGGAGTGGGGATGAACTCTGGTGGCACAATGCAGCAGCAAGCCGGTTCAATTGATGCAAGCAGCTGTTCGAAGTTTGTCGACTGTGTCAAAGGCAGCACCACAGGCCTTTTGTGGTTCGAAACAAAGTCGAATTTAATTGAAGGATGGTTGAAAGCATTGACGCTACTCAGTGTGCTATAATTCACACTACAGGGGCTTGAGGACAAGGTAAGTTCTTTTTACTTTTTACTGCCAGTCTAGGGTGCTTGGCTGGCACCTGCAGGGGTTCCTTCACCCCTAGTGAGGCTCCAGTCCAACTGGCAGAATTGCAGGTTTTCTTCGAAAACAGCAGTCAGCCCCAATGGACCCTGGGGATGATGAGACAGACCGAGCTCACCACAGCCCTGGTTGCACTTTTCTTCTCCTCTGGCAGAGGACTTTAGAAAAGAGTTCAACCACAACAGAGTTCAACAAAGTCTCCATATTGTAGGAGGTCCAAAATTAATCATGGAATGAGTGGGAAACATCTTCCTTATACAGGAAAAATGATACAATGGATTGGACAAAAACAAAGATTGCTGTAAGGGGTCCAATACCTGCTGCTGTGACAAGTGAGCTTTGCCTTTTTGCATCAAGCCCAGAGTGCCTTGTTCAAAGTGAAGTGGAGGAGACAAGAAGGAAAGAGAGCCCCATAGAAACACAAGGTGGTGAAATCCCCCTTGGTACCAGTAATCCTCTTTGACTACACGTACTCATCAGTCCCAGGTTTGCAGCTTCAAATTCCCTTTAGTATGCAACACCCTGGTATAAGGCAGACGATTGTTATGTGACTACCAGTTTGATTTGGTTTAAATAATGTTGTGCACTATTAGTTACCATACAAAAAACAGGACATGCTGACTGTAGGCAAAACTTACAATGTTTTGGAGCAAAGTCGCAGAAGTTAAATGCAGCCTATGGCTGCCATGACTTTGGATCACAGCAGCTGACAGAAAAGCGCATGTCACCCTTGAACCTACACTGTGCCACTGGAGAGCAGGCGATACAGCTGTCGAAAGACTTATACAGTCAGGCAGCTAAGTGCTCTATACTTTTGCCATGGAGCTTTAGAAATGTGGGTCTGATTCGCAGACCTCCCTTTCTGAGACAGAATTACCTGCATAATTGTATTATTTAATAACATTGTACAATATTGAGGGCTTTCACACCCTCACCAGATGGGAATCTTTGAAAGTGACCATTTTCACCACAACTCTTTGCACAAAGCTTTAGTACAACAGTTCTGATGTACCTTCCGCTGCCCATCCATGGAATAGCAAACAAATGCAACAAGCAAAAGCCAGAAAGTCCTCAATGGCACTCGACCTAGGCAATTCGGTTTATTTGTGCACTTTGTCTAAAGCGGATCATGGTGTTTTTTGTGATCCTACAATGCCAGGGTTTACAAATGTAATGTTAGCATGATAACCTGTGGCAATTGTAATTGTTTATTTGTGCGGCGCTTATACACAGATGAAGTGCTTCAAAGCGCTTCAAGGCAGGAAGGGATACAGTAGTCCTTCTTAGGCCTTGAAGTTTCCGAATGATCGAACAAAAAAGTAACTAGCGTACTAGGCCTGGCGGTGTTTCCCCTAGATCAAGTGCATGAAGTGTTTCAGGCTCAACCAGATAGGGAGGGGAGACACAGGGGGGGCAAGACAGAACGTACATGACCTGAATCTACTAGGCCTAGTAAGTGTGCAGACGGAAGTGCAAGGGAGGAGGACCGGGAACAAGTGCGCCCAGTCAAGCAGGCCCATGGGTTAAGTACAGAGACGTTGCCCCTCTAAGAGAACATATATTGAAAGTGCAGTAATGCTGAGCATAGTACAGAGGCCCGGAGGCAAGTATGAAGTCTGGCGGGGGATCCTGGGCATGTAAGGCTGTGGAGGTCAGCCAGGTGACCAGCCAAGAAGCTGAACAGAGTTAGGGGAGAGATGGAGGAGTGAGGCAGGGGAGAAAGAGAGAGGTTAGCAGGGGAGTGGGAGAGAGGAAGAGAAGAGGAAGGTCTTGAGGAGTTTCTGAAACTTAAGGAGCTCCGGCACAAAGCGGAGAGAGGCAGGGAGGCTGTTCCAGAGGGAGGCACCTGCAGAGGATAAAGATATACACCCAAATCTCTGTTTGGAGAAACGGCTCACCTGCAAAGAGATGAGGGTGAGAGGAGGGCTCTAGGAAGAGAGTGTTGTAGATAGTGCAGGCCCTGGCCCCAGAAAGCCTCCTGGACTATGCAGAGGGTCTTCAACTTGATCCTAGCAGCCACGGGGAGCCAGTGGAGGGATTCCAGTGCCAGAGAGATGCAGTCCCTTGGCTTGAGGCCAGGGTTAAGTCTTGTGGTTCTGTTCTGGACGAGTTGTAGTGGACGGAGAGTAGAAGTAGGAAGATTGAGAAAGAGGCTGTTGCAGTAGGCCAGCCTAGAGAGAACCAGGGCTCTGGAGACGGTGAGCCTTAGGATAAAGAATAAAGGCAATAAATAAAGGCAATAAGAAAGACTACCACATAGACTGATCAGAATTATTTTTTTTAAAGATGGATTCAAATGGATAAACAAAAAGTGCACATGTTCATGTGTTAATCAACTCAGTGAGCATTCCACTGAGGAAACCAACTCAAAATGAAGAGTCTGAAACAGCCCATCCAAAATGTTTAACATGGGTCAAACCCTGACTTTATTTTTTTAAAGGAGTTTACCAACGATACATAGCTTTGTTCATTCTGAAATATATCAATATGAAAGAAGACACATAGGGCTCTTTTTAAATTACATGTTTGCATTTACCATATTGTATAAACACTGCTAACACAATGCACTATTTGTATAAGAGTGTCTAAAAACTTACCTGATGTCTATACTTTCAAGCAAGGCATTTAAATTCGGACAATAGAGCTGCTATTTAGTAGTATAATACCACAGGATTATTCTTAAAATCAAAAGTACAAGGACTCTTACAGTGGTTTTTACATTTTATTTATTTTCTACACTTAAATGTGACTGACTCACTGTGAGAAATGCTGCTTGACAAGATATATTTTTATAAACAGTAGGGTGAGCTGATCATTGCTAAGCCAACATTTGAGTCCTCACTGGTCACCACAACCTCTTTTGCCACAGTGAGTATTTACTATTGCTAAAAAGTATGCACCAAATATTTATCAGTTGGGTCATAAATAACAGAAATACTTGGATTTTCTATAAAATGACAATTTCCAATTTGTTGGTTCTGTCAGGTCAAGTTGTGAGGAATTCTCCCATAATGTATTTGGAGTATCAGAGAGCTTGAATCCACAACTCCACCAAAACACCTTGTGATGGGCAGATAAACACAACTTTCTGATATTAACCATCAGCTTGTGTGGGTTAATGTATTAAAAGTGCCGGGGACACAAATACTGATTCTGGTGACCAAACACAGGGCCTCATTCTGGCAGTGTGGGAAAAAAGTGGAGGTAATTCTGTTACCGCCACTTTTTTGGGCGATAATGGAATTATCTTAATTTTTGCAGCACTGCCAAATCACAAGTTTTTATGGATTTACCACCGCCAGAATTAATGAGTGGTAATTCTGCCAATCCTTTGCAGAAAAGTGAAGGATTTACCTAAAGCTGGAGGTAAATCCTCCACTTTTCCTCCAAAAATCAGCAGAATTCCCTCTCAGTAATTCCACTGGCGGTAATTCTGCCAAAACTACATAGGGGACTAACGCTGCCCTACCACCACTTCTAATCCCGTTGTAAACCCACAGGACCAAGTGGTGGTTAAGAGTAACCAATTCTGGGGATATTACCACCAAAATACCACAAAACTCAGAATGAGGCCAACTGTCTTTAATTAGGAGAAGCTGATCGATACTGGGTATGGTCAGGAGAATGATAAACAGCCATTTAAAGCAGTTTTACCTGAAAAGGCTAGTGCTTGGAAACAAGACGATCACTGAACCAAGAAACGGGAACCAGAGCTCTCCTTTGATAGTTTACATCAGCTTGTTTTCGGCAATGTTGAACCGAAGATACCTAGGGTGGCAGACACCAAGGCAGCACTGGAGCCGAGCTGAAAGTGTCCCTTATAGAATGCATATTGCGTTGTGCCTTCTCAGCTGTAAAACTATACCTGGGACCCACAGACATACCTTAAGTAATGTTTAAATGCGCAACACCCACCTTTTTCTAAAAAAAAAAAATAATGAATACTGTTCAAGTTATATGCTTCAACTCACACTTTGGATAAAATATGAAATAAAAAATACTGTAAATCCATCATATGTAGGTAAAGTGTAGGCGGTGCAGCCGGTATATCACTACTTAACAGTCATACTGGATGGGAAAGGTAAATGTGGTTTAAAAGGGGCGAGTGGCACTCAAAGGCACAGAGAAGCAAAAACTACCATCTCCTCAATTGTGAACTCATTAACCAATGGCTTGCTTCAGTATGTCTGAAAAGGTTGAGCTATTGCATGCACAAAGATCTCCAGCCTGGATCAAAAGACCACCACCCATGGGCTTTTAAAGATCTCATACCTGTATTATTGAAGTCATTGAAGGACACCAAGATATTGAAATTGCCAGGTGATACTCTCCACTCAATAAACCACAGCTGCCTTTCAAAGACGGAATCAAACGATTATAGCTTTATTACTTGGTAAAGATGCCTTGTGTCATGTCGTAACTAGACTATTTCTTCCAACACAATCTCAAAACACAAATCAAAGATTTAAATGTAAATACAAACTAATCAGAGTTCGGGTGGGTTTGTTTTTAAACATTGAACACATTTTGTGCTGAGGTCATACTCTGAAATTTTTAATTTTCCCAACAAAACATAGAAAGACATACAGAATTTGAACGAAGAGCAACTATTTTAGTTAAAGGACTTGTAGTATCATTGGGCCGGGAGGATAGCTCTGGAGCAACGGCTCACCTTGCAAGCAAGATGATGCTAAGCAACACAGGTACGATCCCCGGATCTGCGCTTAGAAACCTCTGGGTATTAAGTGCATTATAAATAACCAATTACAATACTGACCCATTTTGTTCCTGATTTGGTCAGGGGACATTCTTTAAAGGTATACAATCAAAGTATACTGTGTGTGACACACTGTAGTTTTCGGACATCCACCGAAAAACATCTTCAACAGCAGCATCCTTACAGGCAGCCAGTGGCGTCACCATGAATCAAATTTAGGAGGGGCACAGAGGGGGCCAAAGACAAAAGTAGGGTGGGGCACAGACAAAAGTAGGGGGGCCACTTATGAAAAGTAATGTGTGATGCCACAAGCACTCTTGCAGAGAGGCTTTTGTGCACACCAACTACCCACACCCCACTGCACTTCCCCTCCCATCAGAATGCAGGCACAAAACAATTCAGTGACTAATGGCCCATCATTAGCACTTTCATGGGCTACATTCTGATGGGAGGAGCTGCAAGCTGCTCCATCACTGCTAGCTTTGAGACAAAAGGAGTATTATATGCAGACATTTGCCTCAGTGAGTGTCACAAATAACACCACGAACAGAGAACAAAGTCACTGGTCGCCTTAGGGAGGGCACAAGGGGGGGGCACAGGTTGTGCTCCCCCCTCCCCAGGCCGCCGCTAACAACGCAACTGCGCGCAGAACGTGACAGTCCATATAATGTGGTGAAAATGAAGTAGAAATGCCATCTCTAGGATACGATGGAGGAGGAGTCCATTCAACCAACCACTTCGAATCTTACATGTGTACTTTATGCTTGTCCTCCAAAATAATGGCTATTATACTAAGAAGATAGTTTAAAATATATTTGTAAGAGAAAGCGATTTGCATTTGACATCGAGTGTTCAGGAGGCGCAGTCTATTTATGCCACAAAGCATTGTGGTATTTGATTTCTCCATGAAATAAAACCATCTGTGCTTCAATGCCACATGTGCCCACTTACTCTAAATGTAATGGTGACCGTGCTCCACACGAATGGGAGTCACGGGGAAATAGCATCAAATGACAGGAAAACGGTGATGCAAAATAAAAAAGCTCCTCTGCTGGTTACCTCAGAGCTGCACATACTGTGAAAAATCGTCAATGATTTGCTTAATATGTTCTGATGTTTTCTCAGTAATTTCACGCATTCATAGTAGCCTAAGGACAAAAAAATAATTCCCTGAATCAGATGTTGAATAATGCAACGCCAGCGTTGACAGAATGCTGTGCCTTCACGCAGATGTAATACAGAACATTGTTTCTTACTAAACTTTTTCCTAAATTGGGATACTTTCGGAAGGGAGGTTCCTAGCGGGTGGACCGTGCAAGGGGAAATAAAAACATGTCGAACTGTAATAAGCAAAACACAATCGGATGACCCGGACACACGGGCCTTCGTGCTGTAAATCTCGGTTTGGGTGACTTGTAACAGGCGTTTCCCCGGTGCACGATTCCTGCTAACACCAACAATCTGGCAAAACATAATATTGCTGCTGCTTAAACTTTCATAAACTCAGTGAAATGCGTCATCAATTAAGACGATTGGAAGAGTGAATACTGTAGTGTGAATTCCTTTCAACAATTCAGCAGTAAGAAATCCAAGAGGGTTGAACTGTCCTGCTTAAGGACCGCCACATTGTTACACACAGATGACAAGCATATCAAAGCGTTGTCAATGCAGTTTCTGTTGACGCAGTCTATTTTCTCTCCATCGCCAGTCTAAAATGTAAAAAAATGGCTTGGGTTTAGCTCCCGTCTTCTCGCAACTCTGTGGGTAGAAACTTATATTGTTGCTGACGAATCTGGGCTAGTTTCTTCCTTGCTTCTTCCAGTTCCCTTTCTTTCCTCAGCATCTCCTCCTGGGCTGCAATAATCTGGAGAGAAATAGAACACAATTACATCATAAATGGTGCTCAGGGTGAAGATGGGCAACATGGAAGTAGATTTATTGTGTCGCTATCAGAAGAAAGAGAATGTTTTTGCAAAGTGATTGAAAGCAGTGTCTGTGAAAACATGTTGTAATAATTTACGGACCAGCAATCATGTGAACTTTGGATTACGATATTAATGTATTTGAATAAAGTGTTTTTGCCTTACACACAATTTTCTAATGGGCATTCAACATTTGTCAAAACTCGCAACTCATATCTTCTCTATCAACAAGGATTTGTTGCGGCTCTCAAAATTATGCATAGAAAAATAGCACAAATCTGTTTCCAGTGAAATCTACATAGACATATTTGAACATACGTCAATTAGCTGATTTAGCCCTCGAGGAACAGAAGCAGTGTTGAACGGGGTATCCAGCAGTGCTCAAGTCGAGGATACACGTGGGTGGACGGAGTCCCCTCTACATTTTTCAGAGGGCACCTTGATATGCTCATTTCTGGTGGTATGTTATTGAGTCAACAAATGTTTCTTTTCACGACCAGAGCCGTTTTTATGGGAGGGCAAAAGGGGCTCTTGCCCAGGGCCCCCACCTTGGAGGGGGCCCCTACAAGGCTACCTGATCTAAAGTAAGATTCCATTGTTCACCTGACGTGCGCCGTGAGGCCTTTGGCCGATTTGGCGCGTTATCAAGAATTAAAATAAATAAATATAAATAAATAAATGGCACAGGCCAGGAGATTTTATGCCATGCTGCTGAGGCGCTAAACCTATTGCCTGTCTGTTTTGACAAGTACATTCTGCCTCGATCAATTAATCATGTAATGCTTTCTGTGTTCCTGTGGGAATTAGTTGATCATGTGCCAAAGTTGAAATCCATATTAATAAATTCAGTGCCACAATGGTTCAGAAGTTAGCTCATTGCAGAGATATGTGTTCATATGAAAGATTAGAAGAGCACATTCCAGCACGGCTGGCTGACCCTTTCCTATGTCTGAAGTTTATAACCACTTCTAATCTCAGTCTGTCTGGATAGAGATACCTTCCTGGTAGCTTCTAATCTGCATTCACTATCCATGCTATGCTATGCTATGTGTAGCTTTCTCCTTCCTTACAATTGGTCTACTCTATCCATGCTTGAGCACTTTTGCATTCTCTGAGGCAGCTAATGTGAGTTATCTGCTTATTCTGGGTTATATGTACCTTTACATACAGTCCTGCATTAATACTACAGGCTGCATACCTTCCCGGATGCTATTGATAAAAAGTATCCTGTTTCTACGCTGTTGCTAATGTTGGCCTTCAAATGCTACTTGTTTATCATTCTGATTCGAGCAAGAATCAAGAGGGTAAGAGGACTTAAAGGGAGTAAACATGCTTATTTTGAACGATATGATCTGATTTGCTATAATATGGCATCTATAACGCGCCTATACACAAGTGTTTCAAGGCGCGATGAGGCAAGGGAGGGGGGAACAGAGGGAAGAGAGAGACAACGATCTTACTAGGCCAGGTGACAATGAGATCGCGCAAGTGCAGGGGAAGGGGGAAGGGGAACATTTCAGGGGGAAAGGAGGAGGGGCAGTGCAGTACAGTACATAGGATCGACAATCAAAAATAAATAGAATAAATAAGTAATAAGTAAAAAGTGCGGCCAGCTGGTGGCAAGTGCAGGGGTAAGTGCAGACATCAGGTGTCAAGTGCTGGTAGGGGACTGTAGGGATATAGAAAACAGTCCCCAGGTGTGGAGGTTGACAGGGAGGCAGTGAAGGTGTGCAACTGGCGGGGGAGGGGACCTGGGCCCAAGATCACAGGGTGGCCAGGTGACCAGTGCAGTTTCAGTTCCAGCCAGGAGTTCAGCAGGGGAGAGGAGTAGAGAAAGCAGAAGCAGAGAGGAAGGTTTTGAGGTGCTTCCGGAACCAGAGATGGTTCTCCTCAAGTTTCAGGGAGGCTGGGACGCTGTTTCAGAATGAGGCCCCAGCCAAAGAAAGAGATCTACCACCAACTCGTTGCTTGGAGAAGCGACTGACCCTGAGGGAGTTGGAGGCAGATGAGTGAAGAGCTCGAGAAGGAAGATATTTAGGAAGCAAGAGTTGAAGATATTGAGGCCACAGGCCTTGTGGACAATGCAGAGGGTTTTGAACTTAATCCTCGCTGCCGGGGGGAGCCAGTGCAGAGATTTCAATCCTGGAGAGATTCAATCCCGGGGTTTGAGGCCAAGGACAAGTCTTGCAATCCTGTTCTGGATGAGTTGCAGAGGGCGGAGTGTAGAAGCAGGAAGATTTAGAAAGAGGCTGTTGCAGTAGTCCAGCCTAGAGAGAACCAGAGCTCTGGAGACAGTGAGCTTCTGGGGGAAGGAGAGGAAAGGAAGAATACCTCTCAAGAGGTGCAGCTGGTAGTCTGACTTTTTAGAGATGTCAAAGATGTGAGGAGCGAAGGAGACTGTGGAGTCAAAGAAGGCCCCGAGGATTTTAGCCAAGAGAGGCTGGCCAGAGAGCGACAGGAAAGGAGGGAGCAGGTGTACCGATGAGGAGTATCTCAGTTTTACTGGCATTAAGGCAGAGATCATTGGTGGCACACCACTCCTGGATAACAGCCAGATGAGAGGAGAGTTGATATGCGAGGCCTATAGGTTATGATCACGGTGGGGGGTTGGCGGGGGCACCAGATATTCTTGATAACTTAATGGTTTTTGTTTGCTGGAGTGGGGCCCCAAAGATGTCCATGCCCAGGGCCCCAAAAATGCTTACGATGCCCTGTTTACGACTTGACCCCTGGTATCCAGAGAGCGATGGAGATGTATATACCTTTATCTTAATCTCTTGAATTTTAATATGGGTAGAGCAGTGAACAGCCTTGTTTGGGACAGCCTGCATACCTTAAGCAAGTCATCATCAGCGTTGTGCATCAATGGGCAAAGAAGCACTTTTAGCTTGAAGGAGATACGGTAAACCATACATTTCGACACCAAGAGGCTAGGGAACAGCATAACAAAGAGCATGTTTCAGTATTCAGACAGCAGCACAATGCACTTGTGCAGAGACTTGAATGAGGCCTTGGTATATGTGTCTGATCTAAGAATGATTTTTATTTTATAATTCCCTCAAAACGTGGATCTAAGACCGTGGGACACAGAGAAAAAAAAACAAGAGCCTAATCAAATCTGGTCCAGACCAAAAACTCCAAAAGGGGTTAGGGTAGGGCAGCGATGAGGAATCGGTGGGAGGAACATTTATCAGATAAATGCTACCTAGAGGTAAGTAATTTTTTCTTCTAATGGATTACATCCTCCCACAGATTCTTCATATTTTAGAGACTCCTAAACAGTGGAGGACTGAGGATAGGAACAACACCAGCTAAACCAGAAAACTTTGAAGGGCAGCTCTACCAAAATGAGCATCCTGACCAGGCATTGGATTCAAGCAGTAATGTTTTGCGAACGTGTGCAAGAAAGCCCACGTCGCTGCTTGGCAAAGGTACGGAACAGGGACTCCACTTTGCAAAGCCGAGGTGGCAGCCAATCCCCTGATGGAGTGTGCCGCGAGACCCTCAGGCACCTACTTACCAGCCAGATCAGAGCATTCTGAGATGCAGACAATGATCCACCTTGACTGGGGCTGTTTGATCATGGCCCTGCCAGCACACAAGCACCATCATAATCAATGAAAAACTGGTCATCCTTCCTGGCCTCCATCGTCCGAGATGCATAGAAGCTGAAAACTGCACCTGGGCTGCAGAGGACCTGGATAGAAATGTTCCTCTGCCATGGAAGGGTGAGCGGGAGGAAAGAAGACAGGAAGATGGATCTTTTGAGAGATGGAAATCGGAGACCACTTTTGGGAGGAAAGGCACGTGCACCCACAATGTGACATTGTCTTTGGAACTCAACAATCTAGCAGACGTGATGGCAACCAGGAAAATCACCTTGAGGGTGAGCAAGCGCAATGAACAAGAAGGAAGGGGCTTAAACAGAGAGACGATTAGAAATGTTAACACTAAATTTAAATCCTATGCTGAAAAAACAAACTGGGGGAAACTGATTACAAAGACCCCTTAGGAAATGCATTGCCGTGGGGATCGTGAGAAAAGAGCCTTTGTTGGGGGTCCTCTTCAAAACAAAATGGCAGCAAGATACACCTTTACAGTGCCAATATTCAGGCCTGCCTGGTTCAAGGAAATCAGAAAATCCAAAACAGAGGATGTAGCGTGAGCAAAAGGATCCAGATCCCTCTCCTAACACCAAGCTGAAAACATACTCCACCTGCAGGCAAACATGGATTTGGTGGTGGGCCTCCTAGCAGAGAGAAGCACATCTAGGACATTCTCGGACAGATCCCACCTCTTATACGTCAACGTTTTAGAAGACAGGCATGAAGGTTGAGGCTGCAGAGGTTTGGGTGCAGGACCCACCGATCCGACTGAGAGAGTAGGTCTGGCCTCTGCAGTTGGCACCAGAGATGGCAGATGGCCATGTCCAGTAACTCTGGGTACCACGTTCTCCAGGCCCAATCTGGGGCAATCAAGATCATTGTGGGCCTGAACAGGCGTAGCCTCCTGAGCCAGCGGAATAACAGGGATTGGCGTGTATGCATATAGAAGGTTGAAGTCCCACTTGACTGACTGTAACGCTCACCTGGTATCCACGGGGACGTCACTCAGCCTGTTCTGATCTCTTACAACCTCGAACCCTTCCCTGGAGTCTACTCGACTGGAGACTGGGCCTGAAAAACAGGATTGGTAGAGTTTAACTCCCTATTGTCTCTGTGTGCTTGAACCCCTTCTTCCCCGGGGTCCAACCCTTCCCTTTGATCCACAGCTCACCTTGTTTTCTTGGAAAGTGTGCTCTCTGTCCTGCTTTCAGCGCAGGGGCGCGTTTATTGATGTAGGCTCGTTGCTGCCTAGTTATTTCACTGGCAAGAGTCCAACAGGTAAATATAATGAGTCTTTTAAACACTTCTCTAACTTCGTTCCTTTCCTTCCTTAGATGATGGTCGGCATCCGGGGATGGCAGCGTGCTGCTGAGATGAGTAGCGCTGAAGGTGAGTGAGAGCGCGATGTGTGATGCGACCCTTTTGTATTTGTATTGAACTGAGTTCTTTTTCTGTGTCTTTTAGGTGCCGCGACGTTTTCAGCGTGGATGCCGGTTATGAAGAAGAATGCGGCGAGTAAGCGCGGTATGCGGCGCCTCTCGATGTTTCCACGCTAACCTGGAGTGTCTTTTCCCTCTTGCAGATGGATGAGAAGTTCCGGAGACAGAGTTCCCCCAGAGCGGCTGGGATTCAGGTAAGTGTTTGAAGCTCATACAGTCTTTACAAATAAGCAAAGATTTGCTGAATGCTTACTAATGCCTTTTTTCTGTTCTTTTCCCTTTTCCTTAGGAAGCGGCGTGCCGGGATGGGAATGACACTGCCGAAGATGCCCACAGAACAGAAGGAGCGATGAATGATGGGCAGAAGCGCCGCAAGGTAAGGCTGTTCCTAACCGTGTTCTTGTTCTTGCAGGAGCTGAGCACAGAAGAAAGATGCAGGCCTACTGGAGACCGATCCGAACATGGTGAGTGTCACGCTGCAGGTGCAGAAAACACAAAGCATGTTTCTCAGCCTGGGCGTGGCTTGAATAATCTCTGGGTATCCCCGGTGACTCTGGGCTGAACCACACCCAAAAGACTAGACTGCACATGCAGTTCTGGGAACCGAAATATGTGGGGGCATCCATCTTGTCCCCATCAATGCACTACAAGTCCAATCCCCAATGTTATCCTATGGGAGTGAGTGAGTCTGGTGCCACAAGCGCCAAGTCTGACTCCAAGTGGATCTTTGGAGGGATGGAGAGGCCCTTGAGGGCCATGTAGGTGATCGTGGCCTAGCTCCAGCCTGACATCTTGGAGGGCTGGGGACATGAGGGGCAGGAATCATGACACTGTTAAGGCGTCCCCCCAAAGTACCCTGACTAGGAAACTCCCTGGTGAAAAACCACTTGCACTTTCTATTCACATTGGAAGCAAAGAGATCCACTCGAGGAGTCCCCCAAGCGGGAGAAAATCTCCTCTAGAGTTTCCTGAGAGAGCTCCCATTCATGAGATGTCGAAGATGGTCTGCTCCAAGCATCCACTGGCCCATTCTCTTTGCATCCAGATGAGCTGCCATCAGAGACACGTTGTTCTCCAGAGCCCAGTACAGGGGTCTGTAACCAATGGATCTCCAGATGTTTTGAACTACAATTCCCATGATAGCTGGCTATTATGCTGGTTATGGATGTAGTGGTAATCCGAAATATCTGGAAAGCCAAAGGTTGCAGACTCCTGGCATAGAACCACAAACGTATTGCTTCTATGAATAGAGGCAAAGAGCCTACACCACCTTGTTTGTTGAAGTAGTTCATAGCCGCTGTGTTGTCTTTGAGGACCAGCAAGGTCTTGCCCCGTACAGAGGGTAAGAAGGTGACAAGGGCTAGCCTAATCATCCTTCACATCAGCAAACTGATGTGTTCACGGCACTCCGATGGGGACCACATGTCACTCACCATAAGATATTGGAGCTAGCGCCCAGCCCTTCAGGCACACATCATGATCAGAGTCAATTGGAACCAAGGTTGTTGGAACAATGTTCCTCTCAGTAGGTTGTCTTTTTGGACAGCCAGTCCTGGTCCCTGGACTATCCGAGATCTGATGTCTGTCCCTGAAACAGAGACCATTGGCAACTCAGAAGCTACTGAAGCAACCTCATGCGCAACAGGGCCTCTTGCACTACCAGGATGAAGGAGGCAATAAGACCCAGCAAGCACGGAAAAGGTGAAGCAGGAACAATTTCCTGAAAATGGAGACATGAACCATCTTGGAGATGTTTGCCCCTCTGTCCTCGGGCAGGAAGGCCCTGCCCAGGCGAGTCTCCAAGACCGTCCCGATGAATTGGAGGGATTGGGACTGCAAAATCAGAGACTTCCTGAAGTTTAGAGAGCAGCCCCTGCTGTGTAATAGGCTGCATATATGGTACAAGTGTGCCAACGCCTGGTCTTGGGAGCGAGCTTGGGCGAGCGAGTCATCCAGATAGGGGAACACATGGGTGCTCTCCCTTCGGAGGCAAGCCGCTACCACTGGCAGCAGCTTGTTGAAAACCCAGGTGCTGAATAAAGGCCAAACTGCCAATTGACCTTCAATTGGCAGTGGATGTTCCCCAATTCGAATCTCAGGAACTTCCTGTGCTTTTTGTAGATGGGCAAGTCAAAGTATGCATCCTGGTGATCAAGGGATACACGCCAATCCTGCAAGTTCATGGCCTGAATTACCTGGGCTAGACTGACCATCTTTGACTTTTCCTTGCACAGGTACACGTTTAGAAGCCTCAGATCCAGGATGGGGCATAGAATTCTGTCCTTCAGCACCAGAAAATATGTAGAATACCAACCATTGTCTTGTTCTGAGTTGGTTACCGGGTTTACAGTCCCGTTTGGCAGAAGCTGATGAACATCCTCCAAAAGGGGAAGATCTGGAGCCAAGTATCGGCTGTCTGATGGGTGGTCTGCAGTGGACAGTATCCTTGGTGAATAACCTGTAAGGTCTAGGCATTGGAAGTGATAAGCATCCATTCCTTGCCAGAGTGGGATATTCTGCCTCACACAGGGGAGTAATGGTGAAAGTCTGATTCAAAGAGGCTTTGCAACAGGCGCAGCGGAGGGGCAGTGAAGGATGAAGCACTTTCACTGGGGGGGGCACCTCGACCCAACCCCTGTTGAGGAGGCATTGCAACTGGGGGGGGGGGGTTAGGGCATTAGCAGAGGCGGTTTGTGCCTTCCCTCTGCAGGCATGGGAGGTGAAGGGTTGAAAACCCCTGCCTCTGCATGCATAATCACAGTTTTCTGCTGCTGGACAACCAGCCCCCGGATACTTTGCAGTCGCCTTCAAAGCCTGGAACCTATGGAGGGCCTCATCTGTGCTTGTGCCAAACAGGTTGTTGCCATCAAAGGGCATGTCCAGAGGTTTTTGCTAGCCACGCGGGGTAAGACCTAATGTACGCAACTAGGAGTAATGCCTTTGGAGCGTGCTGGTAGTCATTGCTCTGGCCATGCATCCTAAGGGGCCCAGGCCTAATTTGTCGAGAGGCCTCTTTGCCGTCCTTGGCCACAGCCTCAAATCCTTTCCTAAGGTCACCTTGAGGGATGTGTTTCGCTGCCTCTGAGATGACAGACCAAAGCCAAAAGGAGAACTTTGACAGGGCACAAGATGTGTTAATGCATTGCAGGTCCAGGCTAGCCAAGCCCAAAACATTCCTACCCCAGGCATCTAGCCTCTTGTACTCTCTGTCAAGAACAGAAAGGAGGTAGTCTTTAGGTTTGCTGTGGCAGCCTGAACCGCCAAGCTCTCTGGCCATGCCTGGAAAGACAGGACATTTTGGTTTGAAGAAGCCGTTCAGTGATTCTTAGTAAGATCCCGGCTTAAACCATAGCTCCAGAAATACATCTTCAACCACCTCATTGAAAGGCAGCAGTGTCTCCTTATGTGGGCCCTCGCCAGAATATCAGGTTGCTGGTATTACACCTTGGGATGAGAGTGTGCCAACAAGCCCAGGGTATCTACCACTTTGATTAATTGATTGACTTTGGCAATAAGGCGCTACCTGAGGCTTGTCTGGTGTAGAAGCAGGGAGCATGTGCCATTCTGGTGTGGTGTCCAGGCCACTTACATCCTGCAAGTCGGCCACAAGATCCACCAAGACCTCTTGTTTAGCACAGAACTCCTCCAGGAAGCCTTACTTCCCTAGGTTGTAGGGGTTTCATACCAAAGGTGATGGGATCCCATTTGTCATCATAGAGTTCTTGAAGACATGTATTCACCCCAAGGGACATGGCATATTCACGAGGAAGTCCGGCACCATCATTACCAGCCGGTGCTGTGGGTGGAGTAGTCGAGGTCAGGGGACCAGCGTCCCGAGATGGAGTGGTGTGACCAAGAGATGGAACTTTACCCATCAGTTATGTAGTCGGGCCCAAGGGAGCATGGCTGTGTGCCAAATCGATGGTGCCGGGCCCAAAGCCAGTGGTGCCAGGGCCTGGGCACAGATGTCCAACATCTTGATCTTGAGGTCCTTGAGGGTAGAGGATTGGGTGGAGAAAGGTACCTGTGGAGTCTCCACCATCAGAGTTTCTCTGGAGTGGTGACTTCTTCTACGAAGAGGAAGAAGTTGTGCCTTGCGGGAAAATCGCTCCCAGCACAATAACCTTCGTCTCGTCGGGCTCCCCGAACAGTCGGAGGGATCAGACCTCGAGGCATACGCTTATCGCCTATTCTAGGACCACCTACACATCCAAGATCTAAGGACATACATGATCGAAAGGATCCACAGGGCCCCCATCCCAGGAAAGGAGGGTTTTGGTTGTTTTGACCGAATCTAATGGTTCGCCTCAACCATTAGATCTAAAAATGCTACCACCAAAGGTTCGAACACCAAAAGTTTGAACCTTTGGTTACCACCATTGTAAAGAAAAAAACGGTCGCTGCGGGGGTGTTCCCCACATTGCCCGTTCACTATACTTCATAGTATAGTGAGCAGGGGTTGGGGGGACACCCCGCAGCCTTCCGTTAAAAATAAAAGAAAGAAAAGGACCCTGCAGCGCCGGTTCCCGATCACGGAAGTGAAAGGGAACTGGTGCTGCAGGAACCCAGCGTGAAGAAGAAGGTAAGTGGGGTTTGTTTATGTTGGGGGTGTGCCGAGGGTGTGTTATGGGTGTGTTGTGTGTGTGGGTGTGAGTATGTAAGTGTGTTCGCATGAGAAAGGTGCAAACATTTGGTAGTTCGCACCTTTCTCATGCGAACGTTCTGGCCACAGCAAATTCAGCCGCGGTCGGATTACTTATAATCAGCAGGAGATCGACCACAGCCCATTACAATGCGGCTCCTTAAATTCCAACATAAGGTAGCCATCTTGCGTTCTGCCACCGAAGTGTCCCGACAGAGGAAGAGATTTGATCCCCTATTTGTGGCATTACAAGGCACAAATCACAAATACTATTTGAAATTCCCTGCCGTCTGGTGCATCCATTTGGACAAAAAATTGCAATCCTTCAATGACCCAGAGGATTCTTGGTGCCTCTTACGGCAACAAGAACTTGTCTCCACTGACCTTTCCCACCGAAACCGAGGGCGAGAGACCAACCCACCACTCAGACTCTTCACAATGGGACCACCAACAACAGCAACGATTGGGAGGCAAAAGACAATGCTCTGGCAGATGCCCAACTGGACTCGGCTGTAAGGACTCCCGACCCCCAACATGAAAACATCCTTCTTCAGTCAATAGCACCATACAAAGACCAATCAAGCAATCCCCCTTGTCCTAGATTAGGACACTCAGGAAAAGAACACAAAATCGACAACATCATGCCTAATAATCAGAACGCATTAGCCCATGTGGATAACAACATAATAACCGGCCTTCTACACTGAGCCGTTCCCCCCCCCATGTGCTACCAGTATTACTGGTGGCTCCAGATGGATTCCACCAGCATGCCAGATGGGTGGGTGAGATTCCCAATATTTCTACTACCCCACTCTGGGCATGGGCTTACAAGAAGCAGTATTGGGATACTGTTGGTTTATCTCAATGTTAATGTTACGACCTACATGTTTGAGGTCATGTTCGATTTGTTAAGGTTTTTAATTACACACATGCAGACATTGTTTGACCAACAAAGCTTTCTCTGGCATAATTACACCTTCCTTCACTCAATCCCACCTGTAAATCAATCAGGGCTCCACAGAAATGTCTGACCTACGCCTAGTGACACTTAACGTACAAGTGTTGGGACAGCCAATTAAAAGACAGCAAGTTCACTGGTGGGTGGTGGTGTCTGTCATGTTTTTTGTTTGTCATGTCCTCACTGTTTGTTGATGTCTAATTAGTGCGTAGGTTTCAGTCTTTTTTTCCAGAATTAGGTCTAGTTCAACTTTGAAGATTAAATAGCAACAGTTTGTTCTTTACTTTGAATGTTGCTTTAATGATGGTGTTATGTTTAGTACAATGACCTAAGCTGTAAATATTTATGTTCTTTTGGTTAATTTATGTTGAAAATTATAAATAGAGAGTTAAAAAAAAAAAGACAGCAAGTTTTCAATCATCTATGAGATGTACAGAGCGGCATCGCTTTCCTTCAGGAAACACACCTAGACGCACATGATTCAGGGAAATTAGACCGTGGATGGGCCGGGACAGCAGCTCACTCTCTGCATCGAGGTAAAAGAGGGGTTTCAATCCTAATCCACAAATGCATCCCGTTCCACACACACACACCACACCATATCAGATAAAGAAGGGAGATGTGTTCTGACTCAGGGCCTTGTCTGACAAGATCCCCTGACTCTTTTGAACATCTACGTCCCAACCAATGACAGACCCACTTTCTAAACACAGGTATTTGCAAAATGTTATGTTACTTGGCATTTATATAGCGCCTTATGTATCATTGGTATGACCTCAAAGCGCTGGTAGGTTGAACGTCCTCGGGAACCGCAGTTCAAGTCAGTAGAGAGAGAGAGAGTGTCGTATGGTGCGTGGGCGCACCGGATGTGTGTGCAGCTGGTGTGGTTGTTGCACGATAGCTGCTTCTTAGCGCTAGATGCTGTGCTGAGGAAATCAGCCGGATGTGTTCAGTCTGAAGGGTGGACACCCAGACTGAGTTCTGGCTGCGTTAGGCCTGAGGAGACGCCTAAACTAGCCGGTATGTGCTCAGCTAGCTGTGTTTTATTAGGACGATGAGGTGTTCGTGGGGTCATGTTAGTATGAGAACAGCTAGGCCGAATGTGTCATAGTATAGTTGTGTTCTAGTTGAATGATGGTGTATAGGAGAGAGTAAGCGTAGTAGTGTGATATGGTGGTTATCAATAAAGCGCCTGGGACCAAGCACGAGAGAAGGACAGGGGCATACATAGAGGCATACGTATATAAAGGGACAGGATGGATAGGGTAAACATGTGAATACAGATAACATGCGGATACAGGTACATAGCATAAATAGGAGAATACAGAGATATATAGAGATACATCTGTTCCATCCGTTCCATCCAATCTGACCATTCCATCCACTTCATCCGTTCCATTCTCTTCATCTATTCGATCTACCTCATCCTTTCCATCCCTCTATCCGTTCCATCCCCCTATCCGTCCCATCCCTCCTATCCGTTCCATCCCCTCCATCTGTTCCATCCCCTCCATCCGTTCCATCCGTTCCATCCCCTCCATCTGTTCCATCCCCTCCATCTGTTCCATCCACTCCATCCATTCCATCCACTCCATACGTTCCATCCACTCTATCATTTTCATCTACTCTATCTGTTCCATCTGTTCCATCCATTTCACTTACTCTATCCGTTTCACTCAGTCAATCCGTTTTAGTTACACTATCCGTTTTTGTCTTTCTATCCATTCCATCCACTCCCTTTGCTCTTTTATTTTCTTTGTTCAAACAACTTTGGATTTCTGTTTATTGTGGCTATTCATTCCATTTGCTCTCAACCTCGATTCTTTAAGGAAAAAGCCACGTTTTCAGTGATTTGCGGAAAGACAGGTAGTCTTCGGTGTGTCGAATGTGGGGTGGAAGCGAGTTCCATGGAGTGGGGGTCAGGGCTGAGAATGATGATCCTCCTAACCTGACTGAGTTGGTGTTTGGTATCACTAAAAGGAGAGCAGAGCTTGATCTTAGAGTGTGTGGTGGGTGGTAGGGTTTTAGCATGTCCTGTAGGTATAGAGGGCCTGTTTTATGCACTGCTCGGTGGGAGATGCATAAGGTTTTGAAAGAGGAGAGGTGTGGTCTCTTGGGCCAAGTGCTAGAAGCAATTTGGCTGCAGCGTTTTGTGCTCTCTGTAGTTTAATGAGGTGGTATGCTTGGACCCCGAGGTAGAGGGAGTTGGTATAGTTCAGTCTCGACATTACGATAGATTGGACAGCGGCGAGTCTGTTGGGAAAGGAAAGGTATGGAAAAATGTGTCTAAGAATTTTGAGGTGGTAATGGCAGGGTGACCCGGTGCCACTTTTATTTGTTCTTCTCCTCTTCTTGGCCCAGGTGAAATTGGGCCCACCACTGATAGAGAGGAGGGGGGGCCTCCTCCCTGCGACTTAGGCAGAGGAAATGCACTTCTCCTTGCAGTGGAAGGCACCACCCTCCGTCCTTGTCTGCTCCGGAATGGAGCATTGCCGCTGATCACCCCTGGAGGGCCGGGTACTGTTGGGGCCGACATCGTTCTTGTTATCTAATAGAGGGTGGGGCAGCCGCAGCATTCAGGGTGTCACAGGGCTCCGTTGTTTTCATTTCGCCGTTCTGGGCCCAGCTGGAATTGGGCCCACCTTTGTATTTGTTGATCTCATTATGGGCCTTTGTGAGACGCTCTACTGCATCCAAGCACAGCTCCCGGGTGGCTCCATCCACTGGGTGGGGAGGAGGGGCAGCTCCCCTCCATTTTGCTATCGCAGGCCCATCATTTTCTTTTTTTTCTGCAGTGACCCTCACTGCTCTTCACACAGGGTGGGGGTAGCAGCGTCCCATGCGGCCGATGCCGCTTTCCTGATGGTACTCCTCTTTTTATTTTCCCCGGCCCGATTCTCTTGGACACGCCTGTTCCCCTTGTGGCGGATGCAGTGGAAGTTGCTCCACTCCCCTCATGGGGGCACGCACATCCCTTCCCCCGCCGCGGGCGACAAACTGCTTCTTCCACATTTGGTGGGGGAGGGGCAGCACGCCACATGGCCGGCACCGCCCCGATGCCCCACTCGAGCCCCACCGGCACACGGGCCCAGCCCCTGCATGGTACAGCAGCTGACCTCCATCCCGGTCTTCACGTGGCCACCGCCGCTCCCTCAGCTCCGCGGCTCGCAGATGGGAGAGGCAGCGCCACCTCCTCGCGATGCGGCCGCCCGTATGTTCCTCGTCCACGGGGAACAGCGCAGATCCACCCTCGGGGTGGGGGGGCCACCTCATCCGTTTGGCGGCCCCAGCACGGTGGAAGTGCTGCGGCCGATGCCGTTCATTGTTCGGGGCCGCCTCAGCTGTACGGCTGCCCCCCTTCCCAGGTGACTCATTCGTGGCTCGCGCCGCCTCTATTTTCTTTGTGGCCATCCTCCCCCCCATGGGGTATGTGGGGGGGCAGCTCAGGCAGCCACTGCCGCCAAAATCACCTCTCCTCGGATCGGCGACGGGGGCAGCAGCTCCCGCGGCTGACACCGCAGACCCTCTCCCACACGGTGGAAGGGCAGCCGCTTCCCTTTTCTTCTTAGCAGGCCCAGTTGGAGATGGGCCCGCATCATAACTTCTTCGGGGCATGCGGGGCCCCTTACCTCGTCGCCATTGTTGGGGGCTGCTCCGAGTCACCTGGCAGCCCCCATGCTCGTGTCGGGGGCACCTGACGACACACATGGGCGCAGCGCTCACGCTGCAGACACAAAGGCGGGGGTCACCTCACCCGCTCTGGGGACACCGGAGCTCCGCACGTGGCCGGGGGCACCCGGCTCACCGCGGCCCTGGCTCTGGGGGCACCCAGGCCGGGTCGCCTTCCCTAACCCGTCTCACATGGTTAGGGGGACCCTCAGGGACGGCGTTGCCCGGCAGGGGCACCGTCCGGACGGCGTTGCCTGGCAGGGGCACCGTCCTTAAACTGGGCCCCGTCCTTGGGCCCAGCACACACACAGCGCAGCACCAGCATGGTGCTCCAAGAACAACGCTGGAGTCTCGTGATGGAGTGACTGCTGAGCCGGAAGCGGTTCAGTCCTTTTATTAGGTTGGTCACGTGGCTGGGGCACGTGACCCATTACAACATCCTGGGAGCTACCATGCTCCCAGGAGGGGTCACCATGCAACAGCGATGCAGGCAGTGGGCACGAACATTTTGTACCGTTTGCGGGTCCCGTCATATTCTCCACCTAATTGGCTGTAGCCAATCAGGTGGAGAATATGACGGGACCCGGAAAGGATCTCAAAATTCCTGAGATTCAAGGAACTTTTCCGGAGACCCGGAGAAATGCTTGAAATTCCAGAGTCTCCAGAAAAATTCCGGAGGTTAGGCAGGTATGGGCTTGTGGTGTGAGGAGACGGGGAATCCATCCCCAAAAGCTGAGAGCGGGCTGCAAGAGCATGCTTGCAGGTTAGCTGTGAGCTATGATTAGGAAGGCGCCTGGCGCTTCAATTGCACAGCTCCAGGGGAGGAGCGGATCTATCCCAGCACTGGCCTGTCAGCCCGAACATTGGTGTGGCAACAACTGCGCGGAGCCGGCAGCCTATAGAGGCCGGTCCTCTGCTGTGAGGTGGGGCGCAGCCCCCCCTCGTCCGCACGGTTGCAGCCCTGTCTGTTGGGGTGGGGACACTAGGAGCGAGGAGATAGTCAGCGGGGATACTGCCGGCACCACACAGTGCCCAATGCGTAATCAAGCAAGCTGGTAGGTGAGGGGCGGTGTATGCTCTGAATGCTCGGCACCATTGTCGGGGATGTGGCATCCCATCTAAGCAATCAGGGGCACTTGTCAACCGGCGTGTGAGGGGGAAGTGTGGGACCCCACCTGAGCCAGACCCTGCTTGGGAGAAAGATCGGATTACTAACTCCTGAACAGTAAGGAACTCCAAATAAGAGGGGGGCCAAGCAATAGAGTGAGCATGGGCCTGGCAACACAATGAGCTGCAAAGAGATCCTGAGCCGTGTGCATTGCCTCCACGTCCAAGGAGCACGGCCCTCCCACCCCACCGACTGAGCCACGTTCACGCACCACTGATGGTGTATATGACACATAAAGAGCCATTGGGAAGGGATCTTGGCTGCATATTGTAGTGGTTAGTGACGGGTCACAGCAAGCTATAAGGGAGGGAGTAGCACATAACACAGTGGTGCCTCCTGGACATTGCAGGTTATAGCAGCTGCACAGAGGAACGTGCAGTTATATTGGCCCTCGAATATAAGAAGGGCAATACCAGATCCTGATCTGCTATGAGGTGGCACCCCTATTGAGAACGTTGGAGTGAAACAAGCCGCCAGATAATCTGGGACAGCGGACACATCAGCCAGCTGAGGCAGATTCCCATTGCTCATTGGTGACCCCTGTCTTCACCGCACACAATAGGACACTGCTAATGGATGGGCCTAGCAACATAAAGAGCTGCGAAGAGAACATGAGCCGTGTGCATTGCCTCAACGTCCAAGGAGCACGGCCCCCCCCCCCAATAGAGCCACGGTCATGCACCACTGTTGGTGTAGATGACACATACAGAGCCACTGGGAGGGATCTTGGCTGCATACTGTAGTGGATAGTGACAGGTCACAGCAAGCCATAAGGGAGGGAGTAGCACATAACACAGTGGTGCCTCCTGGACATTGCAGGTTATAGCAGTTGCACCGAGGAACGTGCAGTAATATTGGCCCTCGAATATAAGAAGGGCAATAACAGATCCTGATCTGCTACGAGGTGGGACCCCAAATGAGAACGTTGGAGTGAAACAAGCCGCCAGATAATCTGGGACAGCGGACGCAACATCAATCAGCTGAGGCGGATTCCCATTGCTCATTGGTGACCCCTGCCTTCACCACGCACAATAGGACACTGCTAACGGAAGGGACGAAAAGAGAGAACACTCCAAGGGTTCCTGGAGGGCATTGCCGACCACAGTTACTGCAGTTAGGGACGCCCAATAATATTGGACACTTAATATAAAAGGCAACACCAGGTCTGGACTGGATTCGGAACGGGGTCTATACACTTGTCCTTGGAGCAAGCGTAGTCATCGGGGAGTGGCGGGGAGGACAATCCCAGCAAAAGGGGAACCCTATTGTTTATGAGCAGTCCCATCTGTTGTCACATTGAACCGAAGAGTAGGCTCTGGGCTTCACCTGTGTGGAACACAAGGGGTGCAATAGGAAGGTGCTACACTGCAGGGCGTCCCCCAAGATATAGAGCACAACGCGACCCAGTAAGCCCATTTACATAAAACCCAAGTATGGCTGAGATGTCCAAGTCCGGCAAAGGGGACAAACAACAGTCTAAGCCACACTTCGACACTCCATCTCAAGCGAGAAACAAACCAATGGAGGACTGGGTAGTCCTGGAAAGCCCCATTGGATCTAGAGATGCTGATTGGGGTCGTGCTTCCAGGGGGAAGCACACCCCCAATTGTCATCTCTAGATCCAACAGGGGCTTTCCAGGATATTAAGGAGATGTTCAATCAACTACAATCCAGCATACAGTCTCTGGATGGAAAATGGACACACTTACCTGCAAGGGTGACTACATGCAGGTCTGCTTGGACAAACATGAGGAGAGCCTGAATGGGGTGGAGGGAAGGGTGTCTTCTGTGGAGGACGAGTCCGCTTCAGTGGCCAGGGATATGACACTTGTGAAACGGGAACTGAAGGAGCTTGCTGACAAGCAGGATGACCTGGAATCACAGTCCAGAAGGAACTACCTACGAATGATTGGGGTACCAGAGTCTGAGGAGCAGAGGAATATGGAACCCTTAATGGAGGAGATACTGCGGGAGGTGCTTGAGCCAGAGGAATTCTCAGCAGTGTACATAGTTTAAAGAGTAAACCGAATCCCTAGTGGGAAGAGGTCAATTCTGTGAGCACCACCTCGCCCAATCATAGCAAAGCTCGAGAAAAGGGGACGGTGGCTTACAAAGGTGATACTATAAAACTCTTCCTGGACTTTTCATACAAAGTTCAAGCCTCCAGAAGGACTTTCATGGAAGTGAAGAAACAACTAAGGGACAGAGGCATTAGTTACGCCATGCTGTTCCCGGCCAAACTTCAAATAGAACATGAGGCGGGAAATAATTTTTCATACTCCGGAGGAAGCCAATGCCTTTTTGGAACTGCAACCAAGACATCCTCGGCAACGAGAGAACAATGGATGAAAACTTGTCAGATGTCACATATCCTTTAACAATGCACAACACTTGAGACCACAAGATTTTAGAGGTGTGGAGGATGGCTGGGCTCCAGGCTGTCCCCCACGGGGAAGCTTAAGTTTTCTGTGCAGGTTGGGGAAGGGAGACAGCTGATGAGTTGGGGTGATCAGCGGGAGGGGGTGGGAAGATCGAGAAACTAACGAGTTGGGGTTGTTGATGGGGGACAGGAGGGAGGAGGGGTCGCAGGATACTGACAGATTGGGTTTGTTGGTCAGGGTGAGAAGGGGAGGAGGTTCGGTTCAAATACTACACATCCCACAGCATATGTGGTATCCCCGCGCTATGCCCAGGGGTGCACTGTGAAGACGGTCCATCTGCAGTGCAACTCTCATTGAAATACATGTTCTAATAATGTGCAATGAGACTGCTTAGTTTTTATCACCTGGAATGTCAGGGGACTAAACTGCCCATCGAAGAGCAGGAAGGTTCTGCTTAACATGCAGCGACATCGGGTGGGGATTGCCTTCTTACAGGACACCCACCTGACTCCAGAGGCAGAATCCAAATGCGGGAAGAGTTGGGGTTGTCATAGGTATTTTTCATTGTATTCCTATGCAAGGGGGGTGAGTACCCTCATACACAGTTCTGTTGGGTTTTGACAGGTCAATGTTGTCAAATATCGGGAGGGGAGAGCCCTGGTGGTGCGAGGTACCATACAGGGGAAACTTTCCACTTTTATTACCTATAATGGCCCAAACCAGGACTATGTTGAAACATTGGACTGGATTGATTTGCAGATAAGAAAATTACTGCCAGGTGAGATAATTTGGGCAGGGGACTTCAATGCGGTTATGAGCACTACACATGACCAAAAAGGGTCCAGAAATGGACTGGGAATCAAGGGGACAAACAGATTACAATATATGTGCCTCCTGTGGGAGATTGAAAATATGTGGAGGGTCAGGAATCAGGACATACAGCAATACACACAGCACTCTGCACCCGATAACTCTGCCCCGTGGCTAGATTTCTTTCTGACATCACAATCACTATTGGACCGGGTGGAAGAGGTAATTATGGCCCCCCTCCTGTGTTATTGCCCGTTGAGGTATCGGGCCGTGTGAGGGAGAAACTTTCCTGGAGATTTAAGAGTGAGGATCTCACAGAGTGAGGATTTCGGGATACCTTGTCAGGAGCTATAGACTCCTTTTTTAAAACCAATGTGGGCTTGGTGGAATCACCCGGGACACTGTGGGAGTGTTTCAAATGTGTGATTAGAGGGGAGTGCACATCCAGGGGAGCAGGGATCTTAAAGCAAATGAGGAAGGAACTGGCCGCTAAGGAGTGTAACATCTGTGTGATGCAGACAGCTGCGCCCATCCCATCACACCAGGAACAGGCTGAGATTTTGCAACAGCTGCAGGATTTCCAGGAGATTGCGCGAAGAGAAGCCAAATACATATGGGGGAAAGATGGCAATATGTCAATACGGGGAAGGGCAGGCCCCTGGCAGGACATTAGCAAGAGCAACTAAATTGGATAACCTCAGGGGTAGTGTCCCGGTGATCACGGACGAACATGGGGTGGGCAGGTTTGGGGACAAGGAGTACAATTCCATGGGTTCTATGATCGGTTATATTCCTCCCAAACCCAGACTTCCCAATTAGAGATAGATGCATACATAGATCAGGTGGCATTGCACTGGTGTACGGAAGAGCAGAGGGAATAGCTGGAACACCATGATATGATATGATATGATATGGCATTTAAAACGCACCTATACACAAGTGTTTCAAGGCGCGATCTGACATTAGAAGAAGTGTTAAGTGCTATTAAATCCCTGCCGTCTGGGAAATCTATGGGGCCCGATGGATTCACATCAGAATTATATAAACAATATGCCGATAAACTCGCTCCCCATCTGTTACACATGTATCAGGGGAGCCTGGAGGATAGGCAACTGCCAGAATACCTGAGGGAGGCCATGGCGGTAATATTGCTAAAACCGGACAAGCCCATCAGTGACTGCTCTTCCTACCGTCCGATATCACTCATTAACCTTGATAATAAAATTCTAGCAAAAGTCCTTGCATACCGATTGTAAGCCTCTGATGCAAATAATGATGAGGGCAGACCAGTCGGGTTTCATACCGGAGCGTTCCACCTCAATGGGTTGAGGAGGATGTTTGGGTTGATCGCGGCAGTGCAGCAGGAGGATCCCGTGGTTGCGGCTCTTTTAGATGCCACTAAGGCATTTGACTCAGTCGCGTGGCCATTCCTATTTTCCGTACTACGCAGCATGGGACTGGGGGAGCAGTTCATAGCCATGGTGTCGTCACTATACACTAACCCGGCGGCCAAGATAAGGGTGAATGGGCAACTAACATCGATGATAGCGATAGGAAGGGGGACATGACAGGGGTGCCCCCTCTCCCCTTTGCTATTCACCTTGGCGATAGAGCCACTGGCAGAAAGGATAAGAGAAATGCATCCTGTTAGGCAGAATCCTGTGCAGTTCCCTTGGGGAACACTGCAAAAAGAATAAGACTACAGGAGCAGCAGTAAACCCATTTGGTAGCAGTCCGCACCACCCAGATTTACCTGGTAGCTGTGGCTGAGCAGTCAGACTTCTCTCAAGAAGAGTAGGGCAGTATGCAGACTATACATAATAGGGCCAAAACACAGTAGAGCAAACAAACACTGACCAGAGCTTTGTATAAAAAGTATATAGTTATTTATTTAAAACACACCTTAGGTAATACACTGGCACTCTCAATGAAAAGTAATCTAAAACACAGTCAGGTAAGTATATACACCTCCCTTGATAACTATCAGACAAGTCAGGGTTAAAGCACAACTATTTGTTAAAACAGAAGTAAGCGCTTAACCTAGATGGCACTCCAATAGTTTAGGTTAAAAAGGGAGAGAAAAAGCAGAGCATAACATAAAACAGTTCCCAACACTTTTAAGAGTTCAGAGCAAGGGGAGAAAGGCAGGTTATACTGTAGAGCCAAAGTTCATAGGCCAGGCCCACTTTAAATGGAGCAAAGCGAAATGTGCTCAGGATCACACGGTTTAAAGTGCACTGAAAGTCTTTGCAGAGTGTTCAACGGAGGTTGGGGTGATTCAAAAGATATCGTTAGAGGTCTGGAGCCAACCCAGTATAGAAGCAAAGGATTTAAGGGTCACCTTTAGGAATCTGTAGAAAGGGAGGCCAGGCAGGACACAGTACCTTAACGAGAAAGGGGGCTGTTGTTCCTGGCAGTGGTTGCAGTTCGTTGTTCTGACCAGGGGAAGAGAGGATCTCATCGAGGAGGAAACTTGGAGTCGTTGCACTGCACAGGGATGAAACCAGCCACGGAGTTCCCGATTAAAAGGTGCGGTCCTTTTATTTGCGGTCAAAAAGTGGTGAGCTTGGCTATCCGGCCGCCGGGGTGTTTGGCACAGCCAATTCGACCAAGGACCATCTTTGGAAGGCGAAAAAGGGGTGAACTGGTTGGTCCCACCAGCTCAGAGGAAGAAGACTCGTCCAGCAGAAGATCTTCTCTTGTCGTCGGGAAAGTGGTGAGGCAGCTGCAGCAGGGCTTCACCGGTGGTGTCGTTGTTGCAGATGGCTCAGCTTCGTCCCTCTTCGGATTCTTAGGTCCGTTGCGACTTCTGAAGTTCCAGTCCCAAAGGCCCTGCTTTTATGCAGAAAACCCCCCATTCATCAGCCTAGCTGTCAATCACACATGCTAAGTGGTGAGCCGGGCGGCTCACCACTGGGCCAATCAGAGACAGACAGAGTCATCAGTGATGTCATCAATGACATTTGTGATGTTATCTTTGATGTCCTGGGTGTTTAGTCTTAGCAGTGCACGGTGGTGGCGAGAGTTATGGTTGCTTAGCTTACCATTACTAGCGAATTTCAGGGTTTTTTCGGTTTTACTTGGAACCATAATGTCACGTTAGTAAAGTTTTTTTTAGTGAAGGGCACAGGTTTTTTGTAGCGCAACTTAACGATAACGTCCCCTTAGCAAAGTTTTTTTTAGTGAATTTTACAGGTTTTTAGTAGGGAAACTTAACCATAGCATTCCGTTAATGAAGTTTTTTTTTACTGAATATACACTTTTATCATGTGATTTTTGGACATATGTACTATAATTCCCTTACTTTATATACATGTAACATAGAACATACTGAACCCCCTCGCTAATGATATTTGAAATACACGAACTGAGCGTCTGATGTGGATGAGCGTGGACAAGATCAACACTACCCAAACAGTCAGGGGGTATTTGAAATTGTACTATTGTGCCATATGAGAAATGCACAAGTTTAAAAAAGAACACATAAACACATTATAACTACTAATAAGTAACCAATTGAACCTACACATCGAGAACATTACCCATTCATTTAATTACCATGTAGAATTAAATGGATTATACCATAACAAAAAAAGGTATGCCTCCAACGAAATTGCCTCACAGAAACTGTGCAGCCAGGAGCGCCAGTAGACGCACACAGCACAACGAAGACAAATTACAAGAGAATAGTAAGTGAGCTTCATTTTTCTTATATATGTATGTACTTTTTTATGTGAGGTGCAGAAAAAATAATGTATTTCTGTTGTTTTGACACAGAAATGTGCAGTACTTTGGAGTGGCTGGAGGTCAATTTTCCGCATGGGGAAATGTCGGAAGATAGCGATAATAATGGTACACCTTCTCTGCACAATTAAATTAATAGTCAGTATTTTATAGGTATTTAACTTATATATATTTATGTTTAACAGACCAGGTTAAAAAAGAAGAAAGTCCACCAAAGGACACAGAGCAAGACAGCCTGAAACGAATAGAACACAAAATGGGCATACTAAATGAGAATTTTAACACTTTAAGGCAATTTGAGAGGAATACGTGAAAGGAAAAATAAGATATCACTGCGTCACCTGTACCTGTCCCCCTTCTCCATTTCCTAGTGAACCATCCCCAAACTCACAAGAACAACAGAAACGTTATGACGAAACATCCATCCCTTCATCCCCTCACAACCAGCCCGTGTTAAACCCTAATTCCACTATATTTGTTTCAGTATCTGCTTCCCCCAGTACTTCTCTTGACTGATGTATGTTTGTTTATTGCAATTTTTTTTATGTTAGTTGTAGTGGAATTATTTGGTTAAATACATTTTTTTTTAAAAAGAGCTAAAATGTCAGCAGACAGCGCGCCTGGTCGGGCTGGCCGTAATCAATATGGTATGGATGTTCTAAGGGCAATACACCTACACGTACCATTCGCAACCAACATGGAACTAATCTTAGAATGCACCAGGTGTCCAAGTTGTCGGTAAATGAACAAAATGGGGCCGTCCTAAAGACATTATACTTCTCTGTAATGGTCACAACCAAGGTAAAACATGTTCTTAGAACACACCAGGTGTCCGGGATGTCTGTAAAAGAACAAAATGGGAGTATCATAAGGACACTATACCTGTCCGTACCGTCCGCAGCCAAGATGGAACTGTCCGTAGAACAGGCGCGGTGGCCGGCATGTCCGTAGTCAAACAAAATGGAGGTGTCCTAAGGACACTGTAGCTGGCCGTACAGTCAGCAGAACATGTACGCACATGCGCACCACACCCATAAGTACTGCAAACATTGCACCTATCCGTAACTGTCCGTCTCACTTGTGTCACACTTTTAATTAGTTTCAGGACACGAACACTGTCCGTAGAACACCAGCGCGCATGCGCACGTCCGTTACTCTGCATTAGGTGTCCAGCGGGCACCCATTTCGTACGCGGATGAGTTCACAACATCATCATATGACCGCACCCACGCTGACCGTGTGGCCTAATTTGCACAGTTTGTGTGCTTCCGCAGTATTTTAAAATAACTTATACAGACATGTACAATTATTTTACAATATAAAATCACCATTTTACATGTCCCATACAATGGCCCTACTTTTCAAAGTATTCTATAGAATTTTTGCAACGCTTTTGAGTGATCGATATGGTCACGAGGCGCATCCCGCCACCCCTATAAAAGGCCACACCCCCAACCTCATCTTCATTGTTCTTCTGTCTATAGAAGATTTAGTTCTGCTGCCTTTACTGCTGTAGCGAAGATTAGCCGACCAATACTAATGGCATCCATGGCTTCTGTTGCTTCATTAGCCTCTGCACCACCTCCAAACACTCCACCGCCACCACCTCCCCAAGGGCCTGCAGAAGGAAATACGCGTGAGGATGTAGAGAGCGAGGAAGAAGAGGAAGAAGAGAATGTGGTGGAGGAACTCCGCACTACACTCGCCGGGAGTCGTGGGTGTGGCGGTTGTTTACCGTTTTTGGGAACGTACCAAAAGCATGTGCGAACCAGGTCAGGTGTAACCAGTGCAAGTTGGTGCTGAGTCGCGGGAGACCTGGTGCGTACAGCTTTGGTACGACAACCATGAAGCGACACCTAACCTCGTTCCACAGTGCCGACATTCGCAAGGTGGTACCATGTGAAGAACGTAGTAGGTTGAGTTCCTCCGCAGCATCCTCTGTGTCCGATCCTCTCACCACAAGAAACACTCCTGTGGGAGAGCGCATCCCGCCAGCTGCCTCACAGGCCGTTCGCGATGCTGTTGACCCTTACCTTGCGAGGGTCACAATATTGTGTATATACTGTGACGCAGTACTCTGCAGGGGGGAGAGTCTTCAAAGTACTTTTGAGACTACGGTAACAGAGCATCAGAAGAAATGCTTCCTACCTAAGTAAAGCCCACCCTACATCTTTCTCTCTCCACCTGCCCTTTCTTATCCACGTGGTTGGTGTCCCTTCCTTACCCTCCTTTACCCTCCTCTCCTAGTGTGTTGTGTGTTAAAAAATAAAAAAATAGAAAACAACAAAAAAGGCTCTTTTCAGAGCCGCCTTTCTCAGTTTAACAATTGAACTATCAAGTGACTGTTGCAGGCCCTCGCGCATTTTTCAAAAAGTCTGCGGACAGTTGTAGGACGCACAAAAATGGAGGGTGTAAGCGAAGCAAAAGCAATGCACTTCTCGCTTGGAGTAAGTGGTGGCTCTGAAAAGAGCCTTTTGGAGGTGTTTTGTGTGTTTCAAAAACTGTGCATTCGAAAAAACAGATTGGCAAAAAGGTGACCATGAATCCAAAAAAAGGTTGCAATGCATTTTGAACATTTCGAAGAAAAATCTGATTGCCAGCATATGTGAGATGGACTCCATCTCTGCGAAAAATAAAAGTGCTGCGAAACGAAATGTTTTCATTGTGGAATGAGGACATGCCAACATCTCTTAGAAAGGCACAAACAGCCTTATGGACATTGGCCTCGCCTTCTCCATTTGTGGATCAAATGCAGAAGAACGCAGCCACATTTGTCTTTGTGCAAGACAGGAAAAAACTACTTGGCAATTTGGAAACATGTGCATGACCTTCACAAGTCCTTCCTTCATTGCAAATTGCAAAGAAATTCCAGAGACATGCCCTAAATTGTTTCCTCCATAATGAATGATAATTTTATCGGGAGGACGCTCTGTCTGTAAAGTAGCACAGAGAGGTACCAAGTCCAGCCACTTCATTCCACGCACTGCATGGCAGTGCAGTTCCACATGAGAAAATCCAAGATCAGCGGATATACCGCAACTTTCTGCATGCACCTTCAACCAATGTATCCATGAGTTTCCCAAAATCCAGATAATCTGTTTATGAGCACACAGAGCCATAGCTGTCTGTTCTCCTGTCAGGAAAAAGACGTTCTCACTAAATCTCTCCGTTGAGAACACACCCACTGAACTTTACTGACCAATCCCTAGCTACGCTCATTCTCATGTGCATGCGTCTCCACCCCAGAATCCCTGTAGGTAATACGCGCTGCTGCGGACATGTAGAGGATCTGAGCGTGACGACTGTACATTTAAATAGTATTCCCCTTGTCCCCTTTAAGGTGGGCTCTGAAAAGAGCCGTTTATTTTGGTTTTTTTGCAGATGCCTAACAGACACCTGTTATTTTGTATTTTTTTATATTTGTTTTCTTCTTAGTTTACTCCTACAATCATCACAGAACCTTCTCCAAAGCAAGCCTTACATTCCAAAAGAACATGGCATTTCCCAAAAAAGACAAAGAAACACCATCTGCTTCAAAATAAGGGCCATTACTTGAAACAATGTTCTTGTGGCTGCAGAAAAACATACCAGTGCGTAACATGAAAGCTTGCATGCCGCAATTAATGATACACCTCCCAATACTTTGATCAGGACAAAAAACAGAACTGTTGTCCCATTTTCCTCTAGGGAGTAAGCCAGAGAAAATTACTTTCGCAGTTGGAAAGCTATTAATAACTGCTTGCACCAACTGTTCCAAATCTTCCAACAAAGTAGGTGAACTCACGTACCCCAAATGGCAAGCACCGTAGTGCAAAACTACCACATGCGGACTAGGCATCCTACCCATATCTCTGCAAACCTGCAGAATTGCTGCAACATTGCAATCAGTTGCAGCACTCCACATCACCTCCACTCCTCTGACATCAAAATTGTGTTCCACATGCCTACTTTCGGAATAGTGCTGTAAACCATGGACAAAAATATCTCCCAGCACAAACACCCTCACTGTCTCCACCTCTGCCATCTTCACTATACGCACCGTCTTTCGACACAAATGAAAAATGTGAACATCTGATTGGCTGCTCTCTACAGTCCCTTTTCCATGCTAGATTTGCTGTAAAACCCTGTATGTGCCACACCCTACCCGTGGACAAACGTGGTCTACGTGTGGCACGTAACTCTTAGCCAGTCCTTTTACCCTTTCCACATCACTTGTGAATCCATTCCCTTATTGGACACAGCTAAGCAGTCACACAACCATCCACCAATCACATTCAAGATCTCTACAGCTAACTCCGTCATCAGAGTTCCGCACTTCAAATGTACTGTTGATCACTCTGAATACAAGTCTCATTTTATTGCAAATCACCTACTTCAAAAATTACTGTGCAAGTGTCGCGGATTTCTACTTACAGCTCCATGCATACGCACATGCATGAGTACAAAGTACAGGTATACATATTTAATTCAGACAACATGTGCAACCCTTATGATTTCGTTTAAACAAATTAATACCACTAAATCTGCATAGCCAAGACATACCAACGCTCCCCCTTTAACTGCAAGACTTCCGATTTCTCATTGAAAAACCGCACTACTTCTTACTGTCTCCCGCATAACCTATACATACGTAACAACCCTCCCGATTTAGGCGCGAAACTTGATTTTCCATTACAAAATGTCACAATTTTTTACTGTCTACCGCCTAAATGAATGCTACTTCCAATGCGATCGTTTGAGAAAAATAAGCGTTCCCGATTGCTGTGGTGACATCTCCCTCTGACGTTCTCCCGATTTTTCGTATTCGCACTTATAATATGAAAGTAGTCAAATTCTTCCCATCTACTATAGAGACCTATCACTTACAAACCTCTCTGCTATGGACAACACACCTTAAAAAAAATAAGCGATTTTCATTAACTGAAAGTTTTACTCATTTGCAAAGCACGTTCAACTAACATACTGCAAATAACATATAAAGGCTGCACATATTGAAATGAAATACACACATGCACTGTATTGAGATATCAAAGGACAATACTCCTAAGAAAGATGCAAAATGAACATGTACATTAACATCAGTGCTTCAAACACACAAAGTTACTAACTTCTTCCTTTTACAATTGCAGTGAAGACTACTCTCCTGAAAATCAACAGCATCTACAGTGCAAACAACATATCCGAAGAAACCTGGTCATTCCACAAAAAAAAAGTAAGTACAGTAATACCTTTATATTCTTACTGTTCCTCAAAAAGACTGTAGTCGTTTTTTATGTAATTTGCGCACCAAAAAAAACATTGATTTGTGAACCATTCTACCCACAAATCACCATTTATTAAACAAAGAATAACAGGCAGAATGGCACACAAATCCCTGTGTTTTTTAGCACAAATAACATACAGAAACCTTAGAATGTTAGTACAACCAAACAAATAGCTGTTCTAATTGTATACCATTATGTTTACTATTAATGCTTCTCCTCACCACTAGCTCACTTTCTACTCTCACCTGAACCACTGTTTAGTAACACACAAATAGAAAAATAGCCTTCCCAACTAATTGTAAATGGCCAATGCACATTCACACACCACTGCAAACAGCTTCCCCATCAAACTCATGCATGCATGCACACAGCACACATACATTGTACAACACACCAAACCATACCTTCTTTTTTTTTGCAACAGACCCCAAAGAATGCCTACCAAAAAGCAAGTTTGTAGAGACGAACGCAGAAATAGAGCAAATGAAAATAAAAGTGTCCAAAGTAAGCATTCATCTCTAGCAGAGTCAGTAGACAACGTTGAAACAAAACAGCTAATACAGTTATTTAGCGAAACAAAGGAAGCTTCAACTACAGAAACTTGGGCTCCTCTATCAAAATGTGGCACGAAACAGAAAACGCTTTACAAAAAATCGGCTACCAGTACTGATAACAATGCTCCTATCATTCCTGATATAGTAACAAGAACCCATAGTAAAAAAGTATTTTAGCAAAAATGTTTCACCACAGAGTCCTTCAGAATCTAATAAGAAGAGGAGCGAAAGCATCCTCAACCCTTAAAGCCTACCGTAGAAAATTAATCCTAGAAGCTCTCATAGACAGTGCAATCCTTCTCAAAAGGAAGTTATTTATCTTAGTGTTAAATAGAATGAAACCACTAATACAACTAAGTACTTAACTACAAAAGAAACGTCTCAATAAACAGAATGTCAACAAAAATAACTTATTAAATGTTTGTGGAGGTGAATGGAGTCACACAACAATCACAGAACCATATTTTAATGAAGAAGCATACAAACAAAATCAAACAAACACAATTGCCATCCATAGCAGTGGACGAGGGTATGAAAAAATCAATAATACCATCATGGAACAAGAAACACTGCTTACAAAAGTATCCCCTGAAAACTCAGAATTGCCTCTCCATTCAACTGAACCAGACCCTCCAGTATACAAATGGGTGTGCACATCAATGTGTAACATTCCTAAGAAATCTTTCAAATCTTTACGTCAGTTCCTCAATCAGTATGTGAAAGGCAAAGACAAAATCAAAATGAAAGTTCTGCAAAATATGTATATCTGTCCAGTGCGCAAATACACAGGACTACAAGGGCATTCATTAGCCTGCATTTCAGAACCTATTTGCAAAAGCACTTCCATGATATCAAAAGAATATCAATACATCATTCAAGTGTAAGAAATCTATTGTATAAACTATACTATGCTAAAACTCCAGCTGTAGAATTGGCCAATTTAAATAACACTCTTCTACATGGTACACCCAAATATCTACAAGAAGAAATCAACTGTATCCAGAGAAAATATTTTGGAAGTGAAAACCACTTACAAAAAGCAATATTTTTAGAACAAACTACCAACAATTCTGCACATAGCAACCTTCTATTGCACACATACAAAAAAGAAATACTAAAATTTAAAAGTACATTTGCTGAAGTACCAAACCATGTGTGTGTATGTTGTCGCAGAACGCTTTACAAAAGGAACACAAAAACTATAGACGTAACATCCAAAATGGAAGACAATGAAGATTCCAAATGGTTTGAATTAGCTCTCTACCTTTTAGCAGAAAACAAATACCAAATAAGTGAACACCTAATATGTTGCATTTACTGCACTACAAAACTGGACAACAACCAAACTCCTTCTCATGCTATCACAAATAATTTGGAATTATTTCCACTACCAAAACCCCTTCAACAACTCAATTTGTATGAGAGCATCACAATTCAAACAGTTTACCCATTTCAAGCAATAATACGCCTTCAACCAAAAACAGCAAAATTACCTCCCTCTGAATTGGTGAAAGGCATTTGTGGCAAAGTAGTTTATTTGCCATTAGATCTGACAGACAATGTAAACACTCTAGGAGTGCAACGTCCAATAGAGCATTCTTTAATTGTCTTAGTAAATGGTGTACCAACAAAAGACAAAAGAATTTGGCAGCAACTGGCGGACTTACATAAAGATAGACAAGCCTTGCAATATCTAGAAGACAACAACGAATACTACAAAGAAATAAATATTGAAGAAAGCTTACGGGAAACAACTGAAATAATTCAAGAGACATCAGAAACTGGTCAATTTGAACTGCTGGATCCTGCTGCAGTATCCACTCTTTTAGACCATTACACAATTCATCCATTACACTCTAATGAGAGCACAGATGATGCACTAGAAACTTACCAAATGCAACAAAGCAAAGGGTCACCAATGAGCATATGGGAAAAAAGTATAGAAGCACATGCTTTTCCACTGCTATTTCCTACTGGCAAAGGCAGAAGATACGATGATAGACCCACTCAGATTACAGCATCAGAATACCGCTCATTACGAATGTATTCTGAAGATCCCAGATTTAGACAAAATGTGGAATACATATTCCACCTACTCTTTCAAAGTGAACTAGCAACCCTATGGTATGGAGTTGCACACATATTGAAATATGGAACCCACTTTCAAAATATGTCAGCTACGCAATTAATACAAAAAGTGCAAGAAAAAGATGAGGTTTTACAATCAAGTTTAACAACTCTGTTTGCAAACATGCGTGGTACAAAAGAATACTGGTTGCGATGGCACGGAGATGTACGTTGTATGATCAGAAACCTTGGACCACCCACTTGGTTTGTTACATTAAGTTGTGCAGAGTATGCATGGGAAGATTTACATGAGTTCCTACGCATATTAACCAACAACAAAACCAACATAGATATACTAACACCTGGAGAACTTTGCTCTCTAGATACTGTTAACGTGTCAAGATATTTCCATCATCGTTTCATTGCTATGCTACACTTCATTTGTAATAAAACTGTTCCTCCCCTCGGAGAAGTGCAACACTTCTTTTGGAGAAAAGAATACCAAGCCAGAGGAGCACCACATATTTACATGCTTTTATGGATCAAAGGTGCACCTAAATCTGATCAGGACAGTGATGCCACTGTTTTGCAGTTCATCCAAAAGTATGTCACTTGTGAAATCCCTTTACAAAGGACACATAGTGACCTTCATGGACAGATTTTACAATTTCAAAGACACAAATGTGGCAAATATTGTCGTCGCAAATACAAAAGCAAAGGGAAATACTACACGAAGTGCCGCTTTGGGTTCCCTAGACCTGTTACAGAAACAGGTGAAGTGAACAACTTCATTTCTTCAGTTGGACATAGTGTTAAAGGTAAATCACGGAAGAACACGTATTACATAAAAAGAACAGAAGAATCAAAATATATCAAAGATTACCATGCAATCATTGCCCTCTTATGGAATGCAAACATAAATGTGCAGTTCATTTCAGACAATTCCACTGCAGTTGCACGATATGTTACAGCCTATTTAACAAAAGCAGAAAAAACAGAGCTTCAAGACCTCTGGAATGACCTATCATCAGACAAAACACTATCTCAGAAATTGTACAGCCTAGGCATAAAAATGCTCTCTCATAGACAATGTGGCACCTATGAAGTGGCAGATCGTTTAACCGGTTCTGCTTTGTATGGAAAATCAGAAAACATAGTATGGCTAAGTCATGGTCCTGCTAAATCTAGAAAAAGAGTTCTGAAATCATATGAGGACATAGAAACAATTGCCACAAATGATCACAACAGCCAAGACATTTTAAAAAACAATTTACTGGACACATACTATCTGAACAGGAGTACCACTTTGGAAACCATGTGTCTATACCACATAGCTCAAAACTTTGCATACAAGAATAATATAAAACCCAATGAAAGCAAAGGTAGATATAGAGTGAGAGATTGTGAAGGCAGCTTAGTGAAACTTACCAAATGAAGCTTAATTAATCATGTCAAATTGTCATTAAAAACTCCTCAACAAAAAGAACTATATTACATGTGCCTGCTACAACTTTTCAAACCATGGAGAAAAGATACTAGATAACTATGACTGCTATGAAGATGCTTTCAAAGCAAATGAAAGCACTATCACCGATGTGAACTTTACGCAGTACAAAACAATGTTGCACAATGAACAGCAACACGAAGAAGAACTTCAGGCCCAACTAGATAAGGAGACTTCCGACAGTAGTCAACCTTCTGTACCAGGAAGTCAAAAACCACTAGGACATCCACTAATAGCAAATGAGGCAGAATTAGCTATGACAGAAGTGGAAAACACCATCTGTCAGTATGAAGAGGCTACAAAAGACTTAACTGTACTACAAGTAAAACTTAACAAAGATCAGCGCACCATTTTTGAACAAGTAACAAAATAAATTGTACATGGTGTACAACACAAAAATAAAGAATGTACCTGCCAAAATTGCAAACCTATACTACTGTACGTCAGTGGTGAAGCTGGGTCAGGAAAAACATTCTTAATCAAAATCATCAGCAAGGTCCTTCAACAATTGACAAACAACAAACTGTCAGCTGTCGTAACTGCCCCCACAGGTTTAGCTGCCTAAAACATAGCCTGTGTCACCTTACAACGATTACTACTCCTTCCAGTAGAACACCAAAACAAATTAGACTATTACAAACTTTCTGTAGAAGCTGCAATGGAACTACGCAGAGTATTCAAACAAATGAAAATGCTACTAATAGTTGAAGTGAGCATGGTCTCCAACCTAATGTTGGCTTTGATTCACCTCAGATTGCAAGAAGTACTTAAAACAAACTACGAAGAACTCTTTGCTGGGAAACAAATTATCGTTTTCGGAGATCATCTACAATTGACGCCAGTGAAAGGTGAACCTATTTTTAAAACCTTAGGACACAAACTGTGCCGTGAAACTGTTGGCAGCATAGGAAATGTGAACCTTTGGCAACATTTCCAATATACAGAATTAACACAAAGCATACGTCAATCTGCAGATCTCACTTACGGCCCAACTAGATAAGGAGACTTCCGACAGTAGTCAACCTTCTGTACCAGGAAGTCAAAAACCACTAGGACATCCACTAATAGCCTGTGTCACCTTACAACGATTACTACTCCTTCCAATATTCTATTTCAATTGCCACAAATTGTTAACAATATTTACTTACACAGTACAGACCAATTGTGTTTGCAAATGTTAGTCCTTCATAGAAATGCAACACACAATCCTGACAACACATATAGTGTTCATGGAATAAGACAAGAATTAGACTACTGTGCTGGAATGGTCAAATTCACTATAAACTCACAAGAAGATCCACAAGAATTTCTCATGAACTTGCTACAAGTACTGGAAAACAAAAACATACCTATAAATGAAATCTTTCAGATTTCATACATGTGGAAACATACATGCACTCTCTGTAACAATGTAACACAGGAACAAATCCCAAATGAGCGGTTTGTGTATGTATCCATACCTAATTGTGAATCCATTCCATTTCAGCAACTTGTACAAAATGCAAACCATGGTAGATTATGTACTATGTGCAATTCAGATAATCGCTCCACCTTACTTATACAAACACATAGTAACTACATAATAGTTATGCTTCTACGGTACATTGCAGATGGCACGAAAAACAACTGCAAGCTCACTGGATATTCACACGGTCAAGTGTCACTTGGTAAGAAAACCTTTAGAACAATAGGTATAATCTACCATGCAGGAGCCACAACCAATGCAGGTCACCACACTGCATATATTAAAAAGAAATGTGGATGGTTCGAATGTAATGATAGTACCATTACTCTAAAGCAGAGATTGCCAGCTAATCTTACAAATGCATATTTAATCTTCTTAAAGCCAAAATGTAATAACTAATGTGTACTTCAACATTAACAAAAAGATCAAGTCAAAGACTATAAACAGTTAGAATACGCCAACAGGTATCTAACTGCCCAAGAGTGTATAACAACCACACAGACAAATGAATACCACAAATCCGTAACAAAAAATACACAGTTAGAATACGCCAACAGGTATCTAACTGTTTGAAAAATCTGCAACAAGCCAACATACAAAACATTAATCAGAAACAACAAGTAAACACTCAAAGGAAACAAATAAATAGTTTGTAGCATAGCAAAGAAAGTATTTTTTTAATCTGACAAGGATTTTTTTCCCCCAGACCCAAGGATTTGAAAAACAAACACAGAAACTGAGCAAAATGCACAGTACACTGGCTTGTAAACTAAATATGAGGGTTAAAAAAAGGCTAAAATGTCTATTGTACAATGTAATAAGTCTTTGTGAAATACAAACATTAACATGCTCTTTTCTTTTATCACAGAAATTAAAAAAGGATGATTCCGCCAAGTAATAAAGTCATGTAAGAAATATATGGAATCTCAACAAAGTACACAGTAAGTATAATTTCACACATGTCACACATATTCCAATCTATACGTGTGATCTATGGCAGTGATATGGTGCAGTGGCTGTAGGCAGAGCCTAGAGTCTTCGATTTGTAACCTACCACCTACACCCTGCGGCCATGCACCCAAGACTCTAGGTCCTGCCCTCCCCACAACCATCTGATTGATAAGCGATACTACGGATGTATCCATTGCTGTAATATGATGCGGTTGTTGTGGCCAGGGCCTAGAGTCTTGGAAGTATGGCCTACGGCCATGCACCCAAGACTCTAGGCCCTGGCCACAACCACTGCAGCATATTACACCCATGTTGGCTTATAAATCATTAGCACACCCATAGAATCAAACATTTTAACTGTAGCATGTATTCAATTTGCACCCAGAACTCTAGCCCCTACCCACACCTACCACATACATAATCAATTGTATGGGTGTGATATATGAATGTGATATGCTGCAGTGGGTAAGGGCAGGGTCTAGACTCTTGGGTGTATGGCCTACGGCCTGCAGCCATGCACCCAAAACTCTACGTCCTGCCCACAACCACTGCACGATATAAAACCCATGGTGCCTTATAACTGCAGGGCTTACAACTTTGGTCTTGGGTGCATGGCCATGTACTGGCCACAAGTACCACATCATATCGCACCCATAGTGGCTTATATATTTCTCTACGTTTAAATTTGATCTTGGGTACATGGCCTTTGGCCATTCAACCAAGACTCTAGGCCCTCCCCACAACCACCTGATCAATATGCGATACTACTGGTGTACCTATAGCTTTGATATGCTGCGGTGGTTGTGGCCAGGGTACTCAATTTTAATATTCGCTACCACCACGAGTGTCCTTAGAACAGTTTCAAGTTACCTGTGCACACCATGCACTGAAGTACTATCCTTATGATACTCCTCATTTCCAGTACTTACAAACATCCCGCACAAGGCGGGCATATGGAATACATCATTACCACCTGCCGCCTAAACAAATACATAGTGGCTTATAATTTCTCTACATATAAATTTGATCTTGGGTGCATGGCCTTTGACCCTAGGCCCTCCCCTCAACCACCTGATCAATGTGCGATACTACTGGTGTAGCTATAGCTTTGATATGCTGCGGTGGTTGTGGCCAGGGCCTAGTGTCTTGGGAGTATGGCCTACGGCCTACGGCCATGCACCCAAGACTCTAGGTCATGTCCACAAGCACCGCAGCATATCACATCCATGGCGCTATATAAATGAATATGTTGGCCCATAGAAACAACATTTTTTAACTACGGCATGTACTCAATTTTAATATTCGCTACCACCACGAGTGTCCTTAGAACAGTTTCAAGTTCCCTGCGCACACCACACACTGAAGTACTATCCTTATGATACCCTTCATATCCAGTACTTACAAGCATCTTGCACAAGGCGGGCATATGGAATACATCATTAACACCTGTCGCCTAAACAAATACAGTATTTCACCCATCTCTTACTCTGTGAACCTCCCCAAGCATTCTGACACACCAAAACAATTTCCGAAACAGCATTTCGCCTCGGATCACTGCTGCGCTGTCGGCCGATCCAAGATGTCGGCCGCATCCAAACAATCTGACGCACATCACGGCTCACTGCAGCCAATCGGCAGAGACATCACGTGTCCGTGGTCATGACACCAGCCCCTCAGCCAATCGGTATCTTGTCTGCAGAGCGAACAGGGAAATGTGACCGTGAAGTGGACATAAATATTACTAATTTTTTTAGATCTACTTTTTAGTCATTTTAAAGAAAACTACTTGACGAATTGTCACAAAATGTACACAAGTACGATTTTGGGACCAAGCCCCAGCCGCAAATTTTGTGAAAATCCATGCAGTGATTTGGCTTGTAGGCGTGCGCAAAGTTTTTCCCCCATTCAGTCTATGGTAAAAAAAAAGACGTTTTGGGACCCCGTATAACTTTCCACCCCCTGGACCAAACCTCACCAAACTTTGCAAGAAAATTCAGAATGGAAACCGAAAACCCCCTGAAATTCGGCAGTTATGGTAAGATAAGCAACCATAACTCGCGCCACCGTGCACTGCTAACACTAACACCCAGGACATCAAAGATGACATCACAAATTTCATTGATGACATCACTGATGACATCACATGTGCATTTACTTTTCATGAAAACTCTGTAGGAGGGATTCTTATAATGTTGACCAAAAAGTGTGAAGGATCATTTGAATAAATATCATGAGCTAATTAGTGCATTAAGCAATAGCATTCTATTATGAAGTTCTATCCAGTATACTAAGCAACTCATGCAGAAACCTAGGCAGTGTGTGCAGTATACATGATGAAGGTGCAATTTTATAATCTAACATGTAATAAGTAGCTAATAAAACCCACTTAATACATAATTACACTTAATACAGACAAAACACAAAGAGACAACAACACATACAAATATGAGTATATACAGGGACAGAGAAGTAAGCAAAAAAGCAGAAGTAGTAGCAGAAAGAGTTCATAACCTAACTGATTATCTTTATGCAGAGAAATGATTGCTCTGTTTCAAAGGTGCTACTTACTGTATGTATGTGTATCAAATGATGTCATTGAACCCTAAGGAGAGGAGTGTGAGTACAATGTATACAAATATGAGCATATACAGGGAAGGTATAGTAATAAAAATAAAACTATGAGAAAGTGCTGATAACTCTAATGATTATCTTCATGCACAGAAAGGATGCTCTCTTTCAAGCCTGTGTCTTCCGCTATATATGTTTCATATGATATGACTTGACCCTAAGTCTACAAATATAGTACCTTTTCAATTTTTACTTCCTGACTGTTACTGAAGAAAACTATGTGGCTTAGATATGTCAGTAAAGGAAAAAAAGGGAGAGCCAGCCATGTGATGTCATCAGTGATGTAATCAATGACATTTGTGATGTCATCTTTGATGTCCTGCGTGTTAGTGTTAGCAGTGCATGGTGGCGCGAGTTATGGTTGCTTATCTTACCATAACTGCCGAATTTCAGGGGTTTTTCGGTTTTACTTTGAACCATAACGTCCCTTTAACAATGTTTTTTTACTGAATTTGATAGGTTTTTAGTAGCACAACCTAACCATAACGTCCCTATTAACAAAGATTTTTCACTGAATTTCATAGGGTTTTAGTAGCGCAACTTAACCATAACGTCCCTTTAACAAAGTTATTTTACTGAATTTCATATGTTTTTAGTAGCACAACTTAAACATAATATCCCTGACTTTATATACATGTAACATAGAACATACAGAACCCTTAGCTAGTGATTTCGATGTCCGCGGACTACCGCCATGTCCGCGGACATATCGAAAATCTGAGCGTGGTGAATGTAAATTTAAATAGTGTGCCCCATTTCCCCTTTGAGGTTGGCTCTGAAAAGAGCCATTTTTTTTGTTTTTCTTTGCAGATGCTTGACAGACACCTGTTATTTTGTATTTTTTTTATTTATTTTTCTTACTTTACTCCTAAAATCTTCACATAACCTTCTCAAAAGCAACCCTTACATTCCAAAACAAAATGGCATTTCCCATAAAAGATAAGGACATGCCATCTTCTTTAAAATAAACAGCATTACTGTAATCAATGTTCTCATTATTACAGAAGAACATACCAGCTCTAAGCATGAAGGCACACATGCCTCGGTTGATTACACATCTAGCATTGTTTTGCTGAGGACAAAAAACGGAACTATTGTCCCATATTGCCCCAGGTACTAATCCAGAAAAAAATTACTCTGACATTTGGAAGGATGTTCATTAGTGCTTGAACCAAGTGTTCCAAATCTGCCAATAAAGTAGGGGCACTGACATAGCCCAAATGGAAAGCACCATAGTCCAAAACTACCACATGGGGACTGTTGATCCTGCCCATATCTTCACAAACTTGTACAATTCCCTGTACATTGCAATCAGGCACGGTGCTCCACACCACCTCCACTCCTTTAACATAAACATTCTTTGCAACATGCCTGCATTGAACATACTGTTGTAAACCATGCACAAACATATCTCCGAGCACCAACACCTTGACTTTCTCCACTTCTGCCATCTTCACTACCCACAGTCTCTTTGAACACAAATCCACAACCTCAACATCTGATTGGCTGATCCCTACAGTCTTCTTTCCATGCTGGATTTGCTGGAAAACCCCAGATGTAGCACGCCCTGTCCGCAGACCGCATAACTCTTAGACAGCCCTTCTACCATTTCCACTTCATTCTCTGTGCCATTCCCTCATTGTGTACAGCTAAGCAGGCACACAATACGGAGAACGTCCTCAGAACACGCCCATTTTGTTTATTTTCGAACATTTCAGGACACCGCGAGTGTTCTTAGAACACATTCAACTTGCCAGTGAACAATACGGACAACGTCCTCAGAACACCCCCATTTTCTTTATGTACGAACATTTCTGGACACTGCAAGTGTTCTTAGAACACTTTCAGCTTGACAACGAACAATACAGACAACGTCTTCAGGACACCCCCTGCGAACATTCCAGGACCCCACGAGTCTTCTTAGAACACTTTCAACTTGACACCGAATCCATTGTGTTTATTTACGAACATTTCAGAACAGCCGTGTTGTCCGCAGAAAAATCGAACACAACAAAAGTGTCTAGCACATAAAAAACAGAACATTGAACCGATCTCATACTCCCCCACCCTCCCCAAACACTCTTACACACCAACACACTCCACTAAATACAATTTTTAATCCAAGTTTCACTGCGCTGTCCGCGGTTGTCCGCGAATGCAAGATGGCGGGCGCCACAGAAAATCTGACGCGCTTCACGTACCACGCCGTCCAATCCGCGAACACGTCGCATGTCTGCGGACATCACGCAAGCCAGTCGACCAATCAGGGCACTGTCCGCGGAGCGAACCGGGAAGTCCGTCCGCGGAGCAAACAGAGATATCACTAATTGTTTTGCCTTACATTTTGGTCATTTTAAAAAAAACTACTGGACGGATTTAAACCAAATTTGCAAAAGCACGCTTTCGGGACCAAGCCCCCGCTCCTGCCGCAAATTTGGTGTAAATACGTCCAGCGGTTTGGGCTCTAGGCGTGCACAAAGTTTTTTCCCATTATGTCTATGGGAAAAAACAAAAGTTTTGGGACCCCCCCTATAACTTTGCCCCCCCTGGGCCCCTGATGAAATACCCGGTCACTCCTCTCAAGATATTCCAACTATCTCTTCCTCTTTGTCAACAAATGTATATGTTTATTTTCACAGATATTTTAGAAAACAACTTTAACACAAATTCAAAAAATCATAAATTCTTGCTGATCGCACCTCAATTCTAATCAAAATTCAATGTTAGAGCAATTGTTGCCATAAAGTAAATTCATTCGTTGATCCCCTCCTTGGCAGAGATCCAAATGTCCATTCCTATTTATGATTCATCACTAAAACAATGATTTAATATTTCTTATTGTTTCGTCCACTGTTCTATATACAGCATGTATCATTTTCAGTAACTGCTCATTCTATGACAAGACTGGAGGCGAGCATTATGCTTCAACCTCTTTAATTTACCACTCTTCAGCAGTTTCAACAAACTCAAAACCATAACAAAAACACTGAAAACAGTATAAACAGACTTTTCTCCTTTTGAACTACAACTCCCATAGTCTCTGTAGTCCATCTCACTCCTTGCTCAGCTATGACCACATCCTGTCCCTGAGCCCCTCCTCTTCTTTTACTGCTCTTCAAGCAGATAAGTACTATTTTGGTTACCTCCCTATTGTGGTGAAAAGTTTATGTGTACAGTTAGTGTAGGATGAGATTCAGGCTGTAATAGGAATGCAGTGAGGAATAGGACGTTTTAATCCTCAGCTCGAGGAAATTTTAGGTAATATGTTTATGCAGCGCAGCGGTGCGTAGTGCGTGTTTCTAGCGTTTTATAGCCTGACCGTGCAGGCTGGCTTTGCCTCGCTTCGCAAGCCCCGTGCCGTATACCCGGCACACCAGGGGTGGCAGTGCGAGCGAGGGCAAGCAGAAAGCGGGTCGCGAGACCGCGCTACAGCAGAGCTCGGCGCTTCTACCCCGCGGGGATTAGAGCGACGGAGAACTGACCACGAGTAGCAGCCCCCTCCCTTGCTAGGGCGGAGTCAGCCACGGGAGAGCCTCGCGCCCTCTCCTTTGCGTTGCGGAGGCGGAGCCAGTGAGCGCTTGCTTCCGTGTCACCCGCATTCAATACAAGCGGCACGGAGCGGCGCAGTCAAAGGAAGCCGGGTCCGGCGGTGATTCTATTATTATTAACATTTCATGCAAAAGGAAGGAGCGGCCCGTTAAGAGGGCGTGATAGAGCTTTGTAAGCATTTCTGGCACGCGCGCGTTAAGAGCGTGTTTCGTGTCTTTGTATCAGCACGGCAGTGCGAGAAGCCTCGTGGGGCTCAAGAAGACGTGTGAGTTCACGTGCAACGTTCCCCTGACAAGGCGGATTTGCATAAGAAAGCCATCACAGGCACATTTGATATCTATTCCCCGTCCAGCACAGCCACTAGTGAAAAGAAAAAAAAAAAAACAAGGTAATAATAATTTTAAAGCAAAGACAATTCTATTAAGAAAATTTAAGATTAAAGAAGGGTCAGAAGAATAAGACCCAGCGCACCTAGAGTGAACAGGCTTGCAGTGACACCCTCACGGGTACAACAGGCACACAGCACCCACGCAAAATGTCGGAGTTTGTGTGGAGCGAAGAGGAGCAGACTTCAGATCTGGCTGCCAGCTTCAAGCAGGTGCTAGGAAATTCACTCATAGATGCAGTGGCACAAGGGGTGAAACCCCTGCAGGATAGGCTGGAGTCCCTTAAGGCGATTTTGCACCAGCCCTTAGACAGTGCCGGACGGATGGGATGCACCCCCGCAGAACCCTCAGAGGCAGGGTCCTTGGGGAGTACTAAGGCCCGTAAGAGGAGAGCCCCTCTTGACCCCCAGGGCCCTTCGGATGGGGCAGAAGGGAAGGCCCCGGGGGGCGTCGATGCCTTTGCAAAGCTCTGTGAAGCATATTTGCGGTGTCAGACTGTGCCAGACCTCACGACCCCCACTCCAGGGGACGAAGAATATGGAGAAGAGAACCCAGGCTCAGGTGAAGAGCTGGAGGAAGGTGGGACCCCTCGCAAGAGGAGGAGGAGGAAGTAGAGATCAAACCTAGCGGAGGGAAGAGAATCCGCAAAGAAAAGCACCTCGAGGAGGTGGAGGAGGACATGTTTGACCCAGATAGTATTCGGAATCCGAGGTTCCGACTGGCAGCCCTCGCCTAGAGTGGCGCAATATATGACCATGAGGCTACGAAAGGCACTGGACAAAGAGGTCCGCCAAAGGATCCAGGCAGAGTGCCCAAGAACAGATCTACCGGGGAAGGTGGCAGAGACGCCAGAATTGGACCCCAAAATGCTGATTTTCGTCTCGAAGACGACCAAAGATCCCCGGAAAGGTATCGATAGGTCCTGGAGGAGTTGCCAGGAGAAGGTGCTAGACCTGGCCGGACCTCTCGCTAAGATAATGGACCTGGCCGAGAGAGCCAGAGACACTGGGGAGGAAGTAGACCCTGACGCCCTGGCGGACTGGGCGCAGACAGCAGTATGCCTCCTGGGGAACGCTAACTGCGCCATAGCTTCTGAACGCCGGAGGGGACTCTTATTGAAGATAGATTCGAAGCTGAGTGATTTGGCCTCTAGAAAGCCGATGAAGCGACGCAGGGACTCCTCTTTGCGGAGACGTTTGGCAAGGAGATGGGTCGCTTCGTAGGCGCCTACGCGTCTCTGGAGAAGGCGCAAGCTTCCATAAGGAAGATTTTCCCCAGCCGAGTTTTTGGAGGGGCCAGTCGCCACAGGGGTCGCTCGACTGGTCGTAACCAAGGAGGAAGAAGGCCCCAGAATCCCAGGGCCCAGTACTGGGAGAATAGACAACAGGACTCCTTCTTCCCGTCCAGAGTACGCTTCCCGAGGGGTCGCAGAGGAAGAGGTTCTGGTCGTGGACAAGGGTTCACTCAAGGTGAGAACAGCATTTACCCTCCTGTAGGGGGAGAACAGGCATGTTCTTGAGAGGTTGGCGCGAGCTTTCCAGTGATGCCTGGGTATTGCAAGGATTAGTGGGATTGCGCCTGGAGTTTGTTCAGTCCCCAGTGCAAGTGCGCAGGCCTCATCAGCAGCGTTTAGAGCGCGCAGAGCAGAACCTGCTAAACCAAGAGTTACGCCTGTTAGTGGCGAAGAACGCCATAGAGAAGTGTTCGAGGGATCCCGCTTTCATAAACAACATGTTTCTGGTGCACAGGAAAGAGAAAGTGCGTCCAGTCATAAACCTAAAAGAGTTGAACGGGTGGATTGTGTACCGTCATTTCAAGATGGAGGGCATCCATCAGCTCCGAGACACGCTCAGAGAGAGAGAGATTGGTTGACCAGGCTGGATCTGAAAGATGGATACCTGACGATTCCGATAGCAGAGGAGTTCAGGACTTTCCTAGCTTTTCGCTAGAAAGGACAGCTCTGGCAGTTCAAGACTATGCCCTTCGGGCTTGCTTCGGTACCATGGGCCTTTACCAAAGTAATGAAGCCAGTAGCGGCGGCCATAAGAGAGAACGGCATAAGATTGATCATTTATCTAGACGATCTATTACTACTAGCCAAGGATTGAGAGACCCTCAGATATCAGACGGAGTGGGTACTAGACCTGTTATCTTCTCTAGGATTCCTAGTGAACAAGGAAAAGTCAGATACCGAACCAGCGCAAAGGCTAGACTTCATCCTGGATACCAGGAAAGCGACCCTGGAGCTGCCGGCTCGGAAGATTCGCGACATCAAGAGGGAACTCAGAGGATGTCTGCAGAAGCAGTTAGTATCTCTCCGGACCCTAGCAAGGATAGTAGGGCTGCTTGCAGCTTCTATTCAGGCCATTTTTCCAGGACCACTTCACTATCGAGCACTGCAGAGGTTAAAGATACAGCATCTGCAGCAAGGCCTGCGTTATCACTAGACGGTGCCGTTGGATCACGAATCCAAGACAGAGCTGGAATGGTGGTTACAGAATATGGACGCCTGGAATGGGCGTGCCATTTTTGGAGACAGACCGGATCTAGTCATAGAATTCGATGCCAGATGGCTAGGCTGGGGCGCAAGGTGCGGAAACTTGCAGACAGGAGGGAAATGGAGCGAGAAGGAGCTTTGCTTACACATAAATTGCCTAGAACTCCTAGCAGGGTCCTTCGCGATCAGGGCCTTCACAAAGGAGAAGATGAGATCTTGTGTCCTTCTGAAGATGGACAACATATCGGCAGTGCGATACATAAATCACCTGGGCAGCACGAAATCCAGGATGCTAGCCGAACTAGCGAAGGACTTTTGGCACTCTGCCTACAGTCAGAGACGTCCGTCACAGCGGAATACCTGCCCGGGACGATGAACGTCATAGCGGACTGGAACTCTCGGTACCTCACGGATTCAGAGGATGATCGAGAGATGGGGTTCAGTGCACATAGACCTCTTCGCGTCCCGGTTGAACGCCCAGACAGCAGAGTATTTCAGCTGGAGGCTGGATCCGGGAGCTCGAGGAACAGACGCGTTCCTGCAAGATTGGAACGGAGGCCCACATTACGCGTTCCCGCCATTCATGATGCTGAGCAGAGTTCTAGCGAAGTGTCGGAGGGAGACAGCGGAGCTGCTATTGGTAGCACCATGCTGGAAGTCTCAAATATGGTTCCAGACGCTCATGGAACTGGTGGTAGATTACCCGAGGCTTCTCCCGGAAGGAGAGCATCTGCTCACGGACCCAGCTGGATCGTATCACCCTCTGAGAGTGAGGGAGACTCTCCCGCTCATCGCGTGCAGGATATCAGGAGACGCTGGGCGCTGCCAGGCATTTCGGCGCAAGCTGCACAGCTCATTGCTGATTCCTGGGCTCCACAAGAAGGAGCTATGACGCGGCTTGGGCCAAGTGGACTAGCTGGTCCAAGGGGAGAGGTCTCTCCCATTTCAGCCCCTGTAGTGATGATTTTGAATTTTTTAGCTCGACTACTACAAGGTGGTAAAGCGTTTCGTACCATTGGGGTGTACAGGTCTCCCATATCCGCGGGGCATCTCCCTAGTGAGGGAGTGCCAGCAGGTGAACACCCAGCAGTATGAGGCTTATTAGAGGAGCCAGATTCAAAGTGCCCCCTGAACCCCGATACAAGACGGTCTGGGATGTCCTAACAGTCCTTAAACTAGTGGAGAGTTGGCCCGGGAACAGATATTTATCTCTGAAGCAGTTATCAGGGAAGCTAGTGATGCTGTTGTGCCTAGTTTCTTGTAAACGTGTATCGGACGTGAGAGCCCTGGAGGTAGATAGGAAGTCATTCGGGCCGGAAGGCGTGACTTTTACAATCGTAGGAAGAACCAAGACGGGGACATCCTCGGTTCACTACCCATATTTCCCGGCTAGACCTAAATGGTGCTTAGCGAGCTGCGTAAAAGAGTACGAGAGCAGAACAGAGGAGTTCAGAGCAGCGAGTACGAAGCAATTGCTGATTGCGCGCAGAAAGCCTTTCAAAGGAGTATCCACAGCTACTATAGCCAGATGGGTTAAGGAAGTGATGCAGGCAGCAGGAATAGATGTGGAGAAGTACGGAGCGCACTCTGTGAGAGGAGCAATGGCGTCCAAGGCCTTTAAGGCAGGGGTATCCCTTAGAGATATTATGCTGACAACAGGCTGGTTGAATGATCGAACTTTTAAAGAATTTTATTTCAAGCCGACCGAGAGTTTAGCGGTCGCAGTGTTGGGAAGCTTTGAACAAGCATAATGCTCGCCTCCAGTCTTGTCATAGAATAAAGATTACCCCTGCTAGCTGCACAGGGAGTATTAATTCTATTAAAGACTAGGAGGCGAGCATTAAATTCCCACCCAAGGATGTATTGAGTTTTAGATTGATTAATCGTATGTAGTAATAATATGATAATATTGTCAATACATGGACACCACCCTGATTTTCTACTTTCTGTTATCCCTAGGTGAGCAGCAGAAGAACAATTGATGGAGGAGGCTAGCAGAGGTAGCCGCCTGGGTTGAGAAAGTTCGACATTCGTTTGGAGTGGTTCAAGTCGTTGCCAGTTGCAGGACTTAGTGTGGAGTTCACATTGTGACTTTCAGAGCGAGTAAAAGAGAGGAGGAGCTCAGGGACAGGATGTGGTCATAGCTGAGCAAGGAGTGAGATGGAATATAGAGACTATGGGAGTTGTAGTTCAAAAGGAGAAAAGTCTGTTTAGACTGTTTTCAGTGTTTTTGTTATGGTTTTGAGTTTGTTGAAACTGCTGAAGAGTGGTAAATTAAAGAAGTTGAAGCATAATGCTCGCCTCCTAGTCTTTAATAGAATTAATACTCCCTGCGCAGCTAGCAGGGGTAATATTTATTGTCAATGTCTTAGGAAAACCACACATATGGTATTTTACTTTTAATTTCAAAGATGTGGTATACACATCAACACCACTACGCGTTTTGGGGTGTCAGGGCCCCTTCTTCAGGTGAAGCTGTTACTGTTGAAGAGTCAACTGTCAGAAGAAGCAAAAAGATGTGCATCAATCAAAAACACTTCTATTCCATTCTGTTCTTCAATTCAAAACACCCTTCATATAAACTGACCAACCTGTCTACAATCTTGATTCAGTATTCTCCTTAAGGTATGCCACTTTCATCACACCAAAATCTATGAAAGATACAAAATATCCCCTTCAGTTCATTACATGTGTTACCTTGAGAAAAATAACTTTGAAATGCTCAACCTGCATTATGAATAAATAGATACTACCTACTTGTTCTAACCGTAGTGATTTGTTCACTGGATAAACCTTTCAAGTCTCGGTTGTTCATATGGAGCTTGACCTCCACGTTCTAAAATTCAATAATAAATACCTCAGTAAGCATGTGCTTTCTAGTTTTTAAACTCCTTCGTGATCTTAACCCTGCAGTTAGCTTGCGCACTCCTGATTATTCCCTCACTCTTACCTGTAACTTTTTCTAACAAACGCAATGCAGGAACAGGGATGTCGGCTGCATCAACAGCCTCCTATCCCACATCGTGTTTACTTATTTACTTTCGTGTGGAAACACGTGACAGCTCCTGGTCATGTGATCTTTCCCGAGAATAACTGTTGCTCTAAAATCACTTAGATTCAAGCTTGTAAAATAACTTTAATATATCCTCATGCAATATGAGCTGGATTAAGCACATTTTCCAAATTCCTGACGTGAGTAAAGGAGCGTTTCTGGCTTGTTAATGTCATGCAGTTCTAACGGAAGCATTAGCTGTAACAAACGGCGGCCATCTTGAAATGTCCACTTATCTATATATCTGTTACACAAGACACTCTACATCATAATATCAAAGACCTATTGGTGCATCTAATGCACACAAGTATGAGATACATTACTCATCGTAATCGTATTTCTGATGCTTGTATCTGCTTAGATTCACATGCTGTGCATAGGCCGACATCTAGTGGAAGCTGCAGAGTATTACAGTTGTTGTTTTCGAAACTCAAAAATGGACGTCGACAGTGCGTGCCAGTAATAGTATCACTAATGTGACGTCCACTGTACCCATGATCCCTCACGCGTCGAGGTCCCTCAGATTGTTATTTTTCTGACATGAGGTAGAATGAGGTGTAGCGTGAGTACAGTTGTATCCAAGCAACTACGTATCAGACAAGCGCGTAAGCATCCATGCACCTTCTCTCTGAGGGGAGGAAGGGTGGGTCGCATTTGAATCTAAGCAGATACAAGCATCAGAAATACGATTACAGTGAGTAATGTATCCCTTCTAAGGCTTGTGGAATCTGCTTAGATCACATGCTGTGCATAGATTAGCGAGCATTGTTGGAAGAAGGTGGTGGGATGTGAAAAGGTTCATGGGCGAACAGATGTCTTATAACCGGTTGTCCCACCTGTGTATCTGTCTTGGAATGTGTGTAAATGCAGAAATGCTGAGTGAAAGTGTGTATCGAGATCCATGTAGCTGCTTTGCAAATGCTGTCTAAAGGGACATTTGCAATGAAAGCCAGAGTGGCTCCTGTACTCCTCGTGGAGTGAGCCCTGGGCGTAAAAGGCAGTGTCTTGTTTGATAGAGAATAGCAGAATTGTGTACATCTTTGAAATGCGATTACCTTCTCTGCCTGGCGCTACAGAGACAAACAGTTGATCTGTCTTTCTTAGCGGTCTGGTCTTGTCTACATAGTAGAGGACCGCCCTCCTCAGATTTAGTGTGTGGAGTTTTACCTCAGCTGAGCTGGTGGGTTCTTGAAAGAAAGCTTGTAGCTCAATAGACTGGTTTACGTGAAACTTTGAGATGAATTTAGGGGAGAACCTAGGGTGAGTACGTAATACCAGTTTGTCCTTGTGTACAACAAAGAAAGGGCCCTTGGTGCCTGGCTGGGAGAACCTGGATGCCAAGTCTGGGCATTGCTTGTTTTCGTTTGTATCGAACAAGTCTATTGTGTGGAAACCCCATTGGGAGAAGAGGTATTCTATGACTCCTGCGTGAAGTTGCCACTCGTGTTCTTCTGGTAGGGGATCTCTGCTCAATGACTCTACGAGAGAGTTGAGTTCCCCTGCAACGTGCTGTGAAGAAAGGAATATCTTTCGCTTGAGTGCCCATTTCCAAATTTGATGCGCAAGCCTGGACAGATTTGGAGAGCGTGTGCCCCCCTGTTTGATGATGTAAAACATTGCTGTAGTGCTGTCTGTCAGGACTTGCACAGATTGGTTCGCTAGGTGAGACTCGAACACCTGAAGGGCTTTGAATACTGCCAGAAGTTCTAGTAGATTGATGTGGTTTTGTGCTGCCGCATGAGACCACAGACCCTGAGCTGTGTGGTCAAGGTAGTGAGCCCCCCACCAAGCGAGTGAGGCATCCGTCGTCACAATCGCTTGTACTTCGGGATCGTAGAAGGTTTTCGCATTCAACAGGTTTTCTCTTGTCCATCAGCGAAGATTTTGTACTAGTGTTGCCGAAACAACCACTAGATCGTCCCACTGACCACTTGCCTGAGACCACTGTTTCACGAACCATTCCTGCATGGGTCGCATGCGCAGGCGCGCATATGGTATCAGGTAAATGCAAGATGCCATCATGCCTAGCAAACGCGTAGCTTTGCGCACCGTTATCTGGCAGCCGGCCTGATAATGTGGTATTTGCAGTAATATGTTTTGGACTCTTTCCTCTGACGGAAAGATCAACCCATCATGAGTGTTTAGGACAGCTCCTAGGAACAGTTTGGTCTTGTTTGGCACTATGCTTGATTTTTTCTCATTGATGGAGAAGCCCAATTGAAAGAGAAGGTTGATAGTTCTTTGAATGTTTTTTCTGCAAATTAGGGGAGACTCCCCTGTAATCAGCCAGTCGTCCAAGTAAGGGTACACTGGGATTGCCTCCCTGCGCAGGTGTGCTGCTACCACCGCCAGTACCTTTGTGAATACCCTTGGAGCAGATGCTATTCCGAAGGGCAGCACTTTGAATTGGTAGTGCTGGTTCGCTATCTTGAAACGCAAGAATCTTCTGTGCGCTGGGAACATTGAAATATGAAAATAGGCATCTTTCATATACAGTGTTGCCATGTAATCCCCCTTTTTTAGTAGGTGGATTACCTCTTGTAGCGTAGTCATGTGGAACCTTTGTGGCTTGACATATTTGTTTGCAGGGCGCATATCTAATACTGGGCGCATAGTTAAATCTTTCTTTGGCACAAGGAAGTAGGTTGAATAAATACCATTGTTTACCTGGTTGGCCGGGACAACCTCGATGGCGTCCTTTAGAAGAAGCGTGGCAATCTCCTCGAGGAGGATGCGCTGGTGTTCCTTGGAATGGGTCTTTTGTTATGGTGGGTGGTTCTGGGGTTGCTCGAGGAGCTATATGCAGTATCCGCCTGTTACAGTGGACAGCACCCATCTGTCCTTGGTGATTCCCTCCCATGCGTGGGTGAAGCTGGAAATGCGCCGTCCTACTGGAGAGGCATGGGAGGGCACCTGAAGCGGATAGTCACTGTTTTTGAGGTGGAGTGCCACCTCGGGAGGAGTTGCCTCTACCGCGTCCGCGAGACCTGCACGCTCCTCTTGGGTAATACTGGGAGGACTGGCCCTGATTGTTTCCCCAGGCATTACCTTGGTTTTGGCTATAAGTGGAACCTCTCTGAGAATTTTGGCCGCATAAGCGACAAAAATTCCCGTTTCCCCTCTGGCCAGTAGGTTTATTGGTGATTTGGCCCAGAGACTTGAGAGTCTTGTATTCTTCTTTGGCCGTCTTTAACGCGTCTTTGACAGCCTTGACAAAGAGCACATTGGGCTCAACGGGCATGTTGATAAGGGTAGCTTGCGTCTCTGGTTTAAAACCTGATTGGCGCAACAAAAGCGTGACGGTTGATAAATTTACCCTCTGTTATTATTCTGCCTGCATAGTTTGTGCATCAAGATTGGTTTTTAATAAGCAGCTTGACATTGCTCTGCCTTCTGCAGCTACCTGGGCAAGCAGAGACTTAAGTGGTTCCGGGGCAGATGACAGTAAGGCTGAGACCTCATCCCATTTGTGGCAGTTGTAACTGGCCAACAGGGTAGAATTGTTATCAATCCTAGTCTGGAATGCAGCAGAGGAGGTGACCTTTCTGCCCATCGTGTAAAGCCTCTTGCTTTCCTTGTCAGGCGGGGCCTCAGAGGAAGCTAGGGGGTACCAGCCCTTTTCCTTGTTGTAGTTACAACTAATGAATCAGGCTTCAGTTGCCCTCTGATATACAGCGTGTCAGAAGGGGCAGGTCTAAACAGTTTCTCTATGCGGGGGTTCACTCCCCGCGTAAGATTAGGGGTATCCAGCGATGGCTGTATTTTTCACTGAATGGACTTGAGGAGTGGGATAAACTGCGTAACAGCTTTCTTATCCCCAAGGATTTCTTCTACAGAATCCTTATTTTGTTGTACCTCCTGAGTTTCTATCTGAAAATGATCTGCCGCTTTGACGAGCACTTCATTTAGAAGGGGTTGGTTGACATAAGATGAGTCTATGACCGGGGGATCCTGATCAACATGTGAGTCTATGGGATATATATTTGCCTCTGGGTCAACCTCAGGGTCTTCATCATCCCCGTAATAAGGGTCTTCTGCATCATCCCTGTAATAAGGGTCTGCTGCCTCTTGAATAGAGAAGTCTTCATGGTCGGAGTCCGGGTCATAGAGATCAATTACTGTGCTTTGCATTTGAATCTCGGGGCGAGACCACTTAGCAGGGGGTTGAGCAGGTTGAACAGAGATCTGCGACCCAGAGTGGACTCCAGTGTAGTGGAAACTTTGAAAATAGGCAGGGTCCTTTTCATAGAAGTTGGCCACGAAGGACATCCTCCTCATGACCCCGTCTATATCCTCAGCCAACCATTGTGCCGAACTTGGGATGACCAATGGTTGGGAAGGGAGCCCTAAATCTTCATCTGTTGGAGGAAGTAATACACATTCTTTTGGCCTAGCCTTTTGAGATTTTTCTTTATGAGAATCCTAGCATCCTGAGATCTCTCCCTATGAGTTTTTTTTCCCTATGAGGGGTCTTCTCCCCATGAGGGGTCTTTGAGGACTTTTTCTTTGGCTCTTTCTCCCTACTTTGGCCCTCAGAAGTATGTTCCTCAGACTGCTTGGGGCCTAGTGCCTGACTTGACGCAGAATGTCAAAGTTCGGGTGCGTTCTGAACCGGAGTCTCGTCCACGATCGCCTGGCCCTCGTGGGAGTTTTTTGCACAATGTATGTACCATCCTTCGACGGTCGGGACCAGTCATGTGGCGATCTCGAATGAGAGTGCCCAGAGGACAGAGTTTCCACGGACCTTTCCCTGGACGTCGTGCTTTGCCGTCCGCTCGACACGTGTGTCGATTCTTGGCCTCGGTTGTGTGCTTAGTGGTGGATGAGCTGTTAGCGCTTCCGCCGCCGAGTGTTGTCCCCATAACAAGGCGGCTGGCCTGTCTTCCGGGGTCGGGGGCCTGCGCCTGGGTAGCCGAAGCCACCCCATCACCTTTGCCGTCAGAAACTGCACTGTTGCTGCCATCACTGAAAGCACCTTATACTTCCATGGCCTCGAGTTGCCTGGCGTAGTGGGCCCAGCATTTGGTACATCGGTCCTTCAAAGTCTTGGGCTTGAAGAGCCTACACGCTCGACAAGAACCCTCAACGTGGTCTCTCGGGAGACACAGGTTGCAGACTACGTGTTTATCGACCCAGAGAAATGTCCTATTGCATTTGGGGCAGAATTAAAAGGGGGACTTGTCCATAACGAAAAGATGTGGCAGCTAGGCGAATGTAGTGCACGAAAAGGTGCATATACATTCTATAATGACCTCCCCCCTCTCTCCCTACTGCTTGGGCCGAAGCCCGTAGCAGCCTTCCAAGGCCGAAACGGATCAGTCGCTGAAGTCTTTCGACTATCATTTTTCCCGGTCCTTCACCGGCGTCTGTATTTCGATAGTCAGTGATATAAAGGATAGAAAGAAGGAACTATGGGTAATTAGGTAAACGTAAATGGCTAAAAGCGAAAAGAGGAACTCAGCTATAAGCATCCATCTGGCATGGTGGAAAAAATAAATCTGAGGGACCTTGAAGTGTGACAGATGATGGGTACAGTGAACGTCACACTAGAGATAGTATTACTGGCACGCCCTGTCGACGTCCCTTTTCGAGTTTCGAAAACAACAACTGTAATACTCTGCAGCTTCCACTAGATGTCGGCCTATGCACAGCATGTGATCTAAGCAGATTCCACAAGCCTCAGAAATCTTATTACAAATATGTGTTCTATCATGCTATGTATGGGCTAATAGCTAATTTATTGATCCTACCTAGCTACTTAGAGAGCTCTTATACGTACTCGAGATATGTATTTTACCGTAGCTCCTCAGAGATCCTTGCTTTCCCATTTGATTAACTAAACAATTTATTGAAATTTGTTAATGGGAAATCATTTCTGCAATCTCATATTCAGAAATGGAGCTAGTTTTATAAAGCACCATTATGTGTTGATTCAAAAAATGAGATTACACCGATGTGGTAGCCCTAGTGTCCTAATAACAATCAAAATAGGATCACTGATCTTAACACGTACTAATGATGTTTGTTCACATATTTTATAGATTTAAAAACTAATGTAGTATAGCCTTACGTTTATACAGTACTGTCCACCTCCTGTCATTTGTACATATTACAGTGTAGAAAACATGCACATTACATAATACGGAAATTAGAAATCCTCAAGATTTATGAAACATCTTGTCAGATACATTTTCATCATATTGTCTTATAGAGGTACACATAGAGTTCTCAATGTATTCCCTTGTGAAAAAACAATATATGTACATTTGTACACACTCCTCTATGAGGTTCTGGCTTTTCACACAGGTGGTTCTTCACATCATGAATCATGTATTTCAAATAAAACAACTTAAGTCAAATTCCATGTTCATCCCCTTAGGGTCTAATGAATCCAATCTATCGATCCATTTGATTTCCCTTTGTTTTAGTAACTTATTAAGGTCACCTCCTCTTTTAGAGCATTTCACTTGTTCCAATATCACTAGTTTCATTTGCGCTATAGAATGTTTGTGTGAGTTAAAGTGTTGAGTGAATGTAAAGATCCTGTGCAGATATTTGATTTATGCCCGGTCCATCTTGTTTTGACCTTCCTCGTTGTTAACCCTACGTAAAACAGACCGCAGGGACATCTTAATCCGTAGATCACATTGCATGCATCACACTTACTAGTATGCCTTCATTGTATTATTTTGCCTGTATGTGGATGATTAATGGTAGATCCCTTGATAAGATTATTGCAAAGTTGGCAATGTTTCATTTTTACTTAAAAATAATGCAATATCGAGCCATACACCTTCTACCATACATATATTTCACTTTGAGTACTTGCATTTGAAATTCAAAGGGACCTGGCCGAGTCTGGTGGGGAAGTTCAAAACTGCTGAAAGGGGAACAAGAAACACTGTGTATTGTGAGGTTGGCATCATGTAAGGAGACACATACAACAGATTCAATATTTAAAAAATATACTTTTATTAACTGAAATGTAAGGATGGTGCAAGGCCTAACTTTCCCTATGCAAAGGTGGGATTTCCCTACCTAAAGAAACTAAGTCTGTGTCAGTAAGTTCAACTTAAAAGTCTGTCTGTATCCAAAACCTTTGCTTGCCCTCACAACTAAAGCAAAGCAATGTGTAGGGATGCCAACAATAAACTAAACAGTTTTCAAAAGTAAACTTCTCAGCTATTTCCAGCTCAGGCTTATTATTCAGCCCCCCCCCCTCACCCCTCAAGTACAAACAAGTTCACCAGATATTTCAGGCTACCGTCTCTTGGACTCGAGGTAATACTGTTCCACACCTTTCTCTGGGTTCCCTTCCCCAAGTTCAATGCAGTTTAATTGTACCAAGTCTCGGGCTTCCCTTCCCCAAGTTCAATACAATCTCATCACAGCAGATCTTGGTGTTCCCTTCCCCAAGTTCAATGCAACAATTACCACATAAGAATGTATCTTACGGATCTGTCCTTAGGGCGCTTTGAAACACAATTTCTTGTTGTATAAGTGCCTTACAAATTGTAAGGAACTCATGATGGCAACAATAAAGACAGTGATCACAGTTCAAGGGTATTTATTAAACTGTAAAGGTAGGTTGGAAAAACACCTAATCTAAACCTTATTCTATGATGGGAGCAAGCTTCGACCATCAAATGATAATAAGGCAGTCCTAGTGGTGTTGTGTCAAAGAAAGAGCCTATACTAAGAAAAACCTATTGCCAATCCTTACGCTAAATACAAAAAGTGTGGGATAATGTTCTCAAGAAAGAAGGAAGTCTTCACAAATAATAAGTCAAGATGCGGTACTTGTGGTCTCCCTTCCCCCACGTTTTTAGCACGGGACAAGGGTGGACTTTGGAGCACAAAATACGCTCGAGCTTTCCCAGCACAAGCTAACAGTTCAGTTTTCAGCAATCGGGGGACTCCGTGGTTAAGTCTCTTTTCTATTAAAAAGTCTCTTGCCACTGGCCACCAGGGGGTGCACGGATGGAATCCTCCTCCGTGTGAGCTCTGTCATCCAGCCCCGGTAAGCTGCTTGAGCCCCCGCTAAATGACCCCCCCCCCCGTGAGTAAAGGAGATAATTCGAGCTGTGAAGGTGGCCCCCATCGCTGACCGAAAACCCGGAGGAATTCGGTAGCGGAATCGCTAAGATATCCGCTTTTTGGGGACACTACGATATGCTGCGTAGTCATCACAGGGCATGTGCCACCTCAACGGAATACTCAGAGGACCCTGCAATGGCCGAAAACCCTTGCTACTGCGCTGGTCCCACACCAGCACCTGACCCGGCACCCACGGAGGGCTGATGCGACTCCACCTCCCACGGAACGGACTCAAGGGGTAAAGCCGCAACCGACTGGAGAACTGTGTAGTGACACACGAGCCTGGGGAGGACTGGTCCGCTAGATGTGCTCTCCTTCTCGCCCGTCTGGAGACCCAGGGCCTCATTATGACCTCGGCGGTAGCCATGCCGCTATTGCCGCCGAAATCGCGTCCGGGTTCCCAGCATGAGGAATTACTGGGCCATTCTGAGTTCGGAGGGCCCGGTAATTCCTCCTTCTAGGAACCCAGATCCGGACCTTCCCCATTCCCATTTCAGCCCCCATAGGGCTGAATGGGAATAGGTTTGGGAGCAAACAACGGGCCGATTACGAGCGGCCCATTGTTTGCTCCCTTCTCCCCTCGCGGGACCCGCGCTGCATGTCTGGTTAAACCAGACGTGCAGAGTGGGTTCCGCGAGGGGACCTCGTAATCAGGCAGGACATGGTTGACGGCGCCGGCACCTTTACCAGCGCCGTTATCCCCATCCCGCCTGGGTTATAATGAGGCCCCCAGTCCCTATCCTGTCCGACGAGGTGTTGGACCTCTGGAGGTGAGAAAATCAACCGAGAACATGGCCTTCGGCGCAACGGGCCCTGTAATACCCAGAGCGCAAAGAGACAACTAACTGGCAACAATGGATTGGCGGACCCGGGACACCTCCGCAAACTGGTCAGTGCCTTATAATCAGCATACGAACGCTGCCAACCCGAGCACACCCATGAAACGGGAAACCGGTTCCTGGGTATCGGATTGATTCTTGCTGGCACCCAGGTCCTCGTCACAACAATATTGGCGCCGGACGGCCTAGCCCCTGTAACGGCCCCCTCTCCGCTGGACGTACCACATCAAGGACGTGGTTATATGCAAATTGCCTTATAACCTGAACATTTCATGGTGCAAGTCAATAAATGAAGGGAGACGGAATCAGGAGGACGTGCCTCTAGGGCCTCCTTGGGCCACGCAGTCCACCCGCTGTACCTGTCTAGCGGCCACGCATAGTATACTGTTCACATCTTGTTTTTCATCCTGCAGTGAAGGCGCTCAGTACTCTTCAGATGACTGTGCAGAGCCCTACAGAGAATAGGCACACCTCCCGCGGTGCGCTACTCCTCATTTCTGCTGGGGCCCCCTTTCCGTGCACACTCAAAAACACATGTGGACAAAGAGGAGGGAGCCACACATAACAGTAGGCAGTGGGCCCACACAAAAAAAATAGAAAATCCAGAGGAATCAAGGCTATTAATGGACTACGTGCAGGATACCAGCAATATCAAAACACCCCGAGCGTGATACTGGAATCATTCTGAAATACAACCGAGGCCCTACATCACCATTCTGAACATTCTGACATACTTGTCTCCAAATCAGGAGGAGAGAAGTATAGAGACACTGGCATCTATGAACTTTGGTGAATAAGTAGGAGAGCCAAGAATGCACAGAAAGGCTTCTCTGCACCCTGACACCCTACCTAGCATCCAACAGTGACAAAGGCCTATAATAGGTATAGAACACGGGTCAGAAACCTTTCCATAGGAAGAGGGTCGGACCCCTAAAGTAAAACACAAATTTAGAGCGCAACTGCCATCTGGGGAATACCACAATCGAACCTAAGGATAGCAAACGGACCCCACTATCAAGAGTCACTCGCCTCAGTGAATAACATCAAGGGCCAGTAGAGGGTTGGCCCCCTGACCGGCAGGTCGTGTGTCCTCCTCAGGACTGTTCTTTTCCATCAATAAATACACTATTGCTCCCAGTCTATGTGCGGGACTCAAACAAGGCCTTAACGATTTGGAAACCTTCCCTCTCAAGAAGGGAACTTGTGACTGGAGATTTTCTGCATCAGTGAGACGACCACCATTGTAACACCATCGCTGCATCTGGAGGTAGCAATTCTCTCCGCTTACGCCAGACTCCACTCGCCAGACAGAAGGTTGGGCCCCCACACCTGGGGCTTGTTCCCTCTTCTCTTTAGGCGCCATCAGGGTGTCTAACGCTGATAGATAGGAACCTGATACGCTGGACTGAGTTTCACCCGCTGAAGCGCCTAGCGTCCGGTGCATATGAACATTAGAGAGAAACCTGCCCCTTATAAGTCCTCCCCCCACCGTACTGATCGCATCATCCCCCAGATCACCATAATGTCGTCCCTGGGGCCTGAAGCAGCTGCAACCAAAGCAGATGTAGCCGATCTACTGAATGAAATGAAGAGCATGAGCGCAGATATAAGGGGAAAGGTTGATAAGATAACCCTGAGAATAGACAAGATGGAGGAGAGGCTCGAAGAGGTGGAGAACAATCAAACCTCCCTCACCGCACTTAAAACGCAAATGGATCAGGGGATTGCAGACATTGAGGCCAGAGAGGAGGAATTCTGCTTAAAGGTTGATGACTTAGAGAATCGGGAAAGACGCAACAATTTGCGTATTTTCGGCATATCGGAAAAAGAGGGTGAGAATGAGCTTGATTTGAAGAGGACATTGCATACACTGTTGAAACTCCTATTTGAAGATGAATCCATAGATGAACCAAAAATCGACTGCATTCACAGAGCCGGAGGGGCTTCTGGCGGCCTGAGGACAGTGTTGGCGCGGTACCATAACTACACGGACAAAGCAAGGGTCCTCGAGAAAGCCCGAAAGTGCCCACAGATCACCCTCGATACAGCAAATGTTTCAATTTACCAAGATTTGTCCTCCCTCACATTGGCGATGAGAAGGAAGTGCCTCCCACTCACCAAATAGCTAAAAGATAAGGTTGTGCGATACCGCTGTGGCTACCCTTTTTCACTTACATTTGAATGGGAAGGGAACATGATCAGGCTAAAAACTGAGAAGGATATTCGTACCTGCACGATGGATCTAGTAGGAGAGCAAGAGGCAGGAGCAAATCAGGGCGAAGAAGAGAGGTGGACGGAGAATGGCAGATCAGAGGACCAAGGTGGATGAAGATACCGGGTTCTAGAAAATTTAGGAGGATGAACGCTTCCCTGGACATGGAGCATTGAAGTTCCACCATTGTACATTGACACTGTCACGATGTAGGATGGGTCTGATAGCCCATTCAGCCATTTTGGATTGAGGGCTCATACAAGCAGGACACCGAAGACTATGACACAGGCAATCGTAAACGTGGTACTGGAGACAGCAGAACGAATAATCATGTCCGTGCCACGGAAAAAGGGGAGGGGGAATCTGGGGACTCATTCTTGTTTGAGGTGATATGCTTTGGGGCTGTGAGTTGCATGGTCCGTAATGGTGGTCCGACACTACCTGGGTGAAGATAACCCAGTTAGACCGGACGCCGCATGGGAAGGGTCGAAGGGGGGAATGGGGCAGGTGAGGGAATGGGACAGAGACAGGATTTCGTACAGGTACATACAACATCATATTTACTAAACTTAGAGGTGGTTTGCTGAGGCCCCCTGATTTGCGACCAAACTACAGATATGGCCACGCCAATAGACAATACAGTGGGTAGACCCGGATTCCTCAGGGCGGGCACACTTAATGTGAAAGGACTCAACTTCCCTACTAAGCAGTTGCTGGTCTCTCTGGAATTTAGAAGGCCTAATCTGGATATCCTTTTTCTCCAGGAGACTAAATACATGCGAGGGGAGGAACGTAAGGTTCTCTATTCCAGGGTGGGACTTGAATATTGGGGCTCTGGTCCCCTGCGGAAAGCAGGAGTGGGTATTCTGGTGAAGAAGGAACTCAACTTCGAGGTCTCCAAGGTCTGGTCAGATGTGGAGGGGAGGGCTATTGTGTTAGTGGGTAGTATGCACAGCACCACCCTCACCCTTGCTACTCTTTACGCCCACAACACTGGACAATCACACTTCCTCCAGCGTATGGTCCCAAAAATAATGCTGGAGGCGGCAGGAGAGGTCATACTCAGCGGGGATTTTAATATGTGGGAGGACCCAGCACTCGATAGACGGCACGGCACCAGATACAAATCATACTCTATCCGTTATAAGATCCCACTCCCGAATCCGCTACACAACTTTCTCAGCTGGGTCTCGTGTTGAGAGGTTCTTCCCTACGCTATCTGGGAATCAACTTGACAAGGAACATGAAGGATATGTATGCAGCAAATTTCCCCCACATCCTTGCCTCGTTTCGAGCAGTTCTAGCAAAATGGCAACCACTCACAATCTCCTGGATGGGGCGGCTCAATGCAATCAAAATGGTATGCCTCCCTCGATTATTATACCCCTTTCAGGTCCTCCCTCTTACAATCCAAGATGTGTCCTTTCGAGATGTAAAAAGGGCCATACTGCGCTTCCTGTGGCAGGGGAAGAACGCCCGAATATCATACAAGGTATTGATATTGATATTTTATTTCTATCGCGCTCGTACACAAGTGTTTCAGAGCACGACAAGGCAAGGGAGGGGAAAAGGGGACATTGAGAATGCGCAAGTGCATGGAAGGGGGGAGAAGTGGAAAGTGCGAAGCAGAGGAGAAACAGATAAATAACAATAAATAAATAATAAAGGCAACAAACAGTTTTAGTGCAGCCAGCAATTTGCAAGTGCTAGGGGCAGGGTGGGCCTCCCGGACATTAAACTATATTACCAGGCAGTCCAACTGCGTGTACTGATTCCCCACCTGAGAGGTAGAAAGGACTTCCAATGGGTTAATCTTGATAACTACAATCTAGCCCCCGCCATGGTCACGGAATGGCTGTGGGTTCCTAGAGCTCACCTCATGAAGAGACTCCGAAACCACCCCATATTAGGCACTCTGTGGGATATATGGAAGGAAGGGGCAGACATGAAAGGCGTCACCACATGGCTGTCCCCCTTAAGCCACATATGGGCCCTCGTGGTCCGTGAAGAGATCCCTGACCACCCACGATATCAGTCCTGGTTTGATGCGGGCCTGGAAAGGGTAGGACAGTTGTGGAATGGAGGGGCCTTTTTTATGATCCCTGAACTGGAGCAGGCGCTGCGGATAAGTCCAGTCCCGGTTTTCCTTTATTTGCATCTCAAGGTGGTACTCACGAGGGAAAAGTGGAGAGAGAAAATACAAAGCGAGCTTACACCTTTTGAAAAGCTGCTTGATACAGTGACTGAAACCAAGGGCCTGAATACGGGCATGTATAGTGCGCTGTTAGACAATGGGAGGAGATCATCCGCCAAACTCAAACATAGATGGGAGTTAGACCTAGGCTGAGAATTAAATGAACGCACGTGGACGAAGATATGTAAAGGTCCCTCACAGGTCTCAATTGCTGCACAATACAGGGTCCAAATATACTGGAATGAGGTCCTAGGCTGGATCAAGGATCTCCCGGGATGTAACACCTCTCCTCATATTGTTTGGTTTGGTAGAATGCAAAGACGAAGTGATGAGAGCAAAGGGAATTGTGTCCCCCTTATTGCTCGCAGCACACGCCTGCCTGGTTGCCTGGTGATCAGGTGGAAGGCAGAACTACTTCCAACGAAGAAGGAATGGATTGGAGTGGCCACAAATATATATATATATATATACCATGGAACGGATCACAGCAGCCCTACATGAGAGGGCTACCCAACATGAGATCCTGTGGAATGACTTTGCAAATTTGCATATCCCTAATCCTTCAAGAAGCCCAGCAAAAGGCAATGACGAGGAAGATGTATGATAGTTTCATGTTTTGAGAACATTTTGGAGTGTGAGCCCTGGCAATATGAGAGTAAACCTACTGATAGTTCTGTTTTGTTCCATTTGGAAGTAATAGCCCGAAAAATCATGCAAATGGTTCTCAGTCCACCTAAATGTGACTGTATGATAAAGTACACACTGCATGCAACAATCCTGTCTCGGGGAGCTAGAGGGTGGGAAGGGGATGGGTGAAAATTAGTTATTAGTTATGTATCTATTTACGGTGGGTGGGGGAAGCTATTAAGTAGTTCTTTTTTGACTCGTCTACCAAATGTATGATGTATGTTTTCACTTTTTAAAACCTAATAAAAACCAAAGTAAAAAAAAAAGTCCCTTGCAGCTGTGGGCCTGATGTATTAAAATAATAAACAAAGTTCCTTTTCACAGATATATTGGGTGATGTTTTTCACCCCTGGATCCCCCTCTCCTGGGCGCAGATCCTTAGAAAGTTCTTTACGTTAAACCAGAACCTTGGGTAGTTATTGTCTGCTTTTGAGGGTCTGTTGGGATCAAAATAGCAAAACAAAAAGTTCCAAAAAAAGTTCTTCTTTGTATTAGGGTGATAGTTTTTCACCCCTGGGTTCCCCTTCTTCCGGGTTCGGACCCCTCTCGAATATTACTTCTCTTTTTATGCCTTCGGTGTTCCTTCTTTTTCACCCCTGGGTTTTTCGTTTTTCCGCCCTCTTCCGCGCTTGAACACTTCTCAATTGTTAGCCTCCCTCTGCCGGGTTCACTATGGCTTTCAACCCAACCTTCTTTATGTTCTTCACAAATCTTAATGGGCCTCATTAGGACCCAGGCGGTAAGGGGTTTACGCCGGCGTAAACCATGGCGCCCCTTACCGCCTGAGTACGAGTTCCCGTAGCGCCATGGTGATTTTTACGCCTGCTTTTTGCAGGCGGAAAAATCCATGGCGCTAAGGGACTTCTTGTTAATTACGCCACCGTAATTTACGGTGGCGTAATTAACGCCTTCCCCACTCCCATTATGCCCTATGGGGCAAAAATGGGAATGGGGAAGGGTAAATGGGGATTGGGGACTTACCGCCCCGCCAAGGTCGGAATGGGGCGGTAAGTCCGCCAACCCCCATGGCGGAGTTGGCAGCTTAGCGCCATGGACCATGGTGCTAATAGCGCCATGGTCCTCCGCCAAGGTCCTAATGAGGGCCAATGTCTTTTTAAACAGTTCACTGTGGACATCCCTTGGTCACCTTTCCCACGTCCTTCTGCTTATCGTAGTTTCAACAATCGGTAATCGCCCTGAACAAGAACCCACGTGGTGCCGGACTCCACTGTTGCTAGTTTTGCCCCTTTTCTCATCAATAGTTCTTTTAACCTTTCACAGTTCAATTAGCCGTTTGCTACTTTTCGTTCAACACAGTTCGGTTTCTTATCGACTCTCCCCTCGACTCACTAGCTGTGATGAACAGCTTGGCTTTCTTTCTCTTTGGAGTCAAGGTTGGTACCACAGAGACAAGCGTCTTTCCCTGGCGTGGTTATCAGCGGAGGAGGGTCTTGTGTACCGTTGATATCTGCTGCAACACACGCTGGATATTGTTTGCACTCTTACGATTCCATCTGCAAAGGTTTCACAGGCTTTAGTCAGAAAGGGCAAGCTCGCTTCTCTTCTTGTCACCCTCTCGGTATGCACCGTCTTTCTCCTCCTCGTGAACTGTCGTGCTGACTTAGCTTCCTGGACGTGCAGTCTGCCTTGCTCATAGTGTGCTCTCGTGCTCCACCTTTTATTCCTGTAGGAAGGTAAAGGGCTGTCAGGGGTGTGATTAATGTCAATTGCCTGACTTTGTCTGACACTTTTGTTGGGACACGTCAGGTAAACGGCTCTGGTGTTAGTCCGTTGTCTGTGGTGTGTGAAAGTGTTCATGTCAGGAAAGGGGGAGGCAGTGTTTCTGAATATCCGACGTGGTCGGAGGGGGAAAAGGTGTTGAAAGAAGGGGGATACCGCATCTCACCCATCAGTGTCCCACGTCCACTCCCTGAGGACCACCCATTCTGGTGATCCTCCCTCACTGGTCCACCCACCAGGAACTGGATCCAATAGCGATGGCCGTGTCCTGGCCACCAGGATGACAGCTCCCCAGGGACTAGTTAGGGAGAACCCTTCAGTTTTCTCACAAAATGTACAATAAATAAATAAAAATACAAAATTCCAACAATTCTTCACAACCCAGGGTTTCCTTCCCCAAGCTTTAAATGCATCTATGGTAGTTTTACTTTTTGACAGGCGGCACAGTAGTAGTTTTCCTTCTCGACAATTAGCATACTTGTCTTGACCTTTTCAGCATGTAGGTGTTCTCTGATCTGGGCACACAGTCCACCCATCACAGGCCATGCTACCAGGAACCCTTAGTTCTCCTGCTCACACATAGGCTCCTCCGTGTCTTACATCTGTGTTTCAATTTCCTAAATTTGGCTTCCTTATTCTGTACACATTCAATGGGCCTCATTCTAAGTATGGCGGTCCATAAATAAGGGTGCTGGTTGCATCGGCACCGTTAACAATGGTGCCGGTGCTTCCGTATACCTATTCCCATGAAGTCCTATGGGACTCCACAGGAATGGGGACTTACCAAAACCGCCGCTTGACTTCCCGCTCTTCCGACTTGTACCGGGAAGTCGGTACCGGGAAGTCAGGCGATGGATTTGATGTTACGAGGACAGCAGCAACCCGGCGGAAGCCCCGGGGGGGCTACCGCCGTCCTCGTAATGAGGCCCAGTGTTTCATTGTATTTCAGGGTCTTATTCACACTTCAATTCTGGTGACCCTTTTCCCCCTTCATGCTTAGCTTCTTTCAAGTATATAGGTTACTGTCCTTTAAGCATGAGTTTAGGGTTTAATCAGTTTGCTATTCAACAAATAGTTTCTCAAATTTAGCTTCAAAACAAATAGTTCTGAGACTGGACTTCAACTCTGCAGTGGTTTGCTACTTGCTTTCAGTTCATCATTCAAATTTGGCATGTTTGCTGCTTTCTTTCATTCATATAACATCACAGACCCATCTGTAACTGAAGTATTTATTCCTTCGGTGCGGTTATACAGTTTCGCAGCCCGCCTGGCGCACCCCGGTCACTGGGTAGCCTCCACAGCTCTCACCAGTCGTCGGCTCCCTCCGGCGGCTCTCGCTGCTTTTCTCCTTCACTATGGTTGCTGCATCTGGTTCTGCGAGCCCCGCTCACCTGTGGCTGGAGCTCAGCTGGCACAGGCAGCTTTTTTTGCATCTGTTAAGCTGGATATGGCGTTCTCTTCGGGCTGGCCTTGCAGCAGCTCTCTCTGCTCTCACTTCACACTGGAGGCGCCCCATGGCTTGGGGATGTCGGCCAGCGTCCCGTCTCCCCCTCGGGTCCCACCACAGCTGCCTCCAAGTCTCCAGAGGTTTCCTGTTGGTCTCTGCCCTAGTTCCCCAGGTCTCTACCTTCATCCACTCCTTGTCTGCAGGAGAATTCCATTGTCCAATTCTGCCTGACTCCGATTAAGAGGACATGCATACCTTGCTGTGAGGAACTGTCATCAGGCAAGGGTGTAGAAGAGCTGGCTTTTGTGATGTTCATTGAATAATTGTTTTAGGACCATGCTAAAGGCCCAGGAGGATTATGGTCCTTCCTCCCGACTGCACAAACAGAGACAATTCACTGCTGGGAGGAGGAGTCCGATCTAAGGCAGAGGCATAGTACACAACTCTCCCAGGCTGCAAGAAATGACACAAGCTGTCAGTGGGAATGCTTACCAAACTAGTACTTCCTTCCTTTCCCCAATATCCCTTGTTCTACCTTAGAGAAGCTACAGATGTTCCAGAGATCTACACATGCCATCAGATCCATCATGGGTGCTTGATTCTAGAGACCAGACATACCGCCTGATCGCAAGTCTGTTCACCAGGAGGATCCCAAAAGATAAAAAGCAGGAGTCCGCAAGAAGTGTATCCACATTGTCGCTAAACTAATAGGGGTTCTCCAGGGTGGAGAGCCAAAGAAAATCTAGAGTTAGAAAACCAAGGGGGCGCTGTTGGATGGCTGAGAAATGGCCACCGCCTGAGAGGGCTCAGACGGAGGCTAAAACATCCTGCAATAATTGTCCTGCTTTATCCAACGAAACAAAAGCTGGAGACAGTTCATCGGGTCCCTTAACACCGCTGCACCACCCTGGGCGGTTTATGAGCCGGGCAACCCTCCTTTTCTGAGAATATCACCAGGGCTCTTTACGACCTCCCATGCTGTATTACTGCAGAGCTGCCTGAGGGCCTTGCCACACCGTGCTGAGGGGAATACAACCCGGCCCCTCTCACACCCTCGGCCCTAGGAGGAACACAACATCCACTCCCTCTTGCTTCCCCACTGGGGTCGCACAGGCCATGGGCCGTGGGCTGCCTGAATAGGCCCCCTGTGACTTGGGGTCTGCTGGGCTGTCCCTAATGGCAGGCTGCTCTTGGAGCCCAGCTGCCTGAACACAGATCCTCCTCGGCCGGCTGGAGCGTGGCTGGTGGACAACAGACGCCCGATGTGGGGAGCTTCGGATTCTTGCAGGACCCTTCAACACCGGGCCAACCCCCTCCTTAAGTGCGATGCACGGCCACAGGGACGGAGTGTCCCACCCGGTGCAGCAGGTGAAAAGGGGGAAAAATATTGCAGCGCTGCCAGCTGGGGGAGGAAACCCTGCGCTGACTCTGGCCGGGGATATCAGCAGGAGACACGTCATCAGCTACACCGAGATTCGGCGCTGCCTGCTCTGAGAAGACGCATGTCAGAGGCGGAACAGAGGATTGGTGAGGGGGAAGATAAGGTAGCAGTGGTAAAATGCAAGGAAGCCACCCTGCAGCAAACAATAAAGATGGTGGTGGCCAAGAATGATGACCTTGATGGGAGATCCAGAAGAAATAACATCCGGATAACGGGTGTGGCTGAGCCCACACCTATAGACAATATGGAACAATTTGTGGAGAAGCTGCTTCTGGATGTCCTGAGGAAAACCACTGGTCACAAACATGTTCATGATAGAACGTGCACACAGATCCTTGGCATCTAAGACCCCCCCCTGGAGCCCCAGAAAGAGCTACCATAGCACAGATGTTTAACTATCGGGACAGAGATATTCTGCTCTGAGCTGCCAGAGAAAAAAAAAGATATTACAGTGGGGGTCAGCAACTATCCGCCTCTTCCTGATTTCAGCCAGCAGGTTCAGGATCTAAGAAAGACCTTTCAGAAGGTGAAAAATATTCTAAGAAGGAAAGAGATATGCTACTCCATGATATATCCGGCCAAGCGCAAGGCGGTGCACGGGTCCCTGTTACCTTCTTTACATCTCCCGGATGGTGCAGAACATTTAGCCATGGGCATCCCGGACCAGAGGGAATCCCCCCGCGGGTCACCATGATCATTTCACAACAGAAATCAACAACATGCACAGTTACATACAGCACCCGCACGTGGAGCGGGTGTGATTTCCCACTGAAGTACTGACGGCATGTCCCTCATGACCTATGGGATATAAAGCAACAAATATCCTGTTCAGGCTGCTGTCACTTGGAGTCAATTCAGCCGCCGGCAGCACCCTGCACCCAGTGGCATAGAAGGCATTGTTTGGGGTATTTGTTGGAAATGACTAAGGTGGGGGGTGGGATAGGGTGGCCGGGTATGTTTGTTTCTGGCGTGGGAAGGTAGTTCTTGGCCTGGGTAGGGGGCGGGATGGAGTAGTTATGTTGGGGTACAGGGTATTTTTGATGTTGTTAGGGTTCATGGGGTAGTGCTACGTTAAGATGTGATATGCTCAGACATCATGAGCTTTCACTGTTTCCGGAGGGCCCATTATCTCCCCCGGTCTACATCACATCCATGATTGTTACTGTACATGCTGTGGAAACCTGTTAATTACAAGACTATATGAGTGTAACTGAGGTACTAGCGCCCAGGAGGGTGCTCTCAGGCTGTTGACTTGGAATTACGCCAAGAACCATAATGCTAATGTCTTATGCCTACAGGAAACGCACTTGCCCGAGGGTGGCAGGCTTCCTAATCTCGCCGGGGAGAGGGGGTTCATAGGTATGGCTCTCCCTTATTGACTTACCCCGAGAGGGTGGCCACTTACATACATTGTTCCCTGGAATTAAAGCTCCACAGACAGGTCGAGGATGAAGATGGGCACTACCTCCTGGTGGCGGGGGAAACAGCGGGCTGGATTCTATTTATGAATATTTACACCCTAAATATTGTCTGTCCTGATTTCTTCTAACACTGCGCTGACCACTTGCACACTTTCCCGAATTATGAGGTGGTGTAGCCAGGGGATTTCAAGGTAGCTCTTTCGCTAGATCTGGACAGTTCCTCTACCTCCCAACTCACCCCCCATGTGCAGCCTTGAGGTGGACGGCTATAGCTGACTACTATGACCTCATTGACTCCTGGCGCTTTCTGCACCCTATATCCAAGGAGTATACATTCTACTCTGGGGTGCATGCCAGTTCCTCCAGAATAGACCTTATGTTGTCCCCGGAATTGTCCTGCAACATGCAAAAGGCCCAGATCCTTCCCAGAACCCTTTCAGACCACTCCCCAGTACTAGTTCACTTCCAAACCCCAAACCTAACAAACAGACAACTTTGCTGGCGTTTTAGAGCCCGAGCTCTGGAACATGCTGTTTCCCGAGAGGAGGTCCGGCAAAATATACTAATGTTTTTACAAATCAATGCATGCTTGGTCCCCGACCCCAGGGTGGCGTGGGTACTTTTAAAGGCTACATCCGGGGCTGCTACATGGCCAAAGAGGGCAGAGTACAGAAGTGCATACACAGGTCCATCTCCTCCTTGGAACAGGATATTAAAAGGCTCAAAGTGCAACAAGGTTTTCAGGATACTGCGGAGCTTCGGGCATCACTGAGGTGGAAGAAGGTAGAAATGACCCTCCTAATGTCCAAGGACGATCGCTACCTACGGGACCCTATTATGACGGTGGTGTACGGGGAGGGAGATCGACTGAGTTTGACATTGACCTGGGCCATTAAACGGGTACAACAACTAGACCCCATAGTCGAGATCGAGGATGCGAACGGGGACTCCACCAGGGATAATGACCAGATCAACATGATTTTTCGGGAATTTGATCATCTCCTGTACTCCAACCAGACCTTTGCAGGTCATGACTCGATAGCATACTATTTGGTCGCCCTAGGCTGGCTAGACCTAGCCACCGGGGCAATGCTGAATGATCTTCACACCGTAGAGGAATTCTGCAAGGTGATCCTTTCACTACCCAATGGCAAAGCGACAGGCACCGACGGTATCACGGCCAAACTTTACAAAGCCTTTCCCGATCTACTGATCCCCCATCTCTGTGAAATGTATGAGGAAGCAGGAATATCTGGGGTTCTTCCAGAATCTACCAGAACAGCCCTGATTACGGTACTTCTGAAACCCGACAAGGACTCTTGAAAATGTCCTCCTCTAGTCCCCTTTCCTTAATTAACACTGATAATAAGATCCTGGCGGATAGGCTCCTTCCATAATTGCCCAACCTGGTCCTACCTGCCCAAGCAGGCTTTATCCCTGGCCGCTCCACCCAAAATAATGTACGTAGACTGTTCACGCTAATGCACAAGGTGCAAACAGAGACCCTGATCGTGGTCGTCGCCCTAGATGTCGAGAAGGCGTTCGACTCGGTCGAATTGCTGTTTCTCTTTGAGGTCCTTCAATGCGCGGGTTTAGGTACCTCCTATCTTCATTGGATTTGCCTCTTGTATACAGCCCCCAAGGTCATAATATACACTAACGTCAGGCCATCGGATGCCATGTTCCCATCACGAGGCACCCGACAAGGTTGCCACTTCTCTCCTATATTGTTTGCCCTAGCGGTGGAACCTCTAGCGTGTGCATTGCGTGAGTATCACACCAACAGGGATGTGAGGATTCACTCCCACAACTCAATCTCATTATACACAGATGACATGTTGCTGTATGTTAAAAATCCGAGGCAGAACATGCAACCCATGATGGAGGAGGTCTCTAAGTTTGGCGAACTATCAGGCTTGAAAAATAACTGGGCCAAGTCAGAGGTCCTCCCTCTGATACCATCTGTCGACCGACGTGATATCGGCAGAGCCTTTGGGTGGTGCCCGCAGGGATTTCGATATTTGGGTATTCGAGTATCCACCTCCCCACAGTCACTATATAAAGAAAACGATATGGCCGCACTGGAAAGGCTGGAGCACAAGGTAGATGCGTGGATCCATCTACCCATATCTCAGGCAGCTGGGATGTCACTTGCCAAGATGGTAATCCTACCACAATTCTTATATATTTTTAATAATGTCACGATTTGGCCTCTGGCGGGTTTCTGGGCACGCCTCCGGAGTATGATTAGCAGCCGGAAAGGCCAGATATTTCCTTTGATATTTTGACCCGACCTTACGAGCAGGGTGGATTAGACTTTCCAGACCTGTATGTTTACTTCCTGCTGCACAGATACAGTACTCAATAGGGTGGTGGTCCCATTGCCCGAACTCCCACATTCTCTCCTCAAAAAGGAGATCTCACCCCCCCAACGATGTGAGAGGACTACTGTGGGGCACTCCGGAGAAGCAAGTGAGCATAGAGGTTCAACCCTTTGACATAACATGTAAAGCCTGGGATCGATTACGGCAGTGGGAAGGGTCGGCAACATGGTACTCCCCAATGTTTGCTATATATCGAGTGTGTGGTATTCCGCTCACCCATGAATGGGTATTTCAGCAACACTTTGTGAGATTAGAAGTGCACACTCTGGGGTATTTGGTCACGAACCATGGGAGGTAAGAGGAGAGTTGACTCTAATCGCTATGTTTTTATACTTTCGGCTTTGTGAAGTGCTCCGCTCTAAATGGCCCAACTTCCCAAGGGCACCTATGACCCCATTACGTCTGCAGTATACCACCTCCCCTCCAACCACAAGCAAGCTGGTAGCCTCCTTATATCGAATCATCCGTTTACTACGTCCCGCCCATATCAGGGGCTATATGAGTAGATGGGAGGTTCCCCTGGGGAAGACACTGGCCACTGAACAGTGGAAGCTCATCTGCACACAGACTCGCCCCGTGTCCATGAATAACCGGTTCCGTCTGGTACATTTTTAATTCCTACACCAGGGGCCTGATTCTCAACTGGGTGGTAATTGCTGAAAATGTCGTAGAAAGGGCAAACGACATTTTCGGTAATTACACCCTATTCTGAAGGTGGCGCAATATTCCAAAATCGGAATCATTGTGCCACTTTAGGAATATGGGTGCTGGTTGCTAGGAAGGGCTGGAAACCGACCTAACAACCGGCATTTTCGTTAATCATGCCTTTGCATGGTTATTTTTGTGGCACTCCTCCAATATTGCAAGCGCTCGAAATTGGCGCTGAACTACGGCACACAATTGGTGCCGTACAGAGGAGTGCCACAAGAAGCAGGTCTTTTTGTGTGTGAGGTGGGTGAGAAATTCATACTTGCCAACATTTATATGTGACCAAAAAGATGTAGGATTTTACAAGTTTCAAAAATAATGCTGACATTACAGGAAAATACAAAACATACACATTGTTAGCACCACTGGAGGAATGTTTAAAATGTATACTTCAAGTTAACACCCAATTCAATTACTTAACTTCACAGAATATAATTACATAGAGCTTGTAGGCAACGTTTGCCACTGCTATGTGGCAGCAGCCTGAGTAAATACTTATTTCAGATGCTGTGTTATGGTGGTACGCTCTGCCACTTGTCATCACTGGTGGTTCACCGAATGCAGGGCAGAGTCACGTAGCTGTCTATTTATTGGCCTGTGCACTGCTGTATAGGCCAATAAAGGAGGAAAATGCATTAACATGCAATAAAACCGGCAGGCTGCCACAGCCGTCACTCCACTGGCAGGGCTCCAGCCAGCACGTGCTTTTGTTTCGATTGTCGGCAGCAGTTTCGTTAAACAACGATTTCCTCGTTATTAAGCGAAACTGCTGCCGAAATCTTCATACGCCTGTTTCCAAAGGAAACAGGTGGATATTATAGAAAGTACTGTCGTGCTTTCCGATGACGCCCAGGCCCACTTCAGAATAGCAGTGGTGCCTGGTTGTCACGAAATGGCGCAGTGAATCGTGCTATTTAGCACGTTCACTGCGCCATGTTGAGAATCGGGCCCCAGGTGTACTATTCCACAGCTCGCCTTCATAGTTTCCACCTGGATAGGGCCTCCAGCTCCAGCTGTCAAAGGTGTGCTGTGACACAGGCAGATTTTTACCACATGGTATGGTGTTTCCCCCGCATACAGCCACTCTGGATACATATTGGTAGTGCAACCTCCCAGATGGTGAATATTTCTAGGCCTCCCACCCCTGAATTATGGTTGTTGGCCCTGGTGGAGATAGGGTCCCGTGCTGAGAAAAGACTGGTGGGAATGGCCTTGGTGGTGGGCAGAGCACTCATTGCAAGGGCATGGGAGAGGTGTGGGCGCCGAGATTCCCCGAGTGGCTCAACTATATGTCTATGTGTAAAAGAATGGAAACCCAATAAGCACTGACCCTCCCAACCCTCAGCAGGCCACTGGACATCTGGACTCCCTTCAGGGCACTCATGCTTGCAAGAAGAGAGGACCCCTCCCACACTACCCCCCCCGCCGAGCCCATCCTAGTCTTACCCCCCAGTATGTAACAACTGTGATGGGGATCGGTCACTTCGATGCATGTTCTGATTAAATAAAACACCTAACGTGGCATATTTGGATGTGTTAGTCATATTGAATGGGGTACCAACACAACTGAAGACCTGCATTAAATGACTTTTTTTCCTGATATGAACAGACTATAAAGGGGGCCTCCGCCATGCAGAACTGTATCATCTTTCTCGTTGATGGCTTCAACTGCTGCTCGCTCCGATATTACTGTTCACTCAGTCTTGACGGGGTAACGGGTGGGGTGTTAGGGTGTGTAGATCATTTGTTTTTGTTTCTGTTTTGAAAACAACAATAAAAACAGAAAGAAAACCAAAGCATCCACAAAAAAAAATCACCACAACGGGGTAATTTAATATGGACCAATGCCAAGAAAACGGGTCCGGTTCACAGGAGTACAGGAAACACAGAAGCGCTGCTTGCTCGGGAAAAAGTCTATTTGAGTCGCCACGGCAATGCTGCAGCCCAGAAACTTCACCTGTGTTGTGTTGGGACTCCCCTTGCGCTCCTTGGCCTCTGATTAGCTGTGCATCAGCCAACGGGATGATGTGGCAGCCGCAGAGAGACTTGGGAGTTGTAGTGGTGTCCTCTGGATCTCTCTCCAAAGCACCACAGCAATCTCCACTACCGTAGCTCCCGGCAGCGAGTCAAGACAATAATAAAATGATGCAGGTAATTCCATCTCTGAAAGGGAAATCTGATGATCAGATTCCTGTTAGGACAGTTTTTCTGAAGTCCAACTAAGGCAGTACAAGACTCCACTCTTAGTATAAGGCTGTAACACCCGATTATATGGTAGCGTAGACAGAGCAGCCAGGCTTATCTTAGGAGGGAGAAAGGGCAGTAGAATCAGGAAAAGTGAAATGACCCAAAGAAACACTGAAACACTATGGCCCTCATTAGGACCTTGGCGGAGGACCATGGTGCTATTAGCACCATGGTCCATGGCGCTAAGCTGCCAACTCCGCCATGGGGGTTGGCGGACTTACCGCCCCATTCCGACCTTGGCGGGGCGGTAAGTCCCCAATCCCCATTTACCCTTCCCCATTCCCATTTTTGCCCTATAGGGCATAATGGGAGTGGGGAAGGCGTTAATTACGCCACCGTAAATTACGGTGGCGTAATTAACAACAAGTCCCTTAGCGCCATGGATTTTTCCGCCTGCAAAAAGCAGGCGTAAAAATCACCATGGCGCTACGGGAACTCGTACTCAGGCGGTAAGGGGCGCCATGGTTTACGCCGGCGTAAACCCCTTACCGCCTGGGTCCTAATGAGGCCCTATGTATTGTAAAAATAAAGGATTTATTTAAATACAGGTAGGGGTAAGTAGGTACTAACACATTATATGAAATCACAATATAAAAACACAACACTATACTTGAAAGTAAACAGACCCAAGTATAAACCTTATTTGGAACTCCTAACAGTAGTTCTAGGGAAGTCAAAACCTTTTCATACACATTCAGTATAGGTCAAGCCTATTCATGGGGAGTAAAAACAAATGGTTACTTTTTACAGTTACATTCAGTAATGCAAGGGCAGTAGACCCTTCCAGTTGTATAATGATTCTCAGTACAAATGACTTAATCAGTCAACTGGACAATATATATTTTTTTTAATAGTGGAACACTTATTCTAGGTGCAGTAAAAACATATAACTACTTTTGTCATAACACAGTTATACTAGGTGAGTAAACCCTAAAGATGTAATATACAATTACAGGTGCTTTTGAAATCAGGGAACCCCAGATTGAGGTAAGCAGTAACTCTTTTACCTTATTTTGGATGGCACACAGCTAACACAAGGTAAGTAAAACACACATACTTTGTTTAACCTCTCAATGGAGGGGGAAAGTAAAACCCAATGTTACACTTTACTGAATAGTTATTCTAGGTAGGCAACAACCTAATGCAGACTTATTAAGGACAGGCTAGCAACAAGTCAGGGGAAGCAAGACCCGGTTGGGGGACACTCGTACAATTATCCTCAATGGACTAATCACGTGATACCAACACTTTACTTTTGGGAAGAGGCACAACCTAATCACAGGAGAGTAAAATACCTTCACATCTACTTTCTATTAGGCTGGCAAAACAGTGGCTAAGGAAGAAAAGATGTTAACTATACTTTTAAGAATAGTGCATCACCATTTTCTTTTCTAGGCAGAAGTCCCAATCCCTTGACAGTCTTTCCTTTATTCTTGGAGCATGAGTGTTCTCAGTGGCAGAAGGGGGGTCACTAGGACTAGTGACCAACAGGCAGTGTTAGAATAAGTTCTTTTGTAGCAAAAGTCAGAGTTCCTTAGGAAAACTGGGCAAACAGGTAAGTACTTCATTTTAGAGTTAGAAGAGGGTACAAGGGCTTCTCAGAAGATACCGTAGCAGGATTTTAGCAGTGGGACTGGGTGTACTGGAAAAGGGGCCTCCCAATCACAGAAAACACCACATAGTTACACAGAAATCCTAACAGGCTTAAGGTAAGTACATACCCAAGCCAACAGAGTACCTCAGCATTGAAGAAGACTTTGCAGCAGGAGAACTTCAGGGTCTGCATCCAAATACCCGGTCAATGGATTCCTTGTTGTGGAGACTGAAAACAAGACTTCAGAAGGAACTTTGCAGCAGGGATTGATGAAGAAGGCTCTAGGCAAGGTTTCCCTCATGGCTGAATGCGGTTCTGCAGATTTGGCGCTTTTTCAAGGAGCACAGAAGAAGACAGAAAATTGTGGTTGAATTCTCATCGTTTTAAAGGTTCAGCACTCTTGTGAGGGGACTTTCTGGACTCAGTTTGTGTCTCTGGAAATCCACCACGATGCCCACAAAGTTTCAGCGAGATTTGGAATTCAGAAGACCGTGCACCGCACAATGGCTTGAACTCCCAGGGTATTGGGGTATTGCAACAATGCAAGGTCACAGCAACGCGTGGGCTGGCTCAAAATGCAGCTCTTTTTGAGTCTAGTGTGTCTCACCAGGCTCTGGTTCGGGGTCATCATTTTTAGTGTCCCCAGGTCGAATGGAAGGAAGGGCTGCAGCAGGCTCCGGTTACACAGCAGGCTCTCCGGTCCCTGGAAATCAGCTCAGCCACTTTTTCTTCATCTTCCTCTTCAGTTTAAGTTCCAGTGGTCAACATATCTTCAGTTTCCAGGTTTGCAGTATTTATCAGGAATTACAGCACAACCTCTGCATTCTCTCCCCGCATTTTGCAGCAAGAATGGGCGTTCTGGTTGGACAATCAGGACAGCCAACCCCCGCACTGGGATTTTTCCCCATTCAAGCAAGGCATAAGACAAATGACTGGGGAGTTTTGGACTCCTCCCTCACTTTCTGCTCTTACAGACAGAGTGGAGCCTGGGCGGGGAGTCCAGGGGACTCCCGCCGAAGACAAAAATCACACAAAGGAAGTTCCTGACCTGGATGTCAGGGGAAGTAACAAGAAACGACAATAAATACTAAAATGGTGAAAAAAGAAGACAGGGCCATTTTGGTACAAATCGACACCCTTATGTCCCTTTACTGCAGCTGTGAACACAGCCCGCGGTAAAGGTGCACCAAATTAATTCAAGGTATCACTGCCACCAGCCATTGAAGTTAAGCTTGTCACTGTAACAGCATTGTTACAGTTTTAGTGTGAAAGGGGATACATTGTATCTCCCCAGCACTCCACATAAGGCGGGGTGTGCTGGTTTCACTAAATAAAATGTAAAAGGGATCCAAAGATCCTTTCTACCCTTGGGAACTGTAGCACAAACAATGTTAAAAGGGAAGCCCCTAGGGCAACCCAGCAACAACAGGCACTTATTGCCAATAAGTTGTTAAAGATGATAACTTTAAAAAGACACTATGGAGCGTCTTAAAAATGACACTCATAAAAGAGTTAAAGATCATGTGAGTGTGGAAAAAGGTTCCCACTCACTGAGGTATTGATGAAAAATATCCCACTAAAAAGCAAAATATTCTGGGGTTGAACCAGGAAAGAAAGATTTACTAGTTCTGTGCAAATCTTACCTAACAATGCCCTTTTCACAAAGCTCCATGCCAAAGGCATAGTGTGTACCTGTGCCCTTCTGCATCAGTATCCTTACTTGCAGTGCCTGCCCTATAAGTATGAGTCTACCCACCTGATGGCAGATACATCTCTCGATGTAAACCGTACCTTAGAAAGCTCATAAAGAAAGGAGGACAAACCTTTGAGGCAATCACACATCAATCTCTAAAATATCTGAACAGATGGGTTACAGGCGACAAAGCTAACATTTAATGGCATGTTTAATTTGATTGCATGTGAGAGTATCAGTGAAAAATGAGAGATGGAGTTACATCAGCATTTAGTGGACAAGAATTTCACAGGCCCTAGGGAGATTGTAAAGGTTGCCGACTTGAGTCCTTGAGCCAAGAAAAAGGCTCAAGTTAATACACCTCAGTCAGATGACAAAGGGAATGATAACAAACACAAGGAGGGAAAGGACAGAGGTACTGACCCTTCTTCAAAAAAAGGCACCCAAAACATGAAGAGAAATTCCAGTCCCATGATTTACCAGCCCCACAGTAAAGTAGAGTGAGGGCCCCTCTAACACTGAGCCTGCACTCTCAATACCCATAGGTTGTTTTCTGTGTGGGGGGACGACACATAGAAATGGAGATCTGGCTTGCAAGGGGAGACCCAAGCAGGCCATGGTAACTGTTGGCCTACTGGAAGAGGAGGCCATAGTTAATGTGGGCACCTTTTCAGATGAAGTCACACTAGGTCAGGGAGTGTCCAAAAGTTCCCTCATTCAGAGCAGGAAATGGACTGGTCCTTTAAGGGCTCCCCAGTCCTTGCTAAAACTCTAATATGTCTGAACAGGGTGTCCATAAATGGGGAAAGGTCTCCCACTTTGCGTGATACTGCTGCAAGTATCACAGCCGTCCAGTGACAATGGGTGAAGGAAAGGTAGTATTTCCCAGGACCAAAACGACAGGAAAGGGGGTTTGATGGTCTCATATGCTGTTCCCTGGCAATGGCAGAGGTTAGTGGGAGGGGTGACACCCACCTGAACCATGTTGCAGTTAAAGTCTTTGGGCCTCTTCACAAGTCCGGCAGTAACCCTTAAAAGCGGAGGTAACGGTAATTGTGAAACCAATACCGCTCCGTCGGATCATGAGCCGGCACAAATACCACCAACTGTAAATGCAGCTGGCGCTATTACAGCCGGCACTAATACAGGTGGCGCTATTACAGCCGTCCACATGAGGTGCCAACACAGCTGCATCACAAATCCATCCTCTGCGGTATTAGCACCGAAAACCGGCACAAATACTGCCGAAAACACAGCACTGTTACCTCAAGCATCCAGCTGGAGGTAAATGAACACAAGTGCCTGAAACAAAGCCACGGATGGTCTCAATACACCCCAGAGGGCTACATAAGGCACACCACCATCCCAAACACTGTTTCCAACACCATGCTGCCACTAGTCACTGTTAGCTGAGACATGCAGCGGCTCATGCTGCGCCTGGAAATAAAGAGGCAGGACAACAAGGCCAGGGCACAGGGCGTACAGGGGGGGGGTGGAGGAAGAAGAGGAGGAAGAGGAAGATGAAGAGAACAACAGCTGCATCCCGAGTGCTTAAGCTAGTGTCACAGCACACATTCTGTGCAGTGTTGGGCCAGGCGAATGACGCCCTCCTGCATCATGTGCAACACCACATCACACTGCCCACCACCCCAGCCCATGTGAATGCCATGAAGGCACAGTTCTATGTGATAGCAGCCGTTAACTGCACCCATGTGGTGTTGGTGGCACCTCTGGCCCATGAAACGTGTACACCGACACAAAGCATTTGTGATAAATGTCTGCAAGAGCTTGACATGTCCACCACCCATACCAGCCTTACAGTACAGCCCAGGGAGCATGCACATGTTGCACCCAACATAAGGGATGAGCCCATGTACACATATATTTGGATTTGTAAACCCCAATATGCCTACTGAAACCAGAATGCAACATGCCAAAACAGCAATAACTACTCAAAGAGTGTCACATAGAACCTTGCAACAGCAACCCTGCCAATACCACTGACATCGCACCCATGTAAACCTGCTTGATGGTAACGCAGCACTGAGCTATAACGCTGCATTTTAGTTTGTAAAACTGTGCCTGGATTTATATTTGCAGACCTTGCTGCCAGGCCACGCCCGCACAGGAAGTGCGGCTCTGAAAACCAAACACCGGCACTCCTGGGGGCTTTCTACTTGATGGTAACGCTGCGCTGAGCTATAAGGCTGCATTTTTGTTTGTAAAACTGTGCCTGGATTCATATTTGCGGACCTTGCCGCCAGGCCATGCCCACACAGAAACTGCGGCTCTGACAATCAAACGCTGGTACTCCTGGGGGCTTTCTGCTTGATGGTAACACAGCGCTGAGCTATAACGTTGCATTTTCATTTGTAAAACTGTGCCTGGATTCATATTTGCGGACCTTGCTGCCAGGCCACGCCCATACAGGAAGTGCGGCTCTGAAAACCAAATGCTGGTACCCTTGTGGCGTTAAGCCCGCAGTGGAGATAAGGGCGCAGTGCTGTTAGGCTGTTGGACTGTGGACTGCAGACGGACCCACCATATACGTGAAGGTCAGAACTTCAATTGTACTAAGGAAGCAAAGGAGAATGTTGTTGATTTAAAAACTTTACAGTTTTTCTACAAAAGGCGCATAAATATTTTACGAATAAACTAGCAGGTCGGGGGGTGGTCAGACTAAGGCAGCTCCCTAAGCTGTCGGGCGTTCCCCGCCCTGCTAGTAAGGAATATATTGTTAATACAGTTTGAATTCATATTCTAATAGAAGATTTGTTTCCTCTGTATATCATTTGACGTGAGACGTGAATGCGGAAGGGGGCTGCGAGGAGTGCCTCTCCCCCTCCAGAAGATACCAGAAACAATATTTTGTACTGAAAATTGACTTATCTAGTTTTAATGTTATAATTAGGAAGGTAATCCTTCTTTGTAAACGTGACTTAAAGACAGCGATTTTTAGATAGTTTGTATTGGTTAAATGTATAGATGTAATGATTTTATGAAGAATTATTAGGTCTACACATGTTCTAATTCTGATTTTATGATTTTAGTAGTGAAATTGAATACTAGAAATAAGCACCTTATAACCAACGTTTTTGTAAAACTTAAGGCCTATCTAATACACCCATATAGTTGCTTCTCTGGAGAAATATTATGGCCCCAAAATTGAGCTCACATATTTCAAATGAACAGAAGGATAAGAGAGCCACAATACAGAGGAATATCACCTTAGATATAAGTTCGGCTTTGAAGGGAAGTAAAAAAGGTCAATTACCAGATAAAAGGAATATGGTCCTGAATAGCTCAAGAATGGAGCAAACTAAAATATCTAGCTTTCTCCAGAAACAGGATAAAAATATAGTAAATGAAGAACAAATTACTGCCCTACCTCCGGTTAACAGCTCAATGATAGACAATAATTCACTATTAAATCTATGTCAAGATTTTAGACGCCAATCATTGGGTTTACCAGTGATTTTGGATACTTTACAGAGTGAACAAGATAAGTGGGTGGGGGGGAGTGCCTTTTATGGATAATATAATTGGTATCGACCTCTCAGCTACACCGGATCTGGAGACATTTGCCCAACCAGAGACAGGAACAGAGAGGGAGGATAGAGCATGGGAAGAAACTGAAAATGAAGGGGACTCTTCAATTAACTGTGTGGCAAAATTAGATGCACTGACCTCTATGGTGGACATATTATTAGGTATCTGTATAAAGTTATTGAGTGAACAAGAAGTATTTAAGAAACTGGTATTAGAGGCCGTAAATAATACAAAGAAATCTGGAGAAAGTATAGAGGAACAAGAGAAACATAAACAGTGGGGGATGGATAGGCCTACGCCATTAGATATGTCCGTGAAAGATCTGGGAGAATTAAGTGAACTATGTCGCATAATAGAGGAAGAAAAGATATAACTGGGTTGGAGATTGCAGAGATTATTAATGTAGAAATGAAGAAAGATGAAAATATAGGGCAGGTTAACAACTCTCTAGATGAACAACACAACTCCTATGGGGAAAAAAAAAACGGTCCAGAAGAAAAAGAAATGATAAAAAGGCAATCAGAAATAGGGGAGTGGGGTTCAAAGTAAAGAAGGTGAAGATAACAAAAAAAAAAATAGTGCCTTGGCTGTGATATCTTCTAAAGATATTGAATGTGTAGATACAGGAGATCGATATACATTGAGTAAAAAACAAATAGACAAGAAGAAAGATAATATCAATCCTACTAATGAAGAGGAGGGTATAAGTAAGTGGTTATTAGGGAACCCCCAAAAGGCTCTGACAGAAATTCCATCTGATTCTGTCGAGGAGGTAGTATTATGGAACACCGAGGCACATGTGGAACAGGAAGTGGAAGGCGAAAATATTATGGAAATTGCAACCCCGCAAGGAAATGAAGGATCAGGGGGTAAGAATTCTAGATATTCCAATTAATAAAGTAGCAGAAAATATGAATTCCAGATATATATATATTACACAGCCACAGCATTTCACTTTGGTAGCTTTAGCCTTCGGTACACTCCCAACAGTAGCAAAGAACTGGCACACCCATGATTCGATCTTGGTGCTAGAAGTAGGCCCTTCCTCTACCTCATCTTCTTGGTCCTCTTCATTGTCTTGGAACGTACTGCGCTATTTTTGTTGTGAAGGTCCTCCAGCTGGTGGTGGTGGTGGCTCTTGGGGAGGAGGGATGGCAATAACTGATGCCATTTTTAAGATAAATAGCAGTTTTGATAAATTTCTTCCAAGTATGCACTGTGTACTAGATTAGTAATGGATAATGAGTACGAAAAGGTGTAGGGGGTGTGCTAGGGAAATTTTGAAGTTGAAAGTTCCTAGATCAGTAGAAAATGCAGTTCCGAAACTGTCCGCGAAAGACAGATCTTATCGTGCAGTGCGGAAGGGTTCACGGACACGTTATCATGCCACGTGCCAGCGTATGATCATGTGGCACTATCCGGAAGGTCCGCAAAGAAGTCAGATGTTCGTAGATGTCTACAGATGCAAAACTAGTTGAAATAGTTGCAAAAAGTGTATAGAAGTGTTAAAAATGATTCTAGAAGGTGGGAAATGGCAGGCAGAGTTTTAAGGTGACACTTTGTAAATTGGACACAAATATTGTTATATTTGGTAAGTATGATATTAGTAAGTTGTAGGAAAATAGCATGCACTGGTAAAAACCCATGAAATTCACTAAAAAACCTTGGTTAAAGGGAGTTTTGGTTAATTGCCCTAATAAAAACCTATGAAATTCAATAAAAAAACGTTGTTAAGGGGACGTTATGGTTAAGTTGCACTAATAAAAACCTATGAAATTCACTGAAAAAACTTGGTTATGGTTAGAAGTAAAATCGAAAAACCCCTGAAATTCGCCAGTTATGGTAAGCTAAGCAACCATAACTTGCGCCACCACCGTGCACTGCAAAGACTAACACCCAGGACATCAAAGATGACATCACAAATATCAAAGAGTAAGTTTATTATAAACAAACTTTTTGACATTTAAGAGGGGGAGACTACCTGAGATAGCCACCACTGAAATTGTGGGTTGAGCTGTGATAAGACATACACATTTCTTTAGTAGTATTTGTCTTACTTCTCAGGGTATCATTGTGTTCTGAGTGAATCCATTCAGCATACAGCTGGGGCAGCAAACAGCCTTTTGCTGCCTCAGACATGGCAGACCAGGTGGAAGCAAAACGAATGGCAGCGGCACTGATTCTCTTTGACCAAGACAAAGCGGCTACTGACCTCACTGGTGATAGTAGCCTACCCGCAAGCCTTACAGTGCAGCAAAAACTTGATACGTTGGAGAGAGTTAAGAAAAAGGAGATTTCCAAGTGGTGGGAAGCCATGACCCTACAAATGTACTTGGAAGCACAACGCATTCCAAGGGGACTAAGAATACTAACAATACCCACATTTGAAGATATGGACCCCCAGCTCATAGAAGAGTGGACTACACACACAAATACCTGTTCATCTCGAATGATGGAGAGCCTTATCAAATATGCCAAATTGGATAGGCTCAAATTGATCAAGGAGATAGAAAACATGGAAGAAACCTTATTCTCCTCAGAAGATGGGGATGAGTGTAAGAAACGGTTGATAAGAGTTGAAGAGAACCTTGAGAGATTTGAAGGAGAATTACGGCTGAGGAAACAGCTAAAATTCAAAAGAGACAGGTTGGACTATGAGCAGGGAAGAATATACACCTTTGCGAGAAGGTTTGATGGCCCTATCAAAGCAAGATTGGAGCAAAAAATTCCCAACATACCAGATCCGAGATCGGAAGATCCGAGTAGTTCTGAAGTGGAGCTATCAGACACTGAAGGAGCATATTCAAAAAAATTGAATTTTTTAGACGAGTTCAAACTACTCCACATGGACAGCAGAATGGACAAAAGAGGACGGGGCCAATAAGCCAGTCGAGGAAGAGGACGAAGAGGAAGAGCAGGAAAAGTACAACCAGGCGAGGTAGTCGTGCCAAATGGGGACGATCAAACTGGAAGGGCAACAAGATCTGGGACCAAACCACGGGGGAGACCAAGGGGCAAGAAAATGAACAGTTGAAAATCTATAACATTTCGACAAGGACCCTTACTCAAATTGAAGAGTCAGTCCTGCTACTAGGTCTGTCATACAGCCCCACCCACGCTTATGACTATACATCTGCCAGGAGAGATCTTTTCAAATTTACACGCAAACTGAAATTGACCAAATTTTATGCCACACAAGTTGGGGATACCAGACATAAAAAGGATCAAGATAAAGAAACTGCATCAATTTTGTCAGAGAGAGATTTGGGTACCCTGCTATGTTTAGATGAACTACAAGGGAATACTGATATATGCACTGGATATACAGATACTGTAGACAATGATACATTGGCCGAACAGTTTGGAATCAACGCTAATGTGAGCTGCTTCAGCAACTTTAGACCCAAATCGGTCTTTTGTCCGAACATTGAATGTAGTCCAATTGATATCTTTGAAAAACTGGTAATTAAGGATTTGAAAGAATTGTCAACCCTCAATTCTGATGCTATGAAATTTAAGAATCTGAAAACATCACAAGTCAGCGCCTTGGAAACACCGCGTAAAGACCATAATATTGTTATTCGACCATCGGATAAAGGGGGTAGCATAGTTATCATGGACAGTATTAACTATAACAAGGAAGCCATCAGACAACTGAGCAATACATCATGCTATGAAAAAGTTGACAGATCTATCCTTAATACCACTAATCAAGAATTCCACACTCTGTTACATATTTGGAAAGAACAGGATTTAATAAATGAGGATGAGTATTTCTATTTGAAGAACGTCCATCCCACTACTCCTCTCATTTATTTTAATCCCAAAATTCACAAGAGTCTTATAGATCCCCCTGGACGTCCTATTGTATCCTCGATAGGCAGCCTTTTGGAGAACACCTCGAGATTTTTAGACCATTTTCTCCAACCTTTTGTATTGAGTTTGAACTCATATATTCGAGACACTTCTGACTTGCTAACAAAGCTTAATGATGTTAATTGGGAATCTAATTTTCTTTTGGTTTCCCTAGATGTAGTCTCTCTTTACACTTCGATACATCATCAGTATGGGTTAAATGCATGTAAGCACTTTTTAGCGAGTAGATCTGTGAGCTATCGCCAACACAATCTCATGCTATTAGACATGTTGAGATTCTGCTTGGAACACAATTACTTCCTGTATGATAATGCTATCTATAGACAAATACAAGGCACGGCCATGGGGTCATGCATGGCACCAACCTATGCAAGTCTATATATGGGATGGTGGGAAACGACAGTGGCATGGAGTGAGGAGATGGAAGAATTCACCAAACACATAGTGATGTGGTATCGTTTCATTGATGATCTGTTTCTAATATGGGACGGTACTGAAAATGAATTAGAAAAATACATCTCTATTTTGAATTGCAACCCATATAATCTGGAATTGACTAGTACTGTCAGCAGAAAAGAATTGGTCTTCTTAGATGTGTTGTTTAAAATAGAAGAAAACATGATAAAATCTACACTCTATAGAAAGGAAACTAGTTCCAACTCTACCCTCCATGCCAACAGTCATCATCCCACATCACTCAAAAAATCCATACCATATGGAGAATTCTTGAGAGCCAAACGTATCTGTAGTCAGGAGAAAGATTTCCAGGAAGAAGCCAAAAATATCGGCAGAAGGTTCGTAAGCAGAGGATACTCTAAAAATACAGTGACAGAATGCTTTGAAAAAGCAGACAAACTTTCTAGAAGTATTCTGTTCAAACCCAAAATTAAACCTAAAGATGAGAAAATCAGGTTCATAACAGGCTTCAGCCAACAAGCCCAACAAATAAGAGTCATAATGCAAAAACATTGGAACATTCTGACCACCGATAGAGATCTGTGTAGAGTCTTAGAGATAAGACTGAGTGTTACTTTCCGCAGAGCCCCCACACTAAAAAACATCTTGGCGCCAAGTATGGTAGTGACTAAGAATGAATCGTCAAGTTGGCTCTTAGGAGAGAACAAAATGGGTTTCAGAAAATGTTGTAAATGTAAAATGTGCAATTTTGTATCTAAGAGACCATTTATTGGTGTTGATGGCAAACAATGGAAACACAAACATAGAATAACATGTCAAACGAAGTTCGTTGTGTATGCCATTACCTGTAGTTGTGGCCTGAACTATATAGGATCCACAATAGGACCGCTCAAACTGCGCATCTTGCAACATTATAGGGCTATAAAAAATGGAGATCAAACCTATCCACTGGCAACACATTTTGCTGAACAACACAGCAATAATGTAAAAGAAATGAGTTTCCAGGGACTAGCCCATATACCACAACATAAAAGACTTGGCAATAGAGAACTCAAGTTACATCAACTAGAAGCCAAGCTCATATGCAAATATGATACTCTGAAACCCAATGGTCTAAATATAGACTCAGAGATGTATGTGTTCCTATATGAATGAGGAATTAAACATTGATATCCAGGTGCTAATCTATATTAACCAACACACCTTGATATGTCCATCCATTCTGCATATATGATCATCACAAGTTTACAAACTATTGTCTATAGTTATGATACCGATCTAGGTAGAGCCTCCCTCTTATTGGCTGTGTGTATTATATGAATCAACACACTTCGATACTCATTTAAATTTATGGATATCTGGATGTTTTACAGCCATACATTTGCACTGAATAGGAACTCAGGTTTCAGCTTTTGTTTTATATTGTATTTTAATGCATTAGTCACTTTGTTCGATATGGTGACTTTTCACCAATCGTGATATTGTTTTAATTTGTCATTGAGAATCAGACTGTATATACCACAGATGCTCGCCCCGTGTAGTGAACACCATTGTTGTTTTTATATGGCCATACACTAGTATTGCCATGTTGCATTTATAGTGTGCATATATAGGGGGCTTTCACTTGAAAGCTTATTTTACTATACGGAAGCGGGCACTGTGGCTTAAGGGCAGTAGCAGCACACATTCGTTTCAGGGCATTTTACGCCACTAGCGGAAAGAGAGCAGCACCGTGAAGAAATTTTTTCTATCAGGGTGCAGCATTAAATTAAACAGGCGCACTAGCGCTTTTACTTGTGGTCACTTCTTTTAACATTGTAAAGCAAGTGAAGGTGAAGGGCTGTTATGGCTTATTGTCAGCTGGCATACACCCAGTATAGTAATGGGGAATTAGGTAACTCACAAATGTGGGCAACTATGTATTTACACACTGAACAATGGTGGATTTGTTGCAATCAGAACCATAGAGTTCTAAACAATTAACTGTTAAAGTTTTTTGTTTTTTTTTCATGTTATGTAAATGTCAACTTTTTTTACGTTATGTAAGCTGCACAGCTGTGCAGACCCAATCACCTTCAAGTCAAGGGTATAAAAACACAAGGAAACAAACGTTTGGAATCATACTAGCCTGAGGAAGCTCGCGAGTCGAGCGGAACGCGTGGCCTTTTCCACCCGCTGTGGGTGAGTGCTGCATGACACCTGGTCTGCTTAGGTATTGTTATGTATGCTTTTTATACTATGTTCACTCTTTTTGGATAAATAAAATGAAATTTTGAACACAATTTGAAGTCTTGTGTGCTTGGGCATTTTTTGGTAGGTGTTTGTGGGAGAGCTTTCTCCTCCCCAGCATCTTTACCCTTCTGTTTAACATATATATATATATATATATATATATATATATATATATATATATATATATATATATATATATATATATATATATATATATATATATATAATGGAAAAAGTTGGCAATGTATGCAAATAGACCTACACCCGGGATATAAACCTGCAAGGGGGCGGGAAAGGAAAGAGTGAAGAATATGTAAGGTTGGGAAAGACTATCAAAATAATTGAAAAAAGCACACACAATGATAGCCCCTTTCTTAACAGAAAATGTTAGTTGTGATTTTAGTATAGCTCTACTGTATGCAGGGGGGTCACTGTGCTCGACTGGGATGTTGTGGGCAGGTACGTGGTTCTTTTTCCCCCCAACTGTGCAGTTATTTGCCCTGATATGTGATGGTGTGCGGACTAATGCTTGCATGGCTTCTGCTTGCATTCTGTCCGTCCAAGATGTGCTTTGTGCTGACCTTTGCTTATGTGAGAGAGCTGGTTGAGGGTTGGTTTGTCAACGGACTAATGATTTTGAATGCATCATCTACTGTTTACAAGTTCATGTTGTAGTTATATACTGCACTGTTCAGCTGGCATTTTTTGCCTTTTGAAGGGGTCTTACAGTGAAGAGAGTCTCTCTGGATTCTGCTATGCATGTCGTGGCTTATTTGGTGGAAGCCATGTGCTCGATAGTCAAGGCGGTGTACAGTGGTGTATGATGTTTGAGTTATTGCATCTTTTCCTTTAACTTCTGGCCCTGTGGGAAGAGCAATGCTGGGATTGGTGTTATCTATGGGGATGTGTGGCTTTATGATTGAAGAATGAACTGCTGAGCGATGGCATTGACGGAGAGGGGGTGGTTGGAGGAACTGCATTATGGATCTAGACTCCTTTTTGTTAGAGTTGATCCTGATTTGTTTTTTATTAATTCCTATTTGCCCATGCAGACTTGGGATGGTTGCTGTGGCTTGTTCTTGCTGAAGTGTTGGTGATTGGTGGAAATGTTTGGTGCTTATCCTTACTTCTTGCATTGTTGATAATAGTAGAGAGCTTGATGTAGGTGCTTGTTGGTTTTGGTGTGGTTTCTGGGACTTGTTGCTGAGGTTATTTGAGGAGGTAATTATAATAGTGAAAATGTTGGGCATAGGGTTCTGGGGAGAAAGTTGGAATAGGTTATGATTTTGTACATAATGGTATTTTGTTGAAACCTGAGTTATGTAAGGATATTTGGCGTGTTCCAGCACAGAGTACAGCACTACTGCACAGGTAGCAATTTTTATTTTGATGCAGCACCACCACATGGGTGTGGTGCATTGCTATATGTGTTGCCAGATTAACATGGACATATAAGTAAAGACAGGCTATTCAGTCAAAAACGATTTTAACATATAAGATGCAAATCTATTTTTACAGTTAAAAGCACACGTGCACATTCAAAAATGCACACTATTTTTCACCTGAAATGCCTATGGTGCAAGAGACACATTTGAAAATTAATAACTAACATTATTAATAACTAACCTGACTAATAAAACTGCATTTAACATAACCCACTAATAAAAATGTGTCTCCACTGCAGAATTAGGCCTACTCTGAAAGTGAACTTTTAAACGCACATTCATTTTTTTTTCTTTTTCTCTGCTGCTCTGTCCACATAACTACAGGAAGCAAAGGGCTCGAAGGAACAGGAAATCAGTTGGTTACAAATGGTTACTGTAGAAATGAGCCATTGTGTAGTGAGGGAGGAGATGGCATGATTGATTCTGATTGGAGCAGCGTCATAGCAAGTATCATGCTAGAGGCAGTGATTAGAGTTTTGCTGGGGGAGCTTGAGGAGAGGGGGAGGATAATCGAGATTTGGCAGAGCTGGGAGAAGGACCTGTTTCCTGGCTGAAGCATTCCTGCTGCAAAAGCTGAGAATTCCAGGCAATAACCCCGGTTTGAGAACGAAAGACGCTTGTTTTCACTGGGGTTAATATTCAAGGGAGCCAAATTCAGAAAGAGAACAGCTGGAGAAAACTCATGCTGAACAGATAAGGTAATTACAGAAGTGTGGGGGCTGAGTGTGTACGAGAATATTCAGTCAGTGTAGGAAAGGAGATTCCTGTGCTTTACTCACATGTTTAATGTTGCAAATTGAGTTCTTGTCTCCGCCACTCTCTTTTCAGTGTATCACAGACAATGCTGTTACTGTGCTATTTTATTTATTTCTGTAAAGAGTGAGATCGTGTTTAAATGCAACTTTTATAATACACAAAAATATTTGAAAGCAGACGGGTGGTGTGTTCTATATTTACCAATACAGTGCTGATGATGTGGGGAGAAGTTTAGACAGTGCAATTGTCATTTTCAAGGTAGCTAAACATCAAATTTGGCTGCAGCCGTGTGCACAATGTAATTCAGTATGAGCAATTATAACTAACTGTGTGTGTTGTAGTTTGTCGGAGGTCTATGAGTCGGCAAAAAGGGAGGCCCGGGACATAGTTCACTACCGTATATAAGATAGTGAAAATACCACATGATAGCTCGCTGCCGTAGATAAGACAGAGAGAAATTGCCCATGGTGGCACACTAAAAATGAAAATGTGGTGTTCCTGCAATGCAAGCCTGAGGTCTCTCTAGTGATTACACGAAAAATCTAAACAAAAATAAGGGGTTCTGGATATTGGGGCCACAAATAAAACAAGGGAATTATGCGCACCAAAATACCACCAACCACGCATACCAACCATGCATACCAACCACGCATACCAACCACGCATGTCTGTGTGCTGAAATAATGCATGTCCACTGTATTATTGTTGTACATGGCCCAATCTGACTACAAGGAGTGATTGTTGCTAAGTTATTTTTCGGCGGTAAGAAAATACCGTCAGGCCCAAATCTCCACAAAATACCCTACATATTTATGGTGCGTTGCAGGCCGGGAAAGTGATCATAGAGTACCTACTGGGCGTGGCAAGCGTGTCTCACACTGCCATTTGCACATTAAAGGGAACCCATTTTATAATAGCAGTGTGCCACTAAAAACGAATTTCAGAATGTCACAAAGGGAAACCACATTCTCAGACCTAGTGCAATATTTACAGGCAAAGTTGTTTGCACATGGGACTTGGTCGTCGAACAGCACGTTAGAATGGTGTGAACGCATTCAGGGTGAGGTGCAGAAAGAAAAACTAGACAATATTTTTGCAGAAGGCAGCATAATTCAGGTCTGCCTTACAAGATTATTGAATGCAGCCGATAAAAGTGCAGAGAAAGACTGTTTAATACGGCTATGCGGCAAAATATGGTTTATTTTGAATAAGTCCCTGCGAATGCAGGAGAATGATACTCAGCTAATTAACAGGTTAAAGACTGAATTAGATGGGGCAAGTAAAAATCAGGAAATGTTAAGAGCAGAATTGGATGTATGCCAAAAAGACATGCAATTAAAATGCAGAGACTTTGATGCTCAGTTATCCAAAAGCAAGAAACAATTTGAGGATAGTGAGCAAGAATTGGTACACTTAAAAGCCTTAGTGGACCACATTAGACAGGATAAAGATGAGGTTGTTTCAGAAATGCAGATTTTACAAAAAGAACATTGTGAAAAAGAATGTGATCTCCAGAGTGCAGAACAAGAAATGATTAAAATGATTCAAGAAAGAGACAAGAGAAATAAAGAGTTCAATGAATGCCAAATGCAAATGTGCGGCATGCAGGAGGTGATTAATAAGATGATTGATGAAAACAACTATTTGCAAAATGAAGCAAACAGACTCCTTAAAAAGTGTAAGGACTTAGAACAGCAAATGTGCATTCCCAGGTCCCAGGAGAGGCGGCAGGGTACCACATTCAATGGAGTGGAGGTGAATTCTAGCTCTGCCCAAAGAGCTAGTGCTCCAGTGACTGGGCCGGTGACTGAACTTGGTTGCAGCGCCCTTGGGGGATTTGATACTCCCACTGGGGGCAGCCACCAATCTCATACACCTGAAAACAGGATTGAATCACAAAATAGTGCAATTCCATGCATTGCAACAAGTAGCCCCATAAAAATAATGAAATCCATTAAAGCCCTGATCAAACCATTTAAAAAGGGAGGTGAATGCTGCATTGAGGATCACTTAGAAGCGGTGCATGACATTTTTAAAGCACTCCAGATACCTAAGGAACAGTACAGACAATATTTTCATTTAACTTTAGATGCCCCGACGGCCAGCATCATAAGGGGATTAAATGAACAGCAGAATATGACCTGGTTGGAGTTTGAAAAAGAAATTAGGCGTCATTTTTCTCCTTTTCAGTCATTGCAGGAGGCAGAGAAAGTCGCTTACACAATTACTGCTGGACCTAATACATCCCCTCGCCAATTTTTACAAGACTTAAAAAGAGCATTTTCTCGCTTTGATGTATCTTTTGACTCAAATTCCAATGAGTTTAAAACTGCATACTTCTATGGGCTACAGAAAGACATCATATCCCAATTGGTCCGTGAATTTGACCGTGACAAGTCCCTTGAATGGATTGTACATCAAAGCACAAAACTATATGAGGTACTCTATTGTCAGGGTAGAGAAAGTGATAAAATTAAAGATACTAGCCCTAAATCTAAAGAACCCTCAGCCACAGTAATGGAAATCAGGTCAGCCAAAATGTCCCTTGAGTCTGCTCAAAGCCAAGGTAAAAATAATGTGACACCTGAACAAAGGGGTAATCAACAAAGATCGCCATTTCCTGTACCAATGTTCCAATCACATGATCCTAGTAATAGAGAGAGCTACATCAGCCCTAGGTATTTAGGGGACAGACCCCGGGTAGGATATCGGCCTGATATGGCAGGTATGAACAATAACCAGAGACAAAATCAAAATCAAAGAAATGATGGTCCCTACCAGTCATTGGGGACACAGAGCAGATTTGATCCCAACACCATGATATATGGTAATCAGGATAGGCCCCGATATGTGGATCGATTTACTGATAATGGAAATCAACCTAGGGGCCAGTACCCACAATCTGAGAGACAGGACATGAGGCAAAACGTGAACTACAATCCACGTCAGTACAATGATTCCCCACCAGGGGACTATAACCAAAGGATGGGTGCAACCCGCTCCCCTCCACAAATGAATCAAGAATTCAGAAACCATCCCAACCGACATCAATCACCTGAGAGGTATCAGAATAGATCCAATCAGGGGGAAAACAACCAATATCGACCTAGGCCACAGAAAGAGGATCCTAGAGAGATGGAAAGGTTCCAGTGCCTTGAGGCCCAAGTGAAAATGTTAGCTGAGCAAATAGGAAAGCTCTGTACAGCGCAAAAACAACCTTCCAAAGAGGGGGCTGATGGCCATAGCAATGACCGGGGGGCTTCCGAAAAGTGACTAAATACTCATGATAACTGCAGTGCCAAAATGACAGATTGCTCTGATATAATTTTGCATAACGACTCTGAGATGCCTAATGGATTAAATGTGAAAGTGCCAGAAAATGAACTTGTGACAGAAAGTGCAAATACTTCTAAAAAAGAGGTACGGTTTAACCTAGAGCTAAATAAAACAGTGAAGATTTGTACAAATGAAAAAGAAACATTAGGAATTCCAAAAGAACAAAGGGACAGATTTAAGAAAAATGACTCATGCATGGGGAATACCAGTGAACAGGGAGTAAGTGGGGATGCTATAGCTCCTTCCCTGGGCAAGCAAAACAATGACCAAACACAGACAGAAAAAGAAAATACTCAAAAGGAGGGTACAAGTCAATAACCTGAAGAATTCTTTGAGCCACATATTTTTGAAGAGGCTGAAAGGGCTGGTATCACACTAAATGATCACAAATGCACAGAATTAAAAAATGACAAATTGCTGAATGATGTTGTTACACATGTTCAGTTGGAAGGTTGTAATGTGGTCTCTGATGTTACCCAGATGGATGGGCGAACAGTGGCCACACTCCAAAAAACCTCTGATCATGGAGAAATTAATAAAATATCTCGCGCAGAAATGGGTAAAAAGGAGGGAAAAATGTCTTTCCATTTACCAATGTGTTTAGCCAAAAGTGAAAAAGACCTGAGAAAGGTGAGCCCTGAAATCAGTAAGAATTCACATTCTTGGTAGACATTGGTGAAGGATCTGTAAAAATTATGGTAAATAATAAAGGTTGTCAGGATATTCATTTAGAGGAAAACTCCCCATTAGGAATGGCCATACAAAAATCACATTATACGGCAGATTTAAATAACATGGTGATTGGAAATATTCCTGAAAAGTATGTAGATGCCAAGGGTGAGTTGCCAGAACACCTGGACTCTCAGCCCAAAGGAATATTTAAAATTCATTCTGTGTATCCTTATGATTCAAATGAGACAGTGTGCTGCCATCAAGAGGATTGCATAATATTTAATTTAAATGAAAATGAAACAGAAAATCAGCCCATTGAAGTGGAAGCTGATATGCCAAAATATTTAAAAGTGGCAGCTTTACAAAAAGACACAGTCACACAGTTAGAGGAAAGCGCCGAGATCCCCTTACCAGAAGATTTTCCAGAATTTTCCAAAATGGTAGAAGAGCAGATCTCCTTAGCGGATGCGTGTGAAAGCAATGAGGATAGGGACAATCTGAGGGAGATATTTATGGAGTTTAAGGATGTATTTGCAAAAGATGCTTATGATTGTGGTTTAACTGATTTACATGTGGCCACACTACCAGAAGGGTGTAGCAGAAATCCAGTGTTTGTACGCCAGTATAGACTACCGCTGGCATGTTTAGAATCATTGGCAGAGATTATTAAAAATTTGGAATCATGGGGAATCATCAGGCCCATTCATAGCACATCCAATACACCTATTTTAGGTGTGTTAAAGCCAAATGGTCAATGGCGGCTATGTGCAGACTTGAGAGAGTTAAATAAAAGAGTACCAGTATCTAGATGGCCACTGCCATTCATTGATCAGGGCCTAGCTCAGGTACATGGTTCAAATGTATTTACCACATTAGATCTCACCTCTGGATATTGGTGCGTGCCATTGGCAGAGGAGATACAACATTTATTTTCCTTTACATTTGACAGGACTCAATATGCCTGGCTTAGAGCTCCGTTCGGGTACATCAATAGTGGGAGTGAATTTGGCATATTTTTGAGAAAGGCCATGCCGGATGCAGCGGAAAGAGGAACAATAGTTTATGTGGACGATGTCCTGATAAAAAATGAAAGCCTGAAAAGCCATTTTGATGAAATAAGACATGTACTTGGCCAATTGCAGAAAGCAGGCGCCAAAGTATCTTTGCAAAAAGCACAATGGTGCAAGAAAAAAGTGAACTTTCTAGGGCATGAAGTGACTGAACATGGGCTAAATCCACAAAAGAAGAAAATAGAGGCCATACAAAGATTAAAAGATCCTAAAAATGTGAAAGGAGTAAAACGTTTATTAGGGATGACAGGCTATAACAGAAAGTTCATTGAAAATTATGCAGAAATCACTCAACCATTGACTAAACTGCTTAAACTGAATACTCCCTGGAAATGGGAAAAAGAGCAGTCTGATGCAGTGGCTAAATTAAAGGAATGTCTTGTAAAGGCACCATGTTTAGCATACCCCATAAAGGACAGGGATTTCTTTATAGAAATAGGTTTTTCTGAACATTGTATGTCAGCAGTGTTATCACAAAAACACGATTTGAATCACAAAACCATTGCATATGCAAGTAAGGCATTTTCCCAAGTTGAAATGAAATTTAATGAATGTGAAAAGGCCCTATTAACCACTGTGTGGGCGCTACAACATTTCCGCCCCATTGTTCAGGGAGAAAAGGTGATTATTGAAACAAATCATCAACCTTTGCAATTTTTAAGGAGTAAAAGAATTAGATCAGGTAATCTAGCGCAATCCAGAATCACTTCATGGACGCTGGCATTACAAGGTTTTCCCGTAGAAGTGAGATATGGACAAAATAAAAAGAAACCAATTGCTCAAGGGTTAGCTGACTTACATGACTGCGCAGCTGAACAAATACCAAATGAAATGGAAGTGGAAACTAGTTTGCAGGAATTTGAACAATCACCACACAAAGCTTTTGATGAAAAAACATGCAAGGATTTGCCAACTGTATATGTGGATGGTTGTGCTTTTCACATTGAAAATGACAGTAATAAACAGTTAGTGGCAGGAATAGGAAATGTCTGGTTGAAATGTGAAGGCGTCCCAGTATAGGGATGAGGATTGGAGATAGGAGCAGTCAGGTGGCGGAATTGGCAGCCATTTATAAAGCAATTGCTACTGCAGTTGATAAAAGTTCAGTGAAATTGTCCTGGTGACTGATTCTGACTATGCACGGAATAGCTTTGTGGAGTATTTGCCTGGTTGGAAAGCAAGAGGCATGGCTACATACAACAAAAAGCCACTTAAACATGGAAAAATGATACAAGCCATAGATAAATTGGTGTCAGAGAATAATTTAACAATATACTGGAGAAAAATTTGTGGGCATTTAAAAACACCAGGAGAGGATAAGGAGGGAAATGATAAGGCAGACCACCTGGCTAAGATTGGGGCTGTGATGGGAGAATTGCTACCTATTGATTATTTAATGGGTGAAATACAAATTGATGCAGTGACACGTTCTAAAGCACCAAAGGAGGTAGATCAACCGGTGGTGCAGTGGAGTCATGACACGCCAGACCAAGATTTGATTGAGGCACAAAAGAATGATCGAATTTTGGGAATCTATTATAATCATTTGATAGATCCCGAACAAAATCCTTTAACAGAAAATGATTGTATGGGAAAAGAAGAGTTGAGGGTGCTATTAAAGAACAAAACACGAATTAGATTACAAGATGGACTCATGATTAGAGAGTCCATAACAGGACAAATACAGTGGGTAGTACCCCTTTCATTCAGAGGGCTAATGCTACACCATGCACATGATGCCATAACTGCAGGCCATAGAGGTTCACAAAAAACATTAGAAATACTAAAAGATTATGCTTACTGGGCACATATGTCCCAAGATGTGGAATTATATACTAGAGGATGTCTAGTATGCACCCAATTTAAACCTGCTTCACCAATGCATAGAGCACCATTGATGAAAAGAGGCCTAACTCTCCCATGGTCAGATTTGCAAATAGACTATGTAGGTCCTTTAAAAAGGTCGAGCAAGGGAAACCGTTATATTTTAAGTGTGGTATGTTTGATGTCGAAGTGGATTGAATGCATTCCTGCACCAGATTGTAGTGCGCAAACAGCAGCCACATTGCTGGTGAACCATGTGTTCTCAAGGTTTGGGTTGCCACAAAGAATTGAGTCAGACAGAGGAAGTCATTTCACAAGTACTCTAATGAGTAAGGTATGGCAAATACTAGGTGTGAAAAGGAAACTACATATCGCATATCGGGCAGCGTCTTCAGGTACAGTTGAAAGAAGCAATAGGTCTGTTGTGGATATTTTAAAGAAATTTGTGGCAGAAGCAGGTTCCAGCTGGGATTTACGTTTACCGTTGGTTTTGATGGCAATCAGATCAACTCCTGCCAAAGCAACAGGTGTTAGCCCCCATGAGGTCTTGACAGGTAGGAAAATGGTGTTACCACAACACCTACTATACAGAACACATGAGCAGACACTTGTGAGTGCATCCACAGTTCATGAATATATTGATGAACTGAGGAGGCATTTGCAACATGCATTTGCTTTTGTGCAGAGAAATCTGGAAAGAGCTGCTGACAGTGCAAAGTCTTATTATGACAAAAAGACATCAGTAAAGGAATACAGTGTAGGGGATCAGGTGTACAAGTTTCATTTTGGGAAAAGTAAACAGAAAAATTCTAAATTTCTAGCAGCCTGGCCATTTCGAATTATAGATAAGGTCTCTCCTGTAGTTTATAAAATTTTGAAAAATGAAGGTGAAACGGCAATAGAGCAGTTTGTCCATGTAAATCAAATCAAACCATGCCATCCCAGACATGAGATCAGGCAGCTTGAGCATGTAGAAACAGATAAAGTCCCTTGAACACAAAAAGAGAAAATAAATGGGTACAATCAGGAGGCAGTGACAAAGAAGTTAAAAAGTTGATTGTTATAATGGCACATAAACACTGTAATATATGTAAAAATATATAATATAAAATAAATAAATAAATAAATATATATAATTGGAGCCATAATAGGTACCACAATATCAACAGCCAATTCTATTTCGGTAGGAACACTGAGTACTAAAGCGCAACAACTGAGTATTGACCTAGAAATAATACAAAAAACATTAGATGGAATTAGAGGGGGACTGGATGAACAAGTAAGATTCATAAATGAAACTGCAATCATTCTAAATGAACAAGCGGATGTAATGCAACGGGCGACTAAAATAATACTTAAGCATGACAGAACTTTAAATGAAATATTGAACATAATGAGTCCTGTTGATAGACTATTAACGAATTATATGAGAGAAGTTCAAACTGCAGTTTCACAATTGATTCAAGGACATATCCCTTTGTATTTTGTTTCGCAGGATATTATTCGTCAAATGATAGAAAGATTGACCAGGAGGGAAATTGATATAATACAGGTAAAAATTGCATTCGAAATGGGTAATGCAATGCCGTTATATGTGGACTTGGAAAGACTAGAGATCGGATTTTTGCTATGCGTCCCATATGTAGCCCCTGAACTTATTTATCAAACGAAGTGGGTACACAATGTGGGATTTTGGCAAGAGGACAAATTTATTAAGATTAAGCCATTAGGTCGTTCATCAGAACCTCTTGTAACACGAACTCTTTAGAAGCTGTATCTGGGGCATATATTCTATGCCCTATTGTGCTCACTGCTTGGGCACAACATCCCCCTAGCATTCCACATATACTCGGAAGACATTGAAAACAGCAACAAAGGAATAGCAGGATCCCCAAAATAACCAGAATAACAGAAAGCACCTTCCAACCCCAAGATCGTAAAGAATCCCAGAACCAGGTGCTAAGATTCCAATCTCCTACAGGGATATGTACTTCAGAACTAAGAGTATGCAAGTTCTGTATTGCTTTAAAAATTGTCGGTGAGGAATCTGGTACGAAAACACAGCAAGCGGACCCCACTAATTTGCATACTCCACCTCGTTCTGCCAGAATGACATCTAATGCCATCCGATTTTGGAGTGCTACCAATCTTATTGCTTTTTGCTCTAAGGTCATATTGTAGAGTATGTCCGTGGTCCGGTTGATCGTTCTCTCCAGTACCCTTGCTAAAACCCTAATGTTCTCTGAGTTTGTTATTTGTCCCCAAAAGGGCACAACTGATTTCGCTATATCTCCCAAAACTTGCCCAGGGGTATCTCTGTTCTTGTCCTGCCGTGAGCGAGCCTTAGAAACCTCCAATGTACTAGCTACAAATACCCCGGGTAACAGTATTACTAAATAACAGGTTCCCTACCAATCCTTGGGCAACCAGGGAAATGCTAAACTACCACAAACAAAATAAACAGGCCCCCCTACATACAGAGGCCTGTTTTCTCCAGTCAAATTTACAATGTTCTTACAACCTTCAAAATCTCCCATTGGCCTAGTGCCATTTCTTTGTACACAAAAGGGGACCGTGTCAGGGCTATGATTTATAGAATAAGAAGGAGGTACGGCGTCCTTATTGCCTATCGAAGCCATTTTAAAGGAAATTAGAGTTTGAAAAGGAAGAGATAGTTTATCAGACGGCCTAATAGAAGCGACATTAGGTTTACTTCTATTTGCAAAAAGCGAGCATCCCAGGGGAGTTAATTCACGTTTCTCGAAATCATTCAAATTAGTTCCATCAAAGTTCCCTGAGATGCTATCATTCCAGCGGCCAAAGAATAGTGCTCTAAGAGAGGCATAGCAAGCAGTCGTTAAAGGTAAAGGATGAATATACCATCCCAGTCCCTTGTTCCCATGTTGCGGTAAATGAGTACAAATCCAACAATTACTCTTATTAAAAATGGCATGAGTTGCATTCATTACTATCATTAGAGTGTTATTATGATACTTTTGTCTATGTTGGGAGTCTCTAGGGGACAGAGTGTGAAGGTGTACAGAGGGAGTCAAAGCAGTTGGTACAATCTCGGTCGGTAGTAAAGGTTTTAGAGGATAGATTTCTTCAAAGTACCAAAGTCCTACAGCAGTAGTTGCAAAAATAACAATTATCATTATCAAAACACAGCAGTACGTTTTCGGGGCCCAGGCACATTGTTCATTGTCCAAGTTGGTCACAAGTCCAGTGCGGGGAGCAGCAGTGGAAGTGGCAGGCATTGTAGTTCCTCAATCGACGACCCCAATGTTCGTTGCTGGCGACGCTACGGTCGCACGATTTCTTAGTCCTTCCCAACCCTAGACAGCAGAATCCCTTTTTGTTCAACAGAACTTTCTTATACAAAAGAAAACTTCCAATCACTTCCTTTTTCCAGATGCACGAAAAACCCGTGCCGTAGTTCTATTTCCTTCGTCGAAGGTTGTACCTGGTGGTACCCAAGATTGTCTGATCCGGAAATAAAGTGTCGTCACTTCCTCACCGCACCGGTGAATAACAAGATTTTGGAGACTGCGAAAAGATATGTTCAAAACTGCATGATCTGCTTACAGCACAATGTGGGTAAGGGGACAGTAACTCTGAGGGGAAGCTTTGGGCCCCCTTCTGTTCCCTTCGAGGTCATTCATTTTGATTTTATTGAGATGGAACGATGTAACAATCTGAAATATGCTCTTGTAATTATTTGTGCCTTTAGTAAATGGGTCGAGGCTTTCCCCGTTAAAGACGCTACCGCCATGACCACTGAAGAAGCAGAACCCCTCGCTGATGCTACAGTCTCTGATCTTGGAGTAGCAAACAGGGCTGTGAGTGTGTCGGAGAATTTCTCTGAGCCCGAGGAGCTTGGGGAACAGTCCATTTCGTCTCCGCACTCTCTTGAAAAATCACATTCAAATTAAGAGGTGTTGTGTTCTTAATCCGGCTGAACTCTTACCTTTCCCGCAAAACACTGTTTGCGGTGACGAAGAATTACATGATTGCCTATATACCACTGAACAAGAAACGAAGGGCAGGATAGATCTCATAGATACTCCTTTGGGCAATGCAGAAGGGGAGCTGTTTTGTGATGGCTCCTGCTTCAAACTTTCAGATGGTACATCTACAGCTGCTTATGCAGTTACTACATTGAGTAAAGTTGTTGAAACTAAGAGAATTTCGCATAACTCAGCGCAGGCCGCAGAGATTATAGCGTTGACCCGAGCTTGTGAACTCTCCCAAGGGCGTATAGTAAATATATATACTGATAGCCAGTACGCATTTGGGGTGGCTCACAACTTTGGAAGGCTCTGGTCGGAAAGAGGGTTCCTGACCTCACATGGGACCAAGATCCATCATGGCCCCTTGATAGTGCAATTACTCCCGGCACTCTCACTCCCTAAACAGTTAGCGATCATGATGTGCAGCACATCGTAAGGTCATAGATGATGTGGGCAAAGGGAATGCTTTTGTGGACTTGATAGCAAGACAAACGGCCACAGACCTTAGCACGGACATGTATGCTTCGAGGGAAATGAGAGATGTTTATATAATGGATGAAGGTATTGGGTCTGTGCGAGATATTCAAACTGATGACACAGTAGAAGAATCTAAAAGGTGGGCTGAAGGAATGGGGAAACTGGATGATGAAGGGTGTTGGGTGGATACATCTGAAGGAAAATGGTTGCTCCCTGATTCATATGTATTGGCAATGGTTACGATGGCACACGGTCCTACACACGTGTGTGCCCAGCAGATCACGAAAATGTTAGAACAAGTTTGGGTGAATAACAAGCCGCACGGCCTATTCTTCCCACCGTGTTCCTGTGTTAACACAGCCAAAGCACATCCATCACATTCATGCACAAACAACACAAAGGCCTTGTCATAATTTGGAGTACCCAGAACCGGTGCAGAGCATAACGCGGTTTTGAGAAGCTCAAATGATCGTTGATGTTCCGATTTCCATGGCAGCGGCAAAGAAATGCCCTTCTTTGTCAAAGCCAACATCGGTTTTATCACTAGCGAAAAGTTCGGGATCCACAACCTACAGTAAGAAGCCATACCTATTAAAGGATAGTTCCGGGACTTTTTTTTTATTGTCCCTACGGTTCGGCCATGTGTTTTTAAGCATAAATCGGTAGATCGTAGAAAACTTTCCTATGGACCATACCCGACTTTTCGTCCATTAACGCACTCGAAATCAGCCGCCATTTTCTGATAATCCTCTCACTTGCCGCATCGCCCTGGCTCACCTGCTTTTGCGGCACTAAATCAAATCCCCCGCCCCTGAAACAGACTTTATCAAAACATTCATATTCCCCGCCTCTATCCGTGACGTGACTGAGCTGCGTAGGCAAACGCGCCCAGGCGTCTTCTACGCGACTCCACACAGAACCCGGAAATCAACACAGATGAGCTCACACAACACAGCGCGCCACAATCGGGAATATGAAACTGTACTTTTAAATTAAACTTCAAGATTGTAAATTTGGTAAAGTACATTTATTTGACATCAAATGTTTTGAGAATATTCAGCGATTTTCATTTTTATTTGCTCACGTTCCAAAAAGTTCGTTTTGAGGCACGCGATGTTCCTTTGCTGTACACAGGGTCTTAGATCATCTCACAATACAGCGCCACAATTCGGAATATGAAACTGTGGTTTAAAAGCAAACGGCAAGATTGTACATTTGGCAAAGTACATTTATTCGACATCAAATGTTTAGAGAATATTCTGGGATTTGCATTTTTCTTTGCTCTCGATCCAAAATAGTTTGTCTTGAGGCAAGCGATGTTCGTGTGCAGTACACAGGGTGTTGGTTTACGATAAAATAAGCTCTTCGGTCGCACTGATAATCGCATGGCTGTTCCAACAACGAGGCACTAGGCCACCACAACGGTCTGTATGTTGCATCTAGCCGTTAGTACCGCGTAAGGGCATACTTGTACTGGGCGATCGTCCCATAAAATGGTCAGGGTGGTAACGTTGTTCACGCGGAGAAGCAACTGGCGGTTAAAAAAGCCATCCGCCGGTGTCTGGTACTCGTGACACATGCAGTAATGCATGATGTACCTGTTTGAAAAACATAAAAAATGAAATTAGTCTCACCATCAGATCTTTATTAAAATTATTCATTTTATATATTAGGTCGGGAAATTATTTCATAGCTAGGACAGTGCAACTGGGTATTATACATCAAGGGGTGGCTGTAGGATACTGAGACAGTCCCCCAGTGCAGGGGTTGACAGGGAGGCAGTGCAGGTGGAGAGTGGAAGGGCCCAGGACCGAGGTCGCAGACAGTGGACCAGTTGTAGCAGGGGAGAGGGAGAGAGAAAGCAGAAGCAAAGAGGAAGGTTTTGAGGTGCTTCCGTAAAAGGAGATGGTTCTCCTCAAGATAGTGACGGTACAAAACAATATGCCACATAGAACGAACAAGTACAACTTAACCCGTCTTTAAAGCTACTGTATAGTAATTAAATTGCGGTATAAACTCATCTAAAGAGTTACTTACATTATATTTGCATTTTCCATTGTGTCTGTGCGTAGGGCAGCCCCGAAATACCACTCCTTCTATGCCGACGTTATTTCTTCTAATGAACGAACATGAAATGGCTTCATTATCGTTTCTTACATTATTGCCCCACACCCCCAAAAAGAAGTCTTTCGGGATGGTACCGGCCTGTCAAGGTCAAATAACAATACAACCTTATACTGAGTCGTGGGCCATTCCGGCACCCGAGCAAAAAATCAAAGCAGCTGACCTTCACTTTGAACGAGCGCACATTCCTATTTAGCTACATTCAGTGTAAGGCCATCTCACAGGACTTGAAATTTACACTCCATTTTTGCATTTTGTCTGCGTGCTTTGCAGCCCCAGAGAACCATAAATACGGAGACATTCTATATTTTTTGAAAAATGATTTATAATACTGTTTGGTTTAATTTAATGCGCAGATGAACAAGGTTGGATAGACACATTGCATGTACACTGAGCAATCACTTTAATTTACACATTACATAGATACACATATTCAATGGGCCTGCGACATGAGGAGACTCGAGAGAACAGACAATCAAATTACAATCATTTAAACCGTGATGTGTATTTCTCAATGAGCTCTTCTTTAGGTGGACATGGAACAGAGGCAATGTTGGGTGGCAATGCAGTTGTCCCCTGCACAGGTTCGTTCACAACTCCATTTATGTGCCTATCTAGGACGTCAACAATAAGTCTCTCAATAAACTCATATTGCATATCCTCAAACACTGGTTTGATCACCCATTGTTTACTTCTTTTAGTGAAGGCCTTATTGTAGCGAAGCGTCCCTAAAGTTCCGGTCGTCCTACTTTGTTGACGTCCAACATTATGGTTATGTGCCAAGATCGCTAGAAGAGTCCGATTTATCATGCCCTCCATGCCAAAATGCAATCGTTTTGGCCTGTACTTTAGGCACATATTGTGGAACACCTCCAAATCTCCTGTGTGGCAGAATTCCGTGAGTCCCCTCAAATCTCTTGTTATAGTTTTATCAAATACAATCTTTTCAATGGCTTTGTGAGTGGGTGATGAAGGAATCAACCACTTCTTCTTCCGTGCCTCCTCTGTGGACAAATGGCCATGTTCACAATTGTGGAAATGTTGGTTTGTGTTCCAACGGTGAACGTTTGTGCAGTGTAGCATTACTGACCGCCATTTTTCCAGTAGAATTTCCAACGACCCTCCACATGTTTTTGAGCTCCACCAAAGATGGTTGCTGATTGACTTGGACCACTGTGAAATACCTTGCGTTTCTTTTTTTTTACCTGCAGCAGACATTTTTTTATTGATTGTTTTTGCAAGATGCCAAACGTCAAATTGGTGATTTATATTTTTGTACTCTTCTCTCATTGTCTTGCCAATTGAAACGTGTCTGTCCGTGGCTATCAGGTCGATCACCATTCCCCGCGATTGTAGTTCTTGCAATGATGCTACAAAGCCAACTTTCTCCATGGCCACTGAGGATGTACTTTGTGACACCTGCACGACCACCGAACTCACAATTTTCTTACTTTCCATGTCCTGAAAGTGGTAGGTGCAGTACTTGGCTGAAAATCCTGGGCTGTCGCACTGTCCATCACCGGCTAGCCTGAACCGTTTGCCCGCGAATGTACTATCAATAGACATTTTTTCCATTCTCCAAGCTTCGCTAATGGCTGGAAATAGATAATCGGTTTGGTATTTGTAGAACTGAGTTTTCGCAATGAAATGGATTCCCACAAACTGAAAGAAAGACTCTAACTTTTTAAAACTTGAACCACTAAAAAGTGCAGCCGCTGCACAAAGTAGATTGCCTGCTGGCAGTTGCCCCAGCATGGGTTGTGCAGACCATGAGAAAGGATGATATTTTGTACAGGTGGCATGTATTTTAAGGTTAGTGCCTCGAATTGCACGAGTCACATTAATCAATGGCTCCCCACATACTTCCCCACCAACCGAATGCCCACATTTCATCCGAATAATAATATCAATCAAACAACTATCGAATACAATGAATTTGGCCTCTTTCCTTATACTGTCACTCTGCATCCCAGCTAGTTCGGCCTGTAACGTTGAGGACATGTCACTCACATGAAAGGTAGAATCTCTGATATCGTCTTCTGCTATGTTCAGTGATATTGATGGTGTTTCATTGTCGTCCACTTCATTCTCTTCCATTGCAACATCTGTTCCTTCTCCGGCGATGGGTGAATAAAACAATTTCTTCAACTTTCTCGCGGTCTTAGTTTTTGCGGGTGTGGATTCTGTGAATTGATCTCCGACTGCATCCGAACTACCAGGAGGACATTCACTATCAATGGCTGGTGGTGGTATAGCTCCGTTGTCAATCACTTCATATTCTTCCCATTGGCACGATGCATCTCCAGTCTCAAGTCCCTGCCAAAAGGTTTGACAAGCAACATCTCTCGTTCGCTTCACTGTCTGTGTAGATCTAATTCGTACACCCACTCGCAACTAGAGGACAGATTGGAAAAGGGATGTTCAGTTTAAACACAACTTACAGTATTGAACTATTAACAGTGAAAAACAACATAATATAGTGACCAGGACACTAACCTTCTTTTGCTTTCTTTTCTTTGAAACTTTCTTGCCTCGAACTTCAACATCAGGACGCTGTTGCTCCGACTCGTGTGTGCATGTCTCCACTTCCTCTTGCGCTGCAACGACTATATTTTCATGATAAGCACATCCATCACGCACTGACGCTCCATCGACTCCCTGAAACATAGAACTTTCATTAGTATGTATAATAATATTGAAAACACAAAATGTACTTGGGGACCAATACCTACGTACATCTCAATAGCAAAACACGAATGAACGCTTTGTGTAGAACATTCAAACGACAATTATTCACGCATAATTGATCTAGTTAGATGGAACTGTCAAGATCCATACCTCGGGCTCCTCATAGACTTCCATTGATGATATTATTGAAGATGATGCTTCAGTAACTCCCTGAAACACAGTAATTGCATTAGTATGGTTTTCTATTTTGTTAAAAAGAACATAAACTTTGTGCAGGCGTCAACGGCTCATCTAAATAGACCTGCACAAATGATCAGTTGTCTAAAATAAATAATGGATATGTAAATATGATTCGATTTGCTCGATCGTTGGAAATGTCACCACCCAGAGATGTGCATCAACTACTAGGGGTGATGTTCTTGTAGAAGAAGGTCCGTCATCTCCCTGAAACATAGTACTTGCGTTAATAAAGAAGGAAGTATAGCGGATGTAATCACGTCATATGATTTCGCTTGATCGAACTGTCAGTATCCATACCTCGAAATGCATAAGAACATCAAGGGACGATGTAACTGCGGTGCACACTTCTGCAAGCTGTTGCGCCGACCCGTAACTGCATGCTCCCCCTTCTTCTTGGACTAATGCTCCATCGACTCCCTGAAACATAGGACTTTCATTAGTAATGAACACAATATTGAAAAAAGAAGACACATAGGAGGGCGACGACAGAAGGACATATCAATGGCTAAAAACGAAAGAAACATTGTGTGTAACAATCACGCTACAAGAATGCAAGATCTGATGATCTCCATCGATGGAACTGCCCGGAAACGTACCTCGAGCATCTGAGTGACATCAACGGTTGTCGTCAATACGTTGGACTCCTCAGCATCTCCCTGAAAGACAGTACTTGCATTATTTTGGATAACAATAATTATAACTGAAAACAAAGACTAGAGGACGAGTACAAGGGTGTACCATTAGGTAAAATAATTACACGATAAATTAAAACTATTGATTTTCATGCCTAAAAAAAGTCAGTGGCAGAATAGCCAAGTAAGATTACCCGATAGGCGCTTGAAGTGGCTGATGACTGCAATAACGACACGGATGGAGAATCTTCCGCCTTCATATTGAGTGGATACATAAATGGGGAAATTATTGTTAGCTAATGCTACACACTACCGCAAGGCCGAGAGATAAATACGTAAACTTGACTCACCAGTGGAGGGATGTGGACGAATAGAGTGGGAATAGCGTTTGAGAGCAATTTTCGCCTCGCTCGCGGTGTGTTCTTCTTTATTAGCAATGATGTGGAGTACATGTCTGAGCTAAAGTGCCTGCTGCAGATGCGGTATCGATCACCCCTCTTGTCCGCAAAGACTTCTAGGACTCTACTTTCAAGCTCAGACGGTGGATATCCGCAATATCGGACCCATTCTCTTATCTGATCTATTGTCTTAGGGAAAACATGCATTATAGTACCTTCAGATTTATTATGGGTCTTCGAAGGGCAACCGCCAATGGAACAGGCAGGCATTGTGGAAAGTTCTGAAAAGTAAAGATCAACAATTCTCTATGAATACCAATGTAACCTCAGAACATGTGACTAGTTCCTTGCATGTACTGTCTTGAACAAAAAGAAATTGGACGCAAAATGATTATGGTACATGGCCTTACCTTGACGAACAAACAGTTAGATGCAGGGATCAGAGTACTTTCTTGTCGTACAACAGGGAGCAGTTCACCGGTTGCAAACTGAGGAGTTTCCTCGGAGTGGTCACGGAAGTTCACAGAGACGAAGAGCAGATAACCAGCACCTTCACGGGTTGACTAGCTAAGCGCAAAGAAGTGCTCATTAGAAATATGAAGTGGGTTATAAAGAATTCGAAACAGGGGTGTGTTTGTGAATGAATGACGTCTATATGTCGTGGCATTATGCGGATTGCAGGGGGCCGTCCAGCGTGAAGGGGGATGCTTGGCAGGAGACACGGGGTCTGGAGGTAGACATGGGAACAACAACCCATGCTCTATAGACCACTTTGAAGTGTACATGGTCTTTGGCACCTCTTGGCCTTTATCGCTCCCTGACAGCTCCACTTGGCAGCACAAGTACCCCGGTGCGAACTGCCTTTGATAGGGCGGGGGGTGGATTGGGGCGCTGGTCGTGCAGACAAGACACAAGAAGACTCATGAATGGAGACACACTTATGTGGATTGCAGGGGGCCGTCCAGCGTGAGGGGGGATGCTTGGCAGGAGACACGGGGTCTGGAGGTAGACATGGGAACAACAACCCATGCTCTATAGACCACTTTGAAGTGTACATGGTCTTTGGCACCTCTTGGCCTTTATCGCTCCCTGACAGCTCCACTTGGCAGCACAAGTACCCCGGTGCGAAGTACCTTTAATAGGGCGGGGGATGGATTGGGGCGCTGGTCGTGCAGACAAGACACAGGAAGACTCGTGAATGGAGACACACTTATGTGGATTGCAGGGGGCCGTCCAGCGTGAGGGGGGATGCTTGGCAGGAGACACGGGGTCTGGAGGTAGACATGGGAAGAACAACCCATGCTCTATAGACCACTTTGAAGTGTACATGGTCTTTGGCACCTCTTGGCCTTTATCGCTCCCTGACAGCTCCACTTGCCAGCACAAGTACCCCGGTGCGAACTGCCTTTGATAGGGCGGGGGGGTGGATTGGGGCGGTGGTCGTGCAGACAAGACTCGTTTGCCGCAGGGCCTCACCAAGGAGAGGCCATCTAACTGCATGTAAGAGGCAGGCTGCAGGATCTAGTACATGGAAGGCAGGGGGGTGACTTTATAAATACCTCACCCTCCCAGGAGAATATATGGGTGCAAAGGTTATGTGGATTGAAGGTGGGCGGCCAGCGTGAGGGAGGATGCTGGCCGGAGACATGTGGTGTGACAAGACAAGGCACAGGAAGACTATTCAATGGAGACACACTAGATTCATTTAAAAAATGAAAACAACCATTGTTAAAATATATGTTGGGTTTTATTTTAGATCTTAATTTCAATTGAACATAAATAATAAACATTACACATTGTAAAGTTCCGGTTGCAGCACATCCAGGGAAAATCCGCGGTATTGTCCACTGTCGCTTGGGAAATGTTGTCTAATGGCAAGTACCGCACAGGCAGGTATTACTCTCCGAACGCGGTGTCCGAGCCTCCCGTGAAGCCACCAAGTGAAGCAACGATAGGCCACCAGCCTGTACCACCTGTGAAAATGAAAGATGCAAACTGTATTAAAATGACAAAACTTTCTTATCATTCTGCTTTGAAAAAAATTCTATCTAGAAAATGCACAATATGGACCCAATTTACATGCATTCGAATGATATGTAGATGTAATTTTATATGTGGGAGACGACCATGACATAGTAGTGGCATTACTGACATCACAACCAGAGTATACTTACTCGTTACTCGGATTACGCGGACGAACAGTGCCGCGAAGTTCGTGCATAAGCATCCTCAACACGGTCCGTGAGAGGCAGGCTTCCCTGAACTCTGGCAGCTCGGTGATGCATTGCGGACTTGGCTCGCCTTCCGAAATGTAGGCCAAGCACCCGGAATTTTCACGGCAGCAGCAGTTCTCCTCCTCAGTTGGCATTAGCTCGCACCGATTGCACGTGCACCAGGTGGAGACGCCGTCCATGCGACATGGTCCAGGCTCTTCATCCGTTGACTGGTCCTCCCAACTGCCGTCCGAATCCCCATCGTTTTCGCGTGCTTGCCTTTCCAGTAGTTCTTCCTCGGTGTACTCGGGCTCGTACATATACGGCATTATTGTAGCCATTGTGTGGTAAAGAAAGTAAAATAATTTACAGAGATGGTACAGGTGTTCACAAGGCCTAGAAGTGGCGAAGGTAGCTGACCAGAGCACAGAAACGAGTCACAGAATACTCAAAGTAACACAGAGAGAATAATGGAATCGAAAATCTGCTGCTGTGTGTTGTGAAACGGTGTGTTTATACTTATTGAGGAAAGAGGCGTCCTGCCATTTCCATGGCGACACGTCATTAGCTGAGGCGCAGCGATTGTTGACACGAAACGTGCTTTGGCGTTGGGAAATGGGCGGTACGCGTCTGCTGATGTCAGGCTCAGGGGCGGGGGATTTGATTTAGTGCCGCAAAAGCAGGTGAGCCAGGGCGATGCGGCAAGTGAGAGGATTATCAGAAAATGGCGGCTGATTTCGAGTGCGTTAATGGACGAAAAGTCGGGTATGGTCCATAGGAAAGTTTTCTACGATCTACCGATTTATGCTTAAAAACACATGGCCGAACCGTAGGGACAATAAAAAAAAAGTCCCGGAACTATCCTTTAAGGCTCTGACTTCCTTCTGTGTATTTGGAACAGACATGCCAGAAATGTGTTTTATTCTTTCAGGTGTCAATCTTCTCACCTCCTTTGACAGGAGGTAGCCTAAATAGGGGACCTCCTGACAACAATATTGAAATTTTTTAAGCGAAGCTTTATGACCATTTTTAGCTAAATGAACAAGCAACAGTACAGTGCCTTCTTTACAAGCACTCTCAGAGTCTGCAGCCAAAAGCAAATCATCAATATATTGAAGCAGCGTACAAGTAGGTGGCAATTCAAGGGTGTCGAGCTGCTCTTTCAAAGCTCTACTATAAATGCTTGGACTTTCAGTATACCCTTGAGGTGCCCTGTTAAATGTAACTGATTGTCCCCCCAAGGTGAACGCAAACAAATATCTACTTTCCTTATGTATAGGAATGCTAAAGAAAGCGTTTTTTAAATCCACAACGCTGAAGTGCGTAGCCGTAGCAGGGATCATTGTCAATATCGTCGTCACATCAGGCACAATTGGAAATTGTGGGGCGACAACTCTGTTAATAGCACGAAGATCAATTATGAACCGATATGGAATTGCATTGTCGCCTTTCTTATATACAGGCAAGATCGGACTGTTACACAGACTACCTGTAATTTCCTCGATTACCCCACGATGCACAAAATCGGAGACAATGCATTTCAAAGCACGCTCGCCCTCAACTGATATTTTATACTGCGGAACGCGTGGCAGTTTCACTCCATGTTTCAAAACTATTTTAACGGGCTCAATCTGTAATACCCCGACATCATTGTCGTCTACCGCCCATAAATATTCCGGGACAATGCTAAACTCAGGAGGTAAAGGTCGAATCAGGAACTGAGAATTAGGAAGTTGCTGTGGTGAAACCGTCAGCCGTACTCCATCAGAAGAACAATGAATTACTGCATTCAATTTCTTTAACAAATTCAACCCCAGCAAATTCTCTCCACAGTTCGAAGTGAGAAGAAAAGGGCAATGGTCCGTAAAGGGACCCAAAGAAACAGACACCGGTGAAGAAACCGGACAAACAATTGGTATACCAGAAAACCCTATGGAAACATTTGTTTGCCCGGACAGTGGAATGTTTGGAACCCGGGAATGATCAATGGAGCACTTCTGTGCTCCAGTGTCTATCAAAAACTGGTGTTTCCTATTCCCTACTAATAATTCAACGTAGGGGCCCTTCTGATTAACGGGAATAGGTGAAGGTTCCAAATCCTGCTTCGGGCAGTCCTAATGAAATAGAGCCTCGCCAGAAGGAAGCTCTTCAGAAAGGTAGGCAGCAGAAGGGTGATCAAATATGTTCCCCGAGTCCACACTCGAGGTCTGATTTTCCCGTGAAAAAGGTTCCTGAGGATCTTGTAAAAACTGACCTCTATCAGGGCCCCCTGCTCCAGGGCGGCCCCTAGGTCGTCTACCCATACTCCCAAACGCACTGTTTGACCTTTGTCGAAGGACGGGGCACTGTGCTCGCCAATGACCTTCCTGGCGGCAATAAGCACATTGATTAATATTCACAGGACCCAAAGGAGCATTTCCTTTTGGGACATACTGACCTCTGGTCTGTGTCGTGCCTCCTCTAGGGTTTCTAACAATTTGTTGTAGTAATACTTTGGTTTTCAAATCTCCTTTCCTCTTTTCAATTTTTTCCTTCTCATTATTAACACGGTTCTCATAATACTGAGCCATGTGCAAAACCTCAGATTGAGATTTTGCCTGCCAAGCGGTCTCAGAGGACATAATCTGTGACTGGATGTCAGGCAACAATCCACGTACACATTTGTCCACAAACAACCTTTTCCCAGACTCTGTACCCAAATCCTGTCCACTGAAGTCAGAAAATACCTGCTCGAATCTGTTAAAGAATTCGGTAGCGCCTTCAGTTTTTCCTTGAACACAGGCCGTAAGCTTATCCCAAATAATTATTTTCTCTCGAATTATAGTTTTTAATTTTTCGACAATTCTATCAGGCAAAGTAAGTATTACCTGTGGTGGTTTCTCACCTGCTGGTCTTTCTCCATCAATCCTAATCATATTAGCCCACGTATCTCCCAACCCTGGCACATTGTCTATTGTCCGAACCTGTTTCCATACATCTACGGGTAGGAGTACAGGAAATAGCAAGTCAATATCACTTAAGGTGAACACAGAGGACTGCAAAACGGACTCTATTTCTTTGTAAAACCCCGTCGGGTTTTTCCTAATATCGGGAACTGATTGTCTAATAGTGTTCACTTCCTGTCGTGAAAGCGGGACGTGAACGAATTGTGATACATAATGTGCAGGGATATCCACAGCGGGGGCACCAGTCCCAGCGTTGGCGGGAATCTCAACTTTGGGGACAAAGGTCGGAGGAACCTCTCTCATAGGCAACTGAGATATAGGTACCTCCGGCCGCTTACTAAGCAACAGAGCCAGGTCGAGCGCTAAGGCAGCTGAAGAAGTGTCGGGCGAAAAAGCCCTTTTACAAATCCCCAATAATTCTATGGGGCAACTAACCTTCTTTCTTGCACATTCTTCTTGCAGGTACTGTACCATTACCTGAATTACCTTTCTTTGCATTTCTACTGTATAGTGACTATACGTATCATATACTTCATCTGGCGGAATCGATGAATCCGAGATCCATCGAATCGCATCTTTGGTACAAATTCGTATTTCCTCAGGTGCCGATCTACAACACGGAAGGAACCGTTTCTGTACATATATTCTATCGTCTTCGTCGTCCTCATCTCGTGACTTTTCAAAGTCTTTCCTAAACTCAAACAATTTTTCAACATGCCCATATACTTTCTGCTCTGTGTCCCTCGAAAGTGCCAAAGCATTCAGATCTCTCACTCCTTGTGGAAGATCCGAATTTTGTAATCTACCCCACATCACACATAAATGAGTCCCCAAACCTTCGATAAATACATTTTTCTCGGGAAAACTATTCAAATTAGATAATGTGGAAAAAACATTAACTTGATCACCTTTCTCCATACAGTGCTTAGCCCATGCAAACAATTCCTGTTTCTTATCTGCAGAAACAGTATTACGAGTGACGATCTTTGATCCTGTACCTGGATCAACTTCAGTCAATATGGGGCCACTCGGGAGCGGAGGTGCAGGTAAATTTAATAAAGGTGCAACTATCGGTACAGAAGGAAGGGGCGGTGCGATAGGTGGAGGAACAACAACTATGTGACTTGGAACAATAGGTTGTACAGGGGGAACAGGAATAATGGCAGGAACAACAGCAGGAATGGGCAGAGCGCCCAAAATAGGAACATACGGAGGTGGCGCAGAGGCATCAGGCCTGCGTTCGTTTAACAATTTCTCAATATATTCTTCGGAAACATGGAAATCTTTAGAGGGGTACATTTTCTGGATTCCAAGTGAAAAAGCCCTATCCATATTTTTAACTGATTCTGAATGTTTTTCTTTATCATATAACAACGCTTTTTCGGCGTTTGTTTTATGACGGCGTGCATGTTTGTCCCTACTTTTAAGCTGCTGTAACGCTTCTTTTTTCCAATTCTGTAAAACATCAAAGGCTGCAGGTCTAGCCTTCTTTTTTAACAAGACTGATTCTAGGTATTCAATACGGGGGATCTCAAAACTACCGTTGATTGGCCACTGAAATTCGGAGGCATGTCTGGTCTGTCTGTGCCAAATATCATTAAATACTATACTACCAATTCCATACTTACAGTACATAGTACATGCCGGCGACCCCTCCTGTGGTGCCGGGCGGCTAAATTCCAAAGATTTTCGATCGCTGTGGAACAGAGCCCTAAAGCAGCTAGACAATTTCCTAGGCATTTCACAAAAAATTGGTGTTACCTGGTCAATAATTGTGTCTGCAGATACAATATGCCAAATTCAAATTGTCAGGGTCAAATTAAGAGCCGGGTCACGACTGCACCTGACCAAACCTAAGGAGGACCGTACGGTTTATCAAAGAACTTACCTAACGAATTTTACCTTGTGTTTGGTGGTTTCGACAAATCTGCCCGCCTCAAAAATGGACCCTCGTCAAGATGCCGTGTCAGACCACACGACTATCATCCAAGGATCGGAACGTGCAGCACTGCCGAGGTATCGCGTCTCGTTCAGTCAGGCCCGTAGAATCACACCGTCCGATCCCGGTTCGATAGTCTGCGTCAACCTTCAATGATCCGGCATCAATCTTGAGGGTCACTATTCGGGCGCCAACTGTGAAAACAAAGAAATTGATATGAGGCTGGGAAGCCCAAAGGAAACACACCAACACAGGTTACAAAGGACATACAAAGTGCTTTATTTAAAAGCTACAACAGTTACCAAAAAATCAATTGACAAACGGATAGCTATTCGGCTCTCAGAGTAACGTAACGAACTTCAACGAAGGTTTGATGCATTAGTACAGAGACCGTACATTGGAATACTTGGGCTTTTATATTCTTTATCCAGCCCTGACCAACCCCCTCGCGGGTTAACCATTCTTAGGACCAGGCCTAGGATTCCTTGCCAGGTCAATCCCATAATGTATGCATTTTGATCAGTATTGCTGATACAGTTGTTCATTTACACATAGGTCAGGGATAGGATAAGGTCTCAGTTCGCGACCCCGACAAGTGGCCTGCAGGCATATTACTTATTCATGTGTGCGGAGGTCACAACGGCCAGAATCGCACTCAGAATGTCATTCGGCCTCCATTTTGATGTTCAGAGTGACTTCCACATTACAAGAGAACCTAAAATGGCGGCTAAATCCAAGATGGCGACTTACACAATTTTTCGTTAAGGTCAAGACCTTGCCGCGGAGTCTATTTACATGATATTTTAGACAACTTGGCGTAGGCCAACACACATTCAAATACTGCGATAGGAGGCATAATATCATTTCAATTCCAACAGTTTGAGTCCTTTGTATAGTTTGCCTTTGGATGGCTTCAGCCCTGAAGCCTGCCCTGGCTCCAGTGTGTCTGGAAAGGCAGGAAGTAAGGGAGGTTCCCGGAACGTCCATGTCCTTTGTCTCTAGGTGTGCCTGAGTGAAACCAGTTACAATTGGCCAGTTTGCTGTACTAGAGGACAGCCACCCTGCTGTGCAATTGACAGCCTAGGGCTCTGAATGAATGGGAACTTGCATAAAAAGCAAGGTTTTAGTGACTAAGAGCAGAGTCTACCACTGGAGGATAACATCTGAAGCAGAAGACAAGAGAAGACGCCAACAGAACCCTCCTGGACCTCGAAGTGCCCGGTGAAGCCCTGCAGCTGTGCTGACCCCGTTTTTGAATTGACAGGGAGGACTCGTAAAGGACGACTTCCTCCCTTTGGTGGGACCAACTAGACTCGAGACAAACTATTTTGGCGCAACCCCTTACTTGCTGCAACTTTGCAAGGCTGCAGAAGCCCAATACCAGGGGTATCTCGTCCACTTGTGAGTACATTGTCTTCCAAAGTCCGAATCCGGCCAGATCTTCGTGGCCATCCAGAGGAGCCTACAGAAGCAAGAAATCTGCATCCAGAGTCCCCTCAGCAGAGTCCAGGACCAAGGGATCACGGAAATCCTAACCAGAACTTTTTGTTCTTCATTGGCACTGAGAAAAAGGTGCCGAAACCACAAAGAGACCCTAAATCAATGGAAATCCATTCCTGCCGAGTCCCTCTCTCTCGAGTGCTGCCAAAGGAGCCCGCCAGACATCCTCCCTTTCATCACCACGACCAAGGATAAGGAACAAGGGTCTACTGGATTGCATCGTGAGGGCAACCAGCTGGAGCACTTTCTTAATTTTCAAGGTACTGTGGGGCTTGGGGTATTTCATCCTTTTGCCATTTGGGGTGCTCCCTATCTTTGGGAGTGTGAATTAACCGTACATTAAGTTGACTAAAACTTACCTGCATTGGCCTTACATCTTGTGCTTTCTAAAGGGGACTTATCTTGACTTGCTATGAGTTCTCTTTTGAACACTGACTATTTAAGAAATATTTTCTAAGAAGAAAAGCATTAGAACTTTGACTTTGGCTATCCTGGCTCCCTAAAGGCCTCCTTCTGAACCTTTTGGCTTTGGCAGTGCTTGTTCCCTTACAGGTTTTAAATGTTGAACTCTTTAATGCTGGAATAATCGACTGCCTGCATCCCTTTGGGAGAATCTAACTGTTCTTAGAACCTATCAGTCTGTTCTGTTCGAACCCTAACCTTTCTTTCCTTGAAATCTCAGTATTGCAAAGGTGTTACAATATAAATGCTATACTGACCTCAAATGACGTCACCTCCAAGTGCTGGAGTATGTGTAACATATGAATTACTTATTCACCTGCTTTGATGTTCACTTTTTTATTGAATCCTACCTTGTGATTAATGTTACAGCTAATTTCTGTTTTTTAAAGAATGCTTTAAATATCTTTGTTTATAAATAGATATTTATTATATAACTTTCAGTGTGTAAGTTTACTGGTTGCATTGCACAGCTCTACAGCTCACATTACCCCTCTTAAGGTAAGCCTGGCTGATCGGTCACACTACCAACTTGTGTAGTACAGGCCTATATTAAAAGGTGGGTTAGCTAATACCAAGCGATAAATCTTGTGTAGTCCCACAACAGTTGGACTGCACTAATTCTTACCTAACAACATCCTAGGAATGTTGGGCTTGGATGTAGAAGGGTAGAGTCAGTTGCTCCTGACCAGAGAGGGTGAGGCTTGGTACTGCAGTCACTACACATGAACTGTAATGCTAAATAAAGCATATACCTTTTATGATGAACTCTACAGCATTATAAGATCCTTGCCTTCATCCGTCCTTTGCTGAGGACGCCAGCGATGAGGATGCCTAAAGAGGACTGGTGAAATAGGTGGTGGACGTAACACCTGAGTGGCAGGGCCTGGTCACGTGACCAGCAGCCTACTCAATGCTGTCTGTCTGGAGCTGGCCTAGAGAGCAGAAATAGAGGCCTGTAAGGCATGAAAACTGGTGGTGGGTGGAGCAACTGAGTGGCCTATTCAATGCTGTCTTCCTGGAGCTGGCCTAGAGTCCTTAAGTAGAGGATTAAGTAGGTTGATATTGGATCAATGCCATCTCCAGCCGAAGGCCAAAAGGGGCTCCTCTGGGAACACCAATCAGGAAGAAATTGTCTCATCCCAGCAACACCAAAGACAATAATGTAGAGACCAACCACTGATGAATCAGGTGATCTGGAATGTGTGTCATTCCTTCTGGTTTTTGACTCCACGTTCTGTCTGGAACTTCACTGCCAGCGGCTATCTTGGATTGGTGACTGATATCAGTTGCTGTGCCCATCTTGGATCAGTGGTATCACTTCCTGTGGCCATCTTGAATCATCCCTATCTCCAGCAAAAGGCCAAAAGAGGCTCTTCTGGGAACACCAATCGGCAAAAAAATCACCTCATCCCAGCAACACCAGGGACAATATCATAGAGACCAAAAACTGATGGACTCCGTGATCAGGTGACAAGAGAATGTGTCATCCCTTCAGAATTTCCTAGTGGCATCCAGCCAGAGGCATCCCAGTTAAGGGTGGAACAGTGAAGGGTGAAGACCAGACTCTTTGCCTGTGAGCCTCTGCTTTTGCCTCTCTCCCTGTTGCACCTGTGAGTATCCCAAGCTTTCTAATTACTGCACTGTCTCTCCAAACTGTGCTACTCACCTATAATGCATTCGTTCCTGCTCCTCAAACTCACATCTCCCTACGTTTTCTCCAATCACGCTACAACTTCCTCCTTCCCTATCCCTGTAATAAAACTCACAACTCTAAACTCCCACTACTCCATCGCTCTTCCACCTCCTTCCAACAAACAAAGTTGACAAGCTAACCATACCTCCTCTAACACCTATTCACATCGCCTCTCTTCCTCCCTACATGACTCCAAACTATCCTTCATTCACTATCCTCAATGTACTGGCAGAGGTGGAGGCATTGGGCAACTACTTTCTTCCTGCCTCAATGCCTCACAAATCTCAAATGCCACATCCGATCCTACCTCTTTTGAATTCACCATCTCTACTACTGCTTTGCCTCACTAGGTTCACATCATCTCTATTTAGCACCCTCTTGGTCCAACTGGACCATTCTTTGATGATCTTGGGCAACTCCTTGATTCTCCTTCCACTAAACATCACTTCATTCTCTTACGTGACTTTAACCTTCCCTCTCCAACCAATTCTCAGAAATCTGAACTTCAGTCGTTTCTTAGTGACCATACTTTCCACTCTATCCATAACCTACCTACCCACACAGGGGGTAACTCTTTGGATCTCTTTTTCATCTCCACTTCTCTCTCAGCCACTAATACTACTGTCACACCATCCAAATCTGATCACTCAGTTGGTTCCACCACTATCTCCTTTCCACTCTCTGACCTTTCCTCACCACTTGATTCAGCTATTACTAAAAGGAAACGTACACCTTCTGCAATTCCCCTCTTTCTCTTCGACCTACACTTCTCACTCTCCTCCTTCACACCTGATGCCTCTTCCAACAACACTGCCTTCTCCAGCTTGCAATCCCTACTATATGACACATTCTCCCCTCACTGCTTACTTTGACCACTACTATATGACTCATTCTCCTCTCACTGCTTACTTTGACCCCTAAGTTGCAGCATCCTTAGCCATAGGTCACCCATTCATACGCTCTCTCTGCGCATACATGGGTCAGATGTTGCGCAAATGGAGACGTACCGACCTACATGAGGACCTGCAACTCTACCTCTCTGCCCTGAATTCTCTCAAGTCCACTCTTGATGGAGCGACAAGGGAATTCTACTTAACCCTCAATGACTCGCACTTCAACTGTACTTGATGGCTAGAGGGCACCCTAAACTCACTCCTCCTTAGTCTATGACTATCATCTCCACTCTCACAGCTAACAAACTAGCTGAATACTTCACTGCAAACATTTCCAAAATTAGATACTGTCTCCCAAACTTACTAACACTCCCTGCTCCTACATTTTACACTCTGCTTACTCTACCATCATCCTTTACCTCTATCTCCTACTTTAGTCCCACAAATACTGACAAAGTGCTATCTGATGAAGGCTAACCCCTGTTGTGCCCCATTAGACCCTCTTGTTCCTTAACTAGTCAAGCCTATTGCCCCTTAAGTGGCCTCTCACCTCGCTGAACTCATCAACCTGTCCTACGATTCTGCTTGCTTTAGCCCGGTTTTCAAAAAAGCCACGGTCATCCCTCTCCTAAAAAAGCAAAGGGCTGCCCCGAACATACTGGCTAACATTTGCCCCGTGTCTCTCCTTCCGCACTACTCTAAAGTGCTTGAAAGGGATGTGTTCAACCATCTTACCAACTTCTTAGACACCCACAACCTTCAAGAACCCCTACAAACAGGTTTCCGCTCCTGTCACACTACAGAAACTGCTGTCATGAATGTGTCCAACTTCAGGTGTCCGGTCAAAGTTTCGACTACAAAAGGATCGAATGCAATAGGGTTGACGCAATAGGACCGAAAACAAAAGGGTTGAATTTTTTTTAATGATATATATTTTGTTGGGTTTCCGTATAGGTAAAAAAAGTGGTTTTTACCACAAAAACGGGAGTTGGGCCCCCCCCCCAAAAAAAAAAAAACATGTACATTTTTTTTTTTTTCGATCCTTTTGTTTTCGTACCTTTTGATTCAACCCTTTTGTCATTCAATCCTTTTGATTCGATCCTTTCACCTATAAACCAACTTCATCGCCTCTGCTAATCACTCCAACCTATCCTAATTCTTCTTGGCCTGTCTGTAGCCTTTGACACTGTGGAGCACTCGGATCTCCTTAATACTCTTTCTTCTTGGCATTTGCGATCATGCCCTTACCTGGAATGAATCCTACCTTGAACCTCGCCAATTCTCTGTCTCCTGGAGCAACAACACCTCTCAACTCACTCCTAACTGTTCCTAATTCACAATGCTGTCTTGGGTCCACTCCTCTTTACAATCTACACCTAATCTCCTCCTTTGAGTTCCCGTACCCACTTTATTGGTGGACGACACCCAATCTTTTTCTCTTTTCCTGGACTCTCCTGTGATCTCTCTATCAACATTTCAAACAGTCTCTCTACCATTTAATATTGCATGGCTTCGAAACTCTCTGATGTTAAACTCTATCAAAACAGAGGTGCTCTTCTCCATGCCAAAAGGTCTCTATAATATCTTCCTCTGCCTGTTCCAGTCCCATCTGACACTCTCCCCTACTCTTCTTCAGCTAGAAACTTCTGCGTCATCTATGACCCTTCTTACACCTTCTCTACTTTCATCTACAAAACTGGAACCAGCAGCTCGCCTCAACCTCTTAAATATTAGGAAAATCAGGCACCTCCTTCCTTCCAACAGTGCCAAGCATCTCTTAAACACTCTTGTCTTCTCTAAACTGGACTACTGTGCCAGTATCCTCTCTGGTCTCCCCAACTATGCTTTCTGTCCTCTCAGCAAGATCATTAACTTTGCTCCCAGGACTCTATATGAACTCCCTTCACTTCACACCTATTTCCTCATACCGTCACCAGCCTGGATGGCTGATAATGCAAAACAGGTCCAAATTTAAATGTCTTCTCCTGGTCCAATAATCTATCCACTGTAAGGCACCACTGTATCTATGCTCCTCTATCCAACTCTATAAGCCTTCTCGTAATCTCTGCTCTTCTGCCTTTACCACCCTTGTTGCTCCTCGCCTTCCCTGTGCTATCTTTCACTTCCACTCCCTCTTCTTACTCCACTTGTATGGAATTCTCTTCCCCTGGACATCCGAAAAACAGTCCATATGGATTTGTTTAAAACCAAATAACTAAAAGCCAACCTCCTCGCCTCTGAGTTACCCTCCTAACCTACTTCCGATCTGCCTGCTGCTAAAAATGTTCCCTCGCCGTATACATGCCTCTGTCTCTCACTTCCCCCGCCTTCACTGTAGCACTTTTTGTTTTTCGCGCCTTGAAACACTTGTGTATAGGCGCATTATAAATGCCATATCATATCATATCATAGCACTTCACCCATCATGGTTACATCATGAGCGCAGCTGGTCGTACAGCCTACCTCAACTTGTCCAATGTTGGTTTTCCTTAATCTATATATGACATGATAAGTCATTTATAATGCGCCTGTACACAAGTCTTTCTAGGCGTGACAAGACAAGGAAGGGGAGGAAAAGGAGAACAGAACAAACAATCTTACTAGGCCTTGGGTCATTCAGATCATGCAAGTGCAAGGTTGAAGGGAAAGGAGAAAAACCAGGGGCAGGGAAGGGGAGAGTGCAATAAGCAAAGTTCAACTGAGTGCTGCCGAGGTGTCCAGTTCAGAGTAAGTGCAAAGAGGCAGGGGACTGTAAGGTTGTAGATACAGTCCTTACTGCACGGAAGGTCTGGGGGCAGTGCACGTGACTACTGGTCGAGAAGAAGCCTGGTCCCCATAAGGTTCAGAGGGAGGCCAGGTAACCAGCTTGTGCAGCAGACAGAACATCAGCAAGGGAGAGTGAGAGAGAGAGCAGAAGCAAAAAGGAAGGTCTTGAGTTGCTTCCGGATCCTGAGGTGGTCCTGCTCAAGTATGAGAGAGGCAGGGAGGCTGTTCCAGAGGGAGGCACCAGCCGAGGATTGAGATCTAACCCCCACTGTCTGCCTGGAGAAGCGCCTGACCCTCAGATAGTTGGAGGTGGATGAGCGGGCTCGGTAAAGGAACGTGCTTAGGAAGAGAGAGTTGGATGTAGTGTGGTCCCTGTCCACAGAAAACCTTGTGGACAATGCAGAGGGTCTTGAACTTGATCCTTGCAGCCACTGGGAGACCGTGGAGAGATTTCAGGGCTGGAAAGATAAAATCCCTCGGCCTGAGGCCAAGGACAAGTCTTGAAGTCCTGTTCTGGATTACTTGTAGAAGACGAAGAGTAGAGGCAGGAAGAATTAGAAAAAGGCTGTTGCAGTAGTCCAGTCTAGAGAGAACGAGGCTCTGGAGACAGTGAGCTTCTGGGGGAAAGTGAGAAAAGGAAGAATACCTCTGAGGTGGTGCAGCTGGTAGTGGGACTTCTTAGAGGAGTCAGTGATGTGACGAGAGAAGGAGAGGGTGGAGTCGAAGATGACAGCATGGTTTTTTGTCTCACAGGAAGGTGCAGGTAGAGGGCACAAGTAGGGCGGCCAGAGTGGAGGGAAAGTGGGTGCAGGGGTTCCAATGAGAAGGATCTCAGTCTTACTGCATTAAGGCAGAGATCGTTGGAGGAACACCATTCCTGAATTGTGGATAGAAAACCAGGAATGAGCGAGAGAGGAGGGGAGCCTGAAGGAGAGCTGAGTGCCAACTGCATGACACTGAAAGTTAGGAGAGAATGCAGAGAAGAGGTGGGCCAGAGGTGCCAAGTAAAGGTTGAAGAGCCAGGCTGAGAGGTTGGAGCCCTGGGCAACACCACATGTGGAGAGAGAGGTGGTGTAGAGAAAGGACCCAATTTGGACCTGGGAGGGACGGAGGTCAACCAGGTTAGGGCCTGGTCCATGATGACCAGGTTGTCACGGAGACGATTGATCAGGATGGCATGGTTGATCGTGTCGAAAGCAGAGGAAAGGTCAAGGAGGATGAGGACAGAAGGAAGGCTAGAGTTGAGATAATAGAGCAGGTTTTCACTGGTGTTCAAGAGAGCAGTTTCTGTGCTTCTGACTGCTCTAAAGCCAGACTGATGGTCATGCAGACAACTAACAGATTTAGTATGGAGAGTAAGCTGGGAGATGGCCAGCTTTTCCAGGAGTTTGCCCAGGAAAGGAGTAAAAGAGTGATGGAAATCGGGCAGTAGTTTGCCAGAGAGGAAGGATCGGCGGTGGCTTTTTAAGGAGAGGGTGCACAAGGGAGTGCTTTTGGGCATAGGGAAAAGTTCCAGTGGCAAAAGAGTAATTGCAGAAATCGGCCAAGGCTGGGGCGAGGGTGTTGATATGTTCCTTGATCATTCTGGAGAAGCACGGGAGCACCTGCTTGGACAACATTTTCATAGATAAGACTTGTCCAGAAACATCGTCAGGAGTGAACACAGGGAAGGAGGAGAAAGTAGAGGGAGAAGCAGCCAGGAAGGGGTAGAGGCAGAGAAAGTGGAGACAACAGGATATCCTGGGTTTTAGTGGTGAAGTGAGATGCCAGTGCCATGCAAAGGGTCTGGGAGGCAACAGGAGAGGTGGAGACTGCACCAGGATTGGCCAGCTCCTCGCAGATTTTGAAGAGTTCAACCGTGTTGTTAGAGGCCACAGCAAAGCGGCCTTGAATGTAGGCTCTCTTCTTGGACAGGACAGAGTCTCTGTATTGCCTTAGGAGCAGGCGGCAGACCAGTTTGTCAGAGGATGCACCTGATGCCCTCCACTTCCTCCTAGCCCCCCTACACTTGCGTTTAACAGTGGCGAGGTCAGAGTCATACCAAGAGTTGTACTTGGAGGTGGGCTTCATGTCCACTTATGTATTGTCAAAACCAGAAAGAAAGTTCCCAATTAGGGAACCTACGTCCCCGGCACACTATCCTAAAGCCTAATACAGGCAAACAGTTGGGAGTAAGTGGCAAGTGGTTGCTATAAAGAGAGCCACTTACATCAGTAGTGGGTTTGTCACACTTTAGTCTGTTTATATATCAGATTTCAATTCTTAAAGATAAACAATGCATGCACATTAACTATATTAGGCTGAAGTTCATAACAAATACATTTTATACACAAATTGCCCAACGTGTTTCGAGTTATTCACTCTTCATCAGAGGCTTCTTAATCATGCTTCACTAAAAAGAAATCCAAAATAGAAGTAATGTCAAATTTCATGACTGGTACATAAATCATGTAAATCAGATCATAGCAATACAGGAATTCATGAATACAAATTTAAACACTTCAAAATATCAAAAAGGAAAATATCAAAAAGGAAAAAGGAAAAGCAGAAAAAAACGGTCGTATTCCTCTCTAGCGCAGGTGAACAAAATATAAAATAATTAAACACATGTTCAAACTGTTCACAAAGGAAACCCCCAAATTCAGTTTGTAAGGGCTGTTCTCAGAAGTAACACACCATTTGGTTATGCTTTCCTCATGTCATACAGGTTACTGTTTGTGAGGGTAAAGAAAGAGCCCCAGGAACTAAACGGTGCTCCATCCATCACATTTTTATGAGTTACTACCCCTAACAGTTTATAAGGCCATCAATAAATTGACAAAATCCCATAGCCCCTGTCTAGAGGATTTGATCAAGCCTGTCTATGTGCAGGTAATTCAAAAGTTAGGTCTGTGGTGTTCATTGATTGGATAACAGAATCCTTACGACTGTGTTGCCAAGCACATGCTAATATTCAGAAAAAAACCGAGAGTACAAGAGTGTGCATGCAAAGCTCACCTTAGGTTTAGCTGCAGAATCTATGCTGTTACGTAAATGGTTTTCCATAACACCATAAATTGAGTAGTAAGGTGTCTGAAAATGCCCTTCCTACAGAGAAAAGAGACCCTTAAGTAACGGTCAATAAAAGAATAGCTGCCGAAGCAAGAATAATGGATCCCAATATACTTACAATGTGTAAGTGGATGAGAAATACGCTTTGAAGCTTCCTTAAAAAGATCAGTCTGTGCGGTTTTTATCTTGGGAGTAAATCATCACGCGCAGCCTTAAAATGTCTGCGGTGAAATGGACTGTAAAAAGAAAGATGACCCTTAGTCTCTGATGTTAGGTGTTACCAATATCAAGTTAAAGAACTTTAAGCTCGCACTGCAATACTTACAGTGTGATTGCGTTGTCATGTGTGGATTCAATCAGGGGCCAGAGTTTCCGTTTTGTAATAGTATAAAGCTGGCTTCCCAGTCTGATGTACAGTGTTCGAGCGTTCCGTCATATAGCTAGATCTGGAAAGATTTAGCAAAAGATATATCTGGTGGCACCCAGCACTTTGTGTAATGCAAACAGTGTGAAGAAGAAAAAATGCTCTTAGTTTCAAATACGGAAAGCCCTTTTGCGGCTTAAATCCTGCACCTGGTGCCATACAATAGAATGCCATACGACGGCATGCGTCCATCATAGGCCATTAAAGAAGTTCTTTCTCTTCGTGCTGTCCTAGTGCAACATCACCACGCAAAAGCGCGTGTGACATCATATGTCAATAAAGAGTGTTGTTTTTTTATAAAAAGGAATGAAATTTATTAAGCACCGTAAAATGTGTAGTTAAGTGTACTGGCGTCCAAATCAGTAACAGCTCTTGAAAAGAAGTGAATAAATAAGAACTAACAACGGTTTATGCCCAGTAGCCAAAGTAATTGTAATGACATGCAAAATGGAAATACACAATTATCTTAAACCGATGCAAAAGAATTAAAATAATTAATGTGTCCCTCCGCGAGACCACGCAGTGAATATATAACACAATTTAAAGGCTGGGATAGAGTGCCAGTTAATTGGGGGATGGTCTGGCCCACCTGTCATGTTGACGTTTCCATAGTTATGGGGATCGGGTCGTTGGGGTGAAAGGGAAGTGACGCAGGGAACGGGATGTGACGGGTGGAAGGAGGGGGGGTGGGCAGTTTCTGTACGAGGGGAATAAAGAAGGACGTTACAAGCATTGCTTCGTGTCTGTCTTGTCTGTGTGCACCACGTGCAGCGTCCCTGGCCTACCCGTGCTTCTGACACTGGCGACGCGGTGGGCGGCCTCCTGCAGAGCGCACAAGGAGCGAAAGCAGAGGCGGGGGCGAGTGCAAGGAAGCACCACGGCCCATCACCCACGCAGTGGTGTAAGGAAGGCCTCTGCTCGCGATGCGCGAATCGACAGTTGTGGGCCCACCTCGGAGGGGCGGAGTGAAGCGGCCAGAGCTACGGCAACATTGGATGACACGAACGTTCCATTCCCGGGCCGCAGTGGTGATTTGCATAGTTGGAGCGGCTCCAACAAGCCGGCACGTGCCCTGGGAAAAGGGAGGAGCAGCCAACAGCACGGTAAGCCAGAGATCAGCAGGCCTGACACGGGGGAGACACCCCAGGGCAGGAGGCCCATCTAAAGTCTACAGGGGCCACGGATGGTGCTCGTGCCTATTAGAGGCGGCCATCCCAGTAGACTGAAAGCGTGGAAGCACTTGATGGGACTCCCTACAGCATTATTGACCCTCCCAGGGACAGGGGGCCCTGCAGGGAATGGTGCTCGTGCCCCAGAGAGGCGGCCATCTCCCGGAATAAGGACAAAAAGGCAATCCGGGTCAGAGAACCCTCTACAGCCTCCCAGAATAAGGGGAGGTCCAGGAGGAAGGAATGTCGGGTCAGGACAATGATCAAGGGTCGCAAGCCCAGGGCCAAGGATAACCAGGACAAGGCCCCTAGGTGGTGGACCAAGTCCCATATAGGCTACCTGACACGCTGACGGCCCAGATGCCAGGGGCATTTGACGTTACCAACACATGCAATATGGGTCCCAGATGGAACAAGTGGATCAGAGACTTTGACCTTGAGGAGCCACAGGGCCTATAGAAGACCCTTGCCAAATATGCCTTTTGTAGCTGGCAGTGGGCTCTGCCACTCGCAACATCATCGACTAGATGCCCCCTGACTCCATCGACTCCATTCAGGACCTGAAGGATGCTTTAGCTGCGTACTTCACTCCACACACCAATGTGGACTACGAGAGGCACTTGTTCCACAGCACCAAGCAAAACAAAGAGGAGACCATGGATGCCTATGTCATGCGGCTTTGCACAAAAATGAAACACTGTGATTTTGCCAACTACTCCAACACAGAAGCGCTAAGGTCCCAAATCATAGCAGGGTGACATTTAGGAGGAAGTGGCTCCAAAAGCAGCGCACCCTGGATGAGATACTCGCGCTGGCCAGTGCCGAGAGAGCCATAGACTCACAGGTTGAGAGTTTCAATAAACCCACATCAGGAGAATGCATCCACAGACTACAGCCAGAGAGAAGGTCGGAGGAGCTCTTTTGCAATAAATGCGGGTTTGAGTACCCACATGAAGGGGTTTGCCCCGCCATCGGTCAGCAATGTGCCATATGTGGTGAAGAAGGACACTTCAAATCTGTGTGCAAACGCTTCAGTGACAGAGGAAAAGATCGCACCAGAGAGACACCATCCAGATACAAAGCAAAACCCCATCCCGGCTCAGGGAGCCACCCTGGTACCTCCTCCCAAGGGCCATCAAATCAGGCACCCTTAAACTCTCAAGAATGGGACTCAGGAGAAGACAACCAAAGAAGAGAGAGGAGAGAGAGAAGAAGATACGTAATGAGAGCGAGACCCGAGCGACGATCAAGGCGTCATGTACGCTACTTAGTGGAACAATCACCATCTGACTCAGACCCCAGCTCGTCGGGGAGTGACCAAAAGAAGAAGGCATACGTCTATGCCATGGGAAATCCCACGGCCATCGCACACAGTCCCATGCTGATCATTAAACTAAACAAACAACCTACCGAATTTCTGATCGACACAGGCGCCACAGTGAATGTCATCAGTGAAGCTGCTTTCCGGGAACTGCCCGCGAAACCAAAACTGAGCCCTGCCACAGTAGACATATACGCTTATGGTGCCAAGACACCCCTCAAGGGCCTAGGATAGTTTGAGGGCATGTGTCGATACAAGGGACATGAGAGAAAGATACCCATTCACGTCCTGTAAACCGAAACGTACAGTGGATGTGTGCGGAGCTTCAAAGCAGCGGCAGACATGGGACTCATCCACATCCTATAAAATATCATGTTCCACAAATATATCGACCCCGTGGAAATAATCAGCAATCTCTATCCACGCATATTCCGGGGCATTGGAAAGCTAAAGAACTGATCCATAAAACTGCACATAGACGAATCCATACGCCCTGTAGCCCAACACTACCGAGGGATCCCCGTTAATATCCAAAAGAAAGTGGAGGACGAACTGCACAAGCTACTCAAGCAGGACATCATCGAGCCGGCCACCGGCCCTACAACCTGGGTGTCCCCGATAGTGCCAGTTCAAAAGAAAGGATCTGAGGCAATCAGGCTCTGCGTGGACATTAGGCGCCCGAACCAAGCCACACAGCGGGAGAGATACTTGGCCCCACGCATCACCAACATGATCCATCTCTTGAATGGGGCCATGGTGTTCTCGAAACTGGACCTGCAGAAAGGCTATCATCAACTGGTGTTGAGCCCCGAAAGCAGGAATATCACCACATTCGTCACCCATTTAGGCCTATTCCACTACAAAAGGCTAAGTTTCGGGGTGTCCTCGGCCGCAGAAATATTTCAGGCCGAGATGCACAACGTCATCAAACATATACCAAACCACCTTAACTACAGTGACGACATCCTGGTCTTCGGCGCCGATGTCAACAAACACGATGAGACCCTAATAAAAGTGTGCAGGGCTCTGGAAGCAGCAAACCCCAGCCTAAATCGTGAAAAGTGCAAGTTCCGGAGAGCACGTTGAGATTCTTTGGGCACATATTTTTGGAGTCGGGCATGTCTCCGGACCCCGACAAAGTGGCGGCACTGAACGACACTGGACCCCCCGCCAACGTCTCGGAACTGTGCTCCTTTCTAGGGCTCGCGAGTTACTGTACGCGCTACATCAAGGACTTTGCGATGGTAAGCGAGCCACTGAGACTGCTCACCAAGCAAGACACCACCTTCCACTGGACAGAGGAGTGCCAAAAGGCATTTGGAGTCATCAGGGAAAGAGTCGCCAATGCCAAGAACATGTCTTATTATGACCCTAGTCGTCAGACAGAGTTTACGGTGGATGCCAGCCCGGTAGGTCTGGGGGCTATAGTAGCTCAAGTGGACCCAAGTGACCCCTCGCGAACACATGTAGTCGCATATGCCAGCCGGAGCCTCTCTGCCACGGAACAGGCCTACTCCCAGGCAGAGAAGGAAGGCCATGCTGTGGTTTGGGCGTGCAAACATTTCCATCTCTTCTTGTATGGCAAACCGTTCCGAGTCATCACAGACCACCAAGCGCTACTATTCTTATATGGGAATCCCCAGACGAAAATGCCACCTCGGATAGCCCGCTGGGGGCTGCGGCTGCAGGACTACTCCTTTGAAATTGTGTATCGACCGGGAAAAGGGGACAACCCAGCCGACTTCTTGTCCAGAAGACCGCGGGAGGGGTGCATACCAGAACCCTCAGTGGTGAACAGGTATCTTTGGTACCTCATACACCAATCCACCCCAGAAGGGTGCCACGGCCATCGCACACAGTCCCATGCTGATCATTAAACTAAACAAACAACCTACCGAATTTCTGATCGACACAGGCGCCACAGTGAATGTCATCAGTGAAGCTGCTTTCCGGGAACTGCCCGCGAAACCAAAACTGAGCCCTGCCACAGTAGACATATACGCTTATGGTGCCAAGACACCCCTCAAGTGCCTAGGATAGTTTGAGGGCATGTGTCGATACAAGGGACATGAGAGAAAGATACCCATTCACGTCCTGTAAACAGAAACGTACAGTGGATGTGTGCGGAGCTTCAAAGCAGCGGCCGACATGGGACTCATCCACATCCTATAAAATATCATGTTCCACAAATATATCGACCCCGTGGAAATAATCAGCAATCTCTATCCACGCATATTCCGGGGCATTGGAAAGCTAAAGAACTGATCCATAAAACTGCACATAGACGAATCCATACGCCCTGTAGCCCAACACTACCGAGGGATCCCCGTTAATATCCAAAAGAAAGTGGAGGACGAACTGCACAAGCTACTCAAGCAGGACATCATCGAGCCGGCCACCGGCCCTACAACCTGGGTGTCCCCGATAGTGCCAGTTCAAAAGAAAGGATCTGAGGCAATCAGGCTCTGCGTGGACATTAGGCGCCCGAACCAAGCCACACAGCGGGAGAGATACTTGGCCCCACGCATCACCAACATGATCCATCTCTTGAATGGGGCCATGGTGTTCTCGAAACTGGACCTGCAGAAAGGCTATCATCAACTGGTGTTGAGCCCCGAAAGCAGGAATATCACCACATTCGTCACCCATTTAGGCCTATTCCACTACAAAAGGCTAAGTTTCGGGGTGTCCTCGGCCGCAGAAATATTTCAGGCCGAGATGCACAACGTCATCAAACATATACCAAACCACCTTAACTACAGTGACGACATCCTGGTCTTCGGCGCCGATGTCAACAAACACGATGAGACCCTAATAAAAGTGTGCAGGGCTCTGGAAGCAGCAAACCCCAGCCTAAATCGTGAAAAGTGCAAGTTCCGGAGAGCACGTTGAGATTCTTTGGGCACATATTTTCGGAGTCGGGCATGTCTCCGGACCCCGACAAAGTGGCGGCACTGAACGACACTGGACCCCCCGCCAACGTCTCGGAACTGTGCTCCTTTCTAGGGCTCGCGAGTTACTGTACGCGCTACATCAAGGACTTTGCGACGGTAAGCGAGCCACTGAGACTGCTCACCAAGCAAGACACCACCTTCCACTGGACAGAGGAGTGCCAAAAGGCATTTGGAGTCATCAGGGAAAGAGTCGCCAATGCCAAGAACATGTCTTATTATGACCCTAGTCGTCAGACAGAGTTTACGGTGGATGCCAGCCCGGTAGGTCTGGGGGCTATAGTAGCTCAAGTGGACCCAAGTGACCCCTCGCGAACACATGTAGTCGCATATGCCAGCCGGAGCCTCTCTGCCACGGAACAGGCCTACTCCCAGGCAGAGAAGGAAGGCCATGCTGTGGTTTGGGCGTGCAAACATTTCCATCTCTTCTTGTATGGCAAACCGTTCCGAGTCATCACAGACCACCAAGCGCTACTATTCTTATATGGGAATCCCCAGACGAAAATGCCACCTCGGATAGCCCGCTGGGGGCTGCGGCTGCAGGACTACTCCTTTGAAATTGTGTATCGACCGGGAAAAGGGGACAACCCAGCCGACTTCTTGTCCAGAAGACCCCGGGAGGGGTGCATACCAGAACCCTCAGTGGTGAACAGGTATCTTTGGTACCTCATACACCAATCCACCCCAGAAGGGATAGATATTGGAATGATAGCTCGAGAGACAGAAAATGACCCGGCTTGTCAAATCATCTGTGAGGGTCTCAAGTCGGGTATGTGGAGAAGGGCCTGCAAGAGGGGAAGAGCGGCCGGGGACCCAGTACACTCCGAGGTAAAACAGCTGGTACAGGTCAAGGACGAACTGGCGCTATCAGAGGATCACCTGCTTATCAAAGACTGCAAACTGGTAATTCCACCATCCCTATGAGCAAGAATCATGGAGCTGGCTCATGAGAATCACAAAGGAATGGTGTTGACTAAACGCATGCTGCGTCAGAAGGTCTGGTTTCCCAATATGGACTCCATGGTGGACGAAACCTTGAAGGCATGCCCCACCTGCAGCCTCATCACGCCAAACTGTCACCCGGAACCCTTGAGGATGTCAGAACTCCCACAAGGAGTATGGTGTAGAGGAGGTCCCAGAAATGACCTGCACCCCTGACCCCCATTGCAAGTTGCCAGTAAGGTACTCGCCGTGGTACGTGACGTATGAGGAGCAAATGAACCAACAAAGAGCTGCACTGGGACTCTGCCCCTTGTACGTAAGGATATCAGTACCGGTTGAAGCAGCCATAACGCGGCAACCCTGGGCAGCACGGTACCCTATCAGACAGCCATACCAGCCACTGATACGAAATGAGGAATGCCTACATACGGTCCATGAGGAGACCCCTAAAGCCTTAACGGAAGGCCAAAGGAAATAAACCAAGGGCCCGAACAGCCCCGAGAACAACTAGAATTGGCTCCTGATAGCACGTATGTCAGTACTAGTAACTACAAGGATAATTATAACGGATACAGGGGAAAGACACTGTTGAAATATAAGGGAACGGTGCCACGAGACGAGATGGAAGCAACCACCCTGTTGAACGTATGTAAATAAGCTTGAAATGCAAGATGCTAAGAAATCGATGCTCCCTGCAATGCTTAGTAGAAGAATAGAGCGGCAAGCGCCAACCATATATCTACCTCAACACAGCGCAATGTACACATGCAACTCCATTTTGTAAAAGCAGAAGTACACTCAGGCGGCCAAGGCCTGAATGGCCAAGCTCCATATCTAGGTCCAAGCTGAGGAAAGGAGCGGGATCGAAACTTAACAAAGAGAGGCTCACGCCGGGAAGATCGAGGTCAACCAGAGAAGGGGCGGTGAGTATAAGCCCACGAGGCTCCAGCTTCAGAGCATACCAGCCCGCCCGTGAAGGTCAAGATAAGGGAGGCCCATGCAGGTGGCCAAGCGCACACAGAATTAAAATGCACAAAAGGTTGGAAACTGAAGCAGATTCACGGTAGACCAGCACGTGACCAGACAGGCGCGAAGATGTACCACCGCCTGATGTCATCCAGAACCCAAGGGTGCCATAACTTTTCCTGATAAGAGACTACAGATCTGAGGCCATACCCAGCCAACTAATTGACACATAGCCCTAAAACACTGATTGATGGAAGGGAGGAAGGGTGAATCTTGGGACACTAGGCACCTGGGTGTCTACCCTGCATGCTGCTAATTAAAATGGAGATTTATGTTTAGGGGTGTAACTTGCCCAATCACAAGGCACCATGTAATCTAGGGTCCTATAGACACTGTAACCAATGAGACGTCGTACGTGTAGTGACGTCAATCACGTATGTTGTAGAGGGAAGGGCATAGATGCCCACCCGATAAGAGTTATCCAATCCACTTGCGTTATTTCCATATACAGATATAGCACCTATACTTAAGTTACCTTTCCCAACCAATTATATTGCATGATGATTTTTTGTAGAATTAGATGTCAATGATGACGGAATTTTTCCTATAACAATGACTGTTTGAATGAAGTTCGTGGAAGTCGGGGTGAGGCAGGTGTTCGTGATGCTGCTGATTTCCATCTGCTGATGTATGTATCATTAAACGGACTTCCCTTTGCCAATTTACTGAGTCCTGATCAATGAATCTTGCTGGAGTATGTGAATCCTGCACTCTGACCTCACATGGTGCAGCTATCATGCATTACTAGTTTTCGAAGGTGAGTACTGACCAATGGGCCCGTCAGTAATTTCCTCTCCTCGTCAACACTTGGTAGCGTGAGGATGGTTTCGGCCATTGATTATAGATTATCGATTGATATAGTATAAGACACCTTTAGACCGACGGCACGAAGTAACTCTGGGCCTTCGGTTACATCACGAGTCCTTTCGCTATTCCGGCTGAGTAGGCTGAGAAGCTCCCCGTGGACAATGATAGTGTAATTATTCCCAAAAATCTGCAGTGGGTCTGAAGGAACCCGCCTTTCCAAGCATAACCCTTCTCATTCCCACAGGCAGCGGATAGGACGAAAACTATAAAAGCAGGAAGAGGAAGGGGCGGTGATCCTGAAGTTCCAGAGAGGAAAAGAGGCGATCGGTGAGTGAAAACAATGAAACTCGTTACCTTGGCAAATGTCTTATAGGCCTTAGAGTAAGAAGGGGAAGGGTACCGGAGGGTGGTGGAGAAGAGTAATACAGTTAAAAGTAGGAAAGACTGTAGAGATATAGAGGGTAAAAACCCGGCACCCGAGAACAAAACTGTAAGGAATACCAGGAGGGCACCCGAGAAAAAACTGTAAGGAATACCGGGAGGGCACCTGAGAAAAAACTGTAAGGAATACCGGGGGGCACCCGAGAAAAAAATTGTAAGGAATACCCGGGGAGAACCCGAGAGAAAACTGTAAAATTCGCCTTGTTCCTGGCTTTAAAGAGTGGTCAGAAGGAACGTGAACCCAGAGCCTACAGAGAGGGGACATTAGGCTACGCTTACGTTTAAAGACATAAGAATGGGGTTCGTTCAAATCCCATGACGGGGTAATAATTAGAAGGCAGGTATATGTACGACCAGCTGGTGTTCGCCTAGTCAGTCAAGCATCTGTCTTATATGTCCTGTGTATGCTGAATGTGGAATTATTGTGTTATTAATTGATGGCAATGTATTTTTTCTTTACGCGATTCTGTAAATGAGAGGAAATAGCCACTGAATTGATGTGTTTTGAGTAAAACTGTTGGTATAAAATTTTGCGGGAAAATTGGATTGGAGCTTGCATACGTGGTGCTTGCTCATAATAGCATAAAGTTGAAAAACTGTATGAACATTGTTGGTGACAAAATTAAGAATGGAAGAAGTTACCCCACTTGCACATTTGTGCAAGCAGTTGCCAAAGCACGCAACAAAATTGAAGAAATATAGCTAGGAGTGGGTTAAGGGCCCCGCAAACAAAATGTTTATGCCATGGCCCCAAAATGGGTCATTGTCTAAGGCTGTTTTACAGCACATGACCACCTTCTTACATGCCACATATAGCGGGAAGAAGCTCGAAAAACGCCTTGCTTTTCTCGAGCTTTGGAAAATGTTTGAACAAGTAAAAGAAGAAGAACACCCCGCAGAATGGATATTAAATGTATGTACGGAGGGGGGTGAGACGCTTACCGCGCCACCTGCCCCGCTGGAACCAGTTGTTGAGGGAAGTAAGTCAGAGGGCCTTTACCCACTAAGAGAACTTAAGGCAGCCACAGGTTATAGCAACCCTGCATATGAGTCACCTGCGTATAGCAGTGACGAGACGAAAGAGAAGGAACAGGAAGTTGACTCAGCCTCCACAGTCCCATGGGGAAAAGAGAGGCCGAAGTGAGGAAAGGAAGGACCAGGCACAAACGAGTGCACCTCTCTATAGAGAGAGAGAGGGAAAGAAGCGGAAAGGAACCGATGAGTTAACATTTACAAAGGACGAATGGATGGGAGGGCAGATACTGTTGAAGTTAGATGGAAAAGTAAGTGATGGTGTAAGGCCGAGTGAACGGTCTGATGAGGCGCAAAGAAAGGAAAGGGAAAAAGAAGTGGACATAATTAACAAGAGGGCAAGAAAGAAGGATAGGTTGAGGCGAGAACAACTATATCGCGAAGAGCAAGGTATAACGCTCAGTCGTACGCAATATACAGCCTACGAAAAGTACAGGCAGAACATGCTAAAGTTGGAGGAAAGTAGAGGGGCAAGGGAGCGTAGGAATGAATGGATGAGGGAAGTAGATAAGGCTAGAGAGGAAGCGAAGAAGCGAAGAGAAATGGATGAGGAGGCAGAACATAAACGCAGGCAAAGGGCGCGAGATTTAGAATTCTTTCAACGGGAAGTGAAAAAACCCAATCCTGTTGTAGACTGGGGAGACATAAAAGAGTTCTTCCCTGCATGCATTGCAGTACCAGGTACAAGCGGGACAGTTATTGATGATGACTTTGACATCAGAAGCATCAGGGAAGCAATTGATAAAATATACGATGAGATGGGACTGGAACGAATCTCCCAAGAGGGAAGGGAAGATGAGCGCTTAGAGAGCACTCAGCTATATGACACTGAGGATGTCACCCAAAGTAGTGGGAGTAGGGGACGTTCCCTAGATAGACTAGAAGTTGGGCAGAACGAAGATGATGCGAGAAGTTGTGTAAATTGGGAGTACTCGGAATCAGACTCCGATGGGGAAGCGGAGGAAGTGGCATATGACGAAGGGAGGCGGTGCGAAAAGCGACTCCCAGGGAACCGAGAGATACGATGGTCAGATGCTAGCGGGTCCATAGATAGAACACCGAAGTCTGCTGGACAGTCCAGCCGACATGAAGAGACACCCCACGGTCAGAGGGGGGCGTTGGTACTTGCCTATAAAGATAGGTTAAGGGCATTGCCAGGTAGAAGGCAAGGCGGGAACGCTGCATCGGCAAGAGACTAAGGAGGTATAGAGAAGGAAAAGGAGGATTGCGCATTCCAATTCCCACTGCAAGAAAAGGGGGAGCAAGACCGCAATATATTCCATGGCCACACATGGACCGAGAGAATCTTAAAAATAAGCTTCCAATGCTGACCTCGGGAGCCGGAAAGTGGATACATGAGCTAAATAAAATGACGGGGGGGTGTCACTCTAGCCATAGGGGACATCAATGGTCTTCTAATTGCTATACTTGGTGAAAGAGCAGACGACGTGTGGAAAATTGCAGGATACCCCAGGGTAACCATAACTAACACCTCTCATGACGGGGTGCCATTTAACAACTGTAGAGCAGCAGTGTGGAAAGCGCTGCATACGCTATATCCAGACACATCTGATATGGGAGCTATAATGACTCAAAAAATGAAGAAGTCAGAAGATCCTTTGCTTTATATCCAGAATTTTCAAGACGCGTGGGTGCTCGAAACGCATGAGTCTTGGGCGAAATCTATCCCTGTATTCTATCATATATTGTGCCACGGGTTAACAGAACCGGTGCAAAAACAGCTAAAAAAATTGGTAGGAATAGAAGCTAAACCGTGGCTGTAATCCAGTTGACGATTGCCCATTATTGTAGACTGTTGCAAGAAAAGAATCGGAAGAAAGAGGCAACGCGTAAGGGAGAGGAGGCGAAGCTAGTGCAAAGGAAGCTTGCAAAGTATGCTCTCGAGGGAGCCATGCTAACAAGTCCAGCTGAATCGAATGCACAACGTGCCTCTCACCCGCCACAAAACAATCAGGGTAACGCGGGATATTACCCGAGAGGAAGGTGATTTGGAGGAAGAGGATGGCAGAGCAATCAGGGAGGCTATAGAGGTAACCAAGGAGGTTTACAGAATGTTCAAAATGGTATCCAGAACGCACCGATGGCCAGTCCGACTATGCCAGATGGACAGATGGCCCGGCCGCTGCCAGTGTGTTGGTTGTGTGGAATAACAGGACACGTTGCGCACATGTGCAGAAGCCAAAGCATGTGGCAGATCAACCAAGGGTTGGGGCAGGCATGGTGAATCAACCTGCTACCCCACAACAGGGCAGTACACAAAGCTATACCGTGCAGCAGCAGGCGGTTGGCTTGCAGCAAGGTGCACAGCAAATGGTCCAGCCACTGAACATGGGGAATGTACCACAGGGACAACCCCAGCAGACACCGCCGCAAGTGGATCAGGGCACTAATTCCGGTGGGGGAAACCCACAGGTATACAGTGGACCGAACCTATATATGAAATAGGATGGCTCACAGGGAACTCTGATGTGCTCTATCCTATCAGTGACACCAGACCCTAACAGGGAGCCTAGGGTAAATGACACCATAGGGGGGAAAGAATATTCCTTCTTAGTTGACACGGGTGCAACGCGCTCGTGCATAAGAGAAGGCAAGTTCTCCTTGTCCGGCGAGGCCATAGATACCCAGAGTTTTACTGGAGCTCATAGCAGAGTTCCCTTTACTGATGCACTCCCAGTCTCAGAGGAAGAGTGCAACATGAATGTACCCTTATTGTATTCTCGTCAGTCCCCAGTGAATATCATGGGTCGGGACTTGATGACAAAGTTGAATATGACCATCTCGTTCACTGAGGATGGCATAGTATGCTCCACTCCAGGAATGCATTATTCAAACGTGTGCGAAATGATCAGAGCATACTCCGGACGTGCAGCCATAAGAGCTATACCTCTGGAACCAGAAGTGTTCGCATATGGCATGTGAGTGCTTATGGCGGGACTGCCAGGCCTCGCAGACAAAACTATGAGAACCCCAGATGAGTTTCTATTCAGGCCAAGAATACCCATGCATGAAGAGGAGGGACAAGTATTTCCCTTAATGATACAATCTGCCGCGGTGCGAGGAAAGGTAGTATTAGTTGAAGGATGTGACGACGAGGGCAGACCTTGGTGTGCGATTGTCGCCATCGAAGAAGGGTATTGAGTGACTGACGTCACCGATGACGATCTGTTCGAAGAACACCCTGACCTAGAAGAGACACGGGTGGAAGTGAGTCTCATATTTTGGGTCAAAATGATCAAGCCGGAAGTGCCGTAGAGGATGATGTTAGCGCTGGTACGCCCGGAATATTTCAATGATGATATGGCCCTAGTGCCAGTCAAGGTATGGACTACAGGGCCCTATGATGTGGGTCTCCTGAGGGGGGCTGGTGAAGTAAAAATTAAATTGAAACCAGGAGCAATTCTGCCACGGGCATGACAGTATCCCATGTCCAGGGAAGTAGATAAAGGGATTGCAAAGACAATCTCTGCCATGATGGAACAGGGCATCCTGGTGACGTCAGAATCACCATGCAACACAGTGATTTACCCTGTCGAGAAATCTAAGGGAGGGTCCTGGCGTTTAATCCAGGACTTACGAGCATTGAACGACATAGTCGAAGCTGAGTTCCCTCTAGTCCCTAATCCATCCACAATTTTGTGCAATATCCCCACTGAAGCGAGATACTTCACGGTGATCAATTTGAAGAATACATTCTTTTCTATTCCATTACACCGTGACTCTCAAGACCTGACGTCATTTACTTTCAGACAAATTCACCTGAAAAGTACGAGGCTGCCACAGGGGTATTGCGAGTCTTTGTCTATTTTCAACAGAGTCCTGCAAAAAGACCTAAGCAATATTGCAGTGGACAGTGTTGTTTTGCAGTATGTAGATGACATTCTAATCTGCAGCATCACTGAAGAGCAATGCCGACACAACTCTGTCCAGCTATTGACTATATTGGCTGAGAAGGGGTACAAAGTGGACAAGGACAAGTTGCAATACTGCCAACAGAAGGTGCTGTACATAGGGCAACTGATCTCACATGAGGGGAAAAAGGTAACCCCAGAAAGGGCTGAGGCTATCATGAACACGGCCAACCGTGCACAGTAGAGCAAATGCAAAGCTTCCTAGGCCTGTGCAACTATGTCAGAGCATGGATCTTTGACTACAGCTCGTATACCAAACCCTTCTTGCAGGCCCTTAAAAAGGCCCAGGCGATGAGAGAAGAAATTGAATGGAATGAAGCTATGGAGAAAGGGTTTACAGAACTCAAGGGGGCAATTTGTAAAGCCCCAGTCCTCGGGATTCCTAATTATGCGGAGGAATTCTATCTGTTTTCTCATACTGATGGTGATTTTATTACGGCAGTACTCGCGCAGCGAACCTCACTGGGATACAAACCCCTAGCATATTACAGTGGAAGTTTGGACCCGGTCATGAAAGGCCACTTCCCGTGCGAACAAAATTTAGCTGCCGCTGCGTTCGCCATTGAGAAGGTGTCATCCATTGTGATAGGGTGCTCCATGACATTATATGTTGAGCACTCATTATTCGTCATACTAGAGAAGCCAAAGGGCACGCTGACTTCTCAGAGAGCATCGGCCTACGAGGTGATTATCCCCAATCCATCGAGCAAAATAGTGCGATGCAAAACGGTGAACCCTGCTATGTTTATTCCTGAGCCAGTCACAGAGGGAGAACCTGTGCATGACTGTGCAAACTATGAAGAATACTATGATGAGATCCCCAGGGTCAAGGAAAATGCCCTGCCAAGTGAATAGATCGTCTTTATTGACGGGTCTTCGAGGATTGACCAAGAGGACTGGCAAAGGTATACAGACGTGGCCGTGATCAAACACATGGCGAATGGAGAGTTCCAAGTACTTGTCAGTGCACGAATACCATCTCATTATTCGGCACAGGCCGCAGAACTACTGGCATTGATACTTGCCATTGAGAATCACGCGGACGAGGAAGTAACAGTGTACAGTGACTCCGCCTATGTGACGTCTACAGTGCACGCAGGACAGGCGCGCTGGAAAAGGAGGGGCTACCTCCGAGCGGACGGCACGCCAGTGCAGCACACGGCCTTACTGGACAGGCTGATAAAAGCATTACAGCTCCCAGTAGGCATAGCGGCCGTAAAATGCGCCGCTCATACCAAAGGGACAGATTTTGTGTCACGTGGAAACCATGAAGCGGACACGGAAGCCAAGAGCATGGCATCCAAAGCTGAAACAATCATGGACGTGGATGAGGCACGTACCCATGAACGTATGATGGTGGCACAAGCCACCCCAGAAGCCTATAGTGATATGGGGCAGTCTCAGTTAATGGAGCTCCAGGGGGAGGCACCTCAAGAGGAGAAAAATCTGTGGAAGCATCAAGGGTGTTCTTTAAACCCCTCAGACAGATTGTGGAGGCAAGACAGCACTGGTAAACCAGTAATGCCTGTCGCTCTTCTAAAAGTAGCGCTAGAACAGCTTCATTACCCCATTCACATGACAAGAGACAATCTTGCCGCAACGCTTGCCGAAGACTGGTTTACACCGAATTTAGCAGAGCATGTTGCATTCTTTATAGTAAAGTGCATTGTCTGCCAACAATTCACCTCTGGGCACACATTCAAAGTAGTGAGAGGAGTCATCCCCAGACCAAGTGGGCCTTTCCAGCACCTGCATATCGATTATGTCGATATGATTCAAGTGTGTAATGGGTACAGGTATTTAATTGTGGTGGTGTGTCCCTTTTCCAGATGGGTGGAAGCAGGTCCCTGTACACACCCGATGCCGCCTGTGCTGCTAAATTCCTGGTGAGGTAGGTCTTCCCTAGATGGGGGGTGTGTGAAGTTATGAGATCAGACAATGGGCCTCATTTCGTGAACGCAGTGTTCGAACAGATTAGCTCGTTGCTTGGTATAAAGCACAAGTTCTCATCGGCGTATCATCCAGAGGGAAATGGAATATGTAAGCGAATCAACGGCTTGCTTAAGGAGAGGATAGCCAAGTTGAAGCTCACATTAAAAAAGGGATGGATGCACTGCCTACCGCTGGCATTGTATGCGCTTCGGAATCAACCAGGCTCCGACCATCATCTCACGCCGCACAAAATAGTTACTGAGAGAAGGATGAGGACTCCCCTTACCCCCAGAGACAGAGCTAGATATGATGCCCAGACAACTAGGGAGGTTCTAGGAGAAGAAATGAAAGCTTATCTGGACTGTCTCACATCCAGTGCCATTGTCATTACAGGCCAGCTACAGCGACGACGGAAAGGGGACAGCACAGCACGAACCACTGCAGATAGTGCTGATGCAGGTGCAGCTCTCAGCCTTGGACTGCACCCCGTCCGCATTCAAGCTTGTGGGCAGAAGAGCGTGGATCTTCCTGAACGACATAAAACCTTTTATAGGAGAGAGCACTCCTACTACATCTACTGCCGGGGAATCCACAGGCAACGGGGAAGGACCGCAGCACGTGCAGACAAGGTCTATGGCGAGGAAGAAGGACGCACAAGCAGAAAACATAAACAAAGGAACTCACTGTGAAAACTATGGCTGTACACTGAACTTCTCCTCCAGACACTGAATGAGGTACAAGACCGTCAAACGAACCCAAAGTGCAGCTGAACTCGTGGGGTAAAGGAAAAAGTTGCATACTCTGAACCTGCAGTGACACTGATAGCATGATCACGTTGAGCCACAAAGCATTGAACACGAACTCTCAGAATCTGAAAAACCGTAAAAACAGGACACTCTTGTAAACTAAAACTGGTATCCTGAAGCATCCAGTATCAAGGCTCTGTTCACGGACATATGATTCACCCCAGCAGAAGTCTCAAGTGGGATGTGCTCACCTATTTTCAGCTAGTAGTACTGTCCTACCCGTCACTCATAGGGAGAGAAACAAGTGTCACAGAATATATTCAAGATCCAGAAAATAAGAAGGTAATCAGGCAAATACTGACTGTCATCGCAGAGGTCTTCGCCGAGTTGCCCAAGCACAGTGAACTAAATACTAATGCTCCCGCCTCAAGCAGTTATTGACGAAGTTAACTACATTTTATTCTTTCGAATCATTAAGGAGTGCCCAGAACTTGTCGGGAGGACCACAGATACCCTGACTTTCATCAGAGATCCCCAAAATAATCACATCCTGAATCAAATATGGAGTAAACTGAACAATGTGGTAGCAGACCATGCAGCAGGAAAGTGCAAGACCTGTTCACGACAACAAAAAGACTTGTGATCGGGACCCAGCAAAACAAAGCAAATGTCCCTGTCCCCTGCAGACACGCAGCTAGCCCACAACGTCCTGATCAGGCTAGTCACAGACTATCCAGAAATGGTGGGAAGGCCTGCTGATGTCGATGTTGCTACCTTCCTTAGAGATCCAGTCAATTTCCCACACATGAAGACTCTTCTCCATGGCATTATGCTCCAAGTGGAACTGTCCAACTTCCAGCGAGAATTCCTAAGGAGATTCCTGTGAGACTATTCGGCGAGGGACAGATCGAGGAGGCGAACACTGATCACACTGCATGAAAGGCATGTGACCTAAGAGCCAAAGAGTCAGAGCAAATGTCATTAACCCCCGAAGACAGTCGGTATGCGTTTCGTGTTTTCTTTCATCTCATTGAAAACTTTCCAGAACTAGTGGGAAGACCCCACAACATTGATGTGCCCGCTTTTCTTAATGATCCAGCAAAAAATGCCCAACTGAATCGGCTCCTGAGGGCTATTGCATCACAACTAAGAAGCAATTATGGACATCCACTGCTAAGAAGAGCCTTAGAAGGGGGAGATCCAAGATACAACTTTCCATCATCCCCCAGCCGGGGACAGAGCAAGGAAACAAAGACACAGTTCTTCATGCTTCCAACGTAGTACGGACCGAAAAGGCGGAAACAAGGACAACGACATCTTGAACTTCTTTTCCTATTTTTCTAATTTTTTCTATTTTTGCATCATCGTTCCGTAGTGGAGTAAATGGGGGAGAGGGAGACTGTTCACCAACTCGACCTCGAAAGACCAAGTGAAAGGAACAGAGACATGAACTTCACTGCCGTGTTTACCTTTTTCAACCTTTTTCTTATTTTTTCCTACCTTCTCATATGTTCACTTTTATTTTTATTTTATTTTTATTTTTTCAATATTTTATTTTTGCGTGATGTGTAACGAATCCATCCTTTCATGGTGTCACTGCGAACAAATTCCTGTATGTCCCCAGGGCCAAGGCGAGTTGGAAGAGTGCCCTGGGAATACGTTGGCCATACAAATACAGGATAATTATGATGTGCTGAAAACGATAGTCTAACCTTTTTCCATAGCCTAGCAAAGGAACTGTACTCCATACTCAGAGACTATCATCATCATCACTGCAAGATGGGGGACACTGAACTGCGCTTGTCACTTTAGTGTTGACTGAACTTTCGAGCAACGAGATCAGAATAAGGAGAAAAATAAACTATTGACTATGGACTTGGTTGAAATAGGGGCCCAAAACAGTAACCTAGTCGTACCGCCAGTGGAAGGGCGCCCACGGTTCCCTGGAATGAGATGCTGCAAGCTGTCTTTCAAGGCCGTCATATGTATATGCATTGTGATTATTGTAGTATTTTTATCGTTAACTATTAGAACTGCATTTTTTATTGGTGCACGAAGCGTCCCAATGTCTGTGCATCCACCAGGTAATGAACGTCTGGGGCCCACAAAAGCACCCAGACCCTATATTGTCATCCCTGTTCCAAGAAAAACTGATGGTAAAGCAAACAATTTACAGTTGAATGTCATTAGCAGTAATACGTATACACTTGAAGTAATGAATGGTGAGAAAGGCTGGAGACAGGGTCAGCACGGAATGAATGATAACATAGCACTGTCCATGGCACGCACCCATACACTGAGTGCACACAAACAAGGGCAAGTGTCAAAGGCTACGAAACCGCAGGCCAAACCAACTGAAAGAGAGAAATAACCTGTGGAATATACAGCAGCTCCAGAAAGCAGGGAGCAATGTGAGAAACCGAAGTGAAAGAGCAAAATCACTCAATAGAACGGAGGAAACAACGAAAGAACTCACTGAGAAAACACATGCGGTAGTTGAGTATGTGTTTCCACTCATACTTAGAGCAAAGAAACTACATGAGAAGCTGAGCAAGACAACCACCACAACTGGGATAATGAGTACGCCAGCTCCAACGCCAGGAGTAACTACCGAGCCTACGACACAGCCACGTGTTGGAAGGACGGTAAGTCAAATGTGGTGGGAGGAGGTCTACAAAAGAATGCAGGGGGAAGGAAAAGAAGTGTAAAACCTCCCCCTATTACTGCAGGGCAGGAAATAAAACCTGCCCCCTCCAAGGATAACACCCGAGAGTCTGCCTGAACTGAAGAGCAGTACAGACACATTCAGAAACATAGTGATAGCCAACTACAGAAAACCGCTAAGGATCAAGAGAAGTCCATATGAAACCGATAATGAGTTAAACGATTACTTGGACAGCACGGCCCATCTTGGAAATAACATATGGTATCAGCACATGAAGGAAGTTGGACGAAGGCAATCAGAAGGAGAATGTTTCGTCTATGCACTCCTGCCGTACAGCATGGGCAAGTCCAAAATCTTTGTGGCTGTAGAAATAGATGTTCCCACAGCACACTGCATGTCACATGTGGCAATGTGCAACACCAGAGGAAAATTCATGGGGAGAGACACCTCGTTGATATGGGCCAACGAAAAGGACTAGCCTGATGAAGACGGATATGTCCAGGACATCAAAACAAGAAACAGGGCGCACACCATGAATCATGTGATTAGATATCAGAACCCTGACGTCAAAGGATCAGGAATAAGGTGGGAAATAAACTCAAGACTGAATGTCCAAGGGAAAACGGCAGAAGAAGCTCAAATATGGAAGAATCGAGGCCAAATGCAGATCTGGGGATCAGTAGTTTCCACCGACGGTTGGGAAGAAGGAGTTGTAATCTGCCGAGCTTGGATGCTCCTTGGCACCTGCCAAGAAGCCATAGAAAACTCTCAAAGACTATGTAAACCACTCTGGCCAAAATTGGTAAAGCGGTTAACGTAGGTCGAAGACAGAGGAGGCCCCCTGCAAATAGTACCGCTGGAAAACCTGAAACTGTGCTTTAGAAGTAATGGCACAAGGAAAATGGGGGAGAATCAAAACTGCGGGCGAATATACGAAGCCCCAGGGATGTCACAAGGGACCGCAGTCTTGATAGACCACTATTGGGCATGTGGATCCAAAGCCTACATAAGACTACCGAGGAAATGGGGAGGCATAGGCACACTGGTGAACGTCCACATTACTGCACTAGTGATCCCAAAAAATGAACTGAATTTGGACAGTTTCCCGAAAGCAGACGCTCACCTGAGGAAAAGGAGGTCTGTGGAACTAATGTCAAGGATGAAGAGAGAGAATTACTTCTCCGCCAAATCAGAGGATGCATTTTATGCCATTCCCTACGAACACAGGCAATTTAGCCTAACTTCATCCGTATTTACAACAATACTTTTGCCGCACATCCAGGTTGGTGCAAATACCAAGTGGTTGCAGATAACGAGATGGGAGTTACTGCAGACCATCAATATCACCATAAAAGGGTTCATCGCAATCAAGTCAGACTGATAACCCTCCAGAACAGATATGTGCTTGACATGATCACCGCAATGGATGGAGGTGTTTGCGCACAAATTGAAGAATCATGTTGCACATTTATACCATCAAACGACGAAGAAAATGGAACCCTCACAGAGGCTATAGACATGTTAACAACCCTGAAAAACCAGACGACCGAGTTGACAGATGAAGTGGACAACAACAGCTGGTTTGGGAACCTATTCTCATGGGTCCCGCAATGGAGGGCAGATATATTCAAGTTTCTGGGAGCTTTGCTAGCAATGGTGCTGCTAGGAGTCTGTGTTATCAAGATAATCATCACACAGTGCCAGAAAACGGCAAAGAAGGCCATTGGGATGAAAATCATGGTCGATGTCGAGCCAGCCTGGAAGCCCAGAGACCTGACAGATGAGGAGATAAAGGACTTTGTGAAGGCCAGTGAATTTGCACCAGAAGGAACAAAATTCACTTACCCCAAGAAACGAAGATGGACAAATGGACAATGCCAGTTGATGACCTGGAACAAAGATGAGCATGTGAGAACAGCAGGAAGCTTGAAAGGAGTGATAAAGATATGGACACCAAGATTGCACACTTTCACGCCTTCTTGTGTAAACCCAGGAGACGATGAGCAAGAAGCTGAGGAATCAAAGAAACTGAATATAAAGGAGGAAGTAGGACTGGTCGATGAACCGACCAGAGGGGGGAGTGTAGAGGAGGTCCCAGATATGATCTGCACCCCTGCCCCCCATTGCGAGTTGCCAGTAAGGTACTCGCCGTAGTACGTGACGTATGAGGAGCAAATGAACCAACTAAGAGCCGCACTGGGACTCTGCCCCTTGTACGTAAGGAGATCAGTATCAATTGAAGCAGCCATAACGCAGCAACCCTGGGCAGCACGGTACCCTATCAGACAGCCATACCAGCCACTGATACGAAATGAGGAATACCTACATACGGTCCATGAGGAGACCCCTAAAGCCTTAATGGAAGGCCAATGGAAATAAACCAAGGGTCGAACAGCCCCGAGAACAACCAGAATTGGCTCCTGATAGCACGTATGTAAGTACTAGTAACTACAAGGATAATTATAACGGATACAGGGGAAAGACACTGTTGAAATATAAGGGAATGGTGCCACGAGACGAGATGGAAGCAACCACCCTGATGAACGTATGTAAATAAGCTTGAAATGCAAGATGCTAAGAAATCGATACTGCCTGCAATGCTTAGTAGAAGAATAGAGCGGCAAGCGCCAACCATATATCTACCTCAACACAGCACAATGTACACGTGCGACTCCATTTCGTAAAAGCAGAAGTACACTCAGGCGGCCAAGGCCTGACTGGCCAAGCTCCATATCTAGGCCCAAGCTGAGGAAAGGAGCGGGATCGAAACTTAACATAGAGAGGCTCACGCCGGGAAGATCGAGGTCAACCAGAGAAGGGGAGGTGAGCATGAGCCCACGAGGCTCCAGCTTCAGAGCACACCAGCCCGCCTGTGAAGGTCAAGATAAGGGAGGCCCATGCAGGTGGCCAAGCGCACACAGAATTAAAATGCACAAAAGGTTGGAAACTGAAGCAGATCCACAGTGGACCAGCACGTGACCAGACAGGCGCGAAGATGTACCACCGCCTGATGTCATCCAGAACCCAAGGGTGCCATAACTTTTCCTGATAAGAGACTACAGATCCAAGGTCATACCCAGCCAACTAATTGACACATAGCCCTAAAACACTGATTGATGGAAGGGAAGAAGGGTGAATATTGGGACACTAGGCACATGGGTGTCTACCCTGCATGCTGCTAATTAAAATGGAGATTTATGTTTAAGGGTGTAACTTGCCCAATCACAAAGGACCATGTAATCTATGGTCCTATAGACACTGTAACCAATGAGACGTCGTACGTGTAGTGACGTCAATCACGTGTGTTGTAGAGGGAAGGGCATAGACGCCCACCCGATAAGAGTTATCCAATCCACTTGCGTTATTTCCATATACAGATATTGCACCTATACTTAAGTTACCTTTCCCAACCAATTATATTGCATGATGATTTTTTGTAGAATTAGACGTCAATGATGACGGAATCTTGCCTATAACAATGACTGTTTGACTGAAGTTCGAGGAAGTCAGGGTGAGGCAGGTGTTCGTGATCCTACTGATTTCCATCTGCTGATGTATGTATCATTAAATGGACTTCCCTTTGCCAATTTACTGAGTCCTGATCATTGAATCTTGCTGGAGTATGTGAATCCTGCACTCTGTCCTCAAATGGTGCAGCTATCATGCATTACTAGTTTTCGAGGGTGAGTACTGACCAATGGGCCCATCAGTAATTTCCTTTCCTCATTAACAATGGGAAGTGTTGGTGGCTGATTTCTTCGGGCCCATCGAAGGAGGGAAATACGTGCTGGCAGTAATGGACGAGTACTCCCAATATCCGGAGGCCCAACTCATATCCTCGACAGCCGCTCATCACGTCATACCCACCCTAGACCACATCTTCTCCGCCTATGGCATCCCAAGAGTGCTCAAGACCGATAATGGGTCCCCAATCAACGGGCACCAATTCGCACAGTTTGCAACTTATCTAGGCTTCCATCACCCCAAGATAACACCATTGTGGCCTCAAGCCAACGGGATGATAGAACGCTTCAACCTAAAAAAGGCTCTCCAGATAGCCAAGCTGACAGGGCAGCCCTATGAACAAGTACTGAACCAGCTAATGAGGGATTACCGGAGTACTCCCCACAGGACCACTGGGCAAACAGTCTCGGAAGTAATGTTCAGGAGAGACATTCAGACACAGATTCCCAAAGCTCCGCCATGGGAGCAGGTCGCCGACCTTGACAAGGAGCTGAGAGAACAAGATGAAGCCGCCAAGGAACGCATGAAGGAATATGCGGATAGGCGGAGAGAGGCGCGATTACGCCAGATCGAGGTGGGAGATGCTGTGGCCGCGAAACAACCACAGACTCACAAGCAAACCTCCATCTTCCAAGAGGAACTGCTACTGGTCATGCAGAAAAAGGGATCCATGATCACGGCACAGGGTGCCGCATTTCAAGAGCATCCCCTCGCTGGGAACGCACCAACTAAGTGCCTCAGACGACCCCTATCAGGGAGATCATGGAGACACGGATGACTCAGACCAAGAAGGTCCCACAGAGTGCAAGGTCAGTGGAAGCCCACCAGAACTTGTGAGTTCACGCCCTCAGCGAGCTTGGAATAAGCTCTGCCGCTGGATTGAAGAAAGGGGCTAGTGACCTACATCAGATGCTCACCGGTTGTGAATGCCCTGGTGACTGTTTAAAAAGGGGGAAGATGTCATGTTGACGTTTCCATAGTTATGGGGGCGGGTCGTTGCGGTGAAAGGGAAGTGATGCAGGGAACGGGATGTGACGGGTGGAGGGAAGTGGGGCCGGGCAGTTTCTGTACGAGGGGAATAAAGAAGGATGAAACAAGCATTGCTCCGTGTCTGTCTTTTCTGTGTGCGCCACGTGCAGCGTCCCTGGCCTACCCATGCCTCTGACACCACCACTTATGTATTTTCCTCACTGACTGTGGGACATTCTGACCAGTTTGTGGAGAGGAGTACATGGAACAAACTCACCCCATTGTAAAAAGCTCACTGCTTCCTGTCAAATAGGATTTCTTATCGATTGTATGTTCTTTTCTGATCAAAAGATTATTGTTTCTTCTGTATATAAAAAATAAACAGAGACCTGGAAAGTGCAAAAACAGGTGGTGGCGGTGCAACTGAGTGGCAGAGCCTCCTCACATGACCAGTAGCCTACTCAATGCTGTCTTACCACACCGTCCTGCTACATGTCCCTTTCTTTATAATGCCCCTCTGCCAGCCATTGGCCGACTTTCCCTGACCAATCTGGTGTTTCTGTTCCCTAGCGGGGAGTGTATGGAAGAGTAATTTTAAGGGGACTAAGTCCTGCTCCCTTTTCCCACAAGGACGCAGCATGTTCAGGTGATGGTGGCTCAGGGTGGTTCTTATTCCTGCCCCGTTTCCCAGACCTGTCTCCAGGAAGTGCTGTGGTAATTTTATTGGAGAGGGTAATTCCTGCTCCCCTTTCTGCCCCTAATGGTCTAGAGCGCTTGTGGATTGGCATGTGCAGTTGCCAGCTCACTATCCTGGCTCTGAACCATCCTCTGTGTAACCATGTATTGACATGGCTCCTCTCTGCCAAACCGCCTCAGTGTTTCTGGTGTGCTCGCCACTGGCGCTTTAATCCCTGCTAGCACTCATATCCTCTGTAGTAGTGTGTCACTGTGATGTGGGCTCAGGGTGGTTGTGGTCTCTTTATGGCCTTTCCTTTTGGTGGTCTCGCTGGGTCACTGCCTTAGGCTGGGCTGAAGAAAACAGTGGTCTGCAAAGATACATTTCAGCACAGGGGAAAGAAAAAGTACTTGGTACTTCCCCAAATGAGCTTGTCCTTTGCATTAGGGTGGATTCTTGACTCTCCCCTACTGCTCTACCCTCCTGTTGCGAGCCCCCACCCCCCATTTTTGAAAAGGACAGGCCACTCGTCTTGTCACAGTATGTGGTGAAGTGATCTCCACAAAGATAAATGGTCAGGTGATGCGGGCCATGTCAATCAATCAATCAATCAATCAATCAATCAAGTACTTAGGCCTAGGCCCTGCAATGGAGAAGACCCTGCCGCTGATACACTCCTTTCAATATTTAGGAACACACAGGAGTGCTGCATCAGTGGATTGAAGGGGGCGACCTGGGGTATAGCTCTGTAGCTTCTCCTGAATGGCCTGGCAACCTTTCTCACTCAGAGCTCGGTGGATCATACAGGAGGCTTTAAACTTGACTCAGGCTGTAACTGGCAACCAGTGCAGAGATTGATGCGCCTTTGAGACATGCTGACTGAAAGGAATCTGCTTCACTTGTCGAACTGCTGCGTTTTGTAACACTTGAAGGCGCTGAATAAGATAAAATGGTTGTGCCAAATAAATGGCATTGGAGTAGTCGATGCTCCCATTAAGGCAGGTTGCAACTACCTGGACATGGAATTTCTCAGGAATAAAAGGGAGAACTTTCTTTATCTGCTTCAGTTTAAGGAAGCCCAGCCCACATACTGAATTTATCTGGTTCTCCATGGTCAGCAAAGTGGGTATTTTGATGCCCAGGATCCGGACCTATTGGTGGGTTCTGGCAGAGGTCCAAGTGAAGGCGGAAAGAATTCAGAGGTTCAGCTCATCGTGGCCTCAGTCTTCCATTTAATTTAAGCCAGTTAGCTTCCATCCAAATCTGGATAGCGTCAAGACATCTTTTTAGTCTTGCTCCCACCTCAATCTATTCCAGGCCTAACCTAAACAGAATTTGGGTATCGTCTGCGTAGGAAAAAACCCTAAAGCCAAATGACTGTATATGTGTCATTAAGGGTCGGATGTATAGATTAAACAGCAGCGGAGACAACGCTGAGCCGTGAAGAACTCCAAAGGTCACCGCGACAGGGGAGGTTCTATAGGGACGAAGGGAAACCATTTGAAAAAGGGAGGTCAGGAAAGCACAGAACCAGTCCAAGACTGGTCCAGAGAACCCTGCCCCTATTAATCTGGATCATAAGATTTCATGGTCTATGGTGTCAAAAGCCGCCGACAGGTCCAATAAAATAAGACCTGCTGTGCCGCCTTTATCCCTAATCATGGTGAGATCATCAAGAACTGCCACCAAAACGGATTCTGTCCCCATCATGGGACGAAAACCCATTTGGTAGGACTCCAGGACACTGTATCCCTTAATAAACACCCTCAACTGTGGGCGACTGTTAGGCAGAATCACATGCAGTACCCTGGGGGAACACTACACGCAATTAAGACTACAAGTGTCAGTACAATTTCACCTTTTGTACTACATAGTTATGAGGTAGCAGTGGCTGAGCAGCCAGACTTATCTCAAGAGTTGAGTGAGCAGTAGAACAAGTTACACATAGGACCAACAAATACAGTGATTCAAACAAACACTCAAGGTTTCTTGGTAAAAGAATATACATTTATTTACACAGTCATTTTGAAAACATTACACTAGCAAGAGCAGCTCAATATCATATACTAATATACTACAAATACACAACCAATAAGTTATTGAACAAGTTCAGCTCCCCTGACGTGGGAGCAAAATGGCACTTCAGATACTTTAAAAAGGGGTAAAAAGACAAGGTTATAAGAATCAACAGTACAAATACTTTCCTAGGCAGGGCAAAGGGTTTCAGTAAACTACAACCAGCAATTCAGTTCATAGGCCTGGGCCAAAGTCAATGGTTCTGAGTCTTTGTATAGGATAGCACAGTTCTGGTAGTAAATGGCTAAGTCTTTGCCACGGATATTAGAAGAATTTGGTCAGGCGAAAAGTTAGCCAAATGTTTAGGGAAGGGCAAGCCTCCGAAGTTGGGAAAGTTTCACAAACTTTCAGCGTGCCCGAAAAGATTTTCGGACTGCTTTGCACAGTACCTTTAAAATGAAGAAGAGCTGTAGCTGAGGCAGTTGTTACTGGCAGTTCGAGCAGATCTCGCTGTTCCTGAGCTTCAGTCGTGGGGCAAGAAGGAGGACGTCGGGAGGTTCCTGCACTGCCCAGGAGTGAGGCCACAAGCTTGGCAAAACATTGGTTTAAGGTGTGAGTGCCATAAAGTCTACAAGCTGGTTTCCTTCCCCCTGGCTATCCGGTTTTCAACAGCACTCTGAAGACAATTCGACCAGGATGGGGACGGTGTCCAGGTGGCTTGCGGGTTGGTTGTTCCCATTAAACTCAAGGGAAGAAATTAACCTTGAAGGGCTTCTCTGTCGATGGAGTTTCAGGCAATTCGGATCTGCAGCAGGGCTGCACCAGTCGTCCAGGAGTTGCAGCAGTCCTCTTCCTTCAGCTCGTCTTCGGTTCTTTCGTTCCAGTGGTCGACTCTGCTTTCCAAGTCCCAGAGACCTGCTTTTAAACAGTTATCACCCATTCATTCCAGCCTGGCTGTCACTCACACAGCAGGGTGGCTGTCCTTGCCGGACAGACAGCCGGCCAATCACGCCAGAGTGCATTCAGGTCTCCTAGGAGACTAAGCACAGGGAGTTTCGGGCACCTCCCTCACATCCTGTCACCCCAGACACTCAGGTGCCAGAAGAGGGCTTCAGCACTGAAGCCCACCAAAGGCCAACGAACAAAGGGACCAAACCTGGTTTGGCGCGCAGAGACAAACACAAGAAGGACCTTTCCTAAAGGAAATAGCGAAAAAAGTTGACCGGTGTCTGTTTTTACAGCTAGGTCTTGGGCTCCATATTGAAAAACGTGGCTGACCCGATTTTTGGCTACCGTTGTTCGTGGTCGGTAAAAATCATGGTAGTTTGATCTAAACTACTGCCACCAGCCATTTAAAGTAGGAAATTGTAACATTTGACTGTTACATGAGTGTTTTGAGTTAGGGGATGCTAGGCAACCCCTCCAGCACTCTATAGGAAGATAGTGTGTGCTGGGTCTGTAAATTTAAAGAGACTAGTAAAGTCAATTTAACTTCACATGCTCTGGGAGACAGTAGTCAGTCCCAGAGAAGGTATTAAAACTTCACTGAAGGTGCTGTGTGACACACAGAAAAAGATGATGCCTATGGAGTTGTTTTAAAACTCCATAACCAAAGAACACAAAAGTAAAACACACATCAAAATACATGGAAGAGTGGGAAAAAAGGCTCACACTCTTCCCAGGTAAAAAAATCAAATCCTAGAAATTCAGCAAAGTTTCTGGGGTTCTCAAAAGGTAAGGGAAAATAGCGCATTCTTGAGAATTATCCCTAAAACTCGTCCCCCCACACTAAGGGACAGGGGGATTTAATCCACTCCTGGATGAATCTCCTTACTCCAGTCTGTCAAACATCCTGGAGAGACCATCAGCATTTTGGTGGTGACACCCAGACCTGTGTTCAATGGTAAAATCAAACCCTTGCAGGCTGATTGACCATCTTAGTAGTTTACGGTTTTCCCCTTTCATTCGCATCAACCTTCTCAAGGGTTGGTGGTCAGTCTGAATCACAAAAGTAGATCCATACAAGTATGGTCTAAACTTCTTCAGTGACCACACAATAGCAAAACATTCTCTTTCAATGGTTGCCCACCTTGTCTCAGGTTCCTTCAGCTTCTTGTTGATGAAGCAAATGGGGCGCTCCCTATCATTCTCACCCAGCTGACTCAGAACTGCTCCTATACCTGTATTTGAAGCATCTGTCTGCACAATGAAGGTTTGGTTCTTAGGACTGGAGCTTGACAAAGGGCTTTCTTTGGGCCTTCAAATGCTTGAGTGCATTCCTAATTTCACCTGACCTTTTTAGGGAATTTGGGAGAGGAGACCACATTCAAAGGAGAAGCTATGGTGCCATAGTTCTCTGTGAAGTTCCTATAGTAACCAGTGAGGCCTAGGAAGGCTCTCACTTGGGTTTGAGTAGTAGGGGTGGCCCAGTTTTGTACAGCTTGTACTTTGCTAGGTAATGGCCTGATTTCACCTCCTCGTAACTCAGTCCATGGTAGATCCCTTTGCTCTGACCAATTTGACATTTACTTGCCTTTATGGTCAGATGGGCCTGCTCAAGAGCCTGCAAAACATATCATAAGTGGTCAACATGTTCTTTCCAAGTAGGGCTGAACATTGCAATGTCATCCAAGTATGCCATGCAGATGTCCTTGTTCCCATTCAGAACCTGGTTAGCCATCCTTTGAAATGTAGCAGGTGCATTCTTTAGTCCAAAGGCATTACCTAAAATTGGTAGAGGACTGCTGGGGTTGAGAATGTAGTTTTCTCCTTAGCAATGTCTGTCAGTGCTATTTGCCAATAGCCTGAAGTGAGATCAAATGTACTGAGGTACTTGTCTGAACCAAGTTTATCCACCAGTTCATCTGTCCTGGGTAAAGGGTGGGCATCAGTCTTAGTGGCTGAATCAAGAGCTCTATACTCCACACAGAATCTCAATTCCTTGGATCCTTCTTTTGGAACTAGTACAACTGGACTAGATCATGGACTTGAAGATGGCTCTATTACCCCAAATTCAAGCATCTTGTTGACGTCCTCTTTTATGTGGGATCTTACATGATCTGACATCCTGTAACCTCTCCTTTTAACAGGTAAACAGTCACCAGTGTGAATATCATGCTGGCCCCGAGAGGTCAAGCCTGGTTATAGTGAAAACAGGGAGGCAAACTGATTTAACAGACACTTGCACTCCTCCTGTTGTTCAGGTGTCAAATTAGAGGGAGATTAACTCCTATTTTCTCATCTAAAGGCTGGCCTCTGAATAGGTCAGGTAGAGGTTCACTCTCTTCCTTCTCTTGAGCTGAAGCTTGAAGCAAAGCTCCTACTTCTGGTCATGAGACATAAGCTTTTAGTCGGTTCGTGTGAAAGACTCTGGGAGCCTCCTTAGGATTGCCTAAATCCACCAGATAGTTGACCTCTCCAGGTTTGCGCACAACCTTGAAGGGTCCTATCCATTTGTCCTGTAAGGCCCTCTGCCTTTTAGGTACCATAACTAGAACTAGCTGGTCTTGAGTAAACTCAACCATGTTGGCCTTCTGGTCATGCCAGTGCTTCACCAGAGCCTGACCTGCTTTCCGGTTATCTGATGCTTCTGACATCAAGTGTGACATTCTCCTTCAGGGAGACCTATCACACAGTCAGTGACTCTCACTGGCTTGGGGGGAGGAGCACTCTCCAACCCCTCCTTAATCAGGGCCAAGGGGCATCTAACTGGATGGCCATAGAGAAGCTCGAGGGGACTAAATCCAACTCCCTCCTGAGGGACTTCTCTATAAGCAAATAGAAGGCATGGAAGTAGAAGATCCCACTTTCTCATAAGGGGTTCCTCTAAAGCACCTATCATGCTCTTCATTGTATGGTTGAACCTCTCTACCAACTAATTTGTCTGATAATGGTAGGCAGTTGAGAACTTGTAAGTTACTCCACAGTTTTTCCTCCACATGGCCTGCATGTAGTGGGACATAAAATTGGATCCCCTGTCAGAGATAACTTCCTTAGGAAAACCTACCCTGGTAAAAATACCAAATAGGGCCTTAGCCACAGCCTGAGCTGTAACAGTTCTCATAGGTATGGCTGCAGGATACCTAGTAGCATGGTCTACTACAAGCAGGATAAACCTGTTTCCTGAAGATGTTGGAGGGTCTAAGGGACCACCAGTGTCGATTCCTACCCTCTCAAAAGGGACTCCCACCACTGGGAGAGGCACCAAGGGTGCCACATCCTTGGCTCCACTCTTGCCAGAGATTTGGCAAGTGTGACAGCTCCTACAGAACTTATCTACATCAGACCCCAACCTAGGCCAGTAGAAATATAAAGAGAGCCTTTCCTTGGTCTTCTTAAAACTTAAGTGACCAGCCAAAGGTATATCATGGGCTAACTGTAGGAACTGGAGTCTGCTTTCAAGAGGCACTACAAGTCTTCTGTAGTCCCCTGCGATAGACTCAGTCGGTTCACTGTAGAAGAGGCCATATTCCCAGTACAACCTATGCTTCCCTGGCTCTTGTCCATCCAGCTGGGAAGCTGCCTGTTGGTGAAGATGTTCAAGAGTAGGACACTCTCTTTGACCTCTGCTGAGTCTACCCTACAGGGTCCACCTTCTACCAGTAAAGACTGCAGCTCAGGATGGTCTGCAGGATCCAGATCTCCAACAGGATCAAGGTCCTCTTCCAGCTCTGATTCCTCAGCAGCTGATTCAACCACACAAGGTTGGTCCACACACTCAGCCTCAGCTGGTGGAGGAGTCACAGGTGTGACTTTGGACAGTCCTCTCGGGCATGTCCTTGTTGGTAGCACAGGTGTGCTGGCTGTTTTTTTCCTGGAGGTTTCCCCTTTTCCTCCTTCTTTTTTGAAATTGCAGTCAGTAAGTTCTGTGTGCTGGGAGTTATAGTTTCCTCTATAATCTCCTCTTGAAAGCCTTTTAAGGTACTCTCTCTGGACTTCCTAGTCTGCTCCTGTTTCCTTTTACTGGGAGGTCTGGGGGTGCTTGCTACAACTCCAAGAGTTTTTGAATCATTCCCCAGCAGGACACTCCCAGGTAATTCACTCTGCACACTTACAGGTATCTTCACAGTCATGTCATTGCACTGGATGAGAGCTGATAACTGTGGAAGCATTTGGACAGGGCCTCCAGCAAGCTTAGTTAGGTATTTAGGTGCCTTAGCAACATCCTCTACCTTGAAAAATGATTAATCAACTACCGTAATGCTGGCCCCAGCGTCTCTGATGTCATGGGTCTCCTGACCATTCACAAAACACTGTCTTTGTAATACTCTTTAGTATTTGTTGCTCTTTTTCCCTACTCAAGTGCAGATGGAGAGCAGGTGCAAGTGGATCTAGGTCACCTGGCCTAAGCCCCGCCCACCTGGTGCCATCCTGCCTGCCGCTCTTTTTCACCACTTAGCAAGCCCCGCCCACCTGGTGCCTTCCTGCTTGCTGATCTTTTTCACCACTTAGCAAGCCCCGCCCACCTTGTGCCTTCCTGCTTGCCGCTCTTTTTCCCTACTTAAGGAGCCCTCCAGCCTCTTTTCCTTTGCAGATGGGGAGCAGGTGCAAGTGGATCTAGGTCACCTGGCCTAAGCACCACCCACCTTCTTAGCCCTGCCTCTTCCTTCCTGCTCTTAACTATTAGATCAAGGGCATCTCTCGTCCGGGTGTCCTAAGCGAAGGGCAGGCGAAGAAAAGGGCAATTGCTGTTTGGACCTGTTCGGATCAGAAAGACCCACGGGCCGACCCCCTGCTCAGACAGCAGGTTAGCATGCACCAACATGTGTTACTCCATCTGTCACCAGAGGTCATCCCCACCCCCTCTGGTCCCCCCTGATGTTCCCTTGTGCCCTCACCCTTCTCGCACACAGGTGTTGCCTGTTTTGCTTGATTCTTCTACCCTGCTCCCCCCTCACCCTCCTCAAGCCTACTTCTGCAGGAGTCTGTCCAGATAAATTCTGGTTTCACCATCACCGTCTTGTGGCCAATGCTAGATTTGACTTTTATGGACTTCATTCATTCACGGTGCATCACCCTTTCTCAACTCTCATGCTGGACTTCCTTTGCATCTTGTACTCATGGTGGCCCTGAATCATGCTGTTCCCATCTTCATCTTGTATCCTGGCTTGTAACATTATGTGTTACTACTGACTTCTGCAATTGTATTCACTCTCCCCACTTGCTTCTCCAGTCTTTTGACTGCTAACTCTCTGTTCTCTCCTCCTTTCCCTTCTCCCTTTTCCTATCTCCTCCCCTTACTTTCATCTATGCACTTACTCTATCAGAATTGTCCCTGGACCTAGTATGATAGCAACCTTGTCTGTCTCCACCCCTCCCCTTACTTGTTTCCCCCTCCCCTCCAGCACTATCTGAAATGTCGTCAGGCCAATATGATAGTCGCTTGTTTTGTTTCTCCCCTACCTTTCTGCACCCCTCTCCCTAACCTCTTGTTTTTCTCCGGCTCTACCAGAAATGTCGTCAGGCATAGCACGGTAGTCGCCTGTCTGTTTCCATTTCCTTCCCACTCTCCCCCTCCCTTCCTTATCTATGTCCTAGCTCTTGCACTATCTGAAATGTCGTCAGGCTGAGTACGATAGTTAATTTCACATCCTTACTGTTCATGGCCTGTAGGAATGTCATTGTATTTCCCTTGTTCCCTCCCTTGCCTTGAAGCACTTTGAAACACATTGTGTATAGGTGCTATATAAATAAACTATCATATCTTATCATATCATTGTCTGGAATGGAATTGTAAACAACTAAGTTCTGCTGTTCCCACAGACCCACGGATACTAAAGAAACACTGGCTGAGACTTTCATGGTTTCCTCAGCCAGTAAGTGAAAGTTTCCACTTGCCATTGGTACTTCATCCTCTGGGGAGAAGGCTAAGAAGACAGTGTGGATCCCTGAAGGTTTACCCTTACATCTGGGATCCGCTTTCACATGGTCAGTTGACCCACAAGCATAACATTTTTCAAATGTCTTTATGAATGGGGGTTTGTTCTGACCTCCCTCTGGTTTGGCAACAGGAGTAGCCTGATTCGGTTTCCCTAGTGGCTTACCCTTGTTATGTTTGGGGCCCTCTTTTGGAGTGGAGGTATTGGAATTCTCTTTGGTATCTTTCTTGTGCTGCTCTCCCTCATCCTTCTTCAGTGTTACCCCATAATCCTTGTGAGTAGCCCTGTTGGCAACCCACATGTCAGCAGCCCTTGCTAACTTCTTTGGATCAATTTCCTTAGAGTCAGCCAAGTGCTGTCTCAGGTCAGGAGAGCAGGCATCATAAATAGATTCCAACATAAACAGATTTCTCATACCTTTCGTAAGTGTTAACTCTGTAAACCTTAACCCATCCATCTAAGTTTTTCAAACATTCAGTCACCCAGGTAGCCCAAGGGGTACCATCATGCTATTTGAGGGTTCTAAACCTCTTAAGATACCGGGAAGGGGTCTTCCCAAACCTAGCTATCAAAGTTAGTTTCACACTTTCGTACTCCTTTCTGTCTACATCCCCCATTACCACATCAGTTGCAACAGGGGGTAGCCTAGAAAAAAGCCAAGGAATCGGCTGATTCTCTGTAATGTCTTGAATCCCATGGTTATATTCAAAAGCAGCAAATAAATCCAAAATATCAAGCTTAACCTCATGCATACTTACTGTATCTTTGGGCATGAGAGGCCTCTTAGGACTGGAAAACCTAGAAGACTCTGGGAGAGAACCAGTTTCAAGAGACAACTTCTTAATTTCAAGTGCATGATTCAACTCCCTTTCTCTGAGTTTCGTTCTTGATGTTTGCTTTCAGTTTGGGCTTGGATTCTTTTAAATTCTAACTCAAGTCTCATTCTTTCTAAAGAGACAAATTAATGAATTAGTGTTGGACCTGATGGGGTCCCTGTGTCAAAGGTTGAGGCCTATGAGCAGGTAGAGGTAAACAGGGCCTACATTGTGAGACTCTTCTGCCTCATCTAACTCATCCATAACATTAGAGCTGGACTCTGACATAATATCATCCTCATCAACATTTTCCACATTTGCTGCAGGGGTGGGGGTTTCAGACCCACTCCTCAGACTTTGGTATTCCAACAACTTTTCTATCAATTCAACCTTTTTGCCTTTTACAGTGAGATTCCTAGCTTTACACATATCTCTCAATTGATCAACTGTTAAAGTGACTAGGGTCTCCTGTCTGTTGCTTTCCATATCAGGAGATAGGGGGGCAAAAGGGGACCCTCTTTTTTGTTGAAGGGAGGCCTGACATTTGAGGGTGGGTTTACACAAAGGAACAAGAGAGAGTCAAAAGCTACCCCTATTCAGGGATGCATTAAAGCTAGGTGCGGAATGTTCGTGGAAGTAGTGTTATAGAAAGGAGAGTGTGGAATAAAAGTAGTCACACAGTTATTCTCAAGCAGGTAAGTACTTTCAATACAACCCCCCAATACAACCCCCCAATGCAAAGTCAGTATACCCTTTCCTGGAAGGAAGGCAAAACACATAAGCAGAAGAGAGAAGAGTCATTCAGGGAGCCTATGCCAGCCAATGTTAAGTTAGAAAAAGCCAAGGTGAGCTGAAGCACTACTTGCAGGTAAGCAGAAAGTCTTTTCCAATGTTGAAGAAAAAGTGCAGCAGATGACTTCTGTTCCTGTGCAGACCTGCAAATCTCTCTGTTCCTGGGCCTCAGTCGTGGGGACAAGAGGGAGGACTTCTGGGGACTCCTGCACTGCAATGAGATAGTCACCGTTCGCAACCGGCAAACTTCAAACAAGTGGCTGTTCAGTGTTTCAGCTCCTCACGTCTACCGCAAATAGCAACACCGCGGTTCCTGGCTGTCGAGGTGGGCTTTCCTTGCTTCTGGGGTCCCGCACTCTGTTGAGGGGGCTCAGGCTCAGTCAGTCCTGCTTCCTGGGAGTACGGAGGATCTTCCTGGAGCTCTTGGCCAGCTTAAATGCAACTCACATGAACTGGTGTTCCTCTCCCAGGCTATCCGATTCCAGCAGCGACTGCAGTGGACACTTGACCAGCATTGAGAGGATGTCCAGGTGGCTTACTTTGGAGTTGATTGGTCCCACCAACTCAAAGGGAGAAGTCGTCCCTGCAGGAGCTTCTCAGTCGATACGAATTTGGAGTTTCAACACAGCAGCAGGGCTTCACCAGGCAAACCAACGGTCCAGGAGCTGCAGCAGGCGTCCTCTTCAAGTTCTTCTTCGGATTCCTTCGGCCAGTGGTCGACTCTGCCTTCCAAGCCAAAAAGCCTTGCCTTTTGTGCAGCTTGCTCCCATTCATTCCAGCCCTGTCAGTCACCCAGCAGGGTGGCTGTCCTTGCAGGACAGGCAGCCGGCCAATCACCTAAGAGTGCATTCATGTCTCCTAGGAAACTAAGCACAGGGAGTTTCGGGCACCTCCCTCGCTTCCTGCACCCGCCAAACACCCTGGAGCCAGAGGCGGGTTTCACTCGTTAAGCCCGCCAAAGACAAAACGAACAAAGGGACCAAACCTAGTTTGGCGCGCAGAGTAAATCTCAAATATGACCATTCCACAAAGAAATGGCAAAAAAGGAGACTGTGGCCATTTTGAGAAAAATGGCACCCATGGGTGCTTTACCGTGGCTGCGAACGCAGCCCGTGGTAAAATCCCATAATGGTAGTAAAAAGTAAACCACTGCCACCAGCCATTCAGTGAGGAAAGTGTAACATAAACATGTTGCATGAGAAGCTAGACAGAGGGGATACTAAGTAACACATTTAGACACTCAATTGCACAAATCCAATTTAACATCTTGGAAGTAGTGAAAAAACCACCAAGGGGAGGAGACTACAATAGACTACTTTCCCAATGAGAAAAGTTTTGGATTGATTTATTGGACACTCTACAGCCAAAAGGTTTAAATGAGGACTTCTCATTTAATTGTTTTATATAAACATGTGTGTTATTTTCTAAAACTTTTTTTACTATACAGTTGTTTTTGGTTCTCATCGAGACTTCAGATCTTGGACTGATCGAATTACTTTTCATGAATATAGTTAGGAGGTGCTTGATAGTACTGTAACCAATCCCTTCGATTTCTTATGAATTTTGAAACAAGACACCGGCAGGACTGGGAGTTCCCTAGTCTACTGCATACCAATTTACCCTCCATAGGTAGGATATATACATGTAATTGACCACATCATATCGCTTCAAGTGGAACATCTTTACCACAATTGTTTTAGTACTGAGGAATGGCACCGAGATGACAATCTATTCAGCTAATCCTTGTATTGAACTTGATTCCTTATACTAAGACTACCCCCTGGTTTCCTGACTGTACACACTTTACATTTACCATTTGTCAGAGGTTCTTATCTACCATTTTGATAACGGGATATCAAGATTCCCTTTTTTCAGAATTGTACCTCAACATAGAACATCCTTTGAAATTGGTTTTCACAGAACTAAACAAGTGACGCGTCACTACGCCCCGTAAATTAGTTAGCTTGGGGAATATTGTGATTTGCGACTTCCACTTCAAACTTAGCGCTCCAGCGTTCCTCATTACGCGTTGGGTTACGTAAAACACGTTGATCGATAAAACATCACGTGATCTCACACGTGATACGTGACTCTGTTTCCATACCCGAACGAGAGACAAACTACACACAAGTAAGAACTGGGATAGCCATTGTGATATTTGACTATTAAATCCCTTTTTTCATGACTTTTCGACTTTCAAGACCGTTACCCTCTCATTAGGGGTACACTTAGCTAGTAGGACAGGCTTTTTTGCCATTCAATATCCCTAGATATACTGGAGGAACACTGTATGCATTAACCCGCTGATATGATATATGATAATTTATTTGTATCACGCTTGTACACAAGTGTTTCAGAGCGCAACCAGGAAAGGGAGGGGAACAGGAGAGAACAAAACAATGATCTTACTAGGCCCAGTGACATTGAGAACGTGCAAGTTCATGGGAAAGGGAAAGGGGAAAAGTGCATGGAAGGGGGAGAGTGGAAAGTGCGGAGCAGAGGAGAAACAGATGAATAATAATAAATAAAATAGATAATGGAGTAATAAACAGGGGTAGTGCAGCCAGAAAGTGGCAAGTGCTGTGAGTACGGCAGCAGAACTGGGTAAGTCTGATAAGTGCATAAATCCTCAATGCAAGGGATGGCCGGGAGGCAGTGCAGGAGAGTGGCAGGGTGAGCAGATGCCTGGGTCCAGGGGACAGAGGGTGGGCAGGTGCACAGTGCCAAGAGAGAGCAGAAAAGCAAGGGAGAGGGGGAGCAAAGGCAGATGCATAGAGGAAGGTCTTGAGGTGCTTCTGGAACCGGAGATGGTTCCCCTCAAGTTTTAGAGTGGCAGGGATGCTGTTCCAGAGGGAGGCCCCAGCCAAAGACAGAGATCTACCCCCAGCTCGTTTCTTTGAAAAACGACTGACCTGGAGGGAGTTAGAAGTAGAGGAGTGAAGAGCTGGAGAGGGGAGGTGTTTGGAGAGGTATAGCTGAAGGTACTTTGGACCCAAGACCCAGAAAGCCTTGTGGACAATGCAGAGGGTTTTAAATGTAATCCTTGCATCCACTGGGAGCCAATGGAGAGATTTCAGAGCTGGAGAGATACGATCCCAGGGCTTGAGGCCAAGGACAAGTCTCGCAGTCCTGTTCTGGATTAGTTGCAGAGGGCGAAGAGTAGAGGCAGGTAGAGTTAGAAAGAGGCTGTTACAATAGTCCAACCTAGAGAGAACCAGAGCTTGGGAGACAGTGAGCTTCTATGATACAATTCAGTGAACATCGGCACATTGTTGCCTCGCACACCAGATCCATCTACTTCCCTTCATACACCTACATTGATAGGTGAGTCCTTGCTACCTTTGCACACATACTGTAACCTTGATCTTTAGATAGCTTATCTAATCAGCTATAATATTGCGACCCTCCTACAGGACTCTACTGCCTATTGATGTCCTAATCAAGTTGAATTACTGTGGAAAGCCTACCATTGATACAAGCAATAGTGCCACTTTGCAAGATACGTTTAGCTGGTGGCAGACATCCACATAGTGGACCTTATTTAGGTAGGTCTTACCTTAGAGATTTTAATTTCCAAGGGTGTGTTTTCTACATTGGTTAGAGACCACCAGGGCACTACATTAGGTAGAGACTTCCAATGCATGATCATTTCTGTCCTATACCTGTCCCCTATGTGTGCCATTTAGATAGGGCAGTATATATTATAATGGGTAACCTCATGTAAATAGCAGTACTTCTGTGAGAACATTGGCTGTTCAATACATTTCCCTATATTAAGAATCTACACTCTGACCAGTACCATATTTTAAGGAAGGTCTATAACACATAAAGCAATCAGAAGAGGGGACTTCTATGATTCCACACCAGAGATTAAAGATTGTTAATCTGTTTATATTGGAAATCGTACAGATTATCTACTCTATGGGTTGACCTATAGTGATGATAAGAGTTTGTGAAATGGATTTCAATAGTATGTTGTATATATTCAGTGAGGCTTTTGATAACTCTGATGTTACCGGATATATTGTGATATATTACACTTAGAAAGCATTTCCTGATTTGTTCTTTTTGTATGAATCTTTTCGGAATTTTTAGCTCCTGAAGAAGTGGTATTCACCCCGAAACACGTTGAGCCTCAAAAACTTATCACAGCAAGATACTTTGTGGTTGAATACACATCAACTTTGAATTTGTTTGTATAATCATGGTCACTTTTTTTGTTGTTGAATTTTCACGTATGTAATTCCTTTAGTAAAATGCTTTGATTTACTCTCTATAAAGATGTTGACTGTTTTATTCAGTATGCATGGTGTGCAGGGGACGGGAGTGTCCCAAATTTGGGACACTCTGTATGTTCTCTATGTATCACAGACTCCGTGTCAGCGAGTCTGATTTCCTCCACTGCACCTGAAGTGGATTTATAACCTAATTGAGTTGTTCACTTTTAAATCCAAACACAGGTTGTTGTGCGAATAAAGATCATCATTCTTGATACTAAGTAACCCCTCCAGCATCCTATTGTAGGATAGTGTGCTTTGGGACTAGAAAGTTACTCTCCCCTGCTGATCTGTTCTCTCTTGGCAACGTGCAACTGGTCTCCCTCTGTCCTTCGGGCCCAGGTACCTGCTCTCCTGCCACTCTCCCGCACTGCCTCCGGGCCACCCCTTGCACTGGGGTCTGTAGCTGTACCCATACAGCTCCCCCCTTTTTCTTCCTGCACTTATCAGACCTACCCTGTCTGCTGCCTTAAACCTAGCACTTGAAAATTGCTGGCTGCACTACCACTGTTTGTTGCCTTTATTATTTATTTATTGTTATTTATCTGTTTCTCCTCTGCTTCACACTTTCCACTTCTCCCCCCTTCCATGCACTTTCCCCCTTCCCCTCTCCCATGCACTTGCGTGTTCTCAATGTCACTGGGCCTAGTAAGATCGCTGTTTTGTTCTCCCCTGTTTCCCTCCCTTGCCTTGTCGCGCTCTGAAACACTTGTGTACGAGTGCGATAGAAATAAAATATCAATCAAAACGTAAGTAAAGTCAATTTCACTTTACTGCTCTGGGAAACAGTAGTTTATCCCAGATAAGGTACCTGAAAGACTTCCCTGGGTCACTGCACTGAAGGTGTTGTGCGACACAATGTAAAAGATGATGCCTATGGAGTTTGTCAGACACCACAGCCAAAAGAAACACAGTGTATAAAATCACATTAAAACTCATGAGAGAGTGGGAAAAAGGGTCTCACTCTCCAGGTTAAAAAATCAAGTCCTCAAAATCCAACAAAGTTGCAGGGGGTCTCTAAGGTAGAGAGAATTAGCACATTTCTGAGAATTCTCCCTAACACTCTTCCCCCCCAGACAAAGGGACAGGAAGATTTAATCCACCCCTGGATGAATCTCCTTACTCCAGTCGGTCATACATTCTCGAGAGACCATCAGCATTTTGGTGATTACACCCTGCCCTGTGTTCTATGGTTGCCCACCTTGTTTCAGGTTCCTTCAGTTTCCTACTGATTAAGCAGATTGGGTGTTGACTCAGCTGACTCAGAACTGCAGCTATACCTCTATTGGAAGCATCCGTTTGTACAATAAAGGATTGGTTGTAGTCAGGAGCTCTCAAGAACGGAGCTTGACAAAGGGCTTTCTTAAGTCCTTCAAATGCCTTAGTGCACTCCTCATTCCACCTGACCTTTTTGGGGAATTTGGGTGAGGAGATCACATTCAAGGGAGAAGCTATGGTCCGATAGTTCTCAATGAAGTTCCTATAGTAACCTGTGAGACCTAGAAAGGCTCTCACTTGGGTTTGAGTAGTAGTGGTGGCCCAGTCCTGTACAGCTTGCATCTTGCTAGGCAATGGCCTTATTTCACCTCCTCCTACCTCATGTCCAAGGTAGAGCACTTTACTCTGACCAATTTGACATTTACTTGCCTTTATGGTCAGACGGGCCTGCTCAAGAGCCTGCAATACATATCCTAAGTGGTCAATATGTTCCTTCCAAGTATGGCTGAACACTGCAATATCATCCAAGTATGCCATGCAGAAGTCCTCCATCCCATTCAGAACATGATTTACCATCCTTTGGAATGTAGCAGGTGCATTCTTTAGTCCAAAGTCATAACCCTAAACTGGTAGAGGCCTCCTGGGGTTTAAAATGCAGTTTTCTCCTTGGCATGGTCTGTCAGAGCTATTTGCCAATAGCCTGATGTTAGGTCAAATGTACTGAGGTACTTCGCAGAACCAAGTTTGTCCACCAGCTCATCTGTCCTAGGTAAAGGATGGGCATCAGTCATGGTGACTGCATTAAGAGCTCTATAGGCCACACAGAATCTCAATTCCTTGGATCCTGCCTTTGGCACTAGTACAACTGGACTAGCCCATGGAATGGTAGAGGGCTCTATTACCCCAAGATCAAGCATCTTCTTAACCTCTTCCTTTATGTGGGTTCTTACATGGTCTGACATTCTGTAACCTCTGCTTTTAACAGGTAAACAGTAATACAGTGAGAATCTCATGCTGGCCCCAAGGATACAATACGGGACATTTACATAAAACATTTATGAAAACAGCAAAACGAACAAGAGAAGAACTTCTTACTAACAAAAAAAACACAATTGAACGATTTGAAAAAATTAGATTTATTACAACATACTCATCGAATACAAAACAAATCAAAAACATCTTAAAGCAAAACTGGCACATCCTCAAAATGGATGCAGATATATCAGATTATCTGGATGATCAAGTAAACATCACCTTTCAAAAATCCAAAAGCTTATAAGACATACTAAACCATTCACACTTTTCTATAAAGCATCAGACAAGAGGACTATCCCAACTATGGGACTTTGATCGTCTCAAAGGCAACTACATGTGCGGCAAATACATAAGCTACCCTTACAGTGCCAATGGCAAAACTGAAATTCTTCTACCTAATGGCAAGCTGCACCAAATTCAAGACTTTATTAATTGTAACACTAAGGGGCCGATTCATGGAACAAACGTGCGCCGAAAATCGTTGCGCAAGCAGGCGCAAGCGCAAAAAAACAGGGGCACGCGCACGCGTGCGATTCATGGAAGTCCCTGCGCGTGTTTTCCTCGGGATGTGCGCCAAACCCGTGCATGGCGCACACGTCACTGCAACATCCCGAAAGACGTGCGCGACACGCACAGTGAAAGCGCACAACCTCGGCGCATACACTAGAAAGTGGGCGGAACACGGGGCGTAACGCACGGAATGGGGAACAACTCGCGAAAATAAGGGCGTAACTGGGGATGTACTGCAGGGAAGCAGACGGAACGCCCACACGCACCCGAACCACACGTATTCATGGAATCGAATAGGGCAAAGCCACGCACAGCGAAAGACACGCACAAGCCGAAACACGTCCACCACACGAAGGCAGGCGGTAGCGTCCCTGCGCATTACAAAAGTGGCAACATACAGCAATTGTGCCTGTGCGAGCGGGGCACGTGTATTTCGGGGTTGCGCGGGAAGTTACACACACGATTGAGCGGGGTACGTGTATTCCGGGGGTGCGCGGGAAGTCACACACGCGATCGGGCCTGGGGGAGCGGGCTACGTGTATTTCAGGGGTTCGCGTGAACTTCTTCACGCGATCGGGCCTGGGGGAGCGGGCTACGTGTATTTCAGGGGTTCGCGTGAACTTTTACACGCGATCGGGCCTGGGGGAGCGGGCTACGTGTATTTCAGGGGTTCGCGTGAACTTTTTCACGCGATCGGGCCTGGGGGAGCGGGCTACGTGTATTTCAGGGGTTCGCGTGAACTTTATGACGCGATCGGGCCTGGGGGAGCGGGCTACGTGTATTTCAGGGGTTCGCGTGAACTTTTTCACGCGATCGGGCCTGGGGGAGCGGGCTACGTGTATTTCAGGGGTTCGCGTGAACTTTTACACGCGATCGGGCCTGGGGGAGCGGGCTACCTGTATTTCAGGGGTTCGCGTGAACTTTTTCACCCGATCGGGCCTGGGGGAGCGGGCTACCTGTATTTCAGGGGTTCGCGTGAACTTTTTCACGCGATCGGGCCTGGGGGAGCGGGCTACGTGTATTTCAGGGGTTCGCGTGAACTTTATCACGCGATCGGGCCTGGGGGAGCGGGCTACGTGTATTTCAGGGGTTCGCGTGAACTTCTTCATGCGATCGGGCCTGGGGGAGCGGGCTACGTGTATTTCAGGGGTTCGCGTGAACTTTATCACGCGATCGGGCCTGGGGGAGCGGGCTACGTGTATTTCAGGGGTTCGCGTGAACTTCTTCACGCGATCGGGCCTGGGGGAGCGGGCTACGTGTATTTCAGGGGTTCGCGTGAACTTTTTCACGCGATCGGGCCTGGGGGAGCGGGCTACGTGTATTTCAGGGGTTCGCGTGAACTTTATCACGCGATCGGGCCTGGGGGAGCGGGGTACCACTCACCGTCTGCCTTGCGTGTAGAAGAACGCGTAGCCAACACCCGCTGTGAAGTAATAGCGTGTGAACCCCAACGGATGGAAAACACACGCACCGCACGAAAAGCACGTACAGAACAGTGTAAAGGCACGCGGGATCTCCAAGCCCTGCCAGGGCAACGCCCGTGCGCAAAACGTCACAGACGCGCTTACGCTGTAAGGGCCTTTGGTCCAATGAAATCACGTACGCGTGCTGACGCGCTTACGCGCTAAGGGCCTTTCCTCGATTTTCACGCTGACGTGCAGGATTTTCACGTGCCAAATCACTCCGTATCAAGCTGGCCACGTGAAAACAAACGGAAGACCACGCTCCTGCCCAGAAGGCCGAATTACTGCCCCCCAGTGCCCTGAGCAGCCTCCCACGTGCCATCTGCTGCTGCCTGCCTGCTGCCACCGTGCCCTGCCATTTGGTGCCTGCACATCAGCCATCTGCAGGGGTCCAGTTGCTGTGTCCACCCCTGCTGGAACAGAAGACTCCCGACTCAGATAACATCGCTCCACAGCCCAGCCCCAGGACCCAGTTGCCCACCCACTCCTGCACCTGGGGTTGCCATGTCGGGCACATCCACATCTGGCACCAGTGGCAACCCCCGGCCAGAGGGGCAGAGGGGCACCAGCTTCACTGCCACCGAAGTTGGTGTCCTGGTGGAGCAAGTCCTGGGGCAGTATGATGCCCTCTTCGGATCGTCCCGCGCCAACAAGGAAGGACGGGAGAGGATCTGGGGCGACTGTGTGGTTGCCATCAACGCGGAGGGGGTGGCAACCCGCACCATCCAGAAGGTCAAGAAGCGCTGGGAAGACTTGAGGTCCAGGACCCTCATAAAGGCCCGGCGCCTCGTGGAGGGGGGCCGAGGCCGCATGAGTTACATCCAGATGAGGGTCCTGGAACGCGTACACCCAGCGCTCCACGCCCAGGTCCTTGAGAGGGAGACCCGTCTGGAGTTGAGCGGTAAGTGGCCAAGCATTGCTGTGTGAGACAGGGCATGTTGCAGTGTGCTGGTTGTCTGATACTTGCCTGTATGTGTGACATAGGCCATGTACGTATGTATGTGTGCAGGGACATCATGGTAATGCATGTGCGACCAGTAATGTGTGAACCGCACGGTTGTTGCATGTGTTTAAATGCGACATGGGGAGCCCTATGCAGATTGTACACATGAGAGCATGGCAGTCTCTGTTCCTGGACATGGGTGGGGGTGAGGGATGGGTGCTGATGCCAGGTACATATATGGTGTCCATGTCTGTGTGCCTGACCTGCATGTCTGTGACTTGTGAATGCCATGGATGCATGACACATGTCTGTGACAATGTACAGATTCACTGATGCAGCCTAGTCATCCTTGTATCCACTGTGATTGGGGTGTATGGGGCCAGATGGATGTGACTGAGGTGAAGTGTGTGCATGTGATAGGCATGACCCATGATGCATGTGAGTTCCATTACATTGTATGTTTCGAGAGTCCATTGGACATGTATGGAAATGTCCATGGCATGCACCATGACTGTCACTGTGTGTGTCTTGCCTGGACTGACACATGTGTTGTGGAGGGACATGATGGAAGTGTACTTTGACAGTGGCACTCATCTGCTATTGCTTCCTGTCTAGGGGACCATTGTACAGTACCCTGATGCTTGTGTTCTATGTCTCCCTCTACGCAGCGGCTAGTGAAGAAGAGGGCGGAGACGGCGCTGTGGAGCAAGGCGGCGGGGATGCCCCCACGGCTGCAGCGGAAGGGGTGGGTGAGCCCCCACAGGGGCCTGCTACGGCGGAAGACGGTGAGGAGCCATCCAGGTTGGTGGTTTCCACAGAGGAGGAGGAGGCCGCCACTGAGGCGCACATGGGGCCTGGTGGGGGCATCCCTGCTGGTGCAAGTGGTGCAGTCCAGGGGCAGGGGCAGGAGGCAGCACAGGTCACCGTGGAGGGGCCTGTGCATGTCGCTGTCCCTGACCCTGTGGGTGCACCACCATGCACCAGCAGGGATGCCCCGTCCCAGGCCCGTCCGCAGGTAGAGGGGATGTCCATGTCATCTGACTCCCCTCCACCTGCGGACGAGGGGACCCCTGGCCGTATGGAGAAGGTCCTGATTGGGGTCGCGATGCGCACGGCTGTGATTCGTGATGCCGTGCGTGCTTCCCAGGAGGAGCATGCACGTCATCACGAAGAGCACCGTGCCGACGTGGCCCAATTGGGATCGTCCATGTTCGGGGGTTTCCTGCATGTGTCGGCCAATCTGGCGGCCCTCTCCTCCTCTGTGGAGACTATACGCCAGTCGTTCTCCTTGCCGTCTTCCGGCCCAGATGCCACCAGGGCCCCCTGTGGACCTGCCCTGACCAATGCAGCCAGCTCGGTGGGGATCCCATCCCTGCCACAGTCGGGAGTCAGAGGTCCAGCAGGGGTGGACACCACAGCAACTGTACCCCAGCAGATGGAGGATGTGCCGGCATCATCAGGCAGGGCACGTGCACGACGGCGTCGGTGGATTCCATCAGCCTGGATGCCGTCATGCTGGCAGAGGCAGTGGCGTCGGAGGCAGCAGCGGAGTCAACGTGGGAGGCATCATGGCTCGGGGCCATCAACATCGGGGGGGCAGGCATCGGCCGGAGGGCAGGAGGACCCAGGACGGGAAGTGTCTTCCGTGTGGCAGCGGTTGGGCCAGCATATAGGTGCGGAGCGGCGGCGGGCGGAAGAGGCGCGGCTCACAATGGTCAGGGCGGAGAACTCCATGCGGAGGGCCCTGAGGCGGGCCGAGTGCCTCGAGGCAATCCGGAGGGGGTTGGAGGAGGAGACGGCGTCGTCCCTGCAGACCCTCGGGGCCATGGAACAGGACCGCCTCCGGGACATCGAACAGGAGTTCGATGATGCCCTGGTCCGGAACACCACGGAGTGAGCCGCTGGACTTGCCCGCCGCCTTTGTATATAGTTATATAGTTAGTGTTAGGTTTCCTTTATTTATTTATTTTATTTGGTTGCGATTGGACAATGCGCCACATTTTTGTATGTAGTTCAGTTTTTAGTTAGTTGTCATAGTGAGGTTTCATTTGGTTGGGCTCATGGACCCGGGATTATCTTGTAAATAGTTCTTCAATGGATTTTTCTATTTTTTGGATTTTTTTCATGGACATTCTTCTTCTTTTGGTTGTTTTGCTTTGTGGTTTTTCTCATTTCATTTCCATTCAAGTTGATTTTAAATACATTTTTATTTTCATCCTTCAATGTGTCGTATCATCTCATTGCTTTCATGCATGTCATGTTGGGTGTTTTAACATTCACTTGCAGCCATTGTGTGTGACAGACATGTGTTCATTTGCATGTGTTCACTTGCATTATTTGCATTGGGTGTGTAACATGTCATTGCCTTTGATATGTGGGTGGATGTGATAGTTGGTTGGGCCTTTTGGCAGGGGAGGATGGCCATTACGGACATGATTGGGGATTGGTGGGACCCAGGTGCAGGGGGGCATGGATGGGACATGGGTGGAGGCCTGGTGGTGGGTGCCCCACAGTGCTGGGGGGTGGAGGTGGTGGGGAACATGCGTTGGACATGGGTGGGGGCCTGCTGGCAGGTGCCCCACAGTGCTGGGGGGTGGGGGTGGTGGGGAACATGAGTTGGACATGGGTGGGGGCCACCCCCTCCACCCCCCAGCACTGTGGGGCACGGGGCCCCACAGTGCTGGGGGGTGGGGGGGTGGGAGACATGAGTTGGACATGGGTGGGGGCCTGGTGGAGGCTGCCCCTGCACTGCTGGGGGGTGGGGGTGGTGGGAGACATGGGTGGGGGCCTGGTAGTGGGTGCCCCTGGTGACTGGGGGGGTGGGGGTGCTGGGAGACATGGGTGGGGGCCTGGTAGTGGGTGCCCCTGGTGGCTGGGGGGTGGGGGTGGTGTTAGACATGGGTGGGGGCCTGGTAGTGGGTGCCGCTGGTGACTGGGGGGGTGGGGGTGCTGGGAGACATGGGTGGGGGCCTGGTAGTGGGTGCCCCTGGTGACTGGGGGGGTGGGGGTGCTGGGAGACATGGGTGGGGGCCTGGTAGTGGGTGCCGCTGGTGGCTGGGGGGTGGTGGTGGTGGGAGACATGGGTGGGGGCCTGGTGGTGGGTGCCCCTGGTGACTGGGGGGGTGGGGGTGCTGGGAGACATGGGTGGGGGCCTGGTAGTGGGTGCCCCTGGTAACTGGGGGGGGTGGGGGTGCTGGGAGACATGGGTGGGGGCCTGGTAGTGGGTGCCCCTGGTGGCTGGGGGGTGGGGGTGGTGGGAGACATGGGTGGGGGCCTGGTAGTGGGTGCCCCTGGTGGCTGGGGGGTGGGGGTGGTGGGAGACATGGGTGGGGGCCTGGTGGTGGGTGCCCCTGGTGACTGGGGGGGTGGGGGTGCTGGGAGACATGGGTGGGGGCCTGGTAGTGGGTGCCCCTGGTGGCTGGGGGGTGGGGGTGGTGGGAGACATTGGTGGGGGCCTGGTAGTGGGTGCCCCTGGTGGCTGGGGGGTGGGGGTGCTGGGAGACATGGGTGGGGGCCTGGTAGTGGGTGCCCCTGGTGGCTGGGGGGTGGGGGTGGTGGGAGACATGGGTGGGGGCCTGGTGGAGGGTGCCCATGCACTGCTGGGGGGTGGTGGGAGACATGGGTGGGGGCCTGGTGGTGGGTGCCCCTGGTGACTGGGGGGGTGGGGGTGCTGGGAGACATGGGTGGGGGCCTGGTAGTGGGTGCCCCTGGTGACTGGGGGGGTGGGGGTGCTGGGAGACATGGGTGGGGGCCTGGTAGTGGGTACCCCTGGTGGCTGGGGGGTGGGGGTGGTGGGAGACATGGGTGGGGGCCTGGTAGTGGGTGCCCCTGGTGGCTGGGGGGTGGGGGTGGTGGGAGACATGGGTGGGGGCCTGGTGGTGGGTGCCCCTGGTGACTGGGGGGGTGGGGGTGCTGGGGGACATGGGTGGGGGCCTGGTAGTGGGTGCCCCTGGTGGCTGGGGGGTGGGGGTGGTGGGAGACATGGGTGGGGGCCTGGTAGTGGGTGCCCCTGGTGGTTGGGGGGTGGGGGTGCTGGGAGACATGGGTGGGGGCCTGGTAATGGGTGCCCCTGGTGGCTGGGGGGTGGGGGTGGTGGGAGACATGGGTGGGGGCCTGGTGGAGGGTGCCCATGCACTGCTGGGGGGTGGTGGGAATCATGGGTGGGGGCCTGGTGGTGGGTGCCCCTGGTGACTGGGGGGGTGGGGGTGCTGGGAGACATGGGTGGGGGCCTGGTAGTGGGTGCCCCTGGTGACTGGGGGGTGGGGGTGCTGGGAGACATGGGTGGGGGCCTGGTAGTGGGTGCCCCTGGTGGCTGGGGGGTGGGGGTGGTGGGAGACATGGGTGGGGGCCTGGTGGTGGGTGCCCCTGGTGACTAGGGGGGTGGGGGTGCTGGGAGACATGGGTGGGGGCCTGGTGGTGGGTGCCCCTGGTGACTGGGGGGGTGGGGGTGTTGGGAGACATGGGTGGGGGCCTGGTGGCAGGTGCCCCACAGTGCTGGGGGGTGGGGGGGTGGGAGACATGAGTTGGACATGGGTGGGGGCCTGGTGGAGGCTGCCCCTGCACTGCTGGGGGGTGGGGGTGGTGGGAGACATGGGTGGGGGCCTGGTAGTGGGTGCCCCTGGTGGCTGGGGGGTGGGGGTGCTGGGAGACATGGGTGGGGGCCTGGTAGTGGGTGCCCCTGGTGGCTGGGGGGTGGGGGTGGTGTTAGACATGGGTGGGGGCCTGGTAGTGGGTGCCCCTGGTGACTGGGGGGGTGGGGGTGCTGGGAGACATGGGTGGGGACCTGGTAGTGGGTGCCCCTGGTGACTGGGGGGGTGGGGGTGCTGGGAGACATGGGTGGGGGCCTGGTAGTGGGTGCCGCTGGTGGCTGGGGGGTGGGGGTGGTGGGAGACATGGGTGGGGGCCTGGTGGTGGGTGCCCCTGGTGACTGGGGGGGTGGGGGTGCTGGGAGACATGGGTGGGGGCCTGGTAGTGGGTGCCCCTGGTAACTGGAGGGGTGGGGGTGCTGGGAGACATGGGTGGGGGCCTGGTAGTGGGTGCCCCTGGTGGCTGGGGGGTGGGGGTGGTGGGAGACATGGGTGGGGGCCTGGTAGTGGGTGCCCCTGGTGGCTGGGGGGTGGGGGTGGTGGGAGACATTGGTGGGGGCCTGGTAGTGGGTGCCCCTGGTGACTGGGGGGTGGGGGTGCTGGGAGACATGGGTGGGGGCCTGGTAGTGGGTGCCCCTGGTGGCTGGGGGGTGGGGGTGGTGGGAGACATGGGTGGGGGTCTGGTGGAGGGTGCCCATGCACTGCTGGGGGGTGGTGGGAGACATGGGTGTGGGCCTGGTGGTTGGTGCCCCTGGTGACCGGGGGGGTGGGGGTGCTGGGAGACATGGGTGGGGGCCCGGTAGTTGGTTCCCCGTGGTGACTGGGGGGGTGGGGGTGCTGGGAGACATGGGTGGGGGCCTGGTAGTGGGTACCCCTGGTGGCTGGGGGGTGGGGGTGCTGGGAGACATGGGTGGGGGCCTGGTAGTGGGTGCCCCTGGTGGCTGGGGGGTGGGGGTGGTGGGAGACATGGGTGGGGGCCTGGTGGTGGGTGCCCCTGGTGACTGGGGGGGTGGGGGTGCTGGGGGACATGGGTGGGGGCCTGGTAGTGGGTGCCCCTGGTGGCTGGGGGGTGGGGGTGGTGGGAGACATGGGTGGGGGCCTGGTAGTGGGTGCCCCTGGTGGTTGGGGGTGGGGGTGCTGGGAGACATGGGTGGGGGCCTGGTAATGGGTGCCCCTGGTGGCTGGGGGGTGGGGGTGGTGGGAGACATGGGTGGGGGCCTGGTGGAGGGTGCCCATGCACTGCTGGGGGGTGGTGGGAGACATGGGTGGGGGCCTGGTGGTGGGTGCCCCTGGTGACTGGAGGGGTGGGGGTGCTGGGAGACATGGGTGGGGGCCTGGTAGTGGGTGCCCCTGGTGACTGGGGGGGTGGGGGTGCTGGGAGACATGGGTGGGGGCCTGGTAGTGGGTGCCCCTGGTGGCTGGGGGGTGGGGGTGGTGGGAGACATGGGTGGGGGCCTGGTAGTGGGTGCCCCTGGTGGCTGGGGGGTGGGGGTGGTGGGAGACATGGGTGGGGGCCTGGTGGTGGGTGCCCCTGGTGACTGGGGGGGTGGGGGTGCTGGGAGACATGGGTGGGGGCCTGGTAGTGGGTGCCCCTGGTGGCTGGGGGGTGGGGGTGGTGGGAGACATTGGCGGGGGCCTGGTAGTGGGTGCCCCTGGTGGCTGGGGGGTGGGGGTGCTGGGAGACATGGGTGGGGGCCTGGTAGTGGGTGCCCCTGGTGGCTGGGGGGTGGGGGTGGTGGGAGACATGGGTGGGGGCCTGGTGGAGGGTGCCCATGCACTGCTGGGGGGTGGTGGGAGACATGGGTGGGGGCCTGGTGGTGGGTGCCCCTGGTGACGGGGGGTGGGGGTGCTGGGAGACATGGGTGGGGGCCTGGTAGTGGGTGCCCCTGGTGACTGGGGGGGTGGGGGTGCTGGGAGACATGGGTGGGGGCCTGGTAGTGGGTACCCCTGGTGGCTGGGGGGTGGGGGTGGTGTTAGACATGGGTGGGGGCCTGGTAGTGGGTGCCCCTGGTGGCTGGGGGGTGGGGGTGGTGGGAGACATGGGTGGGGGCCTGGTGGTGGGTGCCCCTGGTGACTGGGTGGGTGGGGGTGCTGGGGGACATGGGTGGGGGCCTGGTAGTGGGTGCCCCTGGTGGCTGGGGGGTGGGGGTGGTGGGAGACATGGGTGGGGGCCTGGTAGTGGGTGCCCCTGGTGGTTGGGGGGTGGGGGTGCTGGGAGACATGGGTGGGGGCCTGGTAATGGGTGCCCCTGGTGGCTGGGGGGTGGGGGTGGTGGGAGACATGGGTGGGGGCCTGGTGGAGGGTGCCCATGCACTGCTGGGGGGTGGTGGGAATCATGGGTGGGGGCCTGGTGGTGGGTGCCCCTGGTGACTGGGGGGTGGGGGTGCTGGGAGACATGGGTGGGGGCCTGGTAGTGGGTGCCCCTGGTGACTGGGGGGGTGGGGGTGCTGGGAGACATGGGTGGGGGCCTGGTAGTGGGTGCCCCTGGTGGCTGGGGGGTGGGGGTGGTGGGAGACATGGGTGGGGGCCTGGTGGTGGGTGCCCCTGGTGACTGGGGGGGTGGGGGTGTTGGGAGACATGGGTGGGGGCCTGGTGGCAGGTGCCCCACAGTGCTGGGGGGTGGGGGTGGTGGGGAACATGAGTTGGACATGGGTGGGGGCCACCCCCTCCACCCCCCAGCACTGTGGGGCACGGGGCCCCACAGTGCTGGGGGGTGGGGGGGTGGGAGACATGAGTTGGACATGGGTGGGGGCCTGGTGGAGGCTGCCCCTGCACTGCTGGGGGGTGGGGGTGGTGGGAGACATGGGTGGGGGCCTTGTAGTGGGTGCCCCTGGTGACTGGGGGGGTGGGGGTGCTGGGAGACATGGGTGGGGGCCTGGTAGTGGGTGCCCCTGGTGGCTGGGGGGTGGGGGTGGTGTTAGACATGGGTGGGGGCCTGGTAGTGGGTGCCCCTGGTGACTGGGGGGGTGGGGGTGCTGGGAGACATGGGTGGGGGCCTGGTAGTGGGTGCCCCTGGTGACTGGGGGGGTGGGGGTGCTGGGAGACATGGGTGGGGGCCTGGTAGTGGGTGCCGCTGGTGGCTGGGGGGTGGGGGTGGTGGGAGACATGGGTGGGGGCCTGGTGGTGGGTGCCCCTGGTGACTGGGGGGGTGGGGGTGCTGGGAGACATGGGTGGGGGCCTGGTAGTGGGTGCCCCTGGTAACTGGGGGGGTGGGGGTGCTGGGAGACATGGGTGGGGGCCTGGTAGTGGGTGCCCCTGGTGGCTGGGGGGTGGGGGTGGTGGGAGACATGGGTGGGGGCCTGGTAGTGGGTGCCCCTGGTGGCTGGGGGGTGGGGGTGGTGGGAGACATGGATGGGGGCCTGGTGGTGGGTGCCCCTGGTGACTGGGGGGGTGGGGGTGCTGGGAGACATGGGTGGGGGCCTGGTAGTGGGTGCCCCTGGTGGCTGGGGGGTGGGGGTGGTGGGAGACATTGGTGGGGGCCTGGTAGTGGGTGCCCCTGGTGGCTGGGGGGTGGGGGTGCTGGGAGACATGGGTGGGGGCCTGGTAGTGGGTGCCCCTGGTGGCTGGGGGGTGGGGGTGGTGGGAGACATGGGTGGGGGCCTGGTGGAGGGTGCCCATGCACTGCTGGGGGGTGGTGGGAGACATGGGTGGGGGCCTGGTGGTGGGTGCCCCTGGTGACTGGGGGGTGGGGGTGCTGGGAGACATGGGTGGGGGCCCGGTAGTTGGTTCCCCGTGGTGACTGGGGGGGTGGGGGTGCTGGGAGACATGGGTGGGGGCCTGGTAGTGGGTACCCCTGGTGGCTGGGGGGTGGGGGTGCTGGGAGACATGGGTGGGGGCCTGGTAGTGGGTGCCCCTGGTGGCTGGGGGGTGGGGGTGGTGGGAGACATGGGTGGGGGCCTGGTGGTGGGTGCCCCTGGTGACTGGGGGGGTGGGGGTGCTGGGGGACATGGGTTGGGGCCTGGTAGTGGGTGCCCCTGGTGGCTGGGGGGTGGGGGTGGTGTTAGACATGGGTGGGGGCCTGGTAGTGGGTGCCCCTGGTGACTGGGGGGTGGGGGTGGTGTTAGACATGGGTGGGGGCCTGGTAGTGGGTGCCCCTGGTGACTGGGGGGGTGGGGGTGCTGGGAGACATGGGTGGGGACCTGGTAGTGGGTGCCCCTGGTGGCTGGGGGGTGGGGGTGGTGTTAGACATGGGTGGGGGCCTGGTAGTGGGTGCCCCTGGTGACTGGGGGGGTGGGGGTGCTGGGAGACATGGGTGGGGACCTGGTAGTGGGTGCCCCTGGTGACTGGGGGGGTGGGGGTGCTGGGAGACATGGGTGGGGGCCTGGTAGTGGGTGCCGCTGGTGGCTGGGGGGTGGGGGTGGTGGGAGACATGGGTGGGGGCCTGGTGGTGGGTGCCCCTGGTGACTGGGGGGGTGGGGGTGCTGGGAGACATGGGTGGGGGCCTGGTAGTGGGTGCCCCTGGTAACTGGGGGGGTGGGGGTGCTGGGAGACATGGGTGGGGGCCTGGTAGTGGGTGCCCCTGGTGGCTGGGGGGTGGGGGTGGTGGGAGACATGGGTGGGGGCCTGGTAGTGGGTGCCCCTGGTGGCTGGGGGGTGGGGGTGGTGGGAGACATTGGTGGGGGCCTGGTAGTGGGTGCCCCTGGTGACTGGGGGGTGGGGGTGCTGGGAGACATGGGTGGGGGCCTGGTAGTGGGTGCCCCTGGTGGCTGGGGGGTGGGGGTGGTGGGAGACATGGGTGGGGGTCTGGTGGAGGGTGCCCATGCACTGCTGGGGGGTGGTGGGAGACATGGGTGTGGGCCTGGTGGTTGGTGCCCCTGGTGACCGGGGGGGTGGGGGTGCTGGGAGACATGGGTGGGGGCCCGGTAGTTGGTTCCCCGTGGTGACTGGGGGGGTGGGGGTGCTGGGAGACATGGGTGGGGGCCTGGTAGTGGGTACCCCTGGTGGCTGGAGGGGTGGGGGTGCTGGGAGACATGGGTGGGGGCCTGGTAGTGGGTGCCCCTGGTGACTGGGGGGGTGGGGGTGCTGGGAGACATGGGTGGGGGCCTGGTGGAGGGTGCCCATGCACTGCTGGGGGGTGGTGGGAGACATGGGTGGGGGCCTGGTGGTGGGTGCCCCTGGTGACTGGAGGGGTGGGGGTGCTGGGAGACATGGGTGGGGGCCTGGTAGTGGGTGCCCCTGGTGACTGGGGGGGTGGGGGTGCTGGGAGACATGGGTGGGGGCCTGGTAGTGGGTGCCCCTGGTGGCTGGGGGGTGGGGGTGGTGGGAGACATGGGTGGGGGCCTGGTAGTGGGTGCCCCTGGTGGCTGGGGGGTGGGGGTGGTGGGAGACATGGGTGGGGGCCTGGTGGTGGGTGCCCCTGGTGACTGGGGGGGTGGGGGTGCTGGGAGACATGGGTGGGGGCCTGGTAGTGGGTGCCCCTGGTGGCTGGGGGGTGGGGGTGGTGGGAGACATTGGCGGGGGCCTGGTAGTGGGTGCCCCTGGTGGCTGGGGGGTGGGGGTGCTGGGAGACATGGGTGGGGGCCTGGTAGTGGGTGCCCCTGGTGGCTGGGGGGTGGGGGTGGTGGGAGACATGGGTGGGGGCCTGGTGGAGGGTGCCCATGCACTGCTGGGGGGTGGTGGGAGACATGGGTGGGGGCCTGGTGGTGGGTGCCCCTGGTGACGGGGGGGTGGGGGTGCTGGGAGACATGGGTGGGGGCCTGGTAGTGGGTGCCCCTGGTGACTGGGGGGGTGGGGGTGCTGGGAGACATGGGTGGGGGCCTGGTAGTGGGTACCCCTGGTGGCTGGGGGGTGGGGGTGGTGTTAGACATGGGTGGGGGCCTGGTAGTGGGTGCCCCTGGTGGCTGGGGGGTGGGGGTGGTGGGAGACATGGGTGGGGGCCTGGTGGTGGGTGCCCCTGGTGACTGGGTGGGTGGGGGTGCTGGGGGACATGGGTGGGGGCCTGGTAGTGGGTGCCCCTGGTGGCTGGGGGGTGGGGGTGGTGGGAGACATGGGTGGGGGCCTGGTAGTGGGTGCCCCTGGTGGTTGGGGGGTGGGGGTGCTGGGAGACATGGGTGGGGGCCTGGTAATGGGTGCCCCTGGTGGCTGGGGGGTGGGGGTGGTGGGAGACATGGGTGGGGGCCTGGTGGAGGGTGCCCATGCACTGTTGGGGGGTGGTGGGAATCATGGGTGGGGGCCTGGTGGTGGGTGCCCCTGGTGACTGGGGGGTGGGGGTGCTGGGAGACATGGGTGGGGGCCTGGTAGTGGGTGCCCCTGGTGACTGGGGGGGTGGGGGTGCTGGGAGACATGGGTGGGGGCCTGGTAGTGGGTGCCCCTGGTGGCTGGGGGGTGGGGGTGGTGGGAGACATGGGTGGGGGCCTGGTGGTGGGTGCCCCTGGTGACTGGGGGGGTGGGGGTGTTGGGAGACATGGGTGGGGGCCTGGTGGCAGGTGCCCCACAGTGCTGGGGGGTGGGGGTGGTGGGGAACATGAGTTGGACATGGGTGGGGGCCACCCCCTCCACCCCCCAGCACTGTGGGGCACGGGGCCCCACAGTGCTGGGGGGTGGGGGGGTGGGAGACATGAGTTGGACATGGGTGGGGGCCTGGTGGAGGCTGCCCCTGCACTGCTGGGGGGTGGGGGTGGTGGGAGACATGGGTGGGGGCCTTGTAGTGGGTGCCCCTGGTGACTGGGGGGGTGGGGGTGCTGGGAGACATGGGTGGGGGCCTGGTAGTGGGTGCCCCTGGTGGCTGGGGGGTGGGGGTGGTGTTAGACATGGGTGGGGGCCTGGTAGTGGGTGCCCCTGGTGACTGGGGGGGTGGGGGTGCTGGGAGACATGGGTGGGGGCCTGGTAGTGGGTGCCCCTGGTGACTGGGGGGGTGGGGGTGCTGGGAGACATGGGTGGGGGCCTGGTAGTGGGTGCCGCTGGTGGCTGGGGGGTGGGGGTGGTGGGAGACATGGGTGGGGGCCTGGTGGTGGGTGCCCCTGGTGACTGGGGGGGTGGGGGTGCTGGGAGACATGGGTGGGGGCCTGGTAGTGGGTGCCCCTGGTAACTGGGGGGGTGGGGGTGCTGGGAGACATGGGTGGGGGCCTGGTAGTGGGTGCCCCTGGTGGCTGGGGGGTGGGGGTGGTGGGAGACATGGGTGGGGGCCTGGTAGTGGGTGCCCCTGGTGGCTGGGGGGTGGGGGTGGTGGGAGACATGGATGGGGGCCTGGTGGTGGGTGCCCCTGGTGACTGGGGGGGTGGGGGTGCTGGGAGACATGGGTGGGGGCCTGGTAGTGGGTGCCCCTGGTGGCTGGGGGGTGGGGGTGGTGGGAGACATTGGTGGGGGCCTGGTAGTGGGTGCCCCTGGTGGCTGGGGGGTGGGGGTGCTGGGAGACATGGGTGGGGGCCTGGTAGTGGGTGCCCCTGGTGGCTGGGGGGTGGGGGTGGTGGGAGACATGGGTGGGGGCCTGGTGGAGGGTGCCCATGCACTGCTGGGGGGTGGTGGGAGACATGGGTGGGGGCCTGGTGGTGGGTGCCCCTGGTGACTGGGGGGTGGGGGTGCTGGGAGACATGGGTGGGGGCCTGGTAGTGGGTACCCCTGGTGGCTGGGGGGTGGGGGTGCTGGGAGACATGGGTGGGGGCCTGGTAGTGGGTGCCCCTGGTGGCTGGGGGGTGGGGGTGGTGGGAGACATGGGTGGGGGCCTGGTGGTGGGTGCCCCTGGTGACTGGGGGGGTGGGGGTGCTGGGGGACATGGGTTGGGGCCTGGTAGTGGGTGCCCCTGGTGGCTGGGGGGTGGGGGTGGTGTTAGACATGGGTGGGGGCCTGGTAGTGGGTGCCCCTGGTGACTGGGGGGTGGGGGTGGTGTTAGACATGGGTGGGGGCCTGGTAGTGGGTGCCCCTGGTGACTGGGGGGGTGGGGGTGCTGGGAGACATGGGTGGGGACCTGGTAGTGGGTGCCCCTGGTGGCTGGGGGGTGGGGGTGGTGTTAGACATGGGTGGGGGCCTGGTAGTGGGTGCCCCTGGTGACTGGGGGGGTGGGGGTGCTGGGAGACATGGGTGGGGACCTGGTAGTGGGTGCCCCTGGTGACTGGGGGGGTGGGGGTGCTGGGAGACATGGGTGGGGGCCTGGTAGTGGGTGCCGCTGGTGGCTGGGGGGTGGGGGTGGTGGGAGACATGGGTGGGGGCCTGGTGGTGGGTGCCCCTGGTGACTGGGGGGGTGGGGGTGCTGGGAGACATGGGTGGGGGCCTGGTAGTGGGTGCCCCTGGTAACTGGGGGGGTGGGGGTGCTGGGAGACATGGGTGGGGGCCTGGTAGTGGGTGCCCCTGGTGGCTGGGGGGTGGGGGTGGTGGGAGACATGGGTGGGGGCCTGGTAGTGGGTGCCCCTGGTGGCTGGGGGGTGGGGGGGGTGGGAGACATTGGTGGGGGCCTGGTAGTGGGTGCCCCTGGTGACTGGGGGGTGGGGGTGCTGGGAGACATGGGTGGGGGCCTGGTAGTGGGTGCCCCTGGTGGCTGGGGGGTGGGGGTGGTGGGAGACATGGGTGGGGGTCTGGTGGAGGGTGCCCATGCACTGCTGGGGGGTGGTGGGAGACATGGGTGTGGGCCTGGTGGTTGGTGCCCCTGGTGACCGGGGGGGTGGGGGTGCTGGGAGACATGGGTGGGGGCCCGGTAGTTGGTTCCCCGTGGTGACTGGGGGGGTGGGGGTGCTGGGAGACATGGGTGGGGACCTGGTAGTGGGTGCCCCTGGTGACTGGGGGGGTGGGGGTGCTGGGAGACATGGGTGGGGGCCTGGTAGTGGGTGCCCCTGGTGGCTGGGGGGTGGGGGTGGTGGGAGACATGGGTGGGGGCCTGGTGGTGGGTGCCCCTGGTGACTGGGGGGGTGGGGGTGCTGGGGGACATGGGTTGGGGCCTGGTAGTGGGTGCCCCTGGTGGCTGGGGGGTGGGGGTGGTGTTAGACATGGGTGGGGGCCTGGTAGTGGGTGCCCCTGGTGACTGGGGGGTGGGGGTGGTGTTAGACATGGGTGGGGGCCTGGTAGTGGGTGCCCCTGGTGACTGGGGGGGTGGGGGTGCTGGGAGACATGGGTGGGGACCTGGTAGTGGGTGCCCCTGGTGGCTGGGGGGTGGGGGTGGTGTTAGACATGGGTGGGGGCCTGGTAGTGGGTGCCCCTGGTGACTGGGGGGGTGGGGGTGCTGGGAGACATGGGTGGGGACCTGGTAGTGGGTGCCCCTGGTGACTGGGGGGGTGGGGGTGCTGGGAGACATGGGTGGGGGCCTGGTAGTGGGTGCCGCTGGTGGCTGGGGGGTGGGGGTGGTGGGAGACATGGGTGGGGGCCTGGTGGTGGGTGCCCCTGGTGACTGGGGGGGTGGGGGTGCTGGGAGACATGGGTGGGGGCCTGGTAGTGGGTGCCCCTGGTAACTGGGGGGGTGGGGGTGCTGGGAGACATGGGTGGGGGCCTGGTAGTGGGTGCCCCTGGTGGCTGGGGGGTGGGGGTGGTGGGAGACATGGGTGGGGGCCTGGTAGTGGGTGCCCCTGGTGGCTGGGGGGTGGGGGGGGTGGGAGACATTGGTGGGGGCCTGGTAGTGGGTGCCCCTGGTGACTGGGGGGTGGGGGTGCTGGGAGACATGGGTGGGGGCCTGGTAGTGGGTGCCCCTGGTGGCTGGGGGGTGGGGGTGGTGGGAGACATGGGTGGGGGTCTGGTGGAGGGTGCCCATGCACTGCTGGGGGGTGGTGGGAGACATGGGTGTGGGCCTGGTGGTTGGTGCCCCTGGTGACCGGGGGGGTGGGGGTGCTGGGAGACATGGGTGGGGGCCCGGTAGTTGGTTCCCCGTGGTGACTGGGGGGGTGGGGGTGCTGGGAGACATGGGTGGGGGCCTGGTAGTGGGTACCCCTGGTGGCTGGGGGGTGGGGGTGCTGGGAGACATGGGTGGGGGCCTGGTAGTGGGTGCCCCTGGTGGCTGGGGGGTGGGGGTGGTGGGAGACATGGGTGGGGGCCTGGTGGTGGGTGCCCCTGGTGACTGGGGGGGTGGGGGTGCTGGGGGACATGGGTGGGGGACTGGTAGTGGGTGCCCCTGGTGGCTGGGGGGTGGGGGTGGTGGGAGACATGGGTGGGGGCCTGGTAGTGGGTGCCCCTGGTGGTTGGGGGGTGGGGGTGCTGGGAGACATGGGTGGGGGCCTGGTAATGGGTGCCCCTGGTGGCTGGGGGGTGGGGGTGGTGGGAGACATGGGTGGGGGCCTGGTGGAGGGTGCCCATGCACTGCTGGGGGGTGGTGGGAGACATGGGTGGGGGCCTGGTGGTGGGTGCCCCTGGTGACTGGAGGGGTGGGGGTGCTGGGAGACATGGGTGGGGGCCTGGTAGTGGGTGCCCCTGGTGACTGGGGGGGTGGGGGTGCTGGGAGACATAGGTGGGGGCCTGGTAGTGGGTGCCCCTGGTGGCTGGGGGGTGGGGGTGGTGGGAGACATGGGTGGGGGCCTGGTAGTGGGTGCCCCTGGTGGCTGGGGGGTGGGGGTGGTGGGAGACATGGGTGGGGGCCTGGTGGTGGGTGCCCCTGGTGACTGGGGGGGTGGGGGTGCTGGGAGACATGGGTGGGGGCCTGGTAGTGGGTGCCCCTGGTGGCTGGGGGGTGGGGGTGGTGGGAGACATTGGTGGGGGCCTGGTAGTGGGTGCCCCTGGTGGCTGGGGGGTGGGGGTGCTGGGAGACATGGGTGGGGGCCTGGTAGTGGGTGCCCCTGGTGGCTGGGGGGTGGGGGTGGTGGGAGACATGGGTGGGGGCCTGGTGGAGGGTGCCCATGCACTGCTGGGGGGTGGTGGGAGACATGGGTGGGGGCCTGGTGGTGGGTGCCCCTGGTGACGGGGGGGTGGGGGTGCTGGGAGACATGGGTGGGGGCCTGGTAGTGGGTGCCCCTGGTGACTGGGGGGGTGGGGGTGCTGGGAGACATGGGTGGGGGCCTGGTAGTGGGTACCCCTGGTGGCTGGGGGGTGGGGGTGGTGTTAGACATGGGTGGGGGCCTGGTAGTGGGTGCCCCTGGTGGCTGGGGGGTGGGGGTGGTGGGAGACATGGGTGGGGGCCTGGTGGTGGGTGCCCCTGGTGACTGGGTGGGTGGGGGTGCTGGGGGACATGGGTGGGGGCCTGGTGGAGGGTGCCCATGCACTGCTGGGGGGTGGTGGGAATCATGGGTGGGGGCCTGGTGGTGGGTGCCCCTGGTGACTGGGGGGTGGGGGTGCTGGGAGACATGGGTGGGGGCCTGGTAGTGGGTGCCCCTGGTGACTGGGGGGGTGGGGGTGCTGGGAGACATGGGTGGGGGCCTGGTAGTGGGTGCCCCTGGTGGCTGGGGGGTGGGGGTGGTGGGAGACATGGGTGGGGGCCTGGTGGTGGGTGCCCCTGGTGACTGGGGGGGTGGGGGTGTTGGGAGACATGGGTGGGGGCCTGGTGGCAGGTGCCCCTGGTGACTGGGGGGGTGGGGGTGCTGGGAGACATGGGTGGGGGCCTGGTAGTGGGTGCCCCTGGTAACTGGGGGGTGGGGGTGCTGGGAGACATGGGTGGGGGCCTGGTAGTGGGTGCCCCTGGTGGCTGGGGGGTGGGGGTGGTGGGAGACATGGGTGGGGGCCTGGTAGTGGGTGCCCCTGGTGGCTGGGGGGTGGGGGTGGTGGGAGACATGGATGGGGGCCTGGTGGTGGGTGCCCCTGGTGACTGGGGGGGTGGGGGTGCTGGGAGACATGGGTGGGGGCCTGGTAGTGGGTGCCCCTGGTGGCTGGGGGGTGGGGGTGGTGGGAGACATTGGTGGGGGCCTGGTAGTGGGTGCCCCTGGTGGCTGGGGGGTGGGGGTGCTGGGAGACATGGGTGGGGGCCTGGTAGTGGGTGCCCCTGGTGGCTGGGGGGTGGGGGTGGTGGGAGACATGGGTGGGGGCCTGGTGGAGGGTGCCCATGCACTGCTGGGGGGTGGTGGGAGACATGGGTGGGGGCCTGGTGGTGGGTGCCCCTGGTGACTGGGGGGGTGGGGGTGCTGGGAGACATGGGTGGGGGCCCGGTAGTTGGTTCCCCGTGGTGACTGGGGGGTGGGGGTGCTGGGAGACATGGGTGGGGGCCTGGTAGTGGGTACCCCTGGTGGCTGGGGGGTGGGGGTGCTGGGAGACATGGGTGGGGGCCTGGTAGTGGGTGCCCCTGGTGGCTGGGGGGTGGGGGTGGTGGGAGACATGGGTGGGGGCCTGGTGGTGGGTGCCCCTGGTGACTGGGGGGGTGGGGGTGCTGGGGGACATGGGTGGGGGCCTGGTAGTGGGTGCCCCTGGTGGCTGGGGGGTGGGGGTGGTGGGAGACATGGGTGGGGGCCTGGTAGTGGGTGCCCCTGGTGGTTGGGGGGTGGGGGTGCTGGGAGACATGGGTGGGGGCCTGGTAATGGGTGCCCCTGGTGGCTGGGGGGTGGGGGTGGTGGGAGACATGGGTGGGGGCCTGGTGGAGGGTGCCCATGCACTGCTGGGGGGTGGTGGGAGACATGGTTGGGGGCCTGGTGGTGGGTGCCCCTGGTGACTGGAGGGGTGGGGGTGCTGGGAGACATGGGTGGGGGCCTGGTAGTGGGTTCCCCTGGTGACTGGGGGGGTGGGGGTGCTGGGAGACATGGGTGGGGGCCTGGTAGTGGGTGCCCCTGGTGGCTGGGGGGTGGGGGTGGTGGGAGACATGGGTGGGGGCCTGGTAGTGGGTGCCCCTGGTGGCTGGGGTGTGGGGATGGTGGGAGACATGGGTGGGGGCCTGGTGGTGGGTGCCCCTGGTGACTGGGGGGGTGGGGGTGTTGGGAGACATGGGTGGGGGCCTGGTAGTGGGTGCTCCTCGTGGCTGGGGGGTGGGGGTGGTGGGAGATATGGGTGGGTGCCTGGTAGTGGGTGCCCCTGGTGGCTGGGGGGTGGGGGTGCTGGGAGACATGGGTGGGGGCCTGGTAGTGGGTGCCCCTGGTGCCTGGGGGGTGGGGGTGGTGGGAGACATGGGTGGGGGCCTGGTGGAGGGTGCCCATGCACTGCTGGGGGGTGGTGGGAGACATGGGTGGGGGCCTGTGGAGGGTGCCCCTGGTGGCTGGGGGTGCAGGGGGACATGCGTTGGTGGGCAGTAGTGCAAGTTGACATGTGGGTTGGCTGGGGGGCATGGCCATGGTGGATGGGGTGCCTGCAGGACATGTGCAGGGTAGGCCCCTGTGGTGTGAGCCACCTGCAGGGGCCGTGGAGGGTGTAGAGGGAACACCTGGGAGGACCCACACGTGCAATTCACGTGTGGTGCTCCCCGCGCACCCCTGTAATACACGTACCCTGCTGGAATCGCGTGTGTAACTTCCCCTGCACCCTGAAATACACGTACCCTGATGGAATCGCGTGTGGAACTTCCCGCGCACCCCTGGAATACACGTACCCTGCTGATTTCGCGTGTGAAACTTCCCCCGCACCCCGAAATACACGTACCCTGATGGAATCGCGTGTGGAACTTCCCGCGCACCCTGAAATACACGTACCCTGATGGAATTGCGTGTGGAACTTCCCGCGCACCCCTGGAATACACGTACCCTGCTGATTTCGCGTGTGGAACTTCCCCCGCACCCCGAAATACACGTACCCTGATGGAATCGCGTGTGGAACTTCCCGCGCACCCTGAAATACACGTACCCTGATGGAATCGCGTGTGGAACTTCCCGCGCACGCCTGGAATACACGTACCCTGCTGATTTCGCGTGTGGAACTTCCCCCGCACCCCGAAATACACGTACCCTGATGGAATCGCGTGTGGAACTTCCCGCGCACCCCTGGAATACACGTACCCTGCTGATTTTGCGTGTGGAACTTCCCCCGCACCCCGAAATACACGTACCCTGATGGAATCGCGTGTGGAAATTCCCGCACACCCCTGAAATACACGTACCCTGCTGGAATCGCGTGTGTAACTTCCCCTGCACCCTGAAATACACGTACCCTGCTGATATCGCGTGTGGAACTTCACGCGCACCCCTGAAATACACGTACCCTGCGGAAATCGCGTGTGTAACTTCCCCTGCACCCTGAAATACATGTACCCTGCTGGAATCGCGTGTGTAACTTCCCCTGCACCCTGAAATACACGTACCCTGCTGATATCGCGTGTGGAAATTCACGCGCACCCCTGAAATACACGTACCCTGCGGAAATCGCGTGTGTAACTTCCCCTGCACCCTGAAATACACGTACCCTGCTGATATCGCGTGTGGAACTTCACGCGCACGCCGAAATACACGTTCCCTGATGGAATCACGTGTGGAACTTCCCGCGCACCCCTGAGATACGCGTACCCTGCTCGCACGGGCCCAATCGCGTGTGGAAATTCCCGCGCACCCCTGAAATACACGTACCATGGTGAAATCGCGTGTGGAACTTCCCGCGCACCCCTGAAATACGCGTACCCTGCTCGCACGGGGCCAATCGCGTGAGGTACTTCCTGCGCACCCCAGTGATACACGTAGCCCGCTTGCTGTGCTGGTACAGGGTTAGCGCAGCCCTTTGCGCTGGATTGGGTATATTGATGGCTTTTCCCTGCGCGAGAGGCGTTCTTGGGGGCGTAACTGGCGCTGCTGCAGGGTCGCTGCGCCACTGTGCGCCACGGCTGGTTTTGGTGGCTGGAATCCATGAATACGCTGTGCGCGGAAATGGATTTTAGCGCACGCGGCTGGCGCAGGGATTCGCACGCGCACACTGTGCGCCAGCGCGTGCGCCACTTGTGTGCTGAATTCTATGAATTACCCCCTAAATGTCTAACTTTTTCAACTAAGAAAGGATCATTACCTATAACAAAGCAGAAAACCTTATCAAAAACAAACAGAGAGCACAAAGAAGGGTTCCACCATTTCTTTTTCCCCATGGGGTCAAGCCTGGTGTTAGTGAAAACAGAGGGGCAAACTGATTTAACAGAGCTTTGCCCTCCTCCTGGTGTTCCAGTGTCAGATGAGAAGAGAGATTTACTCATTCTATCTTCCCATCTAAAGGTTGTCCCGAGGAGGTCAGGTAGAGGCTCACTCTCCTCCTCCTCCTCCTCTTGAGCAGAGGCTAGAAGCAAAGCTCCCAGTTCCGGTCTAGAGACATAGGCCTTTAGGCGGTTGGTGTGAAAGACCCTGGGGGCCTCCTTAGAATTGCCTAAGTGCACCAAATAATTGACCTCTCCAAGTTTTCCCACAACCTTGAAGGGTCCAAACCATTTGTCCTGTAAGGCCATATGCCTTGTAGGTACCATAACTAGAACTAGCTGGTCTTGATTAAACTCAACCATGTTGGCCTTCTGAATTGGTATTTATAAATGTTTATATAGCGCTTTACACCAAAGCGCTTTACAGTGAACAACACGAATACATTAGAAGCAGCGGAATACAATTCATGAGTCAAATAAACAAGAACAATATGTAGAACAATTTGCCAAGATCAATAGGTAGAAACCAGGAAAGGGGAGAAGAAGGGGAGGAAGAGGAGAAGGGCTGTCAGGAGGGGGGTTGAAGAAGGTGGGATTTTACGGAGGAGTGGTAGGAGGAGTATTAGGAGATGGAACGAATAGTGAGAGGTAAGGAGTTCCAATGAAGTGGGGCAAGAAGCTGAAAGGAACGGATTTGAGAAAGATCACAAGGAGGGGGGGCAGAGAGAAGGAAGAGGTCAGCAGAGCGGAAGGGGCTAGGGGGATAGTAGAAAGAGAGGAGGGAGGATAGGTTAGGAGGAGCAAGATCATGAAGAGATTTAAAGACAAGGCAGAGGAAATTGAATTTAAGTTGAGAGTGAAAGGAGAGCCGGCCAAGTGAGGAGAGCTAAGAGGAGATGGAGTCAAAAGGAGAGAGAGAGCAGAGGGTGCGGATAGCAGAGTGGTAGAGGGAATTGAGGGGGGAAAGATGAGAGGCAGGGAGACCAAAGAGGAGAGCTGAGCAGTAGAAGAGACGGGAAAAGATAAGGGAGGCAATTAAGTGTTTGGTGGTGTGGAAGGTGAGGGAGGAACGGATTTTACAAACATTATAAAGATGGTAGCGACAGGCGCGGGAGGTAAGAGTAATATGGTGAGTGAAGGAGAGGTTAGAGTCAAGGTGGTGGCCAAGATTGCGGGCAGAGGGCGAGATGGGGAGAGGAGTAGGGGGAAAGTGAGGAGGAAGAGTGTTGGCAGGAAGGAATAAGATTTCAGTTTTGTCAGAGTTTAAGGTCTGAAAGTGGGAGGACATCCAAGTTTTGATTGCAGTGAAACAAGAAGAGAGTTTGAGGTGAATGTTAGGAGAGAAGGAAGAGAAGGAAAGGAAGAGCTGGGTATCATCCGCGTAAAAGTGGTGAGAGATACCGAAGGAGGCCATGATTGGGGCGAGAAGTGAGGTGTAGAGAGAGAAAAGGAAGGGGCCAAGTACAGAGCCTTGGGGAACACTAAAGTCAAGAGAGTGAGTTTGGGAGGAACCCCCAGGAGACGGAAAAGGAGTGATTGAAAAGATAGGAGGAAAACCAGTTGATGACAGAGCCTTTGAGACCAAAAGAAGACACAGTGTCAAGGAGTAAAGGATGATCAACGGTGTCAAAGGCAGCAGAGAGGTCAAGAAGAATGAGAATAGAGGAGTGTTTGGAATAGCGAGCAGTTAGAAGGGAATTAGGAACAGAGGTAAGGGCAGTTTCAGTGGAATGCTTAGGGTGAAAACCAGATTGGGTAGGGGGGAGAAGGTTAGAGACAAAAGCTGAGAGTTGGGAGTAGACTAGACGTTCAAGGAGCTAAGAGAGGAAGGGTAAAAGAGAAATGGGGCGAATATCATGCCAATCCTTCACCAGAGCCTGACCTACTTTCAAGTTATCAGAAGCTCTGTCAACATGTGTGTCATTCTCCTTTGGAGACCTAACACATAGTCAGTGACTCCCACTGGCCTGTGGGGAGGAGCACTCTCCAACCCCTCCTTGATTAGGGCCAATGGACCGCTAACCGGATGATCATAGAGAAGCTCAAAGGGACTGAATCCAACCCCTTCCTGAGGGACTTCTCTATAGGCAAAGAGAAGGCATGGCAGTAGAAGATCCCACTTTCTTCTAAAGGGTTCTTCTAAAGCACCTATCATGCTATTCATAGTTCTATTAAACCTCTCCACCAACCCATTGGTTTGGGAATGGTAGGCTGTTGAGAACTTGTAGGTCACTCCACAGTTTTTCAACATGGTTTGCATGTCGTGGGACACGACATTGCTCACCCTGTCTGAGATAATGTCAACCTCCGGAACCTCTGTAGGTTTATCAATGATGTTAACTACCTCCTTGGCTTCCTCCTCACCTGAGTCTTCTGGCGAAGTGTCGTGGCGGAATACCTTTTTTCCAGTCTTCTTCTTTTTAGAGAAGAGGTATGGTCGTCCGCGGTGGGAAGCCACCCTGATTCCCTGCCAAGCAGGGAAGCAAGAGGCTTCCTTCCCGCAGGGACCGGGTAAAGAGGGAAAAAAGCGGATGCTTAAAAAAATCCTCGGAGAACAAAGTCACGATCCTGTAGCTTTTAGAGAGCGAAGTGCAGCAATTCAGTAGACCCGATGTAAGAAGCAGAATGGCTGGATCGAGGGTCTTGAGCAGGCGTTGGAAAGCGAAGCAGGTCCTTGGAAGAATCCAGTAGTGAAAAATGAAGGAGTAGGGGAGGACAAGGGGCACAGAGAAAACCAGAAGGTGGCGGAGCGCCACGGAAGGGAAAGAAACAAAGAAGGCGAACGGCGAAGTGACGCCGACTGGAGATCAAAGGGTAGCAGATTTGGAACGAGGAAAAACACAACGGAGCAAGCAACTCGGAAAGAAACAAAGTTGCAACGCACCGAACCCAGAAGTGGGCGGTGCTTAAATAGTGAAGCCGGGAAAATGAAAAGGAAAGACTAGAGCGGCAACCTGGGAAAGGAACAGGGAAAAGCAATGGATGACCTAATGGCGCCGCCAACGCCAGGCGTTCCATAGCCTCCACCGGCGACTAGACGCCGGCGGCATGACAGTATGCCCCCTTCCAATGGGATACCTCCCCGGCTTGCCTGGGAAGAGACGGTGAAACCTCTGAACTAAAGACGGGGCATGGACATGGGAGACAGGTTCCCAGGAATCCTCAGAATGGGGGTAACCTTTCCAATGGATAAGGTATTCCAGGCGCCCACCCCGAAAGCGGGAGTCCAATATGGAGGCCACCTCGTACTCTTCCGGGGGTAGAGTAACCGGAGACGGAACAGCCGGAATGGAGCGGTGATAGGGATCTGGCCTAAACTCCCTCAAGAGAGAGGAATGAAAAACAGGGTGTAAGCGGTTCATGTGTTTGGGCAAAGAAAGCCGATAGGCAACTGGGTTGATCCTACGCAGGATGGGAAACGGGCCCAGGAATCTGGGAGACAACTTAGAGGGGTGAAGCCAACGTGGGAGGTATTTAGTGGATAACCACACTTTGGTTCCCTTCTGCCAAGTGGGGGAAGGCAAGCGCTTGGGGTTAGTCTGGTTACAATAGCGCTGACTACTTGCCCGAAGACTATTGATGGCAGTCATATGGGCTTCTTGCAAAGAGAGGAGAAGGGAGTCTACAGAAGGGACCGTAGCAGGGACAAGAGAAAAGGAAGGAGTGAAACTGGGATGATATCCATAAGAACAGTAGAAAGGGCTAAGACCAGTGGCACTGTGAACAGCGTTATTGTAGGCAAACTCTGCAGTCGAGAGTAAACTAACCCAATTGTCCTGCTGGTTGTTGGTGAAGCAACGTAGATATTGCTCAAGAGTAGCGTTTGTCCTTTCTGTTTGTCCATTGGCCCGGGGATGGAAACCAGACGATAGTGCACGCTCAATCCCCAGTCTCTTACAAAGTTCTCTCCAGAAGTGTGACGTATATTGGGATCCTCTGTCTGAGATTATCTTACTGGGGATTCCATGTAAACGGAAGATCTCTCTTGCAAACACGGTTGCCATCTCTGCTGCCGTGGGTAACCGAGCCAAGGGTGTAAAGTGGGCCATTTTAGAGAAACAATTGACCGTGACCATGATACAGGAACATCCCTCTGAAGCGGGCAGTTCTACGATGAAATCTGTGGAGATAATACTCCAGGGTCTCTTCGGTACCTCACTCTGCTGTAGGTAACCAATGGGTCGTTGGGTAGAATGCTTGGATCTACAGCATACAGGGCAAGAGCGGACATACAAGTCCACCTCTTTCGACATATCTGGCCACCAAAAACTCCGCCGAAGAAGTTCCAGAGTGTTCTTCGCCCCTCGGTGACCAGCCACAAGATCGTCGTGACACCATCCTAGTGCGGTGCGTCGAGTCTGGGAATCAGGTAGGTAGAGACGATGTTGCTTGAATCCCAGGCCATCCTGTATGGAGATGTCATCTGAGTGAGGAATGGTATGAGAAATTCCCTCAGATTGTGTGCCTTTACGTACTTTCTCCAAAAAAGCATCTACGGTATATATGAATCTTACGTCAGTTAGCAGTAAACTGGGAAGTTCCCTGTTCGCTACACCGGAACATGGCCTCCGAGAGAGTGCATCTGCTAGAATATTCTTAGATCCCGGGAGATAGGTCAATAGAAAGTCGTACTGGGAGAAGAAATGGGCCCAACGGGCCTGACGTGAATTGACGCACTCCATATTTTGTAGGACTTTGAGGTTCTTGTGATCCGTCCTTATTTCAAAAGGGTGTGTTCCTCCCTGTAGTAGATGACGCCATTCTTCGCAAGCCGTCTTCATGGCCAGAAGTTCCTTCTCAATAACAGAGTAATGTGATTGACTTTCATTCAAAGTTTTGGAAAGATAGGCTATTGGGTATTCAAGACCAGCATGTTCCTGTAAGAGGACTGCACCCAAGGCAGCTGACGAGGCATCGGTCTCAACAATGAATCTTAATCCTTGGTCGGGTTGCCGAAGGATGGGTGCAGAACAAAACTTCTCCTTTAACAATAAGAAGGCTTGATCAGCGTCTTGAGTCCAGGAAAAAGGTTTGGACGTCTTCTTGAGTAGACTAGTAATAGGGAGAACCGTCTCTGAGAATCCCTGAATGAATTTGCGATAGAAATTCGCAAGCCCAAGGAACCTTTGGATGTCCTTAACAGATTCCGGAGTAGGCCAATGCAAAATAGCTTCGGTCTTAGTTGGATCCATGCGGATGCCTTCCGCAGAAAGAATAAACCCAAGGTAGATCACCTGAGAAACTCCAAAGACACACTTCTCTACATTGGCCTTGAGATGGTGGTCCTGTAGCCTTTTAAGAACTTGAATGAGATGAGTGCTATGGATCTGTGCGGTTTTTGAGAATATCAAGATATCATCAAGGTAGATTATGACACTATGAAAAAGAAGATCAGAGAATGTTCTGTCCATAAAACGCTGAAAGATAGATGGAGCATTAACCAAACCGAACGGCATTACTCGATACTCGTAATGACCGAACGGAGTCCGGAACGCAGTCTTCCATTCGTCCCCAGGATGGATGCGTAAAAGATGGTAGGCTCTTCGAAGGTCGATCTTAGTGAAGATCCGTGCTCCCTGCACCGCCTCTAGGATATCCTTCATGAGAGGCATGGGATAACGGTCTCTTACTGTAACTTGATTTAGGCCCCGGTAATCAATACACGGTCTTAATTCATCTGTACCTTTTTTCAGAACAAAAAACAAAGATGCCCCCGCAGGCGAATGGGAATGTTGAATGAGACCGTGTTGTAAATTTGAGTCCAGGTAGTCCTTGAGAACTCTCTTCTCCTTGAGTGAAAGAGAAAACATGCAGCCAAACGGAACCACTGCATTGGGAACCAAGGTGATATGGCAATCTTCGGGTTGATGTGGGGGTAGTTCTTGAGGACCTTCTCCCTCAAAGACCTCCGGATAATGAAGACACTCCTTAGGAATATTGTTCACGGATCGAACATCAGTCAGGGTAAGAGGGTCTGGAAGAGTATGGATAGTTGCAGCCACGGATTGTATTGAGCAAGACTTCTTGCAAAAGCTAGAAGAAAAAGACAGTTGGTTCTTGGTCCAATCAATCGTAGGGTTATGTTTCCGGAGCCAGGAAACCCCCAGGATGACAGGGAAGTGAGCAGCTCGAATCAAGTCGAATTGGATGGTCTCAGTATGATGGAGAATCTTCATGATCATGGGTGCGGTGGCATGAGTGATAAGACCGGAGCTTAGCGGTGTACCATCAACGTCCTCAACCTTTTGATCTTCCTCCTTCTCCAGACGACTGATACCGGTCTTGTCAGCCCAGACGACGTCCATAAAACATCCAGCTGCTCCGCAGTCTAATAGAGCTAGGACCTCGAATGTCTGATGTAGGTGGTTCAACTGGACTGCAATGACCATGAGCCGATTGTCTTCGGAGGAGTTGATGGTAGGTGTTATGGACAAAGAGACATAGGGACCAGGATAGCCCCCTCGCTAACTGGTCCCTACTAGTTCCGAGGTATGGCGTTTCCCGACCTGCGGGGAGGTACGTCCGAACAGTCCCTCAGAACATGGGTGTTGGAACCGCAGTACATGCATAGATTGAGGTCTCTGCGCCGCTTCCGTTCTTCGGGGGCAAGCGGTCCCCTGGTAGTTCCGATCTGCATGGGCTCGTCTCTTACCGAACCCGAGGGAACGGAACAGGACGTAGCCGGGTTAGAGGTAACGGGAAAACCACGTTGTCTCCGCCGCTCAGACCGTCTTTCCGATAACCGAAAGTCGAGCTGGAGTACCGTGGCCCAAAGCTCCGTGAGTGTAGAAGGGCGGCTAACCCTAGCAAGTTCATCCTTAAGGTCTTCTCTGAGGCCTCGACGAAAGATTGTGTATTGGGCATTCTCTTGCCAACCCGCATCAGCCGCCACCCTTTTAAATCGGGAAATATAAGACAAAAGGTCCATGCTTCCCTCACGGATATCCAGTAGCTGTTCACTGGCTAATAAGGTAGTCTCTTGTTGTTCAAACACAAGTTTGAACTGGGCGGTAAATCCAGCATAATCCTGATGAAGAGGACTGGCACTGGTTACCAAAGGGGCTGCCCAAGCCAGGGCATTCCCGGTCAAATTGGAAATGAGGAACCCTATGCGGGCTTGGTCTGAGGCGTAAGACTGAGGTCTACATGTGAAATAGATCACGCAAGCCTCCATGAATTCCTTAAATTTGTTAGGTGTTCCGTCGTATTTGCCACAGGATAATGGCATAGGAGGGAGATCACTGCGTGACTGTTCAAAGCGGTCCAACCTCTGTCTAAGGGTAGTGTTCTCCGTCTTTACTGCCTGTAACTCTTGAGTGAGGTTATGTACAGCAGTTAGTAGTTCTTGCACCTGCTCAGGTGAGGCCATGGTTCTTAACTGTTGGCGTTGCAAACTGTCAACCTCCGGAACCTCGGTAGGTTTATCAATGATGTTAACTACCTCCTTGGCTTCCTCCTCACCTGAGTCTTCTGGCGAAGTGTCGTGGCGGAATACCTTTTTTCCAGTCTTCTTCTTTTTAGAGAAGAGGTATGGTCGTCCGCGGTGGGAAGCCACCCTGATTCCCTGCCAAGCAGGGAAGCAAGAGGCTTCCTTCCCGCAGGGACCGGGTAAAGAGGGAAAAAAGCGGATGCTTAAAAAAACCCTCGGAGAACAAAGTCACGATCCTGTAGCTTTTAGAGAGCGAAGTGCAGCAATTCAGTAGACCCGATGTAAGAAGCAGAATGGCTGGATCGAGGGTCTTGAGCAGGCGATGGAAAGCGAAGCAGGTCCTTGGAAGAATCCAGTAGTGAAAAATGAAGGAGTAGGGGAGGACAAGGGGCACAGAGAAAACCAGAAGGTGGCGGAGCGCCACGGAAGGGAAAGAAACAAAGAAGGCGAACGGCGAAGTGACGCCGACTGGAGATCAAAGGGTAGCAGATTTGGAACGAGGAAAAACACAACGGAGCAAGCAACTCGGAAAGAAACAAAGTTGCAACGCACCGAACCCGGAAGTGGGCGGTGCTTAAATAGTGAAGCCGGGAAAATGAAAAGGAAAGACTAGAGCGGCAACCTGGGAAAGGAACAGGGAAAAGCAATGGATGACCTAATGGCGCCGCCAACGCCAGGCGTTCCATAGCCTCCACCGGCGACTAGACGCCGGCGGCATGACAGATAACCTTAGGAAAACATACCCTGGTAAAAATACCAAGTAGGACCTGAGCAGTAACATTCCTCAAAGGTATAGCTTCAGGATACCTGGTAGCATGGTCTACCACAACCAATATAAATCGGTTGCCTGAAGATGTGGGAGGGTCTAATGGACCAACAATGTCGATTCATACCCTCTCAAAAGGGACTCCCACCACTGGGAGAGGCACCAAAGGTGCCACATTCTTGACTCCACTCTTGCCAGAAGTCTGAAAAGTGTGACAGCTCCTTCAGAATTTTTCTACATCAGCCCCCATCTTGGGCCAGTAGAAATAAAGAGAAATCCTTTCATTGGCCTTCTTAAAACTTAAGTGAGCAGCTAAAGGAATCTCATGGGCTAATTGTAGAAACTGGGGTCTCACCTCCTGAGGCACTACAAGTCTTATGTAGTCCCCTGGGGTAGACTCAATAGGTTCACTGTAGAGGAGGCCATCCTCCCAGTACAACCTGTGCTTCCCTGGCTCTTGCCCTTCCAGCTGGGAAGCTGCCTGTTGGCGAAGACCTTCAAGAGTAGGACACTCTCTTTGACTCTGCTGAAGTCTGCCCTACAGGGGCCACCTTTTGCAATTAAGGTCTGCAGCTCAGGATGGTCTTTAGGATCCAGATCTCCAACAGGGGGAAGTTCTTCTTCCAGCTCTGTGGCATCAGTAGCTGATTCAACCTCTTCTGGTTGGACCTCATACTCAGCCTCAGCTGGTGGAGGAGTCACAGGTGTGACTTGGTACTGTCCTCTCGGGGATGTCCTGGTTTTGTGCACAGGAGTGCTACTCTTCTGGTTACCTGAGACCATGGGTTTCCCCTTTGTCTCTTTCTTCCTGGAAGTAGAAGTTGGTCCTTCCTGTGGACTGGTGTTAGGGAGAATTCTCTGTTTAGGCTGAATTTCCTAACCTAGTGAGTCCCCCAGCAGCTTTGCTGGATTTTTGAGGTTTATTTTTTTCTCCTGCCAAGAGTGAGACTCTTTTACCCTCACTCTTGGACATGATTTGAGAGTGTTACTGTGACTTGTTATGTGCTTATGGGCTAGGGGGTATTTTTTCCCCATAGGCTATCATTGGTTTCTGAATGTGTGTTACACAGCACCCTCAGTGCAGTAACACAGGGGTGTCATCGAGACCCCCAAACATAGACTCCACACCCTGGGACTGACTACTGTCTCCCTGGGTCTGTAAAGTTGCCATTGACTTTACTAGTCTTAACTTAGGAACTTAACCAGTACAAACCATCTTACTGTGGAAGTACTGGTAGGGGCAATTAATTTGCCCCTGGGTCTGTTATCGAGGGGGTACTGTCCCGTCCCCCCTCGCCGAGTTTCTGGCTGGTGGCAGTGGATACCACAGAAATATTCCACCGGAATATTTCCCAATGGGATTTCCCATTGATTTTAATGCACCACTTTTTGGTGCAATGTTAAAGATACCGCCGGTTTATTTATTTAATATAAATTCACCGGTTGGGATTTTTTGCCAGAACTCGCCGCCAAAATGGCGTCTAGGTTCACTTCAGTAACCCTGAACCCGAGTCGAGCCTTTGTTCCACTTTTGGCGAACTTCTGCACAGAAGCCCTCCAAAGTGGTGCCATTCTGTCTGGGTACCACAGGGGGTGTGGGAGGGGGGTTTAGGCACCCTGGACTGAGTTGCCTTGCCAACTCATGTCGCACTCTAGTGTGATTGGCCCAAGTGGTGAGCCACCCCGCTCACCACTTAGCATGTTTGAGTGACAGCTAGGCTGTATGAATGGGGGTTTGCTGCATAAAAGCAGGGTTTTTGGGACTGGTTCTTCAGAAGTCGCCACAGGACCTAAGAAGCCGAAGAGGGAGAAGCCGAGACGACCTGCCAAGACGACACCACCGGTGAAGCCCTGCGGAACCGTCTCACCACTTTTTCCGACGACAGAGGAGATCTCCCTCCAGAGAGTCTCCTTCCCTTAACTGGTGGGGACAACCAGTTGCTGCCTTCTTTTTGCCGTCCCGAAGCATCTCGTGGCCGCCTTGCCTGTGCAAGCACCCCGGCAACCGGGATACCACTTTTTACCTCAACCGCGAAAGAGGGGTAAACTCCTTTGTGACCGGAAAACTCCACGGCTGGCCTCATCCCTGGTAGTGCAACGACCTGCAGCTTTCCTCCACGTCGAGCTCACCTCTTCCCCTGGACGACGCCGCAACTTGCACCCACTACCAGGAACAACTACCACCGCTGGAGGATCCTTTCCACTTTTAAAGGTACTGTGTTCCGCCCGGCCTCCCTTGCCACCGATTGTACGGGGTAGATTTAGCCCTCGGCTCTCGAACCTGGGTAGGTCTGGGACACCCTAACTAAACTTTTCAGAACCGTAGTAAAACCTTTTCTACTTACCTGCAAAGACTTGCGACATTGTGTGATCTTGGGCATATTTTTACCTGGCTCTCTCTGAAGCGGGCCCCGAACTAATTCTCCTTGTTCCACCATTGACTGTCTTTGCTAACCTTCTGTGAAAAGTGTTTTACCTTACTGCTCTCATTATTTCTGCTTTTCCCTCCCTTTTCTAATAACTTGTTGGAGTGCCATCTGACGTTAAGCGCTCACCTCTGTTTGGAAATAAGTGGTGTTAACTTAGACTTGTCCAACAAATGACTAGGGATGTACATATAAGTAAAAGTGACTGTGTTTGACTTACTTACCTTTTTCTGTGCTAGTGTAATTTTATGAGTGTGCCTTAAAAATAAATAAGTATATACTTTTACACCTAGCTCTGGTCAGTGTTTGTTTGTACTACTGTGACTCTGTACCTATCCTGTATCCTCTATATACTGCCTAACTCTTCTTGAGGGAAGTCTGACTGCTCAGCCACAGCTACCACAGTGAATCTGTGTGGTACAGACTGCTACCAAGTGGGTTTACTGCCAACACCTGTAATCTTAAATCTTTTGCAGTGGTCCCAGAGGGAACTGCACAGGTTTCTGCTTAACACTGGTGTACAGCGGTGGGATTTGTATTGAGTATACACTTTAGTGTACTTTTGAGATACCTTAGTGCAAGCTAACCACAAAGAAAGGAAAAAGTCATTTTCTATCCTGTCTACTATGGAAAGTTATAGTCAAGAATCCCTTGCTACAAAAACTGCTGATTGTCTAAGACTTCTCTGTAAGCATAAGAATCTCATGACTAAAGGAAAGAAAATGGAGCTAATAGAAAGGTTGTTAGAAAACCAAAGTCTGGATGGTGGTTCAGAGGAACCTATCACTCCAGCAAATGTAGAGAACAGCAATGATATTGATATTGAACAAAGTATTGATGATCTTGGGTCAGAACCAGAAGAGGAGGATGAAACTGTTATAAATGTTCCCCCTAGGCCTCTGTCTGCTCTACCAGCTGTACCTACTGGGCCTTTGCCAGGTCCCACATTCAATCCTCAATACTTTGAACTAGAGAGAATGAAAATTGAATTAGAGTACAAGAAACTTACTGCTCAAACTGAAAAAGAACTAAGGCTAAGAGAAATGGAGCTCAAGTATGAGCTAGAATTGAAGAAATTGTCTGTTGAAAATGCTTCTCTCTCTGGCTCCTCTAGAAGTTCCAGTCCTAAAAGACCCAGGATGCCTAAGGAATTGATTGGTATGTATGAGCCTAAGTTGGATGTGTTGGATTGGTTGTCTATGTTTGAGTATAATCATGGGCTCCAGAACATCACAGGTAATGAGTTACTCACCTGGTTGTTCTCTAGGCTTCCCCCTGTTGCAACTGATGCGGTAATGGAGTTGGGGGAGGAGGATAGGAATGTGTGAAACTAGCTTTGATAGCTAGATTTGGGAAGACCCCTTCCCAGTATCTTAAGAGGTTTAGGAGCCTCAAAAAGCATGATGGTACCCCTTGGGCTACCTGGGTGTGTGAAGGGCTGAAAAACTTAGAGGGATGGATTAAGGGTTACAAAGTGAACACTTATGAAGGAATGAGGAATCTTGTAATGATGGAGTCAATTTATGATGCCTGCTCTCCTGAGCTCAGACAGCACTTGGCTGATTCACGGGAATTGGACCCTAGGAAACTAGCTAAGGCTGCTGACTTGTGGGTTGCCAACAGGGCTACTCACAAGGATTCTGGGGTAACTCAGAAGAAGGATGAGGGAAGACAGCCTAAGAAAGACTCCAAAGAGAATTCTAATAACTCCAATTCCAAAGAGGGCCCCAAACCAAACCATAAGGGTAAGCCACCTGGGAAACCACAGCAGAGTAGTATACCTTCTGGTGCTAAACCAGAAGGAGGTCAGAACAAGCCTCCATTCCAAAGGACCTTTGGGGCCTGTTATGTTTGTAAGGCTACTGACCATGTGAAAGGAGATCCCAGATGTAAGGGTAAACCTTCAGGGGTCCAACTTGTCTCCTTAGCCTTCGCTCCAGAGGAGGAAGTCACTATGGCAAGTGGAAACTTTCTACAACTGGCTGATGAACCCACTGGAGTCTCAGCCAGTGTTTCTTTAGTCTCTCTGGGGTTATGGGAACAACAGAATTTAGATGTGTATAATTCTATCCCAGATAATACTAAAGAGTATTATAAGGACAGTGTCCAAGTGAATGGTCAGGAGACTCCTGCCATCAGGGACACTGGGGCCAGCATAACTGTGGTGGATGAATCATTTTTCAAGGCAGAGGATGTTGCTAAGGCACCCAAATGCCTCACCAAGTTAGCTGGAGGGCCTGTGCAGATGTGTCCCCAGTTACCAGTTCTCATCCAGTGTAATGATATGGCTGTGAAGATACCTGTCAGTATACAATGTGAAGTACCAGGAAGGGTCCTGTTGGGAAATGACCTGAAAGCTCTTGGAGTTGTGTCACATACCCCCAGGCCTCCTAGTAAAAGGTTACAGGAGCTCACCAAACCTGCAAGAGAGAAAACCCTGCGAGGTTTATCTCAGGAGATGATGACAGAAATCACTCCTCTCCCACTGGAGCAACTTACTGCAGTAACTACCCGATCAGGAGCAAAGGGGCAACCCAAGACTCCTAGGAAAAAGCCTACAGCAAGCACTCCAGTGCATCCAACGAGGACTTCCCCGAGGTTGTCCAAAGTTACACCTGTAACTCCACCTCCAGCTGAGGCTGAGAGGGAGGTACAACCCTGTCTGGTTGAACTAGACTCTGAAGAAGAGCTAGTAGGAGGCCCAGAACTTATTGGAGACCTGGACCCGGCTGACCATCCTGAGCTGCAGTCTTTACTGGCAGAAGGTGGACCCAGCAGGACAGCTTTTTGTAAGGGACAAAGAGAATGTCCAACTCTGGAGGGTCTCCGCCAACAGGCTGCTTCTCAGGCTGATGGGCAAGAGCCTGGGAAGTATAGGTTACACTGGGAAGATGGCCTCTTCTACAGTGAACCCACTGAATCTGAACCTGGAGCCTACCAACGCCTGGTAGTGCCCCAAGAGAACAGACAACAGTTCTTGCAACTAGCCCACGAGATTCCTTTGGCTGGTCACTTGAGTTTCAAGAAGACCAAGGAAAGGCTCTCCCTCTACTTTTATTGGCCAAAGATGGGGGCTGAAGTAGATAGATATTGCAGGAGCTGCCATACCTGCCAGACTTCTGGTAAGGTTGGTTCCAAGAATGTGGCACCTTTAGTGCCTCTCCCAGTTGTGGGAGTCCCATTTGAGAGGGTAGGGATTGACATTGTTGGTCCCCTTGATCCTCCAACCTCCTCAGGCAACAGGTTTATCCTTGTTGTAGTAGACCATGCTACTAGGTACCCTGAGGCAATTCCTATGAGGACTGTTACAGCTCAGGCTGTGGCTAAGGCCCTCCTTGGTATCTTTACCAGGGTTGGGTTTCCTAAGGAGGTGATTTCTGACAGGGGGTCAAATTTTATGTCCCACTACATGAAAGCCATGTGGAAAACCTGCGGAGTCACCTACAAGTTCTCAACCGCCTACCACCCTCAGACAAACGGGTTGGTAGAAAGGTTTAACAGAACTATGAAGAGCATGATAGGTGCTTTAGAAGAACCCCTTAAGAAGAAGTGGGACCTTCTACTGCCATGCCTTCTATTTGCTTATAGGGAAGTCCCTCAGGAGGGAGTAGGTTATTCTCCCTTTGAACTCCTCTATGGCCACCCAGTCAGAGGCCCCTTGGCCCTGATTAAGGAGGGGTTGGAGAGTGCTCCTTCCCCCAAGCCAGTCAGAGTGACTGACTATGTGATAGGTCTCCGAAGGAGAATGTCACACATGATGGCAGAAGCAAGTGACAACTTGAAAGCTGGCCAAGCTCTGATCAAACATTGGCATGATCAGAAAGCTAACATGGTTGAGTTTACTCAAGACCAGCTAGTTCTAGTTATGCTTCCAACAAGGCAGAGGGCCTTGCAAGACAAATGGATGGGACCCTTCAAGGTTGTGGGAAAACTTGGAGAGGTCAACTATCTGGTGGATCTGGGCAACCCCAGGGAAGCTCCCCGAGTCTTCCACACCAACCGCCTCAAAGCCTATATCTCTAGACCAGAAGTAGGAGCCTTGCTTCTAGCTTCATCAGGAGAGGAGGAGGAGAGTGAAGCTCTACCTGACCTCCTAAGAGGCTTACCTTTGGACGAAAAGGTTGAAGGAGTTAATCTCTCTTCAGAACTGACCCCTGAGCAACAGGAGGAGTGCAAAGCGATGTTAAATCAGTTTGCCCCCCTGTTCTCTCTTTCACCAGGCTTGACCCCTTGGGGACAGCATGATATACTCACTGGTGACTGTCTGCCAGTTAAAAGCAGAGGATATAGAATGTCAGAACATATCAGAACCCACATCAAAGGGGAGGTCAAGAAGATGCTTGATCTCGGGGTAATAGAGCCCTCTACTAGTCCATGGTCTAGCCCAGTGGTGTTAGTACCAAAGGCAGGATCCAAAGAGTTGAGATTCTGTGTGGACTATAGAGCTCTTAATGCAGTCACCAAGACTGATGCCCACCCTTTGCCAAGGACAGATGAGTTGGTGGATAAACTTGGTGCAGCCAAGTACCTCAGCACACTGGACCTTACGTCAGGCTATTGGCAAATAGCCCTGACAGACCATGCCAAGGAGAAAACTGCATTTTCTACCCCAGTTGGCCTATACCAATTCAAGGTTATGCCTTTTGGACTGAAAAATGCACCTGCAACATTCCAAAGAATGGTGAACCAAGTTCTAGCTGGGATGGAAGACTTCTGCAGGGCATACTTGGATGACATGGCAGTCTTCAGCCACTCCTGGGAGGAACATGTGTCCCACTTAGGACATGTTTTGCAGGCTCTTGAGCAGGCCCATCTGACCATAAAGGCAACCAAATGCCAAATTGGACAGAGTAAAGTGATCTACCTTGGACATGAGGTAGGAGGTGGAGAAATAAGGCCTTTGCTCAGCAAGATTGAAGCTGTGCAAAATTGGACAACACCTACTACTCAGACCCAGGTGAGAGCCTTCTTAGGCCTCACTGGGTACTACAGGAATTTCATTGAGAACTATGGGACCATAGCTTCTCCTCTGAATGTGATCTCCTCTCCAAAATTCCCTAAAAAGGTCAAATGGAATGAGGAATGCAATCAGGCCTTTGAAAACCTGAAGAAAGCCCTTTGCCAAGCTCCAGTACTCAGAGCTCCTGACTACCACCAAACTTTCATTGTACAAACTGATGCTTCCAATGTAGGTATAGGTGCAGTTCTTAGCCAACTGGATGAGAAGGGTAGGGAACACCCCATTTGCTTCATCAGTAGAAAACTGAAGGATCCTGAAACAAGGTGGGCAACAATCGAAAGAGAATGTTTTGCTATTGTGTGGGCACTGAAGAAGTTTAGGCCATACTTGTATGGTTCTACTTTTGTCATTCAGACTGACCACCAACCCTTGAAATGGTTCATGCAAATGAAAGGGGAAAATCCAAAACTATTGAGATGGTCAATCTGCCTCCAAGGGTTTGATTTCACCATTGAGCACAGGTCAGGGTGTCACCATCAAAATGCTGATGGACTCTCTAGGATGTATGTCATCGACTAGAGGTATGAGGTTCATCCAGGAGTGGATTAAATCCTCCTGTCCCTTAGTCTGGGGGGGGGGGCGAGTGTTAGGGAGAATTCTCTGTTTAGGCTAAATTTCCTAACCTAGTGAGTCCCCCAGCAGCTTTGCTGGATTTTTGAGGTTTATTTTTTTCTCCTGCCAAGAGTGAGACTCTTTTACCCTCACTCTTGGACATGATTTGAGAGTGTTACTGTGACTTGTTATGTGCTTATGGGCTAGGGGGTATTTTTTCCCCATAGGCTATCATTGGTTTCTGAATGTGTGTTACACAGCACCCTCAGTGCAGTAACACAGGGGTGTCATCGAGACCCCCAAACATAGACTCCACACCCTGGGACTGACTACTGTCTCCCTGGGTCTGTAAAGTTGCCATTGACTTTACTAGTCTTAACTTAGGAACTTAACCAGTACAAACCATCTTACTGTGGAAGTACTGGTAGGGGCAATTAGATTGCCCCTGGGTCTGTTGTCGAGGGGGTACTGTCCCGTCCCCCCTCGCCGAGTTTCTGGCTGGTGGCAGTGGATACCACAGAAATATTCCACCGGAATATTTCCCAATGGGATTTCCCATTGATTTTAATGCACCACTTTTTGGTGCAATGTTAAAGATACCGCCGGTTTATTTATTTAATATAAATTCACCGGTTGGGATTTTTTGCCAGAACTCGCCGCCAAAATGGCGTCTAGGTTCACTTCAGTAACCCTGAACCCGAGTCGAGCCTTTGTTCCACTTTTGGCGGGCTTCTGCACAGAAGCCCTCCAAAGTGGTGCCATTCTGTCTGGGTACCACAGGGGGTGTGGGAGGGGGTTTAGGCACCCTGGACTGAGTTGCCTTGCCAACTCATGTCGCACTCTAGTGTGATTGGCCCAAGTGGTGAGCCACCCCGCGCACCACTTAGCATGTTTGAGTGACAGCTAGGCTGTATGAATGGGGGTTTGCTGCATAAAAGCAGGGTTTTTGGGACTGGTTCTTCAGAAGTCGCCACAGGACCTAAGAAGCCGAAGAGGGAGAAGCCGAGACGACCTGCCAAGACGACACCACCGGTGAAGCCCTGCGGAACCGTCTCACCACTTTTTCCGACGACAGAGGAGATCTCCCTCCAGAGAGTCTCCTTCCCTTAACTGGTGGGGACAACCAGTTGCTGCCTTCTTTTCGCCGTCCCGAAGCATCTCGTGGCCGCCTTGCCTGTGCCAAGCACCCCGGCAACCGGGATACCACTTTTTACCTCAACCGCGAAAGAGGGGTAAACTCCTTTGTGACCGGAAAACTCCACGGCTGGCCTCATCCCTGGTAGTGCAACGACCTGCAGCTTTCCTCCACGTCGAGCTCACCTCTTCCCCTGGACGACGCCGCAACTTGCACCCACTACCAGGAACAACTACCACCGCTGGAGGATCCTTTCCACTTTTAAAGGTACTGTGTTCCGCCCGGCCTCCCTTGCCACCGATTGTACGGGGTAGATTTAGCCCTCGGCTCTCGAACCTGGGTAGGTCTGGGACACCCTAACTAAACTTTTCAGAACCGTAGTAAAACCTTTTCTACTTACCTGCAAAGACTTGCGACATTGTGTGATCTTGGGCATATTTTTACCTGGCTCTCTCTGAAGCGGGCCCCGAACGAATTCTCCTTGTTCCACCATTGACTGTCTTTGCTAACCTTCTGTGAAAAGTGTTTTACCTTACTGCTCTCATTATTTCTGCTTTTCCCTCCCTTTTCTAATAACTTGTTGGAGTGCCATCTGACGTTAAGCGCTCACCTCTGTTTGGAAATAAGTGGTGTTAACTTAGACTTGTCCAACAAATGACTAGGGATGTACATATAAGTAATAGTGACTGTGTTTTGACTTACTTACCTTTTTCTGTGCTAGTGTAATTTTATGAGTGTGCCTTAAAAATAAATAAGTATATACTTTTACACCTAGCTCTGGTCAGTGTTTGTTTGTACTACTGTGACTCTGTACCTATCCTGTATCCTCTATATACTGCCTAACTCTTCTTGAGGGAAGTCTGACTGCTCAGCCACAGCTACCACAGTGAATCTGTGTGGTACAGACTGCTACCAAGTGGGTTTACTGCCAACACCTGTAATCTTAAATCTTTTGCAGTGGTCCCAGAGGGAACTGCACAGGTTTCTGCTTAACAGCTGGGTGTTTGTTTTGTTTTTTTGTTTTATTTATTTATATAGCGCACCGTACCCAGGGGTATCTGGGCGCATTATACAAAGCTTAAATGTTACACATACATACAGTAGCAGGAGTCGCCAGAGGCGGTACTGCAATGACAAATACAATAACAATGAAATACATACAGAGATAATAGTCGCGAGAAGCAGCACTACAATATCAAAGACTGTGAAAGTAACATGAGAAATATCAACAGATGCTTGCATAATGGACATGAGAACAGGAAGCATAACTGTGGAAGGAAAATAAATAAAATGTGACACTGGGACGGTATGGAGATCCAGATTGAGGCTTCTTGGGAGAAGTTGGCCGCTGAAGGCAGGTGTTCACAAAGGATTTTGTGGTCCACCAAGTCAAAGGCGGCTGATAAGTCTAGAAGTAGAAGTAAGGCGCATTGCCCGTTATCTTTTATTAAGTTGATTTGCTGTTTCTGATCTATCAAGGGAGTTTCAGTGCCATGAAGTGGTCTGAAGCTAGATTGTCTTAAGCCTAGAAGGTTATTTGTCTCTAGGTATTGCTGGATTTGGATAAATGCCGCTTTATCTAATACTTTAAGCAAGCATGGGCCCGTGGTAATAGGCCTGTAGTTGGTTGGGATGGATGGGTCCAATGTCGATTTCTTTAGTAATGGCAGTACCCATGCATCTTTAAGATTAGTGGGTACCATACTAGTACAAAGGAGGCATTGATTAGTTTTGTGATAAATGGGGACAAGTCTCTGGCCGCATCCTTAATTATTTGAGCGGGGCACGTGTCACCTTGGCATTTTGATGGTTTAAGGGATAATATGATCTTTTCGACCGCTAGAGTCGTGACTTGGGCAAATTTGAATTCCTGTGGCAAGTTAGTGGGGAGTTTTGGGGGTTTATGATGAGTTTCAGCTTTGGAGAGGTTGAGCCTTTTTTCTGCTATTTTATTTTGAAGTGTGGTTATTTTATTGGGTAGGGCATGTTGAATGTTGGTGCACCAAGTTTTGTCCTTGGGGCAAGAGTCATCGGATGGAGTGGGTGATTCCAATTCCCTCAGGATCACAAAGAGTTCCTTAGTATTGGAACTAGCATTTTGAATCCTCTCATTGTATGTTTTGCGTTTAGTTCTGAGGATTTCCGCTTTGTATTTAGCAGACATTTCATTTACTTTATCTTTGTTGTCTTTTGTGGGGAGATTTTTCCAGGTGGTTTCTACTTTTCTTTTCTCTGTCCTTAGGGCTTTTAACTGAGGGGTGAAGCATGTTTTGAGGTTCGCTTTTGGTTTACTTTTCCTAAATTTGAGTGGTGCAATGGTGTCTAGGGCTTGGGTGATTGTGGAGTTGTAGAGGTCTAGAGACTTGAATGCAGCGTTCAGAGTAGGGAGCTGTAGGGGCAGGAGCTTGTCAGTGGTAATATTCAGTTTATTCCTGGTAAGTATTGGAGGAATCAATTTGGGTTTGTTTACTCGCATGGCCTTGATTATAAAGGATATGACAGAGTGGTCAGTCCACGTTTGTGGTTCAATAGAGGTGATTGTCGTTTCATAGTTGATGTCAGCAACCCAATCTAATGTTCTGCCTTTCTCATGGGTGGGTTGATTGACTCTTTGCGACAGGCCTAATTCAGTCAAGGAATGAGCCAGTGCTTTGGCGGGTTGGTCATTAGGGTCTTTGAAGCCTAGGTTGAAGTTACCTAGCAGTAATATTTGAGATGTGGGTTTCATATTGGCTGATAGTATAGTCATAACATCTTCTTCGAAGGAACCAATAGGGCCGGGAGGTCTGTATATTAGATGGATGGTCAAGGTTGTAGACTGCATGGTGGCTAGTTTGACTGTTAATAATTCACAGGACTTAACAGTGGGTGACGTGGCAACCCTGAGTGCTAGGTTTGATTTAGCGATAAAGGAAATGCCTCCTCCTTTGGCGTTGGCTCTGTCAGCTCTTACAATGGTGTAAGAGTCTGGGCTGCCAAGTAATATGGCAGGACCTGCTGCAGCATGGAGCCAGGTCTCAGATATAGCTAGGAAGTCTAAATCTCTGGTGATAATGATTTCTGCTATCTCTGTGGCATGGGCTACTAGAGATCTTACGTTAATCAAATCACCTTTGATATGATGGTTGGTGAGGTCGGAGGGGGTCGTAATCTCCTTGTTATGGTTGCTATTGGGGTTGTTGGGGTCGGTCAAATTAGGTGACTGAGGTTTAGTCTGTGTGGGTTGGGTGGATTTAACATGAGTTTTGTTTTGCTTTGTCGAGTGCCTGGTGAATCTGGAGCCTAATCTTTCATTTCAGAGTTTAGGTGGGCAAGGTTGATAAGGAGTAGGTTTCTTGGTGTAGAAGTTAATCCATTGACTAGGCGTGGGAATTATGGGCAAGTTGGAGGACGTGACTGGCTTAATGTTGTAATAGCTGAAATTGCATATAATTCCAGGTAGAAAAGCGGTAGGTCTAATGTTGGCATGTAGTAGTCTGTCTTTCAGGGGAGGCAAGAAAGTAGTGGTTTTGATTTCTGATCGGTTAGTAGGGATCATGTTGGTTGTTTGGTGTAAGGGCTCTGCCCAAACGACATTAGCTGCTATAGTATCGATCCGTTTGTTGACAGGAGCAAGAGCTTGAATACAAAGTGATTGATAATAGTCATAGTATACATGAGGCTAGATCACCGTTGTAAACAAAAGGGCGTGGGCTGGTAGGTTGCAGCAATGATTATTGGCCAGCACAGTGAGTAGTCATGAGCATTGGTCACAAGTTGTAAGGCTAGTCAAGCACAATTAGGCAAAGGCACATGGGGTGCACCAGTGGCTGTTGGAGAGCACAGTGAGTTGGCACAAGCATTTAGGCATACATTGTAAAGGTGGTCGTGCACAGATAGGCATATGTTAATAAAATACAGCAAAGATTAAATAGGCATATGTTAATAAGATACAGCAGTGATTAAATAGGCATGTGTTAATAAGATACCGCTGTGATTAAATAGGCATGTGTTAATAAAATACAACAGTGACTAATGGTGGGCACAATAAGTGGTCAAGAGCATTAGGCACATATTGTAGAGGTGGTCATGCACAGATATAGTGCTGTGCTAATGATAATATAGGCTAATAAATACAGTAAAGACTAATGGTAGACACAGTGAGTAATTATGATTAATGTGCACATGAGATACAAACATTCATACCCATTTGGGCTAACGCTAACAATGCGAGGCCATGATTAATGACATTTATAGCACGCGATCATTGTTATTAGTCATAGGTTGGTGAGGTGGGCGCCATCATGTCAGAGTTGGTGGCACACACAGAAAAGTCCTGAACATTGGGCATAGACTTCATTGAACTTGGACTCATGCGGATCAGGCGAGGGGGGGTACCACCTGGTGCGCGCTACGCCTGGTATGTTGATCAGACGGGCGGCGCAGGGTAGGTGTAGTGCGGGCCGGAGGTAAATCAGCTGTTATTGGGTCGGGGGCTCAGAGAGAGTGTTTCCGGCAAGTAGGTTTGATAAGTGTGGTTGGGGGTTGCTGAAGTGTCTCTCAATGGTTGTAGATATAATGATAGAATGGGAGATGAAAATCGAGGGTGGGATGGATACAAATGCAATGGATGAATAGTAGGGGGACCTGCTGAAGGTACTCCTGGAGATCAATGTTCTTACAATCAGAATGCTGCCAGTTTCCAGCCTGCGGCACGTCCACACACGCACAGGCACAGACAGGCCCTTGTGATGCAGTCCTTAGGAGGCGGGTCCGGCTTCCGCCTGCCGGTGACCCTACTGGGCAGATCAAGGGAAGGGCTACCAATGGGAGACGAGCAGTGGGTCCAGTAGCACTATAGTGCGACTGTGTCGGCCATTTTGCAGATTTCAGGTAACTGGCCAATATCCTTTTTCAAGTGAACACCAGCGCTCTTTCCGGCAATTTCAAATCGAGATGCACGTTACTGCTGCATCAGAGCAATGGTGGCACACAGTTCTGTGTGCGTGATCATTAAGATGCAAAGCGCGGAGTCAGAGCGTAGTGTTATAGGTTCTTCTGTAACAACCCACTGAGAGTCATCCAAGGTGAGCTCTGGTCTTCTTTGTCTGGTCTGTCTTCCTTTTACTGGGAGGCCTGGGGGTGCTTGATACAACTCCAAGAGGTTTTTAAGTAATTCCCCAGAAGGACTCTCCCAGGAACCTCACTCTGAACACTGACCGGTATTCTTACAGTCATATTGTTGCACTGGATGAGAGCTGGTAGTATTGGAACCATTTTGATATGGCCTCCAGCAATCTTAGTGGGGCCTTTGGGTGCCTTAGCAACATCCGCAGGTTTGTAAAAGGTTTCATCCACCACTGTGATGCTGGCCCCTGTGTCTCTAATGGTAGGGGTTTTCTGACCATTTACAAGTACACTGTCCTTGTAATATTCTTTTGTGTTATCTGGTATAGAATTATACACATCTAGATTCTGCTGTTCCCACAGACCCAGGGACACTAAAGAAACACTGGCTGAGACTCCAACGGGGTCTTCAGCCAATAGATGAAATTCTCAACTTGCCATATGTACTTCTCCCTCAGGGAGAAAAGCTAAGGAGGCAGTATGGACCCTTGAAGGTTTATTCTTGCATCTGGGATCCCCTTTCATATGGTCAGTATACCCACAAGCATAACATTTACCAAATGTTTTCTGGAATAGGGGTTTCTGCTGAACTCCCTCTGGTTTGGCCCCAGAGGTTTCACTAGACTGACCTGGTTTCCCATGGTAATTACCCTTCTTGTGTTTGTGGCCCTCTTTTGGATGGGAGGTTTTAGAATTCTCTTTGTCATCTTTCTTGTGCTGTTTCCCCTCGTCCTTTTTGTGAGTGGCCCCAGAATCCTTGTGAGTGGCCCTGTTGGCAACCCACAAGTCAGCAGCTTTTGCTAGCTTCTTGGGATCAATCTCTTTGGAGTCAGCCAAGTGCTGTCTCAGCTCGGGAGAGCAGGCATCAAAAATAGACTCCAACAAAAACAGATTTCTCATTCCTTCAAAAGGGTTCACTCTGTAACCCTTAACCCAACCATCTAAGTTTTTCAAACATTCACACTCCCAGGTAGCCCAAGGGGTACAATCAGTCTTTTTGAGGAACCTAAACCTCTTAAGGTACTGGGAAGGAGTTTTCCCAATTCTAGCTATCAAAGCTAGCAACACATTGACGTACCTCAATCTTTCAAGTTCCCCATCTCCATTACAGCATCAGTTGCAACCTGGGGGAGCCTAGACAAAAGTCAAGGAATCAACCGATTCCCTGTGTAACCCTGCATCCCATAGTTATATTCAAAAGCACCCAACCAATCCAAAATATCAAGCTTTGTATCATACATACTCACTGCTTCTTTAGGCATGCAAGGTCTCTTTGGACTGGAAACCTAGAAGACTCTGGGATAGAAACATCTTCAAGAGACAATTTCTTCATTTCCCTTAGTTTGATGTTCTGATGTGTGGCTTCAGTTTGGATTTGTAATCTTTTGAATTCTAACTCAAGAGTCATTTTCTCAAGAGACACACATTCTGGACTCAGAGATGGACCTTGTGGGGGCCCAGTGGCTAAAGGTTGAGGCAAAAGGGCCTGCTGAGGCAAAGAGGGGCTCTCTCCCTGAGATTCCTCTTCCTCCTCTAAGACATTAGAGTTAGACTCTGAATTATCATTCCCAATACCATTATCCACATTTCCTGGGTTAGTAGGTGAAACAGGCCTACTACCCAGACTTTGATGATTCAACAATCTTGCAATTAATTCATTTTTCTTTCCTTTAACAGGGAGACTCCTGGCCTTACACATTTCTTTCAGCTGCTCTGCTGTTAGAATGACCGGGGATTCATGACTGAAGTTACCCATATTTGGCATGTTATACAATTGCTTTTCTAGTGGAGCTTAGCCTTGTGAAGGTTTTTAGTTGAACAAAAGCAAAGCAAATTCTTAGTGTGACAGCTCTACAATAGATCCCACTGCTGCCACCATTGTTAGGCAATATTGTATGAAGTACCCTTTGGGTGCACTACAACAACCCTGACCTCCTGGCAATAGAAACCCAACCTTTTGGTATAAGTTTGCACTACACAGGTTGGTAGCGTGTGGAGCAGCCAGGCTTATCTCAAGAGGGGTCAATGTGAGCTGTAGGGGAGTTACACAGAGATTTACAGCAACAAGTATTTGAATAAACTCATAAACACAAGGTTTCTTGATGAAACAATTATTCATGTATTTATCAGTCAGTTGGAATAAGCCTTCTTCAGAAGTGAGCAATATAAAACACCACACAAATATACTTCAAAAATACTCACTCTTAGTTATCTAAATCAGCAAATACCCATTTGGGATGACACACGTGCACTACCTACACCCTCAGGTGACTCTTCAATAGCTAGGGTGCTGTTGGCATTAATATATCACTGTTACATTTAGAATGTTCTTGGGAGTAGGGTTAAAGAGAAGAGAGTTTGGAATAAAACAAGTATTCACAGTTATTCTCAAGCAGGTAAGTACTTTCAATACAACCCCACTATGCAAAGTCAGTTAACCCTTTCCTGGAAGGAAGGCAAAACACATAAGCAGAAGAGTGAAGAGTCATTCAGGGAGCCTAGGCCAGCCAATGTTAAGTTAGCAAATGTCAAGGTGAGCTGAAGCACTTCTTGCAGGTAAGCAGAAAGTCTTTTCCAATGTTTAAAAAAGTCTTGGTAGAATAGAAGAAAATCAAAGTAGGGCGAGAAGCTGGTTATGCTTGTAAAGTAAAGAACCTGCAAGCAACTCTACAAGTCTCCAACGAGGACAAGTGGCTACACAACAAGAGGTAAGTTCTCCTAGACTTTACAGTACCTTTAGGTTGAAGAAAAAGTGCAGCAGATGACTTCTGTTCCTGTGCAGCACTGCAGATCTCACTGTTCCTGGTCCTCAGTCGTGGGGACAAGAGGGATGACTTCTGGGGATTGCTGTACTCCAATGGGACGGTCACCGCTCGCAACCAGCAAACTTCAAAGAAGTGGCTATTCAGTGTTTCAGCTCCTTGTGTCTACCGCAAATAGTAACACTGCAGTTCCTGGCTGTCGAGGTGGGCTTTCCTTGCTTCTGGGGTCTGACACTTGTTGAGGGGGCTCAGGCTTGGTCAGTCCTGCTTCCTGGGAGTCCGGAGGATCTTCCTGGAGCTCTTGGCCAGCTTAAAAGCAACGCACACAAACTGGTGTTCCTCTCCCTGGCTATCCAGTTCCAGCAGCGACTGCAGTCAATACTCGACCAGCATTGAGAGGATATCCAGGTGGCTTACTTTGGAGTTAATTGGTCACACCAACTCAAAGGGAGAGGTTGTCCTTGCAGGAGCTTCTCTGTTGATACGAATTTGGAGTTTCAGCACAGCAGCAGGGCTTCACCAGGCAAACCAACGGTCCAGGAGTTGCAGCAGGTGTCCTCTTCAAGTTCTTCTTCAGACTCTAGTGGTCGACTCTGCCTTCCAGCCAAAAAGCCTCATCTTTTATGCAGCTTGCTCCCATTCATTCCAGCCCAGATCTCAGTCACCCAGTAGGGTGACTGTCCTTGCCGGACAGCCTACCGGCCAATCACCTAAGAGTGCATTCCTCTTTCCCAGGAGACTAGGCACAGGGAGTTAGGGCCCCTCCCTCACTTCCTGCCCCTGCCAGACACCCTGGAGGCAGAGGCGGGTTCACTCGTGAAGCCCGCCAAAGACAAAATGAACAAAGGGACCAAACCTGGTTTGGCGCGCAGAGTAAATCTCAAGAAGGACCTGCCCAGAGAAATGGGGAAAAAAGAAGACCGGGCCATTTTGACATAATGGTAGTACAAAGTCACCAGCCATTCAGTGAGGAAAGGGTAACATAAAAATGTTACATGAGAAGCTAGACAAAGGGGATACTAAGTAACCCCTCCAGCACCCTATTGTAAATAGTGTGTGCTGGGTCTAGACAATTATAAATGTAAGTAAAGTCCATTTCACTTTACTGTTCTTGGAAACAGTAGTTTATCCCAGAGAAGGTATTTAAATCTTTGGGAAATCTGAAAAAGACTTCCCTGTGTCACTGCACTGAAGGTGCTGTGTGACACAATGCTGTGTGACACAATGTAAAATATGGTGCCTATGGAGTTTGTCAGACTCCACAAGCAAAAGAAACACAGTGTATAAAATCACATTAAAACACATGAGAGAGTGGGAAAAAGGGTCTCACTCTCCAGGTTAAGAAATCAAGTGCTCAAAATCCAGCAAGGTTGGATACCTTGGATCTAAGGTAGAGGGAATTAGCACATTTCTGTGAATTCTCCCTAACAATGACATCAACTGAGGAACAGATGTAGAGCGCCACAGGATTGAGAGGAGACAACTGAGGCAAAGGCAGGAAGAGAATATGAAGCTCAAGAGGTGTGAGTCTGGGCACCAGTCCTATAGAGGTTCAGCTGAGAAACACAGTTGAAACTTGGAGGTAACATTCCATGAGCTATTGGAGGAAGAGTGGATTGAGAATTGATGTAAGTTGCACATTTTAGTCAATGTTCCTAGGACTAATGGAGAAATGGACTGAGTGAACAATGCTATATGCTTGAACTAACGTCCTAGTGGCATTGTTAATGAGAAGGGGTGTTGCAAGGTCTGGAAAAGGGGCTATGCTAATTTTGGGACTGTCAGGACTGGGGGCTATCTAGCCTTTTTCGTTGTAACCCCTCAGCTTCTATCCAGGGCTACAACCAAAAGACCCCCTCAGCCCCCCCACCCCTCCCCCTAGCAACGCCTCTGTTAATGAGACACTTAGAACGCTCTTGGATCGAGTGGATCTAATTGAGTAAGAGATTAAAATAAGAAACACTGCACCATGAAACTTGAATGCAGAATTCTTGAGAACACTTGACAAGGACATTGAAGTAAGACACTGTGATTGTCTGACTCATATTATTTAGAAATTGCCAGAGCAATGTCTGAAACTTTCCTGAGGTACAGCATACAATGTTTGTTTTATTCAATCAGTTATCACAATTGTTGCTAATGGTGCAAGCATTGAGACATTTAGTAAATCACGGAAATGATATGGCTCCTAGCCTCCCCAGGTGTGTTTGCAGCCAGAGCTCCCGGCTAGGCTATAGTTCCTCATGTCAACAGCTGACTGTTTTTGATGGGTCAACACAGTCCTGGCAATGGTGAGTGCTCCTATCAATGTATGTTGCACTGTGTTTGTCTGGTTAACCTGGTCTACGTGTGTATGGAAGTGTTATGCTTGCCTTTTCTTGTACTATCAGAGTTTTTATCTGATGGCAGACGCTTGGTTCCCTGATATTTACAAATCTCTTTGTCTGCACGATTCGTTGAAACACTTTATCAAATGAAGTTAGACGAAACTCAATAAATGGGGTTTGTATTCTGGACCCTACACCAGCAATGTTGCCAGTCTTTTCAGTAGTCATTATTTTAAAATTACAGCACATTTCCATGTGCTGGTTATAATTTTAGGAAGTTAACCGATCACGACTACAAAACAAGAGTGAATTCTTTTGAGCCATTAATTTCTTGAACACCAACCGTCTAGCTTTTATATCGTTTACACATCACGTGATTGCTCTCATATCTGCTAAACATGTCTCAAATAACAGCTCAACAATGCTAGGAAAATATTTTGAGCAAAAAAGTGCTAGCCTGATATTGTTTTGTTTGAAAGAACATATAGTTAAAGAAAATACATGCTTTCCATTATGCAAATATATTTAAGAAATGTGAAACCTTTGACTTATTCCGCAGCTTCACACTCAGACTTCTTAAGGACATTAAACATTTGCTTGACTGTCTTGTTCTTTGTCACACGGTGCGTAATGTTTTCCTTTTTCGTAAAGGCTTCACCTGGCATACCTGTGCAATACCCCCAACAAATTTAGTTTTGACCACCACATCGTCGTCATCTGCCTTGCCAAATACTGCTTTCTGGGCAGCTCGGACTAGGTTATCTGAAGCTCGTTTAACAGCATTTCCTGCAGCCTAAAATAAAAACAAAAGCGGGATACAAGTTAGCAAGTATGGAAGTTCATTTTAATTGGCTGCGGGGTACAAAAGAAACTATGAAAGAGCTTCACAAACACAGAACCTATACTGTTACAACCCCAAAAAATTATTTTACAACACACAAGATATTGTTCTTTAAAAGAGAAACTGGAGGCAGGGGAGTGAATGACTACCTTGGAAAGATACATTAGGCTCTTTCCTTAAAAAAAGGTGTTACGTTGGGTTGTTCCTGAATGCAAGCACATTCAAGTTTGAAAACATTACAATTATTTAACGAACAAGTTACTTCAGTAATGGTGTTTCGATTGTATGAATGTTTTATTGCCTTTTCATAACAGAACCAATTGCATAATGGGCAAAGCCCAAAAATAAGAGCATAAGAAGCTTAGTAAGGCGTCAGTTCAACGTAATGTTCTTTATGATGGATATGGTATTCCTCCCACAGGTTGCTCATCTTTTGAAATTCCATCCAGCCCCAGGATGGTTCGGAAAGTTTTCTCACAACCACTGGGTGGCATCACGCTCCTCTGTGTTGACTCTCACATTGAAGTAACGACATTGGAAATGAGGTCCTTAGTACTCATATGAGCCATTTGAGTCATCCGACATCCATTTCACTCCTTTTCCCACGGTCACAAATGGTGAGGAACAGTAGAACGCCCCAAGAAAAAGGGAGCAGATAGAAGTGTTGAAGAGGAATCTATGGGAATAGTAAAGTATACATTAGAAAAAGCATTCCTGTAAGTAAGTTATCCTTCTAATGAATACCTTCTATTAGGACTGATTGTCTATGCTCTGGCCTGGTGGACAGCTGTATAGAAGGCCAAAATAGTATTATGTCAGGGACAACTCTGGGAGTTGTAGTCAAACCAAATCAAGGTAGCAAGGTTAAGTCTCAAGAGGTGGTGAGCTTGAAAGGGGTCCACAATGAGCACACACAGTGAAAGAGTCAAGGAACACACTTAGACAAACAGGTATCAAAATACATATTTACTTAGGGTCATATAACACAGTGAAAAATGACTACTAACCGGTAATACTATCACACAAGACTAATAATAGATACATATATACAATCACTGGAGTAGGGCAAAATACATATGAAAGCCCTGAACGGGAAGGTACAGACTATTATAAGCACTGCAGGTCCACAGAGGTACAATCCTAGCTTCAGAAGTCAATCTCCAAGATGTAAGTTCATCAAAGTTCCATACAGTTGTGTGAGGCTGGAAAAAATGATGGTTGGATCTCTGGGGTACAATGAAAAGTTCCAAGTGTTAGGGGACAAGTTAATCCAACTAACAAACATGTCCCTAACCTTCAGAGAGCTTGTGTGAACAAGCAGAGGCAAAGCCAAACTATTACAATAATTTATAAATGCTATCAAAACTTTTAAAAGGGATTTAGGGGTTCAGGTAAGTATCGCTACAACTCACCACCATACTCTGATTCTTCATAGGACTTGGCAGGTCTGCTGAAGAGAGTCCAAGGTCACTTTTCCTGCAGTTAGGCTCAGTCCTTGATCCCCATGGGTTGTAGGTTCGAGCACTTCTCCGGTCGGCAACTAATGCTGGTGCAAGCTCTTCCAGTTGACAAATGCAAAACAACATGATGCAGGACCCCTGTCAGGACAGGACTGGACGCAGAAAAGCAGTTCCAGACGATGGCCACCGATGCACGGTGATACAAAGGGATTCACTTGCCGCTGTGAGACTTTGCCTTGTATCTCGGGTCTCCTTGATGCTAGGACCACAACATTTCGTAGAGGTGAGTCTTATAGAGACAAGCTGAGAATGCATGTCCCAAGATCCAGGCCTCAACTCAGAACAGTGACGTCTGTAGCACGGTAGCCCACACTCTGAGCTGCTCAGCCACTGGGTGGTCCAGGGGCACTTCCGAAGGCTCTTCTTTGTAGAACTCTGAGCTGACGTCGACAATGGATGTTCTCTCCACTCCAAGGGTCGCAGCTCCTTTGCAGGACTGCTGGAGATCTTCAACAAGACAGGGCTCTACCAGGACAGCAGCAGAAGTTGGTTGCCAGGCCTTTTTCAAACTGGTCTCCGGTCTCCTCAAGGGCCTTGCATCTGAACAGGATTCTTGGCTCCTTTGATTTCTTCTAGAACAGGATTCTTGGCTCCTTTGATTTCTTTCTAGAATCTCCCTAGAGTGGGCGCAAGCGTCCTCTTCTTATCCAAAAAGCCAGGTAAAAGCTGAAACTCCCACTAGCCAATGACAGATCTGGCCCACATACACACCCCAGCAGTGGTCCAATCAGGATCACTGGTGGCACAACTCATGAATACCACTCAGACACACCGAAACCAGTTTGTGGATTGGGTCCAGACAGCCCACAACCAACTTCCTGCCAGCATATGCCCGTAGCCCTCCAGTAGCCTGCCAAAAGCCTCTGCTTCCCGAGCATTGGAAGTCCACATAAGGATTGTCCTGGCCTCACAGGCCATGAAGAAGGGTTAAAGAAAAAATGGCCAAAGGATAAGCGAAAATCCATGCGGCACAGCCATGTTTGGACAGTAGCCACTGGGTAAACACAGTAAGGCCAAAATGAAAAACAACAAATAATTGAAAAAAGTAACTGCTGCCACCAACGTGTGCCTGTAGCACACTTAGAGTAACCACAAATCCTCTCAGTGTTAGTCTAGTGTAAAACAAAATGTGTACCCCATTCTACTGCATTGTAAGATACATTTTACAATGATTAAAGTTACCAAAAGGGATAACAATTAGTAACAAAGTAACAAGACTAAGGTAAACAATGTTTCTCAGTACTGACAGCCTGAAGGACATGTCAGTTTCCCCATGACAGATGAGCAAAGGCCAGTGTATTGGGCCAGTGTATTGAAGCTTAAGGCTTCAGTGCACTGCAAAAAGAGCAGGTAAAAATAACAAAATGGGGGTCGATAGAAATGGAAGGGGCGGTGCTATAAAGATAAATCTCTCCTAACACCTTCTTCATACAGATGCCTCTTTTTGAAACACACTCACAGACACAGCCATAGGATTAACGGTAGAGCAAGGAGATCTGCCTCATACCAGAAGGTTCTGTAAAAAAGACTGTCCCACTCGATCAGCCTCATCAGCCATAGTGTCATGGTAGTGACATTTCGAGGACATCTGAAGAGATGCCCATATAGCTAAATGGTAGATGTCCAGCAATGGTATATCTCTGTGCAACTCAAAAGTAGCTGCCTGACCTCTCTTGGAATGTTCTTGTAGACGTTCAGGAACATCTTTGTTTTACAATTCATAGGTGTTTAGGTTTTGATGCATAAGACAAACCTAAGATGGCAAATCCTTACTACTGGCAAAGCAGAACTTCGAAGCTCTCTTAGGGTACAGTCTACAAAAAGAGGGCCTCTCCCAGAAAACAATCTTCTCTTTGGAGAAAACCAAAAACCCTAGTGAAACACAACATACCAGCAACTTTGCAACCATTCAAGCTGAAGTTATGGTCTTCAAAACGAAACTTTAAGAGTAAGTAGCCTTAGGACATGAACACATAAACTCAAAGACAGCCACCATCAAGAAAACAAGGGGTAAGTTAAAGTCCCATGATGACAAAAGGTTTGGGGGAGAGGAGCGGTATTATCTATTCCTTTCAGAATGGGTCATAGTTTTTATGAAAAAATACAACCCCTCCATCCCCTTAAAAATAGTGTGCCCTGTACGGGAGATGTTCTACTTGTTCAACAAGTCCTCTGGTGAGGGCGTGAGAAGACCAACCAGTAGTGTTAGAAAGGGTTTCCCTTAAGTTATTCCTGAATGGTAGTGTGAGTAGTGTGGCTTCATTCTTGGGTGGGGAGAGGGATGGTAATAAAGTACAGCTTAGTACACAACAATATATTAATGAAAATTGACTCTTTTTAGAAAGTGATGTATGCTATTGTCAGATATATTTGCTTTAAATTATAGATTCTACATGTGTGCAATACCACTCTCGTAATTCCCCCACTGATATAGAAACACCCCACAATTCTGGGTAAGAAAACCGGCAGTTTTGGGAAAACAAAAACAAAGAGGTGATGGCTGGAAGGTTTAGAATTAATCTTAACCACTGGCAATGCTCTGGGCAACCCTCCAGACCACCGTTCTTCGCCTGCCAAGCCATTACAGAAGGGGAAAGACCATATGCAAATCAGGCTTGGCCCCACCCCAAAAGGGGCAGTCCAGCCCGAACTGCTAGGCCACATCCCTTCTGCACGAGACCACAAGCATCCCCAAGCATGTTTCGCCCTTGTTGGGGCTCATCAGTGAGGAGTAGCTTGGGTCTCTAGGCCCAGCAGGCACGGGACCCACGTCTGGGCATACCCGTCCCACTCAGGGTGACAAAGCAAAAACAAAGAGGTGATGGCTCGAAGGTTTAGAATTAATCTTAACCACTGGCAATGCTCTGGGCAACCCTCCAGATCACCGTTCTTCGCCTGCCAAGCCATTACAGAAGGGGAAAGACCATATGCAAATCAGGCTTGGCCCCACCCCAAAAGGGGCACTCCAGCCAGAACTGCTAGGCCACATCCCTTCTGCACGAGACCACAAGCATCCCCAAACATGTTTCGCCCTTGTTGGGGCTCATCAGTGAGGAGTAGCTTGGGTCCCTAGGCCCAGCAGGCACGGGACCCATGTCTGGGCATACCCGTCCCACTCGGGGTGACAAAGCAAAAACAAAGAGGTGATGGCTGGAAGGTTTAGAATTAATCTTAACCACTGGCAATGCTCTGGGCAACCCTCCAGACCACCATTCTTCGCCTGCCATGTTTCGCCCTTGTTGGGGCTCATCAGTGACCCAAGCTACTCCTCACTGATGAGCCCCAGCAAGGGCGAAACATGTTTGGGGATGCTTGTGGTCTCGTGCAGAAGGGATGTGGCCTAGCAGTTCTGGCTGGACTGCCCTTTTTGGGGTGGGGCCAAGCCTGATTTGCATATGGTCTTTCCCCTTCTGTAATGGCTTGGCAGGCGAAGAACGTTGGTCAACCATGCAGTTGGTATAATTCTGCTGCACAGAGTGGTGAGGATAAGGAGATTGAGAAGGGAAATGATCTATAGGAGAAGGAGCACTCTATTCCAACACTCTGATGATGAGGTCATCCAGAGGTACTGCTACCACACCCGCAATACGAGGCCATGTCATATCTCCATTAGTAAAGGGACTGTCAGCCTTGCATGCATTTACCAAATGCTATTATCAGAGGACCAGTGGCATTATTGCTGGGATCTCCCAGTCTGCGCAATTATAGGCAATACACATGCATGCATGATGAAGAGATGGGCAGGATATTGGGCAGCCCATAAGTGATGTGCACATACCCACAGAATCTATTTAAATCAAGAGGAAACGATGGGCATGCGAAAGAAGCACAAGGCACCCAAGACGTGAATGACAACTCAGCTCACATGACAGAGAAAAGAAATGTATCAGTCTTCACAGCAGACATTATGAAAATCATAAATGTAGCATGATACAACTGAAATGAGTTTCTATACACAAAAAAGGTCCGAGAGCTGCGAGACCCCATCCGAAGCTCAACATACACAGGATAGTACTCTATACACCTACTCAAATATTTTTACTATAAGTGTCTTGTTGGCTATATTTCCCCTCACTGAAACTAAACTGAAATGGGAACATCAAAGATGCAGAAAACAAGTACAATTGTGAGTCATCATTTTTAATGCACATAGTGCTGGCTATGTTGCAGGGTTGTGGTCTTCCTTTGTTGCCTCTGTCCACCCGCTGACTGATCTGTTGGTGTCACGGGCTGCAGGGTATTAGGGGTTTGGATGGGGGTCAATGGAAGATAGGCTAGAAGCTGTACTGCGGTCGGAGCCCCTGGCCATAGTGGTAACATACCCCTTAAGAGCTGCTGCAACCTGTTTGCAGCAGCTATGGTCTCTGCATGCTGCCTCATCTGCAGCCTCATTAGCCTTTGGGTGGTTCGTTGTACGGTGTTCAATGCTACTACCAATGCCTCACTTATTGCCCTGGTCTCATTTCTGGTGACCCTCGCTTCCTGTGCTATTGAAATGTAGCAGTCTGCAAGCTCCCTTGTCAATCCAACTAGGTTGTCTCCCAGTGTAGAGCATATGGATATTAGTTGGGTGCACACTGTGGGATAATCCATCTCTTCTTCCCAGGTGGTGTAAGGGGTATCACAGGGCCTGTTGGTTCTTGCTGTTCTGATTACATGCCATAGTGTGGTTGCTTCTGTTGTTCCAGCGTGGTTGTCCAGCCTGTGTGTAAGGGTCATGGTCCTCTCTTTGTGCCTGTGGTGCATGTCGGAAAGCAGTTGTCACCATGGTTAGCTCAACTTGTTGCTGGGCTTCTCAAATTGAGGTAAGCAGCTCCTTTTCTTCCCCCACAAATGGTGCCATTTATCCACCACTGGTTGTTCATATCTGAACGGGAAACCGTTTAAGAACAACCTGAATGTGTATCATGCGCTTTGGACAGGACATCTAGTTACAAGTTTAGGTGCAGGGTGGAATCTGTAAAGGTATTACCGGGCACTACTATTCTCAGCTCGCCCATTTAGTTAGTGTGCACCACATTTGTGTATGTTGCTCTATTGCTGTACTCTTGGAAGAGAGTAGACATGTGTTACCCATTATGTGGGGGTGTGTTGTGACACTGCATGTTTCACCTGTCAACCTTGGTTTCTTGAATGCCTTGCCTTTCTCTCACTTCCTGTAGTCTTTGCATGTATTCCCGCATTCTCATTCCCTCACCTTTGCCTCACTTATTTACTTTCCCCCAATTGGCTATCACAATATGCCAATCCATTGACGTGCGCTAGTACATAGATACTGACCTTAATTTTGTCTTGTGTGGCAAGACATGTGATGTTCCAGTATAGAGCGGCTTGACCATGTGCAGACACTGTGTACTGGGTTGTACATTTGTTTGCCTGGATGTTATGGTCTCAGAAGGGAACAGTGAGTACAGACTGCCATGTTATTACTTTTCTCACCTTGATCTTGTACATCTGTGTCGGGTCCACGGATGCCACCTACTGTCACTAGGTTGATCATGTCTGCCACTGCCTCTTCTGCTGGCATGAGGGTGTTGCCTGATGGTAGGCTGCCTTATGTGCCCCTGGCATGCTCATTCTTGCCTGCCAGCCTCTCCTTCATTAGGATCTTCTCATCTTTTCTTGACCTCTATTTTGGTCCTGAGCACCACTCTCAAGGCATCAACATTGCTTCTGAGTTCCGCCCAGAGGGCCTTTTTGACGGCAATACTTGCACATTGCCTGAGCAGGTTGCATAGGGTAGCCTTATTGTCTGCCATATAAGCCAGCTTTTCTTGCGTGATGTTTGTAACACAGCATCCTTTCTCATCTTCTTGGCAACCTTTAGGGTTGTTGGATGTCATTTTGGAGGTCTGGGTGGAGGTGGAAGGCCTTTCAGTTGTCCTTCGGGTCTTCCTGGCCGCCTTCTATTTTTATTTTTATTTATTAGTGCACATGGTTTAAATCAAACCTTACACTGAAATATAATTTCACCAATACACATTATATACACTATTAAATTGTTAGAAGTCAAGGCATTTACATTTAATAAAATCCCACTAAATATAATTAAAACAAAAACATCAGATCCATGCAGACCAATAGTACTGAAAAGAGCATAATTCATCTTCAATGTTGGTCCTCACTAAAACATACATCAATATAATGAAATTCCTGACTAGGCCACTTTAGATACTAAATTAATACTCTTTAAGAATCGCATAAGAGCATACATTAAACTCAATGAGTTTCCTTGAATGATCCTTGACCAGAGGCACTCCTTTATAATAAAAGATTGGTCATGGATAAAGCCACCAAATCACAGAATCCGCAAATTCATTAAAGCATAGCATTCCATAACCAAATGTTAAACAGTTTCAATATCACAATCACAAAAACTGCATAATGCATTGCTCCTCTCACATTTGGATCAGATGCACATTAGTTCACGTGTATTCAAAGGTTAAAACAACATCTCAAACATATTTCGTAAAAAGAGGAAAGTGATTTTACCAGATAAATACTTCTCTCCCCTACTTTCTCATGCCCATCACAGATCTCACTCCACAAAAAACGGAGTCAAACAAAAACCATCTGCTCAAACAAATATAGCAGGTTCGAATCATTCGATCATCCACCAGATTTCACCAATGCCCACTCTATCTTTAAGCCCAATATCGCCTAATACGATTCCTTGTAAATGGTTAATATCGGAAAGGTCTGCAGAGTCAGTTAGCCACAGAGTCAAACTGCTAAATGAAGAAATACAATGAACAGTAAAACCTGACATACTAAAAGAGAATGGTGTACCGCAAGAAAACAGTCCCATACCCTGGTGTTGTTTTTTATATTGCAAAAAAGGAATCAACAATTTTATTCATTTCATGAGCACTTCCTTGAACAAAAGTGTTGCATTATTAAAACAACATAACATGAATTTCATGATCACAAAACAATTATTCTCATTCTTCCCGTGTTAGTGTACAATAGTCTACAATAGAAGGCGTATTACTTATGCCATGGGTTCATTAATTGACCAAACAGACAATTATTACAGATGTTGAATACATTTCTGAACCTCTTAAAGCAGAGCATCAAAAAGACTCAGAGAATGACACATTTTCTATATTGTTTCTTCAAAGTTCTTGACCACATGGACAACACATTGGAATACATTTCATTTATTCATATGTATTCTTGCAGGACCAGCCATTATCTTGTCCTATATCCCTATCTCTTCTCAGTCCTAACTAGTCTCTGGGGGGGTACTAAATGTCTGTTAACCCAACAAAGCTTATTTCTTTCGGATGTTTAAAAAAGCTCTTATGACATTCGTTTTAGATTTCTCGTTTTCTTGAAGGCAAACCTTGGTTTCGGTGGATTAAAGTCTGATGTTCTGACCAAGGAGAGAACGAGCTGTCTGTCTATGTTTTGTCTACTGAACAAGGTCAGTAGTAAAGACCCCATAGCTGTTAGAAGCATAAGAAACAAGAAGAACTAGAAACACTGGCCCTAATACCTGTGAAGTCTTGTTTTATTATTTGAGTTTCTCAATGAGTGTGGGGTTAGAAGATTGAGGATCATTCCAAGAAATAACATTTCTGTCCTGACGAAGGCCTCGTGAAATGACACCTACCTAGGATGGGGTTTACCTCTGAATTAATGGCCTAAACACAGTGCGTCGACATAACATCTTTTTCAAACATCCGTTCGAAATAAGCTTTGCTGGGGTAACAGACATTCAGTACCCGCCAGAGACTAGTTTAGACTGAGAAGACTGAGAAGAGATAGGGACATAGGACAAGATAAGGGCTGGTCCCACAAGAATACAAATGAATAGTGACATAAGTAATACGCCTTCTATTGCACACTAACCCGTGAAGAATGAAATCCATGTTGTTATATGTTATTTTAATAATGAAACACTATTTTCAAGGAAGTGCTCATGAAATGAATAAAATTGTTGATTCCCTTTTTGCAATATAAAAAACAACACCAGGGTATGGGACTGTTTTTTTCTCCATTGTTACGAGTGTCAACATTCTCTAGCTAAGGTTAGTCTATACATTTTGATACACAGCAGAAGGAGGTAGTGTGTGATTCCTATGGATAAAATTATATTACATAGAATTTCAAGGCACAAGCAACGCCCGGCGAGTGCAAGGCCCTTTCTGCTGGTGATGAAGGTTTCGGGGAAAAAACAGGTAACACCAAATGCTGGTTGAGGTGGAATTCCGATGGAACCTTTGGCATGAAAGAGAGGTGCGTCCGCAGCACCACCCTCAATTTGTGGAAAGTCAGGTATGGTTGTTTGCAGGATAGGGACTGGATCTCACCCACCCTCCTGGCAGAGGTGATGATCACAAGGAAAGCCGTTTTCCACAAGAGGAACTTGAGAGGGGCCTGATGCACAGGCTCAAAGGGGGCCCCCCACCATGAGCCTTGTCGGAACAAAATTCAGTTCCCACACCGTGGCAGGAGCCTTTATCTGCAGGAAATATCAAAAAGTCCTTTGACAAACTCTTTGACGATTCGATGAGACAACAGTGACGATCTTCCTGGAGACTTGGTGTAGCAAGAGACAGCCGCCAGATACACCTTGATAGAATCGTGTGCTATGCCGGCTTTGGCCAAGGAGAGCAAGTATGTCAGAACTTGCAGAGCCGTGACCCACAGCGGGGTAATCTTCTGCACCCGGCACCACGTAGCAAGATGCTTCCACTTGTGACCGTAGCACTTCTAAGTCAATGATGCTCTGGCGTTGGTGAGGATCTCTATGCAGCCCGCAGGCACCTCGTATCCACCAAACTCTAGGGCTGCAGGAGCCAAGCCCTGAGGTTCAGCAATCCTGGGTTGTGTTGCAGGATTGCATCTCCTTTACGGGTAAGAAGATCCAGAGCTACCAGCAGCTTGACCGGGGCGCGACACTGACAGACTGCGAAGGTCTTGCTACCAAATGTGTCTCGGCCACACCGGGCGATGAGTATCATCTTGCACGGACACCATCTGAGTGTGTTGATGACTCGTAGCAGGCGAGGGAATGGGGGGAATGCGCACAGGAACAGTCCTTCTCACGGAAAAGAGAATGCGTCCCCCAGGCTCCTCGTCTGGTGGAACCAGTTGGCAAACTTCTTGCACTTGGAGTTCGTCGTCGTCGCAAACAGATATATCTGGGGCATGCTCCCCTCGGCAAACAGGTGGTCCACCTGATCCTGACAAAGCTCCCACTCATTGCAGGAGAGCAGTTCCCTGCTGAGGGAGTCTGCAATGGTGTTCTTGATTCCCGTCAGGTGAAAAGGGACGAGGAACATCCCCTGTCTGACGGCCCAACGCCACAAGTCCTGTGCCTCCTTGGAGAGTGCCAGGGATCGAGTGTCCCCTTGTTTCCTGATGTAAAACCTGGTGGTGGTGTTCTTTTTAACTGTACACTTCCTTGGAGTGCGCTTCCGGTATTCCTTTTCTGAACTTTTAAATCATACAAAGATACATCTTTGATTGGTTATGCACATCTTTATTTTTTATTTCCTTTCAAACATAAACTTTCTTCTTCAAATAACCATATCCCTTTTGTCTCTCAACACGTGTTTCTCCACGTTTAACGCACGTGGTTCATCAGGAGAGTTTTCAATTTTTTCAAATTCGATAATATTCTCAACTTTTAAATCCTTTTGTTAAAGTTATTTTTTTCATTTATAGCAAACATTTATCCTTTCTTATCTTCCAGAAAAATTATATGGGATTTCTTATTTATCCCGGTACGATTGCCTTCAATCCTTCTCAGTCCGTGCCAGACTGAGAAGGATTGAAGGCAATCGTTTATGTTTCATTTATGTTTAAAGGATTTAAAAGTTGAGAATATTATCGAATTTGAAAAAATTGAAAACTCTCCTGATGAACCACGTGCGTTAAACGTGGAGAAACACGTGTTGAGAGACAAAAGGGATATGGTTATTTGAAGAAGAAAGTTTATGTTTGAAAGGAAATCAAAAACAAAGATGTGCATAACCAATCAAAGATGTATCTTTGTATGATTTAAAAGTTCAGAAAAGGAATACCGGAAGCGCACTCCAAGGAAGTGTACAGTTAAAAAGAATTGTTTGTTTAATATTGCAGCAGCCGCAATATACACTCCAACAGGTGCAGCATCCAGGTAACAAAGAAATCATTCATTACTGCACAGTAAGAAATCGCCAATTATAGGAAATCAAAGCCGCAAAGGACTGCAAAATTTATACAAAAATGGTGGTGGTGTTGTCCGTGAGGATCCTTACCACCTTACCTTTCAGGCCTGGCCTCTGGCATGCAGGTGTCCGGTGTACACTCCCCATCCCTCTAACGAGGTGTCTGTGAAGAACATCTCCTGGTATGGTGGGGTCTGGAATCCTGTGGACGCCCCATCATACTATCACTAGCCGGAGCTTGGCGTTGAGCGACAGCTTGTCTATGAAGCATCCGGACACCTGTAACCAGCGGGCATCGAAGAATTCTTTGAGCGGGCGCATCTGCAACCTGCAGGGCTGGACCAGATAGATGCAGGATGGCATCATGCCCGCAATGACTTGAATGCCCGCACCGTGGCCGTCCCAGTCGACGACAGCCTCTGCACCTTCTTCAGAATGGCTGCTATCCTCTCCTCCGAGGGAGATGTCAGGCAAGACACCGTATCGAGCCTGTCACCTAGGAACAGCACGTTCTGCGATGGCATCAAGCAGGACTTTGGTTAGTTGACATAGAATACCAGATTCGTTAGTAGCCGGACAGTTGTCGAAGCGTAGAAACTTTTGCTGTTTCCTGTGAATGGGGATGTGGAAGTAGGCATCCTCCAGGTCCAGTGACGTCAAGAAGTCCCCATTTTCCAGTTGGCCGAGCACGTGTTGCAACGTGACAATCCTGCATTTTTGGGACTTGAGGTATTTGTTCAGATGTCATAGGTCTAGAATGAGCCCCTAGCCCCCTGTCTTCTTTCTGACCAAGAAGTATCTGGAATAGACTCCGGAGACCCGGAGTCACTTGGGAACTAGCTCTATCGCCCCTTTTTGCAGTATGGCCCGTACCTCCTCCAGGACCTGAGGGATGTGCTGTGCCTGACGGGCCACCGGAGGCATCTGCGTACACATGCGCTGAAACTCCAGCGTATGTCCCTGACCGAGAGCATCCAGCACCCATCTGTCAGTGGAGATCTTTTGCCACTCGCTGATGAACTTCAGCTGGCCTCCCACCGGGGTGCACGGGTGGGGGCCCGACATCCTGGTCAGTTCATGCTTGCTTCAGCGCCAGCGTCCTGCCTTGCGGACGATGGCAACGCTGCCCTCAGCAACCGTAGGCCTGGGAACAGCCTCTGCAGGCTTCCTGAGTTGTGGATCTGGAAGGCTGATGCTACGATGAGGAGAAACCTTTGGAAGACCTGTTGGACTTTCCTCTAAAGGATCAAAAGGAAGAGCAGTGCTGCTGAAGGGTGCCCAGGGAATGGGCAGTCTCTGTATATGCCTTGATGGCCTGCAGGGACTCGTCGACTATTTTCACAAATAGGTTATCGCCTGGATGTAATAGTACCTTCGTCTGGACCTCCTTGTGAAAATGTGTGGCCTTCATCCAGCCTTGCCGACAAAGGCAGACACCGTTCCCCATTTGCCAGAACCTCGTGTCGGCAACGTCCAGCGCCACTGTGATGGCGTGATCCGACGCTACCTCCCCTTCCTGGAAGACAGCGATTGCCTCCATCTTCTTATCATCGGGGAGGAACTCCAATATCGGACCCAGCTTGTACCGCAGCTCCTTGTGGTACCTGACTAGGATCACCAATGCGTTTGCCGCCTTGATGGTGGACACTGCAGTGTAAATCACCTTCCTTCCCATGGCGTCCATCGTCTTCCCCTCGCTGTCCGGAGGGACTGAAGACAACGAGGACGGGTTAGCGGACCATTTTCTCACGGCCGCCGATACCACCGAATCCGGTGATGGCTGTGACCTCAGGCACTTGAGTGCGGATTCCGGAACCTGGTATTTCTTATCCAGCCTATCCCGTTTGGCCAGAGCCATGCAAGAGTTCTTCATGAGGTGCCACACATAGTTCAGAAGGGGCACCGCCATGATTGTCTTCCTCTTGGCCCCACGCCTCTGGTACAAGAAACCCTCCTTCCTGGTTTTTTCATGCACAAGCTGCAACAGCTCGGAGGCTCTGGTGATCGTGGGATGGAACGACCCCACCTCATCCAGTTGGGACGCCCTATGCTGGGGAGAACCACTCCTGTACCCATGTCTGGGTCTGCTGGGTGAGAGCGGGAGAGGTGGCCCAATGCGGATGTGGAGGCTGAAATGGAGGCTTTGGATGACGCTTCCTCTTCTTCACTGGTGGCTGATCTGCGGCCTGGGGGACCATTGGAACCAGGCCCTTTGGCATCCTTTGGCATCCTCTTCTGGATCTCTGACACCAAGGTGTGGAGGGTCGACAGGATGTCCAGAGACACATCCCACGGCTGAGCTGGCATGATGGAAACACTAGGCCCGCATCATTTTCACTGTCATCCTACTCTTCCATGTCCTCGTGGATTGTGTGTAAGAACTCCAGATCCTCGTCTTCCATGGACAAGACCTCCATTGCATTTGGGCAATGGCATGGGAGGGCTGATGTGGGGCCTCCTTGCCCCACACCCCCTTTTTCCACCCTGAGGGGCTGTAACCAGGTTCTGAGACAGTGTTCCCTTTTCCAGCATGCCCACAGACTTTGCCAAAGTCACTGCAGTGGTTTTGCGCCTCGGGCAGGGATACCTTCTGCGCTGCGGGGGCTACCTACATTTACTACGCATTTATGTACTATCTGGAATACGAACATGTTCTCACATCACCAAGATGGATGAGACACCTATCCCTGTACGTGAGATACATTGATGACGTCTTTGGGGTATGGACTGGTCCTCAAGACCAATTGATCAATTTCTTTGACATGATGAATCGGATGAATCCACGCATTAGGTTTACTACAGAGACAAGTACAACAACTATACATTTCCTGGATGTGGAAATTTACGTGGCTGGAGCTAAACTGGAGACCAGGATTTACACCAAACCAACCGACAGGAATAGTCTATTACTCGCCACAAGTTTCCATCCTAAACGAACCATTGACAGTGTGCCACTGAGTCAATTTCTACGTTATAGGAGGAACATCTCAGAACCCACTGAATATGAACGTCAGGTGATTACACTGGAAAATAAATTCACAGCAAGAGGATACGACTCTACATTGGTCTCAGATGTATCAGGAAAGGTCCGTGAGATAAACAGGGACTCACTACTAGTACCGAAACCAACAAAATCTCGAGAAACACTGGTATATGTTACCACCTACTCGGTCCAGAGCACAAGAATTAAGAAAGCCATCAAAAAAAACTGGCCCATGCTACAATTGGACCCACAACTGCAACATCTTTTCCCTGATCCTCCAACGTTTGCCTATAGAAATAGCAAATCTATACGAAAGACCCTAGTGAAAGCTGAGATCCCAGTTGGGGGTCCGTCCACCCAACACAAAGGCACTATTCCATGCCACAATTGTCAACACTGTGGCAACATCATAAAGGGCAATCACATTACACACCCCCATTCTGGCAAACCTTTACAATTAAAACACTCCTGTACCTGTGATGCTCAAAATGTGATATATGCACTGAAATGTCCATGTGGACTCTATTATGTAGGAATGACTACTCGGAAAGCAAAAACAAGATGGACTGAGCATAATTCTAATATTCGGAACAAGAGTCCCAAATCACCTGTTGCATTGCACTTCACAGAGGCACGCCACACTGTGGCGCAGTTAAAATGTGTTATTTTAGAACAAGTTACATCAGGTACCAGGGGGGGAGATATACAACGGAAATTAGCACAACGTGAAATACTATGGATTGATCTTCTAGACTCACTGCACCCCCGGGGGATGAATGTTGAATTTGATTTAATGTGCTTTGTATAAATTAGCCTGAATCGCCACAATGTCCGCCCAGCTGCAAGGGTAACTGACATATGATTGTTTCATGGACTACAATGCCTCACCCCAAGCTGTAAATAAGGTTGTCCCCACGCCATTGTGACTCTGAGCTCATATTTCCACTTTCTTTATTCCTTATTAGGTTTTCGTTCTCAAACATCTAGAGCCTGTGTCCTTAACATCTAGATTGTGTGATATCACATATTCCCCTCTTTGTCCACTCGATTCGTTACCATGGGCTTGTCGATACATTTACTCTATGACTTTGTCACTTGGTGATTAGTAGATTAGGAATGCACATAGCTATATTGGCTTGACTCGCCAGTTCAATACCTCTTTTTAGTACAGAGATACGGCCACCTGAGATACCCCCCCATAGAATTGTCATTTATATTGATGCGAGATGGGGGCACCCCGCGAATCCTTCTGGTTTCGCGGTGGTGCCCCCACTCGCATCCCAGAGTAAGCAATGCCTGTTTGAGTGCTTTCCTCTACATATTTAATATAGAGACCCCGCTACATGGGTTACATTGATTCCAAGGTGCTCTTACCTATTACTCTATGGAGCTCCTCTCTCTGCGACGAGTGGCCCACACCAATATGGCGGATTTCCCGGCTGGCCCAGCGCGCATGCGTGGGGTTACCGGGACAACAACTAATGCCTACCGCAGTGGACCCGCTGCGCTTACAGCGGTCGGCTCACTCGGTGTTTATCTGCAACCTAGGTAGGTCTTTAGACTCCGTGTGGACGGCGCACCTGCGTCTGCACTTTTTTGCACCCGCCTTTTTACACTTGGCGTGATGCATTGAACTTCATGTATCTCGTAGCGAGATACCAGGCTTGCGCTCCTATATACATTTAATATCTGTTTCTATCCCCTCGGTGGATAGCTTAGACATAGCTCGTTGAGAAAACTTTGTTATGACCATCTAGATGACTCATGACTGTTTGGTCTGATCATTACTCTGTTACTATTCCTTATAGGGTGTCCCGGCCGTATTCTGTCACTTCCCGGCCTCCGGCGCATTACAGCTGTTGACTGGGTCTGAATTGGAACTTTATCAGCCTCAGATTGAGGTTAGTACCCATTACCTCTCTACTTATTTCGGTTCAAAATTACATCAGTTAACCTCACTGATTAGCTTAAATGGTAATGTTTACTCTTTTGAATTCCCCGCAGGAAAGGCTTTTAGAACGCATTTAGCAATCACTACCCTACTACATACAGGAACAGTGAAGTCCCCACCCTGAAGATGGATCATTCGATCCGAAACGCGTTGGTTACCTATGTCACCTATTAAAAGGGGCTTCCCTGAATGGAGCTACTTCACAATACAAAACCCCAAGAGTGAACTTATTGCTGTTTGTCAAATTTATATCGCTGGTTTACAATTGGTTAATGAAATGTATACATGTCCCTTTGAACATTTACAGGATGTAAATAATTATGCTAGGCTTTGAGCTACTTGCTTTCTGCTTTTGTTGCATTTATGTACCTTCACGAACCAGGATATACTCTGTTTGTTAATTGGAATGAGAATTCCTGGATGCTTCACCATTGTCTGAATAATTCTTTTGTACATTGTTCATTTGTTTGAAAAAACAGACCTGGAGAGGTCTATTAAAAAGTATTAAAAAGTATTAGTCAGTACCAGATCTGTATAATTGGTTACATAAGTGATCTTACATGCCCGGTTTACCCTTTATTGATGCTATTTATTTTCTATTTTGTAATTTGTTAAAGTCAAGACTCAATTAACACTCTTTCCACATGAGAGTATTAATTGATCAACTAAGAGTCAACATTTAACTCCCGAACGAAGATTCGGTAGGAGTGCATTTGGGCTTACTGCCTAGCAATAGGTAGTTTAGGTTGTTTAGATATTTTGTCCCAAGTGGTCTTGTGACGTTAGCCCGCCTGCACCTGAAATTTCACCATAAAATTCATTGACATTATTTCTTTATTTAATAGTGTGAACTAACACCTTTGGTGTGCTTCTACTCCACATCAATTATCCTGATTTACATTAGCTGTGCATTCCCACCTCACAGTTCTCTTGTGTTTTCCTTCGCTACCTACACAGGGTCAGCCCCCTTAGCCGTCGTGAGAGCAGCCGCCACCAACTCGATCGTCGACAAAGTCTTATCCTGTGCCAATTGGGCCTTCTTCCCCTCTGTCCATGACTTCCCTGGCTTCTCCCGCAGTTTAGCCGGGTTGGACAATTTACTTTCCGGGGAGGAGCTCGATTCCCGGCTGGCAATGAAGGCGGATGGTGATGTCGATTGTGCCCTCTCCACCTTGGGACCTGCTTCCATGGCAAACCCGGTGGACTCGGACTTGTGGTTCTTGGCTTTGTCTTGGGCCCCCATGGATGAGGCACCCTCAAAGAACTTCCGCATAGCGGCCAGTCCTGGGTGAGGCATGACCCTACTCGGAGCATGGGGCAGAGGTATTAGCTTCAGCCACGCCGCCAGTCGACTGTGCCTATCAGTCTTCTTGGAGAAACTGAGGCATATCTCGCACTCCCCTTCCTTGTGGTCTGGATACAGGCAGTAGAGGCATTGCAGGTGCTTGTCTTCAAAGAACACATTCCGTAGCCCGCACTTGGTGCAGGACTTGAAGAGGGATCTTCCTTCCATCTCCTCCTATGTCATGGTTGGATGGCGCGAAGTAGGCCTGATGGTCTTCTGGAATCTTTCACGTTCTTAGCCCTTGAGGGGTGCTAAAATTCTCTGACAACGGATCCCTGCTGTTCGCAGATGAATAAGAGAGAACACAGGCTCTTTCGGAACAAAAATATAACCTTTTTCGGAACAAAAATATAACCTTTTTCCATCGAAAACACGAACAAACGTAGAAGTAGCTCGCAGAGCAAACTCGAGGACTCCCAACACTGAAGCGTGCAGAAAAAATCTGAAGATGGCTGCCGGAGGAGGGGCTTAGGGAGAGGACTGTCATTAGATGGGGGTAGTATGACCCAGAGGACATTGATTGGTTTAAAGGAGAAAGACAGTTTGTAAGTGAAAGTGAAAATGTGTTTTCGTTTACGGAGGATTCCCAGCCTGACAGGGAATATTCATGAGCATGTGAATCCATGCCATACCCCATGGTGGAGAATGGTAATTTCAACCTTTTGATGTTACACCAGTGTCAGAATCAATTATGGAAGAGTTTATTTGTTTGGCCCAAATATCTGAGGAGGACATCAAACAAGGACAGCTATCATCCAACACCATCACGCCCTCATCGAGGGCTCTTTCAGATCCACAGGTCAAAATATGGAAAACCAATGGCAGAAACAAGAGAAAAATATATTAAAAGAATATATCAAAGGAGGAGACTTGCAAGAACCGTGAAGAGCGCAAAACAAAGAATCAAAAACCACTGAAAAAAAAATAGCAAAAGCTCCATTTGTGCGAGCCATCACTATGACAACAGATTACTCCTGTCAAAATTCGGGGAAGACCTCAAAGAAGTAAAAAAATGTTGAACAACCAACTCATTTAACTGACACAAGTCAGCAACCACAAGTCCAATGAGTAAGATTTTGAGCAATGCTCTGATACTCAATCAGAAACCAAAACTCCAACTCCTTCAAAAATAAGTGTTGGTGACGGGCCCCTGGGGGACCCTCGTGTATGGAAACAAGGCACAACCACCATACACAAACTGATACGCCAGACACAAGGTTCAATTCCCAAAATCTAGGGTTTATTGCAAAGCATATAGTCTCAGTCGGCCGACCAGGTCTCACGTCTCGCAACGTGGGTCACCCAGACCTTGTGAGACGCAAGAGAGCGAGCATTCTACAACAGTAACATATATACAAAAAGATCATCACATTATCAGGCCATGACACATTGAAACCACCCATAATGTATCTTCTTTAGCAAGGATTCTGTGATTGACAATTATGACGAATATGACACTTTCTAAGACATTTATTCAGCAATAGTTTCAATCTGCAAAGGCGCAGACATTATTCTTTGTTGCAGAGAACATAATGCACTTGTTCCCTGAGCGAGCTGTGTTTGTAGGAGAGATACATTCCAAGACCTGCTATCTCCTAGTGTCTGTTTGTGAGCTAGAGGTCAGCCTGCTCTAAAGGGGCCCGGAGAGGGGGCGCCATGAAAGAGAGTATAATTCATGCCTTTAGCTGCCTATTTCTACAGTTTCTGCCGCTTCAGCGAGACCAGCTGGCACCTGCTTGGTGATTAAATGCCTTTCTGCTTACTTTCAAGGACTCTGAGAGGAAAACAGTGTATCTCTGTCTGGGGTAGTCTCCCAGCATGTAACTCGTGGCCTTGCTCTGTGCATGGGCAGAACGAAATAGAATCCATTTTAGCAAAGCGCTTGAACAGAAAGCAAGAAAAAGCAAAATTACAAAATGGCGAACTGTGTTAGCACAAAATGCACGCTCTATGGTTATGCTGACGATTCGGTACGGGTGATGCTAGACATGTGATGCGGTTGGTTTTCGGCCAACATAATATAGCGTCTATGCTATAGTAGGGTATTTTTCTAGACTAACATTGGCAGTCAAAAAGAAAAACTTCATGCTGATTTAAAAATAGCTCCAATATTTCTACGGGAAATGCAAATCTAAACTCCTCCAAGTTGTGTCAAAGACAACGCTTGAGAGCAGCTGAAGACCCATCATTGAGTCAGTGAAAAATGACCTGCACCTTAACAGTCGACAGGGGAGGTTTTCTTAGTTAAGAGACAAGCCATCAAAGGTCTGCAACATGAAAAGAAAGTCCAGTCTCTCAAACGAATATGCATGGAACAGTTCCTGGACCAAACATTGAACGTCCCATCCAATTATCTAATCCCTATGCAATTCCAAAGTTATGGATGAGAAGAATGAATGAAGCTAAAAAATCAAAACCATTGAACAGACTAGAATCCTGGCGACTTTACATGAAGTGGAGGATCTTTTCCCATTTCATTCTACTGACATTGAATATGTGCACTTTTCCAACTACCCCAACACACATGTCGTAGAAATGGGATTGAAAACAAAATTGGGAGCCAATGCTACTATATCAGCTGCTCAAGCATTGGGAACAAAAGGAATTGAAGTCTCAGCTGAGCCTTTCAATGATAACAGGATGGTCAAAAACAACTCACACACACCAGAAGTGACTGCAAGCATATCCAGAACATCATCAAGTTCTACAGACTTTTACAATTCGAAGCCAGATTAAGGAAACATCGCACAAGTGAACATCCATACTGAGCAAAAATCAAATGTTTGGTCAATTGTACCTTTAATAATCTTGCAAGCATTCAGAAGATGGGGCTTTATGAGAATTCTCTCCAACTATACAGGAGCTCAGACTCATTGGATGGAGTACTAGGGGATCTGGCTCCTTCACGAACACAGTAACCAGAATGTCAGGAATCAAGGGAGCCCACAATCCCGTGCAAGTACTATCACATGCAATAGGTTTCGTGCCAAGCGTGTGCTTCATTTTTCTCGTTCGCGGCTGCAGCGGCGTTCCCCGTTCCTGGCGCGTTACAGATTGCCATGGAAACGAGGAACACGTACAGCAGCACACCATGCACCCGTAAGATTCCCATGGAAACGCAGAATACGTGCCACGTCATGCTGCAACCCCGGAAGACGTGTTCCAATCACGGGTCGCGTTGTAGCATGACGCGCTTCCTCGGCATATAGCCGCCTCCTACCTTCATTCAGGGCTTCTGATTGAAGTTCAGGACTTTGTTTTGCTTCGTCCTCACTTTGCGCCGGCCATTCATTGCCTGTTCTATTCTTGGACCCATTCTGCCCTATGCTCTGTTTAGCTTTCTTGGTCTGCCTTCTACCCTGTTCTATGGATATTCCACGTCTCCTGCTTCCATAGGTCTCAAGTTACCAGCTAAGTCTACTGAACTGTGTATTCCCGGTTCAGGCTTCCAGGCACCTCCTCTGTTCCTCCTTACCTTGCTGACTTCCCTTCTCCCTATTGAAACTATCATGGTTTGCTATTAGACTCCTCCTGCCTCACGCTTGCTACTTTCTATACATCCACATTGCCAGACCCGGATTGCCCACAGGACTCCTTCTGCTTAACGTTTTGTACTGTCCCTACAAGCACATTGCCAGACCCGGATTGGCCAAAGGACTCCTTTTGCCTAAACGTTTTGTACTGTCACTGCAAGCACATGGCCAAACCTGGATTGCCTAAAGGACTGCTTCTGCCTAACGTTTGGATCTTTTACGGCACGCACATTGCCAGACCCGGATTTTCTAAAGGATTGTTTTTCTTTGTTGCCCTGCCATCATGGTGTTCACAAGGCACTAGGACTAGAGACGCTGTGCAGCAAGTGCCGTAGGCGTCCTCGTGCTGTCTGGATAGGTTTGTGACTTGGGAACTATCAGGAGTCCTCGTGCCGTCGGGGTAGGTTTCCTTGGATACTGGATCCCTTCCATCAAGTGGAACTGCCGGAATCATCAAGAAATCTTCAGCTCCCATCTGCAATAGAAAGTGGTAAGAGCTCTGTCTGTATACCTTCTTGTCTTAGCCCTATAGAGCTCTGCCTTTATCTGTTCTTGTTTTAGCCCTTTTTGTATTATGTTTTTCTGGTATTCCTTTTAGAACCAATTACTTGGCTCCAGGAGATATACCAGCCACACCCAAGACTGACCTGCACCTGTCAGAAAAATACAAGGTGGGTCAACTACAGTGAGCCCTCCACTGTCTTGCCAATCTTGTACCTCTTATTGACAATTTGTCTTGTTTCCCTGCAGACGGTGATTCATGGGTGGTCTCCTCTTCCATCTGCTTGATCTCTCTGCCTGCTTCTTATTTGAACAGCAGTGAGGTATAACAGGGGGAAGAATTCCTCTTCTACTGGTCGGCCTTCTGAATTCCATCACACCCTAACAAGAACCTCCTGGTGGTCTTGGGTTCATGACACAGAACTGAGATTTTCAATACCTATGATATAACAGCCCTTCAAGAGACATGAGCAGTCACAGGATTTGATGTAGATGGTTTCACAATTTTTAACCAACAGCAAAAACTCAAGACAAGGCAAGGCCTTCTGGAAGACTCCCAATTGCAGTAGGGAATTCCATTATGTCCTGAACCGAGCTTATCTGTAACAATGTCTCAGGAATATTAGCCATGAAGACCCACTTGAAAACAAGCAATGCCACAAATACTCTGATTATTATTGACATATATTGGAGTCCCTTACATTCTCCCCTTATGGAATTCCTAACATCAATGGGAGACATACTCACTCAAATTGAAATGACATATCGGCCAACTAGTATCATCTTAACAGGAGACCTGAATCCCCAATGTATTCAAACAAGTATACAACATCATATAGTTAAAATGCCAACCCTAAATGGAGATCATTGGCTCTCCTTCCTCACCAATTGGAATTTGTACATGGTCAACGGAAACATCAATGGCGACATTCCACCCGCAATAACTTGGTCAAGGGGCACTCAAAGTTCAACAACTGACTTCCTCTTCCTATCAAAATACATGTTTGACAAATGCATCAGCTTCCGAATAATAGTGATGGACACCAGTGATCATGACCTGCTCATTGGGTTCTTCGCCCATCCGATGATGAAACCCTCTGAAGTAATGTCTTGTAATATCATAGTCAACATTGGTAAGAATCGAGTAGCCAAATTCTGTGAGGGGAGGAACAAAATGTAACATGGAACTATCGAATATTGTCTCATCTAGGGAATCTGAATTTAGCTCTCTCTTTGATCCTCACACATTTTCCGAACTTCTTGTGGGCTGTTAATACATCCATTTCAATGTGCAAGAAAACAAAGTCCACACATGTCCATGCTTACGATGAAAACACACAGCAGGAAAAGAAGGAGCTAAGAAGGTCAATGTGCTCATTAAAATACAAATAACTAAATATAGATGAGCATAGCTTAAAAATCAACGAAGTGCAGGCAACATACAGGAACTGGTCAAGGTCACACAAATATCTTTGCTTCTTTGCTTCCAAAAGACTGGTAAACAAATGTTCTGTGCAGTTGGCAAGGCCAACTCGAGAAAACTTTGGTATTGGTAAACTCAAGAAAAGCCAATGTAATTGAGGAGGAAGTGTTGTTCAAACATTTCACATCTCTTTTTGCAATGCCTTTGCATAATCCAAAAATGTCACCAAACTAAGTAAGATTGGAATTATGCTTCTCACAAGACATGATACCAGATCTAATAAAGACTTGACTCGCAAATCAAATATTGATGTCCAATACAGTAATAGGGACCTACATTCTGTTCTGTCTTTTTAACAAAATAATTGAATTAATGACCCGACCAGACTCCTATAATGGAGCCATAATAATATACAAGAATGGAGATCTGACAGATCCGACAAATTATCGTCCAATCTTCTTCCTTGACACAGATAGTAAAATCTTTGCGGGCATAGTAATAAAAGAATTAGAGCAATGGGCAAGTAGGGAAGGAATACTATCAAAACACCAAATAGGATTTCATCGGTGTAGAGAAGGAGCTAAGTACCCCCACCTCAATCACCTCACCCATCGTGCCTATATGTTGGGAACCAGAGTGAGAGATGCGTGCGGTACCAGTGAAAATACTGATACCAAGAAGGATCCTGGAAGCAAGGTTCCCATTGAGAAAGCCATACCTGCATACAAGACAGAATGATGGCCATTTGAATGAAATCCCGGAAGAAGCAGGACCAATGAATGGCCAAGACGAATGGTGACATCACACAGAGTCAAGCTGACATAAATAGAAGAGATGCAGAGACTAGAGTATGCAGATATTCTATAAAGGCATCAAAAAGTATCAAAGATAAGTGGCATCATGGGATCAATCTGGAGAAACGTATGCTACAGGAATGATGAAGACGTCAAGCTATTTTACACATGTACATATGCAAAGAAACACAAGCAGATAAAGTATTCTTGCGGCTAGCTTTATAGTGAATAGATTACGGCATTCGCCAACATGTACATATATAGTAAAGTGAGTAAAGGATGGATGTTTCCACTACGTACTATAGCAGAGATGAGCTAATGAAGGAAGGCCTCTTTTCCAGTATGTCGCAGTTGGAAAACAAGTGAATTGCAAAATCAATCTCAGAAAGGCGAGACTGGATGAGCCAAGAAGCCTGGTCTTATCAGGCTGGGGTGAGCAGACATTGGATACAAATCGTGTGAAAGAACAAAGCTCCTGTTCAGGAGGCATGACCAAAACAAGGAAGACATCAGAGGTCTATTAGAAAATAGCATTTTTAATACACAAGAGGCTCGATTTTGTGGTCTTCAGTCACGTGGAAGGATGAAGTTGGACGAGCATGATGGTCACACCTACGCATGAGGGCAGAGTGTGCCTTCACTCCCCTGAATTCTCCACAGCAAAGAACACTCCCAAGGACAAGTTCAAAGCCCTAACTGACAGCAGACCTCTGAGGTGATGATGGATTAATATGCTAATTGGTGGGAAGCTATGGTTAAGACTAGCTCACCAGGAAGCCCAATCTGCGTGCTGCTAACGTAGGTGGAAAAGTACTGACAGAGGTTAGAGTGCCAACCAATGGTAGGGGACCGCATGATTAGGGGTCCTATAGTTTGTGTAGCCAATAGGACGTAGTGTATTTAGTGACGTCCATAGTGACCTGTTTTAGGGGAGGACTTAGTTGCCCCACCTGATGTTAAGAAAAAAATCACTTTCTTTCACTGCCTTAGACGAGTATGGATCGTATACTTAGATGTTCCCGTAGACCCTATCACACTTGCCACTAGGTTTTTGCAGTTTGCCACGTAGGATGATGTTAGTAATACGCAGGTTGACGTCACTTATGATGATTTTTAGTTATAAAAGAAATGTTTTTTTTCAAGATGCATTGAGAGACCTTACGCAGAGACATCCGTTGATGTCCGTTGTACTCCCTGTTTTAGATAATTGATATTAAAACAGTTATCCTTTTGCCAACTACCTGAGTTGTTTCAATTATTGATGTTTAAGTAATTTCTGCATCCCCATCTATCTCAAGGTTATTGCTACCTCATCTTAAAGGGCTGGAAGACCCCAGTTCACATGGTAGCAGAGATAGGATGGTGCGATATCTATCGAAATAAGGAAGCTTTGGGGTCCTGGAACTATTGCACTACCTCTGCCGTTTGACTGAAAGGACGTGAAGATCCCTGTAGATAGCAGTATTAGTGGAACACAAGTCTTGTACAATCTCGGTTAGACGGGTCCCTTGTTTTCAGGCAGAAACCCCTCCCGGCGTCAACAGGAAGCTGAGCGGATGGAAGGGGGGAAGAGGCTCCTGAGGAGGAGTACGATCCGAGAGTCGGAAGTTGAAAAACACCAATGGTGAGTAAAACTGAGTGAAGTGGCAAAAATGTGAAAGGGCAGTGGGTGAAGAGAGTGACGGAGGGAGGTTGGGATAAAGTAACTTGAGAAACGATGAGTATTGAATATTAAGTGATTGACTTGAGGAGAGGCCAAGCAATTAAAAGGTATTCTGAGGAGAGGCCATGATAAAAAGAGTATGCCCTAGTTTACCTGCGTTTTAAAGAACGGACGGGTGACGTAGGAGACAAACTCAATTAAAGACGAGTTTGAAGAGGTCGATTTACATCCCATCGGGATATTTTTAGAGGGTAGGACAGTCTTAGAAAGGAGACTGAGAGATGTATGTGGCTGGTCGAGTATGTACGTTTGTCTGTTTGTTTTATGTGATTATATATGGTGAAAAAACAATAGAGGAATTGATAGATGTGAAAAAGAAAAACACGAGACTTGTGAATAAATTCTTTATTTGTTGATATTGAACTAATGGTGTTTAGTGAAAACATACATTAAAGTAAAACACGTGATATGGAGGGTTTAGAGCCAGCGAAGATAGGTGCCTGCTCATATTGTTTTATTTTTCTGAAACGTACTTTTGAAACCTGCAAAGTGTAAAAGTGAGTATTGACAGTCAAGAGTGACGTTTCAAAATGGATGATATTACTCTGCTGTTAGGACAGTCTTTCTGAAGTCCAACTAAGGGCTTCTTCAAAACCATTCAACTGAGGCAGTACAAGACTCCACTCTTATTATAAGGCTGTACCACCTGAGTTTGGGGTAGCGTAGACAGAGCAGCCAGGCTTATGTTAGGAGGGAGAGAGGGCAGTAGATACAGTACAAATGAAATTGTCATACAAATGATCCAAAGGAACACTGAAACACTATGTATTGTAAAAATAAAGGATTTATTTAAATACAGGTAAGGCCCAGATACATCTAGGGGTTAAGTAAGTACTAACACATTATATGAAATCACAATATAAAACACAACACTATCATTGAAAGTACACAGACCCACGTATAAACCTTATTTGGAACACCTAACAGTAGTTCTAGGGAAGTCAAAACCTTGTTATACACATTTAGTATAGGTCAAGCCCATTCTTTGGAGTAAAAGACCAATGGTTACTTTTAGATTACTTTTGGTAATACAAGGACAGTAGGCCCTTCCAGTTGTACAGTGACTCTTGGAACAAATCACATAAACAGTCAACTGGACAATATACTTTTGGTGAATAGTGAAACACTAATTCTAGGTACAGTAAAAACCTATAACTACTTTTGTCACAACACACAGTTATACCAGGTGAGTAAAACCTAAGGATGTAATTTACAATTACAGATGCTTTGGAAATCAGGGAACCCCAGAATGAGGTAAGCAATAACTCTGGTAACTTATTTTGGATGGCACACAGCTAATACATGTTAAGTAAACCCCACATACTTTAACTTCACAGTGAAGGGGAAAGTAAAACCCAATGTCACACTTTACTGAATAGTTATTCTAGGTAGGCAACAACCTAATGTAGACTTATTAATGACATGCTAGCAGCAAGTCAGGGGAAGCAAGACCCAGTTGGGGGACACTCATACAGTTATACTAACAGGACTAGCCTGGTGGTACCAACAGTTGGAGGACACTCATACAATTACCCTTTAGGAATTATCTGGTGAAACCAACACATTACTTTTGTAAAGAGGCACAACCTAATCAAAGGAGAGTAAAATACCTTTGCATCTACTTTCTTTTAGACTGGTAAAACAGTGGCTAAGGAAGAAAAGATATTAACCATACTTTTAAGAACAGTGCATCACACATTCAAGATCAGTAAGAACTTTTGTAACTGTTCACTCTGAGAATTACAGTTACCCACCAACTCTTTACAAGTAAACAAAACACTTGATTTCTTTTCTAGGCAGAAGTCCCAATCCCTTCAAAGTCTTTCCCTTAGAGCATGAGTGTTCTCAGTGGCAGAAGGGGGGTCACTAGGACTAGTGACCAACAGGCAGTGTTAGAATAAGTTCTTTAGTAGCAAAAGTCAGAGTTCCTTAGGAAAACTGGGCAAACAGGTGAGTACTTTACTTCTAGGGTTAGAAGAGGGTCCAGGGGCCCCACAGAAGACACCCCAGCAGGATTCTAGCAGTGGAACTGGGTGCACTGTATGAGGGACCTCCCAATCACAGAAGACACCCCAAAGCTACACAGAAATCCCAACAGGATTAAGGTAAGTATATACCCAAGCCAACACAGTACCTCAGCAATGAAGAATAGATTGCAGCAGGAGAACTTCAGGGACTGCAGCCATACCCGGTCAGTGGATTCCTTATCCTGGAGACTGAGCACAAGACCTCAGAAGGGACTTTGCAGCAGGGATCGATGAAGAAGGCTCTAGGCAAGATTTCTCTCACGGCTGAATGCGGTTCTGCGGATTTTGCGCCTTTTCAAGGAGCACAGAAGAAGACAGAAAATCGCGGTTGAATTCTCATTGTTTAAAAGGTCCAGCACTCTTGTGAGGGGACTTTTCGGACTCAATTAGTGTCTCTGGAGATACACCAGGATGCCCACGAGGTTTCAGCAAGATTCGGAATTCGGAAGGCCGTGCACCACACAGTGGCTGCAGGTCCCAAGGTATTGGGGTATTGCAAGAACGCAAGGTCACAGCAACACGTGGGATGGCTCAAAATGCAGGTCGTCTTGAGTCTAGTGGGTCTCACTAGGATTTGGGTTCGGGTCGTCGTTTTCGGAGACCCCAGGTCGATCGGAAGGAAGGGCTGCAGCAGGCTCCGGTTACACAGCAGGCTCTCTGGTCACTGGAAATAATTCCCAGCGCTTTTCCTTTGTCATCCTCTTTGGTTTTCTTTTCCAGTGGTCGACATGACTTCAGCTTCCAGGTTTCTAGTATTTATCAGGAACTACAGCACAACCTCTGCATTCTCTCCCCGCATTTTACAAGAAAGGGGCGTCTGGCTGTCCAATCAGGACAGCCAACCCCCCACTGGGATTTGTCCCAGTTGAAGAAAGGCGTAAGACCAACGAGGGGGAAGTTTTGGACTCCTCCCCCACTTCCTGTGCTTACAGACTGACTGGAGCCTGGGCATGGGTGTCCAAGGGGACTCCTGTCAAAGCCAAAACTCAAACAAAGGAATTTCCCACCCTGGATGTCAGGGGACGGAACAAGAAACGACAAGAAACACTAAAATGGCAGAAAAAGAAGACAGGGCCATTTTGGTAAAATTAGCACCCTTAGGTGCCTTTACTGCAGCTGTGATTACAGCTTGCGGTAAAGGTGCACCAAATTAGTAAAAGGTATCACTGCCACCAGCCATTAAAGGTAAGCTTGTCACTGTAACAGAATTGTTACAATTTAAATGTGAAAGGGGATACATTGTATCTCCCCAGCACTCAACATAAGGTGGGTTGTGCTGGTTTCACATAATAAAATGTAAAAGGGATCCAAAGATCCTTTCTATCCTTGGGAACTGTAGTTCACTCAAGGTTAGCACAAGAAAGTTAAATGGGGAGCCCCTAGGGCAACCCAGCAACAACAGGCACTTATTGCCAATAAGTTGTTAGACATGATAACTTTAAAAAGACACTATGGAGAGTCTTAAAAATGACACCCATAAAAAGAGTTAAAGACAGGTGAGGGTGGAAAAAGGTTCCCACTCACTGAGGTTTAAATGAAAAATATCCCACTAGAAAAGCAAAACATTCTGAAGTTGAACCAGGAAAGGAAGATTTACCAGCTCTGTGGAAATCTTACCTAACATCCGGTTGTACACCTCTGCAAACAGCCACCCAAGCACGCACCCAAGCTTAGACAGTACAGTGCAGAGTGGGTAAAGGGCATTGCAGACAAAATGTTCATGCCATGGCCACAAATGAGAACATTATCGAAGGCAGTTCTGCAGCATATGACGACATATTTGCATGCTGCATATTTGGGAAAAAAGTTAGAAAAGCGACTAGCAAGCTTAGAGCTATGGAGGATGTATCAGGAGGAGAGAGAAGAACTGCCTCCTGTAGACTGGATATTAATGTATGCAAAGAGGGGGTGAGGAGCCTTCTGCTCCACCCGCCGTGCCTGAAGTAGACAGCGATAGTAAGAAAGATGACAGGCTGTACCCATTAAGGGAGCTCAAAGCAGCAATGGGGTATAGTAACCCGGCATATGAGTCGCCTGTGCAAAGCAGCTACGAGTGCCCAGAGAAAAATATGAGAGAGATGTAATCTCTAAGGTCCCATGGGACAAGGAGAGACGGGATAAGGAGGGAAGCAAAAAGCCAAGTACATCTCTAGATATAGGATTAGAAATAAAGAGATGGAAAGGAGAAAAAGATAAGACTGATGAGTTATTGCTTATATGGAAAGAATGGATGGGTGGTCGAATTTTGCTCAAACTCGATGGTAAGAGCATGGAGGACGTAAGGCAAAGGGAAGATCAAGATGAACAGGACAAAAAGCATAGAGAAAGAGAGGGAAAATTGAAAGACGATGGGACGAAAAGAAAGGATAGACAGAAACAGGAACCGTTGTATCAAGAGGAGCAACTGAGAAATCAGGAAAGACCAGAGGAACAGAGAACATTCGACAACAGACAGAGGGTAATCGAAGAGCAAGAAGGACTAGAAAGGAATAGAATGGAGGAAGCAGAACAGAAATGAAGGGATAAAGAATGCAAAGATGTAGAAATGAGGAAATACGAAGGGCAAACGAGAGAAGAGACATGAAGCAAAAAGAGGAAGAAAGGGTAAGAGAGGAAGCAAGAAAGCAAAGAGAATTTGACGATGAGTTAGAATGAAATGGAAGGTAGAGAGCATGCAAAATTGATAGTATGGAAAAGGAAGTAATGGATCCTAATCCAGTAGTGGCATGGGAAGATTTAGAAGAGTTCTTCCCAGCAGTTAATAGATGGTCCGGCTAGAGCAAATCTGGAGGATGAGTTTGACTCTAGAAGTATTGGGGACTCAATCGATAAAGTCTATCATGATATGAGGACTAAGAAAGTACTGCAAGGGAAGGATAAAAATGATCGACTTGAGAGTACACAGCTGTATGACAAAGAGGGAGCCTCATGTACTTTTGAGCCAAAGGAGCTGTCTTTAGATAGACTGACTCTGAATAGAGACGAAGAGGAGAGAAGTCACATGAGTTGGGGACAGGACATGTCAGACGAGGATCGAAAAACCTTCTGCGAGTAGGAGGGAGGTGACGAATGTGGCCCTGGACGTTTTTTTTCAATGGATAAGGAAGTAAGATTGTCAGATTTAGACCTACCCAAATCTTTGGTTTCAGAATCATTGCGCGGCTAAATCGACCTGAAGAGCGATCCCATGGTCAGAGGGGGGTACTCGCCACCTTATGTGAGCAGGCTAAGGTCGCTACCAGGTAGAAGGCGGAGCAGAACCATTGTCGCTGCTATGGATAGACAGACGATGGGTGATGAATGCGAGTTTAGGATTTCACAATTTCCTTTGTTAGAGATGGGAGGAGTGAGGCCACAGTATATACAATGGCCACAGATGGATAAAGACAATTTAAGGTCTAAACTCCCGAGTTTAAATTCTGGTGCTGGGAAATGGATACATGAGTTAGAGAAAATGACAGGAGGAAACACGTTAGCTATAGAGGACATTAAAGGTCTCCTGATTGTTATCCTTGGGGAAAGGGCTGATGACATTTGGTCAAGAGCAGGGTATTCTGGTGTTACCACTGTGAACACCGCTCACAATGGAGCACTGTTCACTAACAGTAGGGCGGCGTTCTGGAAAGCACTTAGAGTACAGTATCCGGGCACGTCAGATATGGGAGCTATAATGGCACGATCTGCTTGTTTACATTCAAAATTTCCAGAGCAGTGGACCTTGGAGACACGGGAAGCTTGGGGAAAATCTATACCTGTATTTGATCATACAGTGTGCCAAGGGCTGCCAGACGCAGTGCAGAAGCAGCTCAAGAAATTGGTGGGCATGGAAGAGAAGCCGTGGTCAGAGATACAGCTGACCATCGTGCATTACTGCAGGCTTATGCAAGAGAAGAATCGGAAGAAAGACAATGTTAGGAAAGGTGAAGAGGCAAGGTTAGTGCAGAAAAACAATCTAAGTGCACCATTGAAGGTGCCATGTTGACTAGAGGAGAGAGATTGGGTTCACAGCAAGCAGCAAACATGCCGCAGGTGAATAAACAAAGGCAGTTTGATCATAATAATAGTGTATTTGCACCACGGGGAAGGGGAGGCTTCCAGAATAATCAGGAAAACTTCCAGAATAAACAAAGTGGGCTTCAAAACACACAGAATGATAATCAAGGCATGCAGGAGGGGCAAATTAGAAGACCTCCGCCTATATGTTGGACTTGTGGTATGACACAACACTTTTCTCACACATGTAGAAGTCAAGGAGTCGTGCAAAATGGGCAATTCTCAAAAGCTGGAACTACAAACCCGCCTGCGTATTCACAGCAGAGTGGAGATGGGCTTACTCAAAATCAAACAGTGCAACAGACACAAGTGCCGAGAGTGCAGCAAAATTTTCAAACGCAGCCATCCACAATGAATCCGCACAAGGGCAGTCAGTCATGCAGATACAGCAGAGCACAAACACGGGACAATTAATGACTCCTAGAATAGGGCGCGTTACTATTGATGGAGGGAATCCTTTCACAGCTACAGGGATGAGACTGTATCCACAATAGGACAGCTCACTGGGAGACTTAATGTGTTCAATACTATCTATAATGCCTAATCCTCAAAAGGAACCGAGGGTTGACGTCAATATAGGAGGCACATCCTTTTTGTTTTTAATAGACACAGTACAACATGCTCATGTATACGAGAGGAGACATTTTTCGATGTCTGGAAATACCATGTACACCCAAGAGTTCACAGGGGCTACAAGTAGAGTTTCTTTTTACTGATGCATTGCCAGTATCTATAGGAGAGTGTGACATGTTTGTGCCATTATTGTATTCGAGGCAGACATCTGTCAATATATTAGGTCAAGATTTAATGACCAAGTTGAATATGATGACTTTGTTCACTGATGAAGGCATAGTGTGTTCAACACTGAGAATGCATTATTTAAATATGAGTGAATTTATTATGGCATTTGCAGGTGAAAAAGGCTATTTGCACCGCGCTGGTTTTAGGGATTCCCAATTATGCTGAGGAATTATTTATATTTTCGCACACAAATGGCACTGTTATGACAGCTGTGCTTACGCAGAGAACTACGTTGGGGTACAAGCCTCTTCCATATTATAGTGGGATTGTGGACCCAGTGATGAGGGGTCATTTTCCTTGTGAACAATCTTTGGCAGCTGCCGCATTCGCCATTGAGATTGCTGTTAGCATAGTGATGGGTTGTTCCATGACGTTATTTGTTGAGCATACATTATTTACCATTTTGGAAAAACCTAAAGGCAGGTTGACATCTCAAAGGGCTTCTGCCTATGAGGTGATCGTATTGTATCCGGTGATTAAAATAGTCAGATGCAGAATAGTGAATCCTGCCATGTTTGTAGCAGAACCACTGGCAGAGGACGAGCATACATTTGATTGCTCCAAATATAAGGAATTCTATGATGAACTGCTGAGGGTGAAGGAAAATGCGTTGGCATCTGGGGAGATTCTATTTATTGACGGTTTGTCTAGAAATAGATCAAAATGATGGACAGAGATATACAGGTGCTGTTGTGGTGAAGCACACGGCAAAAGGAGAATTAGAAGTATTGATAAGCACACGGCTACTGTCTCACTTTTCGGCACAGGCTGCAGAATTAGCGGCACTGATTATTGCGCTTTAGGGACACGCAGACCAGGAAGTACAGTGCCTCCACCTATGTGATGTCGAGAGTACACGCAGGGCTAAGACGATGGAAAAGGAACGGCTACCTCCGAGCGGACAGCACTCCAGTGCAACTTGCAGCCTTAATGGACAGACTCATTAGAGCACTACAATTCCCAGTAGCCATCACAGTCGTTAAGTGCGCAGCTCACACTAAAAAGGGCAGACTTTATCTCACGTGGAAATTAAAAGGCAGATGAGGAAGCGAAGCGAATTGCATGTTCAGTTATCATGTTTTTTGACACGCCTGATGTGAACAAAAGCATGGTGGTGATGATGAGTGTGTCTGAATGTTATAATAATTTGTCTAGAGCTCAGTTGGTAGAGATTCAAGGGGAAGCGGCTCAAGACGAAAGAGACTTGTAGACGCGGGAAGGATGTTCTTTAAACCCCTCTGAAGCATTGTGGCGACAAGACAGCACTGGCAAACCATTGATGCAGGTAGCCTTATTAAGCGTGGCGTTGGACCAGCTACACTACCCTGCGCACGTTACTAGAGAGCCTTGCCGCAACAATTGCAGTGGATTGGTTTGTTCCAAATATAGTAGAACACCTTGCATTTTATGTAGTAAATTGTATCGTATGTCAAATGTTTTCTGCTGGGCACACATTGCGCACAATTAGAGGAGTTATTCCGAGACCTAATGGTCCCTTTCAGCATTTACATATCAACTATGTCGACATGCTGCAAGTCTGTGATGGATACAGATATATGATTGTAGTAGTATGTCCTTTTTCAAGGTGGATTGAAGCTGTACCGTGTACACCTTCAGACGCCACCTGTGTAGTCAAAAGTCTTTGAGCAAATGTAGCTATTCTCTCTTTGAGCAAGCAGTTGAGTCTCTCACAGACACTGTTCACTTGCTAGTGATACGTCGATAAAGCCCACATTTTCATCGACGTATCACTAGCAAGCGAACAGTGTCTGTGAGAGACTCAACAGCTTGTTCAAAGAGGGAATAGCTAAATTGAAATTTGTTAGGGAGAATTCTCTGTTAAGGCTAATTTCCCAAACCTAGTGAGTCCCCCCAGCAGCTTTGCTGGATTTTTGGGGTTTATTTTTTTCTCCTGCTAAGAGTGAGACTCTTTTTCTCCCACTCTTAGGCATGATTCGAGAGTGTCCTTTGACTTTGTAAAGTGTTTTATGGGCTATGGGGTCTTTTACTCCATAGGGCTTCATGTGTTTTGGTAAGTGTGTTACACAGCACCCTCATTGCAGTAACACAGGGGTGTCATAGTGGCCCCCAAACATAGACTCCATACCATGGGACTGACTACTGTCTCCCAGGGCATGTAAAGTCACCGTTGGCTTTACTAGTCTCAAATTGTGAACAGAACCATTACAAAACATCATATTGTGGAAGTACTGGTAGGGGTAATTAGATTGCCCCTGGGTCTGTTTTCCAAGGGGGCACTGTCCAGTCCCCCCTTGTCAAGTTTCTGGCTGGTGGCAGTGGTTACCACGCAAAATATTCCACCGGAATATTTACTATGGGATTTTCCCATTCATTTTAAACGCACCACTTTTTTTGGTGCAATGTTAAAGATACCGCCGGGTTATTTGTTTAATATTAATTCCCCGGTTGGGTCTTTTTGCCAGGACTCGGTTTTAAAATGGCATCTGTGTTTGCCTCTGTAACCCCAACCTAAGTCGAGCCCTTTGTTCCATTTTTGGCGGGCTTCTACACAGAAGCCTCCAAAAGTGGTGCCACTCTGTCTGGGTCTACAGGATGTGTGGGAGGGGGGAATAGGCACCCTGGACTGAGTTGCCTCGGCAACTCAAGTCACACTCTTGTGTGATTGGCCCAGTGGTGAGCCGCCCGTCTCACCAGTTAGCATGTTTGAGTGACAGCTAGGACTGATGAATGGGGGTTTTCTGCATAAAAGCAGGGCTTTGGGGACTGGAACTTCAGAAGTCGCCACAGGACCTAAAGAATCCGAAGACGGAGAGGCTGAGCCGACCTGCAACGATGACACCACCGGTGGAGCCCTGCTGAACCAACTCACCACTTCCCAACGACAGAGATCTTCTTCCAGCAGAATCTTCTTCCTTTGAACTGGTGGGGTTAACCAGTTCGCCCTCTTTTCACCTTCCTGGATCATCTCGTGGTTGAATCGCCCATGCCAAGCATCCCGGCGGCCGGATAGCCACGCTTCACCACTACAGCGAATAAAAGGGTAGTACCTTTTAACCGGGTAACTCCGCGGCTGGTTTCTTCCCTGGCAGTGCAACAACCTCCAGCTTTCCTCCATGTCGAGATCTTCTCTTCCCCTGGACGAAGCACTGACTTGCACCCGCTGCCAGGAACAACTGCCCCCGCTGGAGCTTTCTCACCATTTCAGGTACTGTGTCCCGCCTGGTCTCCCTTGCAACAGACTGTTCAAGGTGTACCGTAAATCCTCGACTCTCTATCCTGGGGTGACCTCAGACCTGTTAACTAACTTTTCTGAACTAATCTAACTCCTTTTTGAACTATCTGCAAAGACTTTTAAAGTGTACTTCAACTGTGTGATCTTGGGCACATTCTGCCTTGCTCTCTCCAAGAGTGGGCCTGGCCTATGAACTTTTTGCTCTACAGTAGACCCTGCCTCTCTTGACTTGCTGTGGTTCTTTAGAAGTGTTGGTATTGTGTGTTTTCCTATTTCTGCCTTTTCTCTCCCTTTTTAAATAATTATTGGAGTGCCATCTTGGTTAAGCGCTCACCCCTGTGTTGATAATAAGTGTTCTTTTCCTAAGACTTGTCGAATAATTAATCAGGGAGGTGTATATATTTCTAGTGACTGTGTTTGAACTTGCTTGACATATTAGTGCCAGTGTATTTTTACAAGCATGTTTTTAAATAAATAATTATATACTTTTATACCAAAGCTCTGGTCAGTGTTTGCTTGTGCTACTGTATTTTTGTACCTAATGTGTATACTCTATATACTGCCTAAGTCTTCTTGAGAGAAGTCTGACTGTCAGCCACAGCTACCAGGTAAATCTGGGTGGTACAGACTGCTACCAATTGGGTTTACTGCTAACACCTGTAGTCTTAAACTTTTTGCAGTGGACCCAAGGGAACTGCACAGGTTTCTGCCTAACAAAATTGACCCTGAAGAAAGGATGGTTGCATTGTCTACCAATGGCATTGTATGCATTGAGAAATCAGCCAGGTTCAGACCACCATTTTACACCCCCACGAGAAGATAGTGACAGGGAGGCAAGCCAGCCAGCATGTATCCTCCTTCAAGATCAATCCCTATTTAGAATGTGCTGCTTTTTCACATCTGTGGCATCATCACATCTTTATTGATTTCTTTGACATCTCTATGCCTTGATGAGGCATTCTTTGTTACACCCACTGTTAGGAAAGATTTCTTAATTGTAGGTAATTTTCCTTCCATGTGGCAACCCCTAAACTTTTTGCTGTTGTTTTCACCAGGATCTAGACTTTGCCAGAGAAGTGCAGCCTTCTGCCGCACTCCTCTGGGCTTTCGCTCCATTCTTACGGGGAAACTGACATGCCCTTAAGACAGTCAGTACCGGGAAACGTTGTTTTCCGTAGTTTCTTTATCATGTTGCAGCTTTCGCGCAACATGGCACAAGAGGGCACTGTAAACTAAGTTACTGCTCTCTTGGGTCTCTAGTCTTCTACAGGCCCTAGATACTCTCTTTGGATTGATAATGAACGGTGCAAGTGAATCACGGACGGGACTGGTGGCAGCGATCGTTTCTTTGTGTTTTTGAGCTCCTTTTGGCGTTTAAGCGCGTTTCTCGCGCTTGGCCCAAAATGGTGGCCTGGCTCCCAAAATGGCCAGACCATGAGGCTCTTTGTCCTGTCCGCTGACCGTCTTGCCCCCTTCACCTTTCCCCAGGTCGAGCCGACCCGGGGGCTTCCATATTTGGGCATGTACTTTCCCGCGAAACACAGATGCTTTCGCGGGCTTCTACAGGTCTTGTGTGTGCTCCAGGATGTGGGCTGGGATGTCTGGTCCCAATACACATCCTGGGCGCCAGAGAGTCTAGGGTGGTGTGAATGCCTGGGACCTCCGTGGTTCGTGATAGGTCCACGTATGGTGTGAGTGTTTTGTGAGCAGATCTCCCATTGGGTCCCCTCCGTTTTGGCGCGAAGGGAACCGTGGATAAGAGGGGGCTGGAAACACCACTACCATGTCGATCTCCTGAGTTCTCACGAACAAAGGAATACAGGAGCCAAGTATCCTGCAACTACGGGGCTGAACCGAGGAATCGCTGGTGACCCGCTGAAGGACTGCTCCTCTGCACTGCTGTCGCTTTGTGAAACCCTTTCTACCTCTGATCGAACGAGAAGGCCTATACTGGTACTTCGACCCCTTGGAATAGTGGGAACAACTATTCTCGGCATCTTCACCATCTCCTGCATGTAAGCCTCCGGAAGTGTCTCTGGGCCATCCAGCAGACTGACCAGCCTACCCAGGAGTCTTGCTCTGTAACCGCCGTCAGGTTGTGTTGTATTACAAGTCCCTGTCACTCTCACACGATTCGTACACTTGGCATTCCCAGGTCTGAAGTGAGCAGTGTACATTGGGCTGAAATACACACGGCCGCTCCGTCGCCCGGCTGTGGTGACAAACTGTGCGGGGTCACTGTGTTTGAGACATCCTCAACTCAACTTCTGCTGCTGCGGAATCTACACGATGCCGAGACGTCCCCTGCTCGTATCTGAACCTGCCAGCACTGAAACTGACGCGGAGAAGCCTGGGTCTCCCTGCATCGGGGACCGGTGAGTAGCATCACTAGGAACTGGTCGCCCTCCTGCAGTCGCCCATAGCTTTTCCCCGCTGTGTCTAACAGCACGCCTTTCCGTACTCGCGCTCTGCTTCTGCCCACAGTGGAGGCTGCGCTTGAGTCACGGAGCTCTGTTCATCTTCATTTGTTCATCGAACTAAACTGCCTGATTCCCTTGAAGAGACTCCCCTTTTGCCCGTTGGCACCAGTGTGTGCAGATACTTTTGAGCATAAGGCTCCACTCTTCGTAGGGCTTGGACTTCCTTTTAGTTAGGTGCCTCTGAAGGCGGACTAGGTCTAATTATTATTCGCACTGCCTGTTTTCCTCCCCATCTAGGGGGTCTACACATTTCGTGCGTCTAACTCGTTAGACTCGTTTGTATTTGTATATATATTGTATTAGATTTGTATGTGTTGGTTTACTTGAGTTTTATTGTGATTTCTCGCTACGGTCAATGTTACAAAGGCCTTGTAATAAATGTGTCTATATTTTTAATATAACACCTGCTTGGAGTAATTTGTAAGTGTCCTTGCTTTATGTGCTCATTGCGGGCTTTCAGTCACCCTCACCCCTCTTGAGACCTAGTCTTGACCGCCGCGATCGCTACCGTGATTGGTCTGGCTTGTCCAGAGGTTACCCTGTTCCAAGAAACTAGGCTGGCCTTCTGAACCTCTGCCCTTCCAGGACAGAGTTCAGAAATCCATCTTCACACCCACCACCTGTGCTTGCATCATTTAGTGTTATGATTACAGGAACACCAAGGGTTCCCTGCCGGCACGGCATGGTGCATGCTTACATGCAGGTTTGTTTTATGAAAAGGCTATGTGTCATGTGCCGCAATTTGAAGGTGGCCACAAATGTTCATATTATTCAAAAAGCCAGGATCTTTATATTTCCATTGAAATGTCCGCTGTGGGCCATCTGTGCTCACATCATTCAGCGTTATGATGACGGAGGCGCCGAGGGTACATTGACTACCCATCGCGGTGCACACATTCATGCAAGTTAGTTTGATTATAAGGTTGCATGTTGTGTTCCGCAGTTTAAACACGGCCGCTATTGTTTACATTATTTCAAAAACAGAGATGTGATATGATGTGGCATTTATAACGCGCCTATACACAAGTGTTATAGTCTTTAAGTGTTTAAGATCTTACTCTTAACCTTTAGATACACAGAGTATTACGTTGGTATCAGACACCGTAAGAGAATCCCTCGCGTCTCTGCAGTACACATGTTTTTAAACACGCCGGGTCCCGTCAGCTGACGGTTTACCATAATCATAAAAAGAGGACTGCCTTTGTTTTAGTTACAAGCCCTACGCCGGGCCCTCTATGCAGCAGCAGGTTATGTCTACCACATCTATTCTGCCTCTTATTGTATTGATAGCAGTATATCAGGGCACAGCAATGTCCCTATGTCTTTCATTCACTTAGTGTCTCAATTCGCAGATGTTTGTTTGTATTTATTCATCACACTATTTTCACTGAACTATGCATTGTACTACATTGCCCTTGCTATATTTTGTAGTCTCTTCTGAGTACTTTGATTAGCTGCTCCACTCAACTAGGAGGGTGGAAGATCATTAAGTGTTAGGCACAAGAGCCTATCTCTTTCATTCAAATGAGTGTTTGTTTGGTGCATAGAGTCTCATAGGGCTCGAGTTTTCAAATAGAAATTCACAAAAACATTCTACTGGTCACCAGTATTGCCATGCTATAGGCAGGCCTCTCCCTTATATTGGTTCCATGTCAATTAGTTATTCATCCTCGTCACTTTTCCCATTACAAAAAGAAAACGAGAATAATGTACAAAAAAGCATTATACATTCGGCCCATACATATTAGCCCAAGCAGATCAGTTTGGTATATACACTTGTGATCATTGTGTACACATGTTGCATAATAGTGCATCTGGATTTGTGTCAGCATACATTGCCTTCCAGTCTCCTGTTGGCTAGACATTCTTTTTGGACAATATCTGTCACTTTTGCTAATGGTGTACATATTTGTCACATAATGGTGCATCTCACATTACGTTTGATATCAACATGCATGGACTGCCAAAATGATATGAGCTCATATAAGCTCAGTACTCTTATGGGGCAATATCTATTGGCCTCGTACTTGAATTAAAGATGGCTCATATATTCTGCTATACACCGAGACACCTCTGCTCTATGCGACCCTCATTTATATATATCTCTCTATCAATTATGTTAGATGTATTGTTTCTCAAATAATTTTCTTGTTCATCTTCAAAAGAACAAGTTCCATTCTATGCAGATGTTGAGGCCGTCTTTCACGCTATGAAGCCTTTGAATCCATTTTTGTTCAAACTTTTTTAAAGTCAAGTCTCTGTTACCCCCCTCGTGTTTGGGCTTTCACATTCTGTATCACAAAGCACTGCATGTCTGTATGTAGTGTGTGTTTTTATTTAGGTAGTGTTCCACCAATGGTTTATCTACCACTTTGTTCTTCAGACATGATCTGAGCTTGCAGATGCGCTTATGAACTCTCTTCGTCTTCGCTATATATAGAAGATTGCACTAGCATCTTATTCCGTACATGGCTCACGTTGTCTTGCAGTTGGTCAATTCCCTTATATCCCACTTAATATTTTGAAGGGCAGTGGTCTTCATATTTGTAGCAAGGGCACACATTGAGCATTGCCCACATTTAAAGTGATCTACCACGGGTGGGAGGCCCCACAGGTTGGTCTGTTTCATCTTTGAGCCAATCTGTTCTTCAAACGTATGTACTACCATTCGTTTTAGATTTCTTGTTTTCTTGAGGGCAAACCTTGGTTTCAGTGGATTAAAGTCTGATGTTCTGACCAAGGAGAGAAAGAGCTGTCTGTCTATGTTTTGTCTACTGAACAAGGTCAGTGGTATAGACCCCTTAGCTGTTAGAGGCATAACAAACAAGAGGAAATAGAAACACTGGCCCTAATACCTGTGAAGTTTTGTTTTATTTTTTGAGTTTCTCAATGAGTGTGGGGTTAGAAGATTGAGGATCATTCCAAGAAATAACATTTCTGTCCTGACGAAGGCCTCGTGAAATGACAAGGGAAACCTACCTAGGATGGGGTTTACCTCTGAATTAAAGGCCGAAACAAAGTGCGTCGACATAACATCTTTTTCAAACATCCGTTCGAAATAAGCTTTGCTGGGGTAACGGACATTCAGTACCCGCCAGAGACTAGTTAAGACTGAGAAGAGATAGTGACATAGGACAGGATAAGGGCTGGTCCCGCAAGAATGCAAATGAATAGTGGCATAAGTAATACATCTTCTATTGTAAGGTAACCCGTGAAGAATGAAAATAATTGGTTTATGTGATCATGAAATCCATGTTGTTATATGTTATTTTAATAATGAAACAATATTTTTGAAGGAAGTGCTCATGAAATGAATAAAATTGTTGATTCCTTTTTTGCAATATAAAAAATAACACTAGGGTCTGGGACTGGTTTTTGTCCATTGTTACGAGTGTCAACATTCTCTAGCTAAGGTCGGTCTATACATTTTGATACACAGGAGAAGGAGGTTGTCTGTGATTCCTATGGATAAAACTATATTACATAGAATTTCAAGGCACAAGAAACGTCTGGCGAGTGCAAGACCCTTTCTGCCAGTGAATAAGGTTTTGGGGAAAAAACAGGTAACACCAAATGCTCGTTGAGGTGGAATTCCGATGGAACCTTCGGCATGAAAGAGAGGTGCATCTGCAGCACCACGCTCGATTTGTGGAAAGTCAGGTATGGTTGCTTGCAGGATAGGGACTGGATCTCACCCACCCTCCTGGCAGAGGTGATGGCCACAAGGAAAGCCGTTTTCCATGAGAGGAACTTGAGAGAGGCCTGATGCACAGGCTCGAAGGGGGACCCCACCATGAGCCTTGTCGGAGTGCTTCCACTTGTGACCGTAGCACTTCAAAGTCGATGGTGCCCTGGCATTGGCGAGGACCTCTATGCAGCCCGCAGGCAACTCCTATCCACCAAACTCTAGGGCTGCAGGAGCCAGGCCCTGAGGTTCAGCGATCCTGGGTTGTGATGCAGGATTGCGCCTCCTTTATGGGTAAGCAGATCCGGAACGACCAGCAGCTTGATCGGGACGTGACGCTGATAGACTGAGAAGGTCCGGCTACCAAATGTGCCTCGGCCACACCGGCGATGAGTATCATCTGGCACGGACACCATCTGAGTGTGTTGATGACTTATAGCAGGCAAGGGAACGGGGGGAATGCACACAGGAACAGTCCTTCTCACGGAAAAGAGAATGCATCCCCCAGGCTCCTCGCCTGGTGGAGCCTGCTGGCTAACTTCTTGCACTAGGAATTTGTCACCGTCGCAAACAGATATATCTGGGGCCTGCTCCACTCGGTGAACAGGTGGCCCACCTGATCCTGACAAAGCTCCCACTCATGGCAGGAGCGCAGTTCCCTGCTGAGTGAGTCTGCCATGGTGTTCTTGATTCCTGCCAGGTGAAGAGGGACGAGAAACATCCCCTGTCCGACGGCCCAATGCCACAATTCCTGCGCCCCCTTGGAGAGTGCCAGGGATCGAGTGTCCCCTTGTTTCCTGATGTAAAACATGTTGGTGGTGTTGTCCGTGAAGATCCTTACCTTTCAGGAATGGGAGGAACAACTTGAGGACCCAGAACGCAGCCCATAACTCCAGGATGTTGAAATGAAGATCCTACGCCTCTGGCAACCACAGGCCTGGCCTCTAGCGTGCAGGTGACCGGTGTGAACTTCCCATCCCTATAAGGAGGTGTCCGTGGTCAACATCTCCTGGTATGGTGGGGTCTGGAATCCTGTGACTTGGGCGATGTTGGATTGGACGCCACACCATATTATCGCCCACCAGAGCTTGGCGTTGAGCGACAGCTTGTCTGTGAAGCATCCGGACACCTGTAACCAGCGGGCATCGAGGAATTCCTGGAGGGGGCACATCTGCAACCTGCAGGGTCGTACCAGATAGATGCAGGACGGCATCATGCCCAGAAATGACATGACGGCTCGCACCGTGGCCGTCCCAGTCGACGACAGCCTCTGCACCTTCTCCAGAATGGCTGCTATCCTCTCCCCCAACTGAGATGCCAGGCAAGACACTGCATTGAGCCTGTCACCTAGGAACAGCGCATTCTGCGATGGCATCAAGCAGGACTTTAGTTAGTTTACGTAGAATCTCAGATTCTTTAGTAGCCGGACGGTTGTCTCCATGTGCCCTTGGGCCAGCTCCAGCGAGTGGGCGTGAATCAGCCAGTCGTCCAGGTACAGGTATACGTGAATGCCCTGTAGGCGTAGGTGGGCCACCATTGGTGTCAGGCACTTCGTGAACACTCTGGGGGCTGACTTCAAGCCAAAAGGTAGGACATTGAACTGGTAGTGCTGCCCCTGCACTACGAAGAGTAGAACCTTTCGGTATTTCCTGTGAATGGGGATGTGGAAGAAGCATACTCCAGGTCCAGTGACGTCAAGAAGTCCCCATTTTCCAGTTGGCCGAGCACATGTTGCAACATGACAATCCTGAATTTTTGGGACTTGAGGTATTTGTTCAGAAGTCGTAGGTCTAGAACGGGCCCCTAGCCCCCTGTCTTCTTTCTGACCAAGAAGTATCTGGAATAGACTCCGGAGGTCCAGAGTCACTGGGGAACTAGCTCTATCCCCCTTTTTTTGCAGCATGGCCTGTACCTTCTCTAGGAGCTGAGGGATGTGCTGTGCCTGATGGGCCACCGGAGGCATCCGCGTACACATGCGCTGAAACTCCAGCATATGTCCCTCGGCGAGAGCGTCCAGCACCCATCTGTCGGTGGTTATCTTTTGCCACTCGCTGATGAACTTCAGCCGGCCTCCCACCGGGGTGCACGCTAGAGGGCCCGATATCCTGGTCAGTCCATGCTTGCTTTGGCGCCAGCGTCCTGCCTTGCAGGCCATGGCAATGCTCTCCTCAGCCACCATAGGTCTGGGAACAGCCTCTGCAGGCTTCCTGCGTCGTGGATCTGGATGGTTGACGCTACGATGAGGAAAAACCTTTGGAAGACCTGTTGGACTTACCTCTGAAGGATCAAAAGTAAAAGCGGTGCTGCTGAAGGGTACCCAGGGAAGGGGTAGTCTCCCTATACACCTTGATGGCCTGCAGGGACTCGTCAATAATTTTCGCAAGTAGGTTATCTCCGTCGAAGGACATGTCCAGTACCTTCGCCTGGACCTCCTTGTGAAAATCCGTGGCCTTCATCCAGCCTTGTCGACAAAGGCAGACACAGTTCCCCATTTGCCAGAACCTCGTGTCGGCAACGTCCAGCGCCACTGTGATGGCGTGATCCGACTCTACCTCCCCTTCCTGGAAAACGGCGATTGCCTCCATTTTCTTATCATCGGGGAAGAACTCTAATATCGGACCCAGCTTGTACCACAGCTCCCTGTGGTACCTGACTAGGATCACCAATGCGTTTGCACCTTGATGGTGGACGCTGCGGTGTAAATCTCCTTCCTTCCCATGGCATCCATTTTCTTCCCCTCGCTGTCCGGAGTGACTGACAGCGACGAGGACGGGTTACCTGACCGTTTCCTCACTTGAGTGCAGATTCCGGCACCTGGTATTTCTTATCCAGCCTATCCCGTTTGGCCAGAGCCATGCAAGAGTTCTTCATGAGATGCCAGGCCCTCCTCCCACACATCGTTCAGAAAGGGCACCGCCATGATTGTCTTCCTCTTGGCCCACGCGCCTTTGGTACAAGAAACTCGCCTTCCTGGTTTCTTCGTGCACAAGCTGGAACAGCTTGGAGGCTCTGGTGATCATGGAATGGAACGACCCCACCACATCCAGTTGGGACGCTCTATGCTGGGGGGGGCCCGCTTGGGGAGAGGCGGCCCGACGCGGATGTGGAGGCTGAAATGGGGGCTTTGGATGACTCTTCCTCTTCTTCACTGGTGGCTGATCTGCAGCCTGGGGGACCATTGGAACCGGGCCCTTTGGTATCCTCTTCTGGATCTCTGACACCAAGGTGTGGAGGGTCGACAGGATGTCCAGAGACACATCCCATGGCTGAGCTGGCGTGATGGGAACACTAGGCCTGCACCATTGTCACCGTCATCCTACTCTTCCATGTCCCCGTGGACTGTGTGTAAGAACCCCAGGTCCTTGTCTTCCGTGGACAAGACCTCCATTGAGTTTGTGCCACGGCCTGGGAGGGCTGATGTGGGGCCTCCTTGCCCCACCCACCCTTATTCCACCCTGAGGGGCTGTAACCAGGTTCTGAGATGGTGTTCCCTTTTCCAGCATGCCCGCAGACTTTGCCAAAGTCACTGCAGTGGTTTTGCGCCTCGGGCAGGGATACCTTCTGTGCTGCGTGGGCTACCTTCACAGGGTGAGCCACCCTAAGCTGTCGTGAGAGCTGCCGCCACCAACTCGATCGTCGACAAAGTGTTATCCTGTGCCAATTGGGCCTTCTTCTCCTCTGTCTTCTCTGGCTTCTCCCGCAGTTTAGCCGGGTTGGACGATTTACTTTCCAAGGAGGAGCTCAAATGCCGGCTGGCAATAAAGGCAGAGGGTGATGTCGATCGTGCCCTGTCCACCTTGGGACCGGCTTCCGTGGCAATCGCAGTGGACTCGGACTTGTGGTTCTTGGCTTTTGTCTTGGGCCCCCACGGATGAGGCGCCCTCAAAGGACTTCCGCAGAGCGGCCAATCCTGGGTGAGGCATGACCCTGCTCGGAGCATGGGTGGCAAAAGTGCGAATGGGCAGTGGGTGAACAGAGTGACAAGGGACAAATGAGTAACAAAAGGAGGTTGGGATAAAGTAACTTGAGAAAATATGAGTATTGAATATTAAGTGATTGACTTGAGGAGAGGCCAAGCAATTACAAGGTATCGTGAGGAGAGGCCACGCTAGTTTACCTGCGTTTTAAAGAACGGAACCGAAGAAATCGCACCTAGAGCACTATAGACGGGTGATGTAGGAGACGAACTCAATTAAAGACGAGTTTGAAGAGGTCGATTTACATCCCACCGGGATATTTTTAGAGGGTAGGACAGTCTTAGAGAGAAGACTGAGAGATATATGTGGCTGATCGAGTATGTACGTTTGTCTGTTTGTTTTATGTGATTATATATGGTGAAAAAACAATAGAGGAATTGACAGACACGAAAAAGAAAAACACGAGAATTGTGAATTAATTATTTATTTGTTGATATTGAACTAATGGTGTTTAGTGAAAACATAGATTAAAGTAAAACACGTGAAACAGAGGGTTTGGAGCCTGCGATGATAGGTGCATGCTCATATTGTTTTATTTTTCTGAAATATTTTTTTGAAACCTGCAAAGTGTAAAAGTGAGCATTGACAGTCACAGGTGATGTGTCAAATGGAGGATATTACTCTGCTTATACACCTCTGCAAAGAGCTACCCAAGCACGCACCCAAGCTTAGACATTACAGTGCAGAGTGGGTAAAGAGCACTGCAGACAAAATGTTCATGCCATGGTCACAAGGGGGATCACCCTCGAAGGCAGTTCTGCAGCATATGACATATTTGCATGCTGCATATATGGGAAAAAAGTTAGAAAAGCAACTAGCAAGCTTAGAGCTCTGGAAGATGTATCAGGAGGAGCGAGAAGAACCGCCTCCTGTAGACTGGATACTTAATGTATGCAAAGAGGGCGGTGAGGAGCCTTCTGCTCCACCCGCCGCGCCTGAAGAAGACGCCGATAGTAAGAAAGATGACAGGCTGTACCCATTAAGGGAGCTTAAAGCAGCAACGGGGTATAGTAACCCGGCATATTAGTCGCCTGTGCAAAGCAGCTATGAGTGCTCAGAGAAAAATACTGTGAGAGATGTAACCTCTAAGGTCCCGTGGGACAAGGTGAAATGGGATAAGGAGAGAAGCAAATGACCAAGTACATCTCTAGATATAGGATGAGAAATAAAAAGATGGAAAGGAGAAAAAGATAAGACTGATGAGTTAGCGCTTATACAGAACGAATGGATGGGTGGTCAGATTTTGCTCAAAGTTGATGGTAAGAGCATCGAGGACGCCAGGCAAAGGGAAGATCAAGATGAACAGGACAAAAAGGATAGAGAAAGAGAGGGAAGATTGAAAGACGATGGGACGAAAAGAAAGGATAGACAGAAACGGGAGCCGTTGTATCAAGAGGAGCAACTGAGAAAGCAGGAAAGAGCACAGGAACAGAGAAAATTGGACAACTGACAGAGGGCAATCGAAGAGCAAGGAGGACTAGAAAGGAATTGAATGGAGGAAGAGGAACAGAAATGAAGGGATAAAAGAATGCAAAGACATAGAGATGAGGAAATACGAAGGGCAAACGAGAGAAAAGACATGAAGAGAAAAGAGGAAGAAAGGGTAAGAGAAGAAGCAAGAAAGCAAAGATAATTTGACGATGAGTTAGAACGTGAGCGAAGGCAGAGACATTGCAACATTGATCATATGGAAAAGGAAGTAATGGATCCTAATCCAGTAGTGGCATGGGATGATTTGGAAGAGTTCTTCCTAACACATGAGCTAATAGCAGGTCCTGCTAGAGCAAATCTGGAGGATGAGTTTTACTCTAGAAGTATTGGGGACTCAATCGATAAAGTCTATCATGATATGAGGACTGTTAGGCAGAAACGTGTGCAGTTCCCTCTGGGACCACTGCAAAAGATTTAAGGCTACAGGTGTTTGGCAGTAAACCCACTTGGTAGCAGTCTGTACCACACAGATTCACTTGGTAGCTGTGGCTGAGCAGTCAGACTTCCCTCAAGAAGAGTTAGGCAGTATACAGAGTATTCACAATAGGTCAAAAGAACATAGTAGAACAAGTAAACACTGACCAGGGCTTGGTGTAAAAGAGATATAATTATTTATTTAAAACCACATCTAGAAAAACACACAGGCACTAATAGTAAGCAATTCAAAAACACGGTCAGTAAAAGATATACACACCCTTAGAAGAATATTAGACAAGTCTTAAGTAAAGCCCCACTTATTTTCAGACAGCGGTGAGCGCTTAACGTAGATGGCACACTAATAATTCATTTTAAAAGGGAGAGAAAAGCAGAGAATAAATTGAAACAGATCCCAACACTTTTTCACGAACACAACAAGAGAGGAAGGCAAATGAACACCATGAGTTTAGAGTCAGTAGGCCGGATCCACTTTAAGGGGATCAAAACGAAATGTGTCCAAGGTCACACGGTTGCAGTGCACAAAAGTCTTGTGACGGTTCAAAAAGGAGTTGGAACAAAGAAAGGGACCAGTTAGAGGGTCAAGGCGGCCAGCCCAGTCCAGAAGGTTAAGGGGTTATTGTTACCTTGTAGCAATCTTTAGAAAGGGAGGCCTGGCGGACACGGTACCTTAAAGTGGTGAGAATACTCCAGCGGGGGCAGTTGTTCCTGGCAGCGGATGCAAGTCAGTGCTTCGTCCGGGGGAAGAGAGGATCTCGTCGGGGAGGAAGACAGGAGTCCGTTGCACTGCCAGGGAAGAAACCAGCCGCGGAGTTCTCAGGTAAAAGGAGCGGTCCTTTTATTCGCGGTCCAGTGGTAAGTGGCTATCCGGTTGCCGGGGTGCTTGGCACAGGCAATTCGACCACAAGCCGGTCTGGGGTACGAAGAGAAGAAGGTAAACTGGTTGTGCCCACCAGTCAGGGGAAGAAGCCTCTCCAGCCGGGAGATCTTCTCTGTCGTCGGGAAGTGGTGAATCGGTTCCGCAGGGCTCCACCGGTGGTGTCGTCGTGGTAGGTCGGCTCAGCTTCTCCCTCGTCGGATTCTCAGGTCCTGTGGTGACTTCTGAAGTTCCAGTCCCCAGAGCCCTGCTTTTATGCAGCATACCCCCATTCACTCAGCCTAGCTGTCAATCAAACATGCTAAGTGGTTTGCCGGCCTGCTCACCACTTGGGCCAATCACACAAGAGTGCGACTTGAGTTACCAAGGTAACTCAGTCCAGGGTACCTAAACCCCCTCCCACACCCACTGTGGTACCCAGACAGAGTGGCACCACTTTTGGAGGCTTCTGTGGAGAAGCCCGCCAAAAAGTGGAACAAAGGGCTCGACTTGGGTTGGAGTCACAGAAGAGAACACAAACGCCATTTTAGAATCGAGTCCTGGCAAAAAATACCAACCGGTGAATTAACATTAAATAAATAAACCGGCGGTATGTTCGAGGCTATGAGAATTAAATAATTAAAGTTGGTAGCCTCGAACAATGGCAAAATCCAATAGGAATATATTTGCGGTCGAATATAAAAAGTAGCATCCACTGCCACTAGCCAAAACTCGATCAGGGGGGATGGAGATGTGCCCCCTCGACTAACAGACCCCGGGGCAAACGAATTGCCCCAACCAGTACGTCCACAATATGATGGTTTGTACTGGTTTCTGTTAATAATTTGGGACTAGTAAAGCCAATGGTGACTTTACATGCCCTGAGAGACAGTAGTCAGTCCCAGGGTATGGAGTCTATGGTGGGGTGTCACTATGACACCCCTGTGTTACTGCACGGAGGGTGCTGTGTAACACACATAGAAAAAAACACACGAGACCCTATGGAGTAAAGGACCCCATAGCCCATAAAACACATTAGCAGTCAAAGGAACACCATAAATCATGCCCAAGAGTGGGAGAAAAAGAGTCTCACTCTTGGCAGGAGAAAAAAACAAACTCCAGAAATCCAGCAAAGCTGCTGGGGGACTCACTAGGTTAGGAAATTCAGCCTAAAGAGAGAATTCTCCCTAACAAGGACTAAGAAAGTACTGCAGGGGAAGGGTAAAAATGATCGACTTGAGAGTACGCAGCTGTACGACAAAGAGGGAGCCTCATGTAGTTTTGAGCCAAAGGAGCTGCCTTTATATAGACTGACTCTGAATAGAGACGAAGAGGAGAGAAGTCACACGAGTTGGGGACAGTATATGCCAGACGAGGATAGAAAAACCTTGCTCGAGTAGGAGGGAGCCCTGAACAGTGTTTTACAATGGATAAAGAAGTAAGATGGTCAGATTTAGACCTACCCAAATCTCTGGCGTCAGAATCATTGACGGGCTAAATCGACCTAAAGAGAGATTCCATGGTAAGAGGGGGGACTTGCCGACTTAGGTGAGCAGCCGAAGGTCGCTACCAGGTAGAAGGCGGAGCAGAACCATTGTCCCTGCTATGGATAGACAGACGATGGGTGACGAATGCGAGTTTAGGATTTCACAATTTCCTTTGTTAGAGAACAGAGGAGTGAGGCCACAGTCTATACCATGGCCACAGATGGATAAAGACAATTTATGTTGTAAACTCCTGGGTTTAACTTCTGGTGCTGGGAAATGGATACATGAGTTAGATAAAATGACAGGAGGAAACACGTTAGCTATAGGGGACATTAAAGGTCTCCTGATTGCTATACTTGGGGAAAGGGCTGATGACGTTTGGTCAAGAGTAGGGTATTCTAGTGTTACCACGGTGAACACTGCTCACAATGGAGCACTGTTCATTATTTGTTGGGCGCTGGTCTGGAAAGCACTTACAGTACTGTATCCGTGCACATCAGATATGTGAGCTATAGCACGATCCGTTTGTTTACATTAAACATTTCCAAGAACAGTGGACCTTGGAGACACGGGAAGCTTGGGGAAAATCTATACCTGTATTTTATCATATAGTGTGCCAAGGGCTGCCAGACAGAGTGCAGAAGCAGCTCAAGAAAATGGTGGGCATGGAAGCGGAAACGTTGTCAGAGATACAGCTGACAATCGCGCATTGCTGCTTATGCAAGAGAAGAATTGGAAGAAAGACAATGTTAGGAAAGGTGAAGAGGCAACGTTAGTGCAGAAAAACAATCTAAGTACGCCATTGAAGGTGCCATGTTGACTAGCGGAGAGAGATTGTGTTCACAGCAAGCACCAAATATGCCGCAGGTGAATAACCAAAGACAGTTTGATCAAAATAATAGTGGATTTGCACCACGGGGAAGGGGAGGCTTCCAGAATAATCAGGGAAACTTCCAGAATAATCAAAGTGGGTTTCAAAACACGCACAATGATAATCAAAGCATGAAGGAGGGGCAAATTAGAAGACCTACGCCTATATGTTGGACATGTGGTATGACACAGCACTTTTCTCACACATGTAGAAGTCAAGGAGTCGTACAAAATGGGCAATTCTCAAAAGGTGGAACTACAAACCCGCCTGCATATTCGCAGCAGAGTGGAAATGGACACAAGCGCCGAGAGTGCAGCAAAACTGTCAAACGCAGCAGTCCACAAGGAATCCGCCACAAGGGCAGTCACAGCAATCACCCATGCACATACAGCAGAGCACAAACACAGGACAATGAATGACTCCTAGAATAGGAAGTGTTACTCTATTGATGGAGGGAATCCTTTCACAGGTACGGGGATGAGACTGTATCCACAATAGGACAGCTCACTGGGACACTTGATGTGTTCAATACTATCTATAATGCCTAATCCTCAAAAGGAACCGAGGGTTGACGTCAACACAGGAAGCACATCCTTTTTGTTTTTAATAGTCACAGGTACAACACGCTCATGTATACGAGAGGAGAAATGTTCGATGTCTGGAAATACCATGTACACCCAAGAGTTCACAGGGGCTAGAAGTAGAGTTTCTTTTTACTGACGCATTGGCAATCTTTATGAGAGAGTTTGACATGTCTGTGCCATTATTGTATTTGAGGCAGACATCTGTCAATATATTAGGTCAAGATTTAATGACCAAGTTGAATATGACGATTTTGTTCACTGATGAATGCATAGTGTGTTCAACACCGAGAACGCATTATTTAAATATGAGTGATTTATTATGGCATTTGTAGGTGAAAAAGGCAATTTGCAGCGCACCGGTTTTAGGGATTCCCAATTATGCTGAGGAATTCTTTTTATTTTCGCACACAAATGGCACTGTTATGACAACTGTACTTACGCAGAGAACTACATTGGTGTACACGCCTCTTGCATATTATAGTGGGATTGTGGAGCCAGTAATGAGGGGTCATTTTCCTTGCAAACAATCTTTGGCAGCCGCCGCGTTCGCCATTGAGAAGGCTGCTAGCATAGTGATGGGGTGTTCCATAACGTTATTTGTTGAGCATGCATTATTTGCCCTTTTGGAAAAACCTAAAGGCACGTTGACATCTCAAAGGGCTTCTGCCTACGAGGTGATCATATCGAATCTGGCGAATAAAATAGTCAGATGCAGAGTAGTGAATCCTGCCATGTTTATAGCAGAACCACTGGCAGAGGACGAGCATGCATATGATTGCTCGAACTATGAGGAATTCTATGATGAACTCCTGAGGGTGAAGGAAAATGCGTTGGCAGCTGGGGAGATTCTATTTATTGACGGTTTGTCTAGAAATCGATCAAAATGATGGACAGAGATATACAGGTGCCATTGTGGTGAAGAACACAGTTAATGGAGAATTTTAAGTATTGATAAGTGCGTGCTACATCTCAGTTTTTGGCACAGGCTGCAGAATGAGTGGCGCTGATTATCGCGCTCAAGGAACACGCAGACCAGGAAGTACAGTGACTCCACCTATGTGACGTCGACAGTACACGCAGGGCTAGCACAATGGAAAAGGATATGCTACCTCAGAGAGGACGGCACTCCAGTGCAACATGCAGCCTTAATGGACAGACTCATTAGAGCACAACTCCTCCCAGTAGCCATCACAGTCATTAAGTGCGCAGCTCACACTAAAAAGGGCAGACTTTATATCACATGGAAATTAAAAGGCAGATGAGGAAGCGAAGCAAATTGCATGTTCAGAAGTTATCATGTTGTTTGACACGCCTGATGTGAATGAAAGCATGGTGGTGATGATGAGTGTGTCTGAATGTTATAATAATTTGTTTAGAACTCAGTTGGAAGAGATTCAAGGAGAAGCAGCTCAAGACAAAAAATTCTTGTAGCCGCGGAAAGGGTGTTCTTTAAACCCCTCTGAAGCATTGAGGTGACAAGACAGCACTGGCAAACTGGTGATGCCTGTAGCCTTATTAAGGGTGGCGTTGGACCAGCTACACTACCCTGCACACGTTACTAGAAAGCCGCGCTGCAGCAATTGGGGTGGATTGGTTAATTCCAAATATTGTAGAACACGTTGCATTTCATGTAGTAAATTGTATTGTATGTCAAACGTTTACTGCTGGGCACACATTGCGCACAATTATAGGAGTTATTCCGAGACCTAATTGTCCCTTTCAGCATTTACATACCGACTATGTCGACATGCTGCAAGTCTGTGATGGATACAGATATATGATTGCAGTAGTATGTCCTTTTTTAAGGTGGATTGAATCTGGACCGTGTACACATTCAGACGCCACCTGTGCAGTCAAAAGTCTTTGAGCAAATTTAGCTATTCTCTCTTTGAGCAAGCTGTTGAGTCTCTCACAGACACTGTTTGCTTGTTAGTGATACGTCGATAAAGCACAAGTTTTCATCGACGTATCACTAGCAAGCGAACAGTGTCTGTGAGAGACTCAACAGCTTGCTCAAAGAGAGAATAGCTAAATTGAAATTGACCCTGAAGAAAGGATGGTTGCATTGTCTACCACTGGCATTGTATGCATTGAGAAATCAGCAAGGTTCTGACGACCATCTTACACCCCCTCGAGATACTGACAGGCAGATGAATGAGGATATCTCTCACACCTCCGTCTAGAACTAGAAGTGATGCCCAGACAACAGCAGAATTGTTAGGAAAGGAGCTACGTGATTATCTTACATGCATGACTTCAAGTATCTCTGTCATTTCAGATCAGCTCAAGCGGAAGGGGTGTGGGGCAGCGTAGAACACAGAAGGAGATGCTACAACAAGTGGAGCTGAAAAGTTTTGTCTTCCCAAACTTTGCCCCGGAGATGCGGTCTTAATAAGGAACTTTACTAGAAGGTGGCACGAGCTGCGTTTCAATGGCCCCTCATAGTGGAGGACGTTACACTGCCTGCAGTCAAGATACAAGGCAGACGCGCTTTGATATTTCTCAGAGACATGATGATCTATGCTGGAGAACCCCCTTCAACCCACCCCTATTGGAAGCAAGCACTAGGGAAGAACCACAGCTCGTGCAGACTAGGTCTGTGGCCAGGAAGAAGGACACAGAAGCTGTTGCATAAAGATAAAGAGTTCATTGGACTTTGGCTTATTTCAGGACACTCTTTTCAGTTACTAAAAAAGGAATTAAGGCAAGCTATTTGTTCTTGAGCCACATGAATTTGTTGACATTGGACTGAGGCATGCTTAAGTCTTGACTGAAAAAACAAAGATATGCCAGATCTGGAGTTCCCTTTCGACGACTGGAAGAGGGAACAGTTCCATGATTTCTTTCTAATTGAAGTTCTGTTCGGAGGGGCCTATGGTGGTGCCCAATGACAAAGGGCATCACAGATAATTTTTGCTGTTTTCCTGTTCATTTTGTGCACTTTCCCTGCGCTTGTGGGGAGAACTACTAGTGTTCATCTGTTCTTGCAAGATCCTAAGAATGGTCCAATTGTGAGGAGATTGCTTGCAGCTATCATTGAGCAAATTCTTCAGCTTCCTGAGTATAGTAGGGAAAACGCAAATGCCCCTATCACCAGAGAATGAACATAGACTGGTCAGTTTGGTGTTTTATTATCTGATTGAGGAATGTCCTCATCTTGTTGTAAGACAAACTGATGTCAAAACCTTCCTGAGAGATCCGAGAAACAATGCAGCACTCAATGAAATATTGAGAGATATTATATACAAGTGAACGGGTACTCAGAAAGAACACTGAGAACTGAATGAGACTTTCGAGGGAGAAGATCCAAAGGTCTACTGATTGAGGAATTTTGTTTCATGCTGAAGAAGAGATCTTCATGTCGTCTGGTCAAAGGCAAATGTGTGGTATCCACTGGGAATTTGTGTTCATCATTGTGTAGCCGGCTGTAGCTGATCGAGAGGAACTGTGGAGCCGTGTCAGCAGCTTCCAGAAGTAGTGCATGATGTTGCCCCATTAAAATCTGTTTTTCCTTCCTTAAAAGTAAAATGGGCGGCATCAATTGCAACTTTGTCATTGCAGATCACGAGAGACGTCCGCGTTGTGCAAAAAGCTATTGCTGCAAGTGGTCCTATCTGTGTATAATTTACATTTGTATTTTGTTCATAGTGATATTGCTCTCATTTACAGCACACACTGCTTACTACATAGACGCAAGTGGAGCATGCTTATTACATAGACGCAAGTGGAGCAAAGATTCCTGTATATCCTCCTATACAAGAGAAGGGTGCAGATGTGGCAACTACTAGGCAGCTGAGGCCTTATGTAATTATCCCTACTCTATAGGGTCTACGAGAGCTCCTGCTCCTGTGATGAATAGGCCTGGGTTTCCTTTTAGAAGGAGAACACATATGGCGATTATGCGAGACATTTTTATGCCTCAAAAATATATCAATAGGATGAAACTTCTGGAACTCTCTCCAACAAAGTTAGCACATGTAAAAACACCCAGTTCACTGACAAATGTTTCTATGATTGGTCCAGTGAGAAGAAACTATGCTGACGTACTTCATAAAATGATTATAGAGGGTCACAAGAGTAGAATTTGATCTAAGAGAAGTGCTAGGGAGGATGATCATGAGCAAGATGATTACCTGGATAGCACTGCACACTTGGGAAATAACATATGGTATCAGTATATGAAAGAAGTTGGAAGAAGATCTTCAAGGGAGGAATGCTTTGTATGTGCACTCCTGCCTTATAGCATGGGGAAATCTAAGATCTTCATAGCTGTTGAAATAGACGTCCAAACAGCACAATGTCTTTCACACATTGCACTCTGCTGTACAAGAGGCCAGTTCATGGGCCCAGATGCCTATCTCAAATGGGCAACTTAATGGACAGATCCAGATGAAGATGATTATATCCAGGATACAAAGACAAGAATTAAGGCGCATACTAAGAATCACGTGATCAGATATGAAGAACCTGGACTGAAAGGAGCAGGAATCAGATGTGGAGTAAACAAAAGACTTGAAAGTCCAGAAAAATCAGCAGAAGAAATGCGTAGATGGAAGAACAGAGGTCAGATGCAGATTTGGGGATCAGTGTTATCACCTGATGGCTGTGAAGAAGGAGTGGTTATTTGCAGAGCCTAGGTGTTCATTGGTTGTTACCAGCCAGTCATTGACATCGTGCAAAATGCATGCAAGCCATTATGGACGAAACTTGCTAAACTACTGACCTGGGTCAAAGACAGAGAAGGACCCTTGCAGATAGTGCCTTTGGAGAGTGCAAAGCTGTGCTTCAGAAACAATGGCACAAGAAAAGTTGGAGAGAATCAGAACTGTGGTCGTATCTTTGATGTACCAGTAATTAAGCTTGGTACAGCAGTGATCATGGATCATTATTGGGCTTGTGGATCGAGAGCTTACATGAAGCTGCCCAAAGATTGGGAGGACGATGTTCACTGGTGAATGTTCATGTTCCATCATTGGTGATTCCTAAAAGTGATTTGAATCTTGACAGTTTCCCGAAAGCAGATGCTCAGAAGAAGAGATCTGTGGAGCTGATTAATCAAATGAAGACAGAGAACTATTTATCTGCCAAGTCAATAGAAGCCGATGAGCATTGACTGTTCAGCCAGACTTCGTCGGTATTCACTTTGATCTTCATGTCGAGAATCCAGGTTGGAGCAAATACCAAATGGCTGCAGATTACCAAATGGGAATTGCTACAGACAATCAACACAACCATAAAGGGATTCAATGCTATTAGAGAGGAGATGAGAGCAATACGACTGATGACTCTTCAGAATAGATACGTCCTGGACATGATTGGATTGAGGTGTTTGTGCAAATATCGGAGAATCATGTTGCACCTTCATACCTTCTCACAATGAGAATGGCACCTTGACAGAGGCCATAGAGATGCTAATGAAGCTACACATCCAGATGCTAGACGAAGTAGAAGATGTTGCTGATGACAGTTGGTTTGGATCACTCTTTTCTTGGGTTCCACAATGGATGGCAGACATGTTCAAGTTCTTTGGAGCCCTGATCATGTTGCTGTTGCTTGGATTTTGTGTGATCAAGATAATAATCACACAATGTAAGAAGACAGCCAAGAAAGCCATAGGGATGAAAATCATCATCTATGTTGAATCAGGATGGAAGGCCAGAGACTTGAGAGATGAAAAAATACGAGATTTTGTGAAGGCCAGTATCCATGCACCTGAGGGGACGAGGTTCCTGTATCCAAAGAACCAAAAAAAGTATCTCCAAGAGGACAGTGCATGACTTGGAACAAGGATGAACATGTGAAATCAGCTGCATACGAGACAGTATGATGGCCATTTGAATGAAATCCCGGAAGAAGCAGGACCAATGAATGGCCAAGACGAATGGTGACGTCACACAGAGTCAAGCTGACGTACATAGAAGAGATGCAGAGACTAGAGAATGCAGATATTCTATAAAGGCATCAAGAAAGTATCTAAGATAAGTGGCATCTTGGGATTAAGATGGAGAAATGTATGCTACAGGAAAGATGAAGATGTTAAGCTGTTTTACACGTGTACATATGCAAAGAAACGGAAACAGATAAAGTATTCTTAAGGCTAGCTTTATAGTGAATAGATTGCAGCATTCGCCAACATGTACATATATAAGAGTGAGTACATAATGGATGCTTCCACTACGTACTATAGCAGAGCTGGGCTAAAGAAAGAAGGCCTCTTTTCCAGTATGTTGCAGTTGGAAAACAAGTGAATTGCAAAATGAATCTCAGAAAGGCGAGACTGGATGAGCCAAGAAGCCATGGTCTTATCAGGCTGGGGTGAGCAGACATTGGATACAAATTGTGGGAAAGAACAAAGCTCCTGATCAGGAGGCATGAACAAAACTAGGAAGACGTCAGAGGTTTATTAGAAAATAGTATTTTTAATACACAAGAGGCTCGTTTTTGTGTTCTTCAGTCACCTGGAAGGATGAAGTTGGACGAGCATGATGGTCACACCTACGCATTAGGGCAGAGCGTGCCTTCACTCCCCTGAATTCTCCAGAGCAAAGAACACTCCCAAGGACAAGTTCAAAGCCCTAATTGACAGCAGGCCACTGAGGTGATGATGAATGAATATCCTAATTGGTGGGAAGCTATGGTTAAGACTAGCTCACCAGCACCTGGAAGCCCAATCTGCGTGCTGCTAATGTAGGTGGAAAAGTTAGAGTGCCAACCAATGGTAGAGGACCGCATGATTAGGGGTCCTATAGTTTGTGTAGCCAATAGGACGTTGTGTATTTAGTGGCGTTCATAGTGACCTGTTTTAGGGGAGGGCTTAGTTGCCCCACCTGATGTTAAGAAACAAATCTTTTTCTTTCACTGCCTTAGACAAGTATGGATCGTATGCTTAGATGTTCCCTTAGACCCTATCACACTTGCCACTAGGTTTTTGTAGTTTGCCACGTAGGAGGGTGTTAGTAATACATAGGTTGACGTCACCTATGATGATTTTTTGTTATAAAAGAAATGTTTTTTTCAAGATGCATTGAGCGACCTTATGATGAGACATCCGTTGATGTCCTTTGTACTCCCTGTTTTAGATAATTAATATTAAAACAGTTATCCTTTTGCCAATTACCCGAGTCGTTTCAATTATTGATGTTTGAGTAACTTCTGCATCCGCATCAATCTCAAGGGTATTGCTACCTCATCTTAAAGGGCTGGAAGACCCCAGTTCATCAGGGCTTATCAACATCACTAAATTGCTTAATTATCGGTATAGTGTCTAATTCCACAGCAATTAAAGGAGGTTCCTTGTTGTTTGGAGCATGGTTTGACCTATCTTTGATAGAGTGAACAGAGCCCGACTATGGTCAAAACTAAGACAATGGACCATACCACTGCCACTTCTATCGATTGTGATGGCACTACATGAACAATCCCCCCTTCGACTGAGACTCCATTTGCGTGGGAATCTCTCTGCCTTGATCAGCAGTGAGAGAGGCATGAGGCAGGGATGCATACGTGCCTCGTGTCTCTTCAATCTCTACTTGGCAGACCTGTCTAGCTACCTACATAAGTGCGGTTTGGCATTCCCTAAAATCGTCTCGGAGCATATGAACTGCCTTGCTTATGCGGACGACATTGTGTTGCTTGCCTGCACCCCCAGAGGACTTCAGCAACTGCTGGATGCCCTCAAGGTGTACTCAAGCACCAACGATCTAAAAATAAACCCCTCTAAGTCAAGGATTCTGGTCTTCAAACATCTGTCAAAAGAAAACTCATTTTGATTGCAACATATTTGAGACCACAATAATAGTAGCCAGTGAAGTCACATATTTGGGATCCTTCCCATCAGAGAGACATACGAAAGCTATCATTGAACGCCAATTACTTCAACTAAATTGCCAAAAGAAAAAACTGAATAATGATTACTGCACATTTTCTTTGACTCCTTTAGTTACATTTTACACTGGCAAGGTTGTTCCCTCTCTAATCTATGGTCAGGACACTAACCCATCCAATAAAACATTGAATTGGACCAAATTGGAGAGAAAATTTAGAAAAACTTTTGAATCTTGCGCCACGTTTGCCCTTAGGCTGTTTCAGGGTTAAGCTAGATTTGCAATCTTTGTGCTCACATGCTGAGTAGAAACTAATATCCTTATGCAGGCGCATATTAACTCCCATAGGAAATTCTTTATATGAGGAGATAAGAGTATTCTTCCATCTAACTCAAACGAATACCTGTGCAGCTTCAGATCGCTGTGGGATGTTTTTACCCATGCATCCAAGCCCTACCAAAAAACTGTGCAGTACTGGCATGGAAAACATCATGATGGCCAGAACTCCCCAGAGAGTGCACAGGAAAAAAATGAAGAATAGGCTGCCACCCATTTTTGCCCATGTTGTGAGCACAGGAGGGCACTGCCTAAAACCACCATTGGGCTACACACACAGTAGCCTGAAACCATTGGGAATGGCAATGCTGATTACCAAAAAGCAACTCAGAACTGTGGGGAATTCATTTTCTTAATCCCAAAAATGGTTGCATTACCAGTACTCACCACTATCAGAAAGCCGGCGTTTTAAAACCACCAGACTTTTGTGCAAAACTGAACAAATGAAACAAAACCAGACCAAGGAAAGACTTGCTAAGAGGTGGATACAATGTAAAACTATATTCTGAAATGACTTGAAGGAAGTAATTATTTAATGTATATGTAAAAATTGTCAGTTTGATTTGAATGTAGAAAACTGGGAACAAAAAGTGACATTTAGCTGAAACCTGGCTTAATGAAACTGAATTCTGCCTGACAACTATCCCCGACAGGAGTTGAAACTGGACCAACAGCTGTGTTCCCAGGCCTGGCTGCATCCTGAGGTCACATGGCCTCAAGGATTGAAAGGGGAGTGGCAGCTGGGGACTACAGGGAGTTGAACAAAGGCCTGTCCTGGACTCAGGCAAATGTTATATTGGGGGGGCCGTAAAGTGGCTTCCTCTTAGGGGAAACTGGGAGGGGCAGTGCCTCTGCAAGCCAGCTGAGCTTGGGGGAAGTGGATAAACCAGTTATTCCACCCTGTGATGTGGGAAGCCACACCCCTTTTTGACCAGAGCATAATTTTAAAAAGATAGATAACTCATAGTGCGGACTTGTCAGAATTATATAAGTAATATCATTATTTTTGTGATTTTTCTGTGAACATTTTAAGAGGCGTTAGGACCCTGTGGTGTATTCTGGGGGGTTGCTAGCGGAAAATAGGGTCTCACTCCAAATGTATGCATGTTAAAAATCTGACAGTTTATCATCTGTAACCCATATCCCTGGTGCACATTTGTGTAAAATCTGGAAAGGTTTAGAGGTCGTTATCTGGATGAAAAGGGGAGAATTCTGTCATCAGTGGACACAACATCGTACAAAGACAGGGATCGGATGGTTTGGTGCTACAGAAAATATGTTAACTGGACCTATAATATTAGAAAAATGGTACATTGATAAATATGTATTTGGGTCAAAAATAGATTTGTGTGCCATCTGACAAGGGGAGGTTCCTCTGACCATAAAACCTACAGCATCACTCTGACTCACATTTCCTTCCCCCAATCAAGGGAGAGAGGAGGAATTGGCCAATGATAAGTGAGAGGGGCAGGTTTAGTTATGACCAACGCACACACCCACTTTCCAAAACACATGAAAAGAGACTGCTGGGACAGGTAGAGACATTCAATTCCATTTGCTGCGGAGCATGCTGACCGACAACTTCACATCCAGAGATCCAGACTTCAAATCCATCAATCTCCAGAACCTGTAGCAGTACCCAGAAAGCAGTGTTACATCCAGAATCCAGAGAGGCCTGAATCCACCAGCTGAATCCTCTTCAGCAGGCCTCAAAACTAACCAAACTATTCAACAGCCGGGCAAGCTTTTTGAAGTTTTGCCGAGAATTTTTGCAAGAACCTGTAGCAGTACCCAGAAAGCAGTGTTACATCCAGAATCCAGAGAGGCTACACCAGCAGAGCAGAGCTGACCCAGATCGCTGTGAGCAGAACCGGTGCCTGATTGACCCGCCGACCAGACAGAACCGCAGCCGGACGTGTTGACCAGATCCGTGGCGAGGCCTAGTTCAAATTTATACAGTGAGTACCTAGCAGAACTGTGCAGAACCAATCTCTTAGTTAAAATAATCTAATCCAAACTATTTTAACCTAAGTAGAACTGCCTCCTAGAAATCGTGTCATCTGTCATTTTTAAAGCTGCACAACTGTCACCTGTCAATTCTGCAGCTGCAAGCTGTCACCTGTCATTTTGAGTTTACCATAATCCGAAAAACTACCTTTATTTAATCGTCCGTATCTCTGGAACCGTTTGGGCTAGGAACGAAATTTAACGTTCCTCTGAAAGCTTAAAATCTAAGCTTTCCACCGAACCTAGAACCGACTTCCTACTCCTTATACTTTTACCGCAATCGTGATTCACGCACTCACGGAATTTACTGCGATTTGCGATTTGGCCCGATTTCTTCATCTGTAGAAATCAGCAGCTTTTAGCTTCTCTTTGCTAAAATTCGTTTTCAATCTGCTAATCATTCATAGAGCATTGTTAAAGTGAGCCTGAACTAATATAAAGTAGCCATCACCTACCCTGAACCTCTAGAGGGAATTAAAAGCAATTTTAGCACCTTTTCACTTCCTTGCAAACCACATTAAAGTAATTCGCCTGTTTTTAAAACTCATCCCTGTTTTCTCTAAGCTTGCTGGGGGGGAACTGAATTTCGTATTGTATTTGATTGCATTCCTGAGAACTGTGTGCTCCTCTTTCCATCTCCTTCCATTTCTTACATTGCATAGGGGAGGGGGGTGAATTGCCAGAGAAAAAGTGATTATCTTATCTTTTGGTAAAATCATATCAAGTATTTCTGTACTGCATTTTATTCCTCATTGCTTTTCCCTTGAAATCATAAAAGTATTTTTGCTACTTTATCCATCCTATACTAACTCCTCATTGATTGTAAAGAAGTGTGCTAGTGCCAGATTACCCATTGTTGATCAACATCATATGTCTAAGTGTACTATCAGATATTAATTTATTATAAAGTGTGATATATATATTGTTTAAATTCTCAAATAAACCTTTTAATTTGCAAAACAAACCTACTTCTTGGCTCAGTGGGGTCAGGGGGATTCTAAGAGGGGGGTGTTATACAAGGGTGGTCATCCAGAGTACTGAACTAGACAGAAAAATACATTAATAAGGGTTTTCCTCAGCATCCCAGACTAGGCATTGACTTGGCTGTAGTGTTGATTGAATATCGCTTACAAAAGTGGGGGCTCGTCCGGGATATTCTGGGTTAGATTTACCACTTGTGCAGATTAATACAGTGTGCCAACTGACCAGATACAGATATCCGGTTAGATCACCACGCTGTTTTACACTGTGAAAGCATCCCTCAAAGGAACGCTCTAAGGAAACGGTCTGTTTTGCAAAATAAAATACAAACTTCTGTAAATCAGGAAGGAACTCAAATTCCAGAATGACGACCTTGGTAGATATGAAAATAGCCAGAGAGCACTTCTTACATAAGCTATTTGTGAGAGGTGAGTGGACTCATCAGGACCAAATGGTCTGGTTGCAGGCAATCGTGCAACAGGTCACTGAAACAGGGTCAGATATATGGGGAGATCAGGGTCCCCTACATGTGGCCCTGAGTGAACTATATATGGCCTCTAAAGCCAAAGATGAACATAATAAGATTGCCAGGATAGCGGCATATTTGTATCTATATATGTGAGCCATGCAGGACAAATGTGCTGAAGGCCAAGATCTGGCAAATAGGCAACAGATGGCGTTAGAGAAGGCCCAATCTGATCTGGACTCTTCTGAGCAGAGGCTGCTCAGGAGCCAGGAGTCAGAAAAGGACAGCAGACAGTACATCACTAAAATAAAGGAGGATATGGATGTGCTGCAACAGGAAAAGGCGGACCAGGATACCAGATTTCTGGCCTTGTAGAAGGAGTACCAAGAAGGTTTGGACTCCCTACTGCAGAGCCAGAAAAAGCTGGAGCAGCAATTAGATTTCAATAGGGCATGTGCCGAGCAGGTAGTCACCCTGCAAAGCCACCTAGATAGGGAGAAGGCAGAGAGCAATAAACTTATTTTGAAAGACCTGGATACCCAGGCAGAGTTTGACCAGGAGTGCCAGAAAGCTGGTGCCTTCCAAAGGCAAAGGGACGACCTGGCGGCACAGATGCAGGCTCTTAGTCAGGAAAGGGATACCTTAGGCCAGGAAGTCTGCCACTGAAAAAGGAAAATGGAAGAAAATCACCTGGCCCTCCAGGGACTGGGTGACCTCCAAAAAGAACACCAGAACTTGTTAGAGCACACCAGGAGGGTGGAGGATGCTCTGGCAAGAAATGAGCAGGCCAATAGGGACACAGCTCAGGAGGTAACCCTCCTGCAGCAGAGACTGGCCCAGTACTTCAGGACCAATCAGGAGGCACAGAGAGAAAATGAGGCTCTCTGTCAGCACAATGATAGGCTCCAGCAACAGGTAGCGATGCAGGAGAGACTGATAGAGTCTAGTAAGGCCTTAACTGAGGAACTGAAAGCGCAGGCTCTTGCATTGCAAAAGGGAGCAGGGGCTGATAGAGACGAGGTGCGCTGGGAAAGGGAAACGCCTGAGCATAACCTCAGGAGCCCTGGTACCAGAGGCCTTCATCTCTCCCAGTCCCTGGACTCTGCCACCCCCATGTCCCCTCGCGCACATGAGCCCAGGGCCACGGAGATGGCAGATTACTATCCACCTAGAAGTATGGGGCTCATAGGCCAGTACCTCCCAGGAATGGATGGGCGGGCATCCGGGTATGGGCACCCAAGCACAGTGCAATTTAGTGGGGAACCCCAGGAGAGTGGGCCCATTAAGGTCATCCTGAAAACCTCTGCCCAGTTAGGTCAGTGGGGGGGGTACCCATCAAATCCTGGCAGCAAGGAGGGGTCTGAAGACTCCTCTGAGCATTACAGGACACAGGAGACCAGGTCCCCACATTCTGCCAGCCATTCCCAGGCTCGCAGAATCCGGGAAAACCTGGAAGATCAGACGGCACCTCTGGGAGCAGCGCTTCTGAGTCGGAGGATGAATGGACCAGGGTTACCCGAACCAAAAAGGCCAATAAGGCAAAAAGGGCCTTGCTTAAGGACCCATTGAAACAAATAAAGGCAATAAGGAGTGTCATCACGCCTTATCATAAGAACGCCAAGTATTCTGTTTGGGAACACTTGGAGCTCTATGAGTAAATGATGGAGACTTTCCATTTGAAGGACAGCCAAAGCTGTATTCAATATGTAAAGTGGACCTTCTCACCAGAATACTCCAGTTTCTTTGCGGGGCTGGAGGATCAAAACCATTCAAGGTGGTCCACATACAGGGCGGCCAACTTGAAACATATTTCTGTGCACAGAAATCCTCAAGAGGCTCGCAAGGCAGCCTACAATTTGCAATGTGGGGAGGATCAGGCCCAACAAGAGTTTGTGCAAGAATTAAAGCGTGCTTTTGCGCAGACCACCAGAAGGGTGCGCACGGATAGCAGAGAATGTATCAATACGTTTTTCCATGCCTTACCCAAATACATAATGACCCAGCTCGTGAGAGATTTTCATGAGAAAAGATCTTTAGACTGGGTCATTGAACAGGCTACCCGGATCTATGAGGTGCAGAAGCCCATCGAAAATAAAAATAATGCGCCGAAAAACCCCAAAACCAACAGCACCCCTGCTGCTGCCTAGGTGGCAGAGGTAAAGGTTGCCCCCGTTTTAGATTTGGAGATGGGGGGGCCTAAAAACCTGCCTGCACCAAATAATTCACAGCCCAGAAGGCTCTTGGGCCAGTCACAGACAGGGAGTCGAGGAGGTAGTCCCACAAATGGGGTCCCCCGCTCTCCTGACTATGTAAATCCCCGCTACAAGGGAAACCGACCAATCCTGGGTTATGTGTGGACTCCTCCAGCCCAAGGGGGGGGATCCAGCCAAGCACCTAACCCATGGAACTTCCCTCCCAACTTCCCACAGGAGGGCAGAAATTCTCCAAATCCTGGGCAGAACTTTTTCCCCAGGTATCCACCCAATTTCCAGCCCCAAAATCATCCATCCTTCTTTCCCCAAATCCCTGAGCCCAGACAACCTAATCCGGGAGAGGGGAGGCCAAGGGTGGAGGGGTACCAAAATCTTCCCAACCAGGGGTACTACCAGAGAAGGGATAGCTACCCTTCCCGGGATCAGCCCAGGGGAGAAAATAGAGCCCCATATCAGCCTGAGCGGGTTTCTCAACTTGAGCGCCAGGTCCAAAATATGGCACGGGATCTGGGTCACATACTGAGGGCTCAACAGAACCCTCAGATGAGCATGCCACCGCAGAATGCCCCAAACTCTGGACCTGGTGCTCCAGAACAATGACAGGGGCAGCACCCCGATAACCCACCGGTTCCCAGGGAGGAGGTACAAGGGGAAGGGGGGTGTAAAGCCTTGGAGGAAGCTTCCTTCCCAACTTGTAAACAGCCCCTGGAAAACCAGGAACCGGAAACAAAATCTCCTGCCCCTGAAAGCCTGCCTCCCAAGGAGCAGAGGGGGGGTAGGAGAAACAAAGGACCCAAACAGACCCCTTTGTGGAGGAGGTACAGGTCTTCCAATTTGAGGGAGAGGGATCCTCAGAAGATCCTGGGAAAAGGATCTTCTCCTTCAGAGATGGGGGAACTCCTCCCAAGGAAAAATGGATCCCAAGGGATTCCAATCCAGACTGGGGAGATGTGGAGACTGAGCTACCGCCGCCCATCATCTCATCCCAGAACCGACAATACCAAAATCCCAAGTGTCAAACCCATCCTGATGACTGCCTCCAAAAAGGGCGGGGCGGCCCAGAACCGGAACCAGGGGAACCCACCATGGCTCTGATCTCCAGTTGCCAACTTTTTCTTTCAGATTCTCAAGGCTCTCCACAGAATTCTGCCCAAATCTCTTCGCTGGCAATGTCCAAAACCAGAAAGTTAGCCCACCAGTTGTCCATAAATGTGCATTATCTGTGCCCCCTTGAGGAGAAGGAGGGAAGATACTATGCCCCGGTACAAGTACAGGGGCAGGGTACAATTTTGGCACTGGTGGACACTGGATCCCATCCTACCCTTCTGTCCAAAAGGGCCTTTGAGGAACTAAATGCAGGAAGGGGGGAGAATTACCGAATTCTTCTCACCTCTCTTTCTGGACAACCGCAGAACTTTGACGGGAAGGAAATTCCCGTTGAGGGGACTGCAGACTTGGACATTAAAATTGGGTGACACAAGGTGAAACACCCGGTCATAGTAGTGACTCCAGAGGGCACCCCTTGTTTACTAGGGAATGACCTCCTGAGAAGGTTGTCACCCCTAATAGATTGTGTAAAGAAGGTCCTCTGGACCCAGACTAGCCGACCAATAAAATTAAAACAGACTGTCAACCATGTTAGTTTAAACGGCACCTGCCACATGGTTGAACAAAAATCTGACCAAGTAGAATTTCACTTCCAGAACAACCAAACTCCAGACGTGACAGTAATAGCAGTAGGACAACAGACTGGTGATGGGGGGTCCTCTCTATTTCTGAAAATCAACCTTCCTTCCAGTTTAAGGTGGTATTCCACACTGGAAGGAAACACCCTGAAATTCTTTACTAATCCACAATCAGAAACTCCCACTCCTATAGTCCAGAAAGATGTGAAATCAGCTCAGAGCCTGGCTGATATTCAGCAAATTGGAGAGCAGTTGTTCATCCCTGTTCAGTTAAATGATGGGAAGGACTCTGTTCTCGCTCGAGTGTGTGTGAACAACGGTAACAGCTTCATCAGCGAAGCCATGTTCCGCCAACTCCCAAAAGATCCAGCCATTCCCACATTCAAACTGATAGACAAATGGGAAATGGACCTGGAAGCACCTAATTCCAAACATCTCCTGCCAAGCAGGTGTATGCTCAAAATCTCCATTGGCAACAAGAGCATAGCCAATAATTGTTGGGTCGTGCGAGACGTCACTGCCGCCTTTTACTTAGGCAGTGACATTCTCAATCGCTTTGCCATTAGTTTGGACCTAATAAACTTCAAAGCTTGGTCCCGATTAGCGGATAATCCCATGGGCTTTGATGATCCAGAAAAAGCATTTAGGTCAGCTCAATTGCTACCTTATGCAGTTGAAATTCAGATCAAAGAGGAAGTCACCATCCCAGAAAGGACCCGACAATTCTCCCTGGAAGTGAAAGTTAAAAGAGGACAAAAATTGAAAAACCCTGATGCTTATATCCATCTAAATGCTTCTCTCCAACAGCAAGGGTTAGGGGTAAACCCAACACCATTAGTCAACATAGAACATGACACCATTCCAATAGAGGTGGATAACAGCGACTTAAAGAGTATTACTCTAGCCGCAGGCACCATTATTGGAATGGCGATTGATGACTGACATTTCTCCATTGATTTAGGAAATGAACTGTTAGGACCAATCCCCAAGGACTGTTTTGACAGTGACAGTGAGGACAATACAACACCAGACAGGATTTTCACCCGGCATGGGGGGAACTTCCTGGTGTACACTTCTTGCCCTTATGATAAGGAAGATGTGACTTGTGACTTCAGGAGGGATGAGGTGATTTTCCAGGTCCATGAGGGCTGCCTTTCCCACCTGAAGCCTCCAGTCCAAATCAGCACTCTGACCAGGGACTTCTCCACCCAGCTGGAGGAGGCCGCTGAGATAGCCAAACCAGAAGTCTTTCCCGGCTTCAGGCAGATGGTGGAAGAGAGGGTCAACCTAGCTGATGCCTGTGTGACTCTGGAACAGAAGCAAAAGTTGAAACAAGTTTTCTTGGATTTCCAAGATCTCTTTGCGGTAGACTCATATGACTGTGGTCGCACCGACATCTACACCACAACAATTCCCACGGACCCTGGAATGACGCCAGTGTTTGTGAAGCAATATCGCTTGCCTCTCGCATCCATGGAGTCCCTTACTGAAATAATTAAGAACCTTGAGTTCCGGGGAATAATCCGTCCAGTCCACAGCACTTTCAATAATCCGGTGCTGGGAATATTGAAGCCAAACGGCCAGTGGAGACTCTGCGCCGACCTTAGGGAGCTCAACAAACGGGTCCATACTTCCCGATGGCCTCTGCCCTACATTGCAAAACAGAAAGGTGATGGCTGGAAGGTTTTGAATTAATCATAACCACGGGCCAAGCTCTGGGCAACCCTCCAGACCATCGTTTTTCAGCCTGCCAAGCCATTACAGAAGGGGAAAAACCATATGCAAATCAGGCTTGGTCCTACCCCAAAAGGGGCAGTCCAGCCCGAACTGCTAGGTCACATCCCTTCTGCACGAGACCACAAGCATCCCCAGACATGTTTCAGCCTTGTTGGGCGTCATCAGTGAGGAGTAGCTTGGGTCTCTAGGCCCGGCAGACTCGGGACCCACGTCTGGGCATACCCGTCCCACTCGGGGTGACTTTTGCAAAACAGAAAGGTGATGGCTGGAAGGTTTTGAATTAATCATAACCACGGGCCAAGCTCTGGGCAACCCTCCAGACCATCGTTTTTCAGCCTGCCAAGCCATTACAGAAGGGGAAAAACCATATGCAAATCAGGCTTGGTCCTACCCCAAAAGGGGCAGTCCAGCCCGAACTGCTAGGTCACATCCCTTCTGCACGAGACCACAAGCATCCCCAGACATGTTTCAGCCTTGTTGGGCGTCATCAGTGAGGAGTAGCTTGGGTCTCTAGGCCCGGCAGACTCGGGACCCACGTCTGGGCATACCCGTCCCACTCGGGGTGACTTTTGCAAAACAGAAAGGTGATGGCTGGAAGGTTTTGAATTAATCATAACCACGGGCCAAGCTCTGGGCAACCCTCCAGACCATCGTTTTTCAGCCTGCCAAGCCATTACAGAAGGGGAAAAACCATATGCAAATCAGGCTTGGTCCTACCCCAAAAGGGGCAGTCCAGCCCGAACTGCTAGGTCACATCCCTTCTGCACGAGACCACAAGCATCCCCAGACATGTTTCAGCCTTGTTGGGCGTCATCAGTGAGGAGTAGCTTGGGTCTCTAGGCCCGGCAGACTCGGGACCCACGTCTGGGCATACCCGTCCCACTCGGGGTGACTTTTGCAAAACAGAAAGGTGATGGCTGGAAGGTTTTGAATTATTCATAACCACGGGCCAAGCTCTGGGCAACCCTCCAGACCATCGTTTTTCAGCCTGCCAAGCCATTACAGAAGGGGAAAAACCATATGCAAATCAGGCTTGGTCCTACCCCAGAGCATTGCCAGTGGTTAAGATTAAGTCTAAACCTTCCAGCCATCACCTCTTTGTTTTTGCTATGTCACCCCGAGTGGGACGGGTATGCCCAGACGTGGGTCCCGTGCCTGCTGGGCCTAGAGACCCAAGCTACTCCTCACTGATGAGCCTCAACAAGGGCGAAACATGTTTGGGGATGCTTGTGGTCTCGTGCAGAGGGGATGTGGCCTAGCAGTTCGGGCTGGACTGCCCCTTTTGGGGTGGGGCCAAGCCTGATTTGCATATGGTCTTTCCCTTCTGTAATGGCTTGGCAGGCGAAGAACGGTGGTCTGGAGGGTTGCCCAGAGCATTGCCAGTGGTTAAGATTAAGTCTAAACCTTCCAGCCATCACCTCTTTGTTTTTGCTATGTCACCCCGAGTGGGACGGGTATGCCCAGACGTGGGTCCCGTGCCTGCTGGGCCTAGAGACCCAAGCTACTCCTCACTGATGAGCCTCAACAAGGGCGAAACATGTTTGGGGATGCTTGTGGTCTCGTGCAGAGGGGATGTGGCCTAGCAGTTCGGGCTGGACTGCCCCTTTTGGGGTGGGGCCAAGCCTGATTTGCATATGGTCTTTCCCTTCTGTAATGGCTTGGCAGGCGAAGAACGGTGGTCTGGAGGGTTGCCCAGAGCATTGCCAGTGGTTAAGATTAAGTCTAAACCTTCCAGCCATCACCTCTTTGTTTTTGCTATGTCACCCCGAGTGGGACGGGTATGCCCAGACGTGGGTCCCGTGCCTGCTGGGCCTAGAGACCCAAGCTACTCCTCACTGATGAGCCTCAACAAGGGCGAAACATGTTTGGGGATGCTTGTGGTCTCGTGCAGAGGGGATGTGGCCTAGCAGTTCGGGCTGGACTGCCCCTTTTGGGGTGGGGCCAAGCCTGATTTGCATATGGTCTTTCCCTTCTGTAATGGCTTGGCAGGCGAAGAACGGTGGTCTGGAGGGTTGCCCAGAGCATTGCCAGTGGTTAAGATTAAGTCTAAACCTTCCAGCCATCACCTCTTTGTTTTTGCTATGTCACCCCGAGTGGGACGGGTATGCCCAGACGTGGGTCCCGTGCCTGCTGGGCCTAGAGACCCAAGCTACTCCTCACTGATGAGCCTCAACAAGGGCGAAACATGTTTGGGGATGCTTGTGGTCTCGTGCAGAGGGGATGTGGCCTAGCAGTTCGGGCTGGACTGCCCCTTTTGGGGTGGGGCCAAGCCTGATTTGCATATGGTCTTTCCCTTCTGTAATGGCTTGGCAGGCGAAGAACGGTGGTCTGGAGGGTTGCCCAGAGCATTGCCAGTGGTTAAGATTAAGTCTAAACCTTCCAGCCATCACCTCTTTGTTTTTGCTATGTCACCCCGAGTGGGACGGGTATGCCCAGACGTGGGTCCCGTGCCTGCTGGGCCTAGAGACCCAAGCTACTCCTCACTGATGAGCTTCAACAAGGGCGAAACATGTTTGGGGATGCTTGTGGTCTCGTGCAGAGGGGATGTGGCCTAGCAGTTCGGGCTGGACTGCCCCTTTTGGGGTGGGGCCAAGCCTGATTTGCATATGGTCTTTCCCTTCTGTAATGGCTTGGCAGGCGAAGAACGGTGGTCTGGAGGGTTGCCCAGAGCATTGCCAGTGGTTAAGATTAAGTCTAAACCTTCCAGCCATCACCTCTTTGTTTTTGCTCTGCCCTACATTGACCAAGGGCTGGCCCAGATTCAGGGGTCACAGGTATTCACAGCAATAGACCTGACCAATGGATACTGGACCATGCCTGTCAGTAGGGAGGACCAATACAAACTGGCTTTTACCTTTGGGGGCCAGCAGTACACATGGACCCGGACTCCCTTCGGATACCTCAACTCCGGCAATGAATTCAATATTTTCCTACATAAGGCCATGCCCGACCTGGGTGCGAGGGGTAACCTGGCTTATGTAGATGATGTCCTCATCAAAAGTTCATCTGTGGAAGAACACATAGCGGAGATACGTTATGTTCTGACACAGTTGAGGGCCGCCGGAGCAAAACTTTCCTTCCAGAAAGCACAGTGGTGTAGAACCCGTGTTCATTTCTTGGGGCATGAGATTACTCCTCAGGGTCTCTGTCCCCAAGAAAAGAAAGTGGAAGCACTCCAGAAACTGAAGGATCCCACAACTCTGCAGGAACTAAGGAGCCTCCTTGGACTGACTAATTACAGCAGAAAGTTCATTGAGGGCTACGCAGAGATCACTAGACCCCTGATTCATCTCCTGAAGGGGGGGGTCAAGTGGGAATGGGGTCCAGAACAAGCCGAGGCAGTAAGACAACTCAAAAGAAGCCTCTCACAAGCGCCTTGCCTAGCTTACCCTGTCAGAAACAAGGAGTTCTTCCTGGAGACGGGGTTCTCTAATACGTGCTTGATGGCAGTATTATACCAAAAGCATGACAAGGTCAATAAAGTAATCTCCTATGCGAGCAAAACTTTATCCTCAGTGGAGGAAAAATTCAACGATTGTGAGAAGGCACTCCTGGCAACGGTGTGGGCATTGAAGAATTACCGCCCGTTTATCCAGGGGGAACACATCATAGTGGAGACTCCACACCAGCCTCTGCAATATCTCCAAAGTGAGAGAATCCGGGCCGGAAATGTGAGTAATTCTCGAATTACTTCCTGGATTCTGTCAATGCAAGGCTTTCCTGTGGAGGTCAGATATGGCCAAAACAAGAAGAGTCCCTTCGCGCAAGGTCTGGCTGACTTGCATGATTGTGCCAGACAAAACTGTCTCGAGGACGAAAGTCTAAAAATCAAGGACAATATGAAGGCATACCTTAATTCCCCACACAAAGTCTTTGAAGAAGACAAGTGTGAGGTAATGCCCACTGTCTATGTGGATGGATGCTCGTACCATGTTGACAACAACGGGGAGAAAGAACTGGTGGCCGGCGTAGGGAATGCCTGGGTGAAGGAGTTTCCAGAACCCTCCGCTGGATACAAAATTGGCCCCCGAAGTAGTCAGGTGGCAGAGTTAATGGCTGTGCATCAGGCCATCCTCACTGCTGTCCAACATCAACTCCACGAACTGGTCATAATCACTGATTCGGATTATGTACGGAACGGGTTCGTGGAGCACCTGGTTAATTGGAAAACCAGAGGCATGTTGTGTGCTAATAACAAACCCCTGAAACATGGGAAGTTAATCCAAAACATTGATGATCTGGTCACCTCGAATGGGATGACCATCTACTGGAAGAAGATCAAGGGTCATTCCAAAGTAGAGGGACCAGACAAAACTGGAAATGACTTAGCTGATCAGCTGGCCAAAACCGGGGCCATCCAAGGGGATCTAATCGAAACAGAGTCCCTGTTGGGGGAAATCCAGGTCACTGCTATCACTAGGTACCAGACAAATGCTCACAATGATCTTTCAACTGCCCAATGGAGTAAGGAGACCCCTGATGCTGATTTAATTACAGCTCAGAAGGAGGATCCAATTATTGGTAAGTTTTACCAACACCTTGAGGACCCTGAAAACCTTCCCCTGACGGATACCGATAACATTGGGAAAGAGGACCTAAGAGTGTTGATGAAATGTCCAGAAATGTTCCGAATCCAAGACGGTTTGCTGGTAAGGAAATCCGAAGCTGGCCACGATCAGTGGGTGGTTCCTACCTCATTCCGAAGCCTGATGTTAAGTCACGCCCATGATGCGGCCACCGCCGGTCATAGGGGGTTTCACACAACACTGGAAATCTCAAGAGAGGTTGCATACTGGCCACACATGGGGCAGGACCTCGACCAATACTTGAGGGGGTGTCTTGTGTGTGCACAATTTCAGCCATCATCCCTCACGCACCGTGCACCTCTCCAAAAGAGGGGGATGACACTGCCATGGTCAGATTTGCAAATGGACTTTATAGGCCCTGTAATTCGCTCGTCTAGAGGAAACAAGTACATGTTGACCGTTACATGCTTGTTTACCAAGTGGGTGGAATGTCTTCCAGCCCCAAACTGCAAGGCAGAAACAGCAGCTGCCCTGATGATTAACCACATCTTTTCCCGTTTTGGTCTACCTCAAAGGATTGAGTCAGACAGAGGTAGCCACTTCACCAGTGAAGTAATGACAAAGATGTGGGAGATACTGGGGGTTAAAAGAAAGCTACACATTGCCTACAGGCCAGCTTCTTCTGGAGCAGTAGAGAGATACAACCGAACTATTGTGAGCATATTAAAAAAGTTTGTGGCAGATTCTGGGCCAAGATGGGATATCCGATTACCTCTGGTCCTAATGGCCATCAGATCTACCCCTTCATCTGCAACTAAAATGTCACCATTTGAGTTGATGACGGGGCGCAAGATGGTGCCTCCCCAGCATTTGCTCTACAGGACCCAAGAGCAGACACTGATAAATGCCTCCACAACTCATGAGTATGTGGAGAATTTAAGGAAACACCTTCAGCATGCTTTTGCCTATGCTCAGCGGAATCTAGAAAGATCAGCCGAGAGCATGAAGACCCACTATGATTTAAAAACTACCCGAAAAGGAATATAAGGTGGGTGATCGGGTCTATCTGTACAATTTCCAAAGGAACCAGGCCAAACAGCGAAAATTCTTGCCTACATGGAAGGGACCGTTTGAAATTATAGACAAGATCTCCCCTGTTGCCTATAAGATCTGCATCCCCAAAGGCAGTTCGGCAGAGGGGGAAGACAAGTGGGTACATATAAATCAGCTAAAGTGTTGCCATCCCAGGCACACTCTCCAACAACTGGAGGAATCCACTGGAATCCCAGAGGGGGCCGCTCCAGAGTAATTCAGTTCCAACCCTAAAACATTCCACATATAGCATATAAAATTCTGTGATCCTTGTATATATATATGTTCTTGTCTCCTAATTTAAAAAAAGAAAATGTATATGTTCATATCTTCTGATTCATAAAATGTATATGTTCGCCACACCATTAATAGTGGTGAAGAAATGTCTATGAATAGGTATTACCGCTTTGCTTTATCATCCTAGGAGAGATGAAACCATGGAGACTGACCAAGGAGGACGATCGGGGACCGGGAGCAGAGACCCGAGGGGCCCGGGGTACCGCCCACTCCTCCCATCAGGACCAGCAAGGAGAACTGATTGATCGACTGGAGGGAGGAAAAGATGCTGAACTGTGCCATCCATGGAATTGGAAGAAGAGGAGGCGAACATCCCAGATCTTGCGAGTTCCATCAGCGAAAGGTCAGAATGGCCATCGCAAGAGGGGGGGCTTGTGGGATGTTTTTACCCATGCATCCAAGCCCTACCATAAAACTGTGCAGTACTGGCATGGAAAACATCATGATGGCCAGAACTCCCCAGAGAGTGCACAGGAAAAAAATGAAGAATAGGCTGCCACCCATTTTTGCCTATATTGTGAGCACAGGAGGGCACTGCCTAAAACCACCATTGGGCTACACACACAGTAGCCTGAAACCATTGGGAATGGCAATGCTGATTGCCAAAAAGCAACTCAGAACTGTGGGGAATTCATTTTCTTAATCCCAAAAATAGTTGCATTACCAGTACTCACAACTATCAGAAAGCCGGCGTTTTAAAACCACCAGACTTTTGTGTAAAACTGAGCAAATGAAACAAAACCAGACCAAGGAAAGACTTGCTAAGAGGTGGATACAATGTAAAACTATGTTCTGAAATGACTTGAAGGAAGTAATTATTTAATGTATATGTAAAAATTGTCAGTTTGATTTGAATGTAGAAAACTGGGAACAAAAAGTGACATTTAGCTGAAACCTGGCTTAATGAAACTGAATTCTGCCTGACAACTACCCCCGACAGGAGTTGAAACTGGATCAACAGCTGTGTTCCCAGGCCTGGCTGCCAGGCCTGGCTGCATCCTGAGGTCACATGGCCCTGTTGATTGAAAGGGGAGTGGCAGCTGGGGACTACAGGGAGTTGAACAAAGGCCTGTCCTGGACTCAGGCAAATGTTATATTGGGGGGGGCGTAACGTGGCTTCCTCTTAAGGGAACCTGGGAGGGGCAGTGCCTCTGCAAGCCAGCTGAGCTTGGGGAAGTGGATAAACCAGTTATTCCACCCTGTGATGTGGGAAGCCACACCCCTTTTTGACCAGAGCATAATTTTAAAAAGATAGATAACTCATAGTGCAGACTTGTCAGAATTATATAAGTAATATCATTATTTTTGTGATTATTCTGTGAACATTTTAAGAGGCGTTAGGACCCTGTGGTGTATTCTGGGGGGTTGCTAGCGGAAAATAGGGTCTCACTCCAAATGTATGCATGTTAAAAATCTGACAGTTTATCATCTGTAACCCATATCCCTGGTGCACATTTGTGTAAAATCTGGAAAGGTTTAGAGGTCGTTATCTGGATGAAAAGGGGAGAATTCTGTCATCAGTGGACACGACATCGTACAAAGACAGGGATCGGATGGTTTGGTGCTACAGAAAATATGTTAACTGGACCTATAATATTAGAAAAATGGTACATAGATAAATATGTATTTGGGTCAGAAATAGATTTGTGTGCAATCTGACAAGGGGAGGTTCCTCTGACCATAAAACCTACAGCATCACTCTGACTCACATTTCCTTCCCCCAATCAAGGGAGAGAGGAGGAATTGGCCAATGATAAGTGAGAGGGGCAGGTTTAGTTATGACCAACGCACACACCCACTTTCCAAAACACATAAAAAGAGACTGCTGGGACAGGTAGAGACATTCAATTCCATTTGCTGCGGAGCATGCTGACCGATGACTTCACATCCAGAGATCCAGACTTCAAATCCATCAATCTCCAGAACCTGTAGCAGTACCCAGAAAGCAGTGTTACATCCAGAATCCAGAGAGGCCTGAATCCACCAGCTGAATCCTCTTCAGCAGGCCTCAAAATTAACCAAACTATTCAACAGCGAGCTTTTTGAAGTTTTGCCGAGAATTTTTGCAAGATCCTGTAGCAGTACCCAGAAAGCAGTGTTACATCCAGAATCCAGAGAGGCTAGACCAGCAGAGCAGAGCTGACCCAGATCGCTGTGAGCAGAACCGGTGCCTGATTGACCCGCCGAGCAGAAAGAACCGCAGCCGGACGTGTTGACCAGATCCGTGACGAGGCCTAGTTCAAATGTATACTGTGAGTACCTAGCAGAACTGTGCAGAACCAATCTCTTAGTTAAAATAATCTAATCCAAACTATTTTAACCTAAGTAGAACTGCCTCCTAGAAATCGTGTCATCTGTCATTTTTAAAGCTGCACAACTGTCACCTGTCAATTCTGCAGCTGCAAGCTGTCACCTGTCATTGTGAGTTTACTCTAAATCCGAAAAACTACCTTTATTTAATCGTCCGTATCTCTGGAACCGTTTGGGCTAGGAACGAAATTTACCGCAATCGCGATTCACGCACTCACGAAATTTACCGCGATTTGCGATTTGGCCCGATTTCTTCATCTGTAGAAATCAGCAGCTTTTTGCTTCTCTTTGCTAAAATTCGTTTGCAATCTGCTAATCATTCATAGAGTATTGTTACAGTGAGCCTGAACTAATATAAAGTAGCCATCACCTATCCTGAACCTCTAGAGGGAATTAAAAGCAATTTTAGCACCTTTTCACTTCCTTGCAAACCACATTAAAGTAATTCGCCTGTGTTTAAAACTCATCCCTGTTTTCTCTAAGCTTGCTGGGGGGGAACTGAATTTTGTATTGTATTTGATTGCATTCCTGAGAACTGTGTGCTCCTCTTTCCATCTCCTTCCATTTCTTACATTGCATAGGGGAGGGGGGTGAATTGCCAGAGAAAAAGTGATTATCTTATCTTTTGGTAAAATCATATCAAGTATTTCTGTACTGCATTTTATTCCTCATTGCTTTTCCCTTGAAATCATAAAAGTATTTTTGCTACTTTATCCATCCTATACTAACTCCTCATTGATTGTAAAGAAGTGTGCTAGTGCCAGATTACCCATTGTTGATCAACATCATATGTCTAAGTGTACTATCAGATATTAATTTATTATAAAGTGTGATATATATATATTGTTTAAATTCTCAAATAAACCTTTTAATTTGCAAAACAAACCTACTTCTTGGCTCAGTGGGGTCAGGGGGATTCTAAGAGGGGGGTGTTATACAAGGGTGGTCATCCAGAGTACTGAACTAGACAGAAAAATACATTAATAAGGGTTTTCCTCAGCATCCCAGACTAGGCATTGACTTGGCTGTAGTGTTGATTGAATATCGCTTACATCGCAGACCCTGAAAATACTTCATGAATATAACTGCACAGAAGAGGAGCTAATAGAGAATCCTATGCATGTGAAAAAATCCCTGAATAGAATGCACTGGATAGGCACAATAACAGATGTGTACTGCTAATCTACATCCGTTACCTTCTTTATATGACAAACCACAGGGTTTATTGCTGGGATACTTAAAACGTTTTCCCAACTCTAAATGCAGAAATAACTTTCTCAGGTTTCGTTTGAATCTCATGCCAACTAGAGCAATTCTCTTTGCCAGACCCAAGGAGCCATATGGTAACACTTAATGCACATTGCTCAAACACTCAAGCAGTCAAACATTTAGACACATCATGGTAGATTGCAGTGGCAAATTTGCAAAATGTGTGAATCATGAATGGTGGATTCAAACAGCCTCTTTCTGGGAAAAGATATGCTCAGGACATCAAACACAGTTAACACGGACAGTTGTGAATGTGTTAACAGAGCTAAAATGTATTTGAAAACTATACAGATCTAAGATATTCATGTTTTTTACTGTAAATGATATATTATGTAATGTGATGTGAAAGCACGGCTAAAACACAATAAAAGAAATAAAAATAAAACAGATTCAAAGTTCAAACAAACTTACTTTATTTAACTTAAATGTCATGATGGATAAAGGCCTAACTTCCCCTAAACTAAGGTTGGATTTCTCTACCTAAAGAAACTAAGGACAGTCTGAGTCAAAGAGTTCAACTTCAAAGTCTGTTTGTGTCCAAAACCTATGCTTGCCCTCTCAACTAAAGCTAAACAATGAAATGTCAGCAATAAAATGAATAGTGTTCCAAACAAAGTTCTGAGCTTCTTCCGGATGTATACTAATTGACCTTTTTACATTTGACCTTGGGAGAATTGACCTAATTTAAAAGGTCAATTAAGACATATATGCGGGGGGAAACTCCCCGCAATCCCCCACCCAATCCAAAAAACCTGCAACCCTGCACCCAATCCCCTTACATTATTTATAATCCAAAACCAACCCAATACATATATAAAATAACTCAAATAATATAAAGGTCAATTGTGCAGAAGGTCAATTAGGACCACTATAATTAGGTCAATTAGGACAAAAAGTCAATTGTAAAAGGTCAATTTGGATAATACCCTTCTTCCAGCTCCTGGCTTACTTTTCAGCTCTTCTTTCCACTTCAAACTGTTCCACAAAATTCTTGGGGTTCCCTTCCACAAGTTTAAGACAGTTCCACAAAGTCTTGGAGTTGCCTTCTCCAAGTTCAAGACAGAAAGTTCAAAGTTCAAACCTAACAGTTCTCAAAAGATTGGGGGTCCGCCCCAACCTTCTTACCAAAGGTGATTTCTCTAGTTCATCAATGCACGTCTGCTACAACACAAGTCTTTTCCATATATTAATTGACTTGCTCCTTCTGGATATTCACACTCTTGATTTCTCCTTTCGCTTGTTTTTCATACTGGGCACTCATCTAGATGCAGTTGACAGACCACACGGTCCACCCATCACAGGTCACGCAACCAATATCTCTTTCCATCAGCTTTTGCAACAATTGTCCACTGCTTTCCCTTGACAGTGTACAGTACCTTTTTTGTATCAGAATTATCATCTTGCAATACTTGTATAACTTGCGTTGTGGTATTTGCCAACTGCAACACGTTGCTTTTACTCCATTCCGAACTTTCTCAACATTTTTGTTATCTCTATGCAGCATTCAGAATTGCTTATTCAATCATATTTTCATGTCGCTTTAATTCAGTACGTTATTCAATAATGCTTTCAGTTCGCTTTGTATTCAAAAAGTTCTGTTTCACCCTTGAAACCATCTTCACTTCTGTTTCATGTCATAAGTGCTTCAGTATTCAAAAGTACTTATGTAGTTTTTCAAAATCTTCGACAATCAAGAAAGGCTTATTGCTGCTTTTCGAAGCGCCCTGTATGATTGTTTCCCATCTGCACTCACCAGCTTCAGGCCAGCAGCTCCTGTCAGCTTCGTTCCCTTCTTCGATGTGACTTTACTTCTTCCACCGCCTCCACTCTTCTCTTGCGCAGGTCAGGGGAGAGTGCTGCTCACTCTCCCTCAGGTCCGTGATGACCGGAGTGCTTCGGCGTCCCACAGCTCCAGCTTGCGCCCAACACGGATGGTGCCAAGGACTTCTAGAACTTCTCTGAGCCTGCCTAGGCCCGGCCTCTCTGGTCCTCGCTTGACGTGGATTCCTGCACTTGCATCTCCCGCTCCTGTCTCTCCAGTTTGCCAGCTGCAGCTGGCTCCATGTTTCAGCCTGCTGTGCGACCATGACCCCTTCTTGATGAAAAGTCCGAATTTATATATACTTTGGGCTTACTAAGTGGCCACAGGTGGTCAAAACACAGTTAAAGACCCCAAGCTACCACACCCATTCCTGTACAATCAATACACTCATACTTTCAAAGAAGTCTGCTTAGTCCACATTAGGAGAATAGTCATCCAGCAACAGCACTAATCGACCCATGAGTCTGCCCAATATCACCACATATCTCCCTTTCGGGTCAATCAGTGTATCAGATCAATAAAGGCACTGAATCGCTAACCCATTCAAGTACTCCTCATGCATAGGAGGAGAATATTGAACCTGCCACCTGACCCTTCCACCTAGCAGACAGTTTAACTTACACTGCACCCATCAGGCGAGTCTCCCACAGTACAGCCACTTCAGCTTTGTGCCTAGTCAAATCCGAATATATTTTATTTCTCTTCACAGTATTATTAATACCTCACGCAATGCAGTTAATGATCCTCAGTGTGGACATGTGCCCATTACCAGTGTATCTGCCGCCCCCCAGTGATGACTCCAATACAAAGAACAACACGCCCCATCAACATCCCGGCAATAGTTCAGAGACCAGAAAACAAAAAAAAGCTAAAAAGGACATTGAGAAGCCAACTACCAAACCTTGTCCCATCCTCTTCCCTGGATCTGCACGCCCAACCCACAGACAAAAGCCCACGTTCCCTCCCAAAACAGGAGGCAGGCGCATTACACTGCATCCCACAGGAGGTTCCCACCCTAAATCCAGGTACCAGCCCAAAGCGCTAGCACCCTAGGCTGGAGAAAGAACACGATAGCCGGCTAACCCAGAGTTGAGATAAGGCAGCGAGACAGCCAAGTCCGGGCCATTACCCTCATAATACCAAGCTGTGCGTATGCAGAGCTCTCAAATATAGCATCCATAGCTCGTCCATTCACATCGCCACACTTTGCAGAACCTCAGCCAACATCCTACTAACAGCCAGAAAAAAAATCAGCAACCTGTAACCATGTAGCCACTCCACCTATGAGTCCATAGCCCCCAGGTCCTTTTCAGCCCTGTCTGATATCAAAGGTCCCATCTACATTCAATACCACCCTGCCTAAGGGCACAGATACAGCAGCACCTGGAGCAAGGTCATGAACAGTTGCAACTGAGTCAACACGCGTATTCTTCGGTCGAACGTCAGACTTCATCTGGCTCTCCAACCAGTCCCATGCTTCCTTAGGAGTGTCGAAAAAGGACCTCTTCGGTGCCGGTACCTTCAGTCATGCCATATAGAACCTCATGTACCCTTAGTCACATACTCTAAATTCTTCTATACAGCCTCTAAAGATTTCTACTGCTTCTGTACCTCCTGAATGAAATCCAGAAATATCAGAATCCTTGATTGACCCACAAGATAGGCAGAGTGCCTCCAAGCATCCCGCAGCACACCGACGCAGTCTCAGAAGTTCAAATACTTTGCAATGAATGCAGGCAGGGGAGCACCAACAGGAGTACTCTTTACAGGCACCTTGTGGGCCCTTTCGATAGTAAACCATTTTAACAGTCCCCTAATGTAAAACGTATCAGCCAAAAGCTTTTCAATGTACAGTTTAGCGCTGTGTCCTTCCTCAATTTCCGCCACTCCCAGTATCCTTACATTACAATGTCTTGAGCCCTCTGCATCCTCTGCTCTAACTTCCAGGCAACCTGTGGCGTTAGTGAGAGTGTTGATCCTGGCCTGTAATATAGTGACTTGATAGCTAGTGTCATTTACCCTTTGTTCAACCTTAGGGTTTCTCTCAGCTTTTTAAGTAAGCACCATGGTTGGGGTGGTCAGGAAGGGTCCCCAAGATTATGAGGGGTTCATGTTGCGTGCGCCGTATTGATGACTGGGCGTGGAGGTGAACTGGGCGCGATGTTACAATGCCCTATGTATCGAGTGTAGTTAATTATGGATGGAGTATTTTACTTTTAGTGTTACTATTTGTCTAGAATTGATGTGTATTAGAGTTGCACATGCGTAGAACGATAATGTTAAAACCACAAATGTAACATGAACACGATTTCCACGCAAGGTGCTCTGAAGTGGAAACTGGGAGACAGCGAGAGTTTCAGTGTGCATGCAGAGGAAATCCTGTCCTGAAACTCTGCGGTAATGAGGAAGTAACATTTATAAGTCATACAGACTGAGAAACCTATAAAAGGAGTTTTGATCACACAAAGAAATATATAAAAGGAGTGTAATAAGGAGTTATATTAATCTGCTTGCAGTGAGGTTTTGTAAGCTTATTTGGACTTTGCAGTTAGCAGTTGCACAATGAATTTTAGGTTGCAGGGACATTCTGTTTTTTAGGGCCTGGAGGGTTGACGGAGGAAGAATGAGTCATCCAGTAGAAGGTCAGCTTGCAAGATGGACAGAGGTTTATGATTTAACAGTTCCACAAGGGACATATGTAATCTTGCTCATTGGATTGAAGTCACGTAGAGGGGGTTGATAATTTGTTTGGGCAGGCAATAAAGATGGGGCCAGGGTGTCCGGTGTTCAATTGTTCTCTCAGGGTGAAACTAGACGCTGTACGTGTTGGAGTAGTGATTGCATAAATTAGTATGTCTTAAGAGGAGCCAGGAGTCTGGGGCGGATGAGATCACAATCGGTAGTCCAAAGAGAATCTATTTGTTCAGCCCTTCTTCGTATTGCTAAGATATGCAAGCAGACCATGTGCAATCACACTTAAGGTTAAAAGGCTCTAGGCCAGTTTTTTACTAAGCAATACATTATGTTATATGTGAATGTTTAATTTTACCATGATGTCACCACCTACAACGGACCACTCCCCAGCAAAGTCGGACTTCGAACGCGATCTGGACCAGTGATGGCTCTGTGGGCGCTCATAGGGCAAATAGCATAATTTGATCTGCAAAGGAGCCACCAGGGCATCAGCCCATACCAGCCCGTAGGACAGCCACAACTTTCCAGTGCTGCACAGCAGGCCAGTAAGGTGCACCTCTCAACTGCCACCAATGCAAATGCGTGCCTAATCACACTGCACCACACCCCAGTGCCCAATTCGAGATACACTACAGTGGCAGTCCTTCTAGTGAGCCTCTCAACACACTCCAGCGGCATTGCATACCAGCATTCGACCCAACTACATCAGGTCCAGCAGACCTCCGATCCCAATATCCTGCTTGTCACTGCAAAATGGTGGCCACTGCACGCAGGTGATCCACTCTTTGCCAGTCATGATGGCCTCCTCTGTACTCTTACAGCACAGGATCACATCCACACTATGCAGGCAGGTATATCAATACAAATCAGCAAGCAGCAGAGTCAGATGAAAGATTTGTATTAGGATTTACTTGGATGCGCGGATGGAGCTTCAAAGCTCATATCATCATCGTCTGGTCTCAAGCCACACAATCCCACAGCATGAAGTTGTATCTACAAAATAGTAGAAAGGGTTGTTGTGGCCAGCAGTGGACACGACCAGCATTGTGAGCTAAAGATTGATGGGTTCAACTGGAACTCTACCTGCGCCGGTGTTCAAGCTAACAATGTCCCTCGTAGGATAAAAGTAGCTGCTGAGACCATGGGGGTGCAGTAAGGAACAAGTTACTTACCTGTAACTGTTGTTCTCCAGCATGGGTCTGGCATGGATTCACATGCTCATGAATATTCCCCGTCGTCAGGCCGGGAATCCTCGGTATAGAAAAAATCAGTATCAGTTTCGTTTCTGATCTGTCTTTCTCAGTAGTAACCAATCACTGGTCTCTGGGTCATACTGCCCCCAGCCAATGACTGCCCTCTCCCTAAGCCCCGCCCCTGGCAGCCATCCTCAGATTTGGTAGCAAGTGAAGTGGCAGTATGACCAAGTGAAGAGCCGCAGAGGGGTAGGCGGGAGGGTTCGCATGTGAATCCGTGCCAGACCCATGCTGGAGAACAACAGTTACAGGTAAGTAACTTGTTCCTTCTCCAGCATGGGGTCTGGCATGGATTCACATGCTCATGAATATAAGAATACATAGCAGTATACACATGCACAACCACGGGAGGTGGCAAAGGGCTCAATATCAAGCAATACAACAACTCAACATTAAGCAACTCTTACCTCCTCACCAGGCTCACCTTAGGCGAACAGGTTACGCAGCACTGCCTGGCCGACTTTGGACTCCTCCCTGGAATCCCGGTCAACGCAGTAGAATCTCGTGAAGGTGTGAGTCGACCTCCACGTAGCAGCCCTGCAGATGTCGAGCAGGGGCAAACCAGACAGGAACGCCGTAGTAGCAGCGATCGCTCTGGTCGAATGGGCCCTCGGACAGCCTGGCAACGGTCGGTTTGCCAACCGGTGACAGTGCATGATGCAGCCGGAGAGCCATCTGGAAATGGAAGTCTTCGAGAGAGCCTTCCCTTGATTCACAGGTCCAAAGTTCACAAACAGCTGTGATGTCTTCCGAAAACTCTTTGTGCGGTCCACGTAGAACTTCAGCACTCTAGCTACATCCAGCGAGTGCAAAGTCCTCTCAGCCAGCGACGAAGGCGACGGGAAGAAAACTGGCAACACCAAGGGCTCGTTGAGGTGGAAGTCCGACGGCACCTTGGGCATGAAGGAGGGGTGTGTCCTCAGCACCACCCTCGTGTCGTGAAAAGTCAAGTATGGAGGCTTGCAAGACAGGGCCTGGATCTCTCCCACTCGTCGCGCAGAGGTGATGGCCACGAGGAATGCTGTTTTCCACGACAGAAACTTCAACGGCACTGAATGCATAGGCTCAAATGGGGCCCCCATGAGCCTAGTTAGCACCACTTTGAGCTCCCACGCCGGGGCAGGGGCCTTCACCGGAGGGAATGATCGGAACAGTCCTTTCATAAATTCCTTCACCAGACGATGAGAGCACAAGGATGCCCGTCCTGTAGTTCTGGTGTAACGTGAGATGGCAGCCAGATGTACCTTGATGGAAGCGTGAGATAGGCCAGCCTTGGCCAAAGACAGTAGGTACGGCAATACTTGAGGGGCCGTAATCCGCAGAGGGTTAATCTTCTGTGCACGGCATCAGACAGAGAACCTCTTCCATTTATGTCCGTAGCACTTGAGAGTTGAGGATGCCCTGGCCTTTGCAAGAACCTCTCTGCAGTCGGCCGGGATGTCGTATCCTCCAAACTCTAGTGCTGCAGGAGCCAGGCCTGCAAGTTCAGCGACTCTGGTTCGTGATGAAGAATGGCACCTCCTTCTCTGGAGAGAAGATCCGCGTCTGTCGGCAGCTTGACTGGTGTGGACGCTGACAAGTCCAGAAGGTCCGGGAACCAGATCTGCCTCGGCCACGCCGGTGCGACGAGGATCATCCTGCATCGGGACCTCTTGAGCTGGTTGACGAGCCGGATTAGCAACGGCAACGGCGGGAATGCATAAAGGAACGGCCGTCCCAGGGGAACGAGAAAGCATCGCCTATGCTCCTCGGTTGGGGAAACCTGCTGGCGAACCTCCGGCACTTGGAGTTCACCGCCGTCGCGAAGAGATCGATCTGGGGTTTGCCCCATCGTCGGAAGAGTCGGTCCACTTGATCATGGCGCAGTTCCCACTCGTGGCAAGAGCGCAGCTCTCTGCTGAGTGAGTCGGCGATGGTGTTTTTTATCCCTGCCAGATGAAAGGGTACCAGAAACATCCCTTGGGCGACGGCCCAATGCCACAGATCCTGGGCTTCCTTGGATAGGACAGGGGATCTGGTTCCGCCCTGCTTCCGAATGTAAAACATCGTGGTGGTGTTGTCGGTGAAGATCCTCAACATCCTTGCCCTTGAGGGACGGAAGAAAGGACCTGAGGGCCCAGAACACTGCGCGGAGCTCCAAGATGTTGATGTGGAGAGTCTTCTCCTCTGGGAGCCAAAGGCCTCTCGCGTGGAGACCCCCGGTGTGCGCTCCCCAACCTTCCAGGGAGGCATCCGTCGTCACCGTCACCTGGTGGGCCGGGGATAGGAAACCTGATCCCGCTGTCAGATGAGCGCGGACACCCCACCATCGTATCGCCTGACGGAACGCTTCATCGAGCGGGATCCTGTCCTCGAAGCTGCCCGTCTCTGGATCCAGTGGGCATCGAGGAATTCTTGCAAGGGCCGCATCCGAAGTCTGCAGTTGCACCTTTCCTAGGATGGTCCTTATCCTTTCCTCCGACGGTGAGGCCCGCCGCGCCACTGTGTCGAGCTGTGCTCCCAGAAACAGGGAGACTTGCGACGGGACCAGGTGGGATTTTGGAAAGTTGATGGAGAACCCCAGGTCCGTGAGCAGCTGGACGGTCTTCGCAGTGTGTTCCACGGCGAGCTCCCTTGTCCTTGCCCGTATGAGCCAGTCGTCCAGGTAGGGGTAGACGTGGATCCCCTGCAGGCGCAGCCGCCACCGGTGCTAGGCACACGGTGAACACCCTGGGCGCCGATTTCAATCCAAACGGGAGGGCCTTGAACTGGTAGTGCCGCCCTTTGACCACGAACCTGAGGAACTTTCGGTGTCTCTTTAGAATAGGGATGTGGAAGTAAGCATCCTCCAAGTCCAACGACGACAGGAAATCGCCCTCCTCCAGCTGTCCCAGCACGTGCTGGAGGGTGACCATCCAGAACTTCTGTGCCTTGATGTATTTGTTTAGTCGTCGCAGGCCCAGGATGGGACGCCATCCTCCTGTCTTCTTCTTCACAAGGAAGTATCTTGAGTAAACTCTGGAGCCCCGAAGCCTCTTCGGGACGAGCACGATGGCACCTTTCCTGAGCATCGCCCTTACTTCCAACAGCAGTTGAGGGACGTGATTTTCCTTCCTGGCCACGGGAGGAATGCGGGGGCACCTCTTCTGGAACTCGAGGGTGTGCCCCAGGGCCAGGGCATCCAGCACCCAACGGTCGGTGGAGATGGACTCCCACACGCCAACGAACTTCGTCAGCCGGCCCCCCACCGGGGTGCTTCGACGGGGGCCCGACCCGATGGTAGGTTCAATCTTGCTTGGAGGCCGCTTTGCCTCCTTGACCACCTTGGCGACGAGGGCGGGATCCACCTGACTTGCTGCGTCTCCTGTAGGTCTCCTGCGACGAAGACCTTGCGGCTTGACGGTACGTAGAGGAGCTGCTGCCGGCTTCCTTGGATGCACCATGTCTGCCTCCGGAGCTCCGAAAGGACGGCCGTCGCTGTTGGAGCACACCCAGTGCACGGGCCGTCTACGTGTCCGTCTTGATCGCCTGAAGGGATTCATCAACCGCCTTGCCAAAAAGGTTGTTCCCATCGAAAGGCATGTCCAAAACCTTGGTCTGAACGTCCTGGCGGAAATCCGTGGCCTTGAGCCATCCTCGTCGTCTCAGGCAAACGCCGTTGCCCAACTGACGTAAACCGGTGTCGGCGATGTCCGTAGCCACCGTAATGGCGTGGTCCGAGGCAATCTCACCTTCCTGCAAGATTTCCAGGGCCTCAGCCCTCTTGGCATCCGGAAGGAAGTCCAACAGAGTGGCGATCTTGAACCACAACTCCCTGTCGTAGCGGGCTACGATGGCCAGGGCGATGGCCGCCTTGATGGTCGTCGCTGCAGATGAGATGACCCGTCGTCCCATCGCATCCAGCTTCCTACCCTCGCCGTCCGGAGGGGAGGTTGAAGTCGAGGCCGATGCCCCCCCGCTTTCTTCTTGGCCGGGTAGGTTGCGCCCTAAGGCACAAGGGGCAGCGTCGGGGACCCGGTACTTCTTCTCGTACCGGTCCCTCTTTGCAGGAGCCGTGGCAGGGTTCTTGAGGAGGGAGAGTCCCTCATCCCAGATGTCATCAAAAGCGGGACGGCGAGGACCGTCTTCCTTTTAGCCTCGTGCCGTTGGTAAAGGAACCCCTCCTTCTTCTTTTCTACGGGGCAGAGCTGGAAGAGCTCGGATGCCCTGGAAATCATTGCATGGAAGGATCCAATCTCATCGGCGGGGACGCCAGGGCAGGGGGCGACGGGGGACACGTCCCGTTGTCGCCTCTGTCGTCATCCGTACCCGTCGTAGTCGTGTCCATGCCTGTATCATCCCCTTGGGTAGTGGACCGGGGGGAAGGCAGAGAAGGCCGCAGAGGCGGGAGAGGAGGCCTAGGATGCGTCCTCCTCCTCTTAAGTGGTGGGCTCTCTGAAGGTCCTGGCTCTGGTTCCTCCGTCGGGTCTGGCTCAGGCACCTCCATCGGGGGAAGGGGCAACCTAGTCCTTATCTCCGAGCATAAGGACTCGATGGCTGACAAAATGGCCACCGAGGTGTCCTGCGGCGCCGGAAACGACGGGAGCGAGGGCTCTTGAGGAGCCTCGTCTGCGTCACCGTCGCCCTCGTTGTCGCCCTTGTCGGGATCCCTCCCGATGGGCTGGGCCTCCTCCACGACTTGGATGAGCTCCTCTTCAGAGGTCGTGTCCGTATCCACGACGGCCACCAGCCCCTCCCCCACCCTTTCCAACGAGGACTTTGTGGGGGTCTTCTCGATGGGCCTGAAAGACGACTCCCTCCGCGGTGGCAGGGAGACTCTGGTACCTGAGGGCGCCTCCACTGGTGTAGCCTCCACAGGCTGAGCCAGGGCCGCGGCGACCTCCTCAATCGAGGTCTTAGCAGGGTGAATTAAGGCCAACGTCACCTTCTGTACGCCTGGGGCCTTCACCTTGGGGGGAGGGTCCGAGCCTCACTCCCCCTCTGCGGGAATCTTCGAGATCGACTGGGGCCTCTCCAGAAGCTTCGCCGGGTTCTCGGACTTCCTCGTACCCGAGCCAGAGCATTGGCTCGGGGTCGATGGCACTGGGGTGGATGCGTCCTGCCTGGCAGCCAAGGAGCCCGACCGTTCGGCGCTCCCGGTGCCCGCAGACTCGCGGTGCTTAGCCTTTTGTTGGGCCCCCGTCGCCGGAGCACCCTCACAGGACTTAGAAGACCGCTCGGACTTCTTTTTCTTCTTCTCGCCTGGCGGGCTCGTACCTTCCAGCCAGTTGGCGAGACGGAGGTGGCGATCCTTCATGGTCCGCTCCGACATGTTCCCACAAAACGCGCAGTCCTTTTCCTTGTGTGTCTTGTCCTCACGGAGACAGTAGAGGCATAACGAATGCTCGTCCTCCTTGAAAACGTTCTGAAGCTGGTATCCAGGGCAGGTCCTGAACAGCTTCCTGGGCGTAGACTCCCTTTCTCCTGGGCCATGTCCAGGGTAGGTCTCGGAACTTCTGGAATCCTCCAAAAGCGTAACTCGATGAAATCTTCACCCTTGAGGGGCGTAGAAACTCCGAAACGGATCCCCGTTGATCGGAAGTAGAAACGGTGGAGCTTGAGGCTCTATTTAACCGAAAAAATGAGAAAATCTCCTGAAAAAAGCGCAAAAACGGAGCAAAAGCTCGAGAGCTAAGCACGAGGACTCCCAACACTTGAACGTGCGATAAAAATCTGAGGATGGCTGCCAGGGGGGCGGGGCTTAGGGAGAGGGCAGTCATTGGCTGGGGGCAGTATGACCCAGAGACCAGTGATTGGTTACTACTGAGAAAGACAGATCAGAAACGAAACTGATACTGATTTTTTCTATACCGAGGATTCCCGGCCTGACGACGGGGAATATTCATGAGCATGTGAATCCATGCCAGACCCCATGCTGGAGAACAACATCAATGCACAGGCAGTTTCAGACCTCCGGTCCACAGAAAAGTGGCAGAGAATATGTGGCAGACAAGTGGCTGAGAATATGCAAAGAGAAACGCAGGAAGGCCACTGATCACAGGGGTGTTTTTGGATCTGGAGTTGCTGGCCCGTCTGTATGTAAGTTGGCAGAAGAAGAGAAGTGGCTATGTGAGGCGTGACCAGGTGGGAGAGGAAGGGTGCGTGGCACAGTCCCAGGGTGCTGAGGCTGGGTTGCATAAGATGTTGGAGCAGAGAGGAGGCTGACTTACTGCAAGCTTTGCTGCATTCAGAGCCTGACCAGTGGAGGATGTAAATCCAGCAGCAGACCAGGCGTCATAAAAGGCACACAGAAGAGGAAAACAACTTTGCTCTGCTGATAAGCTTGCAGCCAAGTGGGAGCGAGGAAATTGGTTATGCCACTGATGGTAGCAGCTGTCAGCACAAACCTTGCTGTAGTTCAATGGCCTAAATAGTAAACATGACTTCCATGAAAAGTCTCCTACCTAACATATAAATACATAAACTTGGTTGAATAGTCCCACTTCCAAAACTGTATTAGGAATAGAAATCCTGGATTATTATTTGTTTCTTTTTACATAAAGAGGGGGCAATTCATCATATGCACAAGGTTTTCATCTACACCATAGTGGAGGAGTGTTGTGATGTATTGCTTTGCTCCTACGTCCATGCAGGTGGACAGCCCAGAATATCCCTCTGAGAGGTACATCATTTAACGAGGTTGATTCAGGCCTGCAACAAGTCTTCTGAATGAAGACAACCTTGGCAAAAGAAATTACAGGGCTTCCAAATCACCTTCACAGAAATCAGAAATGGTGATGCCACTATTCCCCTGGGAAGGCCACCCACTAAATGTGATGCACTTTGAAGGCATTCAAGAGAGGTGGAGGATTTCCATGAATTTGCACCTCGATACAATAAGAGATAACATCAATAAATCCTAAGGCAAAATAGAAGAGGTCCTGCAAGGAATCGTCATCTGGCGAGGGTGCAAAGCCCTGTCTTTTTTTATTTTTATTAGTACTGTGAAATACCAGAGGGTGTTTCACAACATAGTCCCTGGGGATCCTGCACTCAGGTGGCCATGGAAAGCCATTTCTTTTGGATCCTGTAGGAGTATGGGTCTACGTGTCAACATTTAGACACTGAATTTCAACATATGCTCTCTGCATTTCACATTCAACTGAATTCCGTAATAACATGTAGTGCAAATTAGCTCATGAAATAAACTGGATGCAGATTGAGCCAATGCATAATGGGGGGATGCTCCAGATTGACAGGGGGTTTCATTAAAAAGGGTTTTGAGGCAGAATAGAGAGGCATGCCTCTTCTGGCACTGACGGAACGAAGGAGGCAGAAGTACAGGTTGCTGAGCAGACAGAGTCCGGTGCTTGCAAGCTGACTGTCTGCTGGGCTAAAGCTGAAATTGAGGCTGTCGCTCTCATGGGTTGATGATCCTTAGAAAAACTGCAGTCTCGAGAATTCTTATTTGGGTTGACCCTATACGAAGCAAGCAGAAAGGCTGGGGAAGATTACACTGCCAAGCTGAGTTGGGTATATCGCCAACAGATTTAGGTAAATATGAGGTTAATTGAGGTGCTGGTGATGTGAATGATACTATGTAGCACACGGGAAATAGTTTAGTTCATTTTAGGTGCTGCATTAGAGATTTGTATTTAAATGTACAGGTCACTCTGTGTTCATATTTCTCAAGGTTTTGCTGTTTTCTTAAAGGGTATTTTTCTTGTCAAGTTTTACGAGGCCAAGGTCAATTGACAGAGCTTTGCACAGATAGAGCACTGAAAGCCATCGCAAGAAAAAACATACTGTGAAGTATAATGTGGGCATAAGTGCCACTCTGTGTAACTTACATAAATCTATTTTATGATAAAGAACAAAGTAAAAAAAAAAAAAATGTCTCTATTAATTCTGCATTCAGTCCCTTTAATTTGACATGCATAGAGAGATGCAGACGTGCAGTAAGAAATATCTGAAAGCAAAGTAGCCGCAGTGAATTGTTTTATTTTGAGAGGCCGGATAAATGTGTTGTATCCCAATTGCTTCCTTTACATTTGTTGAAACACTGCCAAAAGGGCATAATGATGTATTGTACATAAGATACCACAGGAGGGCATGAGCCATCTATTCAGAGTGTATTAAGTCCAGTATTTGTTTGTTGTTAGTGACCCTGGTAAAAATAATTATTAGGCAGTATTCTGAAATCAGTCTCACCACTATTAAAAAATACCCTAACAAGTTTACCACAGTATATTGCCATGGACTATAAAAATACCACCAAATACCACCATAACAAAATAAATACCACAAAGTAATAGATAGAACCCCAAAATATATCTAACAATCCTGACCCTGACAAGCGAGGGAGGATCACCTGGGTAGGAGATCCTCAGGGCATGGCGGAAAAGCATCCATTGGTGAGACATGGTATCCCCCTTTTTCCACAACCCATCTAACCCCTATCCCTGCTTATTTTATGGAAAACTACAATGCTCATAATCCCTCCCCACTTTATCTTGACAAAATTACTGCACAGAGGAAGATGAGAAATGAGGTCAGAATGATTAGCTCCCCTGACTTGCATTGGCCTTGACTCTGTATTGATGCCAGGCAGAGTCAGGCATGTAGCTCTAACAATTTACACCTGCCACTTATTAACAATCCCAGTGAAGATAAAAGGTGGCGCGCACAGGCACATTTTGAGCATGGCTGGATACAATAAGGAACAGCTCTTCCGAGGCTGATGCAAACCAGGCTGTAGAAGCTGGAAGGCCAATAGGCTGATCGACAGTTGGGAGGACAAAGCGAAAGTCAGGAAAGATTTCCATGCTTTCGGGAAGCCGTGAGTGTTCGAAGAGCAAAGCCTAACGAGCAGAGGAAAGAAGTCTTCAAGTTGACAGAGAGCTGCCAACGACCCTCCCGAGTGAATGGCGAAGTTGCGAGAGGAGCTGAGGAGGTGTTGGTAACAGCATTGAGCTATAGGAAAAAAGATTAAAGAAATCCAATTAACACGACCAGTGAGTTATCAAGGGCAACTAAAGTTTGGTTGATGTTAAGGGAAAGTGACTGTAATTTGAAAGTTGAAGGTTGCGCGTGTGCCGATAAAACGCGAATGAAGAGAACAATTGTTAAAAGAAAATTATACAAAGTAGCAGAGTGGTGCTGCAAGGGGAAGTCGCACATTCGAATGTCTCTGTGAAATGTTATAAATTGTGAAAGATAGTACAGCAGAGATCAATGGAAAGAAAGTAGAATACGAGGAAAGTGAAATATGTGAACTGTGAAAATGCCAAGAGGGCAAAAGCAAAATATAAGAACTTTGGAAAAGGCCAAGAAGGCACGTGAAAGAGAATAAGAACTATAAGTACCAAGAGGCATTGGTGCTGCAAGAGAAGATTATGAATTAAAGGATTGTTGAAAGAGAGGTAGAAGTGGTCATGCAGAGGTCTATGTAAATTCCTTGCAGTTTTGAAAGTCTGACAGTGAAAAGATACTTCAGATAAAACGTGGGGAAGGGAACCCCCATGAAGGAGAGACAGGTTGTAGCCCGGCAGAGGGAAGCCTGTGCAGAACTGTGAGAAATTGAGAACATGAGTATTGATTGGAATGCAGGCGAAGCCTAAAGAAGTGATTGAATTACTGTTAGTTGGAAGCCTAAGACTGAACTGTTGAATTGTACCAACAAGCCAAAATGTGCAAGACGATAGAACTTTGCCATCAACCTATCTTTTGCTTTTTAAGAGACTCTCTAGACCCCGTTGGGTTGAACCTGGGGAAGGGAGTTGGTACTGAAGCCATTCTGACCTTTCCTTTTGAGAACTGGTTTCTTTTTGCATTCCCTTAACACATTTGTCATTTTGAGAAGGAGGGCAGGGTTAGGTTTTCTCAGTATAGGGCTTATTATTTTGACCAGACTGACCTGGACCTATTTGTTTTTGTTTAATGTTCGAGATTACTCCCATTTCAGAGTTAGCACCAGTAAGGACCATCCCAACCAAAATATTTAATAAAGGTTTTCGAAACGTGTGTCTGTGTCTACTGCTTGATACTATCCCTTCCTCACAGTTCATAAAATGATGCGGGTGATTCCTTCCACTGAGGGGTAATCTGCTAACCAGATCCCCCTTGTTGCAAACTCCATGCCAAAAGCATAGTGCACTTGTGCCTTGCTGCATCAGTAGCCTGATCCGCAGCACCCGCTCTGCTTGAGGCGCAGAGCAGGTTCAAAGGTCACAAGATGCCCACTTGACTGCCACAGGGACAGCAAAGTCACTGCAGAACAGGGGCGACATTTAAGATATGCCCCCTGTACCCAAACTACAATAATCAGGAGTACCCCATGCTGGTGGCAGGGTAATCTCTCTTAGGCTTAGTGCATGGCAAATACTAATGATCCTGACCGTCACATCCCAATTGATATTGCACATGTGTCAGCTCCTGTGAGTCAGATCTGCTATGGAATCCCTGAGGACTTGTGCCTTTAAAAGAAGGAGTCTGTCACCCCTTCAGCAGAATTCCCTCTGTTCCTCACGGACCCTTTAAATTCAAAGAGGCGCTCTGAACATTCTCACCTGGACTTGCTTTGGGACAGCTGCACTGTCCAAAGCCCTGCGCTGGAGGTGAAGGAGATTTCCAACACAGAACAAAGATCTGTCCTCAAACTTCTCCCACGGAACATTGCGAGTGACTGGTGCTGTGGACCAGGACCAAACATTCTGCAACAGATTTTGTGTGTCAGTGCCTACCCTGAACCGGAGCATCCTGTCCTCGAGTCCTTTGTGAAGGCCTCACAGCAACTGGTGGGCTAGACCAGCCAAACCTCCCCATTTTATGGCACTGAGCTGATCGCTCCATCCCTGCATCCTGAACAATAGTAAAGGCGCTGGTATCTGCATTCCTCCAACCAGCCAAACTATTGGACTGCCTCTAAACCAGCTTGACACTGCACCATGTCCTAGCAAAGGACGCCATCTCCTAGTCCCAAAGCGTCTGCTCAACGCCGGAACCCAAACCGAATCTCTGGAAGGTCACTCGTCTACTCGGCCCAGGTAGCCCGACAACAACTGCCTCATTGACTGCACATCAATGCATACTAAATCACCATTTCAACGACCATCGCCCGCCGAATCGAACTGCTGGAGCATCACTTGCCAACCTCTCTGAGCGGCTAAAATCCGACTCAGCCTGGCCAACTGTGAAGCGTTCTTTGGACCACCCCAACCAGCATGATTGAACCTCTGCCCCACGACCACACAGATCACCCACATTCGACCCTACTGGAGGCCCGCTTGCTGTCAGGGCATCCACAAGCCTACGTGCCTGACTAGCATGATCAGCTTGCATCAACGTTCAAACCCAGGTCAGATGTGTTAGCCCACCAAGAACTGAATTAAGGTACTGTGACACTAAACTTCCCACACGGTCCACTGGAACCCTAGAGACTGGTTAGGTCATGGTTGCTCCTATTTTCAGCCCAATATCCTTTTTATGATAGTACCTTACCTACCACCCCTGGAACTACATTCAGAGTGCTACTTTCTCCAGTCTGTAGCATCTCCTCTGTTCTTTCCTTTGGGGTGGGTTTTTGCATAGTTATCTCTTTTGGTTTTACTTGCAGATGGTGTTTCATTAACGTGTTTACATTTTTATAGAACCTTCATTAGACATCCCCCTTATTTTGGACTGTGATACTGTGTTTGGGCCACTACTGCTTCACTTTCACACCCCTCTTAAGAGTATAGCCTGCCCTCTGTCTTCGTTACTACAAAAGGTGAAGGAGGTATATCTCTGTATTGTCCCTGTTTTACCTTTATGATTGTGTTGTGTTTTGGTTTGGCCATTTCCCCCCTACTCGTTTAGATCTCTACTAAAACAGGTTCCTTATAAGTAGTCCTTCTTGCACTGCTCAGTAATAAAACATGTCCATATACGTGTGCCTTGAACGCTATATACTCCCATTGATAGTTACTGATATTATTAATTATATTAGAGGCTGCACAGATGTGTTTAAGTTAGACTTAAAAACAGACAAAATACCAATCAATTCCAAATCCTCTTGCGCCTTTCAACATGTCACATGAAATGCACACAACATAGTATCCTTATAACCATGTTTTAAAAAAAAACATATGGCATCAGAGACTAGTTCTGTCAATAAGCTCCATTAGGGATTCCAGATTGTTCAGTCAAATTTTTTTTAAATCATTATGAACTTTATCTTCAATCAGTTGTTTTTGCCTCCTTTTGTCCACCATCAAAGGAATTGCTTGACCCCTAAATATTCCTCAAAGGTGTCCCAGGGTTATGCTCTTCTTTGAAAGATAAGATGCAATATGGTCTATGGCAAAATAGGGTCACCCAGACCAATAGGGTCACCCAGACCAATCAGCATCCAAGGTGGGATAGAGACAATTCAAGCTAAATAGGGGCTTGGTCTACCTGGGAAATTGTGCATATATCTACCTAACAAATCTGAGTGGTGCTAAGATATATGCAAGTGTATGTTTTGTGAACACCTCAGAAACATGTCATCACTAGTGTCCTTATGGAGATCTCTGTAAGTCCTAGCTCTAAAGATGTTTTACTTTAGCTTCAGCAGCTAATGTCCCCTATGACCTGGCTCTAATATATCAAAGGTGAGGTCTCATGTCAAGTTAAAGTCTCTGCAGAACATCCTCCTGATCAAAGTTCCACCAAGTTATCCAAGAAGAAATATTCTTGTTGCATGTTTGATATGCACATAGCAGCAAATGTTACATCCCTGGATCTCAGGTACCTCTCACAAATATAAATCTACTCCTTGTGTCACTGTGGGTGCACATCAGTGCAAAATGGGAGTATTCATGAAATTCCAAAGGTGCTGCATATGTTTTAGTCTTGGTGGAAGTGTGAATGTATTGTGAATATTGCTTATACCTAAATCAAAGTTCCATGCTTATGAGAGAATACAAAGCACTAATCTGTATAGGTGACTCTCTCCCCTGCAGACTGAGTGGAAGGAGAAAAGGTGGATAGAACCACATCCGGGTTTAAGTGAAAAGAAGACACAACCTTATGTAAAAACCTAGGATGTGTCTTAGGAACACCTATCGTCATGAAAACCTGTGTAGGACTCTGATGAAGAAAGAGCCGGATCTCACCAATCGATCAGTTAGAAGTTAAGGCTGTTTTGGAAGATACCAGTTTTATGTCCGCCATAGACATGGGTTCAAAATTCTTATGGGATATTGCTGACAATACTATATTTAGGTCCCATACTGGGTGAGGTTTAGATACCGGTGGGTAAAGCTTAAGTAGACTGTCAAAATGCCTCTTGATAATGGGGTTAGATGTAGATATTGTAAGGCCTGGAGAGCTAATGTGAAATCTGATAGATATGATATGATATGGCATTCATGACGCGCCTAGATAGATATGTACAACAAGAATGGAGGTTAACTCCTGTCGATGCCAAATAAGACACAAAAGATAGAATGCTGTCTAAAGAAGAATTAAGAGGATAGAGAGATTGCTCCAGCATTCAGAAACCGAAGCAGGTCTACTATATTTGGACCTTATTGACTGCTTCCTAGTGGCTTGCATAATAGCCACATTATCATCCAATATACCCAGGCCAGCGAAAGCTTGATGTTTGGGTATCATGCTGCTAAGTTGAGCGATAACGGGGAGGGGTGCACAACCTTCCCCTCCTATTGAGACCGTAGGTCCTGATTCACAGGGAGGAGACACAGGCGAGTAGGAGTAGGAGATCTGAGTTCCAGACACAAGTCGGCCAATTTGGCGCTATCAATATAAGAGTGCAATTCATAGACCTTCTGAACTTTCCAAGTATTCTGGGAATCGGGGGAATCAGAGGAAATGCCGTATCGCTGTCCCAAAGAATTTGGAGAGCATCCCTCAAGGAATGTGGACTCTGCCCTAGCAGAGCTGCAAATTATGCACACTTGCGGTTTTGGAAAGTCACAAAAAGATCCAACTGAGGGTGCATTTCAGGAAGATTAAATGGAGCACTGAGTCCTTCAGTTTCCATTTGTGGATGCCGTGTGAGAGATGGCTTAATGCATCCATCCTTGTGTTGCGGTCTCCCGGCAAGATGAACAGCGTGGAGATGTATGCCATGCTGCGTAGCCCACTCCTAAATTTGAATTGCTAGATGACATAACGGGTGGAACTTGCTCCGCCCTGCTTGTTTACATAGAACACAGCATTGTGGTGTCTGTTCTTATGAGGACTCTGTCGCCCTGGATCAAAGGAAGAAAATACTTTAGGGCTTTGAAAATTAGCAGATGTTCCAGTATATTTAAGTGCGAGAGAGACTCCTGTGGATGCCAAAGCGCATGAGTCTGAAATTGTCTTAAAGTGGCTCCCCATCCGGTTAGAGAGGAGTCTGAAATTATGGTGTGTAGATGGGGAGTAGAGAGGTACTGCTGAAAGTCTGCAATCTCTTGCCATAATCTGTGGTCGGCCACAGGCAACATTGCGTTGGCTTGGCGCAAGTGTACGCTATATATACGCTATACATTAGCGTATATTTTCTTGCCATAAGATTCTAGAAGTTTGTCTTCTTTAGATAGAGGGCCAGAAGTGTGTGTTGCAAATGAAGATGACTTAGAAAACATAGTTGCTGAGACTTCCACAGATGTCTGAGGTTGAGTGTTTGAGGATAAAGAGGAGGTGTCTGAAAACAACTCCCATTATCAGCAATCCATTTATTTTACTTGTAGTTGCTGCCATATGTGGATTTTTCTAGACAGCTTTTGCCTTGGCTAAAACATCCTTCTGAAATGGAATGCCAGACTTGCCAGACTTGTTTAGTGACAGCACGCCTGAAAGCACCCTGGGCTCAGAATCTGGTACAAGTCTTGAACCCCTACCATCCTATTATGGAAAGTTTTTGCCGATAAAGAGGTGTCTTCCTCATCACCCCGTGTCGGTATCTGTTACCAGAAACATGTCTTTGACTGGTTCCTGTGACCTTGCCTAAAAGGGTTGATCTGTGTGAGAAGCACTTGTCGGTAGATGGTCCAAAACTAGTGGGGTTGGCTTAATTGGAGGACTGAAGGGGCCAGAACTATAATCAGGTCAGTATGGGTCAGTGTAGAGGAACATTTTGAGTCAGCACCTTCTTTATTAAACTTTTAACGTACCCTTTCATAGGGTTGGAATGCATAGTCCTTTGACATTTTTAAAGAATCTATTTTACGAAGATGTGGAAGGTCCTGCTGTAGTCGGAGTGTAAGATGAGAAGGCAGATGGAGGCCAAGATGCCAGTGGTCTAGGATACCAAGTTGGCTGCCTTACCAGATGGGTAACGATAAACCTAAGGGAAGAGGATGGTATGGGGTAAGAAGGTGGTCATAGGAGACCAATCTATTAACGGGAGTCAGAAATAAGACGCAGACACAAAGATATGTTATTCTCCAAGTCCGAAATTTTATTAAATGGAAATGGGTTGGAAAAATACCTCTCTAGGCCTATTCTAAAGAGGATGCTCCATACCTGAAACTAAACTAAGGATTTGTCTGTGTTAAATAGTCAGTAACTTAAAAAGTAGTCCTTGTGTCCAGAGCATTCCAAGCTGACCCTCACACTAGAAACAAAACGTGCATGTACAAAGTGTTCACAACCAAACTCATAGTATAGTTCCAACAAAAAGATGTTCCAAGGAGAGACCCTTGGATCTAGAGGGTGGTTCCCCTTCCTTTAGATTTTTAGGTAGGATAGCAAAAAGTATATCTTTATCCAACAATTCCTTTCTATCAAAAGATATCTCTTTATCCAACAGTTTCTCTGTGTCTTTGGTACTGGATTCACAAAGTTCCTGTTCAAACAACAAATCCTATAGTGTGTTTCTTTAACTTTCAAACAATACATTCCACAACACACTTTCTTTCACTATTACTGATTGCCAGTATACTCTCCTGCGAGGAATCCTTTTATTGGGTTTTCAGATCCACTGGTATGCTCTACCAATTATATTACACCCCAATGTCAAGCTCTTCACACAACTTCAGGTGCCTGGTATACTCCCCTGCCAGGGCCTCTGCAAAAGTTCACGAGGCAAGGGTTTTCCTTTCTCTCCCCTTTTTCCACTCAAATGTTTTGCTTCCCAACTGCCTGGTATTCTTTTGCCAGGGCTTCTGCAGAAATTCACAAGGTAAGGGGTTTCTCCTTTCTCCCCATTTCCCTCTCACAGGCTCTGCTTCCCAATTGTTCTTTTCACAGTAAAAGGTAGCAAATGTGTTAAGGGGTTCAATATATTTGCCTATGGTAGAACCTATTTCAATGTTCCCCCACATTGACATCTCATGCATCCGGTCTTGCCTGGGGCTTGGTGTGGCCCTTTGTTTCATTGGCTTTTAAACATTCTTCTTATTGGCATTTGAACTTGTTATTTTCCTTGATTACAATTAACTAAGCTTGGTGTCTTTCTGTCACCTGCAACATTGGCTGGCGTGCATATGGTAATGCCCCAGGGTCCCCCACTGCTCTAGGCAGACTCACTGGATCGTCATTGCATCTCTGCCTTTGCTCACGCTTCCACAGTGTTGTCTCTTTCCCTTCGGGATTGTACAGATACTCTGTCAGCGTGGGTTCCCTAGACCGGAGAACGCTGTTCATTGGTGCGGTCATGTTCCCTGTAGTCTCTGCACGGTCTCCAGCCTCGCCAGGGCTCACATTCCTCCATGCACTGCTTTCCGCATGCCACACTGTTCCAGATACCTCATGGTCAGGAGCCCCAGCACGGGATTCCTCGTTCTCGCCTACACAACAGCCCCGTTCTGTACTGCTTCTGCCATTTTTAAATGTCCTGCTTACTTTGGATCCAACAAAAAAACTAGTCTGCACATTAGACTTCATGCTTCTCTTATTCTGCATACACTTGGTCCTCCTCTTCCTCATCTCAGTACTTGAGGATGTATGGGAGTTGAAGTCCATAGATGTTAATGGATTTCTTATATGTGGTTGTTCAAAACCTTTACATAAAATTACATCAGAACCAAAACATGTTACATATGAGTAGTGAGTGTTTAAGTCATAAGTGGGGTTTTGAATTGTGTGACTTTAGGAAAGGTTTTCTGATTTTTACTATAGGGTGTAACTGTTTCGTGACAATAAGCCATTAGGGTCTTGGGTATTATAGAAGACTCCTCCGAAGTAAGTGGGAAATATCTAGTCTCATTCGATGGAGATACCACCTACCCCCAGCAGTCGTCTCATTCCCTATGATCCTCCCTCATATAGCCACCTCCAGGGTCAGGTAGCTGTTGTTGTTCCCTGGCTACCTGGGAGGAGATCACAAAGGGGAAGTTAGTCATGATTCCACCGGATTCATCACACCTAACAAAATCCTCCCTGGAGACACTAGGAGGAAGAGAGACCTGCAAAGATATTGAGGGAGCAGAAGTTCAAAAATATCCTATGCAGAGGTATCTGTCTGTCTGGCTTGGTCTGGGAAGCCATTTTAAGGGCAGGTGGGCGCTGACCCTGAAATTATGTCACTTCTCCATCAGGATGTGCCATTTTCTGACAGGATGTGGTAGATTTAGAACCAGTATATGAAGCAAGTAAAGAGGGGCAAGGAGTGACACTCAATGGAGAGTTCTGCTTCTATTTAGATCCTGGTGGATTCTTGGGACGATGTTCGGTACATATTGGTGACAGAAAATCCTTGGATTTTGATCCGGAAGGCTGATGGCCCTCTGGCCTCTAGGCCTGGTAGATTTTCCACACTGAGGCATCACCTTGTGTACAGACAACCCGGTTGTAGACCTTCGAAGGTCATCAGTGCTTGGAACGGCACTAGCCCAAGGGGCCTCGGAGGATGCTCCGGTAAAAGCTTCCAAAGGAACCTCAGTCCTCTTGGCACCAGTGGAAGCCAAGTTGGCCTCGGAGCGGACTGCAGTAGCTATCCGCTACAGGACTAATGTCCCTCCTGCTTGTGCCGGGTGCCTGATTTACCTGATGTCTTGAAGAATGTGGGGGAAATGAATTCCATCAACTCCCTTCCCCTGGATCAATCCAGGAATACTTTGAGCGCAGTTCAGATTCAACAAAGTTTTGTTCATGGTAACACAAAAAGTCTCTTCCATCCACTGTCTCTTTTCCCTTGATGCAGCAAGTAGCTTTTCCACAATGTTTGTTCACAATTCAAAACAACTGGTGTTTTCCACAGTATCCTTCTTGGAAAGGAAAACGTCTTTCTTTGTAACACAAGTACAAAATCCAAAACAATTGTTATTTTCAAAATGTTCAACAGAGTGATGGGAAGGGAGCGAAACCCATCCGACCCCCTAGGTGCTTTAGGGTGAGTTGAGCCCCATTGGAAGACCTCTAATAGCCCAGGGGGCATGGGGGCATCCAAAAAGATCACCACATGATCATAATATTATACTTAGTTTAGACGATTAAAACATAGTGCACGCATATAAGTAGATGCCATGTTGCAGATATTGAGTAGCCATGATCGAAGCGTAGGGCCTGCATGGTATTTAGTGTGTTAAACACAGGCCACAAGCCTGAAGGGGAAATCTGAACAGGCCCAAGCGCTGTTAACTTCCACAGAAACCCTACTTTGTTCTAAAGTTGTTGCCAATATGTTTGTTCTAGGAAAGAATGTGACCTGCAAGGCCACAAGACAGTGCTGGGTGCCTTGGTGTACAGGTTATCACAAACAGGCCAGAGCAGGCCTTAGACCCCCTCCGAGCCAACCACGAGTTATAGCCCCTACAACTGCCCCATCCTAAATTCCAAGATACTAGTTGACCCCAGACCACCGACCATAAACCAATCAACCGTAAATACTCACATCTGAAAAAATACAACCCGCTAGGGGAAAAAGGCCCAAGAAACTCTTGCAAGGAAAACAAAAGGATACTTTCCCATATACCCGCCCCTACTTGTTATCACTTGCAAGTGTATACTCATGTGCAAATGTTCACACAAACTCTTCTGTCATAGGGTCCCAATAACACCAGCCTGCACTCTCCTCTGAGCCATGCCCCGCTCCAAAGAGCAGACCGGAATTCTGCAAAGACGGCTCCTGTAAAACCACTCAGGAATGTATGTTTTTCAGGACTGGTCACTGTAGGTGGGCACGGCCCCTCCAGAGAAGCGGCTTGGACACCTCAGCAGGCACGGGGGAGGTCGCTGGGATCATGAGGAGAGTGCAGGCTGGTGTTATTGGGACCCCATGACAGAAGAGTTTGTGTGAACATTTGCACGTGAGTATACACTTGCAAGTGATAACAAGTAGGGGCGGGTATATGGGAAAGTGTGAAAGGTCTGAATACGTGGGATGTGAGGCTATTAGTGTGGAGTGGTTTGTTTTATTTTTTAGGATTATTCATTTTTTAAGGAGAATATTAAGGAAAGGAAAACGGAATGTTAGGAAGCCTTCCTGAGTGAGGGGAGAAAGTGGCACCACTTATATTGTGCAACAGAGAAAAAAGGAAACAAGTAGGAGCCCTGCATAATTAGTGGGCTCTGGAATATTAGCTGTTCTTATTTTAGCTTATTATTTTAGCTTGTTTGTTTTTATTATGTAAGGTGGTGGACCTAGGAGGGGTGTTATGTAAGTAGTAGTGTGTTTTGAGTGTGTGGGGGGTGTGGGAAGAAGGGGAGGGTGGGTGTAAGACATTGATTTTTTCTGACGGGTAAGAGCGGATGAGGGACTGACTTTTTTGATGAGCAATGGCAGCGTGGCCTGAAGACCATTGCAATGGGAGGGGAAACACCCATTGAGTATATGTGTAAGGCCCTGCCACTATACTGGGACAGAATCGAGAAGTACCACAAACACTGGGTGACTGAGACTAGAGGAGGGGGGATGTCCCGCTCGTGGTCCTAGCACGGCTCCCATAATAAGAGTATTCTGGAACACATGCCCATATTTCTAACAACCAAATACAAGGGGAAACATTTTTTTTTATTGATATTTTATTTCTATCGCGCTCGTACACAAGTGTTTCAGAGCGTGAAAAAGAAAAGAAATAGTAGACCTCTGGAAAATGTTCAAAGACACAGAAGATTGTGAGGAAGAAGGGAGGGCAAAATGATAGCAGGGGAGACTGCTCAGGAAAGGAGGGCTGGTCACCAGCAGAACACAGGGAATATACCCATTGACAGCCCACCTGCAGTAGGTTACACTAACCTGACTTATGTGTCCACTACAGTGACAGACCCACCACCCCCATTTGCATCCCCTCTGGATGTGCCAGTGCATGCGGATGTCAATAAAAGAGACCTAGAAGAACAGAATTGACAAGATTGCGGACAGCACAAAATGAAGTGAAAACTGATACACCAGTAGAGCAAGGATCAGATAGGTGGAAAACAGAAGACTTTTGTTCAGAAAAAACAGCAAAAATAGCAAAGCCATAAAAAACAATGCATATAGAGAAAGAAGGAGAAGGGGGCGAGAAGGCGGATAGCCTAGGATATGAGAAATTTGGATCTTGCAGAGGACAGGAAGACGGGTGGTGTACAATTGATGAGTTCAAAGATAGGATGAGGAGGCAGAGCAAGCGCCTGAACAAACTCCTCGGGTGGAGAGCTTGTGGGAGGGTAGAATAAGGAGCAGGTTCGGCCGGATGGCAGTGGAGGAAAAACCGAGGTGGCAGAAGGGTTGACGGGAGTAGGACAAAAATGTGGATGCCCCTTATACATAAAGGGTCCGACAGACAGCACTATGTGCCATGGGCACAGATGGATACAAATAATTTGATAAAGGCGCTCTCACCCCTCACTGCGGGCGTCGTAAGTGGATCTATGCATTTGAAAAACAGACAGCTGGGGTAACCCCGGCAGTTAGCAACATCAAAAGCTTATTGGTAGCAATTATTGGAGACCAGTCTCGGGATGTGTGGATGAAAGCAGGATACCCGGGAGTGACTTTGGGTAATGTGAAAAACAAGATGGTGTTTCACAACCCAGTCTATGGGGATCCCGTACCCAGGTGGCCAGGGTAGGCCCATCGCTTATGGATCCTGACCCTCGAGGCGGACAAGCCAGGGAGGATCACCTCGATAGGGTCTGACTGGGCCATCAGCCATTTGGCCAGTGGCCAAGCTGAAATCACTTCGAGGGCGAGGCCCTGGGGCCGGTACGACGCCTGAGCCAGTTTGGGGGTTACTATGTGTACCTTAGGTTACTTTAAGTAACGTAAATTACATTGCTTTGAGGCCCGAGTTGCCGCAGATGCATTCGAAAGGTAACACCGAAGTGTTACCTTTCTTTGACGAATGCCTGGGCAGGCTGCATCATCATAGTAGGCCCGGGGCGGGCCTGGCCAACCTTGCGTAGAGTGCTCTGCAGCCAGACCTGAGGGCCTGAGCCAACTGCCAACAATCGACAACACCATGGCGCCAAGTGATTGAAGGCAAGTGTTACTATTCAAAAACAATTCACACTGGGAGCACCCGGGCTGCTGGGCAGTGCCGGGGCTACCTTTGCAGCCTGGCCCGCTCCCAGTGAATTGTAAGTAACATGAGTCCCGCTCCCGGGCCATCCGCATTTGCAACTTGGGGAGGGGGGTGGCCTGGGTCTGGGTGGGCTGAGCCTAAGGCTGGGTGACGTGTGAGCTGCTGAGTCCGAGTTACCTCAAGTGAAGGAGGAAAAAAGCATACCGATGTACCTTCTCCTTCAAACATTTCCACTTTCAGTCACACAATGGATGTTCCACATCTGGATACAAGGAGGCAGGTAAGAAGCAAGATTTACTTACTTTCTGAAGTTTCCAAATTTCCATGCATATTAAGGGCTGACTGTAGTCTGCGCAGCTTCATGCTCGGGGATTTTTGTGGGTTATAACTGCAGCTTGGGAGGAAGCTGGGGCCGTGTGTGGGGACTGGGGGAGGGAGTGCAGGAGGCACTTCGAGAGTAAAATATAAGCAGAGGGGCTTCAGGCAATGGAAATACAATGGTAGTGCTACCTTTCACAATCTGCCCATCCAGTATTAGACTGGAGAGAGAGATAGAATCGGAGGGGATACGGGTAAAGCAGATGCAATGCCAATGTGTTTCTACATGGCCCATTCAATGTGTGGCCCATTTTCACTGTAGGACCAGCATGTGCTGGGTAGAGTGGATGGATCTCCACTGTATTGTTTGTGTGTCACTATTGATTTGTGGTGTATATGGCGCAGCATGCTGGCAGAACTGTCTTTGCATGGACATTTCTGGCAAATCCTACCATGCAAGTGAGAAGACATTTTTCTTCTAAATGTGGTTAATTGATGTTCGCAGAGCCTTAGTCTCACATATCTTAGATTTATTCCACATTTTGTCACTTTTACATTTTTAAGCAGGGCCCGTCCAGGGGGAAAAGGTGCTGGTGATTGGCCAATTAAGTGTCTGCACACACATGTGGCCCAACTTTCAAGTGGGGTGGCAGCCATTGACAAAAAATGCCCTTATACATCCGCCCCAAACCTTCATTTAGGCATGACAGTGCTGTGGAGCAATTATCACATTGCAGAGAGATGATCATTTGGGAGATGGGAGCATTTTTAAACAAGCAATGGTAATGCCAACAGTTTGGGCTTTTTTGTTTGGTATGGGAAAGGCCCTGTCGTAGTGGTATTAACTGACCGTCGATGGTAGCAGCAAAATTGTGCGACATGAGCATATAATAGCAGTGCCTGGCAAATTAGTTGAGTGAAGGACACACATAGCAGCTGAAGGCAGACCTGTCTAATACATTTTTTATTATACCATTAGTGAGTTTACAGCTCCAATTAAGTCCTAACTCTTGAAGGCTGCTTTAAGATAACACTGCAAAGGTTGATGGTGAGGCTTGATTAACGCAAGCTCAAAGAATTCCCATGAAGAGGTGTTCTGTACGGGAAGGGGCAGGAACTGGGTGGATATGGCCATGCGGATTAGCATGGCATGGGCAGTCAACGGGTGGGCAAATAACCAGACAACACCTACAAGCTCTGTGTCCCTCCTCATTTACCATTCTCCCTATCTGTACTCTAATGCAATAGTTTGGGCTTAAAGCGGCACCTAATAGCCAAAACTAAAACAAAACAGTGAGAAATTTATTAAGCCATTCTCTGCTAAATGGAGGGTAGGTGGATTTGGGCAGGGCACGCTATTGGGTCTTTAATACTGGCCTGAAGGCACAGGGGTATTACCACTTTAAAAGCAAAGCCATTCATGGCGTTCAGCGTCTATGTCTGTTCAGTTCTTGAACCCTAAGGCGTTACTAACTGCTTACTTCCTCATGCCCTAACTAACACGTTATCACTTACCAGAGCCAAAGGCAGCCCCTACTGTGCATGTTTAGTAGCTATTTGCGGCCTTGCTAAATCTCCTGCATGTGTACATGCACGTGAACAGCAGCCCGCATGCAGCAGTGTTTGATATGTGCACTAATTATAGCACTCTCGCTCTTGCAGCATTTGAACAGCTACTAAGACACATCCTGGCACAACAAAATCGTAGGAGACAACAAGGGACACTCTGGGTGACAACTAACCTAAGCTAAGTGCTGCACTACCATGTGTGTTTATGTATACTGCGATAGTGATATTGTATGTGTGTGTGTAGTGTTAGAAGCAGAGACGTATGTTTTTATGAGTGCTGTGTAACAGCTCGCTGGAAGCATGCACAGGGGTAAAAACCGTAAACTAACATCCCCAACCTATCCATAACCTCTCCCTAAACCTTCTTCCGGTTTCCCTACTCCCCCCCTTCCTATCCAACCATCGTCACCCAAACCCTCCTTCCCTGCTGGAGTTGCAGAGCCTTGTATAAGCATCGACTTGCAGCAGGTCTCAAAACCGCAGTGGGGGTGGTTGGTTCATGATATTCCTGCGCCTTGGAGCTGTGGACTCTGTCAGAGAACTGTATGCAAAGGTATGTTATTTTATGAGTTGTGTTGTAATGTAATATTTGAGCATGAATACAACTGGCAAGGTACTTTCCGGTGTCATCATTTGGCTGTACTGCTTATTAAATGCAACTCTATTTTCATTACTGGTGGCAACGAGTAGACATGCTTTGTCTGGTTCTGCAAAATAAGTATGTAGCTATGTGATGATGATGTTTTTTTTAAAAAAGAACAAAAAGTAATGTTCTAATTTTCTCAAGCATTTAAATAAAACATAAAATGCAACAGACATATGAACCCTCCATGAGTAGCATTTTCTGTAAAGTCGCAAATTGACACAATTCATGGATAATGGTTTGAGGATCACTTTTTTTGAGGCGAGGGGTGGGACACTTTTTTTTGGGTGTCCGGGCCAATTTCTTGTCCCAGTCCAACCCTGGTCCTCGGGCAGTGGGGGGATAGACACCCAATGGCGAGACATGGTATCCCCCTTTCCCAACTCTTATCTAACTTCTATCCCTACTTACGTTCTGGGACACTGCAACTCCCATGATCCTTATCCCTTCTATAATAGCAGAAACCCTGAGACGAGGAAGGTAAGGACTGAGGCTAGAAAGACCACCTCTAGCACTTTACAATGGCCCTGCCCCACTAATGAGGCCAGGCAGGGCCAGGCACTCCGTCTTTTTCACATACACCTGCCATACATTAACCATCACGCTGACGATAAAAGGTGGAGCGCACAGACACACTTTGAGCAAGGTGAGGTACGAGAAGGAGTAGCTTAGCCAGGGCTGTGGGGCACCAGGCTACGGAGAACGGAAAGCGAAGGGGCTAATCGACAGCAAGAGGAAGCCAGACGAGAGATCTGTTTTTCCAAAGGGCCTGAGAGGTTTGCTGTAAGAAGCGGAAGAGCTGAAGGGAATATTCCTTTGATGTGCTTGAACGTTCCTTTGATGTGCTTGAAAGTTACCAGCTTCCTCCTGTGACAATAGGAGTCTTGGGAGGAAGCGAGGGGCCGATGGTGGAGGCCTGACCTTGAAAAGACAAGAAAAAAAAGATGCTAAAGCTGAACAAAGCTGGTGAGTTCTTGAATGTAGCGAGAGCCCGGTTTGTGAAAGGCGTGTGTGATAACAGTAACAAGCAAGGTCACGCATCTGAAGTAAAAGCAAGAAGAGAAAGAGATGATTGTTCTAAAGTGATACAAGTTAGCAGAGTGGTCCTGCAAAACAAAGCGCAATGCAGAAAGCCTCTGTGATAAATGAAAAGTATCTCCCAGTGAAGAGGAGTGTTTCTGAACTTTAATTTGCTTGTGTGAAAAGCAAAGCGGAAGGTTGCCAGAAAGTGGAACTAAAATACCCGAGGCGCCTCATGAGACAGGCTCGAGCCTGGCAGAGGAAAGTCTGCAGTGGAACTGGGTTGGTCGAAGCAGTCATGCAGAGGTCTAGCAAAATCCTCTGCAGTTTCGAAAGTCTTTGACTGATGTGTTGAACTAAACAGAGTCAAGCCCAACTGAGGGAATTATGATGGCGAATAGACCAGAGCCTGACTGAGGGAAGTCTGATGGTTTGTTTTTTGTAAAAGCGTGGAGAAGGGACAGATTCAAGCCTGGCAGAGGGAAGCCTGTAATTGAACTGTATACATGATTTGTATAAAAACTCGGGGAAGGGAACCCCAAGAAAGAAGAGTCTCAAGCCCGACAGAGGGAATCCTTCATTGTAAATGTGATACATGAGAAAGACCTACAGACTGTGATATTTTTAAAAAGGGCAGACTCGAGCCCGACTGTGGGAAGTCTGATTGTGAAAGAAGGAGGAGACCGGGACTTGGGTGAAAGAAAGCTGAGGGATCTAATTGAACTGTAAGCAGTTGAAAGACTTGACACGCGCTCCTAAAACGTACCAGCAAGCCAGAGTGTGGCACCCTGAAAGAACTGTGTCGCTCACCTATCCTTACCACAAATTCTGAGAACCTATTTTCCTTTGCAAACATCCCTTCTCACATTTGTATATTGAGAGCGAGGGCAAGGTTAGGTTTCTTTAGTATAGGCCCCTTTTTGTTTTGACAAGACTGACTAGGACGGTATTCTTTCAGTTGGGGGTAAAGATTACTCGCATCTTAGCTATAGGGCCAGGAAGGAAGTCTCCAACCCTTTCTGAAGATATTAATACATGTTTTTGAAACTTACATCACCTATGTCTGTCTAACTGTTGATACCATGCCTTCCTCACAGTAACGATGCACACGATGGCGCATCATTTAACAAGATAAGTACAAGTAAGGAACGCGTTGCGCGGAGCATTCCCCGACACCTCACCTACAATCGAAAATGCAATGTACTATGGGCAATGACCCAAGACCTCTCTCAGTTTATTCTTAAAATTCAGGAGATGTGGAGAACGGGGACGGGTAGCTCTTGGGACCAGTCAATACTCTTTTTCTACTTTACCGTTAAAAAGGGCCTGCCCAAAGAAGTGCAAAAGGTGCTATATAAAATCGTGGGCATTGAGGCGAATGGGTGGGCCGAAATACAGAGCATAATAGTACACCATTGGAAGAGAATAAAGGAGCGTGATAAGGAAATGGCCCAAAGGCGTCAAGTAGAGGAAGCAAAGCTAGTACAAAACAAACTAGCTAAAATTGCTGTGCAAACGCCAGTATCCACACCAATGCAGACAAAAGTGACAGGAAACTTTCAATATTTCACAACCGCTAGAGTAGCTGCGGTCTGGTCGGAAGGAGGGCAAGAACAGTGAGGCGGGAGTCAACCGTACCCTGGCCTACAGTAGCAACAAAGAGGGCAGCAACGAGGAAGAAGTGGCTTTCTGGGGAGTAAGGGGGTGGGGTTTGAGGGATAGGGACCAGAGGGGGAGGAATGGGGCCTTTACTATGTTGGAACTGTTGGAAGTGGGCCATTTTTCGAGAGAATGCAGAAGCAGGTGAGGGACGGGGTATAGCTATGGCCCATCACCCCAGGGGCCCCCACAAGGGCCGGCTCCCAGAATGACTTCTATACCCTAATGCAGTACACCAGGCCTACACACAGTTACCCCCGCAAATACCTGGTCCACCTGCACTGCAACAGCAAACAGTACACACCCCAAAATGGAACTGGCACAACCCCATTCAACGGAGCACTGCATTTTATGGTCACCCCTTTTTGAGGCGCAGCCGTGGTAGGAGGAAACCCTTTTTCGTTCCCCGGAACAAATACATATACCGACTAGGACAGCCCACAGAGAACTCGTGTCCGGTCCTGTCCTGTCAATGACCCTCAATCCTGAGGAGGAACCCTTGGTGGGGGCAGAGATAGGAAACAAGCAATACATTTTTATAGTCGCTTCAGGTGCTGTGAAATCATGCATCAGTGAGGGAGACTTCCCATTATCGGGCAAAACTCGACAAGCAGAGCTTATCTAGGGCTATTTCTACGGTGCCATATACTAACGGTCTGGATGTAAAGGTGGGAGGGATGGTGGTACACGCTCCCTTATTGTATTCTGTGAGTTCTCCTGTAACTTGCTGGGCAGTGACCTGCTCAGCAAGTTGAACATAATCTAATTCACGGACCAAGGCATTGCTTGCACCACACCAGGAATGTGTGCAATAAGAGCAATGGTGGTAATACATGCAATGGAAGGAGAGGTCTGGGGGATACCTGTAGAGCGAGACATGTTCATCTATGGAATAACAGTACTTGTCGAGGGGGTTCCACAGATTGCCAAGGGCTGTTGGACAGTGCCGACAGATTTATCTTTCGCTATGCGTTGTCCCCATAATTGGTTGCAGGCACGATCCTGTCCCTAGAACTGCAAGGGTTGTTGGTGTCTGGGAAGTGAGTAGTCATAATAGGTACAGACAGGCACGGGTGCAAGTGGCGTACAGTGCTCTGCATTGACCCCACTGAACCTCTGAAGGAAGTGACAGATTCAGAATTGTTTGCGAAAATATGGTGCAATATCGAAGAGTGCAATGCCCATTGATGGCTGTTGTGACCCTGCCCCCCTTCACTGAAGCAGACTTAGAATATGTACCTAAGCAGTTGTGGACCACCTACCCACACGATGTAGGGCTTTTAAAGGAAGTACCCCAGTACACACAACACTAAAGGCAGGGGCAGCACTACCCTGGGTGAAACAGTACCCACTATCAAGGGAAGCAAAGGAGGGGGGTCAGAGACACGATTCAGGGCCTGCTCAATCAAGGCATAATGGTGCCATCCACATAACCATGTAACGCAGTGATCTACTCTGTAATAAAGGCTACATGGGGCAATTGAAGGATGATCCAGGATTTATGCCCCCTAAACGATGTGGTACAGAAGGAATTTCCTGTGGTTCCCAACCCTGCCACCATTCTATGCAGTATCCTCAGAGAGATGACCCACTTTACAGTAGTGGATCTGAAAAACGTCTTCTTTTCGATACCCTTGCACTGGAAGCACTTGGAACATACTAGTTTTCCGCAGGGGTATTGCAAAAACCCAAGCATTTTCTACAGAATATTACACACTGATTTAGGAAACATTCAATATGCGATCATCCAATATGTGGACGATTTGCTTGTATGCAGTGACCGTGAGCAACATTGCCGAAAGGACTATCACACTCCTAAAACGACTGGCCAGGAAGGGTTACAAGGTTGACAAGGTCAACCAACCGTACTGACAGCAGGAAGTGCTGGATCTACGTCAGTTAGTATCAGCAAACGTCAAAAGAATAATACCAGACAGAACGGTGTCCGTGCATGCCACCCCCCCCGACCCACCACAGTGAAAGACATTCAGAAATTCTTAGGGTTAGGCAACTACTGTAGAGCATGGATTTTAGACTATGCAGCATATACCAGGCCGCTCCTGCACGCCGTCAAGGAAGCACAAAAAGACAACCACAAACTGGAATGGACAGAAGATATAATAACAAATGTCAATGATTTAAAAAAGGTAATATCTACAGCTCCAGTGCTTGCCACCCCAGACTATACATAGGAATTCTACATATTTTCACATTCTAATGGCCAAATCATGATTGTGGTATTGACTCAGAAGAGCACAAGGCAGTGGCATACTAGACTCAGTGATGCAGGGATAGTTTGCCTGCGAGCAAACACTTGCTGCAGGTACATTCGCGATTGAGAAAAGTTCTACAATCGTAATGGGATGTCATGTCACTTTGTTTGTGGAACTTTCAGTATTTGCCATTTTGGAGGGATCAAAATCTACCTTGACCACACAGAGTCTAAGCATATGAAATAATCCTCTCAAGCTCAAATATCCATATTGTAAGATGCAAGACAGTAAACCCTACCACCGTTTTGGCATAAATGTGTACAGAAGAAGACTTAGCAAGCCATGATTGTGTAACATATGAAGGGGAGGAAGAAGACAGTCCCAAAGTGAAAGATAGCCCATTGCAGGAAGGGGAGGTTCTCTTTGTTTACGGGTCAGCAACAATTGACCAGGAGACAGACCAAAGACATACAGGCCCGCTGTAAAGTGTCCCCCGAAGCGGGTGAATATGAGAGACTGGTTATGAAAAGATTACCAATGCATTACTCGGCCCAAGCAGTGGAATGCGTAGTGTTCATTGAAGCACTGCAGGCATTACAGGGATGCCACATGACCATCTATTCTGACTCAGCATATGTCACTACAACAGTGCATGCCAGTCTGTCACGACGGAAAAGCAGGGGTTTCCAAAGAGCAGACAGTTCCCCAGTTCAACATCCGCATTGCTAGACATTTTAATCTCGGCGTTGTCCCAACCCTCTGTAGTGGCAGTTGTTAAGTGCGCCACCCATACCAATAACACAGATGAAATTCCACTGGGAAACGCTGCCGCTCACCTAGTGGTCAAAATGGTAGCCTACCTTCTGGTACCCACACCTGCTGAGTAGGTTGTGGCCATGCATTCAAATAATCAGCAAACCACTCCATATACAGCCATGCCAATTACATAGCTTATTAAATTGCAAAGCAGGGCACCTGCTGAAGAGAAAGAATTATGGGCAAAGTGAAGTTGTAGACAATCTTCGACTGATTTGTTGTGGTGGCAAGAGTGCACTGGCAAAGCAGTAATGCTGTATGAACTGTTGGCGATAGCTTTCGACCAACTCCACCACCCCTCCCACAGCTCAAAACAACACATTGCAGCAGACATACAGTAATATTGGTGTGTGCCCAATCTTCAGGAGCACCTCATGAACATGAGCACCACGTGTCAAACTTTCAGCACAGGCATGATGCTCCGAACCTTACGGAGCACTTTGCCCCACCATAATGGGCCATTCCGTGAACTACGCATAGATTACGCGGACATGGGAGAAAGGTGCAATGGGCCCCTGTATTTGATTGTTGTAGTGTGCCCTTTTTCATGGTGGGTTGAAGCTGGACCTTGTGCACATCCGAATGCCAAATGTGCAGCCACATTTTTAGTCCGTGAGGTTTTCCCCCAAAAGAGTGTGTGCGATGTGTTAAGGTCTGACAATGGCACACACTTTTTCAATGAGCTCTTTAAGGAGATCACAGCACTAATTGGCATCAAGCACCAATGTGCTCAATTTATCACCTGCAGGCCAAGGGCATTGTAGAGACGATCAACAGCCTCTTCAAGAGCAAACTATCTGAGCTTTGCACCATGTTGAAAAAGAACTGGGTACATTGATTGCCCTTGGCCCTCTTCAGCCTACGCACACAACCCAGGAAAGACCACCATCTATCACCCCATGAGGTGGTTACTGGTCGGCACAGCTTCCCAGTTCAAGCAGCCAAGCGATGGTACTCTATACCTCTCTCCTTCAGACGAGAGCCATCCTTCCCAATTTTCAAATCTGGAATAAAAAGCTGGTTGAGCAACAAGCCTCTCCAATGAGGCCTCTATCCTCAGCCTCTTTGTTGCTGCACCTGGACCTCCATCTTATTTTTGCTTAACTCGCCTGCGCTTATCTGTAAATGTATTGACATCAGACCCAACTGTAATCATTGGTTTTACTAACTGTCGTCGTTTTTTTTTCTATGTATGTAAACCCTAGGTTTTCCAGCGCCCAGATTTCATGGTCCCTACGAAGTGGTGTTTTCCACACCCCTCGCTGTAAAAGTAAAGGGGCTCTGTTATTGGGTACACCTTTCTGATGTCTGCAGGGTGCCCCCAAACACTACACAATCACCTTGAAAGCACATACACCTCAAAATTAATTATTATTACCAGCTGTCTTCTCATTACTACACATGCACGACTTCAAACATATTTTATAAGATCTCTCTCTCTCACCCCCACCTTTCATGCGCATTCTTTTTTTCTCCTTAGATGAGAAGACGATGGAACCAGCTGCTTCAGATACTTCACTTTATATACAAAAATCATGTTAGCTATGAAGTTAAACCTAGGTGTTCATATTCATATATGTGTGGTATGCATTTTAGTGCAGGATTACTTAACATTTTAATGCTTATTTAAGGAATTTATTGGGGAGCTTGTTTTATATGGGGAGTCATATAAAAGAGGGGGAAGAGGAGGGGGTACATTGGCAAGCATTACCACTGTAAATATGTATAATAATACTGCTAAGCATAATAACAATGATAACATATCAACCAATACCCTTGTACATATGAGTATGACTGTGAGCACAATATTAGTAAAATATTTCCCATTCGTTAAAAAAAAATATTTCTCATAACATAACCATTTATGATGATGATGATAATAGAAGTGCTGTAGAGAGATGTGGGAGGCACAACTGTTTCAAGAAAACGTTTAGGTAAACGTTCAATGGTCAGTGGGTAATCCAGAAATTAGTGTAAGGTTGAATAGTTATTTCAGGTGCAAGAGGGTGAGTCGCAAGGCCACTCAAGACTCTAGAGACTACACAAGAACAAGACCAGTTGTTGTCAATTGGTAACCCTATGTTGCACTCCTTGGGGGGCTCGGTATCCCAGGGTGAGTAAGTGTCTGGGAAGTTGGAGTGTCTCCTAAAATAGGAGGACTCACTTCCATAGACCACAAAGGTAATTATTTCACTGTGTCGGGTTCATCTCATATCAATAATCAGATGCAAATCCATGCATAGTAATCAAATGTCCCTTAAATGTGATGAATAAAATCAACACAGAACACTTTTTACATGAAAAATTATTAGTATTAGTAAAAGTAACTAGCTCAACGATAACTACCATTTACTACCGCTCGTCCGTAAGCGGCACGATGGTCTGAGCATAAATACAGGATCTATTTAACAATGGTTGTCGTGTGTGATAGTAAGGCTGCTGGATCCCAATCTGATCGCAGCGCGTCTGGGAAATCGTAGTGTGATAAAGTATCAAGCATACTTACTCAGTTTCACACTGTGTAGAGCCTGAGCCAGCCGCCTACATGACGCGTGGCTCGAGAACTCATTGGCCCTCATTACGACCTTGGCGGAGAACCATGGTGCTATTTGCACCATAGTCCATGGCGCTAAGCTGCCAACTCCGCCATGGTGGTTGGCGGACTTACCGCCCCATTCCGACCTTGGCGGGGCGGTAAGTCCCCAATCCCCATTTACCCTTCCCCATTCCCATTTTTGCCCCATAGGGTATAATGGGAGTGGGGAAGGCGTTAATTACGCCACCGTAAATTACGGTGGCGTAATTAACAACAAGGTCCCTTAGCGCCATGGATTTTAACGCCTGCTAAAAGCAGGCATTAAAATCACCATGGCGCTAAGGGAACTCGTACTCAGGCGGAAAGGGGCGCCATGGTTTACGCCGGCGTAAACCCCTTTCCGCCAGGGTCGTAATGAGGGCCATTGTGTTTATTGTATCCATGGCAGCTGCGCGTACACAAGTCGGTGCCACGTCGATTGGGCGCCATCTTGGTTTGGGATAAGCATACAGGCATTACAGTGTTGTATGCAAAATTCACAGTTGTAGCTTATCTATTGGAATAGCCTGCTGGATTGGCTCTCATCGATAAGAAGCATCCGGAATGGATAGAAAAAATAAAAAAATATAAAAATAAATATAAGAATACAAATATATATATATATATATATATTTTAAAGCTCAGAAGGTCACAGTCACTAACAATTGGCCGGCGGCCCTCATAATATTCCAATGTTTAAAAGTAGAGGGAATCAATGTATAGAAGATACATCCCTAAGCAAAAACTAGTTTTCATGTGGCAATATGTATAATGTAATAGTTGGGTTAGCGCAGGAAATGGGGCAAAGTCGCAGATGTGTATCTGCGGGGTGCCCCATGCCTGCGCTCAGTCAGTATTGATTGGCCAGATAGCCATACTGTGTGATGTAGACAGAAGTAAGGTGACACAAGTGTGGAGGATAGAGAGAGCCACACTTGGGAAAGAACAGGGTCTTTTACCATAGATCAATCATATGTTGCATATCATATCAAGGCACAGTAATTACAGTGGGTGAATCCAGAGCATAGTCTCTCCAGTATGTGAGTCAAGAGAAAATAATGAACATATTAACAACGAAAAATAGTCAAAATGATGATAAGAAGCATCACATTACAATCTGATGTTCCGGTATTACAGCTCTCGGGTGTCTACCCGCTCACAGTCTGTCTTGTCGCTGATTCACATGATGTAGATGCTCACATGATTACTTACTCACAAACACATGAGGTAAGTACTACAGTTTGAGGTGTTCGCAGTAGCACTGTTTAACATCTTATATATGCTTGTAGGATTACCTAGTCACAATCCAGTTAGGTAGGTCATACAGGTTTGTAAAAATGTTTTCAGACAAAACACATGAGATCAAAGTCACAGTTCATGCCCCTATGGCTGAGGCAGTGCAATAATTCAATACATAAAATCTCTCTTTGCAAAAGTCTCTTTTGGATATCTCCCCCTCTGCCACTCACACTGATTGGTTCTAGAATGATGCATTTAAGCTGCGCAATAGAGTGTCTCGCTTCAATGAAATGCATAGCAACCAGTGACTTCAGATTCCTGGTTCGTATATTAGACTTATGGTCAGTCCATCGGGTCTTCGCTATTCTCATGGTAATACCAACATAATAGAAGCCACACGGGTATTTTAACACATACTCCACGTTAGATGAGTCACAGGTGCATGAGTGGTTTGGCGAGATGGGTTTCCCTGAGTCGGGGTTATTGCCACAATGTTGGCAGTTGTAACAAGGTGGTGTTCCCTTGTGTTTGGTGATTCTTGTCTGGATCGTCGGAGCCTCTGCCCAAATTAAACTGTTACGCAATGCTCTACTATTTCTGTCGGCAAAGATGAGTGGTTCTCGAAAGAGTGGTTGAAGTTGGGGTTCCATTTGAAGCATTGGCCAGTTCCTCTGTATGATCTTCTTGATCTTCTTGCTCTGGGTGGAATGGGTGGTTACATTCACCATACAATCGTCTTTCTTTTTCGTTTTAGGTATAATAAGGGTTTCCCGGTCAATAGTTTCCACTTTCTCTGCTATGTTTGCTATCAGAGTGGGGTTATAGCCCCTTCATGGAATTTTCTTTGCAGGGATGTTGATTGCCTATAGTACTCATCCTTTTCTGAAATATTCCTGCGGTATCTGAGGAACTGACTCAGTGGTACGCTAGCGATGGTACGGCGTGGGTGGAAGCTAGTAGCTAGCACGAGGCTGTTTCTGTCTGTGGCTTTAGTGAAGATTTTAGTTGCCAAGTCATTACCTTTGTTGTAGATTTCAACATCCAGAAAGATGATTATCGATTTACTGGTTTGTGTAGTGGACTTTATCCTCGGATGCATACTATTCATCATAATGAAGAACTTCTCCAGTTCGTCTTCAGGACCTGTCCAGATACCAAAGATGTCATCAACGTATCTTACAAAGACCACTACATTACGCATCCATCCAGGCGAGCTAAGAACATGTTCAGTCTTGAGATGTGTATGTACGTGTTGGCATATGTTGTGGCCATAGCGGCCCCCACACTCGTTCCAGAAAGTTTCAAAAAATATCTATCTTGGAACTTGAAAAAGTTATTCATTAGGACAAGTTTCAACAGTGTCAACACAAATAATTTGTCTCCTTGGCAGTTATCTGATCTAAGCAGCAGCCATTACACTGCTACAAGGCCGGCTTCATGCACAATGTTGGTATAGAGGGACGTCACGTCCATTGTGAAGAGGGTATCTCTGCCGTCAACTAATTGGGCCTCCTTGAGCTTCTGTAGGAAGTGGGTGGTATCCTTTATATAGGTATCAGTGCCCTGTATGACTGGTTGCAGGATTTTATCCAAATATTTTGCAAGCAGCTCCAACAGGCTTTCTGTAGCTGCAATTATAAGGCATCCAGGTGGATCCACAAGTCTCTTATGAATTTGGGAGGATGTAAAATATCCGAGTGATCAGGTGAGACTTCTCTAGAAATGTCTGTGTTTTCTCCGAGATGACCTCTCTCCTTTCTACGTCATCCAATATTTCTATAATGAGTGATTTCACCCTATCTGTAGGATTAAAGTCAATCTCCTTGTATGTCTCCTGATCAGCCAGTTTATGCTCCACTTCTGTAAGGTACTGATTCTTTTCCATCAGGACTAGGACCCCTCCCTTGTCCACTGGCTTGAAGATTATTTCTGTGTTGTCTAGCAGATTCTTCAACGTCTGTCGTTCTCTACTCGTGAAGTTATCTCGTCCTTTCGTGTTGAACAGAATTTTCTTAAACTGCTCCAGGACAGTCTTCTCAAAGACTCTTAGTACGTGATTCTGGACCTGGGGGTTAAACATACTTTTTGGTGTGCATTCCAGTTATCTAGAAGGTTCTGCAGGAATGAGGTCTTCCGCCAGAGTATCGAAGAAGACTTTAAGTTTTAGTTTTCTCATTAATTTAAAGACGTCAATCTTCTCTCTTAGCAGATTGCTGTTGTGTTAGGGAACAAAAGATAAACCCTTTCTCAAGACCTGCAGTTCTAGACGGGATAATGTGTAGGATGAGATGTTGACTACTATGTCCATTTTCCGGTTTGTTTCTTCCTCTGTGACTTTTTTCCTTTGTCCACGTCTGGTGGGTCCTTTTCTAAAAAAAAATGCCGATCATGTGGTGGTATCCTCTGCCACTGATGTGGATGTTGTGGCATTCGCAGTGTTTGGGGTAACTTCTGGTTCGGTGCTCAAGGCCTCAGATAAAGTTATGTCTGGATTATGGGGCCCTGGTTTAGGCATACAGGGTTGAAAGGGTCTTGTGGGACGTTGGCTGTAATATTCCTGCCAGCTATAGACAATGTCCAGTTTATAATACTGGGTATCTCGTCTAAACTTCCCGACTTCCAATTCTTGCCTATATTTGGATAGATTTTCGTTGGTGTCTTCCAGGATTTGTTTAAGTTGGTCCACAGAAAAACTCTCACTCAAGGTGCCCTTAATGGTGTTAATTTATTCATCTAATGTCATCAGATTGTGTGTCAGCTCCTCTATGGTGAGAAGGATGAGATCAAGGGAGCAATTATTCAAAATGTGTCTCCATCTTTTCACAAATTTAGGATTCTCCTTGCATAATGTTGGTTCGAGGTTCACCCTCAAGCCTCGAGGTCTCCTCTGTGCTTTATGATATTGTGCAAGAGTTGTTGCGTGCAATTTAAGATTAATCTCCCAACGTATCTTCCACTCCAGTTGTATGATTAATGTCTCAGGTTTGTCTGAAGTGATTAGTTCTTCCCCTGTAGTTTTTATGAGTTCCAGAATTCTCTTGGCTTCCTCCTCACTAAAGCCTAACGTTTCTGCTCTGTTATTGGTAGTTTAATACATTTTAGTGAAGGACATTTTCAAGTGCGTAGTAACAAATAAAATCAATAAGCAGATACAGTAGAATGTGTGCACCCCCTATGTTGTGGCCACACATATGGTAGAACAGTATAGCAATGTGGGAGGCACAACTATTTCAAGAAAATGTTTAGGTAAACTTTAAATTGTCAGTGGGTAATCCAGAAATTAGAGTAAGGTTGAATAGTTATTTCAGGTGTAAGAGGGTGAGTCGCAAGGCCACTCGAGACTCTAGAGAAGTCTACACAAGAACAAGACCGATTGTTACCAATCGGTAACCCTATGTTGCACTCCTTGGGGGATTCGTTATCCTAGGGTGATTAAGTGTCAGGGAAGTTGGAGTGTCTCCTAAAATAGGAGGTCTCCCTTCCATAGACCACAAAGGTGATTATTTCACTGTATAACATTTCACTATTATAACCAGTCTAAAAATCACAATCTTAAATATACCACACCACCCCCAATAAGTTCCAGACAAGTTAAGCTCACAAAATGAAGTGGGAGCAAAATGGCACTCTAGCAATTTAAAAGGGAGGGAAAGATAATGTATAGCAGAAATTGAACCACACCAACAGGTAAGTATTCAGGGCAATAGAGCAGTATGAACTACAGTGATAGAATCAGCTAGAAAAGGCTTAGGGCCAAAGTCAATAGGACAAAAGTCTTTTGCTCAAGATTCACAGTTCAAGGTAATTCGTCGTAAAGTTTATGCCACGGGTTCCAGACGGGGTTGGTCGGCAGAAAAGTTAATGTTAAAAGAAGAGAAGGACAAACCCTCGGTTTGGCGAATGATTTCACACACTTTCACCGCGGCTGAACGCAACGAGCAACCGGGTTTGCACAGTACCTTAAAAAAGAGAGGGAGCTGTAGCTGAGGCGGACGTTCCTGGTAGTTCCTGCAGGCTCACGGTTCCTGAAGCGACTGTCGGACTGACAAGAAGTAGGAAGACTGGAGGGTCCTGCACTACGCAGGGAAGAAACCAGCAGCAGAGCAAAGCAACAAATAAAAGGGTCGCTCCTTAAAACCCAAGCAGGGTCCGACCTTCCTGGCTATCCGGCCCACTGTAGCTCTGTACAGCAAATTCAACCAGAGGAGGGGTACTGGCTTGAAGTTTGTGCAAACTGGTTGGTCCCACCAGCTCAAGGGAAGAAGATTCCTGGAGGATCTTCTCTGTCGTCGGATTCTGAAGATTCGGACCTGCAGCAGGGCTTCACCGGGCAGTTCAGTCGTTGTAGGGGTCCTGTTCCATCAACTCCTCGTTGGTTCTTTTGTTCCAGTTGCGACTCTGCCTTTCCAGTCCCAGAGACCTGCTTTTTATGCAGTTTTCCCCCATTCACACAACCTGGCTGTCAATCACACAGCAGGGTGGCTGTCCTGGCAAGGACAGTCACCCAGCCAATCAAACAGGAGTGCGACTTGGGTTACCAAGGAAACCCATGGCAGGGGTCCTTAAACCCCTCCCTCACATCCTACCTACCCAGACTTTCAGGCGTCTTAAGGAGGGCTTCTGTGCAGAAGCCCGAGAAAAGACGGCGAACAAAGGAACCAAACCTGGTTTGGCGCGCAGAGTAAAACACAAGAAATACTTTTACAACAAGAAATGGCGAATAAACCCAGCCAGAGTAATATTAAAACCAATATGGTCAAGCGGGTTTTAGTTCGAGGCTACTATGATAGCCTAAAACAATACCATGGTTATATAAGATAACCGCAGTAGAAAAAATAGGGTAGTTACCACTGCCACCAGCCAAGTCTTGATGAAAAGGGAGCGAAATAATGCTCCAAAAGAGACAGACAAAAAGGGATAAGAATTAACCCTTTCCAATACTCCATGTCAGATGGGGTGTACTGGGTCTGTGGTTTAAAGAGACTACATAAAGTTAATGGCAATTTTACATGTTTCTGGGGGACAGTAGTCAGCCCCAGAAAAATGGAGTCAGTGGGAAGTCTAAAAGACAACCCAGTGTCACTGCACTGAAGGTGCTGTGTAACATACACAAAAGTGATGCTCATGGAGTAGGTGAGGCTCCAGAGCCCAAGATCACACAAATGGTAAAAACACACACAACAAAACACATTTAAGAGTGGGAAAAAAGGCTCACACTCTTACCAGGTGAAAATAAATCCTAGAAATCCAGCAAAGCTGCTGGCGGACTCATTAGGTAAGGGAAATCAGCCATTTATGAGAATTCTCCCTAACACTTGTTGCTGTGAAACGTGGTGAAGGGCTTGCACGAAGACTACACCTGTATTTCACTAACACTGCACGCAGAGGTGAGAACCACCAATAAAACTGTCTTTAGTGTCACCAAGTGGATGTCTACAGAGGCCAATGGCTCGAAAGGCTTGCGTTGCAAAGCTGCAAGAACCCCATTGAGGGCCCAGACCGGAATGCGGCCTATACACCGGAGGAAAACACACAGACAACCCCTTGAGGTGGGCCTTAACCACCGGGTTGGCCACCAAAAGCACATGCTCAGGGGAATTCTTGCAAGGCCCAATGGCTGCCAAAAGTGCGGCAAATATCCACCTGAACTCCAAGACGAGCCAGGTGAGCTGAAAAAGCTGGTACATCATCCAGAGGGCAGGTGACAGGGTCCAGATCCTTGTTGCTAGCCCAATTTTAGAACCTAGTTCATTTGCTCTTATACTGGGACTGAGTCGAGGGCCTCCTGGCCTGTTGAATGATGTCCCAATTCATCCTAAAATTGAGCATGTTGAAGCCTCAGCTGTTCAGGAACCAGGCCGCAAGCGCTAGCTTGGCCGTGTCTGAATGTTCCACTGCCTGCCCTGCTGCGTCAGGAAGCCCCTGTTGGGGATTGAAAGATATATGGGACCCTTGGAGCACAACTGCAGCAGATCTGAAAAATAGGATCTCGAAGGCCAGTGGGGGGCAAACAGGATGAGGCTGGAACCCACTGAAGCACAGAACTTGCAGACGGTTCATTGGAGCAGAGGGTTGGATCAGATCTGGAAGGCATCTGCCAGTGATCCCCGACCCTGACCGTCCCATGAAGCAAACTAGGGGCACTTGGCATTCCAGGGAGATGTAACCAAGCCCAGGTCAGTGATCCCGCAACGCTGGAACAGGGGCAACAAGGAGTTGTTATGCAACTCCCACTCATAGGTGTTGAGCCCCAAGCGACTCAGCTCGTCCACTTCTGCATTGCTGTCCACTTGCTGGACTGCCGGAATCCAAATCTGCTCCGACAGGGCCCATTCCCAGATCGATACTGCCTCCATGCAAAGGGGGGGGTGCCACCCTGCTTGTTCAGGTAAAACATAGTAGAATTGTCTGTCCTGACCAGAACAGACCTGTACCTGATAAGAGGCAAGAAAGCCTTGAGGGCCAGGCCCACTGCCCCTAGCTCAAGCAGATTGATATGCAAGAGGGCTTCCGTCCCGGTCCATGCTCCATGAATAGCATAGCAATCCAGAGTAGCCCACCAGCCCAAAAGGAAGAAGTCTGTCATCACCCCCAGTGTCGGCTCCGGTTGGTTGAAGGGGGCTCCCACTGAAACATTGCCCTCCATCAACCACCAGCGAAGATCAGGCAGCAGGAGATGTGGTATTGGGATCCTGTCTGACTGAGACCATGCCTCCTGATCCCAATTGGCTGACAGGTAGAGCTGGAGGCACCTGATCTTGAGGCAAGCTTGCTGTACAGTCAGCACGCAGGAGGCCAGACCCAGAATGAAAGTGCTGGAACCGCCATGCAGAGGTGGTTGAGTTGATCGGAAAGTGCCCCACAGCCTTGTGGAGGGACATAAGCCTCTTGGGCGAAGGGACATAAGCCTCTCGGGCAAAGGGAACACATGCTGAACAGTAGTGTTCCAACCCACCCCTAGGAAGACCAGTTCCTGAGACAGGCATAACTGTGACTTCCTCTGGTTGAGGGAAAACCCCAGCTGATGAAGGATATCCGCCAATCTCTGGCAGGAGTGCACCACCCCTTGAGGTGACGCCGCCCTCACCAGCCAGTCATCCAAATAAGGATATAGATGATAGCCCTCCAAGCAGACAAGGCCCGCCACTGCGTTCATCAGCTTTTTGAAGACACGAGGAGTCAAGTTCAGGCCGAAGGGCAGCACCTTGTATTGAAAGTGCTAGGACATAATCGTGAACCGCAGAAACTTCTGATGTGATTTGTAGATGGGCACATGCAGGTACGCATCCTTGAGGTCCAGGGAAAACATCAAGTCCCCTGCACACAGAGACTCAGGTATGTACGCGGTAGTAATCATCTTGAAGCTTTCCAACGGTAAAGACCAATTTAGAAATGATAGGTCTAGGACTACCATCAGGCCAGCCTGGTTATTCTTGGGTACCGCAAGCCCCAATCTACAAGAGGAACCGGTTGTATCGCCTGCATCTTCAAGAGTGAAAGGTCCTGCTGTAAAAAAGCTGGGGACCCGATATGACAAAGGGGAAGAGAGGATGGTAGAGGCAAAGGAAGAGGAAGACTGAAGCCAGTGGAGACTACGGATAGGACCCACAGGTTGCTGAAAGGACGATTCCAGGTGTCCTGGAACAGATCCAAATTACCCCGCATAGGCGAGCTGTGTTACCCGACCTTAACGTCATTGCTTTTTGGTGTGAGAGGAGCGGACGACGAGGGGGGTGGTAAACCCTTGCAACATCCTCTGCTGCTTTCTCATGTTGTCGCTGGGTGACCTGTCCGGCCTCTGTGAACTGCAGTCCTGGAACCCTGTGAAGCCAGAAAAAGCGTGGAGCTTGAACTCGGTTCTGCCTTGGGAAGGATTTCTGACCTGGTTTCGTCAGGATTGCGAAGGACTTGGTGGTTTGATTGGAAGTTATCTTCTTTGTCAACTCTTCATCGGTCGACGAATGAAAAAGGTCCACACCCTCAAAGGGCAGATCCAGGAGCCACTACTGCACGTTAGATGAAAACTTAGTAGCATGCATCCATGCTGTCCTTCTCATCTTGACCCGAAGGCACAGCCCTCTGCTGGCTGTGTCGATGTGGGAGGTCCTGAGCAATGGCCTGGGCATTTGTCAGATCAGCCTTGAAGGAGGCTTGCTTGTCCGAAGGGAGGTCGGGCAGAAATTCCCCGAGCTCCCACCACAGCTTCTGGTTAGCCACAGCCAAGAGGGTGTCTGTGTTGGCTTGCCTCAGATGCAGTCCTGAGATGGAATTTACATTGCTTTCCCAAGGAGTCAAGGACCTTGTCCTCCTTGGGGAGGCAACTGGCGGTGGCTCCTGTGGAGGAAGACGACGTCTGCGGAATGAATTTGTGTCTCGTTTGTCTTGTCCAGTCGACGGTCCGGTTTAAATTTAATGCTAAGGGTTGATCTTGGTCCTTTAGATATATGACCAGTATTCAGGGGATCTCTGAAAATGTGTGGTTCACTTCCTTTTCCAGGTTCTCCTTCTTTAACAATACGGTACTGGGATCCTCTGGGGATGTGTTTTGGCCCCCTGCTATCTTGTCGATTTCCTGTGAAAAGATTGCCAGGTCTTCGATGGTCTTAATTGTTGTTAAATAAAAACTAAGCATTAATAGGATTTCGGCTGCATCCAGCAACATCTCTTTTACCACCAGTGATGGAATAACTAGATAGATGCAGTCTGTGCGGTGGTCGTCCCCAAATTCAATGTATCTATCACTTTTTCCCCAACAAGTTAAATCTCAGTAGCTCTCAGTCTCTTTTCAGCATGGGTCAAACATCTTGGTGAGTCATGCACCTCTTTAGTGACGTCCAATCGGTCTCTGGTTATACTCGTTTTTCGTGATTGTTAATGGAGCTCCTGGGGGGGCACAGATGTCGCTGCCATTTCCGACTCTGATTGCTCAAACGACTATTGAGACAAATCCATCAGATCTTGAAACACTTGGGAGTCTTCGTTAGTAACCAAGTGCACTGTTCTAGTGTTATTTAAGTTCCCACTTGATTTTTATTGTTTCCATTTGCAACTGGAGTTTTGACTTTTGCACATTCCTTGGGGCAGGTTTTGGAGCTTTTTGCATTGATCGCACAGCTTTTTTAGTTGATATTATAGCAGAATTTCCAACTTTTTCAATGCCATGTTTGTCTGACTTTCGGCTTTTGGTTTTCTGCTTTTTTGTTTGTGAGAAGATAGGGGCAACAATAGCTCTCCAGGTTTTTGGGGAGTTTCTGGCAATGTTATGATATGATATGATATGATATGGCATTTGTAACGCGCCTATACACAAGTGTTTCAAGGCGCGACGAGGCAGGGAGAGGGGAACAAAGGGAGACAGACAACGATCCTAATAGGCCAGGTGTCATTCAGATCGCGCAAGTGCAAGGTTAAGGGGACGGGAAAAGTGCAAGGGGGAAAGGGAGAGGGGAAAGTGCAGTACACGGTTAGTAACGAACAAGATAAATAATAAGGGCCAGCTGGTGGCAAGTGCAAGATAAGTGCAGACAAGTGCTGGGAAGAGGGGCTGTAGGGATACAGAGACAGTCCCGCAGTGCAGGGGTTGCCGGGAAGGCAGTGCAGGGCAGAGTGGCTGGGCCAAGGACCGAGATTGGTGAGTGGCCCAGTTGCTGATTTAGTACAATTTCAGTGTTTTAGCAGGGGAGAGGGGGAGAGAAAGCAGAAGCAAAGAGGAGTGTTTTGAGGCGCTTCCGGAACCGGAGATGGTTCTCCTCAAGTTTTAGGGAGGCAGGAAGGCTGTTCCAGAGGGAGGCCCCTGCAGCGTAGAGAGATCTCCCACCAACTCGTTGCTTAGAGAAGCGGCTGACCCTGAGGGAGTTGGAGGAGGATGAGCGAAGTGCTCGAGAAGGAAGATATTTAGGAAGGGAGAGTTGAAGGTATTTTGGCCCCAGGCCCCAGAAGGTCTTGTGGACAATGCAGAGGGTTTTGAGCTTAATCCTCGCAGCCACAGGGAGCCAGTGTAGTGATTTCAGTCCTGGAGAGATACAGTCCCGGGGCTTGAGGCCAAGGACAAGTCTCGCAGTCCTGTTCTGGATGAGTTGCAGAGGGCGGAGAGTAGAGGCAGGCAGATTTAGGTAGAGGCTGTTACAGTAGTCCAGCTTCGAGAGAACCAGGGCTCTGGAGACAGTGAGCTTCTGGGGGAAGGAGAGGAAAGGAAGGATACCTCTGAGGAGGTGCAGCTGGTAGTGTGACTTCTTAGAAACATCGGAAATGTGAGGTGAGAAGGAGAGTGTGGAGTGGAAGATGACCCCGAGGTTTTTAGCCTTGCAGGTAGGAGCAGGAAGAGGGCCAAGAAAGGCTGGCCAGAGAGCTGCAGGGAAGGAGGGAGTGGGTGTGCCGATGAGTAGAATCTCGGTCTTACTGGCATTAAGGCAGAGGTTGTTGGCGGCACACCATTCCTGGATAGCAGAAAGACAGTCAGAGATGAGGGAAGGAGAAGAGGAGGCCGAGGGTAGCCTGAAAATGAGCTGGGTATCATTAGCATAGCACTGAAAGTAGGGGCAGAGAGCAGCGATGCAGTGGGCGAGAAGTGCCAGGTACTGGTTGAACAGCCAGGGAGAGAGGTTTGAACCCTGGGGGACACCACAGGTAGAGAAAAAGATGTCAGACAGGAAAGACCCCAGTTGGACCTGGGAGGGTCGATTTGAGAGGAAAGAGGTCAGCCAAGCCAGAGCCTGACCAGTGATACCCAGGTTATCACGGAGACGGTTGAGCAGGATGGTATGGTTGACAGTATCAAAGGCAGAAGAAAGATCAAGCAAAATGAGAACACAAGGAATGTTAGAGTCAAGGTTCGAGAGCAGGTCCTCACGGATGTTCAGGAGAGCAGTTTCCGTGCTTCTGGCAGCTCTGAAGCCAGACTGATGGTCATGAAGGCTACCAACAGATTCAGCATGGAGATTAAGCTGGGAGATGGCAAGTTTCTCCAGGAGCTTGCCCAGGAAAGGAGTGATAGAGATAGGGCGATAGTTAGCTGGGCAGGACGGGTCGGAGGAGAGTTTCTTAAGAAGGGGGTGCACAAGGGAGTGCTTAAGAGGGGATGGGAAGACTCCAGAGGCGAAGGAGTGATTGCAGAAGTCAGCAAGGGCAGGAGCCAAGGAGTCGATGTGGTCCTTAATAGTTTTAGAGGAGCAGGGGTGGACCTGTGTTGACGAGACTTTCATAGATCGGACTTGTCTCGAAACCTCATCAGCAGAAAAAAGGGGAAAGGCAGAGAAGGAGAGAGGAGGGGTGGCTGCAGAAGGGCCAGAGGACGGGCAGGGAATAGAGGGGGGAGGTGATGGGAGGAGAGTGAGGACAGGATGTCCTGAGTTTTTTAAATGAAGTGAGAGGCCAGTGCCGTACAGAGGGCCTGGGAGGGGACAGGAGAGGTAGAGACTGCAGCAGGGTTGGCCAGCTCCTTGCAATATTCTAAGTTATCGGCTGAGCTTGTTGTTTTCATACATAACACAACCGATTCACCTCTCTCTGCTTTTCCCCTGTGTGAAGTTCAATTTGTTTTTCAACTTGATTCTGTTTTTTTTCTTGATGCTTTGAGAGGTCTATTATGGTTGTCTTTAAGGCTGTTCTACTCAAACGTACTTTTGATTCTTCCGTCGTTTTTCCTGTGGGGGTCGGTTGTGTTTGGTTGCTCACTTGAACATGTTCTATTTGTGAGGCTGGGATACTTGAAGGTGAAGCGCTGAGTGCATCTGGGTTCTGTAGCCCCAATGGACTTTCCCCCTTGTCATACTTCTTCACTGCAGTAATGTATCCTTTTGCATCATCGTCGTATGGTCCTTCACAGTATCATTTCTTGCCTCGTATAATTTTGTTAATGGAGCCAAGGCATTGTTAATGTGGACATCACTGCCAGTAGGTCAGATTTTTTGTTTTGATTTTCCTTTTTAATGGATCCCTGGTGAGGGCCAGACCCTTTGTCTTGCTGGAATGAAGCGGCAGGATACGGCAACGGATTTGATGTTTGCACTTTGCTATATGTTTGCTCTTGAAGATACGACACATCTGCTATCTCCATTTGCTCCCCTCTTCTTATGGTCTGTGTCCCTTTGGAATCCAACGAATTAAAGACTCCTTTGTTTGCTTAAGAGCTTGAACCGAGCTCCCCGGAGAGTCTAGGGTCACATGGCGAGTATCCAGGGCTTCCTTATTTCTTTTACTCAAGTCTTGACTAGAGTCCTGTTCCAGGTCTCTATTTCAATGTATAGTGGTCATTACTGAAGCATTAAGAAATTTCCTTGGGGTCAACGTTGTCCCAGAGCTCCCTTTTCTTCAATTCTCGTTTATAACACAAGGTGAATTTAGTTAGAAGGACTGAGAAGATGTCATCATTGAATAATCTTCATGAGTAAAAAGGTGTTGTAATTTTTGTTTGTTGTTGTTGATGGTTTGCAGTAACCGGCTGCCATCTTGTTGTTGTTCCTCCTAAGCTGGGTGGTCCAGGTTCCTGTACCCCTTCCATCTGTGATTCCGGTAGATCTTGTGCTCCCTCCAATATTTCGGCACCGGAAAGTTCTCCAGCCATGTCTGCGGGCAAAACTATACTCGATTTAGAGAAATATGTTGCGAATTTCATAGCGCCACCTGGTCTTTTTTTATGGTTTTTTGATGGATTCTTGACGCCTTTGTTACTTTTACTCTATGCCGTTGTAATACTTTGGGCGCTGTGTCGCTTTGTCTTTTATTACCTCCTAGTGATTATTTGAGTTGTTTTTCAAATTCAACGAATCTTCTAAGGGTTTAAAGATGAATAGGCTTCCTTCCACTGATGTTTTAAGTTTTGCAGCTTTAAGTGATTCATCCTGTACTTCCTGTGCATCATATGCAGTATTCTGATCATGATTTTTCCATCCTACTTTCGTTTGTAACTCATTTGTAATTTCCATTTCTGACTGTATTTCAACTGCCTCTTTGATTGCTGTATTACTAGTATTTTCTCCTATGATTTTTAAAGGCAACACTCTGTATTTCTGACACAGTAAAATCATGTAAAACATCCTCCTCAGACGTACTGATCTTGTGTATTTCGACTTGAATTATTTGCTCTCTCCAATCCGAGGAGGGTTTTGCCATTTGGTCAAGAGCAACAGGTTGTGAAGTCAGCATAGTGTTAGTGACGTTCATAATGAGCTGGTTGTCGGCGTCTATTGCCGACAGTGTTTCTTCAACAAACTTTTTGCTTCAATCCGATTTTTAGTTATGAGGGAAGAAGACCAGTAAGTTCAGGAAGAAAAAGCTGAATTTTTGCTGTTTCCGGGGTTATATTATATGTCATGTTTGTTTGTTTGTTTCTCTATTTATATAGCACACCGAACCCTGGAGTATCATGTGTACTTGCGAACTTTGTTCCTCTGATCCCCATTTCCTGTCTGGACTTCATTCATTGTCCTAGCGTCACATTTGTCAAAGGTGGCTGAGTTCTGAAGTTCCAGAGGCAAGGACAAGAAGTTTTATAATGTAGACAAAATTAGTTCCAAAAGGGGACTATTCCTGTTACTGTTGCAAACGTCTATAGGTGTTATTGGGGTTGCATGCGCAGCCAAGCGTGTATGTTGACTGAGAGCAGGAATGGGGGAGAACATCAGCGAAATGTTTACCGCAGTTACTTGGTATTTAATCTTACCTGCGGTTTGCTCATCAGTGTCACTTGGTGTCCCTGTTTGGAGCGGGAGTGTTTTAGAATGCTCCGGGTTCCTTTCTTCCTCAGGCCGCAGCTTGGAGCTGCAGAGCCAGCGGCCTTCCTCCATGCCTGGAGGCCCGTTCAGCGCGTCTCAAAATGGACTACACGGACTACACAGACTGCAGTCCCAAAAACTCTGCTGCCCAACTCCGCGGCCGCTCCGCAGTGATGCTGGGTATTTGAGTAGAAGTCCGCCCACACTGCAGCGGACTTGTATCATTTGATACACATAAATGATAGAACAATAATCTTCTACAAAACAAAATGCTAAATGTAAATCTTCTTTTTAATTGTCTTTTTCTTTAATCATAGTACAGAGGCCAACATCGCTGAATCATTTCAGGCCTTGGTCTTTCATTAGGGTGAACTCTACAAAATGAATATGATACATTTTTTATAGCACGCGTGAGTCTGCTTCTTACAGAATTTTACACATAATGTTAACTTTGACTGAAAAAAGGCTAAGTAGTGCCTTAATACCTGTTGGCTGACAGAAGATTCAAAGTAGCCTCTGATCCACAGGCTGATTTGTGTGAAGGTTTTGTGATAAGCAACCTACAAAAAATGGAGGTATGTGTATAAGTCTAATATACCTTCTGGTGTTAAGCAAAGCAGCTCTATTGAAAGTGGGCTGAGAATAACCAGAAAAGGAAAAAAGTTATAAGGCAACAATGTTGAAAGTGCACGGTGAAAAAAGGAAATTGGCAAAAAGTGCAGGTAGAGCAAAAAGTGGCGTGAAGCTTAAGACACTGAGACCACTTGTGGCAAGTAGCTGTGTGCACAAGTGTACCTAATCTCAGCGTTCCTTGTTTCACATGTTGGCGTCATCTCTGAAAAACATATGGATTTGAGATGAGAATGGGGTACTGGTTGATGTATGAACTACTGAAGGGTAGGGAAACACAGCAAGACCATAACTGATAGAATATGAGGGCTCTTATCTTTCGTTTCAGCATTGGAATGCAACTGTTGTTACCAGCCAGAATGCGCTGTCCGGGAACTAGCATGCTCAAATGTTCCTGGATCGTGAGAGTTAAGGTGGGGAGTATTAAGCAGACTGACACCGCAATAAAGAAATGTTGATTCAAGGGTTGGCAAGCAAACAGATTAATCATTACTGCATGCATTGTCTTATCCTCCTTTTGCTATGGTTCTTGGCTCTATTCAGCCCATGATGACTATTTTCTTCCATTATACAGCATGAAGTATGGAAGTAAGGAACACAGGGCAGGCCTCTGACCATGCAGCACCCTCAGCTAAGGGCCCCCAAGGCAAAGGGCAGCTCCTACAGAAGCAGCTCCAGATTTTGGTTTGCCTGTGTTCGCCAGTGGAGCATGCAGTGCAGTCGTCAACCAGCAGCGACTGACAAGGTAAGAAAGGTGTGGGCAGGGGCAACAGCATTAACTCTCCCTATTTAATCTGTCCCTCAGATCTTATTACTCCTATTAGCTAAGCTTGCAGTCTGCTGCACATCTTCCACAGTTGTATGTTATCCACATCTAGCATTACGTGAATTGTCTTAATTAGCCTTATGGGGCTTTTTTTCCCACTATGAAAGTCGGATCTGGGTGTTCTGTATTTATTGGATGTTTGAAATGTAGGCTTTTTTCCCTCTTTCTAGGAAAGTGTAATCTGAGTGTTCTGCATTTGTTGTGTGTTTGAAAAATTAGGCATTCCTCCGTCTATCCCTCTATCTAAGTTTCTCTCCTGTATCCTGGAAACTCGCATCTAAGTGTTATTGCTTTTCTGCTGTATACTGAAACCTAGGATTTTCCCCTTTATCATGGACACTTGAATCTAGATGGTTGCAGTGCTGTAGTGTTGAAGTTGGGTCTCGTGCATCGCAGTTCTCCCTCTTTCCCCCCTCCTCTGCGCCCTCTCTCTGCATGGTGCTTTCAATCTCCCCTATCTTCTCTAACTGCCACTCTATTACCTTTCCTATCCCTCTTTCAAAGTCTGGAAGAAAAAAGTTCAAGAAGGATCTCCTGGTCTCCAATTCAGGCCTGCCCATCTCTGACACCCATGACAAAGCATCTTACTGGCAGACTGTCACTGACATCATCTTTGTCGTTCCATCTTCGGATCTTTGGACTCCCCATATGGTCTGTGCTCTCCCCCTATTCCTCCTTACCCATTAATAGTGGCACCCATTGGAAAGTACTCTTGGCACATTTCCCATCATCTAGGGCCATCATTAAGTTCTACCTAAATGTCACTGTCATGGTCAAGGGCTCTTAGCTCAACCTCATCCTTCTTGATAGGCATCTTCCATCTCTCATCAACTTCCTCCTGCCACTCCCCATTCTGCCACCCCTCTGGCCCTTCAGCCACCACCGACTGGTGTACCACATTCCTGTACCCCTCCTCAGAAGACCTTCAAAAGTGACAACCAGCTCCACGTAGCTACCCTCATATCTCGCTCTGTCGTTAAACACTCCTCTGACATCTGAATCCTCCTTGAACGTCTCAACCTTGACGTCCTTGCACTCACCGAGATGTGGTTCACGGCCAGCTCTGTCATGAGTTTTGACACTCTCTAAGCCCAGGCCTAACCGGTCCAGGGGTGGAGTGGCCCTGATCTTCCCTGAATGAGTCCCTGCTACTATCATACCCACTCAGTCCTACTCCTCCTTCAAATGGCTAGTCTGCAGGCCTTGTGTCTCTCCTATCCTCTTGCTGATTCTTGCCACCATCTACAGCCCCCTTGGTCCGGTCTCCCTCTTCCTCTCAGAGTGGTCTGATCTCACCTCTTCTCTCCTGGCCTCCACTTCCAAGTATCTCCTCCTCAGAGACTTCAATATTCACCTTTACTCCCCTGATGTTGCCTCTGGACTCTTCCACAACCTCTGTGACTCCCTTTCCCTCTCAATTCTTCCCTCCGTTCTGACGCACTCAGCCAGACACACTTTGGATGCTCTCATCTCAGCAGACATCCCCATCTCCAACCCTCTCACTACACATCTCTTCTGGTCTGATCCTGCTCTCCTGTCTTTGCACCTCAATCTTCTGGGACCCCCGGCGAAGGCCCCGCCTGCACTGCCAGTCTCCTGCGTCATTCGACCGATGAAGCAAGTGTCAGTTTCAGCTTTTGCCACCACTTTCATACCTCCTCCCACCCCTGTCAGTGATTCTTACACTGACACAGCCCTAACTAACCTTCAACTCTCCATCTCCAACACTCTGGACATCCTTGCCCCTGTCATGAAGATCTGCATGAAGCCTGCCTCCAAGCCGAACACTGGGTAAGACGCTGACCTAGCCTCTCTGAAAAGCAAGTGCAGAGCTGCTGAGCGGAAGTGGCAGGCTTTGAGCACATCCTCCAACAGACTGGCCCGCCGCCTGCTCCAAAGGCAATACAGAAAAAGCCATCCACTCGAAGAAGGCCTATACCTAAAGCCTGCATCTCTGGGGCCACTAACGACACAGCTGAACTGTTCAAAATCTGCAATGAACTCGCCAATCCTACTGCAGTTTTCCATGTCTTCTCTGCCTTCCATAAATCTATGCACTGCATTGGTCTCTCACTTCATTACTAAAACCCAGTACATCCTGACCTCACTCTCCTCTACACCACTCCCTTCACCCTCACGCTCTATCTGGGCTCCCTTTGCCCCCCTGTCCCCTTCCTTCCTATTCTCCTCTTTCTCTCCCATTTAACCTGATGAGGTCTCTAGACAAGTCCGCTCTATGAAAGTCTTATCCACACAGGTGCTCCCCTGCTCCTCCAGAACCATGAAGGACAACATTGCCTCCCTTGCTCCAGCCTTGGCTGATTTGTGCAATCACTCCTTTGCCGTGGGCTCCTTTCCTCTACTTCCCAAGTACTTCCTTGTGCACCCTGTCCTCAAAAAGCCTTCTGCTGACCTCTCCTCTCTACCTAAATACCTCCCTGCTAGAGCCCTTCGGTCTTCTAGATCCAACTCTTTGCAGATCAGACGTTTTTCCAAGCAGAGAGTGGGGGGTAAATCCCTCTGCTCCGCAGGAGCCTCCCTCTGGAATGGCCTCCATGCCCCTCTCAGACTTTAGCAGGATCTTCTTAAGTTGCCGAAGCTACTCTTTGCTGCCCGATACTGCCTGTGTGCGAGTAGCTGCGTAAGTGCTAAATGAATCGAAGTCCGTGCCAAACGAAAAATGTGTGGAGCCAATATTGAAATCCTGATTGGTGGGTTTAGTGAGAGCATGGGCTGTGTCTTGAGACAAGAATGGAACTGAGTGAGAGGCAACCAGCGCGGGGAGAGCTACGACATCCGGACCTCCGCGCCCCGCAGGCAGGGCAATCAAAGCCAAAAATCTGTTTGGTGCACTTTGCCTGATAAGTGAAGCGCACTAGCAGAGGACAACGTTTGGAACAGTGTCAGGGTTCCTGGGTCTTATTCTGTGATGGTGGTTGATTTAGGGTGTGATTAGTTAAGTATTGCTATGCATTCTTTCATTGTGTGCTGGTTGGGCCTTAACTCTATCATTTAGAGTGTTGATAGAATCCCAAGTCAAGATGGAGGGTCACAGAAGTGATCTGATTGGCTGAGAATTCCTTTTTTTCAGCTGGAAGGAGTGCTCAACTGCCTTTCATTGCCTACCATCAGCTGAGCAAGTCAAGTACTTTAGAAGATTCAGTGGTGGGCCCTGTTTGCCTGGGCCTGGCCTAGCTTGAGAGAGCTAAGAAGAAAGTTTTGGTGTTTTAGTGGAGAAAATAGGAAAGAACTGTGAGCTGTGGACGCTTCAAGTTAAAGAGATAAGTGCCTGGCTGACTTTTACATCATCAGTTAATGAACCGTTGTTCTGAACCATAAAACTGACTGATATAAATAAGTGGTTATAATCAGATATTATAATCTTTGAGACTCTATGCAGTAAAGCAGGTTTTATTTTTTGTCACGTGCGCGCATGACTTTCTTTTATCTGAGCCAGCACTATGAAGAAAGTTAATTCTTTCCTAAAAAGAATCGTGATTTAATGTAAATATTCTTTGAGAAATATAAGCCGTGTTTTAGGCTAGCGTAATGTTAAATACTTCAGCATGCCCATAAATTACAACCCAGGCGGCGGATGAGGGAATTACATTTTAAAAGTTGATAAGTGATAACATAACAAAAGCGTTAGTTTATAGTTATTAAACAGGTATGCAGCTTAGGTGGAGTTAGTAACTAATTGAACAGTGGTTAAGGTTGTAGAGGCAGAGTTAAAGGACGTGTGATAATTTAAAGACTTTGAAGGTCGCAGTGACTTTTTATCCATCAGTGGAGACAGGAGCGCGGAAGACTCAGTATTCTGTTTGCATCCAGGTCCATAAAAACAATTTGTTTGAACAAGAAGTTTAAGGAAAAGAGGTTGAAAAGACAGAGCTTAAAGAGCAACCATTTTTCTGTGCCTATCTCTATTTTTTGGAGTAAAGACAGACTGATGCTTTGTGAACACAGTTGTTCAGCCACTCTAGGGAAAGTTGTATTAACTTTAATTTGGTAAAGCTTTAATGTTTCCATCCTCTGGGCAGGTAGCAGAGGATTAACAGGTACATGAGTTATTCAGCAGTTCATTATACCTTGAAGCCAAAGTTAAAGTTGATTTTGTATGTTGACTGCATAATCTTTGCTTCCTTCCTTGCTGCAGATATCCTGAGGGTTCAGAGGTCTGGAAGGAGTCTGTTGTTTGTTGTTTTTTCCACATCCCCTTCCCCCCCCCCCGAAATGGGGAATATTTAGCTGTTGAAATTATTGGTTGAGTGTTTCACACCTTAGAGAGTCTGTTGGGGTTCAGCAGCATCCGCAGATCATCGGACAAGACTCAGCCTGACAAACGGTGCCCACGGGAAGGCTGGAGGCACCGGCTGCAAGCATCGGCGGACAGAGGCACTGGAGCGGACCAGAGGTCTGAGAAGCAGGAGCACACCGGACTGAGTGACCCGGGCTGCCTTCCTTGGGCCCGAGCGACCGGCGCCTCCCCCGTGATGCTGGTGGCAGTAAGCGGTGCTGGTGGCCACCGGGCATCGGAAGTAGAACGCACCCACCAGCCCTGGGCCCGCGACTCCCCACCTAGTGCCGCAACGATCGGCGTGCCTGGAGTGCGCCAGAAAGCAGACGGGCAGAGAGGCGAGGTAAGAACCTCCCTGGAAAGGGGCCCCGGGGATACGTGCTGATAAGCGGACAGGCAGCTGGACCACCTCTGCGCTGGTCGTTCGTCCCCTGGCAGCGGGGGCTTCCATTTTGTCTCTCTTAGCAGGGGGAGGTCTGAAGCGGCATCCATAGAAGGCAATGTGCTGCTAGGCACCCGCTCTAGGAACAGTTGGAACGCCTTCCTGGGCACGCCATAGGAGGTTCTTCCGGCGATTCCAGCGATCACCCCTCTCCAGCCAACACTGGGTGCTGGAACCCGAAGGGTACAAGAGGGCAGAGGGACCCCACCCCTTGAATTAAAGGAACCTGGGGCGAAACGACCTCCTGCCACCTCCCAAATTTGCTGACGGACTTATCCTGCCCTTGGCCCTAACACGGGCAGAGAAGATCTGAGAAGTGCCGCGGGCCCCATAGGTCTGCAGTTGTAAAATGTATAAGAGAGCATAGTGAACATACACCCCTGGGAGCTGTAGCACGGCATGAAGCACACCAGAGAGGAGCCCAGGGCAAAATACTGGATTGTATTGTAGACACCCAAAAGTTGATCCACCGAGTCGCAACCCCACGGAAGGAGACATTTCATCCCTGATTCTGCAGATAGGTGTAAGCGATCCGGGACACCTTGGGAACTGCATGAGACTGCCATAACACAGGCCGTGACACAAACAATACAGGAGCACCCGTGAGGTCGGGCCGGACCCGTTTGCGACCCTGCCCTGCGTGCAGGGTCCTGGTGGGTGGCACCACTAGCGCCCACATCCCAGTGCGGAGCAGAAAACACCACCTGTATCTGTACAGCACCGCCGGACTGAGTGGGGCGACACCATGGGTAAAGATAAGAGCAAGAAAACGTCGGTGCAGAGCACCATGGAGCAGTATGCCAAGAGTGTGGCTAATGTACCGGCCGACCCAGAACCGGAGACGTCCTCCTCCTCGTCACAGGAATCACTGACGCTGAAAGATGTAATGGCAGCCATTGCTAATTCTCGCTCCTCAATCGAGAAAAAATTGGATGGCATCTCGGCCGAGGTGTCCTTCCTCCGTCATGACCTCCAAAAACTTTCATCTCGAACTGGAGAAGTAGAACAACGAGTATCCGGAGTGGAGGATGACCTCGGGGGAGTTCATCAACAACTATCACAGGCACTGACCCGACTGAAGACCTTGGAGGCACGAGTCGACGAGGGAGAGGGCAGGTCCCGTCAGAATAACATCCGTTTCTTCGGCCTCCTGGAACAAACAGAGGGCCCTGCATGGAACTCTTCTTGGAACAATGGTTGGCTGACCTCTTTACGCCAAAATCCCTTTCCAACTTCTTCTCTATAGAACGTGCACTTCATATACCAGCGGGAAGACCTATTCCTGCTGCGTCCCCAAGGACCGTTATCGCCAAACTTCTCAATTACCGCGATAGGGACGCAATTCTACAGATGGCCAGAACGAAAGGAACTGTTACATATATACCCGCGAGGTCCAGAAGGCCAGACAGTCCTTCGAACACTTGAAGAGGAAGCGTACTCCGTGAATGTTAAATATGGATTACTCTTCCCGGCCCAATTAAGGATCCAACACGGTGGAACCACGGTGCACTTCACTGATCCACAAAAAGCCTGGAAATGGGCTGAAAACCACATCGACAGGGATTGGACAAAGACCGATCCGAACCCCCGGGGAAGACCGGGACCACAACCTAGACGGGAGAGATCTCCCTGACAGCCTGTACCAATGGCCCAGGACGAACCGGAAAGGGACCCAGTCCCCTAGCATCCTTAAGACTAGTATCCTACTGGTGCAAAACAAGAAAGGCATGGGTGGCACACCGTAGGAACAGTTTGGGCCTCATTACGAGAATGGAGGCAGCAATGGTGCTATTAGGTGCCCATACCGGCACCCTTCATTACGGGAGCGCCACCCTTGTAATGAGGCCCATGTCACTAGTATCCAAAAACGACACCAGAAAACTACGCTTGTCCAATTTTTACTGTAACAAATGTTTTTATATTCACAGTTGATGGAGAAATCAAGGCATTGCCCTAGCCGACACGTGTTTGGACCAAATTTGGTCTTTCTCAAGGCTATTCAATGGCAAGTATGTACTTGTTACAAGTTCATCCCTTGAGCTGACAAATCTAAATATATTCAAATTAAATCCTAAAAGTAAATTATACCCAAAAAGATTTTCCTCAACAAATAATATAATTTAAAAAATGTTTTCCTTCCAATCAGTTACCAAAGAATGGAATGAAAGAAAGACAAATAATGATCAGTCTTATACATTATAAAAGATTAACAAATGATTGGGAATAACAATTGTTACCATGACTTCCTTATATGTTCCACTTTTACCCCTCGTGGTTCTCCCTGTTAATAGCTGTGATATATTATATATAATTGTTGTTGTATTCACCTCAGGATAGAATAGCCTGAGTGTCATTAGTGCAAAAAGGTCCATTCAGATTTACGCTCCGTTCCATAACTCATTCTATGGCTTACATGTCAGCAGTTTCACTAAGTATGAGCTTTGATGGTGAGTAATATTATTAATAGCCACTCATCTACTAATCATGTTCTAATAAGTATGTCCACTCTTATGTACAAGTAAATGTAGTTCCGTGTTGCAAATAAAAAATCTCCACGAATAAAATAAAGTGTCTAATAGAACCATTGTGTTCCAATGCAAGTTCCCCCTGAAATGTCTAAGGTGTTTATATCTAGCTCACCAAAAATGTCCTTAAATCAGGATGTCCTCTCAGGATCATCCTCACCACATTCGGCGTCCTCTGTGTGTTTCTACACCGGGCAACATTTTGTTGACGTTTATAAATAATAGGGTGACAGTACACACAATCCCCTATGAGGACACTGCACTATTCTCTATTAAAGTATCTGACTCCTGACTAAGGCGTGTGCATTCCAGGCACTGGATCCACTTGTCTCAGAGTTTTACAACTCTCAATTGCTCTATTGCTTACTGCTATGTATAATATTGAATTTTTAGGCATTCAAGAATTATATATGTGTACCACATATCAAAACCATTGTAAAACATTAAACAAAATGTATATGCGTGAATTTGTTTAAAATAAACACTTTTAACTAAATGAAAATGTGTGTGCATTCCCAATCATTGGAATTCTGTATTACTCTACTTGATTACAGTGAGTCACTGCTCACAGGCGGTTCTTGAACTCACAACAGTGTGTAATAATCAATGACGATCATTTTCCAAAGATAAGGACAGCTTACGCAGTGGTTTATATATTTTTTGTATAAAAGACTAATCTTTCTTTGTCTTTCTCTCCATCCTTCCTTTGGTAACTGATTGGAATTAACATTTTCTTTTGTCATTATAGTGTTATTTGTTGGGGAAAATCTTTTGGTGTATCATTTATTTTTAGGATTTAATTTGAATATATTAAGACTTGTCAACTCGAGGGATGAATTTGTAACAAGTTGATACTTGCCGTTGAATAGCTTTGAGAAAGACTAAAGTTGGTTAAAACATGTGTCGGCTAGAGTAAGCCCTTGCTTTCTCCATCATGTGTGAATATTAAAAAAACATTTTACAGTAGAAATTGGACAAGCGCAGTTTTCTGGTGTATTTTTGGGATATTGATAACTTTGTATGAGGTAAGGGCAATACCTATACACACACACACACACACACACACACACACACACACACCAGGGTCTGCAGCTGTCCCTACTGGACACTGAGTGGTAACATTTCAAATTAGACCAGCCTAAGTGCACATTATACCTGGACTGCCACACTATTTTAAGTCACTAGTAGCTTCACCTGAAATTGGGAAAGGTCCAAATTCTCTCCTGGAGGGAAGGGACCTTCAGTAACACTTTGCGGTGCAACACGCATGTGTGAGTGAGCACACTGCATTTGTAGCACTGTATGGCATTGGAAATCCAGACAGCCCATCAGCAGAGACCAGGGAGGCAAGTCACAAACCGAAGTACAAAGAGCAGAAGCTACACCACACACTGCCGACTGCATTAATACTTTGCTATGCATTTCACCAGCAAACCAGTATGCAGCCTGAGTTTCTACATTTCTTGAACATCCCTGACCATGACGGAAAAGAAGGTTCTCATGTGTTCAAGGAGGAACTGTGTGGTATCTGCATGTAAAACATGTACTGGCGTTAGAGGTTATATATGGTGCCTCTAAGAAGCCTTAGTCGTTTCCAGAGTGAAGGCCTCTGCAGCTCTACTACCTGGTTGCTGCAATACCACCTCCTGCCCCGGCAGAGGACTGCTATGCAATTCCTGGATCTTATGTGGCAGCTAGGGATATTTAGAATTAAAACAATTATGGAAAGAAGGGTCCCTAAGAAACATTTTCAAAACTAAAAAGGATGCTGGAGCTATACAAACATTACAACGGTTTAATCATACACTTATCATAAGGCATAAAATATCCTCAACTGCACATTGAAACACATTGCAAGTGAACTCGAAGTTCTAAGATCTCATGATGGTTTTGCTCTTCTGGGCTGGCTGTATGACACATTTTCACTATTTGCGATTGATGAGGCAACCCATACATAGCATAAAAACTTATGCTAATTACATTTGGGAACAGGTACTTTGGTTCCCCCAGCAAACCCAGATAGTCATTTAAGATGTCGGATGCATGGCACCTTTTGACCACTGGAAAAGAAAGTTCAATGAAGTTTCATGTATACGTTAGGAAAAATCAGAATCTATTGTAGCCTCTTTAAGTGTTCCTACTCTTTTACAGTCCAGCAAACCAAAACAGACTCATGGTGATTGGAGGCTGTCACAAGAAAGCTAGGAAATGTGTATGGAGAATTGAAGATGCTTTGGTGGAAACTGTGGAGGAATATATGTCTTTGGGTATGCTTATTAATTCCTGCTTATCCAAATTGGCTTTACCTAAATCTATTATACCTAGAATTGTCCGAAAATATGCATAATTAAGTCATTTATATCTGCTAGAGGGGGATTTTCGACTAATTTTAATTTTTAACCCTGCATAAAACTAGTATGACACCTATTATCTTGTTCGACCTCAAGGCTTTTGGAGAAAAGGAGGGGCTCTGGCTCCATCAGATCGAGAGGAAAAATATGGAAATCTAATCTTGGATTACCTCAAAGTGTTCCAACCGAAGCAATCTGTTGTGAACTAGGACTTACCCCTTGTGAACTTGTGAACCTCTTAAATTACTCAATGGAGAAAGCTGTCTTGTTCATTATATTTGAAAATAATGGACCAGAGTAATATAAACTCTATTTAGATATTTTTCTCCTATGCTGAAGGAAATAATAAAGCCCTCTGGGGCAATTGTGGACTTTATTGAGGAAGTACCCAATTTCCACGATTTGATTGACTTCAAAGTGGAATTGCTTCTTAACTTGGGGGTTAGAATCAGACAAATGAAAGCTAAAGCACAATTCTGGGATAGAGGGATGTTGATGGAGAAATTATACTCTAAATATTTGATATACTCTAGGTAAGGGTTCCCTTTCCCAGGCCTCTTCTCCTATATTGTTAAAACCCAATGTGTTTCTTTAAGGAAGTTGATCATGCGGCTAAGATTTAATCTGCTAGACACCTATGAAAATATAGGGGAATGGTCAAAAATACTGTATGACTGTCAGAGGTGCAGGCTGTGAAATACTGAGGTGGAGACCATCAGGTATGTCCTTTGTTGTGTGATAGATATTCTAAGGGATATCTAATGTTTGTTAATGATCTTAGGTCTATTAGCTCAGACCAATTCTGGAGTGGTATTTATTCTGGTGATTCATTAATAATGACGGCTGTAGCACACTTTGTATTGAAAGAATTTGAAAAACCAGTATGAGGGATGTTTTAAATTATAATATTGCAATTTGCTGGATTTTATCCGTTAATTGTATTATTTATGTTTGACAGATGTTCTTTGATATTATACCTCTTTTTAATGAAACTGTAGGTATGTATTGAGATGAGATTGGTACAATTTGTATTTGTAAAGGTTTGTGATATAACTAAATAAATACATTTTAAAAAACAGACTTTCCCCAGGTACCACATTAGTTAAGAGAAAGGAGATGGGATAGTGTTACAAAAATCAAAACCCAGACATATCAATCTAAAAAAAATTGTCAATGATCCCAATAACTGCAAAATGCCCAGGGCCACTTCTCCAGATAACTCGATGTATTTCTGGCTTCCATCATCTTATTAAAGACTCCTGCTTCTAATGAAAAGTTCCAATATCTTTCAGACTTGAGGCTTAATCTAACACTGCTTCCAATCACAATTGATCCGCAAATTGTACCATCAATGTCTTTCACTTATTTTCTGTTATGGCAGCAGTACTTCACTCTCAGTCAGCAATGTTCAGAAATCGCTTGGATAACGTTAGTTATAATTTTTGTATCAAACAAATCAATACAAAGTAGGTTTGAGTTGCCTTTTTAAAATGTTGTTTACATTTAAAAAGAACAAAAATGAATGGGTTGGAAACAATGTTACTATGAAACCTCCTCCCTTCTGTTTCATTCCAAAGAATGCAGCACATGCAAGTGTATGGAATCACACTAGAAGTTTTCAAAAGTTTCATATTTGGATAGAATTTAAGTTTCTGTATTTTACATTCTGAACATCATGTTAAAGACAACACACCCAAGCAAACATAATTTGCATTATCACGGAAGCAAGATCCTGTTCTTGCATAATAATATTGTTGAACAGACGTAATGCAATCACTGCTGTCGCTACTGAAAGTAGACGACAGGCGTCATACAAAGGGTGAACAAATAAACAAACAGTTCAGTAGTGCATATCTACATGGGAACAAACAGTTGACAGTGGTAATATTGTGTATTGGTGAAAAAAGCGCCTACACCAGGTGTTTCATCCTTATAACCGGGCTAGGTGAGCCATTTCTTCCTAGGGCCTTCATCAGGACGAAGGGAAGACAGTGTGGTCAGGATGTTCAGGAAGTGAACATTTTAGAGTCCATTTCAGGTTTTTGTACTCAAAGACTTTCTTCTGTAGGGTTAAAAGACATGCCACACAATGGCCACATTTGTAGTGTCCCACTATAGCCAGTAGATTCCATAGTGTATTTTCAATCGGTCGTGTCGGTTCCACATAGGTATGGACAAGGGTGTCCCTTAGATTCTTGTTCTTTTTGTATGCAAAACAGGGGACTTTGCTGAGTGTCCCTTCTTGTTTGACTAGATGCCAGTTTTTCTGGACCACTTTTTGGATAACGTCAGTCAAAGGGCTGAATGTGGTGACACAGATCAATCTGTCTAATTCTTTTTTAGGTTTAGTCTCGAGGCAGATTTCCCTGGGGGTGTATATGACTCTCTTCTTGGCATCCCTTATGGCTTTGCGGGGGTATCCTCTTTCTGTAAATCTTTCGTGTAGATCTTCTGCATGTTTTTTGAACTTGTCGACCTCGGTACAGTTCCTTCGAATTCTCAAAAATTGTACAGATGGTAAGTTGTATTTTAGACCGTGTGGGTGATAGCTGTGAAAGTGAAGTAAGCTGTTCCGATCTGTTGGCTTGCGGAATAGTTCCATTTTGAGTTGGTCTCCAGTTCTGTATATGTGTAAATCTAGAAAATCGATCTGGTGGTGGTCCCACTCTATGGTGAACTTGATGAATTGGTTGCGCTGGTTGATCCAGTGGTGGAAGTCCAGAAGGGTAGCTGATGTGCCATTCCAGATCAGGATCACGTCATCGATGTAACGTTTCCAAAGGGTAATGTGGCAGAGAAAGGGATTTTCCACACAGTAGATGTTGTCCTTTTCGTACTGTGCCATATAGAGGTTAGCAATGTCGGGGGCAAAGGTAGCCCCCGACATTGCTAACCTCACAGCACATGCTGTTGAGGAAGGCTGGATCTGCGAGGATGAACAACGTTTCCTCAACAAAACACATCCCCGGACCCCAGCTTTTTACATCTTACCCAAGATCCACAAGAATGCCACTCAGCCCCCTGGTAGACCCATCGTGTCCGCCTGTGATTCCCTTCTAGAACCATTGTCCCTGTACACTGATTTTTTCCTCAAACCTTTCGTCATCAAGATGCCTTCCTACTTAAGGATACTACCAGTACCATCAACCTACTTAATCATGTCCATCTACAGCATAATAGCCTCCTTGTCACCATGGATGTTGAAGCTCTTTACACCTCAGTCCACCAAGTTGAGGACCTAGAGGCCATCCGTCTGGTCCTAGACCAGAGAAACGACATCACCACGACTCCAACCAATTTCATCTTGGAGTGTACTAGGCTAGCGATTTTGGAAAATCACTTTCTCTTCCACAAGCAGATATATAAACGGATACAAGGAATCACCACGGGGGCTACCTTTGCCCCCGACATTGCTAACCTCTATATGGCACAGCACGAAAAGGACAACATCTACTGTGTGGAAAATCCCTTTCTCTGCCACATTGCCCTTTGGAAACGTTACATCGATGACGTGATCCTGATCTGGAATGGCACATCAGCCACCCTTCTGGACTTCCACCACTGGATCAACCAGCGCAACCAATTCATCAAGTTCACCATACAGTGGGACCACCACCAGATCGATTTTCTAGATTTACACATATACAGAACTGGAGACCAACTCAAAACGGAACTATTCCACAAGCCAACAGATCGGAACAGCTTACTTCACTTTCACAGCTATCACCCACACGGTCTAAAATACAACTTACCATATGGACAATTTTTGAGAATTCGAAGGAACTGTACCGAGGTCGATAAGTTCAAAAAACATGCAGAAGATCTACACAAAAGATTTACAGAAAGAGGATACCCCCGCAAAGCCATAAGGGATGCCAAGAAGAGAGCCACATACACCCCCAGGGAAATCTGCTTCGAGACTAAACCTAAAAAAGAATTAGACAGATTGATCTGTGTCACCACATTCAGCCCTTTGAGTGACGTTATCCAAAAAGTGGTCAAGAAAAACTGGCATCTAGTCAAACAAGAAGGGACGCTCAGCAAAGTCCCCTGTTTTGCATACAAAAAGAACAAGAATCTAAGGGACACCCTTGTCCATACCTATGTGGAACCGACACGACCGATTGAAAATACACTATGGAATCTACCGGCTATAGTGGGACACTACAAATGTGGCCATTGTGTGGCATGTCCTTTAACCCTACAGAAGAAAGTCTTTGAGTGCAAGAACCTGAAATGGACTCTAAAAACACACACGAATTGTAACTTGAAAGGAGTCATTTACATCATCGAGTGCCCATGCTGCCTCTTATATGTGGGCAAGACTATCCGCCCCATAAAAATGCGTATCTCTGAACATCTCTCCTGTATCTGGAACAATGTTCCAGACAAACCACTTGTGGACCATTTCTGCCTTTTTAAACATAAGGACGTGGACCTTAGATGGTTAATTATCCAAAGAACCAACTGTTAGAGGGGGAGACCTAAATAGAGCCCTCACAAAGCTTGAGCAACGGTGGGTGCACAGACTAGACACGGTCAAAACAGGTCTGAACATTTCCGTTGAATGGAAATCTTTTATGTAGGATGCACATTTTGGTCACGCTGACATTCATGACACCATGCTGCATACAACTCCGTATTGTGTCTATTGTATAGATCCAGACACCTCCATGAGTCCCTATGTAACAAGCCAAACTTTGTGTTCCAGACTGTTTTTCTGTATGACTTATACGAACAGGACTAGGCTCTCAGGTGTTTGTTCCAAATGTTGCTCTATGAACTATCATGTTTTTCCATGCAATTGATTCATCATGGCACTGTGTATTCAAACAATGGTACATATGAATGTTGGCCTTGATAGACTGATACATATTAACATGTTAAATGGTCTTGTTACATGCATTATACTGTGACATGTTGTTGATGCCGAATCAGTACCTCGGTGCCCTATATAGGAGGCCATAGTCATACCATAAACCCTCAGGACGGTTACCAGGAACATTGCCATTTCGTCCCTTTGAGGATTTTTGCACCGTTTGAGTTTCATGCCCATCTAACGAAACTTGGTCATCTTAGTGAAGTGATGTGACCAACACACCTAAGGCTTGCTGGCCCCTCACCTGTCCTACAGACATAGACTTGGTGACACGATCGGGTTGCCATGGCAACATCCACAAACATGCTAATTTTAATTCACCTAATTTCCGTGGAAGCCACAACATTAAGCCTTTTTTAATAATGCGTGCCGAAAACGCTGTTTGTCGCTTACATTCGGGTTATTCAGCGCTACAATTTTCTTCCCATTCTAAGATGGCGCGCGCTATATCAGTACGCAGCGCCTAGCAACGGCGTCTTCGCCGCATGCTTGTGTTTTTCAGACACAGACGGACATGGCAGAGGCTGCTACAGTGAGATCTCCTCTATCGGCAGAGCCGCATAAGCACTTTCCGCGTGCCTGTCTACCGTGGACCGCATTACAGCTGCGATCGGCGCTCGCAGACACAGGTAAAAAGCAAACGCTCATGTTACACATAGCAGTCCGTGCGATTAGCCCGCATGCCTTTACGAGAGTTGTGATATCCTCTCCTTTTATGACCATATTCCAGATCTGTTCCCTGAACTCCATCAGATGGACATATTTCGGGCTTGAATTGATGCCACTATGAGACATCGCCCGCTCTGGGTAAGCACGTTTATACGGCTTTATAAAAACTGAGTGCATATAATATCATTAAGCCCTCACATTCAATGTGACCATAGCTATATCTGTTTTGTCTTTGCTTTTAGCAATATATGTGAAGATATAGCTGCCACATTACGTTGATTTTGGACACACAGCTACCATTAATAGGTAAGATCCACAGAGCAGTCAAGTGGACCCATTTTTTTAGTCTTGAGCTTTACAATACCAGATTAAGTTATATGGTATTGTCCATTTTCCCATTAGGTTACCCACGTCACCTCCACCTGTGGTCTGACTCTTGTCCCCACAGGTAAGCAATGTCTTTCCACTTATTTGACAGACATTTAGTGATTTATATCACTCTCCAAAGCCAATTTGTATTGAGCCTCCCCTTATCAATGTCCTCCATTCCTGTTTCAACACTTCCTGAACATCCTGACCACACTGTCTTCCCTTCGTCCTGATGAAGGCCCTAGGAAGAAATGGCTCACCTAGCCCAGTTATAGGGCTGAAACACCTGGTGTAGACGCTTTTTTCACCAATATTACCACTGTCAACTGTTTGTTCCCATGTAGATATGCCCTACTGACCTGTTTGTTTATTTGTTCACCCTTTGTATGACGCCTGTCGTCTACTTTCAGTAGCGACAGCAGTGATTGCATTACGTCTGTTCAACAATATTATTATGCAAGAACAGGATCTTGCTTCCATTTTGTTCTAATAATGCAAATTATGTTTGCTTGTGTGTGTTGTCTTTAACATGATGTTCATTATGTAAAATACAGAAACTTAAATTCTATCCAAATATACAACTTTTGGAAACTTCTAGTGTGATTCTATACACTTGGATGTGCTGCTTTCTTTGGAATGAAACAGAAGGGAGGAGGTTTCATAGTAAGATTTTTTCCAATCCATTCATTTTTGTTCTAGTAACTTAAGCCTTCCTGGGCAGAATAGGGTTGCACCCACCAGGAGCCCTTTTGATATAATTGAAAAAGAACAGACTTCATATGACTGTTTTGTTACATTAACAGGATGGCTGTTACCTGCAACCTCCGCATGGCTTCCGAGTTTTGGTCGGCCTTCACTTTGCAAGCCACTAGTAACTGTGCTGTGGATGCAGCCACTTGTTTGGCAGAGGAGATGAGTTTTTCTTCGCTGGCATGGCCCTGAACCGAGGCATTTGCAGCTTCACAGAGACTGCTTGTTGCAGCTGCCACCATTCTAGCCTGAACGCCGTGAAAACGTTAATTACTGGATGATGTTCTTATTTTATTTTTGAAGAGAAAATCATAAAAATGGTAAATACTTACAGCAGAAATAAGTCCCTGAGACCACTGGCCATCGTCAGCTGCATTTGCGGGTATTGCGCCAACCTAGAAAGACATTTTAGAAGAGCAAGTAAAAAGAGAGTGTTTTGTGTAATTTTATAATGAAAGTCAGCAATTAAAATTTAGAGCTTCTATCATACATACATTTTTGACGATTTTCTTTCAGGTGACTTTGCACATAAATTGATTTCATCTGCACTTTGTCACTAGGGGGGCAGAATTACCTGGACAAAAATACCAATATAGGTATATTTGCTTCACTTTAGGTTGTAGCAATGTGAAGGATTGATAGAAATGAGGTGCAAAACAAACCTTGCAATAGTCCAAGTAGACCATCTTGAAAGAAAATAAATATATATGGAATTGTATTGGTCTCAAACAATTCATAACATCATGATTTAGCTGTGGTTTATATTACACATCTGAAAATAGGGTTTCCGAGGATAAAGTAAACATAATTACAACGGTAGGCTCATTATAGGTGCCTTTCAATGCCTAGACTGGCTTTCTTTAGTGACATTCCTAAATTCTATCCCTTGTATTTGCTTTACCCCAGGCATCGAGGTTCAGGGTGAGAGAAACTCCAAATGATGTATGGGAACATGAACTAAAACATACATTGGAAAACTATTGTTAACAGTGTCAGGGTGGGGCCATACCTGGTATGTTAATCATGCTTCTGTGACTATTGGTGAGCGGTCTCCTAGTGCCACAACCACTGTCACTGTAATAGCTCAGATTCATTTCAAGCCTAATCAGATGGATAGCGGGGTGTTTGTAGTTTCTTTCTGAAAGCAAAGTGGTCTTCAGTATCTTTCAGTTTTTCCTGTAGTGTGGGCCATAGATAAACTGCTTGATGAGGAGCAAATCCTGTCCCCCCCATCATTCTGGCTATGTTAAAGCTAGGTACAGCTAACAGTTTTGCATTATTAGAGGGTAAGATATACAATTGTCTGTGGAACCTAGGTTGTTCTCAAACTTGGAGCCTTGCTATTAAAAAGCATAATGTGCTAAGCACGACCATTCTTACTTTCAACATAGACCTTACAGCCTAATTATGCCCTCTCTGTAAACGGCATAGCAGGTACTTAGGGATTCCTATGTATGCTCTATTTGCTTAAGAAATACAAGATATTACTCAAGCCAGTGTTAACATTACCTTACAGTTATAGTTCAAATAAGGAAAGATATATCTGCACATTTTTATATGGATGAAACATTTCTTTGCAATTGATGTGATTTATGGTGCGAGGAAGGATGTTTTCTAGACAGCTTCCTAACGAGCAGATGTATCGAATGTGAAATCACACTACATTTTTGGAGTGATCATTACATGGTAGTCTGCTCGTTAACTGGCCGACTGGAAGGGGTCGAGAAAAATATGAAGCGGAAATTGGGGTTAATCCGACTTTGAATAGAATTAAATGGAATCAACATAAGATTAAAAAGGTGAATAAAGAAATCAAGGGTGTCATTGGTAACCCTTATCATGACTGGAAATTGATTACGTTGACCCATGCAAATTTTGACAATTTCTTGGAGGTCACCATTAAGCCAATATTTGAAAAACGGAATACCAACAAAATGAAACCACTGCTTAATAAAAAAGACTCACAGGTATGACAAGGAGTTGGCAGGAAAAAAGAAGGACATGAGGTCATTGATCAGACAACTCCATAAACATTATGGGCATAAAAACGAATGTCTGGAGCTAATTAAAAAGGTGAAGTCAAAATATAAAAACTGGGTAAAAAACGATTATGCCATCATGACTCAGGCAGATGCAGAAGAGATGTTGATTTACCTCCAAAAGAAATATTTAAGATCTTTCTGGGCTTTGATGAATAATAAGAATAGAGGTGCTGGTGAAAATATCATCAGTGCTGTCTCATAAGCAGATTGGGTTATGCATTTTAGAACCATTTATGGCTCAGATGATCAGCTTGAATTAGCAAAGGATACTCGTGACACACATACTGGGGTCGAGGAAGGACTTAAGGGTGCAATCACATATGACACAAGAGACATCATGGATGTGATAAAGAGAGCCAGCAACTCAAGAGCTCCAGGCCCAAACAAAACATCGAACAGACTGTTCAAGGGAGCAATGTGTGAATGGGCAAGGATCTGAAAAATCCTTTTTGACGTCCTTTTACAATCAGCAACTTTTCCACTAACATGTAGGACGGCGTATGTCACCACAATTTTCAAAAGGGAAGTCGAACTGCTGCCAAAAACTACCGCCTTATCAGCATTTTAGATGCTGGTAGTAACATTTTTGCTGGTCTCATCTTGAAACATCTAGAGGATTGGGTTTGAAGCAAAAATGTGTTATCCCCATTTCAGACCGGTTTTCGAAAACATCATGGTACTAATTTGAATGGGTTGGAGCTGAGTTGCTTGCAGGGTCTTGTCAAAAAGGGAAAATATGAGGTAGTCCATGTAGCAACCTTAGATCTCTCCAATGCCTTCAACACTGTTTCTAGAACAAAAACTCTGGGCAAAGTTAAGAAAATGGGGCATACCGAAGGGCTGTTAAAACTACTAATGAAATTGCATGAAGACACTACCGTTCAAGTCAGACTAAACATGGAAGGCAAGCTGTCAGAAAAAATTGCCACTGCTAATGGTCTGAGACAGGGGTGCATTCTTGCCTCCTGCCTTTTCAATTTGTTTGTCGCAGACGTGGGTCCCACATTGGAGAAGGCTTCCTTTGTACCACCGAAAATAGGCAGCCTATCCATAACTTGGCTGGCGTATGCGAATGATTTTGTGTTATTATACTGCACTCAAACTGGGCTATGCCGTTAATTGGCCGCTTTTGAGGGATTTGCGAGAGAGAACAATCTCATAATCAATGCGAGAAAAAAAACAAGTAATGTCACTAATAAAGAGAGGGCGCAGGACTAGGTTGTGCTGTAGTGTAAACAGGGTCATTCTAGATAGAGTAAAGACAATCACATATCTTGGCTTCCCGTTCACAAGCTCTCCAAACAGAACATTTCTCAGAACCCACTTGAGATAAAAGCGGAACAATACACATGTCAATTGAAGATAATTAAATCCCGGTATTGTACATTTTCAATTATCCCACTCATTAGCTTCTTTGAAGGTAAAATAACCCCGAAAATATTATATGGAATTGAGCTGATGGAGGAGAGGGTTCTGGATTCTTTAGCCCTCATTGAGGGAGTTCTCTGGCGTAAGATCTTGGGGGTTCCTAACTCTGTTCCTATGACTGCTATTAGATTTGAACTGGGAATGAACTCTTTAAAGACAAAAGCCCATTGGCGACTGCTATTACTGTACTCCAAATTTCTTTGTCCACCTAATAAGACATTATATAAACCATAGCTGAGATCTACTAGAACTGTGGATAGAAGACCTAATTTGCAATCCAGAACGGGTTAAAAAAAAGAATCTTTGATCAAGACTGGTGCGCAAACATGGAAATTATGCATGGATACACAAGTTTATCACATCTAAAGTATGACCACAGAAGTAGGGGGACTCCAGTCACATATCTGGTTACATATCCTGGCCCTAGGTTTCAGAATGAGTACATGCGGTTTCGGTGGAGCTTACTATATTCTAAGGAGGTTTTGATTAGGCAGAAGAGGATTGTGACAACAGACCTTGAATGTAGATTTGGCAAGGAGATGGACAAAGTGGAAACTCTGAAGCATTTATTGACAGAATGCTACAGTTTAAGAAAAATAAGGTATTGTCACTTTCAAAAATAGTTTGACTCATTTGTGTGTGTAGATCAAGGATCCTTTTGGAATAAATGCACACAGGTTACTCAGTAATGAGATTTGTTTGATAGCTTGAGACTAATCGAGTAACAGCTAGCTGAGTAAGTTGGATTAACAATGAACATTTACTTTTTGAATATGCCAGGAGATGTATATTGTTTACAAATGTATTCATTCTTTGTAATGTGTATGTTGACCAAGAAACCATCATATTTCAATGTGTATTTAATGGAAAATGTTTGTGTTTCTTATTTTATTTCTTAATTTGTATTTTTTGGTTCTTTTTGAATTTTAAAATTATTAATACTTATGTTAAATAATGGTTTTGTTAAGGTTGAACTTTTTTAACCAATAAACAAAAAAACAAAAAAAGAATCTATAGTCATTCCTACAGGTTTAACCATAGTTACCTGGGTCAGACATGTCCTCAGCTGATGGGGCCAGATTTCATACACTGCCCCGGCCAGCTGGATTTGTGTTTTTATAGACTTCTGTCCCAGCATTAGGGTTTAGACTGAAGATTAGCTGAGGGTCAGTGGGCCTCATTACAAGGTAGGAGGTAGCCATGGTGCTATTAGCACCATAGCTACCCCCTTACCGCATTCTGGGTCCGGGTTCTCGAAATAGGTACTTACCGGGTCATTCCAACCTTGGAAGACCCGGTAAATCCCCATTCCGAGAACCATTCCCATTCCCATTTGAGCCCCCATAGGGTTCAATGGGAATGGGAATGGAGCTAATAACGGACCCGCTAATAGCAGGCCCGTTATTAGCTCCCTGGTCCCTTAGCGGCTCCCGCTAAGGGACCTCGGAATAGGGAGGTAAGGGATTACCGGCACCGGCACCCTTACCGGTGCCGGTAATCCCTTACCTCTACCTCGTAATGAGGCCCAGTGTAATTTAACACCTTAATTCATGGGAGGAATCTGAGGGCATCCTAACTTCTTTCTGCCATATATCCTCCTCCTAGGTGGCCAGGGATAGGCCATCGCTCTTCGATCCTGAACTGGGGGTGGATATGCGAGGGAGGATCACTTGAGTGGAGGAGACTTGGGTTGAGGCACCCTAAGGTGAGACATGGTATCCCCCCTAGGTTATTATCAAGCCTTTAAATGTAATCCCCCAAAGACATTCCCTAATAGACACCAGTTTGATACTGGGACGAGGAAGAGACCAACTAGAAAAACACATCCTTTGCTTATTAAACACACACACATACAAACAACAGTTACATACTGGGACAAGGAGACCCCCAGCAAGAGCAATGCAAGACTCTCCATTCAGCACTGAGTGGTTGAGTTTGTTTCTGACCAATCAACCTGGTGGGTGTATTAAAAGCAGGAAGTACAGCGATATGGAGTCAGCTGTAGAAGCAGGTCTACGGACTGCTGGATGAGAGCAGACATCTCTCGGAAGGCGGCGTGGTAGATGGAGTGCTTGAGACACCCTGGAAGATGCAGAGCAAATGCAGCCAGAAGCAAGGCGGAAGGAAGCTGGAGGCTGGTGGCGGACTGCTGAAAGGGAATCGGTGTGATCAGGCAAAGCTGCTGTGTAAAGTCCGAGCTACGAGAGAAGCATCAGCAGTGTCAGTACAGCCACGAAGAGCCGCTGGGGAGACAGACAATGCTGTAAACTCCGACCGGTGAGTGAACCAAGGAAGGGGGACACTGGGGAGGCAGGCGAGCATGCAAAAACTGTAATGAATGCCAACTCGAATGAAACTCAGCATCTTTTGAATACCGATCCAAATGGAAATCAAAGTAAGCCTCTTTGGATACCGATCTGCGTGAAAGCAAGTTTCTGGTGGACTTCAAGTGGCTGGTAATTGGTCTTGTGGGTGAATCTCTACCAGTCTTTTTTCAGAGGCTGATCTGCTACTTGCACTTACTACAAAAATGCCAGTCCAGCACGGTGTGGACTGCAAGTGGCTGGAAATTGGTCTTGTGGGTGAATCTCTCTACCAGTCTTTTTTCAGTGGCTGATCTGGAGGGTGGAGCCCAACGTTCCCTGCTACTTGCACTAACTACAAAAATGTCAGTCCACCGTGCATGCAAGTGTCATGACCCCCAGCAGAATACATGACATACTCTCATACAACAGTGGGGGGAGGCGTAAGGTAGGGACACTAAAGGTCTCTGGCTGGCATAGGCATCTATTCACAAACACTGGCAGCCTGCACCAAGATGGCCACCAGGTTAAGACTCAGTACAGAACTCAAGATGGCCCCCAAGCCTCAAGTATCCTTGGTGGTCTAGTGGTACAGAGTACAGCCCAGGGCTATAAAGCCACACCCTGTGCTTAGCGTTTTTTCCAGCTGACTTCCAAGCGGTGTAACTCTTGCCGCTCAGCCCGATTCACGTGCAAAAGGATTTCTGGATTCCGGCTTCTCGCCGGCCCCTCTGCTTACCTGATTCCATGATCAAGAGGGTTTCGGCAGTCTAATTGCTCTTCGGACTCCTTGCTGACTTACATACTTACCCGTACTTCAGTTAAGAATGGAACGCTCCCTTGATCTTGCACCGCAGCGTTTCTCCGCTACTGGAACAAGATAAAACCACAGTAAGCTTTCAATACTCAAAACCACGTGCTCTCCGAGCCCCCCCTTTAAAATCTGCTCACCTGTGGTTGTGATTCTGTAAATTCCTGCACTTCATCCGCTAGTGCTCCAGTGACTTGCAGCATAGCAGCTGGCAGCAAGACATAGCATCACGGCACCTGCAGAGAAAAACACAAAAAAGAGACAAGAACGTTATTAGTGCATAAAAATGCGCACTGTGCAGCATCTTCCCAAAGGACTTGGGGAACGCAGCTGCAGAGCAGAAAAGGACATTTGCACCGCAATAACAACACTTACCTGTGAAGAGCAACACTTGTGCCGCAGCTGGACTGGGCCACCAATCGCCAGTGACGGAACTGGACCAGATGCTTACCAGGCACTTTGGATGCACAACTTTAGTATAAAGGTGAGCCAGGCTCCTCGTCTTGCCAGCCAGCAAACATTGGGGTGCAGGGGAGAGGTTGGGGGGAGAGCAAGAAGGCAGACACCAATGCCCTTCACTTGTTTGTCCATATGTTCATATCTAGACTGTCCACCATCATCCCTAGCAGTACTGAGGAATCTTACCAACCACTCCCAACTGCACTGAACCCTGGGCTGTAGCCTTTCAGTGGAACAGTGGGGAGGGAGTGGCTTAGACTGTGGATCCCATCTAAGAGGGCTACGCTTCCGGCGACCAAGACCAGGTGCTCCTGCAGGGCACCAGAAGTAAGCGTTACAGAACGCTAACCCCACATACATAAGCCCTGCCCGAGCGTCATGGAGTCAGAGGTAGACCAGTTAGCCGCCTTACTAGGGTAACTGCGGGCAGAGGTTAACGCTGCCTTCTCTGAAACTAATGCTATGAGGACAGAGTTACTGGTGAATCGGGAAAAGAAAAAGGAGCTAGCAAAGTGCTTAACTAGGACCCAAGCGGGTCAGGTTCCCTTACCAGGCCCGCCAGATGGCGCTGCAGAAGTGCCTGCTCAAATACAAGTCACCAACCCTGTTGCTGTCCCCTTAGCTCCCCCAGAACGGTTCTTTGGGAATACGAAGAGGTATGCCATTTTTATGAACCAGTGCAAGCTTCATTTTCTGTGTCGGCCAGTCGCATTCCCGACAGACCAAACTAAGGTTGCTTTCGTTTTATTGTATCTGGGAGGGCACGCAGCCAGCTGGTCAGTGCCGCTAGTTAATCGGGATGACCCAATTTTGTATAACTTCACAGGCTTTCAGCAAGAATTAGACAAGCTCTTGGCTTGCAGAACACAAGGGCATGCCTTAGATGGAGAGCTGCTGACCCTCCGACAGGGTTCTCAAGACCTTTTAGTGTACATCACCACCTTTAATCGGCTGGTAGCTGAAACAAATTGGCCAGAAGAAAAACAAACTACCCTGTTTTACCGAGGTCTCCGCACTGAACTTAAGGATGTTTTGGCACAAGTAGTTAATCCACTCGAGCGCTGCTCTGAATATATAGATTTAGTAGTACAGTTAGACCATCGGTTGCAAGAAAGAAGAACTGATTGGTCCCGTTTGGAAGGACGCCCCTTGTATATGCGCCCACGAGAGACTCCATCCCATCCCACGGAAAACCGTCTGGAACCTATGCAATTGGGTAGTGTTAGGGGACCTTTGACCAATGAAGAAAGGGAGAGGCGCAGACAACAACAACTCGGTTGTACTGTGGCAAAGTGGGACATTTCTTGAGAGATTGCCCAAGTAAATCACCCCGGAAGCCATTGGGAGTAATCAACGCCGGAACGGTGGAAACAAGTAAACCCTCGGAAAACTTCATGGCTTGGCAAGAGTAGATATTGCCTTGTTGAGGAAGGAGAAGGCATCAACGGTCTCACATCCTGTGACACTAGTAATCCTCCTCTGCCCTGAGCAGCCACAGAGGATGCATGCCCTTGAGGCATATATTGACTGTGGAGCAGTAGAAAATTACCTGGGCTTCACTGTAGCTCAGCGGATAGGGGTTCCCATGCAGAGAGGGAAAAGGTTGATAATATAGTCTCAGTCGATGGGACGCAACTGTCATCTTTACCAGTGACCCAGTGTATGGGGGAGGTTGTACTGTTGTGTCACGATGGCCATCGGGAACGCATAGTATATTATTTGATCAATGCACCCCAGTTCCAGCTCATATTAGGCATGCCCTGGTTGGAGTGTCACAATCCGATCATAAACTGGCAAACTCATACAATGGCCTTCTCTGCCAAATGCTTGCAGACCTGTTATCCACCCATACCCATTGTTGCCCACTCACCAATTACAGTGACACAGAACAAAGACCACAGAGTAGTGACCGGCATCACCGGACAGTTACCCACTAATATGAAGCATACTAAGATGTTATTCAGAAGGAACAGGCCAACACCTTGCCGCCGCACAGACCCTATGACTGTCAAATAGATTTGGTTCCAGGCACTATGCAGCTGTATTTACGCGCTCACAGAGAAGGATAATCAACACCTGCGCAGTTACCTTGACCAATACCTGACAAACGGATCTATATGACCTTCTAAGTCACCTGCCTCCTCGCCTCTCTTCTTCATCCACAAGAAAGAGGGAGACCTCAGGACCTGTATAGACTACAGAGGGCTCAACAAGATCACAATCAAGAACAAGTACCCTCTGCTGTTAATTCTGGTACTTCTAGACCAAGCAAAAAGGCGCAATATCTATACCAAACTCGACCTTAGTGGAGCATACCACTTAGTACATGTGAAAACTGGCGATGAGTGGAAGACAGCCTTCCGTACGATGTTTGGCCTGTTCGAGTACACTGTCATGCCCTTTGGCCTATGTAACTGTTAGGGAGAATTCTCTTATAAGGCTAATTTCCCAAACCTAGTGAGTCCTCCAGCAGCTTTGCTGGATTTTTGGGGCTTGTTTTTTCTCCTGCTAGGAGTGAGACTCTTTTTCTCCCACTCTTAGGAATGATTTGAGGTATGTCTTTGACTTGTTATGTGCTTATGGGCTATGGGGTTTCTTTTTACTCCATAGAGTACCATCTGTTTTTCTGTATGTGTGGTACACAGCACCCTCAGTGCAGTACCACAGGGGTGTCACAGTGACCCCCAAACATAGACTCCACACCCTGGGACTGACTACTGTCTCCCAGGGCATGTAAAGTCACCATTGGCTTTACTAGTCCAAAATTGTGAACAGAACCAGTACAAACCATCATATTGTGGAAGTACTGATAAAGGGTAATTCGATTGCCCCTGGGTCTGTTTTCGAGGGGGCACTGTCCCGTCCCCCCCCGTTGAGTTTCTGGCTGGTGGCAGTGGTTACCACGCGAAATATTCCACCGGAATATTCTCTATGGGATTTTCCCATTCATTTTAAACGCACCACTTTTTTGTGCAATGTTAAAGATACCGCCGGTTTATTTATTTAATATTAAATCACCGGTTGGGTCTTTTTAGCCGAACTCGATTCTAAAATGGCACTTCTGTCCGTCTCTGTAACTCTGACCAAGGTCGAGCCCTTTGTTCCACTATTTTGGCGGGCTTCTCCACAGAAGCCCTCCAAGTGGTGCCACTCTGTCTGGGTTCCACAGGAAGGGTGGAGGGGGGAATTGGCACCCTGGACTGCATTGCCTTAGCAACCCAAGTCGCACTCTACTCTGATTGGCCCGGTGGTGAGCCGCCCGGCTCACCACTTAGCATGTGTGATTGACAGCTAGGCTGATGAATGGGGGTTTTTCTGCATAAAAGCAGGGCCTTTGGGACTGGAACTTCAGAAGTCGCCACAGGACCTAAGAATCTGAAGAGGGACGAAGCTGAGCCATCTGCAACGATGACACCACCGGTGAAGCCCTGCTGCAGCTACCTGACCACTTTCCCGACGACAAGAGAAGATCTTCTGCTGGACGAGTCTTCTTCCTCTGAGCTGGTGGGACCAACCAGTTCACCCTTTTCGCCTTCCAAAGATGGCCCTTGGTCTAATCGCCCGTGGCAAGCACCCCGGCGGCCGGATAGCCAAGCTCACCATTTTTGACCGCGAATAAAAGGACCGCACCTTTTAATCGGGAACTCCGTGGCTGGTTTCATCCTTGTGCAGTGCAACGACTCCAAGTTTCCTCCTCGCCGAGATCGTCTCGTCCCCTGGTCGAAACAACAAACTGCAACCACTGCCAGGAACAACTGCCACCGCTGGAGCTTCCTTTCTCTTTAAGGTACTGTGTCCTGCCTGGCCTCCCGTTCTACAGATTGCGAAAGGTGACCCTTAAATCCTTGGCTTCTATACTGGGTTGGCTCCAGACCTCTAACTATATCTTTTGAATCACCCCAACCTCTTTTGAACACTCTGCAAAGACTTTCAGTGCACTTTAAACTGTGTGATCCTGGGCACATTTCGCTTGCTCCATTTAAAGTGGGCCTGGCCTATGAACTTTGGCTCTACAGCATAACCTGCCTTTCTCCCCTTGCTCTGAACTCTTAAAAGTGTTGGGAACTGTTTTATTTTATGCTCTGCCTTTTCTCTCCCTTTTTAACCTAAACTATTGGAGTGCCATCTAGGCTAAGCGCTCACTTCTGTCTTAACAAATAGTTGTGCTTTAACCCTGACTTGTCTGATAGTTATCAAGGGAGGCGTATATACTTACCTGACTGTGTTTTAGATTATTCTTCATTGAGAGTGCTAGTGTATTACCTAAAGTGTGTTTTAAATAAATAACTATATACTTTTTATAAAAAGCTCTGGTCAGTGTTTGTTTGCTCTACTGTGTTTTGGCCCTATTATGTATACTCTGCATACTGCCCTACTCTTCTTGAGAGAAGTCTGACTGCTCAGCCACAGCTACCAGGTAAATCTGGGTGGTGCAGACTGCTACCAATTGGGTTTACTGCTGCTCCTGTAGTCTTAATCTTTTTGCAGTGTTCCCTAAGGGAACTGCACAGGATTCTGCCTAACACTGGTGTACAGCGGTGGGATTTGTACTGAGTATACATTTTAGAGTGTCTATATACCTTAGTGCAACTAACCACAAAGCTTAGCACTGTAAAAGTAAATTTTTAACAAGTCATACTATGGAAAGTTACAGCCAGGAGTCCCTTTCTGCAAAAACTGCTGATTGTTTAAGAGTTCTTTGTAGACATAAGGATCTTCCTGTTGAAGGCAAGAAAATGGAACTAATAGAAAGATTGTTAGAAAACCAAAGTCTGGGTAGTGGTTCAGAGGAACCTACCTCCCCAGCAAATGTAGACAACAGTAATGATGGTAATATGGGTCAAAGTATTGATAATATTGTTGTAGATTCAGAAGAGGAAAGTGAGACTAATGTAACTGTCCCCACTACCCCTCTGCCGGTTCTAGCACCTCAAGCTATGTCTACTGGACCTGTGTCAGGTCCCACATTAAGTGCTCAATTCATTGAACTAGAAAAAATGAGGCTTGAATTAGAGTTCAAAAGAATTAGTGCCCAATCTGAACAAAAGCACCAAGAACTAAGGCTCAGAGAAATGGAGCTCAAGCATGAGCTAGAGATGAAGAAATTGTCTGTTGAAAATACTTCTCTCCCCGGATCCTCGAGGAGTTCCAGTCCCAAAAGACCCCGGATGCCTAAAGAGATTGTGGGTATGTATGAATCTAAGTTGAATGTGTTAGATTGGTTGGCTATGTTTGAGTATAATCATGGGCTCCAGGACATCACAGGGAATCCTTTTCTTCCTTGGCTGTTCTCTAGGCTCCCCCCTGTTGCATCTGATGTGGTAATGGAGTTGGGGAGGTGGATAGGATGGATTATGAATGTGTGAAGCTAGCTTTAATAGCTAGATTTGGGAAGACCCCTTCCCAGTACCTTAAGAGGTTTAGGACCCTCAAAAAGCAGGATGGTACCCCTTGGGCTACCTGGGTGAGTGAAAGTTTGAAAAACTTAGAGGGATGGATTAAGGGTTACAGAGTGAACACTTATGAGGGAAAGAGAAATCTTGTTATGTTGGAGTCAATTTATGATGCCTGCTCTCCTGAGCTCAGACAGCACTTAGCTGATTCAAAGGAATTAGATTCCAAGAAACTAGCCAAGGCTGCTGACTTGTGGGTGGCCAACAGGGCTACTCACAAGGATTCTGGGGCAACTCAGAAAAAGGATGAGGAGAAACAGCCTAAAAGGACTCCAAAGCGAATTCAAAATATTCCAATTCCAAAGAGGGCCCCAAACAAAACTCTGAGGGTAAGCCACAAGGGAAACCAAATCAGGCTAGTGTACCTTCTGGTCCCAGACAGAAGGAGGTCAGAGCAAGCCTCCATTCCAGAAAGCATTTGGAAAATGCTATGTTTGTGGCTCTACTGACCATGTGAAAGGAGATACCAGATGTAAGGGTAAACCTTCAGGGGTCCAGATTGTCTCCCGAGCCTTCGCTCCAGAGGAGGAAGTACCAATGACAAGTGGAAACTTTCTACTACTGGCTGATGATCCCATTGGAGTCTCAGCCAGTGTTTCTTTGGTGTCCCTGGGGTTGTGGGAACAACAGAATTTAGATGTCTATAATTCTATCCCAGATAATACTAAAGCGTATTATAAGGACAGTGTCCAGGTGAATGGTCAGGAGTCTCCTGCCATTAGGGACACTGGGGCCAGCATAACTGTGGTGGATGAATCTTTTTTCAAGGCAGAGGAGGTTGCTAGGTGTTAGGAAAGATTTCATTATTGTAGGGAACTTTCCTTCCATGTGGCAACCCCTAAACTTTTTGCTATTGTTTTCAACCTGTTTTCTTGACTTTGCCAGAGAAGTGCAGCCTTCTGCCGTACTCCTCTGGGCTTTCGCTCCTTTCTTACGGGGAAACTGACATGCCCTTAAGACAGTCAGTACCGGGGAACGCTGTTTCCCGTAGTTTCTTTTATCGTGTCGCCATTTTAGTGCAACACGACACAAGAGGGCACTGTAAGCTAAGTTACAGCTCTCTTGGGTCTCTAGCCTTCTACAGACCCTAGACACTCTTGTAGGATGGTTTTTGGATCGGTGCAAGTCATTCAGGGACTGGGCTGGTGGCAGCGATCATTTGGTTTATTTTGAGCTCCTTTTGCCGTTCTGAGCACCTTTTTGCCGCGAACACAAAAGGGTGGCCCGGCTACCCAAAATGGCCGGACCACGAGGCTCCTTTGTCTCGTCCACTGTCCGTCTTGCTCCCTTACCTTCCCCCGGGTCAGGCGACCCGGGGCCTTCCTTATTTGGGCATGTAGTTTCCCGCGAAACACGGTTGCTTTCGCGGGCTTCTACATGTCGTTTGAGTGCCCCCAGGATGTGGGCTGGGCTGTCTGGTCCCAATACACATCCTGGGTGCCAGAGAGTCTAGGGTGGTGTGAATGCCTGGGACCACGGTGGTCCGTGATTGGTCCACGTATGGTATGTGTGTTGATGAGCGGATCTCCCATTGGCTCCCCTCCGTTTTGGCGCGAAGGGAACCGTGGATAAGAGGGAGCTGGAAACACCACTACCATGTCGATCTCCTGAGTTCTTACGAACCCAGGGATACAGGAGCCAAGTATCCTGCGAACACGAGGCTGGACCGAGGAATCGCTCGTGACCCCCTGAAGAACTTCTGCTCCTCATTGCTGTCGTCCGGTGAAGCCCTTTCCACCTAAGATCGAACAAGAAGGCCTGTACTGGCGCTTCGACCTATTGGAATAGCAGGACCAGCTATTCCCGGCACCTTCATCAACTCCTGCCGTAAGCCTTCGGAAGTGTCTCTGGGCCATCCAGTTGACTGACCAGCTTACTAAGGAGTCCTGCTCTGTAATCGCCGACAGGTTGGGTGGTATTCTGAGTCCGGGGCACGCTCACACGCTTCGTTTGCTTAGCAACCCTAAGCTAGAGGTGAACGGTGCTCGTTTGGCTTGAATACACCCGGCCGTTCCGTTGCCCTGCCGTGGCGACAAAACTGTGCAGGATTCTTCGATCGGGACGTCTTTTTACTCTGCACGACGACGAGACGTTCCCTGCTCTTCAGAACCTGCCAGAAGCTGCATCTATCGAGGAGAAGCTCGGGCCTGCTTGCTTCGGGGACCGGTGAGTAGATTAGCTAGGATCTGGTCACCCTCCTGCAGTGCCCCTTGCTTTTCCCCGCTGTAAATACAGCTCCCCTTGTCCGTACTCGCGCCCTACTTCTGCCTCACAGTGGAGGCTGCGCTAGAGTCGCGGACCGTGTTCTCCTTCATTAGGGCACCCTACAGAGCTGTCCAACGTCCTCCGAAGAGCTTCACCTTCTGCCCATTGGCACCGGCGTGTGCAGGTACTTTTGAGCGTTAGGCTCCACTCTTCGTAGGGATTGGACTACCATCTAGTTAGGGGCCTCAGAAGGCGGACATATCACACGCATTGGTTCGCACTGCCTGTTTTCCTTCCCCTGCAGGTGGATAACATATTTCGTGCTGCTAATGCTGTGAAACTGTGTATTCTGTATATATATTGGGTGGATAGTGTATGTGTTGGTTTAATATCGTTGTATATTGCTGCTTTTACTGTGGTTATTAGTTTCAAGGCCTTATAATAAATGTGTATCTATTTTTGATATAAACAACTGTTTGGAGTAGTTTGTAAGCGCTCTTGCTTTGTGTGCTCACTGCGGGCTTTCAGTCACCCTCACCCCTCTTGAGACCTAGTCTTGACCGCCGCGATCGCTACCTTGATTGGTCTGGCTTGTCCAGAGGTTACCCTGTTCCAAGTAATTAGGTTGGCCTTCTGAACTTCTGCGCCACCAGGACAGAGTTCAGAAATCCGTCTTAACAAATTGGTGTACAGCGGTGGGATACGACTGAAGGTATCCAGTGTTGCGCACGAGCTAAGGCGTTTTCAGGTTATTCCAACCAGGACACGCAGTAAAGTATTGAATATAACGTTAAAAAGGCCATAGTCCTATCAACAGTATGGAAACGAATACTTTATTAACCTTAAATGCTTCGAAATCTGAAACATTGAAGAAGATGTGTGCGGAGAGAGGGGTTTCCTCTCAAGGCACTAAATTGGAAATGATCCAGAGAATCGTGGCGTGGCAAGAAGCGCAGCTTGACGCTATAACTTCCGAGGACAGTGCAGAAGGTGGTGGGGCTGCTCTCACTGGCAGAACCGACGGTTCTGCCGCTGCACTGATCCATCACGACCACGAGGACAGGGAGGATGTAATGTCTAACGTTTCCTCTGCCAGTGTTGATGGGGAGGCTATGCTTGAATTCAAGAAGCAAGAGCTGCGGTTTAGGCAGCAGGAGCTTGAATTCAGCATAGCCAAACTGAAAATCGACCAGGCAGAAAAACAAAAAGACAGGGATCACCAGTTGGAACTGGCCAAGCTTCAGTTCGCAAATGGGTCCAAGGGTCCTGGACATGGTTCTGGGGCTTCCTCTCATCCACGGTTTCCAAAAGATCTGCTCAGTGTGTATGAGGAACGAAATGACATTATGGACTGGTTAAATGCGTTTGAGTATGCATGCGAGGTTCAAGAGGTTGATAATGCGGATAAGATTGCATGGTTACTCAGCAGACTGCCCCATTCTGGTTGCAGTGCCATTATGGAAATGTCGAAGGCTGAGCGCGCTGATTTTGCAATGTTGAAGCAGACTCTCATTTTAAAATTTGGGAAGACTCCGACCCAATATTTGAAAAGGTTTAGAGAGTATAAGAAAAAGGAAGGTGGTACTTGGGTGTCGTATGTAGCTGAGTCCCTGAAAAACTTGACTGGCTGGGTTGAAGGTTATAAGGTTTCTACCTTCGAAGGCATGATCAATCTGGTCATGCTGGAACACATTTTTGCTTCTTCTTCCCCGGAGCTTAAGCAGCATTTGGCCGATTCGAAGGAGATAGATCCTAAGAAGCTGGCCATTGCAGCAGACTTATGGGTGTCACATCGAGTGTCCCATAAGGACAAAACTCATCCTGGTAAGCAGGAGGAAGGGAAAAAGTCCAAAGATATGGAGGGTGGGGAATCTGCTAAATCTTCTTCCCATAAGGGCCACAAAAAGAAAAATAAGGGTAAGCCATACGAGAACTCACAGGGTAGCGGAGGTTCGCCTCCGAAACAGAACTCTGGTTATAATAAGCCTCCCTACGTAAACAGACCCAATGGGGCTTGTTTTTCTTGTGGAGCAACTGACCATGTGAAGGGGGATCCCCGGTGTAAGGTTAAACCTTTGGGGGTCCACTCCGCTAATCTGGCCTTCTCCTCCTACGAGGAAGAAGAGATTACAGGAGCGTCCTTCTCCTCAGACTCGTTTCCCAGCGGGATCGAGGCTGAGGTAGTTTTAGTGTCCCTGGGTTCCTGGGAGCCTAAAGTCGCAGAGGCGTATGCTAGGATTCCGGATAATACCAAGCACTACTTTAAAGACAGTGTGCTGATCAATGGAGTGGATACTCCAGCTCTTAGGGATAGTGGGTGCAGTCGAACTGTAGTGGATTCTACCTTGGTAGACTCAGAGGAAGTTGCCAGAGCTACTCTGATGCCCACTAAGTTGGCTGACGGCCCCCTCCGTATGTTTCCCGTGATCCCTGTTAATCTAACTTTAAATGGTACAGCAGTTAGGATTCCAGTGAGCATTCAGAGAAACGTCCCGGGAAAGGTCTTGTTGGGCAATGATCTCAGAGCTCTAGGGCTCGTAGGAGACACTGCCGAAAGACCCTACACACGGTCTCAAGCACGGGCAGCATTGGCCAAGTCCAATACGCCGCCCCAGCCGAAGGGGAAACCCAAGGCGAAAGGAGTCAACAAGTCCCGACGGGGGAAAGAGAATATTCCCCCGAGCTCGCCTACCACTGCGGTGGAGGGAGTTGGTCAATCGCCCGAGCCTGACGAGGAGGTGGCGATGCCTGAAGTGTTCGACCCCAACGACCATCCTGAACTAAAAGACTTGTTAGTTGAAGGAGGTCCTGATAGGGACGACTTCAGTAAGGGCCAACGTGAGTGCCCATCTCTGGAAGGCCTAAGGAGACAGGCCTGCTCCCAGCTTGAGGGTGAACCTCCTGGGAAGCATCGGATTTATTGGGAAGGTGGACTCCTGTATAGTGAGCCCACAGAGTCTACAGAAGGAGACCATAGGAGGTTGGTGGTTCCCCTTTCTGTTAGACCCTTCCTCCTGCAGTTGGCGCATGAAGTTCCCCTTGCTGGTCACCTTGGAATGAAGAGGACCAAGCAAAGGTTATCTATGCACTTCTACTGGCCCAAGATGGGGGTGCAAGTAGAAAGTCACTGCAGGAGTTGTGCCTCCTGCCAGTTGTCTGGTAAGGTTGGCGCGACAATCCAAGCTCCGTTGGTACCGCTCCCAGTTGTGGGGGTACCATTTGAAAGGGTAGGGATCGACATCGTTGGTCCCCTTGACCCGCAAACATCCTCAGGCAATAGGTTTATCCTGGTGCTGGTCGACCATGCAACCAGGTATCCTGAGGCCATCCCATTAAAGACTGTAACTGCCAAGTCAGTTGCAAAAGCTTTACTCGGCATATTTACTAGGGTTGGCTTCCCTAAAGAAGTTGTGTCAGATCGTGGCAGCAACTTTATGTCGAAGTATATGCAGGCTATGTGGAAAGAATGTGGGGTCACCTACAAGTTCTCTTCTGCATACCACCCCCAGACCAATGGTCTGGTGGAGCGTTTCAACAGAACGCTAAAGAGCATGATTGGGGCTCTGGAGGAGCCCCAGAGAAGAAAATGGGATCTTCTTTTACCATGCTTGCTGTTTGCCTACAGAGAGGTACCACAGGAGGGTGTTGGCTTCAGCCCCTTCGAACTTCTGTTCGGTCATCCCGTACGGGGACCCTTAGCCATCGTCAAAGAGGGATGGGAGATGCCCACTCCCCCTGTTACTACCAATGTAGTTGACTATGTGCTAGGGCTCAGAAAACGGATGGTACTCCTGATGGGCTTGGCTAGTGAAAAGTTGAAGGCAGGACAAGCGCTGGTGAAACATTGGTACGACCAGAAAGCTTCCTTAATTCACTTTACCCCTGGTCAGCAAGTCCTGATCATGAACCCTATAAGGCCTCGCGCTTTACAGGACAAATGGTCAGGCCCTTCCACAGTGGTGGAGCCCCTGGGTGAGGTGAACTATTTAGTGGACCTTGGAAGGCCTGGACAGGCTCCAAAAGTGTTCCACGTAAATAGGCTGAAGGCTTTCGTCCCAAGAGTCGAAATCGCAGCACTGCTACTGGCGTCAGACGTTGAGGAAGAGGAGTCAGAACCTCTTCCCGACCTGTTCCAAAGCGGTCCTTCAGATAGCTCCGTTGAGGGTGTCCGAGTGGCCCCTCACCTGACTTCTGATCAGCAGGCTGAGGTGAAAAGTTTGCTTAGGCAGTTTTCCCCCCTGTTTTCACAGTCGCCTGGTTTGACACCTTGGTGCAAACATAACATTGACACAGGAGACAGTGTACCTACCAAAAGTAGGGGATACAGGATGTCGGATAAAGTGCGGTCTTATATTAAGACCGAGGTCAACAAGATGTTAGACCTTGGGGTGATTGAACCCTCTAGTAGTCCTTGGTCCAGTCCTGTGGTATTGGTTCCAAAGGCAGGCACCTCTGAATTGAGGTTCTGCGTGGATTACAGGGCTCTGAATGCTGTCACCAAGACAGACGCTCACCCCTTGCCTCGAACTGACGAGCTGGTGGATACCTTGGGTGCCTCCAAGTACCTCAGCACGTTTGACCTGACTGCGGGCTATTGGCAAATAGCTTTAGCAGAACAGGCCAAGGAGAAGACCGCATTTTCAACTCCCGACGGGCTTTACCAATTCCGGGTAATGCCGTTCGGATTGAAGAATGCACCTGCCACTTTCCAGAGGCTTGTGAATCATGTGTTGAATGGGTTGGACGAATTCTGTCTTGCATATCTAGACGATATAGCAGTTTTCAGTGCCACCTGGGACGACCATGTGAAACACCTCGGGATTGTGCTCCAGGCTCTTCAGAAAGCCCACTTGACCATAAAGGCGAGTAAATGCCAGATTGGACAAGGCTCAGTGGTTTACCTTGGGCATGAAGTAGGTGGAGGAAGGATACAGCCTCTCCCCAGTAAAGTACAAGCAGTACAAGACTGGCCTACCCCCACTACACAAACCCAAGTGAGAGCCTTCTTAGGACTCACGGGTTATTACCGCAATTTTATGGCAGACTATGGCACCATAGCTGCTCCTCTGACTGCCCTCACAACTCCGAAGAAACCCAAGAAGGTAACTTGGACTGACGAGTGTGAGAAGGCCTTCAATGGCTTGAAAGACTCCTTGTGCCAGGCCCCTGTGCTCAGGGCCCCTGATTATCAAAGACCTTTTATCGTGCAGACGGATGCCTCTGACACTGGGATAGGAGCTGTACTATCACAAGTAGATGAGAAGGGTAAGGAACACCCTATCGGTTTTATTAGTCGCCAGCTTAAGGACAGAGAGCTCAGATGGCCCACGGTAGAGAAAGAATGTTTCTCTGTTGTGTGGGCCCTAAGGAAGCTGCGGCCCTACCTCTATGGGACCCACTTCACTGTGCAGACTGACCATAAGCCGTTAAAGTGGCTAATGAACATGAAGGGGGAGAATCCAAAGTTGCTTAGGTGGTCCATAAGTCTACAAGGCTTCGACTTCACTATTGAGCATAGGCCAGGTGTCCAACATAGCAATGCTGATGGGTTGTCCAGAATGTTTTACCGACCTGAACAAGAGACTCATCCAGGGGTGGATTAGTTCCCCCTGTCCATAGTCTGGGAGGGGCGAGTGTTAGGAAAGATTTCGTTATTGTAGGGAACTTTCCTTCCATGTGGCAACCCCTAAACTTTTTGCTATTGTTTTCAACCTGTTTTCTTGACTTTGCCAGAGAAGTGCAGCCTTCTGCCGTACTCCTCTGGGCTTTCGCTCCTTTCTTACGGGGAAACTGACATGCCCTTAAGACAGTCAGTACCGGGGAACGCTGTTTCCCGTAGTTTCTTTTATCGTGTCGCCATTTTAGTGCAACACGACACAAGAGGGCACTGTAAGCTAAGTTACAGCTCTCTTGGGTCTCTAGCCTTCTACAGACCCTAGACACTCTTGTAGGATGGTTTTTGGATCGGTGCAAGTCATTCAGGGACTGGGCTGGTGGCAGCGATCATTTGGTTTATTTTGAGCTCCTTTTGCCGTTCTGAGCACCTTTTTGCCGCGAACACAAAAGGGTGGCCCGGCTACCCAAAATGGCCGGACCACGAGGCTCCTTTGTCTCGTCCACTGTCCGTCTTGCTCCCTTACCTTCCCCCGGGTCAGGCGACCCGGGGCCTTCCTTATTTGGGCATGTAGTTTCCCGCGAAACACGGTTGCTTTCGCGGGCTTCTACATGTCGTTTGAGTGCCCCCAGGATGTGGGCTGGGCTGTCTGGTCCCAATACACATCCTGGGTGCCAGAGAGTCTAGGGTGGTGTGAATGCCTGGGACCACGGTGGTCCGTGATTGGTCCACGTATGGTATGTGTGTTGATGAGCGGATCTCCCATTGGCTCCCCTCCGTTTTGGCGCGAAGGGAACCGTGGATAAGAGGGAGCTGGAAACACCACTACCATGTCGATCTCCTGAGTTCTTACGAACCCAGGGATACAGGAGCCAAGTATCCTGCGAACACGAGGCTGGACCGAGGAATCGCTGGTGACCCCCTGAAGAACTTCTGCTCCTCATTGCTGTCGTCCGGTGAAGCCCTTTCCACCTAAGATCGAACAAGAAGGCCTGTACTGGCGCTTCGACCTATTGGAATAGCAGGACCAGCTATTCCCGGCACCTTCATCAACTCCTGCCGTAAGCCTTCGGAAGTGTCTCTGGGCCATCCAGTTGACTGACCAGCTTACTAAGGAGTCCTGCTCTGTAATCGCCGACAGGTTGGGTGGTATTCTGAGTCCGGGGCACGCTCACACGCTTCGTTTGCTTAGCAACCCTAAGCTAGAGGTGAACGGTGCTCGTTTGGCTTGAATACACCCGGCCGTTCCGTTGCCCTGCCGTGGCGACAAAACTGTGCAGGATTCTTCGATCGGGACGTCTTTTTACTCTGCACGACGACGAGACGTTCCCTGCTCTTCAGAACCTGCCAGAAGCTGCATCTATCGAGGAGAAGCTCGGGCCTGCTTGCTTCGGGGACCGGTGAGTAGATTAGCTAGGATCTGGTCACCCTCCTGCAGTGCCCCTTGCTTTTCCCCGCTGTAAATACAGCTCCCCTTGTCCGTACTCGCGCCCTACTTCTGCCTCACAGTGGAGGCTGCGCTAGAGTCGCGGACCGTGTTCTCCTTCATTAGGGCACCCTACAGAGCTGTCCAACGTCCTCCGAAGAGCTTCACCTTCTGCCCATTGGCACCGGCGTGTGCAGGTACTTTTGAGCGTTAGGCTCCACTCTTCGTAGGGATTGGACTACCATCTAGTTAGGGGCCTCAGAAGGCGGACATATCACACGCATTGGTTCGCACTGCCTGTTTTCCTTCCCCTGCAGGTGGATAACATATTTCGTGCTGCTAATGCTGTGAAACTGTGTATTCTGTATATATATTGGGTGGATAGTGTATGTGTTGGTTTAATATCGTTGTATATTGCTGCTTTTACTGTGGTTATTAGTTTCAAGGCCTTATAATAAATGTGTATCTATTTTTGATATAAACAACTGTTTGGAGTAGTTTGTAAGCGCTCTTGCTTTGTGTGCTCACTGCGGGCTTTCAGTCACCCTCACCCCTCTTGAGACCTAGTCTTGACCGCCGCGATCGCTACCTTGATTGGTCTGGCTTGTCCAGAGGTTACCCTGTTCCAAGTAATTAGGTTGGCCTTCTGAACTTCTGCGCCACCAGGACAGAGTTCAGAAATCCGTCTTAACACTAGGGCACCCAAATGCCTCACCAAGTTAGCTGGAGGGCCTGTGCAGATGTGTCCCCAGTTACCAGCTCTCATCCAGTGCAATGATATGACTGTGAAGATACCTGTCAGTGCACAATGTGAGGTACCAGGAAGGGTTATGTTGGGAAATGACCTAAAATCTCTTGGAGTTGTGTCACACACCCCCAGACCTCCTAGTAAAAGGTTACAGGAACTAACCAGACCTGCAAGGGAGAAAACCTTGAGAGGTTCTCCCCAGGAGATGATGGAAGAAGAAATCACTTCTACTCCACTGGAGCTACTTACTGCAATCTCTAAGCAACCAGAAGTAAAGGGGCAACCCAAGGCTTCTAAAATGAAACCAGCAGCAAGCACTCCAGTGCTTCCAACAAGGACTTCCCCTAGGTTGTCCAAAGTTACACCCGTTACTCCACCTCCAGCTGAGGCTGAGAGGGAAGTACAACCCTGTGTGGTTGAACTAGACTCTGAAGAAGAGCTAGTGGAGGCCAAGAACTTATTGGAGATCTCGACCCTGCTGACCATCCTGAGCTGCAGTCTTTACTGGCAGAAGGTGGCCCCAGCAGATCAGCTTTCCGTAAGGCCCAAAGAGAATGTCCAACTCTGGAAGGTCTCCGCCACCAGGCAGCTTCTCAGGCTGATGGGCAAGAGCCTGGGAAGTATAGGTTACACTGGGAAGATGGCCTCTTCTACAGTGAACCGACTGAGTCTGTACCTGGAGACTACAAACGACTTGTAGTCCCTCAAAAAAACAGACTTCAGTTCTTGCAGCTAGCCCATGAGATTCCTTTAGCTGGTCACTTGAGTTTCAAGAAGACCAAGGAAAGGCTCTCACTCTACCTTTGTTGGCCAAAAATGGGGGCTGAGGTAGATAAATTCTGCAAGAGCTGTCACACCTGCCAAACCTCTGGCAAGAGTGGTTACAAGATTGTGGCACCTTTGGTGCCTCTCCCAGTGGTGGGAGTCCCATTTGAGAGGGTAGGGATTGACATTGTTGGTCCCCTTGGTCCTCCAAGCTCCTCAGGCAACAGGTTTATCCTTGTTGTTGTAGACCATCCTACTAGATACCCTGAGGCAATTCCTATGAGAACTGTTACAGCTCAGGCTGTGGCCAAGGCCCTCCTTGGTATTTTTACCAGGGTTGGGTTTCCTAAGGAGGTAATCTCTGACAGGGGGTCAAATTTTATGTCCCACTATGTCAGGTATTGGCAGAATTCATCTGTGTTAGGACGCCGTAATTATCCGGCTTCCACGGCTTCCACGAGACGTGAGACTTATGGGTCTCGTACTTGCCAAAGAACGGTGGCTACTGCTCCTTTAAGACCTCGTCTGCCGGGAGCTTGGAGGTTGGCATGGAGACGCTGGCGTCCTCTCACGGCATTCAGGTTTCACCGTGCACGCTGAGGGACGTATTGTGCTCATGTGATTCCCTATTTAAGCCACGCCTGTACGTTATGCCGGCGCTTCTGAATCCTGTATTCTAGCGGCTTGCTATCTCGTATCCAGGTTCTGTCCTTGTTTTTCTCTGCCTTGTTTCCTCGTATTTTGACCCGGACCGCCATCGGAATTGCCTTGCTTTGCTCCTTTGTACTTTTGCTGCCAGCCTTGTTCTTCGACCTCGGACCGCCACAGGAACTGCCTTGCTTTGCTCCTTTGTACTTTTGCTGCCAGCCTTGTTCTTCGACCTCGGACTGCCACCGGAACTGCCTTGCTTTGCCCCTGTGTACTTTTGCTTCTAACCTTGTTCTCCGACCTCGGACCGCCATCAGATTTGCCTCGCATTGCATCTTTTGTACTTTTTCCTGCTTGCGGTTCCTTCCGAACTGCCTCAGGATTGTTCATCGTCTATCTCCCACTACATTCTACATTACTCCTGCATTGGGACTTTGGAACTTCTACTTGCTTGGATTGCTTTGGGAACTTTGCACCACTGGTACACGGACTAGAGACTGCCTTAATGTAACTTTAGGCGTCCTCGTGCCATCGGGTTAGGTGTTTGCACTTTGGACCTCTGCTAGGATTTCACCTCCTGTTTCCTGTTTGCTTTCACTATCTGGTTGACTCCATGACATTTCGAATTTTGGTTTGCCACAAGCTCATCCACATTACTTCTCCAGATTCTACGCTGGAAGTTAGCATCTACACAGGACGCATGAACAAGAAAGTACACATTGGCAAGATTGAAGAACACCAGTGCAAAGGTGGAACTGGGGTGCAGAGTGGCGGAGGAGGGGCAAGGGAGCATGCCTACATGGAGTCCCCGCATGCAGGCAGAGGAGACATGCATGACGGAAGCATTGCATTACTTACACATCAGAACCATGTACACGTCACATGTAGTGGCAATCATGCACAACACATCCCACAAATGAAACACACACGTCCTCAACAAACACCCATCAACACTCACTGGACTGGGCATCAAAGTCCAGCATCTCTCCCACTCCTTCGACCAATTCAGGTGGTATAAACTCCGCAACGAGTGCCTCATGCGGAGTGAGCTCTTCCTCCTCTGGTGCAGGCCCACCGCCAGTCACCAGAGTCAAGTTGTAATTAGAGGCACGCTTAGCCTTAGTGCTGCGTTTGATGTCATTCCAACGCTTTTTGCACTCTTGCGCCGTGCGCACCTCATGGCCGAATGAACTGACATGTTCCGCAACATGCTTCCAGTGGGTGTCAGGTTGGGCAGCCGTAGTCTGACTATTGGCACCCACTAGCATGTCACGGCTGTGGCCCCGCACGTAGTCCACGAGGAAGTCCAGTTCCTGCTTACAGAAAGGCTTCTTCCTCGACGTGCAGGAGGTTGTGGCTGTGTGTGGGGTCCCAGCCTGTGCTGCAGGTGTAACCTTCCTCTTCTTGGACTGTGGCGCAGACCCTGGCTGGCTAATGCCGCCCTGACCAGTATGGCCAGTGGGTTCGGTGGATTGAGCCAAGGGAGTGGCAGGTGGAGGGATGACCAAAGGCCTGACTTGTGTCAGTGGCAGCTGGGTGCCCACTAATGGACCCTGCGCAGCAACATCAGCTGTGGCAGGGTCATTGACCGCAACGGTCCTGGTTGGCAGACTCACAACCGGGGTGCTGTTGGGTGCATCTGCCCCTGCACTTTCCAATACCCGGCTCTTCGGGGCAGCAGATGACATGACTGCCCAGGGACACGTGTCTTGGTCTGAGCAGCCCGGCCTGCCCCTATGGTTTCCCCCCTGGCCTGTTGGAGATCTACCAAGGGCTCTTCAAGTGCCAACGCAGCCTGCGCTGGCAGACCCCGAGCCTGGGTGGCGGTGTCCACAGCTGCACCTGTAGCTACCACTACCCTTTGGCCCGTGGCAGTCGATGGAACGGACTGCCGGGTCACACGGGCGCCAGTGCCAGATGCAGAAGCTGCATCCCTCGGAACCACAGGGGGTGGTGGCATGACTGCACCGACACATGGCACAACATTGTGCTCAAGTGGCGCACCCCTGCCTCTTCCCCCTCTGTGGCCGCCCTGGACACCCTGGAGTCCCCCTACTCCCTGGTCACCACGGCCACGTCCCCGACCACGCCCGCCACGAGGAGGACGCCCAGCTGAGGCGCCCCTCACCTTTGGTGGCCTCCCAACCATGGCACAGATGTAGTAGTGCCGGCACAGATGGAGTGGTGCCAATGGGAGGTGTACACCACAATTGACCTGGGCAATTGGGGTGAAGGGGGTGGGAAGCAAGATGTTAACAGCCCCCCTGCACCTGCAAGGCTGTATGTGACCCCGGTGATGTAGTGACGGGTCACGCAACGCTCAGGCACCCCTAAACTGCAGTAAAACCGTGCACGCAACCCTGCAGCCTACGTGCATGGATTCAACCTCCCGCAGTACGCGGTGGCACCCAGTAACACGAATAACGCATACGCGTGGGACACGCAGGCTACTATGACATCGAAAATGGGTGCGACACACAGGGGCACCCGCAGTGGGAAAAAGAGCGTGTGCGACTCACCGTCTGACTAGCGCGATGCAGAAAAACACGCGTAGCCAATACCCCCGCCAAAAGAAGAGATACGTCCTTGATAGCTGTGAAGTTGTGATGGCGCGCGAAACAACAGGAAGCAGCAACACACGTCAGTCTCCACAAAAGGCACGTACAGCGAACTGCTGGGCCCGCTCACCTTTATCCCGTGCTGAGGGAAACGCACGCGCGCGTCACGTCACTTACGCGCATGGGCCCTTTCCTCGTATTACACGCCGACGTGCAGTTTTTCACGCGCGCTGAAATGCCCATGCACGCCTGTGCGCGTCACGTCACAGGGGTGCTTGCGCTTGAGGGGCCTTCTGTCCAATGAAATTGCGTATGCGTGCAGATGCGCTTACGCGCTAAGGGCCTTTCCTCGAATTACACGCTGACGTGCCGAATTTTCACGTGCCAAATCACTCCGTATCAAGCTGGCCACGCGTAAGCACACGGAAGACCACGCTCCTGCCCAGAAGGCCGAACTACTGCCCCCCAGAGCCCCGAGCACGCTCCCACCTGCCATCTGCTGCTGCCTGACTGCCTGCTGCCCACGTGCCCTGCCATTTGCTACCTGCACATCAGCCAGGGGTGCTGTTGCTGTGACCACCCCTGCTGGAACTGAAGACTCCCGACTGGGATTCCATCGCTCCACAGCCCAGCCCCAGGACCCAGTTGCCCACCCACTCCTGCCTCTGGGGTTGTCATGTCGGGCACTGCAACATCTGGCACCACTGACAACCCCCGGCCGGAGAGGCAGAGGGGCACCAGCTTCAGTGCCAGGGAAGTTGGTGTCCTGGTGGAGCAAGTCCTGGGGCAATATGATGCCCTCTTCGGAAGTTCCCGCGCCGACAAGGAAGGACGGACTCGGATCTGGACTGACATCGTGACTGCCATCAACGCGGAGGGGGTGGCAGTCCGCGACTTGCAACATGTCAAGAAGCGCTGGGAGAACTTCAGGTCCAGGACCCTGAACAAGGCCCGGCGCCTCTTGAAGGCAGCGGATGCCAAGGGGCGCCGGGGCCACTTGTCGGAAGATCAGATGAGGGTCCTGGAACGCATATCCCCAGCGCTCCACGTCCAGGTCCTTGAGAGGCAGACCCGTCTGGAGTCGAGCGGTAAGTGTACATGCATCCCGATTGTGAGCTGTGCGTGTGGTGATGTTTCAGTAGTGTGCAGGTTGCACATCTGTTTGTATGGGGTCGAGTATGGGTGGGGGTGTACAGGGCCGTGGGGCTAACACATGCGAGGGCTGTAATATGTGAGACATGGATGGTGCTTGTGTGTGTAGGCTTGCATGCCAAATGCAGTTGTGTGGGCAAACATGTTTGGATGAATGTGTATGTAGGTAGACATGTCCGTGATGTCACGCATGTATGTTGTTTTCAGCTGCATGTATCAGCACTGTGTACATGTGCATTTGTGTGTATTTGACAAGGGTGCAACAGTGTTGCTACATGGATACATGTGACAGCGGGATGTGGAAGCCTGATTGGCAGATGTGACATGGATGCCCATCTGAACACTGCGACACTTGGCAGGGGTGTACACATGCATGCAAGTGTGGTGGTGTGTGTACATGTGTGGTGCACTTCCTGTGTTGCATGTGATGTCTGGCTCAGCTTTGCCTGCTCATGCTGTTGTATGTGTATGGATGGTGCTGGCAGTTGCGATATGGCTGTGGTATGGCTCATGTGTGCGAGTTGAAATGACATGTGTGTTGGGGATTGTGATGGCATGTCTGAGGTTTGCCAATGCCACTCATGTACAACTGTCATGTGTGTATGTGTCCATTGTACAGTGCCCTGATGCCTGTGTTTTATTTCTCCCTGTCTGCAGCGTCAACTGATGAAGAGGGCGGAGAAGGTGCTGTGGAGCACAGCGGCGGGGATCCCACCGCCAGCCGGAGACGCAAGGCCCGGCTCCCCTCCCATGTTGTCATCTCGTCGGGGAGTGAGGAGTCCGGTGCCGCGTCCCAGGCCGCAGCTGCCGGGGGGAGGTCCAAGAGGCGGAGGTTGGAGTTGGACTCCTCGGCAGCAGAAGGGGCAGCTGGGACTCCACAGGGCCCAACGGGGGAAGATGGCACAGAGTCATCCAGGTTGGTGGGGGGTTTGGTGGAGGAGGAGGCCGTGCAAGCAACAGAGACGGGGTCTGGAGGTGGGGATCCCACTGGTGCTAGTGGTGCAGTGCAGGACCAGGGACAGGAGGCAGCACAGGCCGCCGCGAAGGTGCCTGTGTGCAATCCTGTCCTGATCCTGTCCCTGCATCATCTTGCACCAGCAGGGATGCCTACGTCCAGACCCGTTTTCAGGCAGGGGATGGGCAAACGTCAACTGGCCTTCCTCTGCCTGCGGACGTGGCTATCCGGGTCCGTGTTGAGCCTGTCCTGACTGGTGTGGCGTTGCGTCAACGGGCCATGCGAGGTGACCTGCAGTCTTTTCATGAGGAGACTGCATGTCATCTCGAATGGCTCGTTGACCACGTCAGCCTACTGGGACAGGTCACCCAGGCCGGATTCCTCCGTTTGATGGGGCTTGCTACGACCCCCTCCTCAACTGAACCCCCTACGCGCCAGTCGTCCTCCATGCCATCTTCCCACCCATCAGTCACCTGGGTGCCCTGTGGAGTTGCCTCTGACGGTGCGGCCAGGCTGGTGGAGGAGGCATCCCTGCCACAGTCGGGAGTCGGACGTCCAGCAGGGGTGGCCACATCAACGACTGCACCCCAGCCGGCGGAGGATGTGCAGGCAGCAGGAGGCAGTGCACGGGCAGAGGCACAGCAGCAGCAGCAACGTGGTGGGAGCCATGAAGGCTCGGGCCTTCAACATCGGAGGGGCAGGCATCGGCCGGAGGGCAGGAGGACCCAGAACAGAGAGTGTCTTCCGTGTGGCAGCGGTTGGGCCACGCCATAGATGCGGAGCAGCAGCGGGCGGAAGAGGCACGGCTCACAATGGTCAGGGCGGAGAACTCCATGCGGAGGGCCCTGAGGCGGGCCGAGTGCCTCAAGGCAATCCGCAGGGGGTTGGAGGTGGACACGTCGACGGCCCTGCGGACCCTCGGGGGCACGGAGGAGGACCGCCTCCAGGACATTGAGCAGGAGTTCGATGATGCCCTGGCCCGGGACATCCAAAAGTGAGCCGTCAGACTAGCCCGCTGCCCTTGTACATAGTTATGTAGTTAGTGTTAGGTTTCCTTTGTTTTTGGATTTATTTTGGACCTTTTGGACATTGGCCACATTTTTGTATATAGTTTATTTTATTAGTTAGTGTTGTTAGATAGGTTTCATTTCTTTTGTTGGGATAATGGACCCTGGCTTGTTCGTCTGTACATAGTTCACTGTTGGATTTTATTTTTCTTTCACAATTTACCCATGGAGCAATGGCTTTCAATTATTATTTCCCATTGGATTTTCTTTTGTGGACAGTGACTTTGGACACCATTCCTTTGGATTATGATTTTTGGTTTTGCTTTTTTTCACGGACATGCTTCTTTTCATTTTTGTACATTCCCATTTCTGTTTCTTTATTTTTGAATCTATTTATGTTTCCTTTAATACATATTTTTTTATCGAACTTCAATGTGTAGTATCATCTCATTGGTTTCATGCATATCATGATATGGGTTTTGAGATTCACTGACACCCATTGGGTGTATGTGAGGGACATGTGTTTGTTTCGAAACTTGCAATTGGTGTTCTGTCATGTAATTGCCATTTCTGAGTGGGTGGATGCAATACTTGGGTGGGTGTTTTGCATTTGAAGGCTGACCATAGGGACCAGGGATCTAGATTGTGATGACATGTTGGCTGGGGAACATGAGTTGGGGCCTGCTGGCAGGTGCCCCACAGTGCTGGGGGGTGGGGGTGGTGGGGACATGAGTTGGACATGGGTGGGGGCCTGGTGGAGGCTGCCCCTGCACTGCTGGGGGGTGGGGGTGGTGGGGAACATGAGTTGGACATGGGTGGGGGCCTGGTGGAGGGTGCCCCTGCACTGCTGGGGGGTGGGGGTGGTGGGGACATGAGTTGGACATGGGTGGGGGACTGGTGGAGGCTGCCCCTGCACTGCTGGGGGGTGGGGGTGGTGGGAGACATGGGTGGGGGCCTGGTGGAGGGTGCCCCTGCACTGTTGGGGGGTGGGGGTGGTGGGGACATGAGTTGGACATGGGTGGGGGCCTGGTGGAGGCTGCCCCTGCACTGCTGGGGGGTGGGGGTGGAGGGAGACATGGGTGGGGGCCTGGTGGAGGGTGCCCCTGCACTGCTGGGGGGTGGGGGTGGTGGGGACATGAGTTGGACATGGGTGGGGGCCTGCTGTCAGGTGCCCCACAGTGCTGGGGGGTGGGGGTGGTGGGGAACATGAGTTGGACATGGGTGGGGGCCTGCTGGCAGGTGCCCCACAGTGCTGGGGGGTGGGGGTGGTGGGGAACATGAGTTGGACATGGGTGGGGGCCTGCTGGCAGGTGCCCCACAGTGCTGGGGGGTGGGGGTGGTGGGAGACATGGGTGGGGGCCTGCTGGCAGGTGCCCCACAGTGCTGGGGGGTGGGGGTGGAGGGGACATGAGTTGGACATGGGTGGGGGCCTGCTGGCAGGTGCCCCACAGTGCTGGGGGGTGGGGGTGGTGGGGAACATGAGTTGGACATGGGTGGGGGCCTGCTGGGAGGTGCCCCACAGTGCTGGGGGGTGGGGGTGGTGGGGAACATGAGTTGGACATGGGTGGGGGCGGTGGGAGACATGGGTGGGGGCCTGGTGGAGGGTGCCCCTGCACTGCTGGGGGGTGGGGGTGGTGGGGACATGAGTTGGACATGGGTGGGGGCCTGGTGGAGGCTGCCCCTGCACTGCTGGGGGGTGGGGGTGGCGGGAGACATGGGTGGGGGCCTGGTGGAGGGTGCCCCTGCACTGCTGGGGGGTGGGGGTGGTGGGGACATGAGTTGGACATGGGTGGGGGCCTGCTGTCAGGTGCCCCACAGTGCTGGGGGGTGGGGGTGGTGGGGAACATGAGTTGGACATGGGTGGGGGCCTGCTGGCAGGTGCCCCACAGTGCTGGGGGGTGGGGGTGGTGGGGAACATGAGTTGGACATGGGTGGAGCCTGCTGGCAGGTGCCCCACAGTGCTGGGGGGTGGGGGTGGTGGGAGACATGGGTGGGGGCCTGCTGGCAGGTGCCCCACAGTGCTGGGGTTGGGGGTGGAGGGGACATGAGTTGGACATGGGTGGGGGCCTGGTGGAGGCTGCCCCTGCACTGCTGGGGGGTGGGGGTGGTGGGGAACATGAGTTGGACATGGGTGGGGGCCTGCTGGCAGGTGCCCCACAGTGCTGGGGGGTGGGGGTCGTGGGGAACATGAGTTGGACATGGGTGGGGGCCTGCTGGCAGGTGCCCCACAGTGCTGGGGGGTGGGGGGGTGGGAGACATGGGTGGGGGCCTGCTGGCAGGTGCCCCACAGTGCTGTGGGGTGGGGGTGGTGGGGAACATGAGTTGGACATGGGTGGGGGCCTGCTGGCAGGTGCCCCACAGTGTTGGGGGGTGGGGGTGGTGGGGAACATGAGTTGGACATGGGTGGGGGCCTGCTGGCAGGTGCCCCACAGTGCTGGGGGGTGGGGGTGGTGGGGAACATGAGTTGGACATGGGTGGGGGCCTGCTGGCAGGTGCCCCACAGTGCTGGGGGGTGGGGGTGGTGGGGAACATGAGTTGGACATGGGTGGGGGCCTGCTGGCAGGTGCCCCACAGTGCTGGGGAGTGGGGGTGGTGGGAGACATGGGTGGGGGCCTGCTGGCAGGTGCCCCACAGTGCTGGGGTTGGGGGTGGAGGGGACATGAGTTGGACATGGGTGGGGGCCTGGTGGAGGCTGCCCCTGCACTGCTGGGGGGTGGGGGTGGTGGGGAACATGAGTTGGACATGGGTGGGGGCCTGCTGGCAGGTGCCCCACAGTGCTGGGGGGTGGGGGTCGTGGGGAACATGAGTTGGACATGGGTGGGGGCCTGCTGGCAGGTGCCCCACAGTGCTGGGGGGTGGGGGGGTGGGAGACATGGGTGGGGGCCTGCTGGCAGGTGCCCCACAGTGCTGTGGGGTGGGGGTGGTGGGGAACATGAGTTGGACATGGGTGGGGGCCTGCTGGCAGGTGCCCCACAGTGTTGGGGGGTGGGGGTGGTGGGGAACATGAGTTGGACATGGGTGGGGGCCTGCTGGCAGGTGCCCCACAGTGCTGGGGGGTGGGGGTGGTGGGAGACATGGGTGGGGGCCTGCTGGCAGGTGCCCCACAGTGCTGGGGGGTGGGGGTGGTGGGGACATGAGTTGGACATGGGTGGGGGCCTGGTGGAGGCTGCCCCTGCACTGCTGGGGGGTGGGGAACATGAGTTGGACATGGGTGGAGGCCTGCTGGCAGGTGCCCCACAGTGCTGGGGGGTGGGGGTGGTGGGAGAAATGGGTGGGGGCCTGCAGGCAGGTGCCCCACAGTGCTGGGGGGTAGGGGTGGTGGGGACATGAGTTGGACATGGGTGGGGGCCTGGTGGAGGCTGCCCCTGCACTGCTGGGGGTGGGGGTGGTGGGAGACATGGGTGGGGGCCTGGTGGAGGGTGCCCCTGCACTGCTGGGGGGTGGGGGTCGGGGGGACATGAGTTGGACATGGGTGGGGGCCTGGTGGAGGCTGCCCATGCACTGCTGGGGAGTGGGGGTGGTGGGAGACATGGGTGGGGGCCTGCTGGCAGGTGCCCCACAGTGCTGGGGGGTGGGGGTGGTGGGCTTGACATGAGTTGGACATGGGTGGGGGCCTGGTGGAGGGTGCCCCTGCACTGCTGGGGGGTGGGGGTGGTGGGAGACATGGGTGGGGGCCTGCTGGCAGGTGCCCCACAGTGCTGGGGGGTGGGGGTGGTGGGCTTGACATGAGTTGGACACGGGTGGGGGCCTGGTGGAGGGTGCCCCTGCACTGCTGGGGGGTGGGGGTGGTGGGGAACATGAGTTGGACATGGGTGGGGGCCTGGTGGAGGGTGCCCCTGCACTGCTGGGGGGTGGGGGTGGTGGGAGACATGGGTGGGGGCCTGGTGGAGGGTGCCCCTGCACTGCTGGGGGGTGGGGGTGGTGGGAGACATGGGTGGGGGCCTGGTGGAGGGTGCCCCTGCACTGCTGGGGGTGGGGGTGGTGGGAGACATGGGTGGGGGCCTGGTGGAGGGTGCCCCTGCACTGCTGGGGGGTGGGGGTGGTGGGGACATGAGTTGGACATGGGTGGGGGCCTGGTGGAGGCTGCCCCTGCACTGCTGGGGGGTGGGGGTGGTGGGGAACATGAGTTGGACATGGGTGGGGGCCTGCTGGCAGGTGCCCCACAGTGCTGGGAGGTGGGGGTGGTGGGAGACATGGGTGGGGGCCTGGTGGAGGGTGCCCCTGGTGGCTGGGGGTGCAGGGGGACATGCGTTGGTGGGCAGTAGTGCAAGTTGACATGTGGGTTGGCTGGGGGGCATGGCCATGGTGGATGGGGTGCCTGCAGGACATGTGCAGGGTAGGCCCCTGTGGTGTGAGCCACCTGCAGGGGCCGTGGAGGGTGTAGAGGGAACACCTGGGAGGACCCACACGTGCAATTCACGTGTGGTGCTCCCCGCGCACCCCTGTAATACACTTACCCTGATGGAATCGCATGTGATACTTTCCGCGCACCCCTGATATGCACGCACCCTGCTGATATCGCGTGTGAAACTTCCCGCGCACCCCGAAATACACGTAGCCAGGACATTCGCGTGTGGAACTTCCCGCGCACCCCTGATATACATGTACCCTGCTGACTTTGCGTGTGAAACTTCCCACGCACCCCAAGATACACGTAGCCAGGAGATTCGCGTGTGTAACTTCCCGCGCACCCCTGATATACATGTACCCTGCTGACTTCGCGTGTGAAACTTCCCACGCACCCCAAGATACACGTAGCCAGGAGATTCGTGCGTGTAACTTCCCGCGCACCCCAAAATACACGTAGCCAGGAGATTCGCGTGTGGAACTTCCCGCGCACCCCGAAATACACGTAGCCAGGACATTCGCGTGTGGAACTTCCCGCGCACCCCTGGAATACATGTACCCTGCTGATATTGCGTGTGAAACTTCCCACGCACCCCAAGATACACGTAGCCAGGAGATTCGCATGTGTAACTTCCCGCGCACCCCTGATATACATGTACCCTGCTGACTTCGCGTGAGAAACTTCCCACGCACCCCAAGATACACCTAGCCGGGAGATTCGCGTGTGTAACTTCCCGCGCACCCCGAAATACACGTAGCCAGGAGATTCGCGTGTGGAACTTCCCGCGCACCCCGAAATACACGTAGCCAGGACATTCGCGTGTGGAACTTCCCGCGCACCCCTGGAATACACGTACCCTGCTGATATTGCATGTGAAACTTCCCACGCACCCCGAAATACACGTAGCCTGGACATTCGTGTGTGGAACTTCCCGCGCACCCCTGGAATACACGTACCCTGCTGATATCGCGTGTGAAACTTCCCGCGCACCCCGAAATACACGTAGCCAGGACATTCGCGTGTGGAACTTCCCGCGCACCCCTGATATACACGTACCCTGCTGAATTCACGTGTGAAAATTCCCGCACACCCCTGATGTACACGTACCCTGATGAAATCGCGTGTGGAACTTCAAGCGCACCCCTGTAATACACGTACCCTGCTGAAATCGCGTGTGGAACTTCCCGCGCACCCCTGAAATACACGTACCCTGATGGAATCGCGTGTGAAACTTCCCGCGCACCCCTGAAATGCACGTACCCAGCTGAAATGACGTGAGGTACTTCCCGCGCACCCCAGTGATACACGTAGCCCGCTTGCCGTGCTGGTACAGGGTTAGCGCAGCCCTTTGCGCTGGATTGGGGATTTTGATGGCTTTTCCCTGCGCAAGAGGCGTTCTTGGGGGCGTAACTGGCGCTGCTGCAGGGTCGCTGTGCCACTGTGCGCCACAGCTGGTTTTGGTAGCTGGAATCCATGAATACGCTGTGCGCGGAAATGGGGTTTGGCGCACGCGGCTGGCGCAGGGATTCGCATGCGCACACTGTGCGCCAGCCGCGTGCGCCACTTGTGCGCTGAATTCTATGAATTACCCCCTATGTGTCAGTATGAGCAATCTACAGAAGACTTTTCTGTACTGAAATCACAACCAAAAACAGAGCAGCGTAGCAGTTTCCAAGAAATAACAAAATAAATTGAACATGGTGTGCAACATGAAAATAAAAACTGTACCTGCCAAGATTACAAACCTATACTGCTATATGTGAGTGGTCAAGATGGTTCAGGCAAAACATTCTTAATCAAGAACATCAGCAAGTTCCTCCAACAATTGACAAACAGCAAACTGTCAGCTGTTGTAACTGCCACCACAGGTTTAGCTGCCTACAACATAGGCAGTGTCACTTTACACCGATTACTACTCCTTCCAGTATAACACCAAAACAAATGAGACTATTTCAAACGTTCTACAGAAGCTGCAATGGAACTATGCAGAGTTTTCAAACAAATGAATATACTGCTAATAGATGAGGTGAGCATGGTCTCCAACCTAATGTTGGCTTTAATTCACCTCAGACTGCAAGAGGTCCTCAAAACAGACTACAAAGAGCTCTTTGGAGAAAAACACATTATTGTTTTCGGAGACCTTCTTCAATTAACACCAGTGAAAGCTGAAACTATTTTTAAAACCTTAGGGCAAAAACCATGCCGTAAAACTCTTGGCAGCATAGGAAATGTCAACCTATGGCAACATTTCCAATACAGAGAATTAACTGAAAATATGTGGCAGTCTGCAGACCTGACATACGCCAACATGTTAAAAAGTATTAGAGTTGGTGTACTATCTCAAGAAGCACAAACTATATTAAAAACCAGGCACATCCATGCACTCTATGGCCATAACTCATGTGCTCCTGATGTCATGGAACAATTAGCACACAGAAATGTCAATTGTATGTCCTTGATGCCAACTCTTGCAAGCTGTTCAAAATGTAATGAAACAATGTTAAATAAAGAAATGCAACCAATAGTTCAAATTGCCTCCACAGACAAACTGGACGTACATGGTATGACAGTACCCATGTGTCAACAAGCCACAACAAGGCTAAACACCTTGGAAAACTCTATCTCTAACACAGCTGGTCTGGAGAAAATATTAAAATTATCTTTAAACTGTAGAGTAATGCTTAAACGTAACCTTGACGTGGACCAAGGACTAGGTAATGGAGAACTTGGTACAGTTGTTGGCTTTCAAACATACCCACGTGTCAACAATATTCAATTTGTCAATATTCTCTTTGACAAAATATCCGAAGTTAAAAGGATAGGATGCTCCACTGCCCGCTTCCTTCTTTTCAAAGACATGTATGTACACAGAGAACAATTTTCTCTAACTCTAGCATACGCAGTCACCATTCACAAATCACAAGGTCTTACCCTAGATAAAGCATTGATAGATATTGGTAGCACAGTCTTTAACCCTTTAAGTGCCGTGGGTTTTTCCCCCAGTGCCAAGGCCTTTTGTTGGTGATTTTGGTATGTTGCCATTCAATGCCTTGTAACTTTTTTGTTACATGAGATATCTCGGCCAAATGTGGCCCCTTTTTTTCCTACACGTAGGCGGTCGTAACACCACCCAAGAATCCTAGGTTGCTGTAGGGGGGTGAGAGAAAATAACCAAAAAGGGGGAACATTTTGTGTTTTTTCAAAAAATGGCAATAAAATGATGTACAAAGAAGCCTGTGTTTTTTTCCTTGTAAGAGCTAGGAACAAATGGTTTGCTGTGCTGAATTCCCCAATTTCCTGGCTTTCAAGAACAGGTTGAGTGGAAACTATAGAAAATTATTTTGATGTGGTTATCAACCGTTTTTTGAGAGGTAGGCGATTTTGGCGATTTTTGCCAATTGGACATGCGTGGACGGAATTGAAGAAAAGGGTAGGAAAGCCGAATTGGAGGACAGAAAGGCATACATTTCTGAAAAGTAGACAAAATTCCAAGTTTAGGAAGTGGTGATTTGCGCAGGTCAGACAACAACTAGGTATGGGAAAATTCCATAGTTTGGGGGAAAAGCGGGAAAATGACCGAAAAAAGGTTTGTGGTGGACATGGTTGGCTTGGTACGGGAATGGCTTCTATGAATTTTGAGAAAAACAATGCTCCACTACATTCTGCCGACTCTTGCAGTTAGGAAATCATAATTTCTTTGTAGTGTTTCACAAAATAAGCAATACCACAAGCCAAACACTAAGCAATGGTACTTAGGCTTACGGCCTGAAGAGATGTACTTAGCATGTGTAAATCAGGAAAACCATTGTGGTGAGGAACGGCAAGCATACATTTTTTGAAAGAGCACAGGCAGACCTTTTCAAGGCTAGGTGACTTGTGCAGGTTACAAAAGTGTATGGTGCCTAAAGCACACCATACAGATGTGGGCCGAGGGTGTCCAAGCCACCAAGGAAAACAGGTAACCCCATGCATTTCCGAAAAGAGGACACCTGTGGGAATCCGCAGAGGTCTGACTTGCACAAATCGGCCCAGAATGTATTACCCAGAAAGCCCGGCAAAGTCCAAAATGTGGCAAAACCCCCCAATTTCCGCACATTTCACTCGGCTCACCCACCCAAACACGCTGCCAACAACACATGGCCTACCTTCCCACATTCCCACACGTGTCCCGACGAAAACAGTACCTCACATGTGTGGGTACACCTACAGATTTGGGCCTAGGGTGTTGAAGCCAGCAAGGGAAATAGGGAAGCCCATGCATTTTCCCAAATAGGACACCCGTGGGAATGCACAGAGGTCTGACTTGCACGAAGCGGACCAGAATGTATTACCCAGAACCCCAGATAAAGTGAACAGTGGGCCTCATTACGACTCTGGCGGTCACCGTCCCTGAAATTCCGTCAGGTTACCGCCGGACTCGTATTACCATTCCGCCCCAGTGATTCCCGGAATTACTGGGGCATTACGACCCCGGTGACCCGGGAATTCCAGAGGCGGAAATTGTTAAATCCCCATTCCCATTGAGTCCCATGGGACTCAATGGGAATGGGGAAGTGGAAACACCGGCACCATCTCGTGATGGTGCCAGTGTTTCCACGTCCGCCTGCAGGCGGGTGGTGTTAAACGCGCCGACACCTCCGCCTGCAGGACTCGAGATCACCCGGTATGGAAACAACAGTGGCGGCGGATTTACCGCCACCGTTATTTCCATACCGGGTGACTCATAATACGGCCCATTGTGTTACTTCCCCAGCAAATATCACACTTTGTCGGGGATTGTGGTTCATAAAAACTGGGGCAATTTGCACAAGGCAGACCTCTGTGGATGCCCACGGGTGTCCTCTTTTCGGAAATGCATGGGGTTCCCTGTTTTCCTTACTGGATTCGACACCCTAGGCCCAAATCTGTAGGTTGCCCACATTAACAAAATGTGCTGTGCCGAAAGGCTTGGGGTTACCAGTGGGTTACCCTTTTCCGTATGCGCCCCGTTAGGTGCACCCACACATGTACAGTACCATTTTCATAAGGTTACGTGTGGGGACACGGGAAGGTAGGCCATGTGTTGTACACACCCCTCTATTTGGGTTGGGGGGAAGAGGGCCACCAAAAATTGTGGGACAGGCCCCCCAGTGGGTGGGGTGTTAGGCAAAATCCTGTGCATTGCCCTTAGGGACCACTACACACAATTAAGACTACAGGTGGCAATACAAGTTTTACCTTTGGTACAAGCCTGTACTACTAGGTTATAGTGGTAGCAGCAGCGGAGCAGCCAGGCTTATCTCAAGAGTATATGAGCAGTAGCAGAGATTACAAAAAGGGACCACAATTACTGTGACTGAAGCAAACACTGACTCAAGGTTTCAGGTAAAAAATATAAGTACATTTATTTTTAAACCATTTGTTATTAACACGACACTTCTATTAATTCAAAAACCACACGTAAAATATACTACAACTAACCAATTCACTTTGTACAGTATTATTCGAGGTAAGTACCCTGTGTTTGAATGGACCGGTGTTATGAAACAGAACACGTTACCGTGAATACAATTGTGATCAATTTTTGACAGTTCGGTCTACTAGATAAACGCGTATCCGCGGCAAGAAATGCTACCGGGGTAAAAACACACTTAGCACCCAAGATACCCAGAGAGTTGGGGGCAAAAATCACAGGCAATATGTTGGTTAGGCAGACAGAATCGAAGAACACACATAGACAGGAATTCAAGAGTCAAGGGGCCGGAGCCAAAGTCAAGTGACACCGGGTGCCTGTTGTCGAGGATCACACAGTCGGACAGTTCGAAATTCAACGTTGCCAAGAATACTTTGATATCGTCAATGTTCAGAAGCAAAAGTTATAAGGAGACAAAAGTAAGGACAAGCGTTAAAGTAGAGAAATAGGGATTTCACCCAAAATTCCTCAAACAGGACACAGTACCTTTCTCAAAGAACGAAGCTGGTGCCACGGCAGTTGTGCCTGTTTGTTTCCCGCAGACCCACGTTTTCCTGCAGCTTCAGCACGAAGAAGGACGATGAGGGTGTCCGCACCACACAGGGATGAGGCCGGCAGCAGCCACAATGAATAAAAGGTGCGCTCCTTAAAAACAGGAGAGGTTCTTCAGGTGGCTATCTGGACCACTACAGCAGTGTGCAGTGATTTCGACCACGAAGGCGACCTCTGGCTGAAGAAGATGAGCTGGTTATCCCCACCAGGCTCAAGGGAAGAAGACTCCGGACTGGATCTCCTCTTAGTTGTTGAAGGGTAGATAGCTCAGGACTGCAGCAGGGCTTCACCGGTACGGGGCAGTTGCAGCAGTCGACCTCTCCTCCACTTCTCGTCGGTTCCTTGTAGTTCCAGTGGCAACTCTCTGACTTCCAGCCTAAGAGACCTGCCTTTTATGCGCAAAACCCCCATTCACATAGCCTGGCTGTCTATCACCCAGCAGGGAGGATGTCCAGCCCGGACAACCACCTTGCCCAATCATGACAAAGTGCGACTTGGGTTTCCTAGGATACCCTGTGCAGGGGTGACTACACCCCCCTCACATTCAGCCCACCTAGACACCCAGGCGCCTTGAGGAGGGTTTCTAGGTAGAAGCCCGCCAAAAGACAGTGAACAAAGAAGTCAAACCTAGTTTGCCGCGCAAAGTAAAACACAAGAAGGAGTTTAACAAAAAGAAATGGCGAATAAACCGCACCGGAGCCAAACGAAAAAGGATTTGGTCAAGCGGGTTTAAGTTCTGAGGCTAACACAATAGCCTACAATATTACCACGGTTATATAAGATAACTGCGGTAGAAATTTAGGGTAGATACCACTGCCACCAGCCATGTCTAAATGTTAAAAGAGCGAAACAATGCTCTAGGAGGTACAGATAAAAAGAGTTAAGCGTTAACCCTTCCAGCACTCCATGTAAGATGGTGGGTGCTGGATCTGTGGTTAAATTTGACTAAGTAAAGTTAATGGTAACTTTACCCTTTTCTGGGGGACAGTAGTCACCTCAGAAACGGAGTCGGTGGGAAGTCCTAACGACAACCCTGTGCCACTGCACAGAAGGTGCTGTGTGACACACACAAAGAAGGGGGCTACTGAAGTGGTGTACTCCAGAGCCACAATCACAAAAACAGGTTAAAACACAAAGCAAAACACAAGTAAGAGTGGGGAGAAAGCTCACACTCTTACCAAGTGGAAAGAAACAACTCCAGAGATCCAGCAAAGCTGCTGAGGGACTCACTAGGTAAGGGAAATTAGCCATGAAATGAGAATTCTCCCTAACACTCGCCCCCCCAGACTAAGGGACAGGAGGATTTAATCTACTCCTGGATGGTTCTCATACCTCTAGTAGGTTACAAACATCCTAGAGAGACCATCAGCATTTTGGTGGTGACTTCCTCCTCTGTGCTCAATGGAAAAATCAAATCCTTGGAGGCAGATTGACCATCTGAGTAACTTTGGGTTTTCCCCTTTCATTTGCATCAGCCATCTCAAGGGTTGGTGGTCAGTCTGAATGGTCAAGGTAGATCCATACAAGGATGCTCTAAACCTCTTCAGTGCCCACACAATAGCAAATCATTCACATTCTATTGTTGCCCACCTTGTTTCAGGATCCTTTAACTTCCTGCTGATGAAACAAATGGGGTGTTCCCTACCTTTCTCATCTAGCTGACTAAGGACTGCACCTATACCTACATTTGAAGCATCAGTGTGTACAATGAAGGGTTGGTGATAGTCAGGAGCTCTTAGGACTGGAGCTTGACAAAGGGCTTTCTTCAGACCTTCAAAGTCTTGATGGCACTCCTCATTCCACTTGACCTTTTTTGGAAATTTGGGAGAGGAGATGACATTCAATGGAGAAGCTATGGTCCCATAGTTCTCTATGAAGTTCCTGTAATACCCAGTGAGACCTAAGAATGCTCTCACTTGGGTTTGAGTACTAGGGGTGGCCCAGTTTTGTACAGCTTGTACTTTTCTAGGCAATGGACTTATTCACCTCCTCCTACCTCATGTCCAAGGTAGACCACTGTACTCTGACCAATTTGACATTTGCTTGCCTTTATGGTCAGATTGGCCTGTTGCAGAGCCTGCAATAATACATAGCCTAGGTGCTCAATATGTTCTTTCCATGTAGGGCTGAACACTGCAATGTCATCCAAGTATGCCATGCAGAAGTCCTCCATCCCATTCAGAACTTGATTGGCCATCCTCTGAAATGTAGCAGGTGCATTTTTCAATCCAAAAGGCATTACCTTGAATTGGTAGAGGCCAACTGGGGTAGAAAAGGCAGTTTTCTCCTTGGCATGGTCTGTCAGGGCTATTTGCCAATAGCCTGACGTTAGGTCAAATGAGCTGAGGTACTTCGCTGCACCAAGTTTGTCTACCAGCTCATCTGTCCTAGGTAAAGGATGGGCATCAGTCGTGGTGACTGCATTTAGAGCTCTATAGTCCATGCAGAATCTCAACTCCTTGGATCCTGCCTTTGGTACAAGCACAACTGGGCTAGATCATGGGCTAGTAGAGGGCTCTATAACCCCGAGATCAAGCATCTTGTTGACCTCATTCCTTATATGGGTTCTGACATTGTCTGACATTCTGTAACCCCTGCTTTTGACAGGCAAACAGTCACCAGTGAGTATATCATGCTGGCCCCAAGGGGTTACGCCTGGTGAAAGTGAGAACAGGGAGGCAAACTGATTCAACAGTAACTTGCACTCATCCTGCTGGTCAGATGTGAGACTGGAAGAGAGATTAACTCCTTCCACTTGCTCATCCAAAGGTAAGCCTCTGAGGAGGTCAGGCAGAGGTTCACTCTCCTCCTCCTCTTGAGCTGAACCTAGAAGCAAAGCTCCTATGTCAGGTCGAGAGACATATGCCTTCAAATGGTTGGTGTGAAAGACTCTGGGAGCCTCCTTCAGTTTGTCTAAGTCGACCAGATAGTTCACCTCTCCAAGTTTACTCACAACCATTTAGGGTCCAATCCATTTATCCTGCAAGGCCCTCTGCCTTGTGGGGACCATAACAAGAACAAGCTGGTCTTGAGTAAACTCCACCATGTTAGCCTTCTGGTCATGCCAATGTTTGACCAGAGCTTGACCAGCCTTCAAGTTATCAGTTGCCTCTGCCACCATGTGTGACATCCTCTTCCGGAGACCTATCACATAGTCAGTAACTCTGACTGGCTTGGGGGAAGGAGCACTCTCCAAACCCTCCTTAATCAGGGCCAATGGACCTCTGACCTGATGGCCATAGAGAAGTTCAAAGGGACTAAATCCTACTCCCTCCTGGGGGACTTCTCTATATGCAAAGAGAAGGCATGGCAATAGAAGGTCCCACTTTCTTTTAAGGGGTTCTTCTAAAGCACCTATCATGCTCTTTATAGTTCTGTTAAACCTCTCTACCAACTCATTGGTTTGGGGATGGTAGGCAGTTGAGAACTTGTAGGTTACTCCACAGGTTTTTCACATGGCTTGCATGTAGTTGGACATAACATTTGATCCCCTGTCAGATATCACCTCCTTAGGAAAACCTACTCTGGTAAAAATACCAAGTAGGGCCTTAGCCACAGCCGGAGCCGTAACAGTCCTTATAGCTTCAGGAAATCTAGTGGCATGGTCCACTACAACCAGGATAAACCTGTTGCCTGAAGATGTGGGAGGATCAAGAGGACCAACAATGTCAATCCCGACCCTCTCAAAATGAACTCCCACCACTGGGGGAGGCACTAAGGGTGCCACATTCTTTGATTCACTCTTGCCAGAGGTTTGGCAAGTGTGACAGCTTCTGCAGAATTTGTCTACTTCTGAACCCATCTTAGGCCAATAGAATTAAAGAGAGAGCCTTTCCTTGGTCTTCTTAAAACTTAAGTGACCAGCCAAAGGTATCTCATGGGCTAACTGCAGAATCTGGAGTTGGTTCACTAGAGGTACTACAAGTCTTTTGCAGTCTTCAGGGGTTGGCTCAGTTGATTCACTGTAGAAGAGGCCATCTTCCCAGTGCAACCTATACTTCCCAGGCTCAGTCCCATTGAGCTGAGAAGTTTCCTGTTGGCGAAGACCTTACAAGGTAGGACATTCTCTTTGTCCCTTACTGAAATCTTCCCTGTTGGGTCCACCTTCTGCCAGTAAAGACTACAGCTCAGGATGGTCAACAGGGTCCAGATCTCTTACCAAAGTAAGATCTTCTAGATCTGATTCCTCAGTATCTAGTTTGACCATACAGGATTGAACCTCACACTCAGCCTCAGCTGGTGTGGGAGTCACAGATGTAACTTTGGACAGTCTCGGAGATGTCCTTCTGGGCACAGGAGTGCTTGCTGGTTTCTTGCTGACAGACTTGGGTTTCCACTTGGTCTTTCCTTGCCCTGCAATGGCAGTGAGTAAGTCCTGTGGACTTGGGGTGGTAGTTTCCTCTATCACGTCCCCAGGAGAGCCTCTCAAGGTGCTCTCCCTTGCAGACCTTGTGGCTTACCCTGGTGTTAGGAAAGATTTCACATTGTAGGTAATTTTCCTTCCATGTGGCAACCCCCAAACTTTTTGCTGTTGTTTTACACCCTGATCTAGACTTTGCCAGAGAAGCGCAGCCTTCCGCCGCACTCCTCTGGGCTTTCGCTCCATTCTTACGGGGAAACTGACATGCCCTTAACTCAGTCAGTACCGGGAAACGTTGTTTTCCGTAGTTCTTTTCTCATGTTGCAGCTTTCGCGCAACATGGCACAAGAGGGCACTGGAAGCTACGTTACTGCACTCTTGGGTCTCTAGTCTTTCTACAGGCCCTAGAAACTCTCGATGGATTTATAACAAACTGTGCAAGTATGTCACGGACGGGACTGGTGGCAGCGATCGTTTCTTTGTGTTTTGAACTCCCTTTTGCTCTGTTAACTGCGCTTCTCGTGTTTGGCCAAAATGGGTGGCCTGGATTCCAAAATGGCCAGACCACGAGGTTGTTTGTCCTGTCCACTGACCGTCTTGCCCCTTCACCTTCCCCAGGTCGAGCCGACCCGGGGCCATCCTTATTTGGGCATGTACTTTCCCGCGAAACACAGATGCTTTCGCAGGCTTCTACAGGCCTGTTGTGAGCCTCCAGGATGTGGGCTGGGATGTCTGGTCCCAATACACATCCTGGGTGCCACAGAGTCTAGTGTGTCTTGAATGCCTGGGACCACCATGGTCCGTGATAGGTCCACGTATGGTGTGAGTGTTTTGTGAGCAGATCTCCCATTGGGTCCTCTCTGTTTTGGCGCAAAGGGAACTCTGGATAAGAGGAGGCTGGAAACACCACTACCATGTCGATCTCCTGAGTTCTCACGAACAAAGGGTAAGGAGCCAAGTATCCTGCAACTACGAAGCTGAGTCGAGGAATCGCTGGTGACCCACTGAAGTTTTGGCACCCTGCACTGCCGTCGTCCTGCGAGACCACTCGGCCTCTGATCGAACGAGAAGGTCTGCAAAGGCGCTTCGACCCTTTAGAATAGTGGGAACAACTATTCTCGGCATCTTCACCAACTCCTGTACATAAGCCTTCGGAAGCCTCCCTGGGCCATCCAGTGGACTGACCAGCCTACACAGGAACCTTGCTCTGTCACCGCCGTCTGACTGCTGTTGAAATCCTAGCCCTGGACACTCTCACACGATTCGTACACTTGGCGTTCCCAGGTCTGAAGTGAGACGTGTACATTGGGTCTGGAATACAAGCGGCTGCCGAGTTGCCCTGCTGTGGTAACAACCTGGGCGTGTTCGCTGCATTTGGTACACCCTCAACCCTCACTCCTGCTGTCGCAGAATCTACACACTATCGAGACGTTCCTCTGATTGCACCTGAAACTGCCAGTACCGAAACGGAACCGGAGAGGCCTGGGTCTGCCTGCATCGGGGACCGGTGAGTAGTCAATACCCTAACCGGTCGCCCTCCTGCAGGAGTCTGTGGCTTTCCCCCGCTGTTGAAAACAGCACCCCTTTCTCCGTACTCGCACCGTGCTTCTGCCCACAAGTGGAGGCCACGCTTGAGTAGCAGAGGTCTGTTCACCATTGTTTGTTCACCTCTCTGAACTCCCTGATTTCCCCGAAGAGACACTCCTTGGCCCGTTGGCACCCACGTGTGCAGGTACTTTTGAGCACATGGCTCTACTCTTCGTAGGGCTCGGACTTCCTTCTAGTTAGGTGGTCTCTGATGTCGAACTGGGCCTAACGATTACTTGCACTGCTTGTTTTCCTCTCCATCTAGGTGGTCTGCATATTTCGTGCTTCTAACTCGTTAGACCCCTCGGTCTTGTATATATATTGTATTGATTGTGATGTGTTGGTTTACTTGAGTTTTACCGTGATTCTTTACTATGGTCGATGTTACAAAGGCCTTGTAATAAATGTGTCTATATTTTTAATATAACACCAGCCTTGTGTAATTTGTAAGTGTCCTTGCTTTGTGTGCTCATTGCGGGCTTTCAGTCACCCTCGCCCCTCTTGAGACCTAGGGCCTCATTACACGGTAGGCGGTAGGGATTTACCGTTACCGGTAATGGAATATCGGTAACATTAAATCCCCATGCTAATTACGACCCGGCTCACCGCTATTAGCGGCACCGCTAAGTACGGTGCCACTAATACCGGGCAGTCCGCGGGCGCGCGACCCTCCATCCCGTAAATAACGCCATGCCGCTAATAGCACACCATCACAAGGCGAGCGGACATGCCAATAGCGGCATGGTAAAGCCCCCAAAACCCCTTACCGGCATGGCACTAATACCGCCATCGCGAACCACCCGTTAAAATAACTGTGCAGTGTTACCACCTGCCACAGGTGGTCACAATCAGCACAGGTGGAGGCAATGGAGACTGTGGCTGCTCAAAAGGAGCACACCACACCCGTTCCCACACCCCTTCCCACACCAAGATGGTTCCAATACTAGCAGCATTACATGGCCTGGAGGACTTGATAGCAGTGCAGCTGCAACAACAACAGGCAGCACAGAGGAGACGCAGGAGGAGGAGGAGGGCAAGACAGGCACAGCAAGCACCACCACGGCACCTAATCATACCACAGAAGCACCCACCAATTCCCAGGATCAGAGCCAGTCCATTTAACCTAACACCTAAGCAGATACACACCCTGTACCATCTGGACCCGGATACCATCACCAGCATCGTGGACATGATACACCACGACATTGTGAGCCTCATAGACATCAGAACTGCCATCCCCCATCTACTGAAGGTGGTGACTGTGCTCCACTTCCTGGCCACAGGCACCTACCAGCATACAGTGGGGCAGATGCATGGCATCTCCCAACCAGTATTCTCACGCACACTGAACCAGGTACTCGATGCCCTCCTGAAGCATGCACCCGAAAACATATACATGCCACGGACTGCCCAGGAGATTGCAAACACCAAAGTCGGTTTCTATTCACTGGCAGGCATCCCAAGTTGCATCGGGGCCATCGACTTTACACATGTGGAATTGGTCGTCCCACATCACAATGAAGTAGTGTACCGAAACAGGAAGCAATTCCACTCCATCAATGTCCAAATGGAATGTGACGGCAACAAGATAATCGTACATTGCTGTGCCCGATTTCCCGGATCTACCCATTATTCCATGGTCCTGTGGAACTTAACTATCCCACGCTACATGGAGTGACAAACAGGACACCGTTCGTGGCTACTTGGTGAGTAGCAGGCCAAGCACATGGCAGTGTGCGTGGGGGGGAGAGATAGATACTCCAACTGGGTGCCGTGGGGGGGGAGAGATAGATACTCCAACTGGGTGTGCGTGGGGGGGAGATAGATACTCTAACTGGGTGTGCGTGGGGGGGAGATAGATACTCTAACTGGGTGTGCGTGGCGGGGAGAGATAGATACTCCAACTGGGTGGGCGTGGCGGGGGGAGATAGATACTCCAACTGGGTGTAGCCTGTAGTCCATTGTCCAAATGCACATACAGATGTAAGCCAATGAAATGAACAGGCCACACTTGAGGTGAACAGTAACAGGACCCCATTCCTTCCCCCATATAGGTGACGTCGGCTATCCCCTGAAGAGGTGGCTCCTCACACCTCTACGGAACCCACAGAACAGGCACGAAGAGGAATATAATCGTGCACATACCCGTACCCGCATCGTGATCGAGCAGACTTTTGGCCTATTGAAGTCACGGTTTAGGTGCATTAGCAGGTCTGGTGGCGCTCTCCTGTATGGCCATGAGAAGGTGGCCAAGATCACCATGGCATGTGTCATGCTGCACAATATGTGTATCAGACGGAATGTGCCACTGCCCCCTGACGTTGAAATAGAATCACCTGATGAGGATGATGATGGTGATGAGGATGGAGGTGAAGGGGATGCAGGTCATGCAAGAGGGGATGGCCAGGAGGGACGTGCTGTGAGGCAGCATCTGATCAACCAAATATTCTGAGTAACAAGTTCTCGTACTGTCACCTGGATATGGCTAGTGGTGCACTGGTGTCTGTTTGTTAGCTCACAATGGACCCTGGCGTCAATAAATTAAACATACACAATGAAGAAGTCCAGGCCTGTGTTTTGCTCTAACACCAGTGTATTTATGAACTCAAACAGGAAAATGTGCATGTACCCAAACATCCCACCACCCTACCCCCACCCCCCACAACTGTCCCATCAACCCAACCTCCCACCCCCCACAACTGTCCCATCACACCCTACCCCCCACCCCCACAACTGTCCCATCACACCCTAAACCCCCACCCGCCACAACTGTCCCTCATGTGTCTTCCACAATTTTTGCATCCAGGCATGCACGCGGAAGCATGGATATTCACTCCCTATTGGTCATTGCCTAATCCAGCATTTGGAGGCTGCCGGGAGGAGCGCCTGGTGGTGCGTGCAGATTGTCGGAGTGGGCTTGTCTGCCGCGAACTGGCGGACGAAGAAGTGGCAGACTGTCCTGGTGCTGGTCGTGGTGGGAACTGACAGTCCATTGCATCCGCAATTCCTGTGAGGACCTCACGAACTCTGATGAGCTCCCCACACAGCCTGTCTGTGCAGGTCTCCATACTCTCCCTGGAGTACCTGGATGTCTCCCCATTCTCCGCCCTGAGACGGGCAGCCTACGCCACATGCTGACCAACCAGCACAGTGAGACCCTGTTGCCGCTGGATGATGCTGGCCAGGTCAAGGGCAGTGTCGGCCTCTGGTGGTGTGGCTGCTGTGCATTGTGATGCTGGCAGGTGTACAGATGGAGGCACCGGGGGGCTACTGAAGGATCCCATGGTCTTGTCACCAGTGATGTTGGAGCCAGGTGTGTGATGGGGTGATGGCTCGGGGGTTCCAGGTGGGCTTGGGGTGTGCATGCCCAGCTCGAATTCAGTTGGGTCCTCCACATCAGTTAATGGTGTGGTGGCTGCCGTCTCTCCTGCCGAACTAGCAGTAGCTGAGGGTGGTCCCTCGGTGGCTGTGAGTGGTGGTGGTGAGTGAACCTCCTGAGGTGGGGCAGTTGGGTTTGGTGTGGCCTTGGCAGTGGCACTCGAACGATGTTTGGAACTCTGCAAATGGAGCCTTGCACCTTTTCCGCTTGATGTCGTGGGGGTGTCCTCGGTGGGCTGTGGCCTTTTCTTCTTCTGCGCAGGGGGTGCCTGGGATGCATCCTCACTGTCTGTATGTGACCTTGTCGGGGACAAGAAGGGGGATGGCATTGGTTAGGGTTCGATGTACTTAATGCAGGATACATCATCAATGCAGTTGTGGGCATTTGCAATTCATTGTGAAGGGTGCAGGTGATGTCCCAGTTCAGTGGCTCATCCATGCAGTGTTGTGTGTGGCACTTGGCTCTGTTGATGTGTGCATGTGTGTGTGTTTGGGTCTGGCACTGACATGGGCAGGGTGGGATGCATGTGTGGATGTTTGGCCATCCATGAGGTGAGCCTGGGCTGACATTTGTGGGGACCTGTAGATACACATTGCATGCTTTCATCAGTACACTTACCTCCATCCGACGTGTCTGCCACGCCATGCTCCATCCTCCCGACTCCCTCAATCCAATCGACTCCGATCAGGTTGGCGCATGTCTCCTCCCATTCCTTTAGCTTGATTGGCGACCCAGATCTGCCAGCGGTGGCAGTGTTATGATTCTCTGCCAGGATCATTCTGACCGGGAGTCTCAGGTCATCCCATCTTTTCCTGCACTCACGTACATTGCGGGTGCTGGTGCCCATGGCACTTACTTTCATTGCCACTTCGGCCCAGATAGCCTTTTTCTTAAGGATGGTCTCCCGCCGCATGTCGTTAGCGAAGACCACTGCAGCATTGTCTGCTAAGGTTTGGGTCAGCATGAGTAACTCCTCATTAGAAAACTTTTCTTTCCGCTGGCGGTCAGTTGTTTCTTTCAGTGCCTTGGGCATGGTAAGGGTATTCCAGTAAATCTCAGACAGCAAAGTACCACAAACAGGACCAGGGGGCACAGGATGGCAATGGATTGTGTTTTTAAAGATGGCCGCCGTGCTCTTTCCCGTTCCTGTGCGATGACGCTATTTCCGGTTCCGTAATTTAACGGTGACCGCTAGTAGCGGTGACCGCTATTTTCATGCAGCGTTAGGGCGGAGGTGCTATCTGCACTTTCATCGAGGGCGGTAAGTGACTTTTTGGGGTCTTTAGCAGCATGGCGGTTGGGTCATTACCGACATGGCGCTATGCTCTTGTCCGCGTACTCGTAATGGTGCGCTATTAGCGCCCTCTTGCGAGGGCGGACACGTTAAGAGCGCCATGCCGGTAATTGTGGATTTTTACCGCACAACGTGTAATGAGGTCTTGACCGCCGCCATCGCTACACTGATTGGTCTGGCTTGTCCAGAGGTTACCCTGTTCCAAGAAACTAGGCTGGCCTTCTGAACCTCTGCCCCTCCAGGACAGAGTTCAGAAATCCATCTTAACAAATTGGTGTACAGCGGTGGGATACGACTGAAGGTATCCAGTGTTGCGCACGAGCGAAGGCATTTCAAGTTATTCCTACCAGGACACGTAGTGAATTGTCGTAGTATAACTTTTAAAAGGCCATAGTCCTATCTAACAGTATGGAAACAAGTACCTTGTTAACTTTAAATGCTTCTAAATCCGAAACATTGAAAAAGATGTGTGCTGAGAGAGGTGTCTCCTCTCAAGGCACCAAATTGGAAATGATCCAAAGAATCATGGTGTGGCAAGAAGCGCAGTTTAGCGCTATAACTTCTGAGGACAGTGCGGAAGGAGGTGGGGCTGCTCTCACTGGCAGAACCGACGGTTCTGCCGCCGCACTGCTCTCCAGCGATCATGAGGACAGGGAGGATGAGATGTCCAATGTTTCCCCTGCCAGTGCTGATGGGGAGGCCATACTTGAATTGAAGAAGCAAGAACTGCTGTTTAGGCAGAAGGAGCTTGAGTTCAATATGGCCAAACTAAAAATCGAACTCGCAGAAAAACAGAAAGACAGGGATCACCAGTTGGAACTGGCCAAGCTTCAGGTTACAAATGGATCCAAGGGTCCTGGACATGGGTCTGGGGCCTCCTCTCATCCAAGGTTTCCAAAAGATCTGCTCAGTGTGCATGAGGAAAAGAATGACATTATGGACTGGCTGAATACATATTAGTGTGCATGTGAAGCTCAACAAGTTGACAATGCTGATGAAATTGCCTGGTTACTTAGCAGACTGCCCCATTCTGGCTGCAGTGCCATTATGGAAATGTCGAAGGCTGAGCGAGCAGATTTTGCAATGTTGAAGCAAACTCTCATTTTAAAGTTTGGAAAGACTCCTGCCCAATATTTAAAACGATTCCGAGAGTATAAGAAAAAAGAAGGTGGTACTTGGGTATCTTATGTAACCGAATCCTTAAAAAATTTGACTGGCTGGATCGAAGGTTATAAGGTTTCTACCTTTGAAGGTATGATAAGTCTTGTCATGCTGGAACATATTTTTGCATCTTTTTCCCCTGAGCTTAAGCAGCATTTGGCCGATTCAAAGGAGATAGATCCAAAGAAACTTGCCATTGCAGCAGATTTATGGATGTCACATCGAGTGTCCCATAAGGACAAAACTCATCCTGGTAAGCAGGAGGAAGGGAAAAAGTCCAAAGATAAGGAGGGTGGAGAATCTGATAACTCTACTTCTCAAAAGCGGCACAAAAAGAAAAATAAGGGTAAGACACAAGAGAACTCACAGAGTAGTGGAGGTCAGCCTCCGAAACAGAACTCTGGTTACAGTAAGCCTCCCTATGTAAACAGACCCAATGGATCTTGTTTTGCTTGTGGAGCAACTGACCATGTGAAGGGGGATCCCCGGTGTAAGGTTAAACCTTTGGGGGTCCACTCTGATAATCTGGCCTTCTGCTCCTACGAGGAAGAAGAGATTACAGGAGCATCCTTCTCCTCAGACTCCTTCCCCAGTGGGAAAGAAGCTGAGGTAGTTTTAGTTTCCCTGGGTTCCTGGGAGCCTAAATTCGCAGAGGCTTATGCTAGGATTCCAGATAACACCAAGCACTGCTTTAAAGACAGTGTGCTGATCAATGGAGTCGATACTCGAGCTCTTAGGGATAGTGGGTGCAGTCGAACTGTAGTGGATTCTACCTTGGTAGACTCAGAGGAAGTTGGCAGAGCTACTCTGATGCCCACTAAGTTGGCTGACGGCCCACCTCGCATGTTTCCAGTAATACCTGTAAATCTTACTCTCAATGGTACAGCAGTCAGGATTCCAGTGAGCATTCAGAGGAACGTCCCAGGAAAGGTCTTGTTGGGCAACGATCTCAGAGCTTTAGGGCTCGTGGGAGACACTGCTGACAGACCCTGCACAAGGTCTCAAACACGGGCAGCATTGGCCAAGACCAATGCGCTGCCCCAGCCAAAGGGGAAACCCAAGGCTAAAGGAGTAAGAAAACCAAAACGAGGGAAAGAAAATATTCCCCCAAACTCACCTACCACTGTGGTGGAGGAAGTTGGTCAATCGCCCGGACCTGACGAGGAGGCGGCGATGCCTGAAGTATTTGACCCCAATGACCATCCTGAACTAAAAGACTTGTTAGTAGAAGGTGGTCCTGACAGGGAAGAGTTCAGTAAAGGCCAATGTGAGTGCCCATCTCTGGAAGGCCTAAAGAGACAGGCCTGCTCCCAGCTTGAGGGTGAACCTTCTGGGAAGCATCAGATTTATTGGGAAGGTGGACTCTTGTATAGTGAGCCCACAGAGTCTACAGAAGGAGACCATAGGAGGTTGGTGGTTCCCCTTGCTGTAAGACCCTTCCTCCTGCAGCTGGCGCATGAGGTGCCCCTTGCTGGTCACCTTGGTATTAAGAGGACCAAGCAAAGGTTATCCATGCACTTCTACTGGCCCAAGATGGGGGTGGCAGTAGAAAGTCACTGCAGGAGTTGTGCCTCCGGCCAGTTATCTGGTAAGAGTGGCTCAACAATCCAAGCTCCTTTGGTACCACTCCCAGTTGTGGGAATACCATTTGAAAGGGTAGGGATCGACATCGTTGGTCCCCTTGACCCGCAAACATCCTCAGGCAATAGGTTTATCCTGGTGCTCGTTGACTATGGTACCAGATATCCTGAGGCCATCCCATTGAAAACTGTAACTGCCAAGTCAGTTGCAAAAGCGTTACTTGGCATCTTTAATAGGGTTGGCTTCCCCAAAGAAGTTGTGTCTGACAGAGGCAGCAACGTTATGTCAAAGTATATGCAGGCTATGTGGAAGGAATGTGGGGTCAGCTACAAGTTCTCTTCCGAATACCACCGCCAGACCAATGGTCTGGTGGAACGGTTCAACAGAACGTTAAAGAGTATGATTGGGGCTCTGGAAGACCCTCAAAGAAGAAAATGGGATCTTCTTTTACCATGCTTACTGTTTGCCTACCGGGAGGTACCACAGGAGGGTGTTGGCTTCAGCTCCTTCGAACTTCTGTTTGATCATCCTGTTTGGGGATCCTTAGCCATAGTCAAGGAGGGATGGGTGGTGCCCACCCCCCCATTACTACCAACGTAGTAGACTATGTGTTAGGGCTCAGAAAACGGATGGTACTTCTGATGGGTCTGGCTAGTGACAAGTTGAAGGCAGGACAAGCACTGGTGAAACATTGGTACGACCAGAAAGCTTCCCTCATCAACTTTACACCTGGTCAGCAAGTGCTGATCATGAATCCCATCAGGCCTAGAGCTTTACAGGACAAATGGTCAGGCCCTTACACAGTGGTGGAGCCCCTGGGTGATGTCAACTATTTAGTGGACCTTGGAAGGCCTGGACAGGCTCCAAAAGTGTTCCATGTAAATAGGCTGAAGGCTTTCGTCCCAAGAGTCGAAATCGCAGCACTGCTACTGGCTTCAGATGTTGAGGAAGAGGAGTCTGAACCTCTCCCCGACCTGTTCCAAAGCGGTCCTTCAGATAGCTCCTTTGAGGGTGTCCGAGTGGCCCCTCACCTGACTTCTGATCAGCAGGCTGAGGTGAAAAGTTTGCTTAGGCAATTTTCCCCCCTGTTTTCGCAGTCCCCTGGTTTGACACCGTGGTGCAAACATAACAGACACAGGAGACAGCGTTCCTACCAAAAGTAGAGGATACAGGATGTCAGACAAAGTACGGTCTTACATTAGGACAGAGTTCAACAAAATGTTAGATCTTGGGGTGATTGAACCCTCTAGTAGTCCTTAGTCCACCCTTGTGGTTTTGGTTCAAAAAGCAGGCACTTCTGAATTGAGGTTCTGCGTGGATAACAGGGCTCTGAATGCTGTCACCAAGACAGATGCACACCTCTTGCCTCGAACAGATGAGCTGGTGGATACCTTGGGTGCCTCCAAGTACCTCAGCACGTTTGACCTCACTGCGGGCTATTGGCAAATAGCCTTAGCAGAACATGCCAAGGAGAAGACAGCGTTTTCCACTCCAAACGGTCTTTACCAATTCAGGGTAATGCCGTTCGGGTTGAAGAATGCACCTGCCACTTTCCAGAGGCTTGTGAATCATGTGTTGAATGGGTTGGATGAATTCTTTCTTGCATATCTGGATGATATAGCAGTTTTCAGCGCCACCTGGGAAGACCATGTGAAACACCTCGGGATTGTGCTACAGGCTCTTCAGAAAGCACACTTGACCATAAAGGCTAGTAAATGCCAGATTGGACAAGGCTCAGTGGTTTACCTTGGACATGAAGTAGGTGGAGGGAGGATACAGGCTCTTCCGAGTAAAGTACAAGCAGTGCAACACTGGCCTACCCCCACTACACAGACCCAAGTGAGAGCCTTCTTAGGACTCACAGGGTATTACCGCAACTTCATGGAAGACTATGGCACCATAGCTGCCCCTCTGACTGTCCTCACTACCCCGAAGAAACCCAAGAAGGTAACTTGGACCGACGAGTGTGAGAAGGCCTTCAACGGCTTAAAAGACTCGTTGTGCCAGGCCCCTGTCCTCAGGGCCCCTGATTATCAAAGACCTTTTGTTGTGCAGACAGACGCCTCTGACACTGGGATAGGAGCTGTACTATCCAAGTAGATGAGAAGGGTAAGGAACACCCTATTGGTTTCATTAGTCATCAGCTTAAGGACAGAGAGCTCAGATGGTCCACAGTAGAGAAAGAATGCTTCTCTGTTGTGTGGGCCCTACGGAAGCTGAGGCCCTACCTCTATGGGACCCACTTCACTGTGCAAACTGACCAAAAGCCCTTAAAGTGGCTGATGAACATGAAGGAAGAGAATCCAAAGATGCTTAGGTGGTCCATAAGTCTACAAGGCTTTGACTTCACTATTGAGCATAGGCCAGGTGTCCAACATAGCAATGCTGATGGGTTGTCCAGAATGTTTAACCGACCTGAACAAGAGACTCATCTAGGGGTGGATTAGTTCCCCCTGTCCTTAGTCTGGGAGGGGCGAGTGTTAGGAAAGATTTCATATTGTAGGTAATTTTACTTCCATGCTGCAACCCCCAAACTTGTTGCTGTTGTTTTACACCCTGATCTAGACTTTGCCAGAGAAGCGCAGCCTTCCGCCGCACTCCTCTGGGCTTTCGCTCCATTCTTACGGTGAAGCTGACATGCCCTTAAGACAGTCAGTACCAGGAAACTTTGTTTTCCGTAGTTCTTTTCTCATGTTGCAGCTTTCGCGCAACATGGCACAAGAGGGCACTGTAAGCTAAGTTACTGCACTCTTGGGTCTCTAGTCATTCTACAGGCCCTAAAAACTCTCTATGGATTTATAACGAACTGTGCAAGTATGTCACGGACGGGACAGGTGGCAGCGATCGTTTCTTGGTGTTTTGAACACCCTTTTGCCCTGTTAACCGCACTTTTCACGTTTGGCCAAAATGGGTGGCCTGGCTTCTAAAATGGCCAGACCACGAGGTTCTTTGTCCTGTCCGCTGACCGCCTTGCCCCTTCACCTTCCCCAGGTCGAACCGACGTGGGGCCATCCTTATTTGGGCATGTACTTTCCCGCGAAACACAGATGCTTTTTCGGGCTTCTACAGGCCTGTTGTGAGCCTCCAGGATGTCGGCTGGGATGTCTCGTCCCAATACACATCCTGGGTGCCTGAGAGTCTAGTGTGTCTTGAATGCCTGCGACCACCGTGGTCCGTGATAGGTCAACGTATGGTGTGAGTGTTTTGTGAGCAGATCTCCCATTGGGTCCTCTCTGTTTTGGCGCGAAGGGAACTCTGTATAAGAGGAGGCTGGAAACACCACTACCATGTCGATCTCCTGAGTTCTCACGAACAAAGGGTAAGGAGCCAAGTATCCTGCAACTAAGAAGCTGAGTCGAGGATTCGCTGGTGACCCGCTGAAGGTTTGGCACCCTGCACTGCTGTCGTCCTGTGAGACCACTCAGCCTCTGATCGAACGAGAAGGTCTGCAAAGGCGCTTCGACCTTTAGAATAGTGGGAACAACTATTCTCGGCATCTTCACCAACTCCTGTACGTAAGCCTTCGGAAGCATCCCTGGGCCATCCAGTGGACTGACCAGCCTACACAGGAACCTTGCTCTGTCACCGCCGTCTAACACATTAACGCATGCAATAGTTACCAGACAGCGTTGGGTAACACAGACTCTTACCTGAACGTCAGCAGCAGCTACGAGACCTTCTTCTCACAAACTCAGTTGCAATTTAAGGAAGGAAGGGGACAAGAGTGAACATCGGCACATTGAACTCTTTGAACTTGATACTTACCAATCCCGCCAGGGACTTCAGAGTCAATACTTACCGGAACTCTCCCAATGCCTTCAAACCAGTGAAGTAACTGGTATCTACGCACCCCTGCAAGACACGCAGGATGGAGAGCTCATCTTTTACGAACATAAGGTGAGGTTACTAAGGGGATATCGGAGGTGATTAGTGGGGGAGAGCGAGAACAGTTGGGAGGCCATCACTAAAACCCACAGGTGGTTAATCCCTGTCTCCACTTGCAGGAAAATACTTCTTCGGGTCCAGCAGACAAGACTAGGCGGGCCAGTCCAGACAGTCATCTCTGCACTACGCATCATGTTGAAGGAGACCGCAGCTGTCCGGGTCCGATCGACACCTGGTATTCCACACTGGAAGTAAACACTCTGAAATTCTTTACTAAGCCACAATCAGACATTCCCACTCCAATAGTCCAGAAAGAGGTAAAATCAGCTCAGAGCCTGGCTGATATTCAGCAAATTAGAGAGCAGTTCTTGCCCGAACAGGACTCTGTTCTCGCCCGAGTATGTGTGAACAACGGTAAGAGCTTCATCAGCGAAGCCATGTTCCGCCAACTCCCAAAAGATCCAGCCATTCCCACATTCAAACTGATAGACAAATGGGAAATGGATCTGGAAACACCCGATTCCAAACATTTCCTGCCAAGCAGGTGTATGCTCAAAATCTCCATTGGCAACAAGAGTATAGGCCATAATTGTTGGGTCGTGCGAGACGTCACTGCCGCCTTTACTTAGGCAGTGACATTCTCAATCCCTTTGCCATTAGTTTGGAACTAATAAACTTCAAAGCGTGGTCCCGATTAGCGGATAATCCCATGGGCTTTTATGATCCAGAAAAAGCATTTAGGTCAGCTCAATTGCTACCTTATGCAGTTGAAATTCAGATTAAAGAGGAAGTCACCATCCCAGAAAGGACCCGACAATTCTCCCTGGAAGTGAAAGTTAAAAGAGGAGAAAAAATGAAAAACCCTGATGCTTATATTCATCTAAATGCTTCTCTCCAACAGCAAGGGTTAGGGGTAAACCCAACACCATTAGTCAACATAGAACATGACACCATTCCAATAGAGGTGGATAACAGCGACTTAAAGAGTATTACTCTAGCCGCAGGCACCATTATTGGAATGGCGGTTGATGACTGTAACGCTCACCTGATTCCCACGGAGGCGCCGACCCGTTCTGGACTGCTACAACTTCTTCCACGGTAAAGCGTAGTGCTTGGAAGATGGACTGGACTGGACCCCCAAACCTCGTCTATCTGGCCCGTAGAATAATCCTTCTGTAGATGGGAAAAGGGAGTTAACTGTCTGCTAGATTGTGTGTGAGATCCCCCCCCTTTTTCCCCTTCTCACCCTCCTCGAACCCTAGCTGTGCCTTCCACAGACTCTCACCTTAATTTCTGTATGGACGAGCTCTCCATCCTGCTTCTGACGCAGGGGCGCGTAGATTTCCAGTTACTTCACTGGATCTTGGATTTGGCGAGGATTCGATGTCTGCTTGCCTTTACCAAAATGCTGCCGTAAGTATATAGTTCAAAAGATCAAGTCTTATTTGTCCCTTGGCCTTTGTTTAATTTTCAGGGACTAGGTGAGGAATCCGTGTGGAGATATGGATTTGCCGAGGTAAACTCAGGTGAGTACTTTTAATGAAGGATATGTCGTAGTTGTTTGATCCGACACCTTAATGAGTGTGTCTTATTTCCCCATAGGGGCCGGGGTACGGAAAAGCCAGAAAAGCCGCTCCGACCCGAAAAGGGAACTGAGGTCCCAACAAAATTCTGGCAAGACTTAAGTTGAGTAATCTGCCCTTTTGCAATTAGTTCGTTGCTCACCTTGTTTTTTCCTTTTTCTCCGTAGGTCTTGAATGCGACCGATGTCGCCTATGGGCGCTGAAAAGGTTGCCGGCGACACGTGAAGGTAAGTGGAAGCAGCGCGGCAGCGTGAGAAGCGGAGCGCTTCTAACTATTGTCTTTCTTTTCCGTAGGTGCTGGGATGCGGCCGATGTCGCCTATGACCGCTGAAGAGCTAGACAGCGCCACGTGAAGGTAAGTGGAAGCGGCGCTGCAGCGAGCGATGAGATGCGTTTCTAACCCTTGACTTTCTTTTGCAGGATCGACGGAGTGAAGAATCCGGATGCAGGATGAAGGTAGGTAATGTCCTAATGCTTGCCTTTCTCTCCTTGCAGGTGTTCCAGGTGCTGGCGGGCGTGGCAGGAGCCAGGATGCAGGAGCCGACTCGGTGAGCGTCCTGCTGCAGATGCAGAATAACGGAAAGCACGTGTGGCCATCCGGGCGTGGTTTAAATAGCCTTGGAAGAGCTTCAGGTGAGTGTTCTTCCACTGGCCCCACCCGAGTAAGAAAAGAGTTCCTGAAAGAAAATAGTTCCTCCCCAGCCTTAGTTGGCTTGGAGCTTCAGACAGCATGGTCTGCCTCGGGTGAGTATGCAGCATGGTCTGCCTCAGGTGAGTTCACCCAAGCATTACCATATGTTCTGCCATGATGAGCCTGGCGCCTATGGCGCCAGGACAGATGCCTTTTATGAGCCTGGTGCCAAAGGCGCCAGGACAAGGTCCAAAGAGCCCCTATAGGGGTTTGCTGGGTCCTGCTTGGTGAGTATGAAGTCTGCTTCCGGGGACCCTGGGCCTGACCTGGCTCCTCGGGAGCAGGCATAATGACAATGACTGACATTTTTCCATTGATTTAGGAAATTAACTGTTAGGACCAATCCCCAAGGACTGTTTTGACAGTGACAGTGACGACAATACAACACCAGACAGGATCTTTACCCGACATGGGGGGAACGTCCTGGTGTACACTTACTGCCCATATGGTAAGGAAGATGTGACTTGTGACTTCAGAAGGGATGAGGTGATTTCCAGGTCCATGAGGGCTGCCTTTCCCACCTAAAGCCTCCAGTCCAAATCAGCACCCTGACCAGGGACTTCTCCACCCAGCTGGAGGAGGCCGCTGAGATAGCAAAACCAGAAGTCTTTCCAGGCTTCAGGCAGATGGTGGAAGAGAGAGTCAACCTAGCTGATGCTTGTGTGACTCTGGAACAGAAGCAAAAGTTGAAACAAGTTTTCTTGAATTTCCAAGATCTCTTTGCAGTAGACTCATATGACTGTGGTCGTATCGACATCCACACAACAACAATTCCCACAGACCCTGGCATGACTCCAGTGTTTGTGAAGCAATATCGCTTGCCTCTCGCATCCATGGAGTCCCTTATTGAAATAATTAAGAACCTTGAGTCCCGGGGAATAATCTGTCCAGTACACAGCACCTTCAATAACCCGGTGCTGGGAATATTGAAGCCAAACGGCCAGTGGAGACTCTGCGCCGACCTTAGGGAGCTCAACAAACGGGTCCATACTTCCCGATGGCCTCTTCCCTAAATTGACCAAGGGCTGGCCCAGATCCAGGGGTCACAGGTATTCACTGCAATAGACCTGATCAATGGATACTGGTCTGTGCCTGTCAGTAGGGAGGACCAATACAAGCTGGCTTTTACCTTTGGGGGCCAGCAGTACACATGGACCCGTACTCCCTTTGGATACCTCAACTTCGGCAATTAATTCTACACAAGGCCATGCCCGACCTGGGTGCAAGGGGTAACCTGGCTTATGTAGATGATGTCCTCATCAAAAGTTCATCTGTGGAGGAACACATAGCGGAGATCCGTTATGTTCTGACACAATTGAGGGCCGCCGGAGCAAAACTTTCCTTTCAGAAAGCACAGAGGTGTAGAACCCATGTTAATTTCTTGAGGCATGAGATTACTCCTCAGGGTCTCTGTCCCCAGGAAAAGAAAGTGGAAGCACTTCAAAAACTAAAGGACCCCACAACTCTGCAGGAACTAAGGAGCCTCCTTGGACTGACTAATTACAGCAGAAAGTTCATTGAGGGCTACGCAGAGATCACCAGACCCCTGATTCATCTCTTGAAGGGGGGGTTAAGTGGGAATGGGGTCCAGAACAATCCGAGGCAGTAAGACAGCTCAAAAGAAGCCTCTCACAAGCACCGTGCCTAGCTTCCCCTGTCAGAAACAAGGAGTTTTTCTTGGAGACAGGGTTCTCTAATACATGCTTGACTGCAGTATTATATCAAAAGCATGACAAGGTCAATAAAGTAATCTCCTATGCGAGCAAAACTTTATCCTCCGTGGAGGAAAAATTGTGAGAAGGCACTCCTGGCAACGATGTGGGCATTGAAGAATTACCGCCCTTTTATCCAGGGGGAACACATCATAGTGGAGACTCCACACCAGACTCTGCAATATCTCCAAAGTGACAGAATCCGGGCCGGAAATGTGAGTAATTCCCGAATGACTTCCTGGATTCTGTCAATGCAAGGCTTTCCAGTGGAGGTCAGATATGGCCAAAACAAGAAGAGTCCCCTCGCGCAAGGTCTGGCTGACTTGCATGATTGTGCCAGACAAAACTGTCTCGAGGACGAAAGTCTAAAAATCAAGGACAACATGGAGGCATACCTTAATTCCTCACACAAAGTATTTGAAGACAAGTGTGAGGGAATGCCCACTGTCTATGTGGATGGATGCTCTTACCATGTTGACAACAACGGGGAAAAAGAACTTGTGGCCGGCGTAGGGAATGCATGGGTGAATGAGTCCCCAGAACCCTCCGCTAGGTACAAAATTGGTCCCCGAAGTAGTCCGGTGGCAGAGTTGATGGCTGTGCATCAAGCCATCCTCACTGCTGTCCAACATCAACTCCACGAACTGGTCATAATCACAGATTCAGACTATGTACGGAACAGGTTCGTGGAGCACCTGGTTAATTGGAAAACCAGAGGCATGTTATGTGCTAATAACAAACCCTGGAAACATGGGAAGTTAATTCAAAACATTGATGATCTGGTCACCGTGAATGGGATGACCATCTATTGGAAGAAGATCAAGGGTCATTCCAAAGTAGAGGGACCAGACAAAACTGGAAATGACTTAGCTGATCAGCTGGCCAAAACCGGGGCCATCCAAGGGAATCTAATAGAGATTGGGTCCCTGTTGGGAGAAATCCAGGTCACTGCTATCACTAGGTCCCAGACAAATGCCCACAATGATTTTTCAACTGCACAATGGAGTAAGGAGACCCCAGATGCTGATTTGATTACGGCTCAGAAGGGAGATCCAATAATTGGTAAGTTTTACCAACACATTGAGGACCCTGAGAACTTTCCCCTGACGGATACCGATCACATTGGGAAAGAGGACCTTAGAGTGTTTATGAAATGTCCAAAAATGTTCTGAATCCAAGAAGGTTTGTTGGTAAGGAAATCCCAAGCTGGCCATGATCAGTGGGTGGTCCCTACCTTATTCCGAAGCCTGATGTTAAGTTACGCCCATGATGTGGCCACCGCCGGTCATAGGGGGTTTCATACAACACTTGAGATCTTAAGAGAGGTTGCATACTGGCCACACATAAGGCAGGACCTCGACAAATACTTGAAGGGGTATCTTGTGTGTGCACAATTTCAGCCAAAATCCCTCACACACCGTGTGTCTCTCCAAAAGAGGGGAATGACACTGCCATGGTCAGATTTGCAAGTCGACTACATAGGGCCCGTGATTCGCTCCTCTAGGGGGAATAAGTCCATGTTGACGGTGACATGCTTATTTACTAAATGGGTGGAATGTCTCCCGGCCCCAAACTGCAAGGCAGAAACAGCAGCTGCCCTGATGATCAACCACATCTTTTTGCGTTTTGGACTACCCCAAAGGATAGAGTCCGACAGAGGTAGCCACTTTACCAGCGAAGTAATGACAAAGATGTGGGAAATACTGGGGGTTAAAAGGAAGCTACACATTGCTTACCTGCCAGCCTCTTCTGGTGCAGTAGAACGTTACAACCAAACCATTGTGAGCATCTTAAAAATGTTTGTGGCAGTTTCTGGGCCAAGTTGGGATATTCGATTACCTCTTGTCCTAATGACCATTCGATCTACCCCTTCATCTGCAACAAAAATGTCACCATTTGAGCTGATGACTGGACGCCGGATGGTGCTTCCCCAGCATTTGCTTTATAGGACCCAAGAGCAAACATTGATCAATGCCTCCACAACGCATGAGTATGTTGAAAATTTAAGGAAACACCTCCAACATGCTTTTGCCTATGCTCAGCGAAACCTAGAAAGATCAGCTGATAGCATGAAGACTCACTATGATTTGAAGACTACTAGGAAGGAATACAATGTAGGTGACTGTGTTTATCTATACAATTTGCCAAAGGAACCAGGCCAAACAGCGGAAATTTCTGCCTACATGGAAGGGACCTTTTGAAACTGTAGACAAGATCTCCCCAGTCACCTCCAAGATCCGCATCCCCAAGGGTAGTTTGGCAGAAGGGGAAGACAAGTGGGTCCATATAAATCAGCTAAAGTGTTGCCATCCCAGTCACACTTTGCAGCAACCGGAGGAGTCCTCTGCAATCTCAGAGGGGGCCGCTCCAGATTAATACATTTCTAACCCTAAAATATTCCACATATAGCCTATAAAATTCTATGATTCTTGAATGCAAATGTCTCCTGAGGTATACAATGTATATGTTCGCCCCACCATTAATAGTGGTGGGGAAATGTCTACGAATATGTTTCTGCCGCTTTGCTTTGTCATCCTAGGAGAGATAAACCATGGAGATTGACCAAGGAGGACGACCCAGGGACCGGGAGCCAAGATCTGAGGGGCCTGAGGTACCGCCCGAAACTCCCATCAGGTCTGGCGAGGAGAACTGATTGATCCACCCTGATGGAGGAAAAGATGCTGAACTGTGCCATCTGCGGAATCAGAAGAGGATGATGCGGACATCCCAGCGCGTGGATCAAAACATCCTTTGCACCCGACTCCCCCTCGACTCAAAACCAAAGTGCAGTCAGGCGGGGGGGCTTGTCAGGTGTATCGACCCACGTTCAAGTTATAATGCTGCAACATTTGGTGCTGTGGGCTTAGAAAATCCAAGATGGCCGAAAAGCCCACATTTGCGCCAGAATCCAGGAAAACCGCACAGTTTTTGCGCACACCAAAATGGTCGCCTGACCTGCCACCCACCAGTGCGTGCGTGATGGGCCAGAAGCACCATGAGTAAAACGTAATGCCAAAGGAAAAACAGCAGTGCCTGTTAGCTCAAAAAAGCGCTTTGAAATCACCTTTGTTTCTCTGCATGCAAGCTCAAAATGCCTATTTCAAACATTGCAAGATATTCAAAAATCTTACTGAACACCAGCAGACGTCTGGTAGAATGAAGTCTTGTGTGCATACAAAATTTGGAAAGATGAGGAGCCTAAAATAATGTTCATGACAAAACTGGCTGGGCTGTGGATATCAGCAGCTTAAGTGAAATGGGATTTAAAGCCACTAAAATTGAATTGTTTAAAATAAATGAGTGAACCAGAACCAGACCCAGACCCAGAAAGCAGAGCTGTATCCAACCGCAGACCAGACCCAGACCAGACCGCTGTGCTGTGCCAAGAACTTTTGCCAGAACCAGAGATCCAGACCAGCAGAGCAGAGAGAACCGCAGCTAAACCTGTTGACCAAATCTGTGACGAGGCCCCTTCCTTCCAAAATTAGGAGTGAGTATCCAGCCAGAGCTGTGCAAACCCAATCTCTTAGTTTAAAATAATCTAATTCAAACCATTTCCACCTATTTAGAACTGCATAGAAATCATGTGTCTATTCTGTGATTTCAAACATGTGAAAGTGTCATTTGTCATTTGAATCTTACTTTATTTCTGAGAATCTACCTCCATTAAATCGTCCGTATCTTTTGAACCGCACGTCCTAGGAGCGAGATTTAACTTTCATTTTAAAGCTAAGAACCTACGCTTTCCAAGCCCAGAACCAACTTTCTATTCCTTATAGTTATTCCATAATCGCGCTCGACGCACTCGGAAAAAGTGGCGCGAATTGCAATTTGACTCAACTTCTTCACCTGTCAAAAATAGCTGTCTTTTGCTTCCATTGCTGAAATTCGTTTCAACCTGATAATCCCTCATGAATCATTGCTAGTGTTGACCTGAACTAATTCAAAGTAGCTGTCACCCACCCTGAATCTCCTATAGGGAATTAAAATCATTTTTAGCATATTTTCACTTCATTGCAAATCACATTAAAAGTATTTCTGCATATTTTAAAAGCATACCGGTTGCTCTAAGCTTGCTAGGGGGGAACTAGAATTTGTATTGCATTTGATTATATTCCTGAGAATTGTGTGCTCTTCTTCCATCTCCTTATATTGCATAGGGGGGGAGTGAATTGTCAAAAGAAAAAGTGATCATATCATCTTTTGTTGAAACCATATCAGTTTATTTCTGTGCTGCATTCTTTCCATCATTGCTTTTCCTTGAAACCATAAAAGTATTCTCTGCTACCTTATCCTTTCTATACTAACTCCTCACTGATTGAAAGGAGTGTGCAATTGTAACATTACCCATTGTTGATCAACATTATATTCATAAGTGTGCTATAAAATATTAATTTATTCAGTGTGATATATATATATATATTGTTTAATTTTTCAAATAAATCTTTTAATTTGCAAAACAAACCTACTTCTTGGCTCAGTGAGGTCAGGGGGATTCAAAGAGAGGGTTTATCATCCAGATCTATGAACTTGTCATAAAAATATATAAATAAGTGCTTCCCATGGGCATCCCAGACTAGGCATTGACTTAGTTGGAGTGCTGAATTGGAGTCACTTAACACACTGTGTCGAACCAGACAGGTGTTGAATAAAATAAACACCCAATACTGCCATGCCTTTGCTAGAACAATGGTGATTTAGTTCCATATATAAATAACCTTCTGGTTGGGACAATACTTTGTGTGAGAATCGGTATATTTCCCCAGTCCCAATCAAAGTAGGGATAGTCCTTGATTCGCAAACGTTTATGAATGGGGACATTATTGTTGTGAGGTGGGATTAAGTGTGCCAGAAGGCCTAATCCTAGTGTTCTTAAATTTTCACTAGTTAAGTGACAAGTGACGAGTGACCTATAAAGGTAAGCAGTCAATAAGGCGGGTCAGGTCATTTAGGTGGGATCCTGGTAGCCGCCAGATGCTGATTTCTTTGACTTGCATGCCAATGAATAAATCATCACTGTTTGCCATCACCCAAAATTTCTGCGGAAGCCCGGTTTCTTCAACAAATATTTATTAAAGGACAAGACTGAATTCACTATGCACCATATAAACCTTTGGGCCTGGCATACAAATGCTCACTGGAGAGAAATCTGTTCTTCAGAAACACTTTCATGTGGAGGACAGCTGTGACAAGGACATATTTGCTGATCCTGTTTGAAAATTACACCTTTAATCTCAAACAACTGATTTCAATTATAATGCAGCAATTAAAGGGGAACAGACGGGTAATGTGGGTGTGACACAGTTATTAATTATGCACTTTTTTACAGGACCCATTTGGAAGTCTGAGGACAGGAAAGAAGCAAGGGGAACAAAGGCAGCACAGATAACCCCAGTTTTAGTTTATATGGTACACCATTTTTAAAAACTCTGACATGCAACTGTCTGGAGACCACAATCACAACATGAATTAAAAGAGACACAAGGAGACATGCCATGGAAGAATGCAACAGCAGGTTTCTCTTGGCCAATTCATTGCTGTCAACATTAATTGACATGGGGGAGGCAGCATAGGTTAAAATATACAAACTTACCTTTCCCTGTGCTACAAGCTCCCTTTGAGCCGCAGATGTAGACTTGACAAGTACACTTGTGGCGGCAGCAATGGATTTTGCAGCTTCTAAGACCTGATCTTCAAAGTCCAATGTCTCATCAGCTTGCTGCAACCAAGAGAGAACAAAATCAAATGGTGTTGATTGGATTCAATGGTCAATGTATAAAGTGGGTAAACTTCTTCCCAGAACCCGGTTGAACTTACAGAATCACCCAGATCCAGAGATCACAAGGATTTTGCACAGAGAGCAAATTCCAACAAGTATGGTGCAAATGCTGTATGGACAAAGTAGTGTGAGCCTTCCTGAGCAATCTTTCAGCAGAAGGTCACTTCAATGACAAAGCGTATTGCACTGGAACACTCTACCCCTTAATCTCAAGCGTGAAGGCAACTTGTTGAGTTTCCACAGAGGGCTGGACAAAACAACTGTTCAAAACCGGCAGCGAGCATAGACTATGGAAATTGGAAGCTTTGCTGCAGTCCTTACTAGCCTCACACTTGCTGAAAATTCACCTTTGAAAGTATTTTAGAGGAGAGATAGTCAGCTGTACCCATTGACATGGCAAATAATAAAATGTTGAAACATTAACAGGTTCAAATGGTACTGTTTGCCTGCACAAACGGTACTCCGTGATTATTCTGTACTATTTACAAGGACTCTGTATGTAGAAGCAGCATGTAGCTCAGGAGTCTGGTTTCCCACAGTCTGGTTTCCCACAGCCTGCAAACGTCATTTGTCCAATGCGGAACACATAGATGTGCCAAGCGCTGTGAGCCTAGTCTGCATTTAGGCACTAGGAAGCCAGCCCATACCACATCAATGGCTTCCCTGCTCAGACAGCATCTGCACCCTGCACATACATGAGGGAGAAGAGTACCCTGGACTACAGACAGCGCTCTTGGCAACTGTTCACTCTAAACCCAATGGCAGCACCAATACAATCCTGCACTCAGCATGCGTTGCATAGTGTTCCAGAGTTGGTGAAAGGAACGCAAACATTATCGACTTAATGTAGACCACTAGGGTAGGCATCCTGCCCCTTCACATTACCCAGACCATGGGCGGGTTCAGTGAAGGGATTGTGATGATTCAGTAGCGACTCCTCCCAAAAACCTGGCCTGGGACCCTTCTCATTTGGCCAGGGACCCAACCCTGGTGGGTGGTGTACTGCGGGGGGATTATACAGGGGGCGGGGGAGCAGAGGGGGACAGGCCAGGAAGACCCCCCCTTTTAATGTTCCCTGTAATCCCACACTGTTGGTGGTGGTTTCCCCAAAAGCAGAAGTTAAAATAACTACCTTTGTTGTAGGGGACAACAAGTTCCATAATCCCCTAAGTGCTGGGACAAGGATGAGGACTGAGGAGTTATGCTTAGCAGCAGTCAGGCAATTATGCCTAATAGCCCACACCTGAAGGAACCTGGGAGGCATAAAATGGTTCCATGTCATTTCATCGCAGGATGTTTTTTTGCTGTTTTTTTTACCGCAAATATTTTAATGGAAAAAAACCCATCGAATTTTATAAATATCATTTTTGGGGGTTTTCCCCACCCAAACACCCCATTCCCTTTAATTTATTCCCAAACATCCACACCCCATATATATCATTTTCTAACCCCCCCTAAAAATTTGATGGTTTTTTTCGTTAAAAATTAGCGGTAAAAAACCCTGTGAAAAAAATTCTGTGATAAAAGGACGTTGTACCCATAAAATGGCCCCTCAGGTGCAGGCAATGAGAGGGAGCTGGAACTAGGCCTGGAGTCTGTGCTGTAGTAGCAGAGGCAGAAAGAAGAAGGCACAGTGTTGGCAATTCCAACAGAAGTGGGAGAACCTAAGGGATGCCGCAACGTGGATGCAGCAGATTCACCTGCTTGTTCTGAAAGGGTTCTGTTGCCCCAAACTCTGAAGTGCAGATGCTGACCAGTGGAAGGCATGCAGGAAGGCTGGCTTCCCCCATGTCAGCCTAGTTGCAGTGATTGCTGTGCAAGCAGCATGTCAGAGAACAAGGTGAAGAACATTAGAGATGCTGTGCGTCTCAGGAGTGAGAGGGTCTCCTTCATTGAGTGGCCAGACTGGAGACAACTTCAGCGAGTAAGTGTGTTAGTCCCGACTGAAGCCAAAAGCAGTGTGCAACACGTAGAAGAGTATTACAGAAGCCAGTGAGTGAAACCAGGCGTTCTGATTCCTTACGCGAATACTGCCAGCAACAGTATGCAGCTTAATATATACTTGTGTATAAGCAGAAGCGAGCTGAAGTGATTTGTTGAATCTTTCACAAGGGAACAATGGAAAATTAGCACTTGTGTGTGATTGAATAATTCTTCTTTTACTCGCGTGAAGAGCAAATGCTGCAAAGGACCATTGTTAAATCCTTAAACCTTGTAAAACTTGCAAAGAAGTGGGTGCGTCTCTCTCATTATGCAGAACAAACGTTACGAAAGCCATTTTTGAACATTTAACCTTCATAAAACATATGAAGTGGTCGCGTGTGCTTCATTTAATTTTTAAAGGAAGAGTGAACTATATCTCTTTATTCACGCAAACAATCATTACTCATAAAAGAAGTCAAGTGGTTAAATATTGTATCTGCAATTGGAGAGAGAGCAAGCATTGCCCACACAAAGAATATTCCCCTATTAAGACTGACAGCAGCCTTTCTCAGAGCTAGAAAACAATCTAACCTATACTTTGAGCCAAATAAAAGTTCAACCTTGATATGAGTGTTCAAGTACTATCTGGTTGGCAGAGAGGTGAAGGCAACATTGGGGAAGAGAAACATGGTGCTTATAAACATTGTTTGAAGTTGATGCAACCTATGATGCCAGAGACTCTAGGAGAAAGAGAGAAGTGGGTCCTAGAGGAAAACTCAGGTTGTTGTGGCAGACAGATAAGAGAGGCAAAGGGGCTGCCCCTTTTGAAGAGAGATATTCAGAGGAAAAGTGCCTTGCCTTTTGGAAGGTGTTGAGGTGAATCTTGTCAGAACCTTTCTTAAATTACAAAGTACTGAAGTGGTGGTTTTATCACAAAATACTGCAGCTGTGATGATATACTTGTTTGTCAGTAAATTCAAGACATCAGTGGTATAAGTGAAGTTGAATGCTACGAGGCAAAGGAGAATGTCCTCATGATAAACTCTAGTAGAAGTAATGTTGTTAAAATAGAAGCTGCAGCACTGTTGGCAGAGCACCACAGATCCAATACTATTATCCACCAACCCCCATCCCAATGGTATTATTACTAGGGCAAAGTTTTCAGTGGTGCAAAAATCCATTGAAAGCATATGTTTTTTGCACAAGGGAACCTTAATGCTAATACCACGCAAAATTGCACTTGCACCGGTGCAAAGTTTCTATAATCTGGGGCCTGTTATGCCATTTCTCCCCAGACCCAATCAACATAGCCTCCAACCTCCATGGCTCCCCACGCTCAACCACCAACCATCGCACCCTCAACACCAAAAGCATTTGCACCTTCAGTTCCAATCCCTGTGAACCATCACAGAACCCAATCACCATGTCCACTGAACCCACCCCAAATCACCATATCCGCCCATATGCAATCCCCAAAGCCAGCCTAAAAACCAATAACTGTAGGGCCCCAGGACCAATCCCGGTAGCAATTACAGACCCAATCCCTACAGCAATCCCCAAGCCTCAATCTCTACAGTTCCCCAATCCCCAATCCCCATAGACCCAGATCCAATCCCTATTGTCCCCAAACTCAATGCCCACAGACAAAGTCCCTATTGACACAGAATCAATTCCCATAGCCTCTGAATACCCACATCCAATCACCACAGCTCCCCAGACTCAATCGCTATAGCCCCTAACACCAATCACCATAGCTCTCCCAAACTCAGATTTAATATCCATTACACACAACAGATCGAATACCATTATCCAACAACCCCCATCCCAGCCCTTTCAATCTCAGACTGAATCCCCATAACCCACCACAAACCCTATATGGACAGTTCACCAGATCCAGTATCCATGGCTCTCCAGATCCAAAATTAAAGTCCCTATGGCCAATCACCATATCTGACCATATGCAATCACAGTAGCCTTCACCCCCCGACACAATCATCATAGCACCACCACAGGCCCACCCCTCCAAAACCCACACAATACCCAAATGTCATAGTTTCCAGCAGAACCAATCTCCATAGCCCCCACCAGACGCAATAACCATAGCACCCAAATTCCAGATTCAATCACCACTGCCCCTCAGAAGGAAGCATATAGCTGCCCAGATGCAAACACCACAGTAACCCCAGACCCAATCCCAATATCCCAGTAGACTAAATACCCAAAGATCTACCAACCACCAGACCTAATCTCTATAGCCCCCAGGCCTAATAATTATAACTCCCAACTACCATAGCCCGCTTAACCACAGAATCAACCTCAACAGCCCCTGCAAGACTCAATCCCCACAACCCCTGTCAGACGCAATCCCCAAAGCCCCTGCCAAACCCAATCACCAACGCTCCAGCCACCTTAGCACTCAGTCCCAGTCAGAACGCCCTTTCAGGCAAAACTACCATAGCCCCCACACACAATTAACATAGCGCCCTATGCCATCATTGTACCCCCAGACACAATCACCATAGTAATAATATTTTGGTGATGTATACAGAGCTGCTTCATGATGGATTTCTCCAGATTCTCTGTGCAGTAGTCATTAGTGCAACCATTTTACCCACCTGTTGTTCCATACCTCTCTGGTTCTAATCATCATAACTCCCCTGTCCCAATCACTATAGTACCAGGGTCCAATCCCCATTTCTGACGAGATGCAAGCTCAATAGTCCGCTTCCCCAGACCCAATCATCATAGAACCACTGCAAGCTCACTCCCAAAGCCCACTTAATACATAAACCTCAGAGTGTCCAGCAAGCCCAATCTCCATAGCCCCCACAAGACCAAATAACCACAGCCCCCAGATCCCAGATTCGATCACCACAGCCCCCAGGTGCAATCACCATAGTTTCCCAGATGCAAACATTATAGAACCCCCAGACCCAATCTCCATAGGCCACGTGACTAAATACTCATATTTCTCACCAACTACCAGCCCTGATCTCTATAGCCCTCCTGACCCAAACATAGGAGGCCAAACCATCCATAGCAGCATAACCACATAATCCATCCCCACTTCCCCACCCATTCCAAACCCAACAACCCCACTACAGCTAAATACCACAGCCCCGTCAGACCCAATCCCACAGCCCCCATTAGACCCAATCCCCACAGTCATCACCAGACTCAATGCCCACTGCCCCAACCATACCCAATCCACACTGCCTCACCAGACCCAATCCCCACAGCCCCTGCCAGCCCCAATCCCCACAGCACCCACTAGACACAACACCCACAACCCCCACTAAATCTAATCCTATAGCCCCATTGACTTCAGGCATACTCAATGCTCTCCCCAAGACCATACCTTATCTGCATAGCATCGCCCATCCAATCCCCAAAGCCTTAACCAAACCCAATTCCCATAGCTCCAGTGAAGCATAATCTCTATTCAACGCTCCATCGATTCCAAGATCCAAGCATCATTGCAACCTGCCCTAATGATAAGGGGTGTATCTGCCACTTTTATTCCCTAAAAAAAGGCAAATCCACCCACAAAATAAAAATAGGGAGTAAAAATACTCCCATAAATAAATAGGAAACAGACAGATAGAGGCTTGTGCCCCTGCTTTCACCCACACAGCTCAATGGATATGTTTGGATGGGTAGTATAGATCCTGCCCTCACTCTCCTCTACTCCGCTACCTCCCCCACCTGCACTCCAGCCCCCCTTTGCCCCTCTCTCTCCTCCCCTCCTACTCTCCTCTTTCTCACCCATAGCACCGGACGAGGTCACAAAGGCTGTTTGCTCTATGAAAGTCTCCTGCAAATAGGTGCTTAACAGCTACTCTAGAACTATCAAGGAGAATATTGCCACCCACGCTCCCTCTCTGGCTGAGTTCTGCAATCACTCTTTTGCCACTGGCTCCTTACCACTGCCTCTCAAGCACTCACCTGTGCACCCCCTCCTCAAAAAGCCATCTGTGGACCCATCCTGCCTGGCTAGCTACCGCCCTATCTCCACTACCCCCTCCTTGGGCAAACATTTGTAGAAGTTGGTCATCTCCCAACTAATCCACCCCACTAAATCTGTTGGCTGTCTCCACGACCACCGGTCTGGCTTCAGAACAGCCAGAGGCACGGAAACTGCTCTCATGAACACCTGTGAAGACTTGCTCTCAAACCTCAACTCCAACACTCCTTCTGTTCTCATCCTCATTGATCTGTCCTCTGCATTCAACACCGTCAATCATGCCACCCTCTTAAATCAACTATGTGATACCCTGGCCATCACAGCCCGCGTACTGGCTTGGCTGACCTCTTTCCTTTCCAATCGGTCCTCCCAGGTTCAACTGAGCCCTTTTCTTTATTCTAACTCACTCTCTACTTGAGGCATCCCTCAGGGCACTATCCTCTTGCCATGGCTTTTCAAGATTTACCTTGCCCCTCTTGCCCACTTGATCTCCACCTTCTCTCCTGACTTTCAGTGTTATGCGAATGACGCACAGCTATCCTTTAAGCTTCCCTCCTCTACCTCCTCTCCTTCCTCTCTTATTCCCAATTGTCTGACTGCAATTCAGGCATGGTGTGCTTCTAGCTATCTCTGTTTTAATGCCAGTAAGACTGAGATCAGTCTCGTTGAAACTCCTTCCCCTTCCTTCCCCCTACTCTCTGTCCCCCCTACTTGGGCCCCCTCGCCCCCCTCTTGTGAGGCAAAAAACCTGGGTATCATCTTCGATTCCACTCTCTCCTTCTCACCTCATAGCGCTGACCTTGTCAAGAAGGTTCACTTCCCGCTTCACCTCCTTAGAGGCATTCTCCCTTTCCTCACCTTCCCGCAGAAACTCAATGGCCCTCATTCCGAGAATGGAGGTAGCCATGGTGCTATTTGCGCCATGGCTGCCTCCAATACTGGGTCCGGCACCGGTCTGGTTGAATGGGGACTTACTGGGACATTCCGACCTGTGCGTACCCGGTAAGTCCCAATTCAACCAACCATTCCCCATTCCCATTTGAGGCCCCATAGGGCTCAATGGGAATGGGGAAGGCGCTAATAACGGGCCCGCGAATAGCAGGTCCGTTATTAGCGCCCTGGTCCCTTAGCGGGACCCGTAAAGGACGTGTGGTCAGACCACACGTCCTTTACGGTTCCCGCTAAGGCACCTCGGAATTGGACGGTAAGGGATTACCGGCACCGGTCTCCTTACCGGTGCCCGGTATCCCTTACCGCCCAACTCATAATGACCCCCAATGTCTGCAGAGCTCTGGTTGTCTCCAGGCTGGACTACCACAACATCCCTTCTGAGTCATACAGGGGCCAAGCCCTCCTTCGACCAGTCTACCTCAGCACCCCATAACCAGCACTTGCCTTTGGGCACCCTTCCTAGACTAGCCTACTGAGCCTGGTTCACCCCCTTCCTCGCATGTGATGATCCTTATCCCCTCTCTCTGCCCACTTGCCCTCCTGGGCTCCCCCTACCACTTGCCCAGCCCCTAGCGCCCCACCCTCCAGCACTTCCCCTTCCCTTATACCTCCCCCTGAACTGCCCCTTTTCCCCTGCACTTGCACAATCCGATTGTCACAAGGCCTAGTAGGGCCATATATTGTTATTTATCCTCGTACCCCCTCCCCCTTTGTCTTGTGGTGCCTGGAAACACTTTCGGGTGTATAGGTGCCATAAACATGTTTAAATAAATAAATAAATAAATAAATAAATAAATAAATAAATAGTACCACAGGAAGAAACTATTATTACTGCCTGATCTGAAGAGGTTAACATTTCTCGTTTAATGTACATGAATAACTAAGTACAAAGAAATAGTTAAGTTAAAACATATTTTTAATCCCTTATAAAATACACAGATTGGGTATGTGACTTACTTTTTTACTCCCCCAAAAAATCAGTTTACTCTCAATTTAGGGAGTAAAATACTCTCACTTCAAAATATTATCTGGAGCACTGTTTGACACTGACCAGACCAAAGCATACTAGAAGCCATCCAAAACCCTCTTTGTAGCCCCATCCACACAATCCCCATAACCTCATTTATTTGTCACTACATCGGGCCATTCAGGCATACTCAGAATTGACTTATCAAGACCCATCATTGTAGACCCATCCAGACACAGTATACGCCGTCTTTGGACATCCAGTCACACACAATTAGAAACGCCCTATCCAGGTCCCTCTTCACATTCCCACCCAGGCTGTCACCTTGCCCATCAGACCCATTCAGAACAGCCCCGGCCAGGCTCAATCCTTACAGCCGCCGCCAGACTCATTCCCCACAGCCCCTACTAAACCCAATCTCCACAGCCCCTGCCAGAATCAATCCTCACAGCCCCCAACAGACTCAAGCCCCACAGCCCCCACTAAGACACAATCCAGACAGCCCCCTCTAGACATAATCCCCACAGCCCCCACTAGACCCCACCAAATCTAATCCTGTAGCCCCATTGACTATAGGCGTACTCATTGCTCTCCCATAGATCATGCCTGATCTGCAAGGCCTCCCAGACCCAATCCCCAAAGCCCCCACCAAACCCAATGCCCATACTTCCAGTCAGGCATAATCCCTATTCAAGGCCCCATCGATACCACCTCTTTTTATGCTCCCATCAAGACCCAAGCATCTTTGTAGCCAGCCCTAATTATAAGGGGGGAACAGCCATTTTTAATCTAAAAAAATAGGCTAATCCACCCATAAAATAAAAATAGGAAGTACAAATACTCCTGTAGGGGCCTGTCCCCTTGCTTTCACCCACACGGCTCCATGGATATGTTTGCACCGGTAGTACACATAGTACCACATGAGGATAATCTGAAGAGGTTAACATGTATCTTTTAATGTACACGAATAACCAAGTGCAGAGAAATAGTTAATACAAATACATTCCTGCTTCCAGTTAAAACATATCTTCAATCGCTTATAAAATACTCAGATTGGGAATACTCCCCACAAAAAAAAACATTTTACACCCACTTTATAAAATAGGGACTAAAATGATCCCACTTCAAAATCCTATCTGGAGCACTGCTTATCAATGACCAGACCAAAGCATACTAGAATCCACCCGGGAACCCTCTTTGTAGGCCCATCCAGACAATCGACATAACCTCATCTATTTGTCACTAGATTGGGACATCCAGACATACTCGCCATCGCCCTATCAAGACCCATGATTTTAGACCCATCCCGACACAGAAAAGGCCCATCTTTGAACACCGGGTCACAGACAATTACGATTGCCCTATCCAGGTCCCTCGTCACATGCCCATCCAGACAGTCACCTTGCACCTCAGGCCCATTCAGAACAGCCCATCAGGCTGAATCACCATAACCCCAAACCTCCAAAACCAATGCCCATAGCCCTCATATGACTTCATCATAGCCCTTCAGACACAGTCACCATAGCACCACAGACCCCAAACTGCATACCATCCCAGACACAATCCCCATTGACACTAGACTCAAAGCCCATGGATCCTGAGAACTCTAGGGCTAATCACTGTGCCCACCTAGACCCAATCACAAATAATAGTATTATTAATAATAATATTTCTATAGCGCTTCATGCTGGATTCCACCAGATTGTAAGCACTGTAATAATAGATGTCACCATTATTACCCACTTGTTGCACAGGCCCATCCAGACAATCCCCATGACCTCATCTATTTGTCACTACAGTCACCATAGCACCACAGACCCCAAACTGCATACCATCCCAGACACAAATCCCCATTGACACTAAACTCAAAGCCCATGAATCCTGAGAACTCTAGAGCTAATCACCGTGCCCACCTAGACCCAATCACACATAATAGTTGAAATAATAATAATCATATTTATGCAGTGCTTCATGCTGGATTCCACCAGATTTTAAGCACTTTAATAATTTATGTCACCATTATTACCCACTTGTTGAACAGGCCAGACCCAACCATTGTAGCCTCCAGCCACCATAGCAGCCCATCCACAACCATAAAAACACCCCCCTGCATCACCATAGCCCCAACCATCATAGCTCTCCCAATCTGAGCACCAATCCCCAGTCCACACCACAGACCCAGTCACAATAGCTGCAAACCCCAGATCCAATCCTCCTAGTCCCCATACCCAAAGGTCATAAAGCCTCAGACCTAATCCTTATTGACCCCAGACTCAATGGCCAAAGTTCTGGAAGCACCAGGCTCAATAACAATAGGACCCAGGCCCAATCACCAAAGCACCAGATACAAATAAATTACCTCCAGACCCAAATAAAATAGGGCTCAGACCCAAACAACATAGCCCCCCAACCCAGTCACCAGAAAACCCCCTGGCCCAATCCAGATACACCTCCTAGAGCCAGGCCCCACACATCCCAAACTCAACCCTCACAGCCTCCCAGACATACACTGTAATAATACGTTTGTAAGTTATATAGTGCCTCATGCAGGATTCCTGCTGCCCTGTAATTAATGGTGTCACCATTTTTACCAACTTGTTGTTTTATTCCTCCCCAGACCTAATCACCATAGCCTCCAACCACTGTGGTTCACCAACCCAAAGCTCCCAACTACCAAAGCTCTTGCAACAAAAGACTCACAGGCCGATTCATGGAATAATTAGCGCGGCGCAAGTGGGCAAAAACGTGCGAATCGCAGTGGAATAGCGAAAATCGCAGTGCAAGTGCGAAAATCGCACGAAAAGCAGCGCACGTCGATTCATGGAAGTCCGTGCGCGAGAAAACCAGCGGATGTGCGATAAAAAGTGCGCCGCGCACGTTGGCGCACAGGCCATCTAACAGCGTGCGCCAGGTCACAGCGAAAATCGCACAGGCCACAGCGAAATTCGCACATAGCGCGGCGCACGCAACAAAAGTAGGCGGAACACGGGCATAACACTCGGAATGGGGAACAACTTGCCAAAACGTGGGCGTCACGGGGGAAGTACAGGGCACAAGTGCGCGGAACGCCCACACGCTCGCCTACAACACGTATTCATGGAATAGAATAGGGCAAAAAAGCGCACGCTCAAACCAGCGCACAGGCACAAACACGACCGCCACAAGAAAGCAGGCGGTAGCGTCTCTGCAGCTGTAAGAAATGTGCGCCAAAAGGTGCGCCAACAAATAGCACCCATATACTGCCATGATGAATGTCCTATACTGTGGCCCTCCAGGACAAATGACGTGCAAAGGGGTACCCACAAACACGGACACGCTGACAAAAAATACGTGTGCGTGTATACCGGGGTGCGCGGGAAGTCTCACACGCGATTTGGCCGGGTACGTGGATTTCAGGGGTGCGCGGGAAGTTCCACACGCGATTCCATCAGGGTAGGTGTATTTCAGGGGTGCGCGGGAAGTTCCACACGCGATTCCATCAGGGTACGTGTATTTCAGGGGTGTGCGGGAAGTCCCACACGCAATTACAGCAGGGTACGTGTATTTCAGGGGTGCGCGGGAAGTTCCACACGTGAATAGCCTGGGCGCGTGTATTTCAGGGGTGCGCGGGAAGTTCCACACGCGAATAGCCTGGGCGCGTGTATTTCAGGGGTGCGCGGGAAGTTCCACACGCGAATAGCCTGGGCGCATGTATTTCAGGGGTGCGCGGGAAGTCCCACACGCGATTACAGCAGGGTACGTGTATTTCAGGGGTGCGCGGGAAGTTCCACACGCGAATAGCCTGGGCGCGTGTATTTCAGAGGTGCGCGGGAAGTTCCACACGCGAATAGCCTGGGCGCGTGTATTTCAGGGGTGCGCGGGAAGTTCCACACGCGAATGGCCTGGGCGCGTGTATTTCAGGGGTGCGCGGGAAGTTCCACACGCGAATAGCCTGGGCGCGTGTATTTCAGGGGTGCGCGGGAAGTCCCACACGCGATTACAGCAGGGTACGTGTATTTCAGGGGTGCGCGGGAAGTTCCACACGCGAATAGCCTGGGCGCGTGTATTTCAGGGGTGCGCGGGAAGTTCCACACGCAAATAGCCTGGGCGCGTGTATTTCAGGGGTGCGCGGGAAGTTCCACACGCGAATAGCCTGGGCGCGTGTATTTCAGGGGTGCGTGGGAAGTTCCACACGCGAATAGCCTGGGCGCGTGTATTTCAGGGGTGCGCGGGAAGTCCCACACGCGATTACAGCAGGGTACGTGTATTTCAGGGGTGCGCGGGAAGTTCCACACGCGAATAGCCTGGGCGCGTGTATTTCAGGGGTGCGCGGGAAGTTCCACACGCGAATAGCCTGGGCGCGTGTATTTCAGGGGTGCGCGGGAATTTCCACACGCGAATGGCCTGGGCGCGTGTATTTCAGGGGTGCGCGGGAAGTTCCACACTCGAATAGCCTGGGCGCGTGTATTTCAGGGGTGCGCAGGAAGTTTAACACGCGATTTCAGCAGGGTACGTGTATTTCAGGGGTGCGCGGGAATTTCCACACGAGAATAGCCTGGGCGCGTGTATTTCAGGGGTGCGCGGGAATTATCACACGCGATTTGGCTTGGTACGTGTATTACAGGGGTGCGTGGGAAGTTACACACGCGATTAGGCTGGGTGGGTCCTCACAGGTGTTCCCTGTACACCCTCGACGGCCCCTGCAGGCAGCCCACAAAACAGGGGACTACCCTGCACACCTGCTCATGTCTCCCACCACCCCCACCCCCCACCATCCAGGGGCACCCTCCACCAGGCCCCCACCCATGTCTCCCACCACCCCCACCCCTCAGCAGTGCAGGGGCAGCCTCCACCAGGCCCCCACTCATGTCTCCCACCACCCACACCCCCCTGCCACCATGGGCACCCTCCACCAGGCCCCCACCCATGTCTCCCACCACCCCCACCCCCCAGCAGTGCAGGGGCACCCTCCACCAGGCCCCCACTCATGTCTCCCACACCCCCACCCCCCACCATCCAGGGGCACCATCCACCAGGCCCCCACTCATGTCTCCCACCACCCCCACCCCCCCAGTCACCAGGGGCACCCTCCACCAGGCCCCTACTCATGTCTCCCACCACCCCCACCCCCCACCATCCAGGGGCACCCTCCACCAGGCCCCCACTCATGTCTATCACCACCCCCACCCCCCCAGTCAACAGGGGCACCCTCCACCAGGCCCCCACTCATGTCTCCCACCACCCCCACTCCCCACCATCCAGGGGCAGCCTCCACCAGGCCCCCACTCATGTCTCCCACCACCCCCACCCCCCTGCCACCATGGGCACCCTCCACCAGGCCCCCACCCATGTCTCCCACCACCCCCACCCCCCAGCAGTGCAGGGGCAGCCTCCACCAGGCCCCCACCCATGTCTCCCACCACCCCCACCCCCCAGCAGTGCAGGGGCAGCCTCCACCAGGCCCCCACTCATGTCTCCCACCACCCCCACCCCCCCGCCACCAGGGGCACCCTCCACCAGGCCCCCACCCATGTCTCCCACCACCCCCACCCCCCAGCAGTGCAGGGGCAGCCTCCACCAGGCCCCCACTCATGTCCCCTATCACCCCCACCCCCCCGCCACCAGGGGCACCCTCCACCAGGCCCCCACTCATATCTCCCACCACCCCCCCAGTCACCAGGGGCACCCTCCACCAGGCCCCCACTCATGTCTCCCACCACCCCACCCCCACCATCCAGGGGCACCCTCCACCAGGCCCCCACTCATGTCTCCCACCACCCCCACCCCCCCAGTCACCAGGGGCACCCTCCACCAGGCCCCCACTCATGTCTCCCACCACCCCCACCCCCCACCATCCAGGGGCACCCTCCACCAGGCCCCCACTCATGTCTCCCACCACCCCCACCCCCCAGCAGTGCAGGGGCAGCCTCCACCAGGCCCCCACTCATGTCTCCCACCACCCCCACCCCCCCGCCACCAGGGGCACCCTCCACCAGGCCCCCACCCATGTCTCCCACCACCCCCACCCCCCAGCAGTGCAGGGGCAGCCTCCACCAGGCCCCCACTCATGTCCCCTATCACCCCCACCCCCCGCCACCAGGGGCACCCTCCACCAGGCCCCCACTCATGTCTCCCACCACCCCCACCCCCCCGCCACCAGGGGCACCCTCCACCAGGCCCCCACTCATGTCTCCCACCACCCCCACCCCCCAGCAGTGCAGGGGCAGCCTCCACCAGGCCCCTACTCATGTCTCCCACCACCCCCACCCCCCCGCCACCAGGGGCACCCTCCACCAGGCCCCCACCCATGTCTCCCACCACCCCCACCCCCCAGCAGTGCAGGGGCAGCCTCCACCAGGCCCCCACTCATGTCCCCTATCACCCCCACCCCCCCGCCACCAGGGGCACCCTCCACCAGGCCCCCACTCATGTCTCCCACCACCCCGACCCCCCCAGTCACCAGGGGCACCCTCCACCAGGCCCCCACTCATGTCTCCCACCACCCCACCCCCCATCATCCAGGGGCACCCTCCACCAGGCCCCCACTCATGTCTCCCACCACCCCCACCCCCCTGCCACCATGGGCACCCTCCACCAGGCCCCCACCCATGTCTCCCACCACCCCCACCAGTGCAGGGGTAGCCTCCACCAGGCCCCCACCCATGTCTCCCACCACCCCCACCCCCAGCAGTGCAGGGGCAGCCTCCACCAGGCCCCCACTCATGTCTCCCACCACCCCCACCCCCCACCATCCAGGGGCAGCCTCCACCAGGCCCCCACTCATGTCTCCCACCACCCCCACCCCCCTGCCACCATGGGCACCCTCCACCAGGCCCCCACCCATGTCTCCCACCACCCCCACCCCCCAGCAGTGCAGGGGCAGCCTCCACCAGGCCCCCACCCATGTCTCCCACCACCCCCACCCCCCAGCAGTGCAGGGGCAGCCTCCACCAGGCCCCCACTCATGTCTCCCACCACCCCCACCCCCCCGCCACCAGGGGCACCCTCCACCAGGCCCCCACCCATGTCTCCCACCACCCCCACCCCCCAGCAGTGCAGGGGCAGCCTCCACCAGGCCCCCACTCATGTCTCCCACCACCCCCACCCCCCACCATCCAGGGGCAGCCTCCACCAGGCCCCCACTCATGTCTCCCACCACCCCCACCCCCCTGCCACCATGGGCACCCTCCACCAGGCCCCCACCCATGTCTCCCACCACCCCCACCCCCCAGCAGTGCAGGGGCAGCCTCCACCAGGCCCCCAATCATGTCTCCCACCACCCCCACCCCCCAGCAGTGCAGGGGCAGCCTCCACCAGGCCCCCACTCATGTCCTCCTGCCCCCAGGTCCTGACGATACTCAGTCATGGCAGTAATGGGCAGCATACCCAGCACAAACACCCAGGCAAGGATTGCATCCACCCACATAGTGAATGCAATTACATGATACAACCCCAATGGCAAGTATGTAAATGAACACATGTCCGTCACACACACATACACAACGGGTGCAAGTGAATGTCAAAACCCATATCATGACATGTATGAAACCAATGAGAAAATACCACAAGTGAAAGTTAAAAAAACATGTATTAAAGATGAAAAGTAAGTAAACAAATCAAACATACAACAATGGGGATAACAAAATAAATGGTCCATGTCCGAGAACAAATGTAAAAATAAAAAAAAAAAAGTAATCCAAAAACAAATGTTGTCCAAAGCAATGTCATGTGGAAGGAAAATAATGAAAAACCATTTCCTCATGGTGAACACAATAATCAATAAAAAAAATGTTTCTTCAAAAAGCAAACTATATACACGAATATTCCAGGGTCCATGAGCCCAACACCATAAATGAAACCTACTACTACCTAATGAAAAAAATATCTACAAAAAAGTGGCCATTGTCCGAGCGGTCCAAAAAAATAAAAATGAATAAAGGAAACCTAACACTAACTAACTAAATAACTATATACAAAGGCAGCGGGCAAGTCCTGCGGCTCACTCGGTGATGTTGCTGGCCAGGGCATCATCGAACTCCATGTCGATGTCCTGGAGGCGGGACTCTGTCCTGGCCCCGAGGTCTCGCAGAGATAACCCCATGTTCAGCTCAAACTCCCTGCGAGCTTCCTCGAGGCACTCAGCCCGCCTCAACGCCCGATGCATGGAGAACTCCGCCCTGACCATGGTGAGCCGCTCCTCTTCCGCCCGCTGCCGCTCCGCACCTATCCGCTGGACCAACTGCTCCCACACGGAAGACACCACCATCCCAGGGTTTCCCTGCCCTCCGGCCGATGCCTGCCCCTCTGATCTTGATGGCCCCGAGCCATGATGCCTCCCATGTCGAGCCTGCTGCTGCCTCCGACGCCACTGCCTCTGCCAGCACGACGGCATCCAGGCTGATGGAAACCACTGACGCCGTCGTGCACGTGCCCTGCCCGACGATGCTGTCACATCTTCCATCTGTTGGGGTCCAGTTGCTGTGTTGTCCACCCCTGCTGGACCTCCGACTCCCAACTGTGGCAGGGATGGGATCCCCACCGAGCTGGCTGCATTGGTCGGGGCAGGTCCACAGGGGGCCCTGGTGTCATCTGGGCCGGAAGACGGCAAGGAGAACGACTGGTGTATAGCCTGCACAGAGGAGGAGAGGGCCGCCAGATTGGCCAACACATGCAGCAAACCCCCGAACATGGCCGATCCCAATTGGGCCACGTCGGCACGGTGCACTTCGTGATGACGTGCGTGCTCCTCCCGGGAAGCATGCACGGCATCACGAATCACAGCCGTGCGCATCGCAACCCCAATCAGGACCTTCTCCACACGGCCAGGGGTTCCCACGTCCGCAGGTGGAGGGGAGTCAGGTGACATGGACATCCCCTCTACCTGCGGACGGGCCTGGGACGGGGCATCCCTGCTGGTGCATGGTGGTGCACTCACAGGGTCAGGGACAGCGACATGCACAGGCCCCTCCACGGTGACCTGTGCTGCCTCCGGCCCCTGGCCCTGGACTGCACCACTTGCACCAGCAGGGATGCCCCCACCAGGCCCCATGTGTGCCCCAGTGGCGGCCTCCTCCTCCTCTGTGCAAACCACCAACCTGGATGGCTCCTCACCGTCTCCCACCGTAGCAGGCCCCTGTGGGGGCTCACCCACCCCTTCCGCTGCAGCCGTGCGGGCATCCCCGCCGCCTTGCTCCACAGCGCCGTCTCCGCCCTCTTCTTCACTAGCCGCTGCGTAGAGGGAGACAAAGAACACAAGCATCAGGGTACTGTACAATGGTCCCCTAGACAGGAAGCAATAGCAGATGAGCACCACTGTCAAAGTACACTTCCATCATGTCCCTCCACAACACATGGGTCAGTCCAGGCAAAACACACACAGTAATAGGCATGGTGCATGCCATGGACATTTCCATGCATGTCCAATGGACTCTTGAAACATTCAATGATATGTAACTCACATGCATCATGGCTCATGCCTATCACATGCACACACTTCACCTCAGTCACATCCATCTGGCCCCAAACACACCAAACACAGCGGATACAAGGGTAATTTGGCTGCTTCACTGAATCTGTGCATTGTCACACACATGTGTCATGCATCCATGGCATGCACAAGTCACAGACACGCAGGTCAGGCACACAGACATGGCTACCATATATGTACCTGGCATCAGCACCCATCCCTCACCCCCACCCATGTCCAGGTACAGAGACTGGCATGCTCTCATGTTCAAAATCTGCATAGGGCTCCCCATGCGGCATTTGAACACATGCAACAACCATGTGGGTCACACATCACTGGTCGCACATGCATTACTATGATGTCCCTGCACACATACATGCATACATGGCCTATGGCACACATACAGGCAAGTATCATAGAACCAGCACACCGCAACATGCCCTGTCTCACACAGTAATGCTTGGACACTTACCGCTCAACTCCAGACGGGCCTCCCTCTCAAGGATCTGGGCGTGGAGCGCTGGGCGTACGCGTTCCAGGACCCTCATCTGGATGGAACTCATGCGGCCCCGGCCCCCCTCCATGAGGCGCCGGGCCTTCACAAGGGTCCTGGACCTCAAGTCCTCCCAGCGCTTCTTGACCTTCAGGACGTTGCGGGTTGCCACCCCCTCCGCGTTGATGGCAACCACACAGTCGGCCCAGATCCTCTCCCGTCCTTCCTTGCTGGCGCGGGACGATCCAAAGAGGGCATCATACTGCCCCAGGACATGCTCCACCAGGACACCAACTTCGGTGGCAGTGAAGCTGGTGCCCCTCTGCCCCTCTGGCCTGGGGTTGCCACTGGTGCCAGATGTGGAAGTGCCCAACATGGCAACCCCAGAGGCAGGTGTGGGTGGGCAACTGGGTCCTGGGGCTGGACTGTGGAGCGATGTAATCCCAGTCGGGAGTCTTCAGTTCCAGCAGGGGTGGACACAGCAACTGGACCCCTGCAGATGGCTGATGTGCAGGCACCAAATGGCAGGGCACGGTGGCAGCAGGCAGGCAGGCAGGCAGCAGCAGATGGCACGTGGGAGGCTGCTCGGGGCACTGGGGGGCAGTAACTCGGCCTTCTGGGCAGGAGCGTGGTCTTCCGTGTGTTTTCGCGTGGCCAGCTTGATACGGAGTGATTTGGCACGTGAAAATCCTGCACGTCAGCGTGAAATCCGAGGAAAGGCCCTTAGCGCGTAAGCGCGTCAGCACGCATACGCGATTCTATTGGACCAGAGTCCCTCAGCGCGTAAGCGCGTCTGTGACGTGACCCGCACGGGTGTTCCCCACTCAGCACGTGATGACGGAGCACACGTGGAAATACTGCACGTCAGCGTGTAATTGGACAAAAGTGCGCGTACACGCGATTGGCCTATGTACGTGTATTTCATGGGTGCGCGGGCACTTACACACGCAAGTACGTCAGCGCACCTGTATCCCGTGGTGCGTGGGAATTTCCACACGCTATTGGACTGGGAACTGGATTCCAGGGGTGCGCGGGTCACACGCTCGCCTAGAACACGCGCAAAGCATACATTTGCGCACTTTAACAATAACAAGCTCAGACGCCAGGATGAACATACCGTTCCTAGCAGCAGTGGCAGTGGGCTACCAAAGGAGGAGGAGGAGGATAGTCAGGGCCAGAATATTCACACCCAGAACCAGCCTTTTCGGGATGCCTGATGACCAGGTGTATGGGAGGTACAGGTTTCCACCACACATAATACTGGACCTGGTGAGTGAGTGGGAGGATGACCTCACATCACCCACCCTGTGCTCCCAAGCACTCAGCCCCCTGGAGAAGGTCCTCAATGTACTGCACTTCTTAGCCACTGGATCATTTCAGCGGACAAGTGCCATAGTGGGTGGGGTGTCACAGGCCACCCAGTCACGCTGCCTACACCAGGTCTTGAACATCATCACTGCACGCCCATCAGTCCGCAGGCACATATACCTGCCCAGAACACCTGCAGAAAGGCATGCTGCCGCCCTGGATTTTTACAGTGTGGCACGATTCCCCAAAGTGCTAGGTGCCATCGACTGCACCCATGTGGCTCTACGTCCCCCCAGGGCATCTGAGCACATCTATAGGAACCGCAAGCACTGGCATTCCATCAACGTGCAGGTAGCATGTAATGCCAAGGGAATCATCACCTCAGTATATGCCAACTATCCCGGGTCCACCCACGACAGCTTCATTTACCGAATGTCCACCCTAAGCCGGGACCTAGAAGCTGGGCGGCATGGCGATACATGGCTGCTTGGTGAGTATGTATGCCACTGCACATGCATGCATGTTGGATACTGAGCAAGGTCACAACCCCACCAATGATACCAATCACCACCTCCACAGGGGACAGTGCCTACCCTCTCAGCCCCCACATGATGACGCCAATTCGGAACCCCACCACGCCACCCGAGGTAAGATATAACACAGCCCACATTACGACCCGGGCCATAGTGGAGCGCACATTCGGAGTGCTAAAGTCACGCTTTCGCTCCCTTGACCGTTCTGGCGGCCAGCTGTTATACGCTCCCCCAGTAGTGTGCAGGATCATAGTGGCAGCATGTGTCCTGCACAATGTTGCAACACGCCGGGGCCTGGCCGTGGACATGGTGGTGGCCCCACATCCCCAACCACATGCACAGCCGCTGCGCATGGGAGGGGAAAGGGCACGGGGGGAGGCAGCCCGTACACAGCTAGTGGCTAATTACTTCACATAGAAATCACACCCCTGTGGAGTGCACACTGCCCTGGCACATTCCATCTGACAATCAATGATGACTCAACCTGACACTGATCCTGAATGTCTGGAGAATGAACCGTGAATACCATATCAGCCTGAGATTGTTCACCTGGAAGTGTCACAATGTGTGCATCCCTACCCACACAGACACCACCAATGCAGTTTTGTGGAGTTACACATTCAAGCAGCTAAAAAGAATACCCACTTGCAAAATGCAACAAGAGGACAGTGCCATGTCAGCCAACCCAACCCCAGCACCGCCACACGACACACCGTGCCATGTCATGTTATTTGCAGGTAAACAAAGTAATCCCCACAACATGACACTAGTGTCACTATGTACAGTGTCCCTATTAGAAACCTGCAACACCTGAAATGCTCACAGCAATGCCGGACCAACAACATACTTGAGTACGTACTACCATTAACATGACATCACAAATGTTACATATTAGTAGTCTCACCACCTGGAAATGCCTGCACTCCCACCACTACCAACTGTGCAGTGTTGGCGCCATGTAGAGTTGTAGGTGCACTGCTGCCAACATGGACCCCATCTCCAGACTAGAGGTCCTTGTGTAGACATGAGGAAGGGACCTGAAAATTGGGAGGTAGACACAGAAGATGAGTTACACATCAATGCAACATGCAGTGTACAACACAACAGCAATATGCAATAGGAATGTATACACAGTATTGACTACAGACTGCCCACACAGCTCATGGGAGTCCAACGTCACTGTGTAATTCACTGTCACTTGGGCACACCCTTTGCAAGCCCATGGAAACGGGAAGCAGGAGGGGTGTGTGTGACTCAAACCCAAGCATCTGAACCAAATACATTACAAGCCTGCATGTGCCCAGCCACAATGCAGCGTATGCCCACAGGAACCATGGAAGCCAACAAATCGTCCCAAAAAATTAGGGAATAAAATAAATAAAAATAAAAATAAAAATAAGAAACAATCAAAAATGGCCATTGATGGGCCCGGGGGGGTTGGGGAGGCCACCCAGGAGGTCCGAGGACAGGATGCACACCAGAACCCACCTGCGTGGATCCTGGGAAAATAAAACACCTCCATGGGCTCATGGCCCACACGGCTACCCTATTGTGGGAGTATCACTGCTGTCGCTATTATCACCCTGTGCAGCTGCATCCGGAGGTGGTTGCACTATGGGAGGCAGCCCACGCAAGGCCCTAGTCTGCTCCTCCATGGCTGCAAGCATGCGGGTGTGGTAGGTCTGGTTCTGGAGGATGAGTGTGCGGAGGTCCCCATGCAACAACTCACGGGATGCCCGACCTCCGCCCTCGTTGCCTGCATCTCAGCTGAGAGTGTACGGGTGAGACGCTCCAGCTGCTGTTCTGTCCTTTGGTGTGTTGAAGCCTCAAGCTCAACAAGAGTCGTCCTGAGGTGAAGGAGCTCCTGCCTCAGGGCTTCCCTGTGGCCCTGGGACTCAATGGAGATGGCCTCCTGCAGAGTCGCCAGTGCCGCCCGCCTGTCCCTGTTGGACCCCAACATGTCCTCCCTGTGTGACTGGCAGATGGAGTCGGTTGCCTGCTCTAGTCGCTCCATCAGCCTTTCTGGGGGGACAATGGAAGTGGCCACCCTATCCATGGCCTGAGCCATCATCTCGGATGATGCAGCCTGTTGGGTTGCCATACCGTAAATGGATTGCTCCCATGCGGTATTGCCAGGTGGCGTACGGCCACCACGTCGGCGGGCACCACACCTGTCTGGGGCAAGGCGAACTGCGCCTTGCTGTGCCGGCACTGCCTGAGGCTGCAGGACTGCATTCCCCCTCTGATCTGCTGGCCCAGGAACAGGATCAGATGTCGCGGAGTGTGACCCTGCATCCGTAACCACCAAAGGCATAGCTGCCAACACTGACATCCCCATGGAGGATTCTGACACTGGTGCAGGTGGGTGAGACAGAACAGAATCCCTCCCTGGAACACTCACCTGCGACGGCACGTAGGTCTCATCCGAATCAACACCTGAGTACAGCTCGGGGGAGGTGCAGCCAGAGACACCCCTTGAGAGCACGACCTGCAGCACTTGTGGGTTCTCCCCCACCACCACACCACGTCCCTCACTGGTGGTTGGTCGGCCCTCGGACCCCTCCTGGGTCTGCACCATCTCCACAACCCCAGCAGTATCAGGTGCGTCTTCCCCTGCAAAGACATGAAAACAAAGAAATGGAAACAGGCATTAGCACCATGGCACACAATGAGGGCTGAGAAGCAAGAGAACCAGTACTTGATTGACACATGTCCCACATGACTAAAACCCTCCCATGCATGCACCCTCACTGCGTATGAAGTGCAGGCAAATGGCACACACTGATGACACCAAGATGGAAGATGAACACATTTTCTGCATGCTGCCTGGCAGTGGCATCACACATTGGCCTGTGATTGCCAGGTGAAACACACATGCCATCACACAGATGGCATGTACCATTGCTATTGAGTGAAGATGGAGAGGAGGGCAGCACCTATTCATTCAGTCCAGTTCCCGCATGTAATTGCTTTTCTAATTCTAACAGGTCAGATTTTTCACCTGGAGCTGCCAGTCTGAAATGGTCCAATTGCACAGGGACATGTGTGTACAAATGATATCCAGGTAACAAAGTCACTCCACTTTACTATAGCCATGTCAGACATGTGACTAGTGGACAGCGACATGGCTAGTAAAAGTGGGGGAATGTAAACAATCTGACTGAATGAACAGTGAAAAATAAGCAACTATGTTGTGGCAAGGTGACACTTCAAGGGCAACTGGCGTGCAGTTGGGCTAGATGTCTACTGTTGGCAGAAGGGATACTGCTATGGCCAAATGCAGCTGCGCAGGAAGTATTGCATGAAGCACATGGCTGACCCATACGACTCAGGCGCACACACTCTCACCTGGCACACAAACAGAAGCCCTCACACACACACACCATGCACATGGATGACACACACATGCATGTGCACTCACCGGACAATGCCTCGTAATCAGCCAGATCTCCCACGCCTTGGATCTGTTCCTCCGTGACGTAGGTCCCAGCGACTGACTCATGTGGAGTGAGTTCCATGTCTACTACTGGAGACCCACCTCCAGTCACTAGAGTTGCGGCATGACTTGAGGCCAGCTTACTCTTTGCCCTGCGCTTTAGGTCATTCCAGCGCTTATAGCAATCATTGGCTGTGCGCCTCACGATTCCAAGGGCACTTACGATGTCCGCAACGGTCTGCCAGTGTGCCTGGCGTTGTGCAGGTGTGGTCTTGGATCCTGCAACAATGACCATCTCGTTGTCATGTCCGGACACATACTCGACAAGTGCATTCAGTTCGTCATCCGTGAAGCTGGGCTTCCTGGACGGTCCGGACTGTGTAGCCGTGTCTGGGGCATCAGCCTGTGCCGGACGAGCACTCTTCCTCTTCCGCTTGGAAGGTGGTGGTGATCCTGAGTGTCCTGCGCCGCTCTGGACACTAGGGGCAGGAGCCCTGGTGGACTCTGTATCAGGAGTGTGGGATTGCACACTCAGCATGGGAGTTGGTGCAGGCATTGGCTCTAGTGTGATGGTGTCAGGGGGAATGTCAGCAGCATGGACTAGGACCGACACTGTCCTGGCTGGGTGTGTGAGAGGGCTGGGGTGGATGGAGCCGCAGCTGCCCCTGCAGCCTCTCCGCCCTGCCTCCTTGGTGCAGCAGATGACCTTGCTGCCCCAGATCCACGTGGCATGATGGCATCAACGTGCACCAGCGCACGTGTCGTAGCCCTGCTGACCTGGAAGTCAGCCATGGAGTCAGCCAGGTCTGGTGCCACAATGGGCTGGTCCAACAAGGGCTGAGCATGGATGGTGTCAGCCACATCAGCCTCAACGGGAGGGGGGGAGGGGGGATTATGGGTGCCCGTGACTGGTCCTCCACACATGGGGGGACAGGCTCACCCTGCAAGTTACGACCACGTCCCCTACCGGATCCACCACGGCCACCACTTGTGGCTCTTCCACCTTTGCCACCCTTACGGAATCCTCGCCTCCCAGCCATGGCACTGATGTTAATGTGCGTATGGGAGTGGATGTAGACTATTGTCCTGGGCAATTGGGGGTCAAAGGGGTTGAGTACCAGATGGTAATTGTACCCTAGTGCTCTAGCAAGGCTGAATGTAACCCCTGGGGAAAGATGACGGGTCACGCAACGCACAGGAGGCCCAAAAAAGGGAGATGACGTGCACGCAACCCCTCCTAGACCACGTGTGCAGAAAGAAAAACCTGCACTACGCTGTGGCACCCAGTAACACAAGAATGAACGTATGCGTGTCACACGCAGCCTAGAATGACCTCTGAAGGGGTAGGCTACACACGGGGCAAGCACAGATGTTAGATACGTGCGTGACTCACCGTCTGCCAGGTAAAAGAGCGTGAAAAATGAGCGCGTTTGGTTGGCAACACCCCCGCCAAAAGAAGATATGTACGCTGTCTGAGGAGACAGGACAACAGTAGAAGGGAACACTGTTTGAGGGAACAGGCCCAGGTAAACCAGTACAAGAGAAAAAATAGAAAAAGCTGTCAGAGGTAACAGGGAGTACGAACTTGAAACGCCGTGAAGTAAATCGCGTGTGAAACGACAAGAAGTACAGAATTCACCCACTCGCTCTCCACGAAAAGCAGTACAAGGAATTGGTGTTCTACACGTACCTTATATGCAGGCCCACACGTACAGCGTCACTTACGCGGCGTGTACGTGCTAGGCCCATTCCCACCAATTACACGCTTTGTCACTTCTGCGTGTAGGTCCATTTGCACCAATTACACGCTTTGTCACTTCTGCGTGTATGTCCATTTGCACCAATTACACGCTTTGACACTTCTGCGTGTAGGTCCATTTGCACCAATTACACGCTTTGACACTTCTGCGTGTAGGGCTATTTCCACCAATAACACGCTTTGACACTCGGACGTGTCACGCAACTTTTTCCTACGCGTGCACGTGACTTCATAGACGCGCATACGCGTTTACGCGCTAAGGGCCTTTAATCGATTTACACGCAGACGTGTGGGATTTTCACGTGCAAAATCACTCACTACGTATCAAGCTGTCCACGCGTTCACACACGAAAGACCACGCTCCTGCCCAGGAGGCCAAATTACTGCCCCCCAGAGCCCTGAGCACGCTCCCACCTGCCATCTGCTGCTGCCTGACTGCCTGCTGCCCACGTGCCCTGCCATTTGCTGCCTGCACATCAGCCAGGGGTGCTGTTGCTGTGACCACCCCTGCTGGAACCAAAGGCTCCCGACTGCTTTTCTGTCGCCCCACAGCCCAGCCCCAGGACCCAGTTGCCCACCCACTCCTGCCTCTGGGGTTGCCATGTCGGGCACTACAACATCTGGCACCAGTGGCAACCCCCGGCCAAGGAGGCAGAGGGGCACCAGCTTCAGTGCCAGGGAAGTTGGTGTCCTGGTGGAGGATGCCCCTGGTGGCTGGGGGGTGGGGGTGGTGGGAGACATGGATGGGGGCCTTGTGAAGGGTGCCCCTGGTGGCGGGGGGGTGGGGGTGATAGGGGACATGAGTGGGAGCCTGGTGGAGGCTGCCCCTGCACTGCTGGGGGGTGGGGGTGGTGGGAGACATGAGTGGGGGCCTGGTGGAGGGTGCCCCTGGTGGCTGGGGGGTGGGGGTGGTGGGAGACATGGGTGGGGGCCTGGTGGAGGGTGCCCCTGGATGCTGGGGGGTGGTGGTGGTGGGAGACATGAGTGGGGGCCTGGTGGAGGGTGCCCCTGGTGGCTGGGGGTTGGGGGTGGTGGGAGACATGTGAGAATTCCCGCGCACCCCTGTAATACACGTACCCAGCCGAATCGCGTGTAGAACTTCCCGTGTACCCCTGTAATACACGTACCCAGCCAAATCGCGTGTGAAAATTCCCACGTACCCCTGTAATACACGTACCCTGGCCAATCGCGTGTAGAACTTCCCACGCACCCCTGTAATACACGTACCAAGCCAAATCGCGTGTGATAATTCCCGCGCACCCCTGTAATACACGTACCTGGCCAAATCGCATGTGAGAATTCCCGCGCACCCCTGTAATACACGTACCCAGCCGAATCGCGTGTAGAACTTCCCGTGTACCCCTGTAATACACGTACCCAGCCAAATCGCGTGTGATAATTCCTGCGTACCCCTGTGATACACGTGCCCTGGCTAATCGCGTGTAGAACTTCACGCGTACCCCTGTAATACACGTACCCTGGCTAATCGCGTGTATAACTTCACGCGTACCCCTGATATGCACGTTACCCGCTTTGCGTTCCTTGTTTGGCAGCCCTGTAGACTGGTCCAGGGTTAGCGCGGCCCTTTGCGATGATTTAGCGATTTTGATGGCTTTTCCTTGCGCGAGGGCGTTCTTGGGGGCGTTACTGGCGCTGCTGCAGGGTCGCTGCGATACTCTGCGCCACGGCTGGTTTGGGAGCCTAAAATCCATGAATACGCTGTGCGCGGAAATCGGTTTTAGCGCACGTGCCTGGCGCAGACAATCGCACGCGGACACTCTGCGCCAGCCGCTTGCGACACTTTTCTGCGAAATTCTATGAATTACCCTGTCAATCCCCATAACCCACTACAGACCCAACTGCAATAGCTGCCAACCCCCAAACTTAATGCTCATATTCCCCTCATAAGGAATCATGGCCAATCTACACAGCACCCTATAACCATTCCGCACAGCACCCTTTCGCCCAGCCCCAACAGCACCCCTGAGACCCAGTGCCTACAGCCCAGACCCAATGCCCATAGCCCCCACACCAAATACCCATAGCAGAACTCAGACCTAGCACGCAAAGCCCCAAACCCAATCACCACAACCCTCTAAATGCAATCAACACAGTCCCACATGCAATCACATAGCCTTTCTGGCCCAATCACCATTGCCCTACAAACCAAATTACCATAGACCCCAGACCCAATGCCTATGGTCCATGCACTCCCAGACTCAATCCCCACAGCCCAACAGACACACTCCCCATAGCGTCCAACCCCTAATCACCACAGCCCCAACCATCATAGGTTTACCAATTGCAGACTCACACCCATAATCGTCCACAGACCCAGTTACTAAGGCCCTCCAGGCGCATTCGATGTAGCCCTCAGTTCCAGACACAATTACTACAGCCTCCAACCACAGACCCAATCCCCATAGCCCATCACAGACCAATCTCTATAGTCCCCGCCAGTCCCCATCTGTAGAGCCTGTACCAAACTCCTGTATCTTCCCTGACCCAATCACTGTAGTCCCACCAAGCCCCAAAGCCAGTCACTGTGGCCCCCAAATGTTTCACTCTGGGGGAAAATGCCCCCTTGCTGCCTCCTGAATATGAAGAAGCAACCAAGCAAAGCAGGAAACCCCACTATCTCTCTGCGGGTTTGGGGGGTTTCTTCCCTTCAAAAAGTGTTTAAATTTGTCAAAACAATATATTTTCAAGTACAAGTGGCAGTTGTACCCCACACTCAGTGCTTGTGCTAAACCAGTCCCCTTTTAATGGCTCCAAAACCACTGATGAACTGTCAATCATTTCAGTAATGTAATCGTTTGACAAGTCCAAGACATCTATCAGCACCGTGTCCTTTCATTGTTAGCGAGCTTGCGCATCACAGCAGTACTCGGCACGGAGCTCCAGAAGCATTGCGCTCGTCAGACATTTCAAAATATAGAAAAACAGTGCATGGAAGTCACATGCATCTAGGGATGAGCTTGTAAAGTGTACAAAATAGCTATTATATATCCTTTGTCCTTGCGAATAGACACTTCCTTTCATCATATGGGTCATCACGGAAAAAGTGTTTTACGATAGGCTTAACTGTACAACAATCAAAAGTAAGTTGCACATATTTTCTGCATTTATTTAAGCAGGAGTACAGAGCAGAGGTGCTTTTGCATTAAGCAGCAATCGTCCAGCCCAAGTTCACCATTCACTCCCTCCTCTGTGGACACAGGCACAACGAAATTTAAGAACCAAGTACCTTTGCTATGTTCTTTCTGATGTATGAATTCTTCCCATGTCGTCACCTGCGCCATATGTGACACAGCTAGTACATATACGGATCTGCAAAGCCCTCTATATCTTAACTTTGACCAATTTCTCACGTGCTAAAGAGGCTCCAAAAATAGGAATGAACTTCTATACCAAAAATAACTGACATTACAGGTTTAGCCAGGTTTGCAATGACGTTATACACCTGTGCAGGGAAGGTGATTATGAATTTGTGGAAGATTATACATCACTCAGAAAAAACATTATCAAAAGTAAATATTTTTAGTATTGGTATATTGGTAAACATACCATTAACCATACAAATATATTCATACAATTCACACATAACAAACACGTTTAAATTACATTTAAAATACATTAACAATTATATTTCATATACTTCAGAATGTCATAGAGTAATATTAAACTTCATGTAGTAATACTGTTTAAAATATTCCTAATCATATTCCATTAAAAAAAGAATCTATTAACTTTCAATATTTCCTTGTGACCAGCTGCCAAATGTAATACATTGCATAATTCCATTTCGAATTTGAACCAGAAAATACTTGAGAGCAAAACTGATCAGTTACAATGCTATCCATATCTGACTGCAACCAGACTGCTATAACCTTTTCAGTACGCGTCACTTAATCTTGGACATAGGCTTAGTAGATGCCGTATAAATTCCACCTTCTTATTACATATTCGACAAAGGCTGTCTTCATCCAAAATCTTAGTCCATGCACCCCTTCTTTCCAAAGTAGGCAGCTGATCAAACCGTAATTATGAATCGGCATACCTTACAATTCTGTACTTTATAAATATAATCAAAAGGAGTGCACTTGTTAAACCCTTTCTGTGAAAATATACTGAATGTAGTCTTCCTAGTTAAATACTCCATATTGTTCATACGGTCCCCTGCTTTTTGTTTTATTTGTTTAACTTTGAGCTCCCTATTGCTGGATAATTCGGCCGTAAACCCAATATCTTCATGAAATGTTTTGATATCCGTTAGCCACTTCGGCAACACACCATGTCGACCATCTAGGTTTATCTCTGTAGCAATCATAGATGTTCTCCATCTTCCCACTAAGTTCTTCAATTTGTAGGTAGAATAAACTCATACGAATTTTACATGGGGTATACATTGTAGTTAGTCCCAACTCACAACAAAGTGCCTCCAATGGAGTACTAGGAAAAAACCCAAGTATTTGTCACCATATATAACCTTCAAATTTTGTTAGCCACATTATTTCTTTGTTTGTCCGAACATCAAGACCATATAGCATGCTAGGTACAATGCAAGGACAAATGAGTTTCATAAGGCCTGTAGAGCGGACAATCGGCAACCAGACCAAAAACGGACACTCCTCTGGGGAAAAAGGCCAGGTGCAGCTCTTACAGGGATAACAAGGTTTTTATTTCACAAAGAAAGAAAATCGCATGTCAGTAGGGGCATTATCTCCTGACTGCCATGGAGAGCACTGGTTAACTCAGGGTAAAGCAACACATAACAGGCAGTGTCATCACGTGTGACACATACAATAAATGGTGCTCATTACCCACACGCATTGGCCATCCCCTATGTACATATCACATGCTCCGTATGGGATACCCAAGTGATTGCTCATTATGACTTTTCAGTAAATTCCCTTCTATGTGGCCTCTTGTCCTGTTACTGTTGGGTCCCAGATATGTGATTGGATCCCTACTTAAGAATCCTCTTCTCTTCACAAGCAAGTCACGTGATGCACACCTGGTAATCGTACATTAGCTCAGTGGATACTCCCGAGGTGAAACAAGCTCTCTGAAATGCAAGGCGCTTCTTTGGATCCCAGAAAGGTAGGCGCCCCCACCATGCCTTACCGGCACTGACCTGGATTTGTTATCCTCACCCTATGCACTTCGTAGTACAAATGACAAGACATCCTGCTCTGTGCTCCCCTCTTGACAGCAGCCCCCCTCCCTGGATCTTTACCTGGGCTGTGCCAAGACCACACTAATCAGTTACCTTGTGAGGGATTTAAGAGTTCCAATGGTGGGCATGTGGTAGTTCAGAAGAGAGTGACGAGTATCATGGAGGCTCCATGGCCCTAAATCTGAACAGGGCTGTTTTTGCAGCACAAGACCTCTGCCCTGGCACCCAGGAGATTGTCCTTCAGGGACGGGTGCAGCCCTGCTCACGCTTGGTTATTCACATTACTTTCTCATTCCATAGGCCTGCAGTGTGAGACAATGGGATGGTTGTATCTGTTTGGTGTGAAGGCTTTTTCGTCGGCCGCCTGGACTGGGAGCGGGGATGGGAACGTGTATTGGTGCCAAAATACTACAATGTGCTACTGCCAGAGCCTGACCGTCCTAGGCCTCAATCTTAACATGTCAACAGTTCAGTGGTTATTGTCACAAAGCTAAATTGGCTCACCTACTCTTTATTACTGAATATTCTCTAGTCCCTACAGGGAACCCCCCCACCACAGCCACCCTTCTACGTTATTATGTATCCTTAGTACATTTTCCTCATCCTGAATCACTTTAGGGGGCAGAGGGCATGGCGGTGCATCCCAACATTCCCCCCTTCAGTTAATCCTACATTAACTAACTCTGCTGCCAATCTTGCAGCCTCTTGGTCCCTCTTTTGGTACCCATACTCTACACACATCACATAAACTTTCCCCAGCCTGGGCATATTGTCCGAGGGGTACATGTAAGATAACTACAGCATCCATCACCTGATAGGTCGACCCAGTGTTCCGTATAGTTTTCTGTATCCGTAGGGGTGTGGTCACAGTCCCTGGAGGTTCTATGGGTCTCTCAACCCTTACAAACCCTGGTTTGGTAGGATCATCTGTTCGAGCCTGCCCATCTTTTGTACCACGAGGTGCACTGCTTGCCCAATTGAAACCATCATCATTGCGCTATGGGGGAGTGTTTTAACGCAGCACAGAAGAATCATCTGGCACATACAGAATATCACCAACAAAAGTACCATTATAGGGACCAAAATCTTCACCACTTCTCCCATCCATAAGGGTGCTAAAGAGAACATTACATCGAACCAATTGTCTGCTTCCATTCCTCCTTCACTTTATTGCTAGTCTTTAGTCTGTGTATGGCCCCTAAAATGTGTGACAGGGACCTATTTTCTGCATCAATTGGGGTATGCACATGCAGCAGGACAGTCAGATTTTTGTACAAACCCCCCTCCATAGCCGTTAATAGGACCAACATGTATCAGTACTGGGGGGTCATAATCCTGATAGCCTACATCTTGCTCTTGATCGCGTTCAATTCTTGTTCCCTATTATTCGCGAGCGTGATAATTTCCCATCATACAATCTGAAGCCATTTTGCATTTGCTTCAGTCTGGACTCCAGGTAACAGGATAGATGCAAAGAACACTTTAGTCTTGCCGAACTGATGATACTTATCTGGTATTTCTTTCCGTAGTTTAGTGGAACCTTCAGATAGATAATTATATCTCTGCTTTTGCCTTTGCAGTGACCGCTTCTTCCTCCTTGTCTGCAGGGACTGAGGTGGGGCTGCCTTGAATTGTGTTGTGACAGAAGATGGTGCTATCACCCGGTGTGCTTCAGGAACTATAAGAATGGCTGAATGTAGTGTTGCCAATCAGCATACGCCCCTCCATGATGGTGGGAGATGCAAATACTCCCACTGGCCACACACCCAGTACACATCCGCTGCGGTGCCTTTATTTATGCCCGGAATTTACAGAGTCTTATTGCACTTATTGTTGGTCCCCACTGAGATGCTGCCAAGCCCTAGAAAGCACATGCTTCATCTCTGTCCATCACCACTAGTTGAACTCTGTGTCCCTGGAATAAACTGCAGACCCGACATAGAGCTAGATGCACTAGGCACTGAGTTTCTCGAGATAATGTCTCTTGGGGTACTTACATTTTGGGTGCTCTGGTCACCTGGGGGATCAAGGAGCAAACATAGCAACTTCCATTTGCCCTCTCTTTCCCCACTTGGATCATGTGGCTTTACCCGCACATTATTGAATGGAATTCTGTTTTGCGCACATCTGCCACTGGAGCTAATCCAAGTCCTCTATATTCCCAGTATCCCTTTCTCTCTCCCACTTCCATCTTTGCTCTGCGTGACCACTTCCATATAACTATGCTGGTCACTTGCATTTTCTACCCATCCATCAGTCCCTCTGTGTAGCTGTCAGTTTGCATACTTCCTTCCCCAAATATGTTCCCTTCCATGCTCACACACCCACCCCTATTAGACCACCCTTTATATGCTTCAACCATGTACCATTGTAACTCGTATAAATTGTAATTGCTAGAAAGGAACCTAAACATAAACAAACCAGTATATACAGTCTTTTGCAACAGTTATAAAAATGTTGCACTTGTGTGAATTATTCAAACATTTGTAAGTGCTGTACATATGTAATAGGGCAGTGATAAGAACTTTGAAACCGGTTATCAACATGTTGTAGCAGCTTACCCTCTGAAAAGGAGGATCGACGACGCAGGTCTCTTGTTGAGTGTGCTGAGAAGGTTTGGCAGCAAGGAGCTAGAACCACGGATTGAAAAATTACAAAATGTTCATATATCTACAATCTCCTGTAAGAGTAGAATAAAAAAAATTCCACAGTATACTCAAAATGGTAGTCCACAAGGAAGTTTATAGTATGATCTTAAGAAATGCATTATGTACATTTCACCATAGCTTGTAATTCTCCATAACCATTATATATTTATACTAGCAGTACCCCCCAGGCGTTGCCCAGGCCTGTAGTTGACATGCACGTGGGGGTCTGCTATAGCCTTGTGTATGTCATATTATGTCATAACTCCTATTTTTGAAAAATTGCAAATTCGGCAATCTCTAGAAATCACCTATACTGATAGCACAGAGCCGGACCTCGCTTCACCCCTGTGCAGGGCGAATGGGTGGGTTTGGTCAAAGTTCACTAGCGCCAGTACACCCAAGACTGGTATGCCGACCATGTGTCCTAACTTCCTATTTTTGAAAAAGTCGCAAAATCAACAATCTCCCGAAATCGCCTATATTGATAGCACAGGGCCGGACCACGTCCTGTGCAGGGCGAATGGGTAGGGTTGGGCAGATTTCACTATCACCAGTACTCCCCAGACTGCCAAGCTAACCTCGGGCCAAAGCTTCAGCACATCAACTGTTGTGGGGCTGGAACCAACAACTGCAAAACCGTCAATCTCCCGGAATCACCCATACTGATAGCACAGGGCTGGACCCCGCCCTGTGCAGTGCAAATGGGTGGGCTGGTCAAATTTTATTATCGCTAGTAAACCCCAGACTGGTATGCCAACCTTGGGCCAAAATATCAGCCCACCAACTGTTATGGAGCTGGAGCCAACCCCGAACATATAAACACATTTTTACAAATATATATATAAATAGTTAATCTGATTGTGATCACGTATTTGGTGGAATTGTGTCTGCGATGGGAGGTCAGGTATGGGGGGACTGTCGTACATCCAAAAGGTGCACCCAATACCTAATTTCCTTCACCGTGACTGCAAATAGAGTGACGTATATTACAATAAAGGGACCATTATACCTAGGCTCTGTAAGGAACTCATGGTGACAACAGTAAAGACAGACACAAGTGATCACATTTCAAGTGTGTTTATTGAACTATTAATGCAGGGTGGAAAAATGCCTAAGCTAAACCTAAATCTAAGATGGGAGCAAGCGTCGACCATCAAAATTTAAATAAGGCAGTCCTTGTGGCGTTGTGTCAAAACAAAAAGGCCTATACTAATAAAACCTTTTGCCAGTTCCTTACGCTAACTACAAAAGAGTGTGGGATAGCGTTTTCAATAAAGAAATAAGTGTTTACAAATAATAAGTCAGGGTATGATTGCCAGCAGTCTCCCTTCCCCACGTTTTCAGTAGGAGACATGGTGGGTCTCCTGAGCACAGCATACACTTCAGTTTACCCCAGCACAAGCTGACAGTTCTGCTCCAGCTATCAGGTTCTCTGAAGGTTAAAGTCTCTTTGCAATAACAAGTATCTTGCCCTCGAGGGCCTGATCATTCCAACAAACAAGCATACAGTTCTGTTCTAAAGATGCTTTGGGTGATGGCTTCACCCCTGGGTCCCCCTCTTCTGGGAGCTGACCCTAAACACAAAGCCCTGCTTCACATATAGCTTTTGGGTGATGACTTCACTCCTCGGTCCCCCTCTTCCGGGATCAGGATTCACTCCCCTTGCTTTCTCTAAATGCAGGATTCGGTTCCCTTGCTTTTTCTTGATGCAGGATTCACTTCCCTTACTTTCTCTACAGTTCTTAGATCAAAGGCTTTCGACTGTACAGGGATTCTGCTTGACCTCCTGTATGACCACTTTGACCTATCTTGGTGGCTCTCCTACGGCCTTCTGTAAAATTTAGGTAACATTTCACAGTATACTAAATATATGGTCACTTTGCGACTTTCATTCAACACAGCTCGGATCTTATCGGCTTTCCCTTCAACTCACCAGCTGTGATGAACCGCTGGGCTTTCCTTCATTCTGGAGTCAAGGCTGGTACCATGGTAGCAGGAATCTTCCTCGCTCCTGCTTATCAGCAAAGGCTTGCCCCGTGTACTGTTGACATCTGGTGCAAGACACTTCAGCTATTGTTGGCAATCTTATGCTCTCATCCACAAAGGTTCTGCGTGCCTGGAATGAAAAAGGCAAGGTCGCTTGTCTCCTCGCCACCCTCTCGATTCCTGACGCCTTTCTCCTTCTCTTGAACTGCTGTGCCTGGTTAGCTGTCTCGTCGTGCTGTCTGCTGTGCTCGTACTGTGCTCTCTTGATCCACCTTTTATCCCTGTGGGGAAGGCAAAGGGCCATCAGGTGTGTGTGATTCTGATCAATTGCCTGATTTTGACTGACCCTTATACTGGGATATGTCATGTAGACAGCTCTCGTGTTAGCCCGTTCTCTGGTGTGTCGTGCAATATTGTTTGTGTCGGAAAAGGGGCGGGGCAGTGGCTATGAATGTGCTACATAGTAGGATGGGGAAAAGGTATTGAGAGAAGGGGGATACCACGTCTTACCCATCGGTATCCCACTCCCACTCCCCAAGGACCTACCATCCAGGTGATTCTCCCACACTGGTCCACCCCCGGGAACTGGATCCAAAAGCGATGTCTTTGTCCTGGCCACCTGGATGCCAGATCCCCGGGGACTAGACAGGGGGACAGCTTCAGGTTTCTCACAGCTCACTCCAACTGCAAATAAAGTTTTGCACAAACACTTGAGCTCCACGGACCAGCTGGAGAGGTGGTGATTTTGCGGTCTCTGGGGCAGTGCTGGTGTCCTTTTCTGTTTGCTGTGGTGCTATATGCTGTGTAACAAGCTTGGTTGAGCGCATCAGGGCAGATAAATACTCTTTAAATTCATCCACCAAGCATCAGAAGCCCTCCTAACTGGAGACACTGGTGTGCTCATACGCCTCCCCGTTACTATCTCATGTGGGGACAAATATTTATCCTTACAGGGCTGGGTCCATATGCTGAATGGACCCAATTCTTCTTGAGGGTAACATATAGTTTCGATTACTTGGCCTTTAGGAGGCTGTTAATTCGCTCAACTATGTCATTGGCCTGGGACACATGGAACACAACTTGTACTTTATGACTAATAGAGATGTTATTTCTTTGAACAACTCATTGAAGAAATGTGTGCTGTTATCTGACCTCAATACTTTGCACACTCCCCATCAGGGAAACACTTATCGCTCTTGGCTGGCTGTGAACATGGACCAGCCTCAACCCAACGGGAGAAGGGATACACAACTACTATTTGCACCATTCTACCATGTCAGCATAGTCGATATGAATATTGCGAATGGCCCAGTAGGGCGAGGCAAGGTACCTCGTAATGTCCACAGCATTTGCCCCATGTTATAACTTGGACAGATGGTACAATTGGATATAAAGATATTGAGTAATTCCTGTATGTTCAGCATATACCAGTCCTGTATGTCAACGAGAATGTACTGCTTCGACACATGAGAAGGAAAGTGTAGTTGCTTGAACGCAATTATCACCAATTCATGGGGCATCACCACTTTACCTGTAGCCCTCCACAACAGGTCAGTTGGAGATTGAACACATCCTTGTTTTACCCACAGCACCTTTTCCTCTGGCAGAGCCCTGCCTGCAATTCAATTATTTCACATAGGGGCAGGGATGTCTAAGGAGCTAGCGCTCCTTAGACATCCCTGCCCCTATGTACTTGCATGCTTTCAACTTTGGGGTACTCTGCAATCTGCTGCGTCAGTTGCAGCATTTCGGAGGGAAATATTTTCTGGATTATTGGTATGGGGGGCACATTTCAGCAGTGCTACTAGAGTGGGCCATGATAGTGTGTGAATTAACCGGCCCAGTAATGCTGCATGTTGTACATGGAACGGTAAGGAGGACCTGATATCAAGAATAGACAGACACAAGTGATCACAGTTCAAGGGTGTTTATTAAACTGTAAAAAATGGGTTGGAAAAATGCCTAATCTAAACCTAAATCTAGGATGGAAGCAAGCTATGACCATCAAATAAAAATAAGGCAGTTCTAGTGGCATCTTCTAAAATATAAAGGCCTATACTAAGAAAAACCTATTGCCAATCCTTACAACTAAATACAAAAAAAGTATGGGATAAGGTTCTTGAGAAAGAAAGAAGTGTTCACAAATGATAAGTCAGGATGTGGTATTTTCAGCACGGGACAAGGTAGGATTCCGGAGCAGAGCATACGCTTTATCTTTCCCAGCATGAGCTAATAGTTCCACCCTCAGGTATCAGGAACTCCAGTGGTTAAGTCTCTTTCCTACAAAAAGTCTCTTGCCTCCGAAGACCTGCTGCATACAAAATAACACACAAAAAAAGTTCCTTTCAAAGGTACATTGGGTAATGGCTTTTCACCCTTGGATCCCCCTCTTCCGTGCTTAGATCCATAAACAATGAATTTCTTTATCAGGACCTTCGGTGGTTGACTTTCTTGCTTCTGAGGGCCTGATAGGTTCAAATATTATAAACAATAAGTTCCTTTCCGATTACACTTGAGGTGATGATTCTTCACCCCTGGGTCCCCGTCTTCCGGATGCAGACCGCTTTCAAACATCAGCCTCCTTCCCGTTGGGTTCACTACGGCTTATATTTACAATGTTTTCTTGATTGCCTTCATATGTCGTTGGGGTGATGGCTTCTCATCCCTGGATCCCCCTCTTCCGGGCTTGGACCCCTTTAAACATTTGCCTCCCTCTGTCTGGTTTACTACAGCCTTTTGCAAAGATACTTTCACCTTGGCGTTCACAAATCTTAATGTTCAATTTTGTCAACACACTGTTTGTTGGGGCTTTAGACTTCACCCTCTTTATTGGCATCCCTCCCTTGGGTTCACTCTTGCCATTTCACAATTCCTTTTGCTTTCTCTTCATGTGGGTTTCACTTCCCTTGCGCTCTCAATGGTTTGTCGGTCAAAGACTTTCGACTGTACAAGGATTTTGCTAGACCCCTTTATGACAACTTGACCTTTCCTTGCGGCTCCTCTAGGGCCTTCTGATATCAGTAGTTTCTTTCAAATACATGATTAACCAGAGTCTCTCGAGGGAGTGCCCACATGGTGCCGGACCACTCTGCAGCTGGTCTTCCTTAAACAATGTACAATTCTTTGAACTTTCCTCAATGTGCCATATTTTGACTTTCATTCAACACAGTTCGGTTTCTTTATAGGTTCTCCCCTCGACTCACCGGCTGTGATGAACCGCTTGGTTTTCGTTGTAACGGGAGTCAAAGCTGGTACCACAGTAGCAGGCATCTCTCTCTGTCCTGATTATCGGTGCAGGCACACTCTGTGTACCGTAGACAAATGCTGCAACACAATTGGACTATTGTTCACAGTCTTACGATTCCTTCCACGGAGGTCTCGCGGGTCTCGCTCGGAGAGGGCAAGGTCACTTCTCTCCTTGTCAGCCTTTCAGTTCTCTCTGCCTTTCTCCTCCTCTTGAACTGCTGGGTTTGGATCGCTCTCTCTTTGTGCGGTTGGCCTTGCACGTATTGTGCTCTCATGATCCACCTTTTATCCCTGTGGGGAAGGGAAAGGGCCATCATGTGTGTGTGATTCTGGTCAATTGCCTGAACCTTGTATTGGGACTTGTCAGGTAAACGGCTCCGGTGTCAGACTGTTGTCTTTCGTGGTGTGCGAAAGTGTTCGTGTGGAAAAAGGGGGATCAGTGTTCCTGAATGTCCTAAGTAGTAGGATGGGGAAAAGGTGTTGGAAGAAGGGGGATACCGCGCCTCACACGTCTGTGTCCCACTTCCACTCCCCGAGGACCCCCCCATCCAGGTGATCTTCCCTCCCTAGTCCACCCCCAGGAACTGGATCCAATAGCGATGACCGTGTCCTGGCCACCTGGATGATAGAACCCCAGGGGCTAGTCGGGGAGACACCTTCAGGTTTCTCAGAGGACCCATCTGCAATTCTAAATCCCCTCCTTTTCCATCATGCTAACTCAAAATGCATGGTAGTGGTGGTGTATTCCAAGTCCGAGTAGATAGTTACTTGGTACGCCTGTGACGCTTCAAATGACTCATTTCAGGCAATATGTTCAGCTGCTTGGGCTGAATAGTGCATCTGTAACCTTTTTTGCACTAGTGTTTCATACTTCCCATCCACTAAAATTTCCACCGCAGCCCCTGTGTGCCTTATACATGTCTCCTGGTCAATAGTTGCTGACCCATCAACGAAAAATACTTCTGCCTCATCAAGGGCATAATCTCTTGCCTTTGGTGTGTTGTCGTCTGATCCCTCATAAGTGGTACAGTTATGTATGTCTTCATTATCAGTAATACAATCTTTCAGGAATGTGGCTGGGTTTACAGTTTTGCACCGCACTATGTGGATGTTAGGGATAGACAAAATAACCTCATAAGCAGATGCTCGCTGTGTAGTCAGTGTGGATTTGGACCTCTCTAAAATGGCAAATACTGTGTGCTCAACTTACAACGTCACTGACCACCACATGGTAATCGCTGCTGACTTCTCTATGGCAAATGCTGTAGCTGTGAGTGCTTGTTCGCACAGAAATTGTCCTTGCATTACAGAGTCTAGCATGCCACTATAATAGGCCATACGCTTATTGCCCGTCATGCTAATTTGTGTCACCACAGCTGTCATCATCTGTCTGTCATAATGTGAAAAGAGGTAACAATCTTGTGTGTAGTTGGGCGTGGCTAAGATAGGGTCATACCAATCACATCTTTCAAGTCTTAGAAGCTGGTGAGCATGTCCTCCGTCCATGTGACTCTGCCTTTTTCTTATGGGCGTCCTTAAGTACCTGTAACAATGGTCATGTGTATGCTGTATAGTCAGATAATATCCATGCTGAGCAGTTATTACACAAACCCAGGAATTTCTGCATATCCTTTGCTGTCATTGGCTGTGGTGTACTGCACACTCCTGCAACACGTTTTGGTGTTATTTCCTTTCCATGAATAGAGATAAGCTGACTCAGGTATAGCACTTCCTGTTGGCAATACTGCAGCTTTACTCTGTCCACTTTGTACCCTTTGTCAGATAGCAGTTGCAATAAGCTAATAGAATATACTCTACATTGTTGTTCATCTGTGCTACACACCAACAAATCATTCACATACTTGTTAATGGTGCTGGGCACGTGTGTGTTCCCCACATCTGCATGCAGTACACTATTAAAAATGCTTGGTGACTCACAGTACCCCTCGGGCAATCTTGTATGCTGGAATCTCCTGCTGCCATGCGTAAATGCTGTGAAGATTGGGAATCAGGATGTAATGGAACTGAGAAGAATGCATTTTTCAGGTCGATGACAGTGAAATATGTTGCTTTGGCGGGTATATTGCACAATATTGTTGCAGGGTTGGGAACTACTGGAAATTATGTTTGCACTATGTCATTTACAGGGCACAACTGCTGTATCATTCTCCAACTTGATCCTTTTGCTTTCTTAATAGGGTCACATAGCTGTGTTACAGGGAAAGTTGGAGGGTACAATGATGGCTTCATGTAAAAGAGCATTGATGGTGTCATTTAGACCCTCTTCTGCCTCCTTGGACAGTGGATACTGCTTTACTCGGGGTAACACTGAGCCTGGCTTAAGGGTGATGTGTATTGGAGCAAAACAGCACAAGAGCCCGACGTCATGGGTGTTGGTCGTCCACAGAATGTCAGGGACCTGTGCCAGATCTTCTTGTGCAAATACTGGGATGCTTCCCACTACAAACATGGGGCATGGGACATGGCAATACTGTATCATTATCTCGCAGGGAACACATAAAGCTAACACTATTTCTCCCTCATCATCCTTGTCTTCGAACAGGTCAGAATCAGTCAGCTCATTCAGTGGCTTGGTGTGATTGATGCACAATACAGTACACCACTGCCACCCTCTGTATCCATATCAGGACAATTCTCTTTTCGACAACACCACCACTCAATATGCAGCATAATAATCATCACTGCAACATGATCTTGGGGCAGATCAGGCCTGAAGATGGAATTGAAGATGGAAGAATTAATTTCCCACTTTGGGGATTGAATTTAACAACACTGTGACTCCATAGACTAAGAGATCAGGATGTATTGGAACACCTCAGGCAGCCATTTCACTCCCCAAGGCATGGATGATTACCATAGCCCGTATGTGACACATACCTGGGATCGAACACACCACCCCCTTTTGGTGAACAAGATAGTCATTGTTAGGGAGAAATCTCATTCTATGGCTAATTTCCCTTACCTAGTGAGTCCCCCAGCAGCTTTGCTGGATTTCTGGAGTTTATTTTTTCCACTTGATAAGAGTGTACCCCCTTTCCTCCACCCTTACCTGTGTATTGCCATGTGTATTTCATCTGTTTTTATGATTGTGGACTCTGGAGTACACCACTTCAGTAGCCCCCTTCTTTTGTGTGTTACACAGCACCTTCAGTGCAGTGACACAGGGTTGTCGTTTAGACTTCCCACCAATTCCATTTCTGAGGCTGACTACTGTCCCCCAGAAAAGGGTAAAGTTGACATTAACTTTACTTAGTCATTTAACCACAGATCCAGTACACCCCATCTTACATGGAGTACTGGAAAGGGTTAATCCTTAGCCCTTTTTATCTGTACATCCTAGAGCATTGTTTCACTCTTTTAACATTTAGACTTGGCTGGTGGCAGTGTTATCTACCCTAACTTTTCTACCGCGATTATACTAGATAAACGTGGTATTGTTTTAGGCTATTATATTAGCCTCGAACTTAAACCTAATACGTTTTCTTTTGGCTCCGGTCGGGTTTATTCGCCATTTCTTTTTGTTAAAGTCCTTCTTGTGTTTTACTTTGCGCGGCAAACCAGGGTTGCCTTCTTTGTTCACTGTCTTTTGGCGGGCTTCTGCTAAGAAGCCCTCCTCTAGGCGCCTGGGTGTCTAGGTGGACTGAATGTGAGGGAGGGGTGTAGTCACCCCCTGCACAGAGTATCCTAGGAAACCCAAGTCGCACTTTGCCATGATTGGCTGAGGTAGTTGTCCGAGCCGGATAACCCCCCTGCTGCGTGATTGACAGCCAGGCTGTGTGAATGGGGGATTTTCGCATAAAAGGCAGGTCTCATGGGCTAGAAGTCAGAGTCGCCACTGGAACTACAAGGAACCGAAGAGAAGCAGAGAAGAAGTTGGCTGCTGCAACTATCCAGTCCCGGTGAAGCCCTGCTGCAGTCCTGAGCTATCTACCCTTCAACGACTAGAGAAGATCCAGTCCGGAGTCTTCTTCCCTTGAGCCTGGTGGGGATAACCAGCTCATCTTCTACATCCAGAGGATCCTCTTCTTGGTCAAAATCACTGCACACTGCTGTAGTGGTCCGGATAGCCATCTGAAGAGCCTCTCCTGTTTTTAAGGAGCGCACCTTTTATTCACCGTCGCTGCTGCTGGCTTAATCCATGTGTGGTGTAGACCCCCCAACGTCCTCCTTCTTGCTGAAGCTCTAGGAACCGTGGGTCTGCAGAAAACTACCAGGAACAACTGCCGTGGCACCAGCTTCTACATTGAATAAGGTACTGTGTTCTGTTCGAGGAATTTGGGTGAATCCCTTTTCTTCACCTCCAAGGCTTGCCCTTGTCTTCCCTCCTTCTTATAACTTTTGCTTCCGACCATTGACAATATCAAAGTACTCTTGGCTACGTTGAATCGTGAATGGTCCGACTGTGTGATCCTCGACAACAGGACCCCGGTTCCACTTGACACTGGCTCCGGCCCTTTGACTCTTGAATTCCTGTCTTTGAGTGTTCTTCAATTCTGTCTGCCTAACTAAGTTATTGCCTATGATTTTTGCCCCCAACTCTCTCTGGGTAACTCAGGTGCTAAGTGTGTTTTTGCCCCGGTAACATTCTTGCCGTGGATATGCGTTTCGTTAGTAAGACCAAACTGTCAAAAAGTGATCACAATCTTATTCACGGTAACGTGTCTTGTTTCATAACACCGGTCCATTCAAACACAGAGTACTTACCTTGAATTAAACTGTACAAAGTGAATTGGTTAATTGTAGTATATTTTACGTGTGGTTTTGAATTAATAGAAGTGTTGTGCTTATAACAGATGGTTTAAAAATAAATGTACTTATATTTTTTTTACCTGAAACTGTTAGGTAAGATTTCCACAGGGCTGGTAAATCTTCCTTGCCTGGTTCAACTCCAGAACTTTTTGCTTTTCTAGTGAGATATTTTCCATTAATACCTCAGTGAGTGGGAACCTTTTTCCACACTCACCTGTCTTTAACTCTTTTTATGGGTGTCATTTTTAAGACTCTCCATAGTGTCTTTTTAAAGTTATCATGTCTAACAACTTATTGGCAATAAGTGCCTGTTGTTGCTGGGTTGCCCTAGGGGCTCCCCATTTAACTTTCTTGTGCTAACCTTGAGTGAACTACAGTTCCCAAGGGTAGAAAGGATCTTTGGATCCCTTTTACATTTACTTCTGTGAAACCAGCACCCCCCACCTTATGTGGAGTGCTGGGGAGATACAATGTATCCCCTTTCACATTTAAACTGTAACAATTCTGTTACAGTGACAAGCTTACCTTTAATGGCTGGTGGCAGTGATACCTTTTACTAATTTGGTGCATCTTTACCGCGTACTGTAATCACAGCTGCAGTAAAGGCACCTAAGGGTGCTCATTTTTACCAAAATGGCCCCTGTCTTCTTTTTCTGCCATTTTAGTGTTTCTTGTCATTTCTTGTTCCTTCTCCTGACATCCAGGGCAGGAAAATCCTTTGTTTGAGTTTTGTCTTTGGCGGGAGTCCCCTGGACACCCCGCCCAGGCTCCAGTCAGTCTGTAAGCACAGGAAGTGGGGGAGGGGTCCCAAACTTCCCCCTCCTTTGTCTTAGGTCTTCCTTCAACTGGGCCAAATCCCAGTGGGGGGTTGGATGTCCTGATTGGACAGCCAAACGCCCCTTTCTTGTAAAATGCGGGGAGAGAATGCAGAGGTTGTGTTGCAGTTCCTGATAAATACTGGAAACCTGGAAGCTGAAGTCATGTTGACCACTGGAACCAAAAACCATAGAGGATGACGAAGGAAAAGCGGCGGGAATGATTTCCAGCGGCCGGAGAGCCTGCTTTGTAACCGGAGCCTGCTGCAGCCCTTCCTTCCGATCGACCTGGGGTCTCTGAAAACGACGACCCGAACCCAGAGCCTGGTGAGACCCACTAGACTCAAGACGACCTGCATTTTGAGCCATCCCACGGGTTGCTGCGACCTTGCGTTCTTGCAATACCCCAATACCCTGGGACCTCCTGCCACTGTGCGGTGCACGGTCTTCCGAATTCCAAATCTCGCTGAAACTTTGTGGGCATCTTGGTCTATCTCCAGAGACACGAATCGAGTCCAAAAAGTCCCCTCACAAGAGTGCTGGACCTTTTAAACGACGAGAATTCAACCGTGATTTTCTGTCTTCTTCTGTGCTCCTTGAAAAGGCGCCAAACCCGCAGAACCGCATTCAGCCGCGAGAGAAATCTTGCCTAGAGCCTTCTTCATCGATCCCTGCTGCAAAGTCCCTTCTGAGGTCTTGTGTTCAGTCTCCAGGACAAGGAATCCAGTGACCGGGTATTTGGCTGCAGTCCCTGAAGTTCTCCTGCTGCAATCTCTTCTTCATTGCTGAGGTACTGTGTTGGCTTGGGTATATACTTACCTTAAGCCTGTTGGGATTTCTGTGTAGTCCTGGGGTGTTTTCTGTGATTGGGAGGTCCCTCGTCCAGTACACCCAGTCCCACTGCTAGAATCTTGCTGGGGTGTCTTCTGTGAAGCCCCTGGACCCTCTTCTAACCCTAGAAGTAAAGTACTCACTTGTTTGCCCAGTTTTCCTAAGGAAACTCTGACTTTTGCTACTAAAGAACTTATTCTAACACTGCCTGTTGGTCACTAGTCCTAGTGACCCCCCTTCTGCCACTGAGAACACTCATGCTCTAAGGGAAAAGACTTTGAAGGGATTGGGACTTCTGCCTAGAAAAGAAATCAAGTGGTTTTACTTACTTGTGAAGAGTTGGTTGGTAACTGTAATTCTAAGAGTGAACAGTTACAAAAGTTCTTACTGATCTTGGATGTGTGATGCACTATTCTTAAAAGTATGGTTAACATCTTTCCTTCCTTAGCCACTGTTTTGCCAGTCTAAAAGAAAGTAGATGTGAAGGTATTTTACTCTCCTGTGATTAGGTTGTGCCTCTTTACAAAAGTAATGTGTTGGTTTCACCAGATTATTCCTGAAGGGTAATTGTATGAGTGTCCTCCAACTGTTGGTATCACCAGGTTAGTCCTTTTAGGATAACTGTATGAGTGTCCCCCAACTGGGTCTTGCTTCCCTTGACTTGCTGCTAGCCTGTCTTTAATAAGTCTACATTAGGTTGTTGCCTACCTAGAATTATCTATTCAGTAAAGTGTGACATTGGGTTTTACTTTCCCCTTCATTGTGAAGTTAAAGTAAGTGGGTTTTACTTACCTTGTGTTAGCTGTGTGCCATCCAAAACAAGTTACAAGAGTTATTGCTTACCTCAATCTGGGGTTCCCTGATTTCCAAAGCATCTGTAATGATATATTACATCCATTAGGTTTAGCTCACCTGGTATAACTGTGTGTTATGACAAAAGTAGTTATATGTTTTTATTGCACCTAGAACAAGTGTTTCACTATTCACCAAAAGTATATTGTCCAGTTGACTGTTTATGTGATTTGTTCCAAGAGTCACTGTACAACTGGAAGGGCCTACTGTCCTTGTATTACCACAAGTAATCTAAAAAGTAACCATTGGTCTTTTACTCCCAAAGAATAGGCTTGGCCTATACTAAATGTGTATAACAAGGTTTTGACTTCCCTAGAACTACTGTTAGGTGTTCCAAATAAGGTCTATACTTGGGTCTGTGTATTTTCAAGTATAGTGTTGTGTTTTATATTGTGATTTCATATAATGTTTCAGTATTTACTTAACCCCTAGATTTATCTGGGCCTACTTGTTTTTAAATAAATCCTTTATTTTTATAATACATAGTGTTTCAGTGTTTCTTTGGATCATTTGTATTACAATTTTCACTTGTACTGTATCTACTGCCCTCTCTCCCTCCTAAGATAAGCCTGGCTGCTCTGCCTACGCTACCATGTACTCAGGTGGTACGGTCTTATACTAAGAGTGGAGTCTTGTACTGCCTCAGTTGAATGGTTTTACTAGGCCCTTAACTGGACTTCAGAAAAACTGTCCTAACAGAAACCTTGAGTCAGTGTTTGCTTGAGTCACGGTAATTGTGGTCCCCTTGTGTAATCTCTGCTACTGCTCATATACTCTTGAGATAAGCCTGGCTGCTCCGCTACTGCTACCACTTTAACATAGTAGTACAGGCTTGTACCAAAGGTAAAACTTGTATTGCCAACTGTAGTCTTAATTGAGTGTAGTGGTCCCTAAGGGCACTGCACAGGATTGTGCCTAACAGTCATGTTCAGTTTACTGAGCATGTCTCGTCCTAACAAGTTGACAGGGGACGTTTCTGAAAACAGCAAGGGGGTGGCACTCTACTGCCCCTAACCTTGATGGCCAATTCATCTGTAAAGGGAACTGATTTCACTGTCCCAGAGAAGCCCTGCGTAGCCATAATCTCACCTAACAATGGATAATGCCCCTCCTTAATGCATGATTTGGTGGCACCTGTGTCTACCATAAAAAATGAAGGGCGTGTTGCCAATCTCCATGCCCACCAAGGGTTTCTCTTCTGGGTCTGCAGTGACTGGCAAGAATGGGCACGCGAGAGCTCTCTGTGGTCTGTCCTAATCTGTACAGGTGTTTGATCCTGGGGAAGATGAAAGGATTCCCCCCTAGCACACTCGCTCCCTGTCCGCACATTAATGTTGGGTATGTGGGGCACCTGTTGCGGGCAGGTTGGGCAGCATACACCGCTTTGCAGGAACTGCAGAGGAGGGGCTACCTGAGCTGCTGATTGTGGGGCACCGTACGGAACTGCGGTAAGCCGGGGGCATAGGGAAGTTGATAGGGGGCTGACCATCCTAGAGCATACAGGGGCATCTGATTATACCCCCAAAATGTACTTCTGCATTCCCGTGAGAAATGTCCCATCTTCCCACATGTCCAACACTGCCCCCATATTTCTCCCCCTTGGTCCCATCCCTCCAAATCCTCCATGTCCCATCTCTGGTCTGCAAATCCCCCTCTTCCCTGCTGGTACCCTCCCTGAGCGCTCTCGATATATTTTGCCCCTCACACCAATGTAGACTACGAAAGACATTTGTTTCATACAACTCCACAGGAAAAAGGGGACAAATCAGCAAATGGAGCCATACTATGGTGTGTGGAGATGTGCAGGCCAAATCAGGCTATAGAAAGGGAGAGTCACCAAGCACCCAGGACAAGGGACATGATGCATCTGTTGAATGGGGTGACCATATTCTCAAAGCTTTACCTCAACAAGGGTTACCACCAACTGGAACTGGCCCTGGAATCACAGTATATCACCACTTTTGTAACCCACATGGGACTTGCCTCCGTTTTGGCATATCTTCTGCAGTGGATATTTTTCAGGATGAGATTCATCAAGTTCTCCAGCATGGCGTCTGGCATGGATTCACATGCTCGTGAATATTCCCCGTCGTCAGGCTGGGAATCCTCAGTGAAAGAAAAAACTGTTTCACTTTCACTTTAAAACAGTATTTCTCCTCTAAACCAATCACTGTCTTCTGGGTGATAATGCCCCCATCCAATGACAATCCTCTCCCTAAGCCCTGCCTCCGGCAGCCATCTTCAGATTTTTACAGCACGCTTCAGTGTTGGGAGTCCTCGAGTTGCTCTTTGAGCTATTTGAATGTTTTTTTTTGCAGAAAAGTTCGATTTTTGTTTCTACCAGAGCTTGCTTGCTCTTTCCTCATCGGCCGGCAACAGGGACTCACTTCGGTGAAGTTTTGTTCCCCTCAAGGGCAAAGATTCGTCAAAGTTTCTGGAAGGTCATCTTGGGCCTATTTCGCAACCTCCGACCATGACAAAGGAGAAAAAGGAGGGAGGGGCCCTCTTCAGGCTCTGCACCAAATGAAGGGCTATGGAACATCTTAGTGGAGGACAAACATCTGCAATGTCTTTACTGCCGCGGGTAGCTGGAGGCTAATGGGTGCATGGTGTTTGCATGGCTGGTAAACTGATTGCCTTGGTTACGGGCGTATCTTATGTAACCGAATCCTTAAAAAACTTGACTGGCTTGGTCGAAGGTTATAAGGTTTCTACCTTTGAAGGCATGATAAGTCTTGTCATGCTGGAACATATTTTTGCATCTTCTTCCCTTAAGCAGCATTTGGCCGATTCGAAGGAGATAGATCCTAAGAAACTGGCCATTGCCGCAGATTTATGGGTGTCACATCGAGTGTCCCATAAGGACAAAACTCATCCTGGTAAGCAGGAGGAAGGGAAAAAATCCAAAGATAAGGAGGGTGGAGAATCTGATAAATCTTCTTCTCAAAAGGGCCACAAAAAGAAAAATAAGGGTAAGATACAAGAGAACTCGCAGGGTAGTGGAGGTCAGCCTCCGAAACAAAACTCTGGTTACAATAAGCCTCCCTATGTAAACAGACCCAATGGATCTTGTTTTGCTTGTGGAGCAACTGACCACGTGAAGGGGGATCCCCGGTGTAAGGTTAAACCTTTGGGGGTCAACTCCGCTAATCTGGCCTTCTCCTCCTACGAGGAAGAAGAGATTACAGGAGCATCCTTCTCCTCAGACTCCTTCCCCAGCGGGATAGAAGCTGAGGTAGTTTTAGTTTCCCTGGGTTCCTGGGAGCCTAAAGTCACAGAGGCTTATGCTAGGATTCCAAATAATACCAAGCACTACTTTAAAGACAGTGTGCTGATCAATGGAGTGGATGCTACAGCTCTTAGGGATAGTGCGTGCCGTCGAAATGTAGTGGATTCTACCTTGGTAGACTCAGAGGAAGTTGCCAGAGCTACTCTGATGCCCACTAAGTTGGCTGACGGCCCACCTCACATGTTTCCAGTAATAACTGTAAATCTTACTTTAAATGGCACAGCAGTCAGGATTCCAGTGAGCATTCAGAGAAACGTCCCAGGAAAGGTCTTGTTAGGCAATGATCTCAGAGCTTTAGGGCTCGTAGGAGACACGGCCGACAGACCCTGCACATGGTCTCAAACACGGGCAGCATTGGCCAAGACCAATACGCTGCATCAGCCGAAGGGGAAACCCAAGGCGAAAGGAGTAAACAAGTCAAGACGAGGGAAAGAGAACATTCCCCCGAGCTTGCCTACCACTGCGGTGGAGGAAGTTGGTCAACCGCCCGGGCCTGACGAGGAGGTGGTGATGTCTGAAGTATTTGACCCCAACGACCATCCTGAACTAAAAGACTTGTTAGTAGAAGGTGGTCCTGACAGGGAAGAATTCAGTAAAGGACAGCGTGAGTGCCCATCTCTGGAAGGCATAAGGAGACAGGCCTGCTCCCAGCTTGAGGGTGAACCTCCTGGGATGCATCGGATTTATTGGGAAGGTGGACTCCTGTATAGTGAGCCCACAGAGTCTACAGAAGGAGACCATAGGAGGTTGGTGGTTCCCCTTGCTGTAAGACCCTTCCTCCTGCAGTTGGCGCATGAAGTGCCCCTTGCTGGTCACCTTGGTATTAAGAGGACCAAGCAAAGGTTATCCATGCACTTCTACTGGCCCAAGATGGGGGTGCAAGTAGAAAGACACTGCAGGAGTTGTGCCTACTGCCAGTTATCTGGTAAGAGTGGCTCAACAATCCAAGCTCCATTGGTACCACTCCCAGTTGTGGGAATACCATTCGAAAGGGTAGGGATCGACATCGTTGGTCCCCTTGACCCGCAGATATCCTCAGGCAATAGGTTTGTCTTTGTGCTAGTCTACTATGCTACCAGATATCCTGAGGCCACCCCATTGAAAACTGTAACTGCCAAGTCAGTTGCAAAAGTGTTACTTGGCATCTTTACTAGGGTTGGCTTCCCTAAAGAAGTTGTGTCTGACAGAGGCAGCAACTTCATGTCAAAGTATATGCAGGCTATGTGGAAAGAATGTGGGGTCACCTACAAGTTCTCTTCTGCATACCACCCCCAGACCAATGGTCTGGTAGAACGTTTCAACAGAACGTTAAAGAGCATGATTGGGGCTCTGGAAGAACCTCAGAGAAGAAAATGGGATCTTCTTTTACCATGCTTACTGTTTGCCTACCAAGAGGTACCACAGGAGGGTGTTGGCTTCAGCCCCTTCGAACTTCTGTTTGGTCATCCTGTACGGGGACCCTTAGCCATAGTCAAAGAGGGATGGGAGATGCTCACTCCCCCTGTTACTACCAACGTAGTAGATTATGTGCTGGGGCTCAGAAAATGGATGGTACTTCTGATGGGCTTGGCTAGTGATAAATTGAAGGCAGGACAAGCGCTGGTGAAACATTGGTACGACCAGAAAGCTTCCCTCATCAACTTTACACCTGGTCAGCAAGTCCTGATCATGAATCCCATAAGGCCTCGAGCTTTACAGGACAAATGGTCAGGCCCTTACACAGTGGTGGAGTCCCTGGGTGAGGTTAACTATTTAGTGGACCTTGAAAGGCCTGGACAGGCTCCAAAAGTGTTCCACGTAAATAGACTGAAGGCTTTCGTCCCAAGAGTCGAAATCAAAGCACTGCTATTGGCTTCAGATGTTGAGGAAGAGGAGTCTGAACCTCTCCCCGACCTGTTCCAAAGCGGTCCTTCAGATAGCTCCTTTGAGGGTGTCCGAGTGGCCCCTCACCTGACTTCTAATCAGCAGGCTGAGGTGAAAAGTTTGCTTAGGCAGTTTTCCCCCCTGCTTTCACAGTCGCCTGGTTTGACACCTTGGTGCAAACATAACATAGACACAGGAGACAGTGAACCTACCAAGAGTAGGGGATACAGGATGTCAGACAAAGTACGGTCTTACATTAAGACCAAGGTCAACAAGATGTTAGACCTTGGGGTGATTGAACCCTCTAGTAGTCCTTGGTCCAGCCCTGTGGTTTTGGTTCCAAAGGCAGGCACTTCTGAATTGAGGTTCTCCGTGGATTACAGGGCTCTGAATGCTGTCACCAAGACAGGTGCACACCCCTTGCCTCGAACAGATGAGCTGGTGGATACTTTGGGTGCCTCCAAGTACCTCAGCATGTTTGACCTCACTGCGGGCTATTGGCAAATAGCTTTAGCAGAACATGCCAAGGAGAAGACAGCGTTTTCTACTCCAGACGGCCTTTACCAGTTCAGGTTAATGCCGTTCGGGTTGAAGAATGCACCTGCCACTTTTCAGAGGCTTGTGAATCATGTGCTGAATGGGTTGGACGAATTCTGTCTTGCATATTTGGATGATATAGCAGTTTTCAGTGCCACCTGATAAGACCATGTGAATCACCTTGGGATTGTGCTCCAGGCTCTTCAGAAAGCGCACTTGACCATAAAGGCTAGTAAATGCCAGATTGGACAAGGCTCAGTGGTTTACCTTGGACATGAAGTAGGTGGATGGAGGATACAGCCTCTTCCCAGTAAAGTACATGCAGTACAAGACTGGCCTACCCCCACTACACAGACCCAAGTGAGAGCCTTCTTAGGACTCACAGGGTATTACCGCAACTTCATGGCAGACTATGGTACCATAGCTGCCCCTCTGACTGCCCTCACTACTCCGAAGAAACCCAAGAAGGTAACTTGGACCGACGAGTGTGAGAAGGCCTTTAACGGCTTCAAAGAATCCTTGTGCCAGGCCCCTGTCCTCAGGGCCCCTGATTATCAAAGACCTTTTATTGTGCAGACGGACGCCTCTGACACTGGGATAGGAGCTGTACTATCGCAAGTAGATGAGAAGGGTAAGGAACAACCTATTGGTTTTATTAGTCCCAGATTAAGGACAGAGAACTCAGATGGTCCACAGTGGAGAAAGAATGTTTCTCTGTTGTGTGGGCCCTACGGAAGCTGAGGCCCTACCTCTATGGGACCCACTTCACTGTGCAAACTGACCATAAGCCCTTAAAGTGGCTAATGAACATGAAGGGAGAGAATCCAAAGTTGCTTAGGTGGTCCATAAGTCTACAAGGCTTCGACTTCACTATTGAGCATAGGCCAGGTGTCCAACATAGCAATGCTGATGGGTTGTCCAGAATGTTTAACCGACCTGAACAAGAGACTCATCCAGGGGTGGATTAGTTCCCCCTGTCCATAGTCTGGGAGGGGCGAGTGTTAGGAAAGATTTGTTAATTGGGTAATTTTCCTTCCATGTGTCAACCCCTAAACTTTTTGCTGTTGTTTTCACCAGGATCTAGACTTTGCCAGAGAAGTGCAGCCTTCTGCCGCACTCCTCTGGGCTTTCGCTCCATTCTTACGGGGAAACTGACATGCCCTTAAGACAGTCAGTACCGGGAAACGTTGTTTTCCATAGTTTCTTTATCATGTTGCAGCTTTCGCGCAACATGACACAAGAGGGCACTGTAAGCTAAGTTACCGCTCTCTTGGGTCTCTAGTCTTCTACAGGCCCTAGATACTCTCTTGGGATTGTTAACGAACGGTGCAAGTGAATCACGGACGGGACTGGTGGCAGCGATCGTTTCTTTGTGTTTTTGAGCTCCTTTTGGTGTTTAAGCGTGTTTCTCGCGCTTAGCCCAAAATGGTGGCCTGGCTTCCAAAATGGCCAGACCACGAGGCTCTGTGTCCTGTCCGCTGACCGTCTTGCCCCCTTCACCTTCCCCAGGTCGAGCCGACGCGGGGCCTTCCTTATTTCGGCATGTACTTTCCCGCGAAACACAGATGCTTTTGCGGGCTTCTACAGGCCTTGTGTGTGCCTCCAGGATGTGGGCTGGGATGTCTGGTCCGAATACACATCCTGGGTGCCAGAGAGTCTAGGGTGGTGTGAATGCATGGGACCGCCGTGGTACATGATAGGTCCACGCATGGTGTGAGTGTTTTGTGAGCAGATCTCCCATTGGGACCCCTCCGTGTTGGCGGAAGGGAACCGTAGATAAGAGGGGGCTGGAAGCACCACTACATGTCGATCTCCTGAGTTCTCACGAACAAAGGAATACAGGAGCGAAGTATCCTGCAACCACGAGGCTGAACTGAGGAATCGCTGGTGACCCGCTGAAGGACTGCTCCTCTGCACTGCTGTCGCTTGGTGAAACCCTTTCTACCTCTGATCGAACGAGAAGGCCTGTACTGGTACTTCGACCCTTGGAATAGTGGGAACAGCTATTCTCGGCATCTTCACCATCTCCTGCACGTAAGCCTTCGGAAGTGTCTCTGGGACATCCAGTCGACTGACCAGCCTACCCAGGAGACTTGCTCTGTAACCGCCGTCAGGTTTTGTTGTATTAAGAGTCCTTCTCCTTCTCACACGATTCGTACACTTGGCATTCCCAGGTCTGAAGTGAGTAGTGTACATTTGGCTGAAATACACACGGCCGCTGCGTTGCCCTGCTGTGGTAACAAACTGTGCGGGTTGACTGCATTCGGGACGTCCTCAACTCAACTTCTGCTGCTGCGCAACCTACACGACGCCGAGACGTCCCCTGCTCGTATCTGAACCTGCCAGCACTGAAACTGACGCGGAGAAGCCTGAGTCTGCCTGCATTGGGGACCGGTGAGTAGCATCGCTAGGAACTGGTCGCCCTCCTGCAGTAGCCCATAGCTTTTCTCGGCTGTGTCTAACAGCACGCCTTTCCGTACTCTCGCTCTGCTTCTGCCCACAGTGGAGGCTGCGCTTGAGTCGTGGAGCTCTGTTCATCTTCATTTGTTCACCGAACTAAACTGCCTGATTCCCTCGAAGAGACTCCCCTTTTTGCCCATTGGCACCAGCGTGTGGAGGTACTTTTTAGCACAAGGCTCCAATCTTCATAGGGCTTGGACTTCCTTTTAGTTAGGTGCCTCTGAAGGTGGACTGGGTCTAATTATTATTCGCACTGCCTGTTTTCCTCCTCATCTAGGTGGTCTACACATTTCGTGCGTCTAACTCGTTAGACTCGTTTGTATTTGTATATATATTGTATTGGTTTGGTATGTGTTGGTTTACTTGAGTTTTATTGTGATTTCTCACTACGATCAATGTTACAAAGGCCTTCTAATAAATGTGTATATATTTTTAATATAACACCTGCTTGGAATAATTTGTAAGTGTCCTTGCTTTATGTGCTCATTGCGGGCTTTCAGTCACCCTCACCCCTCTTGAGACCTAGTCTTGACCGCCGCGATCGCTACCCTGATTGGTCTGGCTTGTCCAGAGGTTACCCTGTTCCAAGAAACTGGCTGGCCTTCTGAACCTCTGCCCCTCCAGGACAGAGTTCAGAAATCCGTCTTAACATCGCCCAAATAGATCATGATGAGAAAGTTAATTAAGAACATTTTAGCTGAAAAAATCAGTCAATACAATGCTTACATTTTCAAAAGATATGTAATTGAATATTAGATACGTGAACAAAAGTTGAAAACATCAATGTTTGTTAATTAAACCTTAAAATTTACATACATATAAATGATTTTCACATATGGCCATCGTAAAAAAGAAAATGAAACAAAGAGCAACCACATTGTTCTTATGTTGCGATGTGATTTCCAACTCTACGCATTTCGGGGAAACTCCCCTTCTTCAGCAGTGAAAGAAATCTGCAATTACACATATACATACAATTAATAATCACCTTTACATATGTTAAACACAAAATTACTGTGAACAAATCATTATCAATCATCACTCTAAACCAGCTACAAAGCAACCTAGCTCATACTAAATAGGGTCATTATCATTTTCTTCATAATCAGTAAACCAAAATTGAATACTGGTGTGACTCCAAAGCATGAAATTAGAAGCAAAATAATGGAAAGAATTACCTCTAGTATGTCTTTCTGTGTGGTCTTGCATAATACATGAATATTAATCGGGTCAATACACTTCAACTGCTGAATCAGATCAAAAGGGAACCATAGAGTTCCGGATTTAAAGGAAAGGTCATAATAGAAAAGTGAAAAAAGCTCAATTCTTACCCAGAGTTTAGAAGGGATTAGGAATATACTCTAAATCCACAATGAAGAGACCACCGGACAACGGGACCTCTGATGTGTATCAAGATGAAGTATATAGGAAGTAGTGAAGGTCCTAGAACAAACCGTAAGACCAGTGATTAGAGTTGTAGTGTTGGTGTCTGCCTTATTAAGAGCAACAATATCCATTTGTGGACTATCTTTACCTCAATAGTGAAAAAACAGTGTTTTATTAGCACTGTATTCCCAAAGACTATCAATATCTCCTACTGCACTCGTCATGAAAAGATGTCACCGATGTTCAAAAGACTATTTTAGCCTCCTTTTATTCGGAAATTGCATACTGAAAAGAGAGACAGAAGTAAGCCACAAGGATGGGTGAGTCACTCTATCTTTAGAATCGAGTATTTCAAGTATTTATAGAAACAGTAATAATCTATGTACTTACAATTCGAAAGGCTAATCGTCTTTATAGACAGGATCTTGGGGTTGCTGTCTAATGTGCACCACACGTACGGTGTCCGCATTCGGAATGAGCAATCTCTGCCGGTTAAAATGAAAACAGGAAGAGACACGGAGTCATGTGACCCGGAAATTAAAGGCGAAACAAATTCAAGCGACTCGGACAGGACAGAACCTATTCCACCGAGATGTTAGTATTGCCGGAGTGAAAATGATAATGGGTGTATAGAGTACCTCGATCTATATAAACTGGGATCCCAGATGTAAACCCCAATGGTGAGTACCGTCATTACCCCGTCACATGGCCGTGTCACATGACCAAAGAACGTAACGCAGAAATAATTGAACACACCCATGGAGAGGTGCCACTCAACTCTTAAATCGATACTACGGACATCTAAACAGATGGATGATCTCAGAAATAAAAATGAAAGGGATTTATAAAAAAAAATAAAGAAAAATTAAAAAAAATGATGAAGGTAGTGTCTAGAAAGTAGATACGGAAAAAAGACTCCAGAGTCAACAAGTAGCAGAGGGGTACATAGGCCCTCATTACAAGTCAGGCGGTGGACCATGGTGCTATTAGCACCATGGTCCATACCGGATTCCGCCATGGTGGATGGCGGAATTACCGCCCCATTCCAAGGTGAGTGGGCCGGTAATTCCCCATTCACCATTTGCCCTTCCCCATTCCCATTTTTGCCCCATAGGGCAAAAAGCAGGCGTTAAAGTGTGAATCAGGCGTTAAGGGTTTAACGGTGCCGTTCTAGCAAATTCCTTACTGCAAATCAACTTGACATCCTCAACAAAGGTCTTTCATTTGTTCCAACAAGTAATTACACTCTTTTTGAAGAGAAAGTGAATCTACAATTACTATTACGTAAAATAAAATTGAAATTATTTTTTGCTAGACAAACCATGGATACAGTAGATGAGGATATGGATGAGACACTTGCGATGAAACCAAAAAGTACATTTGATCCCCCAATTGACAACCCGGTGATCAATATGTTCAAATTCAAAGTTGAAAATGACTTGAAGAAAATTAAGTACAACTCAAGAGTTCCATTTAACCTTAAAGACTCCCAACTCAAAGAAATCGATTCCTTAGAGAAAGATTTTGAGTTAGCAATTAAACCTGCTGACAAAGGGGGTGCAATAGTGGTTATGGATTCTAGTTTCTACCACACACAATGCAAGGACATGTTGGATGATAACAGTACCTACCTTCGGTTGGACAGTAATCCCACATTCCAAATCAGAGCTATAATTGAGGATTGTGTGAATAAAGCATTTGACAATGAATGGGTCAATGTGAAAACGAGGTCTTTTCTAATGAAAAAACACCCGAATATTCCTGTACTGTATGGACTTCCAAAAATTCACAAAAATCAACTCCATCCCCCACTGAGACCAATTGTTGCGGGGACTGATAGTATCTTAGACCCTCTATCTAAATATGTAGATAGGATTCTACAACCTTTGGTTCAACTTATCCCGACTTATTTGAGAGACGCTACAGACTTCCTTTTGAATGTCAATGAGATTACTTGTTTGTCTTCAGAATGCATTCTATTTTCAATGGATGTATGCAGCTCATACACATCAATCCCTCATCGAAGCTGTAGAATGGTTATTGTTACAATCCCAAAATGTGAAATGTGACCCACAGTTGGTGGTGGAATTCATAACAATAATTTTACACAATAGTTACTTTAGGTATCAAGATCATTATTTTGCACACATTTCGGGAACATCGATGGGGTCAGCGATGACCCCTGCATATGCTAACATCTATATGTATTGGTTTGAAAAACAGTTTGTACTAGACATAATTGAATGGTCTACTAAGATTATTATTTGGAAAAGGCACATCGATGATATTTTTGGGGTCTGGTGTGGCTCCAAAAGTGAACTGGAAGAGTTTTTTGCCTATCTCAACAGCATACATTCATACATTAAGTTTACTCTTGAAATTGGCGACCCCAAATTACACTTTTTAGATGTGCAGTTGGAAATTGTCAACAATCAGATTAAAACATCATTATTCCACAAACCGACCGATGTCAAGTTTACTACACTATGCGAGCTTTCATCCTAAACCTATGATGGCAAGTTTACCATACAGTCAGATCTTACGTCTTAAGAGAATAATCACAGATTCTGAGGTTTTCCAAGTAGAATGCGAAGCTTTAACCAAAAAATTCACCTCCAGAGGATATCCTAAAGAAATCCTAGAACAAGCGCAAACTAGGGCTCATCCGATTTCAAGGGAACAACTCCTCACTCCGAAGCCCAAGAAAGAGACAGCTTCAATCCTACACATCTCAAAGCACTCAAGACAAAGCTTTCACATTAAAAGAATTTTGCAGAAACACTGGTCTATTCTACATCATGACTCCACACTTCTTGAACTGTTTCCACGACCCCCAATGATGGTGTATAGAAGAGGGGTTAACCTTAGAGACAAGGTGGTTAAAGCAGAAAGGGTACCTAAACAAACACAGTTGACACTTGTGACCAAAAAGAAAGGAACATTCCTGTGCTTGTCATGTAGCCATTGTAACAATGTGGCCAAAGGTGAATACATTTTACACCCACAGATGGGGAGAAAAATGAAACTCAGAGATTTTGCCACGTGTAGAACCACAGGTGTGATCTACAGCATTAAGTGCCCATTTGGCCTTTTATACATCGGTCAAACAGCAAGGTCGGCGCGTGAAAGATGGACTGAACATAAATCACACATACGGTGTAAAAATGAAAATCCCCTTTAGCAAGACACTTCACCAATGAGAGACATAACGTGGCACAGTTAAGATTCAACATACTTGAAGTAGTTAAAAATCCTCACAGAGGGGGTGATTATGCAAGGATTTTGGCTCAAAGAGAGATGTTCTGGATTGATTTCTTGGATACCGTCTCTCCCAGAGGTCTCAATGAAGACTTTTCCCTGAATTGTTTCATTTAAGTATTCGCCAGTAGAACATCGTCCTCCATTTTGGCTCTTATGGTTTGGACTGGTTATAATCAGAAGTTGGGCTCATGTCAGGTTTATGAGTTGGTTGACTACTTAGTGTTCATATTGTTCTGATAATGAATGATACATCAGTAATCGAAAGGTTTAAATACATCTATTGAGAGGGTTAATACACTATGTACCCCTCTGCTACTTGTTGACTCTGGAGTCTTTTTTCCGTATCTACTTTCTAGACACTACCTTCATCATTTTTTTTTATTTTTTATTTTTTTTTATAAATCCCTTTCATTTTTATTTCTGAGATCATCCATCTCTTTAGATGTCCGTAATATCGATATAAGAGTTGAGTGGCATCTCTCCATGGGTGTGTTCAATTATTTCTGCGTTACGTTCTTTGGTCATGTGACACGGCCATGTGACGGGGTAATGACGGTACTTACCATTGGGGTTTACATCTGGGATCTCAGTTTATATAGATCGAGGTACTCTATACACCCATTATTATTTTCACTCCGGCAATACTAACATCTCGGTGGAATAGGTTCTGTCCTGTCCGAGTCGCTTGAATTTGTTTCGCCTTTAATTTCTGGGTCACATGACTGTGTCATGTGACCGCGTCTCTTCCTGTTTTCATTTTAACCGGCAGAGATTGCTCATTCCGAATGCCGACACCGTACGTGTGGTGCACATTAGAAAGCAACCCCAAGATCCTGTCTATAAAGACGATTAGCCTTTCGAATTGTAAGTACATAGATTATTACTGTTTCTATAAATACTTAAAATACTCGATTCTAAAGATAGAGTGACTCACCCATCCTTGTGGCTTACTTCTGTCTCTCTTTTCAGTATGCAATTTCGGAATATAAGGAGGCTAAAATAGTCTTTTGAACATCGGTGCCATCTTTTCATGACGAGTGCAGTAGGAGATATTGATAGTCTTTGGGAATACAGTACTAATAAAAGACAGTTTTTTCACTATTGAGGTAAAGATAGTCCACAAATGGATATTGTTGCTCTTAATAAGGCAGACGCCGATACTACAACTCTAATCACTGGTCTTACCGTTTGTTCTAGGACCTTCACTCCTTCCTATATACTTCATCTTGATACACATCAGAGGTCCCGTTGTCCGGTGGTCTCTTCATTGTGGATTTAGAGTGCATTCCTACTCCCTTCTAAACTCTGGGTAAGAATTGAGCTTTTTTCACTTTTCTATTATGACCTTTCCTTTAAATCCGGAACTCTATGGTTCCCTTTTGATCTGATTCAGCAGTTGAAGTGTATTGATCCGATAAATATTCATGTATTATGCAAGACCACACAGAAAGACATACTAGAGGTAATTCTTTCCATTATTTTGCTTCTAATTTCATGCTTTGGAGTCACACCAGTATTGAATTTTGCTTTACTGATTATGAAGAAAATGATAATGACCCTATATAGTATGAGCTAGGTTGCTTTGTAGCTGGTTTAGAGTGATGATTAATAATGATTTGTTCACGGTAATTTTGTGTTTAACATATGTAAAGGTGATTATTAATTGTATGTATAAGTGTAATTGCAGATTTCTTTCACTCCTGAAGAAGGGGAGTTTCCCCGAAACGCGTAGAGTTGGAAATCACATCGCAACATAAGAACACTGTGGTTGCTCTTTGTTTCATTTTGTTTTTTACGATGGCCATATGTGAAAATCATTTATATATATGTAAATTTTAAGGTTTAATTAACAAACATTGATGTTTTCAACTTTTGTTCATGTATCTAATATTCAATTACATATCTTTTGGAAATTTAAGCATTTTATTGACTGATTTTTTCATCTTTAATGGTGTGCAGGGGACGGGAGTGTCTTTAAATTTAGACACTTTGTTTAGTTCATGTTTTATTCAGGCTCCAGTGTCAGGGCTTGTATTCCTCCCCAGCACCCTGAATCATTTGAAATTGTCTATAACTTTTTCACCTATTGACAGAAAACTAGGTGTGCACCTATTGACTACCATTTTCAATTAAGAACATTTTGACAGGCCTCATAACTCTGTAGTCGTCAATACAGAGCTCACCTCTAACACCTCTAACACTGCATGCCTTGTCAACAACGTGGAGGTCAACACGAACCAGGAGGCGTGTTCACTGAATTATAACACTCAACACAGTGACAACAAAAAGATGCACCATGTACTGCTATTACGTACCTTAGCAGCAAGTGTTGTGAGGAATTTAGCGAGAAAGCTGGCGTGTCGAACTAACATTATTGACGCTGATGTGTCCAATGACAGTTGTGAGTAAAAAACAAGCCACGTTGGAACAAGGAAACACATGACTTTAATGGGCTCAAGTACTGATTTAAATGTTCAAACTATGGCTTCCTTAAGTGAACCTTGCCTGCGTATAACGTCCAACACGTCTAAAACGCTGACGACAGAAACATTCTTAGCAGACTCTCAACAACAAGTTAATGAGAAAGAGGATGTCGAGTTATGTTTCCACTCCCCGCACTCCATCATGGACTGTCTGGCAGAACCCTCAAATCAAGTGGAATCAGGGCAACCTAGGCGTAACTCCCTTGAAATTGTTAACAAGTTACTACTTGATCTTTCCCAGATGAATAAAACTTGTAAACTGGAAAAACTATCGAGCATAAACGAACCGGCCGTGGATCCACCTGGAATTCCGTGGAGGATTTCAAAAAAATTTGAGATGGCAAACTGGGTTGTATAAACGTAGAAGGGTTGATCTTAATTCAACCTCATTATCATCCTATCTGGATTGCCCGCAAGCAAACAAAAATAACTACCAATCACATTCACAACTGCACCCTCAGTGCCACACAAATGGGAGCGAGAAGAGCATCCAGTCTAAGCAAATTGAAACGACTCCATTGAGAAAAAAATCTTGCTCATTTTCTGAAACATCCAGTTCGGACTCTTCATTAATGGAAGAAGCTTATCCAAAGATCAGGGGAACCAAGTCTTGACTGCGACCTTAACAAAGAGTGGAGGTGACAGTCTTGGAAAGATAATGGAACATTTACAACCTATCCTAATATCGTCATTGGCTATATTACTGTCCCCTTTCATTAAATTATATGAAGAGCTAAATGGAAATATCAAGGACCTAACGACCTTGACTGCCCTGATCAACGCAAAAATTTTGAACCTTGAAAATGATAATAACTTGTTCAAACATGCATATCATGATATGAACAAGCGAATTGACTGCTCTCTTGGCAAACTAACTGAGCAAAAAATAAAAAAAACAACTTGGACAAGAAACTATTTGCGGAAGTTGCAAAGGAAGACTTGGCACTTCTGAAACACAATGAGCCAACTTTGACTGGACTGAATCTTCAAAACATCCAGGCACCTCAGGCGTGTTGGAATTTCAACAATGGAGTGGCCATCGCTCCCTCTGAAAATTCTAACAAGCATCATAACAGCTGCAAAGAGAGCTCGCTGAAGGCCAGATGAGAACCCAAAATTCCATCTTGTAGACCCTTGGAATTCAATGCTGTCATCTCTAGAGAAATCGATGTCACAGCAGTAACAGAGAAACATAAAAGGCTAGAGGACTTGTTAGGCTCCAAACAAAACGTACAATCAAATTCAGTTATCTTAATCTCTCTCCTCAAAGTGCCTATTTCTGTACTGGCGGAACCTGTCCAGGTTCTAACGATGGATTAAACGTTCTCAAGTGCCCTGGAAAGTAGCGCGAGTTTAGAGAATCCTGCTGCTAGAGATCCTCAGGTACCCTCAACCTCAGGAAGTCTTGCGATTTCCTCTAGTGCCCCCAACGAACCAAATGACAACTCTAATGAATTAAGCCAAAATGGCACTGAGATCTTTGCCATCTTCAACAAAGCAAATCAAAAAACAAAGCTTAAACCTGAAAAAACCTAGGAACAAAATAAACGAAAAATCAGACTGCAAAAAAAACAGTGCGTCCAATTCATATAGAAAATTTCTGCGCAATTTAAAAACTGTAAACGTCACTGTGAACACAAATGGCAATGTCATGCAATCCATTAAGCATTCACAAAAAAAGACTGAGTCCAAATTAACTCCCTTGGAGGAAGTTTGTTATGCTTCGGTCGGTTCCTCTGCAGATCTGTTGGATATGTCTGTGTATGAAGATGACATAACAGATAATCCGACCCAAGCAACTGTCAACAAAACAGCAAATTGTGACACATTTTCTGATGTGCCTGCAATTGCTTCCTCAAATGAACAAAGCAATTACAATGCAGATTCACAAGTCAAAGCAATCAAATCCATATAGTTAACATCTCCTCGACATGCAAAGATAACAGCCGAGCTAAATTATCCACGACCCACTCTGACTGAAAGGACTTGCACGTCAATCCCCTCAGTGGTACCTTCAGACGCGTCCATTCCTTCAAATGTCAATCCCTTAGGCTCCACCTTAAATGAAAGATGTGGCAAATTGGCCAATTCATCATGGCCCATGGGATCGGCCAAAGGAAATCCAGGGACGGAACAAGCAATGCTCAGTTTAGAGCGCCGAAATACAGCACTGCCCCCCTTCAACTCTAACCGTATCCGAGACCTACGTGCCTTGAACACGAAACCTGAGAATGCCTCAGGCGAGGGAGGCTTTAGAAAGACAGGTCAGGACTCAGTGTGTCAAAATCAAGGTCAAAGAAACGGAGTGACCAAACCTCAAGTCAACCTAAAAATTGCCTTGGATCGCATCGTACATAGTGATAATCTCATCCTGAACCGCAACAACATCTTAAATCTACTTCACCATGTGCCCAGCTTGAGATCCATTGAATCGAATGATCTAAAAATTGTGGAGTTTGTAGATGAATCCCAAAATGACAAAATAATCTTACACTTAGATTCTTAAATCATATTTAATACTATAATGGATGCAGTACCAATCCTTATGTCATTGGGTTTTGATGCCTACAAAGTTGCGGACGGAGCTAGTGCTTGCTCAGGAGACCTTATGCTAAAGGATGATTTGACAAGACAACAAATTAAAATAACATTTGGATGTGACACTAATGCGACTGCCAACCGAAGGGTCGTGGAACAACCACACAATGTCCTTGGGCCCATAAATGACTGGTCATGGGTATCCGAGGCCATGGCAAATCAAATTCCAAACACCAAACACCAATAAGGCCCTGTAGCTCCGGAAACAAATGTTGTGGTGGTAGGTTCGTAGAACACTAGAGGGCACGCGCACTTATTTCAGAATAATTGCCTGCGTGATATTGACCTAATGTGTGTGCAAGAATCCTGGCTCCTGGAATGTCCGGTATCAGATGAATTCAAAATTGCCTTCAACCCTGCTTATAGCAATGGGAAAGGAAGACCCATGGCCGGCCTTGTAACACTAGCTAAGAAAAGCTCAGGCCTTAGAATGATCAATTCTTGGAATCCATCACCTCACATCACAGAATGTTTCCGCTCATTCCAACTCCTTGCACCCCTGCATTGGAACTCGCTCCCTCTTACAATCCGCTCTACCACAACCTTCACCTCATTTCGCACTTCCCTTAAATCCCTCCTCCTCCATTCTCCTCCTTGAGAACGTCTCCTCTGCCCTCTTCACTTCCCCCCACCATTCCCTCTTCTTACCCTCATCTGATTCCTCTCTCCCCTCTCCTACTCCTCTCTTTTCCCCTTCCATTCTCCCTCACCCTGTCCATCTCCTACTCCCCCACCTCTTCCCTCTCCCCTTTCCACCCCCCACCTAAGTTAATTGCTCTTTACACTGTTTTGTTGAATGATTCATGATGTAAATGTTGCTCTCATTGTTAAATGTTGTTGTTATTTTGTATTTTGTTGTTCCACTGTACAGCGCCTTGGTAAAAAAAGTGCTATATAAATAAATAAATAAATAAATCAAATCAATCAATCAATCACATACAGGCATCTCTGATAGGTTTGCCGAACCACGACATCTGGCATATTATAAATATTTTCTGGAACCATAAAATAACTGGAAAGCTATCATTCATTAATCAAATTTCAACATTGATAGATGAAATATAGGCAGAATTTAGTATGCCAAGAATCATAATTTGCCGAGACTTAAACACAAATTGCATCAATTTAACGGACGCTAAACCGAATGACATAGCTACTAAGTGGTGCCTTGAAATGGATATTAGAGATATGCATATGATGAATGGGAACATCAAAGGTGATACGCCAGCTCAGCACACGTGGAGTCGTCTGGAATCAAAATCGACACTTGACTACTTCTTTGTATCAGGAAAACTGCACGAACTAGCTGTTGACATGCAGGTAGCAACTCGTTCTTATAGTGATCATCATTTGATAAGTCTAACCTTGAAAACAGAACACTCAATTAAAAATAAAACGTGGGACGTTGGGGTCAGAGTTGAACCCAATCGAGTTAGACTACATCTCAACATTGACGAGGTAACTAACATCGCCAAAAAATACTGTAAAGAACAAGGAGGGGTTGAATATCAACCTCTCTTGAGTCAATACATGGAAAAAAAGCATGGCCCAAAAAATTGTGCATTCATAACGAAACATAATTTGACCTAGAAGTACTCAAGCGAAAAAACGTCTTCTGCGTAGAGAAATCCGGAAGGCCCGCAAGAATGCAAGAGTTGATGTGATTTACAGCATAAGAGTTGGCAAACAAAAATATAAGAACTGGCTGAAGATGCACAAAGCCCGAATGCTTCAAAAAGACTCAGAATTTATGATGACAAAATTGGAAAAAAAAACTCCAGAGACTTTTGGATAATCATCAATAATGAGGGCGCTTCACGAGCAGCACTACAATCTAACGCTGTATCCGAAACTGAGTGGACCCCTTCACTATATAGTAAAAAGGTCAATTTGGAAGAACCTGTTCTTCCTATGCTTACAAGATGGAGCCTGGACTTCGACAAATCTGATATCCTTGACATCATTAAAAGGACGAGCACGTCGAGAGCACCGGGGCCTGACGGCCTAACCAACCTTGCACTAAAAGAAAACCCAGAAGTGTGGGCTAACAACTGCGAGGAACTCTTTCGCTGAATCAACAACACATGTACCATAACAACCTTGTGGAAAAGTACTGTTGTTGTACCCATTTTCAAAAAGGGAAACAGGTAAAACCCGAGAGATTATAGGCCCATAGCACTCTTAGATGTGCTTGGTAAAGTGTATGCCACCTTATTACAACAAAAGCTATTAAAATGGGCTATAATTTCCCAACACGTAGACCAAAGACAATCAGGGTTCGTGAAAGGTGTCAGATGTTGCCTGAACCTACTGATATTAAATCTAATCAAAATGGAGACAATAAGACCAGGAGCCAAGGTTTACCTTGCTTTTATAGACTTTGCACACGCTTTTGACAGCATAAACAGAATGAGGTTGTGGCATAAAATGAGCAATTGGAATTGTCCGGCTAGTCTCCTAGCTGCAATACGAGAGCTGCCTACCGGAACTAATGTAAAGATTCGTCTAGACCAAGCCGGCACCCTATCCACAGCAGTTGACACATTTTGCGGCATGAAGCAGGGATGCCCCTTGGCATCCATCATCTTTAATTTGTTCCTCTCTGATATGGGCATCACACTTGAGGAAGTTCCATATTTTCCGCCTAAAGTGCATGGCAGTAACATCAATTGGCTCCTACACACCGATGATTTCATTCTACTCGACTTAACTCCAATTGGTCTGCAGCGGAAGATTGATGCTGTCGAAATATATGCAACTAAAAATGGCCTGCACTTCAACGAGAAAAAATGTGAGATACTTGTTCTTCAAAATCTAAGGACAGGCCCTAAAAAGAATAAAAACAGCTTCAGATGGCACCTTAAAAAAGAAATCCTAAAGACTGTATCCAGCACACGATATTTAGGAATGAGGATAAGCTCACAAATCAATGACACCCCTTGGGTGGAGGTAGCAAAAACCAAATGTCGGCAACTCGCATGTCAAGCAATCATCATCAATAAAAAGTACAGGAAATGTTCTTTAAAACCAGTGATCACCTTTTACAAACAATAAGTGGTCCCCATATTGACATATGCTGCGAATGTGCCCTGGGCTGTCCATATGAATTGTGGGCAACACTCGAAAACATCTTTTGGTCAAAAGTCCTGCAGATTCCTAAGGGTACACCAACCTTGTGCATAAGATACAAACTTGGACTGGTTTCCATCAATGCACGGGTGTGTTGGAACACACTAGCCTGTTTTCGAAAAATGACGATGAGGAAAGTTGTCCCTCAGTTTTAGGTTCTACATAATCGTGGAAATGGCAACTCTAAAAGCATTCTTGTCCTATGCTCTCGACAATGCGAGACTATGCTGGATGATATCGAGATCTCAATGCTGCACTGCAATCCCGATCTGGTCAAGCGCAATCTATAGAACATTGATTGGATAAATACTTCAGAATCAAGACTCAATCAGAAATTAATGAAAGCTGTTCCATGCGAAGCCAGAGCCCTACCTGAATATTCTAAATTCATAGAGCTTTCTCCTAATCCACATTGTAGATCACTAGCACTACAGTTTTGTTTGAATGCCTTCAAAACTAAAGACAAACTAAGTGCATGGGCACAACATCGCGAAAAGGATTGGAGCTGCAGATTTTGCAACAAATACGAAGAAACTTTAAAACATCTTGTGCTATTCTGTGAAGCCATTCGTAATCAAAGATCTATACGTTTAGCTTCAATAATCGGGAATCATCCGTCCTTGAGTGGAGATGAATGGTGGACAAGAATGTTTAGTGGAACAGATCGCGAACTATTCTATGCCTTGACTTCTTTCTTGGGCGATGTGAAGACTCTACTAGCTTCCATAGCGAGTGGTTTTGACTAAGTATCCATGATGAAGAGTCTCAGTGTGCTGGACATAATTTCTTTTTCTTTTTTTTTCTTTTTTGGAATCCAGTGAAACGTGGAAACGATCCGTAATGAATGTTGTTTGTTTTGATGTACTTCTTCTTTGCTTTTTTTTTGTTTTCTTTTTTAAAGGTGTGTACAAACTGTATAAAAATATAAAATTATTTAAAAAAATGCTTACTCCCAAGCCCACTTCCTAACCTCTTAATTGCCCAATGTGCACACTAAATACTGCTAACACTTCTTTCCTTCTTTGTTCCCCTTGTGCTTTGTTTTCTTTCCACGTTGTTTTTCCTCATTGTATCTACTCTTGTAACTCTTGTAACACATGTTACATATAACATTTGTCACCTGATACTAATGATATGATCTTTTATATATATATAAATGAAATGACCACACCTGTTGCACTTAATCACTTGTCACCCTGGACCCATGACAAAACGTTGGTTATATATCATGCTTAATATCTGAACAAATTACCTGTAAATGGTTGTAGCCTTGATAAAGACCGTCTGTTGGTCAAAACACGTGTCGGCACCTATGGTGATCAAATCAATACATAATAAAACCACAATGGTATAAGGCAATAAACAAGTGGACCTCCAAACCTTTTAACAAAGGAACAATGAATGAGAGAATGACAACTAAAAAGATGCTTATAAACCTATGTACAAGCGCCATTTAGATGGGAACCTAACCAATACCTAACTCTCTCAGAAGCAGGGCCTTAGAGCACTGGCCTTTTGGTTCCTACAACCGGCAGCTTGCGCAGACAAAACCCACCACTCCATTGGAAGTTAGGCGCAGCAACCTAGAGTTCTAAGTGCTCTCACAACTCCCCTGGTATTGTATACACAGCCCTTTGTAATGATGATGGTTCCCTCGTAATTCCACTTCAATGAGCCCTTTGTGACGCCTGTTTTCTTCCCGAAACCTATGTCGCCGGCGGAGAGTGCTTTGCATTTGCTGGACGTTGCTCAATTTAGCATCACATCAACTGAGTGCCCTCTTGGAATCAAGTGGATAAAAGCTTTCCCCAGCCGTCATGGGGAGGAAGGAACACAGGCAGATGCCAAATGAAATTCATAAACTGGCTTAAGGGAGAAAGGAAAGTGCCAAACAAAGAGACATCTCTTTACTTTGAAAACAAAAGGAAAGAGCGTGTTCACACAGATATTGTAATTCACTGACTGTCATGCTCCGTGGGTAGCAATGCTCTCTCTGGAACAGCTGGAGGCGAGTTGGGCTGGTGACATGCAATTCCCCTAAGATGGTGCCTCCAAGTTCCAGTAACATTTCAGCCTTTTCTCCTCTCCCTGCTCACTCTCTGCCCATTGAGATTGTGGAAGAAAGTTATCTTGGACCACAGACAGCAAGCCGACGTGTTGCTACTCTATGCAGTGATTGTTCCGTGAGTTTGCAACTATTTCCTGGCTTTTTGTTAATTGAATTAGCCCCTGTTCATCTCCTCATCTTTATTCTATCCCTCACAGCTCTCTAAACCCACCTCCTTGAGTCCACGCCCGCCTTCCTCCAGTCATTTCTCAGTGCCAGGGCTGGACTGGGAACCAAAAGAGGCCCTGGAAATAATTACTGGGGACCAAAAGAGGCCCTGGAAATGAAGTTCAAAGTGGCCCCATATGACACATTTTCAGCAAGCCCAATGCTTTTCCTATGAGAAAATTTGGAAATACCACAGAAAAGAGGCCCAGGATGCAGAGGCCCACCGGGAAATCTCCAGAGTTCCCTATAGGCCAGTCCACCCCTGCTCAGTGCTCGCATTCTAAATCCTATCACGTAGCAGCAGTCTTTCCTCCGGTACGTGATCAGCTTCTCCGCCTCCTTGGTCCCTTCCCATTGTTTCTTTACTTACCTGCGTTCTAAATCTTGCAGGGCTACTGCGACCGCAGTCGCACTACCAGCTCCGTATCAGCAGACCCACATCTGGGTCCTGTAAGCTATCTTCCGAAGGTAGGTTTCCAGCACTCTCTCCCTCTGTGACGGCATCCTCTCCCTCTCACTCCCTAAACATTCTTTTTATTATTTATTTGTTTTAGTTGTGAGTTACAACTTTTTCAAATATTTTAAAATAATTTTTCTGTATTTACAAAAAAGCCATCACATTAATTTACAAAAAGTAACATTGATTTACAAGAAGTTAAATTGATTTACAAGAAGTTAAAACACAATAAAATCTCACATGAATATTTTAAATGCCTTTTGACACCTTAAAAACAGTTATAACAAAATATGACATACAACTTTATATCAGACTTTGCATAAGACAATCTTGTGCCCTCAGGTCAATAGAATAGTGTTTGAGCTGTGTAGTGATACATGCCGTATAATGGATTCTCAGGTCCAATACACATTTTATTGTGGCAATGTTTATCAAGACAGAAGTTGCATTAAAATTCTTGGACTACAAGAAGCCTTCAGTTAAAATCTTATATTAACTCAAATATTTAAAAAAGGTTTCAATTCTTTGATGTGCTAAGGAAGGGCATAAACCACTGTGCACCGAGGGACCCTGGAGAGGGGCATTTGCTTGCTTAAATTGCCAACACTGCTCGAGTATTATAAAGGAGGGAATATATTAGACACCCCAATACTGGAAAGAAGATAAAATTACAGGAGGATGCCACTTGCGATAGCAAGAATGTGATCTACACACTAGAGTGCCCATGCGGACAATATTACGCAGGAAAAACTACATGTAAAGCGAAAGAAAGATGGACAGAACATAAGTCCAATCTAAGGACTGCAAATGTAAAGTCTCCTGCATACAGATGCCTTAGAGAAAACAGACACACCGCAGCTCAAATGTGATGCATCATCTTAGAAGTAGTGCATCTGTTCCAGAGAGGAGGTGACTTAGCAAGGCGACTCTCACAAAGAGGACTATACTGGATTCACCGTTTGGACTCCATGACCCAACTAGGAATGAACAAATCATTTTATCTAGGCCCATTTTTGTGAAGGGCTAAAGACTAACACAGACTTATTAACAGACTAACACACTCTGTTTGGACAAACACCCAATAAGACAGACAACCCCTCACTTCATTGTACAAGTTGTTAATGATAAAAGTCTCACTGGGAGAATAGTCAGCTTAGTGCTGGAATCTAAATACATTGACTAAATACAGTAACGAGGTGGTTTTCTCTCATTCCCAATTCAGGGAGATTGTGCACTCCTTTGAGTCAGAGCGACACACTTGTATTACCTCTTGTTATTCTAGGAATGTTTATTATAAGAACGTTTATTTTGGTATTAAATCATTTGAGGAATTTGACCACGCTTATTTTATAATGATCAAATCAAGGTAAGTTTCCTATTGTATATATTTGTGCTAACAAGGAAACCACCAGAGACTGCGATGGATTCCTCTGATACAGACGACTTACATGATTCAGAATGAAACATGCATCCTTAACTATCAACATAGTTATCACACCAATGAACAATCAGAATGTGGACTCCCAAGAGGCAGTATGTGCTTTAGTTATATGCAGTTGTGGTTAAAAAAGAATAGGTGGAACCGGGTGGTTTTCAAGAGATGCATGACCATCACAGTTCAGTTTAAAACTATTATTAAGTTAAGATTCATCTATTTATCTTAACATATATGACCATCTACAAATCAGCCAATTAAGCTGAATTGGATTGAAGAAGGACCATAATTGGGGACATTTACATGCAGGGAGATTGAACACACAGTTGCAGTATTTTGTTTATAAATATGACATAATTCACGTCATGCGTGATGGCATCACTACGACGTTATACCACGCTGATATATAAAGCAGCCATTTTGCAGCATTAGCGAGTCACTTCCACGCGAGAGAGGGACAACAACAGTTGTTACAGTAAGTGTAACTATGGACTTGGGAAGGCACAGTAAGCATGTGCCAGATTTGAACACTTAGGTCTAATTCTAATATCACACTAGATATTATTCACCCTATAGATCATCGAATGACCATAGAAATCTTTAAGGTTGAAATTCGAGCACTGGACATCTTTAGCAGAGGGACCTCTAGATTCTCCAATTTTATGTGAGTTAATGTAATTTATACTTATATTTTACATCATTGAGCGCGACCAGAATTATTAAATACGATCTTTTGCCATAGAGACAATAAATGAAAACTTGCTGTTCCAATGGAAGATGATTTACAATTTCACTTGACATTTATATTGATATTTTCTTTCTATTGCGCTCGTACACAAGTGTTTCAGAGTGCGACAAGGCAAGGGAGAGGAACAGGGAGAACAAAACAACGACCTTAATAGGCCCAGTGACATATGCGCAAGTGCATGGGAGAGGGGGAGGGGAAAATTGCATAGAAGGGGGAGAAGTGGAGAGTGAGGAGCAAAGGAGAAACAGATAAATAATAATAAATACATAATAAAGGCAACAAACAGTGGTAGTGCAGCCGCAATTGGCAAGTGCTGGGTTTAAGGCAGCAGATAGGGTAGGTCTGATTTATTTTTATTTTTTTTAAGTACAGGAAGAAAAAAGGGGGGGACTGTATGGGTACAGATACAGACCCCAGTGCAAGGGGTGGCCCGGAGGCAGTGCGGGAGGGTGGCAGGGTGAGGAGGTACCTGGGCCCAGAGGACAGAGGGTGGCCAGGTGCACAGTGCCAAGAGAGAACAGATTGGCAGGGTAGAGGGGGAGCGAAGACAGAAGCAAAGAGGAAGGTCTTGAGGTGCTTCCGGAACCGGAGATGGTTCTCCTCAAGTTTTAGAGTGGCAGGGAGGCTGTTCCAGAGGGAGGCCCCGGCCGAAGACAGAGATCTATCCTGTTAGGCAGAATCCCGTGCAGTTCCCTTAGGGAGCACTACACAAGATTAGGACTACAGGTGAGACCAATGAATCCCCTTTGGTATCAGTCCGTACCACAAAGATTTAGTTGGTAGCTGTGGCTGAGCAGTCAGACTTATCTCAAGAGGGAGATGAGCAGTATGCAGGGTTTACACATTATATTTATATTTATATTTTTTATATTATTTTATTTTATACACCTCTAATCAAACACATGTATCACAAGTAACAAGCAAGTTAAATTAAAGTCAAGGAAAAATATACACACTTCCTATATGAATTGTAGAACAAGTGAACCAGAGTGAAAACGGAGCAAAATGGCACAGTGAAAACTGCACACAAGGGATCCTCTAACAATTCCTCACAAGGGAGGGAAAGCATAAGTTGTTCAGAAATAGGTTCTTATATACCCTAGCAACACTTCCCATCAGTTGTGAACCAGATCAACAAGACAGTGCATCAATATAAGCAATACTTAGAACGAAAACTGAGCAAAATGGCATTTCACAATGATTAAGCAGTGGGAAGAAAGAGTTGTTATAAGAAAGGGGTTCACCACACAGTTCGAATGGAGAATCAATCTCGAGAATGCAGATCTAACAAATGGGACCAGAGTCAATAGGCCTGTGCCAAAGTTTGTGGTACAGGGCAAGGGCCCAGGAGCAAAATGTTCTCGTAGCTGCAGTCAAGTCTTTGGTTAACGATATTTGAAACAGTGGTTGCGAAAGTTTGAACAGACAATGTTAAGAGAGGGGGCGGCCAACCCAACAGGTAGGTAAAGGATTTAAAACACCTTTAGAGCTAGCGCGGAGAAAGGGCGGCTTGGCGGAACAATGTACCTTCAAAGTGAAGAAGTGGCTCCTGCGGTGGCGGTTGTTCCTGGTAGTTCCTGCAGTTCGAGGGGTCCAGCAGAGGAAGAGGGGCTCTCGTCATGGAGGAAGGTTCGAGGTACTGCACTACCCAGGGATGAAACCAGCCGCGGTGCTACCAAACGAAGTTTAAAAGGTACGCTCCTTTAAATCGCGGTCCGGGTCGATAGCTGCCTGGCTATCCGGTCTCCAAGTGCGGGGCACTGGCGATTCGACCACAGCAGGTTCGAGAGGGCGATTGGCAAACTGGTTGGCTCCACCAGCTCAAGGGAAGGAGGCTCTTTTGGATGAAGATCTCCTCTCGTCGTGTGGAGAAAAGTGGTGAGACGCTGCAGCAGGGCTTCACTGGTGGTTCAGTCGTTGCAGATGTCTTTGGCTTCCCTCCTCTTTGACTTCTTAGTTCCAGTGGCGACGTCTTGCTCTTCCAGTCCTCAGGACCCTGCTTTTATGCAAAAAGAGCCCCATTCATACAGCCTAGCTGTCACTCACACAGTGGAGTGGTCATCTTGGCGGGAGACCCTCCAGCCTATCAGGATAGAGTGCGACATGGGTTGCAGAGGCAACCCTTTCCAGGGGTCCTTCTCCCCCTCCCACACAATGGACCCACCCCAGACTCAGTGTGGCCGGAAGGAGGGCTTCTGGGCAGAAGCCTGCCAAACGGACCAACAAAGGATCCTGACCTGGGTTAGGATTGTAGAGAAAGACACAAGAAAGAAGTTATATAAAAGTTCTGGCAAATGAAACCCACCGGAACAAAGTTAATATTAAAGTGCACCGGCGGTATGTTAGAGGCTGTCAGAAAAAGTGGTAGCCTCGAACAATGGGAAAATCCCATAGAGAAATATTTGCGGTCGAATATTTATGGCAGTAACCACTGCCACCAGCCAGAAACCTTTGAGAGAGGTACCCTCTTGAAAATGAACATTGGGGGAAAATCTATTAACCCCTTCCAGTACCTCCATAGTAAGATGAGTTGTACTGGTTTAGTTCATAGAAATCGACTAGTAAACTCAATGGGGACTTTACATGCCCTGGGAGACAGTAGTCAGTCCCAGGGTATGGAGTCTATGATTGGGGTCTCTACGACACCCTGGTGTCACTGCACTGAGGGTGCTGTGTAACACAAGTGAATAAAGATGGTTCCTATGGGGGAGAGAAAATCCCATAGGCGTTAAACACAAAAATTGCCTAGAACACACATAGCAAAAATGCCTAAGAGTGGGAAAAAGAGTCTCACTCTTAGCAGGTAAAAAGAAACAAACCCTTCAAATCCAGCAAAGCTGCTGGGGGACTCTATAGGTAAGGGAAATTAGCCATAACATAAGAATTCTCCCTAACATACACCCAGCTCGTTTCTTTGAAAAACGACTGACCCTGAGGGAGCTAGAGGTAGAGGAGCGAAGAGTTTGAGAGGGGATGTTTTTGCAGAGGGATAGCTGAAGGTATTTTGGACCCAGGCCCCAAATAGCCTTGTGGACAATGCAAAGGGTTTTGAATTTAATCCTTGCATCCACTGGGAGCCAATGGAGAGATTTCAGAGCTGGAGAGATATGATCCCAGGGCTTGAGGCCAAGGACAAGTCTCACAGTCCTGTTCTGGATTAGTTGCAGAGGGCGGAGAGTAGAGGCAGCTAGATTTAGAAAGAGGCTGTTACAATAGTCCAACCTAAAGAGAACCAGAGATTGGGAGACCATGAGCTTCTGGGGGAAGGAGAGAAAAGGCAGAGTACCTCTGAGGAGGTGCAGTAGGAAGTTTGACTTTTTAGAGACATCAGAGATGTGGGCGAAGAAGGAAAGTGTGGAGTCAAAGATGACCCCGAGGTTCTTAGTCTCGCAGGTGGGGGTAGGAGGACGGCCAAGGGAGGCTGGCCAAAGAGTGAGGGGAAAGGATGGTGGAGGTGTGCCGATGAGGATGATATCCGTCTTGCTGGCATTCAGACAAAGATCATTGGCGGCACACCAATCTTGAATGGCAGTTAGGCAATCAGAAAGGAGAGAGGGAGAGAAGGTGGCTGAGGGCAGCCTGAAAATGAGTTGAGTGTCATCAGCGTAGCACTGGAAATTTGAGCAGAAAATGGCAATGCAGTGGGCGAAAGTTGCCAGGTATTGTTTGAAAAGCCAGGGCGAGAGATTACACCCCTGGGGAACACCACAGGTAGAGAGAAAGATAGATGATAGGAAGGACGCAAGTTGGACCTGAGAGGGTCGATCAGAGAGGAAAGAGGTCAGCCAGGCCAGAGCCTAATCAGTGATCCCCAGGTTATCACAGAGACGGTTGAGCAGGATGATATGGTTGACCTTGTCGAAGGCAGAAGAGAGATCGAGGAGGTTGAGGACAGAAGGAATGTTCAAGTCAAGGTTGGAGAGCAGATCTTCACGGATGTTCAGGACAGGAGCTTTTGTGCTTCTGGCAGCTCTGAAGCCAGACTGGTGGTCATGGAGACAGCCAACAGAATTGGAATTAAGGTTAAACTGAGAGATGGCCAACCTTGCCCAGAAAGGGAGTAATGGAAATTGAGCGATAGTTAGCCGGACAAGAAGGATCAGCTGTGGGTTTGTTGAGAAGAGGATGGACAGGAGAGTGCTCCAGAGGGGAAGGATCCTGAGGCAAAGGAGTGGTTGCAAAAATCAGCAAGGGCCAGAGCGAGGGTGTCAATGTGGTCCATGATGGTTTTAGAGGAACAGGGATGAACCTGTTTTGATGAGGCTTTCATAGATCGGACTTGTCTAGCGACCTCATCAGGGGAGAAAAGAGGAAAGGACGAGAAGGAGGGTGCGGGCGTGGCTGAAGGAGGGTCAGCAAGCACACTACGGAGAGGGGAGAGGAGGTGGAGAGGTGGACAGGGTGTCCTGGGTTTTTTAGATAAATTGAGAGGCAAGGGCATTGCAAAGAGCCTGGGAGGCAACAGGAGGGGTAGAGACGGCAGCAGGGTTGGCCAGCTCCTTACAGATTTTAAAGAGTTCAACTGAGTTGTTAGATGCCAGAGGTACTCCACTTTTCCACAGAAAAGTGAGATATTTCCTATTTCGTTAGCTGTATGCTCATCTCTAGAAATATAAAAATAAGCATCGATATTCTATCTAGCACTAAAAGCCTAACATTCACTTTCAGTATAAAATTATATGGTCTAGAGAGAGAGAGAGAGGCAGTAGATTTGCTTGCATTAAATAATGCAACACGTGAATTCAGCTTTGATTACTAATTACAGACAATATCTGAATACTGAGTACATGATTAGGTTAATGAATTACACCATACCTTGGAAAAAACTAATAAGCATCAGAATCTTTAACATGCTATGTTTGAATACAACAATGGATTGAAGAGTTAAGTTTTTTTTAAATGAAATTGAGAACCATGAATGGATAGATTATACATTTATTTTGAACACCATCAGTTTGTAAATATACATAGTTATTGATTATCTAAAACAAAGTTATTTGTATTATTTTATAGACATGATTTGAGAATTTGCCTCGTGGATCCAAAAGTCTCTGTCCCCTACAAACAAACCCTCCTCAAGACCCAACTCCTCCTTCAATCTCTTGTAGACATCAAGATTGGCATTGAACGAGCGATTCTCACTCCTCCACCGGTCTTTGATCCGCCTCTTGATAATTTGGTATTCCGCATTCTCTAGACACGCTAATGCCCAATTACTTTCCTGTAAACTGTCATCCACCACCAAAATGTCTCTGACATCATCCTCCATTATGGTCTCACCCCCAATCTCGTCACTAACCAGCTTCCTAGAGAGAGCATTGGCAACCATGTTTTCACTGCCACGAACATGTTCAATCGTAAAATATAAACCCTGAAGCCTTGTGATCCATCGTGAATGCCAAGATCAATAGTGGGTGCAAAAATAGATTGCTGATGTAGTTTGCTGTCAAATATTAATAAAGGAGAGTGCAAGAGATTGCAGGTTATACAGAATAGAGCGGTTAGAGTGGTAACTGGCACCGCTCGAAGAGACCATATCTGAGACCATATCTCAGAGGCCTGTTGTAGCCTACATTGGCTGCCGGTTGAATCCGTATGGCTTTACCGTCTAGTTCTTATTGTATATAAATGTCGGTTCAGTAAGATGCTGGCAAATCTTCAGGTTCTGATTAAAGAAAAGAGCCAACTTAGGTGTCTCAGGTCCAACAACACTGATCAGCTCAATGTCTCTAAATTCAATACTCTCACGGCCAGTAAAGGTGCTTTTTTGCATGGGGCTCCTAGAGCCTAGAACGGATTACCCCCTGACCTAAGGGGTATTAAATCAACCTAAGTTTTTAAAAAGAAACTGAAGACTTGGCTTTTTAATTAACTCTTCCAAGCTTCTGCCATACTTCTGGTGTTTATTTTCTTGCTTTTGGTTGTGTTTTCTGAATTGGCGGCCTTAAGCCTTCGGGTCCATGGATTGCGTGGTATAAATCAATAAAAGTAAAGAAAACCTCCTTGACACCCCATTCAGATATTTTTTAGTGAAAATGTAGACCAACAGCTTGTGATCAGTGCAGATCACAAACTGCCTCCCAAGAAATACACTCTGATCTTAAGAACGGCCCAGATCACAGCAAGTGCCTCCTGCTCTATAACAGAATAACGACCCTCAACATCCTTAAAGGTGTCGTTTGGTCAGAAATGGTATTGACCCAATCGATCGGGCATGTATTTTAGAGCATAGATCGATCGTTCTTACAAAAAAATGTCAAGGCAACTTATTTGAGTTTTTCACACTTTAACACATGCGAAAACGATGGGTCGGGTACCGCTATCTTGTGCTAATCTCATCCGTTGATCCATCGCCCTAAATTCAAGTGCCCTTGCAGCACTAACTCAGATCACCCACCCCTAGCGCTGACATCACTAGATACTCACATCCCATTTCACAACTCCAATGCTCATCTCATGTCAGCGTCTTCTGTGTACAATCTATTGACGTGTCTCCATGGAAATGCCAAGACACCTCGTTCCTCGACATGTGTGAACCAACCCTTACTGATCACACAACGTTGGAGTTTCTTTTTCCTTCGTGTCAGTGTATTTAATTTCGAGCTTCCCTATATTGTTTCTGCTCTGTTCAACTATCTGCCAAGTACGACACACTGAGAACCAGTACTTATACTGCCTAAAATGAATTGACTCAGTAGTTGCTTTTCATTTCTTATATTATGGACAAATGGCTTTACCAAACCATATTTAAACATGTGTCCGTGGAAACATTTAAATTTGAGCCCATTAATCTGGTCTTTTCACGATTTATTTTTGTAACATGGCTGTTTCTTCACTTGTCTTTTTTTTTTAACATTCATTGTTAATGGGAAACCTCTTTTCTTTACTGTATACAGACAAAAACAGTATTATTTACCTCACTGTTGATTCTGTGCTTCTTCACTATTCAGGAACTATGGCAACAATTCAGCCCTACCTCTACGAGCCCAAATATTCAGAAGAGGAAATCCTTGAAAAAGAAAAAACTCGAGACAATGTGGAATCAGATGAAAGTCATGAGGATCGATCACCGGAGCCTGAACCCAGTTGCATGGAACACATTTCCACATAGTGCGCCTGCCATCATTGGGAGCTTATGCCTACTTTGGTGTAGAACTGCTGTTGCAGACAAATCTCTGGCTGCTTGGTCTACATTGCCAAAGAAGACACACCAGAGCTATGTGTTACCGAACTGCTTGACTTCAGAGCTGCCTGTCTTCCAAGATCCGTGTTGCGAATGATGATGTTCCTTATGCGTGAACTTCAAGCTACAGTTCGCCCTCGTAATCCAAGTAACGAGTACGTTTACTCTATATATGTGTGTCTGATGACCGAGATGGCTAACATAATGTTGTTCCCCTACATAAAAATAACTTCGATGCAGCACTGACAAAATAATGTTTCTCTAAATTGAATAAATTACTCTTTCTTATCTGACACCAAAGTGCTCATCTTTAGATTTATCGTTCAAACAATTATGTTTCTTTCACTTGGAAGTATCTCCCAAACTATTTTTGCTGGAATATGCGTTCACATTTCTAATTGATCCTTAATTGAAATCACAAGTACTGTTCAATCGCATGAAACGGTACTTTTTAAAGCATAACCATGCCTTAAATTTTACAATGTAGTGCAAACAAAAAAATGCAATTATTGGGTTCATTCAGGTAAACTATTTCTGTATCTCTTACACAGGTGGTACAGACTTGTGGCATATCATGCCTTTAAATGGTGGATTCATGGAATACTGGGATTTCGCGTTCAATGAGTGATACCTGCCTGTGTGGTTCGAGCAATTTGTGATGAATACCCCAATGACCACGGACAATACCGTGGATTTATACAGACAGTACCTCGACCGCAGCAGTATCATTTCTAGTGTCATTGCCATCCATTTTACCAAACTAAATAAAACAATAAAAAATGAATTAATCTGAACAGTTGCTAGAAATGTTTTTTAAGTCCACAACATGTACAAACATCTAAGGGGCCGATTCATGGAACAAACGTGCGCAAGCAGGCGCAAGCAGGTGCAAGCGCAAAAAAACAGGCGCACGCGCACACTGTGCGCCAGCCGCGTGCGCCACTTGTGCGCTGAATTCTATGAATTACCCCCTTAATGTATCATAAAATCATATCATGGCATGTTTTGTTTGATGATCATGATTTTCCCACCTGGTACTCTCTGGAAAAACAACTCATAGCCCCAATTAGGTTGTGTGATTTGTTATACATCTTTGGTCCTGAACTGTCTAAATGATCTTTTACGATGAAGGCCTCCACATGCGCATTAATGGTTTTTCTATTCCAGTATGTGGTATCCCCTTACTAAAGTTTTTCACCGTACCTATGGTACAATAAACATATCACCCATAGTAATAGAGTTGACTGCAGGAAAATGTGGATTAACAAGGGAATTAGATTTCTTCATCAAATATTTCAAAATGCAAGCTTTGTCTCCTTCGATTATCTAAAAACAAGTGTTATCTTTTCCCTTGTCTGAGTATAACTTTTATAACATTTTGGTCAATACAAGCTCTGATAAATTGGATACTTTTTGGGAAAATAAACTGGTGGCAAATCTGGTTAGATTGCTCATATTAAGTGTTCAATCTAACACCAAGGCCACCCTCTTTTACAAAATTTTCACTGTTCATAAAACTCTGTCTATTAATTGGGCTTCTCAATGTGAATGGGAAAACGATTGCGATATGGTTTTGGATGATAATACATGGTTGTTAATTTGGGCTAGAGTGAGACGTATTTCTACATCTGCTAATATCACACAACGTGTGTACTTCTTCCTCCACAGAGCATTTATAACCCTGATGAAGCTACATAAAAACAATCAAGGCTCTGATACATTTTGCTGGTCCTTCAAACATAAGTTCTTTGACTGTCCCTTTATACAAACATTCTGGCATAATTTGTGGCCTGTCCTCAAATCTGTCTTTAATGTAAACCCTGATTTAACCTTTGCCAATAATTTGTTGGGAAGCCTGTCTTTACGTAAGCAACTAGACAATGAGACATGTATATTATATGATTTGTGCATTGCCATGACTATAAAGCTTATCACTGATAATTCGAAACAATTTCAGAATCTTTCTGTTGTTGGGTGGTGGAATAATCTTTGTCAGACACAAAAACCTGAACAATGTATTGCTGTGCACCTGAACAGGTCATCTAAATTTGAAGCCAAAAGTGGCTTATGTCAACAATGATTTAGCATTTTATATGTCTACTCATGGTTCATGATTCATTATTCCCCTGTTAAGTGTTTCAATTACTCTTAATAACCTTACTATCATACGGTTTCTGCACCTTTTGGCTATGGATATAACAATACTATTTGCTCTCCCCTCCCCAGTATCATCTTCTTTATTGTATCGTGTTTGCATCATTGTCTTTTGTCTTCCCCTGTTCTGTCCCTTTTAGACTATTATATCAGCTATAGTTCTGAAGTATTATTGCAATCAAGTGTTGTATTTCTGACTGTGCCAAGTGTTACTAGTGATATGTATATGTGTATATATATATATATATATATATATATATATATATATATATATATATATATATATATGTGTATGTGTATATGTATATGTAAGCATATATTAAACGCCCGCAGTAGCGGGCATGTAGTTTTGGTTAAGTTGCTAAACCCATAGGAAGACCACTTTTTCGGTGGCTTATAACTTCGCTCCCCCTGGAGAATTCGTCACCAAACTTTGCAAAAAAAGTATATTGCCGGCTCTGATTTTTTTTGCCAAGTTGGGTGAGGTTTTGTGCAGGGGGGTCAAAGCTATAGGGGGGACCCACATTTTTTTTTCAATAGACTGAATGGGCCAAAACTTTGCGCAAGGCTACAAGACGAACGGCTGGTCGGATTTTCACCAAATTTGCGGCAGGAGCGGGGACTTGGGCCAGAAAGCGTGCTTTTGTGTGTTTGTGGAAATCCGACCGGTACTTTTGTTGCAAAGAACTGAAATGTATGTCTAAAAAAAAATCCTGTTCATTCCACGGACTGAAGTCTCATTGGCCTGCAGTACGCCATGATGTTGGCAAACATTGGATACGGCCAGTGGTTGGCTAGAGGGAAGCGTGCTGTGCATCAAAGTTTTTGCGAACCGCCGCCATGGTGCCTGCCAAGCCCCTGATGCATTGTGTTCATGGCTGGCCCTCTTGTATGTAACTGTGTGGCCACTAAAAGTAGTCATATCTGCCTCGGCTCCAGCATCCCTTTTTCCTGTTCGCCGCACGGTCCAAAATGGGATTTCATTGCATTGTACGCTGACGTGTTGTGTGTGAATAGTTTTCGATAACGCCGGCATGTTGTTTCCAAGGGCATTTTGCAGCAAAAGGGCCTGGAAAAAATAGTTTACGGCATCTGGTGGTGGGAAGAAGGGATGAAAGGGGGGGAGTCTGAAGTACTTCATGTGATATATCTCATTACAAAAAGGCAGTGGTGTGCCAGTGGTCTCTGTGCACAGTATGCCAAATCGCGGTTACCTCATCAGCCAACAACCTTGTGTGGTGATGGCAGGCAGCCTTCGTTATGGCATGATGGCTCCAGCGGCGATCTGTTTCTGTGATGAGTGGTGGCAGGCTGAATTGCAGAAGGGGAGTGCATTCCACATGACATGAACCTTTAAACATAGCATATACTATGGTGTGTTGTGTGTGCTAAGTCAGTTGCCCTTCAATGCATGGCTGGAGCCCTTGCACAGAAAAACATGCCCACTGATTGAAAAGGTATGTCCAGTGGTTGCAAGTAGGTGCCACACTGTTGCTTTGTACATGTGGTTTGGCTGCATTGCACACATTGTTGGTTGCATGGGTGTGGTGATTGTTAGCACATCCTACAGTTGCCGTCATATGGGTGGAGATGCTGCAGTGAGCAGTCGTGCAGTGTGTCCACTGAGTGCAGTATAGTGTGCATATAGAAGAGGTTACGCTTCAACTTCTTCTTATATGTGCTTGGGTAGTCTGCATTGCGCAGCTGAGTAAGTGTTGCAGTGCACTATGCAGTATTGCTTCTATTCACGTACTATAGTGTTGGTAGCAGGAGTAATGTTGTGAAGCTTGTGTTCTTTGGTTGGCATTATTACAATGCTTTGTGAATAGTAGTGGGTAGCGGTGCCACACACTATGGTATGTTTGTGCATTATGGTAAGTGGAACATGTGTGCGTGCATCCCTCCTTTATGTTGTGGAGGTTTAGTACAAGTGCTGGTGCCTATGTTGCCTTTCTGAATTCTGGCACATGCCTACATGTTCGCCTGCATGGCTCTGTTATGGTGTGGTGGGTATGGGCAAGGCCTAAACTGTTGGGTGCATGGTCGAAGTGCAGCCATGCAGTTGTCACGGTGCATGCATTTGAGGTTGGTGACCTTTACACAATGGTTGTGGAGGACATTGCAGACTTGGTAGAGCTGCAGAAGTGAGCAGCTATGCGTACATTAGCATACAGTGAATGTCACTGCCTCTGTTGCACATTAGGGAGCCACATGCCACCATTTGCATTTGCTATGGGAAGGCCCTTATAAGACCCTTGGTTTAGGAAGTGCTTTAAGATATTGCAGCATGAAAGGACATGCTCATTAACAAATTTGTAAAATATGGCCTTTGTACACAGCCTCCCACATACCGCTCTGCACACCTGCACCCAACAGGCTAGGCCTTCATCACAGCCACAATAACATACTGCAGGTTTGCAGTTGTCACTCTGCATGCATTTGAAGTTGGTGATTTTCACACAATGGTTGTGGAGTACATTCTAGCCTTGGTAGAACAGCAGAAGTGAGCTGCTATGCGTACATTAGCATACGGTATACAGCATTGCGCCTGTTGCACAATAGCGAGCCACATGTCACTATTTGCATTTGCCATGGTTAGGCCCATATAAGACCCTTGCTTTAGGAAGTGATTTACGATATTGCAGCATGAAAGGATATGCTCAGCAGTACACATGTAAATTATGGGCAATGTGCACAGCTACCTACATACCGTTCAGCACACCCAATGTAACGTCATGCAGACATGCATGCAAATATGTGGCCAAGATGAAAGCTGGCAGACTCCATTTCAGATGGGGAGTGCTGTGCACATGACAGTAGCATTTAAACGTAGCGCGTACAGTGGTGTGTTCTCTGTGGTGAGGGCCTAGCGCCTTGCATGCATGGCTGGAGTGGAAAGAGAAAGAGGACTGTCCCTTCATTACTGGGGCACAGCCCTCACTGTAGGTGGGAAACGTGCACATGCCACATCCTGCACTTGTAAGAATGGTGGCAATGGAAATGGAACTGTGGGAATTACACAATCAGGCGTCAAGGCTGTGGTTGACAGGAAGGGGTAGTGACACTATTCCCTAGAAGTCGCTGTAGTGAGGTAGGTAGAGATGGAGAGACGTAGAGTGCTGATCATGGGTGATACCTTTGTGCAAGATCTGCACAGGTATGCAATGGAAAGAGGGTTTGCTGCTAACTTTCAGTTGGAAGGAGTGGAGGCTTTTTGGGGCACAGTTTATGAGTGGGGTTTCGGTGCCATGGTTCTCCTGTGTAAATGTGTGGCCTCTGTGGGGACTGCAGATGTAGTCATTGTGCATTACGGAGCACTACATTTGGGGTACATGTCGTGCTCACGTTTGCTATGTCACCTCAAGAAGTTGATGACAGCACAGTTTTTTCCCACTGCAAGGTGATTTTCTGATCCATACCACCAAGAGGAGCATGGGACCGTGCCGGTGTAATTTGCCCACAGGCAGATGTCAGGAGGTGGTCCATAGATAGAAGCATGTGTGACTTTATGTGCAGTGCTGGGTTGTTCTGCCCCAACTGTGATCTTGGAGCAAGACATGCAGTGGTTCCAAGGAGATGGCATTTTTTTACCTACATTGCCAATGCTGTTTTGTTTGCCACTGTGCACGAAGCGTTGCAGAGAATCCTGTAGAAATGCAAGAGAAGCGTTCCCCTTCAGTCGGTAGAAATGTCAGGAGGAGAAGCAAATAGAAACTCAGCGAAAGAGATAAAAAAAACTGGACCAAAAAAAAACTATACCTTTTCAGATACTGTACTAAAGACCCAAACCCCTACCCTGTTTCGCATTCACCCCCCCTCCCCTCCCTAGCACAAACACTCAGCGTATTCTGCAGTAGTTTCAGGATTACACATGCCACATCCGGACATTTTCCGGATGGGAGCCATGGAAATGGGACTGTGGGGGCTACGGCATTGCTCAATAAGGTTTGTGGTTATGATGTGTAAGGAAAAAGTGTGGCAGAAGATCTCTTTGTACAACGAAGTGCAGAAGCCTATGGTGGAAGTGTGCAAGGTAAGGGGCAAGCATCCCATTTGTATGCATGCACTGTATGTACCTGTTTGCATTTGATAACATGCATTCAGTGGTGCTTTTGAACAATAACTTTGTCGTAAGTGGGGTACTGCGAACAAATAAAACCTATGCAGTGTACAAGGTAAGTGGCAGGCATGCTGTTGCTATGAATGCAATGTGTGCATGATATGATATGATGTCAAAATGTATGCTATGGTGTTTGTAATGCGCCTATTGTCATGATGCATATCTCCGGGCATCCAGACCACGTCCATTAGCCCCGGGAGCAGGCATCATGTTGCCTTGAGAAAACCCAGCAACCCCTGCTAGGGGCTGTCTGGGTTCAGTCCTGGCGCCAATGGTGCCAGGCTCATAAGTGCACACTTACCTGATGCAGACCATGCTGCAAGAAGATCCAAGCCCATGTGAGGCCTGGAAGGGACTACTTTAACTTAGGGACTATTTTGTTACTCGGACGGTGGTCAGGGAGGAATACCTACCTGGGACTACTTTGGAGGCTATTTAAACCACGCCCGAAGAGCAGCACACGCTTCACGTTATTCTGCATCCAGCAGCGTAACTTTCACTGTGCCAGCAGCAGCATCCAGCCTTCTGCCACGCCCGCCTCGAACCTGGAGCACCTAGAAAGAAGGAAAGAAGCAAAGGTTAGAACAAGAGTATTACCTGATTTCTTACCTGATCCCGGATTCATCGCATCTTCAATCCTGAGGAAAGACTTTCTTTTAAACGCGTCGCATCGCCAGCAGCAGCGCCGCGCCATACTCACCGTTCCACGCAGCATCTCTTCGATCCAGCGCTGTCTCCATCTTTACATCGCCGAATTCCGGCACCTAAGGGGGACAAGAAACAACAAGGTGAGCAGAGAGAACAGACAGAGACAATCTCTTTAGCCGCCATATGCTTACCCGATTTTACCGCCGGAGGTATTATTCATCAGCACGCCACATCTTCTTATGCCGCACCTGTGAGAAAAGGAGAAAGCAGCAGGTTTAACCCTTGGCATAATTTACTGGACAGTGTTGGGTAACACAGACTTTTACCGGAGCGCTTTCAGCTGTCAATCTTCTTATTGGGTCAAAGCTGCAAGATAAAAGAGGAATTGGACAGGAGTGAATTCCAGACATTTTGAACTCTTACGAACAGTGAAGTAACTGGTCATCAACGCGCCCCTGCGTACTTCGCAGGATGGAGGGCTCATCCTTCAAGAATATAAGGTGAGATTGCTGAGAGGGCACTTCAGTGGTGATTAGAGGGGAGGACAGTGGGGGTGCTATCACTTGAATCCACAAGTGGCTAAATCCATCTCTCCACTTGTAGGAGAATATTTCTACGGGTCAAGTAGACAAGAATTGGAGGGCAGATCCAGTCAGTCATCGCTGCACTACGCATCGCGTGGGTGGAGGCCGCAGCAGTCCGGGTCCGACCGACGCCCCTGTGGGAGCCAGGTGAGCGTAACAGAACGTGAAGACTATCTACAAATCCCCACCCGGGCGTTATGGAAACTTCAGAAACCGACCAACTGGCCCAACTATGGGGGGAACTTAGGGCGGAAGTGCACGCTGCTCGCCAAGAGACTAATGCCCTCAGAAGAGAACTAATTGTATCGAAGGAGCGCACAGATGATCTCGCCAGACAACTGCTGCAAAACCAAGCTGGACAAACACCCCTACCTGGGTTTGGGGGGAATCCAGCCCCAGTTTCATCAAGCAATCCTGTGCAAGTGATTTTACGAGGAAATATTCCGTTAGCTCCACCCGAACGCTTTGCTGGGGACCCCAAGAGGTTCGCTGTGTTCATGAACCAATGCCGCTTGCACTTTTTATGCAGACCGGGAGCCTTTCCAAACGACCAAGCTAAAGTAGCCTTTGTATTATCATATCTTAGCGGCAGCACAGCGGATTGGTCCATTCCGCTAGTCAACCAGGATGACCCTCTTCTCCGGGATTTTCAGAGTTTTCAAATGAGCATGGAAAGACTATTCGCCAGACATTCACAGGGACAAGCCCTGGATAACGAACTCTTATCCTTACAACAGGGTAACCAGGATCTGCTAACCTATATCGCAAACTTCAATAGATTGGTGGTGGAAACCGGATTGCCTGAAGAAAAACAAATCACGTTATTTCATCAAGGGCTTCAAGGAGAACTCAAGGATGTCTTGGCTCAAGTCGTGAACCCACCTCAACACTGCGCTGAATATAAAGACTTAGTGGTCCAGTTAGATCACAGACTTCAGAACAGAAAGGCTGATCGAACCAAGTTTGAGAATCGGGTGTTGGTCAAAACCCACGCTAACCCCAAAGGAGCAGAGGCTTCAGAACCCATGCAAATCGGAGGGGTTAAAGGACCCCTAACCCAGAAGGAAAGAGAAAGGAGACGGCAAATGCAATTGTGTCTATATTGTGGAAAATCTGGACATTTTCTACGGGATAGCCCTGTAAAACCACCCAAGAAGGTGGTAGGAGCTGCTGGTAAAAGCCATATGGAGTCAGACTCGGGAAACGACCACGCCCGACAAGCGTAGAGGTCCGCTTGCCGAGCTTGAAGAAGGATACTCAGACTTGGCATTTCATCATACCAATGGTCCCCGTAGATCCAGGGCAGCCATCACGTATGCACGCAGTAAGTACATTGATAGCGGGGCCATAGGAAACTATGTGGACTATGAATTGGCTTCTAGGATGAATCTACCTCTCTGCCGAAAAACCACCTCAGATGTCATCACCACAGTCGACGGAACTGAAATTGCCTCTGGATCTGTAACTCACTCCACCGCAGAGATGACATGATTGGGTCAGGATGGGCATCGAGAGACTATTGTGTTTGATCTAATCAAAGCCCCACAGTTCCAAATAATACTGGGGATACCTTGGTTGGAAACACATAATCCTTGTATTGATTGGCGAGAAAAGAGAATAACCTTCCTGGATTGTGCACAAACCTGTTACCCAAAGAGAAATCAGAACGCAGGCCTGGCCACAGTAACCACAGCAGTCATGCAACTACCTCCAGAATACCAAGAATTCCAGGATGTCTTCCAAAAGGAACAGGCAAACACCTTACCTCCTCACAGATCGTACGATTGTCAAATCGATCTCTTACCAGGTGCACAACCCCCTTGTAGCAGGATCTATGCCCTTACGGAACCTGAGAACCTTCACCTACTACAATACTTAGACCAGTACCTTGCCAGAGGCTTTATTCGCCCATCCAAGTCCCCTGCATCTTCAGCTTTGTTCTTCGTACCCAAAAAGGAAGGTGACCTCAGAACGTGCATAGACTACCGCGCATTGAACCAGATAACTGTTAAGAACCGATACCCGTTGCCTCTGATCCCTGAACTACTAGACCAAGTGAAGGATGCTTGTATCTACACTAAGTTAGATCTCCGAGGGGCATATCATCTGGTACGTGTAAAGAAAGGCGACGAATGGAAGACGGCCTTTCGCACCAAGTACGGATTATTCGAGTATCGGGTGATGCCCTTCGGGTTGTGCAATGCACCAGCAGCCTTCCAGTATTTTATGAACGATGTCCTTCGTGAACTCATTGACGTCTGTGTTGTCGTATACATAGACGATATTCTAGTGTACTCCTCCTCAGAATCAGACCATGTTAAGCACGTACGTGCAGTCCTTGAGAAACTACGCCAGCACAAGTTATATGCAAAATTGGAAAAATGGGTTTTTCATGTTACGGAAGTTGAATTCCTTGGTTTTATCCTGACTCCAAAAGGAGTCCGAATGGACTCACGAAAGGTGGACGCAATTCTCAAGTGGCCATCACCTAGTTCAGTTAAAGGGGTACAAAGCATGCTCGGATTTGCCAATTTCGACCGCAGATTCATTCCGGACTTCTCACATGTTGTACATCCCATCACAGCACTTTTGCGAAAGAACAAACGCTTCTTGTGGACCGAAGAGGCTGAAAGCGAAATTCACGTCTGCGCCTGTCTTAAGACATCCACGCCCAGAGCTTCCGTACATAGTGGAAACTGATGCATCCAGTTTAGCCATGGGTGCTGTCCTGTCCCAGAAGGATCCTGAAACTGGTCAACTTCACCCAGTGGCATTTTGGTCCAGAAAGTTCTCGGCACCCGAGTTAAACTATGCGGTTACCGATAAAGTGTTATTAGCCATCAAATCCGCCTTTAAGGCTTGGCGACACTATCTTCTCGGTGCCAGGCATACCATTACTGTAATCACCGATCACCGGAACTTGCAGTATCTAAAAACAGCCAAAGCCCAATCATCGCGCCAACTTCGATGGGCATTGTTCTTTGCCGAATTCGATTTTGTGATCACTTATCGACCAGGCTGTAAAAATGGCAAGGCAAATGCCTTATCCCGAATAGGCATGGAAGAAGCATATGCGAACCCGGAGCTGGTGCCTATAATTTCTGAACAAAGAATTCTTGGCATAACTACTTTACAGACACTAGAAGAAATTCATTTAAAAATCCAACAATTCTTCGATCCAGCAGCCCTGCAGGACTGGGTAAAGAAAGGCCCGGATTACTCAGTCATCAATGATCTACCCTACTATCAAGGACGACTATTTCTACCACACAAGGAATTACAGGAACTTGTCATCTCCAATTATCATGATACCCTGATGGAAGGTCACCCAGGTATCGCAAAAACCGAAGCTAAAATTAAGAGACAATTCTGGTGGCCCACCTGGCGAAAAGATATAAAGTCATTTGTGATGTCTTGCGGCATTTGCGCCCAAAACAAAAGTCAGAAGAAAAAAACAGCTGGCCTTTTAAAACCTTTGGATAGTCCACCTACACCATGGCACACCTTGTCTTTAGACTTTATTACTGATCTACCTCCATGTAATGGATTTAACACCATTCTAGTTATCGTGGATCTTTTTTCCAAGATGGCTCACTTTATTCCTTTGAAGGGATTACCTTCTGCTTCAATTCTGGCCAAGTAGTTCCTCGAAAACATCGTTCGACTACATGGGTTTCCTTCCGTATTGGTCTCTGACCGAGGTAGTCAATTCATTTCACATTTTTGGAAGAAATGTTGCCAATTGGCTCAAATCGACATAAGGTTATCAACCATTCACCATCTCCAGACCGATAGTCAGACGGAGAGGACCAACCAGACCCTTCAACAGTACCTACGTTGCATGCTTCACCAGACCGAAAGTAATTGGAAAGATATTTTATGGATTTCCGAAAAGGCATACAATAACTCTGTACATTCAGGAACCGGACAAAGCCCCTTTTATACCATATATGGACACCACCCTCGAACCTCAGAACTCGATTCGCCTCAGCACTTAGAAATGCCCACAGTTAGTCATTTGCATTCTACTATTACACAAGCCTTCAAGCAAGCAACAGAACATTTGAAGCAAGCAAAAGAGGAATACAAGAAAAATGCTGATCTACATAGAAGTGAAACTCCACAGTACCAAATTGGAGATCAGGTTTGGCTAGCTACAAAACACATACCTCTGAAAGGAACTCAGACTTTTAATCCTAGATATTTAGGACCTTACACCATTAAGGCCATTATCAACTCGGTGGCCGTCAAACTGGAATTACCCTCCAATATGAAAATTCATCCTGTCTTTCATGTTTCACTTTTAAAACCAGTTCAACCAGGAACAAGATTAACCAAACCACCAGATCCTATCTTGATAGATGGAGAACCTGAATTCGAGCTGAAAAACATCCTGGACTCCAAGGTGGTTAAATCAAAACTTTTTTACTTAATCGATTGGAAAGGTTACGGGCCGCAGGAAAGGTCATGGGAGCCTAGTGACCACGTTCATGCACCTCGATTAGTGAAGAGATTCCATCGGGACTTCCCAGACAAACCAGGACCAAGGGGAAGAACGACTTTAGGAGGGGCCTTGAGGGGGAGTGCTGTCATGATGCATATCCCCGGGCATCCAGACCATGTCCATAAGCCCTGGGAGCAGGCATCATGTTGCCTTGAGAAAACCCAGCAACCCCTGCTAGGGGCTGTCTGGGTTCAGTCCTGGCGCCAATGGCGCCAGGCTCATATGGGACATCAGTCCTGGCGCCATAGGCGCCAGGCTCATAAGTGCACACTTACCTGATGCAGACCATGCTGCAAGAAGATCCAAGCCCATGTGAGGCCTGGAAGGGACTACTTTACCTTAGGGACTATTTTGTTACTTGGGTGTGGTCGGGGAGGAATACCTACTTGGGACTACTTTGGAGGCTATTTAAACCAGGCCCGAAGAGCAGCACACGCTTCGCGTTATTTTGCATCCAGCAGCGTAACGTTCACCGTACCAGCAGCAGCATCCAGCCTTCTGACAAGCCCGCCTCAAACCTGGAGCACCTAGAAAGAAGGAAAGAAGGTTAGAACAAGAGTATTACCTGATTTCTTACCTGATCCCGGATTCATCGCATTTTCAATCCTGAGGAAAGACTTTGTTTTAAACGCGTCGCATCGCCAGCATCAGCGCCGCGCCATACTCACCGTTCCACGCAGCATCTCTTCGATCCGGCGCTGTCTCCATCTTTACATCGCCAAATTCCGGCACCTAAGGGGGACAAGAAACAACAAGATCAGCAGAGAGAACAGACAGAGACAATCTCTTTAGCCGCCATATGTTTACCTGCTTTTACCGCCAGAGGTATTATTCATCAGCACGCCACATCTTCTTATGCCGCACCTGTGAGAAAAGGAGAAAGCAGCAAGTTTAACCCTTGGCATTATTTACCGGACAGTGTTGGGTATCACAAACTTTTACCGGAGCGCTTTCAGCTGTCAATCTTCTTATTGGGTCAAAGCTGCAAGATAAAAGAGGAATTGGACAGGAGTGAATTCCAGACATTTTGAACTCTTACGAACAGTGAAGTAACTGGTCATCAACGCGCCCCTGCGTACTTCGCAGGATGGAGGGCTCATCCTTCAAGAATATAAGGTGAGATTGCTGAGAGGGCACTTCAGTGGTGATTAGAGGGGAGGACAGTGGGGGTGCTATCACTTGAATCCACAAGTGGCTAAATCCATCTCTCCACTTGTAGGAGAATATTTCTACGGGTCAAGTAGACAAGAATTGGAGGGCAGATCCAGTCAGTCATCGCTGCACTACGCATCGCGTGGGTGGAGGCCGCAGCAGTCCGGGTCCGACCGACGCCCCTGTGGGAGCCAGGTGAGTGTAACACCTATACACTAGTTTAGCAAGGCACAACGAGACAAGGGAGGGGGAACAGAGGGGAGACAAAGACAACGACCCTACTAGACCAGTTGGCACTCAAATTGCCCAAGTGCATGGGGAGGGGGAGGAGAAAGTGCAGTTCATGGGAAGAAGAAACATTGGCAAGTAGTACAAATACAGCCCAATGGTGCCAAGTGCACGGATAAGTGTAGACTTAAGGAGGTGGTGGATCTGTTAGGGATACAGGAAACAGTCCCCAAGTGAGGGGTTTACCAGAAAGGCAGTGCAGGGATGCAACTGGTGGCAGGAGGTGCCCTTGGGAGGGTGGCCAGGTAACCAGTGCAGAATCAGTTGCAGACAATAAGTCAGAAGGGGAGAGGAGGAGCAAAAGCAGAGGCAAATAAAAAGATTTTCTGTTGCTTCCGGAGCCGGCCTTGGTTCTCCTCAAGTGCCAGAAAGGCAGGGAGGCTACGGCAGAGGAAGGCCCCAGCCAAAGAAACAGATCTACCACCAAGTGGTTGCTTGCAGAAGCGAGTGACCCTGAGGGAGTTGAAGGTGGATGACAGAAGACCTCGAGCACAGACACATTTAGGAAGTGACATTTGCAGATATTGAAGCCCCAGGGCCCAGAAACCCTTGTGCATAATGAAGAGGATTTTCACCTTACTCCTCGCAGGTACAGGGAGCCAGTGCAGACATTTCAGTCCCGGAGACATACAGTCCCTGGGCTTGAGGCCAAAGATGAGGTGGACAGTCCTCTTCTGGATGAGTTGCAGAGGGCGGAGAGTAGAAGCAGGCAAATTTCGTCCGAGGCTGTTGCAATAGTGCAGCCTAGACAGAACCACAGCTGTGGAGACAGCGAGATTTTGGACCTTGCTTTACGTTGCTAATATACAATAAGTGCTGGTTTTGGAGACACATTTTTACGATTTCTGTAGGACATGGGTTAGTGGGGAAAATAATGTGTAGTATTGCCAGAAGGAAAGAAGCCAGTTCCTGTTTCAATATTACAATGGGTGATATGGGTAAATGGAAACGTTGCAAGCATATACAACTGAATGGTCACTTCATGGCAGTGGATGGGAGAATAAAACAGTTACATTTTTACGAACGTAATGGATGCTGAGTGGCACATACTGTGCGGACAGGCACTTACAACGGAGTTGAACACATTCCGCAGAAATATTATTCATACCTCCACTTTGTGCTGATGGGTGCTCATGTGGATGAATGTTGATGCACAAATCTTCCATTCTGTCACTGGACGTGCTTTTCCATGACACGCCCCTTGGAGACTTAATGTGCAACGGTATACGTGAAGTGTTGTACAGCGGTCACAGTGTAAGATGATAACGTCTTCAATGCCACTGGTGGATGCCTGTGTGAGTATTTGAAAGTATACCCAATGAGGCAGTGATGGACAAGAATTACTGCACAGGGAAGAAGGGCTCCCCCTGCTTTACTGGGGCACGGCCCTCGCAGTACTTTGGGAAGCGCACGTGCCACATTTTGTGCTTCTCACCATGCTGCCCAATGGAAATGGGACTGTGGGCATTGTCCAATCAGCTGCTCAGGGTGTGCATCAAAGGAAAGGGCGGCAACACGAAGAAGGACTCCTCCTGCTTTACCTAGGTGCGGCCCTTGCGGTACTTGCGGAAGCGCAAGTGTCACATTCTCGCTTCTCACCATGCTGGCCAACGAAAATGGGACTGTGGGGATTGTCCAATCAGGTGCTCAGGGTGTGCGTCACAGGAAAGGGCAGCAATAGGAAGAAGGACTCCTCCTGCTTTACTGGGGTGCAGCCCTCGCGGTACTTGGGGAAGCGCGCCTGCCACATTATGTGCTTCTCGCTTGCTGGCCAATGGAAAGGGGCCTTTGGGGATGGCCCAATCAGGTGCTCAGGGTGTGCATCACAGGAAAGGGCGGCAATAGTTTTTTCGATTTCTCTGCGCAGTGCGACTGGCAGACATGGCAAGACACACAGTTTTCGTCGTGGGTGATGCCTTTGTGGAAGATCTGTTCCTGTTAGCCCCCCAAAAAGGCTTTTGTGGCAATTTCAATTTGGATTGAGTGCACGCTTTGTGGTGTAGTGTCGAGGCGTGCTGTTTCGGCAGTGTACTAGTAGAATGTTGACGCATGGCCTCTTCCGCAACTGTACATGTTGTGGTTGTGCATTATGGAGCCTTCCTTTTGGGTTTCTTGCCTTGTTCACGTCTGTACCGTCAACCGAAGAAGATGATGAAAGCAGTGAAGTGCATTTTTCCCACTGCCAAGATGCTTTTCTCATGTATACCATCAAGAATAGTTTGGGACTATGCTAATGATTGTTGTCGCCAGCAAGAGGCCGGAAGGGGTCTTATCAACAGAAGCATGTTTGACTTCTTGAGTGGTGCTGGGATGTTCTCCTGTGAGAATGACATTGGTTCTCGATATGTACACCTTTTCAAAGCAAATGGCATGTCTTTGTCGACCAGTGGCAATTATATTTTGTTTTCCAATCTACAGGCTGCACTGAGACCCTATTGTAAGAATGTGAGCTGAAGAACAAAAAAACAAAAATACGTATAAAAATGAAAAAAAGTTGTTTCTCTAAAGCACCTTTACAAAAAAAAGTTCTTTTCAGAGCCACCTCTACCAACGACGTCCACTACCATGGTTGCTATTTATTCCCCCACTCCCACGCGTGCACAGCCCCCAAAGTCTGTGGATATCGCGAGAGTTGCAGAGTTGCACGTGTCACATACGCACCTTTTGCAGATGACGGCAATAGAAATGGGCCTTTGGAGGCTACAGGATTTCTCAATAAGTGTGGTTTGTACGCGCAGACTGTGGCACACAGTGTATTTGTCGACAGAAATGTAGAAGGTAAAGTTACGGCTGTGTGTTTTAGGAGCCACAGCATACACTTTTTGGGGGAGTTCTGAATACATTGATTGAAAGTGAACAGAAAACCCTGTGCAGTGGTTGGTCCTTTTGCATTGTATCATGTGGATTTGTAGTGCTTTGGAGTACCTACAATGAAGTGACTGATTTTTGTTTATGTTTGTGAAACTTTGGTGACGCGTGATGATGTCGACATTGCTGTACTTCATTGTGGCGGGACATTTACACGACATTTTGCATGACTTTCAGTGTTGTTTGCGATGAAGGAGGCACTTGCCCAGGTAATGCGTTTGTTTTGAGCTCCTTCGTAATTGTTTATCGCATTACTCAGAGACAGATGTGGCTGCGTTATTTTTCATTTTCTCTGGAAATGCAGAAAGCGCAGTACATTGTGAAGAAGTCTATTTCTGCCATTTTACGACTTCTGCCAATGGCGTACTTCACAAATTGGGAATAAGACGTTTCACTGCACAAAGAGTTTTTCCCAGAAATAGCGTTTCTCTTACTATTCCGGGCCTTCCGATTTCTGCACGCTCTATCCAAAATGCCTTGCTGCCCTTCTTGGAAGTACAGGAATCATTTTTGTACTAGGTCTTGCACACTTAAACTCTCACACACTGCAACACGTAAAAATACCTTTTTGCAGTGAGCCCTTTTTACCCGATTCCACTAGTATTTTCCACAGTGCCACACCTCCCTTTAGTTCTGTGGCACGGCGCCCTGCATCCGTCCATTGGCAATTCCATTGGTGACCTCGGAAAGGAGCTTTCTTTACATACCTTTTCTCCTTTTCCATTTCATTTCGCTTTACTTTGTTCTTGTAACACACAACACAGAAGGAACGGAAGGCAAGGGCCAGTACGGAAGGGGCAGCAGCTACAGGGATAACATGGTGGACATGTACAGAGAGGCAAATGTTGGGGGGCCCTCACTTAAACAGGCAGCAGTCATTGTCATGCTCCCGGACCAACCCTTCTCAAGTAGATTCCCTCTGCAGAGTAACACGTCGCAGTTCATGCCTAATATAACGCGCTTTCCCGCTAAGGCTCCGTAGCACTGCATATTGTCTGCAAGGATGATGTAAAGATCCGCTGCCCTACAGGAGTGTCACTGTTGTTGGCCGCAGCAGCTGTGGAGAATTCTGTACATGTAATTAGCCTACTGCATTGTTGGAAGGCAGTACCCTGCCCACTGGTCCCTTGTGGTTCAATTTCAGTTCTCGTCACATGTATTATGGACAATTCATGGTACAGCATTATGTGTTGGACCAGCATTAAAGGAGAGGAATGAATTCTGAAATACAAGAATGCTTACAACAACGAGAAATGCTGCTTCATTACGTGGAGCAGGAAGATAATTATTCTGCTATACCCATGCAGCAACACTACTTTTCTAACCACCACTGATTTCTTTGTGCCCCGAAGAATTTGCTATTTCCTTACTACTCTTTACATGCACTACTATCTGAGTGCCCAAGCCACACCACCTTTGCCATTTTGCAGACTCACTACAAACTGCAACACCTGTTTTCTCCTACTCTACACCCTGCAGGCGAACCCTTGACACTTTCCGTCCCAGTGCACTGTGCAGAGACGGTGTGTCTGTTTCACGGGTCATGGAAAGGCTACCCGCAGATCAATCAAATGAATGTGGCACTTAACACGCCCACCATACACTGGAAGTTGCTGTTCCGTGTTTTCCAGTGGGCCTCATACAGCCAGGCATACTGCAGGCATATATTGGTAGGTTTGCACAGCAACTCACGTAGTCGCCAGGACTACTTCAAATGCGGTAGCCTACCGTATAAATCTGTGGGGCTGGCGACAGGGGTGGTGATACCAGTACACAGGATTCCCTACGCATGCGCATAGCTATGCACCGGACAGACATGCGCTCCCACACCTAATTAAAAGTACACTAGAAGATGCAGGCATGCGGCCAGGACTGGAGTCCTACAGATACCTGCATTGCGATTGTACTTAGGCTGGCCAGGTGCCGTCTCCCTTGGAAACCTCCATATTGCTTACCTGCAGTCATCTCTGACAGTAATGTGCGGCACAAACTCACCATGCATTGTTAAGACAAAAAGAAAAACCACTCACACACTCACCAACACTTCCCATGTACATCTTAACTTTGTAAGATACACCGACAGTAATAGGAAAGGGAAGGTGTTGCACAAATGGATAATTTTGGGCTTTCACCAAGTTTGTAATGAGGGCAGCCAAGGAATCCGTCACAGAATGTTGTTATTGGGATGTAATGTTTCAGTTGCAGTACCAAAAACCTATCAGCATTACACAAAACACTATGCTACAGCAACGTTCCGGTTACAGTGCCCTACTAAAAACCTATGAAATTCACTAACAAAAAACATTGTTAAAGGGACGTTATGGTTAAGTTGCACTATTAAAAACCTAGCACCTTTACTGACAACACTATATGTCAGTGAACAAAAGAAAGAGGGAGCCAGACATGTGATGTCATCAGTGATGTCATCAATGACATTTGTGATGCCATCTTTGATGTCCTGGGTGTTAGTCTTAGCAGTGCACGGTGGTGGCGCGAGTTATGGTTGCTCAGCTTACCATAACTGCCAAATTTCTGAGGTTTTTCGGTTTTACCTGTAACCATAACGTCCCTTTAACAATGTTTTTTCACTGAATTTGATAGGTTTTTAGTAGCGTAACTTAACCATAACGCCTCTTTAACAACGTTTTTTCACTGAATTTCATAGGTTTTTAGCAGTATACCCTTACTTTATGTAGATATACCATACCACATACTGAGCCTCGTAGCCCATGCTAATAGCCGTATGGTCCACAGACCATGCGACTGTCCACGGACCTGGGCAACATCCACACTGTCCAAAAGCTCAGGGGGTATCTTACATTCTTGTAGCATACAAAAAACACACTGAACATGTTCAAAGAGCAGCACATAAATGAATTACAAACAAAAATAAACTAGAAGTACAAAGTGTATACTTAAGAAACCAACAATGCAGTTCCACAGGATGTACAGCATAATGGACCATATCAAAAACAAAACTAACCTATGGCTCCCGCAGAATTACCTCACTGCTGCTTTATACAGAAACTGCACACCAAATATCAACAGCACACCTACAAAGCACCAACCGCAAAACTGAAAAACAAACTGGTAAGTACACTACATTAATTCCTATAGCAACATACTTTGTTTAGTAGGATACACTAAAAAATAATTTCTCTTTTTTTACACAGAAATGGCTAGCACCATGGAGTGGCTTGAAGAAAATTGTCCCTGGGATGAAATGAGTGAAGATAGTGATACTACTGGTACACAGTGCAGTTTCCAAAGTAAGCCAATTAATACACATTATTGCAAATGTACCTGAACATTTTTTTCTTTAACAATACATACAGAAAATAACAACAATGCTCTAAAAACAGTACATCATGTAGAACTCCAACAACATATGGAACAACAAACTGACACTGTGGAAAATCATCTAGTGCACTTTTGATCAATTATTAAACAATGTTCTTGTTTTGAAAGACTTTGTACAAAGACATATCATCTAGAATATTAAATATCACTGCCCCATGTGCACCTGTACCCCTTCTCCCTGTCCCAGTCAACCAACCCCACAAATTCCCCATCACCAAAAATGTTACGATGAGACCTCAATCCTTTCCTTCCTTAACACCCTACCTCCATAAAACCCAAATTCTCCTGTATATGTCTCCATTTCTGCTTCCCCCTCTCTTTCATAATTTGTATGTTTTTGTATATAAATAAAGTTATATGTATACTGTTCCTGTATGTATCTGTGTTTTTTTTTAAAAGCCTGTTTGCGAGTCTGCGGACAGCGCGACTATCCGGGATGTCTGCAATGAATCAAAATGGGGGTGTCCTACAGACACTTAACCTGTTCGTACTGTCCGCAATCAAAATGGAGGTATCTGTAGAACACATACCCTGTCTGCATGTCCACAAAGTTGTGATGCACCTTTAATTAGTTTGGGTACCCTAGCCCGGTCCAACGGACACTAGTGCGCATGCGCATCCCACCCTTGGGGTCCTACAAACATTGTGCCTGTCAGTAACTGTCCGCTGCACATGTGTCGCACTTTTAATTAGTTCGGGGACCCAAACCCTGTCCGTAGAACACCTATACGCATACGTACAACCGATCCTGTGAAATAGGTGTCCTACGGATAGCCGTCCCATTCGTGAACATGTCAGCGATGTCATCATGTGACCGCACCCACGCTGAGAGTAGGCCCTTGACCGCGGACATTTTTCAGGCCCCCGGACACTGAAAAAACTTTTTCTTAGCAATACAAGATGTTTTTCTATGAAACTTCAGCCTTTAAGAGGTCCCAGACTATGCCCCTACCGATCTGGATAGTTTTTGGAACAATTTTTAGCCCTTTTTGGTGTTAGAACGGTCCGCGGACAGCGCAGCTGCCCACAAAGTGCTTCCCAGCACCCCTATAAAAGCCCACACCGCAGAGCTGCTCTTAATTCTGTTTTTGGACTTCCAGGACAGACACTGCTACACATTGCTGGATTGCTCTTTCCTGTCTGCAGTTTGCTGACATCCTAGTGGAACCTAACACCTTTGGAGATGGCATCCATGGCTGCTCCTGCTGCTGGTGCTACTTCTGCCTCAGCACCACCCCCACCACCTTCCCAAGGGACTGATGAGGGGAACAGGCATGGAGATGTAGAGAGGGATGAAGAGGAAGACGGGGATGAGGTAGTGGAAGTCCCCACTACTGCCAGCCAGTGTGAGTCTTGGGTGTGGAGGCTCTTTACCACCATTGGAAGGGTACCAAAGGCACGTGCAGACAAGGTGCGCTGCACTGAATGCAGCATGGTGCTCAATCGTGCCAAACCAGGTCTGTAAAGCTACGGGACCACTTCCATGCAGCGACACCTGAGGTTGTACCAAAAGGCGGCAGTTCGGAGTGTCATCCCCTTTGAACAAAGTAGTAGGTTGAGTTCCTCTATAACATCCTCTCTATCTGCTCCTGCCACCACAAGAGACACTCCTATGAGGCAGCGCATCCCTGAACGAGCCTTGCAAGCCTTACGTGACACGGTAGACCCATACCTTTCGAGGGTCACTGTATTGTGTATGTACTGTGATGCGGTACTCTGCAGGGGGAACAATTTTGGAGTGCTTTTGAGGCTTCGGTCCGGGAGCATAAGAAAGAGTGCCACTTACCCAAGTGAGGCCCACTCACTCAACATCTTCCTCTTTCCACTTGCCCTTTCTTATCCCTGTGGTTGGTGCCCCTCCCCTACCTTCCCGTGCCTTCTTTTCATTATGTGTCATGTCTAAAATAAAACAAAAAAACAAAAAAAAGGCTCTTTTCAGAGCCACCTTTCACAGTTTAAAAACAGAAGTGCCAATGAAATGGTGCAAGGCCCTGGGCATTCTGAGAAGTCTGTGGACAACATTTTTGGGGTGGTGCGCTTTCAAAAACTTTGCACTCTTCTCTGGGAGCAAGTGGTGGCTCTGAAAAGAGCCTTTTTGTAGTGTTTTTTTGTGTTTCGAAAAGTTCAAGTGGCCAACATCTACTGGAAAAATGGTTGCTATACTTGCGAAAAGGGCCGCAATGCATTTTGTATATTTCGCAGAAAAATCGGATTGCCAGCATCAGTAAGATGGAATCCATCTCTGTGATAAATGTTTGTGCTACGAAACATAATATTTTCATTGTGGAAAGATGACATGCCAACATCTCTCAAAAAAGCACAAACAGCCTTGTTGACATTGCGCCTCGCTTTCTCCATTTGCAGACCAAATGAAGAAGAACGCAGCCACATTTGCCTCTGCGCAATACGAGAAAAAATTACTCTAGAGTTTGGAAACATGTCCATGATTTTCCCAAGTCCCTCTTTCATTGAAAACTGAAAGGAGATTACAGTAACATGTCCTAAACTGAATAATGTTTGGATTGGATGATGGTGTGTCATCAAAGTGGCACAAAGAAGAACCAAATCCAGCCACTTCATTCCATGCACTCCATACCAGTGCACATCCACGTGATGCAATCCAAGATGTGCAGCCACTCCACAGTGCTCTACAAGCACCTCCAACCAATTTATCCACAAGTCTCCCAAAATCCAAACACTCTGCCTCCTGAAAGACACAGCCATCGCCATCTGCTCTCCACTCAGCAAACAGATCGTCTGCCAAAGTCTATCCTTACACATCACAACCTGTAACCCAAATCCCCTGGCCTGCAAAGTCCCATGTCCATGCCTGCCAACCTCAAAATCCCTGGATGGGAGATGTGCGCTCCGTGGACTACCGCCGTGTTCACAGACATATTGTGCAATGTGTGAGGGTGGGACAGAAATTGCAACCAGAGTAGCACATTTGCTCTTTGGTGGGTAGTGGCTCTGAAAAGAACCTTTTTTTGTTGTTTTGTTTTTGTTTTTTGTGAGACCTTTTCAGATTTTCTCTGCTAAAACTACTAAATGCAATCTACATAACTTCACAACAACCTTCTGATTGATTTTTTAATATTGCTAAGAAAGATTTTATTACCATAATCCGTCAAAGTAATGCCATCACAAAATAAAAACTTGCACCATCCTCCAAAAGGTTCTCATTTTGGAATGATGACATCCCAACAGCACACATAAAAGAAGATATCCCTTGGTTAAGAAGACGCCTTCCTATGTCTTGTTGAGGATTGAAGATACTGCAACACATCCATGCAGCCCGAGGTGGTATCTGGGAAAAGATGATCTTTGCACATGGAAAGAGGTGTGTTAATGCCTTCAGGAACTGCTTCAGAGCACCCTGCAAACTTATTGCACTTACATACCCCAAAAACATTTCTCCACAATTAACCACCAAGACATCTGGACTGTTGAAAACAGCCATATTTTTACAAATTGTAAGTACACCTTGCAAATTACTCCCTGGCACATCACACCACATAGCCTCCACTCCCTCCAATCCAAGATTGGCAGAAATGCCACATATCTCTGCATACATCTGCAGATTTCTCATAAACCAATCTCTCACCATCCACACACTCACTCGGTCCATCTCTCCAACCACAGCCATCTTCACTACACACATCAATGAACTAAAGTAGTACCCTCTCTTCCTGCAAAGCACAACCTGAACGCATGATTGGCTAATCCCCACTGTCCCATTTCCATGCCAGGCATGCTGAGAATCCCCGGACGTGGCACGCCCTGTCCGCAGAATATCGCAGTGTCCTCGGACCCCATAACACAGGGGCAGCCCTTCTTCTCTTTCCATTTCACTCTCTGCACCACTCCCTCATTGGCTACTGTTCAGTCACATAAGCATCCACCAATCACATCCAAGAACTCTACATCTAACTGTCATCACAGTTCAGCACTTTAGATGCACTGTTCATCACTCTGAGTACAAGTCTCCTGTGACTGCAAAGAGCCTACATCAACAACTACTGTAAAACTCTCCTAAATTTCTGCTTCCAGATTCATTCAAATCTACATGCATCAACACAAACTACAGGTATGAATATTGTGTGTACAGTACATTTACAACTATTTTTATAAATGCATGAGAGCAGGATACCTGCCACTTACCCTGCATAACCTGCAAAAAAAGCATACTGTCATTTCTCTCATCTCCTATCATCAAGTTCACTTGCAAATCTGTGTGCTTTCCAGGTTTCCATTTACCCATATCACTCATTGTAATGTGCAAACTGTTATTCTCTTATATCCTTCTGTCATTTTCACAACGACTTCCCCCTTAACACACTATTATGAAATTCCTAGAATGCACACAGAGCAGGAAACCAGCTTGTAGTTTACCAAAGCATTGCAAGTACATACATTGCATGCATTTCAACAGAGTGCCTGCCACTTTCCATTCTTGCAAAACCAAACAAATGCATGTGTACATTCAGAACAGTGCCATTTGAAATGTGGATAAATAAATCAAAGAACTGAAAGGTTTCCTCCACTCATGTAGCAAGCATCTATGCACAGAAAATGAATGGAATTCCACACACAAAAATATTTTTTCAATCTGTACATCTTTCCAAGCTTTTTTCTTGCCCTACTACAACTTCCACTAATCCACTTCCACACTAAATAGTGCAACAGCAACACATACACTTTCAAATGTGCACCTCATAGGACACACTTATAAATACTCCACTAACCCCCTGAGCAATGATACTGATGCTCCAAAATCCTGATCCATATACAAAGCTATGCACTTTAACACATACAGTACCTCTTCCTGGAAAGAAATCATTCTGCAAATTTAACTAATCTATTCTTCAAGTGAAATTACTGTGCCATTAACACACATATGTACTAACTTACTTCTTTTGTAATTGCAGTGAAGACCATACTCCTCAAAGCCAGTGGCGTCTCAAGTACAAAAGAAAACAGAGAAGAAACCTACTCTTTGCATCCAACAAAGTGCAATACTTTTGTAGTGTTCTGACTGTTCCTCAGACAGTGTAGTGTTCTTGTATTGTAGAACAAACAATTGTATCAACGCTACAGCATTTGATTCAGTATTACTGATTGCACCTCAGCAGGTGCACACTTTGTATTGTCATCTGAATAGTAACACACACATACGAGTACAGCCTTCCCAACCTGAAGTAACAGCCTATTCCCCAATCACACACCTCTACATGTATGCCTACCCTCATAGTCCGACACTCATGCACAGTGCACACATACATTGCACAAACTTCCAACCAACACTTTCTTTTTTTCTCCGACAGACACCGAAGAACGCCTACCAAAAAGCAACTCTGTAGAAAGTTAAGCAGTAGAAAGCAATGCAGAAATGGAGCAAAACAAACTAAAAGGGTACAAAATAGGCATCCGCCTCTAGCATAATTTATACAAAAAGTTCAAACAAAACAGCTAATACAGTCACTAAGCCAAACTAAACCAACTTGAGGAAAGAAACTCTGACTCCTCTTTCAAAAATGTAAAACTAAACAAAAATGTATTTAGAAGACTGCAACTACCACTAGTGCTAACACTGCAACTATAAATCTTGATGTGGGCACAAGTAAGCATACCAAAATAATTATTTTACAAAAAATGTTCCACCACAGAGTCCTTCAGAACCTTATAAAAACAGGGGACAAATCATGCTCAACCCTTAAAACCTACCGCAGAAAACTAATCCTGGAAGCTCTCATAGACAGTGCAATCGTTCTTAAAGGAAATGATTTATATTAGTTTTAAACAGAATGAAACCACTAACAAAACTAATTACTAAACTACAACAAGGACTGCGCAACAGACAGAATATCAACAAAGATAGCTTTGCAAACATCTGTGCAGGAGAATGGAGTCACACCACCAGTACAGAGCCATATTTCAATGAAGACGCATACAAACAAAAACAAACAAACCCAATTGCCATACATAGCAGTGGACGAAGGTATTAAAAGGTTACCAATACCATCATGGAACAAGAAACGCTGCTTACAAAAATATCCCCAGCAAACTTAGCATCAAATCTCCATTCCACCGAACCAATACGTCCAGTCTACAAATGGCTGTGAACATCAATGTGTAATGTGCGCAAACAATCTTTCACATCTTTACGCCAGTTCCTCAATCAGTATGTATAGGTCAAAGACAAATTAAAAATTAAACTATCACAAACTATAGACTCCTGTCCAGTGCGCAAATACACAGGACTATGAGGCCATTAATTAGCCTGCATTTCTGGACCTACTTGCACAAGCACCTTCCACCATATCACAATGTTAGAAACACACCATTCAACTGTAAGAAATCTCATTCATAAACTGTACTATGCAAAAAGTCCTGCTTTAGCACTGGACCATTTAAAAATAATTCTTCTACATGGTACAGCCAAAGAACTACTCGAAGAAATAGAGCACATCCAAAGCAAATATTTTGGAAGTGAAACCCACTTACAAAATTCACTATCTTTAGAACAGAGTAGCAACAACCTGGCAGATGTCAACCTTCTATTACACACATACAAAATAGAAATATTAAAGTTTAATAGCACATCTGCTGAAGTACCAAACCATGTGTGTGTGTTTTGCCACAGAACCTTTTATAAAAAGAACACAAAAACTGTAGACATAATGTAAAAAATAGAAGACAATGAGGAATCCAAGTGGTTCCAATTAGCGCCCTATCTTATAACAGAAAACAAATACGAAATTACTAACCCCTCAATACTTTGTAGATGCTGCACTGCAAAACTTGACAACAACCAAATACCTTCACGTGCTGTAACAAATACCTTAGAAATATTCCCACTGCCAGAACCACTCCAACAACTTAACTTGTATGAGAGCATTATAATTCAAACAGTGCACCCATTTCAAGCAATAATACACCTTCAACCAAAAACAGCAAAACTAACTCCCTCTGAATTACTGAAAGGCATTTGTGGCAAAGTAGTTTATTTGCCATTAGATCTCAAAGAAAATGTAGACACTCTGGGAGTGCAATGGCCAATAGATCAATCTTTGATTATCCTAGTGAATGGCATACCTACAAAAGACAAAATATATTGGCAGCAACTAGTAGACTTACATAAAGTTCAAGAAGTCCTGCAATATCTAAAAGACAACAACGAATACTACAAAGAAATAAACATTGAAGAAAACCTGAGGGAAACCACTGAAATACTTCAAGCCTCGTCAGGAGCTGCCAATTTTACCTTCTATATCCTACTACAGCATCCAATATTTTAGACCATTATACAATTCACCCACTGCACTCCAAAGACACCACAGTTTATGCACTGGAAACATACCAAATGCGGCAAGCCAAAGAATCTCCAATCAACATATGGGAAAAAAGTCTTTCCACTACTCTTTCCTACTGGAAAAGGGGGAAGGTACGATGAAAGACCCACACAAATAACAGCATCAGAATACTGCTGTTTACGAATGTATTCTGAAGACCCCAGAATCAGACAAAACATTGAATACATATTCCACATTCTCTTTGAAAGTGAACTAGCAACTCTATGTTACTGAGTTGCATACACATTTAAAACAGGTACCAATTTTCAAAATATGTCTGCTACACAATTACTTCAAAAGGTTGAAGGAAAAGATGAAGTCAAATATTACAAATCTTTTAGCAAACATGCGTGGTACGAAAGAATAATGGTTCCGACATAACGCAGATGTACGCTGTATGATACAATACCTTAGCCCACCCACATGGGTTGTGACGTTAAGTTGTGCAGAGTACGCATGGGAAGATTTCCTATGCACAGCAAACAAAAACAAAACAAATATAGACATAAAAACAGCAGGAGAACTCTGCTCTCTTGATCCTGTAAATGTATCAAGGTACTTAGATCATCGCTGGATTGTGATGCTGCACTTCATTTGTAATAAAACAATTACTCCCCTTGGAGAAGTGCAACAATTCTTTTGGAGAATAGAATACCAAGCCAAAGGAGCACCACACAACAACATGCTTTTGTGGATTAAAGATGCTCCTAAATTTGGTCAGGACAGTGATGCTTTTTTTTTGCAGTTCATCCACAAATATGTCATTTGTGCAATCCCTTCACAAACTACACATAGCGAACTACATGCACACATTTTACAATTTCGAAGACACAAGTGTGGCAAGTATTGTCGGCGCAAATATAAAAACAAAGGGAAATATTACTCCAAATGCTGCTTTGGTTTCCCTAGACCAGTTTCAGCAACAGGACAAGTGAACAACTTCATGTCTTCAGTCAGACACAGTGTCAAAGGCAAATCACTGAAGAACACATACTGCATAAAAAGAATAGAAGGATCAAAGTATATCAATGATTGCAATACAATCATTGCCCTTCTTTGGAATGCAAATACGGATGTGCAGTACATTGCAGACAATTTCACTGCAGTTGCACGATATGTCACAGCCTACTTAACCAAAGCAGAGAAAACAGAGCTCAAAGATCTCTGGGATGACATATAATCTGACAAAACACTGTCACAGATATTGTACAGTTTTGGCATAAAAATGCTCTCCCACCGCCTTGTATGGGAAATCTGAAAACATAGTATGGCTAACCCTTGGTCCTACTAAATCCAGAAAAAAGAGTTCTCAAATCATATGAAGACATATAAACAATAGCCAAAAATAATCCCAACAGCCAGGACATTTTGAAAAACAACTTACTAGATACATACTACCCAAATAGGAGTACTGCTTTGGAAACCATGGGTCTAAACCACATAGCCCAAAACTTCACATTCAAGAATAATATTAAACCAGATGAGAAAAGAAAAATACACAGTCAAAGGTTGTGAGGGCAGCCTAGTTAAACTTACCAAAGACAGCCTCATTAACCACATGAAACAATCATTAAAAACTCCTCAACATAAACAAATGTATTACATGGCCCTACTGCAACTTTTTAAACCATGGAGAAAAGAAGAAGATTTATTAGATACCCATGCCTCCTATAAAGATACTTTCAAAGCAAATGAAAGCACTATAACAGATATACATTTTACGCAGTACAAAACCATGTTAGACAATGAACGCCAACAAGAAGAAGAACTCAAGGCACAACTAAATATAGACACTCCTGACAGCAGTCAACTTTCTCTAACAGGAAGCCAAGAACCACTTGGACAGCCACTCATAGCAAATGAAGCAGAATTAGCCATGACTGAAGTAGAAAACACCATGTGCCAGTATGAGGAATCTACAGAAGACTTTGCTATACTCAAATCACAATTAAACAATGAATAGCATAGCATTTTCCTAGAAGTACCTAAACAAATTGAACATGGTGTGCAGCACGAAACTAAAACTTGTACCTGTCAAGACTACAAACCTATACTGCTGTATGTAAGTGGTCAAGCTGGTTCAGGGAAAACATTCTTAATAGAAATCATCATCAAGTTCTTCCAACAATTGACAAACAACAAACTGTCAGCTGTTGTAACTAACCCCACAGGTTTAGCTGCCTACAACATAGGCAGTGTCACTTTACACTGATTGCTACTCCTTCCAGTAGTACACCAAAACAAATGAGACTACTACAAACTTTCAGCAGAAGCTGCTATGGAACTACACAGAGCTTTCAAACAAATGAAAATGCTCCTGATAGATGAAGTGATCATGGTCTCCAACCTAATGCTGGCTTTGATTCACCTCAGATTACAAGAGGTCCTCAAAACAGACTACGAAGAACTCTTTGCAGGAAAACGCATTGGCCCTCATTACAACCCCGGCGTTAACAATGGCACTATTAGCGCCATGGTTAACGCTGGTGACATGGGGAATTACCGCCCCATTCCAAGGCTGGCGGGGCGGTAATTCCCCATTTACCATTGGCCCTTCCCCATTCCCATTTTTGCCCCATAGGGCTCAATGGGAATGGGGAAGGCAGTAATTACGGTACCGCAAAATGCGGTACCGTAATCACCTTCAAGGTCCCATTGCAGGTCCTTCCCTTAACGGCTGGCACAGACCAGCCATTAAGGTCGGGACCCACAAAGGGACCTCGTAATCAGGCATTAAGGGATTACCGGTACCGGTATCCTTACCGGTACCGGTAATCCCTTAATGCCAGGGTTGTAATGAGGGCCATTATTGTTTTTGGAGATCTTCTTCAATTAACACCAGTGAAAGGTGAACCTATTTTTAAAACCTTAGGGCACAAACTGTGCTGTAAAACTCTTGGCAGCATAGGAAATGTAAATCTTTGGCAACATTTCCAATACAAAGAACTAACTGAAAACATGCGCCAGTCTGTAGATCTCACCTATGCCAACCTTTTGAAAAGTATTAGGGTTGGTCTACTATCTAAAGAAGCACAATCTGTATTAAATACCAGACACATCCATGCGCTCTACGGGCATAACTCATGTGCTACTGATGTCATGTAACAATTAGCACACAAAAATGTAAACTGTATGTCATTGATGCCAACTCTTGCAAGCTGTGCACAATTCAGTGAAACAATGTTGAAAAAAGTAATGCAACCAATAGTTTAAATTTACTCCACAGACAAATTGGACATGCACGGTATGACACTACCCATGTGTGAACAAGCCACAGCACGACTAAATACCTTAGAAAACTCTATCTCTAACACAGCTGGTTTAGAGAAAATATTAACATTGTCTTTAAACTGTAGAGTGATGCTAAGGCGTAACCTTGATGTGGAGCAACGATTAGTTAATGGAGCACTTGGTACAGTTGTTGGCTTTCAAACATACCAACGTGACAACAACATTCAGTTTCTCAATATTCACTTTTACAAACTTTCAGAAGTTAAAAGGATAGGACACTCACCAGCCCTATTCCTTTTTTTCAAAGACATGTATGTACGCAGAGAACAATTTTCTCTGTCTCTAGCATACACAGTCACCATTCATAAATCACAAGGTCGTACCCTAGATCAAGCATTGATAGATATTGGCAGCACAGTGTTTAAAGACGGCATGAGCTACGCCTATGCCTAGGACTATTTCTAGTCAATGTTGATGCAAGTAAAGTAAACGCTGATATTCCTTGCATTATACAGTACAATAGACTACGTGCACTCTATGCACCCCATCTCACAATGTACCCTGTTCCTCAAAAAGGAAAACTTTGTAAGAGAAAACTAGTGCAGACTCAACTTATACATGATCTCACAACAATACCGCCAAAGAAATTAAAAGCAGCTGGTACTTCAAATATTACCACCAAAGGAGGATCTACTGAAAAAAATGCATACCGAACTTCACAAACAAAACCAAGTACCTCTTCAAAGAAACAACATGCACTTCCATCAAATGACTCAGACACAGAACTGTCTGGTCCATTAAAATATTCTAATACAACTGTTGTAAATTGATATGCAAAAGTAGCAATCAATATTCTACTCCAATTGCCACCAATTTGTGAAAACATTTACTTAAACGACACAGACCAATTATGTTTGCAAATGTTAGTCCTTCACAGAAATGCAATGACCAATCCTGACAACACTTACACTGTTTCTGGAATAAGGCAGGAATTGGACTACTGTACAGGAACGGTGAGATTCACTATAAACACACAAGAAGATCCACAAGAATGTCTAATGTACTTACTACAAGTACTGGAAAACAAAAACATACCTATAAATGGAATATTCCAGATTTCATACATGTGGAAACATACATGCACTCTCTGCAGCCATGTAATGCACAAACAAGTCCCTAATGAACGCTTTGTGTATGTATCCATACATAACTGTGAATCCATTCCATTTCAGCAGCTTGTACAAAATGCAAACCATGGCATATTATGTATTACTTGTAATTCCGATGATCGTTCCACCTTACATATACAGTCTATACAGTCACATACAAATACGTAATAGTAATGCTTTTCCGTTACAATGCAGATGGTACTAAAAACAACTGCAAGCTGACTGGATTCACACATGGACAAGTATCACTTGGCTAGAAAACCTTCACAACAGTAGGCATAATCTACCACGCAGGAGCCACAACCAATGCAGGTCACTATACTGCATACATTAAAAAGAAATGTGGGTGGTTTGAGTGTAATGATACTTCCATTACTCTGAAACAGAGATTACCAGCAAATCTTGTAAACGCTTACTTAATATTCTTAAAACCAAATGTATTCACTAATCTGAGTATGCGCGTCTACAAAATGTCCTCAATAACCTTTAAATCCACAAACTAATAGAATAAGGCAACAGCTATCTAACAGTGAAAATGTACATCCATCAACAAGAGAAAACATGCCTGAAAACATACCCTGCAGAAGTGAAAAACTGTAAACAGTTAGAATACGCCAACTGGTATCTAACTACAACCATAATTCTGCAATATACATTTTTCTGAGGAAACCCTGCAACACTTGTTACGTATAAACATACCCTCAACAACTTCGAAACTATCAACAGTTAGAATACGCCAACAGGTATCTAACTGCCCCAAAATTCTACAACATTGCTAAGCATTACCACAGTACTTACAAAAAATCAACAACCAAACGGATAAATGAATACCGCTAAAATGCAGCAAGAAATAAACAATTAGAATACGCCAACTGGTATCTAACTGCAACAATAGTACCACCACTTCCAAACCAAAAACCATACGCCTTTTCAATTCCTCCTACTACAATCACCCGCCGAAAAGGACTGTACCATATTACAACAAATAAACGTAGAAAGGTTTTTTTTTAATCCTGCATGGAATTTCTTTTCCACAGACCCAATGATTATACAAACAAACACAGGAACTGAGAACTTTGCACAGTACACTGGTTTGAAGCATAGTACTTGCAAAGTACAAACTATGAGGGTCCACAAAGTACACCAATGTCTGCTATGTAATGCAATAACACATTACAAACTACCTTCCCTAACATGTGATCTTTTCTTTTATCACAGAGAATGAAAAAACAATTACTGCTACATTTTCCCATACCATGCAAAGAACTGCATACAGCCTCAACAATGCAAATAGTAAGTATACAATGATTGAAGTCACAACATTCAGTGCATATCTGTATTATACTACAATGGTTGTAATTGTAATTGTAATTGTTTATTTATTTATAATGCGTGCCAGGCCGGTGGGCATCTGTAGCCAGCCATACAATATCATACACCCAACATTATGAACACACACCAACAAACCAACTACCACACACCATGTCTACTTTCCTACAAATACTATGACACTATTGGCAGCCAGTGGTCAAACTCTTGAGAACATACCCGGTATGCAACCCACATGCCACTGTCAAAATGTTTGCTTGCATGGGTATGTTATGCTGTGGTGGTTGTGGCCAGGGCCTAGAGTCTTGGGTGCATGGCCATAGGCCACAGGGCCTAGAGTCTTGGGTGCATGGTCACATGAAGGGGCTCCAAAACATGCTTTGAGGCATCTGGTGGTGGGAAGAGGGGCTGGAAAGATGTATTTGCTTAGGTGGAAGAAGAAGGTGGTGTGCATGCGGTGTACGCAAATAGTACGGCTGTTCACGGATGAGTCCTCAGGCGGGCAGCCTTCATTAGGGTAGGATAGGTCCTGAGGCAAACAGTTTATGTGGTGACTGCAGGCAGGCTTAATTAGGGAAGCGGAGTGGATAGTAGATGATATGAGGATGTTTGTATAGGGCGTACTATGCTGTGATGTGTGTGGTAAGCCCCTAGACTCTTGGGTGCATGGCTGGAGACCATGCACCCAAGGGTCTAGGCTCTGGTTACAACCACTGAAACACTGCAACATAATATAGCCTTGTTGTCAACATTGTGCTAGTGGTGTATGGAATACGCAAATATGTGTAGAGAATGCAATTTGCAGATTTCAAAGAAGTAAGTTACCAATAATGATATACTTACTGTTTTTATTGTTCAGGGGTATAGTATGTCTAGAAAAGTGTACAGGGGTTTAGGTGGCTGGTTTAGTGGGGTGAAGGGTGTGGTGAATGCTTGTTTGTATTGGAATACTATGTGCATAGAGGTAGACAGGGTTTCAGGTTGTTGGCTTATGTGTGTGGTTTGTGACCAGTGTACAGATTGTTGGGCAAATGGGTGTGTTATGTTGTGGTGGTTGTGATCAGGTATGACAGTGTTGGGTGCATGGCTGGAGGTGATGGAGTCAACAGTCCAGGAGTGTGCCCACTGGGTGAATTGTTGGATTACTATGTTTGCAGAAGTGGACAGGGCTTTAGGTGGATGGTTTATGTGTCTGGTTTGTGGCCACTGGGCAGATTCTTGGGTAGTTTACTGTATTATGATGTATTGGCTGCGGCAGTTAATAGTCTTGTGTGCAGAGTGCATTGGTTGGAAGTACTGTGAGAAACAAGGATGAAACACGAACTACCCCCGTCTCCCGTAATTCATCTCAATGCACACCTCCTTTCATTCACATTTTTTTGTTATTTTTCACAAACTATGTGACCATACATTGCCCAGATTTAGAAAAATAAAACATTTATTTGTTTTTCACAATTGATTCACATGTATAAAAAAGAAAAAACAAACAATTTCTCTCTTTTTTCTTTTTTCCTTTTTCTTTAGTTATCTCCAAGTATTCATTATTCAAAGAAAGTTATGGCATTTCGTCAAGGTGATATGTCAGGATGATCTGTTGACTCGTTTCGGCCTGTATTATACAAAATGAACCCCATCCTGTAGTGGGTTCTTCGATGTTTTTATAAAAGGCCTTCTTCAGGACAAGTTATCGGTGATATTTGAAGTGACTAAATAATCTTCTAACCCTTGTATAGTTGTGTATCTTATTAAGCAGACTTCTGTAGCTGATGTTTTGTAAGTATTGTGGCATTGCACTGTGATATTGCAGAATTGTGGGGGGAGTTTGATACTTGTTGGCGTATTATAACTGTTGATAGTTTGGAAGTTGTTGAGGGTATGTTTGTAGCACTGTAGTTCCTGAAGCATGAGTTTGGCAGTTTGAATGCTGCTGCAAGTAATATTGAAGTATTATGGTTTCAGTTAGATACCAGTTGGTGTATTCTAACTGTTTACAGTTTCTCTTTTTTGTACGGTATGTTTAGAAACTTGTGCATTTGTGTTGGTACCTTTACATTTTTCAATATTGTGAAGTGCTGTTGCAGCACTATCGTTGTACTTAATAATGTTTGCGTATTTCTTGCATTGGTATCGGCATTGTTAGACAGTTGTCTTATTCTAGTAGTTGGTGGTTTCAGAGGTTACTGAGGACAGTTTTAAACCCTCATACTCAGTACTTTTTTTTAAGTACCATGTATGAAACAATATTAGTGTGTCTTTTCTACACTTACTGTTTTTGTGACTGCAATCATTGGGTCATTGGGGAAAAAATTGTACAGCAGGCAAACTGATGTATTTGTTGGATAGTTGATGTATGCTAAGTTGTTCTAGATCCACACAGTAGAAGGTCATTTTTCTTTCTCAATTATATATGTATTGGTGGTTGTTGGGGACTAGGTTATTCTAATTTTGTAGATCAGTGAGTATATTTTGGTTTCAAGAATATTAAGAAGGCATTTGCAAGATTTGCTGGTAATCTCTGCTTTAGAATAATGGAAGTATCATTGCATTCAAACCATGCACATTGCTTTTTAATGTATGCAGTATAGTGACCTGCACTGGTTGTGTTTCCTGTGTGGTAGATTATGGCTACTGTTGTCAAGGTTTTCTTGCCAAGTGATACTTGTCCATGTGTGAAGCTTGCAGATGTTTTTGGTTCCATCTGCATTGTATCGTAAAAGCATTAATATTACGTATTGGCTATGTGATTGTTAAGGTGGAACGATTATCGGAATTGCAAGTAGTACATAATATGCTATGGTTTGCATTTTATACGAGTTGCTAAAATGGAATGGATTCACAGTTACATAGACAAAGCACTCGTTAGGGACTTGTTCCTGCATCACATGGTTGCAGAGAGTGCATATATGTTTCGAAATGTAAGAAATCTGGAAGATTTCATTTATAGGTATGTTTTTGCTTTCCACTACTTGTAATGTGTACATTCGAAATTCCTGTGGATCTTCTTGTGTGTTTATAGTAAATCTCACCATTCCAGCACAGTACTCCAATTCCTACTTTATTCCTGAGACACTGTAAGTGTTCTCAGGATTGTTTGTTTCATTTCTGTGAAGGAGTAACATTTGTAAACACAACTGGTCCGAGCCGTTTAAATAAATGTTTTCAACAATTGGTGGCAATCGGAATAGAACACTGATTGCTACATTTGCATAGCAATTTACACCAGTTGTATTGGCAAATTTGAATGGACCAGATAGTTCTGTGTCTGAGTCATTTCATGGAAGTCCACGTGCTTTGTTCGAAGAGGTAGTTCTCTTTCTTTGTGCAGTTGGGTATGTATTTTCCTTTTCAGTACATTTTACTGTGGTTTTGCTAGTTGATGGAGTATGAGCTGATTTTAATTTCTTTGGTGGTACTGTTGGGAGATCATGTATAAGTTCCAATTGCATTCGTTTTCTTTAACAAAGTTTGTGTTTTTGAAGAACAGGGTACATTTTGAGATGGGGTGTGTAGAGTGTATGTAGTCTATTGTACTCTACGATGCAAGGAATGTCAGCGTTGACTTTAGTTGCATTAAAATTGACTAGAAATAGTCCTACAAGTGTACGTAGGCCTGACAGTGCTATAAAACTCATGCCTTCTTTAAAGACTGTGCTGCCAATATCAATCAATGCTTCATCTAAGGTTAGACCTGGTGATTTATGAATAGTGACTGTGTATGCTAGCGACCGAGAAAACTGTTCTCTGCGTACATAAATGTCTTTGAAAAGAAGGAATCGGGCTGTTGAGCATCCTACCCTTTTAACTTCTGAAAATTTGACAAAGTGGATATTGACAAACTGAATGCTGTTGTCTCGTGGGTATGTCTGGAAGCCAACAACTCTACCAAGTGCTCCATTAACTAAACCTTGCTCCATGTCAAGGTTACGCTTTAGCATTACTCTACAGTTTAAACACAATGTTAACATTTTATCCAAACCAGCTGTGTTAGAGATAGTTTTCTAAGGTATTTAGTCATCCTATGGCTTGTTGACACATAGGTATTGCCATACCATGTACGTCCAGTTTGTCTGTGGAGTAAATTTGCACTAGTGGTTGCATTTCTTTTTTCAGCATTGTTTCAATGAATTGTGCACAGCTTACTAGAGTTGGTATTAAGGACGTACAGTTGACATTTTTGTGTGCTAATTGTTCCATGACATCAGTAGCACATGTGTTATGCCTGTATAGCTCATGGATGCGTCTGGTATTTAGGATAGACGGAGCTTCCTTACATAGTACACCAATCCGATTGCTTTTTAAAATATTAGTGTAGGTGAGGTATGCAGACTGACGCATGTTTTCATTAAGTTCTCTGTATTGGAAATGATGCCAGAGATTTACATTCCTGATGCTTCCAAGAGTTTTACAGCATAGCATGTGTCCTAAGCTTTTAAAAATAGGTTCACCTTTCACTGGTGTTAATTGAAGGAGAGCTCCGAAAAAAAATAACTTGTTTTCCTCTAAAGAGTTCTTCGCAGTCTGGTTTGAGGCCTCTTGCAATCTGAGGTGAATCAAAGGCAACATTAGGTTGATGACCATGCTCACCTCATCTATTAGGAGCATTTTCATTTGTTTCAAAACTCTGCATAGCTCCATAGCAGCTTCTGTTGAAAGTTTGTAGTAGTCTAATTTGTTTTGGTGTTCTACTGGAAGGAATAGCAATTGGTGTAAAGTGACACCTCCTATGTTGTAGGCAGCTAAACCTGTGGGGGTGGTTACAACAGCTGAAAGCTTGTTGTTTGTTAATTGTTGGAGAAATTTACTGATGATTTTGATTAAGAATGTTTTGCCTAAACCAGCTTGACCACTTACATACAGCAGTACCAGTTTATAGTGTTGACAGGTACAAGTTTTAGTTTCGTGCTGCATACCATGTTCAATTTCTTTAGTTACTTCTAGGAAAATGGTACGCTGCTGTGATTTCAGTTGAGTGAAACCTTCTGCAGAGTGCTCATACTGACACATGGTGTTCTCTACTTAAGTCATGGCTAATTCTGCCTCATTTGCTATGAGTGGCTGTCCAAGTGGTTCTTGGCTTCCTGTCAGAGAAGGTTGACTGCTCTCAGGAGTGTCTATAATTAGTTGTGCTTGAAGTTCTTCTTCTTGCTGGCGTTCATTGTCCAACATGTTTCTGTACTGCGTAAAGTTTATATCTGTTATGGTGCTTTCACTTGCATTGAAAGCATCTTCATAGGATGCATGAGTGTCAAATAAATCTTCTTTTTTCTCCATGGTTTAAAAAGTTGCAGTAGGGACATGTAGTACAGTTCTTTGTGTTGAGGCGTTTTTTATGACAGTTTCATATGATTAATCAGGCTGCATTTGGTAAGTTTCACCAGGCTGCCCTCACAACTTTCGACTATGTATTTACATTTTTTCTCATCTGGTTTAATGTTATTTTTCTATGAGAAGTTTTGGGCTATGTGGTATAGGCACATGGTTTCTAGCAGTACTCCTCTTTGGGTAGTATGTGTCCAATAAGTTGTTTTTCAAAATGTCCTGGCTGTTGGGATCATTTTTGGCTATTGTTTCTATGTTTTGGTACGATTTCAGAACTCTTTTTCTGGATGCAGCAGGACTAAGGCTTAGCCAGACTATGGCCCTCATTACGAGTCAGGGGGTGGACCATGGTGCTATTAGCACCATGGTCCATGCCGGACTCCGGCATGGTGGATGGCGGAATTACCGCCCCATTCCAAGGTGAGTGGGGCGGTAATTCCCCATTCACCATTTGCCCTTCCCCATTCCCATTTTTGCCCCATAGGGCATAATGGGAATGGGGAAAGGCGCTAAGTACGGTGCCACAAATTGCGGCACCGTACTTAGCACCAAGGTCACTTTGCGGCATGGGTTTTAACGCCTGCAAAAAGCAGGCGTTAAAACCCGGGACCTCTTACAGAAAGGCGTTAAGGGTTAACGGCGCCGACGGCGCCGTTAAACCCTTAACGCCTGACTTGTAATGAGGGCCTATGTTTTCAGATTTCCCATTTAAGGCGGTAATGGTTAAATGGTCTGCGGCTTCTTAGCAGCCACATTCTCTATGGTAGAGCATTTTTATGCAAAATATGTACAATTGCTGTGACAGTGTTTTGTCTGATGATATGTCATCCCAGAGGTCTTTCAGCCCTGTTTTATCTGCTTTGGTTAAGTAGGCTATGAAATATTGTGCAACTGCAGTGGAATTTGCATTCCATAGTAGGGCAATTATTGCATTGTAATCATTGATATACTTTGATCCTTCTATTCTTTTTATGCAGTATGTGTTCTTAGGAGATGTGCCTTTTACACTGTGTCTAACTGAAGACATGAAGCTGTTTACTTGTCCTGTTGCTGAAACTGGTCTAGGGAAGCCAAAGCAGCATTTGGTTTAGTATTTGCCTTAGTTTCTATATTTGCACTGACAATACTTGCCACACGTGTGTCTCTGAAACTGAAAAATGTGTGCATGTAGATCGCTGTGTGTACTTTCTCAAGGGATTTTGCAAGTGACATATTTGTGAATGAACTGCAAAACAGTTGCATCACTGTCCTGACCAAATGTAGGAGCATTTTTAATCTACAAAAGCATGTGGATGTGTGGTGCTCCTCTGGCTTGATATTCTTTTCTCCAAAAGAAGTGTTCTACTTCTCAGAGGGGAGGAAGTGTTTTATTACAAATGAAGTGCAGCATGGCGATAAAGCGATGATGGAAGTACCTTGATACATTTATAGGATCAAGAGAGCAGAGTTCTCCTGGTGTTTTCATGACTATACCTGTTTTGTTTTTGTTTGCTATGCGTAGGAAAGTGTGCAAGTCTTCGCATGCATACTCTGCACAACTTAAAGTGACAAAAAATGAGGGCGGGCCAAGGTTGCGTAGCATACACCGTACATCTCTGTGCCGTCAGAAACAGTATTATTTCGTAACATGCATGTTTGCCAAGAGATTTGTAATACTTGACTGTAAAACTTTGTCTTTCTCTTGCACCTTTTGAAGTAGCTGCATAGCAGACATGTTTTGAAAATTGGAACCGGTTTTTAATGTGTGTGCAATTAAATAACATTGCTAGTTCACTTTCAAAGGGGAGGTGGAATATGTATTCCAGATTTTGTCTTAATATAGGGTCTTCAAAACACATTTGTTAAGAGCTGTATTCTGATGCTGTTATTTGTGTGCATCTTTCATTGTACCTTCCACCTTTTCCATTATAGAAAAGTAGAGGAAAGACTTGTGTGTCTACACTTTTTCCCATATACTGACTGGCAATCCTTTGGCTTGCCGCATTTGATATGTTTCCAGTGCATCGATTATGGTGTCTTTGGAGTGCAGTGGGTGAATTCTTCTTAGCAGCCACATTCTCTATGGTAGAGCATTTTAATGCAAAATCTGTACAATTGCTGTGACAGTGTTTTGTCTGATGATATGTCATCCCAGAGGTCTTTCAGCTCTGTTTTATCTGCTTTGGTTAAGTAGGCTGTGAAATATCGTGCAACTGCAGTGGAATTGTCTGCCATGTACTGCACATCTATATTTGCATTCCATAGGAGGACAATGATTGCATTGTAATCATTGATGTACTTTGATGCTGCAGTACTTTTTAGGCAGTATGTGTTCTTAGGAGATGTGCCTTTTACACTGTGTCTAACTGAAGACATGAAGCTGTTTACTTGTCCTGTTGCTGAAACTGGTCTAGGGAAGCCAAAGCGGCATTTGGTGTAGTATGTGCCTTTTTTCTATATTTGCGCTGACAATACTTGCCACACTTATGTCTTTGAAACTGCAAAATGTGTGCATGTAGGTCGCTATGTGTACTTTCTCAAGGGATTTCACAAGTGACATATTTGTGAATGAACTGCAAAACAGTTGCATCACTGTCCTGACCACCACTGTTTTCATGTCTATACCTGTTTTGTTTTGTTTGCTATGCCTAGGAAAGTGTGCAAGTCTTCGCATGCATACTCTGCACAACTTAAAGTGACAAACCATGTGGGCGGGCCAAGGTTGCGTAGCATACACCGTACATCTCCGTGCCATCAGAAACAGTATTCTTTTGTAACACGCATGTTTGCCAAGAGATTTGTAATACTTGACTATAAAACATTGTCTTTCTCTTGCACCTTTTGAAGTAGCTGCATAGCAGACATGTTTTGAAAATTGGAACCGGTTATTAATGTGTGTGCAATTCCATAACATTGCTAGTTCACTTTCAAAGAGGAGGTGGAATATGTATTCCAGATTTTGTCTTAATATAGGGTCTTCAGAACACATTCGTAAAGAGCCATATTCTGATGCTGTTATTTGTGTGCATCTTTCATAGTACCTTCCACCTTTTCCAGTAGGGAAAAGTAGAGGAAAGGCTTGTGCGTCTACACTTTTTTCCCATATACTGACTGGCGATCCTTTGGCTTGCCGCATTTGATATGTTTCCAGTGCATCATTTATGGTGTTTTTGGAGTGCAGTGGGTGAATTGTATAGTGGTCTAAAATATTGGAGGCTGCAGTAGGATCTAGAAGTTCAAATTGGCCAGTTGTTGAGGGGTCCTGAATTATTTTGGTCGTTTCTCTCAGGTTTTCTTCAATGTTTATTTCTTTGTAGTATTCATTGTTGTCTTTAAGATATTGCAGGTCTTTTCTAACTTTGTTTAAGTGCACTAGTTTCTGCCACATTTTTTTGTCTTTTGTAGGTACACCATTCTCCAGGATAATCAAATATTGCACTTCTGGAGTGTCTACATTTTCTTTGAGATCTAATGGCAAATAAACTACTTTGCCACAAATGCCTCTCAGTAATTCAGTGGGAGGCAATTTTGCAGTTTTTGGTTGAAGTCGTATTATTGCTTGAAATGGGTGTACTGTTTGGATTATAATGGTCTCATACAAATGAAACTGTTGGAGTGGTTTTGGCAGTGGGAATATTTCCAAATTATTACTCTTAGCCCAGGAAGGCATTTGCTTATTGTCAAGTTTTGCAGTGCAGTGTGTACACAGTAATGAGTGGTTAGCAATTTCGTATTTGTTTTCTGCTATAAGGTAGAGAGCTAATTGGAACCATTGGGATTCCTCATTGACTTCTATTTTGTACATTATATCTATAGTTTTCGTGCTCTTTGTATAAAAAGTTCTGCAACAACACACACATATTTGGTTTAGTACTTCAGCAGATGTGCTTTTGAACTTGGCTATTTCTATTTTGTATGTGTGTAATAGAAAGTTGATATCTGCAAGGTTGTCGCTGCTGTTTTCTTAAGTTGCTGGATTTTGTAAGTGCTCTTCAGTTCCAAAATATTTACTTTGGATGTGGTCTATTTCTTCGAGGAGCTGTTTGGCTGTACCGTGTAGGGGAATATCCTTTAAATGCTCCAGTGCTAAAGCTGGACTTTTTGCATAGTACAGTTTGTAAACAAGAATTCTTACATTAGAATGGTGTGTTGCTAACATTTTGATATGGTGGAAGATGCTTTTGCAAGCAGGACCAGAAATGCAGGTTAATGAATGTCCTCGTAGTCCTGTGTATTTGCGCACTGGACAGGAGTCCATAGTTTGTAGTATTTTCACTTTTCCTTTGTCGTTGGCTTTCACATAGTGATTGAGGAATTACTGTAAAGATTTGATAGAGTTTTGGCATACGTTACACATTGATGTGCATGGCCATTTTTAGATGGGGCGTATTGGTTCAGTGGAACAGAGAGTTGATTCTAAGTTTTATGGGTATATTTGTGAAAGCCGCGTTTCTTCTTCCATTATGGTATTGTCTACCTTTTCATACTCTCGCCTACTGGTATGTATGGTATGTATGGCAATTTGGGTTGTTTGCTCTTGTTTGTATTATTCTTCATTGAAATATGGCTTTTTGCTGGTGGTGGGACTCCACTCACCTGTACACTCACCTGTACCTTTTGCCAAAGGTATCTATGCTTATATTGCGTTTGTTGCAAAGTACTGGTTGTAGTTTACTAATTCATTTTGGTAGTGGTTTCATTTTGTTTAACATTAATATAAAGAATTTCCTTTTGAGGAGTATTGCACTGTCTACAAGAGTTTCCAGGATCAAATTTCTACAGTAGGTTTTAAGGGTTGAGTGTGATTTTTCCTCTTTATTTATAAGGTTCTGAATGACTATGTGGTGGAACATTTTTTGTAAAATACATTGTTTGGAATGCTAACTTGTGGCTACGTTACCATTTGTACATGCTCTGTTAGCAGTAGTGGTAGTTGCAATCTTTTTAGTACATCGCTTTTTCTTTTTAAATTTTGAAAGAGGAGTTAACGTTTGTTTTCTGTTAGGTGCTTCCATTTTCGTTAGTGACTGTATTAGCTGTTTTGTTTGAACTTTCTGTACAAATTCTGCTTGAGGCAAATGGCTATTTTGTATGATTTTAGGTTGATCTGCTCTATTTCTGTGTTTTTTTCTACGTAGTTGTTTTTTGGTAGGCATTCTGTAGTATCTGTTGGAGAAAAAAGGAAAGTGTGGGTGTTCAGGTTGTGCAATGTATATGTGTGCACTGTGCAAGAGTGTATGAATATGAGGGTAGGCCTACACGTAGAGGTGTGTGATTGTGTAATGGGCTGTTACTTTAGGTTGGGAAGGCTGTATTGGTATCTGTGTGTTACTACAATGGCGGTCAGGTGACAGTATGAAGTGGGCACCTGTTGAGGTGCAATAAGTAAGAATGAAGCAAATACGGTTGGGTTGATGGAATTGTGTATCCTACAATACAAGAACACTGCACTGTTTGAGTAAGAGACATAATACTACGATAGTATTACACTGACTTTGTTGGATGTTGAGAATAGGTTTCTTGTAGGTTGTATTTTCCACTTGAGATGCCGCAGGCTTTCAGGAGGGACGTGCGCAGTGCGACTGCGAAAGAAGGAAGTAAGAACATATGTTTGTTAATAGCATAGTGATTGCATTTGGAGAATACATTGTTTAAAATTGTAGGAGCATGTCTTGGCAGGAAGAGTTAGTGTGTGTGTGAAATTGGATAGCTTTGTATATGAATTGGCACTTGGGAGCATCAGCATTTTCTGTGTGCATTTTAGGAATTTTATAGCAGGTGTGTTAGTGGGGGAAGAGGTTGTAAAAATGACAGAAGGAAAGAAGAGAATAACAGTTTGAACATTACAATGGGTGATATGGGTAAATGAAAACTTTCAAAGCACATAGCATTGTACGTGCCAGTTGATGATAGGTGATGGGACAAATGACAGTATGCTTTTTAAGTAGGTTATGGAGGGTAAGTGGCAGGTACCCTGTTCACAGGCACTTATAACAGAGTTGCAAATGTATTATAAAAAAAAATTCAAACCTGTAGTTTATGTTGATGGATGGAGATGTGGATTAATCTGGAAGCAGAAATCTTGGATAGTTTTACAGTACTTTTTGCTGGAGGGGCTTTGCAATCACAGGAGTACTGTAGTCTTAGTGTTTAACGGTAAATCTGGAGTATTGAACAGAGATGATAGAGTTAGATGTAGAGGTCTTGGATGTGATTGCTGGATGGTTGTGTGACTGCTTACCAGTAGCCAATGAGATAGTGCTGTTAAGTGTAAGTGGAAATGGAAGAAGGGCTGGCCCTGCCTTACGAAATCCGCGGATGCCACAGTAGTTCGAGGATCACACGTGCCGCATTCGGGCCTTCTCAGCATGCCTGGCATGCAAATGGGCCTGTGGGTATTATCCAATCAGGTGTTCAGGGTGTACTTAACAGGAAGGGGCAGTAATACTTTTTTTAATTGCTGTGTTGGTTGTGTAGAGAAGATGGCTGGAGTTACTGTGTGGATAGTGGGAGAGTCCTTTGTATGTGATCTGGAGAGCTATACAAAGGCAAGAGGGTTTTCTGCAGATCTCTGTTTTCCAGGACTGGTGGCTTTATGGTGCATTGTGCCTGGCCGTAATTTGCAGGCACTGTTTGCTGTTTGTAAAAACATGGCTACTTTTGGTAGTCCGGATGTTTTGGTGGTGCACTGTGGAGGAGAGCATTTGGGTTACATCAGTGCCCAAAGTTTGCTTTATGTATTTAAGTTCTTCATGGAAGACCTAATGGTGATTTTCCCTAATGCAAAGGTGATTTTTTCTGGAATATTACCAAGAGCACAATGGAAAAATCCTAATGTCTTCAATCGCCAGCAAAACAATGCAAGGTGCCTTGTTAATAGAGGCATGGTTGAGGTTTTGCGACGTGCTGAGATGTCTGTTTTCTCCAATGAGAACATTGATTCCCTTACTGTGCACTACTTTACTGGAGATGGCGTTTCATTGTGCTTCCTTGGAAATGCTTGCTTTTTTGAGAATCTAAGGGATGCTTTGCAGAGTTAGATGTAAGGCAGTAAAAAGGAAAAGAAGAGAACCCCCCCACAAAAAAATAGAAAACAAAAGGTGTTTATTCAATAGCACCTATAAAAATCCACCACTAATTTGGAAATCCCCTACCATGTTTGAAATGTGTTCCCACAGCCCTGTGCAAAGCATGATATGTCCGCAGACACCGCAGTAGTTCGAGGATCGCATGTGCCACATCCAGGGCTTTTGAGAATGGCAGACATGGAAATGGGACTGTGGAAGCCAGGGGAATGGTCAATAAGGTTTCCTGGGTGTGGTGGGTAAGGAGAGACTGTGGCAATAGGTCTGTTTTCAGAGAGGAGTGCAGATGGCTACGGTTATGGGTGTGTCGTTCAGGAGGCAGAGTGTATGGATTTTGGGGGACTCCTGGATACATTGGTTTTAAGTGCATGCAGAACGCTGTGGAGTGGCTGCACATCTTGGATTCCAACGTGTCACTTTGGTGATGCTCGATCATCCAAACATTATTATTAATTGTGGAGGGACCAGTTTTGGACATGTTCATGCAATTTCTCTGCAGTTTTCAATGAAGGAGGCACTTGGGCAAGTCATGGACATGTTTCCAAACTGCAGAGTAATTTTTTCTTGCATTGCCCAGAGACAGATGTGGCTGCGCTCTTCTTCATTTGGTCAGTAAATGGTGAAACCAAGGCGCAATGTCAACAAGGCTGTTTGCGCCTTTTTGAGAGATGTTGGCATGTCTTCCTTCCACAATGAAAATATAACGTTTCGTAGCACACATTTTTTTCACAGCGATGGAGTTCATCTTACTGATGCTGGCAATCAGCTTTTTCTGCAAAATATCCAAAATGCATTGTATTCCTTTTTGCAAGTATAGGAAGCATTTTTACGGTAGGTGTTGGCCACTTCAACCCTTCCAAAAACAAAGAAACACCCCAAAAAGGCTCTTTTCAGAGCCACCACATTCTCCTGGCCTGCAATATTTCATTGGCAATTCTATTTTTAAACTGTGAAAGGTGGCTTTGAAAAGAGCTTTTTTTGTTTTTGTTTTGCATTTTTTTTATATACTATATACAAGGGAAGGAAGGGAAGGAGGGTAGGGAAGGGGCACCAACCACAGGGATAAGAAAGGGCAGGTGGAGAGAGGAACATGTTGGGTGGGCCTCACTTAGGAAGGGTGGCAGGTTTTCCCATGCTACCGGACCATAGCCTAGAAAGCAGTGCGAAATTCCTCCCCCCTGCAGAGTACTGCAAAATACATTGACATTCAAAAGGTAAGGGTCTGCTGTGGTGCGTATTGCCTGCAAGGCTGGTTCAGGGATCCGCTGCCCCACAGGAGTGTCCCTTCTGGTGGCAGGAGCATATATGGAGGATGCTGCATAGGAACTCAACCTGCTTCCTTGTTTGAAGGGTACGACCCTCCAAACTGCCGCCTTGTGGTTTGACCTCAGGTGTCGCCGCATGGAGGTGGTGCCATAGCTGTACAAGCCTGGTTTGCCGCAACGGAGCACCATCTGGCACTCAGTGCATTGAACCTTGCTTGCACAAGCTTTGGGCATGTCTTCAACGGTGGTAAAGAGCCTCCTCACCCAAGACTCACGCTAGCTGCAGGCAATGGAGATTTCCTCTACCTTATCCTCGCTCTCTTCTTGATCCCTCTCTACATCACCACGCCTGTTCCCCTCCCCAGGCCATTGGTGGTGGTGGTGGTGGTGGTGAGGGTGTGGGTGTTGCTGAGGTAGACACAGTAGCAGTAGTAATGGTTGTCATTAGCTCCAAAAGTAGTACAGCACAGCCAAATTGAGCAGAAAGCAATTCTAGCAAGGAGCAATCTGGAACACTGTTCTGACACAGCAGCAAAAGTAGCGCAGCAGAGCAGATTTCGTCAGAAAGCAATTGCAGCAGCAAGGAGCAATGTGGACCACTGCTCTGTTGTTGACAGCCAAAACCAGAATGAGGAACAGCTCTGGTGTGGCCTTTTATATGGGTGCTGGGGAGCAGTATGCACCCGAAAGCGGCCCTAAAAAGTTTCCAAAAGTATCCAGATCGCCAGGGGCATGGTGTGGGACCTCTCTAAGGGTGTAGTTTCACAGTAAAACACCTTGGCTTGCCCAAAAAAACACTTTTTCGATGACCGGGGGCCCGGACCGTGTCCGTAAATAAGGTCCGACGCTCAGCATGAGTGCGGTCACATGGTGACATCACAAAGTTCTCGAATGGGATGGCTGTCCGCAGAACACCTATTGCGCGGTATACTTTGTGCGCATGTGCATAGGTGTCCTACAGACAGGGTTGGGCTCCCCGAACTAATTAAAAGTGCGACACACGTGCAGTGTTTGTAGGACGCAGGCGGAGGGATGCACATGTGCCCAGGTGTCTATCGGACATGGATGGGTGCCTCAAACTAATCAAAGTAAGTCAAAACTTTTTTCAATTATTGCAGGACAAGGGCGGTTTTACCAGGACACAGAGGATGTGATACGCATGTGCGTATGTGTCCAGCGGACAGGAGTGGGCTCCCACAATTAATTAAAGATGCGTCACAAGTTTGGGGACATACAGACACGTGTGGCATCCTATGGACACTTCCATTTTGACTGGGGCTAGGGCAGAGAGGCGCAGTGTCTGTAGGACACCTACATTTTGCTTAATTGTGGGCATGCCAGACAGTACCGTGCTCCACAGACTTATACTAGGATTTTTTAAAAAGGAAAACACACACATACACACACACACAGACACAGACACACACACACACAGCAACAGTATATATACACAACTTTATTTACACATAAATAAGACACAATTAGGAAAGGGAAGGCGTAGCATAAATTGAGACATATACAGGGGAATTGGGGTTTTGTACAGGTTGGGCCTCAGGGGAGGAAGGGATTGAGGTCTAACCGTAACAACACTCTTCACAGGGAATTTGTGGGGATGGTTGGGTGGGAAAGGGGTAAGGGGTTCAAGTGCAGGTGAGGCAGTGGTATTTTATTTTTCCATAATATTTCCATAATATGTCCTTGTACAAAATCTTTTAAGCTGGCAAAATTGTTCAGCAATTGCTCAGTTTTTGGGTCCAGGCTGTCTAGTTTTTTATCTACAAAGTCTGATTCATTTTCTTTGCACGTATGCACTTGTGGAAGAGATGCTGCTTCTGGTGCATTAAAAAAATGTGTTTTTTTACTATGTCATGTATTTTGTATTGTATTTTATCTTGTATTGTTGTTTATGGAAATTTGTTTCCGAATAAACGTATTGATTGATTGATTGATTGATTGATTGGTGCATTTTCTTCATTTACTGTATGTACTGTTAAAGAAAACATATCTGTCAGGTATATCTGAAGCAATGTGTCTTACATTATTTAATTAACTGTCTTACTTTTCAGACTGTGTTATATACCAATGGGGTTACTACCTTCACTCATTTCGTAATGAGGGAAATTCTCTTCCAGCCATTCTAGGGTGCTTGTCATTTCTGAGTACAAAAAGAAAAATCATTTTTTCTACTATTGTACACTGAAGAAACTGTGCAGTTATAGGAAAACATTCGGTATACTTACCAGTAGTGCAGTTCTGCTCTCAGTACTTTGCAGTTCTTCCCCCAGCAGTTCTCTTTGTTTGTAAGTAAATCAGCACTGAGGTAAAATTGTTGGAAGCATATTATTTTAATGTGCAGAAATAAGTGCTGCATTTCAGGCTTCCTTTTTCCCATATACATACGTAGCATATGATGTCCCTGAACCCTAAGGGAAGAACATATGAGAACGTAAGAACATATGAGAATGGTAAGATGTACAAATGTAGTACCTTCTCACTTTTTTAATTCCTCACTGCTAATCAAGAAAGTCTCCTAGTGTACATATCTCACTAAACTAAAAAAGAGGGTGCCAGACTTGTGATATCATCAGTGACATTTGTGATGTCATCTTTGATGTCATGGGTGTTAGTCCTTGCATTGCACAGTGGTAGCGCGAGTTATGGTTGCGTAGCGTACCATAACTTGTGAATGTCTGGGGTTTTTAAGTTTTACCTGTAACAATAACGTCCCTGTAGCAACGTGTCTCCATTGAATTTCGTAGGTTTTGTAGTGGTGCAACTTAACCATAACGTCCTTTTAACAAGGTTTTTTTGTTAGTGAATTTCATAGGTTTTTAATAGTGCACTGTAACCATAAAGATGCTTTAGGCTAGTTTTTTTTACAATAAAGTGGAAATGGTTTTAGTAGCACAACTTAACCATAACGTCCCTTTAACAACGTTTTTTGTGAGTCAATTGCATAGGTTTTTAATAGTACAATACACTGTAACCATATCAATGCTTTACGCTAGTTTTGTAAATAAAGCGGAAATGGTTGTAGTAGCACAACTTAACAATAACGTCCCTTTAACAATGTTTTTTGTTAGTGAATTTTATAGGTTTTTAGTACGGCACTTTAACCATAATGTTGCTTTAGGGTAGTTTTTTGCAGTAAAGGCAAAAGGTGTTTAGTAGAGTAACTTAACCAGAACGTCCATTTAACAACGTTTTTTGTTAGTGAATTTCATAGGTTTTTAGTAGGGCACTGTAAGCAGAACGTTGCTTTAGGGTATTTTTTTTCAGGAAAGGCAAAGGTTTGTAGTAGTGCAACTCAACCATAATGTCCCTTCAACAACATTTTTTCTTAGTGAATTTCATAGCTTTTATTACGGCACTGTAAACATATCTTTGCTTTAGCCTACTGTATTTGGAAATTATGCTATGTTTGTAATAGCGCACCTGTATCTTAACGTACCTTTAGGAATGGTTTGTGTACGTGATTAGCACAGAAAGCTCCTTTTACAGTGTCACAAAGTAAGTGGCAATGAAAGGAGTAAGTGCGACGCGCATCGTATACCCGCCACACAATTATTTGCTAAATGGAAGGAACAGTGGTAGTGTGGAAAACACTGCAGTGGAAAGAGGTAGAAGTAGATACCTGATGGAAGAGATAGTTGTGCGTGTTGCAGTGCGTTTTGAAGGAAGCAAGTGCATAAAAGAAATGAGAAACATTTTTTGTTTACTTCCAAAAATGGTACCAAAGCAATGAGTGTACAGGGGGCAGAAAAGGAAAATGCAGCAATAGGAAAAAGAATGCTATATGTGGGGTAAAAATGCTCATGCTGGCAAGATAGATTCCCATTTGTATAGTAGGACAATGGCACAAGTTGTAAAAAGACACAAATACACTTCTTCACAATATTCTGCGCTTTCTCCATTTCTGCACCAAATGAAAAATAACGTCCCTACATGGGTGGCTGCATATTGGGTAACATAAATATGCAGGATATTGGAAACAGAATCATTTCCTGCCCTACTACCTCCCTCAGCACAAACACCACTAAACATTGTCTTACATGGTGTGCATTTCTCCCTATACAAGCAACAACAATGATGTCCTCTGGATCTAGCATCACCAAAGTCTGATACAAAGAAACCAAAAGCAATCACTTCAGTGTAGGTGCTCCGTACGCGTACAAACCCACATGATACACTGCACACAACTCCCATAGGACGCACATTTTCATTCACTGTCAAGTAATATATGTGCAAATCACCCACAGAGCATACGATGTGGCGCGTACAACACACAGCCATAAGCTCACCCTCTGCATTAAGGTGAACAAATATATCATATAGCACATTCTGTGCGTGCATTGCACACCCACAAAGCTTATTGCGCAATCCTGTGTCCCCCACAATCCCAAACAGAATATGTGCAGTTGCAAAATCGGTGTATGTTACACTTACAACCCTGCAACTGTGGCGATGTGTGCGATTTTTTGCAGGTGTACACGCACGTGAATAATGGAATAAATGTCCCTAGTGTAGTGTAGTGGTGGCTTTTTTAAAAAGGCGTTTTTAAAAAAAAAAAAACTTCCACAGTAAAAACTCATTTGCCATGCTTTTATAATGGTTTTATTTGTTGCTTTGTGCCTCACATTCTTACAATAGCGTCTTCACTGCAGCCTGTAGATTTGAAAACCAAATATCATTGCCACTGTGCGACAATGAAATGCCATTTCCATTGAGAAGGTGCAGATATCGATGACCAATGTTCTCATTCTTACAGGAATACATCCCAGCAGGACGCAAAAGGTTGCACATACTTCTGTTGATAAGACACCTTTCCACCTCTGGCTGCCGACAACATTCATTTGAATAGTTATATACTGGACTTGGTGGTATACATGAGAAAATCAGCTTTGCAGTGGCAAGAATGCGCTTCACTTCTTTCATCATCTTTTTCAGTTGACGGTACACACTGCACAAGCTATTGAACACAAAAGCAATGCTCCATAATGCACTATCACTACGTGTACAGTACGTAAAGTGGCCACTCATCGACATTCTACAACCAAATCGTGGAAACTACAGACAGGGACACCGCACCACAAAGTGTCCACTTCGTCCAAATTCAAATTGCGATTAAGGGCTCTTTCAACAGCATACTGGAGCAGATTGAGCACAAAGCGAGCACCCACTATGAAAACTTTGCGTTTCGCCATCTCTGCCTGCCTCACTACACACAGGAATTAAACAAAATATGGCCGCCTTCTCATGTGATGCACAATCTAAGCACTTAATTGGACAATTGCAACAATTGCATTTCCATTGGCCAGCATGTTCAAAGGCACAGAATATAACACATGCTCCTCGCAAAGTACTGTTAGAGCCGCACCCCAACAATTTATTTACAGTCCTTCTTCCCTTTCCACTATCCTCTTCCCACCACGCCGTGATTAGGTATTTGTAAGTACTGACACACGCATCCAGCAATGGCCTCCAAGACAACAGCATCCTACAATGTCACTTCTCCACAACAGTTCATATGCACCGTTACAACATTAGGCTGCACGTGTACTGTTATTGGGAAGCACTTCCAGTTAAAACCTCAGCGAAACATTGCAGTAATTATACATGCACATTCATGCACATAAGCACCCATCACCACAAAAGAAACTGATGGACATTTTTTTAGCAGTGTGTGCACAACTCTGTTAGAAGTCCATGTGCGCACGACATCTGCTTATAAGCATTCACTACATCTTTAAAAAGCATACTAGTGTTCCTCCCATCTGCCACCATGAAGTGGCAATTTGTTGGTATATGCTTCCAACGTTTTTATTTACCCATATCATACACTACATTAGCTAATCAGTAACTCTGTTCTTGCCTTCCCACATTAACACCAAATGTGTTCCCCACTAACCTACCTACTACATAACTCGTAAAAAATAAGGCACTAAATGCTCCACTGAATGGATTTTAGGAACCTACAGGCACTTTCCAAAAGGTCAGTGTCTGCACGAGTGTGGTGCTTAGTACGCTACATGCTACATGTTGCTACATGCTCTTTTTAAATTTGCCTACCTCCACTTTCTGTCTTCACCAACTCATGCATGAAAGAGTGTGCAACTTGTCCTTCACCTGCACTGTAGGTATGCTACCTCTGCTTGCTTTAGCAAAATGTGTGCATTACCTCCCAGTAACTGCGAACAATAAAATAAAAGCCGTGTGCATTATGCAGAATGACATCTGGTCCCTGGGACCTCAATACCTTCCACTCTCACTTCCTACATATCTGCTTGCGCCACCCTTTCCCTCATTAGCCGCCTACTCCGGGTCAGTTGCTTTTACACACAATCAGATGATGGTACATGGCTTTTTTCTGCTGTATTTCTGCTTCTTATTGTTCCCAAATGCTGCACTTTACCCTCCCCCTCCCCATTCATGATGCATGCCCCTAACCTTGCACACTTTCACCATAGCCTCCTACATTTATGTGTACAAACAAACCTTCTGTCACAGTCTTTGTGTACACACCACAACCAGTAAGCACATTGCCCATTTGCTTTGCCTCCTCAGTGGCAATGCTATAGCTGCCATCCTAAAAATAACCGGATGTGCCACATGGAATCCTCACAGTACCGCAGATTGCACAGCATTACCGTGCTATACACTAGAAGGGGGGCATTGAGAGGGTGTTAGGGGGGAGGGGAGGATGAAATAAAGGGGTGGGATTGTGTATTTAGGATGGTGTGTAAAACCACTGTAGTGGCCTAGGAGGATGACAGGACGCTGTATGGTTTCAGTGGGTGTTTATTTACACACCAGCACAATAATAATGTGGGGTGGTTGGGTATGGTCCAGAGCAGGGCTGGGGTCCGTACTCACTGTTGTGCTGTCTAATGATGCAGTTAACTTCACTGCATCCAACGTGTCAAGGAATTAGACACACTTAGCCAGCAAGAGCACCAGAAAGCTGTCCTCAGCCTTGGTATTACGGTCTGCTATGTGGGCCTCTGTCAGGTGGGCCCTGTCACTTACAAAGCTCCTTCTCCGGAGGAGGGCCAGGGCTGACAGCCTTGGTCATCTTCCTGCCGAGGTCTGGCTCTCTGTTTTCGTTGTGCTCCTTAACTCTCACTAGATCCCACGAGAAGGAGTCCCCACAAACACTTATATTTCTTTTGTCCTTTTTGTCGTGTTTTTATTACATACATGCATTGATACATTTTTCTTTCTTCGTCTGTCTTTTGCTCACTGTCTGTTTCCTTCTCCTCCTGACATTTTTCTCCACTGAAGATTAACCATTATCTTATATTTCTACAGGATTATCTGCAAATCTTCGTACACAGTGGAAAACACAACAGCATTGCCAATGGAAGTAAAAAAAAGGCCAGTCCCCTGGAACCACTGGAACTCTCGCTGGTTATTAATGCTGTCATAGTCCGTGCACAACATCCCAACACTGGACATAAAGTCGCACATACTTTACACTGTTTATCCAATGTCTCTCAACCTCAAGCTGTGGACAACTGACACTGGCATGCTCCCATTTTCCTCTTGGTGTATCGATGAGAAAATCACCTTTGCAGTAGGAAATATCTGCATCACAGCTCTCTTCAACCTCTTTAAATAAACAAGCAAACATAAACACGACATGTGCCCCAAATGTAGTCCTCCAAAATGCACGACTACCACATCCACAGTACCAACAGAGGGCACACATTTGCAAAGCTGATGCATGCAGCCAAAACCCCACTTTTAAACTGTAGCCCAAAAAACCTGCACTCCTCCCAACTGAAAATCAGTATCGAACCCTCTTTCCATGGCATACCTGTACAGATCGTGCACAAAGCTATCACCGCCTATAAGCACTCGCCGTCTCTCCATGTCCGCCAACACCTCAATACATCTACCTTTCGGTAAATATGTCACTGCCCCTTCTCTTAAACCACACCCTCCAATCCTCATTGGAGAATCCCCACAATTCCATTTGCTAAGGCGCCATGCTCATAAAGTCCTGGTGTGGCACGTGCACTTTCCCAGCTACAGCTAGGGCCACGAACCAGTAAATCACACACAATACTTTTTCCCTTTGCACTCGATTTCTCCAACAGTCCCTTACTGCCACCTATTGATAACTACCAAATTTTCTAAAATGCCTGCACCATTCACATACTTAAACTCTGCATTGCACTCTTGCATTTCTATACACAACTCCATATGCCCCCTTTAACAGCCTGAGAACATGTTCCATTTGCTTCCAAAGCCCCTCCACCAGAAACTTTTCCAAAAGAATGGCCTATTTCTGCATCCACAACAATCTGCCGGTGCACCCAGCACACCTTTTCCCATGCCCACACCCACAACAACACTATGCATGCATGCATACGACCATGTAAGCAGCTAACATAGTACACAAACATAACATACATAGTGGCACTTCAACCCAACTCCCTCACTCCATAAAGCACCCATTGATGAAAACAGGTTGCAATTACCACCATCCAGAAACATACCAAAGCCGCCACGACCCGACCCACTACCATGCAGAAAGTTTTGTTTCACTAGCAACCTAACCACAACATTGTCACATTTCCCCTACCTCAACAATGCTGCACACATCATAGTAAAGAACCCATATAAGCTGCACTTCAACCATACGCTGTGCCACACTGCTAGTATGCACACACTGCACCAAGTGGGCACACTACATGCCTTTTCATTGCACCATGTCCAATCACACATCCAAAACTTTACTGTATTCTACCATCCAACTCACCTGCGGAACCAAACATACACACCTACCACCTCATTTGTACTACTCTATGTCATCAGCAACGTACTGCACAACCATTCTTTGCAGGTCATCACCGTCTACCAGATGAACAGTCAACATTGCATTAGTGGCTGGGGTGTCCCCAAGTCCTAGGCTCTTCAATCCATGGCCTACAACCTACCACCTTCGGCCATACACCCAATAGGCTACACCTTCAACGCAGGCACCGCAAATCCATAGTGATATTATGAAAACCCAGCACCCAGTAGACACACTGCATCACTTTTCACAGCACCATCTCCAAGTACACATTAAAATCTTTACCATGTTGAAAGAGTGTCCTCACTAGCAAAACCACACAAGCAGTCATGGCAGCTCACCTGTCCTGCTCCATTGCATCTGAAATGTGCTCCACACCCATTCTCTACAGGTCACAACCCTCTGCCTGCAGCTGAATCTGAAATGTCTTACTACTGTGTGTGTCCTAAAGTCCTAGCCTCTTCAGTGCATGGCCTACAGCCTTCAGCCATACACCCAACAGTGTAGGCCTTCAAGACTGTCACTGCTACATAATAGCATCATCCATTTCACCATTTCACCAACTTCGCCTAGCCACATACACAGCAGTACCACCAGCACTAGTACCCAACCTGCGCACTGCCATGGACCTATAGAGCAACAATTTGCACCACTTACCATAATGTAGAAAGAAAACACTATCTCCTATACCCCTGTGCACTTTCATTCACATACTATGGCCACTGGATAAGTAACCACATTCAGTTTGCAACAGTAGCCTACTGAAATACATGTGCACACACTGCACTATGCAAGCACCACCCTCCACCACATGTACACCCACACTTGCTTTACTGCGGTACATATGGTAAAGGCCTACACTCTTCACTTTATGCCCTATGGTCTACGGCCTTCATCCATGCAGCCAATATTATAATCCTTCCACAAACCCAACACACCTTCCTTAACCCATGAATGCCACCATGTGACCAAGTACCACATTCCAACCGCATGACACATCCACCCGCGCTGTCACCCAACCTATTTCATGTGCAATTCATTCCCCTTCTACACTGTACCTGGCACCACTTAGCACAGAAAGTGATGGCCGCAAACAGGTCACCTGCACACGCATCCAGCAATCACATACAGACCCTCTGCATTCCACCCATTCACGAAAACAGGTTGCTATAACCAAAATGCGCAAACATACCACAGCCTCCACCCAACCTACCCAGACCCATTCACAAAGTATGGTATCACTACCAGCCTAACCACAACTGTTGCACAACATTGGCCCTATTGCCACAATTCATCACACGTCATAGTTACCAATCACAATTAAGGTGCACTTCCACCATATCCTGTGCCAGAGTAATAGTATGCAAACCCAGCACCCAGTTCCCACACTGCATCACTTTTCACATCACCATCTCCAAGTACACATCAAATACTTTACCATGTTGTAACAGTGTCCTCACCAGCAAAACCAAACATGCAGGCATGGCAGCTCACTTGTTCTGCTCTATTCCGTTTCAAATGTGCTCCATACCCTTTTTTTACAGGTCACCACCCTCTACGTGATGCAAATTCCAAAATGCATTAGTGCTGTGTGTGTCCTACAGTCCTAGCCTCTTGAGTGCATGGCCTGTGGGCTACGGCCTTCGGGCATGCACCCAACAATGTACACCTTCAACGCTATCAGTGCTACATAATTGCACCATCCATTTGACCATGTGACCAACATCACCTATCCACATACACAGCACTACCACCAGCACTACTACCCAACCAGCCCACCACCATGTACCTATACAGCAGCAAATAGCACCACTTACCATAATGTAGAAAGAAAATACTCTCTCCTGCACCCCTGCCCACTTTCATTCACATACTATAGCCGTCCCCACTCCATTCCTAAACTGTAGTGCCACTACCATAACAGTATCCAAACCCAGTACCCAGTTTCCACACTACATCACTTTTCACATCACCATCTCCAAGTACACATCAAATACTTTACCATGTTGTAACAGTGTCCTCACCAGCAAAACCAAACATGCAGTCATGGCAGTTCACTTGATCTGCTCTATTGCGTTTCAAATGGGCTACACACACTTTTTTTACAGGTCACCACTGTCTACGTTGCAAATTCCAAGATGCATTAGTACCATGTCTGGCCTAAAGTCCTAGCCTCTTGAGTGCATGGCCTACAGCCTGCGGCCTTGGGCCATGCACCCAACAGTCTATGCCTTCAACAGTCTCACTTCTACATAATTGCACCATCCATTCACGAGCCTGTAACTGCTGCACATTCCGAAATGCATTAGTGCCGTGTGTGTCCTTGAGTCCTAGCCTCTGTAGTGCATGGCCTATGGCCTTCGGGCATGCACCCACCAGTGTACACATTCAACACTGTCACTGCTACATAATTGTAACATCCATTTGACAATGTGATCAACTTCTCCTATCCACATACACAGCACTACAACTAACACTACTACCCAATCTGTGCAATAGCATTTACCTACACAGAAACAAGTTGCACCACTAAGCACAATTTACAAAAAAAACACTCTCTCCTTCACCCCTGTGCACTTTCCTTCACATACTATGCCTGTCTCCACTTCCATTCCTAAACTATAGTGCCGCCGCCAAAATACCCACATTCGGTTTGTAACACTACTGTACTGCAATCAATTTCCACACACCGCACGATGCAAACACCACCCTGCACCAAATGTACACCCACACTTGCTGTGTTACTGCGTTAAGTACGGTAAAGGCCTATGCTCTTCACTCCATGCCCTACGGTCTACGTCCTTACTCCATGCAGCCAATATTGTAATCCTTCCACTAACCCAACGCAAGTTCATCAACCCATGCATACCACCATCTGGCCAACTACAACTTCCCATCCGCATCAGAAACAGGTTGGCGCAAACAAGTAGCGGCACAATGTTTGGGGCCATTGCGCCACCTACCTCCAATCACCACACAAAGTACTCTCCTGTGTAGGTACCCGCCAGTTCACGATATATGCGCCAACAGTACAGGCTCCTCTGTCTTCTTCCACCTACACACATATTTCACATAAACCCACTTTTCACTCCCCCACCCGTTTTGTACGGTCAATTTCCCACACCATTCCGCCGCTGCACTGTCCTTCGATACACCATGGCGGCGTGTCCCAAAAACCTTGACGCAGAGCACGCTTCCCTCCAGCCAACCACCAGTCGCGTCCAACTTTTGCTGACATCACGGCCAATGACGCTGCGGTCCAAGAAGCGAACAAAGAAATGGGTCCTCGGAGTGGACCCATGTATCACACATTTTTTAGGACGTACATTTCAGTAATTTCCCCAAAAAGTACTGGTCGGATTTCCACCAAACACACAAAAGCACCCTTTCTGACCCAAGCCCCCCCTTCTGCTGCAAAATTGCTGAAAATCCATCCAGTCGTTCGGCCTGTAGCCATGCGCAAAGTTTTCCCCATTCAGTCTATGGGGAAAAAAACTTTTGGGACCCCCTATAACTGTGACCCCCCTACACCTCAGCAAACTTGGAGAAAAAATTAAAAGCCGCCCATATACTTTTTCTGCAAAATTTGGTGCGGATTCGTCCATGGGAAGCGAAGTTATAAGCCAACGGTAGTGGCCGTGGAGTTATAGTTAAATTGCTAATCCCATAGGAAGAACACTTTTTGGGTGGCTTATAACTTCTCTCTCCCTGGACGAATCCTCACCAAACTTTGCAAAAAAAGTATATGGCCCACTCTGAATTTCTTTGCAAAGTTTAGTGAGGTTTGGTGCAGGGGGGTTATAAGGGGGGTCGTCATGTCCGCGGTCACCGCGGCTTTCCGCGGACATAAGAAAATGCACTTCTGGCTATTTTACTGTAGTATGATATTGGTTTTGGGTTGTTAGTACAGCGTTGATTGTAATTAATAACCTGTATAATTAGCCCATATAGCACAGTTAAAATGTTTGATTCTATGGGTGTGTCATGCTGCAGTGGTTGTGGCCCGACCTAGAGTCTTGGGTGCATGGCCAAAGGCCGTAGGCCGTAGGCCATGCACCCAAGACACTAGGCTCTGGCCACAACTAGCACAGCATAACACACCCATAGAATCAAACATCCATCAAATATCCACAAATCTAAAGTTTGTGTACTGTTTGATTTGTATAGTTTGTATGTGAAGTTTTGGCTAAGTCATGCAATTAAGATTGTAGAGTTTGGTAACAAGCACTGCAGTATAACATATCCATGGAAGTAGACATTTGGGATTGTGGTGAATGGTTAGATATTTGCTTCAATGGTTGTGTTATGGAGCAGTATTTGTGAGTTGAATTATTATATACCTACTGTTTGATTTTTTGTGATTGGATATATTTTTTTCATGACTTGGGTAACTGGAGCAGATATTCTTTTTCAATTTCTGTGATAAAAGAAAATATCATGTCAGTGTAGGTAGTTCATAATGAGTTATTGCATTGCATAATAGACATTTCTGCATTATTTCGACCCTCGTATTTAGTAGTTTACAAACCAGTGTACTTTACAATTTGCTCAGTTTCTGTGTTTGTTTATTAAATCATTGGGTCTGTGGGGAAAAGTCCATGCTGGATTTTTTGTTATGGTACAGTATATTTCTTTCTTTGTTTTAAGTGTTTATTTGTTGTTTCTGGCTAATGTTCTATCTGTTGGCTTGTTGCAGATTTTTGGGGCTGTTTGATATTTGTTGGTGTATTCTAATTGTTTACTTATAATTATATGCTAATATTCTATCTTTTGGCTTGATTTATCTGTTTGGTTGTTGCAGAATCTTGGGGCAGTTAGATACCTGTTGGCGTATTCTAACTGTTTATAGTTTTCTAATTGAAGTTTTGTTAATGTTTATGCACAGATTAGTTATTACATTTTGGTTTTAAGATGATTAAATAAGCGTTTATAAAATTTGCTGGTAATCTCTGCTTTAGAGTAATGGTACTATCATTACATTCAAACCATCCACAAGTCTTTTTATATATGCAGTGTAGTGACCTGCATTGGTTGTGGCTCCTGCGTGGTAGATTATATCTATTGTTGTGAAGGTTTTCTTACCAAGTGATACTTAACCATGTGTGAATCCAGTCTTGCAGTTGTTTTTGGTACCATCTGCATTGTAACATAAAAGCATTAGTATTACGTATTTACTATGTGTTTGTATTTGTAAGGTGGAGCGATTATCTGAATTGCAGGTAGTACATAATCTGCCATGGTTTGCATTTTGTACAAGTTGCTGAAATGGAATGGATTCACAGTTAGGTATTGATACATACACAAAGCGTTCATTAGGGATTTGTTCCTGTGCCACATGGTTGCAGAGAGTGCATGTATGTTTCCACATGTATAAAATCTGAAAGATTTCATTTATAGGTATGTTTTTGTTTTCCAGTACTTGTAGTAAGTACATTAGAAATTCTTGTGGATCTTCTTGTGAGTTTATACTGAATTTGACCATTCCAGCACAGTAGTCCAATTCTTGTCTTATTCCATGAACACTGTAGATGTTGTCAGGATTGTTGGTTGCATTTCTATGAAGGACTAACATTTGCAAACACAATTGGTCTGTATTGTGTAAGTTAATGTTGTCAATAATTTGTGGCAATTGGAATAGAATATTTATTGCTACATTTGTGTAGCAATATACACCAGTTATATTTGAAAATTTGAATGGACCTGATAGTTCTGTGTCCAAGTCATTTCTTTGGAGTGTGTGTTGCTTCTTTGAAGAAGTACCTGAGTTACTTTGAGCAGTAGATTCTTCTTTGGTTGTAGTAATTGATGAAGTATTCGCTTCTTTTACTCTCTTTGGAGGATTTGCAGTGATTTGCATTCAGATCCTGTTTCATTTCTGTTTGAAGTAGTTTTCTTTTACAACGTTTTGCTTTTTGTGGAACAGGATAGGTTTTTAGATGAGGGTGTACAGTGAACATAGTCTATTGTATTCTGGAATGCAAGGAATATCAGCATTTACTTTACTTGCATCAAAGTTGATTAGAAATAGACCGTCAAGTGTACGTAAGCGTGATTGTGCTACATAGCTCATGCCTTCTTTAAAGACTGTGTTCCCAATATCTATCAATGCTTTATCTAGGGTAAGAACTTGTGATTTGTGAATGGTGACTGCATATGCTAGAGTTAGAGAAAATTGTTCTCTGCGTACATACATGTCTTTGAAAAGAAGGAATTGGGCTGTTGAGCGTCCTATCCATTTAACTTCTGATAGTTTGTCAAAGAGAATCTTGACAAACTGAATGTTGTTGTCACGTGGGTATGTTTGAAAGCCAACAACTGTACCAAGTGCTCCATTAACTAGTCCTTGCTCCACGTCAAGGTTACGTGTAAGCATTACTCTACAGTTTAAAGATAATTTTTATATTTTCTCCAAACCAGCTGTGATGAGATAGAGTTTTCTAAGGTATTTAGTCTTGTTGTGGCTTGTTGACACATGGGTACTGTCATACCATGTACGTCCAGTTTGTCTGTGGTGCTAATTACAATTATTGGTTGCATTTCTTTTTTCAACATTGTTTCATTGAATTGTGAACAGCTTGCAAGAGTTGGCATCAAGGATATACAGTTTCCATTTTTGTGTGCTAATTTTTCCATGACATCAGTAGCACACGAGTTATGGCCATAGAGTGCATGGATGTGTTGGGTTTTTAATATTGATTGTGCTTCTTGAGATAGTACACCAACTCTAATACTTTTTTAAAAGGTTGGCATAGGTGAGATCTACAGACTGGCACATGTTTTCTGTTAATTCTCTGTATTGGAAATGTTGCCAAAGGTTGACATTTCATATGTTACCAACTGTTTTACGGCAGAGTTTGTGCCCTAAGGTTTTAAAAATAGGTTCACCTTTCACTGGTGTCAATTGAAGAAGATCTCCGAAAACAATAATCTGTTTTGAGTACTTCTTGTAATCTGAGGTGAATCAAAGCCAACATTAGGTTGGAGACCATGCTCACTTCATCTATTAGTAGCATTTTCATTTGTTTCAAAACTCGGTGTAGTTCCATTGCAGCTTCTGTAGAACGTTTGTAATAATCTAATTTGTTTTGGTGTTCTACTGGAAGGAGTAGTAATCAGTGTAAAGTGAAACCGCCTATGTTGTAGGCTGCTAAACCTGTGGGGGTAGTTACAACAGCTGACAGTTTGTTTTTTGTCAATTGTTTAAGGAACTTGCTGATGAGTTTGATTTAGAATGTTTTTCCTGAACCAGCTTGACCACTGATGTAGAGCAGTATAGGTATGTAGTTTTTGCAGGTATACTTTTTATTTTCTTGTTGTACACCACGTTCAATTTCTTTTGTTACCTCTTGGAAAATGCTACGCTGCTCATTGTTCAGTTTTGATTTCAGTACAGTGAAGTCTTCTGTATCTTCTTCATAGTGAGACATGGTGTTTTCTACTTCTGTCATAGCTAATTCTGCCTCATGTGCTATTAGTGGCTGTCCCAGTGGTTCTTGGATTCCTGTTACAGAAGGTTGACTACTGTCAGGAGTGTCCTTACCTAGTTGGGCCTGGAGTTCTTCTTCATGTTGCTGTTCATTGTGCAACATTGCTTTGTACCGTGTAAAGTTTAAATCTGTTATAGTGCTTTCATTTGCTTTGAAAGTGTCTTCATAGGAGTCATAGATTTCTAGTAACTCTTCTTCTTTTCTCCATGGTCTAAAAAGTTGTAGCAGGGACATGTAATATAGTTCTTTATGTTGAGGAGTTTTTCATGACAATTTGATATGATTAATTAAGCTTTGTATGGTAAGTTTCACTAAGATGCCTTCACAATTTGTCACTCTGTATCTACCTTTGTTTTCATCTAGTTTTATATTATTTTTGTATGTGAAGTTTTGGGCTATGTGGTATAGACACATGGTTTCCAAAGTGGTACTCCTGTTTGGGTAGTATGTGTCTAGTAAATTGTTTTTCAAAATGTCTTGGCTGTTGGGATCATTTTTGGCTATTGTTTCTATGTCCTCATATGATTTGAGAACTCTTTTTCTAGATTTAGCAGGACCAAGACTTAGCCATACTATATTTTCAGATTTTCCATACAAAGCAGTACCGGTTAAACAGTCTGCAGCTTCATAGCAGCCACATTCTCTATGAGAGAGCATTTTTATGCCTAAGCTGTACAATTTCCGAGACAGTTTTTTGTCCGAAGATAGGTCATCCCAGAGGTCTTGAAGCTCTGTTTTTTCTGCTTTGGTTTAGTAGGCTGTAACATATCGTGCAACTGCAGTGGAATTGTCTGCAATGTACTGCACATCGATGTTTGCATTCCATAAGAGGGCAATGATCCCATTGTAATCATTGATATATTTTGCTTCTTCTGTTCTTTTTATGTAATATGTGTTCTTAGGTGATTTACCTTTAACACTATGTCTAACTGAAGACATGAAGTTGTTTACTTGACCTGTTGCTGGAACTGGTCTAGGGAAACCAAAGCGGCATTTGGTGTAGTATTTCCCTTTGTTTTTGTATTTGCAACAACAATATTTCCCACATTTGTGTCTTTGAAATTGTATAATTTGTGCATGACGATCACTATTTGTTGTTTGTGAAGGAATTTCACAAGTGACATATTTTTTGATAAACTGTAAAACAGTGGCATCACTGTCTTGACCAAATTTAGGAGCATCTTTAATCCATAAACAGCATGTGGATATGTGGTGCTCCTCTGGCTTGGTATTTTTTTCTCCAATAGAAGTGTTGCACTTCTCCGAGCGGAGGAACAGTTTTTTTTACAAATAATGGGTAGCATAGCAATGAAGCGATGATGGAAATATCTTGAAACATTAACAGGATCTAGAGAGCAGAGTTCTCCAGGTGTTAGTATATCTATGTTTGTTTTGTTTTTGTTTGATATGCGTAAAAAATCATGTAAATCTTCCCATGCATATTCTGCACAACTTAATGTAACAAACCAAGTGGGTGGCCCAAGGTTTCTTATCATACAACATACATCTCTGTGACGTCGGAACCAGTATTCTTTTGTACCGCGCATGTTTGCTAACAGATTTGTAATGCTTGATTGTAGAACCTCATCTTTTTCTTGCACCTTTTGTAGTAATTGCGTAGCTGACATATTTTGAAAATGGGTACCTGATTTCAATGTGTGTGCAACTCGGTAGCATAGAGTTGCTAGTTCACTTTCAAAGAGTAGGTGGAATATGTATTCCACATTTTGTCTAAATCTTGGATCTTCAGAATATATTCATAACGAGCGGTATTCTGATGCTGTTATCCGAGTGGGTCTATCATCGTACCTTCCTCCTTTCCCAGTAGGAAAGAGTATAGGAAAGGCACATGCTTCTATACTTTTTTCCCATATGCTGATTGGTGATCTTTTGGTTTGTCGCATTCGGTACGTTTCTAGTGCACCATCTATGGTGTCTTTAGAGTGTAATGGATGAATTTTATAATGGACTAAAATATTGGATATTGTAGCAGGATCTAGAAGTTCAAATTGACCAGTTTCTGCTGACTCTTGAATTATTTCAGTGGTTTCTCTCAGGTTTTCTTCAATATTAATTTCTTTTTAGTATTCATTATTGTCTTTTAGATATTGCAAGGCTTGTCTAACTTTATGTAAGTCTACGAGTTGTTGCCACATATTTTTGTCATTTGTAGGTACACCATTTACTAAGACAATTGTTGCACTCCCAGAGTGTGTACATTTTCTTTCAGATCTGATGGTAAATCAACTACTTTGCCACAAATGCCTTTCACTAATTCAGTGGGAGGACATTTTGCTGTTTTTGGTTGAAGGCATATTATTGCTTGAAATGGGTGCACTGTTTGAATTATGATGCTCTCATATAAATTGAGTTGTTGCAGGCATTTTGGTAGTGGGAATAATTCCAAGTTATTTGTGATAGCACGTGAAGGAGTTTGGTTGTTGTCAAGTTTTGCAGTGCAGTAACTGCAAAGTATTAAGGGGTCATTTATTTCGGATTTGTTTTCTGCTATAAGGTAGAGAGCTAATTCAAACCATTTGGAATCTTCATTGTCTTCTATTTTGTATGTTATGTCTACAGTTTTTGTGCTACTTTTATCAAAAGTACTGCGGCAACACACACACACATGGTTTCGTACTTCAGCGGATATACTTTTAAGTTTTAGTATTTCTTTTTTGTATGTGTGTAGTAGAAGGTTGCCATTTGTACAATTGTTCCTAGTCTGTTGTAAAACTATTGCATTTTGTAAGTGGCTTTCACTTCCAAGATATTTTCTCTGGATATGCTCTATTTCTTCGAGTAGGTCTTTGGCTGTTCCATGTAGAAGATTGTTATTTAAATTGCCTAATGCTAAAGCAGGACTTTTAGCATAGCACAGTTTATGGGCTAGATTTCTTATAGTCGAATTATGTGTTGATATCATTTTGATATGATGGAAGGCGCTTTTGCAAATAGGTCTTGAAATGCAGGCTAATGAATGTCCTTGTAGTCCTGTGTATTTGCGCACTGGACAGGTATCAATATTTTGTAGTAGTTTCATTTTGAATTTGTCTTTGCCTTTCACATACTGATTGAGGAGCTGGCATAAAGATTTGAAAGATTTTTTGTCAATGTTACACATTGACGTGCACGGCCATTTGTACACTGGATGTTTTGGTTCAGTCGGATGGAGAGGTGATACTGATTTTGATATTTTATTTCTATCGCGCTCATACACAAGTGTTTCAGAGAGCGACAAGGCAAGGGAAGGGGAACAGGGGAGAACTAAAACAATGATTTTACTAGGCCCAGTGACATTGAGAACGCGCAAGTGCAGGGTAGAAGGGGAAGGGGGAGAAGTGCATGGAAGGGGGAACAAAAGTAGAGTTACGGAGCGAGAAGGAAACAAAACAAAAATAATAAAATAATAAATAAAAAGGCAACAAACAATGGGAGTGCAGCCAGCAAGTGGCAAGTACTGGGTTTATGGCAGCAGGCCGGGTAGTTCTGAAAGTGCAGGAAGAAAAGGGGAGGGCTGCATGGGTACAGATACAGACCCCAGTGCAAGGGGTGGCCCGGAGGCAGTGCGTGAGGGTGGCAAGATGAGCAGGTACCTGGGCCCGGAGGACAGAGGGTGGCCAGGTGCATGGTGCCGAGGGAGAGTGTAATCAGCAGGGGAGAGGAGAGGAGAAGGCAGAAGCAAAGAGGAAGGTTTTGAGGTGCTTCTAGAACCGGAGATGGTTCTCCTCAAGTTTTAGAGTGGCAGGGAGGCTGTTCCAGAGGGAGGCCCCAGCCGAAGACAGAGTTCTACCCCAGCTCGTTTCTTTGAGAAACGACTGACCCTGAGGGAGTTAGAGGGAGAGGAGCGGAGTACGAGATGGGAGGTATTTGCAGAGGGATAGCTGAAGGTATGTTGGACCCAGGCCCCAGAAAGCCTTGTGGACAATGCAGAGGGTTTTGAATTTAATCCTTGCATCCACTGGGAGCCAATGGAGAGATTTCAGAGCTGGAGAGATATGATCCCAGGGCTTGAGGCCAAGGACAAGTCTTGCAGTCCTGTTCTGGATACTGAGTTTTCTGGGGTTATTTTTGTAAGCAGCATTTCTTGTTCCATTATGGTATTATTTAGTTTTTTATACCCTCGTCCACTGCTATGTATGGCAATTGTGTTTGTTTGCTTTTGTTTGTATGCTTCTTCATTGAAATATGGTTCTGTGCTCGTGGTGTGACTCCATTCACCTCCACGGATATTTAACAAGTTATTTTTGTTGACATTCTGTTTATTAAAAAGTCTTTTTTGTAGTTTAGTTGTTAGTTTTGTTAGTGGTTTAAGTAACACTAAAGTAACTTCCTTTTGAGAAGGATTGCACTGTCTATGAGAGCTTCTAAGATTAATTTTCTACGGTAGGTTTTAAGGGTTGTGCATGATTTCTCTCCTGTTTTTATGAAATTCTGAAGGACTCTGTGGCAGAATTTTTTTGTAAAATACTTTTTTTTGTTATGGTTACTTGCCACCACATCAAGCTTTATAGGAGCAGTGTTACAAGTAGAGGTAGCTGAATTCTTGTTAATCACTTTCGTTTCATTTTACATTTTGAAAGAGGAGGCAAAGTTTCTGTACTGGAAGCTTGTTTTGTTTCGCTTAATGACTCTATTAGATATTTTGTTTGAACATTTTTTACAAATTCTGCTAGAGATGAATGCTTATTTCGGACACTTTTATTTTGATTTGCTCTACTTCTGCGTTGCTTTCTATGGACTTGCTTTTTGGTAGGCATTCTTTGGGGTCTGTTGGAAAAAAAAGAAGGTATGGGTTGGGCTGTTCTGCAATGTATGTGTGCTGTGTGCATGAGTGTCTGAGTATGATGGTAAGGATGTATGTGGAGGTGTGTGATTTTGCCATGGGCATCTACAACTAGTTGAGAAGGCTATTCTTATATTTGTGTGTTACTATACTGGGGTTCAGATGATAATACAAAGTAATCTAGTGGTGAGGAGAAGCACTAATACTAAATCTAATGGTATAGAATTAAAACAGTTATTTGTTCTGCAATACTAACATTCTAGGGGCTGATTCATGGAGTTTGTGCACCGAAAAACTGAACTGGGATTTGTGTGCCATTCTGCCCGCAAATCCCTGTTTAACAATTTGTGGGCAGAATGGCACACAAATTCCATGAATCAACCCCACAGTGTGTTTGAGTAACAGTTAGAACATTAGGGTAGTAGTGTACTTACTTTTTTTGTTTGGAATGAGCAGGTTTCTTCTGAGTTGTTGTTTGTACTTCAGATGCTGCTGCTTTTCAGGAGAGTGGTCTTCACTGCAATTGTAAAAGAAAAAAGTTAGTAATTTTGTGTGTTTATAACACTTTAGACGTTGATTTTTATGTTTTTTGTAGGAGTATTGTTGTTTGATAACTGAACATGTGCATGCAGTTTCCTTTGACTATGTGAATCCTTTATATTTTACTTACAATCTGTTAGTTGAACATGCTTTGCAAATGAGTATAATACTAAGCATATGAAACTCACTTGGTTTCTTAAGGCTGTGTCATTGGATGTTAAGAGATAGAAGAAATAATCATATACTTATTTTGCTATTTTTATAGGGTAAATGGCAGAAACTGTATAGAAAAGCACGGAATGTATGCATTTGTGAAGGTTTGGGTACTAAAGCAGAAGGATGTGATGCAGTGGTGTTATTTCAGCTGGGAGCTTTTCTAGTGATAGTGTCTATCTGTGTGAGTGTATAAAGATGCATGAACTTATCCTGGTTGTGTGTAATTTTATAATACACTACTAAGTGTTTTTCTACAATTACACTGTTATTTCTCCCATCTTTTAATATTAAATTACACTTTTTTAGATAGCTGTGTGTGTAAAAAAATAACTTAGATGGCAGACAGGTTTGGAAGTGACAGTTGATTATAGCAGATGGGAAAAATGACATTTTATAGGTTATACAGGTTAAGTGGCAGTTACTCTGTTTATATGCATTGATAAGAGTTGTACATATACTGTGCAGAAAATATGCATACCCATAGTTTGTATTCATGCATGTGAATATGCATGCAGCTGCAAGTAGAAATCTTGGAGACTTGTACCTTAGTTTTTGTATTAGGTGCTTTCCAATGATATGAGACTTGTACTCAGAGTGATCAACAGTACATTTGAAGTGCTGAACTATGATGATAGAGTTAGATGTAGAGGTCATGGATGTGATTGGTGGATGGTTGTGTGACTGTTTAGCTGTATCCAATGAGGGAATGGTACAGAGAGTGAAGTGGAAAGGGTAAAAGGGCTGCCTAAGTGTTACACGCTCCGCGGACACCGCGGCTGTCTGCGGACAGGGCGTGCCACATCCGGGGTTCTCCAGCAAATCCAGCATGTAGGGATTAGCCAATCAGGTGTTGAGGTTGAGGATTTGTGTTGAAAGAGGCTGTGTGTAGTGAAGACGGCAGAGGTGGAGAAAGTCAGGGTGTTGGTGGTTGGAGATATGTTTGTGCATGGTTTAGAGCAGTATGCTAAATGCAGGAATGTGGCAAACAATTTTGATGTTAAAGGAGTGGAGGTGGTGTGGAGCACTGTGCCTGATTGCAATGTACAGGGAATTGTACAAGTTTGTGAAGATATGGGTAGGATGAACAGTCCCCATGTGGTAGTTTTGCACTGTGATGCTTTGCATTTGGGCTATGTCAGTGTCCTTACTTTGTTGGCAGATTTGGAACACTTGGTTCAAGCAGAAATGAGCGTCCTTCCAAATGACAAAGTTATTTTTTCTGGTTAGTACCTACGGCAATATGGGACAATAGTTCTGTTTTTTTTCCTCAGCAAAACATTGCTAGGTGTGCAATCAACCGAGGCATGTTTGCTTTCATGCTTAGAGCTGGTATGTTCCTCTGTAATAATGAGAACATTGATTCCATTAATGCTGTTTATTTTAAAGAAGATGGCATTTCCTTATCTTTTATGGGAAATGCCATGCTGTTTTGGAACGTAAGGGTTGCTTTGGAGAAGCTTATGTGAAGATTTTAGGAGTAAAGTAAGATTTTTTTTAAAAAAAATACAAAATAACAGGTGTCTCTCAAGCATCTGCAAAAAAAACAATAAAACAGCTCTTTTCAGAGCCAACCTCAAAGGGGAAATGTGGTACATATTAAAATTTAAATTTAAATTCATCACGCTCAGATTTTCGATATGTCCGCGGACATGGCGGTTGTCCGCGGACACCGCATATTTCATACAGGGATTTTGGGGTGGAGAGGCATGCAAATGAGAATGAGTAGAGCAAGGGATTGGTCAATAAAGTTTACTGGGTGTGTTGTGTAAGGAGAGAGTTTGTCAGAAAGTCTTTTTCCTGAGAGGAGAGGAGATAGCTATGGCTGTGTGTTTCAGAAAGCAGATTGTCTGGATTTTGGGAGACTCAAGGATACATTGGCTGGAGAACGCTGTGGAGTAGCTGCACATCTTGGATTCCATCATGTGGAAGTGCACTGGTATGGAGTGCGTGCAATGAAGTGGCTGGATTTGGTACATCTCTGTGCTACTTTGGAGATACAGCGTCATCCAGACATAATTATAATTAATTGTGGAGGGAACAGTTTAAGACATGTGTCTGGAATTTCTTTGCAATTTGCAATGAAAGAAGGACTTGGGAAGGTCATGGACATGTTTCCAAATTCCCAAGTAATTTTTTCTCGTATTGCGCAAAGAGAAATGTGGCTGCGTTCTTCTTCATTTGGTCCACAAATGAAGAAAGCGAGGCATAATGTCAATAAGGCTGTTTGAGCCTTTTTAAGAGATGCTGGTATGTCCTCTTTTCAAAATGAAAATATTATGTTTCGTAGCACATACATTTTTCGCAGAGATGGAGTACATCTTACTTATGCTGGCAATTAGATTTTTCTGCGAAATATACAAAATGCATTGCAACCTTTTTTGTAATTACATTAATACATTTTGCAGTAGGTGTTAATCATTTGAAGTTTTTGAAACACAAAAAAACCCACCAAAAGGCTCTTTTCAGAGCCACTACTTCTTCCCATAGAAAAGTGCAACGGTTCTGATAGGGCAGCACTCCCTAAAAAATAAATGTCCGCAGACTGTCTGCGGACTCCTAAAAAATGCACAGGGCCCTGCACTATTTATTTGTCACTTCTATTTTTAAACTGTGAAAGGCGGCTCTGAAAAGAGCTTTTTGTGGTTTTTGTTGTTTTATATATTTTTTGGTTTTTTAAACATGACACACAAGGAAAGGAGGGGAAAGGATGGTAAGGAAGGGACACCAACCACGGGGATAAGAAAGGGCAGGTGGAGAGATGAAGATGAAGGGTGGGCCTTATTCAGGTATTGGGCAGACCTTCTCGTGCTCCTTGACCGCAGTCTCGAAAGCACTCCGAAGATTCTCCCCCCTGCAGAGTACTGCGTCGCAGTACATACACAATATTGTGACCCTCGAAAGGTAAGGGTCAACAGCATCATGAATGGCCTGTGAGGCAGCTGAAGCGATGCGCTGTCCCACAGGAGTGTCTCTTGTGGTGACTGGAGTGGAAACGGAGGATGTTGTAGAGGAACTCAACCTACTACGTTTATCACAAGGTACAACCTTGTGAATAGCCCCACCGTGGAACGACCTCAGGTGTTGCTTCATTGATGTCGTACCAAAGCTGTACGAACCAGGCCTCCCACGACTCAGCACCATTTTGCACTGATTGCAGGTAACCTTATTCGCACATGCTTTTGGCACTCCATCAAGAGTGGTAAACAACCGCCACACCCAAGACTCACGGCGAGTGCTGGTAGCAGGGACTTCCACTACCTCATCCTCTTCATCCTCTTCATCCTTCTCCTCTACATCCTCACGCCTGTTCCCCTCTGCAGGCCCTTGGGAAAGTGGTGGAGGGGGTCGGGGTTCTGATGCAGCTGAAGCAGCCATGGTTGCCATCTGGAAGACAGCAGGCAGAAGCCACCAGCAATGCAGGCAGTCAATGCAGGTCTGAAGTAATGCTCTGTCAGGTAGCCAGAAGCACAATGAGGAGCAATTCTAGGGTGTGGCCTTTTATAGGGGTAGTGGGGCACGCTCCGCGAATGCCCACGCTCTCCGTGGACACATTGAACACCCAAAAAAGCCTCAAAAAGTTCCAAAAAGTATGTAGATCGCCAGGGACATTGTCTGGGACATGTGCAATGGTAGTTTTACTGTAAAATACTTTGGATTGTCCATAAAAGTACTTTTAAAATGTTCAGGGACCCGGACAGTGTCCGCAAATCAGGACACACGCTCAGCGGTCACCGCGGTCAGCGGTCACATGATGACGTCGTGGACACGTTCACAAATGTGACAGCTGTCCGCAGGACAGCAAATATGCAGGGACGGTTGTGCGCATCCACGCGGGTGTTCTACGGACAGTGTTCGGGTCCTCAAACTAATTAAAAGTGCGACCCATGTGGGACGGACAGTTACGGCGGACAGGCGCGATGTTCGTAGGACCTATGGGTGTGGTGCACATGTGCGTAGATGTTCTACGGACAGTGTGGACACTCATATTTTAATTACGAACAGTACAAACAGGTATTGTGTCCTTAGGACACCCCCATTTTGGTTAATTGCGGACATCCCGGACATCGAATGAGGTCTAAGAATAGTTCCATTTTGATTGCAGAGATTACGGACAGGATTTCATAGGACACCTCCATTTTGGTTAATTGCGGACATCCTGGATATCAAATGTGTTCTAAGAACAGTTTCACTTTGATTGCGGACATTATGGACAGGTATGGTGTTCTTAGGATACCTCCGTTTTGGTTAATTGCGGACATTCCGGACATCGAGTGTGTTCTAAGAACAGTTCCATTTTGATTGCGGACATTACGGACAGGTATAGTGTTCTTAGGAGACCTCCATTTTGGTTAATTGTGGCCATCCTGGACATCGAGTGTGTTCTAAGAACAGTTTCACTTTGATTGTGGACATTACGGACAGGTATAGTGTTTTTAGGACACCTCCATTTAGGTTAATTGCGGACATCCCGGACATCGAGTGTGTTCTAAGAACAGTTCCATTTTGATTGCGGACATTACGGACAGGTATAGTGTTCTTAGGAAACCTCCATTTTGGTTAATTGCGGACATTCCAGACATTGGGTGTGCTCTAAGTACAGTTCCATTCTGATTGCGGAAATTACGGACAGGTATAGTGTTCTTGGGACACCTCCATTTTGGTTAATTGCGGACACTCCGGAGACCCCTCGCTGTCCAAAGACACCTTAACTGCCTTTTATTTTTTTTAAAAGACACAGAGGACTGAATTAAAACACACATAATATTTTTTTTATTATATACAAATACTGTCAAGGAGTTCCCCCCTTCTCACCTGGGTCCGGTGTTTGCCGGTGACTTTGATCGCTGGCTTCTTGCGAACGCTCCTGGTCTTGAACAGTGCTGCTCGAGTCTCGTCTGGTTCCAGGTTGCATTTAGTTCCGGGATCGCGGAGTCCAGGAATCCGGGAGACTGGGAAAGGCTAGAAATGCTCTGAACCAGGAAGGGGGAAAGGGACAGGAGTGGGTAATAGCACTGGGACAAAGGAAACAATACCGCGAGCTACGAACACACGTCTGGGCTACTCTGCAATAGCATTGAGACGCACGGAGCCGCGGAAGGCGTGGTCTATAAATAGATCACGCCGCGTTCAGCGCATGGAGCGAGCAAGCGCTTCAGCTCTGGACGGCCATGTTGGAAGTAGTACGGAATGTAAGCCCCGTTGAGACAAGGACCAGGAGGTCCAAAAGGGGCGTGATCTGAAGTTCATGACAGCATGCCTCCTCCGAAGGCCTTACCCTCCAGGTTTGCCCGGGTGTATTAGGTGAAATCTTCTGAGCAACCAAGGAGCCTTGATATTTGAAATAGGTTCCCAGGTCCTTTCACTAGGAGGATATCCTTTCCACTCCACTAGGTATTGAAGATGGCCCCGCTTATACCTGAAGTCACAAATCCGGGACACCTCATATTCCAGTTGGTTGTCAACCAGTAGAGGAGGTGGTCTACTGGATTTTTGAGAGGATTGGATGTAGGGTTTCAATAGGGATGTGTGAAAAACTGGCCAGTATGGCTTGAGCATGTCCCATGTCCAGGGACATGGGTAATGTGGAACTGATACTGGGCAAAAAAGTAGGCCCAACGTGCCTGACGACTGTTCCTGCACTCCAGTGACTGTAGAATCTGAAGGTTTCGATGATCAGTACGGACTTGGACAGGATGTCTGGCTCCCAGAAGTGTTGCCATCCAGTGAAGGCTTGGCGAATGGCTAAGAGTTCCTTTTCCAGGACGGAGTAGTGCGTTTCACTAGGAGTTAAGGTTCTTGACAGATAAGCAACGGGGTGTTCCAAATCATCCCCCATCTTCTGCTTCAACACTGCTCCTATAGCGTAATTAGAGGCATCCGTTTCCACTAAAAAGGGTCGACTTGTATCGGGTTGAGCCAAAATGGGAGCTTGTGTGAACTCAGTCTTTAAACGCTTGAATGCAGTTTCTTGTAATGTTGACCAGACAAATGGGGTGTCCTTCTTTAGCAGAGCCACTATGGGTTGTACAATCTCGGAAAAGTTGGCTATGAACTTCCGGTAGAAATTGGCTAGTCCTAGGAAGGATTGGTTTTGTTTCATGGACGTGGGAGTAGGCCAGGCGAGAATGGCCTTTACTTTTGAAGGGTCCATGCCAATCCCCTCTGGACTAAGGATAAATCCCAGATAGTGCACCGAGGTAACGTGAAACAAACATTTTTCAGGCTTGGCTAAAAGGTGATGTTCCTGGAGTCTTTGTAGAACTGCCTTAACATGTCCTTCATGCCTCAGAGGGTCCTTGGAAAAAATCAATATGTCGTCCAGATAGACAATGACGAAGAGAAACAACATATCAGAGAACACCTATCCATAAAACGTTTTAATATACTTCTGGGGCATTGGCTAGTCCAAAGGGCATCACCAGGTACTCGTAGTGGCCAAAGGGTGTTCTAAAGGCGGTCTTCCACTCGTCTCCTTCCCGGATATGGATCAAATGGTAGGCACCCCTGAGATCCAATTCGGTGAATATTACGGCTCCTCTCACAGCTTCCAGGATATCCGAGATCAGGGGCAATTGGTACCGATCCTTGAAGGTGCATTGATTTGAGCCTCTATAGTCGAGGCAAGGTCTGAGTTGCTTGGTATCATTCTTGGGAACGAAGAACAATGAAGCACCCGCTGGAGATTTCGAGGGTCTTATGGTGCCGTTTTCAAGATTAGTGTCTAGGTATTCCCGAAGGGCCCTTTTCTCGGGTTCAGAAAGAATGAACATTCTGCCGAAAGGAATTACAGCTGAGGGATCCGTATTTATGGCACAGTCTTCGGGCCTGTGAGGGGGTAAGGCCTGGACTATGGCAGTAGAAAATACATCAGCATATCCCTGATAGGCCTCTAGAAGTTGTATGATATTGGAAACCATGAGTGGTGTTTCTTGGTCTCTTGTTGGTTCTTTAGGAGTTACCGAGGAGGGATCCAGGGATAGACAGTGAGACATACAGAACTCTGAGCCCAGGAATAATGATCCTGCTGTCCAATTGATATACAGATTGTGCTTTTGTAACCAGGGCATGCCCAAAACCTTGGGGTAATGGGCTGACTTAATGATGTCGAATGTAATCCGCTCTTGATGATGGTTTATGGAAAGTTGGATCTCTTTAGTCTGCAGGCTTATGGGTCCTGAAAAGAGGGGTCTTCCGTCAATTGCTTCCACCGGCTACATGGTGTTTCGTGTCTCGTACGGAATATGATGACTAACAACCCAGTCTTGATCAATGAAAATTCCCATAGCTCCACAGTCTACCAAGGCCAGAATGGGATAGGTCTTGTCTTTGGAGGGCGACAGGAAGGCCTGTAGTATCACCAAACTGTTTTGTCCAGGAGAGTTCAAGGATGGAATTGATGTGGAGCAAACATCTCTGTCCCGAATCTCTGCTCCATTTAAGATCGGGAGCTGGTGTTTCCCTAACGCCGAGGAGGTGCCAGAGGACATTCCCTGACCAAATGTTTGTCTGAAGCACAATACATACACAAACCCGTATGGATCCTTCTCAATCTTTCTTGAGGTGCTATGGGTCCACGAAAGGCTCCAATTTGCATGGGTTCAGGTTCTGGGGTTGGACTTGGGTTTGCGTCCGTTCTGGCTGTGCTCTAAAAGGACGTCTTGGTTGGGTTTCCCTTGGATTTCTTCCTTTCAGCCTTCCTTTCCTGGATGCGAAAGTCTATTTGCAAGGCCAGGTCCATTAATGCTTGGAATGAATTTGGTCTGGCCACCCTGGCCAGTTCAACCTTGATCTCATCGTTTAGGCCTCTCCTGAACAGAGTAAAACTAGCCTCAGAGGATCAGTCGGCTTCCTTGGCCAATTGTTTAAATCTGGTCACATAAGTGAGCATATCTTGGGAGCCCTGTTGAAAGTCTAGCAAGCGTTCTTGGGCAGTATAGACCTGCTCTGGACGGTCAAACATGCCTTTAAGGGCCTGTATGAACCCATCGTAGTCGTCTAGGAGGGCATCGCCGGAGTTAACAAGGGGTGTTGCCCAAGTTAAGGTGTTGCCGGAAAGGTGGGATATGATGAAACCCACCTTAGCCCTAGGAGTCGAGAAATAATAGGGCTTAAAGGTAAAGTGGACCAGGCATGAATCCAGGAATCCGTAGAGTGTTTTTGCCGAACCATCATACTTGTCAACAATACCGCCCAACAAGGCCCCCTCCTTTGTAGCAGAATCCCGGGATAAAACCAATTGTTTGAGCGTGGCGTTTTCCGCCTTAAGATTTTGAACCTCGGTTGATAGTTCTTGCATACGTCGCATTAAGTCCTGCACGGCGGCTTCCATCTCGTTTTTAGGTTCGATCGGGTGGCGTCTCAAACTGTCAAGGAGTCTCCCCTTCTCACCTGGGTCCGGTGTTTGCCGGTGACTTCGATCGCTGGCTTCTTGTGAACGCTCCTGGTCTTGAACAGCGCTGCTCGAGTCTCGTCTGGTTCCAGGTTGCGTTTAGTTCCGGGATCGCGGAGTCCAGGAATCCGGGAGACTGGGAAAGGCTAGAAATGCTCGGAACCAGGAAGGGGGAAAGGGACAGGAGTGGGTAATAGCACTGGGACAAAGGAAACAATACAGCGAGCTACGAACACACGTCTGGGCTACTCTGCAATAGCATTGAGACGCGCAGAGCCGCGGAAGGCGTGGTCTATAAATAGATCACGCCGCGGTCAGCGCATGGAGCGAGCAGGCGCTTCAGCTCTGGACGGCCATGTTGGAAGTAGTACGGAATGTAAGCCCCGTTGAGACAAGGACCAGGAGGTCCGAAAGAGGCGTGATCTGAAGTTCATGACACATATAAAATGTATGAAAGAGAGGGGGAAGCAGAAACAGACACAAATACAGGGGAATTAGGGGTTTGGAGAGGATGGATGGGAGGGGATGAAGGGATGGAAGTCTCATCATAACGTTTTTCTTGGTGGTAAGAGTTTGGGGATAGTTGACTGGGACATGAAGAGGTGGAACAGGTACATGTGGGACAATGATATTTAATTTTTTCTTTTATGTGGTCCTCCACAAAATGTTTTAAAAGATTGAAATTTCCCATTAGCATATCCATTTTTTGTTCCATGCGCTGCAGAGCATTTTCTAATGTCTCTTTTGCTATATTATTTTCACTGTTTGTATGGTCTGTTAAAAAAAATATGTTAAGTACACATAAAGTAATTACTATTAATTGGCTTATATTGAGAAGTGTCTACCATTAGTATCACTTTCTTCACTCATTTCACCACGTGGGAAATTTTCTACAAGCCATTCCAAAGTACTGGACATTTCTGTGTAAAAATAAATATATTACTATTAGTGTACCTAATACAAAATGTTTAGAAATATATAAGAAAAATGAAGTTCACTTACTAGTTTCTGGTAGGTTTTGTTGTTACTGTTGTGTAGGTCTGCTGTTGCTTCTTGCTGTGCAGTTTCTGTGAGGTAATTATGTTGGAGGCATATCTTTATTGTTTTGGTATATTCCATTTTAGTACATATGCTATTTAAATGGACTGTTGATGTGTTATATATATAGGTTCCACTTCTTATTTATTTTTACATATAATGTGTTCATGTGCTGCTTTTTGAACTTGTTCAGTGGTTATATGGCATGACAGAACAATCTAAGATACCCCCTGAGTTTTTGGGTAGTGTTGATGTTGTCCACGTCTGTCTGCGGACATACGCACAGTCCGTGGATAATCAAAATCCCTAGCAGGGTGTTCAGTATATTCTATGTTACATGTATATAAAGTAAGGGAATCCTAGTAAACATCTATCAAATTCACACTATGTATATGTATATTCAGTAAAAAAAACTTTGATAAAGGGAGGTTATGGTTAAGTTGCGCTATTAAAAACCTATGAAATTCAGTAAAAAACATTGTTAAAGGGATGTTATGGTTAAATTGCGCTACTAAAAACCTATGAAATTCAGTGGAAAAACTTTGTTAAAGGGACTTTTTGGTTCCAAGTAAAACCGAAAAACCCCTAAAATTCGCCAGTTATGGTAAGCTAAGCAACCATAACTTGTGCCACCGCCGTGCATTGCTAAGACTAGCACCTAGGACATCAAAGATGACATCACAAATGTCATTGATGACATCACTGATGACATCACATGTCTGACTCTCTCTTTTTTCCTTTAGTGATATATCTTGGCCAGTAATAGTTAGGAATAAAAAAATCAAAAAGTATTATATTTGTAGACTTATACTTCAAATATGTTCTTACAATAATTCACTTAGGGTCCACTCACAGCATATGAAACATATATATAGGGAAAATACATACTTGAAAGATAGCAATGCTTTCTGTGTATGAAGACAATCAGTAAGGTTATCAACACTTTCTTATTCTGCTGTTTTTTTTATTACTGTACTTTCCCTGGATATGCTCATATTTGTATTTGCATTACTTTCTCTAGGGTGCAGTCACATCATGTGATAGTTATACATAGGGAAGTAGTAGGTTTGAAGCAGAGCAATCATTTCTGTGCATAAAGATAATCAGTTAGGTTATGAACACTCTCTGGTTCTACTGCTGCTTTTTTGCATACTTCACTTTCCCTGTATATATTTGTATGTGTTGTTGTGTCTTTGTGTTTTGTATGTAATAATGAAATTATGTAGTGAGTGGGTTTTATTAGCTACTTATTACATGTTGCACAGTACACAAAACTATAATAAGAAAGCATTTATAATTTCACTATTCAACATGGGAAGATTATGAATATTGCATCTCCATCATGTATGCTGCACACAATGCTTATGTTTATACATGAGTAGCTTAGTATACTGTAAAGAACTTCATAATAGAATGCTATTTGTTTGTTTGTTTGTTTATTTATTTGTATAGCGCTCCTGACCCAGAGGTATATGGGCGCTTAAACATCAGGTTACAGGCATAGGTAAGAACATTTGTACATATGTGCAGTATAAGTATAGTTACAAAAGCAGTTATGAAAGCAGTTATAGTGGGATTAGTAACATTGTAGCGGATACATACATACATACAGTGTTAGTTATTTGTTGAGTAACCAGGTGATGATCTTAGTTCTGAAAGGTTGAAATATAGGGGTAGATTTGATGTCCAATGGAATAGTGTTCCATAATTGTGAGGCTAGAACTGGGAAGCTGGAACCACCGGCTCTTTTTAGGGAGTATTTGGGCACTGTCAGTTGTAGTGTATTAGAGGATCTGGTGGCTCTAATATTCTGTCTTAAGGTGAATTTATCGGTTAAATAAGGTGGGGCCAGGTGGTTAAGAGCTTTGTAGGTGAGGCAGATAGTTTTTAGGTCTATTTTTTGTTGGATGGAGAGCCATTTGCATGAGATTCTTGTGGCTGAGATATGTTCTCTTCTGGGAATATTAAGGGCGGCACGGAGTGCATTGTTTTGTAGAAATTGCAGTTTATTGACGACCGTTTTATTGGCACCTACATACAGGCTGTTGCAATAATCCAGTTTG